>NC_072396.2:3947500-6447500 GCF_028885625.2 Pongo pygmaeus | reverse complement strand
ATTTCAGTACTGGATATGTTCATTACCCCATGTATGAAGTCTTATCTTGTGATGATGAGTTGATCAGACCTATTACATTGAGAATATTTTTAGGTATAAACTTTATGTAGTCTCTGATGAAAATCTGATGGTGAGTGTGTAGGTAAATTGCTTTGGGCTCACCTGATTGTATTTTCATTGTTGTTGACTTTCATTATTTCACTAATTTGGGAGTAAGGGCTTCTTTTTTATGGTCTATTTCTAGATCATCTTCCCTTAGACTGTATCATGTAATGAACTGGCAGAAGATATTAAGTAGATCTTATTCAAACAAGAACTTTGAACCTAAATGGAGATTTATCAAGCTAAATTAGCCTAATTGTCTGTAACAATGACCATAGCATATTAATAAAACCTGTGACCCTTACATATATACATGTGCATTTTAATGATCTTCCACTATGAAAGGCATTTTGTGATTTAATCTGCTTGATGAACGATTAATATGATATTCACTGATTTTTACTCATCTTATTCTTAATTCATCTAATTTATCTAATTCTTAGTAATCTAAATGATTCAAGCCTCTTACAGATTTTTATCTCTACCCAGTTTTTCATCCAGCTGTCTGTGTGGTCATCTCTGCCTTGGTGTGCTTGAGAATTATTTCTGATTCTATGACTCCAATGCACTTTGCAGTCTTTGAACTTGAATTGGCAGAATCAAGCTTCCTCTAGACAGATCACTGAATCTCTTTTCTCATGTTAAGGTTTGTAGGAAGCCTATTCTCAAAGCTGCCAAAACACTACTGCTTAGTCTATGCAAATCAACAACTACAAATGCACGTCACTCAATCAACATTATGAAACTCCTTTTTGGAATGCTTGATGTTCACAAAATGTGATCTTGTGACAATGTGATATATTCATTTAAGCCATATTGAGGTTTCAAATTGGCACCATTGACAACGTACCTCTTAGATGCTAAGTAGAATAATTTGTTGCCTCTCATTTTCCTATGCTGCTTCACTTCATTAAATCTGAATATTTAAAAATTTTCGTAGCATCGCCAAAGTCACTTCCCAGGAGCTAAGGAATGTGTCGATCTGTATGCTGATCCAGTTCCTGCTGACGTTTGCTTGGATGCAAAGGCCATCCGTTGCTTTCCATTGATTTTTGTCAATTGATGCTTTTCTTCCTTCTTTCCTGGTGACTTAGGAAATGTTCTGAAACTGTGCATTCAAGTCAACACATGTTAGATTCATAACTAGGATTCACCTTCACAGTGGACTGGTCCCAATTTGCTGTGTTTTTATTCAGCCTGTCAACTCACACTGTCTGGCTAAAAGACGCTAATGCAGTGTTGGCCAGTCCCCTGTCATCTCCTTCTAATTGTTTGGTCTCAAAGCAATAGTGCGTGTTACACACATCCATTTAGCTGTCCAATTAACGCATGTTTCTAGACAATTCTGATAGGAGGGGTCTCTCTTCTTCCTTCAGTCCAAACAAAGCAAAACAAAACAAAAGGGCACTTATACGATGTTGATCTATGTTTTATTTATTTATTTTTTTTGAGATGGAATCTCCCTCTATCACCCTGGCTGGAGTGCAGTGGCATGATCCCCGCTCCCTACAACCTCTGCCTCCCGGATTCAAACAGTTCTCCTGCCTCAGCCTTCCGAGTAGCTGGGACTACAGGCACGCACCACCACACCCGGCTAAGTTTTGTATTTTTAATAGAGACGGGGTTTCGCCATGTTGGCCAGGCTGGTCTCAAACTCCTGACCTCAAGTGATCCACACACCTTGGCCTCCCAAAATGCTGAGATTACAGGTGTGAGCCACCGCCCCGGCCTGTTTTTGTTTTATCTTAAATCTCTTAGGCTGAGACTCATGCGGTCCCACTTAACCCATCTTTTTACAGCATGAAATTGTCCAGTTAAAATTACAGCTCTTTATTAATGGCCTTAAGACTCTTTCATTTTGAATGGATAAAATAGTAATAGGCTGTGAGCACCAACAGTATTAATGTATCATTCATGCATGATATAGTAGTGTTGACATCTTTCTTTTCCTTTTCTGTTTTTAAATGAAGTTCAGGAAGCCAATATGAAAGGTAAGAAATTGCCAGCATCTTGGACTATCAAATCATGGCAGACACCGAATTAAAGAATTCAACAAATCTTTGGCAGCATCAGTTTCAAAGGTATTTAGATACAACCACCATGTAATTCTACACAATTTAATTAAATCATTTATCAAATCCTCTACAACTTGAATAATTTAACTGATATCAGAATAATCCATTTTTCAGATACTTATTTTTATATTTAATGTGTTAAATATAAAAATATGACACTTGCATAATTTGCAGAATGTTATTTATTTCATTATTATTATTTTTAAAATTTCAACTTTTATTTGATACATGTACAGATTTATTAAATGGAAATATTGCCTGATGCTGGGGTTTGCAGGAAGGATCCTGTCACCCAGGTAGTGAGCATAACATCCAATAGGTAGTTTTGTAACCCCCCCACAACCAGCACCCTATAGTAGTTCTCAGTGTCTTGCTCTTTTGCCCAGGTGCAATCAAAGCTCACCACAGCCTCCAACTCCTGGACTCAAGTGATCCTCCTGCCTCAGCTTCCTGAGTAAATAGGACTACAGATGCCACCATGGCCAGCTGATTTTTTAATTTTTACTTTTGTAGAGATGGAGTATTGCTATGTTGCCCAGGATGATAACCACTCCTGGCCTCAAGTGATCCTCCCAGCTAGGCCTTCCAATGTGCCAGGATTAGAAGTGTGAGCCACCTCGCCCAGCCCCAGTGCTTGATCTTTAAGAGCTTCAGGCAATTGAAGGGTTTTGTCTGCCTGCCACAGCCTTCCATCTTTTTGAGATGTGTTTACCTGAGACAGCTAAGTAGGTGACAACCTGAACTATGGTTGCTGGCAATTGGAAAACAGAAGATTGCTCTGTTGCTCCATTGGGAGAAGTACAGTAGTCTGCAGAGGAACAGAATCCCAGGGTTTTTTTCTGGCATGGAATTACTCTAGAGAGCCACATTAAAAATTTAATTCCTGCTGGGCGCAGTGGCTTACGCCTGTAATCCCAGCACTTTGGGAGGCCGAGGAGGGCGGATCATGAGGTCAGGAGTTCGAGACCAGCCTGACCAACATGGTGAAACCCCGTCTCTACTAAAAATACAAAAATTAGCTGGGTGTGGTGGTGTGCACCTGTAATCCCAGCTACTCGGGAGGCTGAGGCAGGAGAACTGCTTGAACCCGGGAGATGGAGGTTGCAGTGAGCCGAGTTTGCACCATTGCACTCCACCTTGGGCAAAACAAGCAAAAAACTCCATCCCCAAAAAAAAATTAATTCCCCTTTGACTGTTGATTTTATTTATTTATTTATTATTTTTTTTTTTAGAGAGAGGGTCTTGCTCTGTCTCTCAGATTGGAGTGGTATGATCATAGCTCACTGCAGCCTTGAAATCCTGAGGTCAAGTGATCCTCCCACCTCAGCTTCCCAAGTAGCTTGGATGACAGGCATGCACCACTACACCTAGCTAATTTTTCTATTTTTATTTTTGTAGAAACAGGGTCTCGCTCTGCTGCCCAGTCTGGTCTTGAACTCTTGACCTCAAACGATCCTCCCACCTAGTTCTTCCAAAGTGCTGGGTTTATAGGTGTGATAGTGCCCAGCCATTCGGCTGCTGTTTTTACATTTATACCATTATCTTCATCCTAAATAGGAATTCTGATAGTATTGTTGGCAGAATAGGATCAACTGGAACACATGTTTTTGTTCTCTAGGTAAAGATGATGAAACTTAAAATGTAGCTAACGTTATTCCTGCAATGAATATGTCAATTTCTAATCTTGGGACAAAAATAAATAAAAAACGTTGCACGTATTAAACACCCTCTTGGCTAAGTGGCAGCTGTAATGATTTCACTTGGGGATAGCCATTGCTTCTTAACTCATGCTAACAGTGCATTAAAGCTATTGATTTTTAGTGGCTGCTGTGCTTTCATGATTGTAGATCATTTCTCCCTTTGGAAACTATCTGATGACAAAGCTGGCTGTGTTGCAGAGTAATGATAAAAGAAAGGACCTACCAGAATTTCAAGTGAAATGTGTAACATATGTGATAATGCATGGTGATTGCAATGATTGTTTCCTGATGTTGCTATTTAATAGCCATGAAAGCATCCTACTGAAATAGAATATTTCTGCTTTGAATGGCTTAGTTAGCTCAAACATTTTGAAAGCCTTCTCAGTAAAGCATGGTGCCAGGCACTGAAAGATTCCTTTTGGAGGAGCCAGAGTCAATTTGGATGATGTTTATAAAATGCTGCTGGAAAATTGGGTGGTGTTTTCTAAATGATCTTCCTAGTAATGATTTATGCTGTAAATCAGAAAGGTTGCCATCTCTCTGGATGGAATTGCATAGTCATGTGCCCGTAAATGCAGGGATTTGACCTCGTATAAAAAAGCTCTCTCTTCCCCCTCATTTATGTGATGATTGTGCACCATCTGAGCGCTGAGAAACCCATTGGCCATCTTCCACTTGTGTGTGGCTGGAGGCGCTTGCCGCAGCTCTGTGATGCCCTGAGCCAGCATGCTCGTGGAGTTCCAGTCTGCTGCATGAACAACAAGTGGAGAAACATGATCTTCCTAAACTGCTCACAAGCTGCTAAATGAATGATTTGTGTTCCCTTTGAATTCATGCTGTAAATGGAAATGCTTGCTCCTTCCCGGGTTATTACTCTGTGTACATGCCATTTGAGGATGCAGATAATTGTTGCATCTTCACTGAAGCATCCCATCTTAGTCCAGATTTCCGTTTTCACAGACCAAAAGGGCAAAGTCAGACTTGGCAGACAACGCAGCTTCAGTCTCATGGGGGGATTTGTTTGTCTCATCAGCCTCAGTCATGGGCTTTCCAGCCATTATAATTTCACATGTAATATGGTGGGTGTCCATCTGAGCAAGTGTGGTGCCTCAGTAGGGTTGGAGGAGGCACTTGGAGCTGATGTAGAGAAAGGAGAGTGAATTAAAAGTGGAAGGAGGCAAATTAAAAGAAGCGAGGAAACGTTCTTTTTCACACCAGAGAAAGGTTTTCAAAACACCAGGGAAGCCTCAGAACCAATCCAGGTACTGCTTTTATTTCTGAACTCTGTTATAATTTGTGATGTCAGAAGCTTCTATGGAATCTATGGATATGTGCAGAAATAATGTGCTGCTGTGCCCATTCTGTGTTATACATTTAGAAGCAGTTGTGGTATCATGGAATACATAATATTCTTTAATCCCAATAGGGGCTTCAATTCTAAATATAACAAAAACAATTGGGAAAGGCACACATACACAGTTTGGCCTGTAGAGATGGAGGTGGCCAATGTGGTGAGTTTTGAACAGACGGGGATGCTCTCTGTGTACTGCCCCCACACCACAGGACAGCTGACAGGCAGCCCAAATGCCCGTGCAGACTGCTGGACTCCAGATGGCTTGCTGGTGCTGGCTGGCACGCCTTCAAGTCTTGCCTTTCTTGGGTCCCTAACAGAATTCACATTACCTGAAATTTCAGGGAATTTGTGGGGCTGGCTAAACAGATTCCTTACATAACTGGTGATGTGCGGTCAGAAAGAGAATAGATGAGTAAGAATGCAGTGGCTGCCTGTGTGTATTAGTTTTCTTTTGCTGCATATTGAATTACTGCAAACTCAGTGGCTTAAAATCACACACATTTATTATCTCACAATTTCTGTGGGTCAGGCGTCTGGGCGTGTCTGAGCTGGATTTCCTGCTCAGTGCCACACAGAGATGCAATCAAGGTGTCGGCCGGGCAGCATGCCTCTCGGGAGGCTCATGGTCCTCTTCCAAGGTCACTCAGGTATTGGCAGAATCTGGTTTATTTTGGTTGTAGGATTGAGGTCCCCTCTTTCTTGGTGGATGTCAGCAGGGGTCGATGTCAGCTCCTAGAGGTCCCCCAGGCAGCTTCTTGCCATGAAGCCATCTCAGGGACTGTCTCCCAATACGGCGACACATATCTTCAAGTCCAGCAGGAGAATCTCTTATTTCCAGTTGGCTAATAAAATAATCTTAGATAACATAACCTAATCAAGGCAATGGCATCCCATCCCATTTCCTAGGTAATGTAATATACTCAAGGGATGACTTCTATCAACCTCATAGGTCCAGCTCAAATTCAGCTTCCTGGGATTACAGGAGGGCATGGCTTATTAGGTCCTTCTGAGTCATAAATGCTCTAATGTATAAACTTCCTAGGGTTTCTATAACATATTAACACTGGGTGGTAAATGGTGTAAACTGGGCGGCTTACAACAACAGATTTATTCTCTCCCAGTTCTGGAGGCCAGAAGACGAAAATCAGGGTGTTGGCTGGGTTGGTTTCTTCTGGAGCCTCTGAGGGAGAATCTGTTCCTTGTCTCTCCCCTACTTTCTGGGGGGCTGCCGGTAACTTTAGGCTTTTCTTGGAAGCGTCACTTCAATGTCTGTCTTCATCTTTACAAGGCCTTCTTCTCTCCGTATGTTTCTGGATCCTCTCCTCTTCTTAAAAGGACACTAGTCGTTGGGTCTAGGGACCACTGCAAATCTGTGATGATTTTATCTCCAAAGAAATTACATGATCACATCTGCAAAGACCCTGCAGTATTACCTCTTTATCCATAGTTTTGCTTTCCAGGGTTTCAGTTCCCTGTGATCATTTAATCTCTAGGCTTAGTCAGTTAACTCTTGAGAGATTAAGAGTTAATCTCTTGCTGTGTATAATTTATAAATTAAACTTTATCATAGGCATTAATACATAGGAGACAACATAGTATCTATACAATTTGATACTAGCTGCAGTTTCAGGCCTTGAAACATATCCTCATAGATAAGGATGTGGGGTGTTATATATTTCCACATAGGATCACATTCTGAGATTCTGGTGGATGTGAATTTTTGGGACATTATTCAACCCAGTACACCCTGTCAAGCGTTGCCCATGACCTGACATTGCCCAATCCTCTGGTCTCATCTTGTGGGGACTCTCCTTCACCTTTTCTGGAATATTTCCTTACAACTTCCTTTCTAACTCCTTAACTCCTAATTCAGATAGTCTTGGGCTAGGAGTAATATTCACTACTCAATCATTAGAGAAGATGGGGTCACCAGGAGATAAATAGGTAAGCAGATAGATAGGTAGGTTGATAGAGATAGATAGATAGATAGATAGATAGATAGATAGATAGTAGGTTGATAGAGATAGACAGACAGACAGACATGGGCGAATAGATAGATGATGGAGATGGATAGATAGAAAGATAGGTAGATAGATGACGTATAGATAGGTAGATAGTTGATATATATGTAAGAATAGATAGATATGAATAGGTAGATAGATGATAGATCGATGGATAGATACATAGATAGAGATGATAGATAGATATAGGTAGATAGAGATGGATAAATGATAGAAAGAAAGGCAGATAGATACACAGATGCATAGACAGATGTGGATACATGGATAGATGATAGAGATGGGTAGACAGGTAGATATATGGTAGTTATAAAGATGTTAGAGATGGATAGATGATAGAGATGGATAGATAGGTAGGTAGATAAGTAGATATAAATTTAGATAGAGATGAATAGACAGGTAGATAGGTAAATAGACAGACAGGTAGGTAGAGGACAGAGATGGATAGATAGATAGACAGGTAGATGATAGACAGATGGTAGAGATGGATAGATAGAAAGACCTCTTAATCCCTATGTATCAATCCATCTCTATAGCTATCTGTAATCACACATGTATATGTCTACATGCTCATTAATAACATTTTCACGGTAGGAATTCAGTGATTTAGTGATTATTGAATTAATTGTTGCATAAGGTTCCCTGAGGGCAGCACTGGGTCTTCTTGTTCACTGTCCTCAGTGCTATCATTTTACAGTGGGAGGAAGCTTACCTTCCTACCAAAAGCATTCTGTGGCTCTGAAGTGGGAGAGAGAGATTCTCTGCCACCTTTCCCAAACCAGGGATCCTGGTTCTGACATCAGGATTTACCTGGCGCTTAAAGGGATTCATTCCATTGCATTAATTATATTCATGCACATGAGTATTTTCTGAGCATCTCTGAGGAAGGCAGCAGTTTCTATGGTGAACGGTGTGGAGAGCACAGTCACTCCTCATTACAGCACTGGAAGTAATCACAATGATGATAACATACCCTGCATTCTATCCAGAGCCATTTGTAAGATTTAAAAAATTTACTTGGCATTATTTTCTTCATTTGAGTAGCTCTTTAAGGTATTTTGTGACCCCCCCCCCCCATTTTATTTTTCCTTTTGTAGAGAAGGCATAATTTTACTTTCACCCTCTTAGAGTTTTTTCTGATGGTCCTGAGAATTAAATGGACACAGGACAGATCAGCAGGAGAAAAACATACAAACCCATGTAATTTAAGGTTTCTGTGACATGAGAAAACCCTCAGATGGAAACGAAGACTCAAAGAAGTGGCAACACTTCAATGCTTTTAGAGAAGGTTGAACAAAGAGAGACGATGGTGGAAAAGTAGCTAACCTATGTGGAGGCTAAAGAAATATGTGGTTTATTTTAACATAGTCTTTTAGTACACAATTCTCTTATTTCAGCCTCCCCTTCTCACGGACAAGAATGCTTTTTCCTTCTGGTATAGGGAGGGCACAGTCCATACAGGAGTTTCATCTCTTGCTTTCAGAAAGGAAAACAGGATCAGAGCAGCTTTCTTGCACCTGCTGTTTTTTCCTCCCCTTTCCTTTCCTTTCCTTTGCTTTCCTTTCCTTTTTCCTTTTTCCTGTTTCCTGTTTCCTTTTTCCTTTTTCCTTTCCTTTCCTTTAAGGGCCTGGAGCTTAAATAACCATACACCAACATAGCATTTCTGGAGTGGCAGATTCTGCCAGCCTTTCACTTTACATCCTCGTGTTATCATCTGAATTTTTGAAATATCACTCACAACTTTTGTACATGGTTTCTTAATATTTTACAAATATCTATATGCAAAAATAATGTTCATTTGGCATACTCTTATTCTTTTTGAAAATTTTATTTTATTTTATTTTAAGTTCTGGGATCCATGTGCAGGACATGCAGGTGTGTTGCATAGGTAAACGTGTGCCATGGGGGTTTGCTGCCCCTACCAATCCATCACCTAGGTATTAAGCCCCGCATCCATTAGCTATTTATGCTAATGCTCTCCCTTCCCCCCGCCCTCCCTGACAGACCCCAGTGTGTGTTGTTTCCCTCCCTGTGTCCATGTGTTCCAATTGTTCAGCTCCCACTTATAAGTGAGAACATGTAGTGTTTGGTTTTCTGTTTCTGCATTAGTTTGCTGAGGATAATGGCTTCCACCTCCATCCATGTCTCTGCAAAGGACATGATCTTGTTCTGTTTTATGGCTGCGTAGTATTCCATGGTGTGTGTGTACCACATTTTCTTTATCCAGTCAATCATTATGGGCATTTGGGTTGATTCCATGTCTTTGCTATTGTGAATAGCGCTGCAATGAACATACACTTGCATGTATCTTTATAACCACATTGAGAAACCATCTCACACAAGTCAGAATGGCGATTATTAGAAAACTCATATTCTTTAATAACATCTTTGAAATGATGATTCTTCAGTCTAGAATCATCAGTGCTTCTAGGCCATACCTTCCCCATTCTTAACTTGAATCCTGACTTCATTCTTGAACTTATTGGAGTTGCCCTGAGCTTGATTTCTTAGAGTGAATTATCCTGTGATTTTACTCTATGCCTAAGTTAGATGGACTTTCTTAGCATGCTAATCTCTAAAAATACCTTTTCAAAGGAGAGATTGGGAAAGGTTTTCTACCAAAACATGGTAGATCTTGTTCCATTATCAACTGCGTCTCGTGTCAGAGAGTTCTAAGGTGAGTGAAATTGTGCGTGTTTGTAGTGTGGTCATAAAGACATTTCACAGAGCGGATCACAAACAAACCAACAGAGCACAGAGGGCTTGAGAGCAGTGGCAGCTGGTGGAAGCATAGGACAGGGCACAGCGGGAATTTCATGGGACCACGAACCAAGAACAGAACCCACAACCAGGCTGTTTTTCCTTCAAGGGGCCCAGGCTTTCTCAGCTCAGCCTTCACCTGCATGCTGCTTTGAGCATGTTTGGCTTCTTTGAGAAAATGAGCCACCCAAGAGGCCTACATCCGAGTCACCTGCACTCAGATCCCAGCCAGGAGTATGGAGGGCCCACGTGGGGTGGAGTGGTGCACGTCCTCACCACCTTAGACACAGGGACTACCTACCTCATTTTAGATGGAGTGGGCAGATGATCTGCACACATACCTCCAAAGGTGTCCTCTATTGTAGAGACACCTTTTGTTTTTCTCCCTCGATCCTGGACATTTTGTTTGTTTTTCTTTACTTCACTAATTTTACAATAAACTGCCAGGATATGTCTCCATGTCTAGCTCTTTTTGTGAATTATTCTGGAAATAACAGCCTCTGCAAGGCTGTTAAAGTGACAAAGATATTTTTCAATCGCGTCTGATTCCTTTCAGATATTTCCATCTTCCTACTCCATCATCCATCTCTTTTTAAAAATTTTGTTTTGTTTTTGAGACAAGGCCTTGCTCTGTCACCCAGATTGGAGTGCAGTAGCATGATCGTAGCTCGCTGCAGCCTTGGTCCCGGGCTCAGGTGATCCTCCCACCTCAGTGCCCCCAAGTAGCTGGGACTGCAGGTGCACATCCCACGGCCAGCTAATTTTTGTGTTGTTAGTAGAGACTGGGTTTTGCCATGTTGCCCGGGCTAGTCTCGAACTCCTGGGCTCAAGTGATCCGCCTGCCTCAGCCTTCATGTTGTCTTTACCAGTTGGTTCCCTCTCTTTCCCACACTTGCTAAGACCGCTACTGGTTCACTGTCACGATGTCACTTACTTTTTTGACTACCTTCGGTGATCTTTCTTTTCTGATTTATGTATATATTTCCTGAGTGATGTCATTCTTTATTAAAAATGTATATGTATATATGTGTACACAAAAGTATACATATGTGTATATATCCTAAATGATTCTATTATTTATTGAAATAAATAATGTATGTATAATTATATATTTATATATAATGTAAGCATTAGTATATAATGTATATTATGAATACATTATATATACATTTTATACACAATTTGGTTCTATATATACTATATATGTAGGTATACACACATGTGTATATATATATGTGTTTATAATATATACAAATGATTGTAACTGTGTGTATATATGTGTTTATGTGTATATATAGTGTATATATAACATTAATGTGATAAAAGTGTATGTGCATATATGTGTATTTGTGTTTTTGTACATACTCATGACTACATTTAAAGAATACCATTGTAAAAGCTGACCATATAATCGTCTATGTGCATATATATGCAGCAAAAATGCCATCATCTTCATTAATAAATGCCTTCTTTATTAATAAATATACATTTGTTCACAATATCAACCTCAGCATTATATACATTTCAACAAATATGCTGATTGTTTCAAGCATACATTATTAATCCGTATTTATTTTGTTTTAAGTTGAGATTGTTAGAACTCCCTCTTTTTTCAAATTTTTAGCTAATGGTACTTTTTAAAAAGAATGACTTTATCGTACTCAAATTATTACTAGTGGGATAAATAATGTAATGATGGGAAAAAGCTTCCTTTGTTCCAGCTATAGTTATCTGTACTTGTTTACTTGTTTTATTCAACTTAACATTCATGTTTTATTGAAATCATCAATATTATAAAGATTTTGTTCTGTTACCAAAGATCTTATTGGGAATTCTAAAGTAATAAATTATTTTGAAGAGGTATCGATACTATTACACACTTGATTTATACCTGGATCAATGAATGTTTTTAAATATGTAAGTGTTCTTTTATGTTTCTCGTTATTTTATATATGTTATGTAACATGTGCTGTACACTTCTTAGAGTTATTGCTAGAACATTTATCATGAATGTGCAAAGAATTTTTTAAAATATATTTATGTGCATATATATGAAAAATCATTTTGTGTTAATTTTATACAATTCTAAATAATAAGTGATTCGTTCTAAATTATTTAGCTGATTCTCTAAATTCTCTCTCTCTTGTTGGATAGTCATACGCAGGAGTGACTTTGTCTCCTCCTTTCTGATATTTTCAGTTCTCAATACTTTTTAATAAAAACATAGGCTTTGAGTCTGTAGAAGTATCTTGAAATGTGATGGTGAGAACATCATTGCCCTGTTTATACTTTTAGTGAAAATTCACTTAGTGCAACATTTCTTCTCCTATTTGTTGATAAGATTAAAAAGGATTTCCTGCCAAAATAAATATTCCATGTACTCTACTTTTTAAATTAAATACATTAATAGTACCAGATGCTATTTGCCATCTTTCAAATAGCTTTTTTCTCCTTTGATCTTTCCTTCAGCTATCACCTAACTTTTTTCCTTCAACTGTGAATGAGACAAAGCAAAACACCCTACTTCTTCCCATTGAACCATCTTACTATATTTGTAGAGTCAACCTAATTCCTTATTAGATCACTGCATAGTTTTTTTTAATTTAATATTTTACACTATTTATTATAATGATCATTGGAGGAACAATCAGAATGCGTTGAGATTCTTTACAAGTAACTTTTACATTTTAGTGTTCTTGGCCTTTGAACTGCGTTTTGGATGAAGAACTGTTAGGATTTTCTGTGCTTGGGGGTGCTAAAGGTGTTTACACCTGAGTGAATGCCCAGAACTTGATCATATAGATTTTTCTATTGACAGTCTCACCTCCTTATGGTTATTCTCTTGTAAATTATCTTTACCTCAAGACCAAGATTTGCAAATATATTGATTTTCAATAGGTGCAGTGTTCACATAGTATCTCCTGAAACAATCACTTTTTGCAGTGTCTTTTGTATATCACTGGTTGCTTCCCTTTACTCAGATCTAAGGTACATCTGTTTCTGTATTTTTCCTTATGAGTGGTCTGGATTTTAATTCTTTCAATACACTTTATATTTTATTGAAGTATGCTTTGCCAACGCATCCTTTTTATCTCAGACCATTCTTTTCTTATGTCTCTGTAATAAAGAAACTGCATCTTATTTTACTCCATGAAAAATCACAAATGATTATCTAAGTGTTCCTTTAGAGTGTTCCTGAGAGGACTGGTTGTCTTTTATTTTACATTGTGTGTCTTTTTTAAGACTTTATTTATTAGCGCAGTTTTAGGTTCACAACAAAATTGAGGGGAACGTACAGAGAGTTCTCATATATCCCCTGCCCCCATACATGGACGGTCTTCCCTATTTTCCACATCACCCACCAGAGGGGTGTGTTTGTTACAATCCATGAACTTACACTGACATCTTCATCACCCGAAGTCCGTCGTTTACAGTAGGGTACAGTCTTGGTGGTGGTGTACATTCTGTGGGTTCGGACAAATCTGTAAGAACATAAATCCACCATTACAGTATCACACAGTATAGTTCTGCAACCCTAAAAATCTTCCATAAAAAAACCTCCACAATTTTAGCAGTTTGTAACAACAAAGGCTTATTTCTTTTTTCTGAAGTTCATGTCGGTTGTGGGTGGACTTGCTTGTTACTTAGGTAGACTGATATTAGAAGGTGGGAAAAGAATAATACCTCTCCAGGAAAGGACAGGAACTGTTTTGAACCAATAATACAGCTCACTACACAAAATGAGTGAACACAGTCACACTGAAAGAGAGATGAGTGGCATATGCTTAAGTTATGCTTATGTTGACAAGGTCGCACTCACCCAAACTGGAGTGCAGTGCCACAATTATAGCTCACTGCAGCCTGGAATCCCTGGACTCAAGCAGTCCTCCCACCTCAGCCTCCTGAGCAGCTGGGACTACAGGCACACACCTGTGTGATTTTGTTATTTATTTATTCATTTTTAATAGAAACAGGGTCTCACTATGTTCCTAGACTGGCCTCAAACTTCAGCGTTCAAGCAGTCCTCTTGCCTTGGCCTCTCAGAGTGCTGGAATTACAGGCATGAGCCACTGCACCCAGCCTCCTTTAGTGTTTAACTGAACAGAATAAAGAACCTCTTCATTACGGTGAATTGGCTAAGTTCAAAAGAGTAGCAAAAGCCTTCATGGGCAGTAATAATTACCCTATCTTCCAAATACTTGAGTGACCTTATGCTTCTTAAAATATATATTTTAGGGCTCTTAATTGAAATAAATTGACTTTATAGCCTCTATTACAGCATACTCAGAAATTGAAGAGCGGGATGATTTTGTATAAATCTAGACTAATTTTGTTTTTCTGGAATGAATAGAACCATTTACCACGTCAGGTACACATACAAGAAAAGCTAAGGGCGAGTTGTGAATGATTTGACTAGGAACAATAGTTGGGCTGCTTTTAGATGTAGACAGTTTATTCCCTACATAGACAGCAAAAGGAGAATTCACCAAAGGTGCCAGCCCTTCGGAATCCTTGTCCCACACCACCAAAAAGTCCTGTGACAGAAATTCCACCTGTTAATCAGCTGCTGTGTCCTGACTACAGAGAAAAGTATGATGCAACAGAACGCAAACTTTTCCACAATCTCATAGCAAGGAAAAAATATATGTATGTATAATATGTGTACATATATAAGAAAATATGTATTACATATATAGTAAATACATACAAATACACGTGTGTGTGTATGTGTATATATACACACATATTTTGTTAGGTATTTTTTATGACTATTTATTAAAAAAAGTCACACTGAAAATAAAATTGACTTTTATTTGCCCTAAGTTACCTCTTGAAATATTGTGTTAAAAACCTAATAACTTCTGACAGGTATATATATACCTGTAGAGGTTAATATATATACGTGTGTGTGTGTGTGTGTGTGTGTGTGTGTGTGCGTGTGTGCGTGCGCGCACGTGCATAGAGGTTATTAGGTTTTGTTTGTTTGATTGTTTTGTTGTTGTTGTTTTTTGAGATGGAATCTCACTCTGTCGTCCAGGCTCACTGCAGCCTCCGCCTCCTGGATTCTAGTGATTCTTGTGCCTCAGTCTCCCAAGTAGCTGTGATTACAGGCATGTGACACCATGTCTGGCTATTTTTTGTATTTTTAGTAAAGATGGGGTTTTACCATGTTGGCCAGACTTGTCTTGAACTCCTGGCCTCAGGTGATCTGCCTGCCCTGGCCTCCCAAAGTGTCAGGATTACAGGAGTGAGCCACTGCGTCAGGCATTATTAGGTTTCTAGTACAACATTTCAAGAGTTATATGTATAGATATGTGTACGTGTGTGTGTGTGTGTGTATATATATAACCTCTATGGGTATGTTAGGTTTTTAATACAACATTTCAATAAGCATCTTAGGACAAATGAAAGTCAATTTTCTTTTCAACATGACTTTTCTTAATAAACATACGTTTAAAAATACCTAGCAAAATACATTATTTAGTACCTATTTTTAAACACACTGTGATTTAATCTCAAGCTCATAGATTCTTCAAGATAATATTGTCTATCAGCTGAAAATTCTAAAAAAAAATGGGAAAGGCTCATGTAAATATAATAGGATTTGTATTGCATTTCTGAGGACAGAAACATTTCAGTAGTAAAATTTGCAACAAAAAATGCTTATGGAAAGTTAGACAATCCTCTAGGACTCTAATAGTAAGCACAGGAATATGTCAGAGACCTATAAAATCTTTAGATTTATTTTGATTCCTACCTGTAAAAGTGTGAAATCAACTATTGCTAAATCCAGCAAAACAACAAAGGAAAATTACTTTTCACCTTTTTCTCTCAGTCTGTCTTCCAAAGCTACTAAGAGAAAAACAAGAAAAATACAGAAAATCCTATTTCCATTATTACAATGAAGCATTTTTGAGCTAGTAGAAAATTAGAATTAGACCTTGCTTTTACTGGCATCACATCACAAAAGCATTTCATCCTGTTTTTTGAAATGACAAATGGCAGAATTCTTATATACTATATGCTAACCAAAATCATGTTATTGCCACGTCATGAATTATAATTTAATATCTACTCTCAAAGTTAAATAAGAAGATGCAACATTGCATTTCCCTGCTTGAGAGGAGAATTAGTTACACTTGTTACATAAAGGCTGTATTCATCACTGGTTGTCATAGCCGTTATGACTGTGACTCTTATAATAGAGGTGGGCTTGCAGCCAAAAATATGATTCATCCAAAAGATATTTACCATGTAACTTATATTATATGTGCTGAATATTTTGGTAGTCATTGCAAATTAAGGAATATGGTGTTGAAAAATCACAGGTAACACCTTTTTCTTGTTGCTAACAATCTAACAGGGAGACCTTATTTAACAAGATATCATATTACACATTACAACTCATTTTGTGAAGAAAAATGCTAACTACAGTGAATAATTGAGGAACCCAAGTTCATTTATGAATGGAAGGTTGGGATGAACAGGGAATGCCTTTCTGAGAAAATGGAATTTAAGCTGATCAGTAAAAATGAATCTTCCAGGAGCATATGGGCTTTGCAGATGGGGGAAACAGCAGAATGCCCAAAAGTTCTAAAGGAAACCTGATGATGAAATGAGTTAAGCCATGTTCCTGGTAGTGTATCAGTTAGCTTTTGCTACATAAGGAACCATCTCAAAGCCAAGCATCTCAAACAACCTTTATTTAGCTAAGCATCTCAAGCAACCTCTATTTAGGTTTTGATTCTTGGCTGGACATCTGGGCTGTGCTTAGCTGGGAGGCTCTTCAGTCTAGAGTCAGCTTCCAGGTCTGTTGAGTGCTCATTGGCCAAGCACTATTTAACAGGGTGCTTGACAGTGCTCCATGTGGAATATCATCCTCTAACAGGCTAGCATAGACTCTTCATGGAAGCTTGTCAGGGTTGCATGTAGGTGTGTTCAAGTCCTCTTACAATGAAAGCTAAGAATAAGGACAGTGTGTCACCCCCCACATCCAGAATGTCCAAATAAGCAAATCCGGAAAGACACAAATGAATGGGTAGTTTCCAGGGGCTGAGAGTGACCACTAAAGGGTACCATATTTTTTGGGGGGGATCATGAAAATGTTCTGCCATTAGATATTGTCGATTATTGCACAGATCCATGAATATATTAAAAACCATTGGTGTTTTTAATACTTTGACACGGTGATGTGTATGGTATATTAATTATATCTCAAGCAATTATATCTGTCTATCATTTATCTGTAAACCAGATAAAATAAGACAGGCTAGGTATATAGAAAAATAGAACAGAACAAGGTAGACAGAGACAGAATCTAGCAGATATAAAACTTGGCATGTAAGTAAAGAGCTGTAATACCTAGGTAGCTGAAAATGGAACTGTTCTCTAAGGAAATAATTAAAATAATCTCTGTGCTCTAGCGTCCAGATAAATAAATTCCAGGTGAGTTGTGACCCAGATGTGAAATAAAACCTTAAAACTGTTAGGAGAATATGTAGGCAAATAAAATGTCTTTATGTTTCTGGATTAAGTAATCCTTTTTTTAAAAAAAGCAGAAATTATAGAGAAAATAGTGATAAATTATAATACATATGCATTTTAAAGTGTTACTTTAGATAATGAAAAATCAATAAAATGGTTAAAGACAACAGACTAGATATCACCAATGCTTAACTGTGTAAACTTGGGCAAATTATTTAAATATCTGTATACCTAATTTTCCTCAGCTATAAAATGATATTAGTTACACATCTCATAAGGTATTTATGAAAAATGCATATTCGGAGCTGGACACAGTGGCTCACACCTGTAATACAGCACTTTGGGAGGCTGAGGTGGGAGACTTGCTTGAGGCCAAGAGTTCAAGACTAGCCTGGACAACATAGTGAGACTTTATCTCTACAAGAAATAGAAAAAAATTAACCAGGTGTGGTGGTGCACACCTGTAGTCCCAGCTACTCGGGAGGCTGAGGTCAAAGAATCACTGGAGCCCTTGAGTTGGAGGCTGCAGTAAGCTACAGTTGTGTGACTGTACTCCAGCCTGTGTGACAGAGCAAGACTTTGTCTCTAAAAAAACAAACAAAATGCATATTCAATATGCATAAAGCCCTTAGAACCATACGCAGCACTGCTATGCACTGTTAAATGTTTGCTTTTACATGCTCAAAAGAGGCCAGCATTCATGAATATAAAGATTTCCTACAAATCAATAACAGACATTCAGCCGATCAAAAATCGGATTGCTATTCAAGATGGGAATTTAGAATGGGAATATAGAAATGCATCTGTACTAGTTTTAAGGAACATGCAAATTGAAATGTAAACTTAATATTTTATACTCATCAAAGTGGCAAATATGTTGTCTGATAATGTCAAGTGTTGGCAACAGGGTAAGGGCCAGGAAATTTTCTTACCTGCTAGTGGGTGTATGGCATAATACAACTTGTTTGGAAAGAAATATGCCAGTATCTACTGAAGATAAAATTAGTATTACCCTATGTATCAGTTGGCTACTGCTGCATAACAAAGGACTCTATAAGTCAATGCCTTAAGACAATAAGCGCTTATTACTGCTTATGAGCCTCTGCATCTTGTTAGCTGGAAATTTATTTTGGTCTTGGCTGGGCTCATTCATGTGTATGTATTGTTGATTTGGAGTGAGTTCTCTTAGGTAACTGGGGGTTGCTGGAGGTAATTTTGCCTAGGTTGGGGCCAATGGGTTCTTCTCTATGAGATCTCTTGTTCTGCAACCTGCTAGTCTGAATTTTTCACAGGGCAGTGGCAGAGTTTCAAGAGAGTAAGAACAGGTACAGGGGATTTGAGTCCCAGTCTTGGAAACAGCACATCATCATATTTTTTCTTTTGAAAAAAATGCAATCATAAAGCCACTCAAGATTCAAGGGGTGAAAATGCAGACTCTTTGTATGAGGAATAGTAAATTCACGGGGAGGATTGTAGAACTGGGAACCTTTTGCCTGTCAGTGGACTACACCCTGTAATTCGACAATTGTCTATCTGGTAGTTATGTGCCCTGGAGCTGGGGTCTTCAAACTGGCAGATGTCTTTTCAAAATTTTTCGAAGTACGACTCTGCTGATGATTTTAAAGAAACTAATTTTCAGGTACTCATCCCCCAGATGTTCTCCTTTCTAAGCCTTTCTGGTCACCAAAAGCTTCTTCCCACATCACAAAAGGATGACCTTCAGTAGGCATGACACTTTGTTACCAACCTTTTCTGCCAGGGCTTATAATACAAGAAATATCTTTTTGAATGTTGCTTTCTGGAAAGCCCCTTTGCTGAAAGCTCCATAAAATAAGCCTCCTATCTTATACATATTTCCATTAA
Source organism: Pongo pygmaeus (assembly GCF_028885625.2). Lineage (NCBI taxonomy): Eukaryota > Metazoa > Chordata > Mammalia > Primates > Hominidae > Pongo > Pongo pygmaeus. Next base: position 6,428,143 of record NC_072396.2, on the reverse strand, counting down.
GAGTGAAGTTTGGTCCTGTTCAGGTGTTCTGATTTCAGAAAAAGAAAAAAGAAGCCATAGGTCAGCTATGGCAGTTCTTTCAAATGCAGAAACTGAACTTTTCTGTTGCTAACCAATTTTTCAAGGTGCATATACACTGGGTGAAGCCCATCGGTAAATGATCCAATCTGAAAATCATCTGAAGGTCATCTTTCAAATTCATTGTGGTAGTATTATTCAAGTGGAGGCTCAAATATATTTCAAGTGTATGCATGCAATATTTTCCCCAGCTAGAGTCTGTTCTCCAGGTGTATGGAGGAAAGAGGAGGTGTCCAGGTTGTGTACCTATTCTTCTCATCTTTCTGGGGCTATTCATGTCCCTTCTGTGCCCTCAGCCTCCAACCCATGCTTCTGCTCAGAGTAGCCTGTTTTCTTTGCTCCCATAAATGTATTCCTGGCCCCAGATCTTCTGTGCATATTTAGAAGCCCTAACCCACTTCCTCACCAGCCACCCCTCTATCCCCAGACTCTCCTACTGGGAACAGCAGAGGATCCTAAATTCATGCATGCATTTTCCTGCCCCGTTGGAATGATCTGTGTGCATGTCTGTCTCTGATGTTCATCTCCTTCTTCAGTGTGGGTGTGTCCTTACCTCTTTTAGCCAGGACTGCATGGCATTACCTCTCTTAGTCGGGACTGCATGTTAAAAGGGTCAACACATATTTGTAGAAGGAATGGGCTTATGAGTGAATGAACCCATGTGTCATGGGCAGTCTGTGAGGACATGCCAGTCACTTCCTTGCTGCAGAGAGCTGGGGATATTGCATTGGATTAAAAGATTAAGCCCGTATTCCTCTATGGCCAAGTGACAAAATAATCAATCACATCCACATCTGTGATAGCCAAGAAAACATTTATTTCCGCACCCCTCCCCCACTCCCCGCCGTATGCAACTTTCCCTGTATGGAAATAACGTACTTAGCTTAAAAAGGCTCTTTCTCTGCTTAAGATAACAAGACTAAGTTGAAAATTAACCTTGCCCACTTAAAAGAAAAAAAATATGCAGTAAACTATGAACTACTAATACAGTTCAGTATGATATCTCATGAAGAACAATAATGCTGAAGGTTCTTTTTGGTTCTATTATTTCCTTATATTCTTGCTTAGATAACAAGATCACATTTGTATCTATTGACTTTCTATGATGATTTAGATATGTAAGTGGCAATAATTAATGTATATTAAAAATACAGATTTAAATTGTTTTTCTGACTTGTAATGTTAACAGCAGTATATGTGACTGTGAGGTTTTCCTTTGATGTTAATTTTCACTTTGACAATAGTCTTCATTTTCCAATTTTTTTAATTTTTTTAATTTTTTTTATTTTAATTTTTATTTTTTTTGTGATAAGGTCTGGCTGTTTCACCTAGGCTGGAGTGCAGCAGGGTGATCTCAGCTCACTGCAACCTCCGCCTCCCAGGCTCAAGTGATCCTGCCACCTCAGTCTCCCGAATAGCTGGGACTACAGGCATGCACCACCATGTCTGGCTAATTTTTTGTAATTTTCATAGGGAAGAGGTTCCACCATGTTGGTCAGTTTGTTCCAGAACTCCTGACCTCCGCCCATCTCGATGTCCCAAAGTGTTGGGTGGCATGAGCCACCGCGCCCATATCATTTTCCAAATTCTTTACAAAGTTTTTCTCTTACATTCGTAACATAAAGTGCTATTTTAAATAGACTAACTTTTGAAAATAACATAGATAAAGCACTAAATGGAGACATCAGAGGAACAGGTTACAAAAAAGCTGGAATATTCTTCAGGATTAGGGACATTGAGATATTTTATTTATAAAATGATATTTAAATTTTAATAATAGAATGGTTGTACTTTTGCTTGGAGTATTTAAATCTTCTCTTTAATATTTAAAGCCAGGTCTGCACAGAGGTTTTACGGAGATGCTAATTGTTGTATGAAAAGGAATATTATTCTGGAATTTTGAGGAAGGGTAGACATAGAGAAGAGAAAGGAAACTCACAGCCTACCTAGGTTTTATTTGGGCTCTCTGTGTGTGTGTGTGTGTGTGTGTGCGCGCCAGCCACAAGCTGGGTTTATTCTTGCATAAACTGTAGACAAATTGTTTTTCCTGAATCTTCTAAAACCTGCATCTACATCGTCCATGGTTGTGTCTAAACTAGATACTCAAGAGAACTTGGTTTGTTTTAAAGGCATTTAATTAGTTATATTTACATGGACAAATAGAGCAGCAGTTTATTAAAAAAGAATGAAAGGATAAACAAATTAAATATACGTAGAACAGGAAAGACAGCATCTAATTATGTTTCTGGGTCAGGCTCTGATATACAAGATTAATTTAAAATTGGGATTTGGCAAGTAATTTCTATCGAAATCTCAGCAGGAGTTTTTGTTGCAACTAACAAGCTGATTTGGAAATTTTCATGGAAAGGCAAAGGATCTAGAGCAATCAAAAAGACCTTGGAAAAGGGGAAGAAAGTTGGAGGGCTTCCATTTCTCTATTTTAAAAGGTAGTGTAAAGATATGGTAATCAAGATAGCAGGCAACTCACATGGGTATAAATTTAGACCAATGAAATATAATTAATTACAGTTGGCCCTTGAACAATGTGAAGGTTAGAACCCCTGCACAGTCGAAAATTCACTTAAAACTTTTTACCCCCCAACACTTAACAACCAATAGTCTACTGTTGACTAGAAGCCGTACCAATTACATGAACAGCTAATTATCACATCTTTTGTATGTTGTATATACAATACACTGTATTCTCACAATAAACTAAGTTAGAGAAAAGAAAATACCATTGAGAAAATCATAAGGAAGGGAACATATATTTACCACTCATTAAATAGAAGTGGATCTTCTTAAAGATCTTCATCCTCATCTTCAGGTTGAATAGGCTGAGGAGGAGGAGGGAGAGGAGAGGTTGGTCTTGCAGTCTCAGGGGTGGCAGAGGCAGAAGAAAATCCACATATAAGTGGATCTGCACAGTTCAGACCTGTGTTGTTCAAGCGTCAATTATAAGAGTTTAGAAATAAATCCTTCAATTTGTAGTCAATAGATTTTTAACAATGGTGCCAAAATAATTAAAGGAGGCAAGGATAGTCTTTTCAATAAATGGTGCTGAGACAATTGGATATTCATATGTAAAAAGATCAATTTCAACTCTTACCTCTTATTATACCCAAAAATTAACTCAAAATGAACGACAGGTGGAAATATAAGAATTAAAACTCTTAAACTTTTAGGAAACTTCAACAACACAGGAGAAGGTCTTCAGGGCCATGGATTGGGAAAGATTTCATAAATATGACCTCAAAAGTACAATCCTTAAAAGAAAAGAATTGATCAAGTGAAACTCATCAAAATTAAAAACTTTTGCACTTCAAAAGGCACTGTTGAGAACATAAAGTGCTATTTGTCGAGAAAACCAAAAGACAAGCCATAAACTGGGAGAGGAGATTTGCCAACCATATTCCTGATAAAAGACTTTTATCTAGAAAATATGTAAACAAACCACGTACTATTCAATAATAAGAAGGAAAGAAATTATTTTTTAATGGGCAAAAATAAATTAATAGACATTTCTGCAAAGAGAGTGTACATGAGAAGATATTTAATATCATTAGTTACTAAACATTAGCTAAATGCAAATGAAAACTACCATGAGGCCAGGTGCAGTGGCTCATGCTTGTAATCCCAGCACTTTAGGAGGCCAACATGAGTGGATTGCTTGAGGCAGGAGTTCAAGACCAACCTGGCCAACAGGGCAAGACCCATGTCTACTAAAAATACAAAAATTAACCAGGAATGGTGGTGCATGCCTGTAGTCCCAGCTACTTGAGAGGCTGAGGCACGAGAATTGCTTAAACGCAAGAGGTGGAGGTTGTCGTGAGCCGAGATCGTACCACTGCACTCCAGCCTGGGCAACAGAGCAAGACTTTGGGGAAAAAAAAAAAAAAAAAAAAAAAAAAACAAAAAAAAAAAACCTACGATGAGATACCATTTCACATCCATTAGTACGGTTATAACAAAAAAAGATATTAGCAAGTGTTGGCTAGGTAATAGAGAAATAGAGATCCTTTATACCACCGTTGGTGAGAATGCCAGGTATTGCAGCTGATTTGGAAAATAGTCTGTCAGTTTATTAAAACATTAAGCATAAATTTGCCTTATGAAACAGCAATTTCACCCCTAGGTATCTATGCAATAGAGATGAAAACATATATCCATGCAAAAAATGGTACACAAATGTTCATAGCAGCTTTATTAATAATAATCAACAAGTAGAAATAAACCAAATGTCACTCAACAAATAAATGGATTTAAAAGATGTGGTATACCCATACAATGGAAAATAATTTAGCCATAAAAAGGAATGAAGTATTGATGCATGCTACAGTATGGAAGGACATTGAAAACATAGGCTAAGTAAAAGAAACCAGACACAAAATACCACATATTATATGAGTTCATTTATATGAAATGCCTAGAGAAGGCAAATCTTATAAAGACAGAAAGTGGATCAGCAAGGCTATCACACCCACGCACCCACCCAGGTCTGGTTTTAAAAAGTATTAAGCCCCCATGAAATGGACATTATTTGACTTTTGTTTGATGTATGGAAACAGCATTATCAAGTCTTGGTTTCAAAATATGTTTAAGCCCTTCTGAGTTACGTAGAACAGAGGAATGTTTTCCATTCGCAAGTGTTGGAGATGACAATATTTTCCCTCTGCCTTAATCCACTTATCCTAGAACCCTATAGGAAGGCAAAGACTGTCTTAATTGATTGATGCAGTTAAAGTTATTGATAGTGGGATATGCACATATGGGCTGCATCTGTCTATGAGAAGGAAGCAATGGAGCCAATTAATTAATTCAAGCAAAATTAAATGTTCACACCTTTTAAATGTGGAAACTATAAAAACCAAAATGGTTCTCTGTGCACTAAGAGCATAAGCTAGTTTTTGCTATTCTTAAGGGCCTCTTCCTGCATTTTGCCTATATTAAAATTCCTATGCAGATCTTATTGAGGTGATCAAGGTAGATGACTTCGATTTTTATTTTCTTCAACAAATTCACTTACCAATAACTTTCAAATGATATTTAATAACTATTTTAAACACAGAGGACATGGTCTTCAAATGATATTTAATAGCTACTTTACACACAGAGGACATAACTTTCAAATGATATTTAATAACTATTTTAAACACATAGGACATGGTCTATAATGTTTTGTCCTGACTTAAATATTTATCGCATGTAGTAGATTTTAATAGAAGAAAACAAGAGTGAATAATGGGTAGCGCTTCTCTAAACACAGAGTAGAGGTAAATCTTAGTGATTTAAATTAGTCACAATTCTGACTTTTTGAGATTGCATGTTTATAAGTTTTTAATGCATGAAATTAATGTCAATTATATAATATTTTGATTAAAGTCCTTCCATGTTTACTGTGTGTGTTTTTGCTTGCCTTATGAAAATTTCTAACCATAATGTATCAGTAACATTTCAAAAATTTATTTAAATTATAACATGTTAACATCAGAGGACCGTTGAATACGCCATAAGCATTTCTTTAAAGAATGTGGGAAATATCTTTTCTAATAATTTAATTTTCTCTTTTTTTAAAACAACTCACGTTAGCATTTTTTTTTTGCAGTAGCATCATTTTAACCCCCAACTGCATATTCACAGGAATATCTAATATTTTTTGCAAGTAACATTTTGAATTTGTTCTTCTTGACATCTTTATGTTTATATGCATTTTGCATTTCCCTATCTCATTTTTTTGAAATCCAAATGTAACAGATTTCAACTTTTTGTGTTACATTCTTTTTTTTTCTTTCTTTTTCTGGGTAGCATCTCTCTCTTTTCTGAATTTTTTGAAAACCTGTTGTTTTTGAATTCTCTTTTTTCCCTTTATTTTCCTTCTCAATATGACCCCAGGAGCCAACACAAAGAAAAACGCAGATGATATAACCAGTAATGACCGTGGTGAAGACGAAGGTATTTTTTGTTTTTTCAAAGCTCAACCCTGATGCATGATTTTGTATCTATCTCTCTCTCTTTTTTTTTCATTTCAATCTGTTTTTTCTCCCCTTACTTAAAACTAGTACACTTTGGTGTGCTTCTTTAATTATTTTCTTCTTGTAGCGAAACCACTGTCATTTTTAATCCCAGTTACCATGTACAGGGAACAAATCACTGTGAGAAGTATAAGCATTGTTTCTAAACGTGAAAAGAGTAATGAACTACTGTTTACAGAGAAGCCCATCATTTTTTTTTTTTTTTTTTTTTTTGGCTTGGTCACAAGAAGAGAAAATGGAATTTTGAAACATGCATGTATAGTCTATTTTCTCCCTTCCAAATGTTATTTTGTAAGTTAATATACTACTTTGGAGCTTTGGTCTTCTTAATTATTTTTATAAACTACAAAACTCTACAGCACCTTAGAAGAATTTTTTTGGAGGGGGGAGCTGAAATATCAGTTTTTTTTTCTTCACAAACATATTGATCCCAACATAGATTTCTGATAATCTGCTCACAGTGAAGTACACCAAAAAGTGTTTTAACGAGATGCTGTTGTTAACGAGCCCTGATGCATTCAGGACTGCCTTTTACAGCATTTGGGGGTGGAGGGGAAGGTAAGAGTATCTCAGAACTAAAAAAGGACAAAAAGCTAGCTATGTTCATCTTTCTTTTCACACCACGGCTTTTTTGAAAACGTTTTTCTCCTTAAAATGTTTTGTTGCTGTGAAGTTTCTTCTTAAGGCTACCAAATTGCTCAACACATTGTCTACCAGAAGTGAAAGGATTTTTTTTTAAAAGATGGTATGTCTGAGGTACTCATGCAGACAACTCGCACACTGTTTTTCTTCCCTTTCTGTACAAGAAATGATTTTTTTTTTTAAAGAGGGGAAGCAACAAAAAAAGTACTCAAGCAAGCCCTTCTTCATTGGTAAGGCTCTATAGGATTAGCTAAAAGCACATTTTTCCCATCTGGGTAGCAAAATGCATGGAACTCCATTAAGGCCCTGGCTGGACCTTTGGGTCTCTGTCTGAAAGGCAATTTAAAGCCCAAAAGTGAGTCCTGAATTATCCTCGCTCGTCAAGCCCAACGTCCATGACAGGGTCTTTTGACCAGTTCTTGTAGTTGCTCCCCTCCTTGCTTATCTTCGTAAATCAACTGTTCTCCAAGAAAAGAAATCTTGCCAACACCCTTTCCATGCCTAGTCTTCCCTTAACATTTTGAATGTTATTATTTTTACTGAGCTCATAGAGCTGTCACTGTCTCAAGTAGCTCTCTGAGAGATCTCAATTCTGATGGCCATAGAAGATCAAAATCTACACCTGCTTCAGGTAGCCCCTTCTTTGATAAGGGCTTCTGAATGCCTGACATTTTATCAGTATTGAGCAAATACATAAAAACGAAATAAACTTTTGTCTCATACCTTATACTGCTCTAATTTGTATCCTGTTTGGCCTTCTCTTTTTAATACATTTCCTCTTGATAATTAGGATCTGTTTTCACAGTGTTCCCAGTGAATCTTTATTACCATTAAAATGCCATCTAATTTTCATTTAATATTGTTAAGTTATGATTTTTTGACTTTGCATTAATATGACAACTGGTTATTACTTCCACAAGTTCAAGAGAGTCTTGTTCTATATTTTGTGGAAGGTAAGAGATGTTAATCTCACATATTTTCCAATGGAGCACTTTAAAGCAGCCCTTCAAAATCTCTACTTACTCTTTTTCCACAGTTTACTAGGCAACCGCTGGTAATAGTAAAAGAAATGAGGCCAAAAACAGCAAATTAGGAACCAGAAAGAAGCAGTGGATCATGAGAAAAGCCATTTCTTATTCATATAGCAGAAGACATTTCCCGTAGTGTATGATGCATAAATGATTAATAGAAGATTTTTACTTCATATTTGAATTTTATATTAGAAAACAAAAGACACTTTTCTGCCGTGGATTAAATATCTGCAAATAAATACTTGGGTAACTTGACACTCTTTCGTGTGCTTTACTGTGACCAATGGGTATGTCGTGTCTTCTGTATGCACCCAGTAAAATTGTGATCATAATTCGTTCAAATTGGAGCCACCATCCAAACGATGGTGATTCATATCCTCAGAATTCCTTTGTGGTATTTCAAAAGTGTCCCTGTGGATTATGAGGAAAAAAAAAACTTTATTGATGAAAAAATTGAAAATAAATATGCATAAATACTTGAGTTTTCTTTTAGTAACAAAGATATTTAAATTGTTTGTACACACACACACGCACACGCACACACACACACACACACACATATCTGTATCCAGAAATATTTTACGTGAGGTCAGTCTTCTAAAGGTTAAATGCAGCCCTAATGGCTGATTAATGTTATAAAACAGGTCTTTTCACAAAGCAGGCCCTACAGATGGTCTCCAACTTTCTATCATCACAGATCATTGTTTTTACATCATTGTTAATTTAAATAATAAAGTAAATTACTAAGAGGAATCATTGGTTGCAAGTCACAATGGGAATTTATATTCCCTGTGAAAATATAAAGCATTTAAATAGTTTGGATTCTTTTGCCATTTTTTATTACATCTCTTTTATTTTTGTCACCTAAGTATGTTAGTATGTTACTGTAATCACTGGAACAAAGACATTTGCTTGGACATCTTTTCTTTTTTTTCCCTATTTCTGTTCAGTTTTTAACTGTAGATTTTGCTTTCTTGTCATTATCTGTCCGTTATTGATAGTTTATACCTTCACTACTACTTTTATGTTTTTATTGTTAAATCGAAGATGAATCTGTACACTCACCTGCGAATTAAGATGCAACTATATTAAAATTAATTATAATTTTGAAGTTGATTTTATACTTAATTAGAAGATAAAATATATTTTGTCAAGGGTCCCATGTGTTTATTCAATTTAAATCACATTTTAGGGTTTGAGCAAAATTTAGGAAATGTGTACTTTACCTAAAACCATTTCTTGTAGTGCTTTAGATATATATAGAAGCTTAGATGAGCAGAGCACACTAAATGTCTGGATGCTTCTTAAAATACCATTTCCATAAATAGAAAACGTAATAGCATTGATCATTTTCCTTAGAAACTCTTATCAAGGGTCATATCATCCGTAAAAATAAATGTGCTTAACTCAAGTCAAAATAGGGAAATCAGTGAATCTCCTTTTTTCTTAAATTAGCATTGGTGAGTCAGTGTGATTCTTTATTGTGTTTCCTTACTTGGCTTTTTTTTCCAGATATTCATGATCAGAACAGTAAGAAGCCTGTCATGGTCTATATCCATGGAGGATCTTACATGGAGGGCACCGGCAACATGATTGACGGCAGCATTTTGGCCAGCTACGGAAATGTCATCGTGATCACCATTAACTACCGTCTGGGAATACTAGGTAAGTGATTGCATCATGTGAATGACTGAGCAAGAGGAAAGATGAAAAGTCCACTTCTCGTTTTGATGGGGTTCGTGGATTTGAATCCTGTTATTCCAGTTCCTGGTTAATTCCACTTCACGGTATTTACTTTATGTGATCGGATATGTTTATTCCTTTTACTACCTTCGTGCAACATGGACATGAATCGCTTCTCAAACCAATGCAGACTTTAAGATCTTGAAGATGAAATGAAATTTTATTTATAGCATGTTTCTCCCTTGGAGTTCAATGAACGTATGTTTGTCTACATAGACCTGTACAATGAACACATATTTGGTGATATTATAGTTGGGAATGGCCATAGATCTTAGCTTTCTTTTCTGATTGTGTCATTGTATGAATCAGTATATTGTGTGGAGGAAAAGACTTTATCCAATTCTCTAACTGATTATGTTGAGCCTTTGGAAGATCTGTTGTTTTGGTTCCATTGCATTTGCATGCAAGGAAACTTAGCTGTTAGTTGACTTTTGTTCCATTGATGATCTACGATTAAAGGCTAAATACATGGAAATTCAAGTTTAGTTCCTCCTTGTTTTGATGTTTCATTTCTTTTCTTTCTTTTTTTTTTTTTTTTTTCTTTGAGATGGAATCTCACTCTGTCGCCCAGGCTGGAGTGCAGTGGTGTGATCTTGGCTCACTACAACCTCTGCCTCCCGGGTTCAAGTGATTCTTCTGCCTCAGCCTCCCAAGTAGCTGGGACTACAGGCACATGCCACCACACCCAGCTAATTTTTGTGTTTTTAATAGAGGCAGGGTTTCACCATATTGGCCAGGCTGGTCTCGAACTCCTGACCTCGTGATCCGCCTGCCTCGGCCTTCCAAAGTGCTGGGATTACAGGCCTGAGCCACCACGCCCGGCCATCATTCATCTTCTTCTAATTGTAGGTTGGAAAATTATGAATCTTCAGGGTCAGATTTCAGTACCTTCTGAGATGGCCTTTCCTGGTGTTGGTTAGTTTGTGAATAATATTCCTAAGACCTATGTAAAAACATTTGTTTTCCAGGCAAAAATGCATTAAAATGGTGTAGAAAATAAAATTTTTAACAAGTTAGCCATGAGAGAGATGTGTATATTGGTTGCAGTGTGATTATGATACAATATGAAATACAAAACAAAATGGAGGCCAGGTGTGGTGGCTCTCGCCTATAATCCCAGCACTTTGGGAGGCTCAGGCAGGCAGATCACTTGAGGTCAGGAGTTAGAAAACAGCCTGGCCAAAGTGGTGAAACCCTGTCTCTACTAAAAATACAAAAATTAACTGGGCCTGATGGCAGACGCCTGTAATCCCAGCTACTCAGGAGGCTGAGGCAGGAGAATCTCTGGAACCCAGTAGGTCGAGGTTGCAATGAGCAGAGATAGCGCCATTGCACTCCAGCCTGGGGCGACCGAGTGAGACTTTTCTCAAAAAAAAAAAAAAAAAAAATAATAATGATAGTAATAAATTAATTAAAATAAACAGCAAAATAAAATGGACTAAAGGAGGTCTGTCAAACAAGAAATATGGCTGAAAATGTTTTCTTCAAATATTGCCAAGAATATTTTCTTTTCAATCAGATGACTTCATTTCATTTTGAGTGAGTTTTTTTTTTTTTCCTATGTGAAAACATTAACCTGTAAGAAGCCCTAAGAGGTGGTGAATTGCTGAGAAACCCTAAGAGGTGATGTAAGAAACCCTAAGAGAAATGCATTTCTTACTTTGAAATGCAAATCAGTCACAGGTGTTGCTAAAGTTGTATCTTTTGAAACATTGATAACTCAAAATTCCAGGTTGGTTTCTGCATTAAAGAAAATAAACACCACCAAAAAACCTTTTAGTATCAAAAAACTTATTATGTCATTGGCTTTATTTCCTATATTTTTTGTAGTTTTCTGTCAGCCACATCTTGGCGGAATAATGTCTCTGAACTTTTGCATAGCGATAATTGCACGCTTCACTGAATATTTTTCAGAGGCGCTGGATAGTTACTTTGGCTACTAGTGTTGGAAACAGGAAATTGTGCTTCTTGATGTTTTACAAAAGGTCCATTCTGACAAAGAGGTGGAAGGAGGAAAGTACGTGTGAGGGCACTGCACAGGCCCTCTTCAAAGGGAGCAGTGTGTGCACTGCCTGTAGCACGGCCACACGGAAGAAAGCTTGGGCATGCTTTTCTGAAGGAAGCAGTGGGCATCAAGAAAATTCTTGCTTTGCTGGAATCACAGAATATTCTGTTGCATGCATGATGAATTGATGTGTCTGATAAGATAGAGTTTCAAAAGAAATTGATCTCCTTTTCCCCCTAAAGCTCAGTTGTATCAAGCAACTCTACACTATGATTTTTTTTAATCAGTTTTGTCCCTTCGTGAATCAATTGCGCATCTTGCAAATTGGCCTCCAGGCCAATTATACACACTTTTTTTAGAGGGAAAAAAACTAACTGAAAAATTGTAAGTCTACTTTTTGTTATGGAGAGTTTTTAAAAGTCATAAGATAACAGAGAGCTGTAAAATTGGTGGAGAAGAAATAAAAGAAGCGATTTAGCATCTCTATGCCGGTCTATTTACATTCCTCCAATGAGCTAGTGTGGAACAGCCAAGCACACTACAGACTCCCTTTCATTTGATGGAATGAAATGTGCCAAGTTTGCCGATTTTACAGGGCGATAGAGACTTTAAAATGTGACTGCGTTGGTTTTTATCATGGATCTTGCATTTACTATTGTCCTCTTGAAAACAGCTAGGTGGCATTTACTTTTTGCTTGCAGGAAACTCCTATTATCGGTCTTGAAAAAATGTTTTTAAACCTTTGGCATCCAGATATTTAAAAAGATGATTGAATAAAATACACAGCAGGCGCTGCAATGATCATTTCAGTGAGTGCATTTCATACAAGTAGATACAATTTTAGGCAAAAAGTTGAAATATTCTTTGAGTTCTTTTTCTTCCAATAAAAGTCATAAATGCATAAATGTTATCTTCCTACCTGAGGAATGGAAAAATACTGTTTTAAGATTTTTTTTTTAATGGAGTAACAAATGCTATTTTCTGTTACCCAAAAGAGAGGATTAAAAAGATGAAACGTGCCCATAATGGAAGCAGAATGCTGGCATTGGAAAGAATGTAGATTGCGGCCGGAGACAGACAGGAGCTGACAACTTTCCTCTACCTCCGCCTTGAGAAAGTCAGCTAGTGTTTCCTCAGACTCTTTCCTTAGATGTAGAAGGCAGTGGTCTCTCCCTTGCAAGGTTGTTGTACAGTATAAAAGTTCCGTGGTTCAAAATACCACACTTTACCTCATTAATATATAATCTGCTTGTCAATAAAAAAATAACTTTTTTCTTTTTTCTTTTCTTTTTTTTTTTTGAGATGGAGTCTCGCTTTTATTGCCCAGGCTGGAGGGCAGTGGCATGATCTCGGCTCACTGCAACCTCTGCCTCCCAGGTCCAAGCGCTTCTCCTGCCTCAGCCTCCGCAGTAGCTGGGATTGCAGGCGCCCGCCACCACGCCCCGCTAATTTTTGTATTTTTAGTAGAGACGGGGTTTTGCCATTTTGGCCAGGCTGGTCTCAAACTACTGACCTCAGGAGATCCACCCACCTTGGCCTCCCAAAGTGCTGGGATTACCAGTGTGAGCCACTGTGCCTGGCCAAAAAATAACCTTTTAAAAAAGATTTAATGGACTCATGTAGATGAAGTTTCATAGGCTCTCAGCAGCAACCATTATACCCAATCACACTACAATTTCTAGTGTTATTAATACCATTATGCATTGTATTAATACTACTGTTTATCCACAGTAAGAATTGTAGCTGACCCAATCTGTAACGGCTAATATCTATCAAATATTGGCATCCAGACTGAACCATGTTAATTTAAAAAAACCGTTACAAGACACTTCTAGACATTAAATAAATCAGAAGATCATCATGTTTGCTATTTTTTAAAAAAATAATTAGAACTGTGCTACACAATCTTGCTAGCCATTGGTCATATAATTTATGATCCAATCCAGGACATGTTTGGGAGTTGCTCATGTGCTATGAATAAACTGGGATTGTCCCAGGCAAATTGAGATGTATCATCATAGCTATAAAGTAATTATTTATATCTACATGAAGTGTCTTCTGATTGAATTGGTGTTCAGTTTGTTTTTAAAGAAGCTGCACTTCTATAAACAGATTTCCTATGTGTTCTGCTGTACATCCTTGTCACTAGGAAGGTGTATATGTTACCAGAAAAGGATCCTAATCCAGACCCTAAGAGAGGGTTCTTGGGTCTCGTGCAAGGAATTGGAGGCAAATCCGTAAAGTGAAAGTAAGTTTATTAGGAAAGTAAAGGAATAAAGAATGACTGCTCCATAAGCAGAGCAGCCCGAGGGCTGCTAGTTGGCTATTTTTATGATTATTTCTTCATTATATGCTAAACAAGGGGTTGATTATTTATGAGATTTCCAGGAAAGGGGTGGCAATTATTGGAACTAAGGGTTCCTCCCGTTTTTAGACCATATAGGGTAACTTCCTGACATTGTCATGGCATTTGTAAGCTGTCATGGTGCTTGTGGAAGGGTGTTTTAGCATGCTAATACATTATAATTAGTATATAATGAGTAGTGAGGACGACCAGACGTCACTCTAGTTGCCATCTTGGTTTTGGTGGGTTTTGGCTGTTTTTTTTTTTTACTGCATCCTTTTATCAGCAAGGTCTTTGTGACCTGTATCTTGTGCTGAGCTCCTGTCTCATCCTGTGGCTAAGAATGCCTAACCTCTTGGGAGTGCAGCCCAGTAGGTCCCAGCCTTACGTTACCCAGCCCTTATTCAAGATGGAGGTGCTCTGGTTCAAACGTCTCTGACATATATATTCAAGAATTTGGAAAACCTGAAGTTCACCAATGCCTCTCAGATGAGTCATTGCCAGGGTGTATGGTGTTCCTATCTGCTCAGAAGCCAGCAAAATCCTGCTGAGCTGTACATGCCAGGGCATTTGCCTGGTCTCACCTACCCACTTGAGTACCTATGCCGTATCACCCATTCACCTCACAACATCCATACGCATCATTTACCCCAAGAAGATTAGACATTAATCCAGGTAATAAACTTTCAGAACAATCACCTCCAGACAGAAACTGCAGAGGATAATCTGATAAATCTGAATTCCTGTAAGGCCATTACTGAATCAATAATTACTCTTTTCTCCATCTTAGTCCCTTACTTTAGTATAACTTGAGTTCTCCCCAATCTGTTTTTTTTTTTTTTTTCATTCATGATAGTCCAAAGACCTTCGATGTAAAAGAGAATGCATCTTGCTCATGCTTTTTGATGGAAACACCTGGAACTTATTTATTCCTTCCCCTTTCCAGTTGTCTCCAACTGCAGGTCTGTACCTGCAGTGGATTTCATCTGCCTCCATTTAAATATGCATTTCCGTTTAGCTCACATGGTACTATCACCTTTTTGGTCATCCTATGACTTCATGCTTCATGTATGCTGAAATTAATTGTTGCTTCAAAAGAGTCCCAACTATGTAACATCAACTCATTGTGTGCCTCTGTGTGGCTGGCAGATATTACTTCATTTAATCTTCATAAACTCCCTTGGAAGAGTTAACCTTATGTCCTACCTATGAGGAGATGAATGCTTTGAGGTGATAGGATTTACTCATGGCATCACACCTTCTAGCACTCAGAGCAGGGACTGAAACCCGGGTGTAACTGAAGCCAGAGCTCTGACTTACCACTCAGAACTCATCCACAGCCTTGTTAATTAATGTCAAATATGAATTAGTAAACCATGGAATGAGTGAAGAAATTGAGTATCACTTTAGCATCAGATGTAGCTTTTATCATTATGCAAAAAAGTTCTTACTGCTGATCAAGATACACAATTGTGATAAGATGCTTACAGAGTATTTTTAAGTACCTCAAAGTGGGTCCTTGAAGGCTGATTCATTTCCATTCAATCGATACTGGTTTGCTTTGGTTCACGGTGATGGTGGCATTAACCACAACAATGGCATTTGTCACATCAAAGCTCTTCAGTGCAGTAGAACTAGTGTTTCATCAGGAAATTTGGTGTCCTACCCCCAGTTCCCATGTCATTGCTGGCTTGCTGTCTCGTGTGCATAAATTGAATCAAATGATCATTTCGGTGCATTTCTTACAATTTTTCAGATATTATAGCTATCCTGAAAATTTTCATCTTAGGGTAGATTGCGTCATGGTCTTCTGAAGTTGTCTTTCTCTTTAAGACCATTCATTGAATAAACCTATTAGGCGCTTTGGAGTCATAACTGAATATAAGACAGAAATGGTTTGATATAAAAGCAACCAACATGCATAGCAGAACAGCATCTGTAGTCATAATTTGGGTGACTTAACCCATATGCATGTGCTCAGCCTAATAATGTGGTCACTTTCCCTGTTCTGGACTCCCTTGTAGGGTTTTTCTCTGAAATTGAGGGAGGGTGGGCTGAGCTCTGAAGCATTCTTGCAACATCAGCCAGAGTGGTCTCACCTTTATGCTTTTGTGATATGTGTGAGCCATGTAATATTCCACTCAACAAAAGAAGCCTGGAAATCATTAGAAGAGAGGACCAATACGTTCTTCCCAAGAGTTACAGCCTAAATTCCATGGGTGTGCATTTATGTGACATGCATCTGACATTAGTGGGAGTTCAATGGGTCACTATAATTTCCCTGAAGCGCATCTGCTGAAAAATGTCAAGCTATCTTATAAATGACCTGTACGTTCTTCTCCCCTTTGGAAGTTAGAGGAGTTGCTCTATTTTGGGTACATTTGCTATTTTATTTCTTTTTTCTAACAATATTTCTTTTCTTTAATGCTTTATGAAGGATTTTATTTGAAATGATAAGTGGAACACATCTTATGTATCAAGTCAAAAGTTCATAAGCGTATATATTAAAAAAGAAAGCATAATTTCCTTTTTCGAGAATCAGCACACCTTGATGCCACTCTCCTGGTTTCATTAGAATCCCTCTCTTCTCTTCCTCTAACCAAAATGTCTCAGATTCCCCCTGATTTGATTTCTGTAAATGGCCTACTTTGACTGGAAGAATTGACTTTCTCTGTCTAAAACAGGACCCAGGCGTTACTAAAACACAACACTGCAAAAAGTTAAATGAGGAGAAAGGAAAGTTAAGCATTGTACTTAGTGAGAAACACATAAACAAAAGTAGAGACGTAAAAGAAGCATGAGAGAAGGGTGAGAAAGTGAAATCCTGAGACAAGATGAATGGTGTGTGGGCGCTCAAACCCAGGAAGTAGCAAAAGGTGGAAGGAAGAATGGGAGCCTTTAGAATAAGATTCTTTGTGGGCTGGGTGGCAGATGTTATCGGTAAAGCCAGCCTGGGGAGTTGGCAGGGGTCCATGCTGTAGATAACACAGTAAGAGAATGAACACATTGCAGAAGATAGGGCAACCTCTAATCCAAAAATTATCAGATAAAGAAAAACCAAGACACTTTGCAAAACAAAAAACAAACAAAAAAACACAACACAATGTCTTGTTTTTCATCATCATCTTCTTTATAATGAGATTTCCATGCATTGAATACACACTTGGAAACACTGTAATCCCATGGTTGTTGTGGCTGCAGATTGATAGGTGTGGACAGGTCTTTGGTGGGGCAAACAAAACCAGAATCATGTTTTTTGCTCTCAGAATGATCATTTGCATGGACTTTCCTCTTCTGCCTCCTAGTGGCTCAAAATGCCCACTGCATTCATTGGATTTATTCAGGATGTGAAGAAGCTCAGGGGAAATTAAGGATGAGTGCTTCGTCATTAGGACCTCAGAGGCAAATGGAGCAGAGATGGGGACGACTGCAGTGGGATAAGGACTCTCTCACCAGGAAGGTGCCATTGACGTAATAGTTGATGGGAACAGCAGAGCAAAGAGGCTCCCTCGTCCTCAGCTGACCCAACAACAGGCGAGACATCAGATGGAACGGTATTTATTGGGCAAGGAAAATCAGGGGAAGGCTAGGTGCAGTGGCTCTCACCTGTAATCCCAGCACTGTGAGAGGCCAAGGTGGGGGGATTCCTTGAGGCCAGGAGTTCCAGATCAGCCTGGACAACCTAGTGAGACCCTGTCTCAGAAAGAAAGAAAGAGAGAGGGAGAGGGAGAGAGAGAGAGAGAGAGAGAAAAGAAGGAAAGAAAAAGAAAAAATTAGCCAGATGTGGTGATGTATGCCTGGTGTCCCAGCTACTTGAAAAGCTGAGGCGGGAGGATTGCTTGAGCCTAGGAGTTCGAGGCTGCAGTGTGCTGTGATTGCGCTCCAGTCTCAGCAACAGAGTGAAATCCTGTCTCAAATTTTTTAAAAAGACTCAAAAGAAAATCAAGGGAGGAGTGGAGACAAGGTAGAAAAGAATTTTTTTTGTTTTGTGCTTTTTTCCCTAATGTATTCGTTTAATCATCAAATAAAAATTGAATATATTGATCATGTACAAAGTGATGTTTTGAAATATGTATCCATTGAGAAATGGCTAAATCGAGCTAATTCACAAGTGCATTACTTCAAATGCTTATTTTTCTACTGCAAACACTTAAAATCTACTTTCTTAGAGATGTTCAAATATTCAATTCCTTGTGATTCAACTTTGTTTGCCATATTGAACAGATCTTTTGAACTTTTTCCTGCCAACTGAAACTTTGTAACCTTTGGCCAACATCTCCCATTTCCTCTCCACCTCCAGCTTCAAGTTCTATAAGAGAACATTCTACTCTCTGCTTCTGTAAGCTTGACTTTTTTTAGATTCCACATATAAGTAAGATCATGTGATATTTGTCTTTCTGTGTCTGGCTTATATCACTTAACATAATGTCCTCTGGTTCATCCATGTAGTCCCGAATAACACAACTTCTTTCCTTTTTTTTGAGGTAGAATAATAGTCCCTTATGTATATAAACCCCATTTTCTTTATTCATTCATCTAATGATGGACATTCAGGTTGATTCCATATTTCAGCTGTTGTGATTAGTGCTGCAGTGAACATGGGAGTGCAGATTTCTCTTCAAAGACTTCTTTTTTCCAATCCCAAATACACAAAATTATCATCCGGCATCTGTCATGCTATGGAGACTCTCCTTGATCTATTTATAAACGATTCAGGATTTCTTTAAAGAAGCTGAAATTTTATTTTTACATGCATAACCATATTTACCAATCAAAATATTCAAACAAAAATCACAGAAGAATCTATTCCATCAATATATAATTCCCAGTTAATTGATTGTATAATGTCATTTAAGCGTGAGTTAGTAGTCACAGAGAATATGCCTTAAAAATGTTCCGTCTTTGAAAGTTTTACATTCAAAACAGTCTCTTATTAGTTCTGAAAGACACCATCCCTTTCTCTCTTCAGCCTGTTTTCTTCATTTTGCTTCTCATCCAGTATGTGAAAGGTTGATCATTTTTAGTTGATGAGGTTGACATGCCCTCTTTCTCCTTGGGGACAGAAGGACATAAGTTGTGCTCTAAATGAAAATAAGAGTATGGTGAGCATCCCAAGGGATGATGGAAAGTTCCAGGGAGAAGCATTGCAATTGAGAGCCAAATTCAAGTACTCTGGAATTAGGGTTCTGGTGATAATTCTGTCAGTATCTGCATATATTCAAGGAAATCAGTCCTTTCGAGTAGGATAATGGAAAAATCTCTAAAAGGCAATCTGAGCGGGATGTTTAAAGACTATGTGATTATTATGCACTGCATGCCTGTACCAAAACATCTCAAGTACCCCACAAATATATACACTTACTATGTACCCATAAAGTTTAAAAAAATGTAAGACTACTACACATATTCTGGCCTGCAGCTTTTTTTCCCCTGACATTTGCCTACAAGCCTGTAATAGCACAGGCAATTCTACAAGAAGCATGAATATGCACATATGTACATGCATGACAGCAGTGATACAAAGACAGATGTGTTGTGTTCTAGTATAATTGTCTTATTTTTGTCCAATCCATCATTAATAAGTCATTAGCTTTATGGAAATGAACCCTAGAGGATGAAACATACAGGTGCAAAGTAAATTTCCTAGGGACTAAATTATAACCAAATTATGGCAGGTACACCGTGCATTTAGCGATATAAATATATGTTTCAAATAAAATTGTAACATATTGATTGGCACGTCCAGCCATATTCTTAAGATACTTTATCCTTTGACTAAAAATAATAATAATCGCTTTTTTGAATGAAGTGTTTAATTTTCAGTGTAAAAAGTCAGGAATATTTTAGAATGCTCAACGCAACATTGCTTCAATGACCTAGGGCCTTTATGAAGATAAGTCACTAGAAAGTCTCTGTTGATTCAGTTAATTATTTGAGATTATATGCACTGATTTTCACTGTGTTAAGTATAGTGGCATTTATTAGAGGCTCAGATGTTATAGAGAGAAGGCTGTGTCCAGTTATAGGGCTGTAGTCATAAACAGGCGGGTAAAATCAACACATCATTATAAATCATAAACAAGCAGGTATGATAAACACATAATGATAAGCATTTCAGCACTGGGTGCAGTGTTGCATGCCTGTAGTCTCAGCTACTCACGAGGCTGAGGATCCTAGGAGCTTAGGAGTTCAAGAGCAGCCTGGGCAACATAGTGAGACCCCATCTTTAAACATTAAAAAGAACAACAAAAAAACATCATTTCAGTGTAGACAGGCATAACATGATCTCACAAACACTACGATTTGTACACAAGAAAACTAAGCTTTGCACTGGTGTTGGGAGAACATTTTGGAATGATAAACTATTTCCTGTTTGTTTTAAGAAATATTTGGTAACGTTTAAAGTAGTGTCTGCCTCTTTACTAAAATATTCCAGTATCTGTTTAGATGTCCCAGTTGCTCTTAGATACTTGGTAAACATATATATACACATATATAGCACACATATATGTATATATGTGGGTGTGGGTGCATATGGGCGTGTATATATCTATGTGTGTATACATACATATGCGTGTATACATACATATATGTGTACACACACATGCGTGTATACATACATATATGTGTACACACACATGCGTGTATACATACATATATGTGTACACACACATGCGTGTATACATACATATATGTGTACACACACATGCGTGTATACATACATATATGTGTACACACACATGCGTGTATACATACATATATGTGTACACACACATGCGTGTATACATACATATATGTGTACACACACATGCGTGTATACATACATATATGTGTACACACACATGCGTGTATACATACATATATGTGTACACACACATGCGTGTATACATACATATATGTGTACACACACATGCGTGTATACATACATATATGTGTACACACACATGCGTGTATACATACATATATGTGTACACACACATGCGTGTATACATACATATATGTGTACACACACATGCGTGTATACATACATATATGTGTACATACACATGCGTGTATACATACATATATGTGTACATACACATGCGTGTATACATACATATATGTGTACATACACATGCGTGTATACATACATATATGTGTACATACACATGCGTGTATACATATACATGTATCAGTTGTTTGCCCTTGTGATACACACACAGATCTATATGTGTGTATATATATGTGTCTATATGTGTACACACACTAATGTGTATGTATACATATATAAAATATGTTCCTTGATTCACAGTGGGATTATATCCCAATAAACCCGTTGTAAATTTAAGATGTCGTTAGTTGAAAATGCATCAATACACCTAACCTACCAAACATCATAGCTTAGCCTAGCTGTCATTGAACATACTTATAGCACTTACATTAGCCCACAGTTGGGTGACATCATCTAACACAAATGCTATTTTATAAATAAAGTGTTGAATGTTTCACGTACACTGTAGAGTATCAGTTGTTTGCCCTTGTGATTGTGTGGCTGACAGGGAGCTACAGACCACTGCCTGGCATCCAAAGAGACTGTGGTACGCATATTGCTAGCTTGGGAATATATCAAAATTCAAAATATGATTTCTACTGACTGAATATCATCTTAAGATCAAAAATCATAAATCAAACCATTGTAAGTCCGGGAATGTCTGTGTAATAATTTGGCTATAGTCTTAAACAGGTGGGTAGAATAAACACATTATTATAAATCCATCCTGTGCTTTTGAACACATGGAGGCTACCCCTCCAAAATGCCTGTGTTCAATATATTGCTGAACCTCTAGGTATCTTTTTCCTTCATTGCAATTTAATTTTTCCTTCTAAGCATGAACTTAAAATATTACTTAGGAATAGCATTCATCCTTCTTCATTCTTCTTTGTTTAAAACATGCTTAGCATTTCTCATCTTGAAAGAAATGAATAGCTTCCTTCTTTTCAATCATATTTCATCAGAACTATTCTCTTGAGGGCCACAGAAATGTCATAAGCATTTTCTCTGGCACTTCTGATACTTTTAATGGCTTTTGATACATCTTCATGTTTCTTAATCTTCTTGTGATCCTTACCATGTAAGTGACCCGTTGAGCTTATCTCCAACTCCTATTTTTCATTGTCTGCTTCCTTTATTTGAAACAACTTATATCCAGTGTACACGTTTAAAGTGTGCAATTCAGTGGCCTTTAGTATATGCACAACACTGTGGCACCAGCAACACCATCTAATTTTTGAACATTGACGTCATTCCAAAGAGAAATCCCATACCTCTTCTCTCCTAGGTCCCCAGGAGATAGGCTTCCACTAACTATCTACCTGTCTATATAGATTTGCCTTTTGGGGGCATTTCATGTAAATTAAATCATATAGTATGTGCTTTTTTGTGTGTCTGACTTCCTTCCCTTAATGTTTTTGAGGCTCATCCATGTTGTAGCATGCATCACTACTCTTTTATTTTTTATTTTTCAGTAATATTTCATTTTATGGATATACCACACTTTGTTTATCCATCCATCTGTTGCTAGACATTGGGATCATTTCCAGTTTCTGGCTATTGTCAATAATTGTGCCATGAATGTTCATGTGCAAGTTTTTGTATGGACATATATTGCATTTTTCTTGATTGGGGATATAGGAGCAGAATTGGTAGGTCATATTGTTAACTCTGTGTTTAAATATTTGAGAATCTTTCAAATTATTTTCCAAAATAGGTGTACCATTTTACATTTTCACCATCAATGCACAAAAGTTTTAACTTCTCCACGTCCTCACTCACACTTGTTCTCATCTGTCTTTTTAATTATAGCCCTCCTAATGGGTGTAAAGTGATATCATGTTTGGGGGTTTATTTTTGAATATTTACATCATTCCAAAAAGAAGTCCCGTATCTCTTCTCTCCTACATCCCCAAAAAGTAGACAAGAGGTAATCTACTCAAGAAATGATACCAGCTTAAACCAGGGCAGTACCAGTGAGAATGCAAAGAAAATAAAAAAGAAGAGGTTGTTCTGCGTGTCTTACAGATGCAACAGGATTTGCTGATTGATTGGATGCAAGGTGGCAGAGAATGAGAATGCATTTTTCCTGATGGCTAATGATGTTGAACACCTATTCATGTGCTTATTGGACGTGTGTATAAATCCTTTGGAAAAATATCTATTCAGATCCTTTGCCTATTTTAATTGGATTATCTTTTCATTATTGAGGTTTAGGAGGGGTACTTTTAAATAGTATAATGTGGATCCATGTTCCTTACCACATGTGGGATTCACAAACACTCCCGTTCTGTGTCTTCCACCCCCACTTTCTTGATGGCACATTCTTATTACTCATGTTTCTGAAAACATAGTCTTCAGCCTCATTGACCAGTGACTCTGAATATTGACGCCTATGTGTTTAAGCAGGCTTGTCCACTTACTATATCTCACAAGTCCCATGGTTATCGTGACAGTCCACTGCTATCCCGTCCCTTGTGGCTGTCTCATCATTGTATGGAGACAATATAAGGATGCCGGAACAGATAAAGGGTATTAAGATAGAGTGCCATCAATGTGTCTGTGAAGAAGGGTTCGTTTCAATCAGTTCACCATGACTGGGGATTTGATTCTGTCAATTGTTGGCTCAGGAATGTAAATGCTGAGTAAGGCAGGACTTGATCAGTCTATTGGGGTAAGGCATCATTGACCAAAGTGCAGTGCAAATTTATTCATTGACTATGAGGCATATAACTCTTTATAACTGTCAATAGAAAATGGACAAGGCATCCCTCCGTTCCTTACAAGGTTTTGTAATGAGCCCTGGATTTAAAAAAATACTAGTAATAATAAGAGAAAGAGAGGGAGACAGAGAGAGAGAGAGTTTCTAGTTTAAGTGAAGTTAAGATGTTTTTTCTATATATACAAAACTAGCTTTGCCAAGGAAGATGTAGTAGTGGTTTTCATTCATTCATTCTTCTTTCATTCAAGAAACAGATATTGACAACCTGCTGTTTGACACATGGTATAACAACTTCCATTGAAAATGGAGTAGCAAACAAAACAGAGAAAAAATCCCCAATCCTACAGCATTTCTATCCAGTAGGGGAAAAAACAACAACAGACAAGTATCATAAAATACACAGTAGAATATGATATCACAAGTGCTATGGAGAAATATTTAGTAGAGAAGGGTGCTAAATTAGAAATTTTGTGCCAAAATTTTGACTAAGGTGGTTATGGAAAGTTTCACAGATAAGGCAATACTGATGTGAGGGAGTGATCCATACAGTTACCTGGAGGAACAACATCTTGGGCTAAGGAAAGATCCAGTGCAAAGGCCCTGTGGCCACAGAGTCCCTGAGAATATCAGTGCAGCTGGAAAGTAGTGGTGAAGGGGATAGTAGCACCTGATTTCAGAGATGTCAGCATGAGCCACATTTTATATGCCTTTTAAGGACTTGTGTCTTGTTCTTAGTGAGAAAGGAAATGGCTGTCTATGTAAAGGGGCATCAGGTTAGAAGGTTGTTGCATAATCCACCCAAGAAATAATACCAGCTTAAACCAAGGCAGTACCAGTGAGAATGCAAAGAAAAAAAGAAAAAGAAAAGAAAAAGGTTGTTCTGGATGTCTTGCAGATCCAACAGGATTTGCTGATAGATTGGATGCAAGATGGCAGAGAATGAGGAGATTCCAGGACAATCCTGGCCAATTAGAAGTATACTTTGAGGACAACAGGAAATAGGCCATATGGCCGGGCGTGGTGGCTCACACCTGTAATCCCAGCACTTTGGGAGGCTGAGGCAGGCGGATCACCTGGGGTCAGGAGTTCAAGACCAGCCTGGCCAACATGGTGAAACCCCGTCTCTACTAAAAATACAAAAATTAGCCAGCCATGGTAGCGGGTGCCTGTAATCCCAGCTACTCGGGAGGCTGAGGCGGGAGAATCGCTTGAACCCAGGAGGCAGAGGTTGCAGTGAGCCAAGATTGTGCCATCGCACTCCAGCCTGGGCAACAAGAGTGAAACTCCATTAAAAAAAAAAAAAAAAAAAAAAAGAAATAGACCATAGAAGGAATAAGTTTAGGGGATGAGGAGATCGAGGTTGGGCATATTAAATGTGAATCCTGTATTAATCAATCATCAAACAGACAAAGACAGTGGGCAGATGGATGTGAGTCTGGAGTTTAGGGGAGAGGACCAAGCTGCATGTCATCGCATTCTGTATCTAAAGTCCAAGAAACTGAATAAGATTTCTATGTGAGAGGATGTGCAGAAAAGTTCTAAGACCCAGAGCCTTCAGCCCTCCAATATTTAGAGTTTGGAAAGTTAAAAAAAACAATAAGCAGAGTGCATCTACTATGATAGCAAGAAAATTGAGAGGTTGCAGTATTCTTGACACTGTAGTAGGCAAAATAATGGCCCTCATGCCCTCAAAAAACCAAAGTTAACATCCTGTCTGGGTGCACTGTTTTTCTTGTTTCTCTCTCTTGAACCCATTTCGATCAGAATTTAGCTCTTCTACTCCATGTAACTAATCATCAGTTCCATTAATGCCTTCCACTCTGCACTCTCAGGGTTCAATTTTCTGGAAAATTTTGAATTTTGATTTTGATTTTCCAGAACATTTGGAGTTCTCGATGACTCTCTCCTTCACGAAAAACATTCCTTACTTTGTATCTGTATTTGTTTCTTTCCTATTGCTGCTAAAACAAGTTATCACAACTATAACTCTAATGTTAACTCTAGGGAATTAAAAGCAATGCAGATTTATTATCTCACAGTTCTAGGTGCTAAAAGTCCCAAATGTGTTGGCATTCAAAGAGAGAATCCATTTCCTTGGTTTGTCTGTTTGTCTTCTTTTGAAGACTGGCTACATATCTTAGATCTCATTCTCTGTTTCTAACCCTCCGTTTTAAAAAACAAACAAACAAAACACATTATGATTACCTAGATTCATCCAGATGAACCGGGTTAAGTTCTCGTCTTAAGATCCTCACTTTTTTTTTTTTTTTTTCTCTCTGAGATGGAGTCTTGCTCTGTTGCCAGGCTGGAATCTCGGCTCACTGCAACCTCCCGCTCCCGGGTTCAAGCGATTCCCTTGCCTCAGCCTCCCGAGTAGCTGGGACTACAGGCCCGCACCACCATGCCCGGCTAATTTTTTTGTATTTTACTAGAGACGGGTTTTCACCATGTTGGCCAGGATGGTGTCGATCTCCTGACCTCGTGATCCGCTCTCCTTGTCCTCTCAAAGTGCTGGGATTACAGGCTTGAGTCACCGTGCCTGGCCAGGATGTTCACTTTTTAAAATTGATTTATTTTTATTTTATTTTAGAGATGAGGTTTCGCTCTCTCAGATAGGTTGGAGTGCAGTGTCATGATCACAGCTCACTGAAGTCCCAGCCTCTTGGGTCAGTTGATCCTCCTATCTCACCCTCCTGAGAAGCTGGGACTACAGACATGCACCACCATGCCCAGCTAATTTTTGTATTTGTTTAGAGAGGAGCTTTCACCATGTTGCCCAGGCTGGTCGTGAACTCCTAGGCTCAAGTGATCCACCGGCCTCACCTCCCAAAATGCTGGGATTATAGGTGTGCTTCCTGACACCAGTTTCTAAGGTCCTTGACGGCTGTGGTCATAGCTCATACTACCTTTCTCTCCCTAGTGTCTGCCAGACAATAAGCAGTTTCTGAGTGATTAGCCGTTGCAGGGTTTTTGACTCCAAATTGCAAAATGCAAGCTAATTAAAAAAGGAGTGAATCTATTTACTCATTTTTTTTTTTTTTTAGTTTGAGTGAACTCCTGATTCTCAAAATCAGTGAATGCCCAGTTTCATGTAAACCGTGTTTATTTCCACTCTTTACACTCAGCAGGTAAACCGTGTTTATTTCCACTCTTTACACTCAGCAGCTGTTTCTTTTTCACAAACACTGAAGATTCCATGTTCCCCGAAATATCTATGTATACCTGTATCATAATTCATTACACATAGGTTAGCTGGAATGGAGATATTTTATATTTGTGGCATGCATTTGATCTTGAATTGAAACCTGTAGTTTACAAAAATCTGCATATCTTTATATTTTTAACAGATTGTGAGAGTTAAAAAGCAAAACAGTAGAGCTCTACGGTAGAATTTTTTTTTCTTTAGGTCTTTCCATGGGTATTTTAAATGTCTCATTATGGAAAGACCATAAACCATGGTTTTCTAAGAGTTCTGCTGAATTTTGCAATTGGCTGGCACGTTTTCTAAATGATCCTGTAATCTCCATGTATTAGTTTTCTAGAGCGGCCATAACAAATGACCACAAATGTGATGGCTTTAAACAAGAGAAATTTACTCTCTCTCATAGTTTGGGAAACCAGATGTTCAAAATAAACGTGTTGGTAGGGCTGCCTTTCCCTGGGTGGTTCCAGAAAAAGATCCTTTCTTTCCTTTTCAGCTCTGGTGGCCTCGGTTGTTTGTCTCTATCTTCACAAGGCTGTCTTCCCTCTATTGTATGTGTCGTCTCCTTTTCTTATAAAGATACCAGTCATTGGATTTAGGGTTTTACCCTCAATTCAGGATAATTTTATCTGCAGATCCTTAACTAATTATATCTGCAAAGACCCTATTTTCAAATAGGGTCACATTCTGAGTTTCCAGGTGGACATGTATTTTTGGAGGATATTACTCAACCCACTCCATCCAACACATCATTATTGCAATATATATGTATGAATATTGGTGTTTCAGATGTTTTCACTACACATGTGTACACAACCAATGTATTCAGGATGCCACCTGGCTTTCTCATTACTAGGCCACACTCTGGCAAGAAGATCTAAGGACAGTCTGGGATTCTTCATCTCCTTCTTGCATCTACTTTGCTTCCAAATAATGTAGTCATGCAGTATCTAAAAGTTTATTTTCTGAGCCTTTAAAACTTCTCCATCAGTTTGACAAGGAGTAAAAGTGTTTTTCCCCGTTGGCCACAAAACTTGTGCTTTTGCTCCAGCAATGCGCAGAGCTATATTTCACATTTCCTTCTTAAATTACAGGCTATAAATATAAAGCAAAACCTTTTACCTTGCTATATTCTTTCTGTCTTTTCCCTCTATTATTAAATCTGATTACAAATGCTCATTAATGCTCTGCCTTGGAATTGCAATTTGGGCATGTGCCATCTGAAAATGGAGGTTCCTAAGAATTAAAATCAAAGATTAATGCAGGTTTTAAAAAAGGGTCTTATTCAAATATATCTCAAGTTTTGAAACGACTCATGGACTTTTAATGAAATCAATGGCCTTGTAATGCCTCATTTTTTTTTTCAAACTCAACTGTTTCGTAGCCTTCTCTTTAGAACATATCTGATTTGCCAGAACCCAAGATTTGTGAGATGGTGTTATTTTTTATTTTTACTTTTTCCTCACCCCACGGTACCATGAAGAGACCATGTAACATCCTTTCCTGGTTTTAAAGACAGGTGAGTAACGATTACATAACGTTCAAACAAGTCAGGTGTTCTCCAGAAGATGGTGTTAATGGTGTCTGATTCACAGACGCTGCCTTGACCCCTGCCGGTGGTAGGACCTATATTCTGGTGAGATCCAATTTTAGGCCATGGATTACAGGACCTAGATGGAGAAAAACGATACCTAAACCTCATGAGATCTTAATTCACTGATCGGTGGGAGAGATATTTATCTTTCAGATGGTATCATCTTATTGCATCTCCAGCAGAGTGTTTGACTGGTGAAAATAAAAGTGGCCATTATAGAGAAGTTCTTTAGACTTTTAAAAATTTTACTAGGAGGATGCCAGAAATTCCTACTGTAGAAGTAGATATATATATGTGTGTGTATATATATATTTCTGAATTCGAGATGTTGGGTGTTGGTAGAGATTCATTCATTTGAATGGAAATAAGCTTGCTTTACTTTTGGCCAGCATGAATGCTCTCATTTGCCACAGGTTGGCAAGCTTATTGGTTTAAATATAAAGGATCTTGTGGGTAAGATTGATAGCAGGTTTTTATAGTGCCAAAACTTCTTTCTTTTTTATTATCATATTTAGGAAAGTCTCTTGACTCTGAGATACTTTATATTGTGGAATAATAGTTCTGGTGCAAGTATAGATTAATAGATTATTAAACACTTTAAGATATGGATGGAAGAGTACAAATAGGATATTATTAATGAGTCCCATTTACTATTCTTTAATTTGCAGTGGAATTTTCATTTAACTTTTGAATATACCAATGATAGGAAGTTAGTAGTGTTTGCCTGTAATTTATCCTGAGCTTATTCATTTTAAGTTCAAATTTGAAAGCTTCCTTTTGTTGTTTGGTAAATAGAGGTTATTGCGATTCAAAACGAGTAATCCCTAAATTGATGTGGACAAAGATATTTGAGGCTGGGCACAGTGACTCACGCCTGTTATCCCAGCATGTTGGGAGGCTATGGGAGGTGGATCACTTGAGGCCAGGAGTTTGAGACCAGCCTGGCCAACATGGCAATACCCTGTCTCTACTATGAATACAAAAATTAGCTGAGCACGGTCTCACAAACAGGTAATCCCAGCTACTTGGGAGGCTGAGACCCAAGAATCACTGGAGCCTGGGAGGCGGAGGTTGTAATGAGCTGAGATTGTACCGCTGCACTCCACCCTGGGCGACAGAGCAAGACTTCGTCTAAAATAATAATAATAAAATGAAAATAACTTTGAGATATTCATATTGTCCAAAAAGTATAATTCAAATACTTAATGCAGAAGGCAGTAGGATCACTAAACTACGGACCCATTCATCAATTATAACAGATGGAAGGGTCTTTGTTAGAGTCCTGGAGGCTGATTGAGCTAGGGGCTACCATTTTAAATTGCAGGTTCATAGAGGAGATCCAGGAGGTCTAAAGGTAAGAGTCTACAAGCAGGAAGCACCCCCACTCCCAGCCCCGAATTCATGACAACAACACTAACTAGGCAGCAAAGGGATATTTCCTGATGTCAGCAGTCAGCAGAATGGTACTGAAGGTTGCTAGATAAATGCAAGTTTTCTAGTCACTCACCTGCAAGTTATAGGCAAGATAATATTTACCTGTACTCCTACAGGAAATTAGCCCCAATTGACTGCTCTTAATCAGAACAAGACATTCTAACCTCTTATTCATGGTTAGCAATATATCCTACTTGCTTCACTTTGTGTCTCCATCACATTGGAATAACTGGACATGGGATGCATTTGGAATTGAGTCTCAAATTCAAATCGCCATAGAACCTGAAAAAAAAAATGTAAGAAGTGACAAAACAGAAGAAAAATGCAGGATAGAGAGTTCTGATTTAGATGTGTTCATTCTGTGAACAGAGAGCAGATTCTCTTGGATCTGGCTGAAATAGGGGCCCCCGGTGTTGTGAAAGTGGTTTATGTCTTCATACATGTTCCCACGGGCCTGGACAACCAACCACATTTGAAAAATGAAGAAATGAAGGCTTGTGGTCAGGGTCACAAAACTTGACAGTGGCAGAAGTGGATCCAACTTCCAGTCAAATCTATGACTCATTCCATCTTGGCCACAGTTATACTGCAACTCAATTGCTTTTCTTCCAATCAGTACCCACCCACCAAAATGTCAGCTCTTCAAGGGCATGAATTGTTGTTTGTTTCATTCATTGTTGAGTCTTAGGAGCCTGGGCCAGTACATTGAAAATCTCAATTGTTGACATTCTCAGTAATACACAAGAAATCATGTTTTCAGATCATGGAAATCATATCCATTAGGATGGCTGTTAATAAAGTAAACGTAAAATAAGAAGTTGTGATGGAGATGTGGAGAAACTGGAACTCTTTCACATTGCTGGTGGGAATGTAAAATGGTACAGTCATTGTGGAAAACTCTTCGGCTGTTCCTCAAAAAAGTAAACATAGAACTACCATATGTGATGCAACAATTCTACCTCCGGATATATACTCCAATTCTACGTCTGGGTATGTACTCAAAAGAATTGAAAACAAGAATTCCAAGAGATATTTGTATATGCAGTCCTTAACCATGTTATTCACAATAGCTAAAACCTGAACTTTTGAACTAGCCAACTGTCCATTGATGGATGAATGGATAAACAAGTGATATATATGTGTATATTTATGCATGTACACACACACACACACACACACACACACACACACACACACACTGCTGAAATGGAATATTATTCAGCCCTTAAAAGAAAGGAAATTCTGATACATGCTACAACATAAATAAACCTTGAGGACATCATTCTAAGAGAAATAAGCTACATGCTAGTCACAAAAGGACAAACGCTGTATGATTTTACCAATATGAGGTACGTAGAGTTGTCAAATTCACAGAGGCAAAAAGTTGAATGGTGTTTGTCTGGGGCTGAGAGGCGGAGAGAATGGAAAATTATTTCCTAATGGATAGAGTTTCAGTTTGGAAAGGTATAAAATGTTCTGAAGATAGATGGTGGAGACAGTTGGACAATAATGTGACTGTTCTTAAGGCCACTCAGTTATACACCAAAAAATAGTTTAAATGATCAATTTCATATTCTCTATATTATATCACAATAAAATAAATCATTATGGTATCTGTGATTTAATTGACTATTTGTAATCATCACCATGTTAGAGCATGTTCAGTATCTCATATCCTGCAATATTGGAATGGACATGGTAATTTTTGAGTGGTAGAAAATAAAGTAACTTTTAAAAACCCATCTCTATGTATTCACATAATCTTACATTTCCTATAAGTGAAAGCATACACTCTGTATCTCATTTCTTTCTCCTAATAAAATGTTTACAAGGTTTACAAGGTTCATCCACATCGTAGCATGTATCAATCAGTACTGCATGCTGGTATATGGCTGGATACTATTCCATTGTATGATAGACCGCATTCTGTTATGTTTATCTATTTTTCATTTGATGGATATTTGGATTCAATTCATGGAGACAGAAAGTAGATTAGTGGTTGCTGGTACTTGGAAGAGGACTATAGGGAATTAGCGTGTCATGGTTACAGAGTTTCAGTTTGTGAACATGAAAAATTTCTAGAGATAGATTCACAAAAATGCGAATGTACTAAATGACATTGAACAGAACAGTACACTTTAAAATGGTTCACTTTATGTTATGTGAATTTCCTCTTAAATAGAAGAAAAATAAAGTCCGAAGTTGTCATATACTTCACTGGGAAGCTCTCTTTAAAAGTGTAGAAAGGAGCATATGAACAAACTAAACAACAATCAAACAAAACATGTCATCGTACCTCACAGCATCCTGACATGGAAGGCTAAACTAAACTGTCCCCAGGGCTCTCTTCTTCCTTATCTGTTACTTTCAGGGGCATTTTAGCTTAGGATTTAATTTGACTATTGACAACCCCAGTGTCTCCATTTGATCTCAGAGCAAACTTGAGTTGATAATTAAATTTCCATGCTTTTGACCAGGGAAAGACTTTAGGAAATGTCTTTGAAACTGTGAACTTGTAGAAAGGAGAATTTATATGTATCTAGTTTCTATCCATTCCATTTGTCATATGGTCAGAACTTACATGGTGCAAGCATGCCATTTACAGGGCCCTGGGCTGACAGCTACATGCTATATTTTGTATTTGCTTCCACTATTTCGTTAGCAAATGTATGTACTTACTAACAAAATACGTATTTTAAGAAATAAAATTATTTTAAGAACAAAATAATAAAATGTTTTAAGAAAACCTGCTTTTATTTACCTTTTATTTTTTATTTAAAAATGTTTATAAATTTATGGGTGTTACAAATTCAGTTTTGTTATATGGGTATATTCATAGTGGTGATGTCGGGGCTTTTAGTGTGCCCATCACCTGAATAGTGGAACCTGTATCCAGTAGGTAGTATTTCATCCTTCACGCCCCTTCCTCCTCCTTCCACCTCCTCACACTTTATAGTCTCCAGTGTCTGTTATTCCACCCTGTATGTTAACGTGCACCTGTTGTTTAGCTCCCACTTATAAGTGAGAACATGCAGTATTGGACTTTCTGAGTTATTTCACTTAGGATAATGGCCTCCACCCAGTTTCATCCATGTTGCTGCAAAAGACATAGTTTCATTCTTTTTTATGACTACTACTGAGTTGTATTCCATGGATATATAAACCATGGTATATATAAACATTTATATATCCAGTCATCTGTTGATGGACACTTAAGTTGATTTCATGACTTTGCTGTTGTCAATAGTGTAGTGATAAACATATGAGTGGAGGTGTCTTTTTGATAGAACCATTTCTTTTCCTTTGAGTAGAAACCCACAAGTGGGATTGCTGGGCCAAATGGTACTTCTATCTTAAGTCATTTGGGAAATCTCCATACCGTTTTCCATAGAGGTTGTATGAATTTACCTTCCCACCAACAGTGTGTAACTGTACCCTTTTCTCAGCATCTTTGCCAACATATGCTGCTTTTTGACGTTTTTCAAAATGTCATTCATTTTCATCTTTTATTATAATTACTTAAAAATGATGACTTTTAACAGAGAAGGGAAAGATAAAGTTGGTAATCTTTTTTAGTGCCATATAATTTCTAGTTACAAGACCACAGGTAAGTCCCATGCTGAAGAGAGGTGGGTAAAATAGCTCGTTTGAAATGAAGCACATTTGGGAAGATAAAATTGTTTTTAGGATGATAAAGATGTTTGATGTCTAACTTTGGTCTAGTTTTTCTAACGTTAAGTGTATTCTTAACATCTGCCCAAATTATTCACTCTTTAAACCACATGCCAAAATATTACTTACGTTTACTTGGTTTATAATAAAATTTGGGACTATTAGTGGATGATATTTACTGCAAGAATTGTTAATCTGGCATTTGGATCTAGTATTTAGATTACTTTATATTTTCAGCTGCATATGCAACTATTAGATATCTGCCCACCCTTTTTCCTTCCCACTGTGGAAAATACACACTGTATTAAGGTGACAGGTTTTCCTATTTTCACCCCTTAGACTTGAGTTATTTTCTCATCATTATTAACTCATAGAACCTGTGCTTTGTTCCTGGCTTCAGCTTGAGCACTGTGCAAAAATCTATCCTATAAGATTTGGTCAAAGCTGTTGGCTGTGTAGGCACCTAGTAGAAACTTCCCCTTTCCCCTCTGAGGGTTCACTGAAAAATCAACTTTAAAAGGTAGATTAATTGAAGAAAAGGCATGCAAATTTCCTTTAATGTGGATAGCTTGGCAGGAAGGATTAGGAGACTGATTACCCAATATCTTAATGGAGTAGATATGCTTATATACTCTACTTCCTAGAGGAAAGGGAGGTGAGGACTCCTGGATGATACTTAGGGGGAGAGTAAATGATTTTTAGGGGAATTAAGTGGGCTTGAAGAACATACAGTGGCTTAGAACAAAGTCTGTTGGGCTTGCAGAGCAGACAGTAGTTTGTCACAAAAGTCTGTCCAGGTGTGTTGATAGACTTCATTCTTTCTTCCTGCGATATGAGTTCAGTTACTAGAATCTCAGGGAAGGGACCAGAGGTCATTGTTTTCTTCTTTGATGGGTCCAGACTTTAGGCAGATAAACAACTTCAGAAAACAACTTCCTCCTGTGCTTTGGGGGTCACAGAGGGTTGACAGACAAGAGGGAGTGGGAGAAGATGAGAGACACGTTGAGGCTTCTTCTTCAGTTCAGCACATCAAAGTGCCATATTTTGAAGTATGGGTTTCTGAGTCCCAACAACTGGGCAGTGAAGACCACCCAGGGCTGTGTGTTGACAGTTCCAATGCAGACAGTCAAGGCTCACTTCTCTGGGAGGAAGCTATATGCCACTCAGAGACACATCCCCATCTCAAATGTCTTTGTTATATTGATGACAGTTGGCACCCAGATAGCATGTATCCCTTGTGGTTTCAACCATTGGTTGACATGACCTTAAAGTCCCAAGGTATGTATTCGTTGGTCCATTTTTTGGAGGAATGCATTTTACTTCCACAATGCAGCATAGCTGTTAACCATTCATCATGCCAGTAAGGGAATCCCCGGGATCTGCATTGGGACAGAATCCTCATTCACTGCCTTGTCTCACTTTTGTAGTTTGTTTTGTTTTGTTTGAATTTGTTTTAGTTTTTACAAATAATCTGAAGGTAAAATATAATTGAAAGAAGTATTTATCTTGTGATATCAGGATAAGTAAACTAGTGCAGTTCCAGAAACATCTAACCAAGTGTTGTTTTCTTGCTGGATTGCAATATTGATGGGCACATGGGATAATATCTCATGTAAATTCTGAAACATCTAATTGCATCTTGATCCTTCATCTTGACCCTCTTCTCAGTGGGCTGCATTTATCCCTAAAGAGCAACATTCTGTCAATCCTTAGGAACGTGAAACGTTACAGTCTGCAGAGCAAATTACCAGCAGGAGAAAATATTACCGAATATTCAAAAGCATGCCTTTTGTGTGAATGATCTTGAAGCCCCAGGGAATGGGGGAAACAGGGTTGGGAGTGCATAAGCCAAGAACCTTATTTGATCCAGCAGTTTCCGGCTTCTAAAACCCTACCCATGCAGTTCCAAGAAGAAAATAACAAATTGGCATCACTTAATGTTTAGTGATAGAAAAAGAAAAGCATGCCTTTGTTCATTTTCTACTCTTCTCATTTCCTGCTTCACCATTCCTATCAAATGAAACATTTCGTTTTCATTTCCTCTCTATAACTTGTACTATTTCTGTGAATAGATGATGTGCTTAACATATTGATGTTTGTGAGTAAAGATACTCTTGCTATCATCAAAAGAGATAGTATCCATTTGAGAAACATCTAGTGTATGAGGAAAAGTTTTGTTTTCATTTTTCCCTTATGTTGTTTTTTATATTTTAAATGTAGTTGTAAAATGACAGAACATGGGTTCACAAAGAAACACAAAATTCATAATTAATAAATGTGATTTTGTATTTATTTGAGGTATGCAAGGGGCACGTTTGTGTGGGAGTTCAAAAGCATTTAATTATTTTAAGTCTCCTTTCATTCATTTAATAAGTGTCTTTTGAGGTCAGATGTAAACAGACAACCTGTTACACATGTTTCTTGTTTTTAGGGAACTTCCACCCCAACATGGGAAATAAACAGAGACCCTACTAGTTCTTTAAAAGTTTCTTAATGAGACAGGATATTTTCCTGACCCCTTCACAGGTGGGAACTGGAGTGCACTGGTGCTGGAACTAGCCGGCTGCTTCGGGGCCAGCGGGGGTGAACCCTACTCACTCGCTGCTCTACCCCTTGTGGGAGGGGAAGCACAGGTGAGCAGGTACAGGAGCCAGGGCGAACAATTTTGGGCACCAGCAAGAATGAACTCCATACCAGCTCCACGGCAGCATCTAGTAGAGGGTAGCCCGCAACCCCTGAAGACCCAGAGGAAGTGTTACACTGCCTGTTTGGCAGAGACCGTAAGTGTTAACAGCTCAGTGGAGGGTCAGTGTGACAGCCTTTTGCACCCACACTCATGGCACGCAAGTTTTTGTCCTGAGGTGGGAAATTAAAGAAAAATAAAATCAAAAAGAAAGAGAAATAAGTTTTCCTGTATTAGGCTGACTTTTCCCAGAGGCAGCAACAGGCACAGCCCAGACCCAGGAAAAGTCTTGATAATATTATCTAATGTGCTCTGGAGACTCTCCCAGCACTCCCTCAACATAGGGAGAAGAAAAACAAATTTTCCTTTGTTTTATGGAATGAGTTTATAGATTCCTGTTCTCTGTAACTAATGACTTCAAGTATTCTGTTTTATCTAAAAAGTACAATGAAGGTCATGAGAAGCCTGATTAGGCCTGAACTACAGCTGCTTGGGCACCATAGTGAAGATTATGAAATAAACCAGTGCAAGGCACTTTAGAGCAAAACCTAGATAACAGACATCTGGGTTGCTTGGCAATGGTCATATGCAGTCCTGAGTTTGTCCTGCCTCTGTATCCCTGCTTTCACGCCACTGTAAGCTTACTTCAAGCTAGCCCACCCCCTTTTCTTAAGTGTGTATGAAAGACAAGTGCTGTCTTTGTTCCAGGCCCAGTCGTTGGACGTTGAGTCTGCTGGGTCTGAGTGCACTCAATAATAAAGATATCTATCCTCCTGTATACACCCCGAGGTCTCTCTCTGGTCCTCCTGATCCCGCAACAGACTGACGTCCAGGAGCAATCAGGTCACACGAACAAATTGAAGATGGTAAATGCAGGAGATTTTATTGCTGGTGAAAGTAGCTCTCAGCAGGAAGGGGAACTGAAAACGGGATGGAGCGGGAAGATAATCTTCCCCAGGAGTCCCGTCATCCCCGTCCAGAATCTTCTCCAAAGCTATGCCATCAAGCTGTCCCTCTGAAGTCAAGCCACTTCTCTCTGATGTCCAACCATAATCTCCGATGTCCAGCTGCTTCTCCCCTTTCCAAGCTATGCCTGGAGTTTTTATGGGCACAGGATGTGGTGCAGGGCAGGCCATGGGTGGTTTTGGAAAAGGCAGCAGTCGAGTGGGAAAACAGGAATGTAAATTCTCACTTTGGGCCGTGGTTGCTTTTTGGCTTGAGGGTGGGGCACTTACCGGGAACCCGCTCTCTTCTGCCCAGAATTTCCCTGCCTTCTGTCCCTATCTGTTTTGTATTTATTTTAGGTATGTAAGAAGCACGTTTGTGTGGAAGTTCAAAAACGTTTAATTATTTAAAATCTCCTTTTATTAATTTAATGAATGTCTTTTGAGCTCAGATGTAAACAGGCAAGTGTAGCTTATAGCTGCAGTGAACGCTGAGAATGAAGTACTCAGACAATTCCAGCTGAACGGGGCGGGGAACAGCTCTTCTGAGAGACTGCTGCCCCAAGATCCATCCACCTGAATATTTATTGAGAGAGCTTGTTTAAACTACAATTCAGATGAACAAAAGATATCCACCAGGTGGCTCTTTGCGGTTGGGTCATGAGGCACATATGACCTTGTAAAAAACACTCAAACCACATTCTTAGGAGGCTGTGTTCAGCACTCCTTATCACACATACTACCCCCTGTCCTGTTTTCAGGGACAAGGAGTTCTAGTCTCATGCACAAACAACATGCACACAGCGCCTCAGTATTTTTCCATGCCTCGACCTCAAATGTCTTCTACATTAGCTTGAATATGTTGCCATGCACCCCCCACAGGAAGTCATTACACATGTTTCCTGATTTTAGGGGAGCTTCTACCCTAACATGGGAATTAAAGAGAGATCCTACTAGTTCTTTCAAGTGTCTTAGGTAACCAGTTGGATATATTCTACACCCCTTAGTGGCGAGTGCTCATGTTGTCAAATTTGCATTTGTTTTCAAATGAGATTAAAACACAACAACAACAATGTTTACATGTTTCTACTATTAGAAAATAAAATCAATGTATTCTATCTTGGATTTTTCCTTTATTTCTTTATAGAGTTCTGGTTTGCAACAAAGTTTTATCAGTAGCTGATTTACCTTCCCAAGAGCTCGGGCAGGATTTGATGGTGAATGTACATTTAATGGTTTCCATATTTAAAAAAAAAATGACTCTGAATAAGCTCCCAGGCTCTCAGATTCTTCTAGTTCTTTCTGAAATGGTCCACAACATGATTGTTTTAAAATTGAAAAATTAAATGCTTTTATTTCAAACCCCACCGATCTAAAACCAGTAGGTGTACCTTTCATGAGCACACTTCATTCTGCAGGTGAAAAATTTTCTTCCAACAATTGTCTATGATAGTGATTTATAAGTCAGCAATTTGCTCTAAAGAATGTGTCTCTTTCTAAGCATCACAAGAAGTAATTTAAATTATGCTATTTCTTAGTAAGCATGTTGATTGAACCTCACATATTTCCACTGATTCTACACTAAACACAGACTCTCTTTTAGTTTTACTCCATTTGACTTGGTTTATACAGTTCACATAGTCACTTTTGTATGTCTAAACTTGCCTGACCATTTTACTAGATGGCATGGTGATATGGTTTGGCTGTGTCCTCACCCAAATGTCATCTTAAACTGTAGTTCCCATAATCCCCATGTGTCATGGGAGGGAGCCAGTGGGAAGTAATTGAATCTTGTGGTGGTTACCCTCATGATGTTCTCATGATAGTGAGTTCTCGTGAGATCAGAGGATTGTGTAAGGGGCTTTTCCTCCTTTTGCTTGGCACTTCTCCTTGCTACCACCATGTGAAGAAGGACATATTTGCTTCCCCTTCCGCCATGACTGTAAGTTTCCTGAGGACTCCCCAGCCATGCTGAACTGTGAGTCAAACTTTTTTCCTTTATACATTACCCACTCTCAGGTATGTCTTTATTAGCAGCATGATAATGGAAATTGCTACTGAGAGTGGGGTGCTGCTGTGAAGATACCCAAAAATGTGGAAGTGACTTTGGAACTGGGTAACAGGCAGAAGTTGGAACAGTTTGAAGGGCTCAGAAGACAGGGAGATGTGGGAAAGTTTGGAACTTTCTAGAGACTTGTTGAATGGCCTGACCAAAATGCTGATAGTGATACGGACAATGAAGTCCAGGCTGAGGTGGTCTCAGATTGATATGGGTAACTTGTTAGGAACTGGAATAAAGGTGACTCTTGCTGTGTTTTACCAAAGAGACTGGAGGCATTTTGCCTGGTGCTGCTGTTCCATGATTTTGTTTTTTTATGTTCAACAGGACAATGGCACAACCTAGCTGCAAGGCACAGACCAACTCCCAGCATTGCCAGGGCTTAGGGTACATTACCAGGTCAGCTGCTGACCAGCAGGGGCTGCTTTTCTCTTTTGTGAGTAACTGAGAATTAAATAAACTGAATAACATGCCTCAAATCCTGCAGAGGGTTGGAGATAATACTGGAGTCTCAACATAGACTATACGGGAGAGTCTAGCCCATTAATCTCCAGGCTTTTTTCTAAGAAACCAAATGCCAATATTTTATTTGTTGCAGAAAAGAGACATCCTGTGGTCAACACAATCTTCAGTGGGAGTTAATTTTAATCAGGTTCTTTAGAATTCAGGAAAGCTGGAAAAAAGAGGAGTTGTGTAACTCACATACTGGGAGGCATCTTCTGTGGCCAGTCAGCAGATGCCATCTCCATTGGAGAGATGCAGGCATCTTAAGGATGGGAGGATTCCATTTATAGCCTAGGACTCCTTTGTCCATGGGCCTGGCTTGGATAGGGATGGCCCATATTAATGTCTTTGACTCTCGGTTTTATTGTTACATTCTGTATGGCTGATTCAGATTTGTCCACACTGATATATTTGTTCTCTGATTCTGATCATTGTGGCCATCTTTTCCTAGAACAAAGGGCTTAGGTTAATTTTTGCAGAGTAATGACATTTTCTGTGGCAGCCAGACTCCATAGAACAATATTGCTCCTACTTCTTGTTTTCTTCCAATGGCAATTGAACGTGTAAGCCACATTCAGGAGTAGGGTCTGAAGTTCCCCAAGAGCTAGCCAGCAATAATAGTGCAAATCTAATACATGCCCTTGAAACACCAAGGGATAAACTTATGTGCATTTGTTCTTTTGGGGTTTGAAGAGCCAGATGACATGCAAAAGAAAAATATTGACAAAAGATATCTCATCGTTTACTTTCAATTATTGAGTTTGATTTTCATGCATTCAACCTTAGCTTTTTTAACAGGTAAGTGATTCTAGTTTGTGAGAGCCAGAAGCATGCACAAATAAACCTTATTTAACAAATTAATCTCATATTTTCTTGGTTCTGATGATGGCATACTGCTTATTTTTAAAAGGTTGTGAGCAAGCCAAAGTTATCATACTTATTTTTAAAGTGACAGCATGGCTGAGCTTTCAAAATATGTTTAAAGATTCTAAGAGAAACAGGTTAGAAAACAAGATGATTGACAGCTTTTTAGGTTATTAGATACAGAAAATTATACTTAGATTTATTTAGGCTGAAAATTAATCCTACAGCATTTAAACCAGCTGGGAGAGCTTGTGCATGCACAAGAGTGTTCAAGCTGCAACTTAAGGCCATTGGGCAACAGTAGAAAGAAAAAATGGTTATTTCTTCTCTTTCAGAACCAACTGTGACTGATTAACCACAAAAGATCAGCGGGGGTATTCAGGCCTAGGTCATCTTGGTGGCAACTTGGGTTTTAGTTTGCTTTCAGGCTCATTGCTGGAAAAGGCTGTTCAGAAGCTTCCTCTACAACAAGGGAGACGACAGTGCGTGAGTACAAAGCAGAGAGATGCAGTGCTTTCTACAGCACCGAGTAGGCAAATTGTGCAGATTTTTCAGTAGAATCTACTTAACACCAATCCATGCATTTGCATTTTATTAAAATGAAACTATGATCATTTCAACTGCACATTGCAGACATGCCCTATAAAATGTTTGAAGTCCTATTTTGGGCAAAAGTTTTGAAAACATGCACCCCGTATCAATTTCTCTGCTTATATTTTGTATTTAATTTTTCTAAAGAGTGCCACATTTTCAAAGCAAGTAGGCCAAGAGGATGATCTTTTTTTCCTCTTTTTTTTTCCCCAATGTTTAAAATGTAACTGCCATGGGGCTGTGCCATTTTAGCTGTTGAAAAAAATAATCTACTATGCCTTGGTTGTATGTCTGAGTCATCAGAGCTTCTGGGAATGACTCTTTGGCACACTCTACCAACAATTTAACATGACACAAAATCATTTTCGTATCTTGTGATAGTGTCAGCCAAGTGTTTCATACACGTGGTGCTAGGTGCTGAAAAAGGTGTCTGAATAAAATTGTTTTCTTAAAGGAACCATAGGGGACATGATAAAAAGATGCACAATTACGTTTCTTTCTTTTTTTTTTTGAGAAGTAGTTTCCCTTTTGTCGCCTAGGTTGGAGTGCAATGGCGCAATCTTGGCTCACTGCAACCTCTGCCTCCCAGGTTCAAGTGATTCTCCTGCCTCAGCCTCCCGAGTAGCTGGGATTACAGGAGCCTGCCACCACACCCAACTAATTTTTGTATTTTTAGTAGAGACGAGGTTTCACCATGTTGGCCTGGCTGGTCTTGAACTCCTGACTTCAGGTGATCCACCCGCCTTGGCCTCCCAAAGTGTTGGGATTACAGGCGTGAGCCACTGCGCCCGGCCTAAAGATGCACAATTACATTTCATAAATTGAGAGAGTTTCCTAAACAAGAGAGAGCATACCTGGAAATATCAGAGAAAAACGCAAAGGGCTTAAAGATGTTGTATTAAGCAAAGTTAGACTAAGGCAGTTTGGATGTGCGTCTCTTCCACTTTATGTTTATACCTAAGTAGAGATTAAAAGCAGAGGAATTTCAATTT
Source organism: Pongo pygmaeus (assembly GCF_028885625.2). Taxonomy (NCBI): domain Eukaryota; kingdom Metazoa; phylum Chordata; class Mammalia; order Primates; family Hominidae; genus Pongo; species Pongo pygmaeus. Next base: position 6,385,977 of record NC_072396.2, on the reverse strand, counting down.
CCACGTGACTTATATGTGAGCAACAGATGGGAGTTCTAACTACTGACCACATTGGCACATCACACGATGTTTTCTTTCAGGTTTCTCTACCTGTGGCAAAACCAATGCTGCATTAGAGCCTCATGAGCTGTGTGTTGTTGATTAGTTGACTTAACCTCTCTGGGCCTCATTTTTCTCATCTTTAAAATAATTGAGTCTTATGGTGTTTTGAGGATCAAAAGAGTTACTATACAAACAGTGCTAGTAAAAGTCCCTGCCACATGGAAGGGCTATTATATAGATATATATATACACACACATATATGTAATTTTATATATTAAATGTGTATAATTTATAAATTTTTGTATTATAAATGTAAACCTGTGATATATATTAAAACTATGAAATACAGATCATGTAGTATATACTACCTATTTTTTTTTTTAATTTGTAAGCATATTTTGAAAATTTTATTTTGCTTATAGGTCTTGCAAGTCATTCCCCAATCAACCTTTATTAAAATCCCTTTGATTCATTAGAGAATATCAATACATATGAGGTATTAATATATATAACATATGTAACTCTTCTGAGTTTATAAACATATGTATAAAACATAAAAATTACTAACTCTTCATATATATGTTGGTATCTATATATAATTTATATATATAGATACGTATACATATTTGTATTACATATGAATAATCATCACAGTGTGTCTGCATTTGTTAATCTAACCTCCTCCAACCCCATCCCCAAAAAAGCAGAAACTAAAAATAGAGGAATTTTAAGTTCCACATGATTTATATAGGAGCAGCAAATGGAACTGCTAACTTCCGACCGCATTAGCTAATCATACAATTTTTTCTTTCATGCTTTTGTTGTAAATATGATTTTTATTTAAGAGGGTATTATTGATTATCTACACAAGAATTAGCTATGTTCTCCATACTTCTATTTCAGTTTTTTAAAAAAGGATGAGGATAGACCGGGCATAAGTGGCTCATGCCTGTAATTTCAGCACTTTGGGAGGCCGAGGCCAGCGGATCACTTGAGGGAAGGAGTACAAGTGGCCTGGCCAACATGGTGAAACCCCGTCTCTACTAAGAGTACAAAAGTTAGCTGGGCATGGTGGCACATCCCTGTAATCCCAGCTACTTGGGAGGCTGAGGCAGGAGAATCTCTTGAACCTGGGAGGCAGAGGTTGCAGTGAGCCAAGATCACACCACTGTACTCCAGCCTGGGCGACAGAGCGAGACTCTGTCTCAAAAAAAAAAAAAAAAAAAAGGGTGAAAAGGGTAAGGATTGTTATTTCTGTGGGCAGGCCCACACAGCATCAGATTCCTCAGAAACTGCACCGGTAAATGGGAAAGTCTTTGAGTCCCTCTGACAGAGCTTCAGGGGGCTGGCTGTTCATTATCCCACAGCCTGCTTTGCTCTGCGTAAGTGGAGGCTCCGTGCCTCTGTTATCTTGCAGTCCCTAGGTGACCGGGGCAGGGAGAAAAATCAGTGGAATCAAACTCCGTAGCACAGAAAAATGCCCCAAAGGCAAGGATGAGAGGAAAGTTGTGATCGCACATATCAAAGTGGGACTCTTATCTAGTTGGGCACACCCGAGCCACAGGCTGGCAGGCTGAGATTCTGCAAAGGCTCTGGACCCCAGATAAGCTTGACTGATTGCATTGTGATCTTTTCATCAGGGGAGGCACTGCTGTGAATGACTAAGCTGGATCTGACTTTCCAGGGAATCCTTTCAGGGACTGTGACCGTCCAGCTATCTTTGGATGGCTTTGATGCCCTAATTATTTTTCACTTGGTTGAGGATACTTTTAGGTATCTGTTCATGTGTCATCTTGTACAGAAATGTGTGCTCTGGGCTTATAAAAAAAGTTTAATTGTAAGACAAAGGGCTCTAGGTTTCATATTTATTCACAGTCTGATGAATGGCACTTACGGATACATACGTGTATACAGTAAGTGCTCACTGAATTCCTCTTGAGTGATAAGCTGGGATACAAAATGTCAGAAAAGAAAGAGTGAGGCTGGGCACTGGATCCAGATGTCAGTGAACTCTGAGGGTCTCTTGCTGGTTAAAAGAACAGGGTACTTTTGGCTGGGCGTGGTGGCTCATGCCTGTAATCCCTAATCCCAGCACTTTGGGAGGCCGAGGCGGGCGGATCACGAGGTCAGGAGATCGAGACCATCCTGGCTAACACGGTGAAACCCTAACTCTACTAAAAATACCAAAAATTAGCCGGGTGTAGTGGCGGGCGCCTATAGTCCCAGCTACTTGGGAGGCTGAGGCAGGAGAATGGCGTGAACCCGGGAGGCGGAGGTTGCAGTGAGCCGAGATTGCACTACTGCACTCCAGCCTGGGCGACAGAGCGAGACTCCGTCTCAAAAAAAAAAAAAAAAAAAAAAAAAGAATAGGGTACTTTTATTTTCATTCTAAACCCTGCCTGACCCTTGCCCTTATATCAGTGAATCACCACCTCGATGGCCCCTCGAACATGGCATCTTTGAAGTAGAGCCTCATTGAGAAGGACTCCTTAGAAGTCTGTCATGGCTACTAAAATTCATATCTGTGCTTTGTGCCTGAGTACTAGTACATGTGTCAGCTGTTTCTTAAGCCTACATTGAACCATTAGGTAAAGCCCAGTGTGCTCCTAGTTCCTAAAATCTGGTCAAGTCTTGATGTTGGTCAACATCTTGCCTGGCCCCAGTCAGATGTCTCCAGCTATCTGTAACAGGACTCAGTTCCTATTTACAAAATGCATGAGTCATATGGCTTCATTGCTGGTTTTGCTGTATAGGTCAGGAATAAGTCAGAAATAACCAAAATGCTCCAAATCAAGTTCTGACTGTTTTGATACCAACATCTTCCATCAACCTCGCTTCTCCCTGACTCATCTGTCTGTCTGTTCCTGTGCTCTTCGCACACAGAGGCAATTTTGTGTATAAAGCTCCCCAAGGGAAGAAGACAGTGCCTTCATGGGAAGCTCCTTTCTCTTAAATAGGATTTCCATACTTAACCAAAGCATTTGCTTCAGTTAACCAAGTGAGAGGTGGAGAAATTCTTGCAAAACTATAGCTACATTGAGAGGGATTATTAAAAGTATTGACTCATTCATTAGAGGAGCTGTGACAAAGATTGTAGCAACCAAAGTAAAATAAAAAATATTGCCCAAAGTGTTCTCAAACGTATTTTAAAATGTCCAAAATATTGGGCAAGACTAACATCAAAGAAGGTATGTTTTGACATTGATTTACTAACTACTTATCAGTGAAAGTAAATACACCTTCAAGCACTTATTTAGGATTAAGGTAGTCAAGTTATATGAGTTATATGAGTATGTTCAGGCCACAAGGGTTGCAAAACATAGTGAACTCAATATCCCTCTGCCGTATTGAATATCCCTCTGCCAAACTTCTGCATCACAGTTGTGGCCTGCAAACAGGTAAGAATTGTCTGCCAATCCCTTAGGGACCACTGCATTCTATAGGGCTTGACCAGGAAGTAAGAGGCTCTTCCCAATAAGCGATGTCGTTATGGTCCTTGTGGTTCTGCTAAGAATCTCAGAGAAGAAATGAAAGATACATGAAATCGTTTGCATGCTACTAGCTCTAGTGGGTAGGTTGGTAGCGTAGTTCTTCATGGCAAAAGACAAAATATATCCAAAATTTTCACCATTTTGTCCCTGGTTTGAGGGATGCATATTCCTTTAGACCATTATGTTGAAAAGAAAGTTAAAAATAGCGTAAGAAGAGACCTCCTAAGTTGTCTCATCCAAGCCCTCAACTCTTAGTAAGTGCCTGGTGTACAGTGTTTCATTAGGTAATTACCCAACTCCTGTCTGCCCACTAAGAGGTTCTAGTAAAGTACATACTAGCTGGATTCAATAAAGCACAAATAGGCAGCAAATGCATTTTTACATCTCAATCTAATCAGTAGCCTTCTTTATCCTCACCCTTGGCTGACCAACGTGCATAAAGCATAGGAATTCTGGCCACTCAAGGACCTTAATCATCCAGTTCAGTCTGTTGCAATTTCTCCTGCATTACAAAATTTTTTCACTTTCCTTTCCTGGGAAAGCCACAGACAGGACAACCATTCAGTGAGAAAGGAGTGTGAAGTTGACGTCTTTCCTCACTAAGAGGAGAGGGGCCCTGAGAGGAAAAGGCAACTTCTTGCGTGGCTGGTGGTAGAGTTAAAGTCTGATGCTACTGTCTTCTGGGAGCAGCAGCTGTACACAGTTGAACTTTACTTTGGAGGCATGCCAGGGTTTCTGTGGCAAGTTCCACCCACTGCAGTTCATTTAACTTGGGTTGAATCTCTTTCCTCCCTCCATCACTTCAGCTGAACCTCTTCTGTGACCCTCACCTGTTCTCTAGAGGTGAGACCAGGGCACAGTCCCTTTCTAGATGACCAAAGAGCACTTCTTTCTATGTGGTTCACATTTGGCTCCGTCACCATCATAGCTGACAGGGCCAACCCTCCAGCATCTTCATCCTTCACCACTGTCTTTGCTGTGCCCCGTAAGGCCTGAACAAGGCTGATGGGCCAAGTATGGTGTGGCCAGCCCCACAGTCTATCACTAGGCTTTGCCTTGGTGGACACACTTCTTGATTTAGAACCATGGCTCTCAGTCATGGGCAGTTGTGCCCTGCTTGGCAATGTAAGGAGACATTTCCAGGTGTCAGAGTGAGTTTGAAGGGTGTTAATGCACTTAGTTGGCGGAGACCATGGTTACTGTTCAGCATCCTACAATTCGTAGGACACTCGTCCATAACAATGATCTGATTCCAAATGTCAATGATGCTGACATTAATAAACCCTGCTCTAAGTTAATGTTTTTTTCTTACTCATATTTAAAATGCTTCCTCTAGCTAAAACATTAGCCCCCAATGAGGTGTAAGTTTTCCTCTCCAAGGGACATTTGGCTATTCATGTAGATACTTCGGGTTGTTACAGCTGGAGATTGGTGATGCTTCTGGCATCTAATGGATATAAGTCCAAGATGCTGCTCAATATACTGCAATGCAGAGGACAGTCCACGAGAACAAAGAATTATCCCATTCATAATGCCACCAGTATTAAGGTTGAAAAACCTTGGTTTAGAATATGGGGATACTTACTGGTGCTCCCTAAGGTGCTGTCTGAAAGCAGCTTTGAAGACATACTCACAGGGTATGATATAGTTTGGATATTTGTCTTCTCCAAATCTCACGTTGAAAACTGATCCCCAGTGTTGGAGATGGGACTTGGTGGGAGGCGTTTGGGTCATTGGCCGGATCCCTCATGAATGACTTGGTGCAGTCTTCCAGGTGATGCATGAGTTCTTGCTCTATTATTTCTCAGGAGATCAGGTTGTTAAAAAGAGCCTGGCACCTTCCTCTCCTCTCTCTCTTGCTTCCTCTCTCACCATATGATCTGCGCACACAGCAGCTCCCCTTCCCCTTCCACCATGAGTGGAAGCTCCCTGAGGCCTCATCAGAAGCAGATGCTGGTACCATGCTTCTTGTATACCCTGAAGAACTGTGAGCCAAATAAACCTCTTTTCTTTTCTTTTTTATTTTTCTGATTAGAGACAAGGTCTTGCTCTGTTAGACTGGAGTACAGTGGTGCAATCATAGCTCACTGCAGCCTCAAACTCCTAGGCTCAAGCCACCCTCCCACCTCAACCTCCCGAGTAGCTAGGACTACAGGTGCATGCCTCCATGCCCAGTTAATTAAAAAAATTGTAGGGACAGAGTCTTGCTGAGTTTCCCAGGCTGGTCTCAAACTCCTGACCTCAAGCAGTCCTCCTGCTTCAGCCTCCTAAAGTGCTAGGATTACAGATGTGAGTCACCATGCCTGGACCGTCTCTTCTTTATAAATTGCTCAGCTTCAGGTATTCTGTTATAGCAATGCAAATGGAGTAAGACATTGTACAAGTCCCACTTTGGGCACGTCTAGATCTGTCTGTGATCCTAGACAAGTTATGTAATCTCTCTTTGTGTCTAAACCTGTTGTTTGTTTCTGTCTTTATTCCTCATTAGGTCCAACTCTAAAGATAGTAAAATTATAGGTATAAATGGAGTTAAGAGGGGCGCCTTACCAAGAGTAAACACTCCAGGAGTGTTATTCTGTCAATATGACTTGGTTTTTAGCTTTGAAACTTGTAGCATGAAACTAACATGGCAGGAAAAGGCCTAAATTAGAATTCTTCACACACAAAACTCCTTCTGTCAGGAGGCAGCCCATCTGTTGTCAAATAATCCTACTTGTAGAAATGTATGAAATTTTTCTTTTCCTTCCCTTTTCCCCCTTCATTAAATGGAATTAGATTGTGACACTATAAGGAAATTAAAGTGAAGGTAAAATAAAACAAACAGGAAGAAGTCTGTCTTCAGATTGGATATGCAATTATCCTGTCTTTGCTGCTGATTTCAATTATAACTCATTGGTGTTACCAGCCCACAATAGATGTCCCCTGCCTATGTGGTGTTTAAATCAAGTGTTGGCATCATTCACACTTGTTTACTGTTATTAGCACTGATGGATGTAATCTTCATGTCTTCCTCTGAACACTGCATGCTGAGAAAGGGGCCTTATTTCCTCGTGGATTTTCTAGGCAAGAGAATGTCAGGCCCTCACCTGTCGTATTTCTGTCTCACTCAGCAGAAAACACACCGGCTCATGGAAACTGCAAGCATTGTTGTCAGCTGCACCTGCAGGCACTATGGGGTTGCAAGTCAGCGTCCCCTTTCAGAAATGAGGACGGAATTAGAGGTGGAAAGAAAATTCTCCACTGTCCTCTCACTTCTCTGGGCTTAGACAGGGAGGTTTCTGCTATGTTTTCATTGATTATGCTATGGGGGGAAGGGAGAGGAGGAATCCCCTAAGAAGAACAGTGTCTCATTGGATATTGTTCCTTCGGAAAAAAAAAAAAAAGGAAAGGAAATATTTTCATTTTTTCTTACTTTTTCTACCCTAGAATCTCAATGCCACCTTCAAACATTTGAATCTCACAGGGAGAAGGTGGCCACATATTTCACCCCCAAATGCTAGGCCATGTCTTCTGATGTCAGAAATGCCCTATTGTGCATGTGTCCTTGTTGCAAGCCATCTTAGACTTGTTGTTTCAGGGATAGGGAAACCATTCTGCAGTCCAAATAAGGTTGCATTTCTTGCAATTCAAAATAACAAAAGGTGTGCATGCACACACGCATGTGCTGGTATTATTGTACAGCTTGCGTGGTGCAAGGCTGAAGGCTAAGGGACTAATGGAGGCTGAAATTTAGCCCTAGATACACTCTGCAAGCTGAGTACCTGTGGGGCCGCATTACCTGGCTAGAGGTGTGCCTATTTCTCATGCATCCAGTATCAGGTACTTTTCTGACTAGAGGGTCCCTCAACCCTCTCCTCCTTCCCCTCCACCTATTGTACTTAGCATACTGTATATTTGCCCTTAGTCTGTTTAATCCAGCTTGATCACTTTGTAGCCTGTCTTTATCCCCACTGTCTAAATCAGTATTTGGAATGTAGTAGGGACTCAAAAAAATATTAGTTGAATAAAGGAATAAATGGGTGAAATAGTGAATGCATGAAAAAGGAAAAAATGAATATTTTCGGCTGCTGGGTATTCTTGTATTGTTGTTATATATAATTCTTCTGCTTGTCTTTCTTCATACATACCTCATTATTAGTATAAACTACCAGCATTCGTGATATGCAGGTCTTTGCTTTTGCAAAGAGCCATGGGTTTCTCTAAGAGGCATCCTGCAGCCTCCCACCCAGGGTGTCTCTGTGCAGCTAACCTGGTTGCTAATCTCTGCAAGCTCGTACTTTTTCTGCAGCACATGATTCTGTTCTCATTTACTCTTGTAATCCTTCTGTTTCCTTCTGACTGGCTTGAGCTTCTGTATCTAGTGCCTTGACATTTTCTTTCTTTCTTGGTCTTTTTAACATTATTATGTCAGTTATAATGTTTTTCAGTTGCTTTTAGTATTCAGAAAATTCTTGAAGCCTTCTTATTGCCCACTGGTATTTTGTCTTCACCGCTTGTTGTTTGGGTGGATTTAGATATAGCAGAGAGAGAGAGAGAGAGAGAGGAAAATAGAGATAGAGATATGCAGTCCCCCCAACCAACCCCCGTTATCTGTGATTTCCATTACTCATGGTTATGTTAGTACAGTACAGTGATATTTTGAGAGAGAGAAAGAGACATCACATTCACGTAACATTTGATTAGAGTATATATTGTTACAGTCGTATTTTATTTTAATTGTTGTTAATCTCTTACTGTGCCTAATTTGTAAAATAAACGTTATCATGGGCATGCAGGTATAGGAAAAAGCATTGCATATATAGAGTTTGGTACTGTGCACAGCTTGAGGCATCCAATGGGGGTCTTGGAAAGCATCCCCCACTGCCCCTGGTAAGGAGGAACTACTCCAGTTTTGAGAGGATAAACTAAATAGATATGAAAAACATACAAGTTGTAACCTAATAGGAAATTTTTTAAAGTGTTATTAAAAACCATATCTTATATATCTCATATATTAAAGGACTTCACAACGGACTTTAGGAAATTAAGATGGAAGTTGCAATAGCAAAAGTTTAGCAATGCGTATTCTTACATATGAAAACCGAAATTAACCTAGCAGTGTTCTGAGCAACTTCACTTTAAGAAGTAAAACTAGTGAAATGATAAAGGTATATGGGTGCTGACTGTTACGTAATTAGGCTGATATAATTTAGCAAGGATATCAGAAATCATATACCCAAAATGAGCTTTATTATATTCAAATTAGTCACTTCAGAGACAGTACACTAATTGCAATAAGGTAAGACTGCTGGAAACTTCTTTATTTCTCCTCACTTTAAAACGTTTCAGAGCCCATAGTAATTTATTTTTAATATCTTGCTGAGGCAAGTCTTAATCCTTAAGGAGGCATTTATATTTGGACACAGCCAGGGTTCTGTTGAGTAAGGTCAGTGACCACATTATATAACACAATTTTAATTCAAAGACAAGGAACAGCTATAAATGAAGGTGAGCGTGTTTAAACTAACTCTTTTTTTTTTGAGACAGAGTCTCGCTCTGTCGCCCAAGCTGGAGTGCAGTGGCATGATCACTGCTCGCTGCTCACTGCAACCTCCACCTCACAGGTTCAAGCGATTGTCCTGCCTCAGCCTCCCAAGTAGCCGGAAATACAGGCACGTGACACCACGCCCAGCTGATTTTTGTATTTTTTTAGTAGGGACGGAGTTTCACCATGTTGGCCAGGCTGGTCTCGAATTCTTGGCCTCAAGTGTTCTGCCCGCCTTGGCCTCCCAAAGTGCTGGGATTACAGGTGGGAGCCAATGCGCCCGGCCTCAACTAAACCTTAAGGCACGTTGAAAATAAAATAAAAAGGCATTGAGCTAAATGCCAGGCATATGCCTTTCCAAATGGACTTTCCATGAAGGATGTCATTCCTGTGCAGCCAGGTGTTCTCTTCTGTGTATTTTTAGAATGCTCATCATGTAGTCTCACCTTTTAAAGTCTGTTTAGTGGAATGTTTCTGACTTTCCCATGTACCTCCCATGTCATTTTTTGCCAGTTCTGCCTTCCCTAATAACCAATGAAGGTACTTGCTTCATGTTAAATTCTAGGTAATCTGGTTTCTATTGAATTAGAACATTCCCCCCCACCAATGTCTTTGAATAATTAAAGGTTTTATAATGTGGTTTCCATACAACTAACTGAATATTTCATGTGTCTAGATAAATAGGTAAATTGCAGTACAGTAGCAATTGGTGTAGACACTTAGAGGGTCCTAATAAATTATTGCACACGCCAATGTGCAATCAGAAAGAATAACTGTAGTGCTAAGCCTCAGACAATGCTATAGACCTGAGGATGGGCCTGTGATGGACGGATCGATGGCTCAGTTCCTATTGGAGTTTCACATCTAGGAATAAGTGAATTCACGACTATTCATCAGCTGCTGCTACTGTACGGAAGTGTGTCCATTGAGAAGTTGCAGAAGGGGCTGGGAGATTGGATGAGGTTTTTGCAATACCCCTCCTTTTTAAAAAAGTAGACAGGGTGTAACTCTATTGCAGGCTGGAGTGCAGTGTTGTGACCATGGCTCACCGCAGCCTCCAACTCCTAGGCTCAAGTGATCCTCCTGCCTCAGCCTCCTGAGTAGCTAGGACTACAACTGGGCACCACCATACCAAGCTAATTTTTTTAAATAAATTCACTGAGACAGAGTCTTGGTATGTTGCCCAGGTGGGTCTCAAACTCCTGACCTGAAGCAATCCTCCCACCTCAGCCTCCCAGAGTGCTGGGAGAACAGGCGTGAGCCACGGTGCCCAGCCTCAATACCTTTTAAATTAACAGGAAGTGGAAAACAGAAATTCTACAGCATGTTTTTCTCATTAGCATGAATCACTCTCTGGTGACGTGTTCCTGGTTTCTAATGGTATTTTCAGGATGGACAATATAAAGACAACCATCAGAAACCACCAATAATAGGGCCATATGAAACAATACAATAGATGCATGAGGTTAACTGGTCAACATTTATGCTGAACTTAGATTTACACTGATTAAAAAAATAATCCATTTGAAGTATAACACACAGAAACCAAAGTTCTGTGTGTTCTGTTATCTTATATTATCAATGCTCCATGCAATGTGAAAGCTTAAGGCAAGTGTTTCTATAACCAACACCCATGTGAAGAAATATAGTTTCCATCTTCAAAGCAGTGCATGCTCTTTTCCCATTCTATCTCCTTATCCTCCTCCGTGATAACCATTATTCCCTTTTACTACTCATTTCCATGCTTTTCTTTATATTTTCCCAACGATAAAGGCATCCCTGAGTCACATAATTAAATTTTGCTTGTTTGGAGACTCTAAATGAATGCAACTTTATATTACTTTCTGATGTGGTTTTTTTCATGCATAATACTGTTTTGTAAATTTCATATGTGTTGCTGTGTATACATCCATTCCACTCATTTTAATTGTTGTATAGTTTTCTAAAGTCTGAACATACCACAGTCCATATGTCCATTTTATTCCTAATAGATATGGTTATTATTTTGAGTTTGAGGTTATTATAAATTTGTGTTATTAACATTCTTTTTCAGGCACCCTCCTTTCTCACAAGCATTGGTTTTCTGAGACATATACCATTATGGAATTGCTGGTTCAAATCTTCAACTGTATAGTTTATATAAGGATGAACTGTTTTCCAGTACAGAAATGGCTGTTTTCACCAGGAGTGTGCAATCTTCAACATGTGGCAGTATAAAAGTTCTATTTTCTTTTTCTGATCTAGCATGTGTACGTGGAAACCCATTGTGTGTTCACTGTGTTTACTCTGAGGTTGAGACATTTCCATATATCTCTTGGCCATTCATATGTCCTGTTTGGTGAAGGGTCTGTTTTTGATCTGTTTTTCTACTGGGTTGTGTGTCTTCTTATTGCTATATTTCGATTAGAGTGCTTCACTGATTATATATGTTGCAAATATCTTCTGATTTTCCTTCCATGTTTTTAATGATTTATTTAAATAAGCTAAAGTTCTTAATGTTAGTTTATAGACTTTACAATATTTTCTTTCAGATTAGTGCTTTGGAATTTTTGTTTAGGATATCTTTTCCTACCAAGAGATATGAGGATTTCCTTTTATTTTATCTGCAAAAAGCTTAATATTTTATCTTTCATATTGAAAACACACAGGGAATATATTTATTGCATTCTGTAAGAGGTCTAGTTTATTTTTCCTTGGAATATCACAATACAATTTATTTTAAACAGTTTAATCCATGTCACTAAAGTTCAGGTGATCGCTTTGTCTACCTCTGTGCCAGTAATCACATTTTTATCATCATGATTTTGTCATAATCCGCAATATGTAGTATAGCACGTCTTCTTTCCTTGTTCTTTTGCAAGAGACTCGGTTACTTTTGGTGTGTTGATTTTGTATAAATTTTAGAGTCTCCAACCTGGAAAACAAACAAGTATCTGATTTTTAATTAAGAATGTAATTAATCTCTAAGTTAGTTTGGGCTGATTGGACATCTTTAAACATTGAACAGACATGTTCATGGAAATGTACATCCTTATACACATTTAAATATTTTAGATTGTTTTCTCTGTCGTATTCTATAGTGTTCTGAATAGAGGTATTTTACACATTTTGTTTAATTTATTTGTAAGAAAAGATGGTTTCAAAGCTTTGGTAATGTTCATCTTCTTAAAATGTTCATTTTCTGTTATTGCTAAAATGGAAAATGCCATTACTTACTTGTTGAACATTAATTTGGGACTTGTTAAACTCTTGTATTCTTTGGGATTTCCTAGAGCACACTCCTATCAACTGTGAGTAAAAACAATTTTGCTGCTTCCTTTACAATTTTTAGACATGTTTATTTTTCTCTCCTTAACAGTTCTTTCTGTAAGCCTTCAAGTACAATGCCAAATAGAACAAAGACTTGAGCATCTCTTTATGTACTTTTGACTCTAAAGACAAGATTTCGAACACCTTAACCCATTAAAATGAGATCTTCAATTCTACTGGCTTTCAATTGTGAATTTTTATCAGATTAGGAAAATTCCCTTTGATTTTTTGTTTGATACAATATTTTTAAAGCTGTGAATGGAAGGGTGTTGCATTTTATTATTTTTTTACTGAATGTAGTGAGTTTATTGTTTTTTTCTCTTTAATGTCACTATATTGACTTTCTTTGTTTTATATATATATGAAAATATACCATAATATAAAATTTATTCATATATTTTAATATTAATTCCACTTTGTGTGTTGGGGTAAGCCTAATTTGATAATTATGTATTTGTGTGCTTTTCACACATAGCTGAAAATAGTCCCTAGGTGACTTTGTTGGCCACTTCCTTAATCCTATTCCTTGTTGAATATGGGGCAGAAGTTACACTATCATACAATAAAATTGAAGGATATGTCTTTTTTTTTTTTTTTAATACTCACTTGAAGAGTTTAAGATTGAGGCTATATTTTCCTTAATATCTTCCTGAAATAAGAAATGCAACCCTTTCTGCATAGTTTTCTTTGTGGCATGAGTTTTGGCAGCTAATTTAATGTCTTTTTTATTTTAATTTTTTTGAGACAGGCTCTCGTTCTGTCACCCAGGCTGGAGTGCAGCGGCACAATCATAGCTCACTGCAGCCTCAAACTCCTGGGCTCAAGCAACTAATTTGAAATTATAAATGTTAAAGGGCTTATTCTGATAAATCTTGCTGTTGTTTTACTATCTTCTTGAAATGCTGATTTTATTAATTTTCAACTATCTTTCTTTTCTAATATGTTAATATATACCTGTAAATTTTTCTCAGGTACTGAATTAGCTACATTCCACAAATCAGGTAAATGATACTTTTGCTGTTGTTCAGATAAACTGTTTTGTAATTTTTATTATTAATTTTTCTTTCACTCATCAATTTTTTTCACAGACCATTATTTAGTTTCCAAATAGATGTATTTTTTTCTAGATACATACACACATACATACATACATATATATATATATATATATTTTTTTTTTTTTTTTTTTTTTTTTTTTTTTTGAGACGGAGTCTCGCTCTGTCGCCCAGGCTGGAGTGCGGTGGCGCGATCTCGGCTCACTGCAACCTCCGCCTGCCGGGTTCACACCATTCTCCTGCCTCAGCCTCCCAAGTAGCTGGGACTACAGGTGCCCACCACCACGCCTGGCTAATTTTTGTATTTTTAGTAGAGACGGGGTTTCACCTTGTCAGCCAGGATGGTCTTGATCTCCTGACCTCGTGATCCGCCTGCCTCGGCCTCCAAAAGTGCTAGGATTACAGGCGTGAGCCACTGCGCCCGGCCGGTTATTTATATTTTTATACTTTGTTTATTTCTTGCCAATATGCATTGCATCCCTGAGAAAAGTGTTTATTTTGCAATGGTTGGTGCAATGTGCTATATGTCTAATATCTCGAACTGTTGAAGTATGTTGTTCACGTACTCTATATAGTTTTCCAGGTGGTAGTTTACATATTCTTTCAGTAACTAAAATAGGTCTATTAAATTTCCCCACGATGTTTATGGATGTTTTAAAATCTTTTCCTATATTTTTCCAAAATTTAGTTTTGTACATTTTATATGCTTATGAATTTTAGTGGATACAGTCTAGAATTTTTATTACATTGTGGCAAATTAAGGTTCTTCTCATTATAAAGTGATCCTCTGTAAGTCTGTGGTGCTTCATGCCTTAATGTCTGTTTACTTTGACATTAACATTACCTTTGTTTTGTTAGTAATCCAATTGTGTATAGTTCTCATGTGTTTACTTCAGGCCTTTCTGTTGACTCAGGTTTTGAGTCTTTTCTACGTAGCATCTATTTGGGTCTCATCATCTTTGATTTTCAACCGCAGATCCACTGATATTTACTTTTATTTTTGATATATTTAAGTCTCCTATCCTGAATTGTGCTATTAATATCCCACTTCTACATCTTGCTTGAATTGCTTTTTAAAAAATCATTCAGGCCAGGCACAGTGGCTCACACCTGTAATCCCAGCACTTTGGGAGACCAAGGCAGGAGGATCACTTTAGAATCCTCCAGGAGTTCAAGACCAGCCTGAGGAACATAGCAAGACCTCGTCTCTATGAAACATAAAAAAAAAAAAAAAAAAAAAAAAAAATTAGCCAGGTGTGGTGGTGTGCACCCGTAGTCCTAGGTACTCCAGAGATAAGAGTTGACAGGAGAATCTGATCCCATGAGTTCAAGGCTGCAGTGACCTATGATGGCACCACTGCACTGCAACCTGGATGACAGAACAAGATCCTGTCTCAGAAAATAAAGAAATAAAAGACAAATAACATTATTCCATTTCCTTCACTCCCACTTCTCCCTCTACACTAGATATTAAAAGACTGTACTAGTTTTAGTAAATAACCCTAGAAATTACAACACGGATCCTTAATATAATCACTAATTTTAATTAATACATTTTCCACTTCTCTGAAAATACTGAGTAGTCAGTGTATTTTAGCTCCATGTTTATGACCTAACCTACTTGCTGTTAGTACCTTTCAATGTTTTGTGTTTTTTAGGAATCTTTTTCAGATGATTGCTTATCTTATTATTTCAATATTCATTTTGATTTTCTGACAATTACACTATTTTATTTATGTTTCATTACTTTTTGTACCTCCTACTTTTATCTGTGATTATTCTCTTAAAAAAATCTATCGGTGATCTAAAATATATTTTCAGAGCTAACAAGCTGTTGGAAACTCTGTTTGCATGGCTAAATGTGTCTTTATGACATCCTCTTCTTGAACAATATTCTCATTGAATTTTAATTTGCAGTTACTTCTTTCAGCCATCTGAGAAATCATTCTTCTATTCTCTGGATTCCATTATTGGTATGGAGAATTTAGCTGTCAGTTTAAGTGTTACTCCTTTAAAAATAATATATTTTCTACAGATAGTTTGTCTATATCCCCCTGATAACTTTAAGATAGTTTTTCTTTGAGTTTCTGCCATTTCACTGTGATACCATTAGGGGTTTATTAATCTGATTGGAATTCCTTGATGACCTTGAAATTTGCAATGGTGGTTTCTTCCATTCTGAAAATAGTCATTACCTCTTCAAATTTTGGTGCTGTTTCTCTTGTTTTCACTCTGTTTGCACATAATTTAGATTTTCTCCCTCTGGCTCCTTTTTTAGTCTTTTTTTTTGTGTGTATTTTTTGTTAAATTTTACTTTCAAGCTTCATTCTGGATTACTTTTTCTCAAGACCTATAATCTATTTCATTAATTCTCTTTTCTACTGTATCTAATGCATGATTAAACCAATGCATCAAATCTTTAAGTTTGATATGTATTTTCATTACATTTCAAGGATTAATTTTAGTTTCTTCTTATAGTTTCCACATTTTTGAAGTTCTCAATTTTATATTTTCTGGAATGCATTCTTCCTAGTTATTTTAAAGTCTGCATTTTGTATTTCTATTTTTTTCAATCACCCTTTCGTTTCTTTCTCTTTTTTGCTTTTTGGTCTCATTGACTAATATCTTCATGGTCTAAGTATTATAATTATGCATATATTAGATATTCTCATATTGTTTTCCTTATTTCTAACTCTCTATTTTATATTTTTTGTATATGACAGCTCCCTGTGTTGCCCAGGCTGGAGAGGTTGTGCTCTGTGCCCAGTGGCACAATCATAGCTCACTGTAGCTTCGATCTCTTGGGCTCATGTGATTCTCCTGCCTCAGCCTCCTGAGTAGCTGGGACTACAGTCACATGCCACCATGCCTGGCTAATATTTTATATTTTAAAATTTTTTTAGAGACTAGGTCTTGCTTTGTTGCCCAGGCTGTTCTGTAATTCCTGGCCTCAAGCAATCCTTCTAACCCAGTCTTTTAAATAGTTGGGATTACAGGTGTGGGCCACTGCACCCGGTTTCCCAGCTTTTTTCATATTTCCACGATACTCTCTGGATCGTTTCTTCTCACCTCTTCTCAAGTTTATACATTTTTCTCTTCAGCTTTGTTTAATCTGCCCTTAGGTGGACCCATTCATTTTCTCATTTTGTTTTATTTATCTGATCTAGAAGTTTGATTTGATTTTTATTTTTCCATTTTTAATACTTTCTTACTCCCTGCAGATGTTTTCCAACTTTTTGTTTTCAAGCTTTTTGAACATCCTTCAAAAAATTGGTTATCATGTATATATTTTCATGGCATCTTAATTCCTTTGGGATTTCTGCTGGCTCTTGCTGGTGACTTCTTGTTTCTTTCTTCATGGGCTTGGTAATCATTGTGAATTGGCCATTGTATTTGCAAATGGATTAGTGGCATCTTTCTCCAAAGCAGGTAACCCATGGGTAGCGAAATTCTAGGTTCTTTCATCCATGGGGCCATGCTCTTCCCTGAATTGCTCATAGATGTTATGAAGGTAGACTGCAAGTACTTGCAAGACTGAATTTAGTTTTGTTTCATGTTTGCCTTGAGGGTGAAACCCATGGAGGTAGGAAAATGTTAAAGGCAAGTATATTAGATTGGACACCTTCAGGCATGACTAGGGTCTGAGAGTTGCCCCATTACATGGTGATGCTGCAAGAACTCCCACAATTTCTTCCAGATTGGAACAGTGCACTAGGGCAAAGGCTACTTTGCGTGCTGGGCATCTAGCTGGATCATCATTTGGTCGTCTATGTGTTTTTGTTTGTTTGTTTGTTTTTTGTTTGTTTGTATGTTGTTTTGAGACAGGGTCTTAAACTGTGTCACCCAGGCTGGAGTGCAGTGGCACGAACAGGGTTCACTGCAGCCTCGAACTCCTGGGCTGAAGACTTCCTCCCACCTCACCCTCCCCAGTAGCTGGGACCACAGGTGTGTGCCACTACGCCTGGCTACTTTTTAAAAAATTTTTTGTGGAGACAAGGTTTCACCATGTTGCCCAGGCTGTGATAATAGTTTTGAAGCTGTAATCTTAAATATGATTTTAGCACTAAAATGTTTTTAAGAGACTTAAAAAAAATCACACATATTACAATCCATTTTCAATAAGACGGTTGGTTCGAATAATCTACTCTGTTACTGCTAGATGTAGGCTTCTGATTTATTCTAATATATTACAGAAATGAGTAGGTGGAACATGAGTTTATAAAGGTAATGCAAATATTTTATTAGCACTGTATTCTCTTAAGAGCAGTTCAGAGTTCAAAGAATCATGACTTTATTTCACAGGCATTAAAGTAAATTAAATCGGCAATCTCATTCCTAACAACTCAAACTTCAAAGAAATTTCAGACAGTTAATCATCACCTGACACCACAGCCTATGCAACTTGGGTTTAATTAGGATTTATGTTACTGCTAGCATTGTGGATGAAAAGATATTTTCATTAACATTTCTCTCTGAAGCACTGAGTCATACTCTTGTTTTTTCACAAGTTTCTTTACACTTTTCAATCAATATTTGAGTGTTCCTTGGGAAATGTATGTTTGGCTATTTTGGTGTTTTTGAGAGTGTTTGATCTTTGAAAATGCATGATTAAAAGCCATTTTAGAAATAAGGATGAGTGTTTTAAATACAAATTACTAAAGCCACTGTTTTATTTCAAATTTAGAGATTTAATTTTTTAAATGAAAATGCTCTTGTTTATATATGCATGAGGTTATGTAAGGTCATCAACTTAAAGATTGATGATGGATTTAGTGCCAGCTGTTGATTAGTATGTCTGCAGTCAATCTACAACATAGCAATAATGCTAGCTACCTTGGAGAGTTACTGCGAGAAATAAATAAGACACGATGTATGTAATTGGCCTAGCAAACTTCTTTGTATACTATAATTATTCAGTAAATAATACCTTTGTGATTATTTATCTATCAATCAGTCCTATAGCAGTGAATTTACCTTTAACATCTAGACACATTAGGAAAGAATAATGGTAGATTTTAAGACAAAATTAAAATTTCTTGGTGTACTCAAAAATATATATTTTCTATTAATGCAAATTAGGCTTTTATATTATTTTTAATATTTGACTCTGGAATGTTTTCAAAATTTAGTTGAGTAGATCTTAATGCAAGTCTACTTTTAAAAAATTTCATTATCTAGTAAGCTTTACTAGTAATTAATCTGAATTTGGTAGACATGAAACATACACACCAATTTCTTGTACACAATCATAAATCCTGTATACTCAGTATACTCTATGCCTGTATCTCGGTGAAGCGCGAATTAAACTTTATCAAATTTCCATTGAAAAACTGAAGAGCAAACTAAGATGTAATCAGAATGTTAATAAATATTGTAGAAATGGAAAAGTTTCAGAACGTTTAGATTTCTTAAGGAAATCTCAAAGCATGACACTTTTCATTGGTCTGTCATGGATAATTAGGTCTTTTGCTATTTTTATTTATTTATTTCCAGTCCATCACAAACGTACTTTGGTTGATGCATATATCAACTATAGAGTAGTAAATCTGACAAAGTCTGTGCGCTGAAAACTATACTCTGTCACTGAGGGACACTGATGAAGGCTTAAGCAACTGGGGAGACAGACTGTGTTTACAAACACAACACCCTTCTGAGAAGATACAATATTGTTAAGATATTTATTTTGTACAAATTAATCTACAGACTCTTTGCAATCCCAAATGAAATAATAGTAGACTTTTAGAAAATACATAAATTAACAAGATAAATTTAAAATTTTAATGAAAATACAAAGGATCTACAATAACCAAAACATTTTTGTAGCAGTAGAACATACTTGGGGGGCTCCTGCTACCTGAGCTCAAGACTTAGTATAGAGCTATATTAATTGAAACAGGGTGTTATTGGCATAAAGATGTAAAACTTGATCAATATCATAGACTAGAGACAGCACATAGAACTATACATATATGGACAATGAATTTTCCAAAGAGATTCAAAGGTAATTCTATGCAGGAATGATTTTTTTTTTCAAGAAATGGTGTTGGAAACATTAAATATCCATATACAAAAGAAAAGAAAAAGTAAACAAAAAGCTTTGATCTATAACTCACAATTTGTACAAAAAATAACTCAAAAGTGAATCAAATACCTAGATGTAAAGCTTAAAACTGTAAAACTTCCAGGAGAAAAAAAAAAAAAAGAAAAATTTTGTGACTTTAGATTTTGGCAAATATTTCGTACTTAAAACAAGAAGCTTGATTTTTAAAGGAACCAATTAATACACTGGACTACATCAAAACTTAAAAAAATGCTTATGCTACATGAAAGACATTGCTAAGGGAATGTAAAGAGAATTCACAAACTGGGAGGTAAGATAGGCAAATTAAATATCGGATGAAGGAATTGTACCAGTATAAATGTATGCATACATACATATATATGATGCAGTTTCCTATAAATATATAGTATATATAGTATTAGACAGACATATATATATATATATAGACACGTACTGGTACAATTATATACTATATATACAATATTCATATATAGTATATGTGATACAGTACTGTATACTATATATAAAATATATCATATATTTACCAACAGTATACTACACGTATGTATATATATGATATACTGAGTATCACTATTACTAAAAATTACAGAATGTGAACTATGAAAATGTAAAGAAAGCCTATTTAAATAAAATAAATATTTAAAATACTGTGTTTTATATATATATATCACATGTAGTATACTAAATTGTATACAATATAGTATATATAGTATACTGTATCATATATTGTCAATATAGTATACTATATATAGTGTACTATATGATATATAATATTTATTCATGTGTATTGTATATATATAGTATATAATTTACCCCTGTGTGTGTATAGATGTGTGTATATGTGTGTATATACATATATATATATTCTAAAAGGAGAATTAAAAAGAAACAACCCCATAACAATTGGACAGAAAATTGAACAGGCAGTTCACCTAGGAAAACATACATATGACCAGTGGCCCAATGAAAATGTGCTCAGCATCATTAGTCATTGGATAAATGCACAAATGAAACCCCAGTGAAATACCACTACACATCTGAGAATGGCTGAAGCCACAAGACTTGCTATGCCAGGGCTTGGTGAGGATTTGGAGTAGCTGGAGTCCACCCCAAGCTGCTGGTGGGGAAGTGATACGAAACCAGGACTTTTGAGAAGAGTTTGGCAATTTTTTTCTTGTTAAACCTACAAGTACCATGTGATTCAGCCATTTAACTCCTAGGTATTTACACAAGAAAAAGAGGAGCATATGTCCATACCAAGACCAAGAACCTGAATGTATTCATAGGCTGGAATGCTTCTGAGCAATAAAAATGAATGAACTGTTGGTGCATGCTGCAACCTGCATGAATATTAAAATGATTATGCCGAGCCTAAGAGGCCAAGCAATGAAGAGACCGTAATTCTGTTACTTCGCTTTTAATATTTTGGAAGCTATAATTTATAATGCCTGTCTGTAAGCAGATAGCTGTTTGCCTGAGATGAGGAGGAGGAGCAAGAGATATGGATTATAAAGGGATATGGGTAAACTTTGGGGTGTGATATATATATATGTATATGTATATATATGTGTGTATACACACACACACACATATATACATGTGTATATATATACATACACACACATATATATATTTTAAACAGAGTCTCACTCTGTCACCCAGGGTGAAGTGCAGCGACACCATCTCGGCTCACTGCAACCTCCACCTCCTGGGTTCAAGCAGTTCTCCTGCGTTAGCGTCACCAGTAGCTGGGACTACAGGTGCATGCCACAATGCCCTGCTATGTGTGATTGATATTTCTGTCACCTTGACTGTGGTGATGACTTCATAACTGTATACATAAGTCAACATTGATTATACTGTATACTTTAAATATGTACAGTTTATACTTTTACAACTATAACTTCAGAAACCCACTACCCTATTTAAAAAAAGTTAATAATTACTCTCAGCCACTGTGAGACCTCACTGTTTCCTTCTGCTCATTTTTCCCTTTAACAGTAATGGGGAACTAGTATTTTATCAGATAAAAATAATGTTTGATAGGATTTTGTGCAAAGTCTGTTTTGCCTACTAATTCTGCCTTATGGCATCTCAGACATGTAAATTAGACAAGAGCCTTCAGTGTGTCTGATCTGTTGTCACATTATTTTCCACTAGTTTGTGTGATTTAGATTATTTTTAAAGAGTTGAGAAAGGAAAGGAAGAGAGAGAGATAGAAGAAAGAAAGGAAAGAGAAGAAAGAAAGAGAGATAAAAGAGATAGAAGAAAGAAAGAAAGAGAAAGAGATAGAAGAAAGAAAGAAAGAGAAGAAAGGGAAGGAAGGGAAGGAAAGAAAGAAAAGAAAGAAAGAAAAAAAAAGAGAAGCCTGTCTTTTTAATTCCAGTTGGAAGCAGCTTTAGGTATAAAATTTCCACTCTCTAGAATATTCTTGGGGAAAAAATGAAGTGTCAATTAAATTGATTTTTTTAACTTGCATCCTATGTCTCTGAACATGATTCTTTTTCAATCAGGCGTGTAGTTATTGAAGACCCATTTATGAGCTGTGCATACATCCCATCCAATTCCATCCAATCCTATCCACAGACATGTTGAAAGCATGAGCTTCCTGCAAGAGCAATGCACCAGCCGTTTTCCTAGAGATGGGTCTTCAAAGAGAGGGTTCTTTCTCGGAGCACCTGCTCAGGGAACAAGACTGACTTTAAACCAGTGTTAGCAATACGCATGGTACACTGAACCATCTGCTGGACGACCTCCCTGTGTCCAACACAGTCCTTCTGTTGAATGTCATGGAAAAGACTGATGTGTGAAGCAAATCATTTTATGCAGTGAGGAGAAGACCGTGCTCATCTTTCAGTTTTTGAGCCACATCTACCTAATTTATAGTCAGGTTTGGTAGCCTCAGCACTACTGATATTTGCTGCATAAATCTATGCTTTGTTGGGGTTGTCCTGTGCATTTTAAGGTATTGAATAGCATCCCCAGTTCACACCCACCATATACTAGTATATAAATGTATACAGTTTTTGCCAATTAAAATGAATAAGAAAAAAATCATTGTTACAGATTAATAATAATAATAATAATAATAATAAGTGGCTGGACACAGTGGCTCATGCCTGTAATCCTGGCATTTGGGAAGGCCAAGGCAGGAGGATCCCATGAGCCTGGGAATTTGAGGCCAGTCTGGGTAACATAGTGAGACCCCATCTCTAAAAAAAAAAAATGAAAAATTAGCCAGGCATGGTGATATGTGCCTGTAGTCCCAGCTGCTCAGGAGACTGAGGCGATAGGATCACTTGAGCCCAGGAGTTTGAGGCTCCAGTGAGCTAGCTATTGATGGTTCCACTGCACTCCAGCCTAGGCGACAGAGCAAGACCTGGTCTCTAAAAAATAAAAATAAGTAAATAAGCTAAATGCTCTTGAACTGAAAAGAAGAATGTATTCTATGAGAGATACCTGATAATCACCTACTTTGACCATGTTTTTATCCTTCAAGGATTTCAAACTGTTACAACAAACTTCTAAACGTGTATCTCTTTAGTTCGGCTTTCTTACATGAATTTAATGCTCCAGTATGTGAGACCAATTATTGATTTAAAAAAGGGTAGATCTGTTTTAAAATTCCTTTACCAATATTCCTCATGCTCATGAGAAAGATATGAGGCAGTGCTGTTGACCGCATCTGTATTTAGTTAATACCACGAGCAAGTGGGAAAAATTCAGAAGTGACACTGAGTTGGTCATCTCTCAATTATCATCGTGAGAAGTACGCACAATGTGAACATTCTGCCATAGGGCTTGTCTCTGTAAACTGCTGGTCAAGGGGCATGGACAGATTCTACTATTTTTAAAAACATCTTTCTGAGCAGATAACGGAGGCTTAACCGTAGTATAAACACACTGATGTACAAATCTCGAAAAACATAAAATAAAGTGTGGTGAGATTGGAGGTGCTCTGTTCAACTTTCGAGGGATAGAAAATATGCCTATCAGCTGTAAAAGCGGTGCATTTATTTTCATTTTTGAGACCGACACTAGAGCAGAAAGACACATTAACAAAAGGGTTAGAGTCTTCAGAGCAGATTACTCCCACTTGAAAAATGAGTTAAGTGATTTCACAGCAGGAGAGAGGGATATTTGCAGCAAGAAGTTTCATTAGTCACTGAATGAGGTTTCTCTGACATATATTTTCACAGAAGGAGAAGCATGATCTTTAGAAGCAAGAGCCATAACCTTTCTATATTTTTCTTCTGTTTATTCATTTTGCTGGAAGATTCCCTTCCCTAGCCTTCTGGGAATTTCAGTCTTCTAGTCTGATTTGGTGACCTTTGTTCACTAGGAAGAACATAGTCCATTTCCCTTTGCCAAAAGGTAGTTGCATGCATTTGCAATCTAAACAAGGAACATCAAAAAAAATTAGAATGTGTGTTTGTTGAAAATATTGTGATTATTAAAGTCAGAGAAGATAGCTAAAACAGAAGATGCTCATACTTTGAAATCAGATGATTATTAATAGATGCTGCTTTGTGTTGACTGGAGTTTAACTGCCAGTCCTTTCTTTTGCCAAGATATTTTCCCAAAAGAAACATTTCAGTTGTAGGCTCAATAAGGAGACTGGAATCTGCTTTGTGAATTGGTGGCAAAAGGAAAAGGTGGGGAAGGTAGGAGAAGAAAAGAGAGACGGAGCCTTCAGGTAGGAGACTCCTCTTTCTTCCTTTGGTGTCTCATCTTAATATTTAAAAAATCAAATTGAAGACTCAGCTAAGGTATAGAAAATATCAGGCTTTTTCTTTTTGACATATAACCAACATTATCTCTTGTCAAGCAATTTATTTTTTCATTTTATTTTATTTTTTTAATTTTCTAATAAGACTAGGTTTATTCAGTACCCTAGTAAAAGTTTTTATAATAAGTATCCAACAGTATAAAAAGTACAAAACAGACCTGTAGATTTCTAATATATTAATACAAAGTGCTTGTTTTTTAAACTGCTTTTTTTTTGAAACGGAGTCTTGGTTTGTAGCCCAGGCTGGAGTGCAGTGGTGCCATCTCAGCTCACTGCAACCTCCATCTCCCGGGTCCAAGCAATTCTCCTGCCTCAGCCTCCTGAGTAGCTGGGATTACAGGCACCCACCACTATGCCTGGCTAATTTTTTTGTATTTTTAGTAGAGATGGGGTTTCACCAAGTTGGCCAGCCTGCTCTCAAACTCCTAAACTCAAGCGATCCACCCGCCTCTGCCTCCCAAAGTGCTAGGATTACAGGTACATGCCACCATGCCCAGTTAATTTTTGTACTTTTAGTAGAGACAGGGTTTTACCATGTTGGCCAGGTTGGTCTACATGATGACTTCCTAAACAAGTGCATAACTTCGATTCTACAGAAGATGACAGAATTCACTAGTACTACTCGTTTGTCCTCAGTTATGCTTTCTGCAGTTTCAATTATCTATGGTCAACCATGGTCTGCAGAAAATTCCAGAAATAAACAGTGCATCAGTTTTATATTGCCCTTGGTTGTGAGTAGCATGATGAAGTCTCCAGCAGTCCTGCTCCCTCCCAATCCCTCCTGCCCAAGAGCCTCCCTCTGTCCGGCATTTTCATGCTGTAGAGACTGCCTGACCCTTAGTCACTTAGTAGTCTGCTCAGTGACCAGATCATCTGTCATGGTACTGCAGTGTTTGTTCTCAATTAACCCTTATTTCACTTAACAATGGCCCCAAAGTGCAAGAGTAGTGATGCTGGCATATTGTTATAATTCTTCTTTTGTATTATTAGCTATTATTGTTAACTTCCTGTGCCTAATTGATAAATTAAGCTTTATCATAGGCATCTATGTATAAGAAAATGCATAGCACATATAAGGTTCAGTACTATCTGTGTTTTCAGGTAACCACTACAGGTCTTGGTACGTGTCCCCCATGGGTAACGGAGGACTACTATTGTCTATGTTTTATTTGAAGGGATTTTGATTCATTTGTGATCTGTTTCAGGCCCTCTTCCTTTTCTCCTCTGGAAAATTTGAATTGGCATGACCTCCGCTTAATCTTTTAAATGCTTGATCCATTCTATTCTACAGAAGAATGTTAAATTTTTCATTATGTCAGTCAATATGCTTTTGGGAAAGGGAACACTCCTGTTTGTGTTTCCTCTTTAAATTAATGGTTTAGAGTTTTCTCCTCTTCCTTTCCCTTGAGGCCCCCCAACTGCAGTGTCTCCTCAATCCTCTAACTCTATGACTGTGGATGAAACTCCACCTTGTTTTTCTTCAATGTGCTGTTTCTCAAGTTTACATCTCCAAATGTGCTGCGAATATCTGGTACTGAATGATGTTTCATTTCGGTGAAGCTTGTTTTTGTTTGTTTTGAAAGTTAATTGTGCATGTGGTTTAAAAAATCCAATATAACAAAAGGCATACAGGGACACCGTTTGACCATGCCATTCCCCACCCCTTCATTCAGTTGTTTCAGCGACCACCTTTCTTTGTTGTGGCTTGAGAATCCTTCCAGAGACATTAGTGGCTAAACAGCCATGGAAATGCCAGTGCAACAGAGCATTTTTTACATCTTGCTTTTTCCACTTAATAGCATAACTTTGAGGTTGTCCTATTTTGACACATAGACATCCACCTCATTCTTCAGGAAGCCTCTGTCACAGGCCCATATATGGACCTACCATAATTCATTGATTGGACTGCCGTGGTTGGACATGAAGATTGTTTCCAAATACTTGCTACCATAAACCCTAGTGCAGTGAAACATCCTTCACACACCTTTTTTTTTTTTTTTTGAGACGGAGTCTCGCTCTGTCGCCCAGGCTGGAGTGCAGTGGCACGATCTCTGCTCACTGCTAGCTCCGCTTCCCGGGTTCACGCCATTCTCCTGCCTCAGCCTCCCGAGTAGCTGGGACTACAGGTGCCCGCCACCACACCCAGCTAATTTTTTTGTATTTTTAGTAGAGACAGGGTTTCACCGTGGTAGCCAGGATGGTCTCCATCTCCTGACCTCGTGATCTGCCTGCCTTGGCCTCCCAAAGTGCTGGGATTACAGGCGTGAGCCCTTCACACACCTTTGTGTGAGGGTAGGATTCCATATCTATTTTAAATGTATATAGATGTTATTGAGTTTTAGAGGACTAAATTTAGCTTCCAAGCACAACCTATAAATGCATCTTGGCCACACTCTTGCCAACAGAGAGTGTTATAAAGCATGTCATTTTTGTCTGTCTCAGGTCAGTGAAACTCCTGTAAAGGACCAGATAGTAAATGTGAGCCACATGGTTTCTGTCCTGACTACTCAAATCTGCCCTTGCAGTGTGAGAGCAGCAATAGATGATTTGTCCATGAATGGTGTGGCTCTCTTCCAATAAATCTGTATTTACAAAAGGAGGGTCCTGGCCAGGTTTGCTTTCTGGATCATAGTTTGCTGACCCCTGGTCTGTCTAATAACAACAATAATAATCTTTAGTTTGTTTATTTTGTATGAGTTAGGCTGTTCATTTGTTTAAAAATCCACTTAGGTTTTTTTTTCCTGTTAATTACATCCTTTGCTCATTTTGCATAATGCAGTTTAACGTTCTCTTGTTGGTTTATTAAAAGCAATCTACATATTTGAAACTTAATTATTTTATATATTCTGAAAAATAATTGATCTCTTAGTTGTTGCAACAGTTGGCTTTCTGATAAATCTCTATTTGACATAGAACCAAGTAAAAATTATGTTACCTTGGGTTGTAACAGTTACTCTTAAAAACAGTTATATCTGCCAGGCACAGCGTCTCATCCCTGTAATCCCAGCACTCTTGAAGCTCCTGGCTTCAAGAGACACCCCCCCCCGCCACCCCCCCCACCACCTTGTCTTCCCAAAGTGCTGGGATTGTACTTGTAAACCAACAGGCCTGACCTTGTGTAGACGTGGTAATTGACAAGAATCCTGTAGTCACATTTTCATAGACTATGCAGTAGATGCAACAGACTAACTTCTATATGAATCTTTTTCATTTTGTATTAATTATAATCATTTGCCAAGATTGCTTCATTCATTTGTTTAGTAAAAGAGTATGTGTAAGCAATTTGGTAGGCAATTTTTAGAACTTTTAGTGACAACTTTGTTTTTGATTGTTTCTTAGTGAAAGGAGGATTACAATAAGAACTTAGCCACAAAATACAAGTTTCCATGAGTCACTGCAAAATAACAGGGATAGTCTGGAAAGGCAAGGAGTAACCAGAAGCTTTGGGGCATAGTTTTCCTTAGTTAAATCAGTATAATAAATGGGGTACATATTGCAAATTATTTATTCATAGTTTGGTAGTTTGCATAGGTATGTCTTAAACCTGAATACTTTAGAGTGAATGAAGTAAATAGGATGAGATGATGGGGAATGCACACACACCCACACACATGCATGCATGCATACATGCATGCAGACACACATATACATATGTGTCTGTGTGCGTGTGTGCCTGTGTGTGCACATGTGTGTGTATGTATGTTACGTTTACATTATTTCTGCATATTAAACACTTTCCCCTTTCATTAGATATTGTTTATTGAGAAAATGCATTACACTAGATTACCATTACTTAAAAGTTGCTCTCGCAGCACAAATCAATTCATTATCTTTAAGGATAAGCCCATGTCTGGAGGTAGGGAATCAGTTTTTAAAAATTAAAGTTTCTGTCTTGAAATATTGTCATCCTTCACTTTTTCTATGCACTAGGATGCTCTTTGCTTTCAGGAAAACACGTTATAACTCATTTAATACCGTTGTCCCTCTTATCCAGAACAGAACATACCGTGGTTGCCTAACAGGAAGGCTGCATATAAAACCCAGTTTTGTCTAGTATCATTTTCCCCAAGTCCGTTATGTGTGTTATTGTGCAACGCATGTCCAAATGAGGATTTGAGCAGTAGAGAAGAAATTCATTAAAGAAATGTGTCATCTCCTTGCAAAAAGGAAAGTATTGTTGAGGAAATTGTTACTGATAAGACAAAAGTGCTGAATGAACATCTACCTTTTGAAGGCATTTCTCTGAAGTGAAAATTACCTTGAATTATCTTCGGATCAGTTGTGACTTGATCCTTCTATTAGGAGCTGTTTCAAACTCAGAGAAGGGGTGATGATTCACACTGATGACTGAAGGTTTCTTGGAACTGGTGTGAATAAGAGGGGAAAAGTATTGCAAATGCATCATTGTGGCTTTCACTGAGACTCAGTGGACAGAATTCATCATGATCTTCCTGGGCTCCAGAAACACAGGCCTGAAATTTAGTAGCCAGTCTGCCAAGCATGGAGTTAGGCACAGATGGGATCTGAGTTAGAGAACTCTCCTGGGACTGGTACCCAGGGAGGGTAATGTAGGGTAAAATGTCATTGTTCAACATGCCTATTATTCACCTGAACATGGGTGACATTCCTTTCCTGAGAAACTCTGGTCTGACAAATGGATTCTTACAATTATTTCTGAAAATAGAAAATGTATTTCCAATAATTATTAGTTATATCTGTTTATTATTTCTAGTCATATTATTCCTAATAATTGAGCTCTGTGGCTATTGGGTGAGGTTCCTCAGGGAACAGCGGATTCTCTGTTACTGAAGGAGTTGAAACAGTATCTATACCGAGAGTAGTCAAGACACGCAGAGATGATTTCCATATTATAAGAGAAGTTGGATTGAATTAAGTCTGTGATTCCCTGCCATTCTGAGATTTTAAAAGTCCAGGCCTTTAATGTCCCAATTCCCTGTCATCATTAGTCTAATTATTGGCAACTACATTGAATTATACAGTACAGTATCAGTTGATCAATATAGTATCAATTGATTGGTACAACACTGTATCAGGTTGAATTTAACTGAGTTAAGGTATGGCCCTACCTTCTAAGAGCTTACCAGTTGACAATAAAAGCACCTGGGTAGGTAAGAGACACCCACATTATTAGATATAACTATGTTATTCATGTTACCTAAAGTTGGAGAGTAAGAAGAATGAATTTCTTAAGGTAGGGATGAAAGTATATCCCCATTCCAACAGTTTAGATCCAGAGAAGAAAAAATGTTTCAGAGAGGAGATATGATTTTATAAATTGCTTCAGAGGAAAAAATTCACATTGGTAATGGCAGCCTAGAAAGATGCTAAATGAGGAATTCTAAGTCAAAGGCCTTGCAGAAAGCTAGGAATGAACATGTCACTGGTTCTCATGGAAAATGCTTAGAGTCCTGCAGGGAATAAATTTCTTTTTTATTTTTCTTTTTCTTTTATTATTATACTTTAAGTTCTAGGGTACATGTGCACAACGTGCAGGTTTGTTACATATGTATACATGTGCCATGTTGGTGTGCTGCACCCATTAACTCGTCATTTACATTAGGTTATCTCCTTTTTTTTAAATCATTATTACTATTTTATTTATTTATTTTTTTTATTATACTTTGAGTTTTAGGGTACATGTGCACAATGTGCAGGTTAGTTACATATGTATACATGTGCCATGCTGGTGTGCTGCACCCAGTAACTCGTCAATTAACATTAGGTATATCTCCAAATGCTATCCCTCCCCCTTCTCCCCACCCCACAACAGTCTCCGGTGTGTGATGTTCCCATTCCTGTGTCCATGTGTTCTCATTGTTCAATTCCCACCTATGAGTGAGAACGTGCAGTGTTTGGTTTTTTGTCCTTGTGATAGTTTGCTGAGAATGATGGTTTCCAGCTTCATCCATGTCCCTACAAAGGACATGAACTCATCCTTTTTTATGGCTGCATAGTATTCCATGGTGTATATGTGCCACATTTTCTTAATCCAGTCTATCATTGTTGGACATTTGGGTTGGTTCCAAGTCTTTGCTATTGTGAACAGTGCCGCAATAAACATACGTGTGCATGTGTCTTTATAGCAGCGTGATTTGTAATCCTTTGTGTATATACCCAGTAATGGGATTGCTGAGTCAAATGGTATTTCTAGTTCTAGATCCTTGAGGAATCGCCACACTGACTTCCACAATGGTTGAACTAGTTTACAGTCTCACCAACAGTGTAAAAGTGTTCCTATTTCTCCACATCCTCTCCAGCACCTGTTGTTTCCTGACTTTTTAATGATTGCCATTCTAACTGGTGTGAGATGGTATCTCATTGTGGTTTTGATTTGCATTTCTCTGATGGCCAGTGATGATGGGCATTTTTTCACGTGTCTTCTGGCTGCATAAATGTCTTCTTTTGAGAAGTGTCTGTTCATATCCTTCGCCCACTTTTTGATGGGGTTGTTTTGTTTTTTTCTTGTAAATTTGTTGGAGTTCATTGTAGATTCTGGATATTAGCCCTTTGTCAGATGAGTAGATTGCAAAAATTTTCTCCCATTCTGTAGGTTGCCTGTTCACTCTGATGGTAGTTTCTTTTGCTGTGCAGAAGCTCTTTAGTTTAATTAGATCCCATTTGTCAATTTTGGCTTTTGTTGCCATTGCTTTTGGTGTTTTAGACATGAAGTCCTTGCCCATGCCTATGTCCTGAATGGTATTGCCTAGGTTTTCTTCTAGGGTTTTTATGGTTTTAGGTCTAACATGTAAGTCTTTCATCCATCCTGAATTAATTTTTGTATAAGGTGTAAGGAAGTTGAGACTGGTAGAAGACTAAGCTTCTTCCAGACTTTAGTCATTGTTATCTGGAAAGGAATTGAAAATAGTTACTTTTTTTCTGAATCATTGTAATCATGTGAAATCACCACATGTCAATGTTGAATTGACCACAAGGACCAAGCTAATTATGGAAGAAAGAGGTGGGGGAGACATTGAACACAGCAATCCACAGGAGTTTGAGTAAGTCTGGAGTGTTGAACTGGTGAAAGTCCTCCCTGCAACAGCTCCATCGGGGCAATTCTGTTAAGTCAAGACTCAAGCACTGGACGGTGGGTGGTCCAGAAAAACTATGTCATTAGAAATGCACATTTGTTTAAAATAACTAACTGCTCGTTCGTGGATGATTGGTACTAAGATTTTATAAACTCTTTAGGGACCACCATGATTCCTCACACACATTAATTCATTCATGAGAGTTGATTTTCTTTTCAAACACGTTGATACATTATTAGTAGATAGCACCCCAACACACACATACACACTCAAACACACACACACACACAGAGAGAGAGAGAGAGGAGGGTACTTACAATCAAAGACAGCCATACTAGCTCCAATAGGTAGCAACAAAATGAGAAAAGTACCAGAACACACAGGCAAATTGAAAATACACAAAGCCACATCCACAGCATGCCCTTTAATAGAGGAAGTGGGAAGAAGGGTCCGTTTTCCACTCTGCTCATTTTCTTCCCCACCACCCATTAAGAGTGTCAATTCTCATTCACGTTCCTTTTAGAGAAGAATGAACCGTCGAAAAGGGAGCTGAGAGTTGTAATAAAAATATTGCATTACGGATTTCTGCAGTTTCCTTTCAGTATGAATTATTTGTTACTTCATTGAAAAAAGTAGAAGTATTGATCAGCCGCTTAGCTTGTGGCTTCTGCTCTCAAGGAGTCAGCACATAGTCTGATGAGGAGGAAAATCCATAAATGGATTTCTGCAATCTGCAGGTAAGCATAGGATGAAATGCTCCTTGACATCCAACCCAGGTTAGAAATCAGATTTCAAGACTCTAAATTTGAGGACCCCTAGGAGCTCAAATGATAAAGAGAAGAAGGTTTATAATCCATGACGGGGGAGGGACTGCACACTACCTGCAGGATGAGCAAGAAGGATGCAGGGGCTTGGTATCACAGGACCAGCATTGTAAATATTACAGGGAGTAACCTTTCCTGTGTGTCCTTCATGTGGTTTTCTTTGTGCATATTCTTGAGGCTTAAAGGAAAGGGAGCCAGTCTGTGTCCATACTTCTCTCTCATGCACATCATCCCGGCATGGCACTGCTGATGCAAATTAAAAAAATAACCTTTGACTAGAAGCATTTTCCCAGCTACCAGTTTCCTTGTCCCCAGAGCAAGACAATGTGACAGCAAAGGTTCATGCACAGAAGCAGAAAGGTAGTGGAATGACTCAGCTTCTAACTAAATTCCTTCCACCTTCCTTAGCTTTGTGGTCTCAGGATTTTATAAGAGGTCTCTCATGTGCTGCTACAGAACCAGCAGGAAAAATCAGACAGGGCCAAGACAGAGAGAAAAGAGACACCTTTCTCCTATATTGCCCCTACCTAGGGCTTCTATCCAAAGCATGTTCTAATTCCTAGATGGTTGATTCCAATAAAATAACATAAAAATAAACTGTGCAATAAAAATTTAAAGAGAGTTGCGCTGACCATCGTTTTTGAAATATTTAAAAATAAGTCCTCAGTAAATTTTGGTGTGAACATTAGTATTTTGTCATGGATAGAGGCACAAGAAAGGAGTAAATGTGAGACCTACATTGCACCCAACGCCTACATCAGTAGAATCTAATCTCTTCCCCCCATGATAAAATGGCCTCATTCTGTCAACTGCAGGCTTTGCTAACTTTTTCTCAGACAACAGACCAAATTTATCCCC
This sequence comes from Pongo pygmaeus, assembly GCF_028885625.2. NCBI lineage: Eukaryota > Metazoa > Chordata > Mammalia > Primates > Hominidae > Pongo > Pongo pygmaeus. The sequence continues at coordinate 6,352,950 of NC_072396.2, read as the reverse complement.
AGCCTGATAAGGATCTTTATTGCATTTGCTCCCACCCCGCCTACTGTGTTTAGGGTAATGGTGAAAAATGTACATTGATGCCGAATTTTATGGAAATAGTAGAAATGGAAATGATCCTACAGAGTTGTCATCTACTATCTGGTGTAGGTTTGGTTACAAAGCTGTATTTCCTCTTCCAAGTTCTAAGTAATCAAGTTTCAAAACAATCTTTCCTGACATCCAGTTTGTGTTAAAGCCAATTTCCCAAATGACTTTCATTTGCATTCTGGAAATGCAGTGAAGCCTTGACATTTTACAAAATGACCTATCTTCTACTCAAGTCAATGAAACTACAGTAAACATTTTATGTATAGTTGCAATGCTTGTATCTCCCCAAAGATTAAACACAGAAAAGCATCTTTGGGGAGTATATTTAAATACGATATTAAAGCATATAACATGTGTCTGTATTTATTCAGTTTTAAGTATACTTACTAATAATAACAGGTCAAAGTGGTACAAGGTAAAACACCACTTTTCATTGTTCAGTATACAGTAGTCATTGGCTATTCTACATATGCGCTTAGCATAATATTTACAGACTATGTAATACAAATCACACTCTGTGAATTCTCATGTCCTGTGAGACACAGGAACAGAAGAGCTTTGTAAAAAAACAGCAAAGTACAACTTGAAAAGTTAAGCCATATGAGTAAGAAATCAAAGTAATGAATTTACGAAGTGTTTATTAATATTTAAGCTAAGTTTACATATGATTCAACATCATATTCATACTCAAAGTCTGTTATTGTACTTTGCCAAACTGTCTGTATTATTTTGTGACAGGATATTATCTTTAATATTGCTCTCACTGCAATGAAGCATAAATAAAGTATATGTCATGTTCTACCTTTTCAGGAGCTCCAGTGAACACATGCTATGATTTTTAATGACTGTAAAGAAAATTTCCAAGCCATATCTTATCTGTTTCTCTGGAGAAGTTGATCAATGATCAATACCATTTGCAGGGACCCCGATGTGTGACTTGTTTCTCTTTATACTGTGACATGTTTCCCTGAAGGTGGAATGTCAATGAGGCATTCACTTTCTACTAAATGAAAATGATGTTAAAGTTGCAGTCTAGTGATAGAGTTACCAAGATCTGCTTCTTGGATTTTTTATGGGGTTTGGGCAACACATAAAGAAACTTTCCTCTCATTCAAGTTGAATCTATCCAACCACTTATATATACGTTGCCCAGTGCGGTCAGTGTTACATGAAGTTGTAGAACATTTACTTTGAAATGAGGTTTTCTCATTTAATAGAAGTGTCACCTTGTGTCAGTGGCTTAGCTAGTTCCAGCTTCTATTTTATCTCTTATCCAATGAGAATATGCCTATCCCATAAGGAGTGTGGCTGGTAAGAATGGTGGTCTGTCCTTATCTCCTGGGTTCTCTGGTTTCAGAACCTGCACAGTGGACAGTTCCAAACACTGCATTCCACCATCATTTCATCAGCATTCCTCTTGGAATAAATGTGTCTTGACAGTCTCTCTTAGAAGTGCTTTCTCTGAAGCTACTGAGGACCATGCCATGTGCAGGCATAACTCAAGCATGCACATTCTATAGAGTGCCTCCAAGATGTGCACATTCTATAGAGTGCCTCTAAGGTTTTCAAGAAGAATGGAGCCCAACTTGGCCACATTGGTTACACACTTGTGCATGGTCCATTTATTGACTATCCCACCTTCCAAGTAATTTACCTGCACCCGACTTCTTGTCTCACGTGGGGCCTTTAGAGTAACTCCAAATAAGACCAGGTGGATGTGCAGATGAAACGTTTGATGCTTGCATGTGCTTGCCTGATGATGACTGTTAATCGCCAGGTGTGTCAAACTACTCTAGATGCTCATTGTGTGTGTATGACAGGTTTTGGTGCTCTTTCTGCTTTTGATAAGCGATTCAATTTAATAGGGTGTTCTCTGAATGCCCAGCTTTTCTTTAAACTTAGCATGTATATTCGTACCCCATGATCCACCTAAGACAGTTGTGTATCATTTCTTTATGCCTGTTCCATGTTCTGTGTATATTAGATGATTTCATATAGATAAGGAGGGAAAGCTCATATTTTATACATTTTAACTATTATGATGAAAACCTTATCTAGAAGAGGTTCTCTTCTTTTTGAAGTTGCATAGCATTAGTAAAGCTATAGGAGTTATCTCTTATATCCCACTAGAAACGATACACATTTAAGATAAAAAGCATGGGCCAGGTGGTGGCATATGCCTGTAATCCCAGTACTTTTGGAGGCCAAGGCAGGAGGATCATTTGAGGCCAGGAGTTCAAGACTAGCTTGGACGACATAGCAAGCCCTCCCTCCCCACCCTGTCTCTACAAAAAGTGAAAAAATTAGCCAGTCATGGTGGCATGTGCCTATAGTCACAGCTGCCCGAGAGGCTAAGTTGGGAGGATTGCTTGAGTCCAGGAGTTCAAAGAAACACTGAGCTATGATCATGCCACTGCAGTTCAGCCTGGGTGACAGAGTGAGACCATGTTTCAGAAAACAAATGAGTAAAATAAAAATAAAAAGCAATGACAATATTGCATTATGCTTTGAGGGCATTAATTTTCAAATTTAACTTTACTTGCATTTTTTTCCTGTCATTCTTTCTGTGTCAGCTAGTTCTTATTTTAGTTGTAATCTTTTTTTAGAATGATTATGAATAGAATAAATACCACTGTATTCACATAGTATATTTACTATTATTTTTGTCTCCTTGCATTGTGTTTTAATTATCTATGTCAGACACTTTCATCAGTCAAATGTACTACTAGCCATCTAAATGGAGAATTTATCTTAGGAGGAGAATTCTTCTCATTTATTTTTGCATGCCCAGCAAATTATTCAGGAGTGAGTGCACTGTTTCATCCTGTTGATAGTCTTCCCTGAACATTTATAACCCACCCCTGACTGGCTTCAGTCTTTACACCTTCCTCAAGACCTAACTTAAATACACTGAACTGCCTGAAGTCGTCTTTGAATTTTACATCCTTTCTCTTCATTCTCATACGCTTTGCATTGTTTTCCCATACAGGGGCATCAAGAAACAGACCATATTATAATGAATGTACAATAAAGTACTAAGAGTAATAAAAGTAAATATATTCTGAAGCAGGAAAGAGCGAATGCTTGGGTTTTTTGTAGAAGGAGAGAAACGATAATTTGAGAATGTTTCATGGAAACTCTTGCATTTGAGCAGAACTTTACAAATTAGGCTTAGGCTTCAATAGTCAAAAATTAGTGAAGAGAACATCTCTGCAAAGTTGAATGTTCTGGTCTCCTTTCTGTTTGTTTAGTGAGCAGAATTGATAATTGACATGCAAGTGGCTTTTAAACTTTTCCAAGGACCAGTCATTGGGGAATTACTGTGGTTCCTCTGAACCTTTCTAGTAATCCCAGGATTTGAGTATTAAGAGCAGTTAGTTGTGTTAGCCTTAAGATGCAATTCTCCTACCTTGTTGTTTTGAAGATGTTACTTAGAGGGAAGGAGATGTTTTAGTCTGTTTGGGCTGCTAATACATCTTTTTCTTCTCAAATTTTACTGTAAGCAGTCAGGAGGAACCAAGCCATTCCTTCAACACTTTTCTTAGAAATAGCTTCAGCTAAATCCACTTTTATCACTCACATGATCTGCCTTCCACAAATTACTAAAACATGAACACAGTTCAGCCAAGTTCTTTGCCACTTTGTAGCAAAGATCACCTTTCTTTCATTGTGCAATGGCATATTTCTCATTTGCCTCTGACAGCTCATAAATATGGTGCTTCCTGTCCATATTTCTAGTGTCATTCTGTTCAAAATTGCATAGATTTTCCCTAAGATGATTGAGACTTTCTGTACAGCTCTTCTCTTTTTTTTTCTGAGCCCTCACTAGAATCACCTTCAAAGGTCTATTCATGGCAATGTAGGCTGTGTCTAGCATACACTTCAAAACTTTTCTGGCTTCTACTTATTACCCAGTTCAAGAGCTGCTTCTGCATTTTTAGGTATTTGTTATCTTAACACCACACTCTCAGTACCAATTTCTGTCTTAGTCCATTCAGGCTGCTATAACAAAATACCATAGTCTGGGGGTGGGGGGTGGGTAATAAACAACAGACATTATTTCTCACAGTTCTGGAGGCTGGAAGCCCAAGATCAAGGCAGCAGAGGATTCAGTTTCTGTTGACAGCCCACTTCCTGGTCCACAGACAGTGACTTCTCCCTGTGTCCTCACGTGGAAAAAGGGTGAGGGGCTCTTTGAGATCTTTTCTTGAAGGACACTAATCTCATTCACGAGTCCTCCATCCTCATGATCTAACAACCTCTCAAAGATGCCACCTCCTAATACCGTCTCCTGGGGAAGGGAGTTTAGGATTTCAAGGTTGAATTTTGGGAGAATGCCAGCATTCAGCCCGTAAAAGGAGATAGTATAGGAAAACTACAGAAATCAATAAACTCTTCTACTGTTTTGATTAAAATATAGCAAGTGCATTTTTGGTGTACGTATTTTACTTTATCTTTGTTATTATTCATCTAGAAAACAAACGTACATAGTGATAGTTAATTCTTCCATGACTTTTTTGCAAAAGTGTTGCTATGCATTGGCTATAAGTCTCCTCTCTGACTTTATAAGACCTTGGAAAGCTGCCAAATATCTCAGAACTTGTTGTCTTGAGTCTTAAAGTGACTAAAATGACCTCAGCTCTACCTGCCTTATAGGATGCTCTGCCCAATGATGCATGCAGTATGCATGTTCTTTGAACAGAGTATGTTTTGAGGCTGCAGGTTTAGGCGTTATTAGAATCCATTTGACTCCATAGCTCTTTTTATGGAAACATACATACATACTTAATGTCAAATAGTTGTATCTTTTTACTAGCTAATATGGGTAAGTACTGTCTCTTCACATTTTACTGTGTGTAACTGCCTTCTCTTAGAACTCAACACAAAGTGAGCTTTATGATTCACATTTACAGTAATATGGAGACAGAACCACCTCATTCAAAACAGGAAAAAGCAGGTATAAGATGCCATGAAGGGAAATGAGACTGAATGTGTTCAATTTTTCTTTGTTTGGCTTATCACATATCGTAGAGAGATGTGCTCTTGCATGCAGTAGAAATAAGAACATCCTTGAAAACTCTGTTTGAGCAGTTCAAAATCATATATTTTTTAATGTTGTGTGAGTTTCAGGTGATAAATCCTCTTCAGGATACCTCAGGGGTTCGCAAAAATGTAAAAATATGTTTAAAGTTTGAAATGACTCACATTTTTTGGTATACACGGCAAAGAACTGCTTTTCCAACCTTAATAGGATTTCAAATTGACATTGACATTTTAGTAAATCAGAATTAGCTTTTTCTTTTTAAGTTCCTGTGTCTTATGTAAATGGCTGTGCTGACTTTTATGGAATTGAATATTCCAGAAAATGTCATGGAACCTAATATAAAACAAGTTAACATTCTCATTTTTAGATCTTAAAGGGATATGGTGTTAAAATATAGCTTTTGATACCCATCCAACCTGTGCAAGGTTTTCTGTGTATCTGTGAATTTCAAATTTGAGAACTTAGCATGTCGATGAAGGCAAATCTATATACCTGTTGAAAACAAAGTTGAAATTCTGAAGGAATTATTGTAATTTACTTAAATAAGAACTGTAAGAAGTCAGACTGTTAATGGAGTGTCAATAGATTTCTTCTGAGAGCTTCAAAATCTTTTCACTGCCTTTATTACAAGTCTACCAAAATATCTGTTAGATTCTGAAAGCCAGTCTGTCATTACAAAAAGCATTATTCACAATTTTAACTTATTTCCACAATGAACATTCTACAGAATTATTGTATCTTTGTTTAAAGATAAAAAATTCTCCCTTGGGAGGCTGAGGCAGGAGAATGGCGGGAACCCGGGAAGGCGGAGATTGCAGTGAGCCGAGATCGCGCCACTGCACTCCAGCCTGGGCGACAGAGGGAGACTCCGTCTCAAAAAAAAAAAAAAATAAATAAATAAATAAAAATAAAATAAAATAAATAAGTAAATAAATAAATTCTCCCCCCAAGGTCTGAAATTTATTATTAATGTGAATATTTTAAGCATTTTTAGAAGAAAATAATTTTGTAAAAGATATTGTAAGTTATGGAAAATATGGTGGTGAGGTATAACATTCACGAACTTGCTAGAACCTTGCCCTAAAAATGAACTAATTATTGGATCATATGGCAAACTGATGAAGAAGAAGAATAAACTACTTTATATCATGAAAAAATACATGACTATCCACCTGCCTTCCTAAAACTTCTTCCTCTCATGTCCTGCTATTTTACTTAGAGTTTTCCTTCGGGTTAAGGAACAATGTCTTTAGAAGGCTATTCATTAAAGTACTAATTAGAAAAGGTAGTAAATTAAGCTTGTGACACACAATTTATATATTTTCTTATGATGTGTAAGAGACCACAGCATAGTAAAGATAAATTATTTATTTTCAGTCAAAATAGGGCACTTTTTTTGCTTTCCTGCAGCTCATACCTAAATTCCTTTGTGAAAGTATTTAAGTAAGTTCTTTGAAATACTGCTTTTAAAATATATTTACTCTTTAAAGTTTTAAAAATAAGGAAATATATAATACAGTGAAATTTCCCCATCAGTGTGTTCTGTGTATTTTCTCCAGCTCTTTCTTGAATTACAAGCAGCAGTTCTACAACTTTACCACCCACACACACACATTTATTCATATGCACATATTTCTTTTTAGTGTTTTTTTTTTTGCAAAATTGGCATATTAATTATACTACTCTGCAACTTGCTGTATTTACTATTTTTAATATGGAAATTGACTGAAGTTAATTTTCAAGCAATTGTGTAATATTGATTGAACTTAATTGATATACTATAACTGATTAAACTACCTCACTGTTATTTGGAACACTTATCGACAACATTGCAGTGCAAAACCCTCTTTCTACTTTTGCAGCTTTGTGATAATTCTATAAATAATCAGACGCCGATTGTGATGCAATCGTATCACAAATTCAAAGACACATTATAATGTCAGTGGAATAAATTAGACATACAGTGCCAATTAACTCAGGTTTCCAGGGGTAATTATTTTCGTTTTTGATAAAATGCAAATGCATCTTATTCATTCAGAGTTGCCAGGGCCCTGGAGTAGAAATCTACATCATGACCAAAACAAACAACATCACCACGAAGAAATCAACAAAAAAAATTTCATGAGGGTTTTGAGTATTTGAATAATATTTCAATAATTAAATTGGAAAGCAAGAACTGACAGGTTTGCCCACCCCATCCATCCTGTGATGTCAAATGCAGGGTATGTATCTGGTTGACAGGGAAATTGAGGTAGGAAAATAGAATAGATAATATGATATTATGTACCTGCGCTTCAGTTTGAGGAGGATAAAATTGTTTTAACCTTATGTCCACATTCCTGGAGTGGTTTGCTAGACCTACATCAGAAAGTCCACATCTTAGTTCTTCAGCTGTTCACATCTCAGTCAACACAGCCTTTTGTCATTAGCATGCCAGAAATGCACTACATTCATGAAAGGAATTGCTAGTTACATCATGATGAATGTTAGCATGACCTCTCATTGGCCCATAACATTAAAATATTCAAAACATACAAATTGGCTAAAATCGATTGGAGAAAATCTTCACAGTGGCATGATGAAGGTATAAAAATCCAGAAATGCCTATGCCTTTGACCTGCTCCAGTGCCCATAACTTGAAATCTCTTTAGTCCTACGCTCAGCCATGGACTAATGAAAATTTCTCATTACCTGATGCTGAGTGAGAAAGATAAAAGAACACCACTTGTTTTGTCCTTAGAGACTTGAGAGGCAGAAGAGCTACATGATAGAAGTTGTACCTCTCACAAGTTTATGGAAGAAGACATATGAACTGTTTTCTGTCTGCTATGGAAGTCGGATGAATGACTGCCTATATGTGTAACACATTTGGGCCTGAGACACACAGGATGAGGGGAGGAATTACAAACTATCACTGGTCTCCTTCTTTTTCTGCGATTACTGTTACCCACCAAACTGAACCTAAAAATTGTGCATGAACAAATTAGCTCAGGTAGCTTGCAACATTGACTTTACAGTTTGACCTAGAGGAGCCCCATGGGCTGAACCTAATGAAACTCAGCCAGGTTATATTAAAACTGCAATAGCCTGTATCTCTACACTTTCTGCAGCCTGGTTTCTGCATAGGGAAATGCTGCATGTGTTTTCTGTAGGCGAATCTTAAGTACACCATGACCCATCAAGAAGAAGAGAATGATGTGCAGAGATACTTTAGGGAAGGGATAAGATGGCAATTTTGAATGGGAGCCCACATGGTACAAGTACTCATATTCCATTACCAACTTCAGGAGCTTTTTACTTTGGAAAACCATTTTTCACCTTATTTTAGTAATATGTCAAGCATTTCAGGTGGTCTGCAAAAGCCACATAGCCCAGAGGCTTAGCAAACCTCAGACATCAGGCAGAAACACTTTCTAAACCCCTTAATGAGTGTCAAGCAGGAAATTGTGAGTATATAGTATTAAGGAGATGGACTTGCTCTTCTTAAATTTATAGAAAAAAATACTGGATTTTCTTCCTCAGTCTCCACTTAATGACAGATTTTTTTTTTAGCAAAAAGATGCATGACAGATAGTACCTATTTAAACTTACTCTGATAAATTTGATGAAATATTCTTTTTTTAATCCAGACATCTCTATGAGTTTCAGAGTTATTACCCTTGTCAAATTCATCTATGCTTTTTTTGTGGAAATGTTCAACTTTTGTTCTCACTGCTCCCTGCCTTCCCCCATCAACAAACCCTGAATATCTGGGAATTTCTCACCAGCTATTATTTAACTCCATTCCACATGTCCATCAGATGTCCTACACAAGATTGGTTAAAAAGAAGTTTGTTCTTCTGGGAGAAGATGACAACTTTTTATATTAAATGCATAAAAATTTTCTCAATACTGCAGGGTGATAAAGACAAAGAAAAGGCCAACTTAAAAGGAAGCCTTTAGAAAAAATAGAATAAAGCAGAAATGCTTCACTTTCCTACACAATGGGGAAAAAATTTTAATGCTTTTGCAAAAATTAAACTCTAATGATGGAACAAAGTTTACTTTATACTGGGTAAAAGTTATGTTAGGCATGAAACTACATACAAATATGTGGACAACAAAGAGTGATTCAGGGCTGCTTAATTGCTGTTGCTCTTGGTGTGGTTTTTAGGGGATTGCATAATTGGTGAGTTCCTTACACGTTGATTTCTCAGATTCACCAGGCAATACATACCAGCTGTCTTGGTAAATGCATGAAATGTTGCAGTCTTTGCAAGTCCTGCCATTTTACTTCACCAGTAACTTTCCCTGGTCAACTAACAGTATCTAGAGATCAGGCAGAGGGTGACCAATGGCTGCTCTGACGTACACGTGGAGATACTGAAAGATGTGGAGTTAAGGATGTTTGAATAAATATTTCATATAATGACAACTATCTTTGTTAGCAAGCAGAAATATCCACTGTGATGCAAAGGCATATCCTTATGTCATATATGTTTGCTGTGAAAGGTACTGATTCATGCTTATGTGAAAACCTCTTAAATCCGGAATCTGGAGTCTCCTCTCCCCGTTTTTTCTGGAACTCAGATGCTAAAGTTGATACGGGAGGAGTGGACTGTCCCAAATAAAGCAGTCGGGGAAAGGAGGATCCATTACAAATAAAGGGGAAAAAAGGTACATATGAATAGTGTATCTATTTGCACATAATGCAGGTTATTCTGGAGGGTATTCAATATCTATCAGTAACTATCATTTGTTAAAAACCAGGGATCCCCAAGGATGTTAGTGGATGTATGAGAAAGTTCCTGGAGATATATTTTGGGGTGTCCACTACGATTGTTGCATTTCTTTTCTTCTTTGTCTCTCTCTGTCTCTGACTCTCTCTCTCTCTCAGTTTGCTTCTCACTCCCTTTACACACACACACACACACACACACCCACACACACAGACATCACACAGAATATTCCCAACTTAACACACAACACCAATAAAAAATGCCAATAATCAGATTGTAAAACTGGCAGTTCTTTTCTTTCAATGTGGCTTTCTATTCTATTGTCTCTCGCGTGTCGAAGAAACAAGAGGACAACAGATCAGGATACATTTTGTCACGTTTATATTGTGTAGTAACCTAAAACAAATGCCCAGTGAGTGGAGGGTTTCTTAGCTTTCTGTCAGTTTTCAAATGTTTTCCGTCCTCCTGCCTCCCTGGCTTTGGGTTGGTGATGCATGTGCTGGTGCTCAGACACGCTGTGCACCCTGACAAGAGATTCTGAACTGGGGCATAGATGATTGTCCCGAGAGTGATCTGCTCAGTTCCCATAATTCTACACATTTCAGGCAATGGAAACACAATGAGAAAGCTAGTTTGGGTGGTTTTTGGATTGCAAACTTAGGCAGCCACAGTTTCAACCACCAATAGTAATTTTTCTCAACCTTTCCATTTCTACCCAGTGTATAACTTAAATAAATTTTCTTCCAAAACTTCACAACTAAACTATTCCTTATTTTATGATGTTATCAATGTGTGTATGTCTTAGAATATAATTGGTGGCATGCAAACCAGTTTATGCCTCTTTAACTTTAGTGCTATGATCTTAAAAATTTTGACTCCCAGGCAAATATAGATATAAATATAAATATACATGCATTTTTTTCCTTGAGAGTCAAAATTATATATTTATATATGTGTGTGTATATTATATATGTGTGCATATACACACATATCGATTAAATATATAATATATATTTCATATTATATATTACAGATTAAATATATATATGATCTATGTTTAATTTCATTAGTCATATTGTTTTCTACAGTTTGATTTCCAGTGTTGCAGGACTTTTTATTCATATTCCTGATATCAGGAAAGGGTGCATATTGACAGTACAACTCAGGTGGAATATTTAGAAGACACATGGCTATAATTAGTTGCTTGCATTTTTCCTGAATGCTTTTTATGGCGTTGACTATTTAAGAATATCATGCATTGCTTTCCAAACAAATAAACTACACAAGCAGCGTTTCTTGAATCTCTTTGATCTGTGTGGTGTGTTGGTGTGGTCTTATACAGGATTTTGTCTTATTTATTTTTTATTTTTTTAGTGTAGTTATTTCTCCTTTTTTCCTTTAATCTAACAAATATTGAAATACTTTAAAATTTTTAATACTGGTTTTTATGGAGAATGAGAGTTTCCTATCATTTTCCCGGGGTAATGTCATACAATGCATTTCTGAAAAAAAATACTTCTTAAATTTTGTTAATGTTCTGATTATTTTTCTGTCATTATTTTGCCACTTTGTATTGTGTTACATTATTATTCCATAACCTCCTTTGATTCCAGCATTGGGAATTGGTTTTCATTTCCATGGACTCATTACTGAGGTCCTTGTTTCTTTTGAGATATTAAACCTGACCCTGAATTTTTTTTCTTCCCTGTGAGAGTGGAAATTATCATTCCTTTCTACTGGTTCAGCAAAAAAAGAAAGTTTACTTTCTAAAGAATATATTTCTTTTTATGGTCAGATATGTTTTAAATAAAACGAAAGCTTTCAATATCTGTCTGTAAAAGAGCAGGGTTTGGAATTCTCATTGGTGATGGATATGTTTATTTTCTTATCTGACACATCAGCTACTGCAGCTAAAGCCAGTGAACTATTTCTATATCACTTACTGATGAAGAAATAAAGGGCTCTCTCATGGTTCTAAGTGTATTGCTGTTCCACCATCCGGATATTTTTGGTTTAAACCCTGAGGTGTTACCAGATGGTAAGGATTTTAGAAATGCTAAAATGATAATAGTAGGGACTACTTTCGATATTGTGAAGTCAGATATATCATTGCAAGTTTAAAAAAAATAGAATATTTTATATTTTAAGTATCTGATTTACCTTAATAAACACTTCCATCAATTTCAAGAGCATCTACAAGCTATATTCTGGTCCTGAATTTTCATGGTTAAAAAAAAGCCCCACCCAGAGACTAGCTAATAACTGTGGTGATCAACAGCGGACAGAAATTCAGAGATACTAGTTATGGTAACATCATTTAATGCTGGAGCCTTACTATCATAGAAACATGTGAATGTCAAACTAAAAGTTAAAAAGCTAGATATTTCAAAAGAGTGGGGCGTGGGAGAGTATAAATTCCCCCCAAGGACCCTGGAAGTGCTAGATTCTGGGCAAGATCCAGATATTTGCAATTTGTTTAACTCCCAGTTGACCATCTGAGAAATATTGAGCAAGACAGAGAGAGAGAGACACAGACAGAGATTGCCAGGGACCGAGGGATGATACTAGTGAGCCATTTTGCTACAAAGTGTCAATGTATGAGGCTGGCGTGGTGGCTCATCCCTGTAATCCCAGCACTTTTGGGAGGTCGAGGCAGGAGGATTACTTGAGCCCAGGACTTTGAGACCAGCCTGGGCAACATAGTGAGACCTCATCTCTTAAAAAAAAAAAAAAAAAAAAAAAGCCAAGCATGCTGGTGCCTGCCTGTAGTCCCAGCTACTTGAGAGGCTGAGGCTGGAGGATCATTGAGTCCCAGAGTTGGAGGCTGAAATGAGCTATGATTGCACCACTGCACTCCAGCCTGGGTGACAGAACAAGACCCTGCCTCTAAATAAATAAATAAATACTATGTATGTGCTGACTCTCCAGCCTTGCCTAGTCCCCAGAGGCCTTGCAACCTTCCAAAACTTGATTGTTTTTCTCCTAAATTTCTCAGATAATTGAGGGGAAAATAGAGCTCAGAATTTGACAACAGCTGTCCACATCTCCTGGAATCCCTGGCAGAATGCCGGTGCTGTCTCTTCTCTGGGTTTCACAGGGCGGGCATAAATTATAACTTTATTAGGTTGAGCACATATGGCCTTCAGCCCCAGGAGACCCTCCATGGGGCTAGTCTGTTGGCAGAGGCAGCTTCTGCACTTTCGTTCAAATTCACAACCCATAAAGAAAAAGAGGCCTTCAAGGCTGCAGCCTGCCTGGGGCTTCCGTGGGGCATCTCCTATCATTGCCAATAATGCTGTGGTGAAACCCAGGCCAAATATTCCAACATCTTTAATGCTGCTTATATAAACATGATGCATATTGCAGTTCAAAACTAGGAAAAAAGAAGAGCATATTACAGGCGAACGCGAATGCATCAGAATATGGTACCTTTAAATTAAAAGAGAAGGCTCTCGATTTTGAATTCTCAAGTGTTCCTCTTCAAATACACACAATGATGTCTTTCACTTGACTTTAATTTTAATTATTATGGATACATAATAGATGTGTATATGTATAGGGCACATGCAGTGTTTTCCTACAGGCATGCAATGTGTAATAATCAAGTTAGGGTAATTGGGGCATTCATCACCTCAAGTATTCATCCCTTCTCTGTGTTAAGAGCATTCCAAATCCACTCTTTAGTTATTTTAAAATATACAACAGATTATTTTTGACTATAGTCACTCTGTTGTGCTATCAAATAGTAGATTTTTTTTTGAGGCAGGGTCTTGCTTTGTTACCCAGGCTGGAGTGCAGTTTTGTGATGATAGCTCACTGCCGCCTCAATCTCCTGGGCTCAAGCAATCCTCCCACCTCAGCCTCCTCAATCTCCTGGGCTCAAGCAATCCTCCCTCCTCAGCCTCCTGAGTAGCCGAGGCCACAGGCACATGCTACCACACCTGGCTAATTATTATGTTTTTAATTTTGTGTAGATTCGGTCTCACTGTGTTGCCCAGGCTGGTCTCAAACTCCCGAGCTCAAATGATCCCCCTGCCTTGGCCTCCCACAGTGCAACGATTACAGGTGTGAACCTATGCCCGGCTGATAGGAATTTTTGATGGAGTTTCCCAATATCTGGACTTTCAAAGATTTTGGATAGTGAATGAGATACTGCAAAGATCTCTCTAAATATCACCAGCTTGACCAGGGACCTTGTGTTACCTATATGAATACACTGAGGTTGCTGCCTGTTTCTCTGTTAATGTATAAGCAGAGAAAGGTACATTGATGCTCATCAGATTTTCAGTTTAATATCAGAGCATTGCAAATTAAAATATAAGGTGCGGGACACATACAGTTTTACTGAGGGGCATGCAAAACCTGAGGGCCCCCAAAGCAGAAGAAGGCATTCGGCCTCTAGTCTGCATTTCCTCCCTCCTGAGTTGCCAGCCAGCCAGCCAGCCTGTCTTACAGATTCCAGACTTGCCAGCTCCCACATTGCATGAACCAATTCCTTAAAATAGATCAATTTAATAAATTTAACCTATATTGGTGAACAAATTTAGCAGAGAACTTTGATATATATTAGTACCACTTATTATTTTTAGAAAAATTGGAATTTGAATAACTTACACTAAAGTCTAATTCGTCATCTGGTGTGTATGTTATAAATGCATACCCACTCACAGAGACCTAGTCACAGCCACAGCCTCATATAAAAATAGGCAATAGATACAGGAAATGAGAAGCAGCCATAGAGGGTCTTACATAAGAAACCCCATCCTTCTCACACCTACTCAAGAACATTGTTCCCAACATCTACATCTTTTGTAGTTTATATCCACTGGGCACACCTAACATCACATCCACATTCTTTTGTTTATCCCATTTGGAAATACGTGCCTGACCTTCACTTTCTCTGCCGGATGTGGCTGCATGTCTTTGTTTCTCTGGCAACCATCTCCTCGTCTTCCAAGAGTCCTCACCGATCACACTCAACTCGTCTCCACCTATCCTTTCTTAAATTCACTCCAATCAGTATATAGCCTCACCACTTCACCAAACTCCTCTTGCCAATTATACCATTGGATCCCGGGCCCCACAAAAGTGGAGTTGCTATTCCTAATGTTTCTAAAAAATGACCATTCTGCATTTTCCCTCAAATCTCCACTGCCTCTATTTTTGAAAAAGAGTTTCATCTTTGAAAAAGCATTTAAGACCAACTTTTTTCCCACTCTGGAGGGAAATGAAATATTGCTGAATGCAGAGGATATCTCCAAGGCTTCATACTACTTGCTCTGGCAATATTTCCAGATCCTTATCCTGCAGCATTTGCGGTAGTTGTCCCCCTAAAATTCATATATTGAAACCTACTCCTCAACTGTGTAGGTATTTGGAAGTGGAGCTTTGGAAGGTAATGAGGCCATGAGAGTGGAGCCTCATGAGTGGAATTCCTACCATTATAAAAGGGACCCCAGAGGGCACCCTCGTCCCTTTTATCATGTGAGGACACAGCAAGAAGGCGCTGTCTATGACCCAGAAAGTGGGTCCTCACCAGCCACTGAATCTGCCATGCCTTGATCTTGGACTTCCGGTCTCCAGAACTGTGAGCAATTTTTGTTTTTTACAAGCCATGGGGTCTACAGTCTTTTGTTTTAACAGCCAAAAGAGGTAAGATAGGGCATGTTGGGAAGGAATGGAGATGTCCACAAACACCCTGAATCATGTACTGCTCCCCAATCCCCCGTCCTCCCAGCAGAGAGAGCAGGAAAGAGAAGGCTTACTTCCTCCAGGTTCGATGCTCTTTTACACACAGTTATGACAGACAGATTGCCTTATGTTTTTATTCTTTTTAGTTCATCTGACCAGTTGTCAAATTGCTCAAATGTCATAAAAATGGCTCAACGGGCCGCTTTGGATTTCTGCAGTAGAAAAAGAAAAGACAGAAGACTAGATCCCGGTGTGTTCCTGGACTGGAAGAAAATTCTTATTTTATGGAGCCATAAATAAATATGACATTTCTTGTGCCTGAGAATTTGAGGCAGGTAGTACTCCTGTGAAGTAAGATAATGTCTTATGTAAAAGAATAAATTAATTAAAAACCATGGGAATCATTGTAAGTTTCATTGTCAGGAAAGAAACAGACATGATTTTGGATGTAGGTGAATGTTAATTATTGAAGATGATTATTGTTCTCAGAACAAGTTTATTCTGATTCGTAGCCACAGCAATTCAAGAGAAAAGCAATAAAGGAACCACAACCATATGACTCTTCTTATAACCATGTTGCAGTGGGGATGTTTCTTCTCCGTCCTACTTCCTGAGAATGGCAGAAGGGTTTTGCAGGGGTGAAGGCAGCTGGGAATATATTCCAGCCACTTCCATAGTTCATGCTGTGGCAAGGAGTTTCAGGGTCACAGTGATTGAACACTAGAACTTCTGCCTCTGTTCTCTGCTGAACGTCTTCCATGACTGCTACATCAGGGCTTGGGGTTCCCACTGACATGGTGTTTAAGTAACATTTAGAGTCCTTATGGTTATACACTTTCATCTCCTTGTACAGAAAGTTTCTGGAAACTGCCCACTATTATATGACACATATTAACCTGTTGAATTTGGTTATTTATGTAAGGAAACCACAGAAAACCATAACAAATCAAAATACCTAAGAACCACAAATTTCCTCCAGTGCAGCCACATCCCATAGACAGGTAATGTGCACTACATGTGTAATTTTAAGTTTTCCAGTAGTTGCATTCAAGAGTGCACAAAGAAAACATTGATACCAATTTTAAAAATACATTTAATGTATCCCAATATTTATAAAGTACTAAGTCAGCAGACAATAGAGACAAAATATAGTTTGCATATTTTTTATTACATATTTGATATTCAGAGTACATTTTACACTTACAACACATCTCAGTTTGAACAAGCCACATTTTATGTGCTCAATTGCCACATGTGGTTATTGGCTAGCATTTTGGAAAACACAGTACTAGAAAATGCATTCTTCCTGCCGTGATCAACCATTGTCTCTCACTTACTCCTGGGCAACTGTGTTCTAATTGATTTGCAGGCATTGATTATTGCCTTTCAGGGAGACCAACTGATCACCCTATTACAGTAGGTCATTCCTGCACATGGCCTTCAAGTCCCAAACCCGTCTGATTTGCTAAGCCGTTTTCCCTCTTGTCATGCCATCTTCCCTTCATTTGCTACATTCTAGGTTTTCTAGTCTAATGCAGTCGCGTCAGGCACTCTGTACTTGTACTCAGCATTTACTGGGTGGTGTATATCTGTCGTAGGCTGTTGGTTGTAAGTTTCATGACAGCATACACTATGCCTCCCTTTTTCCACATGCACCAATCCATCAAACCTAATTGAGGACATAAAACACAGCCTATAAAGCACTCCATCGATTGAATTGAATTGATGTATGAACAATTGCACCTGCAAGTGTAACTGAGGGCTCACGTGGTTGTCATGTATCATTTTTAAAATGTTTAATGCGAGTTTTCATCTATATTCTTATTACTTCTGTAGAAATTATAATATTTCAACAGTAACATGGTTGAAATTGAGGCCTTATGTAATGTTTGAACACAAATGATAACTTGATTCTGAATCAACACTGTATGTGCGATTTGATGTCTGATGTATGATTTGGGGCAGTCTGAGGGCCAGTCATTTATTTGTACTGAGCCTCTCAAATTCCCTGTATATGAAGGGAACAGTTGAGAATAAGTGTCTTCAATGGATAAGACAGTCGTCTTTATCCCCGGAAGGCATCACAGCGGTCTGTTTTTCTGAGTCAAAAGGCAACTTCCCCTCTATGTAGGACGCTACTTTTAGTGTAGTGTGCTCTTCTATATCTATTGGAATCATTACACCTGATCAGTCAGGTTTAACATAAAGGGTGTGATAGATAGAAATGGATGCAGATACTCTTGCAAATTGAGTTGAACCCTTTCTCTTTGCATCTTGTGCTGGCCTCAGTGACTGTCTTCTTGAATAGAATGTTCTGGGAGTAAAGCACTGGGACTTCCAGGGCTGGATCATAAGAAGCTATTAAGCTTCCATTTAGGGCACTTGGACTACTGACCCTCAGGGCATTCTCTCTTGGAAACCACATCTCATGTTGCAAAGTGTTCAAGCCCCATGGAGAGGCTATGCATGGTGCTCCAGTCAGTAACTTTAGCTTCACTCCCAGTTGACAACCAGCAGTACCGCCATGTGAGTGGCCCATTGTGGACATCCCAGCTGATTGAGCACTCCTGTCTCTTCCTATCCCTTAGCTAACTAAGGAGATCTCAAGAGAGAACTTCTCAGCTAAGCCCAGTCAGCTCACAGAATCATGGGAGATCCTCATAAAAGGTTGTTTGAAGCCCCACATTATGGGCATCCATAATGTGTTTGTTACACAACATTAGCTAACCAGAGCAGGCACTGAAACTGGAAGTGAGGTTCTGTTTCAACAGAAACCTAAAGTACATGGTATTGGTGTTGGACCCTCCATAGGGCAAGACTAAAGGCTTGAAGAACAAGGGAAGAAAATTGGAGGCTGGGGAAATGGAATGGATAAAGAGAACTCTCTGAATAACTGACTCACAGCCTTACAGGGGGAGAAGTAACTTTTAGCACTGTGCAACTGCATGCAAACTGGATTTTGTCCTTTAAAATAGAAAGATGGCATCTCAAAGGACACATTTGTCATGAGTAGTTCCTAATAAGCATAATACTTAACATAAAGTTCACTGGCGTATGTTATTTATAATCTTACTATAGTATAATTTCCATTGGATAGCAAAAGGTCAAGGATATAATTACAGAAATATGTTCTTTTAAAATTTCTTTTGGTTACACTTAAATGTAAATTGTGAACACCATTTTAATTTTCTATCATATCCCATGACTTTTCTATTGTTTGAGTCATATTAAATCTATTTTTACAGTATGAATTTTGCAACATATATTCCCACAGGAAAGAACAAGTTATAAAACACACAGTTTATATATGTCTTTCATTTAAAAGTGAAATTTTAACTAGTTTTTCTTTTTTTCTGTTACTATGTCTTTCTATTCTTTGGTTCAATACATTCCCACCTACTCTTGAACGTTTTTTGGAAAGTTGGCAATGACCATTTAAATTCTTTTCAGTCTCTATCTGCCTAACATATATTTAGGTTCCGTATATATTTATACCATTTCCTACTTAAATATACATATTTCCATTTTTGTGCTCATGCTATTCTGCAAATGCCTGCATTTTAAGGATGAGACATACATTTAAAAAGGGCATCTATGCCTTCTTTCAGAATTTTTTTTTCTAAATATGTATTACTTTGATATTTGAAATTTCATACCCACAAACATACACATACACCCATGTGTGCATAATATACATCTCACAGAAATGCCAGCCATGTCAGGAAAATGACAGCTCCATCAGAAATGTCTTTACATCCACGTAATATATCTTATTTCCTTGTATAGGCACAGATCCTCTGTTACCAATATCAACTTATCCCCAGGCTCTAAATCACTTGAAACTACTTTTGATTCTCTGGAGGATTTCAGAATATATTTTTTTCCTCAAAATTTCATGAACTTGTATGCATTTTGTACCTCAGACTTTGAACACTCTGGACAAATTCCTTTATCCCTATGAATTTTTAACGAATTCTAAACAAAATACCTGACTCCACTTTCCCCCCAAATTTCCTGACCTTGCATGCATTTCGAACTGCAGACTTGAAAACACTTGTGCAAACATTCCTTCATCCCTGTGAATCTTTAATCCTAAACAAAATGCCTGTATCAATGCTGGCAAGGTTGTGGAGAAAAGGGGATCCTTATACACTATTGGTGGAAGTGTAAATTGGTTCAGCCATTGTGAAAAGCAGTGTGGCCATTCCTTAAAAAGCTAAAAGCAGAACTACCATTAGACCCAGCAATCCCATCCATTACTGGGTATATACTCAAAGGATTATAAGTTGTTCCATCATAAAGACACATGCGCGCATATGTTCATTGTAGCACTATTCACAATAGCAAAGACACGGAGTCAACTTAAATGTCCCTCAGTGGTAGACTGGATAAAGAAAATGTGGTACATATACAGAATGGAAAACTATGCAGCCATAAAAAAGAGCAAGATATGTCTTTTGCAGGAACATGAATAGAGCTGGAGGCCATTATGCTTAACCAACTAACTCGGGAACAGAGAATCAAATACTGCATGTTCTCACTTAGAAGTGGGAGCTAAAGATGAGAACACATGGTCACATAGTAGCGAACAACAGACACTGGGGCCTGCTGGAGGGTGGAGGGTAGGAGAGGGAGAGGATCAGGAAAAATAACTATTGAGTACTAGGCTTAGTACCCGGGTCATGAAGTAATCTGTACAACAAACCCCCATGACACTAGTTTACCTGTATAACAAACCTGCACGTGCACCCCTGAACCTAAAATAAAAGTTTTAAAGAATGCCAGTATCCACTACATTTATGGGCGGTCTTTCTGAGTTTCACCTCAGAGAAACACTCCTAAAATTCAAATTATGACTATTTAGACCATTTGTTAATGATAGCTCTGTGTGTGTCTTAGCCCCCTCTCTGTTTCCTATGTGTTCTACTTGATTTTTAAATAAACTATAGGAGCTCCACGTACTAATTTGATTCTCTACATAAAATGGTGCCATATTCTCTTATTTTTCCTTTAGGATTTGTACAAAGACTGTACAAAATATTTTTTGAGTTGTGTAATGTTATCCAATATGGACAATAAATGATAAGTAAATTTTGGAAAAATCAGTTAAAATAAGTATAATAGATACATAGGTGTCTTAATTGTTTTCCATCCTCAAGTATGGACGTTTTTGCAAAGACACAAGCTTTTTACTTCAGGAGACATTTGTCGACGTCTGGAAAAAATTTTGGTTGCCACAGCTAGATCATGGGGGTGGGTATCACTTGCATCTAGAGGACAGAGGCCAGGGATGCTTTTAAGGAACCCACAAGGCACAGAACAGCCCCCCATGACAAAGAATCTTTCATCTACCTGTGTCAATATTGATGAGGTTGAGCAGCCCAGGTCTAGAGTAATACTGATGAGCACAAATTATAGCGTGAAGCCTCTTTTTCTATATGGCTGTGATAGATTGTTTTAAATGATCATTGGAAGAAATAAACCCTTTGTTCTATGGAAGTCATGAGGAATATTCTGCCCGTGTGCTTGTGAAACCTCAGCTTGGAGCAAAGAGGCGAATATCATGCAAGTGGCTTCCTAGAATCATGGGGTTTTGTACAAATTATTTCATCATCCAGGTATTCAGCCAAGTATGCATTAGTTATTTTTTTGATCCTCTCCCTACCCCTACCCTTCACCCTCAAGTAGGCCCCAGTGTGTGTTGTTCCCCTCTATGTGTGCATGTGTTCTCATACTTTAGCTTCCATTTATAAGAGAGGACACGCAGTATTTGGTTTTCTCAGCTGGAGGCCATTATCCTTAGAATCTTCTGTGTTAAAAACAACAGAGCACCTCCTGGCTTTCCTGGGAATCCTTGTTTTCTGATTCCAGACAAGCGCCATGGCTGTGAAATCATGTATTTATGTGTATGCTGTTGGATTTTAACGTGAAATACCTTTTCACTGCGCCAAGTTCACTTCCAAATGTGATCCCACCAGGCTGACCAACAAGGCATTCAGTCAGCCTACTTTCTTCTGCCGGGACCTTTCACAAAATGAATCATATGTCACTTTTCTTTTCAGAAGCATATGCCATTTTATTTTATTCTGGGAGTTTGAATCACACCATGCATCTGTTTTAGTGTTGTTTTCAGTAAGTTCACTGTCAGTGCTTCCTGAGCGTGGTTTCTCGTATGGGGTACTCACTGACCTGTCCCATCCATCTTTTCTTCCTATAAAGCCTTTATTGCTATACTTGTCTACTTGCAGAACCTCCACACTTTTTATGAGCTCCCGTTTTTCTCTCTTCTTGGTATTTATCATTACTTATTTTGACTCTTGCATATTGGATGGTCAAAAGAGATCCCCAGTGGTTACACTACAACAAGATAAATGTAGGTATACTTTTCTTAATTCTTATTAGTGTTACTTATTATTTTCTTTTATTAGACACTACTTTCAAAGGCTTTACAGCACTGGATATGTGTTCTACATTTTTCTTTCATTTTGTCCTCCACGACAGTTCTGTGATGAAAGTACTATTATTAACTTCATAGTTTACATGACAAAGCATGGTTTCATAACTTGTCAGGATTTCTTAGCCATTATTTGATAAAATTAGGGATCTAAATTCTGTCTTCTAGCTCCAAACAGATGGTTCTTTCCATGCTATTTGCTATTATCTTGTCAAAAGTAATGACAAAATAGAACTCAAATAGTTTTTTTCTTTTGGCTGATTTCTTCTTTCAGACCAGAGAGGTTTCCAAGGTTAAAGTAGTTCGTTAATTTCAATTTCTTCTTCTTTTTTTTTTTTTTTTTTTTTTGAGACAGAGTCTTCTGGTTCTTTTGCCCAAGTTGAAGCACAGTGACACCATCATAGCACACTGCAGCCTTGGCCTCCTAGGCTCAAGCAGTCCTCCTCTCTTGGCCTCCCAAAGTGCTGGGAATACAGGGGTATGCCACCATGTCAGACTACTTTTTATTTTTATTTTTATTTTTATTTTTTTAAGAGACAGTCTTGCTCTGTTGCCCATGCTGGTCTCAAACTCCTGGGCTTGAACACTCCTCCCTCCTTGACTTGCCAAAGTGCTGAGATTACAGGCATGAGCCACCATGCCTGGCCTTAATTTGGGTATCTGCTAATTGATGTGGACTCTTATGCCCTATTCATTTGTGTTTTGAAGTGAACTGACTCTGAGTGTCAGTGATAGGGCACTGCTTAGTGTTGGGGGTGGTTAGGAAGATATGCAAGTTTCTTAGAGCATAAAGCAGCTTGCTGCTCACAGCAGAGGGGGTGTAACTGTTTCAAGAATTTTAGAATACTACTGTCTGTGAGTTCTGCAAGAAGTTAGGGAAGCCTCCCACTCCTGGTTAGACTGGCAGCAACTTTTTGCATTATAACACAACAGACATTTCATGTCCAAGCCAGGTAATCTGAGCTACCCTTGTTCATTCCAGATCCAGGGTTGGTGAGGCAAAAAGGGTGTCCCCAAAATAGATGGGTCTCTTTATTGAACTTCTGGGTTATCTCCATCATGTACAGAAGATATAGAATCATGCATTTATAAACTTTATGGTTGAAGATGGCACCCACAGTTACATTTTCCCCCCAAACCTCCCTGGCTTATCTCAGTTCTTAAAGATGTCTGGGGATTCCTAGTTAGGCATAGAGTAACAAGGCAGCTCTATCCTTAAATGATCATGGCAAGCTGCCATATGGCTGGTATTCATCCTCAGTTAATGTGGATATTCTAGTAGGAGGGCACAGTGACATAGGAAGAAATGGCCACTCTGTGTTCAAATTATTCCTTCAACTTAGAAGACAAGTTTACCACCCTGTGGGTACTGAGCATTGCAGACTTCATGTAAGCATATTTTTGAGCATTTTCTACAAATCCTCATTTCTCCAAATCCCATCCTTTGCAACCTCAAGTTTATCCAGGGGATTCACACTGCCTGCATGTCCTTGTATGCATTTCTTATTGTTCCTGTAACAAATTATCCAACCTGTAGTGGCTTAAAACACACACATTTATTATCTCACCATTCTGAAGCTCTGAAGTGTGAGTAGCTCGGATGGTTTCTCTTCATCATCACCCAAGGCTGATTTCTGTGTGTTGGCAGAAAGGCTGTGTTTCTTCCTCCAGACTCCAGGGATGCATCCACTTCCAGGAACATTTGGGTTGATGGCTACATCCAGTTCCATGGGGTTGAGGTTCCTGCTTCCTTGCAGGCTATTGGCTGAGGGCAAATTTTGGCTTCTTGAGAACCACAGCATTCCTTGACTCCTGGCCTCCTTCCTCCCTGTTCAAAGCCAGCAGTGGCAGCTTCTAATGCACTGAATCTCTCCGACTTCCTTTTCTACCTCTTCTCTCCTTTCCCAAGTTGCATGGCTTGTCTGGACTGATTGTTCCATTACCATTTTCCTGCTTCTCAGTATCATGGACCCACTTGGATATTCTAGGATAATCAGCTTATCTTGACATCAGCTGCCTAGTAACCTTAATTATATCTGCGAAGACAATTCACAACAGTACCTAGATTCATGTTTGATTTAATAACCAGGGGAACGAGAATCTTGGGTGGATGACTTTATAATTCTGCTTACCACATTCCAGTCTATAAAGTAATCTTAAGGTTGGTGGACAGACCCCTTACAACTGACTTTGAGTACCCAAAACACTGGCTTCCTATCTTTACTCAACCAGTGGGCTCCTCCAGGAAAAGCCCAGTCAAGGAAGATAACGCCATTATTCTCATGCCTTTCCTTTCCCCTCCCCTCCCCTTTCTCCCCTCCCCTCTTCTCCCCTTTCCTTTCCTTCTCTTTCATTTTGAGACAGAGTCTTTCTCTGTCTCCCAGGCAGGAGTGCAGTGGCATGATCTTGGCCCAATGCAACCTCCACCTCAGCCTCCCGAGTAGCTGGGACTACAGGACCATGCCACCACACCACCTCATTTTTCTATTTTTAGTAGAGACGAGGTTTCGCCATGTTGGCCAGGCTGGTCTAACCTCAGGTGATCCACCTGCCTCAGCCTCCCAAAGTGCTGGGATTCCAGGCATGAATCACCATGGCCAGCATGTCATGCTCTTTTGAAGTCTGAGTAATAATCCTCAGATGGTAGTACACATAGTTATGGAGAATTAGTGAACCACTCCTCTCTGATGTGGCTCGCCCCCACTGCAAATAATTTGTCTATTTTTACTATTATTTTTATTTATTTATTCTTTCTTGAGACAGGGTCTTACTCTGTCGCCCAGTCTTGAATGCAGTGGTGCAATCATAGCCCACTGCAGCCTCCACCTCCCAGGCTCTCGTGATCCTCCCACCTCAGCCTCCCGAGTAGCTGGGACTACAGGTGCATGCCACCTCGCATAACTAATTTTTAAATTTTTTATTGATGCAGGATGTTGCTATGCTGCCCAGGCTGGTCTTAAACTTTTAGGCTCAAGCAGTTCTCCCACCTAAGCCTCCCAAAGTGCTGAAATTAACAGGTGTGAGGCACCCAGCCTGGCCTATTTGTCCCTTTTAATTTAAAAGACTCAACATGTAGAAACCATTTTACCCCTTCACCTTGTGTATTAAGAGCTTCCTTTTTCTTAACATCCTGCTCCTTGAAATCAACCCACTCTACTTGTATAGCAGTTGTTATTTTAATATTTCTAATTAAGATACAGTTTTCATTTTACCTTATAGAGACAGTAAGCGGGTGCTCTTGAATTCCAGTCTGGCTTTCTCGATTCCTTTGGGTAATCACAGGTTAACTTTTTTCCTTCATCAGTTTTCAGCAGTCAGTCAAAGGTGCATTCATTTTCATAAATCAGCCATTTGGCAACATTTGAATGTTTAATCAGTTTGCGATCACATCAAAGAACAAGGGAAGGTCTTGGGAGATTTATTACCTCCTTTGGAATCTGTGTTCTTAGCTACAGAGGTGCAATGACTTTTTCTAGTTCTCTGCCCCAGATGTCTGAACTGTTAATATTTACAGTGCTCCCTTCCTGAAATTCAGAGTCAGCACCTCATTTTATCCTATTTGTATCCCAGCTTACTTTATTCAAAGTGATTTTACAACCTGAGGTAGCTCCGTAGGAAGAGTTCAGTTGTCAGAAGCAATCTGATCCATGGAAGTTTTCTGGTGTTTGTTTTTCCTTGAATTAATTTGCAGGTTTAAATTCTTGCTTAGGCCACTCTAGGACTTTTAATTGCTATTTCTTAGGATATATTCCTTAGAACATGAAGCAGTCTGTCTTTCAACATGCACACACACACACACATACACACACACCTAGCATAAGATCCAGAACAGCGTTTTATCTTTTTTTTTTTTTGGTAGGAGGGAGTGTCTCACTCTGTCACCCACGCTGGAGTGCAGTGGTGCCCTCATAGCTCACTGCAGCCTCGACCTTCTGAATTCAAGTGATCCTCCAGCCTCAGCTTCCCAAGTAGCTGAGACTAGAGGCACACGCCATCACACCCAGCTAATTTAATTTTGAAAAAACTTTTTTTCTGTGGAGACAAGGTCTCCATGTTGCTTTGGTTGGTCTTGAATTCCTGGGCTCAAGTGATTCTTCTGCTTCAGCCTCCCAAAGTGCTGAGATTTCTGGCGTGAGCCACCACACCCAGCCCTAACATTTTATTCTTTTACTGACTGTGAGATTTTCATTGACTTATGCTATGTCAGGCAGACTTTTCAAGCCATAACCTGGCTTTGGTGATTTATTATTTTAGCTCTTCATGTTTTAACAGCTTCTCTTCTACCATGATAGGTTATAATAAGTGATAGAAGAAAGGCATTTTAAAGTAATTTATGAATGTGGATCTCATTTTGCTTAGCTAAAAAAAAAAGGTGTTTTTTTCTTCTAGAGAATAGAACCAAACAGTGTTCACTATATCACATATTCCTTTTAGTGTATTGAACATTAATGGGATATTTTTGCGGCATCAAATCTTCATAAGGCAGGGATTCTACTGTTTTCCCGCATTTATTAGCAGCACAGTAGCTATTAGGTGATTTTACTAAAGGCAGCAAAATTAGTTTCTTATAACACAGTCTCTATTGAAGACACACTCTAAGGCAGTTTGCCTCATCTATTTAGCTTTCCAAAATTCTCTCTTAAATTGCAGTTTAATTAATAGACTAAAACACAAATTTTAAGAAAAATGTAGTTATAAGACATGAAGTGTCTTTTAAATCTGCCAGTGGTTTAAGGTATAGCATACATTTAAAATAAAGTTATAGGCACTGATTTAGTCCTGGAAAGTAATGTCTTTATTTCAATAAGCCAGTATCAGAAATTAGTTTTTGTTTTCTTTTTTTTTTTCCTTGATGAAATGTGGTTCCTAGTACTGGATAAGAAATGCATGAGAAATAATGTATCCCAGCATGTTTAATATTGCAACAGTGTGATCTCAGTAGCCTTGCAGATGGCTGAGCTGAGGCACTAAAAGTGATGAGATGACATTTTGTATTTTTCCACACGTTCTTGCCCATTCTCAGGTGAGTCTGGTCTCTCATCAGTATTTAAATGCTGTTTTACCTTGGCAAGACATTTAGGTCCAGAAAATAGTTTAAAAAATTAACATCTACGCAGAAAGAACCTCCAGGTAGTTAAAAATAGGGCGATTTGCGGATACACCACATCCTGAAGAGTTAGTGTTGCTAAGTAAACCACATTATTTTAGGTGTTTCTTCCTGACATTTTTATTTTTTTCTTGTGTTATTTTAATTCTGGAACATAACTGGGAACTGAGAATACTACATGGGACCCTTATCTCTTTTCTTTGTTATGACTGAAAATCATAATTTGAAAGATGCTTGGAAAAGGGAAAGCTTAATATCTTACACATATTTTTATAAGACAAAAATATGGAAAGATATGAACCATCAAATAATTCAGTTTAGAATGGGAAGGGTTAGTAAAACTTTTTTTTGAGCAGAAAAGGAATCATGGAATGGACGCTTTATAATACAGTAATTCAGCCAATTTATTTGATGGAATTCAAATGTCATGTCCTCTTTGTAGCTAAGAGTGCACATTAGCATTAACCCTAAACCAGACCACTTGGAGCCAGAGGGGTGTGTGTGTGTGTGTGTGTGTGTGTGTGTGTGTGTGTGTGTGTGTGTGTGTGTGTGTGTGTGTGTGTGTGTGTGTGTGTGTGTGTGTGTGTGTGTGTGTGTGTGTGTGTGTGTGTGTGTGTGTGTGTGTGTGTGTGTGTGTGTGTGCGCATCTGCTTCTGTGTGTGTGTGTTTGCCCCATCTGAGTGATTTGATTTTTCACCATCTCTCTATTTTTGCACTTCCAGAATTTAAGGATTTAGACATTGATTGTATTAAATATGTTTGCATTCTCCCTCCCTCCACATGCAGTGTTTTACAAATTTCCTATCAGATCGTTCCCGTCCTGCAAACCCCCAGAGCTCTGTGGCTGAGGCACTCCTCTTTCTGTTCTCTTCTCCATGCAGATGGAATGTCTGCTGGGAACCATCTTCAATCTATATGTTTCCCGTTCGTAGAGGTGGCTAAATCTGTGACATGCATCCATCCTCATCCAGTAGTGTCTCCACATGAGTGAGCTGGATAATGCAAAACCAAGCTTTGACATCAGTGATATGAAGTATACATACACACACCCCCACACACACATGCACGCACACACAAATACAAACACACATAATCTCTGTAGCTCAGATTGGGATTGTCTAGGGTTAATATCTCTTGTGCTAAAAATATCCCTATGCCAAGTTGAAGCTTATTATAATAATTATTAATTACTGATATATTTCAACTGTTATGTCTCCTAAAAATATGCATAGATTATTAAGTTTTCCCTTCTCCTTGTGTTTTTCTGATTATGATTTTCTATCATAAAGGTGAAAGTGATAAGGGTCCCATGTAGTGTTCTAACTCTAAACCTAATACTGACCCTAAACAGAATTGAACGCTTTAAACCAACCCATGGCCTTTGACCATTGCT
This sequence comes from Pongo pygmaeus, assembly GCF_028885625.2. Taxonomy (NCBI): domain Eukaryota; kingdom Metazoa; phylum Chordata; class Mammalia; order Primates; family Hominidae; genus Pongo; species Pongo pygmaeus. The sequence goes on along the minus strand of NC_072396.2, from coordinate 6,324,456 downwards.
TCTTGCCCATTGAGTTAACCCATAACCCTGAACAGAGGATGAGAAATTGAACCCAAATTTGAACCCAAACCCTAACTAGTGACTGGATATGAAACCTAATCCTACCCAACTTTGAAAAAGAACTCAATTCTAAACTCAAAAGCAAAGCCAACCCAACACCTAATCTAACTTTAATATAAACCTTTGAACTTACCCTTAACTTTTGCCAGTAGCCCTTGACTCTTGACCCCTGATCTGAACACTGAAGGCATCCCCCGAATTCTCCGACCCATGGCCTTTGATCCTAATCTTGACTTTTGATCACTGGCCCTAATAATGAATATAATCCCTTGATCATAACATTGAACTTTGCTCCTACCCTGACATTCAATTAGTGATCTAACCATGCCACAACCTGAACTTGAACCCAAGTCCTAACATGAGCCTTCATCCATACCTGGAAGCTATCCTAACCCTTGACCTTTGATCTTTATTTTTCCCCTTGACTCCTGACTGTGAGATCCCAGCCTGGACTAAAATGTATACACACACTCAAAATCTTTTTTGATCTGAATCGTTACCCAAACCTGAACTTGAACCCAAACCCTGACCCTACCCAATTACAAATCTGAATACAAAACCTATCCCTATTGTAAAGTTGGGGATTTGAGTCTCTTAGTCCCGTAGGGTAGATGTGGCGTTTGCAGCCCTGCAGCCACTATGCACACCGCAGACTTGGACAAAATCTCCAACGTATTTTTGGGAAAAAAGGATGCAACCATTAGAGAACAAGATGTTGAAACTTTCATCCATAATCTCTGTTTGTACAGACTTCAAGGTGAAATACATGTGGTTAGAATTGTGATATTTCCAGCCACAAAATTGTATTATGTTGAGATAATGTAGGTTTCCCTATCCCTGAAAATGCGTTCATCCAACCAATAGTTACTTGTACCAGCAGTGCACCAGGGACCATTTTAGGTTCCTGGAGGCAGCCATAAGCAAAAGCATCCCAGATCCCTGCTTCTGGAATCCCTGCCTATGGAATTGGCATCCTCATAATGAATGTAATAAAGAAATAAGGTAAATAAAGAAATAAGCTAGACTCAGATGTGAACTTTAGTCGCTCTGGAAGTCCAAACCCTGTCCAAACATGTCTGCCAATTACTTACAGAGGATGGGTGATGACTCAGGTTAATATGGTTATTTTTGGAGCCAGTCTTACCTATTGTCCTTTATAGATGATGTGTTTTCCACCCCAGATACCAACATGAAAGACTGGGTCACTTCTCAATTCAGAAATCCATTCAAAGTTAGGCACTTTGGGAGGTCGAAGTGGGAGGACTGCTTGAGCCCAGGTGTTCAAGACCAGCCTGGCCAAATGGTTAAACCGTGTCTCTACAAAAAATAGAAAAAAATTAGCTGGGTGTGGTACCACCTGCCTGTAGTCATAGCTGCTTGGGAGGCTGAGGCTGGAGGATCCCTGATCCCAGGAGTTTGAGGCTGCAGTGAGCTGTGATCATGCCACTGCACTCCAGCCTGGGCAACAAAGTGAGACACTGCTTAAAAAAAAAAATTCATTCAACTATGTGTAGGATTGAGAGAGAGAGAGAGAGAGAGAGAGAGAGAGAGAGAGAGAGAGAGAGAGAATTAGATTTAACTGAGGATTTGGGGAGAAACTTGAGGCATTTTATCATATGGGATAAGATGGAAAAATAAACCTTTTAAATCAAACATCTAGCTCTTTTGCTGACTACCTTTTGGCTATCCTAACATGAAATTTTCTTCTGGATGCTACAACTCTCAGCTCCACTGATCGGCTAGAGCAGATTCACCATCACTTCTTGTTTTTGGATTTCACCCTCTGCCACTCGTGATTTAACAAATAATTCTCTGAAAGGCAGTTCTCTTTTGAAAAAGAGTTTTGCTTCTCCATGTTAAAATAATGTGTGCTGCTGTTAAAATAGTTTTGTATACACAAGGGAACTCCTTTAGAAGCTTTATCACGTCTCTTAGCTGTGCGTGCAATTTGAATAATTACTGTGTACCAATTCCAGTAACATAGCCAATACATCAGAACCCTCAGGGGAGGTAGCTGGGAACTTTCTTGCAAAACAACTCCCACGTGTTCATTCCTGTCTGGAAACCACCAGTAAAATTTATAATCAGTAATAATTTCTCCAGGCACAGCAACTGAGAATGGTAGAACATTAGTTTTAAAAACCATTTTAATAAAATGCCTTTATAAATATTGAGACTTAATTATTTAGATTAATTTGTTCCAGTTAATGAAAGATCTCTTAGCACAAGACTGGGAAAAATTAGAACACGTATAATTTTCTTCATTCTAGATAAACAGTTATTTTAATGTTTATCTGGTATTTGACCACAAACTTAAATTCCTGGGTTTTGTAGGATTAGAAAATTTAAGGTTAGTAATCACTCCCGTTGTTAAACTGCTGGATTTGACCTAAAATTACTGCAAGGATGTATCATTTTTTTATACCTCAAGCTGTTTTGTGCAGTTCTGCTTCCAACTTCCATAGACAATTTTAATCATTTATTTTTGTTTTTTCTTATTAGTGTTTCATAACATGGATGTGAATAATTAAATGAACATCTTTCTGTGCACAAATTGAATTAAGATTAGAACACGAAGATTTTTGGATTCCCCTCAGTTCCTTTTATAAATTGTATTTCTTTGGACCTGTCCTAAGGATAACCACTTTTGTGAATCTGATTCATTATTTCCTTCTTTTATAAAGTTTTATTTCTACAAAGTTGTCACGACCAGCATAACCCAAAGAATATATTGTTTGCTCTGCTTTTGATCTTTTATAAATAGGATCATCCTATGTTCTTCTTGACCTGGCATTTCCCTTTTCATTGAATAGTATGTTTTTGATTTTAACCATGAAGATGCTTGGAGCTGTAGTTTATTTGTGTTCACTGATATATGGAACCTCACGCGATGGTTATGCCACAAGATATTTAACTCAGAAGCTGGAAATTTGAATTGGCCGTATGTAAAGAGTTCAGCTATTAGGATTCTGTGCGTGTCTCTTGTTGAAAAAAAATGCAGAAGTTTCTCCACCTAGAAATATATTTACTGGACCATATTTTACGTGCATATTTGGATATACACTCTCAGGTTAAAAACTGTTTAAGTGGTTGGACAGTTTTATTCACCCAAGAACAGTATCAGAGTTCCCTGTCCTCTCTGCATTCACTGCACTGAATCCAAAATTGAATAGAAATGAAATTAGCTGTCTTTGATTTGTTCTGTCTTTAGACAAAAGGCTTCCAATGTTTTATCATTATGTATAATGTTTGAAGTAAGATATAAATAAACTACCATTTTCAGATAAAGAAATGTTTATTTCTTTCCTTAATTTGATAACATACAATCATAAATTGGTTCAAGGCATTTTTCTTTATCTTTTAAGATTATCCTTGCTTTGCGTTTAATTTTTTCATGTAGTAAATTAAATAACTTAACTTTCAAATGTTAAACTTAGCTTGATATTCAATATCTTCTTCAATACTGTTTTTGTATTTGTTGTTAGATATTAATCATTTTTTTGTATCTCTGTACAAAACAAGATAGACTATAATTTTTCTTTGTTGAGCTTCCTTGGTTTTAGCATCGACTAATAGTAGCTGTGTAGAAAGAGTAAGAGAACATTTATTTATGCTTTCTGGGAGAGTTCATATAAAAACAAATTATTCATTCATTAATAGGTGGTAGACTTGCCATTCAGTCCACCTTGGACAGATTATTTCTTTGTTGTACTTAAAACCATCATTTATTTCCTCCTTGATTTGTGGACTTTATTACATATTGACTTGTATATATGAATAAAAACATGTTTGTATGTCTGCACATGTCTGTTATCACTCTATTATGTTCCCTTTCTGCATTTGTCTGTCTGCTATATACATTTTTTAAACTGTCATAACAAATTTATGAGAAATTTAGCAGCATAAAAGAATAGTCATTTATTACATCAGGGATCTGTAGGTCAGAAATCCTGGTGCAGTGGAGCCTAGCTTGGTCCTCTTCTTAGGGTCTCCCATGGCTGAAATCAAGAGATTGGCAGGGCTGCATTCCTTTCTGGGTGCTGTAGGGATGAATATATTACAACATATAGATTTTTAAAATCTAATTATTTGCACTAACTTCTGATTTTACCACATTAGATTCATAGGGTAAATTCCTATCATATTGATCATTCGAGTCTTATGGAAGCTTTCTTTCTGTCTTACAACGTCGTCAGATTGTTACAGGTTTTCTTATGTATTTATTATGTTCTTATGCTTTAAACAAGGGGTTTTCTCTGTTTTATGTAAAGTTTGACCTAATATTTTCATCATATCTGTGTTATACTTGAGATGTATATTGTGAATATATAAGCACACACAATGAACTGTTCTTCAGCCTTAAAAAAGAAGGAAATAAGAAGGAATTCATGTAATTTGTGACAAGATGGATGTACCTGGAGGACATTATGTTAAGTGAAATAAACCAGGCACAGAAAGGTAAACACTGCATGATCTCAATTATATGTGGAATCTAAAGAAGTCAAGCTCACAGAAACAGAGTAGACTCATGGTTGCCAGGGACTGGAAGTTGGGTTCCTGGGGGAATTTTGGTCAAGAGGCATAGACATCTTTTTTCTTCTTATAATATTATGGTCTTATGTTCTAATTTTTGAGCTATCAGGATTTCCATATCAGCATTTTAGGTCTTATTTATGCTTGCATTTTTTATACTCTTGATAATTTTAGTCTTTCTGTATCTTTTGGGCTTAAATTTATCTCTTGAGTTGGATGCATTCTTCATCTTAGGTTTTGTTACAAACATGAGATTGTCTGGAAATTTTTTTTAATTTATGAGTTTAAACCATTTATGTTTGTTGAACATTAATTTTACTGATGCTTATTTCTGCCATCTTGTTTCACATGTTCAGTTTAGTTACTTCAGGATAAGCATAACTGTACATTTTTTTTTTGAAAACATAAGTTTCTACCTGTCATTTAATAGATATTTAAATACATAGGTATTTAAAACTATATTATCTATTTTTTGTCCTTACTATGGTTAACCATAACTGAACACAGAGAATGCTGTTTATTTTTCCCAGTTGTTTTTATAAATTTAACAACATAATATTGGTTTATACCAATTTTGTTCAATTTCTATATGAAAATCAAAAATATATAAAATACATCAAGGAATTTATTGACAGATCTGGGAATTTCTGTAGCAGTCCTCTAACAAGATAAACTTTTTTCAAACATGCATTGTCTTTTAGTCCCACCCCTAAGTGCTATTTAAGTAAATATTTCCAAGAATTTAAGTTCTGGGCTATTATCCATATATGATTTTTGTCTTCCTTTTTCTAGCCATTTTAGCCAAATGTAAATTATAGTTATTGGTTGTGCTTGCATTTCATATATTTTTCAGAATTCTTACCAAATTAGTTATATTTTTTGATAAGTATTTTCTCAAAGATAATTTTCAGAGTCTTTAAATCTTTGCTTAGCAAAATGATTGAATCTCTTTCTGATCTTTTTTTTTAAACTTGGCCTATAGTATTAAATTTTTTTAAATTCAGAGTTATTTTTCTTCAGACTTTCAAATATGACTCCTGTATCTGCTAATGTCTTGTGCTATGACTGGGAAGTTTGATGTCAATCTGATTCTTATTCATTCATAGCTCACCCATTTTTCTCTCTGAAGGCTATTAGAATTTTCTGTTTGTCTTTGATGTCCTTAAATTTCTTAGTAATATATCTATTCAGGGCACTCTTTGAGCCCATTCAAAATAAGGATTTTGTTCTTTTTGTTTGTTTCAAGTGTATTTTCATTCTTTCACCAACTTAGTTCTTCCTCTTTATTTTTTTTTTTCTCTTTCTATTACCTGATACTGGTATCTCTAACAAACTCATCTATTTTTCCAAGAATGCCTTTCTTTCCTTTATTCTTTCCTGATGCTTTCTGGGAATTTCTTCCATCTGATCTTCCAATTCGGTAATTCATTCTATGATTTATCTTAACTGTTAGATTCTTATTCATCTTTACTATTATTTATTCTATACCTACTATATTTACCAAGTTCTCTTTTACTTATTATAATCTCCTATTTGAAATATATTCCCTTAGGTGATCGAATATATTTATTTTGCCTATTGTAATTTCTTCATTGATCTGTTCCAATCATTATATTTAACGTAGAAGAATTTTTTTTTTCTATTGAGAGAGAGTGTTTGGTACCTTTTTAAATGTTCAGGTATATAGCTCTTTGTTAAACATTTAGCCTGTGTTCTCCTTAGGTGGGTGGAAACTCATCCATCACTCTGGTTTGTAACTATGGATTTGATGGGACCTAAGGGCAGGCCCAAGTCTATGTTTCTTTTATGAGATTAACATTCAACAAACACTTTTAGATCACTCTGGTGCCCTGGAAACCTACGAAGAAGTTTGAAATTTGAGATTTGGCTTTAAACTCTCTAAAGGAGCCGGCATTAGGAAGAAGCAGCCTCTTTAGCTTCATTCCTCGGGGTGTGGAGGGGAAGGGAGTGAAACAGGAAAAGCCCATAGAGGCCATAAGTGACTGGTGGCCCTGAAAGTTTTTAACCTACTCCTCAACACAGCTGAGTTTTCCGTGGGCTTGCCAGAGTCCCACTACCTGATGGCTGCCCTCGAGTTCTAAGTTGTATGGAGAAGAGAAGATGGGAGGGAGATTAGACAATGATTAACTCAAGGCATTCTTTATAAGAGACAAGAGTGAACTTAATACTTTGCTTTCAAACCAGGATGTTTCTGTTTCCACTTCCACCCTCTGCCAGAAGGTGCAGCCACTCCCATTCACTATATATACATGATTCATCAGCTTGTAATCTCCTCGGGATGGCTTATAGCTTACTGATTCCATGTTCTATTATTGCTCTTTCCGCAGATTGATGCCTCGTCTTAGCCGCTGTAGTTTTTCAAAAGTAGATTTTTGTGGAGGAAGGGGCATTATGTTCTATTCACCATCTCAAAAGAAGCATAAATCTCTTTCTTGATGTATTACTGTTTTTCCCACATTGTGTATGCTTCTCATTAAAGGTAAGATTCTAAACCGTCCAAATGAATCTGTGCCGCCACCTGCCCCTGGACTTTGGACTGAAGAGGATTGAGAAATGGTGAAATACTTAACTATTTGGTAGCTTCCTTCCTTCCCACAGACCACATCAGATGTAGTTAGCTAATATACCAATTAACAAAATTACCCAGGAAATGCAACATATATACTTATTATTTCATTACTTGTCAAAACTTTCTAAATGGCTTTCATCTATTTCTAAAAAGAATCCCAAATATTCCAGGAACAATTTCCAAATGTTCATTTATCAGCGTATATCATAGCTATGACTATAGACGCCAAAATATTAAGTAATTCATAATGACAATTTGGACAATGAAGGGTATATTAGAATTTATTTGGGTATTTTTGATTGCAGTATGAATTTTTAACCAAAGACTTATATGAGCTCCAGAGAGCAAATCCACTACATTTCTCCACTCTGCCTCCCAACCCATCACTATATAGATCCATTGTGGAGCTTTTTTACTTCTTTGTGGTGTATTAAAACAAAGGATATAATATCCCCTGATTATGGATGAAAGTGATGGAACATTTACTGCCATGAGAGTCCCTTATGATAAGTGGTAGTTGAACTGGAAGTTTAAAGAACTGTGGCAGACAGGATGGGGTAAATCAATAGGATCCAGGACCTAGGAGTACATCAGGAAAGACAGCAACAGGAAAGGATGAGCTAGAGTAATTGAAAGGGTGATACATATATTTGGAGCCAATTCTTTTTATGCTATCATCAAGATAAAACCAGTATTCCTCACCTGGTAGATATTTCTTCTTTGCAAAGGTGGATATTCCACAGTTCATTTCCACAGACCTCATGCAAATGTCAGATTCAGTGGGGAGAGGGAGCACCCCAGTTTCTCTGGCAGCACAGAATATAATGCATGATGTTTATTTGCAAGCCTGGAGATATTCTTGCATACATATTTTATCTAGCAGATGACACTGGATCCAATTAATTGGTTCATGAGGTGGCTTTGAAATATATTTATTGGAATTCATTATTTTGGGTTATAGTTGTTTCTATGATCCATGCAATCTACCAGGATACTCTTCATGCTTTTGCATTTAAAAGAATGACACCAAGGGCTTGTGAAAGGCACATTCTGGGGTCCATCCCCCACAATTTGTATTCTGTTGTTCTAGGGGAGGGTGTGAGGATTTGTGCATCTACCTGCTTTCCACAAAGTAGGGTCCCTGCTGGTATAAGTGCACACCGTAAGTGCTACTGCACAGAAGCATCAGATGTCATGAAGATCGTGTGTTATCTACATTTCTTATTGTTGGTCGACTGCCAGTTACTCTTTTCATAAAATATGTATCTGTCCTATATAGGGCTAAGAATTAATTTATCCCAGTCTATAACTACAGAGAGAAGCCTACTTAATGAGCATTCGTGATGGGACATACCACCCATAAATATGGCACCTTAGCATTTGAGAAAACAGAAGAAGCGGGAAAGTTCTCTCTGACCTTCTCCCCATCCTTCTCCCCTAAAGCCAGGTCATAAGACCCTCCTATGAGAGGTGACTCTCTATGCCAAGAGGAATAGAACATTCTTATCTCTGAAGACAAAAGGACACAGAGGAGAATCTGAACACACAGGCCTTGCTAAGTTCTCCCCAGTTTTTTCCCATTAGATAATATACATTTTTCCTTCAATCATACTTTCCAATGACTGTCCACTCTTTATCAAACCTAAGCATCTAAGCACAAAAATACACAGGTTTCCCTGTTTCTTTGGGTCTTCATTGCCTTATGAAGGCTCCTGTGTCATATAAAACTGTTATTAAATGAAGTGCACTCTTTGCTTAATCTGTCCTTTGTCATAGGGGCCTCAGCCATGTAACTAAGATAGGAAGAAAAGATATTTCTTTTCACTTATATTATTCAACAATATTCTAGTTATACATGTAAGCTTAACCAAAATCTTATAGAATATCAAAGTAGTAAGTGTAAAGTATGTGTGTGTGCACGTGTGTGCATGCATATATATATATACATACACTACATTGTAGGTGTGTATATATATGTATATACATATACACATATATATTTTATAAGATGCGTATACACATATACATTTGTGTGTGTGTGTGTGTGACAGAGTCTTGCTCTGTTGTCCAGGCTGGACTGCAGTGGCGCTCACTGCAACCTCCACCTCCTGGGTTCAAGTGATTCTCCTGTCTCAGCCTCCGGAGTAGCTGGGATTACAGCCATGTGCCACCATGCCCGGCTAATTTTTGTATTTTCTTTTAGTAGAGACGGAGTTTCACCATGTTGGCCAGGCTGGTCTCGAGCTCCTGACCTCAGGTGATCTTCCCACCTCGGCCTCCCAAAGTGCCGGGATTACAGAGGTGAGCCACCACGCCAAGCCGACACATAATACATCTTGTAAAATATATTTAGCAAAGTCTATTTAAAAATAATTAATAGTTTATTAAATCTTACGTAGATTTTTTTTTCAAAATGAACAAGCTTCTGTCTTTCCAACAAGGCTTTGGAAATAATAATCATTGCATTTTCCTCCAACAGATTAATCAGCAGATCAACTAAAACCAAAATGAGTCTTTCTCTGGGCATGGTGGTGCATGTCTATAGTCCCAGCTACTCAGGAGACTGAGGCAGGAGGATCACTTGAGCCCAGGAGTTCAAGACCAGCTTGGGCAACATAGCAAGGCGCCATGACTTAAAAAAACCTAAAAATTAAGAAAAAAATAAGTCTTTCTATAACTGTATGACAGGGCTAAGGTGATTTTATTTGACAGAGGAATTAAATTTCAATGTACCAAGTTCTATCCATATGATATCTTTTCTGATGGATGGAAGGGCACCAAGGGGCTTCCGTGAAGCTCAGTGACAGCATTTTCACATGGAAGTCACTGCAGCGGAAAGTAGGGTACACGTTCTTGGTAAATAATATATGATTGCACTGTTGATGAATAGCATTTCAAAAGCTCTGCTACTTATTGTCTATTGAAAGATAAATGAATCCAGCAAGTAAACTGTCTAAAATATTTGTACACTGTTATAAAATGTAAACACCTCTATCATACTATAAATCTCCCTCCCCTCCACTGGAAAAGACTTCAAGCTGAGATCATCCTCCTCCTCGTCACATGATTGCTTGGAATAGAGTTGTCCCTGAGGCCACCTGTCACCTAAGAGGACTTGTATTCATTTATTCAGTGTCCATGTAATGAAAGAATAAGACAGACATACTATGAATATAAGAACATGGAGTTCAAAAGACTATTCTGATTGAGCAGAAGGAAGATCTTAAACAAATATTAGATGAACAAAGATTGTGTGTATGGCTTTGAAAGATAAGCCTAGGATCTTAATCTTGTTTATATAACACAACTATTAAACCTTCCTGAGCAAAATAAATTTTAATTGAGACTTAGCATGAAGATAGAACACCAAGTCTGGGCATTCTGAAAAGTTGAGACGCAGAGGCATAACTGGCAGGCAGTGATTTAAAGTGGATACAGATTTTTGCCCTGGAGTTGCAGATGCGTGTAGGAATGAAATAAAGTAATGGGTGTGATAACCAATTTAAACACTAATCGGTGAGCCCCAAATATTAACCATATACTGGGATTCTACAAAGATATGCCATGGTAAAAATATGAATTCAAGTGTTTTAACCTGTATAGCTGGATACATTCTTGTGATATTAACACGGGAAATAAGAAAAGAGACGAGTTTGAATGAGAAAAAGATGTTTAGCTCAATATAGCACACACTGAGCTTTAGGCTCGAATAAGACATCTGAGTGGAGGAAGACTTAGTCAAGCATGGGAGAAGTTAGAACTGAAACCCAGGTAAAATCCTTCAAGTTACAGGCAGGAATCATTACCAGACGTGTGGTGGAGTCACACGGGGGATGTGAGTCCTAATGCCTGTGCAGATGCATGGGGAACGCAGTGTCTTTTTGAAGGACTGGTTTTAGCACTGCAAGAAGTAAAGTAAATTCTCTTTTACCTGCATTCTTGTTCCCTCTGGTGCTTTTATGAGGACCTAGGCAAGAATACTATTGAACCGCTTATACCATCCATCTGTTAGAAGAACCTATAATACAGAAATATTTGCTTTGGGCTGAACTCCAAACCTAATACTTAATGATTTCTCTTCAAGTTTGTTGACACGTTCTACATCTCCACATACAGTTTGCTCCCAGTCATTTCCGAGATATGCTACAGAAAGTACAATTGATCAAATGTTGGCTGTAGGGATTCAAGAACAGTCCTGTGACTGCATTTTTGTTCCATCCTGAAACTATTCCAAGGCCATAAAACACCTTTTTTGTGTGAACTGTCTTTCTGTATCCCATTTCAGATGATATCTTCTTTCCATTAAGTACAGTCTTTTATATTTTTCTAATTGTCTGATTGCCAAAACAATATATCTACATTGCTATAAATTTACAGTATCAAAGATCATACAGAAGAAAAATTTTTTAGCAAAAGAAAACCATTGTTGATAATTTAGTTTACATACATACATACGTACATACATATATCCTGTTAGCACTCTGGGGTCCGGAGTAGAGAGCAAACCTGTGAAACAGATAGATAGATAGATAGATAGATAGATAGATAGATAGATAGATAGAAAGAAGATATAGAGATATGTTAGAGCTATAGAGTTATAGTCTCTAGATAGATAGATAGATAAGAATATATGTATTCTCTCTGTCTAGACACATGATTAGGAAACAGTCTATATATAAGAACGTGTGTGTGTGTGTGTATATATATGTGTATTCTTTCTAGAGGTAGAATATATCTCTCTGTAGAGAGAGAGACTTATGCATGTGTATGTATGTATAAAACAAAGAAACAATAAAAACACAAAGGCCCAAATATCAACCAGAAGAAACTGACCAGCTATAATGGGACAATTAGAACATCTGTAAGAATATTTGTACTGGATTTAAAATGATAAAGACATAAAAGTTCATGTATTCATCATGACACCCAGAATAAAACCCACTGGTTATATTACTAGGCCACGATCGCATTTTCCTGAATCTCGATCAATAAAAGAATCATGATTTTTTCCCACTTTTCCTATATATATAGATTTTCAGAGTAACTAAAAAATCGATGATTACAAGTAAAATTTCAGATAATATATGCAGAAAGAACAATACTATCTGAAAATCATTATTTTGTGAAACTCCAAATTAAGTAAATAAGTATATTAATCTGTCCTCACACTGCTATAAAGAACTGCTGGACGCTAGGTAATTTATAAAAGAAAGAGGTTTACTTGACTTGCAGTTCCACATGGCTGGGGAGGCCTCAGGAAGCTTACAATTGTGGCAGAAAGGGCAGCAAACATGTCTTTCGTCACATGGTGGTGGCAGGAGAGAGAAATGAGTGCCCATTGAAAGGGGAAGTCCCTTATAAAACCATCAGATCTTGTGAAAACCGACTCACTACCACGAGAACACCATGGGGGAAACTGCCCCCATGATTCAATTATCTCCACCTGGTTCCTCCCACAACATGTTGCCATGGAACTACAATTCAAGATGGGATTTGGGTGGGGACACAGCCAAACCATATCAATAAGAGATCTAGGAAATTATCTCTGATTATTTGAAAAGCTTAGCCGGTATATATATATATGTATATGGTGGGATTCATTACCAACTGAATGTAATTATCAAACACTCTTAAGATAATTAAAAGTAACACTAGCAGGTATCATATAAGTCCTTATTAAATTCAGTATAAAGTACAGAGCAGTTCCTAGGTGCAGTGTTTCCTACAAAGGGCACCATAACCCTAAGGAAGAAAAACAAGATGTGATTAGGAAACATTCTGTTAATTCTAGAACATGGGGTGTTCTTCCGCAGTAATGTTCAAAATGTGGTTCACAAAGCAGCAACTTGTTAGAAATGCAAAATTTGGGATCCTATACCTGGGAGGAGGCTTCCTGAATCTAAAATTGAGGGTGTGGGTTGCAAACTATTATTTCTTTCCCAAGCCCATCTGTGATGTTTATGCTTGATAAAATTTGATGGGACAGTTCATTGATTTCCATAAGGAATTAACGATGTAAGAAAATGAGAAGAAGAATTGCATTATGGAAAAGAGGGTGTCATTGTTTTCACTTGCTTTCTCTTTAAATGTGTGGATCACAAGATTTGCTTTTCATTAAAAGTATTCAGATATATATACGTATTTGAAATGCATGTGCCTGTACCCTAACCCCAAAACAGCTCATTAAGAATCTCTTCCACTGGGACATAGGCATCAGTATTTGTTAAAATATCACTAAGTGTTTAGTGTGGATGATGAGGGTAGAAAGAATATATTTTCACCAAGCTTATGAGATGGGCAGTTTGGGGCCAGGAGAAGAAGGCAGTGAAAGAACTTGGGTGATAAGCAGCTGTCTACTTGCAAAACAACTTATTATTAAAATTTTTTTTTATTTTCATAGGTTTTAGGGGAACAAGTGGTATTTGCTTACATGAGTCAGTTCTTTAGTGGTGATTTGTGAGATTTTGGTGCACCCATTACCCAAGCAGTATACACTGAACCCAGTTTGTAGTATTTTATCCCCCAACCCCCTCCCACCCTTTCCCTCTGAGTCCCCAGAGTCCATTGTGTCATTCTTATGCCTTTGCATCCTCATAGCTCAGCTCCCACTTATGAATGAGAACATAAGATGTTTGGTTTTCCATTCCTGAATTACTTCGCTTCGAATAATAGTCTCCAATCCCATCCAGGTAGCTGTGAATGCCATTAATTCATTTCTTTTTGTGGCTGAGTAGCATTCCATCATATATTTATGTACCACAGTTTCTTTATCCACTCGTTGATTGATGGGCATTTGGGTTGGTTCCACATTGTGACCCAATGCTTTTAAAATAATGTGTGTGTTTGGCCACGAACATAAGCCAGAACACTAGAAAAATTGTTTACTGAAAGCCATCTTAGTTTCAGGAACACAAAGGAAATGAGGTAATGTGTGAAAAGAACTTTAAAAATTGTAAGGCATTTTGCATAAAGATGTTAGGTGCTTTTTGAAGTTTCTATTTAAATGTGGTCAATTAGAGAGGTTTTTTTTTTTTTTCATTTTGTGTTTGCCTTGAAAGCATTTAGAAGTATGAGAATATATAATTTCATTTTGTAAAACACAATATGTTGAACCTAATGGGATCTTTCTTGGAAACTGAACATTGTCCTGGCTTTTGGAGGCATCCCGTTGAAATTTAGCCATGATTCCATATTCAGCAAATTGCTGTGGACCCAGATACATCTTCGCTGACCAGAAGTCTTTCCAGAGTGGAAGATTTTAGTAAATTTACAAGTCAATCTTGTAGAATTAGATAAAATGCATTCTGTTTTCCATCATTTGCCGATATCCCCCCACTGCTAATTAAAGGAAACACAATCCACAATTGATTTACTTATGTAGATGTAGATTACAAACCAACAACGTGATTTTAAGAGTCTTAAGAAGTTGAGGGCTATTTTGAATGTTTACTCTTGGAGACATGTATATTTAGGTGTCCTGGTCAACAAGATCACTTGTAGGAATGGTTGGTGCGATCACATTGGTCATTAAATACAGACATCACACATCATCAAGCAGATTTAGCTCAGGGTATGGGTAACTCAACATAGGAACACCATTCAAAGTATTTCCCCAAAAGGCTGGCATGGTGGCTGACATGGTTTGGCTGTGTCCCCACCCAAATCTCGTCTTGAATTCTTGTGAGAGGGACCCAGCGGGAGGCAAGTGAATCATGGGGGCAGGTCCTTCCTGTGCTGTTCTCATGATAGTGAATAAGTCTCATGAGATCTGATGGTTTTAAAAAGGGGAGTTTCCCTGCATAAGCTCTCTTCTGTTGTCTGCTGCCATGTGAGACATGCCGTTTACCTTCCACCATGATTGTGAGGGCTCCCCAGCCACGTGGAACTGTAAGTCCATTAAACCTGTTTCTTTTGTAAATTGCCCAGTCTCAGGCATGTCTCTATCAGCAGTGTGAAAATGGACTAATATAGTGGCTTACGCCTGTAATCCTGGCACTTTGGGAGGGCAAGGCAGGCACATCACTTGAGCTTAGCAGTTTGAGACCAGCCTGGGCAACATGGTGAAACCCTGTCTCTATAAAAAATACAAAAATTAGCTGGGTGCAGTGGCACAAGTGTGTATTCCCAGCTACTTGGGGACACTGGGTCAGGAGGATTGCTTGAGCACAGGATTGCTTGAGCTAGAGATGCCCAATGCATCTCAAGGGTGCAGTGAGCCGAGATGGCACCACTTCAGCCTGAGTGACAAAGTGAGATCCTGTCTCAAAAAATAAAAAATATTTCCCCAATGGGGACATATGGCTCAATAGTTAGAGTTATTGTTTGTAGTGATGAATAGGTTTGGAAATAGGTAGTGGTGATAATTATACAACATTGTGAATGTAATGAATCCCACTGAATTGTACATTTTAAAATGATCAAAATGGCAAACTTATCCCACACACAAATAAATAGATATAGATATACATAGACATCTTCATATGGTTTTTGTTCTTGTTTTTTAATTTTTTTATTTTTTTATTTTATTTATTTATTTATTTATTTTTGAGATGGTGCCTCCCTCTGTCACCCAAGCTGGCGTGCAGTGGCACGATCTAGGCTCACTGCAACCTCCTCCCCCCAGGTTCAAGCGATTCTCCTGCCTCAGCCTCTCAAGTAGCTGGTATTACATGCCTGTGCCACCATGCTCTGCTAATTTTTGTATTTTTAGTAGAGACGAGGTTTCACCATGTTGGCCAGGATGATCTCGAACTCCTGACCTCAGGTGATCCGTCTGCCTTAGCCTCCCAAAGTGCTGGGATTACAGGTGTGAGCCACTGCGCCCTGCCTTCATATAGGTTTTAATATTAGTTTTGCTTAATTTAAAGACAGTTTGAGGCAGTACAGCATAAAGTACTCCCCACATTTCATTTATTTAGTTTTAATTGACAAGTAATAATTGTACATATTTATGGGATACATACTGATGTTCCAATACATGTAATATACAGTGATCAGATCCAAGTAATTAGCATATCCATTATCTAAAACATTTATCATTTCTTTGTGTTGGGAACATTCAATTTCCTCCTTCTAGCTATTTGAAACTATATATTATATTATTTTTAACTATAGTCACCCTACAGTGCTATGGAACATGAGAACCTATTTCTCCTGCTTCCCCCCCTCCCCCCGAAGAAATAAAAGAGGTGAAATCTGACACACGAAGCAAAAGGAACAAAGACATTCAGGTACTGGAGTTGAGCATAAATTTGACCTCACAATTTCTGGCAGATAAAGCAAAAAGAGAGAGAGAAAAAAAATTGATTCTGGGATTTGTATTTCCGGCAAGAGAAACCTTCTCCCTTTTCCCTCTGATTCTTGGTGAAGGGCAGTTATGATGTTGGAGATAAAAGGAGAAGATGGCAGTGATGGTTCCTTGTTCTTTCCTTCTGCAGTGGCTGTCAGCTTCACCCATGATATTAACAGTAAGACAGCAAAGCCTGAGACCGCCTCACTAAAGACAGACCCTTCCCATTATGTGTCACGGCAGCCTTCACCCTTGAATCTAGAAAATACTACCTGGGCCGTGCTAAGTTTATTCTTAAAAGCCTAACACCGTGTAGCTACCGCTGCCCAGTGCATCTGCCCAAAACAGTACTCCCCAAATCCTGAATATGCATACAAATAACTTTTCAGTTTTCATGCCTACTGCTGAATCGTACCAACAGAGATTCTGATTTGGAAGTCAGCAGAGGAGTCTACGCAGTTTAAATTTTTACAGACAACTCAAGGTTATGTGGATATATCCTGAGACAGCTCAGCCGTCCCAGGCTGTTGGTACCATAGGGGCTGGGAGAGATTGCCCTCTTACCCCGCAAACACGTTGCAGGATGCAGAACAGCTCTTAATAAATATGTGTTATGGAAATAAAGGAATGCCCCTGTGCTTGGAGGTACTAGGCTGTCTCTCTCTGTCTCTGTCTCTCCTCTCTCTCTCTGGTTCATTTTCAATGCCGCTGAGTCATACTGTGAGAAGCAGCTTAGAGTCATTAAGAGATTGAAACATCGGGGAAAAAAGTGAATATGTTTTCACTTGAATCTCTATTTTTAACTCTTTCTGACCTTGTCTGTCAAATTTGGCTACCTTGAGACTGTTGCAGTGATAATGAAATAAGCCTATGCTGTTCTTTGGAATCATTTTAGACATATACATGTCTAATATATATATATATATAATACTTACCATATGTGATCTTGTTTGGCATGCCTTTTTTCTGTACAAAAGCACATGAATCACCATGCTTCAACAATGAAGATGTTGTGTTTTGGACTAAAGGCAGTGTAAACACAACATGCTATTAGCGTTTTTCTTAATCATCACTACCACCCAGCCGTTATCTTCTTGCACAAGATAATAATAGCATCTCACATTTCCATGGAGCTTTATAATGCATGAAGGTCTTTCACATTCATCGTTTTGTTCAATGTCATAGGGAGAGGGAGCTTCAGTGACCTCAAAGCCCATTGTGCAGAGAGAGAAACTGGGATTGATTCAATCATTTGGCCACAGTCCTAGGACTCTTGAATATGTGTGTAACTCAGACAGGGTGAAAATCCCAGAAGATACCTCCCCATCCCAAGGGCACCTACCCAGGTTCAATAACTTGGTTACAACTGACACTCTTTGGATGATGCTGCACTCTTCGCAAACATGTATCCAAACCTAACATGAACCCAAACCAGAGCAAACATCAAATCCCCACTCCTACCACATATTCACATCTTGTATTAGCACCAAAGCCTGAAGCACCCTGACAATATGTGTCCAGAAGATGTTGAATATCTTCCACCCTGACTGCCACTAACCTGGCTAAAGCCAGGACCAACTTTCACCTGGAGGACTGCAGTGGACTTCTTCCAAACGCAGGCTCCTGCAGTCCTGTCCACCAGTGGCTCCTGTGAGCTTTACAAAGCCATAAATCCTATCACATCACTGCCATGTTCCAACTCTTATGCCTTGTCATTGCTTTACAATAAATTCCAACATTTTACTCTCTCTTCCAAGTGTGAACTCACTTTGCCTACTACTGGAATAACATTCTTTCACATTTCCTTGCTAATTATGAGTCAGCTACACCGGGACTCCTTCTGTTCTCCTCACCCTTTAAACGTATTTCCCATTTGAAACTTCGCAACTTGTAATTCTTTTCAGGAATGTTTCCCTTTCATCATCTTGTAGCTGCTTCCTTGTCATCATTTCCTTTCATTTCTACCTCTTCAGAGAGGCTTTGTTTAGAAGAAAACGTAGGAGCAAATATTTGCCAGCTAGGGTTATGCAAAAGTTTCTTACATAGAACACAAAATGTAAGAACCGCAAGAGAATGTATTGACGGGGCCTTCAAGACACCATGAAGAACTCAGAGAGCAATCTTCAGATTGAGAGAAAACATTTACAACTAATATAGCAGAGAATTGACTTGTAACTAGAATATATGAAAATATCTCCCAACTTAATGATAAGTCAGGCAACCTGCAGACCAGCAGTCCTCAACACTTTTGGCACCAGGGACTGATTTCACAGAAGATAATTTTTTCCAAGTAGGGGAACGGTTTCAGTATGAAACTGTTCCACCTCAGATCATCAGGCATTAGATTCTCATAAGGAGCAGGCAACCTAGATCCCTCACATGTGCAGTTCACAGTAGGGTTCACACTCCTGTGAGAATCTAATGCCGCCGCTGAACTGACGGGAGGTGGGGCTCAGGTGGTAATGTGAGTGATAGGGAGTGGCTGTAAATACAGATGAAGCTTCCCTCGCTTGGCCACCACTCACCTCCTGCTGGCCCAGTCCCTAACCAAAACTGGTCCATGGCCTGGGGCTTGGGGACCCCTGCTGTAGAGGACAGAATAACAGCCCCCTACATATGTTCACATCCTACCTTATGCACTAACATGGACTTGACTGACGTGATAAAGATTTTGAGATGGGGAGAGTATCTTCAAGTATCTAAGTGAGCTCAATGTAATAAAAATAACCTTATAAGACAGAAACTGGAAGCTTGGAACAATAGAAGATCTGAAGGTGAAACAGACGTCAGACAGAGATTAAGGTGCTATGCTACATATATATATATTGCCCAGGAGGATTGCTTTGTTGGAGCCTATAAAGGTTTGTGAGATAAAAGTTCTGAAGTGGAGAATTGTTACTATCATGGTTGCTTAAAATCTAGTTTTTAGAACAGAGATGAGTTTGACTGTAGCTACTCTGGTATGTGATCCATTTAATCGTTTTTTTTGTTTAATTAATTCTCAGAGAGAAATCTTAGCCCCGGCTATTTAAATCTCTCCGTAAATAAAGACTTCCAAGCACCACTGGGACAGTTACCAAAAATGACAAATCGTTGGCAATTCTAACAATAAACTTCAGTATAGTAAGAGATATAATGGAACTCTGTAACTGCTCTCAAATCAAACATCCCTCCTCCTTAGTGAAAACAGAATTGCACTTAGTGAAAATAGAATTGCACTAATTTCTCTGATGCAGTCTCAAAATCGAGCCACCATTTCAGGTTTTGTAAGAAAAGTTGCGGACTTCAGGCTTAGAAAAGGCATCCCAGTTATGCATTGTGGCTGAGGATAACAGGAAGATGAGAGTTAGGATGTAGCTATCTTCAAAAAGAAAAGTGGCAAAAAGAAAAGAAAAACCTTAATGTTAAAACATATAAAAATAGTATAAATAATTAAGAACTTAAAGAGGCAGGGAGTTTGGTTAAAGCGGCAAGCCAGCAGGACAATTTTAGTGTGTAGCTTAAGGTACAATACATGCATAATTTGCCCTTCCTCAATTCTAGAAAATATTGTCTGTCTTCTTCAATAACCTTTCTATTCCTGAAACTAAGCATTCCACTGGGATTTTAGCTATTTTATATGCTGTCATATTTACTTTGCTAGTGTGCATGTGATTACACCTAAGTTCTAATTCGTCTAATATATGTGCATTACTTTAATATTTCATTCATCTAATATGAATTCTAGTTCATCTAATATAGTGTTGTATAAGTTGTCTTTTTACTTACGTGCATTTTACAGTGCCCTGAATAGCAGTGAAGTACAAAAATGTACCTTAATATGTGTTTTATCTCCATACTTTGATGGTGAAAAATATTACTTTCCATTCAAATGAGTTTTAAAATACTCTCATTAAAAACAAATGAAAACGTAAATGAAAAAAAAAAACCTTTTCTGTGATTTTTCAAGATATCTATGGAAATGAACTGAACTACTCCATCTTTTTCCCCCAGATTTTGCTTGGGTCATCATGGCTACTTCATACATTGTTGAATGAGCATTTTCCACAAATCTCATAGCATAAGTAAAAGCTATGATGTGTTTTTTGCCTTGTCTTTCTCTTTTCACTTTAAAGACATAATAAACACTTAGTAAGCAGATTGAATAAATAAATACATACCCCCTTTATGCAAAATTATTCACAAATAAATGGTATCTAACTCATTCTTTAAAATACCATCAGAGAACACACAATCTCTTTACCATCTGTATAATTTTAGAGTCAGAGTCTAATTTGACCAGCAGTCAATTTTTTCCTTTTGGACTCCTTTCATATATTTGAAGGACATTTCTTTGTTCCTAGTATGTGTACATGAAGAAAAACTAAACTGCATGGCTTCTGATATTCATGAAAGCAGGCTAGTAGGTAACCATTTTTGAATACATTCCACACCAAGCGCAATGCTGTTTCTTGTGCATTGTCCAGTTGAGTTCCTCAGCTTGCTATGGGAGGGCTACTATTCTCCTCCCCATTTCACGTATAAAGAAAGTGGGACTTTGAAATCTTAAGTCATGTGCTTGAGG
Organism: Pongo pygmaeus; assembly: GCF_028885625.2. NCBI lineage: Eukaryota > Metazoa > Chordata > Mammalia > Primates > Hominidae > Pongo > Pongo pygmaeus. The sequence continues at coordinate 6,303,420 of NC_072396.2, read as the reverse complement.
CTTTGCAATAGATTCCACCACAAGGATGTCCAACTGAATCCATCGCAAGCAATAACTCCAAAAACAGTCACCAAGCAAATGCCCTTCGTGTAAAGTGATACGTTCTGTAACAGAAATTCATTGAAAGCCATTTACTGTGCCGAGAGAATAAAGATAATCACACAGGACACTTTTGGAAAGGGGCCCACATTGGTAGAGAGAGATGGCCAGGTTCTACCTGAGTATGCAGGTGACCCCTGCGGAAGATGCAGGGACTGACCTTCAGGTCACACTGACCTTTCAAATGGTGCTGGGTCCATGAGCTAGCCGTGCAGCTTTGTGTGCGGCCATAGCCCACAGGAAGGTGTGCTCAGGCAAGGTGTTCAAGGCAATTTATGGTCGCCCAGCAGCCCTGCAGAGGGCGCCCTAGATCTTGGGGACTTCATATAAAAAGGCAAGCATATCAAAATGCAAGGCATATTCTGGAAATAGCTAGCAAGTGTTGTGGTGGATTTGCAGGCTCCAGAACATAAGTAGGGCATCCCTTGAGAAGGTCACATTCACCCACACAGAATGACCCTTGGATTCCCAGTAATGAATTTGTTTGTCCAACACACTTACTTTATTGTGTGTGTGTGATCGTTGTTGCTAAAAAGGGAGATTTAAATTATGAACAAAATATAAACAGATATTAGCAATAAAACGTGAACATTCCCTGTAGCCACATGCTTCGAGATAATCACTCTCCACTGTTAGAATTCCTTCCAGATTTTATTTTTTAATAAAATAAATGGACTGGATGCAGTGGTTCATGCCTTAATCCCAGGACTTTGGGAGGCCAAGGCGGGTGGATCACTTGAAGTCAGGAGTTCAAGACCAGCCTGGACAACATTGCAAAACCCCATCTCTACAAAAAATACAAAAATTAGCTGCAAATGGTGGCACATTCCTGTAATACCAGCTATTTGGTGGGCTGAGGCAGGAGAGTCGCTTGAATCCAGGAGGCAGAGGTTGTAGTGAGCTGAGATTGCACCACTGCACTCCAGTCTGGGAAGCAGAGCGAAACTCTGTCTCAAAAAAATACATAAAAATATAAAATAAAATAAATAATACATAGTATTCAGTAGCCCACTATTTTTTCTTGAGATACCTTAGATGTGTTTCTGTGTCCATGCATGTAAATACTCCTTAGCACTTTATGCAGACTAACAGCATCTCATAATATGGATCCAGCCAAGACAATCCATTCAGGTCTCTGACTTATGAACATTGAGCTTGCTGCTATTGTTTGTTTTTAAAATTATAATCCATGTGAATTGTGGAGCCTTGGGTGGCTATTTTTATGCATCAGAATAAAGATTTTCATAGAAAGCATTCAAAGAATTAGGACTCCTGGGTCAGAAGTTTCCAATTTTCATTTTCCTGGCTTTTACCCATTCTCTTACACTGGAGACCATCATGATGATGTTGATGGTGTGGAAATTCAGAGAAAGCTAAAAGGACGTAGCACCCAAGTGGGCAGGTCCTGGGGAACTGTAGTTCTCATCTCAGACACTAGGATGCAGACCCAGGGAGGGACAAGATGTACAAGCTCTTTGAAAAATAAAACCAAAAGGATGTGACAGCCAATTGAATGAGAGTCAGCAGCAAATCTGGAGAAATATCTAAGGAGAAAGTGTTCAGTTGAAAATACTCAAAGTTGGCTGGGCATGGTGGTTCACACCTGTAATCCCAGCACTTTTTGGAGGCTGAGGCAGGCAGATCACTTGAGCTCAGGAGTTCGAGACCAGCCTGGCCAACATGATGAAACCCCATCTCTACTAAAAATACAAAAATTAGCTGGGTGTGGTGGTGTGTGCCTGTAATCCCAGCTACTCTTGAGGCTGAGGCAGGAGAATTGCTTGAATCCAGGAAGTGGAGGTTGCAGTGAGCCAGGATCACACTGCTGCACTCCAGCTTAGGCGACAGAGCAAGAGTCTGTCTCAAAAACAAAAAAAGACTCAAAGTTGACTCAAAGAGATTTGTTTCCAGGCTGGCTATTCCCAAATTTTCATTTCCATGAAACTCATGTATCAATTATCTTCAGATTTTGATGTTTTATTATTTAATAAACAAGCTGTATTTATTATTTTATATTTTGTTCCTAAAATATGATCAATTTCAGTTTTTTTATTTCATGTAATTTAAACTAAAGCACTTAAAAAATACCTATGCAGCTTCATTCTAGATAAATGTGTGGAGATATTATCTTTTATGAAAATAATGCAAGGAATCTCAATAGTAGTTCATAGGCCCCAGAGTTTGAAAACCTGTGGTATAAAAATCATGTGTCTCTTATAATTGTTTTAGATTTTCTCTACTGGTATTGGAAATAGACTTTGGTTCTGTGCAATACTGCTGTGATAACATGATACAATTGGAGAATGGTCTGCTAGTACCCATTCCATTTTTAAGTAAAAACTAAAAATAAAAGGCACTGAATTTCAAGCAGCCCTGCCTATCAGGCAACAGAATTTGAATGCAGTACGTCAGCTTCCCTCCCTTCCAGCCCATCCTGTGCAATGTGTGCTTCTGTGTTAAATCCTACATGTTTTCAATCAGAAAGTTAAAGGTTCATCTTGTAATAAATGCACTTCATGAATGATTTCCTATAACCGTCAAAGATTAGTTTGCATCTATTTGACTGATTTTTGTTTTTTATGCTTTTGCTTTCATTCTCACCAAACAGATTTCTTTCTGACCTCATTTGCATGACCTAACACAAATTCTGTTTGTTCTCACTGAAGAATTTTTATTTAAACATTTTCTGTTTGGTGTCACTTCTTTAGTTCAAAGGTGCCTTTAAACAAATGTATGTCTGTGTACATATACATTTATAGTCACACATGCATATATATGGTTATATATGCATATATATATATACACATATCAGGTGATTTACACACACTGAAATGGTAAAAGATATTTAACTTCTCTATTCACTTAATTATCTCCTGGTTACTTGTCTCCAAAAAATGCCTACTGTGTTTATGCAAGGAACGATCTCCTAAAAGAAAATGGATTGTGGCTCTAACATCATGTAACGATGTCTTTTGTTAATTGAAAGAAAAACAATATCTGACCCCATTGGGTTCCTTATCATTTACTTGCAGTGCATGGAGAAACAAAAGACCTGCAGTCATTCTCCTAAGCCCTGTGATGTAATTCAAAATGAGAGGAAACATCTATATTATCTATAATAAAAATTGGAAACTTTTCTGTTGTGACAACAATATTAAGGCTGAATAGAAATATTCATGTTTATATGATATTCACTTCAGTCAACATGCGGCAGGAAAAACTGTGATTCCTGTTTTTAGTCATCTTTTCCATGAAACCTGTTTCTAAATAACCATACTAACTGAATGTACTAGTCTGTTCTCATGCTGCTAATAAAGACATACCTGAGACTGGGTAATGTATAAAGAAAAGAAGTTTAATGGACTCACAGTTCCCCATGGCTGGGGAGGCCTCACGATCATGGCAGAAGACAAAGGAGAAGCAAAGTCACATCTTACATGGTGGCAGGCAAGAGAATGTGTCCAGGGGAGCTGCCATTTATAAAACCATCAGATTTCATGACACTTATTCACTATCATGACACTTATTCACTATCATGTGATATCACTTATCATAGCATGAGAAGAACCCAGCCCCATGATTCAGTTACCTCCTACTGGGTCCCTCCCATGACACATGGGATTATGGGAGCTACAGTTCAAGATGAGATTTGGGTGAGGACACAGCCAAACCAGATCACTGAACGTATCTATTGGTATCTCTTGTGTGTGTATATTTGTTATTGTTCCTTGCAGGGCCCTGGATGAAACTTGGCATCAATGGAACCATTAACATGGATTAATTCACATGGTCTCTTTCGCATCTTTCTTTCATTGTTCAATTGTTGGAGGAGAGAGGTTGCTGATTTACAAGCTTCATATTAGGGAGAGTAAAGCTCAGAAACCAAAATTTCATCAGCTAAAATGCTTAGAGAGTTTGTAGCCTAAAGGACCTGTCAGTTAAAGGAGCCATTTGTTGTAAATCTCTGGTTTTAGACAATCAAGTAGCTTGTTCTCTTCATTCACCTTGAACATATATTTAAAGTTAAGTGATCTACCCGAGAGATGACTTCTCAGGAGCAGCACTCATCATCTTTGGTATCATATGTGGCTCTTTCCAAGTTGATGAGCTACCATCATTTTGCTTTCTACAATCAGGAGGCAAAACCCAGTGGTTTAGGTTTGCAGGATTCCTAAAAATATTAATTTTAATTTGCTACAATAAATACCAGGATTCCTGGTGTCAAAAAGCTTGCAAAAAATCACACCATTAGAATTTTTTAAGATCACTCTTTATTTACACTTAAGAAGGTAGCTTTGCCAGGAAAATGCCTTCCTTCCTTCTTTCCTTCCTTCTTTCCTTCCTTCCTTCCTTCTGTTCTCCCTCCCTCTCTCCTTCCCTCCCTCCCTCTCCCTGCTCCATCATATCACAGAGCTGTAGTGTGTTGCCTGTTCCTCGCCTCCAGTCTTATTCACAGGAAAACCTGGCCAGGTGCTGATGAATACAGAAGAAGACAGATTGATAGTGAGATCTAATTTTCACAGATCAGGCGACTTGGGAAAACAGGTCTTTTTATTTTCAAACGCTAACTTTCTGGGCTCATAGAATTCTGCATCAGTAAGCCCACATGCTTTTTAAGTCTGATTTATAGAAAACATGATTTGGCCCTCAAAATAGTGTAACCTCCCAACAGATTCATCTTTACCACTACACAGATAGAGCTGATTAGTCAAGACAGAAGAATTGCAATAGATAAAGGGTTTAATCCCTGCAGAGCTGGCTAAATGGGAGACTGGAGTTTTATTGTTACTCAAATCAGCCTTCCCAAAAATTTGGAGGCTTGGGTTTTTCCAGAATAGTTTGGCAGACAGGGGCTAGGGAATGCTGATTGGTTGAGGATGCAATGGTAGGGGTGTGGAAAACAGCACTGGTGCACCCAGTCGGCCTCTATGTGGGGACACAGAGAAATCACTGGTTCTAGTAGGACCAATCAGTTGTCAGAAATGCAAAAGCCTGAAAAGACATCTTAAAAGGCCAGTCTGTACTATGCTTATTACCTGGGTAATGAGATAACCTGTACATCAAACCCCTGTGACATGCAGTTTACCTACATAATAAACCTACAGGTATACCCCTGAACCTAAAATAAAAGTTTTAAAAAGGCAAATTTTAGCTTCTAGTGATTGGGGAAGTTGCAAATCTTGTGACCTCTGGAATAATGGCTGGTAATCATTCAACTAAGCTTACATCTTAGCAGAATTCAGGCCCCTCTCATTCTTTAATCTGGTGGCCTTTCATTACTTTGACAAAGGTGGTTTAGTTTTAAGAGGGGCTGTTATCATTTAAACTACAAGTTCAGTCTCTCCCAAAGTTAGCTTGGCCCATGCCCAGGAATGACCAAGAACAGTATGGAGGTTAAAGGCAAGATGGAGTTGGTTAGGTCAGATCTCTTTCACTGTCATAATTGTCTGACTGTTATAAGTTTTGCAAAGGTGGTTTCAAGATGAAAGGACTGTACTCTTAAAGAGCATAAAATTATTGCATTCATTGTGTACCTGAAACAGGCACTCCCCCTTGTTGATAGTTTAAAAAGAAAAAAATAATAATCCCTGGATGTTGCGATAAATGAAAATTCCATGGCAGAAACTGTGGAAACACCAGCTTCAAAACACCACATTCATTTGTTAAACTTCAGAGATCCATGGATTGTCGTTTCCCTCAGCCAGCCTGTAGGATATTTGGAAGAATTTCAGAACCTCAAAGATCAAACCATCCAATAGGATGCTGTTAGAAGAACTAAGATTTTTGAAGCCAGGGGATATTCATTAGCCTGCTTTTGGAAAGGTTAAAACACTCTCATTTTGCCAGGGAGGAAGAGGTTGTGGTGTAAGAAAGGCCAATGATTTACTGCATGTTGAAAATCTTCATGCTCCTCCACAGAAACAAAATAAGTCAACAGGTCATTCTGCAGAATTGAGAAAGAGAAAACAGTGAGTGAAGAAAAGACGTGCTGAAGACAGAATCGTTCTGTTAGAAAATTGCTCGTGCCTTAGGAATTAATCACCTCTTTCTTTAATAGGGGAAGAAAGCATTGCCCTATGGTATTATAGGGCACCCAAACTGACATGATTCGTCATTGTCATATAAGGATCTTCGATCTTTTCTCCCAAGCAAAGCCTGATGCCTTTTATGAACGATCGTGTCAAAGATTTAGTGATGGAGACAGGTGTTGCAGAACATTTTTGGCATGAAGCACCAATTAGTAATTGCTAATTAAATGGAGGGGAGGCTTGGGTAATGTCTGATCGCACCCACTAATCGTAGCTAATCTCACGTCACATCCCTCTGAACTTTAAAGAAGATCACATTGGTAGGATGTGTCTTAAGTATCCAACCTCGCAGTTGCAAGGCTGCCTCTCTTTGAAGCTGCAGGAGATGGTGACTCCCGATTCAGGCTTGGAGTTTTTATTGTCATTGTTGAAAGAAAATCGTCCTGTGACTTTCTTTGGAGCCAGGCCATTTCCTCCTTTCCAGCTCAGAGCATTTTTCCACAGGTGCTCAGGAAAGCTCATGGAAGAAATGCTGGTTGACTCAATTGGTATGCAGCCTCATCCTCTACTCTTTTTGTTTTAAAAGTAGAAGCTGGCGCTCAGTCACTCCTTGGAATGCCATCAACTTTGGTTAGGGATGTGCTTTGAAGGAATTGGTTTGATGTTATTTTAGGGCTTAAAGCAGCCTGTCTTCATACAAACATGACTGCAGGTGGCCGTAATGATGTACTAAGCATCCCTTGAAATGAGTGAATGACATGGCTCTTGGAAAAAAGAAATTGCATAGAAGGGGCAAATATCATAGTTGGGTAGTTGGGGAAGGCTCAAATAAGGACGCGAAAATGGTTAAAAAAAAAAAACTTTTTAAAATCCTTTGTCTTTTTGGAAGGCATATCCAGTACAGATTTGGACATAAAGTTGGATTAAAGTTTATGCAATGAATTAAACTTGCAGGATGCCTTAGAAAATATTCCTAGTTTTGAATCTGAGTAGGAGAGTGTATGTCTTACCAAACTTGACTTCAAAACATCAGAGGAAAGCAGTTTTTCCAGGTCAAGCTATTTTTCAATGCAGAAGGAACAAAGAATAAAATAGATTAACTCATAACTTTGCTATCATTAATACCAAAATTGCCATTTTTCAACTACTAAGGAAAAATTTAGAATTGTATGCCTAGAGTAAAATCTAGATCCTCAACTCACAGAATCCTTCTTTTTAAAATAAGGAAGGCCAGCTCCTGATATTTTGGGGACAGTTGGGGAGATGTAAATATTCATTAGCTTTTGGGTGAGGTTCAATAATTACATTTTTTTTGTATATAACTAATATTTTTGCTATGTAGGAAAATAGAGGTGCATACTATTTACGAGTCGGATCTAGTGGAGTCTGTAACTTTGTTTCTTAAGCATTAAAAGGAGTTAAAACAAAATGTTAATAACTAATTCAGTGAGAAAAACAGGCGCACACTGCCTTTGTATACATGCACATATTCTTAGACACAGACACACGTGTGCACTTACACCCCCTCCCCCCCCCACACACACGTACTGTTTTCCCTGAAAAATTTCTTGTAGGAGTCTGTTGCATTTTTCAAAAAAGAAAATGAAAATGTGCACAGAAATGATAACCTTGAACCTAGTAAAATTTATGACGTCTTCTGGGATTGCTTCAGGTTATTAATATTTTAGATTCATCTTACCTTCTCCATTAGCCACATATATACCCAAAGATGCCATAGTATCATAACATCAACCTAAACAATAACCATTATTTATATAATTATTTCTGCCACAAAATGTTTTCTCCTGTTCTTCCTCTAATTGGTGGGGGTGAGGGTTGAGGAGAGAGAGAATGAAGAAGACACGCTATGAGATATCTTTTCAAATAGCAGAGACGTGTATGCACTTTTTCTATTTGGCCACCAAAAATGTCTTGTGTTCTTTTGTAGGGTTTTTAAGTACCGGTGACCAGGCAGCAAAAGGCAACTATGGGCTCCTGGATCAGATTCAAGCACTGCGGTGGATTGAGGAGAATGTGGGAGCCTTTGGCGGGGACCCCAAGAGAGTGACCATCTTTGGCTCGGGGGCTGGGGCCTCCTGTGTCAGCCTGTTGACCCTGTCCCACTACTCAGAAGGTAATAATGGCACCTCCAGGGTGGGCGGGCAAATGCCCTGAACCAAGAAATGAATGGTCAGAATTCATATCTCAGATGCATGTCCGGGTTACCAGAAGTCACTCTGGCAACAGAAAATGCCCAAAAGATCAAATGAATCCATCTTGATGTCTTTTAACTCAGCTTTTGTTCCATTTGCACTGTCACCCAGGCTGGAGTGCAGTGGCACGATCATAGCTCATTGCAGCCTCCAACTCCTGGGCTTAAGGCTTCTCCCATCTCAGTCTCCTGAATACCTGGGACTACTGGCTGCTTTTTTAAATTTTTTATAGAGAAGTGGTCTTGCTATGTTTGCCTGGGCTGGTCTCAAACTCCTGGACTCAAGCGATCCTCCTGCCTTGGCCTCTCAAAGTGCTGGGATGACAGATGTGAGCCACCATGCTTGATCAGCAATATTTTCCTCCTAATTTAAATGTGTGACAATTAGGTGTTGTTTACAATGACTGGAACAAAATAACTACTTTAGAAGTCCTGACACTTTTGTTTCTGTTGCCATTCTGACTGTATTTGACTATTTGAAATTTTATTAACTTCTAGCTACAACTTAGTAAGAGTAGTATGGAAGAGAGACAGTATGTCGATAAGGGATGCGGGTGTATAGATTTTGTAACCATCAGGGCTTTTAGCCACATGTTTTTTAAGAAGTCACTCCTCTCTCTAATTCATATTAATTCTTTAAATCTTCTGGAAATACTGAAACATGTCTGGTGCATTCATTTAGAAGTAGATTCTGGGTAGAAGTAGATTCTACCCAGAGGAATAGTGTCTCTCTCCCGATGGTCTCCCTCCCTCTCTTGCTCTTCCCCTCCCACTCTTCTCTTTCCCTCTCTCGTCCTCTCTGTCTCTCTCCCTCTCTATGTCCTCCTCCCTCTACCTCTCTGCCGCTCCCTCTCTCTCTTTTGCTCTGTCTCTCACCCTCTCTCTCCCCCTCATTCCACTCTCCCCCCTCCCTCTCTCTCTCTCCCTCACACTGTCCCCCCACTCTCTCCCTGTCTTTCTCCCCGCCTTCCTCTCTCTCCTTCTCTCTGTCTCCCCACTCTCTTCCTCACTATCTCCTTTCCTCTCTCCCTTCCCCCCTCCCCCTCTGTCCCTCTCTCTCCCTCCCTTTCTTCTTCTCCTGCAAATATGACTTTCACCAAAGGACCTCCTTCCTGGTCAGGTCAGCATGCAGCGCTAGGAAGTGTCCACAGTTTGCTTTCCCCTCTCCCTTCCTCTCTCTCTCTCCTGCAAATATGACTTTTAGGAAGGACCTCCTTGCTGGGCCAGTCAGCACGAGGTCCTCTGCTTGTCCCCGTGGGAGCTCCAAACCCTCTCCGGGGCCCCGCTGTTAACCTGGAAAAAGCTGATGTTGGCAAAGCGGAGAAAGAGGAAACCGCAAAAACAGATGCGCATCATGTTACCTCAACCAGACGTGCACTTGAACGTGTAGTCAGCATAGGCAGCCATACCCAACCAGATGTGCACTTGGACGTCTAAGCAGTAGATAGTTATGCTGCCTAAGTAATCGTCAGCATAGGCGCCACACCCCTGAGGCCCTGCCGGAGTGCCTGAGGCTTTCCCCTCATTTCCCCTCAGTGAGGCTCACTCAGTGAATTCCCTGCTGTCTCTTTGTGAAGGAGGCTCCCTGCAGTATCCGATGAGAGACTTCAAAGGGGAGTCCACAGGAATTTGAGACAATTGGTTCTGGAAGCAGGATCACAAATTCTTGGCTGTGGCCTAAAAGGAAGAGGCAGGAAAGTCTGCAGAGCAGATCCAGCCCTGGGTTGCCTGGCCACGCGCAAGTGAATATTCCTAATGGCCATCTCAGTCATCAAGACAGCTTTGTGATTTGTTCTGTGTCGTCAGTGGTCTTCAGAATGGCACCGCACTGACTGAACTTGAAGTTCTCAAAACCTTCATGGAATTTTTTTTTTTTTTTTTCAGGGAGTCTCACTCTGTCTCCCAGGCAGGAGTGCAGTGGCACAATCTTGGCTCACCGCAACATCCACCTCCTGGATTCAAAGCAATTCTCCTGCCTCAGCCTCCCGAGTTGCTGGGATTACAGGCGCCCACCACTGTGCCTGGCTAATTTTTGTATTTTTAGTGGAGATGGGCTTTCACCATGTTGGCCAGGCTAGTCTCTAACTTCCTGACCTCAAGTGGCTCACCTACCTCGACCTCCAGAATGATTATTTTTAAAGTTATCAGCTGGGTATGGTGGCTCATGGCTGTTATCCCAGCACTTTGGGAGGCTGAGCGGGGAGGATGGCTTGAGCCCAGGAGTTTGAGACCAGCCTGGTCAACATAGCGAGACCCCGTTTGTACAAAAATAAAAATAAAAACCAGCTGGGCCTGGTGGCACATGCTTGTGGTCCCAGTTACTTGGGAGGCTGAGGTCGGAGGATCACTTGAGCCAGGGATGTCGAGGCTGCAGTGAGCTGTGAGGTTCCACTCCAGCCTGGGTGACAGAGTGAGACCCTGTCTCAACATACATACATTCATACATACATACATACATACATACATACATACATAAAATTAAAAAGTATCTTTCTTTAGAGTAACTGGAGGACTTTCTTCACTTCCAGCACCATCTGGACAAGTTTCTGGATCGCTATGCTCCTCAGGGTCTTCATTAGCAAGATAGGACAGATGAGGGTTTCCTAAAATCCTCCAAACTCTGAATTCCTTGAGTTTTTAGTTCATAATGTTTTGCCCATGAGACCAAATGGCCTTTGATCTCTTACTAGTGCTAATAAGAGGAAAGGCTCATATTTGTATTAACTTTATTTCAAAAACAGAATAAGTGAAGAATCTGACGAACCATTTGGTAGAGAGATTTCTATGGCATTTTTGAAAATACCTAGATTTTCACTTTTCTCAATTGATATAATCACAATTGTAGATTTAGAAAGCAGTCAGAACCAACTTCAGGGGTAATCAAACACATGTAAGCCACATTAATTGGAGGGAGGTGTTAATTATGTAAGTCAATAGGTTGGAAATTATTATACCTTTGCATCGGTCATTTCTGCAAGGCATACTTCTAAACAGCCCATCAGTATAATCAAGAATTATGAAAAATACAAGCCAGGCACTGAGGCTCCTGCCTATCTATCATCCCAGCAATTTGGGAGGCCGAGGTGGGCAGATCGCTTGAGTCCAGGAGTTCAAGACCAGCCTGGACAACATGGCGAAACCCTGTCTCTACAAAAAAGAGACACATCTGTAGTCCCAGCTACTTGGGAGGCTGAGGTGGAAGGATCATTCGAGCCTGGAAGGCAGAGGCTCCAGCGAGCCGAGATCCCGCCACTGCACTCCAGCCTGGGTAGCAGAGTGATACCTTGTCTGAAATAAAAACAAAAATAGCCAGACTGTTTGCCTTAGGAATTCCTTGCCTGGTTATGTGGTCTGATGAAGACAAAGTACACGTGGAAAGTGATAGTTTTATGAAGATGTTCACTCCAGTATTAGTATCGTAGCAAAGAACGAAATGAAAAGCTACAAGATCAAAAGGAGAGGAAAATTATAATGAACCATATGTATTTACTCAAAATAATAATAATTTAAGAATTTACCTAAGATATACATCAGCTGGAAGAACAGCGTAGACAGCTGTATAAATGCTGGGCTCAGCTATGCAAAACAGACATTTGAATAGGGGGGAAAGAGCTAAGAATTATGTGAACTCCTAGCATACTCATTACTAACGTGAGTTGTGTTTGAAGTATGAATTCCGGGTGATTTTTTTCATTATCCAACTATTTTAGTCTTATCAGGAGTTCTCTTACTTCCCTAACATACAAATAAATGTTTTATGTATGTTACTTATATATACACTACTGCCTAAATTATTGCCAGTAGTTATGAGAAGGGCAGGAAAGGAACTTCTCACAGCATTTTTTCCAATTCTGAATGTTTTAACTAATGAAAGTATGCAATAGAATACATATTGACTTTCTTTTTTGGTTTTTTTTTTTTGGACATTTTAAAATAATCTTCAGAGCCAAGCACTCAAGTCAATACTTGCACATTTCTGACAGAAACGTTCCCAAGATGGCTTTGATGACATATTGGTCAAAGCCATATTGGTTTCAAGTTGCGGTCCTGTGTGTCATCTTTGGGCAATCCTCCAATCTTTAAAATCACATCTTCCTGATGACAATCATATTTTCCTCGTATTTGATTGCTTCTGTGACCTTAAAAATCGACAGGGCATGAACTTCTTGACTCACAGCTGAATGCCTTATTCTTTAGTGCCCGACTCAGGCTGGGATTCACAGAAACGGCAGGAAGCGATTGTAAATGGAATGCTGATTTTTACAGCGCACCTCTCTTGTCCTGTCGTGGTTAAAAATACAGATTTTATACTTCTGGACATCCGTGTAGTAGACTGAACTCACGGAGAATTTTAAGCTACACAGAATTTTACTCCTAAAATTGCCCATGCTTTTTCAAGTTTCTCAGCAAGTGGAGCATTTTTATATGTGGCAAAATAAAATATACACATCTCTGAGTTTCCAATGGATGTAGTTTTGAAAGAAGTGACTTAAAAAAATACTCCTTACTTAGGCACCCAGTTGAGGATTTCTTTAAGCATAGCTAACTGAATGTATTTATTTTAATTGGCAAATCTTAATATCTTCATTAGACTCAAGGTAGAAGTAGAAATGCGCTCCTGAATTAGCACTCTGAAGTTGATTCAAGTGGATTTCTTTTCTTCCCATAACGAAGAGATACCTAGTTTTGCTTGTGAGACAAGAGGGCCTTTGACCTTGCACTAGCTTAAAGCATTTTTTTTCTTGGAAATGGGGATTGCAGTTGCTCTTGGAGTTTTTATATATGGCATCTGGAGGCAAGGAAGCAAAAACGACACTAAACTGTGGAAAGAAAAAGAAATCACATGTATTTTACCAGTGCAGGAGAAGTGTCAATGTGGTTTCATTTCCTTAAACTCGTGTGTGTGTGTGTGTGTGTAGAATAACATTCCCTAAAATGAATGTTCAGGAGGAGGGGGGAAGGGGGAATGGAAATGAAAATGGGTAAAAGGGCCCCTGACAGAGCTGAATGCTACTACATCCAGAAACTCACATGCCTGAGAGACAATCGCAGCCTTCATTGCTCAGTAAAAGCTGCATTTCTGTCCTGCGGGTTTTCATTTGCATGTCCACAATTTTGCACCTGCAGGTCTCTTCCAGAAGGCCATCATTCAGAGCGGCACCGCCCTGTCCAGCTGGGCAGTGAACTACCAGCCGGCCAAGTACACTCGGATATTGGCAGACAAGGTCGGCTGCAACATGCTGGACACCACGGACATGGTAGAGTGCCTGCGGAACAAGAACTACAAGGAGCTCATCCAGCAGACCATCACCCCGGCCACCTATCACATAGCCTTCGGGCCGGTGATCGACGGCGACGTCATCCCAGACGACCCCCAGATCCTGATGGAGCAAGGCGAGTTCCTCAACTACGACATCATGCTGGGTGTCAACCAAGGGGAAGGCTTGAAGTTCGTGGACGGCATCGTGGATAACGAGGACGGTGTGACGCCCAACGACTTTGACTTCTCTGTGTCCAACTTCGTGGACAACCTTTACGGCTATCCTGAAGGGAAAGACACTTTGCGGGAGACTATCAAGTTCATGTACACAGACTGGGCCGATAAGGAAAACCCGGAGACGCGGCGGAAAACCCTGGTGGCTCTCTTTACTGACCACCAGTGGGTGGCCCCCGCCGTGGCCACCGCTGACCTGCACGCACAGTACGGCTCCCCAACTTACTTCTATGCCTTCTATCATCACTGCCAAAGCGAAATGAAGCCCAGCTGGGCGGATTCGGCCCATGGTGATGAGGTCCCCTATGTCTTCGGCATCCCCATGATCGGTCCCACCGAGCTCTTTAGTTGTAACTTTTCCAAGAACGACGTCATGCTCAGTGCCGTGGTGATGACCTACTGGACGAACTTCGCCAAAACTGGGTACGTTCATCTTCGTGTTGGGGTATCACTATCCTTGCCACTTGTTTGGGTCCTCAATATAGGTGTTGCTTCTACCGCCACATGCAGGAGCACACACACATACACACACATACACATGCATGAACACATATACACACAGACACACGCTTACACACACAGCAGTAACAGGCAGCTTCTCCCCCAACATCTATGGCAACTCATTTTTTTCTTTACTCCTAAAGTGTTATAGGAGTAAAACACTTAACTCTCAAACCAGATTTTTACTAGAGTTCTAATTGCCCGTTGGGAATTCCAGAGTTCCTACCTGCAGGTGCAGGACTCATACATATACGACGGTTCTGTTAACAGCTGATTAAACGGTTTTGTTTTTGTCCTTGTTGTTTTAGAGACACAGTCTCACTCTGTTGCCCACACTGGAGTGCAGTGGTGCAACGATAGCTCACTACAGCCTTGAACTCCTAGGCTCAAGCCATCCTCCTACCTCAGCCTCCTGAGTAGCTGGGACTACAGGTGCCTGCCACCATGCCTGGCTAATTTTTAATTTTTTTTTTTTTTTTGGTGGAAAGAGGGTCTTACTCTGTTGGCTAGGCTGGAGTATAGTGGCGCAATCATAGCTCACTGAAGCCTCGAGCTCATGGGTTCATGTGATCCTCCCATCTCAGCCTCTTGAGTAGCTGGGACTACAGGCGTGCACCACCATGCCCTTACATGGATTTTTGTAGACACAGGGTTTGCTATGTTGCCCAGGCTTCTCTCAAACTCCTGGGCTCAAGGGATCCTCCCACATCAGCCTTCTGAATAGCTGGGACTACAGGTGCACACCACCTTACTCAGCTAATTTTATTTTGTTAGAGACAGGGTTTTGCTGTGTCACCCGAGCTGGTCTCAAACTCTTGGGCTCAAGCGATCTTCCCACCTCAGCCTCCAAAAGTGCTGAGATTAGAGGTGTGAGCCATCACACCAGCCCTGATTACAGAGTTTTAAGTCTAATTTCAACCATATCTCTTTTGTTAATTTGTAAGGATATCACAGCACATGTACCGCTTGGGGAACTGTGTTGATTGCCTGGCCATAGGAATGAAAACAAATATCATAATAATTATAAAGAAATATAAATATATATTCATATATATATTTAATGTCTATATAAAAATATAGATATTCCCATTTGTATAATATATAGTACATTTATATTTGTATTTGTATATATATGCACACAAATATATTTGTATATACAAATACAAATAAATATCCTATATATACAAATACAATATATATACAATATATGTATAAATACAAATATATATATACACAAATATATGTTTGTATTTTCTTTGCTATATAAATAACTATAGAGAGAGCAAATGAAAATATATGATATTTGTATCATATTGCTATATGGCATGCATATATAAACACACACACACAAACACACATACGTGTGTATCTCACAGGAAAGCTCATTTATTGGCCTAAATATAGTAGAAAATACAAAATATACAAAAAGCACATGTACAACAGAGTCTGCCAATATTCTGCTGAGCGGATTCTCTGCAAACCATGGGAGAAAAGAACCGAAAACATCCTAAATAGCTCCAAACGTTGTGGCATCTTTTCATTTTCTCTTGTCTAATAATATAACTGTGGAAATGGATGGGGTATCATTCTGTACTACCAGTGTCTGCCTCCATCATCACCCTGAGTCTCTTTACACTGAATGAGAGAGAGAGATGTGCCTGTCGCCCAGGGAGGGTAAATCTTCCCATGCTGAGTGAGGCTCTGAGACTACAGTGGCCCTGCCACACGTGAGTTATGCACAGTAATCCTTAGAAGATCTGGGGATGCTGGTGGTTTCAATGCCTACGTGTTTAGCAGCTGGCATACTGTACAAAGATTCCAAAGCGGTTTGGGTAGGGAATGGTTTGAGAATGTTTTGTGCCCTTGGCAAAAGTACAGCATGTTTGTGGAGTGGAAAAGGTATCACCTGGATAGCAACTTTCAATAATCAGACTTTGTAGATTTGGTCTGAGAAAGGCTACCCAGAGGAGAAGGGAGGAGGGACCCACATTTGATGCAAATGCTTGTCTATCACTCAAAGGTTCTTTCTTGTGTGAAGAAACGATTGAAATCAAATTAATACTTTTTTAAAAGTAAACCTTGTTTATTAGTTTGTTGGGGCTGCTGTTATCAGAGTATCAAAAACTGTATGGCTGTGCTGGGCGCAGTGGCTCATTCCTGTAACCCCAGCACTTTGGGAGGCCGAGGCAGGAGGATCGCCTGAGGAGGCCAAGAGTTTAAGACCAGCCTAGGCAACATAGTGAGAGTCCGTCTCTACAAAACAAATGAAAAAATTTAGCTGTGCATGGTAGCATATGCCGAAAGTCTCAGCTTCTCAGGAGGCTGAGGCAGAGGGATCACTTGAGCACAGGAGGTCAAGGCTGCAGTGGGCCATGTTTGCACCACTGCACTCCAACCTGGGTGACGGACCGAAACCTCTGTCTTTAAAAAAAAACAAAAAAGCACAAAAAACAGTGTGTCTTATAACAACAGAAATGTATCACTTCACACTTTCTAAGGCCAGAAGTTGCAAATGAAGGTGCTTGCAGGGCCAAGTTCCCTCCAAAAGCTGTAGGGGGTGGTATTCCCTTGCTCCTTCTTAGTCACTGGTGTTTGGGTGCAGTCTTTGGCATTCCTGCCTTGCAGGTGCACCATCCCACTCTGTGTCTTTGTCATCTTACGGCCTCCCTGTGTTGTCTCTGTCTCCACATGGCCGTCTTCATATAAGAGCATCTGCCAAGGTGCATTAGAAGCTCACCCTACTCCAGTATGACCTCAACTTAACATAAATAATCATATCTGCAGTTACCCTATTTCCAAATAAGCTCACATACTGAGGTACTGGGGTTATGACTTCAGCGTATCTTAATTTACGGGGAGACAGTATTCAATCTCTTAATACCCTGTGAAATCAGCGCCAGGCCCTCTTTTGTGACAGCACTAAGATAGGCGGTGTCTGCCCTTGCAGACAATTTCATCCTCTTGAAGCCTAAAGACTTCCATGAGAGTTTCCCAACATGGCTATACTCATTCAATCTTCTCTACATTGGCATCCAAACGTATTACCGACTTGGTCTGTAAACACTCTCTTTACTTACTTTCATTAAAAACATATACTTTTTCTTTTCCTCCTTATTACATGATTTGAAAATAGACTTTATATGATTATCTTAAGTGGAAAGCTAGAATCATTCCTCATACATTTTATAGAACCATTAAAACAATAGTGAAATCTAAATAATGCTGTTAAATTCTCATTACCTCTTCCTGACTCCCAAAGGCTATGAGACTGAGGCTGGCTCTCTCATTATTAAAAAAAAAAAAAAGCAAAAGGAAAAAAGACAGAAAAAGATAAAGGAAGTTAATTAGTTCCATGAGGTGATCGTTATCACTGCTGACACCAAATGGATGCTGTTACCAAGACATCACGAAGGTCTGAGAGAGCCGTGAGAATACCATGGTGATCTCTGTTATTGAGTGCTTTTTAATGCCATGAATCTGTTTCTTAAAATCACTTGGCTTAGAGCCTGTGATTTCCACCCTGCGTTTAGGGAATATATTCATGTTGCCATTCATGGTCTGTGTTGAGGGTGCTTCTAGCTTTCATGAAGGCCCTGACATGGCTGGAACAGATGAGGAAGGAATAACTACTAGAACTTGGAGAGACGCTCTGATGCTACTGAAATCAAAAGCTGCAGGTAGAGAGAGTTCATTGAGGTACCCAGAGCTCGAATGTCAGTCTGTCTGAAGCCTCTATTTTTGTTTCTTCCGCCCATGGGAAACATCCCTGAAATAACACTGAGTGTATTAATGCAGTGAGCTCTTTTAATTCATCAGAAAGTTATTAGAATGACTCAAATGATTCCTCAAGGAAGTTACTCAGAACTTACATCTCACGTGAAATGCAACGTGTGGATTCAAATACAAATAGTTTAAGTGATCACACCTCCATGGCAGCCCCATAAAAGAAGGAAATGGGGGATTTCAGTGCCGGGCACAGTCTGGTGAGCTAGGTATTCGTCAGTGGACGACAAGGACTTCAGTTGCAGTTGGTAGTTATTTGTTTATTGTAAGTTGGGCGGTGCAGAGAATGAACCAAACTGATGCCCGCAAGGAGAAAGTATGGGATGCACCTTATCTGCTGCCATGGTGTGAGCTGCCAAGTTTAACGCCATTCTGCAGAGCACACACTCAGACGATGACTCACAGAACAGGAGGGCATATTTCTGCATACCATCATTGTTCCCTTCCAGCACTGGAGGTGACAGGAGGAAACAAGAATAGCTCCCAGCGTGTCTGTCACTACATGGTGCCGTGGAGAAAGGATCGCATTGTGCCAGGACATGCTTCACCACTCTCAGTGGGCGTTATGTCAAGCATTCTAAACCTGCAGGCACAGCCAGTCTCTCGATGGCGCATGTGTTTGCCGAGATGAAGTGGATGGGGTCTGGATGCTTCTATATAGACATCTCAAATTAGATAGTTCTGACCTTTAGTCTAGGTTTGAAGGCACATATACCTGGTATACATAAACCTTTGGTTTTGGGATGAGCACAGAAAAATGATGTTGGGATGTGCATGGCGGAGAAAAGAAAGGAAGGAAGGAGGGAGGGAATGAAGGAAAGAGAGTTGGGACAAAGGAAGGAAGGGAGGGAAGGAGGGAGGGAGGGAGGAAGAGAAAGAAGGAGGGAGGGAGAGAATCAAGAAAGGAGTGAAGGAAGAGAGGAAGGAAGGAAAGAAACAGGTAAGGGGGGAGGAGAGGAAGGAAAGAAGAAGGGAAGGAAGGAAGGAGGGAGGGAAGGTGAAAGGAAGGAAGGGAGGAAGGAAGAAAAGATAGAAGGAAGGAAAGGAAAGAAAGAAAAGAGGGAAGAGAGGAAGGGAGGAGGGAGAAAGAAGAGAGGAAGGAAGGAAAGAGTAGCGAGGGAAGGAAGGAAAAAATGGAGGGAGAGAGAAGGAAGGAAGGGAGGAAGGAAGAGGGAGGAAAAAGGAAAAAGGGAATGGAGGAGGAGAGGAAGAAGGGAGGGAGGGAGAGGAAGAAGGGAGGGAGGGAGGGAAAGAAGGAAAACGGAAAAGGAGGGTAAGAGAGAGAAAAGAGGGAAGTGGGGAGTGGAGGAGGGAAAGAAGGAGGGAGGAAGGGACAAGTGGATCCTTGCTTATAAATCATGTCACCTGTATATTTTCATGGTACCATTAGGTGAGAGGGCTCTCCCATCTTAGAAAGGCAGAGTCAGCGAGTACGCCTAGTAGAAATGAGGAGGAAGTCCCTGCGGAGGCTCCAAATTATGAAAACCTTGATCAAGACGGGATGTTGAAATCATTGAATGCCAGGGCCTCAAGTAATCCTTGCTATTTCTTTTTTATTATTATTTTGAATAGGGAAGCAGTTGCCCAGGCCTGTGCCTGAGGGGGATCCTCCCCTGTAGCAAGGAGGTGTTTCAATGTTAGTCCAGGTCAGAGGACTAAAATCATGCTGGAAGAGAACCGTGTAAACCCAAACATGCAGAGGCATTGTAGAAATAAGGTAGATTGAGACCATTTTTGGAAATCAGGAGCAGTGTCAAGGAAAAGTGAAAACTAACTCTAAAGTTTGAAAAGGGTTCTAGAGCATTTAAGTCCTTTTCCTGTAAAATTACTTTGGGAATAGGAGAAAAAGGGTTTGTCCAAGCTGACCAAGAAAATTCAGATGCTCAGTGATCCAGGATTCTTTCATTTTGAGCTCTGTGTGGAAAGAGATGGACAAAAAGGAGTGGGGGAATCTTGGTTTATTTATAAGGTATGACAAAGAACAGTGCTTTAAAGTAACCAAACAATGCATTATAATATATAATAGAAGACCTTATGTGCTATTGGAAGTCAGAAATGAGAAGAGAGTTTTGTAATGGAAAATCAAATCAACACATATTTTGATTTTTTTATGTTGTTCCATCGAGTCTGGCGTTTGTACAGCAGATTGATTTCTATCCTGTTTGCATCAGCTACCATCACTGCTTTTGAATGTGCTGGTATCCTATGATTAATTTACATTCAACTATTGTTAAATCTTTGGGGAAAAAAAGAAGTTCCAATGAGGTATTTAGTGGGGATGGGTTACAGAGAATTGCAGCATAATTCTGGCTGTAAAGGCGACCTTTATTACCAAAAAGGGATTTTAAGCTGAATGAATGAACATCCCCACCTGGTGTGGAAGAGGAGTCACTGAATGCATAATAAACTAGTCTGGTAATAGATCGTTAACTGCGAACAATGTTTTGGGTATAAGGAAAACCTGTACTACTGAAAGGAACAGCTGAGAGGATTCACAGATATTTTTAGAGAGATCGTAGTACTATATCCATCTCTAGCTAAAGAAATGAACTAGACCTTAGAAAGGCACTTGAGTCTCTGCTGCCAAGATTACATCTCAAAACAGGACAGGTGGAAACGGCTGTGTTAGGTACTGGGGGATAAGGAGGAAGACATGCACTGAGTCTTTTACTAGAGAGACCAACTTGTGTTTCTATCCTCAATCATTATAGTCTTTAATTTTACTCACAGGAGTTTAAACACTTCTTATGCTGAATAAAATCTAAAAAACAAAACACTGATACCCCACATCTAGACCTCACTGTCTGGAGGGTTTGGTAAGGGGGAATGACTTGGGCTATCATAATCTCCACAAGTTTATCTGGGTTTAAGAATTCTGGCTGTGCATCTCCGAGATCTTTAATAGACAGACTGTATCAGGTGGCAGCTCATTTATATGGATTTTCCAAATCCTCTGCTTTATTCAAGAACAAAATATAATGTGTTTTCTTTACCTTTCAAATATACCCTGAGTTCCTTCAAAAATAGCCTTGTACCCAACATGAACAGAATACTCCTTTTCCTAGACGCTCACTGCTTAATAGATGAGATAGCCACACATCTAATAGATCCAATTCGGTAAAATTGGATCCATGGAAAAAAAGGAGGAATCTTCACTTCCATTTGTTTCTTTAGAATATTAAAAATCAATAACTAATATTAGTGGATTTTTTTCCTAAAATATTCATTCACTTATTTTTCTTTCAGTACACATTAAATAACTGAAAATTTTAAAATTATTTCAGAAGGCTTAAAGAAGCAAAAGAAACATGAGATGCTGCATTGAATCCAACATTTTTTCAAAACCATGTAAGAATACATGCATAATAAATAAAAAAGCAGAAGACTTTTCAAATATATTGTTGATCAGTAAATAAGAAAACTCATGGTATTAGAACCTATGAGATTATATATATTTGTTCTCATCCTATTAGTAAAGTGAAAACACAGCAGTTAGTGTGCATTCAACTAAAGGGTAGAGGCCACCTTTCTTTCTCTCCTGTATTACGTTATACATCCTATATCTATATCTATAGATAGATATACACATACACATATATATACACGACATACACACATATATATACTGCATATAGTATACAGTTAGTATACAGTATAAACTGGTGTACTTGTATATAGTATGTAATATACAATATAGTATGTAATATACAATATAGTATGTAATATACTATATATACAATATACTTTTATACACTCTACAATGTATACAATATAGAAATTCAGTGTGTACTCTGATATACAGTGTATCACTCCCTACTTCTCCCTCCCTTGCAATATTATAGGTGTTCTATTTTTTATATTGGAAGAGAGGGGGTAATATTTCCTGAATTCTTACCATATGCCAGACATCTTGTCATTATCTTTCAACCTTCATCACTTACCTCCAACCCTGATATTCTCATCAGCCACGTAGAGGAGTAAGTTAAGGCCAATACTGGCTGGAAAACTTGCTCAAGATTTCACAGCTGTTAACTAGCCAGAGCTGCAGAAAGTTGAATACAGGGAAATGATTTATTTTATCACCACCACAGACTCAGACTGAGGGGATAAAATCTTCCTTTAGCAAGCGTGGCACCTCTGGGTCAAGTATATTGTTTGAATCCTGCGCAGTGTCTGGTAATGGCTACAGATACATGATCTTCCTTGGTCCTGCAGCCTTCTGCCATGCAAGCCATGCAATGGCTGGAGGCAGTTTCACAAAAGTCCCGCCAAGGAGAAGTTACCTGGAAGATAGCCCTTAGCTCACACCTGGAGCCATTGATCAGGATGTTGCAACTCCTTGCTTGCCTGGTTCTGCACATCACATCTCAATGCTCAGTGCTAACTAGTACATAACATGTTGCCATGCATAATCTCAAATCGTTTTTATAACAAATAAACCTTAAGACGTAATTGTTTTTTAGCTTACTTTACAAGCCATAAAAAAAAAATGGAAGAAATGAGCATTTGGTAATTTATTTTTTGAAGGGGAAGTGTTAATCCTAAAAGAGTTGGTTGCAAAGATGTTTAATAAAGGCCCTATATTTTATGAATTATCTCCAAATTTTTGTGATTCTCCTTCTACCCATGCCCACTTGTGCAAATAATAATAAAATAATTCTTTGATTCATAGTTTCCAAGCACAGCTTAGCATCTGTAACAGCCCTCAGCTTGTTTCTGGGTGTCTTATTTATCTTAAACATGTTAACCTCATCGTAACTATATGTACCATTTTAGCAAACTTCTTACAGCTAACATAGTGTGCTTTCATCTTTTTACCTTCAAATAGAGAGCAAACACATGGTGCATATATCTATTTACAAACACTTTGTAATTATAAAGCCTATTTTTATTTTGACTGTTACTATCAATTTTCATTGCTAAAACTGCAACATTTATTCATTTACTTCAAAAGCAATTCTTGAGCAAGAAAGAGAATGCCCATTTCTTGGACAATAGCTTCTTAATCAGAATTTCTCAACCTCAGTACTGTTAATATTTGGGTCCAGATAACTTCTTTGCCGTGGGGGTCTCTCCTGTGCACCAGAGGGTATTTAGTAGCATCCCTCACCTCCACCCTTCGTAGAACGACCCTTTGTCTACGAAAACCAAAAGTGTCTCCAGATATTGCCAAATATCCCTTTGGAGCAAATCAGTCCTGGATGAGTTTTACAGTTCAACAAGAGTGAAACTTGAAATACTGAAATTTTTCCTAGAGACACTTGGTTTTCCTTGTTTCCCTTTATTTTTGAAGATCATTTGATGCCTTAAAAAATAGTAAACATGTTATAAAAATTGCATAATGCTGCTATCAGGATTTATATTTAAAAGAAAAATAAGAGCAGTTTTTAAAGGAAAAGACAACATGTTAGACAGGTCTAGGATTAAAGCAGAATGTACCTTTGCTGCTTGGGTATTTTGTGCTCATTGATAAATACATATGAAGAGCGGATTGTAACTTCCTGATTTATTGGTTTAAGATAATTTCATGTCACATGTGGAAGAGTATGACCTTTCTTTTTTTCTTCCTTCTATCCCCAGTGATCCAAATCAACCAGTTCCTCAGGATACCAAGTTCATTCACACAAAACCCAACCGCTTTGAAGAAGTGGCCTGGTCCAAGTATAATCCCAAAGACCAGCTGTATCTGCATATTGGCTTGAAACCCAGAGTGAGAGATCACTACCGGGCAACGAAAGTGGCTTTCTGGTTGGAACTCGTTCCTCATTTGCACAACTTGAATGAGATATTCCAGTATGTTTCAACAACCACCAAGGTTCCTCCACCAGACATGACATCATTTCCCTATGGTACCCGGCGATCTCCCGCCAAGATATGGCCAACGACCAAACGCCCAGCAATCACTCCTGCCAACAATCCCAAACACTCTAAGGACCCTCACAAAACAGGGCCCGAGGACACAACTGTCCTCATTGAAACCAAACGAGATTATTCCACCGAATTAAGTGTCACCATTGCCGTCGGGGCGTCGCTCCTCTTCCTCAACATCTTAGCTTTTGCGGCGCTGTACTACAAAAAGGACAAGAGGCGCCATGAGACTCACAGGCGCCCCAGTCCCCAGAGAAACACCACAAATGATATCGCTCACATCCAGAATGAAGAGATCATGTCTCTGCAGATGAAGCAGCTGGAACACGATCACGAGTGTGAGTCGCTGCAGGCACACGACACGCTGAGGCTCACCTGCCCGCCAGACTACACCCTCACGCTGCGCCGGTCGCCAGATGACATCCCACTTATGACGCCAAACACCATCACCATGATTCCAAACACACTGACGGGGATGCAGCCTTTGCACACTTTTAACACCTTCAGTGGAGGACAAAACAGTACAAATTTACCCCACGGACATTCCACCACTAGAGTATAGCTTTGCCGTATTTCCCCTCCTATCCCTCTGCCCTACCCGCTCAGCAACATAGAAGAGGGAAGGAAAGAGAGAAGGAAAGAGAGAAAGAAAGTCTCCAAACCAGGAATGTTTTTGTCCCACTGACTTAAGACAAAAATGCAAAAAGGCAGTCATCCCATCCCGGCAGACCCTTATCGTTGGTGTTTTCCAGTATTGCGAGATCAACTTCTGACCCTATGAAATGTGAGAAGTACACATTTCTGTTAAAATACTGCTTTAAGATCTTTACCACTCCAATCGATGTTTAGTGTGATAGGACATCACCATTTCAAGGCCCTGGGTGTTTCCAACATCATGGAAGCAGCTGACACTTCTGAAACTCAGCCAAGGACACTTAATATTTTTTAATTACAATGGAAGTTTAAACATTTCTTTCTGTGCCACACAATGGATGGCTCTCCTTAAGTGAAGAAAGAGTCAATGAGATTTTGCCCAGCACATGGAGCTGTAATCCAGAGAGAAGGAAACGTAGAAATTTATTATTAAAAGAATGGACTGTGCAGCGAAATCTGTACGGTTCTGTGCAAAGAGGTGTTCTGCCAGCCTGAACTATATTTAAGAAACTTTGTAAAAAAGAAAAATGTATATAGCTGTGAGTTTAAACAAAAACCACAAACAGACAAACAAGAAAAAAAGCTTTTATTGGTGTTTTCACTTTGAAAGAGCTTTTAGCAAGGTTGTGCTTTTCATTGTGCTCTGTATGTATATAAATATATATATATATACACATTAGTCATATCACCTCTGTTTCCTCCCCAACAAAAGAGGCTTTTCTTCTTAATTACTTGTGGTAAACAAAGACATGGGATTTTCTTACATGAGATTCTCATTTGTAGGAGGATATGATGTCCCACAGAAGACCCAGAAGGTCTGTGTGGCCTATTTCCCCCGTCAGGTTGCACAGGTGCATGCAAGAGCATTCTTAGGAGACCACTGTTTTGAAAAACTTTTGACTTGTATGTGTTAGCCTTTCATGAAATTGCAGTACAGAGATGGGTCCCCAAAGTGGAATGTATTTACAGCTTGGTAAATTAGAGACGTGCACACACAAAGAATCAGTAGGGAGAAACAAAAGTACAAGTCCCGTTCTGTAGCTCTGGCCCTTTGAATATGTTTAGGAAGAGTTGCTTCCCATTGCAGGGCCCTGCCAAAAAAAGAAGAAAGCTTGCCTTTGGTGGGGCTATGCCCCTTGGAGTAAATACGGCTCTGTATTCCCTAGCAGCTGCGGGAGGGTTTGGCCGATGAAGTACCTGCTCAGCTTAGCTAATCAGATTGAAGGAAGACATGTGTCTTTCCTTTTTGTTTAAGCACTCGGTCCCTTATTTATCAGTAAGCAGGTTTTAAAAAATCTTTTATATCATTTATGGGATCAAACATATGATTGTCTGAAAATATCACTTTTTGTGGATTTGTGTATCCGGTCACCAAACGGTGAATATTATAGAAGAATGGGGGGAAAAAGGATAGAATATTAAAACTGCTTTGCATGGGTTTTCTGGGAAATTAGGATAACTTCACTGGGAAGACATTGAATGGAAATTATTCACCCGTTTTAAATTGGTGACCTAGGGATCAGAGATTTGTCTTTCCAACAGCTTGTCATTTTTTCATTTCTCATTTCATTTTTCAGGAAAGTTTTGAGTGTTATAAGGTGGAAGGAAACATAATAGCAATGGTTACTTTTTTGAAAAATTATTGCATTACCAAGAAACAGTAGCCAAAGATATTTGAAGATCATGTCCCTCGGCTCCATTGTGGGTTATTCTAGAAATCCAGTCTTAAATCTCTCTGCTAAAGTGGACATTCCCCATAAAAATTGTCCAGCTGCCTGGCTCTTTTGCAGTAACAACCTTTGATTACTGAATCCCTACACTCAAAACTGTAGTGATATATCAGTGTTTGAGAGTGACCTCTAGAAAAAAGAAAAGTGTTTTTAGAAATGCGTACAAGTCACCCCCAAGTCCTATTGCTTATCTTGGGTTAAATTTGAGAGTGATTCTCTGTATATAAATATGTGAGATATTATTATCTCAACTTAACACACGTGAAGCAACATTTCTTTCCTACAGAGAGGTGTCATGGTAAGATTTCATTCCGAGTTCATTGTTTCATAGAGCTATGATCAGGCCATTTCTGCAAGCAATGTATGACCCCACCTGAGCAACCACAAATAGGCTGTCCGTGAAATTACAAAGGAAGTGATGTGTGGCATCCATGTTGGTTTCGTCTGTCTGTAATGTGAATTCCAGTATTTGTTTAGTATTTCCAGTTGTCTCCTGCTAGCAATATGTACAGTAACGCGTCAGGCTTGTGACATTTGAATAAGGAAAAACAGAGTTCCTGTTAAGTGAATAACTTTAGCTTTTACAGGGGATTATGATCAAAAGTGATTTAGTACATCTTAAGTGATATCTTATTTCTACATGGAAAGAAGTTATAGAATCTTCATAGAGTTCTATGAGAAAAAATATACTTGCTATCTATAAAAAAGAGAAAAAAGAAAAAAAATGAGAAAAAAGAAAAAAAAAATCCTTTCCTAGGCTTTTATTCTTGATCTTCAAAGGCACGCAGGGTTTAATGGTTCCTTGGGTTATTATTTTGCAATTTTGTTTTTTATTTTGCCTTAAGTAATGATAGAAGATATATATGGCCGGACACATATGTATAAACTTTTCAGCAGCATTTTTAATAATAAAATATCACAGTATTTTCTAATGCTTTGTGCAAATAATGATGCGTCCATTCTTTCTTGGTAGGTGGCGTGTTTTATTTACTTTTGTTGTTCTTTGAATGTCTTTTTCTTTGTAAAAACTAAGTGATGCGCCTGACATAGGCTACAAATAGATAAATACATTTGGTAATGGGATAGTTTCTTTAGCTTTGGCCAGCTGCACAGTTGAGGAGGCTCTGCTGGCCTGATTTTGGAAAACCAAGCCCTGTTTGGTGAAGCTCCTCAGGTGACACTGTCTGAAACGGAGTGTTTGGATTTGTTATTTCTACCACTGAGCATTCTTGCGTCACTGTGTTTTGAGTTGTGGTCAACAAAACACTTTCAAATAGCCTTAGGTGAGTAAGCCTTCAAGTGACAGCAAGAAATTCTACTGAATGAAACTCAAGAGGCAGAAAATCGCTATCATACCAATGGGAGCTCATTTGTCAATTCCTTCCTGTGCATCCAACCATCACGTTCTAATTTGACATTCACAGTAGCCCTAAGGGGCACGCACCTGCATTGCTCCCCTTTCATAATGGAATATGTTCAGAGGAAACTAGCCCCTATTCGACAGGAGAACTTGATGGGTAACAGGATAGTATATCCTCATAGCCCAAATCTTTTCACCAAGAAGTTATATGGCAAACACTTGTAAGCCAAGGCCCTGCATGTTGTGATAATCCTAGCTAAGTATCAGATAAAGAAAGATAGCAAGGACCTGGACTCTCTGACATATGTGAACTCCTAAATTCTTCAGATGTTGTTTGCCTCAATCGTGTTGTGAAGGCACACAGGAGAAGTACATGGACACACACATATATGTACATTTATGTGTACATTATATATGTGTATACATGTACATATCCTATAGACGCATTATGTATATACATGTACATATCCTATATATGCATTATGTATATACATGTACATATCCTGTATATGCATTATGTGTATACATGTACATATCCTGTATATGCATTATGTGTATACATGTACATATCCTGTATATGCATTATGTGTATACATGTACATATCCTATATGTGCATTATGTGTATACATGTACATATCCTATATGTGCATTATGTGTATACATGTACATATCCTATATGTGCATTATGTGTATACATGTACATATCCTATATGTGTATTAGGTGTATACATGTACATATCCTATATGTGCATTAGGTATATACATGTACATATCCTATATGTGCATTGTGTGTATACATGTATATGTCCTATATATGCATTATGTGTATACATGTACATATCCTATATATGCATTATGTGTATACATGTACATATCCTATATATGCATTATGTGTATACATGTACATATCCTATATATGCATTATGTGTATACATGTACATATCCTATATATGCATTAGGTATATACATGTCCATATCCTATATATGCATTATGTATAGAGTCATGCACAGCATAATAACATTTTGGACAAATGCAAATAACATGGCAGTGTCATGAGATTATAATATTTTTATTGTACCTTTTCTATGTTTAGATATGTTTAGATACACAAATACTTATCATTGTGTTACGGTTGCCTAGGGTCTTCTCTCCAGTCACATGCTGTAGAGGTTTGTAGTCTGGAAGCACTAGGCTATACCGTAGAGCCTAGGGGTACTGTAGGCTGCACCTCGAGGTTTGTGTAAGTACACTACATGATGTTTGCACAATGATGAAATCACCTAACGATACATTTCTCAGAATTGATCCCTATTGTTAAGTGATGCATGACTGTACATGTATACATTACATACACTGTATATGCACACATGCATATATATGTTACACATGTAAATATATACATAGATACACAAATTCCTGAAGATGCCAATTCCATTAAACATATATATACACACACTCATATATATGTGCACACACACTCATATATCCACACACATCTACAACACATTTAATGTGCTCATATATATATTCCTGGG
Source organism: Pongo pygmaeus (assembly GCF_028885625.2). Lineage (NCBI taxonomy): Eukaryota > Metazoa > Chordata > Mammalia > Primates > Hominidae > Pongo > Pongo pygmaeus. The sequence goes on along the minus strand of NC_072396.2, from coordinate 6,274,153 downwards.
TGTGTGTGTGTGTATATATATATACATAAAATACATTAGTTTTCTTTATCTGTGCAATCACATTCTGCAGTTTCAGGTACTGTGGACAACTGTGGTCTAAAAATATGTGAGTACAGTTCAATGAGATATTTTGAAAGAGACCACACTCACGTAACTTTTATGACAGTATATTGTTATAAATGTTCTCTTTTATTAGTTATTGTTCATCTCTTACTGCCTTTAATTTATGAACTTTATCAAAAGTGTGTACATATAATAAAATACATAGTATATAAAGGGTTTGGTACTATCTGTGGTTTCAGGTATCCACTGAGTTTTGAACGCATCCCCCTTGGAAAAGGGCCATTACTGAATATACACACGCATAAACACACATACATATGTACAGATACATAATTTACTTAGATATATTCATAGATATGCATGCACTTAAATCTCTAAGAATGGCATTTGCATTAAACACACATATAAACACACATGTATATACACATACATACTTATACATATTTAATTGTCATCTTCAGGCATTCAAAGTTGAATTTTTAGCAAATTTCAGCTGGAGGGAGAATCACTCTTGTTTTGACTATTTTATGCATTCTTGTTCATTACGAATAACTCAAGGAATGCTAAAAAATATATGCATTCATTAATTCATTCAACAAACCTTTACTGAATATCTCCACTGTCCCAGGCCCTGTGCTGGGCTGGTGTTAAAATTGAAGAAAAAACTTCTCACACCATAAAACTCAAGGGGAAGGCAGAGAAACACAGAAGCAAGGAGAGGCAGGGGGTGCTGGAGATGGAGATGGCACCCATGCTAATAAGTGGTGCTAAGAAATGTTTGGACACTGCTCTTAACCTAGTCTGGGAAGGTTGGGAACGTATTCTGTCTGAAGAAACCTAAGCCAGATCTTTCCAACTCCGTAGAAAAAAATGACAGTGGGTGGTGTGTGGTGGGGAGGATAGAATTCCACACCTTTGAAGTGAGAAGACAGAGGAAGTTGGGAAACCATGCTCCTGCATCATGGGTGAAAAATACAAGGTATTTTTTAGAAAGGTGTGAAATATGAGGCAGAAAGAAACTGGCTGATAAAAAACCTCCAAAGGCAAGGCAGGGAGTTTGGGCTTTGTCCCAAAATCAGGGAGACGCCAAATGATTGCACCAAAGTGGTGTATGAGTGTAGCTGGGACATTTAGCAGTAATTCTCAAAAATTCACGTTCTTAGGAACATGTAGGACGTCTGCTTAAAGTGCAGATCTTTACTCAATTGTGGTTTGGTGAACCTGTGTCTGCATTTCCAACAAGCTCTCAAAGTGGTGCATATGTTGCCGGTTCTCAACTAACCCCAACTCTTTCTGGTTGCAAAGGATGGAGAACTGTCCACTTTAGAAGTAACCATGAGGATAGTTTGTATCAGAGTGAGAGGGCTCTGGATGCAAGGTAAGCATTAAGGAGGCAGAGCAATCTGTTTGAGAAATTAATGACTGTCCTCTTTTCAAGGGTGATGGGGATAGTGATAATAAGAAAGCAAAAAAAAAAAAAAACCAATAAAAACATTGCATCATTTTATAGCTGCATGTACCAGAACTGATTAGGTACAGTCATCAAATACCACCTGGAACCCCATCTGAAGTTAAGCTTGGGTTTAGGAACTTGTTTCAACAGAGGGAGGGCATACAAGGAGAATGATGAGCTACCTTGGAGAGGGGTTCAGAAGGGCTGGTCAAGGGTTTGGGCTTAGACTGGGTTGTTTTAGAAGTGCTAAGAGGGGCAAGAACTTGTTCCTGGATTGGTTGCTATCAGGATAATGGGGATGTCAATAACCTTTAGCCAGAAAGTGACAGGACCAGAGCATGACTAGCATTGTCTTCAGTAAAAATAAGCAGTGGAAGAGAAGGGGATTTGGGGTCATTATTAGTGGTTACACATTGTTCATGTTTCTGTCTCATCCCATGCTGGCCGTGGGCTGCCTTCCTCTGATGTGGAAGTTCTTTCAATTATTCTTATGTGCAGCCGGATGCACTTTGACTTAGCCATTAATTAGCAGGCTAGTTCCAGCAGCCAGATATGAGGGCTGTTTCTTTTGTTCTTTCTCAGAACTTCCAGAATATGTACTCATATGTCCCATCTCTCAGGCCACCTGGTTCAAAAGAAATCTAGGTTGTGCTAAGGAAGTGAAAGTGACACTTTCTCTGCAAATTCTCATTATTATATTGAAAGAAATGGGGATACAGGGAAAAGTCCACTGTAACTCTACCCTTCTCTAAAATGACCATCCGTGTAAATACTTAGAACACCCACAAATAATCCTGTTTCCTCTAGAGGCAAGAGAATTAGGGAAAATGAGATGAATTAGCCAGGGGAAAACACTACCTGGAATTAACAGGTGACATTTATTAAAGGTGAATGTTCAGACTAGTTCTTGAGGTCACTGGTTCCTAAACGGGCTGGATAGGGAGTCTTTGGAGACTAAGACAAATTGCCAACAGCCACAGCTGGAAGGATACCCAAAAGAAAAATCTTTCTCAGCCCCAGGCTCTAAACACAGGGCCTTGGACTCAGAAGAAAGGAAATGGGGAGATGTATTTCTGGCACCCTAAAATATAACCCTAAAAATTCCCATAAAAATTGAGAGATCAAACAATGCCTAATTTTGAATATTAGAACCATTATTATGCTTCAGTGGTACAACTGGTCGAATCAATTTTTTGTGGGCTCAGGTATTAGCTTCATTTTTATGCAACATCTCTTTCTACGAGGATATACATTATGAACACAGCTTTCAAACTAACATGCTTGGGCTGCCTGTGTTATTGGGCTTCAGGTGTTATTTCTAGTAGAGCAATTACAGTTTTCAAATTATAATAATAGAAAAGAACGTAACAATTCACAAGGCTATGCATTACATACAGACAAACTTTTCAAACAAATGCTTAAGAGATTTTCTAAAAGCATTGAGTCAACCATTTACAGAGCAATGACTTGTTTTAAAACTTTCAAATAATCGTCAAAATGTGTTGTTCTGCATAGGTTATATGCATTACCTCATAATCCTTTTACCAGTCCCAGGGTGTAGACTGTCTCATTTTACATGTGAGGAAACTGGGGTACAGAAGATTAAATGAATTGCTCAAGGTTGCAGTCTTAGAACATAAAATATCTAGTGTTCACAATCATATCGTTTTGCTTTTAAAAGCTTGTGCTTGTCAACTATTCTCTAACACACACAGTTATTGGAGAAATATATGCCTCCCTGTAGACATTTTGGGGAAGAAAAAAAATCACCGTAATCTCTCCATGTCTTGAGAACAATGATAGCTTTAAATCTTAAAACTCATCATGTACACACACAGACACACATATATGCACTCATAAACACAGAGTAGATTCAGACTGCTTATAGATTTTGTAGAGTGCCTGTTTAAAACACAGTTTCTCAGTTTTACCTGTGATTTTACTTTACTTGTGATTTGTTTTTCTCTGTGCTCATTTTTGCTGAAATGGCACTTTAAAACCCTTGTTGTGCCTGCATCTTACCTGAATGCACACAGAGAGTGCATGGAACTTGGAAGATTAAGGTTAGAGAGCACAAAGGAGATACAGGTGCCCACGGAAACATTGTGAATAATGCTTAGCATAGGAGAAAGCAGGCTTGGATTGCTATAGAATGTACACCAAAATGCATTAAATACGACTGGCTTTCAAAAGCAGCACTCTTTGAATGAGATGAAACCCCAGGACATCTGCCCTAACCAACAATGTCCATGGACTGCCTAACCTGTGTGACCAGTGCACACACTTTGTGAAATATGTGGCTATTATCATCACCCCACCATCCCCAATGCATTGTGTCATCCCCATCAGACCACAGACAAAACCCCTTTTCTCCAGACTTGGGCAATGGAAGAAACCACTATCTACCTACCTGACTGCTTCAGAATCTCCTTCCTCTGTCCTCGAATACCACTAGAAGAACATTCAGTGGCAGACCCAGGGCAGATCCCCACCTCCAAACCCAACAACTTTGGTTTAATGTCATTTAAGAAGCGTGATTCCACCTTAGAGATCTATCAAATATTTAAGTAGGAATACATTTAAGTGTGAATATATTCATATACTTAAGTTTTAAATGTGCAGTATTTTTCATCCTCTCCCTCCCCACCTCTGAAATCCAAATTTCTATATGTTGGCTTGCTCCTGAGAGAAAAAGAAATTTAGCAGGATACATGGTCACTGTTTATACCCTTTAGCCACACTTTTCTTATAAACCTAAGTGGGACCCGTTATATAACAAGTTTTAACTTTGTTCTTCCAACCCAGGGAATTGTTTTACAAACTCATTTAAGTGTATCTTCTGCACTAGCAGAAACGAGGTACAAACTAATGTTTTAAGATGTGTCTCCCTTAATTTAGGTGTATATATAAAATAGTTTGTAATATGGAGGGCTAACATTTTGTATTTTCAATTAATTACTTGAGTGACCAAGGAAAATGAGAATTTACAGCATGTCTGCACAAAAATACTCCAAATTATGTGAGTCTTTTATGATCCATGTATGCTGGAGAAAAAATACTAATATTTCCTTTTTAAAATATAAGAGTAAGCTGACAGTTATTGTCTAAAATGGACCCTGGAAATATTATTCCAATATTAAGCTAATAAGAGGAATGCATGGTTTTGACTTTTCTCATTTTGAAGCAATGGGCTTCAACTTCAAAATTATGCTATTGATGTAGGTGTTTACTGTAAAAACAATTCAGAGGAAACATGGCATTCATTTGTGAGCCATGTAAACTAAATCTCACAGTTACCTCTGTCCTTTGCAGAGCTTTAAAGCCTTGGATTTCCATGAAAAGTAATTTAATAGAATGAGCATTCACCTCGCAGCCAAAACTTCTAGAACATATGGATTATCATCTTGTTGTCTAGTCCAAGATACCATAGAAAGCTTTTTATTTAATTCTCCCATTTACCATGACATGTTTTACGGCCTATTTAAATTGACAAAAATATCAGCACCACATAATGCAATATTTCTATTAAATAGTGGCATAAATTTGACTTTTATTACATTAATCCACCATATAATTACTATGAACAGATACCACAGTAATCCCTTTAACAAATAAGTAGTGTACAATTTGAGCCTATCCTAGTTTTATTCTTCATAGATGGGCAAATGTTCACACAATTGTACCCTGTAGCAGTTGTCCTGAATTAATAGGACATGGGATAATAGTTCAGTTTCATACCCTTTTTAACTTATTTCCTATCTTAATATAGAGGCAGATCACACATTTTATGCATTTTATTATTTTTTTTCCTTTCTTAGGTTTAGTAGTTTCCCTTCTTAGGTTCAGTGTATAATATTAAACCCTTTTTTTCCTCATTTTCTTTCCTTTTTTTTTTTTCTTTTTTTTAGACAAAGTCTCATTCTGTTGCCCAGGGTGGAGTGCAGTGGTGCAATCTTGGCTCACCGCAACCTCCGCCTCCCACATTCAAGCGATTCTCCCGTTTCAGCCTCCCGAGTAGCTGGGATTACAGGGACACGCCACCATGCCTGGCTAATTTTTGTATTTTTTAGTAGAGATGGGTTTTCACCATGTTGGCTAGGCTGGTCTTGAACTCCTGACCTCAAATGATCCGCCCAGCTTGGACTCACAAAGTGCCAGGATTACAGGCATGAACCACCGTGCCTGGCCTTTTTCTCATTTTCTTCTACATTTAGTCTGTGGGCTATTCAAGAAAAACTCAATGTTTTTCTTACAAAATAATAATGATAGTAGAAGTAATGATGGTGATTATTATTATGATGATAGTAATATAGATCAATGGCAGCTTCCCACAATAAAAATAAAAAGGGAAATCAGAATGGGCATGTTTCAAGTACAGATGAAGGTGGAGACATTTGACAATGTGAAATTGGGAAGCGCTGTAGAAGCAGGATCAAGTGAAAGGCAAGACAACATGATCTGGAAGAAACTGTATCCCCCCAGAGAGGAAGAGGAAGGGAAATGCAGAAAGAGGGTTCTCTCTGGGAAGGGAGTATTCCTGGTTGTCCTAAAATTCCCCATTACAGGAGAACGTTGTCTGCATAGCAACCTTTGTCTGATGAGTTTCTTTTCCTTGCAATCAGAAATCCAGGATAAGCCATCAGTATCGACACAAAAGTTATTCATTACTCAAGAGCTGGTTGGATGTTCACAGATTTTACAACTCTTCTCTTCCCCCTAGATTTTATCCCTGTCGCTGCAAGGTGTTGAAGCACTTTACCAAGAATACCATTAGCTCTGCTGAAAGGCACATGAGAGGAGAAATTAGAAATAAGTGGATAATAGGATTATTCCATCTCGTGCATCCACGTAGCACATTTTCCTTTAAACAAATCTTCTTTAAACAAGTTTTCCTTTAAACAAGTCTCACTGGATATTCTAATTCCATGAACATCACACCTACATCTTTCTCCACTAGGCTTCAGATCAATTTCTTCATTCTATCACACATCCCATTTGGGATAAGCATCCTTATGTTTATTTCTGAACTGCAATGACAAAATCACCTGAGAAGTTAGTTGCATGGGGGTTGTACCTGGTACACTTCATTATTAACCCAATTCTGCAGTTGGTTTTAGGGATTGCTCCCTAAAACCAATGGAGGGTCAAAACGACATGAAGGCAAGGAAGTTCCCACCTGTTTTCTTCTAATAGCAAGTCCAGTTTAAAAACAGCAAGGTAGCTTCTTTCAACTAGCTGATTCGGATTGGAGCGGACAGTTAATTTATTGGAATGAACACATGTCAGCAGCACTCTGAAAAGACAAGCACCCAACAGAAAGCTTAATGCGGCTTGAGTTCTGAACAAACACCTCTTAGGTGCAAATGAAAAATATTATCTATTTGTCGCCAGCCCATTGCGAAGACAACCATACAAAAAGATCAGTGGAAATTATAGTTTCTAAATTGGAAATGTTTATGCAGAATGCCTATTTGTATTATGCACTATCTGAATCTAAAACCAGCTGCTAGCCTCCCCATTTTGTAGAGAATACAAACACCATGAGATCTGTACTGTGCCCAATGGGGAAAGGGGAGAAAATGCACCTCATAGCAGCTCCTCAATGACCCTTTACTTAGGATTGAGCTAATTGGGGAAACTACTTTCTGGCCTAAAATATGAAGCATAAATGCATTGTTTCTTGGTAGAATGGATGATAATATTAACAGCTGGTCTTTCCTAAGATGAGTCTGCTGAGGAATAAGTGATAAGGCATTTTCTGGAAGAATTGTAAAAAAAAGGCAGCATATTTGAGGTCATATATTTTTACTACCAGATCATACATTGATAATAAAAAATAAGTACAAGTGAAGTCTTCCTTTGTCAACAGTGGGAATAAATCCACACTCAACCTGGGAAGGGAAAGGCGTGCAGCACTGTGCTAAAGGGCTTTGTTACATCCACCTGTAAAGCGTACATCTAAATAATAGCAAAACATCTGCTTGCCAAGGAGCAGAATCAGCCGGCTTGGGTTATTCTCCTCCACTAGCAGCGGAAGCTCAAGTTACCCTACGGTAGACCCCCAATCTCTATATGCTTATCTGCTCACCAGGGAGAACGTTTGGCCAGCTTGCACCACGGGGTCCAGTTAAACATAAAACAAAATTGCAGATTTGAGAATTTGTCATCAACTCATAAAAAATCTCAAAGGATCCAGGGTCATCTGATTCATTTTCAAGTCTGCTTTTAAGTAATATTTGAAGAAAGGAGGTGCCATAACTCTAGGCTGCTGACTTCTAGGAACTCTGCTTAACACGTTGGCAGAATTTTAAAAAAAATTAATTGTATTTGTTCATTTGGCATCTTTACAGCAAGCACACAACTAGGGCCTGTGGGAATAAAACAGAAATAGAAGACTGTGCCTTGTTTCCGTCCCGTAGGAGGAGAGAAACTGCCTGATGCACATCTAGAGTGCAGATGCACCGTAAGGAAACAGGGAACAGAGACAGTGTGGAAGATTATACTGGGCTAAATTTAGAGGAGAAGATAAACCAAACAAGGGTAAGGTCAGGTAGTGGGGAAGTGGGAATCTCAGACATGGTGTGCATGGTCTTGAGGGAAGGAAAGAAAAACCACTAAAGTTTCATCCCCATAATTATTCCCCCAAAATAAAAATTAAAAATTTAAAAGCCAATCAGGCACTCTGCTGACATACCTGATGAAGAGATTGATTTTGTTCTTCCCTAATCATTGAGTCAAGAAGTTTGTAACCCAGCTCCATTTGGCAGTCTGACCCTATACTTTGTGGTATTTTATTTTATGCATTTTCTTTTTAATGAGGGAACGGAGGCTCTGCCTGGAGACGAGGTAACTCATCACCAAAATTCACTTTCTTGGTCAATTTCCAAGTTACCATCAAGGCCACATCGTGATGTGGATAGACAAAAATATTTCTATCCATTTTGAGAATTATATTTTTTTCCTAGCTTGGTGTGGAGAGAAAGATGTCCTTCCCTCTTTCTTCTTTCTTTCTCCCTTCTGCACTTACTTCTCTACGCTTTCTTCCTCTTCCCGATAAACGTCTTTATAATCTCCCTGGGAAGATGAAGAGATGACATTGAGAAATATATCATTATGGCAGTTTCCCAAGAGTTTTATGGAACACAAAGTTACTGGAATTTGTTCAAGTCTTTATCAGTAAGAAGCCTTAATAAATATTCATGTGTAATAGTGAGTAAAACACAGGTCATATAACATAGTATTCTAGTCTTGTACTGGCTATCATATGTGCGTGTGTGTGTGTGTCTGCATGCATATGTGTGTGAAAAAATGTATATATTGTGTATAATATATAGATACATATTATATGCGTACATATCCAGTGTACCTATGTATATACACACACATACACTCAAAAATAATTATACATAAAGATCTCTAGAGCATACGAACTTTTCTTTTGAAACACAACGATTGCATATTTGTTCTGACAGACTCTTGCAAATGCTACAAACAATGTATCAAAATGAACCTTTACTTTCCTTGGGATTTCTTGGATGATCTTTGATAAGCACAATCTCATGGAATTAGAAACACAATCTTTTTCCTGTTTAACTTTTAGATATTAAACTTCTTATTTAGAATACTTTTAGATTGACAGAATAGTTGCAAAGGTAGTACAGATTGTTCCCATATACCCTGCACCCAGATTCTCCTATATTTTAATTGTATATTGACAAATAATATTCATATCTATTTATGGGGTACAAAGTGATGTTGTGATATATGCGTTCAGTGTGGACTCATTGATCCAAGCTCATAAGCATACCTCTCCCCCAAAAACTTATTATTTATCCCTCCTGTCTAGCTGAAATTTTGTATCCTTGGATTAATACCACCCCATTCCTCTTATCCATGCCCCTGGTAAGCACCACTCTACTCTATGTTTCCATGAGTTGGGCTTTTTCATAGACTCCACATATGAGTGAGATCATGCAGTGTCCGTCTTTCTGTGTCTGGCTTATTTCACTCAGCATAACACCTGCATGACAGGTTTTCCTTCTTTTGAAAGTCGGGATAGTATTCCATTGCGTAGATATACCACATTTTCTTTAGCCATTCATCTGTTGATGTTGTTCATTTCAAAGTAAAGTAAGCCTATGCTAATAAGGAAAACGAGGATACTTGGGATGTGTGACGAGTCTTTTAATATTAGCATCTTTTTGGCCTATCTAGTGACATGAATGATGGCGTTCTGCCTCTATCAAAGACATTAGTTCACACCCATGTAGCGAACACTTCATGTTCATGTTATTCTCCCAGCTTCATAAGAGCCCTTACTTGTGAATGTAAAAAATATATATACTATATGTATAGTAAAAGCATATATACTATATACAATATATATCCTATATAAATATATATCCTATACAAATATATATCCCATATAAATATATACACTATATATAGTATCTAAATATACTATATACACTTTATATATAGCATCTAAATATACTACATATACTCTATATATACAGTATCTAAATATACTATATATATATAGTATCTAAATATACTATATATATATATAGTATCTAAATATACTATATATATATATAGTATCTAAATATACTATATATATATATATAGTATCTAAATATACTATATATATATATATAGTATCTAAATATACTATATATATATATATAGTATCTAAATATACTATATATATATATAGTATCATGGTCAATTTGCTACAATCCAGTTACACTTACATCTATATTGTCTCTTCAAAAAAAACCAATGAACAACTTCCACTTTCTACTTTAGATATTATTTTTATTGCCTAAGATTTTATGCACACATGCACACTTGCAGGAGTATATTATGTATGGCTAAGGATGTGTTTGTATAAAATAAATACTATAAATATATAGTATATGTGTCACACACACAGACACACACACATGCATATGTGTGTATGTATAGGTAACATAATCTCGCCAGTGCCCCAAACTGAATATGCTGCTAAGATTAATTGTACTAAAATCTGACTCTATAATAGAATTTTTTTCTGCCATAAGTAAACCAAAATCAATGTGTTAATGAGTAGTGCCTGAGGTATCTACAATAGACAATAGAACACACAATTTTCCAAGCATTTTATGGAACACAGTTACTGGATTTTTTCCCAATTTTCTTGATCAGTAGGAAGCTTTAATATATATTCACTATAGTCTAACCTATTATACACACGTGGAGTATGTTTTCCTAAGCCATTAAAGATGCTTTATATGAAGTTTATTAGGAGCCTTTGAAAAGTGTGTCAATATAAGCAAAGTACACAATGATTCCGTCATTAGGAGACAACATTTTGTGATAGGTGAAAAAGCTTCACATCTGAAGCCAGCCTGATGTGAATTCCAAGTCCCACCCTTACCAGCTGTTTAATCATGAATAAATGACTTACTTTCTTCCTCTTTGCCCTCATAGGGCTTTAGGATTAGCATAATATTAATACACGGACCCCAGAACTTAAAATTTAAAAAAGAATATCATATACATGATATGAATACTATAAATAGATTTAAGTATCCCTATTTATCTACTGCATGTCCATTCATATTATAATCGGAAAGAAGTATTGCAGCAGAGAAATAAAATAACAGAAATAAAATAACAGAAAATAAAATAACAGAAATAAAATAAATGCCGCCACGTTCCATGAAGCAACGCGAGTGTCCCAGTAGGTGGTGCTATCCGCTCTGCGTCAGGAGAGGCAGCAAGAATTTCAGGTGGACATGGGGAAGGCTGAATGGATAATGGAGGGTGTGAGTAGGGAATGTGTTGAAATAAGAAGTGACAACCCAAGTGGCATGACTTCCCATCTATCTTCTTGAAAACCCAATTAAGGCACTTTTCACCGTCATGCGTGTGCGAGTAGAGCTGCTTGACAGGTGAACTTACTTTCAAGAGGAAGAGTCTATGGTTTTGTAGAATTCCTTCCAGCTCCATGAACAGTTCTTTCCATTCCACTTCCCAGAGGAAACAGAAGCGCCAACCCAACCTGGATTTCACTGTCAATCAGCAGGGACACAGAACCTTTGACACCATTATATGAATATATATTTTGTTAACAGCCTTGGATTCATAGTAGGTCCTCTGGGAGGAATGGGGAGGAGAAATTCCAAAATATTTCATTGGAAAATTTCAGCATCTCAAGCTACAGCAATTTCCACTATGTTGTACACTGATCAGAGAATGATTATATTTAGTGCTCATAAACTCGGTTCTAGGAAAACATGATAGTCATTTCAAAATGATGGGAAGAGGCATACACAAATATATTATTCTCAACTTCAGCTCTTTAAAGCATGGGAGACCCTGAATTGGAACACATCTGGTTTTGCTTGTTTGTTTGTTTTTTTACAGAGAATGTATTTTATTTTATTTTATTTTATTTTTCAAATTTCAGTAGGGTTTTGGGGAACAGGTGGTGTTTGGTTGCACAATTAAGTTCTTTAGTGGTGATTTCTGAGATTTTGGGGCACCCATCACCCGAGCAGTGTACACTCTAACCAATGTGTAGTCTTTTATCCGTCACCACCCACCTCCCACCCTTTCCCTTGAGTCTCAAAAGTCCATTGTAATTTTTTTTTTTTTTTTTTTTTTTTGAGAAAGATTCTCACTCTGTCGCCCAGGCTGGAGTATAGTGACAAGATCTTGGCTCACTGCAACCTCCACCTCCCAGGTTTAAGTGATCCTCTTGCCTCCGTCTCCCGAGTAGCTGAGACTACAGATGCATGCCACCAAGCCTGGCTAATGTTTGTGTTTTTAACAGAGTCGGGATTTCACCAAAGTGTGCCAGGCTGCTTTCAAACTCCTGACCTCAAGTGATCCACCCACCTTAGCCTCCCAAAGTGCTGGGATTACAGACATGAGCCACCAGCGCAGCCCACTGTATTGTTCCTATGCCTTTGCATCCTCATAGCTGAGCTCCCACTTATAAGTGAGAACATAGGATGTTTGGTTTTCCATTCTTGAGTTACTTCACTTATAATAATGGTCTCTAATTTCCTCCAAGTTGCTGCAAACACCATTATTTCATTATTTTGTTCCTTTTTATGGCTGAGTAGTATTTCATGGTACATACATATATATCACACTTTCTTTATCCACTCATTGATTGATGGGCATTTGGGCAGGTTCCATATTTTTGGAATTGCAAATTGTGCTGCTATAAACATGCATGTGCAAGTATCTTTTTCATATAATGACTTCTTTTCCTCTGAGTAGATACCCAGGAGTGGGGCTGCTAGATCAAATGGTAAATCTACTTTTAGCTCTTAAAGGAATCTCCACACTGTTTTCCATAGGGATTGTTCTAGATTACATTCCAACCAACAGTGTAAAACTGTGCCCTTTTCAACACATTCATGACAACACCTATTATTATTATAATTTTTTATTACGGCCATTTTTGCAAGAGTAAGGTGGTATCACATTGTGTTTTGATTTGCATTTCCCTGATCATTAGCGGTGTTGAGCATGTTTTCATGTTTGTTGGCCATTTGTACATCTTCTTTTGAGAATTGTCTATTCACGTACTTAGCCCACTTTTTGATGGGTTTGTCTGTTTTGTGTCACACAGAAGATCACGTCCAGTAAAAGCTCTGATGCTGATGTAGTCTTTATTACATTTCTCATTGCAAATTTCATTTGAAATTCTATTTCGCCTTGAAATTTATTAAAATTGTATCCTAAGTTGGAATATATTGACACTTGTAGTTCTTTAAAGAGGTACGCATTTTAAAGCTGAGAGACTGACATTGTGAAATGTCAAATGATTGTTCAGATGTCTGTTTTCTTAAACTTGGTCTCACCAAGGGTTGTTTATTTAGTGATGTTTACATGCCTGGCTCCTTCCAAGCTTGTGGGACACACACAGTGTTAAATAGAAGAAGAGCTTACATGCTGGGCACAGTGGCTCACGCCTGTAATCCCAGCACTTTGGGAGGCCAAGGTGGGCGGGTCATCTGAGGTCAGGAGTTCAAGACCAGTCTGGCCAACATGGTGAAATCTCATTTCTACTAAAAATACAAACATTAGGTGGGTATGATGGTGTGCGCCTGTGGTGCCAGCTACTTGGGAGGCTGAGGTGGAAGGGTCACTTGAACCTGGGAGGTTGCAGTGAGCTGAGATTGTTCCACTGCACTCCAGCGTGGTGAAAGAGTGAGACCCCCCCACCCCCCAAAAAAAGATGTGAACAATCAGAAAAGGAAATAAAGAGGTAGCTTCAAACTGGTAAGGACTTTTAATTGCACAGGGTGTGGTAATGCAAACTTGAAAAGGGATTGTCCAGGAAAAAGTGACCTTGGAGCTGAATCCTAAAGGCTGAGAAGAAATCCACATTGCAGGGGGGAAGGAAATGTTTAGATAGAAGAGGACCTATTAGGGTTGGCCAGGACCTTTATGGGAATCAAAGGATGTTTCCATGGACTGGAATGTGGAATGAATGGTAGCTTAAAAGGTGAAGTTGCAAAGCTGAGCCAGGACAATGACCTTATCATCCTGGTGAGAGATTGATGGATTATTTTAAGTCCACTGGGGAACTACTGATTTAAGCAGAATAGTGACCTGAGGCATATATCAACAGAGATCCTCAAAGCTATGCAGAGGGAAGAAGGTGAGGGGAGAGGACAAGACAGTCTGTGGGGAGATCAACTGAAGCTCCCAAATGAGTTTGCAAGGGGATTGTTCCCTGTCTTCAGATGAGACTTCAGCTGCCGGTCTTATCTTGAGGGCAGCCTTCTGAGAGACCCTGAGGCAGATGACCCAGCTAAACCATGCCTAGATTCCCAATCCACAGAAACCATGAGATAATAAATGTATTGCCTTAGGTCACAAATTCCTGATGTGGTCCTAGAGAACAACTAGGTTGCAGGGGAACAGGTAGAATCTCAGGTTCAGCTGGGAGGGTGGCTACAAAAATGGGTTTGGATAAATAAAGTCAAGCACTTAATCATTGAAGATAGTAAATAAGAATTAGGGAATAGGTTTCAAGGATCAAAACTATGTCCCATAATTTGGCCGCAACATCTGAGTCTCTTGCATTTCTTTTTTCATTTCTGTCCTATTTGGCTCACTGTGCAGACCACCTGCATATGCCAAATGCTAACTTCAAGGTCCCCTTGTCTCCAAATGCAGCCTTGTTGAATTCTGGTAGGCAGGAGAGACTTTCCTGCCCTTTCCTGGGGTGCCTGTTTCTGTTGCTCTTGACAAATTGAGGGATGCGTCAGCTTTTTGATGCTGGAAAAAAATAATAGGGTCCCTACCACTGGATGTGCATCTTGTGGGTGAGCGATTGAGTCATATATGGGAACACATTAGAAGGGGCTTGGTTGATATAGCTGCTATTATTGTCAGGAGGAAGCTACCCTAGAATATAAATCAATAATTCACAATCTTCCTCTAATAAAAATTACCATTAATTAGGTCTTTTCAATCAACAAGAGGTGTCATCCATTGATAAGGCTATAAATAAATTCTGGAACCAACTTATGCAAATAGTAATTTTGCTTCCCTAATCAAAACCTACTCAGGTCGGGGATAGCACTAAATAAAACATTAAATGCTCTCCTTTCTTCCTTTGATGTTCTACCTCTCTTGTTCATTACTGCAATAACAAGCTCAAATCAACCAACTACATGAGAATAATATAGAACTGAATTATGGTGAGTACGCTAAGCTTGGTCTTATCCATTAAATAGCAAAAAACACCCTGTTCTCATTTATATTTCGGTGGGCTCTCTCTGTAGCTATCACAAATGTCATCCCTAGCGTTTAGCACAAAAATAAGATGTTAAGAAAGTGGAAGAGGGCAGTTTCTTTCAGCTTACTACAGAAGGTGGAATGAGGAAAGTTGGTCTTAAATTTCAGCATACAGGAGTAAAGCTAGATTTCATTTACAAACTTGGCATGTGTAAAATTCTGGGAATTTTTATGCGGCAGAAACAAGGGTAACCCTTCCATTTTCTCATCCCTATGAAGAAAAGACAAAAGACACATTATTGCCACTTCTTGTTCATTAAAATAACTTTTGAATGACATTTAACATTTTTAACACACAATATAGAAATGCAGAATATAAACATAATAAAGCAGAAGGAAAAGTTAATTGGTGTTACAAAGGAATTCATCCTGGCTGGGAAGGGAGATGCAGGTGTAGTTTACAAGCATCTTTCAGGTATTCATATTTAAGTTATACCCATCAAGTTATTTTTCTCCATCTGCTCAAGCTGGTAAGCACTTCCTCCAAAGAAACTTTAAAAGAATACGCACTCAGCAAGAAAAAGACAAATAGCTCTATTAAAAAAATAAGCAAAGTGTTTAAATAGACATTTCTCCAAAGAAGATACAAAAATAGCCACTCAACACATGGAAGCATCATTAGTCATTAGGGAAAAGCAAATCAAAACCACAAGGAGGTCACACTGTACACACAGCGTGGCTAAAATTGAATAGATGGTCCTTAAGAAGTGTTGACACGGATGTGCAGAAATTGAAATCCTGATACACTGCTGGTAAGAACATAATCTGGGGCAGCTGCTTTAAAAAGCAGTTTGTCCCTTCCTCCAAATGTTAGACATGGAGTTACCCATGACCCCATCCATTCCTCTCCCAGATACGGACACAAGAGAATGAAAATGTATGTCCACATAAAAACACGTATGTAAATGTTCAAGCAGCAGTATTCATAAGAGCTAGAAAGAGAAAACAAAGCATATGTCAACCAACTGATGCAGAGATAAATAAAATATGATGTATCCATATTCCACACTGCATAATAAAGCATTATTCAGTAAGCAAAAGGGATGACAAATTGATTCATGCTAAAATATGGATGGACTTTGAAAAATTGTGTTCCATGAAAAAGGCAGACACAAAAGGCCACATATTGTATGATTCTATTAATTCAAAATCTGTAAACTATGCAAACCTATTAAGCCAGAAAGTATACTACTGATTTCCAGAGACTGAGAGGAAGGAGAAATAGGGACCTATTAGGTGTGGGGTATCCTTTGGAGTAATGAAAATATGTGATTAAATAATGTTGGTGGTTGCACAGCAAAGGGGATATACAAAAAATGCTAAACTGTACATTTTATAAGGGTGAATTTTAATTTCTTGAGGATTGTCTTAATAAGGTTGTTGTTTTTATAAAAGTCTTATATATGGATTCAATTCACTCTCAGTAGTAGTAACACTTAAAAATGAGTCACTTTGTATCAGGCAAAAATTATAATATCCCACAGAAGAAACTGAATTTTTTAAAATCAGCTAGTTCTTGTAATGTTAAAGAGGATGATGCTGAATTGACATTATTCCTTTGAGGCTGACCGGATGAATTCCTCTCAGTCCCTATTCTTTCTTAGCTGCCCCCATTATAGAGGCTAGAAAAGCTAAAAAGCTCATTTCTTTGGCCTATTGGCAACTCGGTGGTTCATAAAGGCAATAGCATAACTATATTTATTTTTGTCCCTTTCTCCTTCTTTTCTGCCTGGAATATGGTCATGACACCTGAAGACAGAGCAGCCACTTTGTAGGCGTTAAGCAGTCAGTATAAAGACAAAATCCAGTAGTCTAAGGATAGCAGGATAAAGGGCTACAAAGAGCATGAACCTGTCAATGGGCAAGTTTAAGCGTCTGTGTCTGCACTGGACTCCTTATTTTGGGCTACTTGGTATATGAGAAAACATACATCCCTATCAAGTTATTCTTGAAATTTTTCTGATATTTGGAGCTACGTGAACACATGGTTTCTTCAACATTGATTAACCATGCCCAAAATATTCCCAGAAAATTCAATATTTGTGGTTCAGTTTGTAAGAGATTTTATTATTTTCATGCATATACCTTTCAAGACTAAATGAGCCAAGTGCAGACTATTGACGGAACGTATCTCAAAATAGTAAGAGCTATTTATGACAAATCCACAGCCAGCATCATACTGAATGGGCAAAAGCTGGAAGCATTCCCTTTGAAAGCTGGCACAAGACAACGATGCCCTCTCTCACCACTCCTATTCAACATAGTATTGGAAGTTCTGGCCAGGGCAATCAGGCAAAAGAAATATTTCAAAAATTGATGAGAAATTTGGCCAGGTGTAGTGGCTTACGCCTGTAATCCCAGCACTTTGGGAGGCCGAGGTGAGTGGATCACTTGGGGTTAGGAGTTCAACACCAGCCTGGCCAGCACGGCGAAATCCTGTCTCTACTAAAAATACAAAAGAATTAGCCAGGTGTGGTGGCAGGCACCTGTAATCCCAGCTACTCAGGAGGCTGGAGGCAGGAGAATCACTCGAACCCCAGAGGTGGAGGTTTCAGTGAGCCGAGATTGCGCCGCTGCACTCCAGCCTGGGCAACAGAGCGAGACTCCATCTGAGAAAAGAAAAAAAATGGATGAGAAATTTATTCTCTGCATAAGTATCTACGCCTTGACTTAAAAAATTGAGTTCTAATCAAATACTGTTTTCTGTATCTGTAATAATTTTTTGCCTCTGTTCTCTGTGCATTTCTATTGAGTAGGAATTTTTCTTCTACCAGTTACCCTTGGGGAATGAGAGTCTACATCCCCTGTCTGTTTTCTGTAATCTTCTGTTTCTTGTAACTCAGGCTTTACAGGTGATAGATGCACTTTTACAGGATGCTGTGTTTCCCTCAAATATTGGGCAATTCCGGCATGCTGATCATTCTTTATTGCAGAACACTGGTTGCCTGCTTGGGCAGTTTAGTGTTTCCACTCTCTTGTGACCAGGGGAGTGGACAGAAAACTTGGCAGTACTCATAACTCATGTCCTGGGTGTGGGAGCTGCTCGCCATAGCTAATCTTTGTCTTTTTTGTTTCCGTAAAGCTGTTAAAACAAAGGAAAGAAAACGATGTGTTGTGGATTTGTGTCCCTGCCAAAATCTCATGTCCAACTGGAGGAGGGGCCTGGTGGGAGGTGACTGGGTTGGGGGTGGATTTCCCCCTTGCTGCTCTCGTGACAGTGAGTGAGATCTTATGAGATCTGATGATTCAAAAGTGTGTGGTACTTCACGCCTCACTCTCTCTCTCTCTTGCCACCATGAGAAGAACGTGCTTGCTTCCCTTTCGCCTTCTGCCATGACTATAAGATTCCTGAGCCCTCCTAGTCATACTTGCTGTGAGAAGTTTTCTGTATTAATTTGCTTCACACTGCTATAAAGAACTACCTGAGACTGAGTAATGTATGAAGAAAAGAGGTTTAATTGACTCACAGTTCCGTAGCGGGGACTACAGGCATGTGCCACCATGCCCAGCTGATTTTTGTACTTTTAGTAGAGATGGAGTTTCACCACATTGGCCAGGCTGGTCTCGTACTCCTGACCTCAAGTGATCTACCCGACTTGGCCTCCCAAAGTGCTGGGATTACAAGTGTGAGCCACCATGCCCAGCCATTATTAGCTTTTTTACACCTCTGAAGTACTAGATATTGAGAGAGATGATGTAAGTCCTGAAGTTACAGAGCTCATCCCTGGCTAATTTGTATTCAGTATTTACATCTGCGGTATTTGAAAGTTTTTACTGTGTTTTTGATGGCAATTTGTTTCCTCGTGACTTAGATCTTGCTTCAAGCTTCAAGACGTAAAGAAGGTGGATGATCCTAATGAGTACATCTTGAGCCGCGTGGGAGATATTGCATTCAAGTCTACGATGAATATTAATTCAAATGCCAGAATTTACAGCTATTTAAACCTCCCATTTTCCCCAAGAGTTTCCATGCATCCTCAGAGGCCAAGTTGGCGCCTAAAAGCTAAATTTGTTGATTGACTTTAGTGCCCTCTTCTGTATACTAAAAACTAATTTCAAAGCATAGTTAATTTGCAAAAATTCCACACATATTTATAATCTATCAGAAAAAACCGAAACTGTACACATCACAAAATACACAGTTAGAAAATAGCTATGAATTGTGTCAATTTCAGTGCAAGGTTATACATTGCAGATTAAATCACAAATTTAAAAAAAATCTCCCTTTAGTTAGGCAAAGAAATATTCATTGTTGAGCCAGCATGAGAAAGCCCAGTGACAGGGAATTCTATTTTCTTAATGGATAGTTATGTGAAAAATGTAAGTGGCATCAAATGAACAGCTCAAACTTTGAGGAAATCATCATTGGCAGAGCAAGAAACAATATATTTTGTCATTTTAAAAATTTATGCTGTGAGGAGTCACTCCTTCCTGCCAAAGAAAATATTATGTACACATTTAAATATACAATTGACCGTTGAACAAAACAGGTTTGAATTGCATAAGTATATGTATATACAGATTTTCTTCCACTTCTACTACCCCAGAGACAGCACAACTGAACCCTCCTCTTCCTCTTCCTCCTCCTCAGCTTTCTCAACCTGAAGATGGTGAGGATGAAGACTTTTAAGATGATCCACTTCCACTTAAAGACTTTTCTGTAGCTTACATTCTTTTCAGAACACAATATATAATACATATAGCATAAAAATATGTGTTAATCAACTGTTTTTCTTTTCAGTAGGGCTCTGGTCAACAGTTGGCTATTAGTAATTAAATATTTGAGGAGTCAAAAGTTATATGCGGATTTTTGACTGCACAGAGGGCTGTGCTCCTAACCCCCATGTTGTTCAAGAATCAACTGTATAATAAAATTGTTACAACAGTATGAATGAGTCCACTCTTTGGGAGTCACTGAAACTTATTCACCTCGCAAATATGTGTACTCATGTAGATCTTTCACTGCAACTCAAGTCTACTATTCTCTTAGGTTCTCAGGCAGACTTTAAAATAACAAAGTCAACTTAAAAGGGAAAAAATTACCCAAAAGTCTGCAAATATCAGAAGTAGTGGAGACAGAAAAATTCTCCAGATTCTTGGTCGTTCACTCAAGGAATACTGTGGGATTCTGTACTTCAGATGAGCAGTTTGCTTCAAAACACATGGAAATGTGTTCAGCACAAAGGCTTTAAGTTTTGCATAGAAAGTTTCACAAGCTGCCATGTGGCAAATCCATACAACACTGGGAAAACCAAGAAGCTCATACATTATAGAAAATGTTGATTGTTTAAGAAAATGATTATCATAATGGCGATGATGATGGTGATGATGGTGATGGTGTTGATGGCCATTATGTTGATGATGGTGACTGTGATGATAATGATGATGGTGATGATAATGATGATGATGATGATGACAGTGATGATGGTGATAATGATTATGGTGATGGTGATGATAATGGTGATTGTGATGATAATGATGATGACGATGATAGTGATGGTGATGATGGTGATAATGATGATGGTGATGATGATGATGGTGATAGTGATGATGATGGTGATGGTGATAATGATATTGATAATGGTGGGGGCGATGGTGATTTATCATGGGGATGTCCATATATACTGATATGGTTTGGCCATGTTCTCACCCAAATCTCGTCTTAATTTGAGGCTTCCCTAGTTCCCACATGTTGTGGGAGGAACCTGGTGAGAGATAATTGAATCATGGGAGCAGTTTCCCCCATACTGTTCTCATGGTAGTGAATAAGTCTCATGAGATCTGATGGTTTTATCAGGGGAAACCCCTTTCACTTGGTTCTCATACTCTCTCTTGTTTTTGCCATGTAAGACATGCCTTTTGCCTTCTACCATGATTGTGACGCCTCCACAGCCACGTGGAGCTATGAGTCCATTAAACCTCTTTTTCTTTATAAATCACCCAGTCTCAGGTATGTCTTTATCAGCAGCGTGAAAAAGAACTAATACATAGACAAAATGGGGGAAGAGATAAAATGAATAAAAAGGAAGAGCAAAGAGAAATTTAGAAAAAAAAAGAAACAGTAGAATGAAAGAGGGAGGATCCTACACTGTAAAATATTGCTTAGTTCCCAGGAGAGAGCTACCTTGCTAGCAATTGCATACACTGAACTCTTAAGGCATCCTCCTAATAAATATGTTGCATGTCTTGACTGCTTTTCAGAGAATCTGACCTAACATACAACCCTTGATTAAGATTATAGAAAATAAGTATAAGAACATGAGGACCATCTCAAAAATAAATTCAGTTTGTAGGGTCATCAATTCTAACAACTGTGTAATCAGAGTACCACTCTGATGGGGGAATGTTGATAATGGGGAAAGCTATGCATGTGTGGGGGCAAGGGTACCTTCCTCTTGATTTTCCTGTGAGTCTAAAACTGCTGTAAAAAATAAAGCCTTAAAAATAGATGCATTTTGAAAATATTTACCTTAAGTGACAAGTATTGCCCATATAACATTTCTTATTTTTTCTCTTTTCTTTTTTTCTTTTTTTTTTTTGGAGACAGAGTCTCACTCTATTGCCCAGGCTGGAGTGCAGTGGTGTGATCATGATCACAGCTCACTGCAACCTCCACCTCCTGGGCTCAAGTGATTCTCCTGCCTCAGCTTTCCAAGTAGCTGGGACCACAGGCACGTGCCACCACGACCCACTATTTTTTTTTTTTTGTATTTTTTTGTCGAGCTGGGGTTTCATCATGTTGCGCAGGCTAGTCTTGAACTCCTGGACTCAAGCGATCCACCTGCCTAGGCCTCCCAAAGTGCTGGGATTACAGGCCTGAGCCACTGCACCCAGCCACATCTATAATTTTTCTATGCAAAAGATAAATAGTAGTTTTCTATAATTCTAATAAAGAGTTTATTATTGCAACAATAGATACTAGCTGGGAGGATTCTTGCTCTTGCCTTACTTTTGCCTTACATCACAGGCATTCACAGCCTCGGGTGAAATAGCACCACCAGAAATGTCTTACCATTGATCTAACATACTTCTACTCATTTTACAAATCAGCAGGTCCTTAAGATTCTGTCCCAAATGCTCAATTCTCTAGGATTTCAGGTGTGTGGGTTTTGCAGCTGCAGTACATTTCTGCCTGAATGTGTTACCTTTACTTCAAATTCACGTAAAATGGAACTCGTGAACATCAGTGGAAGCTGGAACCCTTTTCCCTTGGTTTTTACTGTAAGAACAGCCTTTGAACCACAAGCTATGTTGATTTAACTCCTTTGGGCAGCATTCTGGTGGAACCTTGAACTACCACCAGCTGCAGGTCTCAGGTGTCTCTGAGTTTGCTTGTCTTGGGTTGGTAGACTTA
This sequence comes from Pongo pygmaeus, assembly GCF_028885625.2. Classification (NCBI taxonomy): domain Eukaryota; kingdom Metazoa; phylum Chordata; class Mammalia; order Primates; family Hominidae; genus Pongo; species Pongo pygmaeus. Next base: position 6,251,474 of record NC_072396.2, on the reverse strand, counting down.
ATTCAGTCTTTGTTCTGCTTCTGTTTAACGGATGTAAACTGAGAGGCATAGAAATGTTGGCCTGGCCAGATTATTAGCTCAATCCTTGGTGAGAGATGGGGAAAAGTGCCCTCATTAAATATTGCCACCAGATAAAAGCCAGTAGAATTCCGACAGGTAGATGGTCAATTCCAGAAAGAACAAAGAAAAAATGTTCTCTAGAGTCCAGAACAACTTTCACACCCTTATTTATTCCTGAAGCTCATGTTGTCATCAATACTATCATGCATTTGATCATTGTCCTTTGTTTCATGGAGGGACTTGGGGTGGTGAAAGTTTCGGTGAGGCTCAGGGATGACTGTATGGGTTTTCTGTTGTTTCTGTAACGAATTCCCAGAAACTTAATGTCTAAACAATGCAGGTATAGATCTTACTGTTCTAAAGTCCTAGAGGTCTCCCTGGGCTAAAATCAAGGCATTGGTAATATCATGTTTCCTTCTGGAGGCTCTAGATAAGTATCTGTTTCCTTGATCTTCTGGCTTCTAGGAGTTTCCTGTAGTTCTGGACTCATGGTAGTCATCCCACTCCAAAACCAGCAATGATCAATAGAGTGTTTCTTACAAAACCATCTCTATTATGCTAACCCTTCTTCTGAATCCCCCTTCCACATAGAAGGAAACTTGTAATTACACCGTGCATACCCAAATAATCCAGGATAATCTCCACGGTTTAAGGTCAACTGACTAACAACATCAATCCCATCAACCACTTTAATTCCTCTCTGCTGGTCAATCTAATATATTCGCAGCTTTCAGGGTTAGGATATGGATACCTTTTGGATACAGCCATTTGTTTACGTATATTCAATGTACGGAGGCTTTATTCTACACACCACAGTGACCACTCTTCTTATATCTTACCGATAAACAGACAGTGACTTTAAATTGACACAGCCATTTTTACATGGTTTTATCAAACCAGCCAGGCACAAATGTCCCTTGCATAAAAGAAAGGAGTCCAACGTTTCCTCTCAAATGCCATGAAACCGCAGCTACAGAAAGATTGCTTGATGATTTCATCTCCCAAATTCCACCGATCAAATGGAAGAAAAATGCTGATCATTTGGTAATTTGTAGCATTTTTATTTTTTATATTTTTAATCAAAGAAAACTAAAATCTAGCTTAGTAAAATCACACCAACGTATCTCGCAGTCTGATACCACCTGGTTCAATCATTTGCATTTCATGGTCTACTTGGATTTTTTCATTAAATTGGGAGCTTATAATATTAATTTTATTGTAATAAGTGGGACACCAAAGAAGCAAGCCACAAGAGGAGTATTCTTGTGCAATAAATTATTAAGCAAGTGTCCTCATTATTAAGAAACAGATAAGGGAAAGATGGGGAAAGCCACATAATGAATAAAAAGGTGAGAGAATTCCAAGACTCTGCCTCATTTCATAGGAACACTGAAGAGTGAATCCTGGGTCTTCTTAGTTTGAATACAGAAAGACAGGTTTTCACAAGTACACATATGTCAGCCACTGCCTAATGGTCTCCCTGGGGGAAATACCTCCCAGACAGTTCTGAGTCTTTTTGTACTTTCATGTGGAGATCACAACAGCATAAGGACAGATTTCTCAAGAGAGTTACAGAAGTGGGGTGTTGAACCAAACACACAAACGAATATTCAAACAAACACACACACATGCACACGCATACACACAGAGAAGATGGATCGTGGCACATAGAAACAGTTTAAGGGTAAATGTAATCCAGTGAGTTGATGTGCCTCACCCATACCATCAGCTACAACAAAATATTGAGCGACTTTTCTAGTAAAAGTAGTACCTTTTGGAATGGTAGATATTTGAGAAAGAAAAAAAATTTAATAATGTGTTCTCAATAATTTCCTAAGGGGCCCCCTATTGGGGCTTATTAAAGAGAATTTGATATTGGGGAAATTCTTTTATTTTTTTATCTACATCTAAGCTCACAAACTGTCACCTTGCAAGAAATAAAATTTTGCAAGTGATGATCCATCCTTCTAAAGACACTATTATTTAGTGGTTTATCAGTTCTGTCATAGGAAGTCAGTGTCAGCCAAATGCAACAGCCAGAGGAATGGGGGACCTGATCTGCGAGAAGACACTACTTTTGGCTCCCTTCTCATCTTCAGTGGTTTCCAATACATGGAGAATACAGTTCAGCTTTTATAATGTATTGTGGAAATTCAGGGAAATGCCCTCATTACTGGATCTTTTCAAATGTACTTTTGAATGATGATTCCAGAAAGCACTTTAATCAGAATAGAAAAGACTTTTTCAGATGTTAGGGAAAGAACATAGAATACCCAGACATTGGCTAAGATTTTTCATGCCCCTTAGTAAGTGCTTTGCACTCATCTTTGTGGTCAACTGGGCTCAAGTGCCTACCCCTTCTAAACAATACAGCAATCCCTCATTCCAACTCTAGCCCTTATAAAACAAAATGACATTGGCTTTCTCATTTTCCTTGTCCACTATATCAAGTTTTCAAACTAAGCCATCTATCTGTTTTTGTCAATAAAGTTTTATTGGAACATGACAACATTATCTATGGCTACCTACTCTACAATGTTAGATAGAGTTGAGTAGTTTGCGCAGAAAGCCATAGTATTTGCTATCCAACCACTTTAAAAAACAGAAATAAATTAGTCCATTCCCGCACTGCTGTAAAGAACTACCTGAACCTGGGTAATTTATAAAGAAAAGAGGTTTAATTGGCTCGTGATTCCACAGGCTATATAGGAGGCATGGCTGGGGAGGCCTCGGGAAACTTACAATCATGGCAGAAAGTGAAGGGGAAGCAGGCACTCCTCACATGGCCAGAGGAGGAGGAAGAGAGAGAAGGGGAGTGCTACACACATTTAAACAACCAGATCTCGTGAGAACTTACTCACTATCACGAGAACAGCAAGGAGAAAATCCGCCCCCATGATCCAGTCACCTCCCACCAGGCCCCTCCTTCAACACTGAGGATTACAATTTGACGTGAGATTTGGGTGGGGACACAGGCTGTTCAGGAAGAGACAAAAAAGGCTGTAGACACCAGGATGGCCATATCAGAAGTAGTTTGTAATTTCAGATACATTATTCTTTACCCTATTCTTTGGTTATAAATGAGACTTACTCCTCAAAAGTAAATGTTACATGCAGTTTCCTAAGCATATGAGATGCTTTAGAAGTCTTTAAATAATTGCGATTTGTTTTAGTTAATTCAATCTCTTTTTTTTTTTTTTCTGATTTGGGTTTAAGTGACCAAGGAATCAGGTCTTATACCTGTTTTCAGATGCTTTTTATTCTTCCCAAGAAATAAAAAAAATTAAATATTAAAATTATAGTCATTTTTTTCACCAAAGATTGCATTTATTTAAAGACTTACTATATTTCCATGATAAAAAATGTGCGTATGTGTGTATGTATGTGCGTGTGTATGTGCGTGTGTGTCCTATAAGTGACTCAACATTTATAAGAGTTGATAAATCCATCAGGGTCAACAAGAGCAAATTACTTGTACATATGGTAGTATGAAATTATTTATGTTAGAGGTGTGTAAAATAAATCATTAGCATTTACATATTTAATTTCAGCTTCAAATGATGCAATTCTTTAAATAAGGCTTGTAATCCCAAATGTTCATGCTTGTTATTTTTGCGAAGACCAGATTGAAATTTAACCATCTTCTTCCTAAATTTGTGGACTGACAGAAAAAACTGCTCTTTTTAAAAAAGTATACCAGAAATTATTTTAATGGTACCTTTTAAATATGAAATTATAACATTAATAAAACTATTCTATGCCCTCTTAAAATCAGTTTCTGAATATAACTTTTTTACTCTGTCCCAATATAGGAATAGTTGTGAGTAGGTAACCATTCTGTTGTGTACATCTTTTTCACACTATCTAAAACCCTAAGTGTTCAGGCTGGTCATGGTGGATCATGCCTGTAGTGCCAGAACTTTGGGAGGCCGAGGCCTGTGGATCACTTGAGGCCAGGAGTTCGAGACCAGCCTGGCCAAAATGGTGAAACCCCATCTCTACTAAAAATACAAAAATTAGCTGGGCATGATGGCACATGCCTGTAATCCCAGCTACTCGGGAGGCCGAGGCAGGAGAATCACTTGAACCTGGGAGTGGAGGTTGCAGTGAGCAGAGATCAGCCTGGGCAACAGAGCGAGGCTCTGCCTCAAAAAAAAAATATATATAATAAATTAATAAATAAAAACCGTTAAGTGTTCAATTGTATCCATTCTACAATTTGGCAAAAGTTTTTGTCTTATTTAAAATTTACACTTACTTTTTGAGCAGTCTGAACCTTTGATGGGATTTATCAGAAGAAGATAATTTGATTTTACAGAAATGTTTGCTGCTGTCTGAAAACAGAAATCACTGAGCTTTATTTTGAGAGCTGACAGATGGGTTTCCTATATCATAAGATTTTTTTCTGACATTTCTCAAAATATCAGCAAAAGTAAGCAGAATATCATCATTTAAGTAGCAATTTTTGACATCTTTTGAGTCACAAACACTTTTGAGTAACTGATCAAAATTATTGGCCTCGTCCAGAACAATGAACACATGCATCTTTTCAGAATTCGATGGGATTTTGTACGCATATATAAGTCACTGGTTAAGAATGCCTCCTTCGAAAAGTAAATTGTCCTTGGAAAATTAAGCTGCCTTTTATAATTTGAGAGGAACAAGAATTTAAAGAGATAACTATCAGCAAATATTCACAATGAAAATGGTATGCTACCAGTATGTCCTGAACTTCCAAGCATAAAAGAAAATGATTTCCAAGAATTAGAATTTGTCATGGCCTTAGTGTTCACGCAGATGTTATAAGAATAGTAAGCATCTTCAAATTCTTGAACCAAATTTTTTAAAGGTGATCATTTCTTAGGTAGAAATGGGTAACTGCCAACAAAAATGGATTGTTCAATCAGTTTCCCTTGTGAGTAACAGAGTGGCAATTTGTCTTCTGTTGCTGTTGTTAGATTTTAGATTCTCCACCAGGTTCTATTTAAGAGTGTTCAACCAATGGGTAAAATACATATTTTAAGTAATATCAGGAGGATTCAGTGCTACTTTTGACAATTTTAATTTAATGCCCAGTTCCTTGAGTTACTATTTACAACAATTTCTTGCAATAATAAAAGTATATACAGCTAGATGATACAGTTTTAATTGGATAGGTCAGCATGATGCTTATACATGAAGATCAGCCAGGTGCGGTGGCTCACGACTGTGATCCCAGCACTTTGGGAGGCTGAGGCAGGCAAATCACTTGAGGTCAGGAGTTCGAGACCAGCCTGGCTAACATAGTGAAACCCCGTCTCTATTAAAAAAATACAAAAACTAGCCGGGTGTGATGGGGCGGCGGGGAGCCTGTAATCCCAGCTACTCGGGAGGCTGAGGCAGGAGAATCACTTGAACCAGGGAGGCGGAGGTTGCAGAGCTGAGATTGTGCCGCTGCACTGCAGCCTGGGTGACAGAGTGAGACCCCTTCTCAAAAAAAAAAAAAAAAAAAAAAAAAAAAGAAGAAGAAGAAGATCATTCCCAAGTCATCTTGGGGTTAAATACCACACTGTACAATCATTGATGTTCATGATTTTGACCCTGAGTTTCAAGAATAAGTAAAATTAAGCAAAACTAAATGCCCATCAATGAAATACTTCTCAGGAATTAAGCAAACAAAACTAAATGCTACTAATTCAAGAATAGCATAAATGAACCTCAAAAAAATTTAATCACTGCAAGAAGCCAGACACAAAAGAATACAGAGGTCATTCAAGACTGATGTCATAATAGGAAGTTCAAGATCAGTCAACAGAAGTGGTTGGCTTGACGAATGGCATTTGTTGGAAATAGGCATGAAGAACTTCCCTGGGAGGATAGAGATGTTTTATATCTTGTTCTTAGTGATGCTTACTTGGATACAACAGTTTTTTACCAAAGTGCATTAAGCTGCATACTTATGGAATATACATTCTTTTCTGTATACATTTTACCTTAGTGAGATACTATTTGTAAAGACAATAAACTAAGCCTCTGATAAAAATGTATCTCTAAAAGGAACAATTTTACAGGATTTTAATACAGCTTATGCAATACATTTCATGTATGAAATAATATCCTATATTGTTAGTGTGCCTAACAACACAATTTGGGAAACTCTTATTTAAATGGTATTCAGTATTTAAAGAAGACATCAAATTATAGCCCGTTTGTTAAAATGAATGCTTCTGTTTAAAATGGTCAGATTTTGAAAAACTGCCTTGGGTGGCATAGCTCACTGATAAGTGATTCCAAAAAAATGACACATTACTACAGAAAGTTGAAGAAGTGGAGATTTTGAATTTCACGGTTAGAAACATAAAACTGATTCTCAAAAGTTAATGTCAATGAGTGGAACTAATTAAAAGATATTATAAAATTTGTTTATTTTCTTCATTTATATTCTTAACAGGCACACATAATAAACTGATAATTTTTTTCAGATCCAGTTGCTTATTAATGATGCTAAGAAAATCGTTTTTTAAATTTATTTTTCTCTCTTAAAATGTATTAAAGCCATCACACGCTCCAGGACACTAGGGAACCTGCCAGTTTTTCAGATGAGCCCTCATAAGTACACACATAGAAAAGTATGATGTAATTGCTGTGAAAAAGAAAAAAGAATGTTGCTAAGCTAATCTAATTATCTCACCTAGGAAATCACGATAGGCCAGGAAAGAAATCATTTTTCTGTTTGGTACACATCTTCAATAATGTCAATTATTTGGGGGAACAGAATGTAAAGCTTTCAACTCATTCAAAACAACATAACCTTGAGGATTTCCTGAGTGTATTTCAAAAATGAGAATTCTGTGCTATTATGGGGTAAATCGGTAGTGGTTCATTTTTAAGCATACTCATTTCATGAAAATTTATGAGGGTGGATTTTTCCTCCTTGAACTCTTGGTACATACTAAATCTACAACCTTCGGTGCTTCCAAATGAGACCGAACTGCTTTGCTACATATTCTAAGCAAAGGAATGTGTGATCAAGATTGTGGCATACCCCTTTAACTTAATGATTTTTTGCATCGCTGCAAGCCTTTTGTCTCAATAGATTTTTCTCTGCCAATTGTAACTAGGGCTGTAACTCTGTTTTTGTCTGTCCCTGGTAAACAGGTCTGATAATATGTGTGTGTGGAGATATATATATATATCTCCACACACACATATGTATATATAGTAGATTATATATTATATATAGTAGATTATATGTATTATACATTATATTACATATTATATATATTATAATGTATATATAGCATATAATATATAATCTACAGCCTACTCCTTGAAGGAAGGCAGGAGTCTGTTCTCCCTGGAGTCCAAACACCCAGTGAACTCAGAAATGACCAGTGATATCAAATTTGTCATTATCATTGAAAAATAAATTTAGATTTTAGGATTTGTTTTAGTATCAAATTAAGATACAATAAAATATAGAAAGCTGACATGACTTGAATAAAAACAGCTAATAACTTAATGGAATTTGAATCTACAATTAAACTTGCTTCCCTGAATTGCCACTAATTAATTTGCTCTATCCTTTGCCTACAGGCCGAAACCATACACCATAGTTGTTATTTCTGTTTTTGTTCCTCACTGCTAAAACTCACAGCGGAGCAAGCCAATAGATACAATAAAATATTTTATAAATCATTTGGAGAAAAATATAATCCATTGAAGAATGGAAACTTCCCTCAATGCTAAGTTTCAGATGGATTTTTTTTCGTATTTGCAAGTTAATCCTCATCTGAAAATCTCAAGTGCATTATAGTTTATATTTGCTTTTTAAATAGAATTTGTACCAGATATTAAACCATTTGCTTCCCTGTTTTACTCTTTTTTTTCCTTTCATTGCTTTGTGCTTGAGAGAGAAAATTTTTTTCCAGGTTTTATAAAGACATGAGATGTTGGATTAAAACATATATTTTTTATTGAGATGTAACTTACACATAGAAAATGCATAGATTTAAAGTACTGTCTTTGCTGCCTTTTGTCTATTGCATACATCTGTATGACAATGAACCAATTTAGGATACAGAACGTTTTTCACTGTCTTAGAAAATCACCCCATCTAACCATTCTCCACCAATTAACTCTCCCACAGAGGAGACCTTTATCTGACTTCTATTGGCCCTGAAAATGTTTTTCTCTTCTTATATTACTTAATAATAAGAAAATACTCTGTAGGTTTTTAACTCAATAAAACACTTGAGATTCATTATAACGTTGTTTTTGTCAGTAGCTTATTCATTTTTATTGCGGTCGGTATTCCCCTGAACAAATCCGTCACAGTTTCTCCTTTTTTTCAGATGTTGGGCATTTGGGTTATTTCTATGTTTTGACTGTAACAAATAAAGGTTCTATAAACATTTGTGTATCTGTCTTTGTAGAACATGTTTCAGACAGGTCAAATCTTCTGTAATTCCTCTTGTGATTTTTTCCCTATGACCACCGAGTGTTTAAAAATTATCTTAATTTTAAAAATATATAGGGCTTTCTCTGTCTCCGTGTCTGTCTTTCACTTCCTCTTTGTCTCTCTGTCTTTCTCCCAATCCTTCCCCCTTTTCTCTCTGGTGCACACACATTTCTTGCTTTGTTTTATACCGTGGGGTCTTCCTATGTATTTGATTGCCATTGATTTATAATTTAACATTCTTTTAGCTAGGGAATATATTTGGTATGATTCCAATCCCTTGATAAGTTTTGAGACTTATTTTAAGGCACAGCACATAATCAATTTTAGTGAATGTGCACTTGCAAATCAGTGTACCTTCTGAAGTGGCTGGATATACTGTTCCATGATAGTCAATTAAGTAAATTTGGTTGATAAGGCAATTGAAATCTTTCATATTTTTACTGAATCTTTGTCTGTTGGGTTACTGAGAGTGAGTGGATTTTTTCCTATTTCTCCCATTACATCTATTTTTATTTTCTACATTTTAAAGCTCCGTTCTTAACATTTCTTGTGGTGCAAGCCTGCGGGAGAGAAATTCCTTCAGCAATTTACAGTTTTCATTCCATTGTTTTCTGCACACCCATGTTTAAGGGAAACTGTAACATTTCATTTATCTCAACATTTTGCTCACTGTAATGTGTCTTTTTATTCCCTCAGACTGTTTGAAGGTTTATTTATAATTTCAGTTTTCATCACATTGACTACTGCACCCCAGGTGCAGCTTTCTTTGTTTCATCCTGCCTGGAGATCTCACATTATTTGGGTAATGTATTTTATCAGTTTTAGGAAGGTATTGGCCATTTTGTTTTTCAATATTATTTGGCTATTTTCTCAGTCTCATGTCTTTCTGACGCTCCAATTACACACACAACGTTTGATGTTGTCTATCTGTTGACATCTGCTCTTTTCTATTTATCTGCTTTTTGACTTACAAATTTGGTGTCAGTTTGGATATTTTTTACGGACCTACGCCAAAGGTTACACAAACACACACATACAGTTTGCTTTTTAAGTTTCCTGTTGAGTAACTCTAATAAATATGTCATTTTAATAACATAATTTTATTTCTGGTTTAAAAATAATTATATAAGAAATAATTATTTTATAAATAATATATAAATTCATAATTACACATAATAAAAAATTTGGTGCCACTTTATAGTTTTCACCTCTTTACTAAAATATCCACTCTTGTTTTCCTTCTTCTTCTGCACGAATTCCCGTAACATAAATACCTTGTCTGATAATCCTAATATTTCTAGATCTACTTTTATTGACTATTTCCTGCCTTGTTCATGGGTTACACATTTATAATTCTTTGGAAGTCTCATTATGTTTGATTTGCATGTCAGATATTTTGCATAAAAGCATAGTAGAATGTGAAATATGTAATCTTTTTCTCCAGGAGAAAATCTGTCATTTTTTTTTTCTTTCAAGCCCCTAATGTGTGGGCTTGTGCCAATTTGACCTCTAGTTGAGCTGCATCTATGCTTTCTACTGCTTTAGTTTAATTTTCTAGTGGCTTGAAACTTTCCAAAGACATGTTCTGGGCTTTCTTTTCAGCATCCCTTGCAATCTTGAGCATTTGTATCATTTCATTTACTGGGTGGCTTCCCTTGTTCACTACCCAGCATTCATCTTTTAGGAGTTCTCTTAGCTTTCCAGTTCTGCTTCTATATTTTTGTTTTAGGGAGACCTTTTTCTCCACTGATCTCTTCCCCTAGTCTTTAGAGGGCAACTGCCTTGCAATCTGTGAAGGTCAAGGATGCTTTGAAGAATCTCTCTCAGCATTTTTCTGCTCCTGCCTTCAGACAGTGGCTTTATAGAACTAGGGGTGGGCCTGAGGACCTTGTAGGGAAGACCTAAAAGCATGCACTGCTCATACATTCTGGGAAGACCTAAAAGCGGGGGATCCCCGGTACCTCTGGCGCAGACCCTCCTGGAACTCTAATCTGTCTTACCAGCCCATTTGGGTATGGAAATTTGTTATAATTTTGGATTTTAAAATAAATTGCTACCCCTTTTCCTTCTTGTACTTCTTGCTCTAATCCATCAGGGAGAGAAAAAGCCATGGCCCACATCTCCCTCACAAGGAAATCATCTCTTTTCTATTGATTGCAGTAGATTTCTTTGCCTCCTGTGTTTATAATAAATTTAATTTGTATCATATCCAGTGCGTTTGGGTTGATAGGATAAGCGTGATATTCTCTCATTACTTTCTATATTCTAATTGGAAGCAGAAGAAGCCCAGATATAAAATTTAAATTGAATGGCTACTAAAAAAGAACTGAAGGCAATTATTCACTTAACTAATAATTCTGACATATGAAAATATATTTTGTATATTTATAAGTATGTAAATATACAAATATAGAAGTATATACAAATTCAAATAGTACATTTTATAAATATAAGTATGTGTATTTTATATGCTTATATACACATATTTATTTATGTAGTAAATGCAGTATAGTACACATATAGTATTTTTTTTCTTTTTGAGACAGGGTCTCACTCCATCATCCAGGTTGGAGTGTAATGGCATGATCTCGGCTCACTGCAACCTCCACCTTCCAGGTTTGAGCAATTCTCGTGCCTCAGCCTCCCGAGTAGCTGGAATTACAGGTGTGTGCCACCACATCCAGGTAACTTTTGTATATGTATATATATATATATATATTTTTTTTTTAAGTAGAAACAGGGTTTCACCATGTTGGCCAGGCTGGTCTAAACTCCTGGCCTCAAGTGAACGACCCACCTCGGCCTCGCTAAGTGCTGGGATTACAGGTTTGAGACACTGCATCTGGCCTATACATATTGGATTTATATAGTATATACTATATAGCATTTATATAGTGTATAGTATTTATATAGTATATACCATACACATGTTTATATTCACTATATATTATATATGCATACACATCGTGTAAACATATATAGTATACATATAGCATATACTATATATAGTATATATAATATAAATTTATACCCACTGTATATTTACACTATATATTTATACATACTGTATATTTATATACACTAAATATAGTGTATATTGTGTATATAAATATGTACATAGTATATATTGTATATAAATATGTGTATAGTATATACTATATATGTGTATATGTACTATATGTAATATATACATATATAAGTATAATTGTCTCTCAGTTTCTGCAGCGTACTAGTTCCAGGACCCCAGCAGATATCAAAATCCAAGGATGCTCAAGTCGCTGTAATAAAAAGGCATAGTATTTTCATATAACCTATGCACATCCTCCTGTATACTTTAAATAATCTTCAGATTACTTATATTACCCATATAATGTAGATGCTATGTAAATAGTTGTTACACTGTATTGTTTAGGGAATAATGACCAAAAAGTATGTACATGATCTGTACAGTTGCAATTATTTATGTTTTGTTTCCAAATAGTTTTGATCCTAGGTTAGTTTAATCCCTGGATACGGAGGGCCAACTGTGTGTGTGTGTGTGTGTGTGTGTGTGTGTGTGTATATATATACAAGCCAATAAGTATCTAGCTTTATATGTAGATTTACATGTGAATTCTATACTTATGTAATTATATATACATATACATGCACACACATACAATTTCATACCTATGAATCTTCTGAAACCATTTGTATTAATGACATTAAGTAAGGTCCAACCATTGTGAACAGTAATGGGAACCCTTTTATTTGTAGTCAGTATTATATGACCTGGCAACAGAGAAGAAAAAGACCATAACGACTTAAGGTTTTCCACAATAGACACTAATTTCACAGCCCATTTTGTAATAGCTGCATATTCAGGCCTCCATACAGTTATTTGAATGGGTTTTGTTGAACATTCCTATCTTAGGAACATACTCAGTTCTTTGTAACCTCCAATATTAAAAAGTTCAAATAATTATATTTTTACAATGATGGCATATAGTACTTTACACTCCATAAATTGGAGAATGTGCATGCAGAATTAAGATAAAAGGTATTAGGGATATCCTACTGAAGAAGAATCTCTTGGGAATGATAGTGCCCAAGTCTCTCTGTGTTTAGGAGTAGTTAGAAACCACACCTCCCAGGCTCAGAAATGAAGAAGGAGAAAAAGACATTTTCCCCAGAAACAGAGGTCGAACTGACTTCTCTGCCGTGCTGTAGCCTCTTTTCTAACTTTCCTAATTGACCTTTGCATGCTTTTCATTTCTATTATAACACAAACATTCTCTAATATCATTCCTTTTGTTTGACCCAACTTGCCTAGCCAAACCTCAGTCTGTGTTGTAACTCCCACACCTGTTGCAGTTTAAAAAGCAGCTGTTACTACTTAGTTTGGCCTTCTCAGCGCTATCAAGTTAGGTTGGATTCAGCTGTCTGCTTCTGCTAGTTAAGGTCAGGCTGCCCCAAGGCTTTGGCCAGAGTAAGTCAACTAAGTGGCTCTCTCCCTCCATGGAGGCAGCTGGCAGGTAACTGGGGGCTTCTTGATCAAAGGTGAACCCAGATGTGATTTGTCTTGGGTGACAGACAGATACAGATGGAAGGGATGGAGCAGTAATCTTCACATAGCTATAGGATAGGAGGAATTTATATTGGATGGACATGGATACAGAGAAGTATGAAAAACCATGTTTTCTACTGTCATCAGCCTCCCACACCTGGATGCCCTTTCAGGTAAGCTGGTACTCTTGACTAAATCAAACCTTCTAGTTTGCGACTGCCGAGCTAGCTTCTGTGTTCCAGCTCATCCTAGCTTTACCTGTGTATTCAAACCTCTCCCCAGTATAAATTATATGTTCCTATCAGCCCCCAAATAGGACTTTCTGGTTTGCAAGTCTGAATTTGAAGGATAATCCTATTATCAGTAATTATGTACTTGTAGTTAAAATATGATTTAGAATAAGGTCATCAGGTGAATAATACTGGTTTGATGAAGGACACACAAATATGCTTAATAGTGAGAATTTGGGGGGAAAGGAGACTGCTAAAATGAGAGATATGTAATGCATGCAATGATTCCTTAACTTTATGTAAAATTATAGATAATCTTCAAAATACAACATAGAGCACTAATAGTGTCAAATTTCTACTTTAAAAAATCAGGTGCATAAGTTGTATGTGGATATATGTGTGTGTATGTTTTTTTGTGTCTATACACATACACACACACATATGTATATACATATATGTATAAAACTGTATTGCAATGCCTCCAATAGGTGGCTATTTATTTGAAAGTCAAATCTATTTAAATTAAATACAAATTAAAAGTCAGCTTCTTCATTTATACTTGCCACACTCAAGTGCATAGTGGCCATACAGTTTATGCCTAACATACCAGGCTGTATAGTGGTCGAATATTTGTTTCTTTCTAGAAAATTTCCCTTGTTCTTTGATAGCCATTATATTCACGGACACTTTAATTATTCAAAAGGGGATCACATCTCTTCCTGGGGGGTTTAAATGGCCAATATCTCCATGTTTATCAATCTGCCCTATGCTGAACTTACTTTAAAAAAGCAAATAGTAACAGAAAAGGATATTCCCATCGCGGATAATTTCCAAAGAAGAAATTACATTGAATAATTGAAAAGTGCAGCCTGTATTGTGCTTTGGATGAAAGTCAATAGGACTGGGCCTTGTCACTGGAAAATGACAGTAGGTAAAATAGGCTCTGCCAATCAGTTCTGATATGCTCTGCCTTTAAACAGAACTGAAAAGAGAGAATGACACTTTCTCAGTTGGACAACCCAAACCGTTGATCATTTCATACTCTCAATTCAAAACTATGGGTCTCAATTTTTCATTCTGTCCGGGGATAATGGGTTTGTTCTATGTTCTGTTATGAAAAGTATTCCATTTCTTGTGGATCATGTGTATCAAAGAGTATTTACTAAGGCAGAATTGTTGCATAAACAACTGAAGCTGGGCTGGGTGCAGTGGCTCATGCCTATAACCCCAGCACTTTGGGAGGCTAAGGCAGGAGGATGCCCTTAGCAATCTTGAAGTCAGGAGTTTGAAACTAGCCTGGGCAGCACAGCAAGACCCCATCTCTATGAAAAAAATTTTTTTTTAATTAGCCAAGTGAGGTGGTGTGTGCCTGTGTTCCTTGCTACTCAGGAGGCTGAGGCAGGAGGATTGTTTGAGCCCAGCAAGTCAAGGCTGCAGTGAGCTATGATTGCAGCACTGGACTCCAGACTGGGCAATAGTGCCAGATCCCATCCCTAAAATACACACACGCACACACACATACACTGAAGCCACACCATATAAAGCTATATAGCTTGTGTAGCTTCACCAGCCTCCTCTTTGTGGCTTAGTTTAAATCTATTTGAGGACTGAGGGATGTTCTTCAAAATAACTTTTGTCTCCCACACATGGTCTTGGCTGCCTTCTGCCCTGATCATTTATTCAGTTGTTACCAAGTGACAGGTAAGCATCGGAGACCAGTTTCCAATCGGCTCTGACTGTGCCCAGGTAGAAGGAAAATCCAGCCAGATACGAGTGCTAATTTTGGTCTTTTACATCAGCTACTAGCTGAAGCTTTTTATACCCATGCAGGTCATCAAATGAAGATTATACATCACCGATCTCTTGTTTTTCCCAGGACAAATGACTTCTTCCAATCTCAGGAGAATAGTTATTGAAGTCATGATATAGTTATCTAAACTTCCTTAAAATGCAGTTAGTTAAATCATTCTCTTGTAGGTTTTCCCATGTACCTTCTCATTTTCTCTTAAAACCACAATAGCGCATGCCATTCTAAAATGCATGGTTTCGTTGATTCAAGTGTGCAGTGACTTAGAGACTCCTCTTAATTATTTAAAATTATCTTGGTTTGATATCTAATATTGACAGATCTTGCCTTCCAAAGTAAAGTTAAAGAATTGAGTCATTGACTGGAAATCTCTGCAAAATTAAAAATAGACTTGCATAGAGGAGAGAGTTCAGGAAGAAGCTGGTGTTTTTCTTAACAACAGTTACTTGGATTCAACCAGGGAAATGAGGAAAGAGACTGCGGTATCTATACCTTGTTTTCTCAGATGATGTTAAAGCCTAGCTCTTATATAAATGTTGTCCTTTTTTAGAACCTTAAAAACAACAGCTTTCAAACAATAGAGGGAGAAGTAACATCAGTATGATGATAGCTGACAACAACAGTCATGAAGTCATGAAAATATTCCACTTAGATGAACTTCTTACATCTTTAGCTGCATTAGAATGAATACATAAGACTTTTCTTCTTTCTTATGACTGATATTGATAAAAACCAAAGTCATAATGGTCAATACATGTTTAAGAGCTAAAGAGATGTCATATGGATTACACATTCATTAATTTTCATAATGTATCTTGGAAACATAGTGTTGAATTCTGGTTCTGCCACTGTGTTTTCCTGCTTTGAAGTGGCTAATTATTTGGGCAAAGAGAAGTTTGATGTTCTCTCTACAAGGTACTCAGAAGAGAAAACGTCATGCCTTGAAAATGTGTATCGTTAGTGACTTCTCTATTTGCCACTTTAGCAACTTTCCCGCCATGTGACTTCAGTTCTGAGTGTTAAATAGGATAGTCTAAAGGGGCTAGTCTGGGCCACTGTACTCCCGCCTGTGGCTGGGGTCAAAGCTACAGTTTGTGTCAAGCATAGTTCATCTCTATTTCTTCTGAAGCACAGACAACAGGGGCCATGGCACGTCACTGGAGGTGAAGGTAAACCTACCAGTGCAGGCACATGTTAATCCTCCACTCACATCATATGGACTCATCTTCTATTGAGCAAACACAATCGTAAGGTCAAAGTCAAGAGGAGAGAAATGCTTAGCAATGAGTGAATATATTATTATTTGCAGAAAAGTGAAAAATTAGGACAAATTATTGGATCTTCCACATGCATCTTCTTGTGTGAGTTGGATGATAAAGTGTTTACTGTTAGACGACGATAAAACATTACACTTAAGTACTGAGAGACGGATGGATAAAGAGTGATCACAGTCTCATGGGCTTAACCATTGAGTCAACCGTTCTGAGTCAGATAGGGGAGACAGAAATGACCAAGACAGGGGCACTGGCTTAAAGGAGTACAGTTCCGTGCATTTGAACATGATATCATGATGTAAGGTATCTGGAAAGTGGATATCTATAAGAGAAGGGCACCAATTTGTACCCAAGTATGGAAAACTGGAAGTAGATTGAGGTTTGGGAAGAGTGTAGAACACAAGTCACAAGGCCAGCCTTGGAATATGAAGTCTGCCTTCATCAAATAACACTTCTGAGACTCAGTGTCTTCCACCTGAATGTCCCAGAAAACAGTACAATCTAAGTAACGTGACTCTTTAAGATTCCCCTGACATAAGGCAGAATTAAGTTTGATGAAGGAACTGGCAAATTATAGTGATGATAATGAGAACCCTACAGCTTAATGAATTTGTCAAAGTTACTTAGAGTCAACAGAAGATCCCAAATGTGAAACTGATTCCTCTTGATGCCTTTAAACAGGTAAAGGATCCAATTAGGAACTCTTGATAATTCTAGAAAATTCCATTTCTTCTGCCTGTTGGAAATTTTCTTTACGTGACCTTCAAGACAGAACATGAGTGGTTTATTATACATCTTCTGCTACATTGGGCTATAAACCTATGCCACACAGACCCTCCTACTATAATTTGGTCCAAGCCATCCCATATCACTTTGTCATTTGGTTACCAACCTTGTTACCTTGGACGATACAGTACTTGCTTACAGACTGGTGATAATAATGTTCTCCTGCAACAGATAGCTGCCTCTAACATAGTTCCTTAAACATTTGCCCAAACCATTCAGAAACATTGGAATTTTTTTTTGTTATAATGTTTTGGAGTCTGGCTGGAGATTACTCAATCACTGTTGTCACCAACCTAAATCAATGTTGCCTGCAGTGGAATAAATAACTTGGCATAATAAACTGTTTCATGCATTTTTGTAAGAATCTTGTCTAACTTCAACCATTTCTTCCACTTAAAAGTGACTTTGAAATTGAGCATCATTGCATAATTTTGTGACAGCTGACTTACATTTTTTGAGGTCAGATATTTAGAAATAACTAACCTTGCATGAGGATGACAAGACATGTTATAAATGAAGACAGAAAAATGCCACCTTTCCCATTTCACGTGCCTCCTACACACCCAACAGCTAGTTACATTGTCTCATTTTCTCGGCACTTTTTTTTCCCCAGCATAGAAACAAATTGGAGATGATAGACAATACTCTCGGCAAATTCCAAAAGGATGTGAAATTTCAATGTCATGTATAGTCCAAGACCCCTATTTTCATGTGTTCATGATATAAATTTCAGCCGATAAAATCAGCATTAATAAATAGATTTATACATGAAACTGAATATTTTCTAAAAATCACATTTCATTGTGCTCTTACTGAATTGGGGAAAAGAGTGGTTGTGTGGAAGAAAGAAAATATGTGTATATTTTCAGATACCATGTCTTATTATTAAAAGTGTATCTTCCCATTGGAAAATAAACATGTGGGAGAAAAGTCTATGTTGTATTGTAGCATAAAAAATAATTACAGTCAAGTCAGGTAATTATTGTCATAAGATGGAAATCTTCAACTATAAAAGGAATCTTAGAAAGTATTTTATTCAACCCAGTTAATATACCCATGAGAAAGCTGAGAACAAGAATTGTGTTATATTTTTACTCACAGTTCTCACGTTTTTAATTTCCTAACTGTATTTTTCAAACAGATATGCCCATGCTTCATAGTGCATGGGAAATTCCACATCAAATTAAATAAATTAGTAAATACAGAAAAAACAAAGGAGAACAAGAGTCTTCCCTGAAGTATATTTCAGGGATTTCAATAATCTCACGTATAATGTAAATCTATAAATCTTATGAGAGCCCTATGCCTCCTCCTGCCTCTCTCCCTCAGAGCAGCTCCTGAAATGAGTGTTTTGGGCAATGCAATGTAGAAAGCGTTACGTACCACATGCCCCTAACTCTATCACGGCCCCCTCTGAACAAAGACAGTTGTCAATGAGCTGATATTATTTGTTCCCCTTCAAGATGTGTCTCCAGACGGGTCCATCATTATGGATAGACAGAAAATGCCTGCAATCTACAATATCTTTCAATGTCAGGGCTAATTGCATGGACTTCAAATATTTCACTAGGAAATCACATACCAGTTCTAGAATATAATTTCTGCAGGTGTGCTTAACTCTTAATTCGGTAAAAAAAACCCTGTTGTTTCTATAAAATTAATATAAAAATGGAGCAAATTCAATAGGAAGAGGAATATATACAACTTTAGAATGAAAAAGGAATGATATATTTATACATTCCTGTGGAAATACATCTTTATACATTCCTGTGGAAATACATCATGATGTAGTGGGTGGCTATGTGACATTTCATGGCTTCTTTCTCTCTCTCTGTCTCTCTCTCTCTATATATACACACACACATATGTATACATATATACACATACATATATTAATATATACTCATACATGCACATATATTCATTGATTTATATACACAAATTTATTTGCTATTTATATCCATAGCTATATTTATATCTCTCTATATATCTATATATGTATCTATATATAGAGAGATATCTGTATATATATCTATAGATACCCCAGTGCTATAATACATGTGTATAAATCTATCATCTTATTATCTATCTATTCATATTATCTATCTATCTATCTATCTATCTATCTATCTATCTATCTATCTACCTACCTATCTAGTATTGCACAAATAAGGGAAAAGGATTTGGGTTCAGATACTAACCTCATCAGCTCGACATCAATAGGGAGTTGGTCTCTATGCATTTAGTCTCCAAATCTCATTTTTTATTTTCAATACTGTCTTGGATCTAGATCCATCAATCTCATTAATCTATTCCTAGTACTAGGTACCTTTACAATACCAGTACCTGTTGAGGAATAACACATTGTTTAATACACATGTTGTTAGAGTTCCAAAGAAAAAGGAGAGAAAAAATTTTTTAAATGGCATAAAAAACTGAGGACACAAATATTTGAGAAGAGACAAGTAAGTTACGTCATACAAATATTGATGTCCCTGAAGAAAAGAACGAATAACAAAAATTACACTTTTAATAAAAAAACCTTATGGACATAACCAAAACTTAAATACTGATAGAGAACCAGTACATATTAAGTCAAAATAAATATTATAACTAATATATATTGAAAATTCACAGTATTTACCAAGAAATACTGATATAGCCATATGATCACTGAGATTCCTCTTAGTGAAGTTATTAAAAGTTCACTACTAGAAAGCTAATCCACTATTCTCTTCAATGACACCTTTTAATGAGAAATCTATGGTAGTACGAAACTGTATTGGCTTGATGTCCAGTTTCTTCCTGTTCACCATGTGCTAAAAGCACTAATAACAAAACAACAGCCTTAAATCAAAAATTGATTTGGTTCAGAAGGGGAAAGCATGATAACCCACGATTACGTAGAGAACGCTGAGTAAGTACCACTTCATTGCAAGCACAGTGCTAATTTGAAAGAAGGAGAAATTTTAAAATAGTTCTATAAAATCGCTTAAGTGATTTTGTCCACTTCTAATACATTTCATAATGGTGTCTGAGAACATAAATACGCATCCAATTATGATAAATTCCTGGATGCTTTCTTCACAAAACTAAAGTTCCATAATCACACCCACTTGAAATGGAAAATCAACGTGTTATGAGATGCCACTTATTCAACTTCCCTTTTTAAAGGACCCATAGTCCACTGAATTTTTGTCAAAATCTAAATTGCCAGGAAAATGTATGGAACTATTATCATGGGTCAGATTTCCCTGAGAAGATATCACAGTAGACTTTACCTATCTATGTAGCTTTTGTTTAACTAGAGTCATGACTCGTTTTTTGGACGGAAGCTTAGGATCAATTATTCAAGCCAACGAGTTCCATCTAAAAAACACACTTCAATAAATAACATCTCACAATACGTTCATGTTCCGTTTAACTGGATGTGATTATGGGACTTTAGTTTTGTGAAGGAAGAATCCACAAAATTATTCTAATTGGATGCTTGTTTACTTTCTCAGACACCATCATGGAATTTACTAAACGTAGACAAAATCACTTGAAGCAATTTTAAAAATCTTTTTTAAAATTCTGTACTTCATCTAAATTCTTTTTTCTCTCTCTCTGTGTGTGTGTGTGTGTGTGTGTGTGTGTGTAAACATATGCCTCTTGTTTAATTTCCATTTCACATTGGATTTCCTATTAGTTCTGTTTCTGAATTTAATTAACATTTTACATGTCTTAATTTCTTTCCTGGATTTCAGTAATTTTGTCTTATTAGCACTTCAAAGTCAGACTCAGAACTCGAAGCAGAGGACTTAATTGCATGAGTAGTTGATTTCCTATTACAGACAAACTCATGCATAGCAAGTGGTCTTTAACCTTTTAAATGTTCGCAGGAAAATTAGAGTGTGAATGTCTTAAAACTATTTTTACATATTAATTTTCTCCAAACTTCCATGAAATAATAAAAGAAGTTAAAATAATATATTTGCTTTCATTCAAATAAATTAAAACTTGATGCATTTGTTAATATGCTGAACTTCTTTAAGATTGTACATCTATTTTCCTGAGACTTGGAAACTGAAGGTATTTATCCCAATTCAGGTTTGATGAGGTTTGCTATATTGCATTTTCATTTATTTGTCTTTTCTGGAAAAGAGCGCAACAAAATTTTCTCCTTAAAACAATAGGCAATATATTCAATTTTAGGAATTTTCCTCAGTAAATGATGGGGATATTTCAGGTTTTCAATAAGGTCATTTACTACCATATAGTTTCTAAAGAGAATACTTCAACCTCCTTAATATCTAGCAATAGAGGACTGGATAAATTATTTGTAATCTATCTATATATTTCATCTGTTACTTTGACAATACTGATTGTTGCTATTATTCATCAATTGAAAGAACACATTTAAAAATATGTGTGGAATATATAAATATTTTTAAAATCAGTATAATACGTATTTCAACCCACAGAGAACAACTGGTGGTATATAAAACAAAATGTTAAGAGCAGTTATCTCTAGGCAGTAAAGAAAGGTTATTTTATTCTTTGGGATTTTTGGTGCTTTGCAGATTTTTTTTTTTTTAAGAGACAGGGTCTCTTGCTCTATGTCGCAGGCTGGAGTGCGGTGGTGCAGTCACGGTTCACTGAAGGCGCGACCTCCTGGGCTCAAGCGATCCTTTCTGGCCTTAGTCTCTGGAGTAGCTGGTACTATGGGTACTATAGATACACTGTTATTGTTATTATTGTAGATACAGTGTCTTGCTATGTTGTCCAGGCTAGCTTTGTAGATTTGTTGCTCATAAGCAAACAAACAATGTTTGCTTGCTTATGAGATGAAATAACATTAATAATAAGCATTTAAATATGTACATTGTCACTATTTTGAACAGCTTCATGCTAGAAGATAGCTACGGAAATATGAGTCTGGAAACATAGGATAGTATATTTATATATAATTATGGTAAGATCCATTTTTTTTAGTGTTTTCATAATCAACTTTGCCATTTCCTTCCAGGTCAATAACAACTGGAGTGTGATGGAGACGAAGAGACAGTACACGGTTGAAATTTTTCCTGATGAAAGGTAAAGAAACAAAAACCAGGGTCATATCAGACTTAGATAAATCAGGGAGAAGAGGTAACAATTAACTTAATCTAGATGACAAAGCTTATTGACTTGAAAATCACTCCCTTAGCTCATTTTGTTTCTTGCTTTCATTAATATTCCTTTGGACTTCCTATCTTATACAGGATCTATGTGGCCTCCAGAATACCCTTCAAGTTGGCATTGAATGGTAGCCAGTGAATATGGCCCATGATGTTTACTTAAAAAAAAATCACAAAGACTTGGGGGAATCTGAAGTGTAGGATTTACGTTTTATGGATGCTGTGGTGGGAACTGGGGAGATGCTAACTGATTGCCTCTTCAGAGTGACACACTCATTCTCCATCTTCTGGAAATTTCTGCCACTGAATGCTCCCAGATTCCTCCTTTTCTGGGAAATGCGTTAAACTGCAGCCTTCCCTAAGCTTACAAAATCCTCACTTGACGGACCTTGGCCAGTTATTGACTGGTGTGGGGTTTGAAGCCATTGGCCACTTAACTTCAATTTAAGAAAACTCTGATGCACCACCCTAACTCCAGAGCTCCCTCACAGGTGGGCTGACGTCTCTGTTGCAACCATATTGCAGGACAGCTTCTCCTTCAGTCCAATCTGCCTTTCTTTCTTTTTTAGTTGCACTTGTATTTCCCAAAAACACTCTCCAGAAAGCCTTCTGCACACAACCCTCTGTCGCTGAGTCTGTTTCTAGGGAACCAGTTTTAAGACAATTGTTAAATATAAAATTTATTCAGAGCAGATGCAAGGCGTGGGAAAGTGTGTGGGAGTGGGGGGTTGGGTGGGTTACCCAAAGAATTAACGATGTAAAAATTGAGATGGAGTTAAGAAGTAGGAACACGTTAGGGTGCCTTTCCAACCACTCCCTGAAGCATCAGCACATTAACCCTGAGTAGTTAGCACATTGCTAGTTAGGAAGGGGACACAGCAGAGGATAAAATGCCTTTAGGTTAGAAGTGTTCATAATATCACAAAGGCATGACTTTTTGGGTCGTGGGATAATTTTGTGACGTTGGCCAGTAATAAGACTAATTATTATTATTCCTCCAATCACAGTTACAATTTATTCCGGGCTTAGGATATGCCAGACTGTTCTAGGTACTTTGCCAGCTTTTTGTCTTCATAAAAAACAAACAAACAAACAAACAAACAAACAAAACAAACCTCTGAGGTAGGTACAATTATAAGTTGCTTTTTTTAGAGATGCAAAAACTGTGGTATAGAAAGATTAAGAAATTTCCCTTCAATTGCATAGACTCCAGTTTCGGGAAGATGCAATAGAAATTTTTCCGATAATTAGGATAATTACAAAACATCATTAGGAGGTATAACTGGCTATTCACATAATGTTACTCTTAATATTATTGATTTATTGAGATTATGTTATGTGCCAAGCACTGTACTAAGAACATTTGTATACATTTTTCATTTAAGCTTCATCAACTATTTTTTAGCATGTGGGGAAACAGATTTCATAGAAGTGAGGACACTGTGTAGCTGCCTAGAGACAAAATCAGAACTTGGGCATTCTGGCCCCAGAGCTTGTGGGTTTGCACACTATTATAGTTCATCCATTTCCTTGGCAAAATCAAATCTGTAGACAGTGATTTCATTGTTAGGTAATACTTTCATTGTTGACAGTTCATGCCAGGGTCCATGGGTCTTCCCTTTGTCCAGGTGTTCGTCATGACTGATACAATTCATGCATGTCTGTCTTAACTTTAGAATTTCTAACAAGACACCTAGGAAATGAAATGTAATGCATATATAGACAGCTGAGTCATGTGATGTCTCAACTATCATTGAAATCAAATATCGCATTCTATTCGAATAGGATGATGCCATTATTTTGGAACTTTTCGTTGTGAAAAAAGACAAATACAAAATGTACTTCCAAGGCACTGTGACATATCTCTGAAAGTTAGTATCCTATGCAGACTTTAATCTCCTAACCACCCCCACATCCAATTCCCATACCCATTATCCCCAGTTTACTTTGAAGCACATCTCACACATCATATTTCAAACATTAAAATATGAAATATTGCAGTATGGATGGACATAGATTTAAAAGGTCAAGATTCTTCCACTGAGGTAATTTTTCAAATTTACTATAAATGTTCTTCTCCTCCACACCCTCCTCTTCCTCCTTCTCCTCTTCTTTCTTCTTTTCCTCCTCCTTCTCACCCTTCTTTTTATTCTTCTTTACTTACTCCCATTTCTTCTCTTCTTCCTCTGCCTCATCCTCCTCATTCTTCTTCTCTCTTCCTCCTCCTCCTTCCCTCCTGTTTCTGCTTCTGCTTTATATTTGTAGTTTTTCTTCTTCTCTCCCTTCCTCTCCCAGCCTCCTCTTTCTCCATTAACTTCCTATTTTTTCATCTTGTTCTTATAAGTTTTGTTTGAATCAGTATCCTACAAGGTCCACATATCACATTTGTTTACTATGCCCCCATTTTTGTCTTCCTATTTTTTGGTGTTGAATAAAAACTGGGTCCCTGTGTTACTGACAGCAAGTCCATATGGGTCTGCAGCAACCTTAATTCTTGACTCCTCAGAAGAAAGAGTTAGATTGAGAAGCATAAGGCAGAGAGAGAGAGAGAGAGAGATCAAGGCAAGTTCTAGAGCAGGAGTGAAAGTTTATTAAAAAGCTTTAGAGCAGAAACGAAAGAAAGTACAGTACAGTTGGAAAAGGGCCAAGCAGGCGACTTGAGAGATCAAGTGCACGGTTTGACCTTTTGACATGGGGCATGCTTTCATGCTCTTAAGTCCTTTCTTTTTTTGATTTTTTCCTTTGGGTGGGCTGTCCGCATGCACAGTGGCCTGCCAGCAGTTGGGACGTGAGCATGTGCAGTGTGTTTCCTGGAGTTGTATGCATGCTCACTTGAAGCGTTATTCCCTTACCAGTTGAATGTCCCTAGGAGATCATGTACCAGTTAAACTCCACAATTTTGTGTCTTAATGCGCATGCTTGAGCCTACTCATCCAGCTCCTGAGATCTTATCAGAAAGCTGCTGATCACTCATTTCAGGTGTTTCTGTTTATTGGAAGACTGCCTTTCCCTGGTGCTGGCTGTGACCAATTATTATTCTAGAGAGACAGTTATCAACCATCTGATCATTATCTGATGATAAGGATTGTTCCTGGTGGAGGGGCGGGGGGGCTCTCCTGCCCTGCTCATGTCTGCCTAACTACCTGCTATAAATCCTGGAGCCCTGTGGTGACATTCACTGTACTTCTTCATCCCTATAGTTCCTCCAAGCTGGAACTTGCATCTAGAATTTTTATCAGATTCAAGTCTTAATGTTTAGCAGCAGAACCGTCTCATAATTGGTGTTGAGTTCTTCCACCAGCAACTACATAATGCCTGTTTGTCTCTCTTTGGGGGAAGCTAAAAAGTTAATAATCATTGATGAGATCTGTCTTCATAAGGAGTTGCAAAATGGTGATAGCGTAATTATGTACATCTTTCTTTGTTTGGTTGGAATTCTTCTTTAAAGTGAAAATTTCCTTCATCAACTGTGTGGTTCCTAAGAATTTAAGACTATCCAAAACTATAGGATGGTGTTTATAGGACACAACAGCTGACTTGAATGGACTCCCACTGGCTAAAGATGACACACTTTGACCATCAGTAAGAATGATAATTTAAATGCATTTCAATACATCAAATTTGATAAAAGACACGAGTTCCCAATGATGTTAAAGATATGCACATTGATTGTCTTTAGAAAATAGTTGGGAATCATTTCATTACTTTGTGAACTGAAAAATAAAACAAAAAGAAATCATGTGTCCTACTTTTCCTTAATAAACGCTTGATCAGATTAATCAATAACATTTTTAAAAATACGTTTTTGTGGAATCACTTATGAGATACATGTTGTATAAAAACAGATCTTCAGTTTCCTGTATAAATCTTTAAGCCACTGATATATACAATGTTACTATAATGTGTTCATCATACAACAAAAAATGAGGAAAGAGACCATGCTGGATTTTGACATTGGCACATAAACCGCTGGGCTGTTTCTTGACACGCAACTACAATGGCTGGTCAATGTTGCATTTTGTGTGCCTGGAGGAAGATATATTCCCCACTTTATTGACTGGTGATGCATGGTACACATCTTTGAGTATAACTTCAGAAGAAATAAAAGATAATTTATGAAAGCATATTAACTTCTCAATACCTGTGGTGTGAGTTATCTCCTAATGATTCTCATGCCTCTAATATATGAGATAAATTCAACAAAATTGAGGTGAAATGAAAGAATTTGAAGAATTGTGATAAAGTTAGGCAAATATGAAATAAATTATAATAACTATCTTAAAATACAAACAGAATGATTTCAGCTCTCATGATTTTAATTTACAACTTTATTTGTTATGTGGTGCAATAGTTTCTAATTTAATTAGACACAAAATTTTGTCTCAGACACAAAATGAGCCACAATGGTAATTTTTGCTTGGGACATCAATTAAAGGAAACTTTCTTTAACACTAACGTATATTTTACATCAAAAGGAAAATAATACAATGGTGGAAGTTTGGGAATATCACTGGAACACAAGTGCCCAGAAGGTCCACAGCCCCACAGGTTGTAAATCACTGAACAGGACATGGATAATTTAGTAAGATTCCAGGCAGTGTTCCCAGGGTTCATTGGTTCTCTGCTCTCCACTGAAAACACAGTGAGAGGGGAAAAAATTAGGTGGCATCAGTACAAAATATTATGCAAACACTGACTATTTAATCTACTTGTCACTATTGTGATGTGAGGCATTGCTGTTTGCTAGTGGGAAAATAGATTTGGACCTTTAAATTCCTATACACTTAAATAGCCATTTAGTTTTTTCATACAAAGCATCATCCATATTAATAAGGTCACCAAAATGTTGGTCCAAGCAGGAGCTACTGATGAAAGAAAAGAAAAAGCCCAATGATTCTGAAGAGTAGGCTCACTATTTCATCATATTTAGACATGGCAATTTGGGTAAACAGGAATATATTTTTAAATGTATCAATTCTATCTTCTAAAGAACAAACATATGAATTACGATCACTCAGGGTTAACAGTTGGATGCTCCTGGGTTCAAAGCCCAATCTTTGCCAGGCACGGTGTCTCACACCTGTAATCCCAGCACTTTGGGAGGCCAAGGCGGGAGGATCACCTGAGGTCAGGAGTTCGAGACCAGCCTGGCCAACATGGTGAAACCCTATCTCTACGAAAAATACAAAAATTAGCCAGGCATAGTGGCGTGCACCTGTAGGCCCAGCTACTTGGGAGGCTGAGACAGGAGAATTGCTTGAACCCGGGAAGCGGAGCTTGCAGTGAGCCAAGATCATGCCACTGCACTCCAGCCTGGGTGACAGAGTGAGACTCCACCTCAAAAAGAAAACAAACAAACGAACAAACAAAAAACAACAAAAAAAACGCCCACCAATCTTGGCACTTACAAGCTGTGTGTTCTTGGCCAACTTACTAAATTCTACTTATTTTTTTGGGCCATTCTGAGAATTAGAGCTAATGAAGCTAACATTTTTGGCACAAAGTTGGGTATTTAATAAACAATAGCTCTTATTCTGAGACTAAGTCATGGGGCTAGCAAAGTTTTTGAAATGCATCCCCAAACATAGCTTTATGGTGCCCTTCACTGCCATGCATTAGTTTAACCATGCATTTATTTATTCCCACATTTATAAAATAAGTTTAAGCACTGCCCTCTATCTGAGCTTAGAGATTATTAACAAATACATGTATTTTAAGAGAGCACATTCTATTGGGAGAGAAAGATGAAACGTCTAACAGTAAATTAAAAGAGCTAGAGACTAGATTGGAGTGGAGGTGTGGATTCAAAATGGTGCATGTCAATGGGTGAACATCTACTAACAACCCAGCCAAGGTTCAGTGCAGTGATAAATACTCAGTAAAAGATGGGTATTAATCCCAGGGATATGAGAGTCCAAAGCAGGAGGATCACTTGAGGCCAGGAGTTTGAGACCAGCCTGGGCAACATAGCAACACCCTGTCTCCACACGAAATTGTAACAAAAATTTACTGGGCATGGTAGCACATGCCTGTAATCCCAGCTACTTGGAAGGCTGAGGTGGAAGGATCTCTTGAGCCCAGGAGGCCGAGGTTGCAGTGAGCTGTGATTGCGCCATTGCACTCCAGCCTGGACAACACAGTGAGACCCTGACTCAAAACATAACAAAAAAAAAATGGAGAGTTTTGCGTAACTTAATGTCCCATCACTTTGCCCATATCCGATTTTTTAGAAGCACATCACTAAGGCCATCCCAAGCCAGTGAGATCTCTTGTACCTCCTCATTTTGTTTCCAAGAAGTTGCCTGTTGCCTCACGCAAGGATCAGCAAAATAAATGTGTGTTGGTTGACTAAAAGAATGTAAATCTGGAATTAAGGCAGGGTGCAAGTGCTGGTGTCTACGGGATAATAATAATAATGAAAATGGTAATGATAACACTTATATAATACTTGTCAGGAGCCAGGCATTGTTCTAAACACTTTATATATTTACTCATCTAATCCTCACAGGAGTCCTGTAAGGGAGTTAGTATATTATTCACATTTTGCAGATGAGAACAATGAGAAACAAAATGGTTGAGTCACTGGCTTGAACTCACCCTACCAGCATGCCTTGAATACGTGATTTGAACCCCAAGAGATTTGCAGTCAATGTCTGTAGACTTAACCAATAGCAGCTCTCAGAAATAGGCAAGATGCTGAAATATTTTAACAGTAAATAAACACTCAAAATGTAAATGTTATTTGCTGCCTTAATATAAATACAACACATAAATAAATACTGTTTTACATTGAAGAATTTCACCTTTAGAAAATTTAAAAGAAAACAAAAACAATCAAAGTCACACATACTAGGAACTCTGAAACTTTCCCTTCACCCCTCCAAATGAGGCAATCCACTGAAATCCTGTGGCATGTGTTTCTCATATCCTTTGCTCCCCCTTTCTAACTATATCAATTTGTCCCCTCCTAGTACCTCTCAGAAGTTAATCTAGAACTCCTTTTGTCCTTTACATGGGAGACAGAGAATTTTGATGAGAAAGTAACAGAGTATCTAGTCAATCTTGCAGAAAGTAGGGCAGATTGGCTTAAAGTTCAACCTTGAGTATCTGTCTGTGGTCTGTGTCCTGGAACTTTCATTTTATTACTTCTACAGCATTAGCTAGTTACTTACACTTCTGAAGCTTCAGTTTCCTCCATCTGAATGTTGCTCTGACATTTAGTTCTCCAAATGCACATATAAAACCCCCAGCTCCTAAACATAGAATGACCATGTGACATAGCAATTCCACTCCAAAAAATTTAGTATTTAAATCCAAAAGATTTAAAGACAGAAACTCAGATACTTGTAAGCCAATGCCCATTGCAGCAGTATTCACAATGACTAGAAGGTAGAAAAAACCCACATATCTATAGAAAGATGAATGGATAAACAAATTGTGTTGTATACATATAGCGGAATATTATTCAGCCATAAAAAGGAAGGGAGCTCAGATATCTTCTACAACATAAATGAGTCTTGATGACATGCTAAATGAAATAAGCCAACCACAATAGGACACATATTGCTTGGTTTCACTTATATGAGGTACCCAGAGCAGTCAAATTTATAGAGACAGAAAGTAGGATGGTGGGTGCCAGGTGCTGAGGGGAGGGGAAAAAATGAAGAGTTACTGTATTCTGGGTGTAGAGTGAGAAAACTGTTTTTGGAAATAGAAGGTGGTATTGGCTGCATCACAGTATGAATGTGATTAATGCCACCAAATTGCACACTTAAAAGTGGTTGAAATTCTATATATACAATTAGCCATTTCAACCACTTATATATATACTAATTTATTTTATATTATTTACTATATTATATATTTACATAGTGTTATATATTAATATATAATATAATGTATTATATTATGTATTAGTTATTTACATGCACATATATATACATCTAAAATGTAAAAAAATCAGATCCACCTACTCATGTCATCAATTGTAGTTGTTAATGTTCTTTAATGTAGGTGGACAATCCACGTAAGATACTAAAAAAACAGGGTGAGAGATAGCTAAGAAGAGCAATGCATTATTTAAATGAGTGTTAATGAAACATCTGGGTTAGAGAGGTCATCCAACAATGGCTCATTTTTCTGTGGTCTTCAACAGTCAAGACGAGCATGATTCTTAAGTCATAGAATGCACTTGTTCTCCAGTGGCATCTCCTGCCCACCTAAGCCCCTGGATTCATGACAGCAAGAGGAAGTGCAGCCAACCAGGTGTGCTGAGAAGACACTGCATGAATAAATTACAGTGTGTTGCTTATTTGGACCTTTTGTCACAAGGAAGACCAAACATGAAGGAGGGAAGTGAATTTAAAAGGCTGCAACTGTGTTGTTGGGTCTTTTCCACAAACTTAAAAATGGCTTAAGAGGAGTCATGTTCATTGCTTCCTACACTGGCCAGGAACATTGGCACCTCTCTTTCTCCACTTTGGCTGCACGATCGAATCACCTAGAAAGATTTTGCAGAGCCTCATGTCTAAGCTCACCCAGGACCTGTTAAGCCACAGTCGTAGGGATTAGAATCCTGGCCTCAGTATTTTTAAAGCTTTACAAATGATGCTGGCCAGGCGTGGTGGCTCATGCCTGTAATTCCAGCACTTTGGGAGCCCGAGGTGGGTGGATTGCTTGAGCCCAGGAGTTCAAGACCAGCATGGGCAACATAGTGTAAAACCCCATCTCTATTAAAAAAATAAAATAGATAACTAAAAATAGCAAGGTGTGGTGACAGAGGCCTGTAGTCCCAGCTACTTGGGAGGCTGAGGTGGGAAAATCACCCGAGCCCAGGAGGTCAAGGCTGCAGTGAGCTGTGATCATGGCACTGCACTCCAGCCTGGGCAACGGGAGTGAGATCCTATCTCAAAACAACGGCAAGCAAGTGATGCTATATGCAGCCATGGTTGGGAATTTCCATACTCAGTGCCAATAATGTCAAGTTACTGGGTGATAATCTCCAAAGTTAATTAAACGTTTTAATTGTAAAAATAATCTCAAAACCTAAGTTTATGTGACACTAAATCCAGGCACATTTACTAGAGTGCAAAAGATGTTATTTTGCACAAAGGCTGTGATCATTCCAGGATTGGCCAGTTCCTTAATGTCAGGTTCCTGATCGATGTAAGACATCTAAAAAAAAGGCCATTGCCCATTGCTAACTTTTAGTATTGTTTTGTTTTGGGAGCTGGAGATTGGAAGCTGTTTAATTTGAAAATAGTGTGAGTTATACTTTATTGCAAGAATATGTGGCATAGTTTAGGGTTCAGATCTTAAATTTTTTATAACTCTTTAGACTTTTTAAAAAATCCAGGAATTTAGTTCATGACATAATATTGTTTGGTTTTGATTGTTTTTTTATGCCTAATTTATCAGCATATGTTTTCTTAAGTGTTTCTTAAGTTCAGTTAAGTATGTTTCTTAACTGAATCACTCTTCACAGGGTCCCTTTACTTTTTATTGCTACATCCTGCCTGGGGGATACTTGAGCATCATTCCAAGATGCTGTGGTCTTTAGAGACCCAAAGGGTAGGTCTACTCTTGATTTATTAGCTATAGCAGTAACTGAAATGATAAACTTCCCACCATAACTAAATTGGGCACTAGTTATTTTGCATCCAGTTATGTCCTTTCTTGAAACCAAAGGATTTACTAGATAAGGGGACTTTGGCAAGTTATATCATGTCATGAATCTCTGGTTCCAGTTTTTTATCTGTAAAGGGAGTAATTAAATATATCACCCATGGCAGTATTGGGAAAATAAGAAAGGGAAGGTAGATGAAATACTTTTGGCACACTGCAAAGAGCAATGTAGAAAAAGCATTGCAATTTTGCCTCACACTGGTTCCTATTTATTTAATTAAGTGATACACTGGCAAGTGAAATCAAATTAGGAAGTGAGTTTGGACCATTCACAGTACTCTGCATTGACTCTCCCTCCATAATAGCATCTGAGCAGAGTCCAAGAATAGCTTCTACTTTCTAATAAGCATAATATGGCCCGGAGAAATCAAATTTTATTAAAAAGTATAAAGTAGAGCAAATTATTTTATTACTAGAACTGATTTGATTGCTGTACTGTGAAGACTAAGCAATCCAGACATTGACACTATCCGTGCAAAGTTTTATTGTTGTTGCTGCTCAGGGCATTGGTATTTCTGAGAAAGTCCATGCTGAGAGTACTGGATATTTAGGGACTGAATTTCTCCCCAGTATTTCGTCGTCAGGGTGATGATCTCAAATGCTTGTATCCCATTCCCCTCAAAATGTGGGTATAGAAAAAATGAAGGTAACCATGAATATATAAATTCATATTGTCCACTGTTTTAAAATGTAAGTGCCAGTATTTAAATAGAATAGAACAGAGGCCAATTTCATTCATATTCAAAAAGAGAGATGAAATTATCCTATATAGAGCAAGTAACAATATACTTGAACAACATACATTTATCCATCAAAGGAAACGCCTTCTCAGAGGACAAAGTCCCTCCACTCATAAAATGTACTATTTGTCTAACTTCGTACATTGGACTTTTACTTCCAGAGAGCAGAAAAATCATACACTGTAGATTTTTCTTTTCCTCTCCCACATCAGATCCTCATATATGTCAGACACTTGTCAGGACATAAAATGTTTCAAATACCATGTTGGAAAATAATAAAATTGTCCTTGGTGGATTCAAAAGGACTCTGACATATGTCAAGCAGAGGCCTTTTGTTTTGAACTTTGTTCTATAAGAACAGACACTGTGGAAAGAGGCCACGGTAATACAGGTATTTTGTCTATACACGAAGCAGAAGGTAAGCCAGAAAAATCTAGCAGGGAGGTCAAGGTGCAGACAGAAAAGAAAGAATAATGAGAAGCAGGTGCACTTGCCTCCAGGTAGGAACAATAGCTATGGAAGCTTGGGAAAGACAGTGGTAGCAGAGACCAAGGTGGATGGCAGCGCACAGAAGAGGTGGTTTGCTCTCGTGCTCAGATGAATCAGCTTCACTGGGCTTGACACCTCCAACCTGTATCCTTGCAGGCTGAATAGAAGAGGAAAACAGAGGGCTCTGTTCTGTTCCATTGATCTATATCTCTGTTTTGGTACCAGTACCATGCTGTTTTGGTTACTGTAGCCTTGTAGTATAGTTTGAAGTCAGGTAGCGCGATGCCTCCAGCGTTGTTCTTTTGACATAGGATTGACTAGGCAATGCGGGCTCTTTTTTGGTTCCATATGAACTTTAAAGTAGTTTTTCCCAATTCTGTGAAGAGAGTCATTGGTAGCTTGATGGGGATGGCATTGAATCTATAAATTACCTTGGGCAGTATGGCCATTTTCACGATATTGATTCTTCCTACCCATGAGCATGGAATGTTCTTCCATTTGTTTGTATCCTCTTTTATTTCCTTGAGCAGTGGTTTGTAGTTCTCCTTGAAGAGGTCCTTCACGTCCCTTGTAAGTTGGATTCCTAAGTATTTTATTCTCTTTGAAGCAATTGTGAATGGGAGTTCACTCATGATTTGGCTCTCTGTTTGTCTGTTATTGGTGTATAAGAATGCTTGTGATTTTTGTACATTGATTTTGTATCCTGAGACCTTGCTGAAGTTGCTTATCAGCTTAAGGAGATTTTGGGCTGAGACAATGGGGTTTTCTAGATATACAATCATGTCGTCTGCAAACAGGGACAATTTGACTTCCTCTTTTCCTGATTGAATACCCTTTATTTCCTTCTCCTGCCTAATTGCCCTGGCCAGAACTTCCAACACTATGTTGAAAAGAAGTGGTGAGAGAGGGCATCCCTGCCTTGTGCCAGTTTTCAAAGGGAATGCT
This sequence comes from Pongo pygmaeus, assembly GCF_028885625.2. Lineage (NCBI taxonomy): Eukaryota > Metazoa > Chordata > Mammalia > Primates > Hominidae > Pongo > Pongo pygmaeus. Next base: position 6,217,311 of record NC_072396.2, on the reverse strand, counting down.
TCCAGTCTTTGCCCATTCAGTATGATATTGGCTGTGGGTTTGTCATAGATAGCTCTTATTATTTTGAGATACGTCCCATCAATACCTAATTTACTGAGAGTTTTTTAGCATGAAGGGTTGTTGAATCTTGTCAAAGGCCTTTTCTGCATCTATTGAGATAATCATGTGGTTTTTGTCTTTGGTTCTGTTTATATGCTGGATTACATTTATTGATTTGTGTATATTGAACCAGCCTTGCATCCCAGGGATGAAGCACACTTGATCATGGTGGATAAGCTTTTTAATGTGCTGCTGGATTCGGTTTGCCAGTATTTTATTGAGGATTTTTGCATCAAAGTTCATCAAGGATATTGGTCTAAAATTCTCTTTTTTGGTTGTGTCTCTGCCCGGCTTTGGTATCAGGATGATGCTGGCCTCATCAAATGAGTTAGGGAGGATTCCCTCTTTTTCTATTGATTGGAATAGTTTCAGAAGGAGTGGTACCAGTTCCTCCTTGTACCTCTGGTAGAATTCGGCCATGAATCCATCTGGTCTTGGACTCTTTTTGGTTGGTAAGCTATTGATTATTGCCACAATTTCAGCTCCTGTTATTGGTCTATTCAGAGATTCAACTTCTTCCTGGTTTAGTCTTGGGAGAGTGTATGTGTCGAGGAATTTATCCATTTCATCTAGATTTTCTAGTTTATTTGCATAGAAGTGTTTGTAGTATTCTCTGATGGTAGTTTGTATTTCTGTGGGATCAGTGGTGATATCCCCTTTATCATTTTTTATTGCATCTATTTGATTCTTCTCTCTTTTTTTCTTTATTAGTCTTGCTAGCAGTCTATCAATTTTGTTGATCCTTTCAAAAAACCAGCTCCTGGATTCATTAATTTTTTGAAGGGTTTTTTGTGTCTCTATTTCCTTCAGTTCTGCTCTGATTTTAGTTATTTCTTGCCTTGTGCTAGCTTTTGAATGTGTTTGCTCTTGCTTTTCTAGTTCTTTTAATTGTGATGTTAGGGTGTCAATTTTGGATCTTTCCTGCTTTCTCTTGTGGGCATTTAGTGCTATAAATTTCCCTCTACATACTGCTTTGAATGTGTCCCAGAGATTCTGGTATGTTGTGTCTTGGTTCTCATTGGTTTCAAAGAACATCTTTATTTCTGCCTTCATTTCGTTATGTACCCAGTAGTCACCTCCTGTAGCTCAGAGTAGTTTGATCGTTTGAAGCCTTCTTCTCTCAATTCGTCAAAGTCATTCTCCGTCCAGCTTTGTTCCGTTGCTGGTGAGGAACTGCGTTCCTTTGGAGGAGGAGTTGCGCTCTGCTTTTTCAACTATCTGATCTTTGACAAACCTGAGAAAAACAAGCAATGGGGAAAGGATTCCCTGTTTAATAAATTGTGCTGGGAAAACTGGCTAGCCATATGGAGAAAGCTGAAACTGGATCCCTTCCTTACACCTTATGCAAAAATTAATTCAAGATGGATTAAAGACTTAAACATTAGACCTAAAACCATAAAAACCCTAGAAGAAAACCTAGGCATTACCATTCAGGACATAGGCATGGGCAAGGACTTCATGTCTAAAACACCAAAAGCAATGGCAACAAAAGCCAAAATTGACAAATGGCATCTAATTAAACTCCAGAGCTTCTGCACAGCAAAAGAAACTACCATCAGAGTGAACAGGCAACCTACAAAATGGGAGAAAATTTTCGCAACCTGCTCATCTGACAAAGGGCTAATATCCAGAATCTACAATGAACTCAAACAAATTTACAAGAAAAAAAAACAAACAACCCCATCAAAAAGTGGGCAAAGAATATGAACAGACACTTCTCAAAAGAAGATATTTATGCAGCCAAAAGACACATGAAAAAATGGTCATCATCACTGGCCATCAGAGAAATGCAAATCAAAACCACAATGAGATACCATCTCACACCAGTTAGAATGGCAATCATTAAAAAGTCAGGAAACAACAGGTGCTGGAGAGGATGTGGAGAAATAGGAACACTTTTACACTGTTGGTGGGACTGTAAACTAATTCAACCATTGTGGAAGTCAGTGTGGCGATTCCTCAGGGATCTAGAACTAGAAATACCATTTGACCCAGCCATCCCATTACTGGTCATATACCCAAAGGAGTATAAATCATGCTGCTATAAAGACACATGCACACGTATGTTTATTGCGGCACTATTCACAATAGCAAAGACTTGGAACCAACCCAAACGTCCAACAATGATAGACTGGATTAAGAAAATGTGGCACATATACACCATGGAATACTATGCAGCCATAAAAAATGATGAGTTCATGTTCTTTGCAGGGACATGGATGAAATTGGAAATCATCATTCTCAGTAAACTATCGCAAGGACAAAAAAACAAACACCGCATGTTCTCACTCATAGATGGGAATTGAACAATGAGAACACATGGACACAGGAAGGGAAACATCACACTCTGGGGACTGTTGTGGGGTGGGAGGAGTGGGGAGGGATAGCATTAGGAGATATACCTAATGCTAAATGACGAGTTAATGGGTGCAGCACACCAGCATGGCACATACATATGTAACTAACCTGCACATTGTGCACATGTACCCTAAAACTTAAAGTATTATAATAATAATAAAAAAAGAAGAGGGAAACAGAGAGGGAGGGGAGAAGGAAAGGGAGAAAAATGAGAGGGAAGAGGGAGATGAAGAGGAGAAGCAGAAGGGAAGAGAGGTAGGGGAAAGAAAGAGAGAGATGAAAGAGACAGAAGAGAGAGATAAATGAAAGAGAGAGGAGAGAGAGAGGCAGGGAGACAGAGGAGAGAGAGGAAAAGAGGGAGAAAAGAGAGAGCAGAAGAGAGAGGAGAGAAGGGGAGAGAGACAGAGAGAGGAGGAGGAGAAAAGAAAGAGGAGAGAGAGAGGGGAGAGAGGGAGGGAGAAAGATGGCACCACCTACATCCTATCTCCATCCAGGCTGAATAGAAAAGGAAGAGAGATTGACAGAGAGACAGAGGGAAAAGGAGAGAGAGAGAGAGAGAAAGGAAGAAGAAGAAGAAGAAGAAGGAGGAGGAGGAGTAGGAGGAGGAGGAGGAGGAGAAAAGAGGAGGAAGAAGAGGAGGAGGAGGAAGGGCGGAGGACAAAGAGAGCAGAGGTGATCTAATGGAATTCACACACTTGGTATACAGTGGTAAATAACCACATGCTGAAGGAAAGTGAATAGATAAAAGAGAGAAACAAATTCAATTAACTCAAAACAATATTGAACCTACGAAGCACAGATAATTGAGCAAGTTACGAAGTTTATTGGAAATATATGAATGATCCTGAAGTGTGTGATGTGATGTTGCCTTCCTTAAATAGTATTTTTAAATATCATCTAAAGATTTAAAAATTTGTCTTTAGCAAAAAAAAAAGTCTTAGGAAGTTGGGTAACTAATAAAAAATATACAGTTGAAGAAGGGGTAAAATGGAGGGTAAGTTTTTGCTGAAGAACATTCTCAGAATTGAGCCCAGAAGGCATGAATTTGAAAAGTAGAAGTAGAAATGAAGAGATATACATTAAATCCACGGTTTGCAAAATATCTGCATTAATAGTTCTAGAAGGAGATACTAGAAAGTACAGTGGGAGTTAATAATTAGAGAATCAAATAATATACACTTCTGTAGAAGTAAAGAAAGGCATAAAGAATGGACTTAGTGCCCAGCATGATAAATACCTAAGTAAATAAGTAAGTCACACATATTGTTGTGGAATTTCAGAAGTAGTAGAATAACAACAACATCAAAAAAATACCAAAAGGTTTTCATATGGGAAAATTATCTATAAAACCACAGAATCATCATTAGATTTATTTTCTGTGACACTAGCTTAAATATGTTTTAAACAATTAAGGGAAAATAAAATATGGCAATGATAGCCCTTATTTTTTCAAATTATTGTTAGCATTAAACAGGTTGATAATTTAAAGTATTTTAGTTTCCTGCCACAGAATAAATCAGAGTGAATTTTCTCTCTCTCTCTGTCTCTCTCTCTCTCTCTCTTTCACACACACACACACACACACACACACACACACACACACTTTACTATTTTAGATCTGTTAAAAACCTCAATATGAAAAACATGGAATACATAACAATAATGAAAGAACAGATGATGTTATAATCTTGAAGATAGAGAAACTCCTCTTTAAAAAGGCTGCAACAAACAAAAGCTACTCATGAAAATACTGAATCATTTAGTTATCTCAACATTAAAAACTCACAACAAACTACAGTTATGTGTTGCTTAACAACAGGACTATGTTCTGATAAATGTGTCATTAGGCAATTTCATCATCTTTGTGTGAACATCACAGAGTGTACTTACACAAATCTAGGTGGTATAGCCTACTACACACCTCGCCTACATGGTACAGCCTATCGCCCCGAGGCTACAAACCTATGCAAAATGTTACTATACTGAATATTGTAGGCAACCATAACACAGTGGTAAATATTTGTGTATGTATCTAAACACAGAAAAGGTACAGTGGAAACATGGTTTTATAATCTCATGGGAACAGTGTGGAATTGTGGCTCATCAATGACTGAAATATTGTTATGCAGTACCTGACTATATATCCAGAATCTATGCTTAAAAACCTCCTCACAATACAAAGGAAGCCACTAATGAAAAAAATTATCAAAATATGATCAATTTATTCAGTATTACAAAAATACAAATTAAATACTAAATGCTACTTAACCTTATTATTAATAAGGGAAGCACAATTTTCTCTCATCAGATTAGCAAACATTTCAAAAGTATGATAAAATCAGGCCTGGAGTAGGGAATTAAGTGCTTGGTGTAAATGTAAATTTGCTGATATTTTTGAGGTTAATTTGGTAGAAGCTATTATAGTTAAACAAAATCAGTCTCTCTGATTCAGCAATTCTATTTCTCATGGCCCATTTTAGAAAAACATGCTCCAAGAAGCATGTGTAAGGGTGTGTTTCATGGCTTTGCTTCTAACAGTGCATGGCTTGGAATGACATAGACACCCACAGGAAGGACAAAGGCAAAATGCAACATGGCAGGGAACATTATACAGCAGATAAAATGATAACACATGCTTATATACTGTGGTGGAGAAGGAATTTTAAGAGTTATGTTGGGAAATAAGCTGTTGCAGAATAAACGCAACTTTGCGTATGACACACACAAAAACAATCAGTAATCACAGAATTACTTTAGTATTTCTTTTTTTTCTCAATGTAATTTATAGATTCACAGACTTCCGTATTTCTTTGGTGTGAATTTTTGATAGGAGATAGATAGAAAATATATTAGATAAGTAGATAGATGATAGACAGAGATAGATGATAGAGTAGATAGGTAGATAGATGATAGATAGATGATAGGATGTATAGATAGATAGAGAGTGGATGATTGCATGAATAGATGGATGGGTGAATAGATAGATGACAAAGATAGATTCATAGAGAGATATACTGCTAGATAATAGGTATAGAGATAAATATTAGATACACAGATATGTAGATATAGAATTAGATAGAGTACATGTATAAATGGATAAATGTATAGACAGATAGATGTTAAAGATAGATGGATGGAAAGATGTACAGAAAGATAAAAGGTATGTATGGATATATACATTCGATAGATGGATAGGTAGATATTCATAACTACAGAAATGCTGCTCTAGCATGAGACATATCAAATTGATAATGGTGTTTACTTTTGGAGAGGGAATTATAATTGGATATGATGATTCAGTTTGCCTTAGGATTATCTATAATTTTGGACCTTTCACGAACAGAATCGGTCCACATATTACTTGTGAAATTAAAAGTTTACTTTGTTAAAGATTATACCTGATCAAGTCCACCATGAAAAAAAACTTACTTCAAATCTATGAGGATTTATGTGTCGTGTAAGCAAAGGTTAGGAACTCTACAATGGAGAGAGACCCAATCTATTAGATTGGGATCTGCAGAGAAACAGAACCAAAGAAGTTTCTTTGAAGGCATGGGTTCATGTGACCGTAGCAGCTGGCACATCCAAAAGATAGGGCAAGGCTGCGGGCTGGGGATTCAGGCGTGAATTGATGCTGCAGTCTTGAGGCAGAATTTCTTATTATTCACAAAACCTGTTTTTGCTCTTAAGGACTTTCAACTATTATTGGATGAGACTCACTCCCATTATCCTCCTAAAGTCAACCAATTGTGGTTGTTAATGACATCCACAAAAGTCCTTCACAGCCACACCTATATTAGTGTTTGATTAAGGAGCTGAGTGCTATGGCCAAGCCAAGTTGGCACAGAAAGCTAACGTTTCATGCAGCATACTCCTGCTGCAACAAAGCACAGATGATTGCAGATTGGGGCATACAAAATTAGAATCTCCATAGCACCAAGACCATCTGGTTCCTTTTGTTTCCATTTTATTCTCTTTAAACACACCTGCAATTACAGCATCAACACTCCAGTTATTTTGAAGACGTGGAAAATTCACGGAAGGATATTTTGTTGGGTGTGCACCTCTCCTCTAGGTTCAATTTCTGTGTGAGTTCCGTCTTCCTTTCCACTCACTTTGGCATCTGAGGAAGTGCAGGGGAATGAACAAAGTCGGTTTTCCAGACTTGCAACCTGGGAGTCAGAACCAGGTCCCTGGAAGACTCACTAACATATGAGCACCTTTTATGTGCGTCCTTGGATGCTAGCCATGCTGAGTAACACTTCAATTACAACATGCTTCAAGAAACTCAATTATATCACCACTTGAGACAAGAAGGCAGATTATTTCCCGCTACTAAGTAGTTAAAATTTACTTGTTAAAATTGAAATGTTAATATTCCCAGAAAAACTTCTTTGATACTTTAGCAATTAATTCCCTGAACTTTTTCTTTCCTTTTTTTGACTCTGTCCTTTTACATAATTACACCTATACCCAGTACATGTCTGATCCTCCTCATCTCAGTTCTGAATTATTATTTATTCTGCAACCCCATAACACCACTTTTTGTGCATACCTGCCACTTTGAAATTTCTCTAGAGTAGGCAGATGACACATCGCAATTCCACATTTTATCACTAGATTTCTGAGAAGAGCCAGGTCATTCAGAGATAGATCCTACCATTTGATTTTTATATATTTTTTTTAAATGGTGAAATTTGAAGTATTTTTTCTTAGTTTGCATTGATACTTTCATAATAAGAGTATTTCTCTTCTTAGACATACTACCTAATGTTGACCTATTTATGTTTCACCCTTGAACAAGAATCAAGAGTAATTTTTCAAATTTTGATTATTTCATAAAATAGATGTATCAGTGCAGTAATGTTTCCTTTTTAAATGGCAAGAAACAAATCATTTTGCATATATGTATTAAGGAGAGTAAAGATCACTTGATGACCATCTGGAGGCAAAACCCCTTATCTGAGGCATTCAAGAAGAAATTTATAAGTAACTGGAATTTCTATACATCTCTAGAATGCACGCATGTCCAAACCCATTGTGCAACCTTTGCTGACGTCAGGGCACCAAAATGTCTACGTAACAAATATGGCTCGAATTATCCTTCAGCTCCTGCTGCAAGGTCCGTAAGTAACCCTAAAGAAAATCCACCGCAGTGCACTGGGTCCTCCCTTGCTGAAGCTCACCCCTCTTCACTCTGCTGCAGTGTTCTTTCTAATACAGTTTTCTTTTTCAAACCTATACCGTTGTCTGTAAATTCTTTTTACCACCTGTGAGCCAACCACTCTGCTACAGGGGCCTCTGACACCTTGCATGGGCATATATAAAACATTTTAAAATATATGTGTGTGCATGAAAAAATGCTCATCATCACTGGCCATCAGAGAAATGCAAATCAAAACCACAATGAGATACCATGTCACACCAGTTAGAATGGCGATCATTAAAAAGTCAAGAAACAACAGGTGCTGGAGAGGATGTGGAGAAATAGGAACACTTTCACACTGTTGGTGGGACTATAAACTAGTTCAACCATTGTGGAAGACAGTGTGGCGATTCCTCAAGGATCTAGAACTAGAAATACCATTTGACCCAGCCATCCCATTACTGGTCATATACCCAAAGGAGTATAAATCATGCTGCTATAAAGACATATGCACATGTATGTTTATTGTGGCACTATTCACAATAGCAAAGACTTGGAGCCAACCCAAATGTCCATCAATGATAGACCAGATTAAGAAAATGTGGCACATAGACACCATGGAATACTATGCAGCCATAAAAAAGGATGAGTTCATGTCCTTTGTAGGGACATGGATGAAGCTGGAAACCATCATTCTCAGCAAACTATCACAAGGACAGAAAACCAAACACCGCATGTTCTTACTCATAGTTGGGAATTGAACAATGAGAACACTTGGACACAGGAAGGGGAACATCACACACCGGGGTCTGTCATCGGGGGGAGGGGGGAGGGATAGCATTAGGAGATATACCTAATGTAAATGACGAGTTAATGGGTGCAGCAAACCAACATGGCACATGTATACATATGTAACAAACCTGCATGTTGTACACATGTACCCTAGAACTTAAAGTATAATAATAAAAAGAAAAAAATATATGTGTGTGTGTATAAAACTGAAACATATGAAACACATGGTGTCTAGAGTATACCAACTCTAGTGGATACTGTTGTTATCCATTTCAGATTCAGTCCCTTCACGGGGATATCACATCTAGTCACTAGCACCTGTGAGTATTGGCTGCTAATCACACACAGCTTCATTCTTTTCCAGAACTGTATCCTTCAAGTTTCTCCAGCCTTGTTGCTGTTGACATTTGAAGTTGGTAATTTCTTGTGATGGAGTCTCTCCTCTGCATTAGGGGATGTTTAGTAGCCTCCTTGGACTCCATCCACTAAATGCCAATAGTGAAACCACCTTTGCAAAATTGTAATGGAGGAAATTATGACAGAGAAAGAAATCAGACCTAACCGACTCCATCTTGCTTCTAACATTTAAGCTGCCCTTGTTCGTTCCTGGACATAGGCTGAACTAACTTTGGAAAGGAATTCAGTTCATGGTTTGACTCTGAAACAAAATTGATAATAGCCCTTTCACGAAAAGACCCCCTTCTTGCCTGGGGACCAGTCTGCCTTTGCAGGAGTAACAAATTAGCTACAAGATTAGAAATTACAGTTTAGGGGTCATGCAGCCTCTGTCTCCAAGAGTCTGAACCTCCTCAAATTGCTCCTGAGGATAACGTCACTATTGTATAACCTAAGATCAGTACTTGAGATATTTTGCAGACCCTGAACTGGATGGATCAGCTGACACCACCCAGACAGGTAGTCCGGCTCAACCAGTTCTGCCATCCCACCCAGGAACAGAAAACAGCAAGAAAACCTCACTTCAACCCCCTGTGATTCCATCTCCAACCTGACCAGTCAGCACTCCCCACTTCCAAAGCCCCTGCCCCCAAATTATCCTTAAAACTCCTATCCCCGAATGCTCGGGGTAGAATGATTTGAGTAATAATAAAACTTAGTCTCCAGCACAGCCGGCTCTGCGTGAATTACTATTTCTTTATTGCAATTCTCCTGTCTTGATAAATCGACTCTGTCTAGGCAGCACACAAGATAAACCCATTGGGAGGTTACAATAGCATCCCCGGTTGGGAAAAGCAAAACCATCTCCAGATATTGCCACATGTCCACTGATAGGCAAAATCACCCCTTGTTTAGAAATATCACCCTAGGCTGATAAGAGCCAAATTGCCTGGGAATGTCAAAGAGGTTACACAGCCCTCTCCTCGGTGATCCCATTCCAAGTCCTCTTCTTTCTTTTCCTGCTCCTCCTCTTCCTTTTCCTCCTTCTCCCCCTCCTCTTCCTCCTCCTCCCCCTCCTCTTCCTCCTCCTACTCTTCCTTCTCCTCCTCCTCCCCTACCTCAATGAGGGCAGCTCTGTGGTGCTTTTTTTAATTGAAGACCTCCATGTAGGATGGGCAGAACTAGACTCTAGCTGAAGTTACAAGTTAACTAAACTTCTTCCTCTGCCCTATCTGCTTCCTTACCCTAGAGTAAGGATAGAGCAGGATGAGCTTTAGGAAATTCAGCCAAGACAGCAAAATATTTTAGTGTGCTTATATTTCTGCTGGTCTTCCCCCTCCTGCTCCTCCCATCCCCCAATAAGGACAATTCTCTGGTGATCCTTCCCACTCAAAACCTCCCTGTAGGATCAGCATGAAGCTAGACTCCAGCTAAAGGTACACCTTTGCTGAATTTCTCCTCTGCCCTATTCTGTTTTTCTTCCTTACTCTCATCAATTTTTCTTTTGAACACATACTACTCTCAACAAGTCACCTGCACAAGAACATCTTACCCTTGGGTCTGCTGCTCCAGAATTCAGCCCAAGATAGAAAAGTATTTCAATATGTTTATATCCCTCCTCCTCCTCCTCCTCCTCGTCTTTCTTCTGCTCCTCTTCCTCCTCCTCTTCATCTTAATAGATGCTATGCACGAGGTATTGCATGAGATAGTTCACGTATCTTCATCCTTATCATCTTCCATTTCTATCCATTAGTACATGGGGCTTCACAAGGATTAAGAAACTTGCCTGCTGTGTTATGGCTGATTAGTGACAAATAGGGGGTGCATTAGGCATATGTTTTAAAATAATTCTAGACATAAACACTGCAAAAGAGCTTTGCCAGCTCCAAAGTGCTCTACCCATGAACCTGTCATTTTGCCTTCTGACAAGGGGGCACAGATTTAGCTAAAAATGAATGTCACGTGGTGTTTTCCCCAAGCATGCAGTGATGTATCTTCATCGCTGTTTTGGTTGAAATGCTGTGCAAAGATGATTTCTAAAGACAAGCATCTGTTTTGAGCACAGAAGCAAAAACACCTGGAGCATGTATTGTATTATAGATGCATTATTGTGTGGGTATGTACCTGTGTGTTTGTGTGTTGGACTCTTGCAATATGCATTGAGAACTTAGCAAGGTGTAAGAGGTCACACCTGAATATACTTGTTTGTTGACAGAATTAAAGTCCCACTTGGTGCCCATTTTTCCACACTCAAAAACTACAGTGTGGTTGTTTATAGAGAAGGCACCCAGTAATTAGTTTTGTAGGCTGAGCCAAATTTTTGGCTTGCCTGATTATTTGCTGGAGGTCTGAAGGTGCAAAATATATCATTACTTTTGGGCTCCTGACCACCTAATTTAATTCACCCATGCAGAAGTTGTCTTGCTCGAATAAGAAAATAAATGAAGCTCAAGTCACCTTCTTGCCCTTGTGTTGTTTATTTGAAGGGTCATCTCTAACTTTATGATCCATGACCATCCAGAGTAACAGACACGCTAAATTTCTGAGGGAAGCAAGCTTTTAATATTTCTAAATTCTAAACAACCATACGCATTTGTCTATGTTCCTGGACCAACATATTTGTGTCTGTTTTCTGCCACATTTGATCTGATACTATTATATCTGTATTTTGAGAAAGGTAATTTTTTTTTTATAATGGGAGATAGAGTTGTAAGATAAACCCATTGTAACTCCTGCCATTATTTCAAGGATAGAGCATTCTAGGTTCAAATCATCTAATCTGGAATATCATTTCTCTTGGTCAAAGTTGGACGGAACCTCGTTAGCCTCAAGATATGTATTAGTCCTGCCAGGCAACACCGGCAGTCTGAAAAGATTGCATTTCATTTACTGAATGGTGGCCTCTGCCAGCCTTGCCTGCAAGAATCATTTAGCACCGCCTCGTAAATAAATACAGACTGCCACTTTCCCCAGGGCAGCCTCTGTGGAAGGACTGGACTTCAGCAGCAGCTGCAAATCCGAGCTCACTCTCTGCTGAGTCTCTGCAATTTGGGTGGCTGCTAGATGAGTCCCCAGCTCATTTTCTCTTTCCAGAGTGCCTGAAGAGGAGCACATTTCTCTGCATCCAGAAGCTGGGTTACTCTCTGCGTGTCCACCTCAACTTCAAAGACCACTGACAGCCTCTCAGTTGGAGGTGACCTCAGAACCCTCCAGACGACTTCTGGTTCCCTATAGTTAGGTGAGACTCTTTCAAGCCCTCTCTAACTTTGGTAGGAATTTTTCTATACCACTCATATGCTAAGGTATTAGATAATTATTTTGAAAATAAATTTTCCGTGTATAGCTGATATAGGTATAGCTAGTACATATGTAGCTAAGTATGTATAATTTTATATAGGAAATTTATTTTAAAAATAGCTTATATATGTAATTATATATAACTAATATGTAGCTAATATATAAGTAATTACATATAGCTAATATATACATAATTATATGTAGCTAATGTATGTAACTATACATAGCTAATATATATGCGATTTTATGTATAGCTAATATATATGTAAATATATAGAGCTAATATATGTAATTATATATAGCTAATGTATATACAATTATATATACCTAATATACGTAATTTTATATATAGCTAATACATATGTAACTATATGTAGCTAATATATGTAATTATATATAACTAATTTGTTTGTAATTATATATAGCTAATATGTATGTAGCTAAATATATGTAATTTTATGTAGCTAATATATAAAAATATATAAAGCTAATATATATGTAATTATATATAGCTAATATATGTAATTATATATAGCTAATATATGTAATTATATATAGTTAATATGTATATAATTATATATAACTATTATATATATAGTTAATATGTATATAATTATATATAACTATTATATATATAGTTAATATGTACATAATTCTACATAGCTAATATATATGTAGCTTCTATGTATAATTATATAGTATAATTACATATTTCTTATTACATAATATATAAATACTTAAATATCATGTTATAATTACATATATTATTTTATGTTATATTATTAGAATATGCATAAAAGATCAGAGAGGTAATATATTTAACAGATATTTCAAGAATTATATAACCTGTCGTACATTTAAAACTTGTCTTTCATTAAGCAAAAAGATGTGAGGTCTTTTTCCAGAACATCTTTTGTGGTTTTTCAGATGGACAGACACTGAGGAAATCGTTTCTCACTAGGTGGGCAGATGGAATCAGGAATATAGAGAGGGCGTGGCAGCCTGACCAGAAAATATCATGGCATCAGTTCAACGCATCCCAAAAACTCACTTAAAAGCCAAAGGCAGGCCGGGTGTGGTGGCTCATGCCTATAATCCCAGCACTTTGGGAGGCTGAGGCAGGTGGATCACCTGAGGTCGGGAGTTCAAGACCAGCCTGACCAACATGGAGAAACCCCATCTCTACTAAAAATACAAAATTAGCCAGGTGTGGTGGCGCATGCCTGTAATCCCAGCTACTCAGGAGGCTGAGGCAGGAGAATGGCTTGAACCTGGGAGGCGGAGGCTGCAGTGAGCTGAGATCGCGCCATTGCACTCTAGACTGGGCAACAAGAGCGAAACTCCATCAAAAAAAAAAAAAAAAAAAAAAAAGCCAAAGACAAACAAATCATCTGACAGCTGCAAAGAAAAGTGCAAGTCCCTATGTTTTGTTTTGTTTTTCATTCTATTTCCAGGGTTCTTCTTTCCTGTATTCCCTTCCCTCTCATCTTTTTTTTTCATTCCTTCTTTCCTTCCTCTCAATCTGCTTGAAAAAAAAAAGGATTTTTGTTCACTCAGCATAGTTTCGTATGATTTTTAGCTGCTATGCAAAATTATTCAGAATGAGCAAAAGTCCTTTTTTTGCTCATAATGAAAACATAATAATTATGACCCTTTGATAATTATTTGATTGTGATGATGGTAAGGGAAAGAATGTAAAGGAATATCAAAACACTTTTTGAGAAGCCTGGGATAAACTTCACATTTTCCATATTCAACTTAAGCCAGCTTACAGGAGAGCATTTTTGATAATAAACATTAACTTCTTTGCAAGGAAAATATCAATTTTGTTCTTTGTTTTGCTTTAATAGTGTTCACGTTCACGTTCATGTTTTTGCACTCCGGAGCCGCGGTGGATCATGGATTGTATTTCGAGCAGACAACTCTTCTAAAGGGATGTTTAAGTGCTATGGAATCTTGAATGCAGGATCCAAAACCTGCCTGATGGGAGACAGCTGGCACCTTGAGCAATGCGTGCATATATTTTGTCTCTAGATAAACTAAGGTCCACAGACCAGTGCCATTAGCCAACAAGTTGAGTATCCTTGAAATCCATTTGGATGCCCAGCACACACATATTTTTTTAATTTCCATTTTTATTTTGTATTCAAGAATACATGTGGGGGTTTGTTACCTGGGTATGTTGTGTGATGCTGAGGTTTGTGGTATGATTGAATCTGTCACCCATGTTCTGGGCATAGTACCCAATAGGTAGTTTTCCAACCCTTGTCCCCCTCCCTCCCCAACCCCTAGTAGACGGCGGTTTATATTGTTCCCATCTTTGTGTCCCTGCGTACCCAATGTTTAGCTCCAGCATGTAAGAGAGAACATGTGGTGCTTGATTTTCTGTTTCTGCATTACTTGACTTAGGATGATGGCCTCCAGTTGCATCCATGTTGCTGCAGAGGATATAATTTTGTTCTTTTTTATGGCTGCATAGTATTCCATGGTATAGCTGCACCACATTTTCTTTATCCAATCCACAGGTGATGTATGCTTATGTTGATTCTATGTCTTTGCTATTGTGAATGGCAGCATACACATTTATACAGGGTCCCAAGAGGACCGTGTGCCATTTGTGTTTCCAGAGCTAGGCAGAGGAGTAGGATGGGGGAAACAGGAATCTAACAATCTATGTACAAGGAGAAAGTATATTTTTATCTAGCAAGGAAAAAAACACATCTCAAAGCCATCACTCCCCTGAACTTCGTATTTTTGCTAACATCACATCCCTTAGATAAAGGAAATAAAAAACTGTTTAAAATGTTGCTATTAGAGTCAGGCCGAATAAATACATCACCAAGAAAGAAAAGTTATACTGTCTTCTGTCCTGCCCTCCAGAAGGAGTTTATACTTTAGAACATAAAACAATTCAGCGACACCTTTCAATTTACTTTGGGGTTCCAAGACAGAGACTTTATAAAATATACTCTCAAACAAATAGAAAGAGCTTCCTGCCCCCAGGAGACATTTTAGCTCTCTCAGAGCCTGTCTCCAATATTGATGAATGACCCTGAAGCTCCTTGCAGGGAGATTGGTAAGTCTCTCTTTGAGAATTACTGAGAGCACACCCCCAGCAGGTAATACCTATGACCATTCCTGGTAGTTCTGCTTGTTGGTTAAATCCTTCTGCACGGCTTCCCTTGGGTCATTTAGTTAAAGAAATGCCTTTAATTTCTTCATGAAGTAAAATAAATATATCATGGTTAACAGATAATAAATATTTGAATGCGGTAATGGAAGATTAAACATACTCTCACAATTTGAGTTCAATATTGCTATATTACAGAGATAGCACAGATGGAAAAATTCTAAACAGATAAGGAAACCCTGGGGTACACACGGATGTTTGATATTTCTCCCGTCAATATTGTGTACTGCACTGGATCGAAAATGTGAATGTACCAGCAATATTTTTTTCTCCATTGGATTTTATGCCAAGTCAAATGAATATAACAGATAAGTCAGGATAGAGATAGTATAAACATTTGTGTGCAGGTTTTTTTGTGCATATAAGTTTTCAATTCAGTTGGGTTAATAACAGGAGCATGACTGCTGGATTATATGGTATGATTACAATTAGCTTTGTAATAAATGACCAAACTTTCTTCCTAAATGACTTTACTCACCAGTAAAGAGTGAGAATTTGTGTTTCTCTGTATTCTTGTCAGCATTTGGTATTATAGAAATTTGGGATTTTAGTCATTCTAGTAGGTGTGTAGTGCTATCACATTGTTGATTTAATTTGCAATTCCCTAATGAAAACTGTTGTTGAACATCTTTTCATATGCTCATTTGCCATCTGTATACCTTAGCTGTTGTCTGTTTAAATACTTTCTTCAGTTTTTTAATTAGAATAGTTTGTTCTCTTATTTTAAGAGTGCTATGTTAAGAGCTTTTTGTGTATGCTGGCTACAGATCTTTTACCAGACATATATTTTGGGTATATTTTATTCTACAACCTGAGTTTCCTTTCAAGTTTTAACAGTGTATTGCATACTGTAGAAGTTTTTAACTTGAATAAAGTCCAACATTTCCTGTCTTTCATAGATTGTGCTTTTAGATTTAATTAACTTGATTGTGGTAATCATTTTACATTATATTTAGATATGTATGCATATACATATGTGTGAGTGCATGTATGTATGTGTATTATATGGGTTTGTGTGTGTGTATTTGCAAATGAGATGATTTTATTTTTGCAGAGAATCCCCGAGATGTAACAACAAAAATGCCTCTAGGAATTAATAAGTGTCTATACAAAGATGACAGGACACAAGGTTAATATACAAAACTCAGCTGATTGCCTGCAGATAGGCATAAGCCACTAGACATTAAAGAAACAATTAAAGGGGTCTTTGAGAAATGGCTGAATCTAGGGCTGGGGCCCTAGGGCTGGGGGCAGAAAATACACATAGTTGTGTGTGTATAAATTTAAGGTGTGTAGTGTGATGCTTATATAAGAATCACATTGCACACAATTTTATTCATAAATTATATCTCAATAAATATGGAGGGGTACTCAACAAAAGTACCTCACGAGCAAACCAAAGACATGGAGAATTTTTTTCCTATTTTTTTCTAGATGTTTTACAGCTTTTCATGTTACACTGAAGTTCCTGATCCATATTTTGTTAATTTTTGTAAAAGGTGTAAGGTTTTTGTCTTCCAGCAAAGGTACATTCCATTTTTTTCAGCATCATTTGTTGAAACGGCCACATATCCCTCCATTGACTGCCTTCACACATTTGACAAAGATTCGTTGTTCATATTCACATGAATCTATGTCTTGCTCTCTGTTCTGTTTCATTGCACATGTGTGCATTCTTTTAATAATACTATGGCCTCTCAGTGGTTGTAGCCTTTCACTGCTTGAAACTGGGTCATTTGACATCTCCAGCTTTGTTCATCTTCTTCAGCTTTGTGTTGGCTATTCTGGGTCTTTTGCCATTCCATTTAAACTTCATAAACATTTTGTCCCATCTACAAAATAGCTTGCTGGTATTGTGATTGAGAGTACATTTCACTTATACATAACATTAGAAACAATGGCTATCTTAATTGTATTGAGTTTTCAAAAACATGAACATAAAATTTCTCTCCATTTCCTCAGATCTTCTTTCATTACTTTCATCAGAGTTTTCAACTTTTCCACATACAGACCCTGTACAGATATTATTAGATT
Source organism: Pongo pygmaeus (assembly GCF_028885625.2). Lineage (NCBI taxonomy): Eukaryota > Metazoa > Chordata > Mammalia > Primates > Hominidae > Pongo > Pongo pygmaeus. The sequence continues at coordinate 6,199,999 of NC_072396.2, read as the reverse complement.
TATTCCTAAAATATTTGTCTTTTGGTGATATTGTTTATAGGGTCTGGGCTTATTTTGTGTATTTCCTGCCCCAACTCTAGAATCAGCCATTTCTCAAAGACCCTTTTAATTATTTCTTTAATGTCTAGTTTCTCAGCCTGTCAATAGGTAATCAACAAATTTTTGTATATTAACCTTGTGTCCTGTAGCCTTTGTATAGACACTGATTAATTCTCAGAGGTATTTTTGTTGTTACATCTTTGGTATTCTCTGCAAAAGACAAAAAAACTCATCTGCAAATAAAGATGATTTGATTTTTTCCCTTCCTAATCTGCAAATTATTATTATTATTATTATTATTATTATTATTATTATTATTATTTTGAGACGGAGTCTCACTCTGTCGCCCAGGCTGGAGTGCAGTGGCGTGATCTCGGCTCACGACAAGCTCCGCCTCCCGGTTTCACGCCATTCTCCTGCCTCAGCCTCCCGAGTAGCTGGGACTACAGGCGCCCGCCACCACGCCTGGCTAATTTTTCGTATTTTTAGTAGAGACGTGGTTTCACTGTGTTGGCCAGGATGGTCTCGATCTCCTGACCTCATGATCCGTCCGCCTTGGCCTCCCAAAGTGCTGGGATTACAGGCGTGAGCCACTGCGCCTGGCCTTAACTTTTTTTCTAGCTAGCTAGGACTGGTCATTCAGTACTATGTTATACAGGACTGTTGAGGAAAGTCATCCTCATGATTTTGCTAATATTATGAGAGGGAGATAATCCAGCTTCTCACTGGATGTTAAGAATAACATTACAGCTGTGTTTTTCTTGGATATTTTAAAATCAAGTTAAGGAGTCATCTCCTGATTCTAGTTTGCTAAGAATTTTTATAATAAATGAGTATTGAATTTTTGTCAAAAGCTTTATCTGCATCTAATTATAAGTTCAGATGATTTCTTTTTCCTTCTTTGGACCACTGATATGGTATATTACATTAATTAATTTAAAAATGTTGAACTTATTTTGCATACTACAAATAAATGCCGACTGGTTGTGCAGTATAATTACTTTATTTCTTTTCCCCTCCTTTTTCAGTCTTTGGTTTTAATTAAGCGTTTTGTATGACTTCAATTTCCCTTTATTTTTCACACATTAATTCTACTTCTTTTAACAAATGTATTCTTTTACCTAGGATTATCAATATACCTTTTAAATTAATTTACATCCCACCTCAAATATCGCTGAATCACTTCCTGTATAGTTTGAGTAATTTATAATAAAGTGTTCCCAATTTCTCTGTCTTGTTCACTATAACATTGCCTTAATTCATTTCATTGATCTGTATGCTACAATCACTCAATATATTATGATAATTACTATAAAGAAATAGTTATCTATTATATCAATTAAGTATAGAAAAGTAAAAATATTTTATTCTACATTTTTTATTCCTTCTCTGAAGTTCCCTTTTTCCTTACTGGATCCAAGTTTCTGAACTATAGCATTTTTCTTCAACCTGAAGAACCTCTTCAAACATTTCTAGTGGGCCTGTCTGTGGAGATAAATTATTTGAGTTTTTATTTTTATGAGAAAGTCTATTTCTTCTTCACTTTTTGAAGATAATGTTATTAGACACAGAATTCTAGGATGATGGTTGTTTGGTTGTTTTCTTTCAATACTTTAAATATTTTACTCCATTCTCTTCTTGCTTGCATGGTTTTTGATGAGAAGTCCACCGTTTTGTTTGTTTTTTTAATACTCAGCTCACTGCAACTTCTGCCTCCCAGGTTCAAGTGATTCTCCTGCCTCAGCCTCCCGGTAGCTGGGATTACAGGCGCCTGCCACCTCCCCCGACTAATTTTGTACTTTTAATAAAAATGGGGTTTCACTATGTTGACCATGCTGGTCTTGAACTCTTTACCTAAAGTGATCTGCCCTCTTTGGCCTCCCAAAATGCTGAGTTTACAGGCGTGAGCCACCATGCCTGGCCAATTCTTTTTAAAATTTATTTATGTTTTTATTTCCATAGGATTTTGGGAAACAGGTGGTGTTTGGTTACATGAGTAAGTTCTTTAGTGGTGATTTGTGAGATTTTGATGCACCCATCACCCAAGCAATATACACTGTACCCAATGTATAGTGTTTTATCCCTCAATGTGTAGTCTTTTATCCCTCTCCCACCCTTTCCCCCAAGTCCCCAAAGTCCATTTTGTCATTCTTATGCCTTTCCGTCCTCTTGGCTTAGCTCCCACTTACGAGTGAGAACATACGATGTTTAGTTTTCCATTCCTGAGTTACTTCACTTAGAATGATGGTCTCCAATTCTATCCAGGTTGCTGTGAATGCCATTATTTCATTCCTTTTTATGACTGAATAGTATTCCATGGTGTGTGTGTGTGTGTGTGTGTGTGTGTGTGTGTATGTATAGATATATATCACATATATATCACATTTAATTGTGAGACATGTATATATATATCACATTTAATTGTGAGATATGTATATATATATATCACAATTTCTTCATCCATTCATTGATTTATGGGCATTTGGGCCAGTTCCATAGTTTTGCAATTGCGAATTGTGCTGCTATAAACATGCATGTGGAAGTATCTTTTTTGCATAATGATGAGCAGTCCACTGTTAATTCTTGTCCTCATTTATCTATAGGGAAGGTGCTCTTCAACCCCCTTCCCAGCTTTTTTCAAGATTTTCTTTGTTTCTGGTTTTCTGCAGTTTGAAAGCAAAATGCTTATGTGTAGCTGTTGGTATTCATCTTGCTTGGTGTTCTCTGAGGTTTCTAGACAATGATCAATGTCAGCCATTAATTCTAGAAAATTCTCAGCTATTCTTACCTCAAGTATTTTTTTCTGTTCCATTCTCTTTTTCTTCTCCTTCTGATATTTCAATTATAAATAAGTCCAGCTTTTGTAATTATCCCACAGTTCTTGGTTATTCTGTTTTTGTTTATTTTTTTTTTTATCTTTCAATTTGGGGTGTGTCATCACTGAAACTGGAAGTCTTTCTTCAATTATTTTTAGCATGTTATTTTGTATTGTGTTACAGTATTGAACCCTTCTAGGGTATCCCTAGTCTGTTTTAAGATGCTGGGTGAACTGATCATCCATGGGTTACATAAGCAAGCATGGAAACTGGGTCTCAATAGGATATGATTGGTCATCTAGAAACAAACCAACACCTACGTGTTTGGCATTCTGGAATTTTCTCTTCAGGAATTTATAGCTTGTATAATAAAAATGTTGCCAGTATAATATAGAATTCCATCAATGGAACAGTAGTTAAAAAAAAAAAAAAAGAAAAAACAAAACAAGAACAACAACTTATGAAAACAACTATCCTCAAGGCACTGCTAATACTTTTTTTGAACAAATTCTGTTTTCTCTCCAGTGTAATATTTCTGCCATACCAGAGCACTGGGCTTGGATTAAATTAAATGGTTTACTGGCTTAGTTAAGTCACTAGAAAAGAGAAGAAGAGAAATTACCTTTATTGAGTTAACAGTTATATATCAAATAGCATACAGGACATACGTTATCCAATGTTAGTCTCACTATATGATGGCACAGGCTAGCATATATTATCATTTTCCCTGCTATCCACTAAGGCAGGACAAGAGTAGGTAACAGATTTCAAAGCCAGGGTTTCCCCTGCCGCAGAACATAGGCCTCCTTTTAATCTCATCTTTGCTTTCTTTCTCCCTGCATATAATTAGGGCAGAGACCGCTTTCATTTTAATCATATCTTCGTCCTTGGATCTCAGTAAGGACCTAGCATACATTAGACACTAGGTATGTCTTGCATACACACAGAAAGAGAGAGAGAAAAAAAATGGGAGGCCATGTCAGTTTGACTTTGATATGGTTTTGCTGCATCCCCATCCAAATTTCACCTTGAATTGTAATAATCCCCACGTCAAGGGCAGGGCCAGGTGGAGATAATTGAATCATAGGGGACGTTTCCTTCATACTGTTCGCATGGTAGTGAATAAGTCTCATGAGATCTGATGGTTTTATAAATGGGAGTTCCTCTGCACAAGCTTTCTTGCCTGCCACCATGTAAGACATGACTTTGCTCCTCATTCGCCTTCCGCCATGATTGTGAGGCCTCCCCAGCCACATGGAACTGTGAGTCAATTAAACCTCTTTCCTTTATAAATTACCTAGACTTGGGTATGTCTTTATTAGCAAGGTGAGAACAGACTAATACAGTCTTCAATACTTGTACCCTTTTATTCGCAAAACGAAACGTGCTCTGATACTTTGGAAACATTGCTTAAGCTGCCTTATTCTAATTTTCTCTCCTCTACACTGATGGGATTAACTACAAGATTAACTACAAGATTAACTACAGGCACTCAGAAATCCCAGTTGCATTTCTCTTCCTCCCTCAGCCCCATGTTGACACATGGATGTCAAAGAGCCTGAGAAGGAAGGAGGCTTGCTTTAGTGACGCTGAGTAAACAATGAGTGGATCCTTGGTATGTGATGTGTACACATCTTTATGAAGATGGGATTGATGGAAGAATAGAAGATTGAGACTATTGATGGAGGGACATGGGTCAATGTTTGTTAAGTTTATATTGGGAGGTTAGTCTTGAACTCTGTGTGTGTACATGTGTAGTCTAATGTGTGTATATGTATACAGTTGACCGTGGAACAATGCAAGGATTAGCAGCACCAACCTCCACAGTGTCAAAAATCTGTGTATAACTTTTGACTTGCCCAAAACTTAACTACTAATAGCCTACAGTTGACCTGAAGCCTTACCCGTAACATAAACAACTAATTAACAAATATTTTTTATGTTCTATCTATTATATACTGTATTCTTACAATAAAGTAAGCTAGAGAAAAGGAAATATTAATAAGAAAATCATAATGAAGACAAAATGTATTTACTATTTTTTTGCCATTTTTTTTTTATTTTTTATTATTATTATACTTTAAGTTTTAGGGTACATGTGCACAATGTGCAGGTTAGTTACATATGTATACATGTGCCATGCTGGTGTGCTGCACCCGTTAACTCGCCATTTAGCATTAGGTATATCTCCTAATGCTATCCCTTCCCCCTCCCCCCATCCCACAACAGTCCCCAGAGTGTGATGTTCCCCTTCCTGTGTCCATGTGTTCTCATTGTTCAATTCCCATCTATGAGTGAGAACATGCGGTGTTTGATTTTTTGTCCTTGCGATAGTTTACTGAGAATGATGATTTCCAATTTCATCCATGTCCCTACAAAGGACATGAACTCATCATTTTTTATGGCTACATAGTATTCCATGGTGTATATGTGCCACATTTTCTTAATCCAGTCTATCATTGTTGGACATTTGGGTTGGTTCCAAGTCTTTGCTATTGTGAAGAGTGCCTCTTCAAGGAGAACTATAAACCACTGCTCAATGAAATAAAAGAGGATACAAACAAATGGAAGAACATTCCATGCTCATGGGTAGGAAGAATCAATATCGTGAAAACGGCCATACTGCCCAAGGTAATTTATAGATTCAATGCCATCCCCATCAAGCTACCAATGACTTTCTTCACAGAATTGGAAAAAACTAAAGTTCATATGGAGCCAAAAAAGAGCCCACATCGCCAAGTCAATCCTAAGCCAAAAGAACAAAGCTGGAGGCATCACGCTACCTGACTTCAAACTATACTACAAGGCTACAGTAACCAAAACAGCATAGTACTGGTACCAAAACAGAGATATAGATCAATGGAACAGAACAGAGCCCTCAGAAATAATGCCGCATAGCTACAACTATCTGATCTTTGACAAACCTGAGGAAAGCAATGGGGAAAGGATTCCCTATTTAATAAATGGTGCTGGGAAAACTGGCTAGCCATATGGAGAAAGCTGAAACTGGATCCCTTCCTTACACCTTATACAAAAAATAATTCAAGATGGATTAAAGACTTAAACGTTAGACCTAAAACCATAAAAACCCTAGAAGAAAACCTAGGCATTACCGTTCAGGACATAGGCATGGGCAAGGACTTCATGTCTAAAACACCAAAAGCAATGGCAACAAAAGCCAAAATTGACAAATGGCATCTAATTAAACTCAAGAGCTTCTGCACAGCAAAAGAAACTACCATCAGAGTGAACAGGCAACCTACAAAATGGGAGAAAATTTTCGCAACCTGCTCATCTGACAAAGGGCTAATATCCAGAATCTACAATGAACTCAAACAAATTTACAAGAAAAAAACAAACAACCCCATCAAAAAGTGGGCAAAGAATATGAACAGACACTTCTCAAAAGAAGACATTTATGCAGCCAAAAAACACATGAAAAAATGGTCATCATCACTGGCCATCAGAAAAATGCAAATCAAAACCACAATGAGATACCATCTCACACCAGTTAGAATGGTGATCATTAAAAAGTCAGGAAACAACAGGTGCTGGAGAGGATGTGGAGAAATAGGAACACTTTTACACTGTTGGTGGGACTGTAAACTAATTCAACCATTGTGGAAGTCAGTGTGGCGATTCCTCAGGGATCTAGAACTAGAAATACCATTTGACCCAGCCATGCCGTTACTCGGTATATACCCAAAGGACTATAAATCATGCTGCTATAAAGACACATGCACGCATATGTTTATTGCGGCACTATTCACTAAATGTATTTACTATTCTTAAGTGGAAAGAGGTCATCATAAATGTCTTCATCTCTGCCATCTTCATGTTGAGTAGACTGAGGAGGAGGAGGTGAGAGAGGAGGGGGTTGGTCTTGCTGTCTCAGAGGAGGCAGAGGTGGAAGAAAAGCCATGTATAAGTGCACCTGTGTAGTTCAAACCTGTGTTGTTGAACAGTTGACTGTATCTGAATGTGTATCTATTCTCAAGTTGCTACAAAATTCTCCAGAGGGAGAGTAGCACATCAATTTTAAGCAGAGGAAGGATAATATTGGCTGGGTCAGGAAAGTAAATATAGAACAAAAGTAAATGTTTTCATAGGATTTATGGAAACTAGGGCAAATGCTAAGAAAACTCACTAAATAGCCCTTTAGGAAAGCCTTGCCAACATTTTCCAAAATACTCCGAGTTAATTAGTCAAGGACACTCTAAGTCAGAATGGGCCACATGGAAAAATGTTCTCTTGATAGAACATCTTACTTTTAATCACATGTGAACACAGGACAGGTGAGCACAAACAATTTCGAAATAATCTACATCCATTAATTGTCTTCTCAAACCTGTGTTTATCTGCAAATGCTAGAGCCGAAAACGTGCATGAGAGATTTTCGTTTTCTTGATATGAGCGGCAAATAATTGCAGAGTTCTGAAACAGAATTGTAGAAGTCTGTAAAGTTTTTGGAGGACGTATTGAAGGGAGGCTCCTAGGAGCCTAGAAGAGCCAGCTGCATAATATCCGGAAGCTTGGCCCTATCTCAGCAGGAATGTCAGACAGGATAATTACTTCCCTGTAAGAAAGTGAAGTTGTTTAATTCCCAAAAGTCCGCTAAGTTATTTGTATCAGTGAGCTGTTTGAGAGTGCCATTAGTATCGGGAAGGCACTCTTTGATTTTTATCAGTCACGTACATTCCTCTCATATCAGCTTCATAACCCAGCCCTTATCTCTGATCCGTGAACAGAGACTAACAAAGTCCCAGGGAACAGCCAGCAATGAAAACAATTTATATTCTTCAAAGAATGCAAAAGTATCTGATTCTATCTGTACCCTCAGATAGAGGCTTAAATATAAAGTTTGTGAAATATTATAAATCTCCCTTCACTGCACCGTATTTATCAGTTTTAGATTGGTTTTTAAAATGGCCTCCTCAACAAAGGTTTTTATTAGGCAGATAATGACTTTCTGATGGGTATTTAGTGGAATTGTTGACTATCCCTCAACTATATACACTAAACATAAGAAGACCTTAAAATCCCCAAACCTACATTTAAATGATTTTTGTCCTAAAATATTATAGATTAAAGAACAAAAACCAAAAAACAACTAATCAACTTTCCCATAACTATTCCTGCCTGATGTATTCAAAGGCAATTTGCAGCCCTTGTAATTTATGGATTTCTCACAAAGAATAAAAAAAAATATTAAAAAAAATTTAAAAACCTTTACCCTAAAGCACATTTATGTATAGGAGAGGCCCTATTTGAAGTTCATCATAAAAATTTACTTTTATTTTGTCCTCCCAAGCACGCTAGAGTATTTGGTTCTTTCAGAAGTCATCAATATTATTGTTGTCTAAAGACTTCAGAAAGCCAGATTGTCTCAAAAACTATTTCTTCTTTGCTTGCCTGGGTACTTTCTAATTCCATCTTTAACCTTTTATACCAGTTAAAGCCAATTATTTAACTTGCTTTGTTTGTCTTTCAGAGACTAAATTATGTTCACAAAAGAGTAGCAGATAATATATGACAAGCACAAAGAAAAAAACATATTTAGTAGTTGTATTATTACTTTCAGCAATACAAATGGCCATGGAAAGTAATTTAAGTCTGGGTGCGGTGGCTCAGGCTTGTAATCCCAGCACTTTGGGAGGGCAAGGTTGGGGGATCACCTGAGGTCAGAAGTTTGAGACCAGCCTAACCAAGATGGTGAAACCCCGTCTCTACAAAAAATACAAAAAATTAGCCAGGTGTGGTGGTGAGCTCCTGTAATCCCAGCTACTCGGGGGGCTCAGGCAGAAGGATTGCTAGAACCTAGAAGGTGGAGGCTGCAGTAAGCTGAGATCACGCCATTGCACTCCAGCCTGGGCAACAAGAGTGAAACTCCATCTCAAAAAGGAAAACAAAAACAAAAAAAAACCTAAGCAATATGAAGAATTGCATATCGGAAGTATCATTTTGTTTCTTCCCAAAAATAACACACTGTAATTTTGTTAAGAAATGTTTTAGATAATACTTTATTTTAAAAGGAAACATTTTCTACTAATTTAAAAAGTGGAGTGTCACAGAGATCCTTGACAAAGCAAGCTCTCTGTAAGATAAAAATATAGGTGAGAAGAGATAATTACTTGAATGATAATCATTATAAAAATAACCACAAATCCTGCATCACTAGATACCTGGTGATTTCTCAGATATTTAATAGTGATAACAGACTCATTAGGTCAGTACATTCAGTGCTATTAGGATTATTCTTCTTTTAGTAATCAGGAACTGGGACCACTGAATCAAAGATGACTATGTAAGTTGGAAGCAAAAAAGGAAGAATGGAAGGAAAGAAAGACAGGAGGAGGGAAGGGAGAGAAGGAAGAAGGAAAGGAAGGAAAGAAAGGAGGAGGGAAGGAAGGAAAGGAGGAGGGAGGGAAGGAAGGAGGAAGGGAAAGAAAAAAGGAAGGAGGGAAGGAAGGAAGGAAGGAAAGAAGGAAGGAAGGGAGGGACGGAGGGAGGGAGGGAGGAACAGGGGAGAGAGGGAGGGAGAGAGGAAGAAAGGAAGAGGTGGGGGAGGAAAGGGGAAGAGATAAAAAACAGGAAAAAGGAAGGAGGAAGCAGCAGGGGAGGGCGGGAGGGATGAGGAAAGAAAACATGAGCAGTAGATGTCCAGAAACGAATGTCTATCATATCTTGTTATACCCTGTGATATGCTTTGGCTGTGTCCCCACCCAAATCTCATCTTTAATTGTAGTTCTCATAATCCCCATGTGTCATAGGAAGGACTCGGTGGGAGGTAATTTAATCAGGGGTGTGGTTACCACCATGCTGCTGTTCTCTTGATAGTGAGTGAGTTCTCATGCGATCTGATGGTTTTATAAGGGGCTTTTCCCCCTTTTGCTCAGCATTTCTCCTTCCTGCCACCATGTGAAGAAGGATGTGTTTGCTCTCCTTCCGCCATGACTGTAAGTTTCCTGAGACCTCTCCAGCCGTGGGGAGCTGTGAGTCAATTAAACCTCTTTCCTTCATAAATTACCCAGTCTCAGGTATGTCTGTATTAGCAGCATGAGAATGGACTAACACACCCTATCATCATTCTTGAGTAATGCAAGGCACAAGTATTGGATAGTAACTTGGAATGACTTCAAGGTGTGCAGTATATGGGGAAAATCTGGATTTTCTCACAAGATCTTGCCTTTGCTAGCTGTGTGACAGGGTGATTTCTGGACACCTTTGTCTCCATTTGTGCATCAGTAAGTGGAGGGGAATGATTCTTTCCTCTCATACTTGATGTGTAGAGTAAGTGGGATATTTGCATGCCCAGAATGGGGCCTGCCTTTTATTTAGTCCCGTATTTTAGTCCCTTATGGTACTTTCTTTCACATTTTAGAAATTGTCTTTGGTTGAACTTGAATAATATCAACTTCACGGCCTCCTTTTCCCTTCTCAGAGGGCACATTTCTTCTTCTGCCACAGTGGGATATTTATCTCTAAATAAAACTGCCCTTGTTTTAAACCCACATTGCTGGCAATCAGGTCAGATAATGCAAAAAGGGAGTAAAGTGTCAAAAAAACTCAATATAATTGTGTTTTTTTGTTAGTTTCTTAAAATGAATTTATTCTGTTTCATGAAATAAGTATTTCAGTTATAATGTCTCTTCCCCACATTTTTTGGATCTAATGTTTGAGGAAAGACTAGCTCCATCTCTGACACATAAATATTTCAAAATATATAATTAAATCATGTATTTTAATTATGTATTCATGCAAGGAAGTATTCAGATTTGCCTCCAAACTAATGGTCTTCTTTTTGTTTTATTTTCTAATCCAACCCAAAATGTTGAAATCATCTGTGATTAAACTTACACAGAAGCATTTTTGAAAAGAATTTATATTGTTTACAATTTAATTCAGCTAATGTTTGAGTAATTATGTTCAAAGTGTTATGTTATGAGATATGTGGAGAAGAAGCCTACGTAGTTTCTGTCCTTCATGAGTTTATTTATAGTGAAGGCAGCATATACAAGTGATTAATTAAAATTCATTGCAAAAATTGTCCTTCTATGCCAGAGACGGTAAAGGAAAAGTAGTGATTCATTAAACCTTAGAGGATGTTGTTACACATTTTTAGGGATGAGGCATTTTGTTTCAAAGTTAAAGGCTAATGAAAATTTTAATAGGTCCAAAATGTGGGAAAGAGATTCTAATCTAAAACAATAGCATGAGGCAAGACATAAAACACCAAAATTAAAAACTCATATACACAACATGCAATTATGTTTTATATTTGAGGAGGTGCAGAAGCAGAATTATCAGCATTTGAGGTACAGAATAGAGGAAGAACTCTGGCTAGAAAATTGAGCCTAGTTCTTAAAATATCTTCATTGACATAATAAAGTGGCTTTATTTTGTAATAGAGAATGGTAATAAGCACTAAAATTACAATGACTAATCACTAAAGTAATTTGTTTTGGAAAAAAGAAAAAAGATGTATCAAGAAAAAATAAAGTTAAATAAGAGATGATAAATCTAGAAATGAATTGCATATCTTATAAATAAAAACCACAGATTTTATTTTTAAAAATTATTTACCTTGTTAATCAGAATTAAATATAGTTTTGAAAAGTCAAAGGAAGAATTAATAAATTGGAATGAAATGGTTAAAAAAAGAGAAAATGCGTTATAAAGGAATTCACAAAAAGAAATGGAGGATCAAAAGTAAATAGGCAAACTCTCAAGCAGGTTAGAGACATATTAATAAAGATGTTATGGGTGAGTTTGCAAAGACAGAGTAGTAACATAAGAAGAGTTAAAGGGAAATAAGAGTTCTCTGTGCAAAAATGTACCCCGAACAATCAGACTCAAATATTCAAAAGTCAACAGAATAAATAAAAAGAGCTAAAATAAAGGAAAGTAAAACCAGCTACTGAAGAGAAAAAAAAGAAACTCATCATAAAGGAATGGCAATAAGACTGACAGCCAGTTTCTTATCAGCAACAATAGAACCCATATAAAATAGACTCATATTGTAAGGTGTTTTAAATAGAAACTTTCAACCTGTAAGTGTATGCTTGCTTCAACTGTCTTTCAATAGTGGTAAAATAAGTAATTTGGGGACATACATAATTGAAACACTGGCAAAACAAACTCAATTTTTCATAAAACCTACTAAAATATATACCTTATGTAAAAACAACAAAACTCAGTAATAGGGAAACAATCCCCCTAAAATTTGTCAAAATATTTTTTTAAATGCAAGCCACCAAAACGCTTCACTCAAAAACTTCACCAAAGTTTTTCAGGTAACTTAAAGCACACAAAAAAAGATTATTGGCAGCAAAGGTGTTAGGGTGATTCTGAAGCTGCCATTTCATGAGGAAGCCCAAGCTACATGTGAAGGCTGTCTACATGTAGGTACTTCCATTGACAGTTCACTTGAGCCTAGTGTTCAATGTATTTCAGTCCAGGCACATGACATGTAAATAAAAAAGCCTCCCCAAAATTCTGTCTCCCAGTCATCTGAATTATGCAAAGTTCTTTGAGACTTACCACCTGAAGCCTCCAGACTCCATGGCACAGACAAGCTATACCTGTACCTTGACTGAATTATAAAAGCCTGGCAATGGTTAGCATAATAAAATGGTTACTGTTCTGTGCTATGCAGTTCTGGAGTAGTTTGTTTTACGGTGATAGAGACCTCATCAGTTGTTTAATATCCAACGTCTGCTGTTATAGAGAAGTATGCGTGTACAAGCCATGATAGTGCAGGTGGTGTCAATGGAAAATGGTCTATTTTAATCATACAAAACAGTAAAAGGTTTACATCCCAGTAGATTTAATTTTTTTAAGTTTACATGTAAGCATTATATAAGAACACACCTCCTTCTGTAACCAAACGGTATGTGCTGTCAATGCCTTACTCATGAGTTGTGTTACTTGTCTTTAAGCCACTGCATCTCACCATGCTTTTTGCCATAAAGACATTTTTCATGAAGCTAACAGATGACATAGGTCTTCCACCTAAGACACAGCCTGCTAAAATAATGTATGCATCAGAGTTCTCCAGAGAAACAGAAGCAATAGGATAAATAAAAAGATTTCCTATAAAGCACTGTCTCATGCAATTATGGGGGGTGAGAAATCCCATGATCTGCTGCTGCTGTCTGCCAGCTGGAGACTCAGGAAAGCCAGAAGCATAGTTTGAAGCCTCAGAGTCAGAGAGAATCGTGTAGATTCCAGTCTGAGTCTGATGATCTGTGAACCAGGAGCACGAAGGCCAGGAGAAGATCTGTGTCCCGGCTCAAGCTCCCAGGCAGAGGGAGAACAAACCTAATCTTCCTCTGTGGTTTTTGTTTTATTCAGGCCCCCAGTGGATTGCATGATGCCCACTCACCTTGGGTAGGGCAATCTGCCTTACCTGAATCCAAACGCTCTTCTTGAAACCATTTCTTGAATACTTGAAACTCTTCTTGAAACTCCCTCTGAGACATACTCAGACATGTTTCATCAGATATCAGGCCATCCCATGAACCCATCAAGGTAATACACAAAATTAACCATCACAAATGATACAATTACTCAGCAGTGCTTAAAGAGGCTCCTATTAGTCCTAACCACTAGCCCTGTACAAAAATTTTTAAAAAAAAAGGAAAAAAAGGCACTGCTAACTCTGGCATGAATAAATAAAGAGAAAAAGATGAAAGAGAATAGAATATATCAAAGAGATTTTTTTAAAGTAACCTGAAGCATTTTGCTTAAAAATCAAGAATTGGTTAAAACATTCAAGACATGAAAAATGCATACTGATGGAGGAAAGTTGTTTCTTTTGTTTGTTTGTTTTTTGAGACAGAGTCTGGCTCTGTCACCCAGGCTAGAGTGCAGTGGTGTGATTTTGGCTTACTGCAATCTCCTCCTCCCGGGTTCAAGTGAGTCTCCTGCCTCAGGGATTACAGGTGCCCACCACCACACCCAGCTAATTTTTGCATTTTTAGTAGAGACAGGGTTTCACCATGTTGCCCAGGCTGGTCTTGAACTCCTGGCTTCAAGCGATCCACCTGCCTGGGCCTCCTAAAGTGTTGGGATCACAGGCATGAACCACTCTGCCCAGTCACCTGAGAGTTGTTTCTTAATGCACCCTTTGCCGAATGCATTTTGCATGGTTTTATCCATATTCTGGGTTATATCTCTCTTTTCTTCCTTCCTTTTCCCTTTCTTTCTTCCTTTACTTCCTTCCTTCCTTCCTTCCTTCTCTCTCTCTCTCTTTCTTTCTTTCTTTCTTTTTCTTTCTTTCTGCCTTTAAAAACTTAGAATCTCCAAGATGGTAATGTGACCTCTGTTTACAACTTCACATTTAAAGTTGTGGTCTTGAGAATATCTCTTAATTACCAAATATTCATGACTCTAGGGAGCTCATTTTTTCTCCACATGTTAATTATCTGGGATTCAGAAAGTGTATTTCAAGGAAGCTGTACATTTAATGTGTTACATTTGTTTTGATTTTCCAGGGGGAAAAATATATATCATTTACATAGTGAAGTCTATGCTTGTCAGATTCTCAGAATTCAGAAAATGAGAAATCTCACAGTATTTTTTATAAAAAAAAAAAGCGCAAAGTGAAAGCAGTCCCATTAATAATTCAGACAAAATTCAGTTGGCCACATTTTACTTGAAAAGTCTTTCAACATTTATGAAAAACAGATTTAAAGTCTGGCTGTAAGTGTAGGGATAACAAGTGGTTTATCTGGACCATATAAGCAGTAACTGAGATTGTATGTCACAAATAGTGCCTTCAACAGATTGTTTTTCCCAATTCTACCATTGCTAATGCATTTTCTAAAAAATTAACCTGTATTAGTTTTCTACATCTGTGTAATGATTTATCACAAACTTAACAGATTACAACAGCACACGTTCATCATCTCACAATTTCTGTGGCTCAGTTATCTGACCACACTCACTTTTATCCTCTGCTCATAGTCAAACAAGGCAGAAATCAAGAAGTCAACCAAGGCTATGGTCTCCCTGAGGCTAGGGAGTCCTCTTCCAAGTTCATTTATTGAAAGAATGTATTATATTTCCTTGCAGCTATGGAATTCATGGGTTCCTTCTTGTTTAAAGTCAGCAATTGACAGCCATTCCTCAGGATGGATTCTTCTTTTAAGAGATTTTACCTGATTAAATCTGATTCCATTTATCTACTAAATGGATATTAGTAGAATAACAGCCATTAAATGAACTAAACCTAAACTGATTTCCAGATTAGCTCACACCCTTTGAGATATTCTGTTGGTGAGGAGTTTGTCACAGGTTCTCCCTGCACTCAGGCAGAGGGAATTATACAAAAAAGTGACTCTTTTGGGGTCCCGTCAGGGTGTGCCCACCACATAAGCATTGCCTTCTTCATAACTTTTTTTGAAACTTAAATTTAATAAACAATGTATGGTTTAATTAATAAATTAGACCAACAGGATTAGTGAACTAGAATACTGAGATGAATAAATAAAAGAACTATAGAAAAACAAAATGATCTTTTTAAAAGGAAAATGCCCAGAAAAAAATAAAAAACATCTTGCAATCTTTAGTAGGCAGAGAATGGCATTTGTTATTAGAGACTCTTGGATTCAGCCCATTCTTTATCACTTGCACAAGACAATTTTCCACAGGGATTTTCTCCAGCTGTTTCAAATTTCCTCACTCTTCAGTTGTTTTTAATTTCCATTTCCACTGCATTTGGGTGTGAGGCTTTCCACTTTTTGCAACTCAGTTTAAACAGGCAATCTCGTTTTATGGTTTAAACAGTCACCAATTTGGTATTTATCATTCATTTTTTCCAGAACATGATTCCCAGTAATAATTTATTAGCTTTGATTTTAGAAGTATTTTTTACCTGTGTGTGCTGGTGAGGGTGTCAGATTGTGTCATAGAGGGAGATTTTGACCTTGTTAAGGCTTTAATCTCTTTAAACCTCATTGTACTCAACCATAACGGTGGAATCATGCTCATCTTAGAAGTACAGTGTGAGTGCAAAAAAAAAAAAAAGCAGTACAGTGTGAGTGCATATAAGCTAGTCTTATGCAAACATTTTGGTAACGTTAAACATTTCATGAATATATTTTTGTAAATTTAAGTATACTATAATATTGATGTTACTACTAAGGATAATAGACATATCTAGATCATCAAATCAAAGTAACATGAATTCTAGAACTTACCCAGTTTTATTAGTAATTTAAAGTATACAGATAATTATGAAGTACAGCTAAAGTTGGAGATGGTATGGGACGCCATCACTGGTCCCAAAGCAATTTCTCATCACATCAGCATATGGTCTGGCTGGATATATTTGATTTCTGTCTTTGTTGCATAAACTCTCATCATTAATATGGAAGGGGGCAATTTTCTTTGTAAAATTTCTCCAACGTCTACTTATCTAATTACAGGGCCTACATAAAATTTTCCATGTGGCCATGTCCTATAATTTCATGAAGTCCAGGTCTGCTTACCAGAAGTGATTCTAGCCAGGCTACGTACATCCTACCAAGAGCATTCCACATATAAGGACCCTCCCTCTGGCAAGTAATAATAAGTGTCCAGGAGGTGTCTCCCTAGCATGTTTTCAAGGGGATTTGACCAGTTTACCTTCCTTCTTCCTTTACCAGGGGCTTCTATCTTCCCCATAAAGGGGAAGAATGGATTGCAGAGCTGTTAATTCACCCCTTTCTTCCTTCTGTTGATAATGGGCAGTCAGACACAATGGTTTTCAAGAGGTGCTTCCCAAAGCCCTGGATAGTACGTACAAGTTTCTCAGGTGGCAAATGTTGAGAAAATTAACCCGTGTGAAGACAGCGTTGGCATCCCTAACCCTTCCATCAACTAAATCATTTTTTTCTATAGTCTTTTTACATATTAGTCTCCTGCCCATGATTCTGCCAGAACCAAGGATTTTACAGTTCAAAAAGTCATGTGTGTATCAATGTTTAAAGAAAATAATAATTGATAATGTTTGGCTGTGTACCCACCCAAATCTCAACTTGAATTGTAGCTCCCATAATTCCCATGTGTCATGAGAGGGACCCGGTGAGAGCTAACTGAATCATGGGGATGGGTTTTTCCCATGCTGTTCTCATGATAGTGAATAAATCTCACGATATCTGATGGTTTTATAAAGGGCAGTTCCCCTGGACATGCTCTCTTGCCTGCCACCATGTAAGACATGCCTTTGCTCCTCCTTCACCTTCTGCCATGTGGAACTGTGAGTCCATTAAACCTCTTTTTCTTTATAAATTACCCAGTCTCAGGTATGTCCTTATAGCAGCACGAGAACGGACTAATACAATAATGTTTTCTCCTGTAACACGGAAAACCTAAGCATAAAAGGCACTGATGGAGTAAGGCTCATTTTTGAGGACTATAGAAAGGAGAAACATTGTTCTCAGCTGGTATACTTCCCTTTTTCTCATTTCTCTGCTCTTCTATTGAATTCTGCAAATATTAAATTTATTTCAATGCTCAACTTAGCATGTTTCCCCATTGAGACGTTATAGGCACTGGCATAATGCTTTTTCTCTCCTCTGAACAAAAAGCCATAATGTTTTTTCTACTCTTTTGGTAGTTATTATCCTACTATATAATGAGAACTTCTTTCTCATACTGATACTTTCATTCACCTTTTCCTGTTTTCACTCAGGAAAGTAGCATAGAAAGCATATTTTTCTCTCAAAAGTAGCAATTCCTGTGAGGGCAGAGATTACTTTTTAGCATGCACCATTTATTTCCTAACTAGTTCATTAAGGACATATTAGACTCACTAAGGGTGACTTTAATAGTTTCACATGTTGCTATGCTATTTTGAATGAATGTGCCCCTACCTGGCTACATAGTTTTCTTATTGGCATATACTATTTGTACTTATTTATGGGGCACATGTGATATTTTGTTCCACGCATAGAATGTGTAATGATCAAATCAGGGTATTTGGGGTATCCATCACCTCGAACGTTTATTATTTCTTTGTGTTGGGAACATTTCAAATCTTCTCTTCTAGCTATTTGAAATATGGCCTAGAATTGTTGCTAACTATAGTCACCCTACTGTGCTGTAGAACACTAGCACATATTCCTTCTATCTAACTGTGCATTTGTGCCCATTCACCAGCCTCTCTTCATCCCTCACCATTCCCAGCCTCTGGTAATCTTCATTCTACTCTCTACTCCCATGAGGTCAACTTTTTTCAGCTCCCACATATGAATGAGAATATGCAATATTTGTCTTTCTGTGCCTGGCTTACTTTCTTTAACATAATGACCTCCAGTTCTACCCATCTTTCTGCAAATGACAACATTTCTTTCTTTTTAAAAGCTGAGTAGCATTCTGTTGAGTATATATACCACATTTTCCTTATCCATTTATCTGTTGGTGGACTCTTATGTTGATTCGATATCTTTATTATTGTGAATAGTGCTGCAATAAACATGCAAGTGCAGGTATCCCTTTGATATGCTGACTTCTTTTTCTTTGAATAAATACCCAGTAGTGGATTTGCTGGATTATATGGTAGTTCTATTTTTAGTTTTCTGAGAAAACTCTGTAATGTTTTCCATAATGGCTCTACTATCAGCTAGCACACTGATAAAGAACATATATTTTGTAGCAAGAATGTGTTTATTTTAGCGTCAATTTCTATCATAAATTGTTTAGGCCAAAAGAGGAATGAAGGGAAATATATATATCTTGCTTCCATTATTCCATAAATAGTGAAAAATATTCATTTCAGGAGAATGAAGCAAAGAGAAATAAAACCACTCCATATTTATTCACAGACAGCCTATGATATATAATTTTGTCCATAGTTATAGAAAACTTCAGAATGGACAGTGAGATGCCACTTAGCCAGCAAGCAACCTTCCCTTACAGCTGTCCAACCTAGGGTCTGGCCACTCCCCACCAGGACTTGAAGACATAGGTCTTTCTTGATTGCTGTTAATACTGACTTAAGCTACCAAATCCAGTTGATTAAACCCCACAGACCCTCCCATGATTTCTCAATAATGTTTAAGGGATTATTGTTGGCTACTGAGAGAGTTTTCTGAAATGTTTTCCAGCTGGTTTTCTGAAGAATACAAAACACCCTACAAATTCACCAGGAAAATCACCAAGACGTAAGGAACTCTAGTAGTCTTTACCAAAGGTATGTATAAATTGGTTGAACTCATGTTCGTCTTGCCAAAATCTTTTTCTAGATACCCAGCCTCCAAAATAACTCACAGTTCTAAGGCAGCAAAACAAGGTGGTTCTAAATGGTTGAGACCAGTAGCTTTAGGTAAAAGGGCATCTTAAACCACAATAACAGGAACCTTCCCACAGAACCCCTATGGGAGCACTTGTCCCTTCCATTAATATAAAAGGAATCTTCTCTTGTTCCAATTATGTATCCAAAATATCATCCAGTCACTTCACAAATGCATTTATTCATCTCTTCAATACCAGGTATTTTCTCTTATCCTTCATGTTTTTTCTTTTCCTTTTCTAAATTTTTTTTTTAAATCACAATGTACACAGCTCATATTAGTTCAGTGTTTACACATCATTTATTATTCAGGACAATGTCATACATTTTTGATTAGTGATTTCCGTTCCTTTCTTTTTTTCACACTCTCAATCTGAGCTCTATTTTTTTTAACATATTAGTCATTTTCTGATATTTCCCCTGAGGCTAAAACTTCATTTTCCAATTCTTATTTGTTAGGATTTCATTTTCTGCTGGTTTAGCTTCCCTTAAACCATAGAATAAAGTTTAATTTTTAAAACCTGACCTGTTTTTATGATTTCTTTTATCTTACTTGCTTAATCGCATGCTATCTTAGAATAACGCACCTTGGGCTGGATTTTGCAGAAAAGGAGCAACTGGCTGGATAATTAGGAAGTAGAGTCCTTTCTATCAAAAAGCAAAATTTAAAGGAAGTGATTCACATGCGGCAAGAATTGCAACTTACACAATTACCTGACACGGTAAAACATTTGAAAATATGTCTAATGTATATCCCAGGAGCATTTTCCCAATGCATATAAATGAGTTTAGGTACCAGACTCCACTTACATTTCTATTTTTTTTATGATTATGCTCCTCAGTTCTGGTGAATGCTGAACTAACATACCTGGAAGGTAAAGATCTTACCTGGACTAGTTGTTGAAGATGCTGCAGCATTAACCCTGGTTTTCAGCCACAGATGATGCTCTCTTTCATGAACTTCGTTCCCTGATGACATGAATTGTCCTCCATTTTTTTTGTCAGGCTGTGGTTGCTATATTTTAAAAATTTATTTTTATTTTATTTTATTATTATTTATTTTCTTATTTCAACAGCCTTTGGGGTACACATAGTTTTCGGTTACATGGATGAATTGTACAGTGGTGAAGTCTGAGATTTTAGTGCACATGTCACCTAAATAGTGTACATCGTACCCGATATATAGTTTTTTATCCCTCAACCTCCTCATTTTTTTAGTTACAGTCTTCATTTTGTCAATCGAGTCTGGCAACTGGATCTGTGTCACAAACAACTTCATCTGAACCTCTAAACTCTCTCATCTCCCAGGCACTGCAGTAATTCATCATGTTGAGGAGAAGGGATAGTGATATTTAATTGATATCCAAAGAATCACTTAACTGACTCCACAGTCTTCAATAGACTTTCCATTTTGTTCTTTTTTCGAGGGGAGGAGTGATATTTTTCCTTTTTTTTCTTTTTATCTGTTTATTTTCTTCCAACTTTTATTTTAGGTTCAGGGTTATGTGTGCAGGCTTGTTATATGGGTAAATTGAGTGTCAGAGGAATTTGGTGTGTGGAATATTTCTCAAGGCAGGTAATTAGCATAGTATTCAATGAGTGGTTTTTCAATCATCTCCCTCCTCCCACCGCCCACCCTCAAGTAAGCCCCAGAACCTATTGTTCCCTTTTTTGTTTCCATGTGTACTCAATGTTTAGCTCCCACTTATAATTAAAAACGTGGCATCTGGTTTTCTGTTTCTCTGTTAGTTTGCTTAAGATAACAACCTCCACCTGCATCCATGTTGCTGCAAAGAACATGATTTCATTTCCTTTTTATGGTTGCATAGTATTCCGTGATGCATATGTACCACATTTTCTTTATCCAGTCTACCACTGATGGGCATTTAGGTTGATTCCATGTCCTTGCTAGGGTGAATTGTGCTGCAATGAACATATTCATGCATATGTCTTTCTGGTAGAATGATTTATACTTCTTCGGCTATGTACCCACTAATGAGATTGCTGGGTCGAACAATAGTTCTATTTTAAGTCCTTTGAGAAATCTCCAGACTGCTTTCCACAGTGGCTGCGGGTGGGAATGTAAACTCGTTCAGCTATTATATTATTTATATCTTCCTATATTTTGTCTGCAAATTACTCATAGTTCTTTAAATAGTTTATTGTCTGCCTTTCCAACTCATCTGTAATTTCCATGAAAGGGACAAAATAAATTTCTTCATCATTTCGCTGTTGAAAATTAGATTAATTCTGCCCCGGTCTCCGAGGGCAGGATTAGGGCCAAAATCATCTTGATTGAGCACCTTAGAGCATCTGTCTGCCTCTGGGCAAAGATTGTGGCTAACTATGCTTGGAAGCGGACCCAGCTCTACCCTGGCAAAGGCAGTAGTATGAGGACAGAAGACAGAAACATCTAATTCATGTCCTCCAAAAATGTCATAATCAATAATCAATGAGTTGTTTGAAAAGATCAATAAAATTGATAAGCCTAGGCTAGTGAGACAAACCAAGAAAAATAGAGAGAAAACACACACTATTAATAGGAAGGAAAGAGGAAGAAAGGAAAGAGGGGCCATCCCTACTGATCTCACGGACATTAAAAGGATAATAAGAAAAGACTGTATTATGAAAAACTCTATGCTCATGATTTCGATCAGGAGTCTCCAACCCTGGGGCCACGGACTGGTACAGGTCTGTGGCCCGCTAGAAACTAGGCTGCACAGCAGGAGGTGAGTGGTGGACAAGTGATGGAAACTTCATCTGTATTTACAACCACTCCCCATCACTGGCATTACTGCCCGAGCTCCATCTCCTGTCAGATCATCAGCAGCACTAGATTCTTGTAGGAGCACGAATCCTATTGTGAACTGTGGGTGCAAGGGATCTAGGTTGCATGCTCCTTATAAGAATCTAATGCCTGATGATCTGTCACTGTCCTCCATCACCCCCGGATGGGGCTGTCTGGTTGCAGAAAAACAAGCTCAGGGCTCCCACTGGTTCTACATTACGGTGAGTTGTATAATTGTTTCATTATATATTATAATGTAACAATAATAGAAATAAAGTGCACAATAAATGTAATGTGCTTGAATTACCCCCAAACCATCTCTAACCCTCCCCTGGCCCATGGGAAAATTGTCTTCCACAAAACCAGCCCTTGGTGCCAAAATGCTGGGGACCGCTGATCTAGATGAAATGATCTATTCCTTTAAAAGACATAATCAATCAAAACTCACTCAAGAAAGAATACTTAATAGGCTACACCTATTCGATAAATTAAATCAATAATTAATGCCTTCCAAAAATTATAATGAGATTTCCTGACTTCTTGTAGCCCGCAACTGGGTTTGAATTTTGGAGGAGTTGAGGATTCTTAAGGAATGAACAGAAATGACATAATGCAAAAATGTGTTTGTGGAAGCAAGGAAGGCACTGTATACCAGCAGCAAAAACAGAGTCATGGAGGTATAAAACTATGCAGAGAGGGAAATAGGATAAAGCGAAGGCACAGCTTAAAGAGGGAAACTCTGAAAAATACAATGGGACAAGAAATACAACAGAGATTTTAGCAAATGCAAAAATGGGACACCCAGTTAGATTTGAATTTCACTAAAAAATGAATAGTATAGTATGTTCTAAATAATACTTGGGACTTATTCTTGCTAAGAGTATGTTTGTTCTTTATCTGAAATTCAAACTTAATTGCGTGACCTCTACTTTTTCTGGCAATGGTTGATGTATTTCTCTTTCCAAGCAATTGAAGCAAGGGTGAGACAACTTTTATTCTGAGGTTCAGTGGCTGGGGAAGAGGACTGAAGGCTGAAGGAAAGAGGTAAGAGAGGCTGTGGAGAGACATGATGCTTGTTGGCTGCCATGTTTTTATTTGTGTTGGAGATCAGCTCATTCACTCATTAGTTGAGTGGGAGATTTGTTTTAGTAAGGTGAGGATCCTCAGAAAAGTAAAACAAGTTTAAATAGTCCTGCCATAGACAAATGAAATTCCAAGAAGATTCCTCAAATCACCAGGAGTCCTGGATTATGAAATCTATGGGGTAACACGACTATGTGAATGTCTCATAGAATCTCGGTTCAATTCAGCAAATGTTTATAAAGACCTCCTCTTTCACTACTTTCTACATGCTTTTGAGAGAGACGATAAGTATGCATTTCTTATTCTTTTAAAAAAAGAAAAGGAAAAAATAAATGGGAGAAAAACTGACAACCTAGTGGGAAGAAAGCTGCAAAAACAGATAGTCAATAGAATGTGGTGATGTTTCTTTGTAGGTACTTGGAGCAGGAGGCTGTCATATAGGAAAGTTGTTTGTTGTGAAGACTGAACATGGAAAACTATAAACAGTGGAATGTGTCTGTTTCCTTGCCTTCAAATATGCTCTCTTGAAGTTCTCTGTCCGGTCTCTGAATAATCACATGAGGCCAAGTCCTCAGCTTTCTGGTCACAATAAGAATAATGTCCAGTCCTGTTTGCCTAGTTTAAAAAGTTCAGCCTTGGGTTGGGGGAGTGGGGAGTGGGGAGGGATAGCATTAGGAGATATACCTAATGTTAAATGACGAGTTAATGGGTGACAGCACACCATCATGGCACATGTATACATATGTAACAAACCTGCACGTTGTGCACATGTACCCTAACACTTAAAGTATAATAATAATAATAATAAAAAGAAATTACACAAAAGTTAAAAAAAAAAGTTCAGCCTCATATCCAATTTAACACCCCCTCATTTCCCTTCCTAATTCTGAGCTGACTCACTTGCTGTTGGGGTGAGGAATCACTCACTGATCCACAATGCTGTCATCTCCCCTTGGCTAACAGAGGCTATTGAGGCACTCAGTATGGCAGCTCTTGCATGGGACACGTTGAGGAGTTTTGGGGAAGGCCAAAACCACTCAGTCTCTTTGGTGATCATGACACATAGGATACCCAGACTTTTTTGTCACTTGAAATAGCCAGAGGGCGGCTTGCTCTATTGCTACCTGGTTTCACCCTTTCTTCACCTGGAAACTCTCCCTAGTTCCATATCTCCTGGCTTGTATTAGTAGGAGTACTCCAGAGAAATACAGACATAGAGCCAATAAAATGTATACATACACACACACACACACACACACACACACACATATATATGGGTTTATATATATGGGCATACACATATGGGTTTATGTATGTATATGGGTTTATATATATGAGCATATATATGAGTTTATATTCATATGAATACATATGTGTGTATATATGAATGTATATTTATTTGGGTGTGTATATATATAATATGTATGGGATATATATCATACATAGATATATATACAGTTATATATACATGTATGGGTATGGGAGTGCATATATATGAGTGTGTATATATATATATATATAGTGTCTGAATTCCTATTGGTGAATAGTCACTGGACCATATATATAGAGAGACATAGACAACAGATATAACTGTATCACATGTACACATACGTAAAAATCTCTTCATATATATGCTTTTATATATCTTATTGGTTCCATAATACAGATTTAGACATATATAAAGAGAGTTGTACCTTGTTATCTGTGCGGGATTGGTTTCAGGGTCCTTCAAGGACACCAAAATCAATGACTACACAAATCCTTCCTATAAAATGGTGTCATATTTGCATGTAACCTACACACATTCTCCAGCATACTTTAAATCATTTCTGTATTACTTATGATACCTAATACAATGTAAATGCTACTCAAGGAGGATTATACTTCATTTTTAAAATTTATTATTGTTCTAATTGTTGTACTGCTATTATTTATTTTTTAAAATGGTTTTAAAACATGGTTGGTTGAACCCATGGATGTGGAACCCACAGATAAAGAGGTCCTACTGTACTTGTTTTGTTTTTTGAGACAGAGTCCCAGTCTGTTGCTCAGGCTGAAGTGCAGTGGCACGATCTCAGCTCACTGCAACCTCCATCCCCCAGGTTCATGTGATTCTCGTGCCTCAGCCTCCCGAGTAGCTGAGATTACAGACACCTGCCACCATGTCCGGCTAAATTTTTTTTTTTTTTTTTTTTACTAGAGATGAGGTTTCACCATGGTGGCCAGGCTGGTCTCGAACTCCTGGTCTTAAGTGATCCTCCTGCCTTGGCCTCCCAAAGTGTTGGGATTACAGGTGTGAGCCACTGCACCCAGCCAAGGTCCAACTGTATTTGATATACAAATAGATGATATCTCTATATACCTACGTATCTATCTATCTAACTCTCTATCTATCTATCTATGTATTAATAGATTTATTATGAGAAATTGGGCCACACAATTATGAGCTGAGAAGTCCCATGATTTGCCTTCTGCAAGCTAGAAACTCAAGAAAAGTCTCTGGCATAATCTGAACCGAGACTAAAGACCAGAAAAGCCATGAGAACCAAGTGCAAATCCTAGCTCAAGGACAGCAGCAGTCTCATGTCCCAGCTCAGGCAGGCAGTCAGGAAGCAAAAAGAGAAAACTACTTCTTCCTCTGCCTTTTTGTCTTACTGAGACCCTCAACAGATTGGCTATTTCCCACCCACATTGGAAAAGGCCATCTACATTATCAGTTCCATAGACACAAATGCCAGTCTCATCCAGAAACACTCTCACAGACACGTTCACAATGATAAGCATCCTGTGGCCCAGTCAAGTTGACATAAAATTTACCATCACAGTGCCCTGCAAGGCAAAGGCATAAGATATGCTGATGCATACATAGGCAGGTACCGCACAGGAAATGAGATACCATTCTCCTTCCCTTGATGTGGAGTTCTCCAAATTCTCTGATGAATTATCTTCTGCCTGTCTTACTTGGCTTGGGAAGGGAAGGATGGCACCCTTTTTGGTGCAGAAGGAAAAGTCATAGTTCTCCTTACCAAACCAAGGGTTCCACCTCATCATCTTCTCTCCAAATCTGTTGCACTTTATTTATGTATTAATTTTACTTTATTTTAAAAATTTCTTTAGAGACACGGTCTCATTCTGTCACCCAGGCTAGAGTGCGCAATCAGCTCACCGCAGCCTCAAACTCCTGAGCTCAAGTGATTCTCCCACGTTAGCCTCCTGAGTCGCTAAGACCACAGATGCATACCACAGAACCTGGCTAATTTTTTTTTTTTTTTTTTTGGTAGAAAAGAGGGTCTCATTATGTTGCCCAGGCTGGTCTTGAACTCCTAACTTAAAGCGATTCCCCTGCCTCAGCTTCCCAAACTGCTGGGATTACAGGCATGAGCCATTGCACCGGGCCATCTGTTGCATTTTTAACTTGGGGCAGAAGCAGTAGTAATGAGTGAACTACAGGCTTGCAGGGGATAACCGTTTCTCAACTCTGTGCCAAGAACAAATATTTGAATTGGTTTAAAAGGATAATGACATAATTTGATATGTGCTGTGGTAAATCTATCTTGCTCTTCTGTGATGTCTTCTTTCCCATTTTTAGTCTATTTTCGAATGAATAAGATATTCTGTACTAGCCTATCAGATGTAAGAAATACATTTTTAGATTAAATTGGAGAAACAACTCATATCTTAGCAAAATTGTCTCTTCCTCTTCATGAAAATGGTTTAACACTTTATCTTTTTCACATTTATTTGTATATTCCTTGTATTAGATTCTCATGGCTGCTATTTTTAAAATGCCACATATTTGGTGACTTATAACAACAGAAATTTATTATCTCACAGCTTTGGAGGCAAGACGTCCAAAATCAAGGTGTGAGCAGGGCTGTGCCCCCTCTGGAGGCTCCAGGGAACGATCCTTCCTTCCTCTTCCAGGTCCTGGTGGCTTCAGGTGTCCCTTGGCTTGTGGCCAAGTCTCCCCTATCTCTGCTTCCGTCTCCACGTAGCCTTTTCTCTTTTGTCTCTTAAAAGGACACCTGTCATTGGATTTAGGGCCCACCTAGAAAATCCAAGTTAATCTCATCCTCAGATCCTCACCATAATTGCATCTTCAAAGATGTTTTTCTCAAAGAAGCTCATATTCACAGGCTCCCGAGATTGTGATACGGACATATCTTTTGGGGAGACAACATTCAATCTACTGCAGCCTTCAACAATGCTTCCTGACTTTCTTTTAAAATATGTACTTATTTTCTGTGTGTGCTCCATTCACCGAACTGATGATCCAAATATTCCAAACAGCTTTTGGTCCTGAAATAAGGTAGCTTTCTGTATTCTTATGCCTAGTGATACCCTGGAATCAGCTATCTTACTTACATTCTTTACTATTAATATTTTTTATCTGATGTCATTCATTCGGTCTCTGTATAGACATTTCTTCTCCTCCACAAACAAAGCAAACAAAATCTTCCTGCATCTCTCTATACTGGCTTAGAAACCCAGACCATCACTTTTTTTTTTTTGAGATGGAGTCTCGCTCGTCACCCAGGCTGGAGTGCAGTTGCGCAATTTTGGCTCATTGCAACCTCTGCCTCCTAGGTTCAAGCAATTCTTCTGCCTTGGCCTCCACATAGCTGGGACTACAGGAGCCCCCCACCACTCCAGCTAATCCTTTTGGATTTTTAGTAGAGACAGGTTTCACCATGTTGGGCAGTCTGGTCTGGAACTCCTAACCTCAAGCGACTCCCCTGCCTCAGCCTGCCAAAGTGCTAGGATTACAGGTGTGAGCCATCACATCTGGCTCTTTCTTTCTTTCTTTCCTTTATTTCTTTCCTTTCTTTCTTCTTTCTTTCTTTCCTTTCTTTCTTTCCTTTCTTTCTTTCTTTCTTTCTTTTCCTTTCTTTCTTTCTTTCTTTCTTTCTTTCTTTCTTTTCTTTCTTTCTTTCTTTCTTTCTTTCTTTCTTTCTTCTTTCTTTCTTTCTTTCTTTCTTTCCTTTCTTTCTTTTCTTTCTTTCATTTTAGAGACAGGGTCTCCATTTGTTGCTCAGGTTGGAGTGCGGGGGTGTGATCATAGCCCACTGCAGCCTCAACCTCAAGGGATCCTGATACATTGCCCAGGCTGGTCTTCACCACCTGATCTCAAGGGATCCTTTCACCTCAGCCTCCCAAGTAGCTGGGATTACAGGCACACATACATCACCATGACTGGCTATTTTTTTTTTTTTTTTTTTTTTTTTTTAAGAGATGAGGTCTCATTGTGTTGCCCAGGCTGGCCTTAATCTCCTGGCCTCAAACAATCCTTCTGCCTTGGCCTCCCAAATTGCTGGGATTACAGGTGTGAGCCACTGTACCTGGCCAATCATCACTTCTTAAGCTGTTTCCTTCTCCCTCTAGACTGTAAGTTCCCTGAGGGCTGGTGGACATCTTTTTTGCAATAATGCCTGCCCTCTCACTCAGGAACAGCCTTGTTACAAAATAGCACCACATATGCTACAAAGGTGCTGTTGAATAAAGTGACAAATGTCCTACTTTATTCTTTACATTTCTGATTTAATTTAGAGGTATAAAATCCTGTTTCTAATGCAGTTTTTTTTTTTCTTCTGACATGATAGTCTATTTCAGAGCTGTTTGCATACCCTGGATAAAGTCTCCATTCTTTTGGTCTGCATTAAAAAAAAAGTAAGTTTGTCTTCCTCATCTTGAACAAGGTGATACTTGTCACTAGGCTGGTGGAGGGAGGTTCCCAAAGCCTCACTGCTTGACAGCCACTCCAACCTGGGCTGCAGGGCAGCTTGCTGTGACAGCTTTGGGCCCTCTGTTCCAAGCAGCCGTTGCCTCATAGTTTTTAGCTGTCTTAGCTTCCTCCTACTCCGTCAGTCTGTTTCCCTACTTTTCTGAGCAGATCTGAAATAAATTTAAAAACAAGTTACTCTCAGATGCAGAGCATGCATGCCTACCAGGGCTCGTTTACTTAGCCCCCACCTACAGCGTTATAGTTAGGGTCAAATTATCTTTCACGATACACAGCACTGCTGGAAGCTTAGCAACTGATCCTGGAAACTGCATCTTCTCCCTGGGTGTAGAAAAACAGACCCAGGTGTGCAGAAACAGGTGAGAGATGCTTTGGGCTGAGGACAGACCAGTGTTTTGCTCTGGAGAGTTGGAAAATTTCTGTACATTTTATTTATTTGGGAGTTTGTTTGTTGGTATTTGTGTTTAACTTAGGAATTGGCACTGCATAAATGGTGAGAAGAATATATTTGCTCTCCTTAGGGGGAATTGTAAGGTGGAGTGTTGATACACTACATTCTGCCATCCAGCCCTGTGTCCTGTTTTTTTTAAATAAAGTTTTATTAGCACACAGTCAGACACATGCATTTGCCTGTTGTATGTGGATGCTTTTGCTTTACAATGTCAGAGTGGACCGCCTGACCCACAAAGCTGAAAATATTGACTCTCTGTCCCTTATGGTAAATTGTGTTCATCTTTGTTCTATGTCATCAAATGAAGGTGGGGTTGGCTATGATCAAAAACCTGTGTAGGTTATTATGTTTCTGTCTCCCTTTCATTGTTTTCTTTGTCTGGAAAATAATTTGCTTCATTCTTCAGATTCTTCCCGATGCTGGAATTAACATCTCCATCATATATTTAAATGTTATTGACATCTTGCTTTCTCTTGCCTTCACATTATAAAATTGGAAAACATGAAGGCTTTGTTAGGCTTATACTGAGACCTATATCTTCAATATATGGTATATGTGTTAGAAACATTTCTTTCTAAATTGAAACCTGTAGTTTCAGGGTAAGAGGGTTTCTTCTCTATGATACATATTCCCAGACATATTCTAGAAAAAGCAGGAAATGCTTTTTGCCAAAAAAGCATTTTGCCAAATTTAATGGTGTCTATAATGAAACAGCCAGGTGGGAAGGGCTCTCTGGCAGAGCCTCCGACTAACCTGCACACTGGGAAGAGCTCACAGTGGAATAGAGATACAGAAGTTTGCAGGGGTTGCAGTGGGGAGGAGCTGGGCCCCTCCCTTTCCTAGGTGGTACGTGGATTTCAAGCTGCGAGGCAGGAAGCACACTAGAGGACCTCTGGCCTTGTGGAGAGTCCCTGTTTCCCTTTTCTCTTCCTTTTCACCCAATAAAATCCTGCTTTATTCACTCTTCAAATGGTCTGTGAGCCTAAATTTTCATGGCCTTGTGACAAGGACCCTGTCTTTGGCTGAACTAAGGAAAAGTCCCACAATAACATGGAAGAGTTTCTGTAAAAAAGTACAGAGATGGTTAGGATATATATAAAATGAAAGTGTATTGATTGATACAGATATCCTGTAGTTAACCCAAAAACTGCCCTGGATGTTTTGTGAAATTTCAAGTTAGAGTTGTAGAGAAGCTACGGAAAAAATATGTCAATTACAAATGACCCTAATAATGATAGAAATCATGTATCTACCAGAAAAAGGCAAAGAAGTGATGGTGAGGGGCAAGGATTAATCTTTTATTTTATAATAGAATGTAATTGAAATGTAGAACACTTGAAATTGATAAAAATGTACAAAGAAAAAAAATCAGCATTATCTTAACAGTCTAAAAATAACTAATATTAATTATTATGCAATTTAACAATGTGATGCCTGGTCCCTTTTCTTCTTGCTAAATGTTTAATATTTTAAGTGGCATGATTGAGTGACTAAAGGGAATGGGGTCATTTAAGGAACTTCAAAGCCAATAGTAAAAAAGATATTTAAAATTAAAGGCAAATATGGTTTAAAAATTAACTTAATGTC
The DNA here is from genome assembly GCF_028885625.2 of Pongo pygmaeus. Taxonomy (NCBI): domain Eukaryota; kingdom Metazoa; phylum Chordata; class Mammalia; order Primates; family Hominidae; genus Pongo; species Pongo pygmaeus. The sequence goes on along the minus strand of NC_072396.2, from coordinate 6,169,219 downwards.
CAGTGTTTGTGTGTGTGTATGTATGAAAATCTGAATACCAGTATAATAAAACAGTGTGATGTGATTTGCATGAGAAATTCAAAAATAATTTGAATAGGAAATTAAATAGGACTTCACCTTTCACTTGCAAACATGTTTTGAAGGCAAATTGTGAACGATTTGGCCCTACAAGTGCCCTTCAGGGAAATTCTATTTGCTTTACAAGGTATTGAACATGATTCGATTTAATCACTCTGAAAAGGACAATTGCTTATAAAAACATATTTTGGAAATGATCATTATTTAGAGACTGATTTTTTAATAAAATAATAATTTTCGCTTTTCTTGTAAGCCTATTGCCATATAATGTATATAATCATTATTTAGAGAGTGATTCTTTTATAAAATAATATTTTGCTTTTCCTGTAAGCTTATTGCTGTATCGTGTGTGTGTGTGTGCATATATATATATATATATATATTTTTTTTTTTTTTTTTGAGACAGAATCTTGCTCTGTCACCCAGGCTAGAGCGTAGGGGCACGATCTCGGCTCACTGCAACCTCCGCCTCCTGGGTTCAAGCGATTCTTCTGCCTCAGCCTCCCGAGTAGCTGGGATTACAGGTATGTGCCACCATGCCCAGCTAATTTTTGTATTTTTTTTTTTTTTTAAGACAAAGTTTCACTCTGTAGCCCAGGCTAGAGTGCAGTGGCGACATCTCGGCTCACTGCAAGCTCCGCCTCCCAGGTTCACGCCTTTCTCCTGCCTCAGCCTCCCGAGTAGCTGGGACTACAGGTGCCAACCACCGCGCCCAGCTAATTTTTTGTATTTTTAGTAGAGACAGGGTTTCACCATGCTAGCCAGGATGGTCTCGATCTCCTGACTTCGTGATTCGCCCGCCTCGGCCACCCAAAGTGCTGGGATTACAGGCGTGAGCCACCACACCCGGCCGTATTTTTTTTTTAGTAGAGACGGGGTTTCGCCATGTTGTCCAGGCTGGTCTCGAACTCCTGACCTCAGGTGATCCGCCCACCTTGGTCTCTCAAAGTGGTAGGATTACAGGCGTGAGCCATTGCGCCTGGCCATTTATTTATATTTTTACATTTATAATTAAGTAAACTTTTCTTGTCTAATGATTTTTTCCCCTGAGAGAACTATCCTACAAAAATAATATAATGACAAAATTTGTTCCATTTTTTAATGATAACAGGAATTTAAATTGTATGCCCATAATACAACCACAGATAAGATGTGTTATTTGGTATGTCTGATATTCTTTCTCTTTTTTGCATTTAAGGGGCTCAAAGGTATACTGCAGAGATATGGTCTCAATCCCACATGTCCTTATTCCTGATAAAACTGACAAGTATAGAAGCTATCCTTATTAGAATGTCCTCTGTAAAAATAATAAGATGTATGTGCACTTAAAATGGGCCAGACATGATTGTAAGCATTTGACATGTATTATTATGTCATTTATTGGCCACACAATGAGAAAAAATTCCATTATTTTCCCTATTTTATAGCTGAGGAAACCGAGGCGTAGCAAAATTAAGTAGGGTGTCCGTTCACATGGGTAGTAAATGGCTGAGCAGAGAGGTAAACCCAGTTTATGCTACTCCAGTTTCTTTGCTTTTAAATTCCTATATTTAGACCCAAACATAATGCTCAGGGTTGTATATAAGATAGTGCGTGTGACAGGCATGTATTACCTTTGATATAGATACGCATGTATAAGATGCAGATGCGGGAAGTCAAAATCACGCTATAGCCTGTCTCCAAGCCAGGAAGCCGTGCCTGCACCTGAATGTAATTGCCTTTGGAAGCCCATGGTCTTTCCTTGATGCCACATTTTCTCCATATGAATGAATATGTACACCACAGAGAGTTCTTACCAAGATCTGCAGGCATTGACACAAAACATTTCACAATGGTGGTAATGGGCTTTCAGGCATTAAGCTACTCATTTGCTTTTGCACAATTCCCTTTATGAGCAAGAACATTCATTTACAAAGCAGCTCATCGAGCTACGTCTCTGGAGCAAAAATAATGTGCATAGAGCTGAAAAAGATGTCCTCTTTGGCCCTGTTCTCAAGTTCAGGCTACTCAACCTTGCAGATATGAGCTCAGGACTGAGCACATAGGACTATATAGAGTTTTGGGATGTCTGATATAGTTCTCTTCTCCTCTCACCTTTTCATGGGCCTGTCAGTCTTTCATATGGCCTTAACCATGGTCACTTTTCCCCATTATGAGGGAGAAAAGGACTACATTTTCTAGCATAATACTGGCCAAAAATTGGATAGCATTTTAACACAAGACAGAGAGACTCACTTGGCTGTATTTACAATTAATTTTCTCTTGGACAATGTAGAGTGGTGTTATATGCCATGTTTAGAAGTTAGCTATTTATGCTCTCATAATTTTATTCCTAATATAACTGAAGAAGTGGGATTTAGTGGCATTGGGAATTCTAGCCTCCCTCAAGAAGGTACAGAAAGCCATTGTGTAACATTTACTCTGTATGTTAAATTCTAATTTCACACTAAGAAAGTCAATTTATGAGGTGGAACACAAGGGCAGTGTGCATCTAGCTTACAGAACAACAAAATAGTCACTGTGGTAAAACAAGTTAAACTGAATATATTCAGTTAGATAGAGGGATCAAACATATGCAAATAAAATATTCCATAAACGGGAAGATTTCGCTGTATTCTTAAGTTTCACCTCAAGCATCTATGTTGATTAGCAGAATTACAAAAGGTCGACTGAACTGGTTGTGTAATAATAAAATTCAAGTAAATGATTTGGCCACGAAGGTCTTCCGTGATCTGCACTTAGAGTAGGAATGCTATCACACTACAGAGGAGGACAAAAATTACATAACTAAAAGGTTAAAGTAAAGAAGATGTAATAGATTTCTGTGTCTTCCTTCTATAAATACCATTGGGGGGAAAAAAGAGTCTGTGGAGAGGAATGTGAGAAGAATAACAGATTTATGGAAAGGTCAATGGTACACTCAGAGAAGCTTTGTAGAGTGCTAGGAAATGTATCCTCCCGGCAAAAGGAAACCAACCATAGCTATCCACCAATGCCCCGATCCAATGTGCAAAGACCATATTCACAAGTGCACATAGGCACAAGCTCCTGACTAATTTTTTCATAAAGCTACACTGTCAGCCTATGAGAATATGTTTTTCCTAAAATGTTTACCTCTGTAAAATAAGTACTCATTCATTGTTTTCAAATTTGTCTAAAATTATGCAAATGTTTGGTTATATTTTTACACTGAAGGTCATTCTATTGGGTCAAATTGTCCCCTCCACAAATATATATGTATATATACATACATACATACATATATACCCACTCTGGACCTATAAAAGTGGCCACATTTGGAAATAGAATTTTTGCAGACATAATCAAATTAATATGCCATCATCCTGGATTAAGGTGGCCCTAAATCCAATGACCAGGGTACTTCTAAGAGACAGAAGAGGAGACATAGACACAGAGGAGAAGGCCACGTGGAGATGGAGCCAGAGACTGGAGGGATGCGACCATAAGCCCAGGACACCTGGAGCCCCCAGGAGCTGGAAGAGGCAGGAAGGATCCTCCCCTAGGGCCTCCAATGTTGAGTGCAGCCCCGAGACACCTTGATTTCTGACTTTCGGTCTTCAGAATGTTTTGAGCATCTTTTTTTTTTTTTTAATTTCAGTTTTTAATCCCACTCAGTTTGTGGTACATTGTTATTGCAGCCCTGGGAAATGAAGAGTTATTGATAGAACGCTAGACCTATATAATAATGAGTGACTTTGAGTCTGATTAAGAAATATAAGTTCTTCAGCATGTACAAATTGGTATAGGATTTAAATTGTTTCTTTTCCTGCCTTTGTGTTCCCTTCAGAAATATATTCAGGCAAATCAGTGATGCATTTCTAATAACCGATCTTTCCTGTGGGGGTGTTGTGAGCATTCAAATTCACATTTGGTGAGTCCCTCTATGAAAACATAGCAAACAATTAGCCAAGAGATCTGGGAATAATATCGCAAAATCGTCACTGAATCTCTAAAGTCCCCTTAGAATGTAAAACTGAAAGTGGCATTGAAACCAATTTAATTGGGAAAGCAGCAATTCTCAAATTATAGGTTGCTTAAGAATCACTTGTACAATGCATTCAAAAGCAAACTATCACAAGGACAGAAAACCAAACACCGCATGTTCTCACTCGTAGGTGGGAATTGAACAATGAGAACACATGGACACAGGGCGGGGAACTTCGCATACCAGGGCCTGTCGGGGGATAAGGGGCTGGGGGAAGGATAGCATTAGGAGAAATACCTAATGTAAATGATGAGTTGATGGGTGCAGCAAACCACCATGGCACATGTAAACCTATGTATCAAACCTGCACGTTGTTCACATGTACCCTAGAACTTTAAGTATAAAAAGAATTGCAGATTCTGAACCTGCATGGTGATTCTCATTCTGTAGGTCTGGGGTGGTCCCAACACCTGCATCTACGTGAGGACGGGGGTGGTCCCAAAGAAGCCAGTCCAACAGGATACGATTCTAGAGCCATTTCACGGTTATATCCCCATCCTGACACTTCATTACAGCTCCTGGGAAAGTTAACCATAACCCCTGGGCCTCAGTTTCCTCGTGTGTAAAATGAGAAAAATATTAATACTAACACCTTGCATTGATATCAAGATTATATGAAATTTAAAAACATACATATCCATCTATATACAATATAAAATTATATTGACTTTATAATATAAATATAGGGTATAATTAACATTAATATAGTACTCATGTTATATATAAATATGCAAGCATATATCGCAAATATGTAAATAAATATGTATTACATATGAAAATTTTTATAAACATATATGACGTATATTATATATATTTCTGAGCACAGTGTGGGTGTCCTATTGAATTTGGCATAAACAGCACTTTTTAATTTTAATTTTAATACTATTGTTTAAAGAGAACACTAGAAATCACAGAGAGTCTGTAACAAAAATCAGATTTTCTTCTTCCAATCCTGTCCTTTCAAATAACATCACCAACGAAGATACTTTATTTTATAAGCTTTATTTTTCATGCTTCATATTTTTAAAACTGCCTCGTTTTTATGTGCATTACTGTTTTAGGGGAAAGCAATCACACAATGCTTCTTACTGAACATTTGGTCGTACAATTTAAGACCCCGGTTCGTTGTTAAGCTACGTAACTTGAGTGTGGTGTTTTCCTTCAAAGGACAGCCATGTATGAAGGAGGCTATAGATGACATTCTAAGTACAAGACGCTATTATTGGTGATTTTTAAAAACAAATTATATTTTGAAGCCAAGTCATTTCTGAGTGATATGCTCCAGCATCCTGAATTGTTTCATGCACAGAAAATCAGCCTTTGCACTTTTTGTACCCTGCACATACATCTCAAAGACACTCAATCACTCTGCAATTGGAAAGCATACATTAGAGCAGAGAAAGTTCATGGATAGTTAATATTTGTGGAGCGCCCGCAGCAAATGGGATAGAGATACATCATTCATAAGATAGACTGAACGTCGGTTCCCGGGAGAGTGATACCTTGGTGATGGAATAATGATAACGTGCCCAATAGCACTGATCCAAACAGCTTTATCTTCATCAAGGTTGTAATTAGAGCCAGGCAGGCGGCTCAAGGACTGCGTTGCCTTGGGGTCGACAGAGGCATTAGGTGGGGGATGAGATTGGGAGACTGGTCTACAAGCTATGATTATGCTGCTTTGGTTAAAATGCGTGAGAATCCACCTTCATGCTGCTTGCTGTAGACGCATGACTGAAGAGGCCAGAACGAATCAGCCTCCATCTCCCCTTCCTGAAGATGCCTGGCCATTCATTCTGTTCAGGAGAGGAGAGAGTATCTCCTTGTACAAAGCTTCCAACCCACAGTGAATCCTGCAAGGGTCCTTCCATTTTCTTACACTTTGCCATTTATTTTTTCCTTGCCTAGTAATTCAGTTCTACATTGTCCTAGCCAAATAGAGTCACATAACTATATGGCTAGTCATGAATGGCATGACTATATGGCTAGACATGACTATGTGGCTTAAAGACAGTTACATTTTTTGGTGTGTGTGTGTGTTCTTTTCTTTGTATTATTTCAGGAGTCATAACACTCATAGGTACCAAGGCATGCAGAAGTCACCTCTTGTCATCCTTAAAGGATGCACCATAGACAAAACTGATCTCAACGAAGGTATTCTAGAGTTAAGTCTGTGTGAGTCAGCTAGGGCTTCTGTAAAAACTGCCACAAACTCAGTGGCTTCCAACAATATCAATTTATCATGTTTCAGTTCTGGAGGTCAGAAATCTGACATGGATCTCACCTGGCTGAAATCAAGGTATCAGGAGGACTGCACTCCCTGTAGAAGCTCTAGGAAAAACACAAAACAAAACAAAACAAAAAACCCTTTGCCTCGTCAAGATCCTAGAAGCCACCCACATTCCTTGGATTGCTGCAAGACAACTCCGAGCTCTTTTTCTGTCATCAATTCTCCATATTTGACTCTGACCTCCTGCCTCCCTCTTATAAGGAAATGTGTGATGACTTTGAGCTCACCTGGATAATGAAGGATCATTTCCCATTTTAGGATCCATAGTTTCATCCCATCTGCAAACTCCTTTTGGCCATGCAATGTAACTTAACTCACAGGCCCTGAGGACTAGTACTTGAGCATCTCTTGGCGGTGGGGATTGGGGAAGGTTGTTAATTTGCCTATCAGAGTTCTGATCTGAGAACATATAAGCAGCCATGCTGGGTACTTGGAGGCTCTCAATTTAATACAGGCTTGCACAGCAAAATGGGACCAAAAATTCAACAATTACACGGTGAATAAGAGCAGTAAATACTGCAAGGCTGAATTAAAACACCAAATTAGACTTCTCACTTAACTTTGTCGGGGAGATTGAACTATTGTGGGGATATAGTTCTATGAACTAATATAAGCTAGGGTTGTAAATTTTCATACACAATGGGATTTAATTTTCATAGATATTGGGAAGGTGATCTTTATTTGCATTTAAAATGGTATATGGATGAATTAGGAAAATAATATATGAATGATGGAAAGAATTATTAGAAGCACTATTCCAAGGGTGATTGCCTTTGCAAATGATCATTCAGCTGTCCAGGCATGGAAAATTGATGACCCCTTACTTCTTGTGTGTAATAAGGGTCCCACAGTGCAATATATTTATAAATATTTTCCTAACTGCCTTATGGATTTAAAAAATAACAAAGCAGTATCTATCATACTGGAAGGACTGTTTTAACATTATTGCATGAAGAAGAGGTTTAGAATAGGATTTAATAGCGCATCATTCTAAGGTTAAAAACACCATGACCTCCAACAATTTTATAAGTATATTAATACATCTGTTCCTGAGCCTTGAACTGTTTCATTGCAAAATGAGAAAGTAGTTACATCATTTCTAAGATAGCAGTAGACGTTAAATGTGCTTATGATTGAACTTCTGGACACATTTATTTATTCATAAATGTTTAGTGGGCACCTAATAACTATCAACTATCTATGTTAAGTATAATGTATCAAAAGATGGAAAAAGCTGTAACACTGACCTTAAGATGCTCAGCACATACAGGATATGCCCAGAAGGAATCAGACAATGGCTACACTGTGTTTCCAGTGTCATGGAAGCAGTGAACATGAGCTGCTCTGTTGGGAACATTTCCTAGAGTCTGTTAGTTTCTTGGAACCAACACCCAGGTGTAGATTTAGAACCAAGGTACAGCTGTGGAGGATTCAGCAAAGAAAGGTATCCTAACTTCTTAACTGAGAGACTAAGATCCTTGCTACTCAAAATATGGCCAAGGTACCAATTGTGTATCAGTTTTCAAGAGCTGCTGTAACAAAGGTCATCAACTATGTGGCTGAAAACAATCGATCTTTATCCTCTCTCAGTTCTGGAGACCAGAAGTTTGAAATCAAGGCCAGAAGTCTGAAATCACTTCCCCAGGAAGCTCTAGGGGAGAATCCTTCCTGCCTCTTCCAGCTCCTGCTGGCTCCAGGCGTCCCTGGGCTATTGGCCACATCTATCTCCATCTTCCAATGGTCTTCCCTCTGTGTGTGTCTGTATCCAACTCTCTCCTTCTTAAAAGGACAGTAGTCATTGGCTGTAGGGCTCATCCTAATCCATTATGACCTCAGCCTTACTTGATGATGTCTGCAAAGGCCCTCTTTCCAAATAAGGCCATACTCACAGATATGTGAGGTTAGGACTTCAACATATCTTTCAAAATATTTGATCACAATTTAACCCAGGACATGTGGCATCAGCATCGCCTCCAAGACTTTTAGAATTGCAAAAGCTCCAACTCCATCCCAGACTGACAGAGTCAGAATCTGCACGTTATCAAGTTCCCCAGGAGATTCCTAGGCATAGGAATGTTTGTGGAACACTTCTCTAAAGGCAAGAGAGAATAGGACCAGTTGGTTTTTTGTTTGTTTGTTTGTTTGTTTGAGACAGGGTTTCACTCTGTTGCCCAGACTGGAATGCAGTGGCACCATCTCGGCTCATTGCAGCCTCAACTGCCGGGGCTCAAGTGATCCTCCTGCCTCAGCCTCCCAAGTAGCTGGGACCACAGGCATGTACTACCACACTCAGCTAGTTTCTTTATTTGTAGAGACAGGGTCTCACTATGTTGTCCAGGCTGGTCTTGCTCTCCTGGGTTCAAGCAATCCCCATGGCTTGGCCTCCCAAAGTACTGGAATTAGAGGCATGACCCACTGTGCCCAGCTGGGACCAGTTTTAAGATATGAAAATAGCTCATATGCTTGTGCTAGTGACATGGGAGTGGAGGTTCAAGAGAGGATGTTAGTTAGAGAGCAAGATTAGAGGCAAGGAGAGGATAAATCCTGAAAGTCACAGAGCATATGGCTAGAGAGAGTTGTTTTTTATTTGGCAGATGGGAGAACAGCACTGGGGGACTTTGCATTATGTGGATATCATGATCACAGTTGCCTTTCGAGAATGTGTGTGTGGCTGCCATGGGGAAAACGTGATGGGGTCAAACTAGACAAGGGGGCATACATCAGCAAGGTTATCCAAGGTTGTAGGGCAGAGTAACAGGGGCTGCTTTGAGGCAACTGAGACAGAAGCCAAGAGAGTCAAAATATATTTGTGTGTGTGTGTGTGTGTGTGTGTGTATGTGCATATGTTGGGGGTGAAAGGTTGCCTCCGTGACTCTTGATGGGCAACTGAATTTGGAGAACTGAGAAGGAAAAGTGAAAAATGACCTGTAGTGGTGGTGAGCAAGCATGCATGGTGAGTGTATTAGTCTGTTCTCACACTGCTAATAAAGACATACCTGAGAGTGGGTAATTTATAAAGCAAAGAGGTTTAAATGGACTCACAGTTCCACATGGCTGGGGAGGCCTTACAATCATGGCAGAAGGCAAAGGAGAGGCAAAGGCACATCTTGCATGGCGGCAGGCAAGAGAGCGTGTGCAGGGAAACTCCCCTTTATAAAACCATCAGATCTCATGAGACTTATTCCCTACCATGAGAACAGTATGGGAGAAACCACCTCCATGATTCAATTATCTCTACTTGGCCCCACCCTTGTAATTGTAATAATGTGGGCATTATTGTAATAATGTGGGGATTCTTACAATTCAAGGTGAAATTTGGGTGGGGAGACAGAGCCAAATGATATCAGTGAGTGACTCACCAGCCCACTAAAGAGGACATCCAAGAAGAGGAGCAACTTTGGAGGAGGTCATGGAAATCTTGTTTTCCAATATTTACATTCCCAGGTTCCTGTGCCACTTGAAGAAACATGGAATATACATCTGGAAATTTCAGGATTGGATCTGTTTAGAGACTCATTTTTTAGTCTGCTCATTTGGAGTCATAGAAAAGAGTAATTACATCAGGAGAGCATTTAGAAAGAGAAGACAAAAAGGCAGGACCAGGTCAGAATCTTAGAATAAATTTTCTAGAGTTAGTGAAAACCACTGCTTCTTTGGAACAATATATGGAAGCGATAAAGCCATTAGGATGCAATAAATACATATCAGTTTGGGTTTTTGATATGGTTTGGCTGTGTCCCCACCCAAATCTCATTTTGTAGCTCCCACAATTCCCACATATTGTGGGAGGGACCCAGTAGGAGATAACTGAATCACGGGGGCAGGTCTTTTCTGTACTGTTCTCGTGATACTGAATAAGTCTGATGACATCTGATGGCTTTAAAAATTGGAGTTTTCCTGCACAAGCTCTCTCTTTGCCTGCTGCCATCCATGTAAGATGTGACTTGCTCCTCCTTGCCTTCCGCCATGATTGTGAGTCTTCCCCAGCCATGTGGAACTGTGAGTTCTCTATTAAACCTCTTTCCTTTGTAAATTTCCCAGTCTTGGGTATGTCTTTATCAGCAGCATGAATACGGGGTAATAGAGTTTGTGGGAGGATGAAGGGTGAATTCATTCCTGGAGATAGTAATACAACATATTTGTCACATACCTGGACTTGGGATCCAGACTCTCTGGGTTTTTCACCAGCTCTGTAGTCTTGGATTTGATATTTAATTTGATTGGCCTCTGCTTCCCCGTTTGTAAAAATTAGGGATCATGGTCAAATCTCCTCATTAGCTTGGAACAATTGTCTAACATATAGTTAAAGCTATCTGAACATTTGCTGCTTTGATCATCACCATTAATATGTTATTATTATAGTTTCTTGCTGAAGGAGCGCTTTCTCTTCTATGAGGCTGTGGTTAACAACACTGAGTGCCCTTTTTAGGGAAGTGGATTAGGGAAGTAATTTGTTACACTGCTATCAACCAGCGACCACTGTCAGCAACTTCCTGGTTGTCTCAGTTGTGGGGAGTAATCTCGAAGGGTATACCCCTTGTATGTTGGGAGCCTGAAAGCTTGGCCACCCAAGCCCCATTCCTCCAAGGCCCCTCTGGAGGTCTCCTACCCTCCAGGGTTCACTTGGGGTTGTTTGAGGTTTTGTTGCACCAGCTCTGCAAGTCCTTTTATCTTCTCCACCTATTTCCTCTAACTTCGCTCAAGCACACCCTACACCAACCTCCATCTCAGCATTGCTTTGTCAGCCTTCAACATGCAACAATCGGTACTTCATGCATGCCGTCAGAAATGCGTTCATTATCTGACACACTTATGCATTTTTTTGAGAGAGAAAGCAAACATTAGATGGGGTGATTCTTTACAATTTTCTGACAATGCAATATGGCTGTTCTATTCTATAAGTAGAAGAAAATGAATCACTCTTTATCTCATCTATTTTTGTCCGATACTTAATGGACACTCAGAGTCCCATCTCAGAAGAGGTGACACTCAAGTTAAGATAGCTTAAAGGAGGTATTGACAGAGTGTTTTGGTTCCCTGTGGCTGCTGTAAAGACCACAGCCTTGCATTAGCTTCCAGTTCTGGAGGTCAAAAATCAGAGATAGGTCTCAGGAGGCTGAAATCAGTTTCTCATCTGTACTGGTTCATTCTGGAGTCTTTAAGGATAATCTATCTCTTGACCTTTTTAGCATCTAGAAGGTACCCGCATTCCTAGGCTTGAGGGTCTTTCCTTCGTCTTCGAATCACATCACATCTCCTTCTGTCCTCACATCTCTGACTCTGATCCCCCTGCCTCTCTCTCTGTCTCTCTCTCTCCCCCTCTCCTTTCTCTCTCAATAGGATCTCACTCTGTTGCCCAGGCTGGAATGCAGTGGCACAATCATGGCTCACTGCAGCCTTGACCTCCTGGGCTCAGGTGATCCTCCCACCTCAGCCTCCCAGATAGTTGAGACTACGGGCACACACCACCACACCTAATTGTTTTATAGACAGGGTTTCACCCTGTTGCCCAGGCTGGTCTCAAACTCCTGGGCTCAAGCAATCTGCCTGCCTTGTCCTCTGAAAGTGCTGGTATTACAGGCATGAGCCACAGCACCCGGTCCTGCCTCTCTCTTAAAAGAAACTTTGTGATTAAAATCTTCTTATTGTAAGGTCTGGAACCTTAGTCATATTACCAAAGCCTTTTTGACATGTAATGTAAGGTGTTCTTGAATCTGGAATTTAGAACAGGACATCTTTGGATTTCCATTAGGCTGCCTTGCACATACTGGGAAAATACGTACAAAAGGATGGCTGGGTTATAGAGGAACTGAGGAGTCACAAAATCAGTTTTGTTTGATCTTACTGTTTGGGAGCCCATATGCAGTACGGGAAGGGCTTACAAAAACCAAAAGAAGAGTCCGGTGGAGAAGGCAACATTGTGGTATGTTGCCTTGGGTAAAAGACCCTACCATCAAAAGAAACCTCACAAGCCAGGCGTTATGAGCCATGTAATCCCAGGACTTTGGGAGGTTGAGTGGGGAGGATTGCTTGAGGCCAGGAGTTTGAGACCAGCCTTCGCAACATAGTAAGACCTCATCTCTGCAAAAATTAAGATAAATAATTAGTTGGGCATGGTGACATATGCCTGTAGTTCCAGATACTCAGGAGGCTGAGGTGGGAAGATTGTTTGAGCCCAGGAGTGGGAGGCTGCAGTGAGCTATAATTGTGCAACACCCTAGCCTAGGCTACAGAGCAAAACCCTGTAAAGAAATAAAGATGGAAGAAAGAAAAAAAAAGAAAGAGAGAGAGAAAGAAAGAAAGAAAGAAGAAAATAAAAGAGAGAGAAAAAAAGAAAGGAAAAGGAAGAAAGAAAGAAGGAAGGAAGGAAAGAAAGAAAGAAAAGAAAAAAGAAATAAATCTCAAAAGGAGAAACCCAGCAAAATAAATAAATAGCCTCAAATCATATTTCCTTCACCTCACACTCTGATTTCTTGGTAGGACTCCCCATTGGCCAAATTTGAGCAAAACCCAGGGCACTTATTGATGGAATCCATACAGGTCACCCTCCCTGGGCAGGGAAGCTGAGTGAATTATGAGGACTCTTTCTTCATGTGTGAATGAAAATTCCCAGCACTATGTTCCCTCTGCATTCCTCAACATCTGCCATCATCCTCCATCTGGGACAGTATTGTATGTCCAATGTCCCCTCAATCGTTGTGTCATTGAGGGTTGATGCCAGTCTCAGTGTACTCCACATGAAACTTCACACGTCAACCACTCTACTCTTGACATACAAGAGAAAGGGGTGGAGTAGGAGAAGCAACATTGATAAAGTCATTGCTGCTCTAGACAGAATGTCTGTGTCCACCAAAATGCACATGTTAAAATGGCCATCCCCATGGTGATGGTCTCAGGAGGTAGGGCATTGAAGTCATGGCCCCATGGAAGGCAATGAGGTCATGAGGGTGGAGTCTCATGAATGGGATTAGTGCCCTTATCAAAGGGACCCCAGAGAGCTCCCTGGCCCCTTCCACCATGTGAGAACACAGTGAGAAAGCACTGTCTATGAACCAGAAAGCAGGTTCTCACCAGACACTGAATCTTCTATTACTTGATCTTAGACTTCCAGCCTTCAGAGCTCTGAGCAATAAACATCCGCTGTTTGTAATCTACCCAGTCTATGTTTTTTTTTTTTTAATAATAGCTTGAACAAACTAAGACAGGTACAGACTGCAGCTCTGAAGCTGGTCACATGACCCAAGTGACAATTATACCTGCCTTTTTTCATCCTGGGTTTCTGTTCTTCTACCCATCTGCCAGCAGGCTAACTGGTTGGTGTAAGCAAAACCCAATAGTATTTAGCTTTTTATTATTTTCTAAGAAGGTTCCATTTTCATCCTTTTGTCAATGAGGTGTGAACTAACTTGCCTATGGTTATACAATCCTGGGTAAGGCCCTGCAGGAGAAAGAACACCTGATTTTAAAGAAGCTTTCTCTAATGACTTCCATCACATTGTTTGCCTAATCAAAAGTTGCAGGTGTCCCAACCCAATTAAAATGGCTTATATCTAAAAGACAAGCAATAACAAATGCTGGCAAGGATGTGGAGAAAAGGGAACCCTTGTATCCTATTGGTGGGAATGTAAGTTACTACATTAGCACATTAGAAGTTCCTCAAAAAACTAAAAATGTTCTGAGGAAGTTAACATTTGGAAGCAACCTAAGTGCCTGCCAGCAGATGAATGGATAAAGAAAATGTGGTACATATACAAAATGGAGTGGTATTCAGCCATAAAAAGAATGAGATCTTGTCATTTGCAACAACATGGGTGGATCTGGAGATCATTATGCTAAGTGAAATAAGCCAGACACACAAAGACAAGCATTGCCATGTTCTCACTTTTTTGTGGAATCTAAAAATCAAAACAATTGAACTCATGGACATAGACAGTAGAAAGATGGTTAGCAGAGGCTGGGAAAGGTAATGGGGGGCTGTGGAGTGTGGAGGTGGGATGGTTAACGGGTACAAAAATAGTTTGAAAGAATGAATAAGACTTATTATTTGATAGCACAACAGAGAACAGGGTGACTATAGTCAATAATAATTGTACATTTAAAAATAACTTTTTAAAAAAGTGTGTAATTGGACTGTTTGCAACTCAGTGGATTAATGCTTGAGTGGATGGATACCTCAATCTTCATGATGTGCTTATTTCACATTGCATGCCTGTATCAAAACATCTTGTGCACCCCATAAATATATACACCTACTATGTACCCACAACAATTATAATTAAAAAAAATTTTTTTAAGTTGCAGGTGGACCCGGACCTTGGCAATGTCAGTGGCTGGTCACTAGGAGGAGGTGGGAAAGAACTGCATAGATTGTAGGTTTCATAAAAATACTGATCATGCTATTCTTTTAATGTATCTCAGTTGACAAGGCAAGTATGTGTGAGTCTGAGTCCTTCTGAAAATGCCGTTAAAGAAACTCTTGCAATAGAAATGAAATAAATGCAGACAAGTTCAGGGTAGGCTATTAGGAAAATTAAATACATGATTCTATTTTATGTACTAGAATGTACAGATGTTTTTCTTAGTAAGGTAAACTTCGCATAACATGAAAATTAATTATTAGCCGTTTTCTAGTGTACAGTTCAGTGGCCTTTAGTACGTGAACAATATCTTGCAACTCTCACGTCCATACAGATCTGAAAAATTTTTCATTATCCCCAAAGCAACACCATTCCTATTAAGCAGTCACTCCTCATTACCCCTCCATCCAGACACTGTCTTGGGGGTGTGTGTGTGTGTGTGTGTGTGTGCGTGTGTAATATTATATTGTCACATAGGAATAAAAAAAAATCATTCCGCTTAGATCTTGTTTTATTTTCAAATGGCCGACCCTGGTAACAATTATTGTAGTTGTATGTATTTTTAAAATCTTATATTATTTTGCTTTATTTTTAATTGGTAAAAACAAATTCTATATATTTATGGGGTGCAATGTGATGTTATGATATATGTTGATATATGCACACACTTTGGAATGATTGAATCAAGACAATTAGCATTTCCATCACTTTATATACTTATTTCTTGGTGGTAAGAATGTTTATAATCTCTTTTAGCAATTGTGAAATATACAGTGCATTATTATTAACCATAGTCACCATACTGTGCAGCAGATCACCAAAAGTTATTCCTCCTGTGTAATTTAAACTGTGTATCCTTTGAGCAACATGTCCTCCTCTCCCAGTCCACTCCCTCTCCCAGCCCCTGCCAACGACCATTCTACTCTCTACTTCTACGCGTTCAACTTTTTTTTAGCCCCCACATATAAGTAAGTTCATGCAGTATTTGTCTTTCTTTGTCTGGCTTATTTCACTTAACAGAGTGTCCTCCAGGTTTATCCATGTTTTTGCCAATGACAGGATTCCTTCTTTAGGGCTGAATAATAGCATTATTCACAATGGTAAAGATATGGAATCAACCTGCATTCATCAACAGATGAGTAGATAAAGGAAATGTTGTATATATACACAATAGAAGATCATTGCTTTTTAAAATATTTTTATATAAACTGTTTTCTTATAAATACGCCCAAGCACATACAAAAAGAAAAAAGAAGAAGGAGGGAAACTCCATAGACCTGTCATGGGGGTCTCATAATAAACACTTACCAAAATTTTTTTCCCTTTATACTTCTGTTTCTGTTTTATTTGTGTCTTTTACAGCCAGTTCCAGAGACTATACCTTCTCATCTGTAATCCTTTCAACACTCATCTCTTACAGATATGAATTTTACAAATAAACTCGATGCTACTATCATACCTGTAGTGAGTTTGATACTGTCCACCAAAGGTATGTTCACTTGGAATCTACGACTATTTAGGAAAAGACCTTCGAAGATGGAAGTTAAGGATCTGAAGATGAGATCATGCTGGATTATCCAGAAGGGTCCCAAATCTAATGACAGGTGTCTTTATAAGACACAGAGGAGAAGATACAGGCACAGAAAAGAAGGCCACATGGAGGCGAAGGCAGAGATTAGAGTGATGTGGCCACAAGACAAAAAACACCCAGCCACCAGTACCTCCCAGAGAGGCAGGAGACAAAGTCTCCCTCTGTGCCTTCAAAAGGAATCAACCTTGCTCACACCTTGATTTCACGCCCTGGCCTCCAGAACTATGACAGCATAAATTTCTGTGGCTTTAAGCTCCCCACTTTGTGGAAATTTGTAGGACATTCCCTAAAAAACTGACACAACATCTAATAAAATTCACCTTAGTTCCTTAATAACATCATCTAACACTGCTTCCACCCATGTTTCCCTGATTTTATTAAAAAAAAAAAAAAAGGCTTTTGTTAAACAGTTTGTTTTAAGCTCGGGTTTGTAGAACCATCTTAAGAAGACACACAAAACTGCAAAATGTCATATTTTGAAGGGTGGTTAAATTTAGCCATGCACATAATAAACTCAGTCTCTGTAATTGCATAGAATAACTCGAATAGAAAATAGTTTGCTCAGATTTACATTAAAGCTATAGGTAATCAATCCAAAAGGCACCCAAGACTTAGGATGTCTCTGCGGATATGCTAGGGTAAAACACAAAACCTAAGCAAAGTATCAAAAAACAGAGATGTTTGTGAACTGGAAATAGCTCATCTAGGATGACTCAGTAGAAAGATTTATGTTTCTTTTTTTTTTTTCGTTCCCCAAAAGACATCTGAGATAATCTATGCCCTAAGTAGAGAGTAGTAATGGATATGAATTTATTTCCCTGTTATTCCCCATCGTAAAAGATCTTTTGAAGCAGCCCTTGTTTCGAATCAAGATACTTAGGGGATTCATATATACCTTACAGTTTGAGACATACTGCCTTAGTAGCTATTAGATTCTCAGTAAGGGCTTATTGAACTCAACTGAGGTTTACTGTTCCAAATTTGGGGAGTAGGAAAATGAATCTCACTTGTCTTTTATCCTCGGTGGAAGTAGCTCGTGGGAATGAAATATTTAGAGCCAAAGTTGATTTTCATCTTCTTTGGCTTTTGTACATAAACCTGGCTCTGACCTTCTTAGCGAAACACCTCAATTTGGGATAGAGTGGGCACTCCCTGTAGGGGTCACAGGTAGTGATTTTTCACGATTTTTACTTTCATTAACTTTCCCACTCTACGATGAAGCTAATGAATGCACCAAATGAGAGGTAATTAATAAATGGTTTTGAGCTATCTGAGAGAGGTAATGAATTTCTTATATGTTCCTAATTTTCCCCTTCCTCATGGGCAGACTTGCTTACATAAAGATACTAATTTAAAACTGTGATTAAGAAGCCTAATGCCTCTGAGTGATGGATCATGGGAGATAAATTACTCAATATTTTCACATCTCACATTTTAATTTTGTGCTCCATATCACACTTTTGATACTACCACAAATAGCTTCTCTGAAGGTCATCATGCGCTTTTTAATGTGTCAAAAGTAGAACTGTAGTTAGGACTAGGTGCTTTTAAACATTCTGTGGGGAAAAAATCGGTAAAAAATTAGTTAAAATGATCCTTTGGCTGCTCAAAATGTATTTCAATACCTTTGAATTTTTGATATCAATATTTATACTGAATATGAATATGATTTTTAAAATCATGTATTTATTAAAATGAGATTTCATTAGGATGTAGTTTTAAAATGATGTCATGGAGTTTTACTATACCATTAAATCTTCACTACTAATATATCTATATCATGTGTTAATAAGAATTAAGGATAATCATGGCAATTAACTCTGATATTGTGGGTGAATAATGAATTCATTTTAAGTGGCATGCACCAATGATGAATACTTAAAATATTTCAAGTGTTGTCTTCCCTGGAACTAGAGGAAGAAGGGATACTCATGCGTTTAGGTAAATTCAAAAATGTAGGTGATTTTTGAGCAGAAATCTACTAACCCATTCCTCCAGATTTAATAGATTTAGATTAGACTGAGTTTAAACATAGTTTGTTCAATTTAAACAAATTTGAGGTTGAGTAATGCTAAACAATTCTGCAACTTCATTTTCCAAGCTGATCCTCAACCCTGGATTCTATCAAGAGTTGCATTCATAAAGAATTTTATATTCTATATGCACAGAGCAAGGGGGAACTGAAAGGGGTTCAACTATCACAGAAGTACCTGTACATGGTCCTTCATTTTTTTATCTATTGCATATTAAGGCAAGGCTTCTTTCTTGGGATGCTCAAATGTTTCTAGTAAATGATGCTATGAGTTTCCAAGGAGGTCACTGGCTGGCCGTGGCATTTCTCTTTTTGACCAGAGCTACACTTAAAATGGGAATCTTCTGGTTCCATAAATCCATGCAGGTATTGACCTCAGCTTCATGAAAATGTCATGATGATCTGTCAACTCTAACCCCTTTTGCATGATTCTTTTTTACCAAGGAAACCAACCAGGTCCATTATTACACTTGTCCTTAGTAGAGTAGGTCTAACCCAGTCTGAAAGGAGCCCATCAATAACTTCAGCTTGCAGTAAAGAAGTTAGGAAGACACCTTAAGACAATTTGGCTGAATCCTTTGGCTAAACTATCCAACCCATATAATACCTCTCCCCACTTGTGTCCTTAGCGACTTTTCCCAGTAACGGCATAAAATGCACACAATAGAGGGACATTTTTATGCACTTTTGGAGGTGAACATGTTTAACATCTTAATCTATCAATTCATAAATATCAATATCCCTGATTCTTGTAGTTCCGGGGAAGACAACCACTGGAAACATTTCACATATTCATTATTGGTGCATGTGAAATGCCATACTCGTTGTATTACTAACGTTTTTCTCAGTTCAATAAAGGAGAAAAGCAATATTGTCTCATTATTGCTTTCTCCCATTCCCTCATTTATTCCTTTTGCATATTTTCCATGCATCCTGCACGAGTGCCATAGCACAGCATGTTTTAATTCAATAGAGAGTCATCCTTACATCAATAGTTTCTCAAAATTTCAAATTTCACACCTGACCTATTTTGAAAGCAAAACTTGCAAGCAGGAGAAACGTTGTTTTATTCATAGATGTTTGTTGCATTCTGTAATTCTTCCATGATACATTATTTGAACATTAATTTTAAGAAAGCATCTGAATTTTAAAGTGTCATGAAATTCTGAAATATCATGAATACTCATGCAAACATTATTTTCAGTGGATCTTAAAAATCTTAATAATTCAGCATTTTTTATGAACACATAGCAACTCTGATTCAGACAAGATAAAATGTTTTGAACTCATGTGTTTAGAGAGAACAGAAGGGAAACATCAGTCTCAAGTGAAAGCCAATCTGACATTGCCCTTGATTTATAGTCACTGGATGCAAACATAATTAGGGAAAAGTTTTTTGTTTTTTTTTTTGTTGTTGTTGTTGTTGTTGTTGTCTCACTACACACTTATGTAATTATACAAACCAAAGCTGGTAAGGCACTCATTTTATTAAACCTTTTGTTCATGAGCTTAGGAATCAAGGAAGCTGACTTTCCATACTTGTATCAGTGGAACATAGAGAGGATGAGATACAATTCCTATCTCAAGGGATGGCTTTGAGGATTACACGAGGGAAAAGTTGTGAGTCCAGAGAAGTGTCTGCTGTCGCGCTTTATTTTATAATTTATCCATTTTATGTTTTGCTCTGCTCCTTGGAGACACATACACACACACACACACACACACACACAGAGTTATTATTCTGATGCTGGTTAATTGGCTTATCCATCTTCAATATCAACATCATTTCTATAACATTGCAGGAAGTCTGCCCTCTATAGAGACCTACTGATGAAAAATCTGGAAGATACATATTTTCCTAAGTACTTTATCATAGCCACAAAAAGGAGTAGTACTCTAGTAAACTTACAGTTCTGTAAATTTCCTAAAACTTCTGGAAATATATACTTAAAATGGGTGAATCATAAGGTTTGCTAATTATAACTTATTAAAGATGTTTAAAGAACACTGATATTATTGTACAGCCAATTTGAGTGCAGCTTTACACACACACAGAAATCTAAATGATAGACTAGACATTACATTTTTTATTTTAAAAATCCCCTCCTTTTTACAACTGATTAAGGGATTGGTTACCTTCTCTAAATCATTTGCAGCCAAGGAAGCAGATGGTGTTTTTGCCTTATCTATAATGAGTTTCTTCTGCTATTGTCTAAAACCTGCTAAGTTTCTTTTAGGTAATCTTCCTTGTCCCTGTCTCATGGTGACATGTGCTGGGATGTCATGTTCATGGAAATGACACTTAAGACAAGTTTTGGAAAACTCTTCCTTTCTGCACATCTTAAGTACTATGTCTTCATTAGCGTTGTTTCCTCAGAGCTTTGCATCCTCCGATATGTCACATAAAATCTTGACCATTTCATCCTAATTATTGTAGAAATGAAATTATATCTCTAAAGTAAAAGTAAATGTTTGTCTACCTAGAATGATATGCCTAGTAAAAAATATTCTTCAGAAAGAAATTCTAAAGAATAGAGTGGAGAAAGAAAAAATAGAGAGTTGTAAAACAATACAGAGAATCGTTGAAGATGTTGGATGATTGAAAACAAAACAAAACAAAACAAAAAAACAAGAGTGAACACTTTGCTAGCCTGACCGAGGAAAAAGGATTAGTGAGGGCCTCATCTGAGAAGCAGACAACCCAATGGTCCAGAAATCAAACATGACTGAGTTAGAATATTCTATTTTGTAGCTCTTTTATGTGCTGGGGTGGAGTGGGGAAAGTGCTTCTTTCTAGTGGGAAAGCTGCCAATACGTGGAACATCCCAGAAAACTTTGACTCCTTTTTAAAAATACTTCATTAGCTTAAGTGGCCCGAGGGTAAGGGCTATTACCTAAAAATACTGTCAGTGATCTCACAGTTGCATTTGTAATGCTTAAAGTAGAATCGTTTCTAGAATTTATGCTGGAGAGAAACATGTGGACTTAGGTAACTGTTGGTCCATATTTTTTTGCGGAGGTTTATCAACGTATTAAGGCTACACTTGTATGGGTTCTGCCCATATTTATTTGAGATAATTTATTAGGATTAGGTCCAGGAATCTCTGTTACTAAATTTATAGAAGCTTTTAATCTCATACCTTCTTGACTTCACATTGCCCTTTTCCAAAATCAGAATTTTATAGCACCATCATTTCAGAAACTTAATTTTACAGAAAGGAAGTCCAATAGATCTCAGAAAACAACACTCAAAATGTTCTGTGACTCCACAAGCTCATTAAATAAGTTCAATAATACAACTATATTCAAAATTCCCAAATATTCAAAAGACATGGAAGGGTGGATCTACTCAATAATAAGATATCTAGGGAAAGAAGAATGGTTCAAAATGAACCCTGTTCTATTTTTCATCATAAGTTTTATGATTTTTTTCTTTGAACAAAAAATCCATCTGAGCATCAGCAGCCGTATCTATTGCTTGTTGTTAATCCCATTGTACCATTTCTGGGAAGACAAAATAAGTGTTAGACCAAAAAGGGAAATGTGAAGGAGAAAGAGCATAGCTTATTTTTCTGCTTTATTCCTCTAGAAATGAGCTCTGGAGACGCCTTCTGTTCGTCTCAAAAATGTAAATCCAAACACATACATCCCATTCATAATATAACTGTGGCTTCTGTTCCTAACTTTTTTTCCCTAAAACTTGGGGCAAAAATCAGCAATTATCTGAACTGACAAGATTTTGCCTGTCCGTACGTTTAAATTGGAAATCTTCACCTTAAATGCATAGTTATAAAGAAAGAAGGTTCCCCCGGCTCCTCTTTCCTGTTTTGTTTTTAATTACTTTAGTGAAACTATCTATGGCAGGTGAGTGATAGGATGGAGTTTATGAAAACCATGCAGAGACTTTTCCCTTCTAGGGTCTTATTAATTCTCAGTAAAAGGTTGAGCTCTTCTTGAGATATTTATGCTACTTGAAAAGATCTAAACTGATGTATTCCATTTATATTCTGTTCAGAATCATTTCTTTGTATGAAGGTTTAATTCTTTTTCCCTGAAATCGTTCAGACTTTCATTTCTCATTTTATACCTTACAAGAAAAATCCCTTAATCTCTCTTTAATGGAATTTTGTAACAGTAACCTAAATCGATTTGAACCAGTTGCAAAATTTAGTTTCCAAGATTGTTTTATGTGCATTTGCCACTTTTTAAATTGAGAACACATTATATTTTATATAATAAATATACATGGCAATAAGTGAATTGTATCTATTACTTGCTCATAAGTGTTTATATTCATATTTCTGTTGTGCTGACATTTAAAAGTCACACTCTATGTATGTATATATCTGATTTAGTGAATTTATTTCAAATAGTGTCCTCATGACATTTAGACATTAAGTTGATACATACTATACAATCATTTTATTTTAAGTCAATTGATAAAGCAAGCCTTTATCAAGCAATTAATAAAGATAATTCATGTGCTTCCACATGTGAAAAAGAAGGATGCCTTAAAGTTATGTATGATATTAAAGAAATTCCATTTAAAGAAAGAATGTAATATGTGTAACCATTACTGGAGAAGAAAAGGTACTGGATTTGTCTTTAAAACAGCCAGTGAAACGTTGCAAACGTAAGCATTAATAAGATGCTTTTTTATTAGGTGCTAACTTGAATCTTCCTAATCCATGTAGGGAGATATATTACAAGATTATTTTCCCATCTTTTTGAAGACCAATGTTGAACATTGTCTATGATGCAATCATTTTGCTGCTACGTAAAGTAAATTAAATTTTTTTCCTTTTCTTTTGTTCGCTTGCAAATTGAATTCTGGTAATTTCACTCCAATGGCAGAAAATTCATACAGGGTCAGAATAAATGGTATTAGCACCACGGGCTCCGTAAGAAAAACTTGAATTTGCTTTTTAATTTCTCTATTGTTGTTTTGTGTCACTGAAGTTCCGGCTGAATTGGGAACTCTTTTGCCTGTATGATGCACGTTTTCAGGATATTTTCCTTTGTGCGGAACAGACAAGAGCACTTCCCTATGGTGTGTATTAATCCACTTTTTCCCGGATGCTTTTAAGAATGTGTAACAAAACGAACCCCCTTGACTTCTGTGATAAACCCCAGATGGGGAAAAGGAAAAAGTACCTCTTTATTGCCCTGCAGCAAGAGGCATTGGAGACAACAGGGACACATTTTCCAAATGTAGGACATAGAGTGGAAATCATGTGTTCTTTAGAATTCCATCACTTTATATATTACATAATTATACATATTACTATAAATACAGATGATATGCTATTCATCCACCCAATCATAGAAAAAGCTGTATTAACTGTAGTCACCCTATGGTGCGATCAAATAATAGATCTTATTAATTTATTTTAACTCCATTTTTGCACCTATTCATTTTATATTTAAAAATAACTAAAAAAGTGAAACTGGAGTGTTTCTAAAACAAAGAAATGATAAATGCTTGAGGTGAGGGATACCGCAATTACCTTGGTCTGATTATTACACGTTGTATGCCTGTATCAAAAAGTCATATGTACCCCATCAATATATACACCTCTTACGTACACATAAAAATTAAGTAATTAAAAATTAGAGAAATCTGTGTTAATGTTCAGTCGGTTTATTATTTTCTTTATCACTACTACATACACTTTAAATTAAAGCTAGGAACTTATGCAAATATCAATTTGACAACATTTGGTTCCCCTGAATGTAAGTTTCACTCTGTTTTCTAAATCAAAGTATAGAACATACAAGAAAACTAGTCTCACGTAACACAAACACACATATACACAATTATACAAGTAACACACACAAAACTCTCAACCTTGTGAATAATTTCAATATGTGGCAAGATAAATGCCTGAATACAGAGCACATCAGGAAGCATTAAGAAGTTAAACATGATGACAGATTTAATATAGACTTGTTTATATTAACTGTGTCAGAATAATAAACAGCCCTGTAGGGGAATAAGTGTGGATCTAATTTCAGAACTGTAGGATATTAGATATACCAGTGTGGTATTGTAGTTACAGAAACTTTATTAATAAAAGCTTCAAATACAACTTTCATTTTATTCACTTATATAGATGGCCTCTCTCAGGGCATTGTGTGGATTGAGCCTTAAAGCGGCTGTCACTGGAATGTCTTCTGTTATTATTCACCAAGGACAATGGAGCTCAGAATGATAAGGGAGAAAATGCACCCCGAGCCTGTGTTCCACCCAGAAGGGCTAAGTCATATGCATCCTTCCATCGTAGCATCAATAACTAGAGTATGTTGTGCAACTTTCTTTCCTGTGTCTCTACTTTTTTGCCTGCCATATTGGTTTTGCCTATACCATTGGGCATATGCCTGCCATGGTTTCTTGCTCATTTCTTTGCAATGACCAAGACTGGGTAATTTCTAAAGAAAAGAAGTATTAAACGGATTCACTGTTCCACATGGCTGGGGAGGCCTCAGGAAACTCACAACCATAGCGGAAGGGGAATAGACACATCTTACACGGTGGCAGGCGAGGGAGAGCATGTGTGAGAGGAGGAACTGTCAGACACTTATAAAACCATTAGATTTCATAAGAACTCACTCACTATCATGAGAACAGCATGGGGAACACCACCCCCATGATCCAATCACCTCCCACCTGGTCTGTCCCTGGACACGTGGGGATGATGGGGATTATGATTCAAGATAAAATTTGGGTGGGGACACAAAGCCTACCTGTAACAGGCAAAAAAGTATACATTTTCACAATGAACTCAATAGTGAGGACTGAAGGAAAAAATGAGATCCAATGTGTAACATCAGAATCTGGAAGATTCTTAGAAGACTTAAAGAAGGGAAATGTCCACTTTTAAAACAAACAACCCCATCAAAAAGTGGGTGAAGGATATGAACAGACACTTCTCAAAAGAAGACATTTATGTGGCCAACAAACATGAAAGAAAGCTCATCGTCACTGGTCTTTAGAGAAATGCAAATCAAAACCACAATGAGATACCATCTCACGCCAGTTAGAATGGTGATCATTAAAAAGTCAGGAAACAACAGATGCTGGAGAGGATGTGGAGAAATAGGAACACTTTTACACTGGTCAGAGTGTAAACTAGTTCAATCATTGTGGGAGACAGTGTGGAGATCCCTCAAGGGTCTAGAACCAGAAATACCATTTGACCCAGCAATTACTGGGGATATTACTGGGTATATACCCAGTAATGGTATATACCCAAAGGATTATAAATCATTCAGCTATAAAGACACATGCACGTGTGTGTTTATTGCAGCACTATTCACAATAGCAAAGACTTGGAACCAACCCAAATGCCCAACAATGATAGACTGGATAAAGAAAATGTGGCACATATACACCATGGAATACTATGCAGCCATAAAAAAGGATGAGTTCATTTCCTTTGCAGGGACATGGATGAAGCTGGAAACCATCATTCTCAGCCGACTAACACAGGAACAGAAAAACAAACAGCGCATGTTTTCACTTGTAAGTGGGAGTTGAACAATGAGAACACATGGACACAGGGAGGGGAACATCACACACTGGGGCCTTTTGGGTGGTGTGGGGCTAGGGGAGGGATGGCATTAGGAGAAATACCTAGTGTAGGTGATGGGTTGATGGGTGGAACAAACCACCATGGCATGTGTATACCTATGTAACAAACGTGCATGTTCTGCACCTGTATCCCAGAACTTAAAGTATAATAAAAAAATTAAAAAATTAAAAAGAAGGGAAATGTCTTCATATATTTGGAAAGATGTGCATTTTCTTTCACTAATGTTTATAACACACAGGTGGAAAGTTTTATTTTTTCATTTTTCATTTTTAATTATTACAGGTACATAATAGGCATATATATATGGAGTACATAGGATTTTTTTTGGCACAAACATACAATGTGTAATGATCAAATCAGGATAATTATGGTATCCCTCACCTCAACCATTTATTATTTCTTTGTGTTAGGAATATTTCAATATTCCTAACACAAAAAAACATTCCTAACACAAAGAACCCTGTCAGGGTTCTCCAGAGGAACAGAACTATTAGAATATATATACATATATATATTCATATATATTCATATATATATATTCATATATATTCACATATATTCATATATATTCATATATATTCACATATATTCATATATATTCATATATATTCACATATATGAATATATATGAATATATGTATATATGAATATACATATATGAATATATACATATTCATATATATGTATATGTATATATACAATATATACATATACATATACATGTACATATACAATATATACATATACAATGTATACATATATTCATATATACATATATTCATATACATATGAATATATATACATATATTCATATACATATGAACATATATATACATGAACATATATATGAACATATATATACATGAACATATATATGAACATATATACATGAACATATATATGAACATATATATACATGAACATATATATGAACATATATATACATATACATGTGAATATATATACATATATTCACATGTATATGAACATATATATACATGAACATATATATGAACATATATATATGAACATATATATGAACATATATATACATATACATATGAATATATATACATATATTCATATACATATGAATATATATTCATATATATGAATATATGTGTGAATATATATATGAATATATATATATATATACTCTCCTATATATAAACTCCCGTATATATGGGAGTTTATTAAGTATTAACTCATGTGATCACAAGGTCCCACAATAGGCCATCTGCAGGCTGAGGAGCAAGGAGAGCCAGTCTGAGTTCCAAAACTGAGGAACTTGGGGTCTGCTGTTCAAGGGCAGGAAGCATCCAGTACGGGAGAAAGATGAAGGCTGGGAGGCTAGGCCAGTCTCTCCTTTCATGTTTTTCTTCCTGCTTATATTCTAGCTGCTCTGGCAGCTGATTACTAGTGCCTTTCCCAGCCCACTGACTCAATGTTAACTTCTTTGGCAACACCCTCACAGAAACGCCCAGGATCAATACTTAGTATTCTTCAATCCAATCAAGTTGACACTCGGTATTAACCATCACATCCACTCGTTAGTTATTGTGAAACAGACAATAAAATATTATTAACTATAGTCACTCTACTGTGCTACCCAATACTAGATACTATTCATTCTACCTAAACGTATTTTTTGTACCCATTAACCATCCCCACGTTACACCACATTGTTCGCTACTCTTCCCAGCCTCTGGTAACTATTATTTTACTCTATATGTCCAAGAGTTTAATTTTTTAAACAGTTTTAGCTCCTACATATGAGTGTGAACATGCAAAATTTATCTTTCTGGCGTAACTCATTTCACTTAACATAATGACTTCCATCTCCATCCTTGTTGATGTGAATGACAGGATTTCATTTTTTATGGCTGAATAATATTCTGTTGTGTATGTATACCACATTTTCTTTATGTGTTCTTTCATTGATGGATACTCAGATTGATTCCAAATCTTGGCTATTGCAAACAGTGTTGCAATAAACATGGGAGTGCAGATATCCTTTCTATATACAATTTCCTTTCTTTTGGACAAATACACAGTGATGGGATTGAACTCCATACTCTTCTCTATAATGGCTGTAATAATTTACATTCAACTGTGGAAAGTTTTAGGGGATATTGACATTGACATTGGTTTTAAGAAAGTTATTTGATTAATTAATTAATTTTTAAGGTTATTGCACAGAGGTGAGCAGGTGGCGTGCACAATTAGCCACATTCATCCCAACCTGATTATTCTCCTTCCACTCTTTTTGGTGGTTTTGGGAAGGGATGATGATCTAGAGATTCTGGAGCATGGTAACATCACATAGATATTCTCTACTTATTAGTTCTTCTGACACCTGCTCTTCAATGGAGTGAAGTTGAGGGGATAAAAAAGAAACGTACCATAGACACATTTCCCTTTTTAAAAATGTGGCTTAGATTGGTGA
Source organism: Pongo pygmaeus (assembly GCF_028885625.2). Taxonomy (NCBI): domain Eukaryota; kingdom Metazoa; phylum Chordata; class Mammalia; order Primates; family Hominidae; genus Pongo; species Pongo pygmaeus. Next base: position 6,140,827 of record NC_072396.2, on the reverse strand, counting down.
GGAGGGGTTAAACTTTTTGCTATTAAAGGAAATGTATTCGTTTGCTAGGGCTGTCATAACAGTACCACACACTGACCAAGATTAAAAAATAGAAATGTATTATCTCAAAGTTCTGGAGAACTTCTGGAGTTCTGGCCAAAAGTCAAAGATCTAAGTGTCTTCAGGATTGGTTCTTTCTGAGGGCTCCGAGGGAGAATCCCTTCCAAGTCTCTTTTTTAGTGTCAGGCGTTTTGCTGACGATCTCTGGCATTGCTTGTCTTTTAGACACATCGCCTGGATTTTTGCCTTTATTCACATATGCTGTTCTCTCTCTGTGCACGTTTGTGTCTAAATCTCCTCTTTTTATAAGGACTGTAGTCATTTTGGACTTGGGGCCCACTCTACTCTAATACAACCTCATATTAATGAATTATTCCCGCAATAGCCATATTTCCAAATAAAGTCACATTCTGAGTCACTTAAAATTAGGATTTTAACATATGGGTTTGGCAGCACGAGAGAGAGTTCAACCCATAACAGAAGTCATGAAAAAAATGAGAGTTTTGAAAGGTTAGTAAATATGACTAGTGTAGAAAGTTTCTTACGTAATCATTTTGCAAAGTTGGTCATAGCCTTCTGCTGATTATGGCTTTGATCTTTTTGATTAATGTCTATTTTTATTACAGCCATGTGAGGAATGTGGTCTTGGTGTTAGAAAACTTGGGAATATTAGTAAACTTTTATTTTATTCTATTTATTTATTTTTAATTAATATTATTTTTAATTGAAAAGCCAGAATTATATACACTTCTGGGTACAATGTGATATTTTTCTATATGAATATAATGTGGAAAGTATCCACAAGGATCTGAACTTTTATTATTATTATTATTGAGACAAGATCTCCCTTTGTAACCCAGGCTGGAGTGCAGTAACACGATCTTGGCTCACTGCATCTTCTACCTCCCCGATTCAAGTAATCTTCCTGCCTCAGCCTCCCATGTAGCTAGGACCACAGGTATGTGTCACCACACCCAGCTGATTTTTTATTATTTGTAGAGATGATGTCTTGTCATGTTGCCCAGGCTGGTCTTGAACTCCTGGGCTCAAGCAGCCTCCTAAAGTGCTGGGATTACAGGCATGAGCCAGATCAGGCATGCCTGGCCTGATCTGGACTTTTAGAATTACAATTTTGATGAAAAGTTTAGAGAGTAAAGAGAAAATTGAAAGTGTCAAGAGATGTTGTTGCAAAAATGAAGGAGGTCCTGTGAGGTCTTACATGCCATTATTGTCCAATTAAATCTATGAGAAAAGCTATCAAACAAGCATATACAGGATAAACCAATGAATGAACTATGGGAGATGATGGATATGCTAATTAGCTTGGCTGTAGTAATCATGTCACTATGTATATGTATACTGAAACATTACGATGTCTACCTTACGTAGATACAGTTTTTTAAAAAGATGAACCAATAAAAAAATCCACTATAAAGCAAAATAAATAAATACAAAAGACTTGAGATCAAATCCTGTGTCTAGCTAGTTCCTAGTTATGGTTAAATTTTGTATGTCAACTTGTACATCCATCTCCAGATCCCCATTGAAAACAGTGATCTACATCTCACACCACAGAGCTCTTGGGAAGTTCGAGTAAGACGATTTATATCTCAAAGTACATTATACACATCTCAGTTGATTTGGCCGCTTTCCAAAAGTGCATGTTTTTCTGGGAAGGGAGGTCTGATTATTCCAGCAGGAATGGCAGGCTGTGATAGGAGCATTCCGCGTGCATCCATTCTTGATGTCTGAAGATTCCAAAGGCACCTTGCACAGAGTAAACCCTTAAGAAACATTAGCTATTGTTATTGTGCATGCCCCACGTATTGTTCGCTTAGCTGTGGCGCTTTCTGGCTCCCATGGCTACTCAAGAATTTTGAGGGATGTGACAGAATCCTTGGTGACTTGAATCTGTAAAGAAAAGTAAATGGAAATCTGGACAGATTGGGTGGTGATTCTTTGATGAAGTATTTTTATTATATTAATGAAATGAGTCCTGTGTTTTTTTGTTTTGTTTTTGCTTTTGTTTTTGTTTATGCTTGTATTCTTTACAACACACGTTTTTGTCATTTATATCCTGTACTCAATGGTAAGAAAGTTATGTTGGCGTCATCCAATGTTTAAAAATATTTTTTAAAAACCGCCCAGAGACACCGTTGCCCAAAGCTCGTAGATGCTCATCTTGAAATTCACTTTGTTCCATAGTGACGGTTCACTGGAAATTAAAATAAGAAGTAGCCTGGGCAACGCAGCAAGACCTCATCTCTATAAAAACTACATATAAAATAAGAGCTGGGCATGTTGGTATGTGTCTTGTGATCCCAGCTACTTGTGAGGCTGAGGCAAGAGGATTGCTTGAGCCCAGGATTTTGAAGGTGCAGTAAGCTATGATTGTACCACTGCACTACAGCCTGGGTGACAGAATGAGTCCCTGTGTCTGAAAATTTTTTTTTAATTTAAAAATCAGAAATTACCAAAGGAAATGAACTGCAGATAATATCATACATGACCCTTGGAGTGTGTTCTCTCTAGTAAATCTGCAAGGTTTTATGCAAGGGGAAAGGATGACAACTAGAATGACAGATTAATTCTTTATACATATTACAGACATACCTCAAAGTGTTTGAGCAGGCATTTCAAAATTGTGGTATCCATCTCCCACTTTTCCCAACCCTTTAATTCTGACTGATACGCAGGGCTCCGAAAGTACTGAATGAAATAGTCATTTCCCTCAAATTAGGAAAAATGACTTTGCCAGTTACACACACAAACACGGGTGCTAAAAGTGCATTTTTTCAAAGTAGGAAAAGGGAGCACATTTTTTTTAAAGAAAACTGATGGTAAAATACACAGACGAAGAAGTTGGTGAAGGGTGGGAGGAAGAAAGGATGGAAGGAAGAAAGAAAAGAAACTAAGAAGAAAGAAAGGAGGAAGGAAGGAAGGAAGGAGGAAATAATAAGGAAGGAAGGGAAGAGAAAGGAAGAAGAAAGGAGGAAGAAAAGGAGAAAAAAAGAAGCAAGTCTTAAAATTAGTTCCTGGAACTAGAATCTCAACGAAAACACAGCCCAACACAATGCAATGCAGCAAAACAACCACTGTCTTAAGTTGAACGTGTGTCATGAGTATATAACTCCTTTGGGAAATCAGTATTAGGTCTTCCATTTATTAAAGTGCTTCTGGTTTTCAAAGGTAACAGTTAAATATCCATCATTACCCCTTTTGTTCTTTATAGTAATGTTTTAATTTACGGAGAGCAGGTATTAATACCACTGGTTTATTGAGAAAGACAATGAAGCCTTATTTAACATCTTCCAGCTCATTTCAGAATAAGGATTCTTAACACTTGGTCCAGAATTTCCCAAGCTTAATCTTTGTACCCTTCCTTGCAGGACATATTTTCTTTATCTCTTTAAATATAAATGTCTTTTCCTGCGAGGCTAATTCTGGCTTCATATAGAATTTCGTTTATTACCTAGGATGAGTGGAGAGGAAGTTGTTCCATAGAAGTGATTGCTCCTTTTGGCTTCTGTAATTCACATCATCACTATCTTGATAAACGTTTCAATAACTTTAAGCAATTGGGAGGATGGATAGCTTAGGAAGTGCCAGCACAGAGTAAATAATTCAGATGATCCTGTGGTCGTGAACTTTGGGAGGATTACTAGACAAAGTAGTTAGGTTAGGTTTTTTTGCTTATTTATTTTCTTATCTGAATAATATCACAACTGCAAAAATAGATCACTTCTTATTTCTGGCATTAATTAATTTTTAAAAAGCAGTTACATTTAAGTCTTTTCAGGAAATGGATACCAGTTCTGTAAATATCCACATACTTACTTTCATTTCCATTGTTTTAGATAGGAATCAGTCCTCCCTCCCTCCCTGCCTCCCTCCCTGCCTCCTTCCTTCCTTCGTTCCTTCCTTCCTTCCTTCCTTCCTTCCTTCCTTCTTTCCCTCCTTTCTTATTCCCTACTTATGTGGCTCCCTGGAGCACATCTGCCTGTTTGTATCTGTGTGTAGATTCTGGTCTCTCCTGTTCTTGTCAGATGATTATTGCTTTACTTATTTTTTATTCAATTCATTCCTCAGATGTAATATTTCCACGTACTAATTTTTTTCTTTCCAAGTTTCTGAATGTAGAGGCATCAATATCACCAAATTATTTAATGTAGTGAAGAGTTATTCCATCAAATACAAGACCTTAGAGGGTCAATGAATACCTTACAATTTCAGGAAACATCTTACATACACGTGTATATATGCATTTTTTCTCTAAATATAATTTTCTCTCTATATATTTTTTCTAGGAAAAGGTATATAGCTTTCATCAGCTTTTCAAAGGAGAACTAATTAAAACCCACGACACAAAGTAATTGTGTATGTATGTTTACATATGTGTGTCACATTTATTTATTTTAATAGTGGTAAAATACACATTATATATGATTTACCATTTAAACTGTTTTAAGTATATATTCGGTGATATAAAGAACACTCACCTTGTTGTACAACCATCACCATCATCCATCCCCAGAATTCCCATTACCTACTCTCCAGCCCCTGACAATCATCATTCTACTTTCTCTGTCTGTGATTTTGTCTACTCCGGGTAGCACAGATGAATGAAATCCTAGACTATTTGTTCTTTTGTAACTAGTTTATTTCGTTTATCATATTGTCCTCAAGGTTCATCCATGTTGCAGCATGTCTTTCCTTTTTAAGTCTGAATGATATTCCCCGTATTGCACATCACAATTTGTTAGCCAATATTTCTAAGATTCTAAGTAAGAATAGACCATGTAGAAGGCACATTTCCTGAGGTGTACTCTTTTCTTAGAATGGCAAACCTCCTTAGTAGAACATTGAATGGTATATCTAGGCTTCTTCAAACATCACTGGATGATACTGATGTTTGAGTATGGGTGCTTTAAATAACCAATGTTAACCAGGAATTTTAAGAAGATGTATTGATAACTAAGACACACACACATACACACACTGGTCCCCCCTTCACACACACACACACACACACACACACACTACATTGAATCTATAGTCCCATTTTGGAAGAAATGATATCTTTACAGATTCCAATCCATGAACTTGGTATACCTCACCATTGCTCAATATGTTCTTTAGATTGCTATGTAGAAGTTCAGCATTTTTTATTAGACTGGTTCCTATTATTGGAAACATTATCATAAAAGTAATTTTAATTTTTTTACTAGCATATAAAAATAGAATGGATATTTTTGGTGTTCTTGCTTTTATTAACTGCTAAATTCACTAAATCTCGTAGCTCAGTTATAGAATTTTTCTAATTTTTAAACTTACACATTCATGTTTTAAGACAGGCTTAATCCTTCCTTTTCAATCATTTTATTTTCAACTTTTACTTTCAGCTTTGACTTTCCTAATTATGTTACTACAATTACAAGAACTAATTACAAGTACTTCCCAGTATGTCGTGTAGAGACCTGTCCACAACAGATATCTTTGCCTTATTATTGATGTCTAGGAAATTTTCACCATTTCATATGCTCCATGCTGTATTTTGTTTGTTGGTTTAGTTTCTTTTGTTGTCGATTTTTTTCAGGTAGAAATCATTCCTATGTTTAAGTAAGTTTTATTTTATTCCAGATAGTTAGTATACTTTATTAATTAAAATTTATCATCCCTTGAAAATGTGTTTTTTGCATTTATTGCAATGCCACATGTTTATATTCTTATTTCTTTTGATACAATAATTTACCTCAAATGATTTACAACTCTTGGCCAGGCACAGTGGCTCATAACTCTAATCCAAGCACTTTGGGAGGCCTAGGTGGGAGGATGGCCTGAGGCCAGCAGTTCAAGACCACCCTGGCCAAGACAGCAAGACCCCATCTCTATTTTTAAGAAATTTTAATTAAAAAATGATGGACAACTCTAAACTATCCTTCTACCCTGTATTCCTGAAATAAATCCCACTTGAATTATGGCATAATATGTAAAATTGTTTCCCTTTTGTTAATCACTGGAATATATGGCATTTTTTGCCCCTACATATATAATTTTAGATATTTGGCATTACTAAGAAAGATTGTTATAAATTTTAACTCTAATTTCATTTTGTTCTTGTTTTTGAGACAGAGTCTTGCTCTGTCACCCAGGCTGGAGTGCAGTGGTGCAATCTCAGCTCACTGCAATCTCTACCTCTCTGGGTCAAGCGAGTCTCCTGCCTCAGCCTCCTGAATAACTGGGACTACATGTGTGCACCATCATGCCAGGGTAATTTTTGTATTTTTCATAGAGACGGGGTTTCATCATGTTGCCCAGGCTGTTCTCAAACTCCTGACCTCAGGTGATCCACCTGCCTTGGCCTCCCAAATTGCTGAGACTACAGGCATGAGCCATCACACCTGGTCTTCATTTCTTTTTGTTTTTTGTCAGGTTTCAGTATTAAGCTTATGCTGATCCCAAGAACATTTTGGGGTAGACTCAGTAGTCTTGATAGTTCTGGTCAAATTTATCACTACTATAAATTCTTCCATCTTTCTATTATATATTCTTACAGTTTTTTTAATATATAAAAAATTCTATTATATGCCTTTCTTTTAACTTACTTGCCTTGTTATTTGCTGTTATTTTTTTGTTGCCATCTTTGGATTTTCTATTTGCATAATAAAAAATCTGCAAATAATAATAAAAACAACCTTCTTCCTTCCAATGTGTATGCCTTTCATTTTCTTACCTGTTTAGTTGTGTTTGCCAGTACCTACAGAAAAAAGCTACTAGAGTAGAATGTTCTTATTTATTTACCACTATGATAGATGCCTTTTGATTGATATTTCTATATATTTTTATATATAGTAACATTGTTTATATTTGTGTATTATATAAGTAGTTCATATTATATATACATATATAGTTACATAACATATATATACATGATATCTTAACATCATGTATATATAAACATTATACACATGAAGAAAAGATACCTCTACTTCTATTTTTTCTTGAAATAAAGAATAAGAATAAACTTTCATTAAATGAATTTCATCACTTACAGTGATAACCTATGTTTTCTATGATTATATTAATAACTTTAATAAATTTCCTAATATTGATTTGCATGTATTGAAATAAATCTCAAGCCTTCACAATGAATTTTTCTTCAAACATCAGCTGTAGTCTATCAGCTAGTTGTTAAAAAATATTCCTATCAAGTATTTGCTTCTTGTGCTATGTTTTTAAATTTTATATTGATGCTTTGCAAGCTTTATAATAAAATGTTAGAACTATTTTCCTTTTCTAAATCAATTTAAATATCAGGGAATTAATCTTGTTTTCAAAGAAAAAACTGTGAAAGCATTTGGAACTGATGTCTCTGAGGGGGAGAGTGTTTAAAGCAGAGAATGAGGTTTGGTCGCTCTGGAATGATATAATTAGTCTGTTTTGAGTTTCTATTTCTTCTGGAAAAAATACATGTTATGTGTAGGTCTGGAAAATTATCCATTTCATCCAAGTTTTCAAATGCATTTGTATGGGATGGATCAAAGGAGTTGGTTTTAATTCTTTAATCTCTTTCCATGGCAAGGATTTCCTCTGATCATTTATTTCATGCATTTTGGCATCCTCCCCTTTTATTTGATGATTATCATATTAAACAGTTTTTCTGTCATATTTTTTTGCTTACCAAGGAAATAATGCTAGGAATTTCATTCTCATTTATCTCCTTTTTGGTTTTTAATCTTTATTAATCCCTTTCTAATTCCTGCTGTGCTCATGTAGTTTTGCTGTTGTTGTTGTACTTTGTTTTTTTCTTGAGAAAATACAACTTATGGTTAGATTCCTTCCTCAGAACCCTTCCCCAGCACTCCACCCTCTGGAAGGAATAGCAGCACGGTGTAGTTTCTGGCACGAAATAACTAAGCAAATTACTCTACGTGTTTCTTTATGGTCCCAATACTGTTGGCTGCAACAGTCTGAAATGTTACTATTTAAAATTTCATGCCCACTTACGCGTAGGGCATACTGCAAGTATATTCAAAATGAGGGTGAGGAAATAGCATGGATTTCGGCCAGCAGACATAAGAGCGCAATTTATATACACTCTTGGAATGTAAACCCAGTATCGTTGTCCAAAAACTCAAGGGAGGCAGGAATATTTAGTTGAACACATTATGAAGAGTTTAAAGTTGTCCTGCCAACAGATCTCTATTTAATAAAAAAAAGTTCCGTTCTCCAGGAGGCGCAGTTTGCAGTGAGCCGAGATAGTGCCACTGCACTCCAGCCTGGGCAAAAGAGCGAGACTCCGTCACAAAAAAAAAAAAAAAAAAAAAAAAATTCTGTTCTGTGTTGAGCAATGCCCCAGTTTTTTATCCCTGGTTCTCAGAAGTTTCCTTTTCTTTTTGCTTCTACTAGATTCGAATAGTCTATATTTGACTTAGGCATGGATTTCCCATTGTATGCACAATTATAAGAACTCCCGGATATTTCCAATATGGTTTTTGTTGTTCAATCCGAAATAGAAAGGATTCATTTCATGAACCCAATCCCCCCATAGAGCCAACCAACTTTCTTGGTGCTGCTAAGAATATTTTGCCAGCTTTTTTTTGCTATCAAGCCCAGTGTTCAATTTTACCACATATATGATGGGGTTCTACTATGACAGGGACCTTCAACTATTTCACAATGTCCGTCCTTATACTTCGTACTGAAAAAAATGTAATTGCCTGTATTAGCCTGAACGAGAAATGTCTCAAAGCCAAACCATTTTCAATAAACATGCATTAGGACACTCTGAACAGAGCTATCGCTGGCGATGAAGGTGCTGCCTAAAGAAATTATGTGATTTTTGGAATTTTAGTCCAATTTTTCTTTGTTATTTAACAAAAAAAAACTTGTAAAACTAACAGATTAAAAGTAACTTCTGCTTTATCTCTTATTCACAGCGAGGCTACTTAAGGTTTATCTTCATCCTTTTATTAACGACTCTAAGACTTTAAACCTTGGGTCACAAATGTAAGACAGGCATATTAGATACGCACATTCGTTTATATTGTGATAATTTTATGTAAACTACATGTGTGAGGTTCTTTAATAATTTAACTCAACAAGGAAATGAAATGGCTGTAAAATAAACACAAGTTAGCCAAAGGGAGGAACATTTTTTCCTGATTTACATGAATTGTTTCTTTTAGAACTTTCAAATGATATAAGCCCCAAAGCAAGAAAAATTACCATGAAATGGTTTATTTTCAAATTCAAAGTCATTAGAGGTAAATCTGACTGCTCATCACTTTCTTAAGGCAATTTTCACTTTGGCAAGTAATTGTCTCTAATACTTTTATTTCTAACACACCTGGGATCATTGCATAATAGCTTTGATTGGAAGGAAGGGAAGAATGCAATAATCAGACAGTTAAGTCAGAAGGATGGGATGTGTGTGTTAGAATCTTCTGCTGTTTTGTAGGGACACAGATTTTGTATGGCTGGCAGCTAACACTTCCAGTGGTGTAGGAATTATCTAGACACTTGAAGGTAGCGATGGGCATATTAGAAGTTCCTATGTCTCAAATTGACATGTTACAGTTTCATCTTTTTTTCCTTATTTCTGATGGAAGTACTAATAAGTAGAAAAATGGCCAAGAAACTGTCAAAGCAAAAAAAAAAGAATATTAGAAAAAGAATAGCTGGTTGGAACGTGACTGGGTTTTTAAGCCATTGGGGAATGATACCCTGTTATTATCATTCTTTTATTGTCTTTGTTTTTAAGAAAACTATTCCTATATTATTCTTTCAAACAAACTTTAGAACAGCTTGCATAAATCTTGCTGGTTAATAAGAGAGAGGGAGACAGAGACAGAAATAGAGACAAAGAGAGAGAATGAGAGATGGAGAGAAGGAGAGACCGACCAGAGAGAGTAAGAGGGCAGGTGGGAGAGAGAGTAAAGGAGAGAGAGAGAGAGGGAGCAGAAAGAAGAGAGAGAAACAGAGAGACAGAGAGAGGGGAAGGGAGGGAGAGAGAAAAGGCAGAGAGACGGCAGGAGGAAGAGAGAGAAATAGAGAGAGTGAGATAGAGAGAGAGGAAGGGAGGGAGATAGAGACTGATTGAGTAATACTTTCAGGATCATAATTTACAATACTGGACAAGAGAGTGCCTTTTTTATGATCAAGGAGTATTCATTTATTACCAATTCACAAGATTCATACAAAGAAAGAAATGACACTAAATCAAGAGCAATTCATAACAACACATGGAAAAGAAAGAAAAGGGGTAAGAAAAGTTCTCCCTTCTAAAGTCAACACACCATGTTCTTTGGGTCCTCTCCTACCCAGCCTCCAGAAAGAATCCACCACCACGTTTTCCCTCCTTTTCTTCATTTGGCATTCAGATATTACCACGGTGCTCCCTGGGAAGATACTGTTTCACATCCCCAAACAACATGCCCAAATCCTTTTCTACCTTGGATGATTTCCTTTCTTCATTATTCATTTCCTGTTTTCGAACAGTGTAGCCTCCACCATTTCCCCCAAATGCCTTCATAGAATCTAACAATGACTTCTTTCTTTGCTCCAATCGTGTGATCTTTCTCTTGTCTCTTTCTCTTTGACTTTTGATGAGATTGATCATCTTCTTTGAAATATCATGGCTTCCTTGGCTTGGGTTGTGTTGATGACTCCTGCTTTTTCTTCAAGGTTTATGTAAGCCCTTTTAAATAGGCTTCTGTTTCTCCTACCTCATATCTCCCTAGCCACTTAATGTCCCTTGTAGTTATCAGATCTCAAGGCTGTTAGTCATGCTTCTATTATAGATCCCTAAACTACCTATCAGTTTATTCTTACTTTCTCTACAATACTTTAAATTGATTCCAGGAATATATCCAGGACTATATATATATATATATATATGCCATGTTATTATCATTCTTCTATTGCCTTTGTTTTTAAGAAAACTATTCCTATATTATTCTTTCAAACAAATTTCAAAGCAGCTTGCATAGATCTTGCTGGTTAATAAGAGAGAGGGAGACAGAGACTACACACACACACACACACACACACACACACACACATATATATATACAAAATATTTGTCCTAGAATCAATTTAAAATATAATATAATATATATGTAATCAAATATAATATGTATTTTATACTATATATATATATAAAATTGTCTTGGAATCAATTTAAAATACATATATTTGTATTTGGAGACAGGGCCTTGCTCTGTTGCCCTGGCTGGAATTCAGCAGTGCAATCGCAGCTCACTGAAGCCTCAATCTCCTGAGCTCAAGCAATCCTCCCACCTCAGCCTTTTGAGTAGCTGGGACTACAGCCATATACCATCATCCCCAGCTAATTTTGTGTTTTTTGTAGAGATGGGGGTCTCACTATGTTACCTAAGCTAGTCTCAAATTCCTGGCCTCAAGCAGTTCTCCTACCTCGGCTTCCTAACAGGACCATTTTATTTGAGGGCTCTATTCTTATCTGAAAATCATGCGGCCCCCTCCCCCTTTTCTAAATGTTTTCTCATTAACGAAGAAATGCTGTTTCTATTAATGGCATTGGCATAATTTGAGCCATTTAAAATTTTAAAAAAGTGATAGAAATACCTACCTTTCATTTCTTGTAACCAATCCCTATGTAAACATTCCTTATATTCCACAGCCAGCTGAAGTCCAAGTGCGTTTCATAAAATATGGTCAAATATTCCTCTTTACTTGTTTCTAGTATCATCTTTCAGAGTAGATTTTTGTTGCCTTGGGTTCATGTGACCGAATCCACCTTCCAGCAGCTCTTTCAGCTTTTAATAACTTCCACAGGCCTCTTCTGCAAGCTCCATTCAAAGTGTCCTTATCGGAGCTATTGATTCCAAAAAAATCATTTCCATTACACCACTGGAACAGCTCAAACAGCTCTGCAGAAATTCTGTTAAATCTGGCTCATATCCTCCGATTATTCTTTATAAGATGCCCTTTCTTTATCCCACCTCTTTGCTGTGAGTGTTCTTTTCCATTTAGAAGGGACTTTCCTTGCCCCATGTTCCAATCTTGCGAATTCTGAAGGTGCTTCTTACGGTCTGACTTCTTCAAGAGACCACTCTATTCGGATACTCTCTTTTTTAATAGTGTGAGTTGATGAATTAGATACTCAATCTAAGGGGCTGTGTTCAAAGCCTCCCTTGTCCATTTACTCCCTGTGTGATCTAAGCAAGCTATTTAGAATCTCTCACACTCAAGTTTCTCCACTTTAAAAACAAAACAAAATGCATGACTTATAGCATGTGCGTAAGTGGATTGTGATGAGTATTTCTGTTATTTCATGTATCTAACCCAGATTGAAGTAGACAGTGAATGCTTAATGTATTGAATCAAATTATTACTAAGTAGACATGTAAAGGTATTTGATAACATCTGGACTGTTTTTTCCACAAACCTCTACCCTAATGAAGTGCTGAACTGCTTCATTAAGCCAGAGCAGGTCACAGTCAGAAGGGCTGGAAGAGGGAGTGGGTGTCCCCTGCCAAATTCAGAAGCTTCCATAGGGATATGGAATTTCCACGAGAGGAGTAGTCTCCCAGAGTGAGGGGTATCCCTGGTGAACAGAAGACCAGGAAAAGCTGTCTACTGAGGACAGTGAACTAAGGAGAAGAGAAGGACTAGGTAGAGTCAGTGACAAGAGATCTACAGGCAGACACATGCTCATATCCCTGTATCATCCCAGTCCTGCTTCCAGTCCTATTTGAGTCCCAGGTATAGTCACATCTTGATCAATTTGGAATCTGTGACACAGTCTATATCTGTGCAATAAATACCCTTCCTTGAGTACACAACTGTCTCCTTCAATCAACATGTAATTTATTTTATTCTGCCTTTCTGATTCACCCTCAGAAGAGGAAAGGGGCATTGAGAAAACTTCTCAGTTGATTATGAAATCCGTCAGTTTATAGGTGATATTCATATCCAAGAAAAAACTCTTAGGGGTGTCAATCCATGGTGTTAAATCTTTCCAGTGGAAAGTAACTAATTCAAGTTGCTTCTCATTGTATTACTGGTTCAGAGAAGGGCTAAGAAATAATAGAGTAATAAAATGGTTGATGTGAAATAGGTCACAAATCTGGTGGTTTCTAATCCTTCTTACACACCTGGAGAAAAAAGCACAGAGAGGTTAATTGATCAAACTGATTATAGTCAGCTGGCTGTGGAGTGGGACAACAGATTGAAGGTCTCTTACCTCTGTGTCTTCTTCCAATTTTGCTGGGATATCCCAGTCTTTAAGAATTTTAATTCCAATGAGAAAATAATGTATGTGTCATCTCCTTCATTCAGGTTTAATGGATGGTCACGGCTATTTAATCCATTAACTAAGCTAACACGGCCTACCGTGCACACCATTCCCCAAAGACTGCATATGCCTTGGGCGAAAATCGATGCAGCCATTAAAATATTCCACAGATTCTTCACAGGTGGTATGCAAAGTTCACCTTCATCAAAGCAGTGGATTACAGAAAACATGAACACTTTTCCTTATATTTGTTAGAAGGACTAGAATGAAGTAACTAAAAAATTGAAGATTTAAGCAAAAATAATAGGTCCGTCGAATTGGATCAGTCAAGAGTATCAGTTGAATTAAATCCATTGGCACAAATTAGTGGTTCTTAAACACCGTGGAAAAGGGGGAAAAAGAACAGGTCATCTGGGTATTCTCTTTCTTTCTTTCTTTTCTTCTTTCTTTCTGTTTCCTTCCTTCCTTCCTTCCTTCCTTCCTTCCTTTTCTTCTTCTTCTTCCTGTCCTTCCTCTCCTTCCCTTCCTTCTCCTCCTTCTCCTCCCCCTCCTCCTTCCTCCTCCTCTTCTTCTTCTTCCTCCTCTTCTTCTTCTTCCTCTTCTTCTTCTTCCTCTTCTTCTTCTTCTTCCTCTCCTTCTTCTTCCTCTCCTTCTTCATCAAGACAGGGTCTCATTCTGTCACCCAGGCTGGAGCACAGTGGTGCAATCACAGCTTCCTGCAGCCTCGACCTCCTAGGCCCAATCCTCCCACCTCAGCCTCCCAAGTAGCTGAGACAACAGGCACACACCATTGGCCTGGCTAAATTTTTATACTTTTTTGGAGAGACAGGGTTTTGCCATGTTGCACAGGTGGGTCTCGAACTCCTGGGCTCAAGCAAGCAAACCTCCTGCCTCGGCCACCCAAAGTAGGGTATTTTCTTAAAAGTACGCAACTCTCTCCTTCAACATGTAACTTCTTGTATTCTGCCTTCCTTAATCACCCTCAGAAAAGAAAAGGGGGCTTGAGAAACTTTCTCAGCTGATTATGAAACTCATCCATTATTTTAAAGGAGATATTAATCTCCAAGAAAAAACTCTTGGTGGGTATACCCCGTGGTGTAAAACTTGGGCAATGCTAGTTATAGTTTCTTGAGTTCTCACAGGTGTCTATCCTGATTAGAAACTTGCACCCATTATTCCTGTACTTTGAAAAGTCCTGCAAAAATAACCTCACACCTTCACAACCCAAGACTTTTCTGAATCCATTTTGCTAGTTGTGACTTTCTCATCCTCTCCATGTGACAGTTATTTTCAATCCATACATGTATAGGTCTTAGGAGATCCTAGAGATATCTATGTTTTGGGAGAGAGGAAAATGCCACGAACCAGGACAACTTACTCTCTCCAGTGCTAATACTGGGAAGCATACCCTGTTCTTATACATCAGGACTTAATTCTCCACACGTAGCATTTCAAAAGCTCCAGGCCAGCCATACCAAAATTTTAAATTCTTGCCAGTGGAAATCTTCCCTCAACATCATGCAGTAAGTGACAGATCAGGAGTTCAAATCCAGATCTTCTGTTTACAAAGTCAGTACAAAATAGGGGGGTGCAACCTAGGGTTTGTCTTGTTATTGGAGCCAAAGGTTAATGGGAAAAATAACTGTTTTTAAAAACTCAGGCTCCAGTTTAATTGACTGCTTTCTGGCTGGGAAATATTGGACTAGTCACCTCCTGATCTAGAGCTACATTCCTGTCTCTATAAAATTGAACTAATAAAGCTTATTCTCCTCTCAACTTTTTTTTTTTCACTGCAAGAATCAAAAGAGAAAATCCATGGGGAAGCACTATGTAAATTCGACAGCATTCTAAAGACGAAAGGTGGCATTACTACAGTTATTTTATGCTTCACTTAAAAGCTTAGAGAAAATAGGTTTTTCTTTTACTACAAAGAGAAGTGTGCTTCTGCCTGGAATAAATTCTACTACCGAAAAACCTCAGATTATCATTTTTTTCCTTAATGAGAAATGAATGCATTGTCTCTATTATTTTGGCCTCTGGCTTAAACGGAAAACTGAAAATGGACTTTTGTGTGAAAAGCGTATTCTATAATATGAGCTACAATACAATAGAACTTGGACAATTATCCAACTATCATGACCCCAGGATTGACGTATTACAGTCTTGTATTCACAGAACTCAGTGACACAGTGGGCGCAAGCAGGTGGACTTCCTACATGAAGGCTTACACAAGTGGAAAGATATAGGAAATTGATCTTCTGTTGAGGAATATTCAGTATGATATCATTCAAGGCCCCACAATCACATTTTGTCTCCATGGATGATTTATTTTTACATTTGAGGGCAAGAGATATGGCTTCTCATGCATGTAATCAAGGGCAATGTCAGAACAGGGCTTTATATGACATGTCCTCACCGTATCCTTGTCAGATAGAAAGAATCAACAGTGCATGACTTCTTTTTTTCTTGATTTCCCTAATATCTGCCTTTCTCCCTGGGTCTGATGTCAATTCACTTCTTTTCCACCCTAATCTTGTGCTGAAGCTATATCCATTGACTTATGGTTATAAGTATTGATTTATAAACATTGTACATTTATTTGCAAGCATTGATTTTGTGATAAAGCACAGGTTATTGTTTTTGGTTTACCAGCATCTTAGAGCTGATATTTCGTGACATTAAATGGACTCATTGACTGGTGAGGCTTAATGTGATTTCATCAGATCAAAAACATCAGCTAGACATTTGAAATTTTTGTTTTTGTTGTACATATTGGAAATTCTGATTTTTTTTCTTTTGTTGTTGTTGTTTTATTGGGAGTAAGACATATGTAACACAAAATTTAACATTTTAACTCTCTTTATGTCATTAAATACATTCACATGCTTGTGCAGCTATTACCACCATTCATCTTCAGAACGTTTCCACCTTCCCAAACAGAAATCCTGTCCCCATTAAACAACAACTCCCCATACCCCTCCCTGAGTCCCTGCCTTGCTCCTTTCTACTTTCTGTCTCTGTGAACTTGACTCCTCTAGGTACCTCATATAAGTGAAACTGATAAAGGAGTTACAAAGAAATTATTTAGGTAGATGGTGAGGGTAAGGAAGTCCTTGGTAAGGCTTCCCTTTCAATAAAAAGAAGCCTGCAAATCATTTCTTTTGTAACAAAGAGCAGCCTGTAAAATGATGCCATAGACATAGATAAGCAAGCTGGAAGCTTGCATGGGTGAATACCGGCAGCTGTGCCAATAGGAAAAGGCTACCTGGGGGCCAGACGCATTCAGCATGGAGGCTGCATCTTCCCTTTTCCTTATTAACCACATGTACAGTAAGGAACAGACAACATGGCGCTGGCCAGGGAAGACCCCATCTGCATAATAAAAGATTAGGGTAGGATGGCCAGCTTCTTTGTGTGCTATCCAAATGTCACACCTGGTCCGACCAATTTCTTGGGCCCTATGTAAATCGGACACCATCTCCTCCAGGAGGTGTCTACAAAACCCATGGATTTCACCACAAAACCGGAAGACCCACTTGGGTGTCCCTCTCTCTCTCTAGGAGAGAGAGCTATTCTCTTTCCCTTTTCTTTTGCCTATTAAACTTCTGCTCTCAAACTCACTTCTTGTTTTCTCTGCATCCTCAATTCCCTTGGAGTGAGACAATGAACCTCAGGTATTTGGCCCAGACAACAGTGCCACTTCAAAACCATGCAAGATTTGTTCTTTTGTGACTGGTTTATATCACTGAGCAAAATGTCCTCAAGGTTCATTCATCCTTGTTGTCATCTGCGTCAGAACCTCTTTCCTTTTTAAGGCTGAATAAATATTTCCAGGCATTTGGATTTTAAGAGTGATCATTTTCATTATTAGATAATAATTGTTTCTAAATTTAATGTTCATGATAAGCCGTATTCTCCTTGAAAAGTCTACAAGACACAGTGATGTGAGTTGGACAGAGGTGGACACTGTTCACTTGGGTGAACTTTGCTATGGTTTATGCAGCTGTTTCTCTAACTGGACTGCAGGGCTACTGAGAGACACGACGTGTTCCACTTATATCTGTTTCTGGTCTGGTGCCTTCCCACAAGATCTTTCATTTAACAGGAACTCAGCAAATGAAGTCAATGCTCCAGTTGTAAGAATTAAAGGAAGAGGAAAGATACACAAAAGGTGGCTTGCTAGTCAAGACAGGTTTTTTTTAGAGAAAACAAACCTGAGAGGAGCTTCTGGCCGAGTTAGGTCAGAGCCCACTGTCTTACAGACTAAGAGTTTTTAAGGATTCAGGGTGGGAGAGTTTATCAGAGGCTTGGACTACTTCTGTGTCTCTTTGTTGTGCTTATCCGGGAGGGAGAGTTGTGTGTCTATTCCCATACATCTTCCTGCAGCTGCAGGCATACCCCCTGAGTCTGCTTTTAGCTTCCCTATCTTAGTGCACCTGAAGAGAAAGGAATGTGCTTACTAAGGCCCACTGATTTACTGGGGCCCAGTGTATGAGGGTGAAGTTTGGCGGTTACCCAAGAGACTTTCCCTCCAACTCCCTCTTTGCCTGAGCTATCTTTCCTGTGTTTTACTGTCTGCTCTTTCTGGCTGCTTGTAGTTAGAAGAGAAGTGATTTCCTTGAAATGCTTGAGGCTAGAAAGGGAGCTGGAACTTAAAGTGGCGGTGTTTGTCCAAGATGATGGTACTCCTGCTCTGTCACCAGTGAAGACATTAAATGTGTTTATGCTTCACTATGGGTTGAATTGTGCCTCTCCCAAAATTCATATAGTGAAGCTTTAGCCCCAGTTTCTCAGAATGTGACTTTATTTGTAGGTAGCATCTTTCAAAAAAATGATTAAGGTAAAATGAGGTCACTAGAGTGGGCCCTGATCCAATAGGACTGGCGTCCTTATAAGAAGAAGATATTAGGGCACAGACACACACAGAGGGATAACCCTCTGAGGACGCAGGGAAAAGATGACATGAAAAAGCCAAAGAGAGAGGACTGAGGAGGAACCGGCTCTGCCCACACCTTGATCTCAGACTTCCAGCCTCCAGGAATGTGGGAGAGTAAATGTCTGCTGTTTATAAGCCACCTAGTCTATGGTATTCTGTGATAGCAGCCTGAAATGGACTAAGATATCTCACAAGAAGACGAGAAGAGAACACAGACACACACAGAGGGATGACCCTGTGAAGACACAGGGAGAAGATGGCATCTACAAGCCAAGGAGAGAGGTCTCAGGAGGAACTAGCCCTGACCACACCTTGATTTGGACTTCCAGCCTGCAGGGCTGTGAGAGAGTAAATGCCTATTTGTTAAGCCACCCAGTTTGTGGCATTTTGTTATGGCAGCCCTAGCAAATGAATACATGCTTAAATTTAAAAGTATATGAAATATAAATCGTATTCATATTATGGTCAAGATGGAAGTAGCTGGCAACCTTGACAAGGGCAGTTTCTGTGGATCGCTGGGCATGGGAATGGAATTGAAATGGGTTGGAGGCAGCATGGCTCGTGAGAAATGAAAAATTGGAGACAATGATACTGCAACCTCCCTTTTCCCCCATTTTCTTTATTTTTCCAGTGCCACCCTTCTAAGAAGGGTCCTGGAGTTTCTCCATTTGATGAGAGTAAGATGTTTGTGTGATTCATTGTGGAAACACATGCTGAGATCCCCTGGAAGCAGGGCGGAGGAACATCTTTACTGTGTGTCCTTTTCTATGAAGAGTACACATTAGGCTGGTTACTGTGTGGAACCCTGAAAATGACCTCTTGGTCCTTCTTATAAGGACAGAGTTGGACACTGTTCACTTGAGAGACCTCTTTACTAGGGTTGATGCAGCTGTTTCTCTAACTAGATTTGAGGCCTTCACCTGCCTTTTGTAGATAACAAATTAAAAATTAATACAAAACAAACACTAAATGTGGGTGTGGACAGCTTGGGTTGAAATCCCTGCTTCACATTTATGGGGCTATCTGATTGTGGATAAATTACTCAATTTCCCTGTGCCTCCTCAGACTGCCATATCTATAAAATTTGGAGAGCATTAGGACCTACTTCACAGGGCTGCTGTGAGGATTAAATGCATTACTACATAAAAAGTGATGTTTAAAAAATCACCTTTTGGAGACAACATACACAACTCCAATGATGGAAAAGCCCAGACTACAGGGACTGTATACAGTTCACTGCAGGGACCACGATACAATTCATCCATGTAACCAAGAACCACATGTACCTATAAAGCTACTGAAATTTTAAAAATAAATGAATATATTTTAAAAAATAAAAAATAAATAAAAATATTTGTTAAAGTAATGTTTAAAGCACCACAAACATAGGACGTACTGATAAACACTAGCCATTATTACTATATCAAATATCAGACCTAGAAAAGTTGCAGAATAATTCTAATAATTCCCCAATGTACTGACAATGACATTTTAAAATAGGTCACTCAATCTTATTTGCATGTATAATTCTGTACATAAAATTTGAAGTAGCCTTTTCAGAAATGTGATTAAGGAGAAAAAACCCCAGGCTCAAGTGATTTTCCAGGTGAATTCTGCCAAACATTAAAAGGAAAATTAACATCAATTTTACACAGTGTCTTTCAGAAAGTAGAAGAAAAGAAGACACTTCAAAACCTTTTTTTTTTTTTTTTTTTGAGATAGTCTCTCACTCTGTCACCCAGGCTGGAGTGCAATGGTGTGATCTTGGCTAACTGCAACCTCCACCTCCGGGCTCCAACCATCTTCCCAACTCAGACTTCTGAGTAGCTGGGATTACAGGTGAGTGCCACCACAGCCCGGCTAATTTTTGTAGTTTTGGTAGAGACAGTGTTTCACCATTTTGCCCAGGCTGGTGTTAAACTACTGGCCTCAAGTGATCCTCTTGCCTTAGCCTCCCAAAGTGCTAGGATTACAGGCATGAGCCACCGTGCCCGGCCCAAAATCTTTTCCTGAGGCCTGTATTTATTATCTTAATACCCATATCAAAGACAATGCAATAGAAATAAAATACAAAATTGTAGCCAGGCACGGTGGCTCACACCTGTAATCCCAGCACTTTGGGAGGTCGAGGCAGGAGGATTGCTTGAGGCCAAGTGTTTGAGACCAGCCTAGGCAACATGGTGAAACCCTATCTCTACCAAAAATATAAAAATTAGCTGGAGTGCAGTGGCACATGCCTGTAGTCCCAGCTACTCCAGAGACTGAGTTGGGAGGAAGGTTGGAGCCTAGGAGGCAGAGGTTGCTGTGAGCCAAGATTGCACCACTGCACTGCAGCCTGGGTGACAGAGGGAGACCCTGTAAAAAAAAAAAAAATACAGAGAGAGAGAGAAGAAAGAAAGAAAGAAGGAAAGAAAGAAAGAAAAAGAAAGAAAGAAAGAAAAGAAAGAAAGAAAGAAGAAAGAAAGAAGAAAGCAAGAAAGAAAATATAAAATTATAGACCAATATGGCTCTTGAATTGAGCTACAAATCTCCTCAACAAAATGGTAGCATAAGAATGGTTTGGACATCATAACTTTGGAGTAATCATTTTAAAATGCAAATCTCTAAGAGCTATACTGTCTTCCTGCTGTGAGGATGGCTTACCAGTCGCTGAAGATTCAGGCCTTCAGCCCATTGCAATGAACACATACAACAGGAAAGAGGGATGAATCTTTGTATTTTCAGTTACCACATTTTGAGGATACTTGTTATCATGGAAAGATAAATCTCATCCTGACTGACAGCCCCTAACTGGGAATGTTTGGGGATGTCGAATTATACTTATAGGGAGCTACTGAATTTTGTATGATTTTATTTTATTTGAAGATTCCTGCATTGCTGTTCAGTAGTGCAAACAGGTAGTCATTTTCTTTTCAGTGTGCTCTTTTCTGAAAGAGCACTTTTTTGGTGTGCCATTAGGTCTCATTGGAAGGGCTATCACTGGAGTCATTTTTTAGATCACCTGGCAAATAGACTTCAATCTCTGAGATGCAAGAATGAAGAGAAATTGTTAGTTTCCATCTTGCAGCTTTTTTTTTCTTTATTGATTGCCATTTTCTATTTTTCTTTATTGATTGCCATTTTCTACTTTTCTTATTAATTTCTAGCATACTAAATTGTGATTAGAAATTATGCACCTTTCCTAACTTTTCAAAATTACATAAAGTACTTAAATTTATAGAATAATATATTTTTAAATATTTTAAAAGCTTTCTGTATATTTATTTTTGTTATTTATAGAGGCAGTGGGTTAAAACAATACATGAAGTTAATCTCTTTCCATCCTTTGTTCTTTCTTGAAAAAATTCGTTGTTTCACTTTTCAGTAAAATTCTTTTTAAAAGTCTTAATTTTTACAGATGATTTGGATAGTCAAATTAGAAAAATAATGTGGTCTTGGGAATAATTGGACTAAAACCACCAAAATATTCCTTATTGAATAAAGTACATACCTACCTAGAAAAAATATTTGGCTCTAAGACAATACAGACACATGTCGAGGGAAATACTATTAAAGAAGTTTTAAAACAAAATGACAAATCTAGGGAATAAAAAGAAACAGATCTAGTATTTAGTATACTGACCATATCTAGTATTTAGTATACTGACTGAATTTGAGAATCTCTCCCTTTCCTTTTCTACCTTTTTTACTTTACTCAATCATCAACCACAAACACATGGATGCATCAAAATACATGAAGCAGATTCAAACGACTGAGTAAACATTTTCTTCTATTATTGATGAGATGTTTTCTTACATTGAGAAATTGCTATAACAGTTTAAAAGTAAGAAAAAACTTACACAATGCCAAATTAACTAGTTAAAAAACAGCTGGGTGGAAAGCTTTGCCTAATACTTCTATGTAACTATGATCCTTTCTATCCACATTGACATGAATGAGAATTTAGCCTTGGTGTGACATAAAGACTGCTTTAACATATTTCAATTTACCCTTCTTTCGTACCTTTCACGTCTCTCCAATCTCAATTGAAAATTAAATTTACTAATCTGAACTTTATGCTCATATTTAAAAAAAACCCTGCTCTTATTAAATGGCAACTATTAGTCATCCGTGAAATTTTGTTTTTTAACTTCTTCATGGAAGATGAGTTATTGAAGCAAGAAACTAATCAACATTATTATAAATTCAGATAATCGTTGGCGGGGGGGAGTCTGTGAATACATTTTACAGTAAGAAAGCTCCTTATTGGAATATTGGGACACATTTTTGTTCATACATGTGTAGGTGAAGGTAATAATGAGTAGCTTCTTGTAGAACCAAATGAGGAAAAGTGAATTTCATATATTTTGTCTCAGTCTTTCTCTTTCTCTCTCTCTCTCTGCGTGTGTGTGTGTGTGTGTGTGTGTGTGTGTAAGAGAGAGAGAGAGAGACAGAGAGGGACAGAGACAAAGAGACAGAGAGACAGAAACAGTCTGTTTTTTTCTCTACTGAATGCATAGAAAATGTATACAAATTGTCATTTGAGCTTTAAATTCCATGAAAGATGTTTTTAATTAAAAAATGAGAATGGCATGAGTCATCTAATGTTTCCAGTTAATTTTATAAGTAAGTTACTCATTACATTTTTTAAAACAGTTATTAAAATAATCTGTGAAAATGGAAATTTAAAACAAGGCTTTCAGTTTTGAGTTTGTTTTCTTGCTAGGGATTATGATGAATATATGAGTCACAGGACAGTTGCCATGAGAAACTGGCTTTTACGAGTGAGAAGATACAAATCCTGTTAATTACAAAGACTATCCTATCACATCATTGTAGGAGGAAGTGCAAATAACTTGGTAAGAGTCAGGGCTTAAGCAACAGGTGTTATAAGACCAACAGGTTAATGTGTCTGCACCATAATGTGGTTGGGTAACCAATTACACTGAGACAGCAGGGTTTGCAGCAGAGAAAGAGTTTGTGATTGCAGTGCACTGAGAAAGGAGATGGGAGAAGACCCTCAAATCCATCTTCCCAAGGAGTTCTAGGCTAGAGTTTTTAAGGAGATCATGGAGCACAAGGGACTGGAACATTGGGATCAGTGATTGGTTGGGGTAATGAGGATGAAGTCATCAGGATGTAGAAACTGTATTCTTTGGAGAGTCAGATCCTCGTGGGATCCTTCAGACCAGCTGAGGCAGTAGTTTGATTGATATGCAGGACCTGAAAGAATATCTCAAAGGGAAAACATAATGTTTCATCATGTCCCTGTGCTTCAAAATGATAAGAAAAGATGAGATAATTAATTGGTATTGATTCCTCCTTGTCCCATAAATGCAAGTACTGGGGGATGGTTGCTCTCATTACATTTACACAGTGGAATTCCCATTGGGTGTTTCAATCATTCTAACCACTATGGCTGAAATGATTAACTCGTAGTCTCAATATCTCCAGTTACTGCATTTTTCTACTCATCAATTCTTTATTAACCAGATAGCAACAGTCACATTACATAAAGCAGATGAGTTACTCTTCAGTATTATGGCATATCGACCATGAAAGTTGTACATTTATCCTCCATCCTGTATCATTTATTTAATTTTTAAAATGTGCTATTTTGTCATCCTTGATGAATTTTGGCAAGTAACTAGTGACAATTTTTTATCTTGTTGAAGCAGTGTTAAATGTGTACAATGTTAGGATATTCAAGGGCTCAACTGATTTTTGAGTAATTTTCTGATTGCTATTGAATTCTGTTATTGGCAGACTTGATTTATAGGAATATCCTGTTTCAGATATTTCAGTTACATGTTTAAAAGCTGCACTTGAATCTCAGCAGAGAAAAATTCTCCACATAAGAGAGCAATTCAGGTTCTATGAGATGTTATATTAAGAATATATGTTTATTCTACGTTGCATTTCATAATGCATGTACTATAGATTTCTTATAGCCTGGAGATAATTATATTTAAGGGAAGTCACCAAAAAAGGCTTGTTAAGGGCACAAGCCACAACAAAACAGTCTCGCTCTGTTACCCAGGCTGGAGTGCAGTGGTGTGATCTCAGCTCATTGCAACCTCCACCTCCCTGGTTCAAGCAATTCCCCTGCTTCAGCCTCCTGATTAGCTGGGATGACAGGCGCACACCAACACATCTGGCTACTTTTTTTGTATTTTTAGTAGAGACGGGGTTTCATCATGTTGGCCAGACTGGTCTCGAACTCCTGACCTCAGGCAATCCGCCCTCCTCAGCCTCCCAAAGTGCTGGGATTACAGGCGTGGGCCACTGCGCCTGGCCCACATTTTACTTTTTAACACCTACTTTAATTAACCTTTTCAACCACATTATCCTCTGCATCATTACCGGCGGATCATACACAGATGAGACTCTGGAATCTATAAATTAATTCCTGGAATATGTAAAACAGCATTCACATGTTCATGTTTCTCTTGCCATCAGATCTTTTAAGTTGTTACAACGTTTAATATTGATTTACATCATTCAAACCTAAGATAAGATTTTAGATGTTGGCAATAACATTGCTTTGTAATTTTTTTTTGAGGCAAGGTCTTACTCTGTCACCCAGGCTGGAGTGCAGTGGCACAATCATGGCTCATTGCAGCCTTGACTGCAGGGCCCCAAGCGATCCTCCCACCTCAGCCTCCTGAGTTGCTGGGACTACAGGCATGTGCCACCATTCCTGGATAATTTTTATTTTTATTTTTTATACAGATGGAGTCTCACTATGCTGCCCAGGCTGGTCACTATTTCCTGGCCTCAAATGATCCTCCTGCCTCAGCCTCCCAAAATGCTGGAATTACAGCATAAGCCACCACACCTGGCCTTTGCTTTGTATTTTTAATATGTTCCATGACTGAGTTGATTTTGTGGGAGTTCTTCAATGTGCTATCAATACTGAGGCTTTGTGTGGTCAAAGACTGTTTTAAAATGTAGGTTTGATTATTACTGAGATATGGCAAGGCCAAGAGATCAGGAGATAACTGCTATAAACAGTTTGTTGCTCACAGTTCCTAAGAGTTGAGAGCATGCCACACCATGGAGGGCCACACGGGAGAGTACCAGCATTGATCAGGAGGCAGGGTGGGTGTGATCAAAAAGGCATGGCATGGCAAGTTTTTTTGCGTTTTTCACATGAATAAATGGGTGAGGCAAGGTAAGTAGGTTTAGGATTGGCTAATTTTAATAATTTCAGCAGATTCCTGGGTGTAGGGGTTTCCCCTAGTTGTCTCATACCTGGTCCAGGGATGATGAGGACAATGAAATAGAAATGTGGAGTGTGAGAGACCAGTAAAGGAGGTGGTTTGGGTGTGGCCGCTGGACTGGTTGATTTGCATATGAAAGGCACATTTGTACTGATTCTTTACTATCTCTAGGAAGTGGCTAATTCTAGGAGTTACAGCTCCCTCAAGGTCAACAAAGCCCCAAAATGTCAAAGCATTAGAATTAAATTCATGCTTACAACAAAAACATTTGCCTTATATATCTTTCCATAGTGTATTCATTTTAAGATCATTTCCATTTGCTTCTTGGGTTGTATTTAAGACTGTAGTTACATAGATGCTTATTAATTCTTCAATATTCAATGTCTTCTCAGCAGCAAGGATCTCTTTCCACTCCTTATTTCCTCAGTCCACCTCTGATTTTGGCAGCAACCAAAGTGGACAACTCCAAGTGGTCTCTGACTCATCTTTAATCCATGTAGATCCAGTAGAGTAAAACATTCTACTCTACGCAAGCACCATGCATCTTTCTGCATTCTGGCCCAAGTTCTTCCATGCTGTGTGAGCTCATGTGGTCTTTGAAAATACTTGGGAAGTTGAAGAGAGTCACCATCCCTTAGGACAACTGCCCACACATGGTGGGCAAGATTCAATTTTCTTACGATGTCCCACATCTCTCAGAAGCAGCTGGCATCAACATGAAAATAAAATGTATCCATTATGGCATCAGTTAAGATGTTTGCTCTGGGATAAAATCCTGCAGGGATGGGACACCGACTTTCAAGATGCATTTTATGCAGCTAACCAACTACCTATATATGATGCTCTGTCCCCAGTATCTAGTAGTACACACATATCCAGGAACAATTGTGTGATAATAGGTGTGTCCCTTTTTGTCACCATTCCCAGCTATGCTTTTGCAGAATTTGGGGCTCCCTTGTGTGAAACTGGCCAGTCTGCAACATGGCAGTCCTGGTTCCCAGGCATCAGGATACAGCCAAGGTTTGCTCTCAATCTGAATGTACACTTAGCACATGATCACCTTAGGCTGTTCATGGCAGTGGGCCAGAAGCAAATAAATGAGATATTATATTGACAGAAGCTTATCCTTAAGTGTTAGAGATGATGCATTATAATGGGGGCAGGGAGGAGCATGTCTGGAACTTGGGACATTTACTAGGTTATGGTCCAATAAAGCAAAGCAAGGCAATGGAAGGGACATGCCTTGTCTCAGATGAGACTTTACACCTTGGGCATTTGAGTTAATGCTGGAATGAGTCAAGCGTTTGGGGGACTGTTGGGAAGGCCTCATTCTATTTTGCAATGTGAGAAGGACATGAGATTTGTGAGGGATCAGGGGTAGAATGATATAGTTTGGATATTTGTCCCTGCCAAATCTCATGTTGAATCGTAATCCCCAATGTTGGAAGTGGGGCCTGGTGGGAGGTTTTTGTGTCATGGGGGTGGAGCTTTCATGGCTTGGTGCTGTCTTTGCAATAGTTCTTGTGTTCTCATGATATCTGCTCATTTAGAAGTTTATGGCACCTCGCCCTTGATCTCCTTGTTGCTCTGTTCTTGCGATGTGATGTGTCTGCTCCCCCCCCCCCGCCTTCTGCCATGATTAGAAGCTTCCTGAGGCCTCCCCAGAAGCAGATGCTGCTATGCTTCCTGTACAACCTGTAGAGCCCTGAGCCAATTAAACCTCTTTTCTTACAAATTGACCAGTCTCAAATGTCTCTTTATAGCAGTGCAAGAATGGCCTATTACACTGGTATTTCTGTGGAAGAGATGTGAAGATGTGTCTCTTTCTAATCCAGAGACCAACTTAGAGAAAAATATTTATTTCTCTATTAAATCAAAATAATTATTGCCTTCTATCCACTCTTTGTGTGAATATCTGGTAGTTTCTCCTTATCTTTAAGGCTCATAATATATAGAATAGCAGCGTATAACATAACATTCTGATTGTGTAAAATTAAACTTTCCAAGCTATAAAACTACTCACCAGTCATTTATAGAGAAGTGACCTTTTCATTTCATTTATTTATTTATTTCCTTGGCAGGAACAAAAAATCCTTTTTTATTTCTTTCGTAGGCATGAAACATCCATCACCTTTGGAATTTGCATGTACTTGTTCTTTGAGGTTACCTTTTGTGTTTTATAGCCCACGAATGCAAAGACTTAATATCTCATGAAAACCAAAACCAAGAGGAAAACATACTGATTTTCAAAAGAGGTGAACGTAATTTCTGTCTGGCTTCTCTTCTTTGTTTGATGCTTTTGTATTTGAATGTTAGAGTGGATGCTTTTGGTGTGGAGGATGCTTATACAATGATATTTACACACAGTCAAATATCTCCCACTGTATTGATGTGTTTTGTTAAAATAGGCAATCTATTATGAAATATATTTTTTTCTTTAAAATTTAGACTAGGGCAGAGAGGAAATATTAAAATGAAAATTTCAGTTTGGTATTTTCTTCCCATTTAGCTTGTTTTTAAAAACCTCTGAATTCTTTCAAAGACCCTTCTGAATTGGTTAGGATAAAGCAAATTCAGTAAATCTACTTTCAGATTCTAGACCACTTTTCCCTATTAAGATACTGATTTCAGTAAAACTACCTTGATTTTTCTCCTCTGGCATTGATAACTTTTCTATCGCTTCCTCAACTTCATTGTTTACTTCCAACCTCTCATTTCCTGCCCCAAGATATTCACAACAGAAAATGACCTAGCTCTGATTTTTAGAAAGTGATTATTACAAACACCAGTAGACATTAAAAGCAGAAATATTCATGGTTTCATCATTGGATTCACTTGGGATCAGTGTCCTAAATGTTGCTTCCTTTATTTCATATCAAATCCAACTTCAATTTCTACAGAAGACTTACTTTATCAGTTGTACAGCATTTTCCTTCTCTCTCTGCTGCATCTTGTGTTTATCCGAGAACTGTACACAGAATGTATTTTACTGAAAAACTCCACAAATTCAGAAGTCATCATGGAGATACAGATAAGGGTTTAATAATAGGGCATGTGTTTTTATTTTATCACAACTGGCTCACCTTTCAGTGACTATCGGTTGTGTTGGTGCTGGAGGGGTTACTGAATCAGAACGCTCAAAAACGTTAAATACGGAAGAATAGTAGACTGTCCTGAGAGCGGGCATTGTATCACCGGGTAGGACGGTGAGGGGATGCTTGATGACTCTCTGTTGTTGCAATAGTCAAATTTTCATTATGAAAATTGTGCTACTAAAAACTAACAAGCAAACAAAAACATTCCTCCAATGCATGAAGAAAAACATTTAGCTTCTTGAATTTGAATTTTTCAGAAGCAGAGAGAAACCTTCTCAACGTCATGAGCTCTCTTCAGATTTGCTTTATGTTTGTGCTGTCTGGCCTTGTTTCTGATCAAGATTTATGGGTGTATGCCTTTTGCATATTTTCTGAAATCTTGAAAGAAAAATTCAGGTCTCTAACCTCTTTCTTCCTTTACAGCTTTTCACATTCTTTAACTGAACAAATGTGCACCCTAATCTTAGTTGAGTGCTAAAAGGTTGTGTATTTTCTACAGGGCTGAATTCTAAACATGCCATTCTCATAAGTGCTGAAGGGTAAAATTAAAATTTCTACTGTATTGAACATAACCCTTTTAACTTCTCAAAAGGTGTAAATATTATTCTTGGGCTAAATTGATAAGCTATTTAGATCACTGCAGAAACTTTCTGTCTATTCAATATCAAATGCACAAAATTACAGTTTTGGGCTTAAGAGGATAACACAAATGACATAGTAGGTGCCTGTGTTCTGTTTGGAGAATTCTAGATCTCAAATTAACTCTGTATAACAAGGGAGAAACAAAAAAGAAAAGAAGCATAATGAAGAAAAACCAATGCAATTTTAAATATTCTAGGAGAAAAATTTAAAAGATAACTTCACAAAGACATTTTACCATCAAAAGAGAGGATGGTGTTGCATTTTGCTTCTTTGATGTTGTTTGCATTAGATTTCTGAGTTTTTCTGCCATCCTTCCAATGAGGGTATAACTTTCTACATTTTTGCTATGTGCAAAAATCTCAAGTCTTAGTGTCTTCATGTTTCTCTCTTTCTTGCTATTGCTACAGCTGTCAAAAATTATTGTCCACATAGTGAATTGAATTGTGTCACCCCAAAATTTATGTTGACATCCTCTATCCTGACAACTGTGGCTTTGACTTTATTTGGAAATAGGGTCTCTCTTTAAAGAGGTAATTAAGATGCAAGTTAAGAGGAGGTCATGCTGAAGTGAAGTGCAGCCTTAATCCAGCATGACAGGGGTCTTTATAACAAGAGATAATGAAACCGACACTGCAAAATTGTAACTGAGATGGTGACAGACATCTGACCTAACCAACTCCATCTTGCTTCTAACCTCCAAACTGTCCTTGTTGACTCCTGGGCGTAGGCTGAACTAACTTTGGGGAGGAATTTAGTTTATATAGTTTATAGTTTAAAACAAAGATGATAACAGCCCTTTGCCAAAACAAAGCTCCTTCTTGCCTGGGGACTAGACTGCCTTTGTAGGACTAACAAATTAGCCACAAGATTGGAAATTATGGTGTAGGAGTCATGCAGCTGGAGGCTACACGATTCTGACCCTCCCTAAACTGCTCCTAAGATCAGCGCTTAGTATTATTTTGCAGACCCTGCACTTGATGAATCAGCTGGCACCACCCAGATCGATAAACTGTCTCATCTGATCTTGTGATCCCCCCCCAGGAACTGACTCAGTGCAAAAGGACAGTTTCAATTCCCTGTGATTTTATCTCCGACCCAGTCAGTCAGCACTCTTGACACACTGGCCTTCCCCCACTCACCAAATTATTCTTAAAAACCCTGATCCCTGAATGCTCAGGGAGACTGATTTGAGTAATAATAAAACTATTGTCTCCCACACAGCCGGCTCTGCATGAATTGCTCTTTATTGCAATTCCCCTGTCTTGAGAAATCGCTTCTGTCTAGGCAGCGGGCAAGGTGAGCCCATTGGGCAGTTACAAGGAGACACAGAGACACAAAGACAGACACACAAAAAAGAGACTGTCATGTGAAAAGACAGACACACAGAGAGAACATCGTTAAGAAGACAGAGGAGGAGATTGGAGAGAAGCAACTGTAAGCCAAGGAACACCAAAGACTGCAGGAAACCCCAAAAACTAGGAACAGGGCATGGAACAGATTCTACCCGTATTCTCAGGAAGAGTCCCTGTCAACACCTGGAATTCAAGCTTCTGGATTCCAGATCTGTGAGTGAATACATGTCTGTTGTTCCCAGCTATCCACAGTCCCAGGAATCTAATTCAGTCATTATTTGTTTGTCTTTCCCCATATTTCTAGGTCCCATGGTTGAATCTTTGTCATCAATTTCCGTTTTCTGATTCATTATCTCTCTGACTACTTTTCTTTTTTCCACTTGTGTTTTCTTTTCCCTGCTTCCTCCCTAACTGTCAAGACACAGAGTCAATTGGGAAGAGGGAGAAAGGCATGAAGAACCCTGTGGTTTTCTCCCTGCATAGCTCATGTGCTAGAGAGGACATGAATCTACACCCTTCCTTCCTGCAGGGAGTTGAGTGGATTCCGTAGGTATAATATGTTCTTTTTTCTTTCTTTCTTTCTTTCTTTCTTTTTTTTGAAACAGAGTCTTGCTCTGCGGCCCAGGCTAGAGTGCAGTGGCATGATCTTGGCTCACTGCAACCTCCGCCTCCTGGATTCAAGCGATTCTCCCCTTGCCTCAGCCTCCTGAGTAGCTGGGATTACAGGTGCACACCACCATGCCTGGATAATTTTTGTGTTTTTAGCAGAGACAGAGTTTCACCATGTTGGCCAGGCTGGTCTCAAACTCCTGACCTCAAGTGATCCACTCGCCTCAGCCTCCCAAAGTGCTGGGCGTAAGCCACAGGACCAAACCTCAGAAAATACATTATACTAGTACAGCAATGCTCAAAACCCATTTTCCTGTCCTTGTTAGCAATGTGATGTCTCACTTTCCTGTCCTAGCTCCTCGGATTTGCAAAACAAATTTCTATATTTTATCATGATGTTATGCAAATTATGACCATGATTTTCCTCTCACTCAGAGAGCTTAAGAAATGCTTTTTCTACCTGCATTCAAACAGCGTGTATATATTGAAGTGTATGTACTGAAGAATATACAGTAGTTATTTTACACATTGAGACTGGCAACTAGCTTTTTCTATGCATTTTCATTTTTGTTTAAAGGAGGTTATGTGAGCTCAGTGGTTATTGAACTCATTAAGTCCTTCCCATCCAGCACAGAGATTAAAGGGTAGATATTTTTTTCCATGCTCACTGTAAGAGTACTCATAAGTGGGTCTGCTGGAGCCAGTAACTTCATCAATTAAAACTTAAGTTTGCTTTAAACATTATCATTTGAGACTTAACATAGATTAATAGGTTAAAAAAGCACAATAACCATAATAATTAGAACAACTGTGGTAACGCATGCTTTAATCCCTCATGACATTGTCCTTTAGTATCTCACATCAAAGAAAAATTATATTGTCTCATTGCAGCTTTAAATTATTTCTTCAAATATTTTATAATAAAAGAGCGCATTTTGTCCAAAAGTTTTGTGCCTGAGAGGACTACAAGTGACTTTCAAAGTTATGACCAAAGAGATCAAAAGAAAATGTTCAATATATACATGTATACTCTGGCAAAAACCCAACACATACATATAATTCTTGCAACAATCGTTGAAATCCATAGACATATTTTTGAAGACTGTTTACAGTATTTTATTTGCATGTTGTTGTATGAATTGTATGCATGGAACTTGCCTTTTGACTAGCTCTTCTCTGACATAAATGTTGACACTGACAATTTGTTTTTCCTACAATTTCTAGGTGAGTGCTTCTCAAAATTTAACATGCATATGAATCATCTAGGGATTTTGTTAAAATTCAAGCCCTGCCTGGTTTGTTCAGGGGTGAACTGCATAGAATCTGAATTTCTAATAAACTCTGAGGTTGAGCTGATGTAGCTGCAAGGATTTGATCTGCAGATCTACAGTGTCCAATATGGTAGCCACTAGCCACATGTGGTTAATTAAATTTAATACATTTAAGTTAAATTAAAAATCCAGTCCCTTACTTTCAACAGTTGCATATCACTTGTTAACAGCCAGGTGTGGCTTGTGGTTACTCTATTACAAAGCTCAGATATACAATATTTTCATCATTGCAGAAAGTTCTATCGGAAAACTCTGTTCTTCAAGATGGGAGAAGAAAGAGTAAATTCTGTTTCTGAAAGGAATAGTATATTGATGTTTTTCAATATAGTGACATTCTGAAAGTAAAAATATTTTCAAAAGCATTTTCTGACTGTTTTCTAGTGATGTTTAAGGAATTACTACAATTTATAAAATATGTGAGAGCACAGTTGAATCAAGATCAAGATTTTCTTTATCTGAGAACTGATACTCATTGTATTTTTTTAACAGTCACTTTTGAAATATCAACCATATATATATCTAGAGACTTCATTTCAATCAAGCAAATGTGCTTAGAAGATGACCTTTCCATGCAAGATAAGTTAAATGTGGTGGCATTATAATACTGTATGTTTCATTATTTCGATATTCTTCAGTTTAATGCAAAGTGGAAAAAATGATGGCTATCTTTTTTTCTAAAACTCAATAAAGTGTTATTAAGTGAGCCCTGGAAGGCATTTATTAAACCGTTATAAGCCAGGGTGCTGGGGCAGCAAAACGGCAGGATATTGGTTTCCAGGGTCTAACTTTGTATTCCTGAACTAACTTAATTTGTGTGTTTTATGGGCTTGATGTTCAAGAGAAAGTATCAGATTTCATAGAAAAAAAAGTGACGGTATCTTTCAGTTCTCAATGGCCATTTCTCATGCATTTTGAATGAGTGTTAGTCATCTAAAAATCAACAAACTGCTTTAGGATAGGAGGCTATTGGTAGAGACTCAGGGGTAGGTCCCTGAAGAAGTGTCAACATCACTTCAGAAGGAAGTAAAATGAAATGTATTTTCTCTACTCACCCTCATTCTTTCAGTTTCCTAGATACCTACTCATCTCTTATTCATCAAGTAGTACCTTTTAGGAAAATTTTAACTATCTTTCTGTTATGCAAGATCTATCTTGAAAATAAGGAAGGAGGCGCAATGTTAGGAAATAAAGTAATGAAGTGGCTCACCTGTGTAATCCCAGTATTTTGAGAGGATGAGGCTGGAGGATCCCTTGAGCCCAGGAGTTTGAGACGAGCCTGGGCAACATAGCAAGACCATATCTCTACCAAAAATAAAAAAAATTAGCTGGGCATGGTGGCTTGTAGCATGTAGTCCCAGCTACTTAGGAGGATGAGGTAGGAGGAACACTTGAGCCTGGGAGATCAAGGCTGTGGTGAGCTTGATCACACCACTGCACTACAACCTGGGTGACAGAGTGAGACCCTGTCTAAAAAAAAAAAAAATTATTTAGATGAAGCATGTGGCTGTTTCTCTGAGAAGTGCCTCTCTGTTAAATCATGAGTTGATTGTAGGAAGAATGTCTTCTTCCTCCAAACATGATCAATTATCATATTATACATGTGATCAATTATAACATATGATCAGTTATCATAATATACTCCAACAAAATGAAGACAATATTTTAAAGAAATGCTAACAAAATATTTATTTTGAACTGTGTTAACTTATTGAAATATTTATGGTCTCACAATTTTAGTAAACTACTTTTTAAAAATTCTCATCTCTTTTCTATTTAACATTCTATTTGGTAAACTTTCTTGCCTATATAATATGCCTTTTACATGCTGTATTATATGTAATTCATCATACCTTTTGTGTATTAGAAAACTCACCCTTAACATCTGTTCATCATTTCTCTCCATCGTAGTTTCAGTTAAATACATTTTTAAAAGCACTTGTCTAAAGTCTAATTGTACTGTTTTTGTTTTGTTTGTTTGTTTTTTGAGACAGGGCCTCTCTCTGTCACTCAGGCTGGGGTGCAGTGGCGTGATCACAGCTCACTGCAATCTCTGCCTCCCAGGCTCAAGCAATCCTCCCATCTCAGCCTCCTGAGTAGCTGGGACCACAGGTGTGTGCCACCACACTCGGCTAATTTTTTTGCATTTTTAGTAAAGACGGAGTTTTGCCATGTTTCCCAGGCTGGTCTCGAACTCCTGAGCTCAAGAGATCCACCCGCCTTGGCCTCCCAAAGTGCTGGGTTTACCGGCATGAGCCACCATGCCTGGCCTAATTGCAGTGTATTACTGAAATGTTAAAATATGGTTGTCTATTAATCCCTCTTTCTCTCCCTCTCCCTCTCTCTTTCTCTTCCTTTTTGTCTCCCTCTCTCTTTCATGTAAATAGTCTTCAAAAATATTGTCCATAATACATGTGGATTGCCAATATTCTCAGTGGTGATTGTTAAAAATGATGGTGTGTATGTTAAAGAGTCTTACCAGGGGAATTTTGTGAAATTAAAATTTGAAATCCACTATCTCCATGCAAAGTTTAAGGACCAGATTTTTTTATTTTATTTTATTTTATTTTGTTATTATTATACAATGTGCAGGTTAGTTACATATGTATACATGTGTCATGCTGGTGTGCTGCACCCATTAACTCATCATTTAGCATTAGGTATATCTCCTAATGCTATCCCTCCCCCGTCCCCCCACCCCACAACAGTCCCCAGAGTGTGATGTTCCCCTTCCTGTGTCCATGTGTTCTCACTGTTCAATTCCCACCTATGAGTGAGAATATGCGGTGTTTGGTTTTTCGTTCTTGCGATAGTTTACTGAGAATGATGATTTCCAATTTCATCCATGTCCCTACAAAGGACATGAACTCATCATTTTTTATGGCTGCATAGTATTCCATGGTGTATATGTGCCACATTTTCTTAATCTAGTCTATCATTGTTGGACATTTGGGTTGGTTCCAAGTCTTTGCTATTGTGAATGGTGCCGCAATAAACATACGTGTGCATGTGTCTTTATAGCAGCATGATTTATAGTCCTTTGGGTATATACCCAGTAATGGGATGGCTGGGTCAAATGGTATTTCTAGTTCTAGATCCCTGAGGAATCACCACACTGACTTCCACAAGGGTTGAACTAGTTTACAGTCCCAGCAACAGTGTAAAAGTGTTCCTATTTCTCCACATCCTCTCCAGCACCTGCTGTTTCCTGAGTTTTTAATGATTGCCATTCTAACTGGTGTGAGATGGTATCTCATTGTGGTTTTGATTTGCATTTCTCTGATGGCCAGTGATGGTGAACATTTTTTCATGTGTTTTTTGGCTGCATAAATGTCTTCTTTTGAGAAGTGTCTGTTCATGAAGGACCAGATTTTGACCGAGCTATTGAGTGTGAATCAGCCACCAGTTAACTTTTCTTTCATTGTATTTTACTTGGCTCTTTACCATATCAGCTGTTTCCTGGGCTCTTATCTCTGAAGCCAATTGCATGATCAGTGATTAAAAATATATTTTTTAATTTAACTTTGATGTTTGGAGACCATTTATTTGCTAGTTTTCACTCCAAACAATGCTATTTGTTTTCCTCTGTGAATTCTGAAATTTGCAATTTTTATTAAAGAAACCTACATTGAAATCAGAAAATGTATGCAGTAAGTTACTCTTGGGCCTCTTTATAAGGAATATTTTTAAAGATCTGAATTATCAAAGTAAAATAAATGTCCAAGAGAATGATGTTTGACAAAGGTCCCAAGGTACTGGTACCTTGATTTCAGTACAATGAAAGATATCTGAATATATGTCAATAGAATCTCCTTTATTTCCCTCATCTCAAAGTTTAAATGCCTGTCACTCAAATTGACAGTTTGCATCATGAGTTTGATGGCTGACTTATGACTCTGTGCATGTGAAAATTAACGTGTTCAGAATCTTTAGTTTTTAGTGACTAGAGCAGGTCATGCAAATAATAGTTCAGCTCAGCATTCCAATTATGTCAATATGCTTACTTCTCTAAATTAATTACTTAAGGTGGCATCTGTTATAAACATAATACTTCAATTTTGTGGTCATGAGAAGGGATGCAGCTTTAATGTACACAAGAAATTTATAAGTTTATTATAATCTTTTCCCCACCTGAAAATGCGTGGACGTGGTTAGCTACTTATGAAACATTCTGATGATGTGTGAATGAGGGCAGACATGGTATATATGATAGCTTTTTAATTGCTTTCGGTTTAATCTTGATGACAACCCAACTTAAATGCAGTAATCTTTTGCTGCATAGCTTCTTCGAAATGTGTGTAGGACAATCTTTTGACATACGTAAGTAGCAAATATTCACAAAACATCATCATGCATTTATTAAGATACAGTGTTTCTTCCCACTTGATACTGTCTACATATAGGTTTCATTTCTATCAATATGGCAAATTTCTCAGACAATTCCAACAGCTGTATAGACTTGTTAAACAGATTAAAGGATCTATAATCCATGGTACCAAATGGTCTTATGGAGCCACATTGGAAGAAATTAGTTGAACTTGATGACAACATTATTCATCAGATTTAAAGATGATGGTTAAAAACAAAACAAAACAAAACAAAAAAAGAGTCAATGAATCTGAAATGTATGAATCCCTTTCTGGGGCCAACAAGAAGATAATATTTCAAATGGAAACCTGCCTAGAGAAGGTAGGATATCTACATCTCCTTCACAAGATACTGGCTTTAAAAGCAATGGAGCCATCCTGAATATTTGGAAGGAAAAGTTTAAGTTCCAGTGCACTGAGATTGGCTGTTACAGAGGTGTTTCTGATGTTGAGAGATTCTCATTTTAGAGAACCCTTAGATCAAGATGGTGGGAATCACTAAATGATTATTCCCACCTCTACTGTTTATGGACTGCTCTTTGAGAAAGTGGGCCTGTCGTGGCGTGGGGGGAGGGGGGAGGGATAGCTTTAGGAGAAATACCTAATGTAAATGATGAGTTAATGGGGCAGCACACCAACATGGCACTTATATACATATGTAACAAACCTGCACGGTGTGCACATGTACCCTAGAACTTAAAGTATAATAATAATAATACATAAAAAAAGAAAGCGTCGTTAGACTCTTAAGAGAAATCTTGTAGGGTAAAGGATGTTTGCTTCAATCTCATAGCATCAACTCTCTTTCTCCCTTTTCAGAAAAAACCTGGGCTTAGATAATGATTACTCCACACCACTGGATTCAAGAAAAAGCTCATCATGCCCAACTATTGAATGACAGTATATGAGAGCCAACCGATTAAAGATATTTTAGGAGAATAAAGTATTTGGAGAACATTGGAGTAAGGACTGTCATTCCTGGAATGGAAGCATTTAATTAAAATGACCATAAGCCTGAAGTGACTAGGGCATGGGAATATCTTTGATGAGAAGATAGTGAAGCATGTAACACTCTGGGATAGATGGTGCTGATGGAACATTTTGAGGAGACCCAAGTTGTTGGTGGAGGTGATGGGAGACTCAGGACAACAGAAAGTATGCGATTTTCAATGCTGCAGAAATGGGGCTGATATGGTTTGGCTCTGTCCCCACCCAAATATCACCTTGAACTGTAGCTCCCATAATTCCCATGTGTGGTGGGAGGGACCCAGTGGGAGGTAATTGAATCATGGGGGCTGGTTTCTCCTGTGCTATTCTCATGATAGTGAATAAGTCTCACGAGATCTGATGGTTTTATAAAGGGGAGTTTCCCTACACAAGTTCTGTCTTGCCTGCTGCCATGTAAGATGTGACTTTGCTCCTTATTCACCTTCTGCCGCGATTGTGATGCCTCCCCAGCCATGAGTGAGCCAAACTCACTGTTACTGTGAGTCAGTTAAACCTCTTTCCTTTATAAATTACCCAGTCTCAGATATGTCTTTACTAGTAGCATGAGAACGGACTAATACAGGGGCTCTGTTCTGACTAGTACAGAAATTTAACACTTCGCATCACAGAATGGCCCCAGCCTGAGCTAGCAGTGGGTGAATGGTCAGCTCACAGTACAAGCTGCTTTTGGTAAACTTCTTGCAGACTGCAACCAGCCTAAAGCTAAAATCACAGTAAATAAGCATGAGTGGATATAAAAGAGAGATGATAGATTTATGATTTGTTGACGTAACCACCAGGACATCTGTATCACAAGTGAAAATTATAGCCTGATTCCCAGATGCTGACCGCCATGCAGGGAAAGGCTTAGCAATGCAGTGAATTCCTAATTCATTTATTAGTTTTGATGACTTTTCATGGACTGGGAAGGAAATCCCTAAAGCATATGGATCTTATATCCTCTTGTGAAGAATGTTGGTTTCACAAGGCAGAAGGAAAAGAGAGAAAGAGCTAGTAGGAGAACAACATATGAGGTTGCTTCTTTCTCTTATATGAAATTTGTGGATATTATTTTCAACTCAGACCTAGAATCTGCACCATCGTCTTCCCTAATCACCAGCCACAGACCCACCAACACACTCACTCTTACACACACTTAAGGACAAAAAAAACAACAGATACTCTGTTGCTCCCAGATGCACTCTGGTCTCATTCAAAAATCTCTCTATGTTCCTGCATTTTGGAGGCCAAAATGACCTCAGTACCAATCTATCCATTTATGAGTCATGTTTCCATAACTCATGCAATTCAAAGTTTGAAAACACAGAGACTCAAACAATTAAAGCAAAAATTATTTTTTTATTTCAATTTTTATTTTAGGTTCAAGTGGTCCATGTGCAAGTGTGTTACATGATTTTATGTGTAGTGTTGAGGTTTGGGGTCCAAAAGATCCCACCACTCACATATTGAGCATAGTACCCAAAAGGTAGTTTGTCATTCCTTGCCCTCGTCCCTCTTTCCCTGCTCTAGTAGTCCCCAGTGTCTATTGTTCCCACATTTACGTCCGTGAGTACTCATGTTTAGCTCTCACTTACAAGTGACATGTGGTATTTGCTTTTCTGTTCCTGCATTAATTCTCTTAGCATAATGGCCTCCAGCTGCATTTATTTTGCTGCAGAGAACACAATTCCATTCTTTTTTATGGCTGCATAGTATTCCATGGTGCCCATGTACCACATTTTCTTTATCCAGTCTACCGTTGACGGGTACCTAAGTTGATTCCATGTCTTTGCTATTGTGAGTGTTGCTGTGATGAATGTGCAAGTGCATGTGTCTTTTTGATAGAACAATTTTTTGGGGGGGTGGGTGGTATATATCCAGTAATGGGATTACAGAGTCAAATGGTAGTTCTGTTTTAAGTTTTTTGAGAAATCTCCAAACTGCTTTCCATAGTGGCTGAACTATTTTACCTTCCCACCAGTAGTGTATAAGTGTTCCCTTTTCTCCACATCCTCACCAACATCTGTTGTTTTTCAATTTTTTAATAATAGCCATTCTGACTGGTGTCAGATGATTTTTTTAAAAATGTGTATCATTTTCTCTTTCAAGTGTGAGATAGAAATTAACAGCTACCTCAGGCACATGTACTTGGATAAAATAAGCCTTGGGAAGAACTTGTTATGCCTGGCTATTTCCTGCTAGAATAAGTACACTTTCTAAAGCTAATTTGTCAAATACATCAAGAAAAGCATTGCAACTCTCATTAGCATAACTAGTTTTTACAAAATCAATATTTCATTGTTATGTGGTGTTTCCTTAGCTCCATTTCTTCCTAATTGCATACATTCAGAAATTTAGTTTAATTTGGTTCATTTCCATATCCCATGGTTTTCATAGCCTTTTCTTGGATGTGTTTGTTTATTTTAGTTATAACAAGAATATAATCTCATAATAGAAAATTTAAAAATAAACTTACTTTACAAATATTTTTATCTATATGTCTATCATCTATCTTTTTAGGGTTTTAAGTTGTGCAACTTAAATATGCTTCACTTTTCTATATTATATTTTCTCTCAATATATGACATTTCCCACATTTATAGATGTGCATTCTTCTTACTTATTTCCTTTGCTAGCCCATGTATTGTTTATAAGAGGAGGCAAGAATTAGACTATTTGCAATATTTTGGCATAATAAAAAATGCTACCACCAACACATTTTTGCTACAAATTTTTCAGTATTTCAGAAGGAATACTTAGTCTACTTACTCAGTAATTCAATTGCCAGATTAAAGGGTGTGAATAGTTTCTTGGCTTATTCAAATTGACAAACTGTTTTTGCCAAATCTGTGCTACTTTACTAGTTCATGAATATGGCAGGAAGAGTTGCCCAGTGCTCATGCCAGGCAGGGATAATGCAATCCACATGAAATTAATGGAAGACATAGGGGAACATGGTTTAAACACTGAATATGTTTACTATTAGCAAGGATATTTATTTTTCCTTAAGTCTTAGTGATTGTTTACTTGCTGAACAATATTGCTCATTTACTGGATATGTTAGTCTTGATATCTTAGTATTTTTCCCAACAGAATTTCAAAGGGCTGTATATAAGATAATTTTATAACTTACTTGTTTCTAGTGTTTTACTTCCAACCTCTTATTTATTCCATATTTTACTTTCCATTTTTAATTGAATTAGGAAATATTTTAATATCTAAAACCCTGAAACCCATTCATACTTAACAGATGTGAATGCATGAACCTATAGTTATTTCAGACCCCTCTTTTTCTAAAAATATATATATTTATGTATTTTATATATATTCTTACTAATTTGAGAAACATTTAAACATAAAGAGTAAAAAGATTGTATAGATTTTTAACACAATAGATTGTATTCTGTAATGTAAAGTGTGTTCAGCATTCACAAATCAATTAACGTGACTCAATAGTTTAACATATTGAAAGGCTTATTGAGATATAATTGATATAGGACATATATTCAAGGCCTTCAAAATGATTAATTTGTAGATACACACATAAGTATGTGTGTGTGTGTGTGTGACAGCATCATGATGATAAAGATTATAAACATAGCCATCACCTCCAAATGTTTTCTTGGGTTTTTGTCTGCCACATCTAGCAGACTCCAATCCCTTTCCTTAGGCAAACAATTAGCTGTTTTCTGTCTCTGTAAATTAGTATGCATTTCCTATAATTTTGTATAAATGGAATCATATAGTACTTGCTCTCTCTCTCTTTGCAATCTGTCATTTTTTAACTCAGCATAATTATTTTAAGATCCACTTAAGTGTTTGCTTGTATCAATACTTCGTTTCTCCTTATTGTTAAGTAGTATTCCATTTATGATGACACAATCATGCATGTATTCATTTGCTTCCTGATGGATATTTGTGTTGTTTTCAGTTAGAGGTTACCATAAAAAAAAATCTATG
Organism: Pongo pygmaeus; assembly: GCF_028885625.2. Classification (NCBI taxonomy): domain Eukaryota; kingdom Metazoa; phylum Chordata; class Mammalia; order Primates; family Hominidae; genus Pongo; species Pongo pygmaeus. Next base: position 6,099,030 of record NC_072396.2, on the reverse strand, counting down.
AACATTTGCATGCCACTATTTGTAGGCACGAGTACTTTCATTTCTTGGGGGTAAATGCTGAAAGTAAAAGATTGCTTCATAGGGTAGATGAATGCTTCACTTTTTTTTTATTATTATACTTTAAGTTCTGGGGTGCATATGCAGAACGTGCAGTTTTGTTACATAGATATACACATATGGTGGTTTACTGCACCCATCCACCCATCATCTACATTAGGTATTTCTTCTAATGCTATCCCTCCCCTAGCCCCACACCCTCTGACAGGCCCTGGTGTGTGATGTTCCCCTCCCTGTGTCCATGTGTTCTCATTGTTCAACTCCCACTTATGAGTGAGAACATGTGGTGTTTGGTTTTCTGTTCCTGTGTTAGTTTGCTGAGAATGATGGTTTCCAGCTTCATCCATGTCACTGCAAAGGACATGAACTCATCCTTTTTATGGAGGCATAGTATTCCATGGTGTATATGTGCCACATTTTCTTAATCCAGTCTATCATTGTTAGACATTTGGGTTTGTTCCAAGTCTTTTCTATTGAGAATAGTGCCACAATAAAAATAAGCATGCATGTGTTTTTATAGCTGAATGATTTATAATCCTTTGATATACCCAGTAATGGGATTGCTGGGTCAAATGGTATTTCTGGTTCTAGATCCCTGAGGAATCGCCACACTGTCTTCTACAACGGTTGAACTAATTTACACTCCCACCAACAGTGTAAAAGCGTTTCTATTTCTCCACATCCTCTCCAGTATCTGTTGTTTCCTCACTTCTTAATGATCACGATTCTAAATGGATTGAGATGGTACCTCACTGTGTTTTTGATTTGCATCTCTCTGATGACCAGTGATGATGAGCTTTTTTTCATATGTTTGTTGACTGCATAAATGTCTTCTTTTGAGAAGTGTCTGTTCATATCCTTCGCCCACTTTTGAATGGGGTTGTTTGTTTTTCTTGCAAATTTGTTTAAGTTCTTTGTAGATTCAGGATATTAGCCCTTTGTCAGATGGATAGATTGCAAAAATTTTCTCCCATTCTGTAGGTTGCCTGTTCACCTGATGATAGTTTCTTTTGCTGTGCAGAAGCTCTTTAGTTTAATTAGATCCCATTTGTCAATTTTGGCTTTTGTTGCCATTGCTTTTGGTGTTTTAGTCATGAAGTCTTTGCCCATGCCTATGTCTTGAATAGTATTGCCTAGGTTTTCCTGTAGGGTTTTTATGGTTTTAGGTCTTACATTTAAGTCTTTAATCTATCTTGAGTTAATTTTTGTATAAGGAGTAAGGAAGGGATCCAGTTTCAGTTTTCTGCATATGCCTAACCAGTTTTCCCAACACCATTTACTAAATAGGGAATCGTTTCCCCATTACTTGTTTTTGTCAGGTTTGTCAAAGATCAGACAATTGTAGATATTTGGTGTTATTTTTGAGGCCTCTGTTCTGTTCTGTTGGTTTATATATCTGCTTTGGTACCAGTACCATGCTGCTTTGCTTACTGCAGCCTTGTAGTATAGTTTGAAGTCAGGTAGCATGATGCCTCCAGCTACGTTCTTTTTGCTTAGGATTGTCTTGGCTATGCAGGCTCTTTTTTGGTTCCATATGAACTTTAAAGTATCTTTTTCCATTTCTATGAAGAAAGTCAATGGTAGCTTGATGGGGATAGCATTGAATCTATAAATTACTTTTCACAATATTGATTCTTCCTATCCATGAGCGTGGAATGTTTTTCCATTTGTGTCCTCTTTTATTTCCTCAAGCAGTGGTTTGTGGTTCTACTTGAAGAGGTCCTTCACATTCCTTGTAGGTTGTATTCCTAGGTATTTTATTCTCTTTGTAGCAATTGTGAATGGGAGTTCATTCATGATTTTGCTCTGTCTGTTATTGGTGTATATGAATGCTTGTGATTTTTGCACATTGATTTTGTATCCTGAGACTTTGCTGAAGTTGCTTATCAGCTTAAGGAGATTTTGGACTGAGACAATGGGGTTTTCTAAATATACAATCATGTCATCTGCAAACAGAGACAATTTGACTTCCTCTTTTCCTATTGAAATACCCTTTATTTCTTTCTCTCGCCTGTTTGCCCTGGCCAGAACTTCCAATACTATGTGCAAAGACACACATAGGCTCAAAATAAAGGAATGGAGGAATTTTTACCAAACAAATGAAAAGAAAAAAAAAAAAGCAAACAGGAGTTGCAATGCTATTCTCTGATAAAACAGACTTTAAACCAACAAAGACCAAAAGAGACAAAGAAGGGCATTACATAATTGTAAAGGGATCGATGCAACAAGAAGAGCTAACTATCCTAAATATATATGCACCCAATACAGGAGCACCCAGATTTATAAAGCAAGTTCTTAGCGACCTACATAGAGACTTAGACTCCCACACAATAATGGTGGGAGACTTTAACACCCCCTTGTCAATATTAGAACGATCAACGAGACAGAAAATTAACAAGGATATTCAGGGCTTGAACTCAGCTTCAGACCAAGTGGACCTAATAGACATCTACAGAACTCTCCACCCCAAATCAACAGAATATACATTCTTCTCAGCACCTCACATTTATTCTAAAATTGACCATATAATTGGAAGTAAAACACTCCTCAGCAAATGTGAAAGAACGGAAATCATAACAAACAGTCTCTCAGACCACAGTGCAATCAAATTAGAATGCAGGATTAAAAAACTTGCTCAAAACCACACAACTACATGGAAACTGAACAACCTGCCCCTGAATGACTACTGGATATAAAACCAAATTAAGGCAGAAATAAAGATGTTCTTTGAAACCAGTGATAACAAAGACAAAATGTACCAGAATCTCTGGGACACATTTAAAGTAGTGTTTACAGGGAAATTTACAGCACTAAATGCCCACAAGAGAAAGCAGGAAAAATCTAAAATTGACACCCTAACATCATAATTAAAAGAACTAGAGAAGCAAGAGCAAACAACTTCAAAAGCTACCAGAAGACAAGAAACAAAACACCTCTTACACAAATAAACTAGAAAATCTAGAAGAAATGGAGAAATTCCTGGACACATACACCCTCCCAAGACTAAACCAGGAAGAAGTCGAATCCCAGAATAGACCAATAATAAGTTCTGAAATTGAGGCAGTAATTAATAGTCCAGGACCAGACAGATTCACAGCCAAATTCTACCAGAGGTACAAAAAGGAGCTGGTACCAGTCCTTCTAAAACTATTCCAAACAGTAGAAAAAGAAGGAATCCTCTCTAACTCATTTTATGAGGCCAGCATCATCCTGATACCAAAACCTGGCAGAGACACAACAGAAAAAGAAAATTTCAGGCCAATATCCCTGATGAACATCGATGCAAATATCCTCAATAAAATACTGGGAAACCAAATCCAGCAGCACATCAGAAAGCCTATACACCACGATCAAGTCGGCTTCATACCTGGGATATAAGGCTGGTTAAACATAAGCAAATCAATAAACATAATCCATCACATAACAGAACCAATGACAAAAACTACATGATTATCTGAATAGATGCAGAAAAGGCCTTTGACAAAATTCAATACCCCTTCACGCTAAAAACTCTCAATGAACTAGGTATTGATGGAACGTATCTCAAAATAATAAGAGCTATCTATGACAAACCCACAGCCAATATCATACTGAATGGGCAAAAACTGGAAGCATTCCCTTTGAAAACCGGCATAAGACAAGGATGTCCTCTCTCACTACTCCTATTCAACATAGTATGCTTCACTTTCTAAGAAACTGCCAGACTTTTCCAAATTGGTTAGACTGTTTAACATACCAGCAAGAAATGAAAGTATCTGTTATCTATATCCTCACCAAAGATGCTATGATGAGGATTTTAAAATTGTATCCATCCTAATAGGTGTGTAGTGGAATCACATTTTGGTCTTAATTGCATTCTCCTAATGACTAATAAATTGAGTATATTTTCATCTTCTTATTTGCTCTTCATATATCTTAAGTCCTTGGTACAGTGTCTGTTCAAATCTTCGCCATTCTAAAAAATTGCCTTATTTGCTATTAATCATTTTTGAGAGTTCTCTGTCTTCTGATTACAGTTTCTTGATCGGAAATACAAGTTCTGTCAATCTGGCTTATCTTTTCATTCTCTTAACAGAATATCTTTCAAATATCTTTTGTAAAGCAGATATTTTAATTTTTAAGTTCTATTTATTTGTTTTATGGAGTATGAGTTTGGTGTTAGATCTAAGAAATCTTTTGTTAGGCCTAGGTCACATTTATTTTTCCTATGTTTATACTAGAAGTATTAAAGATTTAGGTTTTAAATCTAAATTTAAATTTAGGCAGATGGTTCATTTCGAGTTAATTTTTTATATGGCGCAAGGTATATATTGCTATTCTTTTTTGTTTGCATATGGATATGTGATTATTCCAGCACCATGTGTTTAAAATAAACATTCTCCACGGAATTGCCTTTGAAACATTTTTCAGAAATCAGTTGTCTATATATATATATGTGTGTGTGTGTGTGTGTCTGCTTCAGGATATGGTATCCTATTCCCTTGACTTACTTGTCTGCGTTGGTTGACAATAGCATACTGTCTTGATTATATTACCTTTACAATAAAAAACTGGAAATCAGGTAAAGTATGTTCTCCAACTTTATTCTTCTTTTTCAAAGTTGTTTTGACCGGTCAAGGTCCTTGGCATTTCCATATGCATTTCCAATTCAGCTTGTCATCTTTCCCCCAGAGAGCTTGCTGTGAATTTGACTGTGATTTTATGAAATGCCCGGGCACATTTGGGGATAATTGACATATTAACAATTTTGAATGTTCTGACTTTTAATATTGTATATTTCTTGGCAATGTGTTTGGGTTTAGTACGCACAGGTCTTTAAAAACTTTTGTTAGATTCATGCTGTAAGTATCCTGTGCATTTGGTATTGTGGTAAAAAGGTATCTAATTTTTATTTTAGTTCTGATTGCTACAGCTAGTATAAAGAAACGCAATTGATTTCCGTATATTGATTATGTCTTATGCAATCTTTCTTATTGGATAGTATTCATTATTAATAATTTACTAATCTACTATTTATTCATTTTAATGAATTATTAATTCATTGTGAATTTTACCTTGTTGGGTTCTTGATATGTTAGTATTCCCGTAACTGTCCTTGGCATTTGTTCTGAGACACATTTAAATTACTTGAGTACAGTTTGAGTCTCAGTTTTAAGATCTTATTTAAATCTTGGCTGGGCACAGTGGCTCAATGCCTCTAATCCCAGCAATTTGGGAAGCCAAGGCAGGCAGATCACCTGAGGTCAGGAGTTCAAGACCAGCCTGGCCAACATGGTGAAGCCCCGTCTCTACCAAAAATACAAAAATTAGCCAGGTGTAATGATGGGCACCTGTAATCCCAGCTACTTGGGAGGCTGAGACAGGAGAATTGCTTGAACCCTGGAGGCGGAGGTTGTAGTGAGCCAGACTGCACTCCAGTCTGGCGAGAGAGCGAGACTCCATCCCCCCTGCCAAAAAAATCTTAACTTATATCTCACTTTTAAGACTTACTAGATTGTACTGGAACCATTCTCAGAAAAGGGCTAATTAATTATTCCTTCCCAAGGCAACGTCATTCTGTGCACTTTACCTGATGCCCCATGTTTCACGAGATTCTCTAGTCAAGCTGGTTGGAACAGAAGCGGTTTTGGCCCTGAGTTATCTTTGAGAAATGTTCATTTTCATCTTCTAAGGTGCTTCATTGCTGACCTGTTGCCATTTTCTATAGATTGGTGCTAAACTTGTTAGCTGGTGATACGGTTTGGCTGCGTTCCCACCCAAATCTCATCTTGAATTGTAGCTCCCACAATTCCCACATGTTGTGGGACGGACCAGGTGGGAGGTAATTGATCATGGGGGTGGGTCTTTCCTGTGCTGTTCTTGTGATATGAATAAGTCTCATGAGATCTGATGGTTTTATAAAGGGGAGCTCTCCTGCACACACTCTTTTTGCCTGCTGCCATGTAAGACATGCCTTTGCTCTCCTTTGCTTTCCTCCATGACTGTGAGGCCTCCCCAGCCATGTGTAACTGTGAGTTCATTAAACCTCTTTCCTTTATAAATTACCCAGTCTCGGGCAAGTCTTTATTAGCAGTGTGAGAATGAACTAATACGGGTGGTTATTTCCCCATCCTTGTGTAGTTTCCTCATACATATGCAGTGATAGACACTTGGAGGAAAACTTCAGCAGTTCTCTGCAGATCTCCATTCTCCTCTGGGTAAAGCTACCTCTCTCCTGGTACTCTGTCCTGAGAGCCCTTGCAGCCTTGTTTTCCCAAGAATCAAAATCTTTTGAGCTCAGCCTGACTTCTCCCTTTTTAAGTCAGGCCTGGGAAACACTTCCAAGCCAATAAGCTGGGGCAATAGTATATCCCCACTTGTTTTCATCTCACCAGGATCACTACTCTTAATTTCTTGTTGCCCATTTTCTTAAAAGCTGTCATTTTCTTTATTTTTGGCTGTTTTAAGAAGGATGGTATAATAGGTCCCTTTTAGACAGTTTTGGCCAACAACTGATGCAGTCATTTCCTGATTTTTAATTTAAAATGTGGTAGTTCTCCATTAAGTCTCATTTTTTCTACATCGATTTGTACTAAAGTTTTTAAAATATGCACCTTTTGGTGATTTGAATGCAATTGTTCTCAATTCACTTATTGTTTCTCTGTCAGACTTACTGACATTGGTATTTTCACCTTTCACTTCTCTGCTTCCCCGAGTGGTTTTATGAATTCTGTTCGTTTTTGTTTTCCTCTTTTGCTTCCTATCTCATTGCATTTTAGCTTATATTTTATTCTTTGTCTCTTGGGATTTCTCAAAGCAAAGGAAGACCTAGGTCATAAAAGTTGAATTATCTTTTAACTTGAAAATCGCTTTGGCATTTCATAACTCTCTCTCTCTTTCTCTCTCTCTGTCTCCAGATATTCAATTAGCAACAGGCTTCCCATTTGACATAATAAGTATAGTATACTAAAATATCGATGCTATTAGTTTCATCACTTAAGTTTAAAAGACCCAGAGGCACCGTAAATGTGGTGCCAATAAGATTTTCACACCCTATCCATGCTGTGCTTTAAATTAATGGCCTTTCTAAAACAGAATACACCACAGCCACCATATCCAGGAAGACAATATTTTAATGACCTAATTTAATTTATATTTGAGAATGTTACTGACTACTCCAGTTATACATTCTCACTAGAAGGCTATGCTCAACTGAAAAGGAAAGGAAACCACAATTGCTGTTGAGTTAATACAGAATGCATAATACAATAGCACAGACCAAGTTCAGATGGATCCAAAAAGGAAGCATTCTATTTCAGGAAACCTAATTCAACACAAAGAGTTCTGTAATCTTTTCCCTAGCCCTGACAGAGGCAGGTCGCCTAGGCTTACCCAGGATCCTGGGACAATATTTTTAGCCATTTCATGTTGTCTCATCGTCTTTAATGGACTCATGCAAATATCTGCGTGTGCTGTTTTTGAAAGCTGAGCCACTTAACAAAGTGAGCTTTTATTAAAGGATTAAATCGCTAATAAATGAAGAGTGTTTATCCGCAGAAGAGCTTCAAAGCCTGTTTTGATGAAGATGAGCTTTCTTTCTGTGTTGCAGGTGTCCTAGCTCATGCAGGGGACCTGGCAGTCCAGGGTGGGCATGAGTCCAGAGAGAGAAGGGGAGGGGGTGGCCGAGGCTGCAGTGGAGGCTTCATTGCAGATGCTCACTCAGAGCTCGATTTAGACTGCTTTGTGAACTGGATCTGGAGAAAGGAGGCCACTTCCTCCTCTTAGAGATCTTTCCATCCAAATTAATTTCAGATGTGTTTGGATATCATCACGTGGGCAATTAGTGAAGTGATTATCCCTTCTGTATCATTCAGTTACTACAAGGTTTATAGAAAGCATATCAAAAGCATGTCAACCCAATTTCTTCAAATCTCCTGATTTAGACTTAAATTTAGGTCAAGTTTGCAGAAAAAAATTTTAAAAAAATTCCTAGAGAGTAAAATAAATGTTACCATCCCAAACTATGGCTTCCTATAGTTACAATGGAATGCAAAGTGCATGTCATTTAAATGGAAGCTGCTTCATCAGATGATGCTACTCATATTCAATATTGATATATCATAAAGAATTGGACTGCATAATGTGTTTCCATTGTGGATGATTATTAGAAATCAGTCATCAGTGCCTTAAATGAGAATATGTGCAGCTGCAAGTTGAGTTGTGTGGAAGCTTCCACGCTATCTCCAATTTCCCAGAGCTTCTTTCTTTGGCAGATTGTGGCTAAGAGCAGCGACCTGGACATCACACTGCCCCAAGAGCTGCCTCAACAACTCCCATGGCCCCAACCTGCCACAATGTGGATTTTTCTCCCAACCTCCAATTCATTAACTTTAAACTGTGAAATGGGGATATAATGGTATCTCATTGACTTTTCAAAAATATTAAATTGCTAAATATATGAAAAATACCTGAACATTATAAACTGGTAATAAATATTAATTACTAGCAACCTGACTATTGAGGAGCTACTCTCCCCTGTTTTCAATCACTATTCCTTTTAGGGTTGGGGTAACAATAAATAAAATATACACATAGAAATATACATAGATATATCCACACATGTATATATATACATCTATGTGAATATATATATTTTTATATATACAAATCTGTGAATATACACACAGAGATAAATATGATGGATGGATAGAAGATATATATATCTTATATATATATATCCTATACATATATATCTTATATATATATATCTTATATATATTAGAGAGAGCTAGATATGGTGGATGGATAGATGGTTGATAGATAGATAGATAAATATAGATAGATAGATGTGATGGATGAATGGATAGAGAGATACCTGTGATGGGTGCATAGGTGATAGATATTCAGAGATTAAATCTTCTAGAAATGTAGTTATTCAGAAAGATCTGGAATTGTTCTGACATTTTGCAGCAGCATTAAGGTCATGCCTCTGACTTCTTTAATGAGATTCCTTCTGCTTTCTCTACTGGGAATTTCTTAAATCATTGGCTCCTCTGAGCATCCCAAGGCAGTGATTTCCTTTGATTTCAAGCTGTGTGAACTAACAAAGAGTGGCTGGTTGGTGTGCTCAGTTTTACTATCTTGATATCTCATTGTTGAGTATGGTCATCAGGATGTTATGGAAGCGTCCTGGATATCCAGCCATAAGGGCACCAATAAGCAAGTACATTCTTTGGCCATTAAAAATGATGATGTCCGCCAGGTATGGTGGCTCACACCTGTGATCCCAGCATTTTGGGAGGCTGAGGCAGGAGGATCATTGGAGGCAAGAGTTCGAGACCAGCCTGGGCAACATAGAGAGCCTTACCTCTAGAAGAATTTTAAAAAGAAATAGCTGGGCACGATGGTGTATGTCTGTAGTCCTAACTACTCCAGATCATCCCTCAAGGGAGGATCTCTTGAGCCTAGGAGGTCGAGGTTACAGTGAGCTATGATTGCACCACTGCACTTCAGCCTCAGTGACAGAGCAAGACCATGTCTCTTAAAACTTTTTTTCGAAAATGATCATGCAAGTGCATATATGAAAATGAAAATAGATCCAGCCCAAAAGACTGAGGGGAAATAAAAAGGTATTCAAAGTGGCATTTTAAATCACATTTTCATAAATAAAAGTCTGTGTACATATTTAAAGGCATAAAGAATGTAAGAAGAGTCAACAGTTTGCTGAGTGACTGCCCTGACTCATGAGATTAGAGATTCTTTTTGTAGCATTCACTGTTTTGCTTATCTTTACTTTCTAATTTGTATGCAACATACATATATGACATTTGTCCTAAAAGTGTTTAATGTTTTTGTGTACCTTCACAGGGTTCAGTATACTCCTAATACCTTTCAGTGACCTTGACACAAAAGGTAGAGGAAGAAGAGAGAGAGGAAGGTTAGAATTGGCTGCTAATGACAGGAAACAGAAATATTTACACTTGGTAACTGGCATCAAGACTCTTTTGCAGAATAATATAAGCAAGAAAGTCACAAGAGGGGCCAGGTATGTAGAATAACCATTCTTCTTGACCTGATAGGGAGCATAAAATAGATTTATTTAAAATATTGTTTTAACCTAATCCACAAGAAATCACATTGTATTTCTCATTGATGAGCAATTTTTAACACATATTGCCAGTTGTATTAGAGTTCAGCATTATGACAATTATGTCTAGATAAAAATTCACAAAGCCTTAATGTCCCAGACAGAGTGTTACTAATTGTCCTCATTCTAAAGCAATTTACAGGGGTATGTTCTAGCTTAAGAACAAAGCTACAGTTGCAAAAATAACAACAAGAACAATGAAAAGATTAAGATAGAATAAGAGCCTTGAAAAAAAATTCTCTGGATTGGATCCAAATCAAAGCCACAGGAAACTGTATAAATAGAAGAAAAATTACAGGAAAAGATTACATAAATAAATTCTTGCATTTATATTGGATGTTGTCAATGTGATTGATAGTTACTAGAATATAAAGTTTATATGTAGTAAAATATTAATTTTACTGTAGAGATTATAAGAACTTCAAATAAAATTGTATACAATTGCCCTTATGCCTCATTTATAGAGTTTTTGGTCTGAGATTTCCCACACACACCCCAAAAAAACCAAACCAAAGAAAACAAAAACAAAAGCTAAAGATACAATCTTGGTTTAAAGAACATCTTTGCTTGTGAAATACATGTAGGCATGCAAATGAAGTAAACAAACTCTGAACATTTTCAATGAGATATTAATGACTTTTTCCAAATGAATGAATTGGTTTCATATTTCTTGGTTTTCAACTGCATCAATATAGGTATTATAGGAGCTTTCTGTTTCTACACTCAGTATATTGTTTCACAACAAATTCACCTTTCTTTATAATGTTTATAAGTGTATTTTATTATCCTCATAAACTTATCTCTATTATCTTTATAAATTCATCTTCACAAAACATTCCTCGTCACTGACACAGAAAGGGGGAAAATAAGACAGAGATTTGATTCCAAAGAAACAAGCTAGAAGGGCTGGAAAACACCAGCATCCAGAAACAATGTTCAAAAGCCAAAGTGGGAATGAGGTTAATGGTGAGGGAAACAGATAGATTTGCAAGGATGCTGTGGAGAAGGAAGGCTGTCACATCATAGTTACATTGACAATGACATTTTCTTTATCCAGTCATCACTTGATGGACACTCAGGTTGATCATCTTTGCAATTGTGAAGAGTGGAAAGGTGCACTTTTGACTAATTGGTTCAGGAGGTAAATATATGGATGAAAATTATATGAGTAACTTGGTAGTATTATTGCATGATGGGGAATTTCCTTGGAGATTATAGGATATTCTAGAACACACAGTGGTTATGCAGTCTTTTGAATCACTCCAGCCTCTGCAATTTTAATACAAAAATACATGCTCCTCCATTATCGTGGGGTCTTAGGGTTTACTAGAAAATAGATTTGGTTTAAATATTTCCACAGTATGTTGTAAAATTATCTGTAAATTGAGTTTCTTGCTTTATGACATTCTTTAATTTTATATCTAGCAATGTAGGCTTTGGCAAATAGAGCAAACATTAAGTTCTCATTAACAATCACTTTATCAAAATGAGGCTTAACAATTGACAATATTATAAATACCTGAATGTAAAATATTCATTTTGGAAGACTGCCCATATAATTGTGAGCTTTTTGTCTCTCAAATGTGCATGCGTGTGTGTTGACTTTAGAGAGATATGTTTTCTGTGAGAACCAGAGGTGATTACCTCTCAAATCTTACCTAATCAAAACAGTGTTCTGCAGAATGATAAACACCAAACTATTGCCTCAGTGTGTTCATTTTATTTAATTGTTTACCCATTGCTTATTTGTTTCAAATGAGTATAAAAGTGCAGCACATCAGAAAGCACACACAGGGAACTGGTTCTCTACCGTGTACATTTAAAATAATTCCCGCCTGGGCGTGGTGGCTCATGCCTGTAATCCCAGCAATTTGGGAGGCTGAAGTGGGTGGATCACCTGAGGTCAGGAGTTCAAGAACAGCCTGGGCAACATGGTGAAAACCCGTCCCTACCAGAAATACAAAAGTTAGCTGGGCACTGTGGCTCAATGCCTGTAATTCTATCACTTTATGAGGCCAAGGAGGGCAGATCACCTGAGGTCAGGAGTTTGAGACCAGCCTGGGCAACATGGCCAATACCCATCCCTACTAAAAATACAAAAGTTAGCCAGGCCTGGTGGCATGTGCCTGTAATCACAGCTACTCAGGAGGCTGAGGCTGGAGATTCGCTTGAACCCAGGACGCAGAGGTTGCAGTGAGCAAAGATCGCACCATTGCACTCCAGGCTGGAAAACAGAGGAAGACTCAGTCTCAGAAAATAATAAAATCATTCCCATGTTTCCACATAGACATATCCATTAGTTTAGCTTTCTTTAATGTAGGTATGTTGAAGAGAAAGTGATACTGATTCATTTTGAATCTGATACTGATACTAAGAGCAAAACAAAGTCAGCTTTATAGAATTGAGGAATTAAATTACAGTAAGTCTTTTTCATAACTGTAAATCATCTCCATGCAGGGTGGTGGCTAGGATCTGTTGCATCTCCTATAATTTTTTCTCTTTAGGAAAATTTGAGTTAGTATTTTCTTCAGTTCGTACTCATCCTGGTAAGCCACCTGCTACACCAGCTGTTCTCAACTGAGACAACCAAGATGACAAGGCTTCAGAAGTCAATTAATGCATAATGTTCTTTCCTTGCAAGATCGGTTACTAAATCTTAGAGGTTTAGGTTTGATAGAGACTGGCCCACACAAAATGCTGCTTCCCTCAGGAAGCTATGTATTATTGGAATATTCTATAGTTTCCATGGCTTGTACATAATTCAGGAAAACAGCACAGTCCAGAAAATCTTAAATGACAGGTGTAAATGGTGCACTATTACGAAATACTTTGAGCTATTTATTATTTCTAACTGCTACTCTTTTTTTGTCTTATATCTTTGAAATGTTAAGCTTAAGATACATGTCCATGTTAAATCTATAAATTAAATATAGGCCATCAGATGGATGAGAATTTTGGCATAAGTTACCAAATTGAGTCTAATATTTTTGAGATTAACAAATCTGCAAGAATAACTAAGAAAAAATATATGAAAAAGAAGTATATGAATGAAATCCTGTTCTCCAAGATACAAATATGTATCCCTTTGCTACTGCCATAGAGGCAATGGATACATGAAACACAGAGAGCAAAATATAGCTTTACAGAACAATATTCAAAAGCTACAGGCAGATCCACAAATATGAGGCACTGATCACACATGAGAAGATTATCTGAAATCAGTGAGAAAATTCCATCAATGGGGTTTAGATATTTGGTGATCTATGGAGTTGGGGTGATGAAGAGAGATTCTCTCTTCACAATAAGATCTCCCCTCACAAACAAGATCTAAAATGCCTTACAAAATGTAAAACAATAGCAAATTATTAGAAGAAAATAGATGATGTTTTCAAAGAGTTGGAAGTGAAATGTCCTTCCAAAGCTTTACACAATACCCGGAAAATTCATGGTACCATGATATCGGATATCAGAACCCACAATATCAGGGACTATATTGATTGACCACATGGAAGTCTAGAAATTATAAATAAACAAACAAAAATTTGAAATAGTTTTCTTATTTCCTTGATTATTGAACACATACAAGGAGCAATGGGTCAGTTTCAGTATTTGAAAAATTCTTAAAAATAAAAATTTTATTATAATATTTTATCTTAATCATATTGAAGATATATTAATACTATTTAAGATAATCAGACCAATAAAATAATTTTAAAATATGAAATAAAGTATCCATATGAAAATAGAAATGGCCAAAGAACATATGATAAATGATCAATTGCACTAGCAATCAAATAAAAAGGAAGTAAATGTAGACATGAGAACATTTTTTAGCTTATCATATTGGTAAAATGAAATGCTCAAAATATAAAATTTTGGTAACTAAGTGGGGAAAAGGGAAGGCATTTTTCATTTGGTCTTAAAATGACTAAATTTATTTTCTAAGTTAATTAAAACTACCTGCCACACTAAAACTATTTTAATATGTTTTATGTACATATTATATTTATAGTAGCTTTCAATTATTCACATTATTTATTTGTTATATTTCTGGCATCTTTCATCATATGCTATACTGAATCCCAGAAACATGTTTCTATGTTGTCAAACATATGAAACCTTTTTGTTGATGACCCTTGAGTCTTGTGTCAGGCTTAAAAACGGTTGTTTTTTTGTTTGTTTCTTTGTTTTTGTAGAGAAAGGAGTCTCGTTATGTTGCCCAGGCAGGTCTCAAACTTCTAGGCTCAAGCAATCCTCCTGCCCTGGCCTCCCAAAGTGTTGGGGTTACAGGCGTGAGCCATGGTGCCCAGCCAAGCTAACAAAAACTTTTAATAGAGACATCCTACTGCTAATGTGAGAAATAGAAATACAAAGTCACTGCATCATTTACCTAGCTTGTAGATATAGTCCTGTGCATTAAACAGAATCATCATTTAGGTAAATATTATGAACCTCATTTATCTTATAATAAATGATCAACATTCATCAATGGAAGAAAATCTTACTTTCTCCTAGAAAGGGGGGAGTTACAAAATAAACCATGTGTGTCTTAGACCCTAAGACTGGTGTTTTAAACCATGAGAATGGTTACAACATAAACCACTTGTGTTTTAAGTTTTGCCAAGGATTGAGACCTCATGCACATTGTTAAGTGTTGTTCATCAAAAATTCAGTTAGGGGTCATGTGTGGTGGCTCACTTCTATAATGCCAGCACTTTGAGAGGCTGAGGTGGGAGAATCACTTGAGCCCAGGAGCCTGAGACCAGCCTGAACAACATAGTAAAGCCTCATCTCTACCAAAAAGATAAAATAAAATATTAGCAAGGCATGGTGGCCCGTGTCTTTGGTCCCAGCTACTCAGGAGGTTGAGATGGGAGGATTGCCTGAGCCTGAGAAGTCGAGGCTGCAGTAAGCCGTGATCACGCCACTGCACTCCAGCCTGGATGACAGAGTGAGAACATCCCTCAAATTTTAAAAAAGACAAAACAGCAATAGCAACAACAACAACAATAACTCAGAGTTAGTTCTGAAGGTGCACAACGTATTTAGTTTTCAAAATAATTGAGTCTTAATCAGCGATGTTCATCTATATTTCCCCAGAAGCACAAATCTGTATTTTCTGTTGTGTGTGGATTTGCATATTTAGATGCTTGCTGGAGTCCGACTATTCTAAAACATAATTTAGACTTATCTGTAGAGGAGTACATTGCATATGAGTTTGGCTTCTGAATCATCTCACTCATTAATCATGTTTTGTAATTGTGACAGCAGATTATTTGTGGCACCTTATGAGAAACAGCCTTCAAGAAACCAGTTTGTTCATGGTAGCTTGCTGTTTAAATTCTTCTTCTTCGAATTCTCAGGGCTTTCAACTGATAATATGTTTTTTTTCCACTCAATATCAGGAATATTCATGCTTATTTTGTGTCAAGGGTTGGTTTTTATCTTCAAACTTTTGTGGAGACATACGAGTGACAGACATGTAACCCCAGTTTAGCAACACCTATAACATGATATCATGCATTGCTTATGACTTTTGATCAGCCATTCTGTCTTCCCTAATGTTTCCCCTTTTTGTTCTATTGCACTTTCCTAAGATATGTATTCCTTTATCAAAGAGTTTATATAGTACACTATTTTTTTCTTGTCTCTATTTATGAATGCCCAATAAAACAACTTCTTGAAGAAGAGTGTGCACATGGGTTTGTGTGTGTGTGTGTCTTCTATTTGTCCTTCAAGTGCAGAACCATGGTTCACCTTGACTAACATTTTCATGTTAGTGAAAGAATGTTTGGGGCCATGCCTAAACCATATAATTTCAACCCCACGTCTACAACTGAGAACAACAATGGCAGCCACTTGCCAAAGAACACTTGTACCGTATTGTTCTTCACTCTTGTGTTCTCCTGGAGATGATACTTAATGCTCCCTGGTTTCTGTAGGAAGCTCTATTATAACTAAGTTAGCTAGCAAGACTATCTTTAGAAATCTCCAGCTAAAGTAGAGATCCAGTTGGAATTACTCTGCATCAGGAAGCAAAAAGCTCTTGAGACATATACACCCAAGCATTCCCATTGTCCAGATAGAAGAGAGGATATAGGATGTGTCCCGATAGCCATTGGTCCCAACAGGCCTGTTGACTATCTCCCAAGCACAGAAGATGGGGGAAACAGTGGTTTTTAACAATAGCAAGAATATTTTGAAACCAGTACACCAGACTGGGAGACAGAGCCTGGGGAAAGTGTCCTTCCCTTTTTCCTTGGAGGATGTAGAGAAAGAGAAGAAAGAGCAAGGGTAGGCACGAATCATTCCAGCTTCACCACTGGCTTTCCTGCCACAGAGCCTACTCAGTGGAAAATGCCTTGCTGTCATGCGTTCCAAGAAGGTGATGGTGCCATACAACATGTAGCAGCAGGAGCAAAACCAAGCATCTCTCCCGGGCTTTGTGGTTTCCTCCGCTGGTATCACAAAGCTGGAGGGAGACTGCAGGGAAAGGCACACTCTCCAAGGTAACTCTGAGAACTGCTTTGAGGAGAAGGAGAAAATCATCTGAGTACCAAAATACTAGGTCTTCTGGAAACAATGTAACACAGAGCTTGTTATGCAGGTGATACACTGAGGAGGAGCTCTCAGGAGAAACTCAGATGAGGTTATCAGGCAAAACAAGGGAAAAGAAGATACCAAGGAGTCTCAGCCTGATCCCACAGGGAGCTCAGGAATGTGAATAGTGACAAGGAGTTCATTTTGCTTGTGGCAAGGGGTCTAACTTCTTATTAAATTACATCAGGTAGTCCTTGAACATGTCCCTCTCCCAAAGGGAAGACATAATCTTCTAAACATATGTGAGCCTGCAGCAATCCCCTGGAGAAGAAAGCGGGGGAGAATAATTAGAAGCCAAGCTCACAGCAGTGGCTGGATAGGGTGCACTACCATAGAGATAATCTGTTTGCACCTATTTACCAGAAGAAAACAGTTAGCAAAGAGGCTGGACCCTACCATAGCAGTTGTGAACCTAGAAATACAAGCCACACATGACATTTAGAACCCAGCCATAGAAAGAATGACAAGAGGATGCAGTTATCCCTGCTCATGTATGTTATTTGACTATCGATTCCTCTCAAGTTGATGAAGCTTCTCACTTCCTGATTCCCAACTTTGCCACCAACCTGAATATGGACAGGCAAGACCTTAGCAGGTAGGTGAAGCAATACATGCTTGAATTAGAATCCATTCATGTACAACTGGCTTTGCTTTATAAAAATATGCTTTTCTAGAACTTTGCATTTTGCAGCATACAACAAGAGCAGGATTTAATAGGATCCAAGAAGCATTGTTTAATATTCCTCCTAGGTTGCATGTCTTATTAAAGCTCTGTGCATCTGGCTGATATGGATTAGCAGACACACTCTTTGGAAAATAATTACTTTGTGCCTTTGGGTGTGGGCATTAATTTCTTAGTCTTGGAATCTGTTCCTTTAGACATTTCAAATTGCATTGTGCTTTCTAACTAGAAAATGTATTTACTTCCTGATCTGAATTTATCTTTGGGGAGCTGGGGAGAAGAATAAAATTTTAAAAAGGTGGTAACTCATTGTGTAACTAAAATGATTTGGTTTGAAATATCACAAAACATTTGAAAAAATTCCTTGAAAACAAAGGTCTTGATGCATTATTGCAGGGTGGAAATGCTTTCCAACATTAAGAGCTAACATTAATTTCTTCTGAATCAATTAACACATCACCCCAACATGCTGCCTTCAGACTTGATAACACTCGTCTAATTTATGCTGCCAGCATTGTTTCTCCACATTTCAGAGATGAGGCTCAACAGTGGCCAATGGCCTTCTACGGAGAAGTTAGCAAATATATCAAATGAGGTAATACATGAGATATTTTGAAGAAAATTTTAAAAGCTGTAGGACACAGTGTGTTATCATTATAATAAATCCATTTGTACAAAATTGTTTGGAAGTTTTTGAGGAGAAAACAGATATGAGAGGAATTATACTCATGATAGATAGATAGATAGATTAAATAGATAGATGATAGGTAGATAGATAAGATAGATAGATGGATGAGACAGACAACTAGATGAACAGATATAAGGATAGATAGATGAATAAATATTTGAGACATATATAGATATATGATAGGTAGATTGATGTATGGGTACATAGATGGGCAGAGAGATGGTAGATAGATGATAAATGACAAATAGCATGATAGACAGATGGTAGGTAGAAAGATGATAGATATGAACATAAATACACATAAGTATATACAAACATGTATATACTATATCTTTATCTACATGTAGATATAGATACACACACTTATGTGTATATAAGTATATATAGTACACACATGTAGTATATATAGTACACAAAAGTATATATAGTATACACATGTAGTAGACATAGATATAGTATACACATTCAATGTGTCTGTATATATATATTTAGTATATATAGATATAGTATAGATATATAGATAGAAAATAGCATGGAATGGTGACTCTATAGCCACCTCCGCAACCCGAGAGATAACCACTGTTAAAATTTTGTGTGTTTTTCCCATTTTGGCGCTCAAATACATACACGTATGCACAGATGCATATATGCATATTCATGTATATTTTATGTAAGTGGGATATAGGATAAAAATTATCTACATTTATATCTATATGTAGTTATATCTATATCTACATATACATATACAGTCATGTACTGCATAAGGATGACGTTTCAGTCAACAATGGACCAGATGTGTAATGATAGTCCCATAAGACAATCTTGGAGCTGAAAAATTTCTATCATCTAATATTTGCAGCGCTACACTTTTTATTGCTATTTTAGAGTGTACTCCTTTACTTATTAAAAAAAATTAAGTGTAAAATAGCCTCAGGCAGGTCCTTCCAGAGTTATTCCCAAAGAAGGCATTGTTGTCCTTGGAGATGGGGACTCCAGTAGTAGAAAAGCTTCCTCTGTCATGGATCCAGTGAAAGCATCCATGAGACAAATAGATGAGGCAGTAGGTACCTCTCCCTTTATTTTCATTCCAAGTTTACAAGGAATTTTTAAATTACTGATTTGGTTTCCCAGATATCTTCAGAATGGTTTAACACTTATAACAGATGAGAAGCATTTTCCCAACAAACAGACATTTGGCAATACGAGTAGAAGTTCTGTCTCCTCTAGGTTTGGCTAACACCTTGGTGAGCATCACAAGATGGATTTGTTCAACATTCCTTTGCATGTGTGGGAAATGAATCCCTTTTTTAGATGCTGTTCCTCACCCACTACCCTCCCTAGATTTAGTTCTGTTTCTGTGGCATATGATTGAACCATGTCCAACCGATATGGATTTGGGTGCCAGTTCCTCTGCACCCACCAGACTGCAGAAGGAGGTAAGCGAGCGGCTTCCTTCTTTTCAGCTCAACTGACAACATTTTACATCCAATGGTGGCAGCATTGGAAACTAATGTCTAGTATTTGGCATTATCTACAAGCTATTTGGGAGTACATAGCACGTTTTTACCAAAGCGTTAGACAAGTCGTCATTTAATCCATTCACTTTGAATTACAAATTCAAGTTCCAAGTATGATAGAAGATAAATACAGTGAAATGGCAAGTGACCCCATGCCCACCTCCCCCTACCCAGAGATAACTACTATGAAAATTTTGTGCGTTTTTTCCTATTTGTGCACTCAAGTACATATATGTATGCACACTTGCATACACACACACAGTGATGTATATTTTATATAAGTGGGACAGAGGATAAAAATTCTCTGCATTTTAACACAACTTGCCAAATTTTCCACAGGTGAATGCATTTGCTTTTTCCAACCACTGAATGTGATATGGTCGGATCTGTGTCCCCCACCCAAATCTCACCTTGAATTGTAATAATCCCCACATGTCATTGGAGGGACCTGGTGGGAGGTAATTGAATCATGGAGGTGGGTTTTCCCCTTGCTGTTCTCGTGATAGTGAATAAGTATCACGAGATCTGATGGTTTTATAAAGGGGAGTTCCCCTGCACATACCCTCTTGCCTGCCACCATGTAAGATGTGACTTTGCTTCTCACTCACCTTTTGCCATGATTGTAAGGCCTCCCCAGCCATGTGGAACTGTGAGTACATTAAACCTCTTTCCTTTATAAATTACCCAGTTTCAGCTATGTCTTTATCAGCAGTGTAGGGACAGACTAATACAGAATCATACTTCATAACATGTAGTGGATTAAAGTTGGGCCTGAACTGTTTGTTGCTTTTCTAATTTTGTTGTAGTTTCCTCCCCCTCTGCTTGAGTCTAGGATACCCTATAACTTGCATCCACCCATAGTATTAACCTATTGACCCGTACTGAGAATGGCACATTACAGGTTGCAAAACGTGTCTTAGAAGGCCTCCTAGCCTCTGCAAAAACCCAGTATCTGTTACAAAATGGCATAATTTTTGTAAGTAGCTATGTTTTCCGCCTGAAAAGGAAAAACAGTGGCATTATTTTACATTCTTGTAGATGTCTTTAATGCCTAGCTTACTGAAACAGAGCTTAGGTCGCATATCTACTTCTGGACTGAGTTTGTTGTGAGATCTCAAGCTATGTAACTTGAGCAAAACATAATTGTAAACTCTCAAAAACAAAGGAAATAGTTAATTAAGACCTGTTATTATTATGAATGTAGTTCTTATTTCATGGATTTCCAAATGTTTCCAGACCAGACTTAAAGAAATGCTGATCTAAAGGTCTCCTTTCTTGTCTCTCTATTCCATGTTAGATGTAGGACCTCCTAGCATTTTGGGTGAACCTCAATTGCTCCTGATATTTGAAACAGAGGCACTAAATCTGCAATTAGATAGGTTTTGTCAACTTATGGGACTTACACTTAAATTGGCAACCTATGATTTAAATGGAGACATGTAAATATCAGTATCTGACTCTTTTTTCTTGACTTCTCAGTTTTCCTAGAGAGAACTGTTTTCCTCCCTGCTGTTGGCATTTTTGGAATCCACTGTGGGAAGTTGCATGAGTTTCTCAACATTCTGTGTGTAGACTTTTACTTACTTTCCATATTCTGTGTAACTCTACCCCTGCCCATGAGCTGTCACTAACGTCTGGAGGAATGCCCCCTCTGCCCTCGAGAGATAATTCATCTCTGCGGATCAACTCTCAGGTCAAGTAAGAAGCAATTATTTAGCTATGTGGGACGGAGATATTCAATCTTCCAAAGAAGTCCTGCTTTGGGGGATGGGGCAGGGAGGATGAAGAGGAGTGAGTTAAAAAGTGCAAACACATACAGTAAAATAAAACCAATAAATTCAGTGTTTCATAGCAGAGTAGATGACTTTACTTAAACATGTATTGCACTTGGGTGACAGACACCTGCAATACTACATATTATATACATGTAACAAATTTTTTCATGTGCCTTATACACTTGCACAAATTTTTAAAAAGGCAAAAAGAGAGACAGAGAAAGGCTTGCTTTTAACCATATCTGAGACCACGCTTTCAGAGGCCTTTGTGTGGGCCAAGGACTGGCCTATTTCCTAGTTTACTCCCTTGACCCTGAGTACTTCCAAGTTTCTCTGATGAGGATAAATTGAGATTCACCCATCTGCTTTCCAGCTTGCAATATTTCATTGAAGTATGTCGTTGTCTGCTCTCTTATTTAATTCCTTTGAATTCTTGCCTCTTATTTAGACTTTTATTTTGTCCTTTTAGTGAGTTTATGGGAAAGAACAGTGTTTTCAATTCTCTATGTTGAGCTGGATATCTGAAACACACTCATTATGTTGCGTCTCTTTGTTATACTTCAAGGTGGTCTGGACGTGAGCTACAATGTTGTATTTTCCAGCAATTACTTGCATAATGAATCAATTAGCACGTGACTTCACTCCATGAATATGCACTAACCATCCACTTTGTGATACCTACATACCTTCATTCCCTTCCCTTTTCCGGGGATGTCCAACCCTCATCCTTAGTGAACAAAAAGCAGAGGTAGAAATAAGAATGACTGAGTGGAGTCAGTGAGAAAAATGGCAGTGGAGGAGCAAGCTGGAAGGATGTTTGAATCTGGAAAGATGTTTGGACGTGTCGGAATTCAAATAACCTGCCAATGAGTTTATTGTATGCTCTGCATCTATATCTATATCTACACAGTATACACACTATTATAAAGATCATATCCTGGACTAAATGTGTTTCCTTTTTTCATACTTTTTTCCTCCCGAGTAAAAATTGCATCATTTAAGGTTTACAGATTTTTTTAGCTTTCTGTCATCCCTAGTTTCTCTGTAGAAACATAATTATACTGCCAAAATCTTCTGATATATGAATCTATGCGTATATGTATGCATATCCACACTGCCTGGAGATACTTTCCTCAATATGTATATATGTGTGTATATGTATAATTGTATATATGTGTGTATAGGTATATATGTGTGTATGTGTATATACACACATGTGTATGTATGTGTATGTATGTACATATATGTGTATTAAAGTATATTAAACTTTTAAATCATATGTGTATATATACACATGTTTATATGTGTATACATATATGTAAATATATACATATATATCATATATACATGTATACATATGTAAGTATGATGTGTATGTATTATATGTGTGTGTGTATATATATATATGTATGTATGAAGAGAGAAAACAAGAGAGAGAGAAATTGTATAAATTACTGACTAGGAGAGTGTCCCCAGGATATTTGCTTTCTTATAAAAAGTTATCTCACAAAGATGAACATGAAAGATTGAAGGAGAATCACTGGAGAAGGAAGAGCAGGAAGAATTAAAGCCCAAGGGTAGGAAGATTTGGACTAGGGTAGAAGCAGGCTGAAGAGAAAGGGTTGGCTGAAGAAGTTCGATGCCAGGC
The DNA here is from genome assembly GCF_028885625.2 of Pongo pygmaeus. Classification (NCBI taxonomy): domain Eukaryota; kingdom Metazoa; phylum Chordata; class Mammalia; order Primates; family Hominidae; genus Pongo; species Pongo pygmaeus. The sequence goes on along the minus strand of NC_072396.2, from coordinate 6,075,937 downwards.
AAATGCAGACTCATTCTGCCAGACCTGGTTCAGCGTCACCTTCTCTCTTCAGCCACACAGATACTATACATTGCTTTGTTCCCTTGCACCCTGGCTACTGCATCATCACCAGGAACAGGGCTTTTGTAAAGTTGGTCATTATTTTTGTGCCCACCAATGGGCTTCAGACAGAGCCATAAACATTTTGAGCTTCCCTCAAACTGTTGAGACACCTTAAACACATCCCACTATTTTAACTTGTCATTTATATGAAGCCAATCTATTACTGATAATTAAAATTGTTTAAACACACAGACAAAAAATGGCAATTTTGCATATGTAAGAAAACCACGTTTTTCTGTACAGTAGATTAGCATTGCAACAATAGCACATTTTTATTAAAAAAAAAAACTCATTTTGCCTACCTCATTCCACAGTAGTATGAAATTCGAAACATTTACCTACCTGTCTTACCCAAATATTTGAAGAGTTGACATAGCTAGTATCATTTACAGAAAGAAGAAGTTACAAAGTATACACATAATTAGAATTTTGACTTTGAAAATAGAACATGTATTGACTGCAGTATTCTTTCAAAGTATCTCCCATAATGAAACATAGCAATTCCAGGAAAATTTAGAGATGCTTGTCTGGAAACACAGGTGCATTATGTTTATTATATCATGCAATGTGGATGTCTTACACACACTGAAAAGTAAGATTCTTATTATCAAACTATTTTTAATAAAACTGTAACTATAGAAACGGAGCCTGTAATAAATTGCTTTGTAAAAGTAATACATGGGAGAATACACTGTACCGTTTTAAGGTGTAAACCATATTTTAAAGTAGATTTGGATTGCCTAGAATGTGGACTTGGTAGAAAAAAAGAGAAAACAGAAAAACCCACATTATCAAGTGGCTTGAACAAGACATGGTATATCTGTCATCTTCACACTGCCTGTAGGTACGTACTTGCCTCAATCAAAGACTTTTCTGCTTTGCTCCATCTCCAAAGTCATTTCCTGGTTTAGGATAGATCCTTAAGCTCCGATTAGGAAAGGAGGGGCCGGTGAAAAGAGCAGAACTCTGATCCAGGGAAGATTTCTGGAAATCTCTCAGACAGCTCACGCTTACCTCAGTTGGCCAGATGTGGTCACAGAGGCACACCCAATGCCAAGAGTGACTGGAAAATACAGTCTGTTTTCCTCCTGGCCACAGCCTAGCAAAGACCATGGGACATTAACTAAAAAGGAAAATCGGCACAGGCGTCAGGGAAAACCTGAGGGATTGATTTCTTGTCATTTATAAGTAGAAAACCACAAGATGCCACATAGATTATATACATGAACACACATATATAGATTATAAACATACATATAGGTTTAGATTCTCTCAAATACACATAGATTATAAACATAAACATTTGTTAGTCTTTCCTTCTAAGGAACAAATATGTGTTTTTTGATTTAACTTTAAGTTCAGAGGTACAATTGTGGATTTGTTATATAGGTAAACTTGTGTCATGAAGTTTGTGGTACAGATTATTTCATCACTCAGGTATTAAGCCCAGCACCCATTAGTTATTTTTCCTCATCCTCTCCCTCCTCCCATCCTCCACCCTGTGACAGGCTCAGTGTCTGCTGTTTCCCTTTATGTGTCCATGTGTTCTCATCATTTAGCTCCCATTTATAAGTGAGAACAGGTAATATTTGGTTTTCTGTTCCCGTGTTAGTTTGCTAAAGATAATAGCTTCCCACTCCATCCATGTTTCTGCAGTTAACATGATCCTCTTCTTTTTTATGGCTGCATAGTATTCCAGGGTGTCTCCACATTTTCTTTATCTAGTCTACCATTGATAAGCATATAGGTTGATTCCATGTTTTTGATATTGTGAATAGTGCTTCAGTGAACAAACATGTGCATGTGTCTTTATGAGAGAAAAATTTATATTTCTTTGAATAAATGTATATATATGTGTGTGTATATATATATGTATATACACACACACATATATATATGTATATACCCAGTAATAATGGGATTGTTGGGTTGAAGGGTAGTTCTTTTTTTGGTTCTTTGAGGAATTGCCACACTGTCTTCCACAATGTTGAAATAATTTACACTCCCACCAACAGTGCATAAGTGTTTTTGTTTTGTTTTGTTTTGTTTTGTTTTTGAGATGGAGTCTCACTCTGTCGCCCAGGCTGGATTGCTGTGGTACAATCTCGGCTCACTGCAACCTCTATCTTCCGAGTTCAAGTGATTCTCCCACCTCAGCTTCCCGAGTAGCTGGGATTACAGGTGCACACCACCACACCCAGCTAATTTTTGTATTTTTAGTAGCGGCAGGGTTTTGCCATGTTGGCCAGGCTGGTCACAAACTCCTGACTTCCGGTGATCCGCACGCCTTGGCGTCCCAAAGTGCTCGGATTACAGGAATGAGCCACGGTGCCCTGCCAAGTGTTTCTTTAAAAAAAAAAAAGTAATTTTCTTCACCTCTTAATAGTAGTTGTATCTCAACATATTGATTTTATCCACTTTTATCATAAGAATTGAGGTCAGAAAAAGTATCCGTGAAGGACAATGTGTTTTTTGTTGGTTTGTTTGTTTTTTGGACATGAACATACTCATCAAAGTTCACATCTAACACCACCAGAAAAACCTTAACCTAAAAATCATCTTTGAATTTCCACCAAAACTTTTTCTGGGAGTAGGTTATTTACGAACTTCAGATGCCTCAACTGCACTACTTTTCAGTTACTAGGTTTCTGTGTTTTTTGTATAAAGATGGTTTTGTGCCCATTGAATTTTCAGTTTGCTGCATGGGGCCACGGGGCCACTGGAAATTCTTGGTACTAAGGGGAAGTTCTGGTTTGAGAAGATCTGAAAGCAGAACCCATACAGGTTAGATTGAGGTGTGGGGGTCAAATGGAAGGTAGCTAGGCAATTAAGGAGATTACACATTTATGAACTCAAGAAGAGGCAGGAATAATGGAGGAAGATAATTGAGAGTGTATACTGCCATACCCTGGAAATTTCTGAGAATAAAAACGCTTAAGGCTCCAAATTCAAGGGAATAAAAAGACTGGTTATGTTCTGCCTGTAGTTGTATGAAACCCCAAAACTAGTTTCAAAAGTGACACAATCTTTCAATCAACCTTGGGTCAGGAGCAATGCTTCCGAAAGCCACTCAGCCGTGAAGCTCGGTGCTTCCCAAAGAAAACCCATCAGCAGCCAGCTCACATCAGAAACCGGGTTTCTGCATTAAGACAAAGTGCCCCATAAAATTCCATTTTCTCCAGATTTGGTGGCATGCTCCTGTAGTCCCAGCTGAGGGGAAGCTGTCTCTTAAAAAAAAAAAAAAAAATCTGTTTTGAAAGTGTACCAGGACTGACTGAACTTTACAGTACCCAAATATAAGATAATAGCAGTGGTTGACTTGCTTCAGAGACATCACAACCTATAATCGGCGCTCCTTCTGGCTTAGCAAGCAATACATTTAGCTTTTTTCTTTCCCCAGAAACTGAGCGCTAGCATATTTCTACCAACTACATTTGGTTTGTTAGCAACTTCTAGAAAATAAGCCGTTCCTAGATGACTTAGCATTTGAAGGTATGGATTGTGTACTTTCTTATTTCTTATGTCCATTTGTCTTGCTGCTTACCTGTCTGTCTTCTCATTTCGTGCAGACAACAAAGCTAACAAACACACTTTAATGCAATGGCTAAGCTATGTGTATTTCAGCCCCTTATGCTGACTCTTAAATGTCTTGCAAAGCCAAGATAGCAACATCAACAAATCTAAAATTTCCAAATTGTGGTGTGTCCATGAAAAAACTGTTTAGATATTTGTTTCTCTTCACATGGGTAGGTCTAAATATATTTCTTTGCTTTCTCATTGATAGCTTTAGTGTCATTTTACCTGGAATAAATTGAGATGGAGTAGAAGTGATCGGAGGTGCTGTGGGACAGGAAAGTTGAACATTAGAGCAGCCGGGAATTATTCTTATTTTTTATTACATAATCCAGGATGGTTCCCATTTCAGTGTGTAGTTTTCTGATGGCAGCAGGGTTAACTGTGATTCTTTTTATTGGAACATTTGCAATTCACTCTATACAGCCAGTTTCCTGTTCTGATATCCCTGAGATATACAGTGTTTATTTCAAAACACCGGAATTAAAATTTTCTATGTAGAATTTTAAAAGTAATTGAAATATAGTTTTTGTTTTGTTTTGCTTTTTTTGTCAGTAAGAGTCTATTGAATAAATATTGGTTTTAGTGTCTATAAGCAATATTTTTGTTATATTCTTTACAGTTTTAATAACTTATATCACATTTAATATATTTCAAACTCTTCTAAAAATGGAGAAAAACGCATCTCCCAATTCTGTTTTTATAGATTATATTGTGTTATACATTTCTCATACATGTATATATCCCTAAATAATGTTCTATACATTTATTACAATATATATTTACATATTACATACATATGTACATTATATACATATGTGTGCTATATGTGTGCATGTGTATGTGTATGTATTAGGTTGGTGCAAAAGCATTTATGGTTTTTGCCATTACTTTTAATGGCAAATCTGCAATTGCTTTTGTACCAAACATATATATATACATATATATATATATATTTCTTTTAGTACCCCCTCTTTGTGCTAGAAATAATGAATGCTCTTTGGGGGTACAACTGGGACACCTAATACAGCCAACGTTAGTTATATATAATATAGGTGTCCAATCTAGCCTATCTACATATCAATCCACATATACATACATATGTGTGTATATATTACATATGTGTATGTGTACAGTTTAGAAATGTTTCTTTATTTCTCTTTTCCTTCGTTCCTTCTTTCCTTCCTTCCTTCCTCCCTTCCTTCCTTCCTTCCCTCTCTCCTTGCTTGCTTTTTCCCTCCTTCCTTCCTTCTTTCCTCCATCTTTCTTCCCTCCCTTCCTTTCTTTCATTCTTACTTTCTCTCTCTATACATGTATCATACACATATGTGTGTGTTTGTGTGCAATTTAGAAATTCTTCTTCTGTCTTTCTATCTTTCTTTCTTTCCTTTATGTGTGTATGCATATATACATATATTCATAAATCTAAGCAATTTAGAAATAAGATTTAGCTTTATTTTAAATACAACACAAGAGCATTAATACACTGTACCATGAGTATCTAAAGAGATGCATGTCCTTTTTTTAATTTTTTTTGAACAGGTTTAGAGGACATTACCTTTCAAGTTTTGATCTGCTTTTATAGTTTTTGGCAGATCGTTACCTTGTCATGTTGCATTACCTGCAAAATCAAGTCCAAACTATTTGACAAGACATGCTAGCTCAGTGAGATGTAATGTTTAATACAAATATTTATGTCTATGGAGCCCTGGAATGCGGTTAAGTGGCATTTGCCGCACACCTGTCAGTATGCAATGGCGGCCTCATAATGCTTATGGGATTGGCCTAATGTCCATCACTTCATGCCCCAACTCATATGATCCCACTTAGAGATCTTGATGCTGTGGAATGGAGTAGGTTTCCTAGTTGTAACCCATAAAAACATTGTTATTCTTCTCATGAAAGCAAGGGAGAAGTATGCTTATTATTTTATTTTAAATTTTTTTGTAGAAATGGAGTCTCACCCCATTGCCCAGGCTGGTCTCAAACTCCTGGCCCTAGGTGATCCTCCTGCCTTGGCCTTCCAAAGTTCTGGGATTGCAGGCGTGAGCCACCACACCTGGTCAAGAAGTAATCTTGATTGATCATTCTGACTGACCCGATTTGACTTGAATAGAAGAGAAATGTGTCATTACGTTGTTCTTTCTTAGCAAGAACAATTCATGACTGTATTTCCAGGTTTCTCCCAGTGTTTCTCAAATTAACCAGCTCTATCCAAAACACGCCATTAGCCCATAGTTGTAGATTCTAGTATTTTTTCATTTCATTTTTTTTTTCTGAACCCAGCTTTCAAGTGGATTTCTTGTGGGCTTTGCTTTTTATGACTAATCCAGGGGCCTTCTCCGGCTTATTTGTAAAGTAGGTGGCCTACATACACTTCTTGTCTCTCCCTTTTCAGGAAGTGACATTAGAAAAGCAGTTGTTGTTAGATTTGTGACCTAAGATGTGCCAGGATAATTTTCATTGCCTGCAATGAAATCTCAACTTCCATGTGGTTTGTGCAAAAGTAAAAGAAGCATGGAGCTAAATTGCATCTGAATAGATTATTGAAGTCTGAGTAAGACTCCACCTGGGGATAAGAACCTCTGCAAAAGGTCCAGCATCTCACTGTTTAGCCATGTTGTGGCCTCTTTAAAAGGAGAAGCATCAGCCAAACATGAATAGTCAAAAAGATCAAGAAAAAAGTAGTCACAACCTCCTGAGCATGTTTGTATTGGCTAATGACAAAAGTCGTCCATATAAAATGTGTCAACAGTGATAAAATTCATTAATGCTTTGAATTAGAAATAGCTGGAGTGGTAGGGAGCTTTTCCCTTCTTAAAAGGGTCTCTGTTTACAATTTACATTTATCTCACGTAATTTAAAAATTGTGTTTGTTGTTGGTGGTGGTGGAGGTGGTATTGGTGTTGGTGGTGGTAGAGTTGGTTGGAATGGAGCTTAGTATAGCCATTATAAAAAAAGATATGTAAGTTCCTCAAAAAATTAAAAATAGAATTACTATATAATCCAGAAATGCCAGTTCTGGGTATATTTCCAAAGGAAATAAAAGCACTATCTGGAGGAGATATCTGCATCTCCATGCTCATTACAGTGCTACTCACAGTAGCCAAGATATAGAAACAACCCAAATGTCCATGGACAGTTGAATGGGTAAGGGAAATGTAGGGTACATATTCAATGAAATATGATCCAGCCATAAAAAGAAGGAAATTCTGCCATTTGCTACAACATGGATGAACCTGGAGGACATTAAGTGAAGTGAAATAAGCCAGGTACAGACAGGCAAATACTGCATGATCTCACTTAAACACAGAATCCAAAACAGTTAAATTCAGCGGGGCACGGTGTTTTATGCCTGTAATCCCCACACTTTGGGAGGCTGAGGTGGGTGGATCGCTTGAGTCCAGGAGTTTGAGACAAGCCTGGGTGACATAGCAAAACCTCATCTCTACTACAAATACAAAAATTAGCCTGGCATGGTGGCACACACCTGTGTCCCAAGCTATTTGGGAGGCTGAGGTGGGGGGATCACTTGAGAGCTGGAGGCAGAGGTTGTAGTGAGCTGTGATTGCACCAGTGCACTCCAGCCTGGGCAACAGAGCAAGACCTTGTCTCAAAAAAAAAAAAAAAAAAAAAAAAAGAAAAAGAAAAAAAGAAAGAGAGAAACGAAAATAAAAAATATAAAATAGTCAAATTTGTACAAGCAGAGTGTAGAATGGTGGTTACCAGAGGCTGAGGAGAGGGAGAAATGTAGAGATGTTAGTCAAAGAGGACAAACTTTTAGTTACAGAACAAATACAGTTTGGAGGACTAATGTACATCATGGTAACTAAAGTTAGTAATATTGTATTCTATAGTTGAAATTTGCAGAGAGTGGAGCTTAAGTATCCTCACCACAGACACACTAGAAAAAGATAACTATGTGAGATTATGGGTGTGTTAATTAGCTTAATTGTGATAATCATTTCAGAATATATACACATGTCAGAATACCCCTTGGTACACCTTAAATATATACAAATTTTGTCAACTATGCCTCCATAAAGCTGAGGAAATTTTTTTTACTAAAAATCGCTTTCTAAATGGAAATCATTATACTTGTATCACATTTCTGTATGAAAGCAATATCCCTTTCTTTTTCACATCTTTTCCCAGAGCATCTTGTCTTTTCATTTACACATCAAGTAACATTCAGCAACCTCTCTCGCTTCCATTTGACATGACATTCAAGTTATTTTGGTTCATGCTCCTGTATCAGTTCTTATTATTTGTGGTCAGTCGCTTAGACATTCTCGGTTTCTAGAGGTTGGATTTAGGTGGAAAATGAAAGAGAGAGACGAGAGTTTCACAGTCTAGATTGGCTGCTGGATTTTTAAAATTCGGTCTGAACAAGTATGTTTGGGTTTCTGTCCTGGTTTATATAGTTATGGAATGTAAACAACTAGACTGGGACTCATTGTATTGGTTCATTTTCACACTGCTATGAAGAAATACCCAAGACTGGGTAATTTATAAAGGAAAGAGGTTTAATTGACTCACAGTTCTGCATGGCTAGGAGGGCCTCAGGAAACTTACAATCATGGTGGAAGGCAAAGGAGAAACAGGCACCTTTTGCATAGGGCAGCAGGATGGAGTGAGTGCAAGCACGGGAAATGCCAGACACTTATAAAACCATCAGATCTCATGAGACTCACTCACTATCACAAGAACAGCGTGGGGGAAACCGCCCCCCATGATTCATTTACCTCCAATTGCTCCTGCTGTTGACATGTGGGGATTATAGGGATTACAATTAAAGATGAGATTTTGGGTTGGGACACAGGCAAACCATATCACTCACCATGATATTCATTTCAGAACTAGGAGAAGACAAGAGTTGGGAATCACAGACAAAAACCCCCGTGTTCTACTTCAAAAGCAAAAATAATACAAATTTTTAAAAACATGATTCACCCAAACTCCAAGGAGCTGAAGAGCTGCAATTCAACTTCTAATGCAGTAAATCCTCACCGGATGTTTTCCCAAAGGAACACAACTCAGTGGCTTCCATTGGTGTGAGAACAGCTCTTTATAGGACACTAAATACTGTTCTAATTCATAGATGATAAAATGATAATTATTATTATTACTGTTCTCATCACCAAAGCTAATTATGAATATTTGCCATAGTTCTCATAGGTTTGACGTACACCACAGTCTTCATTTGCTGATAAGTCAATTGTGGCTCTAGGAGGTGAGGCATTTTGCTCAGGGTAGTAAACCTGATAGAAGAGAGTGTTTAGAGAACTCACCCTGTCTTGAGACTATTTAGGGTTAAATTCTAGCACTAACTCTTATTAGCTGTGTGGCTACAGGCGAACCAGTTAATTTCTTGGAAGCTCAGCTTCCTCATTTTGTAATATAGTAAACATAAAACATAGCAGAACATCACATCACGTCACAACACAACTGCATTAGTCTTCTAGGGCTGCCATTACAAAATATCACAGGCTGTGTGCCTTAAACAACACATATGTATTTTCTTGCAGTTCTGAAGGCAGAAAGTCCAAGAGTAAGGTGCCAGTAGCATTAGTTTCTTCTCCTTAGCTTGCAGAGGGTGGCCTTCTTGCTGGCTCCTCACATGGCCTGTTCTCTGTACACAGGAATCTCTGGTGTCTCTTTTCTTATAAGGACACAAGTCCATTAGGGTCCCACTCTAATAACTTCAGTTAATCTTAATTACCTTTCTAAAGGCTCTATCTCCAAACACAATCACATTGGAGATTATGGCTTCCAATATACGAATTTTAGGGAGACAAAATTCAGTCCATAAACATAAGATAGCATGGCAGGAAGACATAACACAACACAACATAGTAACACCATACAACACAGCACATCGATATAACTTAACAACACAACATAATGAAGCACAATGTGTCAATGCAAGATGACATAATGTAACATAGCAAACATAACAATATAACACAACATCATAACATAACATCATATAGTGGTAATGAGGATTAAATTAGGTAATATGTCTAAAGTACTTAGCAAAGTCTCTGTCATTTAGCAAATACTCACTCAGTGTTAGAGGTAGCCAATCCCTGACCACTGCCCCTCTCTCACCAATAAAATAAAATAAAATAAAATAAAATAAAATAAAATAAGGCACATCTGAAATTCAAGCCAAGGTCCTCTCTCTGTAGCATTCTGCATAAAAAGACAAAAATTAGAAAGGACAGATACATACTAGTACATAAAATCAGAATATATATTATAGTCTTAATGCCAAATATGTATTTATATTTTCTTTATGCAGGTATTTTTAGGAAAATGCCTGTTCCCTATATTTAATTCTACCTCTATATGGAAGGACACCAGTAGTGTAGCAATTCTCATGATGCATCTCTTGCTCTCTTCTTCACTGTTTTCCAGGTAAGGAGAAATGACTTTATGTTATGGACATAATCCAGCACTAATCTCCTCTTCACTCCACTCCACTCCTCTCCTTTCCTCTCCTCTCCACTCGTCTGCCTCCTCCTTTCCCTCATTCCCTATTTTCTCTTCTTATTTTTCTTTTTTCCTTTCTTTCTCCCTTCCTTTATCCTTTCCTTTCTCCCTTCCTTCCTCTTACTTTTTCTTTCCCTTCATTTCTTCCTCTCCTTCCTTTCTTCCTCTCCTTCCTTCCTCTCACTTCCTCTTCCCCTTTCTTTCTTCATTTGCTTCCTGTCTTAACCTCAATTCCTCTCTTACTTCTTTTCTTCCTCCCCTTCCTTCTTTCCTCTCACTTCTCTCCTCCCTTTCTTTCTTCCTCTCCTTCCTTCCTTCTCAATTCTTCTCACTTCCTTTCTTCCTCTCCTTCCTTCCTCTCTCCCTCTTTCTTCCTTACTTTCTTCTTCTCTCCCTCCCTCCCTGTCTTTCTCACTCCCTCCTTCCCTTCCTTCCTGCTTCCCTTTCTTCCTTCCTTTTTTTCTTCCTTTTCCATCTCCTCCTCTTTCTCTCACTTTTTCTCCCTCTTTCTCTAAAGATAAGCAGGAGCCATGCATTCTCCTGTCCTCCTTCATTAAGTGACCTATTTCATTTGCATAGGCATCTCATGTGGGGAGGCCTATCTTCACTCAATATTGCCCTCTGCATGTCATTAGGTGTATATGTCCATCTGATAATGGGACTCAGGATCAGAAAGCCCATTTGCTCACAGATAGACTGCCACAACCTGGCTTTCATCTTCCATAAGGGTGATTTTGGCTCCCATCTGTCTAAGCCCATGTCAACTTTCTCATTTTGTTCAGATCCCGTATTGGAAACAGAAGCGTTAGTGACTGGGGTTTCTTAAAAATTCCCTAAAGGACACTCAAGTTTGCCCTTGTCCAGGCACCACGATTTGTCACCAAAAAGCTAGTACTGAGAGCAATGCTGAATTTTATGAAGAACGGTTTTGACTCTCCATGGAATTCATCTATGATCCCTTCGGGGCTCTAGACAATTTATTGTAGGACTCAACTGTAATCATCAGCCTTAACCAGGTCTTCCTTAATAAGGAATGGATATATGATGGTTTTATTTATAAACCTAATCAAACTATCTCTCCCTTGTTTTTTTGATTCTTTGTTCTAATAAAATTTATTTGTTTTGATGCTAGACAATGATTTAGAATTATAATTTAACATATGTCCTTTGATCAGTTACTTCACAAATGTTACCACTTCTTCCCTTACCCCCACGTTCAAACCTCACAACAAAGGACAATGGCCCTAACCATCTCCTACTGTTTGATTTCAGTCTGCTTCTCTGGTCTTCACCCAATAAATTACACTGAGTCATTAACGGATCCCTTACACTTAGATACAGACACCAAAGAAAGATGAACAATTGCAATGTTAGGTCAGGTGAAAACAAAATGTTTGATTTTTGTAATACTTTTGTTTTTATTCTTTTAAATAAAAAACAATAAAAGCAATGATTAAGTGTCTGTTCCTCATTATAAGTTTTAACAACAGCAACAACAACAAATCCATCTCCAAATGTGAGACAAGTTTGAGAGAGGACAGAAAGAGAAGAAGGATGATGGGGAAGATGAGGCATTTTTTATTATCACCGGTGAAAAAGGAAATGTAGTTACTAAGAAAAACATGAAGGAGATACCCTTAACCTTCCTGCTAATGTCATTTAATTTAAACTCGTAATAATTTTATGTTCTTCTCATTTGCATTATTTCATGTTCATATGTCCCACTTTATTTTGTTTTATTTTTAAGAAGTTTTGAGTCAGAGTCTTGCTCTATCACCCAGGCTGGAGTGCAGTTGCACAATCACATCTCACTCCAGCCTTCGACTCCTGGGCTCAGGTGATCCACCCTCCTCAGCCTCCCAAGTAGCTGGGACTACAGGTGCATTACCACACTCAGCTATTGTTTTCTTATGTTTTGTAGAGACAGGGTCTCCCTATGTTACCTAGCCTGGTCTGGAACTTCTGGGCTCAAGCTACCTTCCTGCCTCACATTCCTAAAATGTTGGGATTACAGGCATGAGCCACTGCACCTGGCACATATGTCCCACTTTAAAATGAGACTATTGTTTAAAGTGAGATTTATGTTCCTAAATCATCCTTGGAATTCGAGTTGGATTTTGCAATGCTGCCTATTGTATACAAAGCTCTCTGAACATTTATGTTCAATAAACAAAGTAGCCAGATCTTCAAAACCATCTGCTAATGTGCATCAAATTATTTAAATTAATAATGAGGGAGTTGGGTAAAGAGGGAAATATATGTTGTATTACTTTTAAATAAAATGCTTGGATAACTAGACTGATTTTTCTTAATGATAATGGCAACATTTAAATGTACAATAACTATAGACAGGAATAAATTTGTTTTAGTCTTTTGCAACCAGGGTGATCTTGGCTAGTTTATGATGAAATCATTTTTTATAAAGTCTAAAGAATGATGGTTGTCAAAATATACAGTTTCTGTGGTGCCCCATATCTGTAGATGGCTTTCTCTGCTCTTGCAGTCTGGTTACTCCCTTATGAAAGTGCAGAGAATCCTCTCTTCCCTGTTCCCCACTTTGCAGCAGTCTCTATGTGACTGAAAACTTCCCATAGAGACCAACTCAGAATCTGGCATCACAAACTGAACCAGAAAATTAACTTCTGTGGAAAAGAGAAATGGCCAAAACAAAGAACCCAAACACATAGTATCTTAAGAGGCACTTGTCACAGGCAATGTAGATTAAAATATATATATATATATATATATATATACACATATAAAACACACACACACAAGAAATAGGTAGTTGACAAAACATGTCATTTCTCTGCAGTGGCAGGCTGATATCTCGTGAGATATTTTAGGTGCATTTTGACAACAAGGAATCAATAACTGTGGCTGCATTTGGGGAAGAATTTTTTTTTTTTTTTTTTTTTTTTGCTGCAAAGATCAACTGGTCCAGATTGCCAGGGTAGAGAGTGATGTTATTAGCAAAGGTTCTCATTCCTCCCTGGATTTTGCCATTAGGCCCCCTCTAGGAGTTGCAAAGCAATCACCCATCTTTTCTAGGGACTGGCAACACACTAAAATGTGCAAAAAGGAAAAAAAATCAGATTTTACTTGGGAGTGAAAGAATGTCTAAGACTAATTTATAGTGGTGGTTTTCAAGCATTTCTGGGGACTATATAAAAACCATTGTTCAACTCACATAAGCCAGGTAATTGGTCTATTTTAGATACTGTTTAACATTCTTCTAGATATTATTATGTAAGAAAAAGACATAATAAGTATGAGAATAAAGAGAACGGACCAAAAAAAGCATAAGTTGTGACTCAAAATCATGTATAGGAAGAATGAAATGTAGCCTTGGTTTCAATGGTGGGCTTGGGTAACATCTAGAAAGTCAATGAGTTATTAGTTGTATTAGTCAAGGTTCTCTAGAGGCACAAGACTCATAGGAGATGTATATATGACAAACAGGTTTAAGTTTGGGGGCTCTTCCTATGAACTTAAACTTTTCCAATGAATAAAGCAATCACAAGCACATATATTTATTTTACTTTATTTTATTTTACTTCACTTTATTTTAAAGTTCCAGGGTACATGTGCAGGATGTGCAGGTTTGTTACATAGGTAAACGTGTGTCATGGTGGTTTGCTGCACCTATCAACCCATCACCTAAGTATTAAGCCTAGCATCCATTAGCTATTTTTCCTGATGCTCTCCTTCACCAACAGATATTTCAACACAGGTTGTATAAAGAGAGACAAAATTAGAAGTAACATCCTTAATATATATTTGCTTTCCATATCCTTTCATTCAACTCGAGAGAATCTGATATTTTTCACCAGAATATCTTTACCAGCATGGCAATGCCATGGGAAAAATATTGCAGGAATAAATTCTCTAATATATTAAAAAGAGATTAGGTATTGAATATACATGAAGACAAATATCAAATAGATAGTCTGAAAATGATGAAGTTTTAAGTTTAAACAAATAGTTGGTAAATGAGATTTAATAAAACACATCTGTTGGTTCAATAATTCTCAGCTTTTGGAGGTGGTCCACACATTTACCCTCTATCACAGATTTGTATGAACTTATCATCTGTGCCATTTAGAAAGCCTCGTTCCTGTATTTTGATAAACATCTACTCACGTTGGTTATAAGAAAAGTAATATTTATAGATAAATGTCAACAGTATTGCCTTCCAAACATGGAATTATTATTCAAGGGAAACATCAACTTTTGAAAAGAGTTTCATAAAATACACACGTTTCCCCATCCATATGTAATCTGTGAATGCTATTTTTGTGGCTTGTTTAGGATTTATAAAATTCTCTCATTATAATAGACTGCCAGACTCAGTCATCAAAATCTACCTTACATATTGAGTGCTCTGGTAGGAGTTATTCAGCTGGTGTTTATTCCATACTCAAGTGTTTAGATTTGAAAGAGACTATGTAAAATTGTTCCATTACTTTTAGTCATTCCAGATTGTCTCTTTGAATTTATGTAGAGAGTATTTCTGCTTTAAATAAACAAATGAACATCGTATACAAGTTTCTTGCTGTTAAATTCAACCTATGCAATCCAGAGAGTTTTTGTAGGTGAGACTGCTTCATGAGTCTTTTTGGATTTCAATGCAATATAGAATTGTCTTAAATCAAAAAGTAAAGGAACTGACTCAGCAGCAAAGGTATTTTGCTCATAATTGAAAATGACAACATAGTAGAGAAGTTAGGTATGTACATACTTTAGTTACATGGTTCTCATTTTCAATCTTGGACTGGTTCAGCCAAGTGCAAACTGCCCAAACTTGAGACAATGTATTTAGCTCCATCAGCCTCAATTTCATCAAATCCAATTGTCATTGTGAGGATCTATTTATATAACATACATAAAGTACTACCTTGACATATAACAAATGACTGGCACATATTTATACATTTCATAAGGTAACATGACTTCGTATAATGCCTCTGGTCTCATTAATGGCATCTTACCAATATTAGCTTTTCAGTATTGACTATGTACCATAATTACACAAGATAATATTTTGAGGAGCTGAGTGAAGTTCTTATATGGAAGCTCCTGGACTATCATTGCAACTTTTTGTATATCTAAAAGTATTCCAACTTTAAAAGTTTATTTTAAAAAATAGAGGAAGAAGTCTGCCTGGCTGAGTGAAAACCTGTTATTAACTAGAAACCTGAAGACTTGAGTTCAAATTTTCCTGACTCCCCTTGGAGTCAAGTCAAAGCACTACTTGTAGCCCAAAGCTCTTGGTCTACGGGATAGATGTTTCATGACTAGCTCTACCTACATCAAAGGTTTGTGGTAAAATCAGTAAATGCAGTCAGCTAATCTACAACCACATCATCTATAAATATAGTCATCTATGAATGCATGGCAGCGCTATTGCATTATTTTTTATTGATCCATAATGTTTTACATATCTATGGGACACATGTGAATATTTGTTCCATGCATAGAATGTGTAATGATCAAGTCAGGATATTTGGGGTATCCCTCACCTTGAGTATTTATCATTTTGATGTGTTGGTAACATTTCAAGTCCTCTCCTCTATCTACATTGAAATGTGCAACACATTGTTGCTAACTACACACCTACAATGCACTTCACCAGCCCAGTAAATGTAGCCTGGAATGCTATGAAATCCACATTCATTGTAGTTAAAATCACAACTAGGGACTTAACAAAAAGAATTCAGTCATATTACAAGTCATTCCAGGCGAATTTAATTACATTATTATAATATAATTTATATACGATATATTTAATAATGCAAATTTAGTATAATTATTATTAAAAAGGGAAAATAAGCACAAGAAAACAAATGTCTGGCACATGTTTTTGGCAGAGTTCTGTCAAATCCTCATGTGCTTTGTGGATAGTCTTTTCCCAGGAGGCAGGTAGCAGAGATCTCTCGAGACCATTAAATCCTAAAGGAAACAAAGGCTTTGGCCTCAAAATGACAGCTTACTTTATAATTTATTTTTAGAGGGCTGTGGATTTAGGACTAAAGGGAGTTACTCTGATCATGTTACATAAGGCATTATCATATCTGTCCTAAAATGGATATTTTAATGCTTGGCAAAGCACTGCTCTTTTGGGCTGGTTTATCTTTTTTTGTGTGAATTGTTGATGCTTTTATATGCCACGAATAGGATTGAAAAATCTTAACGATGAAAACACCTTCTTTTGAGAAATTAGGATCACATGAAGAAAAAACAACATTAAAAAAGAAAATAGCTTCGACACTGACACAGAATTTTTAAGAGAACAAGCTTTACTGCCTCATACTCGATAGCATTTAAAACAGGTAGTTAGAGAGTCGGCCAAGATGGCCGAATAGGAACAGCTCCGGTCTACAGCTCCCAGCGTGAGCGACGCAGAAGATGGGTGATTTCTGCACTTCCATCTGAGCTTTGAAGAGAGCAGTGGTTCTCCCAGCATGCAGCTGGAGATCTGAGAACGGGCAGACTTCCTCCTCAAGTGGGTCCCTGACCCCTGACCCCTGAGCAGCCTAACTGGGAGGCACCTCCCAGCAGGGGCAGACTGACACCTCACACGGCCGGCCGGGTACTCCAACAGACCTGCAGCTGAGGGTCCTGTCTGTTAGAAGGAAAACTAACAAACAGAAAGGACATCCACACCAAAAACCCATCTGTACATCACCATCATCAAAGACCAAAAGTAGATAAAACCACAAAGATGGGGAAAAAACAGAGCAGAAAAACTGGAAACTCTAAAAAGCAGAGTACCTCTCCTCCTCCAAAGGAACGCAGTTCCTCACCAGAAACGGAACAAAGCTGGATGGAGAATGACTTTGACGAGCTGAGAGAAGAAGGCTTCAGACCATCAAATTACTCCGACTACGGGAGGATATTCAAACCAAAGGCAAAGAAGTTGAAAACTTTGAAAAAAATTTAGAAGAATGTATAACTAGAATAACCAATACAGAGAAGTGCTTAAAGGAACTGATGGAGCTGAAAACCAAGGCTGGAGAACTATGTGAAGAATGCAGAAACCTCAGGAGCCAATGCGATCAAATGGAAGAAAGGGTATCAGCAATGGAAGATGAAATGAATGAAATGAAGCGAGAAGGGAAGTTTAGAGAAAAAAGAATAAAAAGAAACGAGCAAAGCCTCCAAGAAATGTGGGACTATGTGAAAAGACCAAATCTACGTCTGATTGGTGTACCTGAAAGTGACGGGGAGAATGGAACCAAGTTGGAAAACACTCTGCAGGATATTATCCAGGAGAACTTCCCCAATCTAGCAAGGCAGGCCAACATTCAGATTCAGGAAATACAGAGAACGCCACAAAGATACTCCTCGAGAAGAGCAACTCCAAGACACATAATTGTCAGATTCACCAAAGTTGAAATGAAGGAAAAAATGTTAAGGGCAGCCAGAGAGAAAGGTCGGGTTACCCTCAAAGGGAAGCCCATCAGACTAACAGCAGATCTCTTGGCAGAAACCCTACAAGCCAGAAGAGAGTGGGGGCCAATAATCAACATTCTTAAAGAAAAGAATTTTCAACCCAGAATTTCATATCCAGCCAAACTAAGCTTCATAAGTGAAGGAGAAATAAAATACTTTATAGACAAGCAAATGCTGAGAGATTTTGTCACCACCAGGCCTGCCCTAAAAGAGCTCCTGAAGGAAGCGCTAAACATGGAAAGGCACAACCGGTACCAGCCACTGCAAAATCATGCCAAAATGTAAAGACCATCGAGACTAGGAAGAGACTGCATCAACTAACGGGCAAAATAACCAGCTAACATCATAATGACAGGATCAAATTCACACATAACAATATTAACTTTAAATGTAAATGGACTAAATGCTCCAATTAAAAGACACAGACTGGCAAATTGGATAAAGACTCAAGACCCATCAGTGTGCTGTATGCAGGAAACCCATCTCACGTGCAGAGACACACATAGGCTCAAAATAAAAGGATGGAGGAAGACCTACCAAGCAAATGGAAAACAAAAAAAGGCAGGGGTTGCAATCCTAGTCTCTGATAAAACAGACTTTAAACCAACAAAGATCAAAAGAGACAAAGAAGGCCATTACATAATGGTAAAGGGATCAATTCAACAAGAAGAGCTAACTATCCTAAATATATATGCACCCAATACAGGAGCACCCAGATTCATAAAGCAAGTCCTGAGTGACCTACAAAGAGACTTAGACTCCCACACATTAATAATGGGAGACTTTAACACCCCACTGTCAACATTAGACAGATCAACGAGACAGAAAGTCAACAAGGATACCCAGGAATTGAACTCAGCTCTGCACCAAGCATACCTAATAGACATCTACAGAACTCTCCACTCCAAATCAACAGAATATACATTTTTTTCAGCACCACACCACACCTATTCCAAAATTGACCACATACTTGGAAGTAAAGCTCTCCTCAATAAATGTAAAAGAACAGAAATTATAACGAACTATCTCTCAGATCACAGTGCAATCAAGCTAGAACTCAGGATTAAGAATCTCACTCAAAACCGCTCAATTATATGGAAACTGAACAACCTGCTCCTGAATGACTACTGGGTACATAATGAAATGAAGGCAGAAATAAAGATGTTCTTTGAAACCAACGAGAACCAAGACACAACATACCAGAATCTCTGGGATGCATTCAAAGCAGTGTGTAGAGGGAAATTTATAGCACTAAATGCCCATAAGAGAAAGCAGGAAAGATCCAAAACTGACACCCTAACATCACAATTAAAAGAACTAGAAAAGCAAGAGCAAACACATTCAAAAGCTAGCACAAGGCAAGAAATAACTAAAATCAGAGCAGAACTGAAGGAAATAGAGACACAAAAAACCCTTCAAAAAATTAATGAATCCAGGAGGTGGTGTTTTGAAAGGATCAGCAAAATTGATAGACCACTAGCAAGACTAATAAAGAAAAAAAGAGAGAAGAATCAAATAGATGCAATAAAAAATGATAAAGGGGATATCACCACTG
Organism: Pongo pygmaeus; assembly: GCF_028885625.2. Classification (NCBI taxonomy): domain Eukaryota; kingdom Metazoa; phylum Chordata; class Mammalia; order Primates; family Hominidae; genus Pongo; species Pongo pygmaeus. Next base: position 6,056,757 of record NC_072396.2, on the reverse strand, counting down.
ATCCCACAGAAATACAAACTACCATCAGAGAATACTACAAACACCTCTACGCAAATAAACTAGAAAATCTAGAAGAAATGGATAAATTCCTCAACACATACACCCTCCCGAGACTAAACCAGGAAGAAGTTGAATCTCTGAATAGACCAATAACAGGAGCTGAAATTGTGGCAATAATCAATAGCTTACCAACCAAAAAAAGTCCAGGACCAGATGGATTCACAGCCGAATTCTACTAGAGGTACAAGGAGGAACTGGTACTGTTCCTTCTGAAACTATCCCAATCAATAGAAAAAGAGGGAATACTCCCTAACTCATTTTATGAGGCCAGCATCATCCTGATACCAAAGCTGGGCAGAGACACAACCAAAAAAGAGAATTTTAGACCAATATCCTTGATGAACATTGATGCAAAAATCCTCAATAAAATACTGGCAAACCAAATCCAGCAGCACATCAAAAAGCTTATCCACCATGATCAAGTGGGCTTCCTCCCTGGGATGCAAGGCTGGTTCAATATATGCAAATCAATAAATGTAATCCAGCATATAAACAGAACCAAAAACAAAAACCACATGATTATCTCAATAGATGCAGAAAAGGCCTTTGACAAAATTCAACAACCCTTCATGCTAAAAACTCTCAATAAATTAGGTATTGATGGGACATATCTCAAAATAATAAGAGCTATCTACGACAAACCCACAGCCAATATCATACTGAATGGGCAAAAACTGGAAGCATTCCCTTTGAAAACTGGCACAAGACAGGGATGCCCTCTCTCACCACTCCTATTCAACATAGTGTTGGAAGTTCTGGCCAGGGCAATTAGGCAGGAGAAGGAAATCAAGGGTATTCAATTAGGAAAAGAGGAAGTCAAATTGTCCCTGTTTGCAGACGACATGATGTTATATCTAGAAAACCCCATTGTCTCAGCCCAAAATCTCCTTAAGCTGATAAGCAACTTCAGCAAAGTCTCAGGATACAAAATCAATGTACAAAAATCACAAGCATTCTTATACACCAATAACAGACAAACAGAGAGCCAAATCATGAGTGAACTCCCATTCACAATTGCTTCAAAGAGAATAAAATACCTAGGAATCCAACTTACAAGGGACGTGAAGGACCTCTTCAAGGAGAACTACAAACCACTGCTCAAGGAAATAAAAGAGGATACAAACGAATGGAAGAACATTCCATGCTCATGGGTAGGAAGAATCAATATCGTGAAAATGGCCATACTGCCCAAGGTAATTTACAGATTCAATGCCATCCCCATCAAGCTACCAATGACTTTCTTCACAGAATTGGAGAAAACTACTTTAAAGTTCATATGGAACCAAAAAAGAGCCCGCATCACCAAGTCAATCCTAAGCCAAAAGAACAAAGCTGGAGGCATCACACTACCTGACTTCAAACTATACTACAAGGCTACAGTAACCAAAACAGCATGGTACTGGTACCAAAACAGAGATATAGATCAATGGAACAGAACAGAGCCCTCAGAAATAACGCCACATATCTACAACTATCTGATCTTTGACAAACCTGAGAAAAACAAGAAATGGGGAAAGGGTTCCCTATTTAATAAATGGTGCTGGGAAAACTGGCTAGCCATATGGAGAAAGCTGAAACTGGATCCCTTCCTTACACCTTATACAAAAATCAATTCAAGATGGATTAAAGACTTAAACGTTAGACCTAAAACCATAAAAACCCTAGAAGAAAACCTAGGCATTACCATTCAGGACATAGGCATGCGCAAGGACTTCATGTCTAAAACACCAAAAGCAATGGCAACAAAAGCCAAAATTGACAAATGGGATCTAATTAAACTAAAGAGCTTCTGCACAGCAAAAGAAACTACCATCAGAGTGAACAGGCAACCTACAGAATGGGAGAAAATTTTCGCAACCTACTCATCTGACAAAGGGCTAATATCCAGAATCTACAGTGAACTCCAACAAATTTACAAGAAAAAAACAAACAACCCCATCAAAAAGTGGGCAAAGAATATGAACAGACACTTCTCAAAAGAAGACATTTATGCAGCCAAAAAACACATGAAAAAATGCTCACCATCACTGGCCATCAGAGAAATGCAAGTCAAAACCACAATGAGATACCACCTCACACCAGTTAGAATGGCAATCATTAAAAAGTCAGAAAACAACAGGTGCTGGAGAGGATGTGGAGAAACAGGAACACTTTTACACTGTTGGTGGGACTGTAAACTAGTTCAACCATTGTAGAAGTCAGTGTGGCGATTCCTCAGGGATCTAGAACTAGAAATTCCATTTGACACAGCCATCCCATTACTGGGTATATACCCAAAGGACTATAAATCATGCTGCTATAAAGACACATGCACATGTATATTTATTGCGGCATTATTCACAATAGCAAAGACTTGGAACCAACCCAAATGTCAAACAATAATAGACTGGATTAAGAAAATGTGGCACATATACACCATGGAATACTATGCAGCCATAAAAAATGATGAGTTCATGTCCTTTGTAGGGACATGGATGAAATTGGAAATCATCATTCTCAGTAAACTATTGCAAGAACAAAAAACCAAACACCGCATATTCTCACTCATAGGTGGGAATTGAACAATGAGAACACATGGACACAGGAAGGGGAACATCACACTTTGAGGAATGTTGTGGGGCGGGGGGAGGGGGGAGGGATCGCATTGGGAGAGATACCCAATGCTAGATGACAAGTTAGTGGGTGCAGCGCACCAGCATGGCACATGTATACATATGTAACTAACCTGCACATTGGGCACATGTACCATAAAACCTAAAATATAATAATAAATAAATAAATAAATAAATAAATAGGTTGTTAAAGACAGTTTTCAATGTGCTCAAAATAGAAGCTCAGAAATGACTTCACCTTTATCTACGTTCCTTGTGAGCAAACATGATTTGGAATAAGTCAATGTTTTATACCCTCCACTGTGGAGTGACTCAAGACGGAAAGATTGAGTTCAAGTTTTGGCGATGCTTCCCGGCTTGCAGTTCCCCATAATGTTCATCCGTGACACCCTAATAGCTACTTAATTGACTGTTGCAATCTAATTATCCACTATGGAAAACTAGGAACAATAGTATTATTAATCTCAGTGATTCTCTCTGAGCTCTTTACTTGATAGACTTGTACATAAGATCAAATACCATTACAGGAACTTACATATCCTGAGATACAACTCTCAAAAAATCAATGGAAATGGAAACAGAATTCTTATTGAGTCATATATGCCTCAGTTTTAGAATTTTGACTTTTTAAAATTTTCTCAAGAGCTTCTAAATTTTTTTTAAGTTTTGACTTTTGATATGAGAATTATTTGTTTTGTTTCTAAGTTATTCAATTATTGGAAAGACGACAAGCTGATATGCTTTTTTTTTTTTCTTGGAGAGAGACAGGGTCTCCTTCTGTTGCCCAGGCTGGAATGTAGTGGCATGATCATAACTCACTGTAGTCTGGAACTCCTGGGCTCGAGTGATTACCCCCACCTCAGCCTCCTGAGTAGCTGGGACTAGGTATACATCACCAAGCCCAGCTAACTTTTTAAAAATTTTTAGAGATGGGGTTTTGCTATGTTGCCCAGGCTGGTCTTGAAGTCGTGGCCTCAGGTGATCCTCCAATCTAAGTCTCCCTAGTCCATGGAATTATAGGCACTAGCCACCACACCTGGCCCCATTTATCGTTAAGAAAAACAGACACGCAACAACAAAAACACTAGAACATTGATTGCAAAAGCACAAAATATATGATATAAAATAGCCAAAATGGATTGCAGATCCCTGTGTGCAGGAAACACTTGTAGTGAGGACCTTTTGACTTCCATGAACTGTTCTTTATGGCCCTCCCTTCCCCTTCCCTCCTCTTCCCCCCATCCCCTCCCCTCCCTTTTCCTTCCCTTCCCTTCCCTGTGGATTTCCATCCTGTGGTTACAGCCTTGGCTGCTCATCAAGAAACATTCATCATCTTCTATCTGCATATCCCTGGAATTTTAGCACTTGTGGCTTCTGCCATCTCACTCAACCATCAGACTCACACCTTCAACAGACACTTAAATGAACACAGGCTATATACCAAAGACTGTAGAGAATTAGGATGCTGCACCAGAGAAGAAAAGAAGTCACTGATGAAGCAAGTTTCTCTGTCCACTCATTTGGGCAATGGTGTTGTATTCTGAGATGAAGAAATGGCAGATTTGTAGAAGTCATGTTTTGACTGTTTTAAGTTTGAGATGGCATTTGTGAGCTGTATCAAGAAAGCAGTTAGCTCTATGGGTGTAGGGTTCAGGGGATAGATTAACTTAGCAATTATTAGCATACACTAATTAGAAAGTTTAATTCTCATCAGAAAACATGTTTCAGCCATAAGATAATATTTCACCTCATTCTATACATTCTCTACTTTGTTGCGTCTGCCTTGGTGCTGCAGTCACATCCAATTTTCAGCAGATCCATGTATACTCATACCCAAAATCCAATGAAATAAAATAAAACAAGGTAACAACAACTGATGTGTAGCATTTTAATTTAACAGGACCAAATTGCATACAACAACACAAGACCTATTAGAATTTTGCTTTTCTTTCTCTACTTCTTTTGGATTTCACATCCAAAATTAAAACATCCACAGGTCAATGAGCAACACAACCTCATTACTTATTTAAAAGTAATTTTTCAAATCAGCCAGTGGAAAAGGATTATGCATTGTAGCAGAACAATGGGATGGAGGGCACAGGACACGGCTGTAATTTATGTTTCTGTTACCTAAAGTTTACAACTTTAAGCAAACCACTTGAGCCCTGTTTAACTCTTATCTCAGAGGTAAAGACACAATTGGGTTCGTAACACTTCCTACAGCAGGATTCTCTGACAAATCCAAGCAGGTCTGAATGCACACAAAGAAAAGAAAGATTTGGGCAGGTAAAGTTACATACACAAGGGTAGTGACACCCAGATATGTGTGTGGCTACAGAGGCTAAAATCACTCCATCTTGGATGCTAATCGGCCATGTTGACTTCTGAGTAATCCCAGTTCTGGGAGTGCCTCTAAGATTTCTACTTTATCTACTATTAGCATATACTTACTGTAAATCCTGCCCATAGGTCAAAAGAACCTTGATCACATACTTATCATAAATCCTGCCCTTATGCAGATTATAGGCTATGACCATATAGCCTTTCCCTGAGGGGTCAACTTCAGTTGTCTTATACATCACTTCTGAAGCAGGTATATCCTTTCCTTATGGCGTATAAGCCCGGGGTTTGTGATTAACAGTGGGGAGATCCATCTTCTCACAGATGGCCAAGACATGGCTTCTGTTAGTAAGTCCCTATTAAATGAAACTGAATTTATCAGCTTCTTCCTTCAGCCTCTCAGCTCCCTCGGCCTTTGTGGGTAGGTGTGCATAGACCTGCTCTCCTGGGACAGTAGGTATCTAGAAAGTACTAGCAATAATTCGGAAGCCAGCAGATTATATGAAGGTCTCATAACTCAGTGGAATGAGATGGAAAATTGGTTGGTAGGTAGGGAGGTACATAGGTAGGCAGGCAGATAAACCAAATGTCAAAGTCATGTTGAAATAGCTAAATGATGATGACAAACACCCTCCAAAATGAGTCCTGATAATCTCTCGCCTCCTAGAATTTATTGCTTTGTGGGATCCCCCTTCCATATTGTATTTGAGTCAGCCTGTGTGACCAATGACAAATGGAAGATGTAATAGTATGTCAATTCTGAGATTAGGTCCTAAAATGCACTGTTCAACTAAGTAAAATAAGGAGGACACAAAAGGACGAACACTGTTTGCTGCCACCAATAAGAAATATCTAGGCTGGATGAGGTGGTTTACACCTGTAATCCCAACACTTTGGGAAGCAGAGACAAAAGGATTGTTTGAGACCAGGAGTTCAAGACAAGCCTGGGAAACATAGCAGGACTCCAGATCTATAAAAAAACAGTTAAAAACTAGTTGGGCAGGGTGGCATGCACCTGTAGTCCCAGCTACTCGAGAGGCTGAGGCAGAAGGATCACTTGAGCCCAGGAATTTGAGACTGCAGTGAACCATGATCTCACAACTGCACTCCAGCCTGGGTGGCTGAATGAGAGCCTGTCCAAAAAGGGCAGTATCTAGAAGAGGCAAATTTATTGAGACTGAAATTAGATTAGAGGTTACTGTGGATGTTTTAAGTTTGGATGTGAAATTTGAAAGCATTTGAAAGGTGGAAAACCCCCCACAAAATTCCAAAAGGTCTTGTGTTATTGTATGCAATTTGGTCTCATGAAATTATCATGTTTATACATCAGTTGTTGTTGCTTTATTTTATTTTTTCTTCTATTGGATTTTTGGTATGAGTTACACAGGTCTGCTGAAAATTAGATGTAACCAAGGCACTAAGGCATACATAACAGTAGAACACAAGCACTCCATTAGTCCTTGGTGTACAATATGTGCTCAGATAAATTCCTGCTGAAGGAATGAGTCTCATAGTCTGCATGTGATGTGGTTTGGCTGTGTCCTCACCCAAATTTCTTCTTAAATTGTAGCTCCTATAATCGTCGGGGAGGGTCTTTCCTGTACTGTTATCGTGATAGTGAGTAAGTCTCATGAGATCTGATGGTTTTATAAATGGCAGGTTCCCTGCACTTCTCTCTCTTCTGCTGCCATGTGAAGAAGGATGTGTTTGCCTCCCCTTCTGCCATGATTGTAAGTTTCCTGAGACTTCCCCAGCCAGGCTGAACTGTGAGTCAATTAAACCTCTTTCCTTTATAAATTACCCAGTCTCAAGTATGTCTTCATTAGCAGAATGAGAATGGACTAATACTGCATGAGATAACAGAACCCACATTTTCTCCAAATCAAGGGATGGACTGGATAGGAGATTGCAAATGGGTTTTTGATGAACGACCAAGGTTGGAACTATAGAATGGAAATCCAGGGGGAACTGCAAAAAGGAAGCATCAAAGACAGTTTATAGATATCAAAAAGTCCTGACCACAATTTTTGTGCATGCAGTAATCTAGGACCCACGTTGGTGATTGTATTAATACATCCCCAGGGGCTTGGGGAAATGTGGAAGGGGGAGTTGTTGAATAATGGCTCCAGAGTGATGAAAAAGACTTGGAAATAGGCAGTTGGTTGTACTAGCTTGCTAAGATTGTCATGACAAAGTACCACACACTTGGCAGCTTAAATAACTGAAATTTATATTCTCATAATCCTGGAGGCTGGAAGCCCAAGATCAAGGTGTCGACAAGGCTCGTGCTTCCTGAGGCCTCTCTCCCTGGCTTGTAGACCCAATCTTCTCCCTGCGTCCTCACACAGTTGTCCCTCTGTGAGTGCCTGTATCCTAATCTTCTCTTCTTATAAGGACACCAGTTCTATTGGATTGAGATCCACTTTAGTGACCTAATTCTAACTTAATTACCTCTGTGAAGACCCTAACTCCAAATGCAGTCGCATAGGAATTTAGGCATTCAACATGTGAATTTTTGAGGGAAGCAATTCAATCCATAACAGTGGTGATGCTTCCACAACATTTTAAATGTCATGAATGCCACTGAATTGTACATCTAAAAAGGTTAAATGGCAAATTGTATTATACACACACACCTAGATGTATATATCTACACGCATATGTACATATATATAGTATAATTTGCCATTTTAATCATATTTAGGTATATGATTCATAGGTATGTAATTTCTGTATATGTATTTAAGATTTCTAGGTATGTATGGACATAATTACAAAATTGATATGCATTTATATATATATATAAAGCCACAATATAACATACATAAACTAATAAATTAAAATGTGACGTTTATTTATTTTAATAAATAAAATGTGACGTTTATTTATTTTAATAAATAAAATGTGACGTTTATTTATTTTAATAAATAAAATGTGACGTTTATTTATTTTAATAAATAAAATGTGACGTTTATTTATTTTAATAAATAAAATGTGACGTTTATTTATTTTAATAAATAAAATGTGACGTTTATTTATTTTAATAAATAAAATGTGACGTTTATTTATTTTAATAAATAAAATGTGACGTTTATTTATTTTAATAAATAAAATGTGACGTTTATTTATTTTAATAAATAAAATGTGACGTTTATTTATTTTAATAAATAAAATGTGACGTTTATTTATTTTAATAAATAAAATGTGACGTTTATTTATTTTAATAAATAAAATGTGACGTTTATTTATTTTAATAAATAAAATGTGACGTTTATTTATTTTAATAAATAAAATGTGACGTTTATTTATTTTAATAAATAAAATGTGACGTTTATTTATTTTAATAAATAAAATGTGACGTTTATTTATTTTAATAAATAAAATGTGACGTTTATTTATTTTAATAAATAAAATGTGACGTTTATTTCAATAAATAAAATGTGACGTTTATTTCAATAAATAAAATGTGACGTTTATTTATTTTAATAAATAAAATATGACATTTATTCTCTCTCTCTCTCTGTTTGATCATTCCCTTTTAAGAAACCCATGCTATGGACAGCCCTACGGAAAAAGCCACCTGGAGAAGAATTTTAGCCTCCCAAGCATCACCATAGTTGTCCTCTGGAAGAAGATCATCCAGCTCAAGTTCAGTCTCAAATGACTGTACCCCCAGCTGACAACTGGACTGCACCAGAATCAATGAGCTGAGCTGCTCACCAAGTCCCAACCTAAAGAAGATGTGTGAGTTTATATTTACTGCTTTGAGCCACCATATTTGGGGATTACTTGTTACGCAGCAACTGATGACTATTACAATGGCCATGTGTAGTCTTTCTGCATTGCCTGAAATGCCATGAACTAGACAAAGAAGGAAAAGAGTCAGCAATGGCCAATTCAAACACAGAGCTGAAGGTAGAGAGCAGAGAATTTCCTTGTTTGTGGGGGACAGAGGACACTTTGTGATGACTGTAAGTTAAGTATCCCAATATTTGAGATATGTGCAATTATGCGCTTGCAAACTTTTAAAATTTAAAAGTTAGAATGAAAAGCCCAATTTGTGTGTTACCTAATCCTAATAGTAAAAGATTAACTGAGTCTTGATGCATAGAAGGCATTTCCTAGCTTTATTATTTGTGCTGTCAGATGGTGTGTACACATACACAAAGCACAGCTTAAAACATGTGTTGAAAAACAAATCTGCATGCTAAGCAGAGATCATTCAAACAATCTACATCACATCACATTCAGTTTTAGTCAGTTTCAATGCTTTTATGGGGGCTCTCATATTTTGCTTCTAAATGAATAAATATGTATTAATACCAACACACAAAATGCCCATGTCTTTGTCCTCTTAATCCATCCATAAGTTATAAAGATTACATACATAAAAAATAGATTATAGATTATAGAGGACATAGGCTTTGGGCATAGGAAATTGAGTATTACTGACCCAGTTTTGACAGATGCAGAGCAGCATGCCTCTTTGAGACAACTTCCATTTACGGAGATGCAGCTCCATCCACAGAAGTGAACATTATGATCTAGCACTGACTTTTCCAGAAAAGAAAGTTGAGGATCTTATTCTATTTCCATTTCCCTAGATTTGAAAGCCTTCATCAAAAGAGAGATTTATGCCACTGTTAGCCACTCTGCAAGCACAAAAAAAAAAAAAACAGAGAATAATAAATTGCCTTATGAAACAGTTAATCCAGAACATGGGAAAATGTCTTTACTACTTCAGAACAAATGACACACCATATATAACCTGGTGATTAATCTTCAGAGAAGAAAGATGCAGCCTTAATTACAACAAATTTGCCATCATCTTTTCTGCACGTTGCCATGCATTCAAGCTACTACACGTCTGCAACACACACCTAGCTGCCCAAGAATTCTTACTCGAAATCATTGGTTCCTTCTATCCTCAAATCCATAAATAGGCAAGCAAACACTTTGTATGCTTCATATCCTTCGACCTCACCTTCTGCAACCCTGGCAAGAAAATGGTCAGCTTTTATGGCCCCTGTTGCTTAAATTGGGATCACTCAGCTATTCGCCATTTTGCACCATAAAATAACCAAATCATGGGAGTAATCACTCATTGTATTCACACGTTCCACTCACACTCCAAGAGTGAAGGCCATTGGAGGTCATTCTTAGTGCACAGTAGTACATTCTGAGGCCACCAGAAATCTAACCACTGAGAGTGCTGCTAACAATTTTGTGAGTGTTTTGTTCAATAATTAACAAGATTCAACAGGCCAACATCTTTTTTTTCCCCTATGATTAGAGCAAGTACAAGGTTATCACCCTAAAAAATATCATAGTCTTGTAGTTTCATGATACTCATTTTCTGGAGTTGGAGAAAGAGGACAGCTTTGAAGGAATGTTGGGAATGTAACCTAAAGTTCTGCGTCTGAGCTGAAACTGGTACTAAAAAACTATTGTTAAATGTCTTAATAGTTGGGATGATGATTTTATTTATTTAATTCTCCCAAAGATGTTCTGTACTTTGTAAAAAGGTGTACTTGATTCTGATGCAAATTTCTTCCTTGCTCATTGTTATGAAACCCAACTGGGGTCCACTCACCCAGCACAATAAGACCAGATATCCATTCAGAGGCTTTGTAGCAGGAGAAAGGAGGGTGTTTATTGGCAGGGCACCAAGCAAGAAGAATCAGGCAGCTCATGCTTAAGACCCAGCCTCTGCAATGGCTTGCAGGTAAGGATTTTCAAAGGTAGAGCTGAACTTCAGGAAAGCAGAAACTACAGGCAAAAGAGTGAATCAATACCAGAAAGTTACATATTGGTCTTGGCCTAACATGGAAGAATATTTTGAAGTCGGGGCATACAGGTCATAAGTAGATTAGAACATTTTCTGATTTGGAATTGGTTAAGGAGAGAAGGTTTTGTTTAAAAATTTGGGGTCAGGCCGGGTGCAGTAGTTCACTCCTATAATCCCAGCAATTTGGGGGGCCAAGTTGGGCAGATCACTTGAAGCCAGGAGTTAGAGACCAGCATGGCCAACACAGTGAAACCCTGTCTCTACCAAAAAATACAAAAATTAGCTGGGTGTGGTACTGCACGCCTGTAGTCCCAGCTACTCAGGAGGCTGAGGCAAGAGAATCACATGAACCCAGGAGGCAGAGGTTGCAGTGAGTGGAGGTCATGCCACTGCACTCCAGCCTAGGTGACAGAGGAACACGCTGTCTCATAAATAAATAAATAAATAAATAAATAAAAATTTGGGGTTAGCAGAAAAGAATGTTAGCTGTGGCTCATGAGCATGACCTCCTCTAGGCCCCTCAAAAAAATACATAGAACAAAGAACAGGCAGTCAGAGTTCAGTCTTTAGTTCCCCTTACCTGAGGTCTACATGCCAGGAGATCTGTTTGGTGACGGTCTAGATATCTGAAAAAAACATCTCAGGGATATATGCTAAGATATTATCTTTAGTTTTTCTAAAGAAATCAAACATCATGTGATTCTAACTTCCTTGGCTATTGTTTTAGGCTACTATTGAGATGGGAGAGTTCCCTTGACCCCTTTGCACGACTTGCGACAGGGGTGTGGCTCACTTACTGTTATAGCACTGGTGGGAGTATAGTAGTGAGGACACCAGAGGGTCACTCTCGTGGCCATCTTTGTTTTTGGTGGGATTTGGCTGGCTTCTTTACTGCAACCTGTTTTATCTGCAAGGTCTTTATGACCTGTGTCTTGTGCTGACCTCCTGTCTCATTCTGTGACTTAGAATGCCTTAACCATCTGGGAATGCAGCCCAGTAGATTTTAGCCTCATTTTACCCAGCCTCTATACAAGACAGAGTTGCTCTGGTTCAAATGCCTCTGACAAGAGCTTACAAGTCATAGGTGGATTCATAGATTTTCTGAATAGCGATTGGTTGAAAGATTTAAGTCTGGTCTAAATACCTGAAGTTAGTAGAAATAAATGTTTGAGTTCAGATAAGAGGAACTGTGGAAACCAAGATTCTTGTTATGTAGACGAAACCTCATAGGCAGCAGCCGTCAGAGAGAATAGATGGTGAATGTCTCTTTTCAGACTTGAAAGGTGTCAGACTCACTCATTTAATCTCTCCTAGATACAGGAAAGACCTAGAAAGGGAAGGCCTGGTTGCATTCATGGAGATTGTCTATAGATGCAAATTGCACACACACACACACACACACACACACCGCCACAAGAGATGGCTTTGCTAGGGCATTTCAAAATATGTCAAGTAAATTATTTTTGGTGGTAAAATATTTTGACTTTCTCCTTTTGGGGTCTGCTGTCTGTCATATGATGCTATATCTTGGCATTTGGTATCTTATTCCACAAAGCATCTGTTTTATCAGTCTTATGGTTTCTAGTTTTACGTTAATGTTGGTCAGTTTTGCCTAAACTCCAAAAAGGAGTTTAACACCTCCACCTAGCCCCGGTGATGGCTGGGAATTCAGCTTTTCAGGTTTCTCTTGGGACTCTTGGGCAAAAGGGGGGCCCATTCAGTTATTTGGGGGGCTTAACGTTATATTTTTAGTTTACAAGGCTAAACTGATACAATAGTGTGTCTAATGTAGTGTGTCACTGGGCACACAGCCCACAAGATGCTACAACTAATTTCCATTCTGGAATTAAGTCATGGACTGTCTCAATGTTCATAAAAATTACTTTAAAGCAAAATTATTGGGTCACTTGAGGATTTGTTTTTGAAGAAGCAGAGAATCCTGATCTATTTTGTTCCATGACTCATCCACAGACATCTCATGCTGGGAGAAGACTGCTGGAGGTGTCTGTCTCTCCCCACCTTTTTCTGCATTCAAAGCTAATAACTGGAATGTTAGAGCAGGTAGTCAGGCAGACATGAGCAGAGCAAGAGAGCCCCTGCCCCGACCAAGGAATGCCAGGCGACCATCAGGTGATAGCAGGCAGTTGTTAAGTTGTCTGCCTAAAATAATAATTGGTCACAGCTGGCACCAGGGAAAGACAGTCTACCAATAGATTTGTTTTTAAACCCTGAAACTATTGATCAGCAACTTCCTAGTGAGTTCTCAGGGGTTTGACGAGTGGGCTCAAGCATGCACATTAAGAGGCAGAATGGCAGAGTTGAACTGGTGTTTGACCTTCCTTTAGGAACAATCAACTGGTAAGGGAAAAACGCCTCAAGTGAGCATGCGTACAACTCCAGTAAACACACTGTGCATGCAGCCCCTGCTGAGTACTGGCAGCTGACTGTGCATATGGACAGCCCACCCCAAGGGAAGAATCAGGGCAGAAGGAATGCGAGACCCCAGAAGTATGTCCATGTATAAAATCCCAAGTCAAAGGTCAAACCGTGCACTTGGATCTCTCAAGTCTTCCACTTTGCCCTCTTCCAAGTGTACTTTACTTCCTGTTGTTCCTGCTCTAAACTTTTTAATAAACTTTCACTCTTGCTCTAAAACTTGACTTAGTCTCTCCCTCTGCCTCATGCCCCTTGGTCAAATTCTTTCTTCTGAAGAGACAAGAATTGAGGTTGCTGCAGACCCGTCTGGATTTGCAGCTACTAACAGAATCACTGATGTCAATAAAACTCTAATTGAGCAGACTGACTGCTGTGCATAGTAAGTGCTTGGGAAGAAAAAAAATAATCCTTGACTACTAAGGTTCGTGCTGGATAGGAATATTAAGATTTTACTGTGCTGTAGTTGTGGGTTTGAGGAATATGCTGCTTACAGATTTGGAAACGAGAATATTAGAGAAAACCAATAAAGATCACAGACAATGCTGAATGTCCAGCCTCAGATGGGAAAGAGGGGGAGACAGAACTGAATACAAAGGAAGCATAGCCATGTGTTTCCTCCTTGCTTCTTTCTTTGCAAATGGGAGCCACTCTGAGACACAGCTTTGCAAATGGGAACCAAGTGGAGAGAGAGAGAACGGGTCCAGCCTTAGGGACGAGCCTGTAAGAAATGATAGCTGGATTTGAGGAGGCTCAAGTGTCATTTTCCAAACTGGCCTGGGAGTGGATATTTAATCCATACATTGGAAGAAAAAAATTAGGCAGAGGTTTTAGTAACTGGCAGATTGCCCTCAGGATCCCCAGGAAAAAGAAGACAAGGGCAGCTATTTTATAAATTCCCACTCTATGACCTGTCTTCTGGAATCTACCATCTAACACCCTCATGTCTCGTTTTCTTGAATTCCCTGATACTGAATTTTAAATGTCAAATCATCTAGCTTCTCTCTTTTAAAATTTTCTTCCATTCAAATATATCAGCTAACCACCAGCATTGTGCCCATGTGGTTATCTGATTGCAATACTTTCTGTTATTTTTGTGTATGTTGTCAATGCCTACGTTTTCCAGCAGGGTCATATTTTATCTCTAATGCTTAACACTTTGAGGGGTACACAGAAGAGAGATCTATTGGGAGCTAGTGGGAGTTTTTCATTTTTAACACTGGGCATTTCTATAAATTCATATTTCTGCATCTCCTTATTTTGTTAGGGAGTGATGTATGGTCCATCCTCCTCATTATGAATTCTGTAGTTGCAAATTTGCCTGCCAGATAACATTTTTTTTCTCCCCCATCAATGCTGGTGGTGCTTTTGCCGTCAGTTATGGACATGAAGAGAGCGGTCAGAAATTTGAGTCTCCTGATACGGTTTCCCATCTGAGGTTAAACAAGGCAATGTGTTGTCTTCTTTCAGCCTTTGTACTGTAAGCAAGTGTACTTCTTAAAGTCTACTCAGTGCCACATTCATTTTTTTGCATGTTTGTGCTTTTTGTTGGTGATGTTACTATTTAAAATGGCACTGAAGTGGAGGCTTCAGTGTCTTCGTGTGTCCCTAAGCACAAGAAGGTGTTACTGAAACATTAGGGGTTCAGCGTAGCTCAGTATCTCATTGCACAGAAAACCAGTCACTGAGACAATGAGTATTGCCAGGGAAGAAGGCTTCATTCAGGTGACATCAGCTAAGGAGATGGGAGATAAGTCTCAAATCCATCTCCTCGGCTAACTAAAATTGGGGTTCATAAAGCAGGCAAAGAATACAGCTATAAGTGGAAAACAGGAATTAGGGAGAGGTAAGGAAAAGGAGTTTGTCAACAGGAAGCAGGTGGTCAGTTAGGCAGTCAGGGTTCTGGCTTCTCTTTGTCTGGATGCAGTGATCTGGCGATACTCTCTGGGAGGCCTGATGGTGAGTTTCCTGAGAGAGAAACTCAGTTAAGAGAATTGTAAGTTTTAAGCCTTAAGACCGGGAGGGCCAATTTCTGTGTTTATTCAAAAAGACTGTAAACATCACTTCTATGGAGGAAATTCTGGTTTCAAAGGCTGTGATGTGCCTTGCAGAGATAATGTGTGTGTTAGGTAAGCTTTGCTCAGGCATGAATTATAGTGCTGCTGGCCATGAGTTCAATGTAAATGAATCAGCACTATATTATAGATCAAATAAGGTGTCTTTAAACAGGAATACACATAAAACAAGGTTATATGTTGCTCCACTGATGAAAATGTTGTGACTAGAGTCTCACAGAAACCCAACTCTGTATTTCCCCAGGAAAAACTATTTAGCATTGGCTAATTCATTGTCCATGGTGAATTTCTACAACATCAGTGTTGTGAATGATGACAAATTGACTGTCTTTTGATGTATGAAGGTTTACGAGCTACAAGGCATTCTTCCACATAAAATGTCACCTAGTGAAGTTATGAGTACTGACGTCACATGCACCACCCCTCAGTGTTCAGGGGTTTCTGGACCCAAACAGTAAATAAAATAAACAAGAACTCCTAGCAGCATGTGGCTGTAGTGAACTGCCAACATCCACCCTGAAGAGGTGGTTGCTGGTTTCTGAGTTCTCTCACCTTCTTACACCAAATCCTTACACCATTCCCTGTGATGGTCAGACTTCTAACATAGCCCCTGATGAGTTCACTTTCCTGGTATTGATGCCCCAGGAAAGCATCATCTTCAATAGACATCTATGATGTCACATCGGTGCTTAAGTTGTCCAAGATGGTGACATGGATACCATAATAAGACTAACTCCATTTCTTGTTATATGACTGCTATTAGCTTTTAAATCTCACTCATCCCTCTTCTCTTCTGCCAGACGTTTGAACATCTAAAAAATCATTATATCTAAAAAGTCATCAATATTTATATTTAGATTTAGGATGTCCCACATCACAATAAATACCTTAATAAATTCCACTGTGTCTGTGTTGAAAGCAAACCTTACTGAACTTCCATTTCTACCGTGAGTGCCACCATCTGCCTGGACAACCTCAGAACCTTCTCGCACATCCTTGCTGCCTCTACCCTTAGCCCGCCACAATCTATTATCCACTCAACATCTAAGGATCTTTTCCTCTTTAAAACCATTCAAATATTTTTATATTATTGTTAGAACAAGCTTCAAAGTATGTATGGCCTCCAAGGACCAGTGCAATGAGAACTCACTTGTACCCCTCTCACCTGAAATTGATTCAGTCTTTTGTTCATGCACTGAACCACACTATGTCAGCTCCTCCAGCTGAGCAAGTCCTCTGCCTTCTCATGGTGTTCACACATGTTTCAACCCTGTGTGTGGAACAGCCTCCGGAAGCAACCACCGTGATGATCATCACCTCCGTCTTGGTATATTTGCGTTGTTATAACAAAATACCTTAGGCTGGGTGGTTTGTAGACAATGGACATGTATCTCTCACAGTTCTGGACGTGAGAAGCACAAGCTTAAGGCACAGTGGATTTTGTGCCTGGTGAAGACCCGCTTCCTGGTACATAGATGGCGCCTTCTTGCTGTGTCCACACATAGTGGAAGGTGCAAGGGAGCTCTCTGAGGTCCCCTTTATAAAAGCACTCATCCCATTCACAAGCAGTGCCCCTTCATGACCTAATCACCTCCCAAAGACCCCACCTCCTAATGCTGTCACCTTGGAGATTGGGATTTCAACATAGGAATTTGGGGGGCACACCGAGATTCAGATCATAGCAACCTCCTACACACATACACACACACAGACGCATACATGAACACAAACTTTCTTTACATGGCTGGTACCCGCTCTCTCTAAGAGTCTTAGTCTTTTTTTTTTTTTTTTTTTTTTTTTTGAGATGGAGTCTCTCTCTGTCGCCCAGGCTCGAGTGCAGTGGCGTGATCTCGGCTCACTGCAAGCTCTGCCTCCCAGGTTCACACCATTCTCCTGCCTCAGCCTCCCAAGTAGCTGGGACTATAGGTGCCCGCCACCACGCCTGGCTAATTTTTTTGTATTTTTAGTAGAGACGGGGCTTCACCGTGGTAGCCAGGATGGTTTCGATCTCCTGACCTTGTGATCCGCCTGCCTCGGCCTCCCAAAGTGCTGGGATTACAGGCATGAGCCACCGCGCCCGGCCATTACAGACTAGTATGTCTAGAAATGTTAAAAATTTCAAAGAAATGGACGCCTGCATTTTCTGTATGCTACTTCAAAAGTGATCCCAGCTTGTTCAACATTTCCAAAAGTAACACTTCCTGACAGTGTTTCAAAATGAACTGGGTTTGTGGAAATCAGACCTGTTTTATGTCAGACACCTGCAGTTTCTCAGCACTAAAAACAGTACCTCCCTTAAGAGAATTCTGAACTTCACGGTAAACTTTGCTGAACAATGTTTTATGGTAGGATCACAGTTTCTCAATAGTAAAATTCTTTTGTTCACCTGCTTATAGTCCACACCTTCCATACCACGATGCAATTAAGAGCTTTGTAAATTATTATTGTGCTTAGAATAAATAGAATCAAATCGGTTTTACTCATGGACATCTGCAAAATGAAATTCTATATATCACAATTACTTATACTTTATTAAGTTCATTATTGAATTCTTTGAACCTTTTAGATTGTTTTCATAAAAACTTACCACCAAATTGAATATAATTTGTAGCCGAATCAGAAATCAGAGGCCTCTTTCTAATCTTTAGGCTTCCTTGAAGGTTAGCCTTGTTAAATGCTATGACACCATGTCAAATAGAAAAGACGTTTCCTTCTCCACCCCTTAAGCCACAATATGATCTATTATTGATCACTTATTCTGTGAGCAATTCGTAGGCATGTGGAACTCCAAAGAGTGTTAACTTTAAAAAGAAAAAAAAGACAGACACACATTTATTTGGGATCTACCTGATGATGTTCTTGGAATTTATTTAACACCAGACTTTGGACAAAGTGATGAATCTATACTATACGATAGGATTCTTTTTGTGGGGGAGTCATAGCTTGGCATCCCAATGAATGAAGCCTTCCACTAAGTCAGCCTTCATGTACACTTTACGCTTTAAATAGGGGCATTCACAAGACTGACTGCCGTACAAGCTTGTGGTCTTTGCTTCTCCTGAGAAACACAATCCCTGAAGCTCACATCATAGGCTTAGCTTTCAAGGAGCAAATGTTAAAGTACTAGCCCCATCTTCTTCCCTGCCATAAGGCTACGTAAATAAGAGTAGTGTAGGAAGACAAACAAATCTGTTAATTTGTTGAAGGGCCCTTCACCATTACTCCAAATTTTAAAGAAGATACGTTTCAAATAAAATAAAATAGGAATAAATAAATGTGTTCACACTGTAATAAGTGCACATGCATTACTTTCTTTCCAGGAATTGCAATATTGCTTTTCCAGTCATTTTATTTTGAGAACATTCAAATGTACAGAAATAAAGAGCAAGTACTATAATAACACCAAATCCTCTGCCCTAGACTGAACAATTATTAATATTTTGTGATACTGTATTTGCTTCAACTGTATATGAAATGTTTTGATATACAGTTGATATATAGGATATCAGAATATATCCTGATACAGGATATCAAATGAAAGGCTATGTGGTGGTTTTTCGCTTGTTTGTTTTTGAGACAGAGTCTTCCTCTGTCACCCAGGCTGGAGTGCACTGGCACAATCTCGGCTCGGTGCAACCTCTGCCTCCCAGGTTCAAGCGATTCTAGTGCCTCAGCCTCCCGAGTAGCTAGGACTACAGGTGTGAGCCACCACACCTGCCTAATTTTTGTATTTGTAGTAGATTTTAGTAGAGACGAGGTTTCACCATGTTGGCCAGGCTGGTCTCAAACTCCTGACCTCAAGTGATCCACCCACCTTGGTTTCCCAAAGAGCTGAGATTACAGTTATGAGCCGTCCAAGGCTACGTGTTTTGATGCCCTTAAGAATTTCAACATCCTTTCTAGACAATGTCTAATTCTAAGTCTAAATCTCAACTATGCAATTCTAGTTGTATTCTTGTGAGTAAATAATAATTCCCAGTATCTAGTGCACAGTTTAATTGCATTTTTTGGCACCAAAATATACTTGATTTTTGATTGATGGAACTCAGAATTGGATAAAGAATGAGCCATGAATCTGCATTTTTTTTTAAAGAAATTAAGGGTAAAGCTGAATGCTTTTTATTACAAAGTCTTTTTATAACATTATGTTGTACATTTTTAATTCCAGTATTAATAATGACATACAGACATATTAAAGCATAAAATAGAGAATAGATATAAAATTAATTACTTATTATTTATTCTAATAATAGTAGATCTCTAAAATCAACTAACAACAATAGTATTTTCAAGTGTTACCTTTATTTTAAGTATCACCTTTACCTAGTGTAATTGGGTTATTTTCTAAATAAATATTTCCTTTATTTTGTTCTTCTTTAAATATTCTCCACTTACAATTTTGTTCCCACTTTCTTATTCATTTTTCTGAGTATGCTTATGCCAATCGTATACATCTCATACTTATTCCTGTCGATATTTAGAGCTTTCTACCACTTATTTAATATTTTTTCATCCAGACTTTAAATGCAGAACTCTCTTTGTTATCTCAATAACAAAGATGATTTTTGTTTAGTGAACACAAATGCTAGAAACTGGATGGAAATTAGCACTTAAGGTCCATATGAGAAAAGCACAATATGACATTCTTGTAAGGCAGTTAGTCTGCAGTGTAATTATCTTTTTTTTTTCTTTTGAGACAGGGTCTTGCTCTGCCATCCAGGCTGGAGTGCAGCGGTGCAATCATAGCCCACTGCAGCCTTGACTTCTTAGGCTCAAGCAATCCTCCCATCTCAGCTTCCAGAGTAGCTGAGATTACAGGCATGCGCCACCACATCTGTCTAATTGTCTGCATTTTTAGTAGAGACAGGGTTTTGCCGTGTTGCCCAGGCTGGAATTATTTTAACATACTATGCTGTTTACGAATGGACTGCCACCTACTCAGTGATCTAAGCATATAGCTAAAGTAGAAAACCAACTAGTGAAAAACAACTTCCAAAACAGATGTCAGAAGCAATTTCCAAATTTTCCTTACGTGCACATTCCACCTCATGTTTGTAGGGTCACTTTCCACTACACTATATCCTTCCTAGCTGCCGATTAGTTGCTCCTCTAATACTGAAGACAAAAAATGCCCAAAATACACTGCATTCAGATCCTTATCCCTACCTGTGGGTTCTGAAATAGAGCACTCTGTCAGATAACCAAGGGGAAAAAATAACAATGCCAAATAAATCTTTACCTGCCTCCAAATCTTTGCCCATTAGACTGATTTTAGTATTATGAGGGTTGAACCCTGTATTATTTACACTTTCTCCTTTTATTAAATTTTCTTTTCATTGAGGTAAAATATGCATATATGGTTGACCATCTTTACCACTTTTTGTGCACAGTTCAGTGGCAATAAACCTATTTATATTCTTTTTCTTCTCTCCACCCTCCCCTCCCTCAGCCCCTTTCCTGCCTCTGGTAACCACCGATGTGCTCTGTCTTCACGAGATCCATTTTTAAAACTCCCATATATGAGTGATAATGTGATGTTTGTCTTTCTGTGCTTGGCTTATTTCATTTAACATAATGATATTCAGTTCTGTCCATATTGCTGCAAATGAAGGGGACTTCATTCATTTTTATGGCTGAATGTTCCATCATGTGTGTATGTACCACATTTTCTGTATCCATTCATCTGTTGATAGGCACTTAAGTTGACTCCATATTTTCACTATTGTGAATAGTGCTGCAATAAACATGGGAGTGCAGATATCTCTTTGATATAATGATTTCCTTTATTTTGGATATACAACCAGTAGTAGAATTGCTGGATCATATGGAAGTTCTATATATTTTTTTCTTTAAGAGACAAGGTCTTGCCCTGTTGTCCAGACTGGAGTGCAGTGGTGTGATCATAGCTCACTGCAGCCTTGAATTCCTTTTGCTTCAGCCTCCCAAGTAGCTGGGACTACAGATACACACCACCATGCCTGGCTTATTTTAAGTTTTTTTGAGGAACTTCCACACATTTTCCCTAGAGGCTATACTAATTTACATTCCCACCAACAGTGTGAAAGCGTTCCCCTTTCTCTTTATCTTCACCAGCATTCATTATTGCCTATCATTTTGATAAATGCCAATTTAACTGGGGTGAGATAATATTGCACTGTGGCCTTGATTTGCATTTCTCTGATGACTAGTGATGTTGAGCATGCTTTTGTACACTGTTGGCCATTTGTATGTATTCTTTTGAGAAATATCTGTTAGGGTTTTCTGCTCATTTTCAGCCTCCTGAGTAGCTGAGATTGCAGGCACGTGCCACCACTCCCGGCTAAGTTTTGCATTTTTAGTAGAAACAGGGCTTCACCATGTTGGCCAGGCTGGTCTCGAACTCCTGACCTCAGATGATCCACCCACCTTGCCCTCCCAAAGTGCTGGGATTCCAGGCGTGAGCCACCCCACCCAGCCCCTTTCACTTTTGTTGGCTGCCTGGGTGCTCTGCAGATAGCAGGGATCTTGTACCCAGTTATCAAGTTGAAGAATGCAAACCCTTCAGGCAAAGACACAGCAGTGTCACTGAGCTCTCGATGTGCTGTTTGTCTCATGTCAAGGAAGTTTGAGCAGACCAAAACAGCTTGCATGTCTACTTTACTCCCTACACCTAGAATACGCCATAGACCCATGCAGTACGTGCTCAAAAAAAAATTTAAGAAATGAATTTAGGAAGGAATAAGGAATGAATGATAAATGAATTGCATCTTTCCTGACACATGAATTTTTTTTCTTCCATAATAACTTAACTTATAAGGATTCTTTTTTATTTTTTTAATCTACTTCCAAATGGGCACTTGCGTATAGTGCCTTTTGATGTCTGCTTTTATGTTTTTCTCCAGCTCCCAGCTACTTACTGCCTTTGTACCAATCTTTTGTCTCCATGAAATGCCTTCTTCTGTCCCTCATCAACTGGAACATCTTGAAGGGCTTTAATGCACAACTATCCAAAATACTTTCACAAATTTACAAAATCTTGCAAAATGTTTTAATCAATTGATACCAACCCAAGAGTCCCACAGACAATAGACAATTGTTTTGTTGTTTGGTTTTTGTGTGGGTTTGTTTTTGTTTTTGTTTTTGATACACATAGAAATGGGCACTTCCAGTCTTAAAGCAACTTGAACCTTACATTTGTTTTATCTGAGTTCCTTCCTCAGGAAATGACCCTCAGGGCTCTCAAAAATTATCAAAGAACAAAACCTCACCAGGTTACCACATCCAGACAATGAGATGCCAGACCCCTCATTCTTTGTGATTGTTTCCTTACCACTCCCTAATTCCCGATTTCTTAACCAATCACCTACGTCCTGTTGAATACTCCTCTTCCTTACCTCTCCCTAATTCCTGTTTTCTCACACACAGTTACATTTCTTCCCTGCTATTATATATGACCCCTAAGTTGAGTCAGTTAGGGAGATAGATTTCAGACTGATCTTCTGTCTCCTCGACTGCAGCACCTGATTTAAGCCTTCTTCCATGGCAATACTCATTGTCTCAATGATTGCCTTTCTGTGTGGCAAGCAGGAGGACCTAGACTGAACCCCTGGCATTTCAATAACAGAAAGACAGTAGCTATTTTAGTAATCAGGTGGTAGGAGAGAAAAAATAACTTTGCAGTTATCCCACATAGTTACTATGTGAAGTTGAGTTAAATTTCTCCTAATGGTACAGACAGGAGGCAGGAGAAAATTCCCCCACAAAGGCCCCGCCCTCAAGCCTGGAAACCTGTGGCCCTAAATGGAAACAGACATTCTTATTTCCACTCCCAAATGTTGCCTCTTCCTAGATCACTCTGGCCCACCATGTCCCCGTCCTCTATCCATATAAACCCCAAGCCCCAGGCTCCATAGGCAGAAGAGCAGCAGAGTGGAAGAGTAACAAAGTGGAGCAGCAGAGAAGGAGAGAATAGAGGAAGCATCTGAACATTGACAGGAGTTTGACTGGAGGCAGTTGGAGAGGAAATCAGCCATGGTACAGACAAATTCCAGGGGAAAGATCATCTTCCCACTCCATCCCCTCTCCAGCTCCCTATCCCACTGAGAGTCACTTCCATCACCAAATAAAATCCCCACATTCGCCATCCTTCAAATTCAAGTAACCTCATTCTTCCTGGACACCAGACAAGAATTCAGGACCTACTGGGTGCGGGAACCCAAAAGGGTTGTCACACTGACTTTTCACTGAGCTGTTTAACACTTAAGCCATCCCCAGGCAGCAGGGCTAAAGGAACATTGTAACACCCCTAGGCACCATCATGGAGCCAGAGCCCAGACGCACTCACCCTGGCTCCTGCACCTGCTCACCTGCATGCTCTCCCTCCTGTAAAGGGCTTGAATATGCAGTGGCAGAGTAAGCAAGTCGCAATCCTGTCGCAAGTCCTGTGAGGGGGTCAGAGAACTCTCCCATCTCACTAAGAAAACTGTAGACATTTTTGTGCATTTGTGCGTGTACTAGTTGACTTATTCAGTATTTATTTTATGAGAAATGAATATCCCAGGAAGGGTACTGAGAATATGTTGGCATTAAACAAAACAAAAGGAGATCCCTACCTTGGAGGGATTTATGTTTAATAGAAGAGACACACAATGGCAAATATATCATATGAACTAAGTAGTATTTTATAAGATGACAACTGTTATAAAATGGTTAATGTAGACCAGGTTGGCTCCGGTGGGGGGCGGGTGATGGTGAGGGTAGAGGTTATGTGATGCAATTTTAACCAAGATCAAAAGGTATAAAAGGAATGTGTCACAGAGATGTCAGCACATGAACAAAGACTTGACAGAGGTAAGACAGTGAGCAACAGAGAGAGAGACCTGAGAAAAAAGCCTTCTCCACCGCAGTGGAAATGAAACCAGGCCCCTTAGGATTTCTATACCTAGCATTTTTAGTGACTGGAATCATGAAAATTTTGCTTCAGCTCTTGCTTGCTTGCACAAGTTAACTACTCAGTTTTTGCCCATCATCCCTTGTTCCTGCAATACAACGATAAACTGCTGATGTACTGTTTCTTTGTCAAGCAGGAGAAAGTCACTTGAGGGTCATGAAAAAATTTGCAGAAGGAATGAATGCCTTGAAGGGCGTCGCGACCAGCTGCTGATACCCAGGAATCTGGTTGCTCAAGATGTTACCTGAGAATAAAGAAATGCAGACTTTTCCCCTCACTTCCCTGAAACTGCCTCTCCTTTACTCCTTAGCTACCTAAAAACTCACTGCTTCCTCTTTTTGTTAAGATGGATTTGAGACATCTTGCTCTCCCGACTTCTTGCTTTGACCAAATTGAATAAATCTTGTTTGATCTCCAAGCGCCAATGTCTCAGTGCTTGGCTGTAGCTGCATGAGCCTGAATTTAGGGTTCCATAAGAGGAACATCCAGTGAGGATACCTCAAAGTAGAGTGAACCTGGAGCTTCCTGCAAAGCAAGGTAACTTCTGGCTAGAAGGCAGAGAAGCAAGGGAAATCTGAGGTAAGGACTCAATGTGAGATGGTGCCAGATATCTTAAAGTTTTGATGCTGGCTGAGTTGGGGGACTATTGGAGAGCATTGTGCAAAGGACTTATCCTCTGCTGAATGGGTGGAGAGTGTTGGAAGTGTGCCCAAGAGTAAGGATCAAGAATGCTTGCGTAAATTCACAGGGAAGGAAAAGGATGATTCTGAGTAGCAGGAGCTGTGGTGTTTGCTCAGAAGTAGTATCTACTTCTGGATATATTTTGAAGGTTTGGTCAAAAGGACCCATCAAACAAATTAGAAACAGGATATAAAAGAAAAAGAGAAGACAGGAAGATCGCCACAGTTTTAGAAACCCTATGAACAGTTTCAAGAGCTCACAGCCAAACTCAAAGCCCGCAGTTGTATAACTCTCTGTATGTGGATCCCTTTGAAACCAATAGTTTTGAAAGATGAAGGAATTTGGTTTTCTAAAATATTAGTGGCTTCAATCACAGGTATCACTGACATTTCGTGTGTGTGTGTGTGTGTGTGTGTGTGTTTTATCAGCTTAAATAAAGGTGTTTTGCTTTAAAGCCAAATGATTTTTTCCTCTGGATTTCAGGGTCGTACTTACTTTAAAATTTCTCTTCAGTGGTATTGTAGAGCAGTTCCATACAAAGATTCATGCAAACAGTGCTCTTTATTATTTAATTAAATTTAAACAAAAATAGTGGTAGAGATTCTCAAGATACATTTAGATGTGTACTCGTGGTATTTGAGAGGCAAATTGACTTTTTACTAATTCTTGAAAATGTGTACACACACCGTTCTGAAAAAAAGGTTAGCATTATTTTGGTTTTGTTTTTCTTCTAAAACTAAAATTCCTATTTAAAATTATATCTGGAAATTTAGTAATGCGGCAGAACCTATTTATTCTAGTGCTACAGGTAAAATGTTTATAAATAAGCAGATTAAGTAAAAATACATCACAAAACTAGCGGGTAATAAGAGGCAAACAACAATAACAGAATTATATTATTATTATTACAGATGGGGTCTTGCTCTGTTGCTCAGTTAGGAGTGCGGTGGTATGATCATGGATCACCAAAGCTTTGACCTCCTGGGCTCAAGCGATCCTCCCACTCAGCCTCCTGAGTAGTTGAGACTACAGGTGTGCACAACTCCAGGCTATATTTTTAAATTATTTTGCAGAGATGAGGTCTCACTAGGTTGCCCAGGCTGGTCTTGAACTCATGGCCTCAAGTAATCCTCCTGACTTGGGCTCCTAAAGTGCTGGGATTATAGGCATGGGCCACTATGCCTAGCCAGAATGAGATTAAAAACCTCTAGCTAAAAAAAAAATGCATGCAAGTGGAATAAATCTTTTTTTGTTTGTTTCTAAAAGGACTGCTCTCCAATAACTTTGAAATAATATTTTTATTTTAACTGAAACCAAATCAATATGAGTGAAATGAAAATAAAGCAATTCATCTGGATAAGACAAAAACAATCAAAAAAATCCCAGAAAATTCTATTGACTTTGTAATCCGTTTTTCTAATATGAAAGGAAGTATTCATGCACAGTTGTCAGTATTGGAAAGCATCTGCGGGAGAAATTACGATGAATTCATAGCGTCAGAGGCATTTGAACCAGAGCAACTCCATCTTACATCGGGGCTGGGTAAAATAAGGCTGAGATCTACTTGGCTGCATTATGAGGAGGTTAGGTATTCTAAGTCACAGGATGAGATAAGAGGTCAGCACAAGATACAGGTCAAAGACCTTGCTTATAAAACAGGACGTGGTAAGGAAGCTGGCCAAAACCCATCAAAACCAAGACGGCAATGACAGTGACCTCTGGTCATCCTCACAGCTCATTATATGCAAATTGCAATGCATTTGCGTGCTAAAAGACACTCTCACCAGTGCCATGACAGTTTACAGGTGCCATGGCAACATCAGGAAGTTACTCTATATGGTCTAAAAAGGGGAGGAATCCTCAGTTCCAGAAATTGCCCACCCCTTTCCTGGAAAATTTATGAAGAATCCACTTCTTGTTTGGCATATGAGCAAGAAATAACTAAGTGTTGCAGGACTTTTCCTCAGTTCAGCTAAAGATGGGGTCCTTGTGCGTCCCATGGCTACCAAAATTTAGGCTTGCACACGGTTTGAAGCGTGAGTGAAGCAGGGTTTTATTGGGTGAAAAAGGAAAAAAAGGGGAAAACAGGGATCCTCCACAAGGCCAGAGTCCCTGCTAGAGCCCTTCCCGCCTGCAGCTTGAATCCCAGGTTTCACCCAGGAAGTGGAGGAGCAAGGCTCCTCCCTGCTGCAAACTTGTGAACTTCCCCAGGCTCCACCTCAGAGCCCACCAGTGGGCAACCTGGTTGGAGTTTCTCCAGGGAGCCCCTCCCACCTGACTATTTCATAAATATCCTTAGTCCAGCAGCTCAAGGCCCTGCTCTGCCTATGGAGTAGCCATTCTTTTATTCCTTTACTTTCTTAATAATTGCTTTTACTTTACTCTGTGGACTTACCCCAAATTTTTTCTTGCACGAGATCCAAGAACCCTCTTTTGGGGTCTGAATTTGGGCCTCTTTCCAGTAACACTAGCAATGAGTCAAACACAGTGAGGAGGGCCTCTTTTTAATATTCCAATCAGGGTCTCGCTGAGTTTTCGGTGTCCTGCAAAGAATGTGAAAACATAGTTAAAATACATGTTCCTCTTCAAATGTTGAGTGAATTAAAAAAATTATAGATTAAAAAATTGCCCATAAAGATAAACATATGTACAGTGCATGGTTTGTTTCCCAAAATAAAGATTGTATTTTATTTTGGATGTGGAATTGGCACTTTTAAAATTTACAATGTATATCACTTTAATTTCATCATACCACTAAAAATTCTTCTATCACATGATTTTTAATAGTGCAAATTAGTCCATTCATGGTATAAACCAAATTTGGGGGAATTTAGTTAGTATATCAGGCAAAATGCAATCACAGAAGCCGACCCGGGGTCTATTCTTACGCAGTGTTGAGAGCTGATTAACAAACTCTATAAGACTATCATTTTTATGTTGGATGCTGGCTCTCCAAGTCTACAGAACAAGCAGTTGAAAAGAGCAGAGGAACATGAAATGTGTGAGAGCAAGAACAAGTAGTAATACACAAACACAGGTCTATACAATATAGCACCACTTAACTCATTCACAATATTGGAACAGTAATAAGACCTAACCCATAGGATCCTTACAAAGATGAAATGGGTTGTTACAGGTGAAGCACTTAAAAAGAGAACTGATACGCACCACAAACTCAATAAAAGTTATTTCCACTTCAGTACAAGTAGTTGTAGTGTAACCAAACCACCTTTGCGAAAATCGTATCAGTGAGAAAATATTTTAACAGTAAGCTAAGCTAACCCACCCCCTATCTTGCCTTCCCCTTAATTATTCCTGAGCTATTGGGCCAAGCTAACTTTGGAAGACACTGAAGCTA
The DNA here is from genome assembly GCF_028885625.2 of Pongo pygmaeus. NCBI lineage: Eukaryota > Metazoa > Chordata > Mammalia > Primates > Hominidae > Pongo > Pongo pygmaeus. The sequence continues at coordinate 6,028,481 of NC_072396.2, read as the reverse complement.
TAGTTTAAATGATAATAGGCCTTGCCCCCAAACTCAACCGCTTTTATAAAGCTAATGGAGGCCGTTAGGCTGGGCAGAGGAGAAGAGTCCTGCGAAGGTGCAGACATAAGCAGTTTTCAGCTATTATTCCCAATTACTCCTGCAAATAACACCACTATTGTAGATTGGCCTTTTGAGGTATCTTTCCCGGTTTTTTGCATGTCTGACGCCCACGGCTCTACCTGGACCCCGATGGCTCCACCTGGACTGCCAACCCTGCTCCTGTAGCCCCATCCAGAAGTGACTCAACCCACAGTAAGACAGCTTGGATACCCTATGAGTTCATCTCCGCCCCAACCAATCAGCAGCAAGCGCCTTTTACCTGGCCACTCCCACCCCTTCCCCCAAACTGCCTTTGAAAAACTCCTAACCTAAGAGCTTTGGACGAGATGATTTGGCTAGGAACTCCATCTTCCACTTGGCGTGGCTGGCCTCATGTCTGCTAAACTCTTTCTCTACACAATGCAGTGGTCTTTACACAGTGGGCAGAAAGAACCCCTCGGGTGGTTACAGTAGTACTTGCAGTAGTGCTGGATCTGGTGCTGGTAAGCTTAGGAGTAGTAATCTTCCCACACCAGCTTAGATAAAGCATATTCCTCTGAATACTACTGATAGCACATTTGAGATTCACTCACATTTTGCCTAGCAATATTTGACATGACTGTTTCCTTTTCTCTCCATTACCTAAAATAATTTTCTTCTCTTAAAAGCTTCTAAAGCTCTGTTTAAATATTTCAAAGACTTGCATGCGCTTTTGGTCTCTTACACACAGAAAGAAAGACGTCGAGTCTGTCCTAAGAAAGATATGGGAATTATTCATTATTTATTATTAGGAAACACGGTGAGGTATTTATGTTGAACGAGGTACATAGCTGAAAGGCATGCTTTCGGCAATTTTAAAAGTACTAATGTATATATGATTTTTTCCTTCTTTGATATTTGGAAGGGTATTTCGAACATAAAAATATGGTCAGATTTTATTTTCAATTAGTTTAAAAAAATTGTTGGAAGCAAGGCTGGTAACAAGAGATCATCATTTGAACGAACATTTGAATATATCACCTGAACAAAGGCAAGGACAGTCAGATAATCCTGAATAGTCCATAAAGGGATAATGTTAAATTTTAAATAAAGGTCTAAAAATATGCGTCAACATTTTCAGGCATGAACTTTGTATATACATCAAAGACCATCGCTCACCTTGAGCCTAGCACCTGCAGTTTCATCTCAAAACACCCGTTGGGAACAAGAGCCTCAGGGGATTGTGTTTATAGTAACTACTGTAGAGCATTTATGAAACCAACTCTCTTTTACATATAATGAAAGATGCTTTTAGATCGATGGGCTGCTAGGTTTTGTCAATGTTTTATCTATTTCCAACAATTCTGTGGAAAATACAAGACAAATGCAGCTCTTTTGTAAAACCAGGTGACCTGACATTAATCTCAGTAGTTTCTTTCTTAGGAAGAGTCAGTCAAAGAATTTTGACCACTTGTGTCATCCAAGTTATTTTCAGTTTACTTCTTTAAAAGGAAAGTCATTTTAAAGAGTACTTACACTTCTGTGAAAGAAAATTAAATTTTGGGACTCCAAATTAAAATTTAGCCAAAGGGAAAAGTCAAGCTGGGAACTGGGTCACGCAAACCTGCCTCCATGTTTTGCAGGGTTCCTAAATAAGATGGCTGCAAGATGAAAAGCTACATGCCTCCTGCATATTTTGCCCACAAGGAAATTCCTAGTGAGCTGCAAGATCTTTACCCTAAGGTGTTTCTGTTAAAATTTCACCACGGCAATGATAGCTTATCTTTATAGGTGCAGTCACCTCTGGCCCACCAGACACAAATGAGTATCTGATTGTTCCCCTGCCCCATTTTGTCTATGTTATCTTATGTAAAATGCAGATTCCCTTCATTTTTCCTCTGCCCCAATTGTCTGTCACCTTATGTAAAAAGATGCAGATTCACTGTACCAGACAAAGGCATGAAAATCCTTACCTGCCTCTTACATAAAAATTGTGTACTTCTCAATATCTCGCCCTTTTCCCTTTAAATTTGGAGCCCCCAAAATTATCTTCAGAGAAAGGCATAGACCTGTCTCCTGGGCATGCATCCTTAACTTTGACAAATCTTCTAAAATGGTTGAGACTTGTCTTGCCATTTTTCTTGATGGGCACTTCCAACTGATAGGGAAATGTTACACATACAAAAAACAGAGAAGCCTTAGAGACCCTGGAAGGGAATTCAGAGGGAAGTTGTCCAGAGATGAAAAGATAAGACCATGCAAAACTTTGCATGAAGGATATTTTTAGGCACTGTGGTTATTCGCAAGACTGGGGGAAAGTGGAACTGAGATTCCAGTGCACATGCATTTGCTTCCTGTTCAAGGCTGGAGTCCCCATGTGAAATGTGAACTTACAAGACGACTGCCTTATCATGCATTCTGGTAAATCTTTTCAGAGTAAGTGGTGTCACAAACCATAGAGACCTTGATTTCTAAGTTCACTTCCTTGTTAAAATATTCCAACAGCTCAGAATCAGCGGCCTGAAATCTCTTTCTAATTTAACCGGGGTCCACAACTGGTCCAGTGGCCACATAATTGCTCTGACTTTATTTTTTTAAAAGTAGGGTGGGATACATGTATTTTGAATTTGAATAGCTGCTCAATTCATTTTTAGGACATACATATTTGATGCAAGGACCACAGATTCACTGAAACAATACCTCTGTTGTCATTGTATTCATTTCCATTTCTTACTCTCAACCTCTAGAAGAAATTTTTTTTGTTAAGCTATAATTTACAGGCTAGTGCATTTTGACTTTGTGTGTACATAAGTACATACATGCATTTACACAGACAGAGACGGATCGCTGGCTGGCTGGATGCATGGACAGATGGAAGGACGGATGGATAGATAGATAGATAGACAGATAATGGATACATGGATGGAGAAATACATAAATGGATGGATAGATGGATTGATAAATGGATGGATGGATGGACAGACGGACGGACGGACAGATGGATGGATGGATGCATGCATGCATGCATGCATGGATACATAAATGGATGGATGGATGGATGATGGATGGATGGACAGATGGATGGACGGACAGACGGACAGGCAGACAGATGGATGGATACATGGATGGATAGATACATAAATAGATGGATGGATGGAGTGATAGATAAATGGATGGATCGATGGATAGATAAATAAATGGATGGATGGAGTGATAGATAAATGGATGGATGGATGGATCAATGGATAGATACATAAATAGATGGATGGATGGATGGACGGATGGACAGACAGAAGAACAGACGGGTGGATGGATAGATGGATTGATAGATACATAAATGGATAGTTGGATGGATGGATAGATAAATGGATGGATGGATAGATAGATAGATTATAGATTTGCTTTTTCCTCTCTTCTTACTGTGTATTTGTTATACATCATTCACATTTTCACCCATTGAGGAATCCTGCATTCCAAAGTTTAAACTCTGTAACGTCAGAATACTTACTCATTACAGAGAGCCTCTCCATGCAATCTTACAGAGAAATCTTGCTTTGCAGTTTTAAATGGTGTCTTTCAGTGTGTCTAGCCACTAACTTCTCCTCCATGGCAGCAATCTTAATATCATTAGGAAGCTAGTTAGGAAGAGGCCCCACCCAAGACCTGCAGAACAAGAATCTGCATTTTAACTAGATGCCACAGCAATCTGTGTGCATATTAAATTTGAGAAACAGGTAACTCATATCCTAATCAGCTTTAGGTCACAAACATTCAGAAGCAGTCACAAAGCAAATTTTTAAAAATGGGTGAAATAAATCGGTTCAATGACAAAGTCACAAAATAAAACATTGTCCTGAAGGGAGTTAATCTAACACAAGAGGAAACTGAATTTATTACAACTAGTCAGGATGAGAGGATGGCTCAGGAGGTCTGCAAATATTGTATATATTTCCTGCCTGATTTTGTGTCCATAGTTTATTACATATGCCTCAATCCTCACATGAAATTTACTGATATGGTTGGATATTTGCCTCCCAGACTGGCTTAGGAGCTTTTTAAGTATGGGGACTGCATTTGCCAGTGCTTGTCTGTGTAAGTGCTCAATACATCGAATTGAAATAAATGTCACATTTTATTCAATCGTAAAAAAAAAAAAAAAGACAGCAGCTGATGTCTTCATGGTCTCTGAATGATCTATGAAAAGCACAGCTCTGTGTCTCCTACCCCCCACTGCTCACCTGAAAGGCTATTAACACTGAAGCTGTCAGCATGACACCTGGGTTTCTGCAGCTAGCTGACAAGCTGCACAGCTGCCAATGATCCTTTATACGATCGCACCTGGAAAGCTGTTTCACGATCAATTCAAGAATGCTCTGAAACCAGCAACTGCATTGAGTTGCTCTATTTTCTGTACCTGACACTTGATAGTCCCAGTGAGACAGAGCAGGGCCCTCTGCCGCACCCCCGCGCTGAGCATGAAAATAAAGGAAAATCTTGAGTTCTTTCAGGGGAGACTCCAGGCACCTAGCTGGCCCTGAGGAGTAAATGAGCAACTTGACAAGCAAGAAGGTAGCTTAAAACAATAGCCAAGGAAGCTAGAGTCATGAGATGTTCAGTTACCTGTAGAAACTAAAAATAACATCTTAACATATGCCCCTCAGTTGTTTTTCAGAAATCTAGACCTCTACCAAACGGATCCTCTGCCACGTAGACCTCAGATACAGGGGAATTGAAGACTGAACCCTGACCTCCCATTTTTGTTCGAAATTTCTTCCTGAGGGGCCTGGGAAGCCCACAAGCCAGACTGAACATTTCTTTCTGTTGACCACAAAATTTTAGACAAAGCTTCCCTTTCTTAACCAATTGCAAATCAGAAAATCGTCAAATCCACTTGTGACCCTTAAGCCTCCACTTCAATATATCCTGCCCTTTTAGGTCAAACTGATGCATAACCTCCATGTATTGGTTCTGATTTTCCCTGTAGCTTCTGTTTTCCTGAAATCCACCCCTGCCTTTAAAAATCCTTGCTTGCAAGCCATCAGGGACGTCAGGACTTAAGCATGAACTGCCCGATTTTCCTCACTTGGCACCTTGCAAATAAGCACCCTCGCTTCTCCCACTGCAAAACTTTGCACTTACATTTGAATCCTGAATTCTAACTTAGACCATAGAGGGCAAATCTTTCTGGCTATGTGGACAGAGAACATGACGAAAAGCCTCAGGGTTTTTGATCTGCCCTTACATGGATGGATATGTCTTTCAGGAGCATATGTGTCCAGCCTCACACCTGGAACCTTCTTACTTCTCAAAACCTCCCTGCCTTTGTCCTAATCTGTGTAGAGATTCTAATCTTATCCAGTCCCATGAGCTTTGCCCTGCCCTGTGGGAGCTCAAGGGTAAGAGGTGTCACTAAATGAGGGTTACTGGCACCTGTCTCATTATCTCTCCTGCAAAAAATTCCTGGAGCTCAGTGTTTTAAATCTGCAAACACAAGTCCACAATATGATTTTTTTTTTACTGGGGTACAATATGCATTGCATACAAGTGATGATTAATATTGAGTGTCAACTTGAGTGGATTGAAGGATGCAAAGTATTGTTCCTGGGTGTGTCTGTGAGGGTGTTGCCAGAGGAGACTAACATTTGAGTCAGTGGACTGGGAGAGACAGACCCGCCTCAATCTGGGTGGGCATCATCTCATCAGCTGCCAGCATGGCTAGAATAAAAAGCAGGCAGAGGAACATGGACAGACTAGACTGGCTTAGTCTTTCGGCCTCCATCTTTCTCCCATGCTAGATGCTTCCTGTCCTTGAACATCGGACTCCAGGTTCTTCAGCTTTGGGACTTTTAGACCTTCAACCACAGACCAAAGGCTGCACTGTCGGCTTCCCTATTTTTGAGGTTTTGGGACTTGGACTGTCTTTATACTCCTCAGCTTGCAGACGGCCTATTGTGGGACTTCACCTTGTGATTGTGTGAGTTAATATTCCTTAATAAACTCCCCTTTATATGTACATCTATCCTATTAGTTCTGTCCCTCTAGATAACCCTGACTAACACATTTTACTATTTTAACCACCAGTGTACAGTTCAGAGGCATTAAGAACATTCACATTGATATCCGTCCACCACCATTCACCCACAGAACTTTGTCTTCATCCCAAACTTAAATTCTGCATTCTTTAAATATGAATTCCCCATTCTCCCTCCCCCTTCCCCTTTCCCCTGGCAACCATCCTATGAATTTGACTGTTCCAGGTACCTCCTGTAAGTGGAATCACAGAATAGCTGTCCTTTTGTATCTGGCTTATTTCACTTAGCATAATGTCCTCAAGGTTCATCTATGTTGTAGCCTGTGTCAGAATTCCCTTTTTTAAGGTTGAATAATCTGTTATTCATATATGCCACATTATGTTTATCCATTCCTCCCTTTGATGGGCACTTGAGTTACTTCTACCTTTTGGCTATTGGGAATAGTGCCGCTATGAACCTGGATGTACAAATACCTGTTCAGGTTCCTGCTTTCAAATTTCAGGGTAACTGTGCAAAGATTTTAGCTTTTCCACAACCTGTATGAAGGTGATACTGGTGATAGCAGGACTCATTTGCTCAAGGACTTAAAATTCCTGATACTGAATTTCTTCCCCTGTCCGTGAGAATCAACAGTACAATTCTACAAAGATTAACTTACATCAAAATTGAAAGATGTGAGTGAGAATATTTTGAAAGCAACAAAACAAGGAAAAAAGTTAAAGCTGTGCCTACTGCTATTATATCCAGAAGTGATATGGCTCTGATGACTAGTGGGACACCAGGTTCTTGTCTCATGTTGAATTAGATAAAACAATATGGACACACGTGGAGTGGTTTTAAGGAGCGGAGAGTTTAATAGGCAAGAAAGAAAAGAGAAAGCAGAAGGAAGAGGCTCCCCAGTACAGAGACAGAGGGAGGGGGTCTCCAAAGCCAAAAGAGGAGACCCCAAGTGCCATGGTTACCAGCCAGTTTTATAAGGAGGCTGGAGGAGGCGGTATCTGATTTGCACAGGGCTCAGGAAATTGGTTTGACCAGGCATGTCATTCACATAGTCTGTGAAAAAGCTGGCCCCACCGGCCTAGCCTTTTAATATGCAAATGCAGGGCACCATGATGTTCTACACACGTGGGGATATGTGGGGGCAGCCATGTTGCCAGACACCAACCTGGGCAACATAGTGAGACCTCATCTCCAAAAAAAGATAAAAAATTAGCCAGGCTTGGTGGCGCACACCTGTGGTCTCAGCTACTAGGGAGGCTGAGGCAGGAGGATTGCCTGAGCCCAGGAGTTAGGGCTGCAGTGAGTTATGATCACACTGCTGCACTCTGGCATGGATGACAGAACAAGACCCTGTCTCAAAACAAGAAAAAAAAAAAGAAGGCTAACATGAAGCTCATTTCTTCATGCTACTTTATCTGACTTTACTCTGGTAGGCCGACTAATGGCTCTCAAATATGACCAAAACCTAAGATTTGGAATCTGTGAGTCTGGCACCTTACATACAAAAGGAACTTTGCAGATGTGATTTAGTTAAAGATCTTGAGATGGAGAAAGTACACTAGGTTTTCTGAGTGGATCCAATATCATCATAAGTCCTTCTAAGCTGAAGGCAGGAGGGTCAGCGTCAGAGAGAGGGGTTTTCAGGGTTGACACAAAGGTCAGAGAGAGAGGTTGGATTCTCTAGAGAATGGAAAAGGCAAGAAAACTGATCATCCCTAAAATCTTCTAGAAGATACAGAGCCCTGTGGATCTATTTTAGCCTCTGGTCTTAGAGTATGAGATAATAAATTTGTCTTGTTTTAAGTGACTAAGTTTGTGGCTAAGTTTGTTATAGCACTTAATACATTTAAAATACAATAATGCTATTACTATTTTTTTGGAATTATTTAAAGGTAAATTTAACTTATAGCAGAAAATGTGTATTTTCCATAAGTATTAATAATAAATGAAAATATCTTTATGTCTTGCCTTCTCATCCTGACTGTGAGCTTAGGAGTGGAGGATTTTTGTCTCTATTTTTAATTTCTTTCTTTTTTTTTTTTTTTTTTTCTCTCAGATCGAGTCTTGCTCTGTTGCCCAGGCTGGAGTGCAGTGGCGCAATCTCAGCTCACTGCAACCTCTGCCTCCCGGGTTCAAGCAATTCTCCTGCCTCAACCTCCCGAGTAGCTTGGATTACAGTCGCCTGCCACCACACCCAGCTAATTTTTGTATTTTTACTGGAGATGGAGTTTCCCCATGTTGGCCAGGCTGGTCTTGAACTCCTGACCTCAGGTGATCTGCCCACTTCAGCCTTCCAAAGTGCTGGGATTACAGGCATAAGCCACCACGCCCGGCCTCTATTTTTAATTTTTAAGACTAACTTATTTATGTAGGATAGTAAAATAAACAGTTTCTTTCAAATATGAATTATAAGGGTAGTTTCCACATGCCCTGTTTTTTTGCCATCCTGGGTAAAAGACCATCACGGACTTAAGAGGGTTGATATCAGGCAACCCTCATAGACTTTTGGAAACTTTTTATTTGAAACAGTTATGGATTCACAGGAAGTTGCAAAAACAAAAAAAAGATAAAAGTTCAGTGAGGTTGTAGTTATTCTTTGTTCCATTGCCCCCAATGGTAGCATCCTGCATAACTATAGTACAATAACACAACTAGAAAATTGGCATTGATACAACATAGAGACTTCATTTAGAATTTATATACACGTGTGTCTGTGTTTGTGCGTGTGTGTGTGTGTGTGAGAGAGAGAGTTTTATCACATGCATATATTTATGTAATCTCTACCACCACCAATATATAGAACTACTCCATGGCCACAAACACCTCCCTCTAAGGGGATTATTGTAATCTCAGCAGTCCCCACACTCTGTCCTTCATGCCTGGCAACCACTAGCCAGTTCTGTCTATAATCTTTTCCTGTCATTTACGGCAGCACAGATGGAACTGGAGGACATTATGCTAAGTGAAATAAGACAGGAACAGAAAGCCAAACACTGCATGTTCTCACTCAAATGTGGATGCTAAAAAATAGCCGATCTCATAGAAGTAAAAAGTAAACAGAAGATACCGGAGGCTGGGAAGAGAAGTGGGAAAGGGGGGAAGGAGATATTTGTTAAAGGACACAAAATTACAACTACATAGGAGGAATAAGATCTAGTGTTCTATAGCCCTGGAAGGTGACTATAGTTAACAATAATGTGTTATATAGTTTCATATAGCTGAAAGGAGGATATTAATGTTCCTAACAAAAATAAAAAAATAAATGTTTGAGACAATGCATATGCTAATTACTCTGATCTGATCACTGTATATCAGAATATGACTATGTGACCCATGAATATGTATAATTATTATTTGCCAAATAAAATAAAATAAAAACGTTATGCAAAGGGAAGCATATATAATCTTCTGAGAAGTTTGTTATTTTTTTCCCACTTAGCATCATGCTCTGGTTTTCATTTTATGTTGCTTTTCGGAAACGTGCTGCAGTGAGGAAACCCAGAGGAGTCAAGGTGAGATGATCTGGGATATGTCACTTAGGAGAGCTGGTCACCCACCTGCTTGACTGTTGATCTAAAAAAGTCAACAGATTTCCTGATCTAAAAGAAAAATGGGAATAATATCTGTCTTAGTTCTGGCTGCCGTAACACAAATACCATTTACAGGGCGACTTATATACAATAGGCATTTATTGCTCACAGTTCTGGAGGCTCGAAGTCCAAAATCAAAGTGTGGCAGATCCAGTGTCTGTTGAGGACCCATTTCCTGGTTCCTAGATGGTGCCTTCTCACTGTGTCCTCACATGGGGGAAGGGGCGAGGGCACTCATTCATGGAGGCTTCACCCTGATGACCTAATCACCTCCCCAAAACCCCACCTCATAATACCATCACCTTGTGGGTAAGGACTTCGATATATGAATTGATGGGGGAAAAACATGAAGTCCATAACAATATCTTATTACAGAATAGCGCGAGGATTGAATGAATCAATGCATGTCAAACTCTGACTAGACAGTTGGTTACAAGTAAGATGTCAATTAACATTAGCTATCTCCTGAGTGCCAAGCTTATATGTACATGATCTGAAATGTATATTTGCTGTTGATTAATTGATACGTACTCATCTGGTTTTATTTGAGTACACATTTGAAGACTCAAAGCGTGTAGTGTAATGCATTTTTCCACACTGAGAACAGAGGACAAAAGTCATTAGTGTCTTCATTGCTATACACAATGTAAAAATTTCTATGATTTTGAGTGGATTCATATGCTTTCTGGTGGCACCCTAGTTACATAGTGTTACTACTGTGAATTTGGACCCAAGTATTGAGAAAAATTATGGGTAGTAAGACGATGCCTTTTCTGTAGAAAACAACCTGCCTTCCCATTGTCACTTCCCGGCGTGTAGGACACAGACCTTGCTGCGATTGTGTTATTTCTGCTCCATCAGTTAACACCTACAGATAGAAACACAGGCATGATTTATCACAGAACACTAGCTGACAGCAATCCGTTGGAAACATTTAATACACAGTCGTTGCAAAGGAGAAAATGGTGTAACTCTGGAAATGCAAAAGTGGGGCCGTGGTTTCTTTTAAATAATCCATGTTTTCTAGAGCCTGCGAGACAAATTACTTAAAACACATCATTCACACTCATATTGGTAATTAAAAATACCAGCCTGTAATCTAAAGGTGTAAAAGAGAGTGAGAGAGAGAGAGGAGAGAGAGTGAGAGAGAGAGGAGAGAGAGAGAGAGAGAGAGAGAATGAATGAATGAATCTTGGACATTGTTTTGATCCTTACCACAACATCTCAAAAGAAAAGGCAAATATAACTTTAAGACACGTTAATATTGAGTTTTAACATAGTGAAATACAAATTATCTGGGCAATTTGAAAGAGGGCATTATGAATTAATAGGATACATGAATTATAAAATTTTTCCTTGTTATCAAGTTATTTCCAAGAGCAGAGAGTAACTATGTATAGGCCATTAAAGGATTTCCTTGTAGGTTCACTTAGGAGAACCTGTTTACGAAAGTAAAAGATATGATTTAATAGTAACATACTAGCACTTGAGACTTAGTTGAGATTTCTTTTTTAGTTTCTACTATTCTAAGATGGTTTAAGTACTCAGAAATATGTTATTACTTTTTCAAGCAAGTTGTTTAAAGAAGTGTATGAACGTCAACCCAACTCCTGTTTCAGGGATGACAAATCTGTCATTGATTAAATCTGAATTAATTAGTCATTTGGCATAGACACTACCAATGAATGAATTCTATGCATATGTTGTTTCTTCAGTTACTCAAGGTTTATTTAACTGAGTTGAGATGGGGCTTCACATTTTTGATTAAAATAACTGTAGCAATCCATCTTTCAATTATGGTTTTTAATCATAGAAATATGCTAGAGCTATCTATGAAAAAGAGTAAAAGCATATTATCTTATTCTCATTACTTCTTTTGTAAAAGCTATTAAGTTTGTTAACACTGGTTATGTGCACATATGTCTTACTTGTATGATGCTTGAAGTGTATGCCCTTATAATTTTTCATTTCTTTTGCTAAATATATTTTTAAAAATAGTTTGACATTTACCTCTTTGTCCTTGGGAGGTCATTCTTTTGCTGATAGAACAGTACTATTTTTACATTCCAAATGCGTTTCTACCTATTTTATAAGAAATCCCTTTTTCTTACTAAAAAAATAATTTAGGTGTCCTTCAGGTTTTGCCTTTCGTATGTCACAACCCAGCTGAGGAAATTCTTTGTCCCAGATAAATCCCATACTATCCCCAACCTGTATGGTGTTCCTTCACTTGTCTTGCCCTTTAAACTAATACAACACAGATATTCACCTCCCCCTGGAATTAACCATATTCTCAAGGCTACCAAGCACCAATCTTTATTACCAAGAACTGTTGACTAATATCCACAACTTATAAACCTTCATATAACATTTTCTGTTCTGCACTGCCTGTAATCACATGAATACTCTTTGGTAAATTAAAATAAACCAAAAAAAATTTCCTGCTGGTAGACAGAGAGATGTTTCATAAAGCGGACTATATTTGTAACTGTACAGTGTTTTATCAGTGCATTGACACTGACTCAAACAAATTATATCACAGGTGCTTTTCTTTCATGCCTTAAGCATCACATTTGACAAATGTAACTTCTGCATGGAGAGTCTATTCTCCAGTTATGTTATGTCTACTGCTAGGAAAAGCATGGCTCAGAAATGGGTTAAGTTTACTATCATCCTTAACATACTGCTTTAGTTAAAGCATGTCACTCTTTGCAGATGTCAAATAAGGTGAGACGTTTATAAGGTTCCTCAGATGTTTCAGATGCCCTTTCAAGCTAATTAATTAGTTCTGCTCACTTGAAGGCCAAGGGCTTAATTGCAGTTTTTCTGTTCAGGTGAAATAAAGTAACTTTTAATATCTGCCCATAAGGGAGTATCCTGCAGTGGTTTCTCCTTCATGGATTAAAATGAGATGGGATGTCTGTGACCCAAAAGCCTTATCTAATATTAATTATGAACTACTGAAGGTCATCAGAGACTTAAGGAGAGTTTGGCAATAGGTGAGTGGCAGGGATTTAGGATTTCTCTGAATATGTGACCACTGGCTGCTTTCCCTTAGTAAATTTTTAATAACATCTTAATGGCCAGTTTCATAATGTCTAAATTAACAGTAAATGCAACAGCTGTTGCAGCCTTCAGCCGTCACAAGAAGCCCGTGTCTCAGATGAAGCGGGGCATTGGTTCAGTGTGGCTACATCCGGGGATATTTTTGGATCATGTTCAGCACTATCCTTTGCCCAAGGTTATCCCTTGAAAACATCCTACCATAGGTTCATAAAATGTTCTAATTAACAGGGAATACTGGGAACACCGAGTTTGGAGAAGGCTTAACATACATCTGGACTTAGCGGTCCCTGGGTCAGTGTTAAAAGTGCAAATGCTGTATGGTAAAGGATTTCCATTTTTCAGTATTTATCCTCTGGAATAGGGGTACTTCCATATTGCAAAGCATGAATATAGTATGTGTGTAGAATAAATGCACACAGGCTGGTGTACAGAGGGTCACGGTGCAATAAGATGACAGTAGGTTATCTTTAAATGAAAATCTGTATATAATTGCAGTAAGTTCTGCATGTAGCCATGTGCCATTGAAATATACCAGCTTCAAACAGATATGTGCTCTAAGGTCAAAATACACACCAAATTTCAAAACTCTAGTAGGAAAGAAAGAATACAAACTATTTCATTAACGATGTTTTATACTGATTACATATTGACCTAGTAATATTTTGTATACATTTGGTTCCATAAAATATATTTTAAAAATTAATTTCTCCCATTCTTTTTTATTGTTTTAATGTTACTACTTGAAAATTTAAGGTTACATATGTGGCTCACATTTCTAACGGCAGTGCTAGACTAAAGGATATGTACACAGATTTTATTGCAATAGCTCTTATTGCAATTGTATACAGATTTTTATTTTTATCATCAGTTAAAGGAAACATTATAAGCAAGTTAAGAGCCCATCACTGGGAAAATTGTTAAACCGCTTACAGCACAACTATGCCATGGAATTTTACAAAGTGTGTAAGGAAGTGATGTATATTCATATCACTTGACAAGAAACCTATGTAAATTACAGTGTCCAGTGAACAAACAAAAGATACCAAAATAGTACATAAAGTAGGGCAGTGGAAATGGTAGAAAGTTTAAAGTGACTTTCATGATTTCATTGTACTTTTATATATATAATAATACATATTTAATATTATATATAGATGTAGATATAATATTAGCCTATTTTCATCTGCTGTAAAGAACTGCCCAAGACTGGGTAATTTATGAAGGAAAGACGTTTAATTGACTCACAGTTCAGCATGGCAGGGGAGGCCTCGGGAAACTTACACTCACGGTGGAAGGCAAAGGGAAGCAAAGCACCTTCTTTGCAAGGCGGCAAGAAGGAGAATGCCAAGCAAAGGAGGAAGAGCACCTTCTAAAATCATCAGATCTTGTGAGAACTCACTCACTATCACAAGAACAGTGTGTGGGAACCGCCCCCATTATACACCTGCTCTCTCCCTTGACGTGGGGATTATGGGGATTATAAATTCAAGATGAGATTTGGGTGGTGACACAAAGCCTAACCATATCATACATATATATATAAAACCATATATATATAACCACATATATGTAACCATATATACATAACCATATATATATAACCATATATATATTTTTTAATATTTAAAAGGGTATGACTTTACATATTACTTTTTTTGTTTTTGAGACAGAGTCTCACTGTGTCACCTAGGCTGGAGTACAGTGGCACAATGACAGCTCACTGCAGCCTCAAACTCCTAGGCTCAAGGGATCCTCCCACCTCAGCCTCCCAAGTAGGTGAGACTACAGGTGTGTGCCACCATGCTGGCCAGTTTTTAACTTTATTTTAAAGAAAAGTTATGGGGTCTCACCATCTTGCCCAGTCTGGTCTGGAACTCCTGGTCTCAAGTGATCTTCCCACCTCAGCCTCTCAAAGTTCTGCATTTATAGGCAAGAGCCACCACACCTGATCTATTTCTATATTACTTTGATGAGAATACGTTTAAATGGGATCAACCTCAACATGTTCATTAAGACTGGAATTACATTAGGAAGATCAACTCATTTGGAAGTAGGCTGTCCACATATTGATAATGAGAGCAGAGACAGCCCATCTTTAAAAAGAACAATTGATAATACCTCTCTAAATTAGAAATATCTATTACCTTTGATTCAGGAATTTCAATGTCTAGGAATCCATCCTGTTATACCAGATCATGTGTGAAATGAACTACTAGTATTAATTTATTGCAACGTTATTTGTAATGGCATAAAACTGGCAATACCATAAATGTCAATTAATGCAAGGTGGCTTAACTAAATTTTGGTATTATCCAAGAAAAAGTGTGAGGCAGTTTTGTATGTAGCAATATGGGAGGCTCTAGAATATGTGCTATTAAGTAGAAAACAAAAAGATATGTAATTTGCATTTGGCATGATACTACTTGCGTAAAATACACATATTCACATATATTTGTTTATGTATTATGTATAATATGCATATATGCATATATTAAATCATGATATATAATATTTTTATACTTACATGTCCAAATAGATATGTGCCCAATTTTGTAATGCCTAGATTTGGTGTGTACATAAAATCATGCATAAAACTTGTTGAAAATTCAGAATTAGCACACATTACTTGCATCAAGTGTGCCCTCCGCCTTTCTCTATAGGACCCCAGAGCTGCCTGAATGAAGAGAACTGCAGACCCCTGGAGGCAACCTCTCTCCACTATATGCACAAGCTTTCTGAGCTTAGAATTGATCTCTTTAAGCTGAATATGCAAAGTCATGGCCCGAGCTAATGGCTGTGAACCTCCAAAATCTGAGATAGGTCTCAGTTAATTTAGAAAGTTTATGTTGCCAAGGTTGAGGACACGCACCCGTGACACAGCCTCAGGAAGTCCTGATGACATGTGCCCAAGGTTGATTGCACCCAGAACAATTGCTTCCTCTCTGCCCCTCTTAGTCTTATGCATCCCTAGCCATGCAATTTAGATATCTGCTCTAGTGTCATTTTGTCAGGGAAGTCTCTCTCAACGTTCCCTGATTAGATCAGACCGATTTGAAATGACATTCCTATTTCCTATATGCATTGTACATAATACTTCACGTTGTCATTATAGAGTCATGAAATAATTTAAATAATGAGTTATCTTCAATGCCCACACTCTTAAACACTATGCTGTGCTGATCTTCCTGCATGAATGATGAAAATGATGGTAAAATAAAATGGTACTGTTGATGATGATGGCGGTGGGAATGAATACAAACATTTCTGACGAGTATCATTGCATGAGGTGCCCAAATATATAGGGTGTTAATAATGATGTCTGAAAGAAACTAATATTCAAAGAAAAAAATCTTCCTAAATAAACCATGCAAACACTCTTTGCTCTATTTCATTCTCTCTGTATTAAGGATGCTTTTTCACACAGGGTCTTAAACCATTTATGAGGAAAGCAAATGACTGAGACCTTATGTTGCAATAGCCACACTGCCTCTGAGACAGGAAAATAGGGCCTGGTGGCAGGAAACTTAAGGCCAATTTTTACTGACTCAAGGAAAATCACCACAGTCTGGGGACAGGGAATCTGAGGTCAATTTATACTAACTTCCTAAAAGAAAAAACACTAAGGTCTGGAGACAGGAAACCTAAGGCCAGTTCACACTAACTCCCCAAAACTGAATCAAGAGGAAAACTCCTGGGTCTGGGGACAGGGAACCTATGGCCAATTAAGACAGACTTCCTAAAGCTAAACCAAAAGGGAAAAACCCCATCTCCCCAGACAAAGTAACAAAGGATCAAAGGGTATTCTTGCTGCAACCTTCCCCCTTCCACCATGTCTCAGATGGAAAGGCAGCGTGCCCTGGATTGGCCATGGACCAAACAGGGACCATCTTTTTAACTGCATATGGTGCCAGTTCTCCTCAGCCTTTAATTAACCACAGACCAAATTCTTCATCCAGATAAGAGATAGTTGATAAGAACCTCAAATGGGGTTCTTAAAGCCCAGAAAACTTTGTAACTGGGCCCTTGAGCCATGTACTCAGCCCCACTCCCACCCTGCGGAATACTTTCTCACTTAATAAATTTCACTGGTTCATTTCTGCGTTTCATTCCTCTGCTACTTTTGTTTGTACGTTTTATTCAATTCTTTGTTCAAAAAACACCAAAGACCTAGACAACTCATAGTCAAGAGCTACAGGCTACTAGGTAGCACCTTGGACAGTTCTCCCAAAGCTATTTCCTCCCTCACCTTACCTTTCTCTCTGTGGCAATCTCTCCAGTTTTGGGGGGAATTCTCCAGGAATGAGCACCGTGCAGCCTCGTCAGGAGTATCAAACTGTTAAAGGTCGCATCTTGTCAATAAACGTTGGCTGTGAATAAAAGCACCGCCCTTCCTCCCCAGTAGGTCTTTGATTGCTTTCCTGAGGTGTTGATTGAAACCAAGGAGGACTGTGGCAGCAATTAACACAGACTGGAAGTTGCTAATTGGCTGCTTTCAGGGCAGATTGGATATTCTCTGCTGGTAATCCTTCATATCTCATGCGTTTTAATATGTGGAGCAGGGATGTGTAGAAAACAGACTACGAAGGGGACAGACATCTAAGCCCTGTCTTTTTACATAAAGAAAATGGACAATGAATGTAAGCAGCGTCTGGTTTGCAGCAGGCATATGCGAAATCAATTTCTTTCAGAAAGTCCTATTTAGGAAAAAGAGAGAGATGGAAGAGGGGAAAGAAAACCACAAAGATAACAAGGATGAAGACATTTTATTAAATTGGCTTATTTGGAAATGTGAGTGATTCCCTTTGGTTTTCAAGCCCCTGGAGATAAGGCATTCTATCCTATTCATCTTTCCGTAATCTATAGGGTTTCTGTTCATACATGCTTGCACTGAAGCAATATGCAATACATTGACTCCTAACGAAATCAAAGCACATTTAATTTAGTAGCACCTAAAAGTGCTTGAAATAAACGAATTGCTTTTTTCCCCCCTTAGGGTAAATTCACTGGTTATATATTTTGAGACTTTTGATTTTCTTTTGTTTGAACACAAATGGGCATTGTGTTCAAACAAAAGAAAATCCAAGTTGAAGTTGATTTGACTGAAATGTAGAGCGCCTTTCAACCAAAATTTATAATTTGTCTCAAAGGCAATACCCATAGCCTAGTACTCTCCCTAACAAATAGAACACCCTACACAATCAAAATAACCCCTTCAGCTTTAAAGAATGCCACAGATGTGTGCACGTCCATACACGCATTAAAATGGAGGGAGAAATTTTGGCTATCTGTATGTTAACATGTTTTGGCCTTCAAACACAAAATTCCTTAACCTCTTCCATTTCTCTGAACATAGGGCACTCCTGTGCACATTTCATAGCACTGATAGCCATGGAGATTATAGTTTATTTCTATATAATAATGTGTTGAGTTGGGTGTTTATAAATTGACAAGCTTCCACATGCATTAATTGTAAAATAATGGGATATTTTGTATGAAGAACTCTGCTTAGGTGAAATAATCAAAGAACAATTTTAAGCCCCAGTTCCTAAATAATCTACTTTAAGCGACTTATAAAAGATGATGGAGACCTAGTTTAACTCTTAAAGCAAGCCCTTTAAGAATTAAACTTGGTCTCCATCATCTAAGTCTCCTAAAGCATAACCCAACTTACACTTATTAAATAAACATATTTTCTAACAACACTGAGGCATAATATCCCACACATTTTGCAGCAATCGAAACTTCTGCAAATAGGAAAGTTTCGTATGACACTTTCTTTACTTAGTAGTTTTTTTTTTTTCGACCCTGAAGCAGGCTTTGTTCATTACACAGTAGACACCTAGAAATATTAACAGGGCTGTTGATAAGAACAAATTATTGCAAATTAGTTTAGGTAGAGTAAAAGCTATGCAAGATACATGAAATTTCCACAAGAAATTTAATTAGCATTTGTGGTTTTCCAGAGGGCAGTCAATGACACCCTAAAGGCTAAGCCCCACAAACAGTGCAAAGGATAAGATCTGTAGATGTTGACTAAGAAGTAACAGCCTGTATGAAAGAGGAAAGTGAGAACAAGAAAGAAACAGGAGTAGGGGAAAGGTTAAAATACAGAAGTAAAATGAAGATTTTGTAAATGGAATGTGTCCATAAAACCCTCTTCCCCACAATACCCAGTATTTTCAGTGCCACTTGGAAGGAAAATAAGAAAATTGTTCAAAATGCCATTATGGGCCAGGTGCTTTCAAAGACCTCTCCCAATTCAGTCCTCAAGAAAGCACTTCTAGTCAATTTCACTTCTTATTTCCCAGAACAGCCAAGCTAAAGCAAAGCTAAGTAACTCATTCAGGACACACAGATAAACTCTTGGCCAGCTAGCATCTGGATACCTTACTTGGTCTTTTTTTTTTCTCTCTCTCTGTTTTTGTCCACTATACAGGTGGCATGTCTCAAATTTAAACCAAAGTAAGAAGAGACAGATTGCCCCAATTAGAAGGTGATGATGACCTTCAATTAAAGCAACATTTAAAAGTATAGCTAGGCCGGGCGTGGTGGCTCAAGCCTATAATCCCAGCACTTTGGGAGGCCGGGCAGGTGGATCACATGAGGTCAGGAGTTAAAGACCAGCCTGGCCAACATGGTGAAACCCCATCTTTACTAAAAATACAAAAATTAGCTGAGTGTGGTGGCAGGCACCTGGAACCCCAGCTACTCAGGAAGCTGAGACATAAGAATCACTTGAACCCTGGAGGCGGAGGTTGCAGTGAGCTGAGATATCACCATTGCACTCCAGCCTGGGCAACAGAGCAAGACTCCTTCTCAAAAAAAAAAAAAAAAGTATAGCTACAATAATTTTATGTTTTAATAAGCATGAGGCTGAGCTTTTGTTATTTTCCCAAATTAATTGTGGTAATGGTGACTTCTGCTGTCAGTCATATCAACAAGAGTTGGGAAGTTGCATACATAGAAACTTGCCCAAGTTGCACACAGGCGTTTCACTAACCCAGGGTTTCCTGTATTTTATCAACTTATCTGGTGAACAGTACACCTCCTACCTGGGCATATTTGGATCCTGACTCCAACTTTCTCTTGAAACTCAACAGTCAGGGTTTCCTGCCCACTCTGTACCCCTCAGGGTATCAGACCCTTCAAAGACAGTAAGAGTGCAAAGCCGTAGGTGAAACTGTTCTGATAAGTTGTAGGTAACTGACATCATATTTTCTGCATTGCCATATTAATTTTCAGAGATATGACCCCAGAGAAACAACAACAACCTCGAGAGAGCATAGAAACCATTTTCAAGAATTCAGGGCAACAACAAAGTGCTGTAAGGAAGGCCTGTAAAACATTAGCAGAGATGCTCAGGCAGTCCATCATTATAATGAAAATCCAGAGTCTTTAATTCACTCCAGCCCCTGACACTGCCAAAGATGTAGGAGGGAAAGAGCATTTTAGGTCTAAAAGAGTGCTTCTTTTCCTTCTCTGCATAATGGAGGCAGTAATTTCCCTACTTCCTGCATTTGTCATGAAGAAGAAAAATAAGCAAAAACACTTTGTGAGTAGAAGAGACGTTCCCGGCTCGTTAGTAGCCATATCAGCATGGCATGTGTAGTATTAACCATAGCAGCACAGCACGGATATTGGAAATCCAACAGCTTGCAGCATCAGTCAAAGGATGTATTTGCGCCCACTAACCCTTTCATAGGTTGACATGGTGGTGCATCACTCAGATATTAATTTTAGGATTTATTTGATCAAAGTGTATCTATTACCACATTAGTTAACAAGGCTGGGTAATCACATCACCACCACTAAAATCAAGATAGGGAATAATTGCATCAACCCCCCAAAAGTTCCTACTGGCAAATTATATCTCAGTAAAACTTACCTGTTTTTTTTGTTTGTTTGTTTTTTTTTTGAGACAGAGTCTCGCTCTGTTGCCCAGGCTGGAGTGCAGTGGCGCGATCTTAGCTCGCTGCAAGCTCCGCCTCCCGGGTTCACGCCATTCTCCTGCCTCAGCCTCCCGAGTAGCTGGGACTACAGGCGCCCACCACAACGCCTGGCTAATTTTTTGTATTTTTAGTAGAGACGAGGTTTCACCGTGTAGCCAGGATGGTCTCCATCTCCTGACCTCGTGATCCACCTGCCTTGGCCTCCCAAAGTGCTGGGATTACAGGCGTGAGCCACTGCGCCCGGCCAAAACTTACCTGTTTTGACATGCCAGATATCCCAATGTACTTCACGTCTGTAACAAATGAATAACATAGTGTGAAACTGCTACCAGGTTTGACAAGAGGGCTGGGAAAATATAACACCTTTTTTTATTGTAGGCAATTCATTTTAATAAGTAAGCAACGAGAACAAGTTGTCCTTCTCTAATACCAAACCATATTCAAAGCTAAGGTGAATTCATGCAACTCAAAGTTCATGACAATAACAATTGGTAAGTAAAGTGCCTTAGGTCACTCCTTTTAACCCTGAAAATTTGAGACAGGTCTCAGTTAATTAAGAACATTTATTTTGCCAAGGTTGACGACACAAACCCATGATACCTCAGAAGATCCTCATGACATGTGCCCAAGGTGGTCAGAGCACAGCTTGGTTTTATACATTTTAGGGAGACAAGAGACATCAATCAATATGTGTAAGATGAATATTGATTTGGCCCAGGGAGGTGGAACAACTCAAAGCAAAAGTGGGACAACTCAAAGCGGGGAGGCAGCTTCCAGGCCACAGGTAGGTGAGAGACAAATGATTGCATTCTTTTGAGTTTCTGATGAGCTTCTCCAAAGGAGGCAATCTGATATGCATTTATCTCAGTGAGCACAGGGGTGAGTTTGAATAGAATGGAGGCAGGTTGGCCCTAAGCAGTTCCCAGCTTGAATTTCCCCTTCAGCTTAGTGATTTGGGGCCCCAAGATATTTTCCTTCCACCCTCCCATGAAGAAATACCACTATACCCTATCTCTTCATAATCACAAATAAATTTAAGTATAATGACAACATCCAACTCCAGATGCATTTCCCTTGGCTGCCAAGGGCTCATGTGGAAGCGGAGAATTTTTGTTGGCCAGAGAACCAGATAACCTGGGAGGTTGTGCCATCTCCTGTTCTTTCTAGGGTAGCCCACAGCCCCTGACCCACTCACACAGGATGCAATCCAGGGTCCTGGAGGTTCAGAAAGGACGCCCTGAGGTCAGGGTATTGGCACTGACCCTTATTTCACACATGTGCTTGTGTAACTAGGAAGAAGGGTTGAGTAGAATATTCCATTATTTGGACATCTCCATAAATGAAAACCATATGCATAAAAGATGACAAAATTGACATAAGGCAATAGCCTCCTGATGTGTCTTTTTTCATAAATATCTCCCCACTCCATACCATCCTGCAAACTTCTTCAAGCCTGAACACCATAGTCATCCTCCTAGGGCATACTTCTGACCATATTTGTATTTATCAGTGTCCAACCACTGCAAAATGCCAGCACCAGATTTCACAGTAACACTGGGTCAGGGTATTTTTCTTTAAATCAACATTAGGTAAAATGCTGTTCTTCCCTCTTGGGATATTAACTGATTGCCTACTTCTTTCCCCCTCCCCTCCCCCTGAGACACTAAATCAATGGGTACTTCAAGCTAGAACCTAAATGATTCATTCTTTGTGACATCTCCACTAACGCTTCAAATCGTAATTAATATAGGCTTTCTCCTGAGCTTGCTTTCTTCCTTTCTCTCTTTCTTCCCCTCCTTCCTCCCTCTGTTTGCCCTTTCCTTCCTTCGTCTTTCCCTTCCTTTTTATCCCTTCTTCCTTCTTTCCTTCCTTCCCTCCCTCCCTCTCTTCCTTCCTGCCTTTTTCCCCTCCCCTCCCTCCCCTCCTTCTTTCCTTTCTCCTTTCCCTCCTTCTTCCCTCCTAACCTTCCTTCTTTCCTTCATTCCCTCCCTCCCTCCCTTCCTTCCTTTCTCACTTTTTCCCAACCTTCCCTCCCCCGCCTCCCTCCCTTCCTTCCTTCTTTCCTTCATTCCCTCCCTCCCAGTCTTCCTTCCTTTCTTCTTTCCTTCATTCCCTCCCTCCCTCTCTTCCTTCCTGTCTCACTTTTTCCCAACCTTCCCTCCCTCCCTCCCTTCCTTCCTTCCTCCCTCTTTCCCTCCTTCCCTCCCTCCCTCCCTTTCTTTCTCCTTTCCCTCCTTCCTACCTCCCAACCTTCCTTCTTTCCTTCATTCCCTCACTCTCTTCCTTCTTTCCTTCTTTTCTGTCTGTCTCTCTTCCTTTTTTCTCTTCTTTGATTTTCCTCACTTTCTTCCTGATTTCTTACTGATTTTATTAAACATCTATTATGCAACAGGCATTGGGATTGAAAAAAAAGTTTAAAAACTTTCCACCAAGGAGTCTACATACTACGGAGAAACACTTACAAAGAAATGACTGTAACATTTACTACTAAGTCATTTTCAGATTTATTACCATGATTGCAACATTGTGTATTTTACATCTTTGTACTTCTCAGTCATTGCTTTAAACAGCATCTTCTTATTCATCTTTGTTTTCACAACGGGTCCTATGTGTGTTCTTTTTAGGCTGATTGCTCCAATAGTTCTTCAGGTGAAATACTGATCAAATTGAATAAACACAGTGTGATGCCTGCCTTTTTACATGAAAACAGCAAATCATAGATTTGATACAGCCCCTACCACTTTCATATCTAAATAATTGCAACATAGTGTATTTAGCGTAATGAGTTGTATAAACACACTAGAGTTATGCCAAAATGTTCAGGAAAGAGAACGAACAGTGCTAAGCAATTACTTTGCAGCTCCTGGAGCATGTTTCTAATGTCTCAAGATTTGGGGTCTTCACAACATAATCACTATGGAACACCTTCATGTTTTTAAGAGTCTAGGAGGCTAATTTGTCATCCTGAGGAAATTGCTCTAATTTATACTGAATGTCATTAGCTTCCTCCATGAAAATAGCAGTAGGCATCCATTGGCAGGGCTATCACCTGTGGGCACTGCACCTACCTACAGATTCAGGTGTGTTGCAGGATTGCGTGACGCACTGGCTGCCTTTTCAGACATTCAAAGAGCTAATGAACTATGATGTGTTGGAAAGAACACACTACTTAAGTTAAAAATACCCAATGATATGGTTTGGCTGTGTCCCCACCCAAATCTCATCTTGAATTGTAGCTCCCATAATTCCAACCTCTCATGGGAGGCACCCAGTGGAAGGTAATTGAATCATGGGGGCAGTCTTCCCCCATACTGTTCTCCTGGTAGTGAATAAGTCTCATGAGATTTGATGCTTTTTATAAAGTGGAGTTCCCTTGCACAAGCTCTCTTGATGGCTGCCATCTAAGACATATGTTTGCTCTTCCTTCGTCTTCTGCCATGATTGTGAGACCTCCCCAGCCATGTGGAACTGTGAGTCCATTAAACTTCTTTCCTTTATAAATTGCCCAGTCTTGGGTATGTATTTATTAGCAGTGTGAGAACAGACTAATACATCCAGAGTGGAATTATACCTTGAACTTATTGTCCAACCTGAGTTAAAACAAATTCTTCCCTAAATGTAGGAGACCTATTGTACAACCTGGTGACTATAGTTAATAACAATGTAGTGTATACTTGAAAATTGCTGAGAGAGTAGATTTTAAGTGTTCTCACCACACACCCACAGACAAAATGATAAGCATGTGATGTAGACATATGTTAATTATCTCAATTTAGACATTCCACAATGTATACCTATTTAAAAACATCATGGTCTACACCATAAATATATGCAATTTTCATTTGTCAGTTAAAAAATTAATTAACAAAAACATATTCCTTTCTTTAGATTTCAGTTATCTCAACAGTAAAATAATATATCATACCTACCTCTCAGACCTGTTTGACAATCAAATGAAGTTGTTATATATATGTATGTATGTTGGTGTGTGTGTGTGTGTGTGTATTATTCCATTTTCACATAGCTATAGAGATACTACCTGAGACTGGGTAATTTATAAACAAAAGAGGTTTAATTGATTCACAGTTACACATGGCTGGGGAGGCCTCAGGAAACTTACAAGTATGGTGGAAGGCAAATGCGAAACAAGTATCTTCTTCCCAAGGTGGCAGGAGAGAGAGAGAGAAAAGGGGGAAGTGCCAGAAACTTATCAAACAACCAGATCTCATGAGGACTCACTCACTAGAATGAGAAAAGCATGAGGGAAACCGCCCCCATGATCCAGTCACCTCCCACCAGGCCTCTCCTTCAACACCTGGCGATTACAACTTGAGATGAGATTTGGGTGGGGACACAGCCAAACCATATCATTCTGCCCCGGCCCCTCCTAAATCTCACGTCCTTTTCACATTTCAAAACCAATCATGCCTTCCCAACAATCCTCCAAACTCTTAACTCATTCCAGCATTAACTCAAAAGTCCAAGTCCAAAGTCTCATCTGAGATAAGGCAAGTCCTTTCTGCCTATGAGCCTGTAAAATCAAAAGCAAGTTATTTTCTTTCTAGATACAACGAAGCTACAGGAATAGGTAAATATTCCCATTCCAGATAGGAGAAATTGACCAAAACAAAGGGGCCATAGGCTCTGTGCAAGTCCAAAACCCAGCCAGGCAGTCAGTAAATCTTAAAGCTCCAAAATCTCCTCTGACTTCATGTCTCACATCCAGGACATGCTGATTACAAGAGGTGGGCTCCCATGGCCTTGGGAAGCTTCACCCCCATGGCTTTGCAGGGCACAGGCCCTGCACCTGCTTTCTTAGGCTGGCATTGTGTGCCTGTGGCTTTCCAGGTGCATGGTGCAAGCTGTTGGTGGATCTACCTTTCTGGGGTCTGGAATATGGTGGCCCTCTTCTCACAGCTCCACTAGGCAGTGCTCCAGTGGGGACTCTGTGTGGGGGCTCCAATCCCACATTTCCCTTTGACACTGCCCTAGCAGAGGCTCTCCGTGATTGCCCCACCCCTGCAGCAGACTTCTGGGTGGACATCCAGGCATTTCCATACATCCTCTTGAATCTAGGCAGAGGATCCCAAACCTCGATTCTTGACTTCCGTGCACCCACAGGCCCAACACCACGTGGAAGTCACCAAGGCTTGAGACTTGCTCCCTCTGAAGTCATGGCCTGAGCTATAACTTGGCCTCTTCTAACCATGGCTGGAGCTAGAGCAGCTGGGATGCAGAGTGCCATGTCCCAAGGCTACACAGAGCAGCAGGGCCCTGGGCCTGGCCCATGAAACCATTTTTGTATTTGTATGTGTTCTTATTTTGGCATTGTAAAATTTCTTTACATATTCTGTATAGGAGTCCTTTCTCCTATACAGAAGTTACAAAAGCTACAAGTTTTGCTAAAAATTTCTCTCATTCAGTAGCCTGACTTTTCTTTAAAATGTCCTTTGAAAATAAGTTTTTCATTTTGATAAATTTTAATTAATTAATTTTATCTTTGGTGACCCAAAGATATCTTTTGTGTTCTAAGAAATCTTTGCTTCACACAATTCATAAAAATATTATCCTACATTTTCTTCCAAAAGTTTTGTTTTAGGGTTTCCATTTTGATCTATGACACATATCAAGTTAATTTTTCATTTTTCATATGGTAAGGAAATTTGTTCAGATTTTGTTTCATTTGTTTTGCATATAGATGTGCAATTATTCCAGCACCCTTTATTGAAAGTAAAGTAAAGAAAGAGAGTATCATCTCTCCTAAATGGCTTTGATATTTGTATCCAATATTAATTTATATATGTAGATCATTTCTGGCTGCTTAATTCTGGTCCAAAACTGATGGGTCTATTCTTCTGTCAGTAATGAGCTGTCTTGAATACTGTAGTAAGACATATAATCAGGGAAAATGACTTTCCACCTTTCTTGTTTCTATTTTTCCAACTTGTTTTGATTATTCTCGGTTAGCAGTTTTCACATTTTAGGAGTATCTGTCAAGTTTTCTAAAATCCTTGCTGTGATTTTTTGGGGAATAATGTTAAACTCAGAGACCAATCTCAGAAGGACCAACTTTGAACCAATCTTCTTCTCCAATTTCTCTCATTAAATATTTTATTCCAGCATACAAATTTTGTGCGTATTTTGTTAGCTTTATGTCTTCATATTTCACGTTTTTGTGCCATTGCACATAGCGTTTCACTTTATATTTCAGTTTCCAATCATTTGTTGTAAGTATACTTAAATGCAACTGTACTTTCTATATAGAGTTTATATCCTATTTACTTGATGTATTAGTCAGGTTCTCTAGAGGGACAGGACTAATAGGATAGAAGGATATATGAAAGGGAATTTATTAAGGAGTATTGACTCACATGATCACAAGATGAAGTCTCACAATAGGCCGTCTGCAAGTTGAGGAGCAAGGAAGCCAGTCTGAGTCCCCAAATCTCAAAAACAGGGAAGACAGAAGTTCAGCCTTCAGTCTGTTGCCGAAGGCCCTAGAGCCCCTGGTGAAACACCGGTGTAGGTCCAAGCTGAAGAACCTGGAGTCTGATCTTAGAGAGCAGGAAGCATCCAGCATGGGAGAAAGATGGAGGCCAGAAGACTTAGCCAGTTTAGACCTTCTACATTCCTCTGTCTGCTTTTATCCTAGCTGTGCTGGCAGCTGATTAGATGTGCCCACCCAGATTGAGGCTGGGTCTGCCTCTCCCAGTCCACTGACTCAAATGTTAATCTCCTTTGGCAATACCCTCACAGACACACCCAGGAACAATATTTTGCATCCTTCAATCTAATCAAGTTGACACTCAATATTAACCATCACACTTAGGATTATCTATATAGTCAATAACATCATCTGCCAAGTAAGGCAGATTTCTTTCTTCCTTTTTCATCTGTGTGCCTTTGATTTCTTCTTATTGCTCAGCTGCACTGGCTAGGATTTCCAATACAACCTTGACAAAGAGTAGTGAGAGAAGACCTTCTTACCTTGTTTTCTAATATTAGGGTGAAAACATCCCATTATTTGCCATTAATATATTAATATGGAGAGCTGCTGATTTTTCTTAGATTCCTTTTCTTCAGACTGAGAAAGTTCTCTTGAAATCCTAGTTTGCTAAGAGTTTTTATCAGGATTGCACGATGGATTTTCTTTTTTTTTTTTTTCTTTCTTATTTTTTTTGAGACAGAGTGTCACTCTTGTTGCCCAGGCTGGAGTGCAATGGCATGTTCTCAGCTTACTGCAAGCTCCGCCTCTCTGGTTAAAGTGATTCTCCTGCCTCAGCCTCCTGAGTGGCTGAGATTACAGGTGCCCACCACCACGCCTGGCTAATTTTTTTATATTCTTAGTAGAGACAGGGTTTCACCATGTTGGCCAGGCTGGTCTCAAACTCCTGACCTCAGGTGATCCACCCACCTCAGCCTTCCAAAGTGCTGGGATTACAGGCATAAGCCAACGTGCCCAGCCTTCCATTTTCTTAAATGACTTTTCTGATGTTCTGCTGATATTAATTTTTTGTTTTTAATTTTTCTTGTTTGTTTAGTCGATTCATTGGTTATTTTGAATATTGAACCATCCTTTCATGCCTGGCATAAATTTCATTTAATTACAATATATAAGTGGATTTATAGGTACTAATACATCATTAAAATTTTTATATTTATCATTATGAGGGATATCAGTGTGTGAATTTCTTTTATTTGTCTTTGGCTCTTTTTGTTATATGGCATCAGACTTCTTAGAATAAGTTGAGGAGTGTTTTCTCCTCTTCTATTTTTTGTTATAGTTTGTGTGCATTGGATAGTTATGTACTTAATTATTTGAAAGAACTCCACTAGTAAAGCAAACTGGGCCTTGGGATTTCTTTATTAAAATGTTTTAACTGTGAATTCAATTTCTTTAATAAATATTCAGTAAACTAATAAATATTAAATAAATTATTCCAATTATGTTTTTTTCTCGAGTGAGTTTTGGTAGTTCAAAAAATTTTTCCCTTTCATTTAATATGTATCCAATATATTGGTATAATGTGGACATAATATTCCCTTATGGAATACTCCCCCTATATCTCTTTCTCTGTCTGACTAGAAGTACATAAATTAATCTTTTATTCCAGCATCTTTTCCTCCCAGTTATTTTTCTCTTTTGTTTTTCCTTTTTCAGTTGTATTGATTTCTGCCCCTACTTTTCTTATTTCCTTTCTTATGCCTGATTTGATGGGAGTTTAAAGTATTCATTCATAATATTTACTGTTTCTTAATATAAGCATTTAGTGCTTATATTAAGCACTAAATGCTTATATTTAGTGCACTAAATGCTTAAATGCTTATATTTAGTGCATTTCCCTCTTAGCACTGACTTAGCTGCATCTCTCATATTTAGATGTGTTTGATTTTTATTCTCATTCAGATCCAAACACCTTCTAGCTTTCGCTGTGACTTCCTTTTGATTCACGGGTTATTTTTAAATGTGTTGCTTAATTTCCAAGTAATTAGAGTTTTTTGCAGACACATGTTTCATTTTATTACTAACTAAATACCATCAGAAAACATATTATACTTTGTATGATTTTTTTTCTTCTCTCAACTTTGAGGAGAATGTATGATTCTAATTTGTTTAAATCTGTTGATAGATGTTTTATCACCAAGAATATGTTATATTTGTGAATATTTGATGTGTACGCTAAAACAATGTGATTCTCATGTTAGATGGTGTATCTGTACATGTTAATTATTTCATGTTTACTTACAGTGTTGTTTAAATCCAATACTGAGATTTTGTCTGTTCTCTCTATTTCTGAGAAGTACTAAAAATTCCACTTGCAATTTTAGATTTGCTTATTTCTTCTTTCCAAACTGTTAGATTTTACTTTATGCATTTGAAGCTTAGTAGTTGAGAGCAAAAAAAATTAAAGATTGCTATTTTTGTGTGTGGATTGATCTTTTTATCACTATATAATATCCTTCTTTATCCCTGGTATTCTTGCTGAGTATTCTATATTTTCTGATATCTATGTAACTATCCCAGATTTGTTTGGCATTTACATTGTATAAATTTTCACTTAAAAAAACTTTTAATTATCATGTGTCTTTATATTTAACGTAGACTTCTCATGGAAAGTGCATGCCAGGTTTTTGCTAATCCAATCTGACAAGCTCTGCTTTTGAATTAGAATGATTAGATCACTGACATTTATTAAAATTTTACTGATGTGATTGGAATTACACTTACCACCATTCTCATTTTATTTTCTTTGTTCTATCTATTCTTTATTATTTATCCTATTCTGCCTTCTTGATTGTGGGAAAGACCATGGACTTGCTTCTAACAAATAGAACATTGAAAATGTAAGGGCATGCCATTCTCTTGATTATGTTATGCTATAAAAAGTCTTAGTCTTGTTAGAAGATGGTTGCAAGTCTCTCTTCTCCTTCTCTTTTCTACCGTCTCTTCCAGCCCTCTCCATTGCTTGCTTTGAAGCTTCTGTAAATTCTAGAGCTACAATAAAATACATTCTTTCAACCACCTCAGAGAGCATGAAACTGCCTTTGCAAAAATTGTGTCAGTGAGAAAATTATAGCAGTGAAAGAGATCTGATTTAACCCACCTCTCATCTTGAATTTCCCTTAATCATTCCTGGACTTAGGCTAAACTAACTTTGGGAAATACTTAGTTTATAGTTTAAATAATAATAGACCTCCCCCCAAATTCAACTGCCTTTGTAAAGCTGACGAAAGGTCATCAGGCCAGGAGGAGGTGCTAAGGTGTAGACTGGTCACAAAATATGCAACTTCCCTATTGTAGATCAGTCTTATGGGATCACTTTTCAGGTTTCTGCATGTCTGACATCCATGGTTCCACCTCAGCCTGCCAACCCCACTCCTGTGGCCCCACCCTGGAGCAACTCAGCTCAAGAGAGCAGCTTCAACCCCCTCTGATTTTATCTCCAGCCCAACCAGTCAGCAGCAAACACCCATTACCTGGCCACTCTCATTCCTTCCCCAAAATGGTCTTTGAAATCCTCTAACCTACGAGCTTTAGATGGGATTGATTAGAGTACTAACTCCATCTCCCATGTAGTATGGCTGGCCTTGTATCTACTAAATGCTTTCTTTACTGCAATGCTGTGGTCTTTGTCTGTGCTGCCAGCAGGAAGAACCTTTCAGGTGGTTAAAGATGTGCTATGGAAATGGATCCTTCCCCAATCGATTATTCAGAGGAGCATGCACCCCTGGCCAACTCCTGAATTACAGCTTTGCTGATGCCACAGCTATACTGTGCCCAAATTCCTATACCAGAGAGACTGTGATATAATAATTGTGTACTGTGCTAAGCCAATGAACTTATGATCATTTGTTATGTAGCAAAGAAAGCTAATAAACCTATCTAGAGATTTTCATTTATTGGTCAAGATTCATGCCTGGTATCACAGGAGTTTTGTCTTCATCTCTCCCATGGGCTTGGGATAATATGATATTTCTTAGCATAGCTGCCTTTTTGTGATTACTAGCATGAAAGGGTCACTCTTTCTATCATTCTATATTCTAGGTGGAGGCAGAAAATCGTTTCTTGCCTTTTTAATGCCTCCTATTCTCTTTCTGTTCCTCATGGGGTTAATTACAATATAACCTTACTTATTATTGCATTTTTTTTTTTACCACATAGAATCCTGGAATTGATTAAAGAGAAAAAACATACAGGTTTTTTATCTCTACCTTCAACCTGTGACTCAAATAATACCTGGCAATGAGGGAGAAAGTTCATTTCTTTTCTTATTTATTTATTATTATTATTTTTAGAGACAGAGTCTCACTCTAGCATCCAGACTGGAGGGCAGCAGCACAATCATGGCTCACTGCAGCCAGGAACTTCTGGGCTCAAGTGATCCTCCCACCTCAGTCTCCAGAGTAGCTGGGACTAAATGTGTACATCACAATGCCCAACTAATGTTTGTATTTTTTGTAGAGACAAGGTCTCATTGTGTTGCCCAGGCTGGTCTCAAGCTCCTGGTCTCAAGCAATCGTCCTGCCTCAGCCTCCCAAAGTGCTGGGGTTACAGGCCTGAGGTACCACACCTGGCAGGGGCTCATTCCTGTATCCAGTTTTGCCTCACATAGATTGTATGCCCCATACATGTTTGTGGGAATGAGTATTCTAATGAGCCTGTTATTCAATTCTTCCAATGACAGAAAACTCTTCCTCCTGAGCCAGTTGCAACCATAGATAACGGTGTTTTGTTTTACAAAGCACTTATTCCATGCTGCTACATGCCAGCTGTACAAGTGTGGTGAAAGATTTTATACAGCAGCAATCCCTGAATAAACCAAGTAAAATAATAACAGATAAAGAACAAGGCAGAACCTGAAAATGTCATGTTGACACATTTCCATCTGATCCTATCCAGAACAGAGAAAGGAAGGAGAAGGGAGAGCTATATGTGTCATTCTTAAATTCACAAGAGATACAGTCTTCTGCACAGGTAAAACTCTAGGAATTTTCCTACATGATCTCCTTTAGGTAATAAGTCTACACTGTAAGGTAATAATTATTATTTTCCTTTTACAGATAAAGAGATCAAGACTCCCTAAGTAATTCAGACACAACATAATTTATAATTTGACTATCAATTTACTAATGCGTAGAATTATTATTCAAACATGGAACTCACACTCTCAACAATGAGTGTATATTAATCCCAAATGTGAGAATTTCAGGGGAATTCTTCTGCAAGCACACCATAGCATTTCCCTCATCTGGGGTTGTTTGAGAGAAAGTTTTGTCGATTAACTTGGGCCATGGAAAGTCTGAGAAAGCATTTCCTACCCTTAAATTTCCCATAAGATTCACTTTCTTACTCTGTGTATCTCAAGTTTGTTCCTTGATTTTTTTTCTATTACTGTAGATGATTTCTCCAGATGCCCTTTTAACTTCAATTCATACATTGCTTTCAAAAGGTTTATATACTGAAGGGCATGCACTAATCACACCGCACACAGCATTACCTATCTTCTCAATTTATTCTAATAGTATTCAAATCACAGGCTATATGCCTCTGCATATGGGTATTTTTCTTAATCTCCCCACATCTCATTTCCCAAGGTTACCCATATAAAAGAAGATTTACAATTCTTTTAGGGAATTTAAATGGGTAGGATAACCTTTGTAGGAAGGCTATGGGGAAGATTTTAAGCATTTATTGCTTAGACAACTTGAAGAATATAGTACGTCATAGAGCAAAACACTTTTTTTCATCAGATTATCCAAATACCATCCCCCATTTCAGTTTAGTAATTTGTTTTTCTCACTGGTTCTGGTATTATTAAAATATTTAAGCTTATTGACTTATACAGTCTTTTTTACTTTTAAAAAATAAATTATTTAGCTCAGGATCTAAAAGCTTGCTATTGTCTCTTATTAACACGCATTTGATAGTGGGTTTCATGATCAAGTTTTTAATTATTTATAAACACCAAGGTCTGCTTTGTTGGCGAATGTTAAGCAAAAACAAAATAAAACAAAACAATGATAACTTAATGGAGGTTGCAAATATTAAACATAGACACAATACCTAGATCTAAATAAAACTTTGAAAAATAACGTTATAAGCAATATAAAATAAATTTCTTTGTAAATGACCAAGAAGATGAACTTTGTAAAGTTATTTTATGAATGTCATATTGTGCTCCTTTTTAATTGGATCTGTATAATGTAGCATTCTCATAAGATATCCGCTGTGGAAACCTTGACATGCTTATCTGCAAACTCACAGTTGTATTTTGCAAGGTTAACATTGCATGTTTTGATCTGGGACTTCGCAATGCTGTTGTTGGATTTTGCATGTTATTATATTATTCTCCTGGTAATTAAGAATATTGTTAACTCAATTAAAGAGTTACAAGTGATTTAGTAATACATGCCATGTCTTCTCTGGGTTTTAAAGGTAATGTTTAAATGCAATGTACATTTTGATAATCGAAAAGTATGGAAATTTTAGGTATAAGATTTGACTTTAATATTAATGTTTTGAGCCCTTAGAAGTTCATTCAAAATTGTTATCCTGTGAGCATTCATTTTACTGGCAAACAATTGTGATTTTTGGATGAAGTTAATACTATTGGCCTATGTCTAAATTAAAATTTTGTTTTCCATGTTGGCATAATAATTTCAATTTTTAGTTAGATGTGTTAAAAAAAGTTCAGAGATGTTATCTACTTTGGCTAGACTGGATGCAAGATTGCTTTCCAGGTTGATGAACAGCAAAGTTAATCAATTTATACATTAGTTTCACAGCAAATTAGGTGATTAGTAGTTTGACAACTGAAAAGCCCCACCCTTGCTTTCATGTCAGTCAGGAAAAGTATGGTATGTGTCTTAGGGGAATCTAACCTAAAAATATTTCAGAATTGAGAATTTCAAATTCATATCTTTTGGCAGGAGTTGAAAATTAAGAACACTATTAGCAAGATAATGATTTGCCTTCTCCAACCTTGGTTTGTATAGACTTTGGAAGTCAGAAATGAATACTTCCACTGGGCCGTAGGGTGCCAGTCAACAGATACAATTCAGAATTGCCACAGGTGAGAAGGGAGGCTTCCTCTGTGGACCAAGATGTGGATAACTGTCAGGTAGAAAAATGCCTCCCCTCAAAGGTAAGAACATCCCAATCCGGTGAAACTATAGGTAGGTTACGTTATGTGACAAAGGGGAATTAGGATTGTAGGTGAAATCAAGGTTTCTAATCAGTTGATTTTAAGTCAGGGAGATCATTGTGGGCCGTCTGCTTGCATCCAACGTGATTGCAAGGGACATTAAAAGTGGAAGAAGTTATCAGTAAAGAGAATC
This sequence comes from Pongo pygmaeus, assembly GCF_028885625.2. Lineage (NCBI taxonomy): Eukaryota > Metazoa > Chordata > Mammalia > Primates > Hominidae > Pongo > Pongo pygmaeus. Next base: position 5,993,945 of record NC_072396.2, on the reverse strand, counting down.
ATGGACAAGGCCATGTGGGAAAGACTCAGCCCAACGCTGCTGGCTTTGAAGATGGAGGAAGGGGCCATGAGCCTAGGAGTGCAGCAGCAGCTTCTGGGAGATAGAAAAAAGAAAAAACAGATTCTCCACTGGAGCCTCCCAAGGGAAGGCAGCCCTGCTGACATCTTGATCTTAGCCCAATGAGACTGATTTTGGACTTTGGACCTCCAGCAGTGTAACATGACATTTTTTGTTCCAATCGATTCCATTTGTACCCATGTGTTACAATAGCAATACGGAACCAATGCAAGGTAGACGATAGATTTGCTGGTAGGAGCCGATGGAGGTTTTCTGGACTGTTTCTGACTTTCCTGAAGTTGTCACCTGAGAAGGAGGGGGGATTTAGTAATGACAGTATCAAGGTGAAAAGTGTGAAGGACTCATCTCGATGAAGAGAGGAGAATAACGTGACCAGAAGAACATGGTAGACTTGGCTGGCTGCGTGGACATCCTATTTGCTTTCAATGAAACTAAATTTAATCTTCTGTCTGGATGCACAACAAACACTGCTTTCATTACGTAACACTTGTTCAACACAACATGTTCAAAATGCATTGTCACAAGGTTATATACAAACACACAAAATAACTAAAAGTCATTGTCCTTATGAAAGAGGACCTCCCAACATTATAATGAATTGTTTTCCCTGGATCCCCCCAAAAATGACATGTTATCATGGGAAGAATTACATGTTATGAAGTATTACACATAATTAGGAAGAGTGGAAATGTTTCTCTTAGGACTTTTTGAATTTTTTCTCACATTTTAGTGATGGTTGCAATAGTCTAATAAAATTGTATCTTACTATATGGGCTAAGACAGTCAGTCAACATTGATTACTAGGACTTAATTATAATAATGACTGTGGGATTCAAGAACTACAATTCATAAGGGTGGCAGCAGTTCTACCAGCTGTGAATCTTCATCTGAAGATTTAGCTACTTTATAACCCAGATTGTATAAATAGTTTCATATTAATAGCACTTATACAATGATCGATTTGACATGCTCTAAATGCTAGGCAACTTCAGGCCCTCCAGAATCGAAATATTTCTTTTTTTTGATACAAGATATAGGAAGTTGTTTCAAAAAAAGATACCCAAGAATTAATTTGAATGTATAATTTTTATAATATCTTTCTGTAAATATTTTGTATTGTACATAAGTTAAGGAGTGTAAAATATAAACTATAGGTTCACATCATTTATGCCCATTAAGTTTTAAGTCATTTAGTGATTACAGAATATATATTCACATATTTAAATTAAAGATCCTTAAGCCTTTATATATTTTATACAGTTTTTGTCCAAGTTAAATTTAACTGAATGTAAAACTTTAATAATTTCCAATTGCATTTCTAAATTCAGAATATAAAAAATCATGTTTTTCAGTATCTGAAGGTTAACATCTAATTTTCTCATCCCAATATACACAATTTCCTTAAAAATATAAATAAAATTTCAAAATCCCAGTGGCATCAGAATGTGTCTTTCAGCATTTGCATGCTGGTTTTCTCATATACCATTAAAAATTGTGTTGAAAAATCTACAAAAAAACAATCGCCACCTTATATCACCTTGCAGATAGCTAAGCATGAGAATCAGAAACCCAAAATGTGTCAGTACACATTCTAACCGGAAGCTCTCTATCTCTGAAAATGTCATTAGAGAAGTTCACACCTATTGGTGGGTGAGAAGGAACACATACAACTTGAAGTCTTCTGTTGAGGTATCAGGAGTTCTGCTCATAGGACACTGTGAACAGTGTCCGTAGGTTATTCATGGGTGAATTGTGAACAGAGGATATGCCTGTTGACCAATATTTCAATCATGAGTGTAAATAAGCAAAAATAAGGTAGACCACCCATGTCAGAAACCAGTGGCAACATTTAGAAGTTCATTGTGCTCACATCCTGAGGATTAAATATGAATTCATAATGTTGTGGGTTGTTCTACATTTCAACAATGGTACATGGTATTTTTCCCTATCCAAAATCCAATCATTCCTTTATTTTTAAAAAACTGATTGGTTATTTGCTATACGCTAGGCTCTTTCTCCATTGTGTTTCTACTGTGATTCAAGAAAAAGAAGATGAGCCATCTTCACAAATTTAGTAATTTAATTGTAATGCTTTGCAAAAATGCTAGAGGCTCAGAAGAAAGATCATAACCCATTTCAGAGGAATTGGTTGGGGTGATAATTGATACATGAAATTCAATCCTGGAAATAGATGATGGATACATTTTGTTAGCTGAAAGGGGTCTTGGAAACATTTTGAGACAAAATAGCATGGAATGATGTTTAGTTATGGGGATGAAGGAGATAGGAAACACTCCACTTTTAGACTTGTTGACTGTGGGTGGCCATGGATGAAAACGGCAAAAAAATAAAAATAAAAATAAAATGGAAGAGAGGCATCTCTGAGCAAACCGCACTTTGGACTTGTCTATGGGGTATCAGGTAGAGATACACAATAGAAAGTTGGATATCTAAAAATGACATTCAACAATCCATAAAAAAAGAAGAATTCATTTAGCAATGGTGGATGACAATAGAACCTCAGGGGACACTAATACTTAATTGGTCACTGAAAGAAGAGAAATCCCCAATAACAGTCAAAATATAGAAGCAGTGGTGTCTCAGTATGCAGAGAACCAGTATAGTAAAGTGTCACAATGGCTGATGATAGAGAGATGCAGAATTGTAGTGGGTTGAACATTGTTATAGATATAATGATGCAATGAAAGAGCCTGTGTCAAAGAGGATGTTTCGGGAACCAGCTTGACAAGTGAGACCTTTCCTTTAACCATGCCTTGCTAAACACCTCTACCAACGACCTAGATAAAGGTGTGTAGCTCTTACAATGAAAGCTGAAGACCAGATGAGATAGGAATGGACTAGGCATTATACTAATTGACATATGCAAGGAAAATCTAGATAAATAGAAGGTGTATATTGGGACTCTGCATTTAGGCACAAAAATCATTAGCACAGCTACAGAAGGAAGCATAATTTATAATTGGTTTAGTGATGTAGTGCAAAAATGCTTGGTGAGCTATATATTCTCAGTGTGAGGGATTGGTGTGTCAGGCATGCCAATACTTCCTTACAAAAAATTATCTAACAGTGGCTATAAACTGACTTTCCTTTGTAATGGGTTAAATAATTGCTGGATTATTTCCTTTAGTTCAGGGCTCTACTTACATATTTTTAACTGTTTAAATATTATTTAAATATTACAAATATTTTAGTTTATCTAACCCCTTCTTTAAGGGGTTAGATATTTTAGTCTCTAATCCCTTCATTAAGGGGTTAGATATTTTAGTCTCTAATCCCTTCATTAAGGGGTTAAGCCCATTCAACGTTCCCCTGAATATTTGGGTTAGATAGACTAAAATATTCAGGGAAACATTGAATGGGCTAAACAAGGAATCTAAATCATTTTTTATGTGAAATATCCAAAGAGGTAGAGATATTCAATCTGGGAAAACGGAGGCCAAATATTTCAGCCATATTTATATATAAAATAATATGATCACTTCCCCAGGAACTGTTGCTCCTTCAAGGGGGTGTTAGAAGAGGCCAGTTGCTGCAGAGAACAGTAAGATCTGCTCATTGAGGGAGAGGCTACTCTGGAAGCTGTTAGAATTCCTTCCCAGTAGCTGTTTAAGGAAAAACTGTAGACTGGTTTGGCAACAATGTTCTTGAGTATCTGCAATTACTTATGGGATGGTTGGTTGAACTGAAATCACTTCATGGATGAGGGTCTCTCTCTCTCTCTCTCTCTCCCCCCGCTTTTCTTTCTCTCTCTCTCTCGTCTTTCTCTCTCTCTCTTTTCTCTCTCTCTCTCTCTCTTTCTTTCTCTCTCTCTCCTCTCTTCTCTCTCTCTTTCTCAGAAATATCAGTGAATTCTGAGATTCACTGATATTTCAATTTGTTATCTGATGAACAATTATCAAGCCTAGGAATAATATCCCATGTCTCTACCTTGAATAATTCTGAAACCTAGAAATATTCCTTGTCTCTTTCTTGAACTATATCATAGTTGAATGTCTGCTGTATCTTCCTATTTTTTCATGCCACACATTGGCTAATTTACACTGTCAGATAATCTCTTAATTTCTATTTACCTTGTAATTCATGGTTATCATAAACTGGATTAAACTGGTCTCAACATGCACCAACTTATAGTAATATATCCAATAACGTTGGGCATTTTAATTTTTTAATTTACCCCTTTAAGTTATCTTTAACTATTTTCACCAAATTTCTGAGAACCAACTTTACCCCAAAATATTTTAGCCTCAAAGGATACATTTCTTGTTCAGAAAATAGACTTATGCACGTGCAAGGCTTTTCCAATTAATCATTATTAAAGTATTTCAATTTCCCAATGGAAAAAGTCTTCAAAAGCATATCTTGCTTTTTTAAAAAAATTAAGTAAACATATGGGAGGTTTAAAGACAACCACACAAATTCAAATGCATAAAAATAGCAATCACCTTAAGACCTGTCGAAATGTTACCCAATGATGTAAACACAACTCTGTGTAAAAAAACAACAATTATACAGTCACTAGATAGGAAGGAAAAAATTGGTTAAAAGTAAAACAGTCAACTTTTAATTAGCTTGGCTGTGGAATGGAACATTATCAGCATCACTGAACAAAATCTCTAGCATATACTTCATGCTTGTAAGATTCAGAAAAGTAGTGAATAAGAGCAGTTAAAACAGATAAAATTGTTGAGTGTGCTTAGCTATCATAGCAGGCCTTTATCATAGCAGGCCTGTTAAAGAGCACATAATTTTAATATCACTTCCACCTTTGCTTCCATATCCTATACTCTCCTAAGCTATATAGTGACCCAGTTAAGATCATAATGCTATTTTTTTTTGCATTTTGTCAGGACATGCTTTAATATCCACAATATAACATTTAATTATATTCATAAGACAATGCAAAACCTTATTCAAAAAGAAAGAAAATCATGGTAACAGCAGCCCAGTCACCTCTGCATGCCATCTCATTAAAATTCTGAAGCCAAGTACCTCTAAAAACATTAAGTATCCTTAGCAACATGAAGTGATTCAGAAACATGACCTTCGTATGAATTCACTTTTAATCAATATCTTAGTGGAATGAGCATGATAAAGCAGAGTTATATTTCTAGGGAGTTATTTTAATTAGTGTTCTAGGTATTTTAATTAGTGCTTCAGTTATCTACTTATCAGAGAAACCTTTTGGATACACTATGCAACTTACATTTTTAGAAGATGTTTTTGCCATTACAAAATGCATCCAAATACTTCGGAGAGTATATTTTCAAGTAGAAGTTGATAATTACATTTTCTTTTTCCTCTTCATTCTCTACTTATGTGTCTGTTTATATAATCTATTCGTTCTTTTATCTCATAAGAAACATGTTCTTGTACATAAAATCAAGTACATTTTAAGGTGTTTTAAAAGGAGGTTAGTGTATGCAATTTGTGAATTAAAATAATATAAAGATGCAATTTATATGTATAATATTTTCCAGACAAATTTTTACAAACATGAATGTATACATTGCCAAATTATAAACATAATTCATATTCAGTTGTTTAATACCTCAGGGTACTTTCATGGGTGTATGAAATAGTAAAATAATTATGTGACATTATTTGAAATTATTCCAAAGTTTAAAATCATGTAAGTGTTTACAGAGAATTTAAACAACATAAAATAACTTAAAATTATCTCCCTGAGTCAATAAATAAATAAATGGAAAGAGTCAAAGTTTTTTTTTTTAAGGAAACTATTGAATAGACCATACCTAACGTTTATATTATATAAGGCAATTATCAATTCTTGTTAAAAACCTATTTTCTAGGACATATTCATAATTTTTAAAAATGACACGCTATATAGAACATTTATGTTCTACTATTTATGTTTCATAAATCATATAAAGTGTGTGTATTTAATAAAATGTGCACTAGTTTGCAGAGGAATATAACCTTAGGAGTAACGTTGCCAGATTTCTCTAGAGATTCTGTGAACACGGACACAGGAAATTCATGGGACAAGAACCACATTAAATTAAATTTTACACTGTTAAGATTTCACAGGTAATGCACTAATGAAATTTTGTAAAATATATTTTGACAGTTCATTGTATTTGCTTGCAAATATCCTCCAAAGTACAAATTGTTGGTAGTTTTTAAGAAGTCATTAATGATTACCCACACGATATAATTGTTTCCTAAATATTGTATGTTCTGTTTTCCATTTTGTTTATTTGAAGAACTTTATTTTTGTTTGTTTGTTTGTCTTTTGAGATGCAATCTCTGCTCACTGCAACCCCCGTGTCCCAGGTTCAACAATTCTCTTGCCTCTGCCTCCCAAGTAGCTGGGACTACAGGCACGCACCACCATGTTGGGCTAATTTTTATATTTTTTGTAGAGACGGGGTTTCACCATGTTGTTCAGGCTGGTCTCGAACTGCTGACCTCAAGTGATCTGCCTGCCTCAGCCTCCCAAAGTGCTGGGATTACAGATGTGAGCCGCCACACCCGGCCTGGCCTGAAGAACTTTATAGTTATGAAAAATAATACAACTTATTGATCCAAATTGAACATTTTTTGAATTTTTATTTCTAGCATTATATAAATATGGAAAATTATGAACAGTATAGGACTAAAGAAAAATTCTGAGAAAGTATCCCAAAACATATCTTATGTTTGATCTTATAAGATATTAAACATTGTGAACTACATATTTAGAAATATTGGAGGGAAATAGCTTAATCTTAAATCTATTAAAGTTTTTCCTTCATGGAAACACTTGCTTGATATCAAATGCAATGAACACTTACTTAATGGCTATTTTAAATGTTTTTGCCCAGCTCTATGTTGTTCTCTTTGTGTAGCAAAGATGACCAGTACGCTACCCTCATAGTCTCCATGTGTATCTTCAAAATTCACGTAGTTAAAAATGGAAAACAACCACACAAAATTGAGGCCTATTGTAAACATCAAATGCAGAATCCAGAAAAACTTTGAAAATGCACTGACTCCTGGTAGGCAATCAACTTGGCATAAGATACCACTAGACATCTATCAAGTTCTCTCCATGTGAATGTCATTGGATTCCCTGGCTTGTCAGTCTTTCCAGGAGAGTTAACTATAAATTTAGACTAGAGACAGTGGTCATAAATCTGAATAATCAATTCAGACGTTCTCTGAGCTGTAAATTGAGAAATAAGTTCATGTAGGGGAAATGGTAGTTAGCTGCACCCAATTTAGAAAAGGGGTCTCTTACTATTACAGGCTGCTTAAATGATTCATATGAAAATTAAACGTTAATTTTGAAAAAAGAATTCCCATCATCAAGAAACAATTTTTAAAATGGTGATTTATTACGCATACTATGTGCCCTATGAACCATGTGTGTGTGTGTGTGTCTGTGTGTGTGTGTGTATATAGCTCATATACATATATATATATATGTTTGCCCTCCCTCCATCCTCAAGTAGGCCCTGGTGTCTACTGTTCCCATGTTTATGACCTTGTGTACTAAATATTTAGCTCCTACTTATAAGTGAGAACATGTCATGTTTTCTGTTTTCTGTTCCTGCAGTAATTCCTTAGGATCATGGCCTCCAACTGCATCCATGTTACTGCAAAGCACTTGATTTTGTTCTTTTTTATAGCTGTGTAGTATTCCATGGTGTATGTATACCACATTTTCTTTATCCAGTCTGCTCTTTATGGGCATCTATGTTGATTCCATGTCTTTGTTATTGTGTGTGTGTATATATGAGCTATATACATTTATATGTTGCTATTGTGTATAGATATGTATGAGGTACATATATATGCCTGATATATATGTAAATAGGTAGCTCATAGGGCATATATTTTTTATATATATATATATTTTTTTCACACCCACATTCTTGTCAACTGGAATAAGAAGCTATTTCAACGTACCTCACAGGTTTAAACAGAATAGTAATGTATATAACAATAGTAATGTATATAACATATTCCATGCTGAATACAATTTACAATATCTGGCTTTCCAAATGCAAGACTGAGAATGCTGGGTTTCATTCTTGCCAGAGAAGAATATGCTTTTCTAGGACTAAATATTGATCACAGAATGAAAGTATATCTTATTAATTTTCAATTTTGAGATAACTTGAGATAAAAGTTTTGACCAGGGATTGAAACTCAAAGATCTCACATGTGAATGTGAGAGAAAGCATGTGAACACACTCCAAACTTATTGCACAGTCCACCATTTCCACACGTATTTCTTGTATGATGTTCAGTTACACTTGTTAGAGCTTGTTTCTTCTTTCCAACTTTTATTTTAGGTTCAGGGGTATATGTGCAGGATTGATATATGGGTAAATTGGCTGTCACAGGGGTTGGATATACAGATTACTTCACCACCCAGGTAGTGAGCATAATACCAGACAAGTAGTTTTTCGATCCTCATCCTCCTCCCTTGCTCCACCCTTGAGTAGGTCCTTGGCATCTATTGTTCTCATGCTTATGACCATGTGTACTCAATGTTTAAGCTCCTACTTGTAAGTTTCACTTGTAAGTGAGAACATGCAGTATATGCTTTTCTGTTCCTGTGTTAATTTGCTTAGGATAATGGCCTCCAGCTGCATCGATGTCACTGCAAAGGGCTGGATTTTGTTCTTTTTTATGGCTGCATAGTATTCCATGGTGTATATGTACCACATTTTCTTTATCCATTCTGCTACTGATGGGCCTCTAGTAACAGTGTTTCAATGAACATAATGCATGCATGTGTCTTAGTGGTGGAATGATTTCTATTTCTTTGGATGTATACCCAGTAATGAGATTGTTGGGTCAACTGATAATTCTATTTTAAGTTCTTTGTGGAATTTCTACACTGTTTTCCACAGTACTGAACTAATTTACCTTCCAACCAGCAGTGTATAAGCATTCCCTTTTCTCCACAACCTTGCCAACATCTGTTCCTTTTTTTTAAATAATACCCATTTGAATCAGTGTGAGATGGTATCTCATTGTGGTTTTGGTTTGCCCCTCTCTAATGATTGGTGATGTTGTGCATTTTTTTCATATGCTTGTTGGCGGTGTGTATGTCTTCTTTTGAGAAGTGCCTGTTCATGTCCTTTGCCCATTCTTTTAATGGGTTTTCTTTGTTTTGTACTTGTTAATTTGCTTAAGTTCCTTATAGATTCTGGATATTAGACCTTTGTCAGATGCACAGTTTGCAAATATTTTCTACCATTCTGTGGGTTGTCTGTTTATGCTGTTGATAGTTTCTTCTACTGTGCAGAAGTATAGCTTGATTTTTCAAAAGCAGTTAGTATATTTGGCATTGTGACTTTCTCAAGTCAGTGGCTAAAATGAAAACCAACAGAAACAGCTGAAAATGCTTTTGGGATTTTTCCTATCTTGGACAATCCTCCAGGAATCCCCATGTTGAAGACAAATATTCTGTATTTTCTTCAGTTCAACGGAAACAGATTTCTCCCCCCATATTGTCAACTTGTATGAAAAATGTATAACTTCGAACATTACAATCCCATTCCCACCTGGTAAGATTTGCCCCTTATGCAAGACATTTTGGAACTGAGATGAGTAGAGGAGACATCTGACAGATTTTTGCTGGGATGTCCTGTTGGAGCCCTGTTCACTTATTTATCTATATTTCTTCCTTGTTCATTCTCTGTTGACAGGAAAGGACAGTTGAATTCACATAAGTTAAGGGCATACATAATGCAGTGCTTATGCATTCCTATTTGTGGTTTACTCTTAAATACAGCTGGGTTGCTTCTAGACATGGGACCATCTTCAGTCTCACAACTTATGCCATTTCTCTTGTAATATGGCAACCACTTTCTTATTTATTTTTAATTCATTTTATTTTATTTTTATTATTGTTTAAGAGACACAGTCTTGCTCTTTTGCCCAGGCTGAAGTTCAGTGTCATGATCGTCCTCACTGTAGGCTCAAACTCCTGGGCTCAAGCTATCCTCCCACCTCACACTCCCAAGCAGCTGCGACTACAGGCGTGTGCCAACCACCAAACCTGGATAGTTCTTTTATGTTTTTGTAGAAATGGAGCTCTTCTTTTGTTGCCTAGGCTGATCTCGAACTCCTGGTCTCAAGTGATCCTTTTGCCTTGGCCTTCCAAAGTGCTGGGATTACAGGCATAATCCACTGTCCCCAGCCTCACCACATTTCTTTTATGGTCTGTCAAATTCTGAAGTGAACAGTCCAGCTCCTGGCTGAAAAACAATGTATGATTTTTCAGGCCCGACCAAAGGCGATTACAAAAAGCTTTGCCTGCTGGGCTTCATTGGAGAAGCTGCCCTCCACACACCAGGCATGGTGCCCAGCCAGTGTAGTCTCTGAAGCACTGCAGGCAGGGCCTCGGGACCCCAAAGAGCCATGTTTTGATGCATGTCTACATTCCTGGCCCAGGTGACTCCATGTGGAAGCCTCTTCATTGGAAACTGTTAGTGGTGGTCTTCCCTGGATGCCTCTGCCAAGACCTCTCTAATGACAGAGGGTGGTGATATAGTTTGGCTCTGTGTCCCCACCCAAATCTCATCTTGATTTGTAATCTGCAGGTGTTGAGGGAGGGACCTGGTGGGAGGTGATTGGACCATGGGGACAGGTTCTCCCATGTTGTTCTCATGATAGCGAGTGAGTGCTCATGAGATATGTTTTATAAGTGGCTGTTTCCCCTGCACTCTCGCTCTCTCCTGCCACTGTGGGAAGATGTGTCTTGCTTCCCCTTTGCCTTCCACCATGATTGTAAGTTTCCTGATGTCTCCCCAGCCATGTGGAACTGTGAGTTAATTAAATCTTTTTTCTTTATAAATAACCCAGTCTCTGGTAGTATCTTTATAGCAATGTGAGAATGGGCTAATACACATGGGAACACTGAAGACACTTTCTCCTCTCTGAGTCAGCCTACAGGACTTTTCCACTCCTATCCACTACCCTCCTGTCTCAGTCTGCCCACCCCCAGGTCCATAAAACCACAGAGGCCCTTTGTCTGCGGCTCCCTTAGCAGTGAGACCACCCCTTATAACCCTCACATCTCTGTGTGTCCAGTTGACCTTTGACCTGCACTATTCCACGAAAAAGAATGGAATGGATGAATTTGCACTTTCTCCAGTTTACCTCTTGCTTATTAAAGCAGTCAGTGAATAAGGAACAGATGGTTGCTTTCCTTTTGTCTTGTGGTCTTAATCGATGACTCCAGTACCTGACAGCTCAGCTGAGGTCCTGAGACGTAAGGACTCTTCACACAGCTTATACTTTCAAGTTGCTAATGGTTCTGTTATATAAATAAATGCTCAGTAACCTGTATGCTCAGTGTTTTGATAGAATGGTCTTACCCGTGGTTATGAACACTTAATGCATACATGCATGCACTCTGTTGCTTTCAGAATAGACAATATTATTGATGTCGCATAATGCAGGGAATCTAAGATGAGTATAGAAACATTAAGTAATTTCACTGAAATGCTGAGATAAGTTTGGAGTCCCCAGAGACATGCCACCTGTCGGGACAAATGCTTAAGTTGCCATGGGTAGTGTGAGATGTTGCCCAGTTACCTTTCTCTTAGTTGAAGGTCTTGAGAAAGGTTGCACTTGGATATTTCCCTTCATTTATTTTTCTTTCTTTTACTTCTTTTTTTTTTTTTTCAGATGGAGTCTCACTTCTGTAGTGTAGTGCTGTGATCTCAGCTCCTTGCAACCTCTGCCTCCAGGGTTGAAGCAATTTTCTTGCCTCAGCCTCATGAGTAGCTGGGATTACAGGCATGTGCCACCATGCCCAGCTAATTTTTGTATTTTTTTTTAGTAGTTATGGTGTTTTGCCGTGTTGGCTAGGCTGGTCTCAAACTCCTGACTTCAAGTGATCTGCCCACCTTGGCGTCCCAAAGTTCTGGGATTACAGGCATGAATCACTGTACCCAGCATTTCCCTTAGTTTCTCATGATGCTCCCATGGTAAGAAGTACAGGTCACACCCCACAAGTAAAGACGTTGATAAGCTTCAGCTACCCTGAGATACCAAAGTGAATCATGGTAGTGAATCTATAAAATAAAAGCATTAAAGAACCGCACTATTCAACATGTATCTCACGGTAGAACAGAGAAGAATGTAAGTGCAATTCTATTAAGACCTACACTTTGAAGCAGTCAGAAAGTAATTAAATGTGTTTTGTAGGGATACTGAGTGTCTTCAATTGCAGATGATGACTGTGAATCAATAAAGGAACTTACCATTTATATCATTCATTTCCTAGCACTATGTTTTATGGGCATAATAGATGTTCAATTAATGTTAGGAAACAGAATTTAGTTGTTTTGCTATTTCGTACATAAAATTATCAATGAACTCTGCTTCTAATATGGTTTTATTGTGCCTAATAAATCAAAATGAATTAGTTTTATCTCTTTCATGGTTTCTGAAACATAATGTGCAAAGTTCTTTTAGATGGTTATTTTGATTTTATTTTAAACTTCTTGTAAATATACTAATATTAATAGGCTTCTACTGCAAAACAATGTCAAAAACTCCCAAATTCTTTCTTGAAAAATAATTAAGTAAAATATCAAGTGTGTTATAATGAACATGATGCATGTTTTGGAGAAAATCTTACAATCCAATTCCTTTTTAATCATTCAAAATCCTATTGACAGATAATTTGATTATTATATTAACACCTGTTACATTATCTATAAGATAAGGGGTCACATTGGCTCAGAGACAAAGCAAACTAAAGGCAGACAATAGTAAAATGTAGGTTATTAGTAAATATCTTCATCATTGACACCAATTTGACTAGTCAAAAATATGTAATAATATTTGTGACAGTATTTTACTAGCTTTAAATTACTCTACACCCATAGGCACTTACCATTTAATTAATTGTATCAAATGTGTATTGAATTAACATGAAGTATGCAAGAGCTGTCAATAAACTGGTCAGTTGTTGGATTTGACATTGAGATTACAGGTAGGGATAAGTGGTTTTGCAATGGTTTAGTTGAGAGAGACAGAGGAGAAGGAACCACAGACTAAGTTCTTGCACTCAACATCAGAAAAGCATCAGGAAAAAAAACAAAACAAAAAAAACCAAAAAAAACCCCAGAAGTTTTGAAGCACCCTGAGTTTGGAAAAGGATTCCCATTGGGGAATGTCAATATAGAGAAAAGAGGAGAATGGCAGGGAAAATACATGTGTGCTCCAAGAGCTTCTCACCATGCCTCCTCACCTTTAGTATAGAGCTCGTGAAAGAGGAACCCTCATTTACCATCTCCATCTGCACCTTACCTTCATTCCTCAAACCCTTGGTGTCTGACATCTGTGCTCAGCATGCCATCAAAATTTGCCTTGCCAAAGGGAGGAAATCCCTTCTTTCATGAAAAATAAATCCAATGGGAATTTTTCAGTTTTTATCTTTTATGACTTTGTGCTCCTCTTAAATTTCCACGATGTTCTTATCTTATTTCTTCACAGGCACCTTCATCCTGCACTCACTCTCCATCTTTCTTTCACTTTATGTCTCTCTCAACACCTCTGAAGACTCTAAAACTACATATGAAACTGGAGACAATGTCATTTTCCTGAGTCTACATTCTAAACTGTCTACTAGGCACCTGGCTGTGCAATGGATTCATCAAAACTACCTATTTAAAATTGAGACAGTTATAAATAGCCTACCAAGAAAAAAAAAAGGCCACGACCAGACAAATGCATAGCTGAATTCTACCAGATATACAAAGAAGAGCTGGCACCTTTCTTACTAAAATATTCCAAAAAATTGATGAAGAGGGACTCTTCCATAACTCATTCTATGAGGTCAGCATCATCCTGATACCAAAACCTGGCAGAGATACAACAAAAAAAGAAAACTTCAGGCCAAGACCCTTGATGAAAATAGATGCAAAAATCCTCAGCAAAATACTGGCAAACTGAATCCAGCAGCACATTAAAAAGCTTATCCACCATGATCAAGTAGGCTTTATCCCTGGGATGCAAGGTTGAGTCAACATACAAAAATTAATAAGTGCAATTTATCACATAAACAGAACTAAAAACAAAAACCACATGATTACCTCAATAGATGCAGAAAAGACCTTCAGCAAAATTTAATATCGATTCATGTCAAAATCTCTCAATAAACGAAATATTGAAGAAACATAACCCAAAATAATAAAAGCCATATGTAACAAACCCACAGCCAATGTCTCACTAAATGGGCAAAAGCTGAAGCATTAAACTTGAAAACTGGCACAAGACAAGGATGCCCTCTCTCACCACTCCTATTCAACATAGTTTTGGAAGTCCTGACCAGGGCAATCAGGCAAGAGAAAGAAATAAAGGGCATCCAAAAAGTAAGAGAAGTCAAACTATCCCTGTTTGCAGATGACAAGATCATATATCTAGAAAGCCTCATAGTCTCAACTCAAAAGCTTCTTAACCCACTTATGCTGGAGGTTGCAATTTTTTGAATTGTAGACATGTGTGAAAAATCAGACCTTGGCGGTGACCTTGAGCACTAGGACATTAGTGACTCCCACATGCTTGGTGTCCCAATAATGCAACACTAGGCATAAGTGGGTTTTAAGCTGATGAACAACTTCAGCAAAGTCTCAGGATGCAAAATCAATGTGCAAAAATCGCTATCATTCCCAGACACCAACAACAGTCAATCTCAGAACCAAATCAGGAATGAACTCCCATTCACAATTGCCACAAAAACCACCAGAAATACAGCTAACTAAGGTGGTGAAAGAGCTCTACAAAGAGAACTACCAACCACTGCTCCAAGAAATCAGAGGTGACACAAACAAATGGGAAAACATTCCATGCTCATGGACAGAAAGAATCAGTATCGCTAAAATGGCCATAGTGCCCCAAGCAATTTACAGATTCAATGCTATTGCTATGAAACTACCATTGACATTATTCACAGAAATAATATTCACAGAAATATACCCATTACTGGGTATATACCCAAAGGAGTATAAATTGTTCTATTATAAAGGCATGTGCATGCATTATGTTCATTGCAGCACTGTTTACAATAGCAAAGACATGGAATCAACCTAAATGCCCATCAGTGATATACTGGATAAAGAAAATGTGGTACATATACACCATGGAATACCATGCAGCCATAAAAAGGAATGAAATCATGTCTTTTGCAGAACATGGATGGAGCTGAAGGCCATTATCCTTAGCAAACTTTGCTTAACTAAATTATCTAAAAACCATGATCCCTTGTTGATATAGTTTGAATCTTTGTCCCTTCAAATCTCATGCTGAAATCTCATCCCCAATGTTAGAGAATGGGCCTGGTGGGAGCTGTTCGGGTCACGAGAGTGGATTCCTCATAGCTTGGTGCTGTCTGGTTGTTTAAAAGTGTTTAAAAGTGTGTGGCACCTCTCCCCCATCTCTTGCTCCTGCTCTTGCCTTGTGATGTCCCTGCTCCAACTTCACCTTCCACCATGAGTAAAAGCTCCCTGAGGCCTCCCCAGACTCCGGACAATTGCAGACACCTTGCTTCCTATATAGCCTGCAGAACTGCGATCCAATTAAACCTCTTTTCTTTATATATTACCCAGCCTCAGATATTCCTTTGTAGCGCGCAAGAATGGCCTAGTCCATTTGTCCAGGTCATTGTTTGCATTCAATGCAGATACTGTACCAAGCAAGTAGGAAAATCAGAAAACATGCTTGCTGAATGAACTATTGAATGAGGTCAAAGCAGCTAGGTTGTTTGCTATAAAATGGATAAGGATCTTACAGAGCTTCCTCTAAAAATGCCGCACAGTCTAGAAAGAGAACCAACTGAAGGCAGTGATAAAAAATAATCTCTGTATGCTTACCAAGTGGTCTCAGTGCCACAGATATAAATATAAAATGAATCCAACTATTAAAAAGGCCACAACTCTGAAAGAGCAGCTACAGAAGTAGATTCATGGTTTTCATTCCTTTATTCTATAGAATTCCCATCAGGAATCCTGGTTCCTCTCAGGGTAATGAGATGTGACACCTGAGGCCCATGGTCAGATGGACCGTGGTGTGGTAGGAATTGCTTAAGGAGAAGGGTGATGTTTTGAAAAGATGCAGTGGATGGTTTATCCCGTGCTTAAGAACTGACGCTGCAGACATTTTCTTAGCATCAAAGACTTTCATCCTTGTGTAGTCCCTCATCAAAATTCTCTCTGATCATTAACAGTAGCCTTGAAAGCCATTTTCACATGCTTCCCATAGACTTCTGTGCAGCCATCCAATTCCAGTGAAAATCTGATGAAATACTCTCTTGAAAAGCAAAGGTGTATGTATGACTCCCTTAAATAAAGGCCCACATTGTTATTGGGATGATCATATATTTCATTTTGTTTTAGCTCATTCTTCACATTGATTGGCATAGTGATATAGAAAGCGGGCAAGATTTTTGTTAATTTCAGCATACATCGGCTCACCCGGCAGAGCCCCCTAGGAGCTGAATGTAGGGGCTAATTTTGTTTTCCACGTTCTGTGCCTAAAGTGCTGCTTTCTAACATAACCTCTGTCTTTCCTTTTTTCTTTTCTTTCTCTTTTTTCTTCTTTTTCTTTTTTTTTTCTTTTTTTTTTTGAGACAGGGTCTCACTCTGTCACTCAGGCTGCCCTGTAGTGGCACAACCATGGCTCACTGCAGCCTCTAACTCCTGGGCTCAAGCAATCCTCCCATCTCAGCCTCCCAAGCAGCTGGGATTACAGGCGCATGCCACCATGCCTGGCTTATTATTATTATTATTATTATTTTGTAGGAATGGAGTCTGGCTGTTTCCCAGGCTGGTTTCTAACTCCTGGCCTCAAGTAATCCTCTGACTTCGGCCTCCCAGAATGCTGGGATTATAGGCAAAAGGCACTATGCCTGGCTGTCTTTCCTTTTGACTCATTGGAATAATCTTCAACTCTTAATACCAACTTATTAAAAAAAAAAAAACACCCTGACCATAGGGAACAAATCATCCTTTCTTCATTTATAATCTTATCTCCATCCCCTACTTTTGCCTTTTTGTAGACGATCACAAAAATAAAGACTCTCTCTTCTCCCAAAAAATAAAGATATGAAAGAACAAAAGGTATATTCACATTCTAAATATATAGGCTAGGCCTATCATTTTCAAAATGATCAGTTGTTAATTGTCCCTTAAATTGGCAAGCATTGACAATTATAATTACATATACAGTTTGACCGATGCTTTATTTTTGCCAGCTGGAAATAATATTCAATTCACCTTTTCTGTCCTTGGTCTCCAAGGATCCATAGTATCAGTGCCCCCAAAAATTCAAAGCACATGGATTTGCATTTCATTTTCGTCTCTAGTTTAGGCTTCATCCATTAGTTACAGATAGTAAATTGACAAGCTTGCTGGTGCCTGATGACAGGGAAAAAGATATTTCCTAAAATACTTAGCAATGTCTTCAGTATTTGTTCTCATCACCATTGTCATCCCTGACAGACTTAACTTAGTAATGAATTGATAAACTCCCCAATCTGTAGTTCATCAGTAGCCTTTCTTATTTTCCCCAGAGCCTAGTGGCTGGGGTAAGTATCAATTTATCTACTATTTTGATCCGAACTGATTTAAAATTCAAAAGGTCTTGCATGCAGTGAAATCAAAACCAAGGGCCTTTGCACCCTTTCAACTGTTCCTATGAATAAAATATTTTCTACATTTATAGAATGAATGACTTTTAAGTGTGATGTTTTATTTCATGACATTTGATGGAAGGAAAAAAATGACCATGTCATTTATGATGAATGGCAGGTTTTGGAGTTGGGGAAATCAGATCAACTTTATCAACTGGGCTTCAAATGGTGACATCTGATGTTTTTCACAGATGCTCTGAGCTTAGCTGGTAATAAAGAATTGCAGAGCAAGCTGATAAACTGGGTTTGCTCCGAAAGTACCCTGTCCGGCCTAATTTATTGCCAAATGTGTAAAGAGAACAGAGACCCTCTGCGGGATGTTCCTGTAATAAAGTCATCCTCTGTGGTCTGCCTGGACAGCACATGAAAAGCTCTGACTGTAACCTTGCAGCACTTAATCCCTGATCAGCTCTTTGTAAACAATGCCACCTGCTCTTTCCTCTCTACTCAGCATGTGTTACAGAAATATCTGACCAAATTATAAGAACAAAAACATTTGTTCTACTTTCAAAAGTAACAATTTAAGGTTCCTTCCTGCAGAGTAGAAATTATCTGAAATGATACGCATCCAGGCACTTGATGGGTGATCAATGGTTAATTAACAACAACAACATGGATGGAATTTTCTAAAGATCCTTTCATTTGAGTTCATTCACTCTTAGATGTTCCACTTAACTGATCCCCATCTTTGCTCTAAAGAGTCAGCCTGGAAATTATAGACTTTGCAGGTGATTATCTTCTGTGTGAAGGGAGATGCTAGAGACAGCAATGAAATGGTGAGCCATTTGCCAAGGAGAAAAAGAAGCATGCTGAAAGAGTCCTTGATAGAATGGAACTTGGCCTTGAGTTGAACTTTGATGTTGAATAGAAAACTGTAATCAAGCACAAGCCATTACATTCTTTCAGATTAGGAAATTAGAAAATAACACCTCACTGAAAATTATAGGAACAGGAACATTGCTAAGTCTAGGGAAAATGAGATTGAGGATGAACAATAATTACGTCTGTGGTCTCAGAAAAGTTTAAGGGGTTTTCCTGCAGCTGGCAGAAAGGGCTGTCATATCATATTCGTGTTTCTAAGGTCTAATGATGCCACTGCTAAAAAGCAAAAGTCAAAGAAGGATTTAATTTTTTAGAAATATATAGTGTATTATTTTGGCATCAGCATTTAATTGTGTCCTCTGCTAATAGCTCTTTTATAAATATTTCGGAGTGATTAAAGAAAAAGAAAGTGTCATGGCCAAATAAGTTTGATATGCTCCATAAAGTAACATCAGCAGCATTTTAGATATTTTTAGATCTCTTTAGAAAGACAGAAATCTGTTCATCATGGTTTGCTTCAAGTTGCCTAAAAATAGAAGACTTCAGAAAACATATTTATATAACTAATCATTACGTCCTAAAAACATGGCATTTAAAAAGTTCTTAATAAATTGATTGAAATGACAAAATTACATGGAACTAGGATTTATAATGAATAATATTGGCTGGGCACGGTGGCTCACACCTGCAATCACAGCACTTCGGGAGGCCGAGGTGGGTGGTTCACAGGACAATGCAAACTTCCAAACATTACCCGGCCGTTGGTGGCATTGAGCCATGATTTTATAAGAATAAGAATTTTACTTTGAGATCAAACAAAACAATACAAAACAAAGAAAACAATAGAAAAACTATATGTTGAGTAAAGAATACATTTCAACAAAGTGATTAAGATAAATGAAATTACAATATATCTGCCCCATACCAAGAACATACAATTCTAGACCATGATTTTATTTTCTGTTGAAATTGGACTTGGGTATAGAAGTTTTTTAAAAGACACTGAGGAACTCAGACAACTAAGTTACTACTAGGTGAACAATGAGGATATGACTATGATGAAATTTTATGTGCAGTATAACTGCATGAAAAAACACATAGCAGTGGCTCACATCTGTAATCCCAGCACTTTGGGAGGCTGAGGCAGGAGAATCGCTTGAGTCCAGGAGATCGAGCCTGCAGTGAGCCGTGTTCACACCACTGTACTCCATCCAGGGTGATGGAGCGAGACCTTGTCTCAAAAAACTAAAACAAACAAACAAAAACACATAACAAATATTGTTCCTTGGATTGGTGTCTGGAGATTGCTCAGCCTTCAGTGAATGAAAGTAACAAATGCTTTAAGCATCCTTCCTGTGTATTCGTATTTACATTTGTACTTGCTGGTTTTTCTGCTTCTCATAGATTTCTCTGACATTTTCATCTTATTAGACATGCATTATTGATTTATCTTTTAAATATTGTATGCAATATTTTAGGCATTTCGAATCAGCATGTTTGCATGAAGTAACTCATCTACAATATTTCTGGAAAGAGAAGTTTCACACTCTTTATTCACTCCTTTTGAAATTGAGTGCACAAAGTCAGCTAGGACGTCTGTTTCCAATTCCAATGGAGTGACCCTCCTGCCGTAAACAACCATAAAGTTGAACAGATATACAAGGTACCTGATTTTGACAGTGGCCGATAGGCAGTGCAAGACTGTAGTCTCCAAGAACAGAGTGTATTCATGGGACACGTCTTGTTTCCAACTGAGTATAACTTCTTGGCTGGTGAATTGGCTTCAAAAAAGGCCAAGGTGGTTATTTTGAGCTGAGGAGGCATTGATCAGATTTCTTAGAGCCCTAACTGGCTGGAATCTGTGGGTCGGGAAATCCAGAGGAGGCAACTTTGCAAGCAGGTGGTTCAAAATTTGGGAGAGTATTCTTTCCATGTCTACAGCGTTGGCTGAGGTAGCCCATGCATATGGCACAAGACTTACTAAAGAATAGCTGCAAAGGACTGAAGGAGAAAAAGAAGTGTGTGAACAAAAAGTATGTGAGACAGATCTCAATCAATTTGGAAAGTTTATTTTGCCAAGGTTAAGGACGTACCCGAGACACAGCCTTAGGAGGTCCTGACAATGTGTACCCAAGCTGGTTGGGGACAGTTTCATTTTATACATTTTAAGGAGACATCAGACATCACTCAATACATGTAAGATGTACATTAATTCAGTCTGGGAAGGTGGGAGAACTCGAAGCAGGGAGGGTGCTTCCAGGTCATAGGGAGATAAGAGACACCTGGTTGCATTTTTTTGAGTCTCTGATTAGCCTTTCACTGAATACACAATTTACATGTGAGACAGGGGTAAAGGAATAGTTACTTATGCCTTAGTCTGGTTCAGCGAATCTGCATTTTTACATCAATAGTAGGGCAGAGGAAGAAATCAGATACACATTTGTCTCAGGTGAGCAGAGGGATGATTTTGAGTTGTGTCCTTTGTGCTATACCTGTGAAGATAAACTACCAATTTACATTGCCAGGATGAAATTCAACAGAATTGTTTTAGGGTAAAGATCTTGAGGCCCACAAGGAATTTTGCTGTGGGCAAATTGTGAGGGAAGCATGTAGCTTTTTTATCTTTGTGTTATAGCTACCTTATTTGGGAATAAAATGGGAGACAGGTTTAGTTCCCAGGTTGACTTTTCTGTTTGGCTTGGTGATTTTGGAGTACTGAGATTTCTTTTCCTTTGACAAGCATAAGAGCAGAATCAGCACCATCGTTCCCCCTTATCCACGGATGATAAGTTCCAAGACCCCAGTGAATGTCTTAATCTGCAGATAGCACCAAATCATATCTACAGTGATTTTTCCTATACATACACACCCATGATAAAGTCTAATTGATACATTAGGCACAGTAAGAGATTAACAACAACACCTAATAATAAAGCAGAACATTCTAACCATATGCCAGCATCACTACTCTTGCGCTTTGCAGCCATTATTAAGAAAAATAAAGGCGACTTGCACACAAGCACTGCCAGGGGGCTACTAAGTGACTAATGGGGGCTACTAAGTGTCTAATGGGCAGGTAGCATCTACAGCGAGGTACTCTGGGTATTCACATCCTGGGCAAGATGGAGCAGGATGGCACGAGACTTCTTCACATTACTCAGAATGGTGCACAATTTAATAATTATGCATTGTTTATTTCTGGAATTTTCCATTTATTTTTTTCAGACTGTGGTTGACCACAGGTAACTGAAACTGTGGAAAATAAAAACACAGTAAGAGTAGACTACTTCATCTCAACCCTTTGAATGTGTCACTCGGCCAGAGCACAGCAACTCACCACCTCATTGTGCATCGCAGAATTCATCTCGTTAACACAAATGCAAGGTATGCTCATTTATAAACACTCTCAGGAGGGTGATGAGAACGCTTTAATAGCATTTACCTGTGGGAGCTGGAGGACAGTGTTTGGGACTTTGAGGGATTTACTTAACCGTTGATTGCACAGCTATGAGTATTGTATGAATTTTTTTACCCTTGGGCTGGGCCTAGTGGCTCACACCTGTAATCCCAGCAGGTAGATCGCTTGAGCCCAGGTGTTCAAAACCAACCTGGGAAAAATACTGAGCCCCTGTCTCTACAAAACAATACAAAAATTAGTGAAGTGTGGTGGCACGTGCCTGTAGTCCCAGCTACTCGGGAGGCTGAGATGGGAGGATCACTTGAAGCCCAGGAGTTCGAGGCTGCAGTGAGCTACAATTGTGCCACTGCACTCCAGCCTGGGCAATATAGTGAGACCCTGTCTCTACAATAAAATACAGAAATTATTCAGGCATGGTGGTACACACCTGCGGTCCCAGCTACTAGGGAGGCTGAGGTGGGAGGATAGCTTGAGCCCAGGAGGCGGAGGTTGCTGTGAGCCAAGATCCCACCACTGCACTCCAGCCTGGGCAACAAAGTGAGACCTTGTCTCCACCAAAAAACAAACAAACACACACACAAATAATAATAACAATAATTTACCCTCATCACATATAACTTCTATTCTTAAAAGTTCAAAATATATAATATCTATTGAAAATTATATCCCTTAGTGTTTTCTTCCTTTTTTCATATTGAATCATCTTTTTGCATTATTTCTTACTAGTCACAGTTATTACTGAAATCTTCCAAAAGATTTTCTTAAGTTGCACTTCCAAAATGTGCAACTTAAGAAAAATGATCAAGAAAAATTAAGGATGTATCTATAACCTGGGAAATAGTAATGAAGTTCATTTTGGATAGTTGGAATGAAGCTGAAGCTGTAAAAATAAAAATGCCTTTGGAATGAAGCTGAAGTTGTAAAAATAAAAATGCCTGAAGAAATAGGTTACAAATATGCAGTTGGGCTTTTCATGCTCAAAGTTCTCTGTGAATAGAATTATTCTGACAGAAAAGGATTTGTGGACATGGCCACCAGGCTGTGACTTTAAAGGATGAAAATCTTCAAGATTCTGAACCAAATCACTGCCTGCCTCAGACCAATAACAAACGGGATTACCAAAGTCAATTGTGTTATCAGCACAATTCAGCCTGATAAAGCTTGAATATCTAGATGAAAGAGCATTACTCAGTACCTAGAGATTAGGGGAAAAAGAGACATACAAGTTAAAATGGGAAGTTTATTTATGTTCCATGGTTATCTTTAAAGCATTTTAGTGAGGTCTCAGGTTTTTGTGGGAATATATGAATAATATCTTAACAGTTAAATAGAAAATGTGATGCAATATAAATAATTCATATTAGTATTGTTATATTGGATATGTAGAGATGAAATATATTGATTATTTGTAAGCATTCTTAGGCATCTAAAGAATACAAAAAGCTAAATTTAAAAAAAAAGATACAATTCTTAGGTGCTTTACATATTTTATGGAGAGTTCCATTAAGAAGCAGATTCCAATGCTGAAATTGCATGTAGTTCTTTTTAAAAACAGATTTAATTACTTTCCAGCTATAAATTTATCTTAAAAATAAGTTGTGCCTTTTATCGCTAGATTTTACTTACTATATATTATACTTCATAATATGTTACAGTCTGTTCATCTGGAAATTAGGGAAGTTGATAACCTATCTTTGAGTATTTTTCTATGTCCAATAATAATAAAAACATACAACCTAGGGCAGCTGCTTGAGTGGAATACAATTACCAGGAATCAAAGAAGTTCATGCTGCCAAAATTCCTTACTTCCTGGTTTACTTAGATATTTTTGTTAACTTGCTTTTTCATCTTTTGATGGCTTTCCAGGCATGTATAGTCTGTCCATTCTGATTGAGTGAAGAGTTCACTCTCGTCTCTCACATGAATCTTTTTCTGTAACTTAGAATAACAGTATTTTATAGCTGGAATGCAAATTGTGTATGTGTGTGTGTGTGCATTTGGGTGTGTGTTGTGGTACTCAGGGAATTTTATCTTAATTCTGCCATTTAATTATGTGCAGCTGGCAGACACCCTGCCATATACATCTTTATTTCCTGGCTACGTTTTGCTGAGACTCAATGGATAACGGATAAACAGTAAATTTTCTCTATTTTCTTCATTAGTTTATTCCTTCATAAATAAAAAACAGTTGTATTTGATTTTATTTGACTATCTTTTTAAGATGAAAACAACAAAAATTTTAATAAGACCATATAGAATTATAAATGTACTTTAAAGCACTTCTTTACTTGCATTCCAAAAAAAGAATACTATTTTAATTATCATTACTTACAGCGATTTAATGATCAGTCTGAAACATATTCTGTTTTCTATTGAAGCTGCCTTTTTGATTCAAG
Organism: Pongo pygmaeus; assembly: GCF_028885625.2. NCBI lineage: Eukaryota > Metazoa > Chordata > Mammalia > Primates > Hominidae > Pongo > Pongo pygmaeus. The sequence goes on along the minus strand of NC_072396.2, from coordinate 5,969,548 downwards.
AGTAATTTAGAGGATAGTTATATGGGGCAAAAGAGAGGTATTAGGGACTTAGAGACTTGAGAAATCTTTAGAGGATAGTTATATGTTAAGTCTCTTGATTGTGATGATGGTTTCCTGGTTGTATATAATCTTAAAAACTTATCAAATTATGTGCTTTAAATGTGTGCAGTTTTGTGTATGTCAATTATACCTCAATAAATCTGTTTTTAAAATGGGGCTTTGTCATAACAGTAAACTAAAAACACGTGACAGTGGCTTCAACGGTGTTCAAACCTCTTATGTGTTTATTGATTTTCTGTCTCATTATTTTATCAACTATTAAAGAGGACTATTAAAATCTCTGACTCCCTGCAACCCTATAATTATGCTTCATATGTTTTGAAGTTCTATTATTAGATGTACAAATGTTTAGAATTCCTATGTCCTCTGGATAAATTGACTCCTTTGTTATTTTGAAATTACCTTTATTCATGGTAATATTCTCTGTTCTAAAATCTCTTCTGTCTGGTATCAATATAGACATTTCAGACAGTTTTGATTAATGTAGGCATATTATATATTTTTCATCACTTTGCTTTCAATCTTTTTCTATTTGAAATGCGTTTGTTGTAAATAGAATAAAATTAGGTCCTTGCTCTGTACATATTCTGAAAATCTCTGTTTTTGATTGACATATTTAAACCATTCACATTTAATGTGATTAAGAATAAATTCATTCTCTATATATTTATTTTTTATTTGTCCATCTGTTCTTTCTTCAGTTCTTCCTCATTTTCTTCATTCTTTGGGATTAGCAGAATATAGTTTATGATTCCATTGTATTTCATTTTTTGGTATATTAGCTATAATGCTTTACATTGTATTAGTTATTGCTTTAGGTTTTATAGTGAATCTAAAGCCTGTCACAATTTACCTTCAAGAGATATTACAGCATTACATGAATAGTATAAGGATCTTAGAATAGATAACATCCATTCCTTCTCTTCTGATTTTTTGCCATTGTTACCATGCATTGTACTTATACATATGCAATAAACCCCATAGTACATTGTTATGTTTTGAAATAATAAGAAAAAATTTTAGACATTTATTTACCCATGTTGTTATCATTTTAGCTCTTTATGCCTTTTATTACATACATATTTCCATCTAGTATAATTTCCTATCTACCTAAATTTCTTGTACTGCAGGTCTGCTAGTGATGAACTCTTCCAGATTTTTGTGTTAGAAAAAAAATTGATTCCATCTTTGTTTTGAAAGGTATTTTTGCTTGGTATAGATTTCTAGGTAGGCAATTTTTTAAAATTTGTTTCAGTGGTTCAAAGATATTTCTGCACTGCCTACCCACTTGAATTGTTTCCAGTGAGAAATTTTAAGATGTTCTCGCTGTACTTTTGGTTTTCTTTAAAAAAAAATATTCTGGCTGTTCTTATAATTTTCTTTTTGTCTTTTTTTTGAGAAATTTTATGATGATATGTGTTTGTGTTTATGTAGCTTCCTTCATGTGTCTTGATTTGGAATCCATTGAGCTTCTTGGAATTGCTGGTTCATATTCCTAATCAAATATAAACGTTTTTCAGCCATTATTTAAAAATACTTTTTTTCTGTACCTATTTTTTGAGACTTGAATTACACTTGTATAAGGCAGCTCTCATTTTCTGTTCATGTAAAAATTGTTCTTTTCTTTTTGTACTTCATTTAGTCATTCATTTGGCCATTAATTTATTCATAGTCTTTATTGCTATTTCTTCCTATTCACTAATTATTTTATCTAAAATGTCCTAACCTGCTATTGATCCATGCAGGGTTATATTTATGTCACACATTGTAGTTTTCCTCTCCAGGAGATAAATTTGTGCTTATTTATATACTGTATTCTCTAATGAACTTTTTAAACATTTGGAATACTGTAATAAGAACTGTTTTACAGTCTTTGCTATTTCTGTCCTCTGGGTCCATTCTGGCTGACGTTTTGATTAATCAATTTATCTCATTATTGTCTTTACTTTTGCTTTTTGTTTTTTGCATACCTTACAAATTTTGATTGAATGCAAGACATTGTGGAATTTCCTTTTTGCCTTGGGGATTTGTGTAGTCCTATTGTAGTCCATTTCTATAAATATCCTTGAACTTTAACTTCATACATAATTTTGTCATTTTAAAATTGTGTTATTATTCTAGGTTTTGCACCAAACACCTTTTAGTAAAGACCACAGCCATACTCAATAATCCCTTAATTCAATGTGAGACAAAGGATCTTAGGTAAACCATGTCTAGATGGCACTTAACCATCTGAGACAATGAATCAACTACATTACAGGATGGAATATGAGGGTTTGTTGAATTTGAGAATCTGTAACCATGGTTTATTGATCACTAGATCATAGAAAAAGCAATAGATAGACAGCTGGAAAGATTCTGCTTGAGAGAGATGGAAAATTTCTGTATCTGCTTGGCAAAAACTTAAGACAATATAATGGAGAATCTCAATTTCTTACCCAATGTCCAGGCTCATTGCCAACCACAGATGCAGAGCCTTTTAACTGAAGTGGAATATTCTTGAGGAAGACCTTATAAATTACCACCTGAGCTCCGTGTGGATTCTCCTAGGAGTGTGAACCCTATCATGAACTGCGCATGCGAGGGATTCGGGTTGTGGGCTCCTTGTAAGATTCTAATGCCTGATGATCTATCACTGTCTCCCATCACCCCCAGATGGGACTGTCTACTTGCAGGAAAACAAACTCAGGGCTTCCAGTGATTCTACATTATGGTAAGTATTTAATAATAATAGAAATAAAGTGTACAGTAAATGCAATGCACTTGAATCATCCTGAAATCATTCCCCACCCCCTCATGCTCCCACCCCTGTCTGTGGAAAAATTGTGTTTCAAAAAACCGGTACCTGTTGCCAAAAAGATTGGGGACAGCTGGCTGGGATTACAGATGTGTCACCACACCGAGCCTTTTTATTTTTATTTTTTAGAGACTAAGTTTCACCATTTTGCGCAGGAGGGCCTTGAACTCCTGCGCTCAAGCCATCAGCCAGTCACAGCTTCCCAAAGTGCTGAAATTACAGGCATGAGCCACCACACCCGGCCTGTTTGTCTGTTTTTGAATTGAAAGCTGATGAGCATATGTGTTCTCTAAAGAATCAGATAGCTCTATTACATTTAGAAAGATTTGCTTCCTCCCTATTCTTCAACAGATTTTTTAGGGAAAAACAGTACTGCAGATATTGTCAAGATATTTGATTAAATTCTTTTTCCACAGCTAGCACTGTGCCCCAACATTCATGAAGATTCAGTGAGAAGGCTATGGAATGCAAGGCTAGCTATATTTAAATAAATCACTACACTCTGAACCAAGGAAGCTTTCAGAAGAATATAGCAAAGAATATATTAATAGCAGGGAACAGTGATCACCATATATAGTTGGTGGCAGATGGCTAATTTATTTACTTTCCCTGAAATTTAATTTTAAAAATTAATTAGAAGGAAGAATTTAATATGGCTTGCAATTCATTCATTCTTGAATTCAAATAGAGGCCAAGAAATCATGATTTAATTTCTGTTGGTAAGCTGTACAAAAGGTAAGCCCCAAACTATAGGACGTTTCTTCCCACTATGAACCTCAGAGTCCAGAAAATAATGGTACATATTCCCAACTAATTTTAATAAATGATCGTAAGTGCTTCAATAGATATATGCATATACTGTAGCAACACAGAAGAAAGATTAATCAGTGATATTTATTTTATTGGCAACATTAGCGCAAAGATTGAACCAAAGGGAAAATAACATCTGAAGAACAAAGAGAAAGAAGTAAATAGCAAAAAAATAGGAAAATGCTTGGAATATGCTAAGGATAGGCATAATTGAACTAGAGCTCTGTGTTTGTGAAGATGAGAAAATAAAAGAAGGGGTTAGTATTACGTTGGTGCAAAAGCGATTGTGGTTGTCATTGAAAGTAGTGGCAAAAAATGTGTTCACCTTTGCACCAACATAGATAGATGATTGGCATTCAAGTTGACCAGTACAATAGGTTAGAAAATTTGCCTTTCCTAGTTGTGAAGCACACTACGTCTGCTGGTGATGGTTTTATGTAAAGAAGAAGAGTGAAAAGGGAAGGAAGTTCAATATGTTTCTGTTCACTTTCAGGCAACTTTGAGTCATGAAAAAGGGATCTTGAAATACGGCTCTGCACTGTAGAATGGTGCTCCCTGCTACATTTCAGAATCAGACATCATGACTAAATCATTTTATTTGAAGCCATGGATGGAAAACATGCTAACTGGGAAGACTATCTAGAGGTTAAGTAGAAAATCCCCAACAAGTACCTGGAAAATACATACATGCAAATGTCAAAAAGGATGAAGCAAGAATAGCCAGGAGAGGGGAGGAGAGTGGGAGACACACTGTCATTTAAGAGGGACTTTGGTCTTCTACTTAATGTGTTGTTGAGGTAGTTCTGTTGCCATTAATAATAAGCAGCTTATTTTTTGTTTGTGTTTCATTTTAAAGATCATTTTTAAATTTAAATATAAGTGCTCTTATAATTTCAGGTGTCCTGAGAAGGTTCTGTGCACCGCCCAAGCTTTTTTGAGCAGTTTTATGGAGGTATAATTGATATACGAAAATCTATACAAATTTAATGCATACAATTTGATGAGTTTGAACATGCACCTATGAAATAATCATCATGATCTAGGTAATACATTTATCCATCACCTCCAAAAGTTTTCTGGTGCCCCCTACTTTTTGTGGTAAGAACAAAACAGGAGACAGCCTTTAAACAAAATTTTTACGTGCAAAATACAGTATTGTTATCTACATCCACTATGTTAATGAGGCAGATTTCTAGAATGTATTCACCATACATGAATGAAATTTTACACCCATTGAAAACAACTCTCATTTTTCCCATCCCAACCCACCCCCTGACAATCACCCTTCTACTCTGCTTCTATGAGTTCGACAATTTCATATTTCACATGTAAGTGAAATCATGCAGTGCTTGTCCTCCTGTGCCTGGCTTACTTCACATAGTATAATGTTTTCATCCATATCATCACAGATGGCAGAATTTCTTTCTTTTGAAATGCTGAGTAGTATCCCATGGAATGTAGACCACATTTTCTTTATCCATTAGTCTATCAACAAACACTTAGTTTGTTTCCATATCTTGGCTATTGTAAATAATTCTGTAATGAATATAGGAGTGCAGATATCTCTTTGAGATCCTCATTTCACTTTTATTTTTTATTTTTAAAATAAAGACACAGAAGTCAAATTGCTGGATCTTGTGGTAGCTCTATTTTTAATTTTTAAATTTTATATATATATATATGTATATATATATATATGTATTTATATAATTTAGAGATGAGGTCTCTCTATGTTTTGCCCAGGCAGGTCTCAAACTCCTAGGCTCAAGTGATCATCCCAGTTCAGCCTCCCAATGTGTTGGGATTACAGGCATGAGCCTATTTTTAATTTTTGAGGGAGCTTCATACTGTTTTCCAGAATGACTGCATCATTTTACTTTCCAACAAACACAGTGCAGTGGTTCTGATTTCTCCACATCCTTGCCAACATTTGTTATTTTCTAGTTTTTTATAATGACTTTCTTAACAAGTGTAGGTCAGTATCTCCCTGTGGATTTGATTTGCATTTCCCTGGTGATTTATAATATCGAGCACCTTTTCAGGTACCTGCTGGCCATTTGTATGTTTTCTTTGGAGAAATGTCTATTTAGTCTTTTGCCCATTTTTAATTGAGTTATTTGGTTTTTTGTTGTTGTTGTTGTTGTACATGTTTTCGTGTTGAGTTGAAGGAGTTCCTTATTTAGTTTGTATACTAACCCTTTATTAGCTGCATGGTTTGCCAATGTTTTCTCCCATTCCATAGGATACCTTCTCAATCTGTAGATTGCTTTCTTACTGTGCAGAAGTTTTTAGTTGAATGTCATTCCACTTGTCTTCTTTTGCTTTCACTGCCTATGTTTTTAGTGTCATGTCCAAGAAATCATTGCCAAGGCCAATGTCAACAAGTTATTCCCTATATTTTCTTTTTGGAGTTTTACAGGGTCTTATGTGAAGTCTTTAGGTGTCTTAAGTGAAATCTTGAATCTATTTTTAGTTCATTTTTTTTCTGTTGTGTAATGGTCCAATTTCATTCTTTTTGCATATGGATATCCAGTTTTCCCAACACCATTTGTCCAAGAGACTCTCCTCTCTCTGTTGTGTATCCTTGCAAGACCTTTTGATGGTACATGCATAGGTTAATTTCTGGCTTGTTTATTCTGTTGCATTGATCCATATGCAAGTATCATACAGTTTTAATTACTGTAGCTCTATAATATATTTGAAATCAGGAAGTATGGTTCTCCAGCTTTGTTTGTCTTTCTCAAAATTGCTTTGGCTATTTGAAGTCTTTTGTGGGTTCATATACTTTTTAAGATTGCTTCTTCTATTGCAACTTTAAAAAAAAATAGAGAGAATGTCCTCTCTAAAGTTATTCCATAGTCTAGGTTTTTAAAATGGAATCAACCCACATGCAGTTTAAAAACCAGAGAAATGTATTCCTTACATCAGCCCAGCCTCTTCTACAACCGCATATTATTCAGGTGTGAGATAGATGATAGAAAAATTGATAGATGTGGATAATGATACATAGATAGATATAAACATAGGTAGATATTAGACAGAGAGATCTGTTTGCAAATTAATTTAGTCACTCATCTAAGACTCTATCACAAAAAATAGTAAATCTTCATTAATATTTAGTCAAAGTACTGTATTTCATTTGGATACCTAGCATTAAAAATATGATTTCCTGTCTTTCCTTCTTCCTTTCTTTCTTTCTTACTCTCTCTCTCTTTCTCTATTTCTTCCTCTCTTTCTCTCTCTCTCTCTCTTTCTTTCTTCTCTTTCTTTCTTTCTTATTTGATACAGATTCTTGTTTTATTGCCCAGGCTGGAGTGCATGATTTGGCTCATTGCAATCTCCGCCTCCCAGGTTCAAGCTATTCTCATGCCTAAACCTCCCGAGTAGCTGGGACTACAGGCCCCTGCCAACATGCCCAGTTAATTTTTCTATTTTTGGTAAAGATGGGATTTCACCATGTTGGCCAGGCTGGTCTTGAACTCCTGGCCTCAAGTGATCCACCTGCCCAACCTCCCAAAGTGCTGGGATTACAGGTGTGAAGCACCTCACCTGGCCTATGATTTCCTGTTTTTCTATCATATTAATTTCCTTATTGTCTTTGCTTATTGATGGCTAGCCAATTGCACTGTGGGCAGTAAAGCTATACTTTATGTTTGAAATCCTTTTAATTTTGCAGAGATTTGCTTTATAGCCAGGATACAAAAAAATTCTAATATTTCACATATTCTTAAAATGAGCACATACTTTGCATTTTTGAGGATAAAGTTCTATAACTATTAATATCGATTATTTTGTTTCTAGTTCTCAGAGCTTCTACACATTACAACATTGTATTTTTAATGTCTCCTTGTCTTGTTTGTTACAGAGAATGGAAGATCTTCATTACCCTATTTTATTATCTATTATTTATCTTGGCAACGTCATTTTATCCTTTAAGTGCCCGGCAATTTCTAATTGAACGTCAGATATTGTATACAAAAAATATGAATAATTTTAAGTCTAGAATAATTTTCTCTATATTTAGAAAAACACAGTTCGTTTGCTCCCAGTGGAAGTGGGAAACTAGAATCATGATGCATTTTATGGGATTCATTGGGTTTCAGTTTTGGTGGAGGCCAGCCAGACTGCTCCTAGTTTATGTACTTACTCACAGGGTATATTTTTAAGGGTCTTAATCTAAAGCATGGAAGATTTATCATTATTCACCGTGATGGGCACCACACTCCATTTTATTCTCCCTGTAAACCTATGAGGCTATTGAACTGTTTGCTCAATTTCACAGCCTCTTAGCCGCATCTTCATGAATGGATAGACAACTCTGGGATAAGATCACTGGATACTGACTCCATAATTATTCAGGCATATTTAAAATACTATTTGGCTTAGCTTTTTAGTTTTTTGTTTTTTTAATGCAAAATTTGGTCTGAGTTCTGAGTTCTCCAGTTTGCCATAAACTGAAGTGTATTCTTCCTCTCAAGTGGTTTTACAATGCAGTCTTCCAAGTTGCCAGATCCTTTTTGTTCTGATCATTTTTAAACTAACAATAGAGAGCAGGATTTAATTAAGGTTTCACAGGTTTCTTCAAGGAACTAAACGAAGGAAATTATACAGTCACTATGCTTATTTTTTAGAGAGTTACTTTTCTTAGATTTAATATAATTAAAGACACATAGTATCTGGACATCCATGCAACTAACACTTAGGTGAAATACATGTTTACATTAAAGTTATACTAATAATACAGCTTTAAATGTAGATGTAAATTAATATAGAAAGTAAGAAAAATAGAGTTAGAAGGAATTAATTCTAGTATTTGGTAGTACAGTGGGGAAATTATAGTTAAGAGTAATTTATTGTATATTTCAAAATAGCTAAAAGAGTTGTAATGTTCCCAACACAAAGAAAAATGTTTGAAGTGATGGGTAACCCAATTACCCTGACTTGATCATTGCACATTGTATGCATGTGTCGAAATATCACATGTACCCCCAAAATATGTCCAACTATGATATATCAATAAACACAAAAATTAAAGAACTCTTGCTTTTTAAAAATAAAATCATCACAACATAATTCAAATTTACATAGGATCCTATAGAATAATAGAATACATTTATTGCAACAAATGTAAACGTATCAGTTCTACACTATCATCAGTTAAAGATATTATCAGTGCTAATGTGAGCTAAGTTTGAGAATAACAGAAAACTTTGTGCCATCTAGATAATGTTGGTTAGAGGAACAAGGATTTAATATGCTACAATTTATTATTATCATTATTATTATTTTGAGATGGAGTCTTGCTCTGTGGCCCAGGCTGGAGTGCAGTGGCGCGATCTTGGCTCACTGCAACCTTCACCTTCAGGATTCAAGTAATTCTCTTGCCTCAGCCTCCCAAATACCTGGGATTATAGGCCTCTACCACCACATCTGGCTAGTTTTTGTATTTTTGGTAGAGACGGGGTTTCTCCATGTTGGCCAGACTAGTCTTAAACTTCTAACCTCAGGTGATTCACCCACCTCGGCCTCCCAAAGTGCTGGGATTACAGGCATGAGCCTCTGCACCCAGCCTGCAATTTATTATTGAATATCAAATACAGTTGACCCTTGAACAATTTGAGAATTAGGGGTGCTGACTCGCATGTGGAAAATTTGCATATAACTTTGACACCTCCAAAATTAAATGACTAATAGCCCACCATTAACTGGAAGCCTTAGCAATAGCATAAACAGTTGATTAACACATGTTTTGTATATGTACTATGAATTATATTCCTACAGTAAAGTAAGCTAGAGAAAAGAAAATTATTAAGAAAATTCTAAAGAAGAAAAAATATATTTACTATTCATTAAGCAGAAGTAGGCCATCATAAAGGTCTTGTCATCTTCAAGTTGAGTAGGCTGAGGTGGAAGAAGAGGAGGCGTTGGTCTCGCTGTCTCAGGAATGGCAGAGGAGGAAGAAAATCCATGTCTAAGAGACCTGCACTGTTCAAACCCATGTTGTTTAGGGACCAATTGCATTTATAATAGAAAATTAATAAAATATAGAAAAGTGTGTATAAAGAATAAAATGACTAGTGCCATTAATTTTAGGACAAACAACTATTAATATTTTGGTTTTGTAATCTTTCTTCCTTTGAAAAATGTTTATGGAATAGACTCTATAGTCAAGGCATTGTGTAAATGGTGCAAGTGAAGGGGTTTATTCTAGTGGACAGATGAAAAAGACGTTTGGAATATGCAGGTGCTTATGAGAAGACTGAATTAGCAGAAACACACTCTGCCAGGGTCTAAATAAGTTTCCTTAGGAACCAGAAAAACAATCATTGAACGTGGAGAGCTAGAAATCATGCAAAATTGCAAGATTTGGCAAATCCTTGTGAAATAGATGGTAATTTAACAGGTATATCAAAGGGACCAGCGGAGGTGATGGCATCCTACCATGGAAAAGCAGTTCTGAATCAAGGAAGGCTGGAACTAAGGTACCCTGTCTTCTAAGCAAGATATAGAAGCAGCAGTCTCTTCCGTTGGAGAGATCATATGGATTTCCAGCGTGCTTTCTCAACCTTGACACTATTGGTATTTGGGGACTGATAATTTCTTTGTCGTGGCATGGGGCTGTCGTGTGCATTGTAGGATGTTTACAAGCATCTCTGGCCTCTACCAACTAGATGCCAGCAGTGCTCTCCAAATCAAAAATGTCTCTAGTCTTTGTCAAATGTCCTGTGGCATACACAATGTCCTCTACTCACCTCTGTCTCCCATTCCATTAAAACACACTGAATAATGCATTGCCTATATCTTTAGATTGGACCACTGTAGCTCAAAGACTGCAGGGTCCTCTCCAGATACTTTAAATCAGGTAGAACTAATATTTTCCCCAAAACCTTTGGGGTTAGCAAGTTTAAAGCTTTTAAATTACCACTGTCCAATGATGGCAACCAGTGGTTTTTCTAAAATCCTGCAACAGGGGCATAGGGTGAAATTACTTTCATGAAAATAAATACCTACAAAAAGTAAATGAACATTTCCCATTCCAGATGACATTCTCTGCAAATGTAAAGTTCATATTTGCAGGAGATTTTAGCAAACTTCTCCCATGTGCTACTCCATATGACTTTTGCCCATAGGACTTTAACCCAGTTTGCAAGAAGCATGAAAGAGCTATTCTCACTTAGGGAAGACGTCCTTGGAGGGCAACCAACATCCACTCAGAAAACCTTGGATGTCCAGTTCTATCCTAGAGCTCCCTGGAGCTCCCTCTACCTCATAGAGCAGCTATGCGAATGCTGAGCTATCACAAGAATACCAGGACTTTCTTTTCCTCCCAATTCCTAGGACATGAGCCAAGCAACTCCAATGGCAATGCAAAGCCAGAGAATACTGACTGATTGGGTAGAATACTTATTTTTCAATATCTCCATGGCAAATTAGTGAAGTACTGAAAATGTTTCTTTTAAAGACTGGTGGTTTAGAAATTTTAAACTTATTTAGAATCAAGTATTCTTCATCACTGAAATGAGGATATTCTTATGAAGCTTAGTTCTACTGTAATCATGTGCTCAGTATCATAGCTGGAATTATAAAAACAGGATGTGAGGATGTGAGATAGAGCTTTTAAAGAGGAGGGAAACAAAAGGACAAATATGAATGGCATTGTAATTTATTCAGAACTGACCCCAACAACTGCATGAAATGGAAATTTATGTTAATTGATATCGGAATCAGAGCAACAAAATCTCCTTAAAATTTAGCTACTTTTTAATATCATAAAATGGCTTGGTGTCAGATGTATGATGACAAATTTTAAGCATTTTGATCATGAGAATATTATGAAAACATTTATTTCCAGAATACATTTTGTAAAAAGGGAAGATGCTTATATTGAGATGTTTTGCAGAAATGCAGGGCTTATTTTTAGTTTCACTAAGGACTGCTTCCTGACTATGATTGAGAACTTGCAACTTGGTAGGTCAGTGCATTAAAAATATATATTATGTTGTTATGGAAATTTGCTTTTCGGATGAATTATGAAAGATTATATCTACCAAATAAATACAGATGGTTGGAGTGCTTCACTTATCTTTTAGTTAAGCCCGCTATATCTTTCTACGCATCATCTGGCACATGATAAACAATATTGTTTGGGGCACAAGGACTTCCAGTTTATATATATCCTTGTAAAAAGCTAAATTTTCAGCCTGCATTATTCATTGGGAAACGAAAAAAATGCTATGCAGTCTTCTCTACATTGAGACATCTGAAATGTATTTTGCAATATCTAAGTAGTGTTTATGTTGACAGACACATATTAAAATATACATTAAATGTTTGAGGAAGGATAATTAGGGTTATACTAACTATAAAGTTAATTATGCAGCGATATGTGGACTCGTGATTAACATACACATACAGGTGGTGAGTTAAGAAATGCATGATGGAAATAGCAAAGTGGGTGTTCTCTTTATTAAAGCAATCACTGTGGCTTCCTCCTCATCTTTATAAAGAAGGCTGAAGCCTACGTGTGTCGCTCTCCTTTGCTTCTTGACCTGAAAAGGCCATGTGTCCTGGTAAATAGAATGAGGAAATGAGCTTGAGACCTCACAGATATTGCCCTTGAAAAATAGCGCTTTAATCCCAGTGTTCAGAGGTGTGGTCAAATGTCACATCTGCTCGAAGAACGGTTGTTGGCCACTCTCGCAGACATCACAGCCAGATCGCATTGTTGTTTCATGGGCAGTGCAGACAGAGTTCCACTGCTTCCCTCTCACCATTAAGGAAGGATGCTGCATGACCTGATATGAGCCTTTGTGGGGTGTTTGTATCACTCAACAGAATGCCCAGTAGCAAACTCTGCATTTTGGCCACCTCGATTCCTCCTGCTATGACTACAGGCACTATCTGTTCACAGACACCATGGAAACAACTCTTTCGTATGTGTGTGTCTGCAAAAACAACTGCTAAATAGGATAGAAGAAATAAATAGCATGTAGGCAATAAATAATGTCTCCCCTACTTGTGCTCTCCCATTTGGAATAAATTTAGATGGGATTGGACTCTCCTAACACATTGCTTATATCTTTAATGGGTGTATCTTTGTTGGTTTCAGCACACACTACACCCTCTAGAAATTGCTTTTCCCTATCTCCAGTCTAGGAAAAATTCTTGTGTATCCATGTTTTTCCTAGGAGGATCCCAAGCCTTGGCCTCAATTGATTCATTTCATGAATGAGCATCTGAACTAGAGTGGACCAAATCAATTCTCTTTCTAGGAATTCGCAGAATGGCCAGGAAAAGAGAAGAAGGAGAAGCTTTAGAAGGAAACAACCTCATGTAATTCTAATAAAGAAGTAGACATCAGGCACAGTGGCTCGTGCATGTAATCCTAGCAGTTTGAGAGTCCAAGGTGAGTAGATTGCTTGATCCCAGGAGTTGGAGACCAGCTTGGGTGGCATGGTGAAATTCCATTTATACCAAAAAAAAAACAAAAAACAAAACCTAGCAGGGTGTGTTGTTGTGTGCCTGCAGTCCCAGACACTTGGGAGGCTGAGGTGGGAGGATTGCTTGGGCCTGGGAGGTATAGGCTGCAGTGAACTGCGTTCGCACCACCGCAATCCAGCCTGGGCGACAGAGCAAGACCCTGTCTCTCAAAAAAAAAAAAAACAAAAAAACCCAAAACCAAACAAAAAAACAAAAACAACTCCCAGTGGGAAGTCACCAGAGCTAGAGCTCGGTCAATTATTTATTTATTTTAGAGACAAGGTCTTGCTCTGTTGTCCGGGGTGGAGGGCAGTGGTGTGATCGTAGCTCACTGAAGCCTCCACCTCCTGGGCTCAAGTGATCCTCCAGCTTCAGCCTCCTGAATAGCAGGGACTACAGGTGCACACCACCGTATTTTGCTATTTTCTAAATTTTTTTTGTGGAGATGATGTCTTGCTATGTTGCCCAGGCTGTTCTCAAACTCTTGGCCTCAAGCAATCCTCCCATCTAGGCCTCTCAAAGGGCTGAGGTTATAGGCATGAACCACTGCACCCAGTCAATGAATTACTTTACAGAGCCTTTGTGGTTAAATATGTTCTTTGATCCTGGGGGATTATGTCAACATCCTTTCCATGCATTTCCCTTTCTTGCTGAAGATATCAACTGTAAGTTATTTTACTTGCAACCAAAATAACTAACTAATAAGACATGGTTTCTATGAATCAGGGTCTTCAGAGGGCAGACTCAAAACTATGAACTGGCTGATCTGAGGCAGATTAAAGAACAATAAGATTTTAAAGCTCCCAGGTTAAGTTGAGAGCAGGTATTACTGCAGCCTCAATTTACCTGTAATACCTTGAGATTCAGATTATATTCTCATCATTTTGTCACCAAAGCAGGAGTGCCTTGGGGCCGTGATAGTAAAATATAAAAATATTCATTCATGTATATTAGTTGCTTTTCGCAATCTTGAAGAAGATGTCATGAGAGAAAATACAGTCAGCTAAACTTCAGACTGAGTTTCTCTGCATTTTACTAAGTGGGCCATGGAAAAACAACATTGTGGTCATCTGGGACCTTGTTAGAAATGCAGTTTCTCAGGTCCCACTTTGGTATCAAGAGGCTGTGGAAGGTTTTTAATAAAGACAAATTACAGTCAATCATAGATATAAACCAAGACCCAAAATCCTAAATGAAGTATTACCTGACTGAATTCAGAGACATAGAAAAGGTAGCTAAATTAGCTTCATTGCCCAACTGTGATACTGGCTACATATTGAAAATCTATGTACATTACATTAGCACAAATTAGAAATTTAGAAATTATATTTAACTCATATGAAATCATTAGATAGGTACTCAATGCCCAGAAGATATATAAGTAAATTGTGTATGAGGAAATTGCAAATGAGAAAATAAAAGGGGTCTCTACAAAACTACGTTTAAAAAATCCTTCAAATACCTAGGGATATATTGAACAAAAATTTTGCAAGACCAACAATAAAAACTTCAAGATAGTAAAGCTAAATAAATGAGGGCTGTGACATATTCATAGACTGGAACACAATGCAATGTGACAATGTCAATTCTTGATAAAGTAATCTGTGTATTGATAACAGTCTTAGTCAAAATTACAGGCTAATCATATTTGCAAACCCAGACCCCAAATCTAAACAAAATATCAGCCAACTGAATTCAGATATACAAAAGACAACTAAGTTAGTTTCATTGCCCAAGTGTGAGACTGGCTCAATATTGAAAATCAATGTACATCACATTAACAAAAATTAGAAACTTAGAAATGATATTTAATTTATATGAAATCATTAGATATGTATTCCATGCCCAAAAAATTAATTGTATATCGATATGTTGATATATTGACATATCAATATGCAATTAATTAATAAATAATCTAATGGAGCAGAATGGAGACTAACATATACTTACTCATATAGGAATTTGTTTTTTGACACAAGTTCTTACAGAGCTGTAGGATAAAGGTTTTTTTTAATATACACTTCTCGATGGATAACTGTGTGTGTGGTGACGGGAGGAGAGTCGTATAGTCACAGTATAGACAAAGTCTATTCCCTACAAATGTTAAGTCTAAATGTCAAAAGTAAAAAAATAGAACTAGGAATCAACATAGAGGAATACCTTCATGATCTTCTATTAGGAAAAATGTCTTACAGTGCGTATCAAGGAAACGAAAAGGCACATTGGATCATATTTGTATTAGTTTGTTTTCACGCTGCTGATAAAGACATACCAAAGGCTGGGCAATTTGTAAAGAAAAAAGAGGTTTAATGGACTCATAGTTCCACATGGCTGCGGAGGCATCACAATCATGGCGGACGGCAAAAAGCCCATCTCACATGGCAGCAGGCAAGAGAGAATGACAGCCAAGTGAGTGGGGTTTTCCCCTATAAAACCATCAGATCTCACGAGATGTATTCACTACCACAAGAACTCTATGAGAGAAACTGCCCCCATGATTCAATTATCTCCAACCGGGTCCCTCCCACAACACATGGGAATTATGGGACCTACAATTCAAGATGAGATTTGGATGGGACACAGCCAAGCAATATCATTATTATAACTAATTAGTATCCATCAAGACAACATTAAGAGAGTAAAGAGGCAAGCCACAAAACGGGAGACTTATTATCTATACATGTTTTCAAAATACGTAAATTGACCCAAATCTGCAATAGGATGACTCATATTCAGAGACGTTAAGAATCCCGAGAAATCAATATGAAGACACAGGCCGTTCAGCAGAAAGGTAGAACAAAAGGCCTAACATACACTTTACAAAACAGTATATTGAAATTCCCAAGAGCCACGTAAGAAAGTCCAACTTCGTTATTCATGATGGACACTCCAAATTAAACCAAAATGAGGTGACATGGCATATGCACTAACATGGCTAAAATGAAATAAAGTCAAGAAGTTTCAAGTGCTGGAGGAAACTAGAGCAACTGGATCTCCCAAATATTGCTGATCGTACAACACTTTTGGAAAATTATCTGAGGATATCCACCAAAGCTGAATAGACACCTTCACCCAGCATAAACCAAAAGGTGTCTATTCGTATGTCCACACACACCGATGCATGCTCACAGACACACGTAATTATATTAATAATCTTCATAGAATCTCTACATGGAATTGCTAAAAATTGGAAACTACCCAGATATCCAGTAAAAGTGGAATCAAGTGTGGCTATTCATATAAGGAAATCTCTAAACCAAGAAAATGAGTAATCTATTGCTACACTCTACATCAAAAATTAATGTCACCAACATAATGTTGAACAGAAGAAACTGAAGACAAAGAGACCACACCATACAATTTCATTTATATAAAATTCAAAGCCAGTCCAATTGAACACCAGACTGCACTTTGGTGTTAAATATCAGGATGGTGGTTTCTTTTGGAAAGATGGTAGAGAACTCCATGAAGAGTCAGCATGAGGTGGACTTCTAAATTAGTAACATGTTTCCTTCATGTAGGTGGTATTTACACCCCAAATTCAATGAAAATATAAGGTTTGTGCAATTCCCTGCGTGTTTTTCCTTGACTTAGGTGGTATTTATGCCCATAAATCCAATGAAAATGTATTTATATAATTTTATATAAATCTTATTAAAATATATAACACCATCTGCAATTTCAATTATATAAAAGCAACAACAACTGTGTGTATGTATTTGTTTGCACATATGAAAGAAATAGAAGTAGATTCAACAAAATGTAAACAATGCTTTCTCTGGAAGTATATGCATGCTTTTTTCTTTTACCATTTATTTAAGTTTTCAAAAACTCGTGTATCACCTCATAATTATTAAATTTTTAAGGAAAAAATTGCAATAAGATAGCAAAGAACAGTTAATTTTTGACAACACTGTATAACAATAATTCATATTTGATATTGTGCCACTAGACCATCTGAGTTTAATGACAGTTTTGAGTCCCTTTATGCCAATGAAGTCTTTAGCTGTGCGTGGCATATTCCCAGTGCTGAAGCAAAGCATTTCACTAACAAAAGCTCATTTTATTCCCCTGTTTACTATAAGCCCTCCTTAATTCCTCTCAATTTAGGAGCTTCTAATTTTTTCCTCCATTGCATTTCACATCTTGTCCAGTTCTAGTATACTATCAAAGTCCATTTTGATCTCTTTAATTGTAACTACATGAAAAATTCAAATTAAACTGCAAACATGAGCAATATTAACTCATTTGTCTGTAACTTACCATACAACTGTATATGATATTGAATATATTTTGATCCTTCCTACTTCTCAATAAGATGTAGCTTTAATAGCCAAAAGACTTTATTTTGGTAGCCATCATAAATGTATATGCATAAATTTCCAGGTTATATGCTGGATGCAGTGGCTCACGCCTGTATTCCCAGTGCTTCCAGAGGCCAAGGCGGGAGGATTGCTTGAAGCCAGGAGTTTGAGACCAGCCTGGGCAACATAGCAAGACCCTGTCTCGACAAATAAATAAATAAATGAGCTAGGCATGGTGATGGGTGCCTATAGTCCTAGCTACGCAGTAGGCTGAGGTGGGAGGATCGCTTGAGCCCAGGAGTTGGAGGATTGCTTGAGCCCAGGATTTGGAGGCTACAGTCAGCTATGATCATGCCACTGGACTCCAGCCTGGGCAGCAAAGCAAGACTCTTTCTCTTAAAAAAAAAATCTAGGTAATAATTCATAAAATGATATGTGGCTATAGGTAACAATTCACAGTATTATATTTACTTAAAATAAGAGACATGCGATATACATTAGAGAAAGGCTCTGGGAAGATGGAGGAAGTTAGGTCAGACTGGATTTTTAAACAATGTTGTCACCTTCCAGGGAAAACAGAAGGAAAGTCAAGATGAATATTTCTGTAATATGTCGATCTTGCAGGGGGCATTCCTACGAGAACACATTTTCCAGCAACATTCTGCAGTACCAATAAAAGGCACACTGCATTGCTGAATACCCCCAGGGCAGCATGAAATGACAGGGAGTGAGGCCACTTATCTTTCTGAAATTGGCATCAGGCTCCAAGAAGGATCTGCAGAAAGTTTGTCATAGCCCCTAATGACAAATGACAGGACGAAGCCTACACACACACACACACACACACACACACACACACACAAACTGAATGATTTTTACCCATAAATGTCATTCTGAAATGCTGACACAATTCACATCTATGGGCAATGCCACTCCAGAAACTTTCTGTGTGGATGGACTTAATTTTTGACATGACCTCACTCACCCTATTCTTATTTCTAAAACTGCACGGGGAAAAATGTCACTGGACTATAAAGAGTGAGCTGCAAAGATAAATTCCTAGAAAGACATAAAGTCATGTTTTCGTATATGAGATTCAGGTTGTGAGAGTATAAGGACTAGGACAATGCCAGCCATGATAGGCCATGTCATAGCTGCCCTTCCTTCCATACCATGAAGCCCAGAATTGGAAGAGGATAGCTGCTCTCTGGACATTATCTGAATGAATGGGTAAGTGAATACGTATCGGGTAATTCAAGCAGTATATTTAACTTTTCAAACAATGATAGATTTCTACGTGCAAAATTATGATTTATTTGTCAACATCCAAGAGTCTTTGAAATATATATTCCAGAAAAACTTACAAATTAATTGGAGGAAAAATAATCCCATTAGGGTTTAGTTAATAAGTTGAGGAACATGACATAATGATATACATTCTCTATGCATAAGGGTAAAGATAGTAGCAAGTAAATGGGCCTTGGAACTCACAGGCATGGGAGAGAAGGCCAGCAACAAAATCCGCCTCCATAAAATATTGCAGAAGATTTTATTGACTCTTTCCATAGCAATAAAAATTATATACTGGGCTTTGACATGAAATGGCGTTTGCTTTTTCCATCATGTAAAAGTTTCCAGCTCTGGGATTTGGGATAAGTCCCTGGCTTCTATATAACTCAGTGACAAATGGGAGTAATCAAATCTTCCTCAAAGAAATGTGCATAAAATCGAACATGCAAAATAGTTCAGAGCAATTAAGTGGGACCTTTTATTATTGTTTATTGTCATTATTATTCCAGTTAGTTCAGTCTATCCCAGTATTTTGTCAAAAAGCAAGATAATGCAAGAGACAGGAATTAGACCAAGATTAGTGACCCTGGTTATTTTTCTGTTGTAAACTAATTATTTGTTAAGTGACCCTGAGCTTATTGTGTAGCTACTCTGTGTCTCAGTTTAGCAAATTTCTTATTCTATAAAATAAAGGAGCTGTAAAAACTTGTCCGGTATCCATGTAAGCTATCATGTTACAACTTTTATTTTCTATGCTTTCCTAGGAGAAAGGACTCAACTGAATACCATAGGCTGTTTTAATAGAGTCATAACCAATTAACTATTTTATCCTGAAACAAACAATACCCTTTGGCTATGTTTTGGCTCTGTCTTTTATTGGTTAAGTTGCGTTCTGTCTTAGATCTCATGGACTTCGGACAATCATCACTAGATCGATAAATTGGAGGGAGGCGATGTAAACACAATGTTGACCTGGTGAATTTTTTTTCTTACTTTTAGAAAGTTTTCCTTACATTTGTTGTGTATTTTTAATATTTTTAGATAGGAAGGCTGGGAGAGAGGGCTTTAAAAATATTTGTATTTTCTCTGAGGTTGAAGCACTAAATAAGTTGATTTAATGAATCCTGATTTCCAAAAAGCCTTGTCAAGTTTGTGAATCAAAATTAGAATTCTAGTCAGGAAAGCTTAATTAACTAGGACTAGGAATAAGAATTGAGTATCAAGTAGAGTTTAGGAGGTCAGCATTAAAAGGACTAAAAACAAATGTAACATAAGTATGCGTAGTATTGATAGAAAGACATGAAAAAATATGTATTTCAAAAAATACATAGCATACAAATGTGATTAAATTTTTAGGTAACATTGACTTAAAATAATATGCTAAGGATTTTGAAATGTGCATGCAATGTATTGAAGCTGAATCTATAGCCATGCATGAAAATTGGACTCATTTGCAGTTGAAGCCAATAATGCATTCTATTAAAAATTGTATTTTATTTATTTTTTATTTTATTTTATTTATTTATTTTTATTATTTATTTATTTATTATTTTATTATTTATTTATTATTTATTTATTTTATTTTAGGGACGCAGTCTGTCTCTGTTACCCAGCCTGGAGTGCAGTGGCGTGATCTTGGCTCACTGCAAGCTCCGCCTCCCAGGTTCACACCATTCTCCTGCCTCAGCCTCCCGAGTAGCTGGGACTACAGGCGCCCGCCACTATGCCCAGCTAATTTTTTTTCGTATTTTTAGTAGAGACGGGGTTTCACCATGTTAGTCAGGATGGTCTTGATCTCCTGACCTCATGATCTGCCCGCCTCGGCCTCCCAAAGTGCTGGGATTACAGGCGTGAGCCACCGCGCCCAGCCAAAGATTGCATTTTTAAGGCCGGGCGCAGGTGGCTCATGCTTATAATCCCAGCACTTTGGTAGGCCAAGGTAGGCAGATCACTTGAGGCCAGGAGTTCGAGACCAGCCTGGCCAACATGGTGACACCTTATCTCTACTAAAAATTTTTAAAAAACGAAAATGAAATTTTATTTAAAATAATTATATACTTAAATTGAAACATTTATTCTTGAGTATACACTGCAAAAAAATTATTGCTCCCCCACTGAAGGTCCCCACCATCTATTTTGTGCCAGAAATGATACGTGTTTTAATCTATCATGAATCATTCCAACATATAATAAAATGAAAGCATGTGTGTGGGTGTGCATATGCATTGTGTATTGAATAGCACATAACAACAGTAGTTCTAAATACACTCATCTGAACCTTGTCCTTTTTGTTTAAAAAATATATTTGAAAATCACCCTGTATGAATATGCATATAAAGTTGGATACATGGACATAAATTAGGCTGGTGAAAAATAACTGTGGTTTTTGCCATTTTTTTTTAAAGTAATGCCAAAAATTGCATTTACTTTTGCACCAACCTAATAGTATGTATGTGTATACACATACATATATGTACAACACACCTGGGTGAGTATATATGCACATATACTATATATGCATATATACGTATATGTGCATATATATACCCAATGTGTCTATGTGTATATATATTCAATATACATATACATACTTTTTTATTTTTAATTAAAGATGGGTTCTTCCTATGTTGCCCAAGGTGGTCTCGAACTCCTGGCCTCAAGTGATCCTCCCAGCTCAGCCTCCCAAAATGCTGGGATTACAGGTATAAGCCACTGTGCCCAGCTTACATACTCAATATATGTATATGTATATGTACTCACACATGTGTATTGCATGTGTGTGAGAGATAAATTGGACTCTGGATTTAGACAGCTTGGATTAGGATTTCAGCTACTCCACTTACTAGCTGTTCAATCTTGGGAGATTTATTTTGCTTGATTGGCTCCTCTTTTTTCATTTGTTAAAGAAATAATTGAGTATCTGACTCTGAGGTTTATTATTAGATCAGTAAATAGGTGCAAAGTAGAGATAACGATATCTGTCATATATATATATATATATTCAATTAATGTCCCTAATTATCGTCAACTTTATTTCTTTAAACATCTGTATAATATTGCATCGTATGCACGTGTGATGTTTTCTATAACCACTCATCTATAAGTGGCACCTAACGTTTTGCCAATCTTTTTGTTATTTCATATAACACAACAGTTATATGCTTTTATATGCCTCTTTGTTTTTATTTGTACATTGCTTAATGTCTTTTCTTTGAAGCAATTTCATGGAATCTCTTTGTCTTCATGTGAGAATACATTGGAAAAATATCTCAACACAAGAAAATGTTTAAAAGTAGGTGTGAAACTTAAAGTTTGAAATATTTTACTAAGTTAGCTGCCAAGTAGGTTTAACCAAATTAAACTTCCACTACCAATTTTCCCCATTCTCTAAATGACCACCTATGTAATGTGAATTAAATGTTGATATGCTGTCTCACTGCAGCTTTACTTTGCATTTTCCTAATTTTGAGAGGAGCTGATTATCCTTTTATATCTATAAAAGCAACTTGTGTTTCCTTTTGGGTGAGCTCTGAATGTTCTTTACCCAACTTTATCAGTTAAGTGTGAATCATTTTCTTACTGATTTTACAAGCGCCTCTTTTTTTTTTTTTTCAATCAGGGAAACTAGTCTTGGTCAACTGTATGTTCCAAAGATTTGTCCTGGTTTTTTATCTTTTTATTTTTTATTTTATTTTATTTTATTTTCTGAGACTGAGTCTCGCTCTGTCACCCAGGCTGGAGTGCAGTGGCACCATCTCGGCTCACTGCAAGCTCTGTCTCCCAGGTTCACGCCATTCTCCTGCCTCAGCCTCCGGAGTAACTGGGATTACAGGCGCCCAACACCACGCCAGGCTAATTCTTTGTATTTTTAGTAGAGATGGGGTTTCACTGTGTTAGACACGATGGTCTGGATCTCCTGACCTTGTGATCCGCCCATCTCGGCCTCCCAAAGTGCTGGGATTACAGGCGTGAGCCACTGTGCCCAGTCTTAATTATTTTTTTCAATTTAGTTTAGAAATTTTTTACCTGCAGACATTTAAAAGTGTATATTTTTCTTGCATAGCTTCTGATTATTATGTCAGTTTTATGAACAGACTTATCTAATCATGTAGTTTAAGGTATGGTTTTCTTAAGGCTTTATGTTTTTACATTTAAATGATCAGATTATACATTGAAATAATTTGAAGACAATTCATATATGTTAACACAATGCCTTCCTTAGCAGGGATATCAAATTAATAGGAGACCTTAAAGCACTAACTAAGCTACATATAATTATTAATTCTGATAACCATTTAGGCATAAATCCATCTATTTAAAATGTATTCAAATGGTGCATTTTTCAAATATTTATTAAACAACTATACTCTTTGTGATGAGATGTATCATGACAAGGTGGGAACAAATGTTCCTCATGTTCTTTTTATTAAAATAAGGGTATGAAATGTTCAAAAGGGTTTATTCATAAGTTTTCAATCCTGTTTTTGTTCTTTCATTACAATGTCGTTATGCATCCCCTGTCTCATGCACACATACAAACACAGATTATTTAACAATATGATTATATACTAAAATTAATATATTATTATTCAATGAATACCTCTCATGTCTCTATATGTGATAGATAATTTTTTTTGGTGCTTGAGATATATTAGTGAAGACAAATGAATATACCCTTGCCCACAAGGAGTTTATACCCTACTAGTGGAGGAAGGTGTAAATAAAGAATAAAATTAAGAAGAGACTTAGTAGGTAAATATAGCAAGCTCTGCATTTGCAGAGGCTGAATGCTATAAGAAAAAGAAAGATAGCTCTATTTTCCTGGTGCAAGGAGTATCAGGAGCCTGTGAGGTGGGGACAATGTGTAGGTTTAAAGAGGAAGGCCAAGGTAGGCTCTCTGAGAAGCTGATACTCCAGCAGGTTTGAAGAAAGTTAGGAACTGATCATGCCACCCTCTGGAAAACCAGGGATCCAGGAAGATGGAACTAGGTCTGCAACCCTAAGGCAGGGACTTGGATCAGGAAACAGACTTAGGACCCACAGCAGAGTGAAGAAAATAGTAGAAGAGATGGAAGACGTAGTGTTGACCATACCATGTAGACCTAAGTAAGGACTGTTGACTTTTTCATTGTGTAAAATGGGAATCCATGGAAAATGTTGAAAATAGCATCAACACGGTCTGGTTCATATTTTAAAAGAATCTTTGTTGTATGTGTCACCTCTGTTGAGATTAGACTCTATGGGACCAAGGGCAAAAACAAAATTCATTTATGAAATGATTGTTAAGAATGTACGGGAGATTGGCCGAGTGTGGTGGCTCATGCCTGTAAGCCCAGCATTTTGGAAGGCCGAGGCAGGCAGATCATTTTAGGTCAGGAGTTCAAGACCAGCCTGGCCAACAGGGTGAAACCCCATCTCTACTAAAAATACAAAAAAATTAGCTGGGTGTGGTGGCACATACCTGTAATCCAAGCTACTTGGGAGGCTGAGGCAGGAGAATCACTTGAACTTGGGAGTTAGAGATTGCAGTAAGCCGAGATCACACCACTGCACTCCAGCCTGGGGCAAAAGAGGGAGACCCAGTCTCAGAATAAATAAATAAATAAATAAATAAATAAGAATGTACACGAGAAAAGATGGTAGCTCAGAGGAGGTTAACACAATGAGGGATGTGCAGTAGAGAAAATAGCATCTCCTGATGGACAGGCCTTTTGTGCAAAAGAAAGAGAGGAGTCAAGGATGACAGTTTTTCATTCAAACTATAATTGTCACCAAAACACTAGGGGTTTGGTCTAGGTCTTACTGCTCACCACACAGAAAGGCAATCACTGAGACAACCAGTATTGCCAGAGAAGAAGGCTTTCACTGGGTGCTGTAGCTGAGGAGGTGAAAGATCAGACTCAAATCCATCTCCCTGATTGACTAACATTAGGGCTTTACATAGCAGAAATGTAACTACATGTAGGAAAACATGAATTAGGGAGTGGTAAGAAAGAGGAGTTGGTCAATAGGAAGCAGATGGTCAGTTAGGCCATCATGATGACTGAAGGGTCTGGCATCTCATTGTCCAAATGTGGTGATCTGGCGAGTTTCAGCTCCTTGATGCTATCTAGGAAGCCTGCTGGCTTGTTTCCTGAGAAAGGAACTCAGATGAGACAAACATAACTTTCTCAAGTTTTAAGACTGGGAGCATCAATTTCTATGTTTATTCAAAAGAAACTATTATTATCAGTTTTATGTGACAATTGGGTTGGTGTCATAATGTTGAAATTGCCATTCATCCAGGGGAAGCACAGTGGTTTTTGTTTTTGTGTTTGTTTGGTGTATGTGTGTGCATGTGTGTGTGTGTGTGTGTGTGTGAAAATAACCAAAATGTGGTGTTAGGCAGGTTATTGAGCTGTCTCTCTGACTTCCAAGAAGAGGTGACAAATAGTTGGATATATAAATACAGTGTTTGGGAGAGAGGTCAGGCTTGCAGTGACAAATTTGATAACACAATTTACATTTTCCAATTACGATTAAAGTTGCAAATTTAAATAAAATGAAATTCTAGGTATTTCAAGCCTTGAAACTGGACACAGCCACTAAGTGAATGGCGGAGAAGAGAACCCATTGCTCTGGGAAATTCCACCTGCAAGGAGCCAGGGAAAAGGAAACAGACAGTATAGGAAAAAAAATCAACAAAAAACAAAAGAGACAGGTAAAGTAGAAGTGTGTGGTACCCCAGATGCAAATATAAGACATCTGAAGAAGCGGCATACCCAATCCTTTCAGAAACTCCTGACAGATTGAGTAAGATAACCACAGAGGAGAATCTGCTATTGGATTTGTCAAAAGGAAGGAGCACTGCAACATTTAAAAGGTCAGCTTTCATCGATTAGTACAGTCAAACCCTAAATGAATGGCTCAACTCATACTCTATAGAAACCTAGTCATGCCACCCTGTTTCTTTGTCCTGAATGTAATTTAATTATCACTTTACATCTGTATCCATTCTTAGTCTGTAATAGTTGGGAAGTCAAGGTGGCATGCCGTTTATCTCATCTAACTTATCTTCTCTGTTTTTAGAGATGGGGTCTCGCTCTATTGCCCAGGCTGGCGTGCAGTGGTGTGGATCATGGCTCGCTGCAGCCTGGGTCTCCTGGGCTCAAGCAATCCTTTCACCTCAGTCTCCCAAATAGCTTGGACTACAGGCATGAGCCACTGCACCCAGTCCTATTTATCTTTTATTGCATACTAATTGGCAAATAGTAGGGGTGCAACACATGGTTATTCCACATAAGAATATGGAAAACTTGGACAATCTATAGATATTGCTGATGGGATGAGCGCCAGGGTCAAATTTAAATTTTCTTTGAACATTGTAGAAGACACAAAGTGCTGAGTGTGTTGTGCTTGAAGGGTAGGAAGGCTGGAAGGGTAGGAGGGCAATTTCATTGGAAAGAGTGGATACAGAGTTAGAAGACTAGTAGGATAGAGTGAGGAAAGGAAGAGTGAATGGCTTGGTCAAAGTCAAAGACGGTCACAGAAAATGATGTCATGGGCAATATTATTAATGTATTTTATTCAAACTCATTTCACAAAAGTCTGATTTACAGCTTCAGACTATTTTCTTTGCATTTAATTTGGCATAGCTTAGATTCTGGTGCCTAATAACAGAACACGGTTTTAGTTCCACCTTGTTCACATCCTTCTCTCTGCTCGACTTCACTACACATCCTTTCCAAGTTACTTCTCTGTCCACTCACCTCCACCCAAACAAAACCCCCAAACACCACCACACTTTTGTGTCAAAGTTATCAGATTATACGGCTAGCTTTACAGGATCCAAATACACCCATATCACAAATATTAGATTGAAAAAAAGGCCTTTGTTGAGAGGATCGATACCTAATGGGATAGAACATGGAAACGTCCTTTGCTACAAACAAATTTTGCAGGAGCTGGGCAAGGTGACATGCACCTGTAGTCCCTGCTGCTTGAGAGGCTAAGGCAGAGGACTGTTACATCTCAGGAGTTTGAATCCAACCTAGGCAATGCAGCAAGGCTCCACCTCTAAAAAAAAATAAAGAAAGAGGTAAAAGAAATTTTAAAAAATTAATAACATTTTAAACATTAAATATATTAAAATTTCAGGGGATAGAATTTGTTAAAAACCAGATAAACCAAACACTGCCAAGATAAGTATATATTCAGGTGTAGAAATAGCCTGATTATGTACACCCAAATGTTATAATGCTATTTGCTAAAATGACATTCAGTGTTTACTATCATGTATATATTTAGTAGCGATTATTTATCCACATGCATATATACCTATTCATATATATATACACACACATATGTCTGTACATATATAAATATATAGATACACAGCAAAACTGAGCTTGTACTTCCTAAATCAACAAAAATAAAAAAGATAAAAAATAAAAAATTTAAAGTTTACAAAATATTATTTTTAAAAGTTCACAAAAAGATATACATGTATACATACAAACGTGCATTATGTATATATTACGTATGTATATTATATGTAAATATACACACACATATATGCAAAATAAAAAACTCTCATGTGAAACATTCTGGAATTTGAAAAAAAATAAATAGAGACTATTGAAAGCACGTCATGTCAAGATTCACTGTAACAAAATGCCAGGGAGGAAACAAACTAGAATTCACTTGTCAAAGCCACATTGCATTTCTGATATGAACTGTATTAGGGCCTGGGGCATTTAAAACGTCTTCTCAAGATGCGACAGGGAAAGGATGGTGCTTTCTTTCAGTCTGTTTGTGGAGGTTTACCAGGTATGTACACTTTCTTCTTTTAAAACCATGACATGAAAACAACCACGAAAGCATGAATAAATATATACTAATAAAATATGTTTGTCAGTTTGACTTTGCATTAAAAAGGTACTGAAGGCAAATTTTAAAGACATTCCACAGGTAAGTTAATTACAGCCTCTATCTCTCTGAATGATTGACACATTCAGAGACCATGTCATTCCCTGTGGAATCCTGACATTCTGGATAAACTAACTGCAGAAAAGAGAGATCACCATGAGGAGAGAACACAAAATTTTTGTGTCTGCTTATTCACTTGTGGAAATTATATATGATATATATCATATATAATTCCTTCATTTTAAATTGGTTTCTACAACTCTAGATGGTTTCATATAATATTTATAGGAAAGAATCACAAAAGAAAGGAAATTGTATTTGGGATAGAGTGGGTGCTCTTTAGTTGTTTTGATGAAATAAAATTATTTAAATGGTCATTTTAATTTCTTCAATTTCATGAATCCGCTTTCCAAGATTTATACACAAATTCTCATGCATGTAAACACATACACACACACACACACACACACACACACAAAACTAGGTAACATGAATCAGAGAGTTTATGCATAACTATTTATGCTTTCAGTTAGAAAGACAGTTGTATTGATTAGTATTGACCCATAAATATGCATGTTTCTTCTCCATTTCATTTACCATTTGACTTTTCTGAGACTACATAATTGGTTTTTTTTGTTCGTCTGTTTTCTCTTAATGTCTTAAAATTGCCCTGGTGACCCTATATATTTGGAAAATTGTTAAAACCAGATAAACAAAACTCTAAACTCTCCATTATTGTATCTGAATTATTTAGATAATTTGATTACAATAAGAAGAAATAAGGGGTAGAAAATTGCTTCCATTTTCTATCTTTCCAAGTCTTCAAATGCAAAAAGTTGGATACAGAACTGTCAAACATACATTTCTAAAAAGCTGTGGAAACATAAAATCTGTTCGTTTGTAGCAATTATATGCTTTTTTTGTTACCAATTTGAGCAGATGCGGTAATTTCAACTCTGAGGGTTAGTCTCCCCCAAATTCTCACCAAGCTGTTTCCATTGCCCTATATGGTATTAACATTAATGAATTGTGATAACCAGAATGATTCTTTTTTAATAAACTGACATCAAATTAATAAAAGAAAAATTTTATTAATTTTTTACATGACTTACATGACTCTCATTTTTTAGTCATGTAAGGTGGCACCTTCCAAAATTCTGCAGACATCAATCTCATGAATTTCTAGCAGCTCTGAGGAAGAGGGGCCTTGTTAAAATATTACTGTTTATTGCATTCATTCAATCTTCATTAGCTGAGATAGGACTTCAGGATCCGTTAGTGAAATTCCACAGGGGCTATGATCACGAGAGACGAAATATTCTTTTATAAAATAAAAGTAAGCTCACATTTGAAAGATAGTATAAGCACAATATTTAGAAGAAAAAACTCCAAGGCATTGAAGCCTATAATGTCCTCTAAAGTACTTTCTGCATTTTCCGGTTTAAATGAGCATCTGACTAGCAAAGTCTAACTCAGCCTCTTACAACTTCTAATGGGAATTTTGGGACTTTTTGTGATACATGAGAAATGGGTGGGAAAATGAAGAAAGACATTGGAGATGATCTCTTAAAATTCTATAAAGTCCTCCAGAAGTTCCAGCATGAGATGTAAGTGGAGTCAAGAGTCAGTCAAAGATCATAGAGATAGCATCTTTCAGAATGTCTTGACTTCTATGAATCAACTGGTCTATGAATCCCAAGGACAAAATTTAAAAGCCCAGGGGTTAATTTGTATTCCCATTCTTGCAGTTTCTTCGTGTATCTAACTTGTTTATGTAGTAGTTAGTAACATGGGGGAAAACTGTATATGCCCGAAGATTTCACGAGACATTGTCTAAAATGTCACCTTCCCTTAGTTTCTTCCTCTTCCTTCTTCTCCTTCCTCTGTCCACTTCCTGTTTCTCCTTGGAGTATTTCCCTGACCAGTCATTTGCATAAGTGTCCTTGCCTCAGGATATGCCTCTGGGGAACACAAACTAACCAAATAGTTTTCTAAGCAGAAGTAAATTTTTCTGAATATCTGCCTACAGTTAACATTAATGCAATTCAAAAGAGAAACATTAAAGTCTTCCTGCTTGATTACTTGCAACATTATTTTTTGTTATTTCATTTTGTTTTGTTTTAAATAACTGTATTAGTCTACTTTTGCTAGATAATGGTGCAATAACAAATAATGCTCAAAATTTAGTGGCCCATTTCTTGATGGTTTATATCTTGCTCATGTTACATGGCAGCATGTGTGGAACATCTCCAATCTGGGATATCCCTTCCTACAGCAGAGACAAAGTACATGAAACTGACAAAGACATACAACAGATCAAAAGCCTCTGGCTGGAACTCACGCTGGAAACTTCTGCTCCTACATTATGGTAATCACCCAACAGCTTCTTCCTGCTACCTCCATAGACAAAACAAATTCACTGAGACTGTGGTATTGCCGACAAGAGTTTAATTAGTGTAAGGCAGCTAAGCAGAGGACTAGCGTTATCACTCAAATCAGCCTCCCCAAGGACACAGAGGCTAGGTTTTTATAGATAATTTGGTAGGCAGGGAGCTAGAGAAAGAGTGGTGCTGATTGGCTGGAGATGAAATCATAACAGTGTGGAAAACTGTCTTCATGCACTGACTCCTCTGCTGGGTTGGGGCCATAGGACTGGTTGAGTCATGAGTCATGAATCCAGGTGGGTTCAGTTGGTTGCCAGAATGCAAAAGTGCA
This sequence comes from Pongo pygmaeus, assembly GCF_028885625.2. Taxonomy (NCBI): domain Eukaryota; kingdom Metazoa; phylum Chordata; class Mammalia; order Primates; family Hominidae; genus Pongo; species Pongo pygmaeus. The sequence goes on along the minus strand of NC_072396.2, from coordinate 5,939,185 downwards.
AAACACATCTCAAAAGACCAATCTTAGCTAAGAACTACAATTGTACTAGTCCGTTCTCATGCTGCTATACAGACATACCTGACACTGGCTAATTTATAAAGGGAAGAGGTTTAATTGACTCACAGTTCCCCAGGGCTAGGGAGGCCTGAGGCAACTCACAATCAAGGTGGAAGGGGAAGTAAACAAGTCCTACTTCACAATGGACTAACAACGAGAAGTGCAGAGCAAAGACAGAGGAAAAGCCCCTTATAAAACGGTCAGATTTCATGAGAACTCACTCACTATCATGAGAAGAGCAGCATGAGGGTAACCACCCCCATAATTCAATTACCTCCCACTGGGTCTCTCCCATAATATGTGGGGATTATGGGAACTACAATTCAAGATAAGATTTGGGTGGGGACACAGCCAAACCATATCAACAATAGTGACATTATCTACAGGAGCAATTGGGGAAGTCACAAATCTCATGAGTTCTGGCCACATGACTCCTGAGCAGTAAGAGATTATAAAAACTATGCACTACATTTCAGCAGAATTCAGGACCTTCCCTTAATCCTAACCTCATGGCTTTTGGTTAGTTTTCAGTCCCTGAGCAAGGAGGGGCTTAGTTTTAGGGAGGGACTCTTATCATTGTTGCTTCCAAGATAAACTATAATCTAAATTCCTCTCATGGTTACCTTGACTTACACCCAGGAATAAGTGAGAACAGATAGCCTGTGTGGCTAGCAGTAAGATGGAGCCAGCCATGCTAGACTTCTCTCATTGTCATAATCTTTGCAAAGGTGATTTTATTATTGGCCAAAACAAGAGGCATGGATCACAGTGATAACACTGTAATATATTTTTAATGATGAATATCTTTGCATGCCAGGCCAAGAATATCATAACATATTCTGTAGACAATGGAAAATTACAATATTACTTAGAAAAGAATCTCAGCTGCTGTTACAAAAACACACAACTAGAGTGGTTCAAAGGTGAAAGACCTTGTCTCTTCCATAAGAGTCCAGGTTGGGTTGAATCCATCTATGCCTCAAGCTCAGCAGTTCATACTGTGTGGCTTTGCTGTTGCCTAAGGACTGCTTCCCCTCTTCAACAGTGAAGCTGCAGGCCAACCACATGGAAAGGAAAAAGAGACATGAAGGGGAAGCAAATGTGTGTTCAAATACTTGAAGCACAATTTATGCTTTTCACTTTGGCATATATCCTATCTGCCAAACCCTATGTATATGCCCACACATAGATTTCAGGGAAGCTGCAGATGTGTTCTTTAACTTGACTAACAGGTACCAGACTGACATATGCCCTACAAAACAGAAAGAGACGACTGTTATTAAAAACATGGAAGAAGTGAAAACTGGTAGAAAAAATCAATCTCTGTCATAATTGATGAATTATTTCACCTGAAGTTTTGACATGAAGCTTCCATGATGACTACCAAAGAGAGCCACTCTCTACCCTGAAGTGGTTTATTTATTACCAAGCTCCCTTTACTAAGCTGTAGTAACTACAACCTAGTAATTATTATTAACTTCTCCTTAGTAAAATAGGACCAGATATTTGGTTTAGAAAAATCTGTCTGACCACAGTGTAAAAAATGAGTTGGCTATAAGGCAAAAGAGTGAGTCCAGAGGTGCAAAGACTTCATGCATCTTCTAAAATAGTGGAAGGAAGAAAGAAAAATGTCAGACTACAAATTTAGTCACTGATTATGGGTGTGAAAGAAAGAAAGTGAAGAGAAGTAGAAGGGATATAAATTAGAACCTAGGAATAATATACATGAAAGATAAAGTATTTGCATTTAACCACAGCTGTACATGACCAAGAGAATCTGTTGTAGGGTTTTCCCAAGTCTACAAAAAAAAAGTATTTCTATTTCCAACACAAAAAAATGATAATTTTCTTACATTAATAAGTTCCCAAGCTTCGATATCCAGTGTGACTCTCTCTGCAGTAGAATCAATTCTCCCAATGACCAAACATTTCCTCTCAATATAAAGTTGCAATGATCAGTCTTACTACACAGCAAACAGAGACACTGAAACAAACACAAAATCATCTTGAGGCATTGATGGAACAGCTGATCTGCCGCAAAACCGAGATGCTGAGAACAACCACAAAGGAGAGGATGCTTGCTCAGCTCTGCAAAGCCCGGCTTAGCTCACTGTCTCTCGCCTGAGCTACTGTGTTGTTCATCTTTGCTTGCCTCACCATGCTAATGCTTTCACTGAGTTTGCATACTCTGAAAATGGAAAGATCATTCATAGATCTGCAACCATAATAGGTTCTTTGCCTCAGGTGCATGGCAAGTTAATATGCAGAGACACTGGGATGCAGCAGAGAAAGTGGTTTAATCACAGAACTCTCAAAAAATGAGGAGATGGAAGGGAACCTCAAATCCTTCTCCCAGAGGAGACTGAGGCTAGAGTTGTCAAGGATTTGGAAGTGGGCTCAAGAATGGAGATCACTGATTGGTGGAATAGTGCAGGATGAAGTCATGGGACGGGGTCATGAAGAAGCTGTGTTCTCATGCTGATTGGGTTCCTCTGTGGGGATCTTCAAACTGGTTGGCATCAGCTATTTCACTGGAATTTGCCTTATGATTCTATCTAAAGAATATATGGTTCTATCTATAGGATTCCTATAGATAGAGGTCCTATCTATAGGAACAATCTGGATACAAATGATCAGTATCTAGTGCTATGTGACTTTCCATTACAAGGAAGTGGGTCAAAATGCAGCCTGATTCATGCTTAATTATAACTGTATTTCTGTCCAGAATTCTTGTGAACCCCGTGAGGACAGTTTCAGATTTACAGTTTCGCATTGTAGCAAATCTCATTTAGCAGCCAATTATGTGACACAGAACAATCTATCACCCCACCCACTATCTCAACAGGCAGACAGAATTCCTTTGTCCTAGGACTCTTAAGCCAAAAAAGAAAAAAATACAAATATATGTATATATATAAATGCATATGTATATCTATACATACAAATGTAAAATAAAGGCAAAACCAGAGTTTGCCCCATGGAGCTTATAGTCTGGTTTCCCTACCCTCTGAATGTGAGGAATGACTGTGCCTTATCAGCATCCACACCTGTAGGACCTCACCTACTTCCTATTCCATACCGGGAACTTTACAAGGTTTCTTACATACATCTTGTCATTTAGACATTGAAGGACCTTGGAAAGAAAGGCATTTTCCCCAGGCTACAGAGAAAGACCATGAGGCAGAGCTTCCATCCCAAGTGACCAGTTTATTTAGTGTTCTGCTTCAAGTTATCCTCCATCACAACTTCTTTTTTTGTTTTTGTTTTTCATTATCACCCCCTTAAGGGGAGCTTTTTTATTTTTATCTGTTTGTTTATTTTTAAGACAGCACATCACTCTGTTGTTCAGGCTGGAGTACAGTGGCACGATCTCAGCTCACTGCAGACTCAACCTCCCAGGCTTAAGCAATCCTCCCACCTCAGCCTCCAAGTAGCTGAGACCACAGGCACGCCATGATGCTTGGCTAACTTTTGTATTTTTTGTAGATATGGGGTCTTGCTATGTTGCCCAGGCTGGTCTCCAACTTCTTGCCCAGGCTGGTCTCCAATTTCTTGCCCAAGTGGTCCGCCTGTCTCAGCCTCCCAAAATGCTGAGATTATGGGCACAAGCACTACACCCAACCAGCAGCTGTTTTAGATTTTTTTCTTTCCCAATTGCCCTTGCCCCCATAAAATGTTAATACCATGAGCATGCTCTATGTCTATTTATGTACTATATGTATGTTTGCACTTTATACATCAAAGAGTAAGGTGATTTTTCACCTCCCAAAATTCCCACTATTACTTCCTTATGGGCACCATTTCCACAGTTGAGAATTCGTGATAAACTAGAGTGTGCAGAGATCCAAACATACAATCCTGTTTGAGTGGCAATGTTTTCCCCTCTGGGTGGATTTAAACTTTCTCAGTACCAGCAAAGAGTAGAAGAAGTAATCTTTGAATAGGCCAAATAAGTTTTCAGTCTTTTCAGGTGCCATGGCTCACACCTATAATTCCAGCACTTAGGGAGGCTGAGGTAGGAGGATTGCTTGAGCCCAGGAGTTTGAGAACAGCGTGGGCAACATAGTGAGACCCTATCTCTAAAATAAAAAAACAAAAACAAAAAACAAAAAAAAACCTGGATATGGTGGTGCACGCCTGTACTCCCAGCTACTCAGGAGACTGAGGTGGGAGGATCACTTGAGCCGAGGAGTTTGAGGCTGCAGCAAGTGGGCTGTGATCATGCCGAAACTGGAGAGTTCCCTACACCCCCTGGCAAGACGTGCAACAGGGGTGTGGCTCTCTGTTTGGCCACCACTAGCTCAAACCCCTTACCGGAGGGGGAGCACGCAGACGGGCCCAGTGCAGGAACCCAGGGGAGCGCTTTGGGGCTCCAGCCCCAAGGCAGTGTCTAAGGGTGCGTGTCTGCGACTCCCAAAGCCCAAGTGAGTGTGTGTTACAGTGTGCTCCTTTAGCTTTGCCATCTGGCGATGGCTGCGTGTTAACTCCCCTGGATTCTTGTCCAGTGTCCTGGACCAATCAGGTCACACGAACTGTTAGAAAGGTGATGAATGCGGAGACTTTACTGAGCGGTGGAGGTGGCTTTCAGAGGGATGGGGAACTGGAGTGAGAAGGTGGAGTCGGGGCAGATCATCTTTTCCCGTAGTTCGGCGGAGAAGGCGCCTCTTCCCTCCTTCTCTGCCATGCTGTCCTGATGCTCTTGCACTCTCCACCACTCTCTGCCATTCTCTGCTCCTCTCGATGATCAGCTGCGTGTGTGTGTGTGTGTGTGTGCCCGCTAAGTTCTCAAGTGTACATGGGCACCGGATGTGGGGGATGATGGGCCAGAGTGGTCTTGGAAAATGCAACATTTGGGCCCGAAAACAGAAGTTCCTGTTATCACTTAGGTCAGGAGGCACAGGCCCGAGGGTGGAGCCCTTGCCGGGGACCTCGCTCTTCTCTACCCAGCACTTCCCTGCTCCCCTCCCATATCAGTGCCACTGCATTCCAGCCTGGGCAACAGAGCAAGACCCTGTCTCTGAAAAAATAATAATAGTAATAATTCTCCGCTCTTAGGTCTAACCTTATTTTATCACAATAAAAAAAAATTACTGCACAAAACGTAGAGTGAATAAGTCTGATGAGGGAGCAATTTTATCGCAGTATGCCTTGATAAAAAGTGTGATGTAGTCTGACCACTTAAATATCACTTTGCTGTTTATCATCCAACTCCATTCATATTTGCTTGCTCTTCATGGAATTGTGATCCACCAGGCCTTTGTGCTCTGCAAAATTCTAAACAACCAGTATCCACATACTTTTTTTGGGTTTGTTTGTTTTAGCTCACAAAGCTTTAAGTATTATGGTTTACTAGGCTGGGGCTGATGGGCTATTGCAAAACAAAATTAGAGAGGGAGTTCATCCGTGTTATTGTAGTGGGGGGAAAGGCCTGCCTAATCATAATTGTATCATTTGCTAAGCAAAATATGAAATAAAATTTAACTCTCTAAAGTTTTCTCCAGACAGAAACCACATTACTGAAACAGGACAGGGTGAGCTGGGTTGCACCCTGCGGTGGTCCAATATTTCATATGACATGCTCCAGGGTTCATTGATTGCAGCTCGGCCAATTTAATTAGAAGAGATTAGAAAGCCTTCCAACCGTGGTCACGCGGAAAAAGCCTGTGGCGAGATATTTGTATTTCAGACTTTTCTTAGTCCCTGACAAGTTAAAAAAATCAATAATAATCTATGAGTTATTGGCTAAATACAGATCACCTTCTGAGTTCAATGAAGATGACTGACAGAGGCTTTTAGACTTCTGTATTTTTTAATAATCTATAACTAGACTAGTTTTCATAAGCATATGATTGCAATAGAATCTCCTACATGTTGTATTCACATATATTTTCACGCAAATTGTTTGGCTTGACGAAATCACATCTTAAGACACAATTTAACATGAGATTTGGTAAGTCAATAATGTATATTTGCTTCACAGCTGTCTCAGGCTTCAAGTAATAAAATTCTCATTATAGTCAATAGTTCTACTACAGCATAATTGCAATTACTTCAGCTTAGTAAAGGGAGCTTGGCAGTAAATAAACCACTTCAGGGTGGAGAGTGCCTCTTTTTGATAGTCATCACTGAAGCTTCATGTCAAAACTTCAGGTGAAAAAGAATAAGCACTGCACAGGTTCCCCACCAACTCCTAACACTAATGTTTGCATTTGACCTTCTCTCTCTTTTAACTCTGTACTCATTCATAATGAGTGTGACAGTAGAAACATGAGCACTATTTCATAACTCTCATTGCTGGACAAATTTCCACTGAGGGAAGGAACATCTAGTGAGAGAGAGGGAGAAGAGGGAGAAGAAGAAGAAAAACAAAAAGAAGAAGAAGAAGAAGGAGAAGGAGGAGAAGGAGAAGGAGGAGGAGGACGATGACAAAGAGGAGGAGGAGAACGATGACGAAGAGGAGGAGGAGGATGAAGAGGAGGAGGAGGAGAAGGGGAAGGGGGAGAGGGAGAGTGAGAGAGAGAGGGAGAGAGAGGGAGAGAGAGAGGGAGAGAGAGAGAGAGGGAGAGGGAAAGGCAGAGGGAAAGGGAGGGGGAGGGAGGAGACAAGGAGAAGAGGAGGAGAAGGAAAAGAAAGGAAGAAGAGAAGAAGAAAAACAAAGAAGAATAAGAGGAGGAGGAGAAGAGGAGAAGGAGGAGGAGGAGAAGAAGAAGAAGAGGAGGTGGAGGAGAAGAAGAGGAGGAGGAGGAGGAGAAGAAGAGACTTTAGTAAATCTCAGGTTAAATTTGTAGTGGCAAAAAGTTTTACCTCTTGTTCTGAGGATATTAGAGCTTCTCTGGGATACCCCTGTCTCTTGCAGGGAAATATGGAGGTTGATGTAGCTGGGCATTCCTCAGTGCCCAGGGAAGCTAGAGCAAGGCTCCTTGAGAAGAGCTCAGCCATCCTTTGGATTAAAAATCAAGTCAGTCCTGGAGCATCATGTCTTTGGTAATGGGGATCAACGATGATTTCACTGTTTTGTGGGGAAGTGCCCACCCTGCTATTACAATCAAATCATCACATGAAGATGACCTTCTTTTATAGACATGAGCAGACATAGGCTGAGTATGATGAATAACAATGACAAAATCTGTGAAAGCTCAGCTTGTTGAAAAGCACTGTGCGGTGGTTGCACCAAAATTGAAAGCAATTTTAATGCTATAACTTTGAGTATTATTTATGCAACCGCTGAAGACTGTATATTCAAGCTTGAAGCTAAGAATTTTGGCCCACGTCCAAATCTCCACTAAAATAGAATGCTTAGTTCTGCGCAAGACATTCCGTTGGGAACTAAACATCTCTCCTGGCTACTCTGCTCAATACAGGACATGTGGCATAGCATTTTAAAAATGCTTTCTGCAGTGCCCAAAGTTATCACTGTTGTATTGCTCAGATGAAGAGAGTGATTGACTTCTGAAAATTCAGCCAAACTTGATTCTGGGATGCAAAAGCAGCCCAGTTAGTCTGAGTTCCAGCCTGCTCCTCATTTCTTGTCGTTTTACCATTGGGTTCAAAGTTATTCTAAGGCCGGAAAGAAACTCAGTGCTCATTAGGACTTTCATTGTCATAATCTCTCTTGATCCATTCACACAACCCTCCTCCTTTATTCTTCAGACCCAAAGATCAAGGAGCAAGAAGTGCTTCATTAAAAGAAGCAGTGTCGTCACCCTAGAAAGTTGTGCAAGGGCATCCCAAGGACTGAGAAGGGTGCTAGTTGTTCATTATACACTGAATCCAGGGGAAATATGCTTGCCACAGAAGTTCTAAAGAGAACAAAGCAATCAAACAAAATGAGAGCTAAAAGGAGACTGTGAACCTGGTGGCTTCTGTAATTTTTGTGAAGGGATGGAAGTTAAAGCCAGGTTGCTATGAGATGAGGAACACAGATGTGGTAAAAAAGTGAGACAACTGGCTTAGACCCCTAATGCCAGACAAGTTAATCTCTGTTATATATAAAAAGATCAATTATCCCTGTGAGAAGAAAATCAATGCATCCTGTGCTTTCGACAAGTACAGGAGCAGATGATACTGATCGTCATTTATTGACCACCTGCAATAGATCAAGAGATGGAGTACCAAACTCATTTGAACTTACAACCATGTAAAGTGGGCACTGTCATTCCTATTTCACAAAAGGAGAAAAAAGATGGATGAAGAGGAGGAAGAAGGAGGAGGAGAAGGATAAGGAGTAGGAGGAAGAGGAGAAGGAGAAAGAGAAGGAGGAGGAGAAAGAGGAATAAGAAGGAGGAGGAGGAGGAAAAGGAGAAAGAGGAGGAAGAGAAGGAAAGAGAAGAGGAGGAAGAAAGAGGAGTGGACGGAGGGAGAGGAGGAGAAGATAGAGGAAGAGGAGAAGGAAGAGGAGGAAGAAGAAGAGGAGGAGGAGGGGAGGAAGAGGAGCAAGAGAAAGAAGAGGAGGAGGAGAAGTAAAAGAGGAGGGAGGGATGGAGGAGAAGGAGGAAGAGGAGTAAAGAGAAAAAGGAGAAGAGGCAGGAGAAGAAGAAGAGGAGGAAAAAGATGATGACAACAACAAAACTGAAATTGAGAGAGTTGAAAAAGCTGGTCGCAGTCATTAAACTTTTAAGCAGAAAAGTCTTCCAAGTCTTCCACTGGCTTTAAATTGTAGGACTATTCATTCATGATGAAGACCACCATGTTAGTGAGCAAATTGTTTGAAAGTAAAAATATATATATAAATTGGAAGAAAAAGTTAATCTTTCCACCCAATAATTTGCAAGCAACAAATTTGAAAAGACAACAGATAACTGAAATCAGAAAACAGACATACAGTAATATTTTCTCTGCAGTTTAAATCACCAAATGGATGAAAATGTAGATGAAAAATTGCAGTGGAATAGACAGATTGCCACTTGACTGAAGATACTAGCAAAGGAAAGGAGATAATATGTCCCTGAGAAAGCTGGTGGCTCAGTCACAAAAGAAATGTGGCCCAGGAAGTGCTATGAAGGATAATTCCACAGAAATTATCTGATACCTACCTGTACAAGTTGACCCCAGTTCCAGTCCCCTACTCAGCTGGTTCGGGGGCTGATACAGATGAACTCTCTTGGCTCTAAAGTGAAGAAAAAGTCCAAAGGAATGGTTCATGATGCTGGCTACACATTTGAATCATAGGAGGGGCTTTAGAGTCTACAGGTTCCATTAAATCAAGCCCTTAGAGCCAAATCCCCATTTACAATAGCTACGCACAAACCCAAATACCTAGGAATACAGTTAACTATGGAGGTGAAAGATCTCTACAAGGAAAACTAAAAAACACTGCTACCAAAAATCATAGATGACACAGAAAATGGAAAAACATTCTATGTGTACGAATTGGAAGAAACAATAGTTGAAATTGCCATACTGTCCAAAGCAATTTAAGATTCAAGGCTATTCCTTTCAAACTACTAATGTCGTTTTACACAGAGTTGGAGAAAACTATTTTAACACACATATGGAGCCAAAGAAGAGCCTGAATAGCCCAAGCAATCCTAAGCAAAAAGAATAAAGCTGGAGGTATCACATTACCTGACTTCAAACTATCCTACAAGGCTATAATAACCAAAACAGCATGGTACTTGTTCAAAACAGGACACATAGCCCAATGAAACAAAATAGAGAGCCCAGAAATAAAGCTGTACACCTAATAGAGAGCCCAGAAATAAAATAAAGCTGTACAGTCATCTAATCTTCAACAAAGTTAACAAAACTAAGCAGTAGGGAAAGGATTCCCTATTCAAAAAATGCTGCTGGGGTAAGTGATTAGCCAAATATAAAAGAATGAAGTTTAACCCCTATCATATACCATATACGAATATTAACTCAAAATGGATGAAAGATTTACATATAAGACCTCAAACTATAAGAATTCTAGAAGAAAACCTAGGAAACACCATTCTGGACATCATCCTTTGGAAATAATTTATGACTAAGTCTTCAAAAGCAATTTCAACAAAAACTAAAATTGACACATGAGACCTAATTAAACTACAGAATATGTGCACAGTAAAAGAAACTGTCAACAGAATAAACAGGTAATCTACAGGATGGGGAAAAATATTATCAAACTATGCATTTAACAAAGGCCTAATATCCAGAATCTGCAGGAAACTTTAACAATTCGACAAGCAAAAACCAATCCCACTTTAAAAAAATGGGCAAAAGATGACACTTCTCAAAAGAAGACGTGCAAACAACCAATGAACATGAAAAAAAAGGTCCACATCAGTAATCATCAGAGAAATGCAAATCACAACCACAACGAGATATTATCTCACACCAGTCAGAATGGCTATTATTAAAAAGTCAAAAAAACAACAGATGCTGGTGAGGCTGCAGAGAAAAGGAAATGCTTATATGCTGTTGATGGGAATGTAAATTAGTTCACCCACTGTGGAGAGCAGTTTGGAGATTTCTCAAAGAAATTAAAACAGAACTACCATTCGACTCAGCAACCGCATTTCTATTTCTGGGAAAACACCCAAGGGAAAATAAGTTGTTCTACCCAAAAGACACATGTACTCCTATATGCATCACAGCACTATTCTCAAGAGCAAATACATGGAGTCAACAGAGAAGCCCATTAACAGCGGACTGGATAAAGAAAATGTGATACATATATACATGGAATACTATACAGCCATGAAGAAGAACAAAATCACTTCTTTTTCAGTAACATGGGTGCAGCTAAAAGGCATTATTCTAAGTGAATTAATGCAGGAAGAAAAAACCAAATACCACTTATTCTTACTTATAAGTGGGAGCTGAACATTGAGTACACAACACAACAGGGACAAGACGGGAGTACAAAGAAGGGAACAGTAGACACTGGGGCCTACTAGAGCAGGGAGGGAGGGGCCGCAAGGTATGAAAAGCTATCTATTAAATACTATGCTCACTAACTGGGTGATGGGATCAGTTGTATCCCAAATCTCAGCATCACACAATATACCCAGGTAGCAAACCTGCACATGTGCCACTGACTCTAAAATAAAAGTTGGAAAAAAAACCTCAGGCTCTCGGTGGATAAGACTCCATCAATAGTATTTTCTCAGATATTATATTGGACAATAATGATTTAAAACCACTGATTTAGTTCTTTAACCCAGTGGTCCTCAAATATGGACTGGGACATGGCAGAATTCACATCACCTAGACACTTGTTCGAGATACAAATTCTTGGGCCCCACCGCGACAGATAACCCAAAATCTCTGGATGTATTTGAATCCACATTCTAGGCAATTTTGATGCCAGAAAAATTTGGGAGCTGCTGCTTTAACTCTTTTCTTCTCAGAGGGTGCTTCGAAAAACCTCAGCATCACATGTGAGTTGCTAAAGCTATGACATCTGAGAACTCATCCTAGACACTGTGAATCAGAATCTGCACTTCGTCAACATCTCCAGGGGACTGATCTTAAAGTTTAAGGGGTGTGAATTCCTAGTCCTTAAGGTACCATCCATCCCTTTTCCTGACTATACTTTTGGTTCCCATCTAGATCATCCTACAAGGCAAGAATATAAAGATCAAAATGTTGGTTTCCCATTATGAGGGAGTGGGAAGTGAGAATGTATGGGTTTGTGTATGATGGTTCATGTAGGTGCTTATGAATATCCTGTTTCTCCCTACTTTGAGTAAACAGTATTGCATGCAACACAAGAGAGACAAGACAATTTCCTGCCCTATCAAGGCCCAGACCCACTGGTATGTGCCCATTACCTGGGTCATAAGGAGAAGAGAAGAGTGGAGCCTCCAATAGCTTGCAGGTGGAGAGCAAAGATAGGAGAGAGACATGAAAGCACTGGCTTTCCTCTGCTCCTCCCCAAATCCAAAGCCTTCATTTCATCTACTCAGTCCATATCCCGTGGATAATCCTCATTCCTTTTCTCTTCAAGTTTCCTCTCAACTTGCATTCTTCCCACCATCAGACGGCACCTGTGATTTGCATTAGGAATCTTGGAAAATGTTCTGCTGTTCTCCCTCTTCTCTTCTCCTCTATCCTTGTTCTACTGTAGTCATTCACCTCCTCCTCATTTTCCCTGGGCAGTGGAACTGTGATTAAAGATCAGGTTAAGACAGACAGGGAGACTGGAGAGAGGACAATCTGACCCAGATTTTTGCACAGCTGAATTATTCATGCGACCGAGGTCATATCGAACACACAACTCCATACAAAAATTGGAAATCAAGTGAAGAACTCAGATGCTCCCCCAAACTAATGGAGAAGGCATTGAGTTTTCTATGGGGTCAGTGCCTGGAGTTGATCCCTTAGGCAGCTTTCTGATGGCAAATGAGGTATTGCATTTGTTTCCAGCTTTTTCCTAACAGGTGAATTCTGTTAAATGGTTTAAAGGGATGCTTCCTAAAACTCAGCCTGAAGCTTAGGCCTGGAATTTCTTGGAAATACTTAACAATGCTCTCTTTATAAAAATCTAGTTGAAGTGTCATCTCCTGTCTGAAAAGCCAACTGTGCCCCAAAGAGTGGCATCTCTGGTGTCTTCTAATATCCCTCAGATTTCATGGAGGGGAAGCTTTGTGGTGGGCTTGGAGAACTTTGCTGGCTGATGTTGTCTATCCTCTTTGTTGTAAATCTGGGGAGGTTTTATTGTCCTTCAGTCCTGGGACCCCTTCCTGGGGGTCCTGTAGCTCTGAGGGGTTGGTGACATCTATATTTATGTGGCTTCTCTATCTGTTATGTTTTGAGAGTAGGGTGTTTTTTTTTAAAAATGAGATGCCCTTTGCTTTCTGTATAAAACAGAAATATTAACTGGACACACATTTGTAACCCCCCCGCTGCCCCCCACTCCCCCAAAAAAATGTCTGTGACAGGTCTAAATCAGTTTAGAGGTTTATTTTGCCAAGGTTGAGTACAGACCCAGGAAAAAGTGACACAGGTCACAGTAAGATTTATGGCCCCCACTTTTTCCAAAGAGTGTTTTGAGGGCTTTGATATTTAAAGGGGAAGAAGCAGGCAGAAGGGAAAAGGGGAAAGAACAAAATAGGGGAAGGTGAGACAAGTGGTTGCATTATTTTGAGGTTTTGATTAGCACTCACTGAATCCTTATGTTGCATGTGAAAGGAGAGGGCAGAGGAGCAATCAGTTATACATTTCTCCTGTGCTCAGTAAATCTGCACTTTACACAAGATAATGTAAACACAGAGTAGAAGAAGTCGAATATACATTCATCTCAGGGTGGCCAGAGAGTCGATTTCTAGTCTCCTATTGTCCCATACCTGTGAAGATAATCTAAGTTACATTGTGAGAGTGAAGGAGGCCACCTGGGGAGATATCTGTTTAGGAACAAAAGAAAAGAGAGGTTTTGTGTGTGTGTGACTCAGTTTCCAAGCTTAACTTTTTTTTTTTTTTTTTGGCATAGTGAGTTTGGGGTCCCGAGATTTTATTTTCCTCTCACACTTCTTATCTGAATTAAAGAGTTATTCGCTTCCTGGAATTTCTGCCGTATCTTATATCTAAGAGTTTGTTGAGTGCTTGACGTTCATGTCTCATATTACATTGCTGGGTGCTTGGTAGATGTGCCACCATATCTAGTGTCTAAGATGCTAGATTGCTGTGTGATATGGTTAGGTTTCGTGTTTACATCCAAATCTCATCTTGAATTGCAATCTGCATAATTCCCATAATCCCCACGTGTCAAGGGAGAAACTAGGTGGAGGTAATTGAATCATTGGGGCAATTTCCCCCATGCTGTTCTCATGATAGTAAGTTCTCACGAGATCTGATGATTTTATAAGGGAGTTTTCACTCTTGCTAGCTCTCTCTTTCCCGCCCTAATGTGAAGAAGGTCTTTGCATCCCCTTCACCTTCTGTCATGATTGTAAGTTTCCTGAGGCCTCCCCAGCCATGCTGAACTGTGAGTCAATTAAACCTTTTTTATTTTTTAAATAAATTATCCAGTCTTAAGCAGTTCTTTGTAACAGTGTGAAAACGAATACACGATGGCTCCCATTTTCTCACGTGTTGATATGAGGCTTAGTAATTGCATGCTAGAGCTTCAGGTACCTCTTGGTCAAATGGAGACAGAGACCCTTCTAGGTCCTTGCTGGTGGTCTTGCCTTGCGTTGCAAACTGGTTAGGGTTTCATGATGACGTCAAGTCATCCCCTCTGTGAGATTGGCAGTTTCAGCAGATAATGGGAAATTTAGGAGATGAGCCCCACTAAGATGGGAGATTTCTATAGGTAAATGTGACCTTATGTGATGTGTGGGTGGAGTATCTTCGCTCCTTTAGCTACCTTCTGTGTGATTTTCGAAAAGAATAATTATCCTCTGAAAAAAAAAAAGAGACTGAGGATAAAAAGTTGAAATAATATACCCTCGTCCAAACAGTGGAAAGTAGCTAGGTGGGGTTTAAATCCCATCTTGCCTGACTCCCAATGTAGAAACCTGCTTCACATTGTGAATGAAAATTCTGGTTTGTAAAATGTCTTCTTAATAATTTTTATCTCTGTCAAAATGAAACAAAATGTGATATTTGGAGACTCAGACAAAGCCTGGCTGTGTTTGCTATTGACAAAACCTGGACCTGCTGCAAAAGTAAGAGGCATCTCCAGGAATCATATGCCCAGATGCCACAGAAAAAGAGCACTCCACCTGGACAAAAACATTGCTGTGTAAACTGCCCCAAACAGACCTGCTCTGTGGAAGAATTGCCTGATCAGTCTGCAACTCCCTTTTGCCATCTCAGATTTCATGGGCCACAATATTAAAAAGAGAAAAGCAAAACACAAACTGAAAAACTGACAGTAACGGACTGATCAGCGTTATCTCACATTCCTTGGCAACAAACCAGTCCTGAACTGACAACTCAACAATGGATTTAAAAGAACTGACAGTTTTTCTTTGTAAAATCCTGAATTTTGCTTTTATCAAAGTACCACTCCTTTGTTTGGGAAGATACTATTCAAAGGATGTCATACACATGTAAACACACACACACATGTGTGCATGGCAAAATACTCAGTTTTATGAGCTCTAAAATAATTAACAGTTTTTCTGGGTCTGTAGCCTGGGGCTCCACTGAAAGCTATTCAGAAGAACGTAACTGTTCAACTCCTGGGGTTCCCTTTAGCCCTAGGGTCTCTTGGTTCCTTGTATGAATCTGACAGAGCCATGGAGTTCTATTTTAATGGCTCTAATTGTGACTTTCCCTATTTTCAGTGTATAGATTCAATTGTGTATTAGGAGTGGATATATGATGCTTATGATTTCCTACTGCACAGTTATTCATCCCAAATGGTGACAGCTGTATTAGAACATGGCTTTTGGTTTCACAACTTTAACCTCTGTGAAAGGAAAACATCTTGGACCCCCCAAATCACTAAGCTAAAGGGAAAATTCAAGCTGGGAACTGCTTAGGGCCAACCCATCCCCCATTCTATTCAAAGTCACCCCTCTACTCACTGAGATAAATGCATATCTGATTGCCTCCTTTGGAGAGGCTAATCAGAAACCCAAAAAATACAACCATTTGTCTCTTATCTACCTATGACCTGGAAGCCCCCTTCCATCTTTGAGTTGTCCCGCCTTTACAGACAGAACCAGTGTTCATCTTACACATGTTGATTGATGTTTCATGTCTCCCTAAAATGTATAAAACCAAACTGTGCTGTGACCGCCTTAGGCACATGTTGTCAGGACCTCCTGAGGCTATGACATGGGCACATGTCCTCAACCTTGGCAAAATAAACTCAGATTTTTGGAGTTCGTACCTCTATCAGATGGAAGGGAATTTGTCCCCACAGTGGGAAGATTAGAGAGTATCCATGCCCTATCTGCAGTCAGGGTCAGGTTAGAGTGTTCAGAAATCCCTAGAGATAATCTATCAAATGACCATAAAAAATATGCTTGGTTATTATAATGGAGAATATCCGTTTATATTTCATTTCTGTTGTAACTGTGAGTTTTGTGTTCTGTGTTTTGACCCATAGCTGAACTTATAAAACTATATTTATTCCTTCTTTCGTAAAAATGAAAATGATGAATAAAGAAAACAAATAATACCAAAAGTTTATTTATTGCCAAAGAATAGTGATCATCCCATTAGCATATCTTGCCACTGTAACATATTTGTTTTTTCTACTTGTCTAGAAATTTCTTCCTCTCTTGTTAAACTCTCTCAATTTTAAAGCTGAATTTGCATGCACTTGTTTTTCCTCTAACAGAGCTGACATCAGTGTTGAAAGACGGGATGTAGAATCCAACTATAATGTCCTACTGAGTTTCCTAGCTTCTTTGAGTGTTGCAAAGATTCTTCTTTTGTAATAATTTGAAACATATTTTTAGGAAATAGTCTGTCTGCCTTAGAAGAACACTAAGTGGATTCAAAGTCTTTTACATTTGGTGGAGCTTCCATTCTCATTGTCTTAAGGAGTAGATGAGTTTATATAAATGTGAAATAAATTGTAATCTACAAAAGTTGTTGAACTCCTAGTGCTCCAAGTGTTCTAAGAGAAGCCCTTCTTTTACAGAATTTGCCACGTCACAAAGAGGATAAAATCAGATCTTGGTAGTGTTGACTACTACATGGGAACTAAATAATTTGGGTTGATAAGAGAAAATAATTCTAACCCAGCAGAAAAGTAGTAGTAACTGGCAACTGGATTCACCCCTAATGAATTGGATGGACTAACACAGTTTCAAGAGGAACAAAGGTGAACTATTTAAATCTCAGTCATCAACATATAATGAGCTCCATTTGAGCCAAACAATCCTCAACTGGTAGAACAGGAATTTGAGTGAAACTATTTTTCTCCGTGAAATAACAAATAACACAGAAAAGCTTTTTGCTTCTAGTCCTGCACTTTTTAACGCTTTTAATTGAGGTGTGATTGACAAATTAAAAAATGTATAAATTTACAGTGTACCACATATTTTGTAATGTTGTATAGGTTTAATGACTGAATTTGTTTTCTTTTTTATTGTATAGCACCTTTTTTTTTCCCAAGGAGGTCTTCAAAGAGGATATTATTCTTCATGTGTATGTATGAGAAAGTCATAAGAAGCTTTCATCTACTGATTTTGAATTTTCTTTTATTACCTTGAACAATTTCTCAACTGATGCTTTAAAATTTATCCCCAGGAGTCTCTATAATAGAGCAATTACATTTGTCTTTCTATTTGTCCAGAGCCTAGACAGACTCTACCTCCTCTTTATTCCTTCTTTTTCCCCATGCAGACACTAGAGAGAACTTGAAATTATCATTTAAAAAAATTACCCGCATTGAATTTTTTAGATGCATAAAACTACAAAACAGGAATTCTATTAAAAGATGTTCTTGTATACTTAAAATTCACATTTTAGATTCTAAGTAGAAATGACTAATGAGTTAAAATTACTCTTAAATTCAAAGGACAATGTATTAGTCCGTTATCATGCTGCTGATAAAGACATACACGAGACCGGGAAGGAAAAGATGTTTAATGAACTTAACAGTTCCACGTGGCTGGGGAGGCTTCACAATGATGGCAGAAGGCAAGGAGGAGCAAGTCACATCTTACATGAATGGCGGCAGGCAAAGAGAGAGCTTGCGTAGGAAAACTGCCCTTTATAAAACCATCAGATGTCATGAGGCTTACTATCACGAGAAGAGCACAGGAAAGGCTTGCCCCCATGATTCAATTACCTCCGACCAGGTCCCTTCCACAAGATGTGGAAATTCAAGATGAGGGTTGGGTGGGGACACAGCCAAACCATATTAGACAATTTCAGTGATGGATAAAAGATAGATTCTCAAGATATGTACTGAAAATATAAGACTACAGAGATAGAACTCTATGCATAACTTTCTTTGCTCCCCCATTTTCATGTACTCCTCTTCCCTAAAAATGAGTGAGCCTCACTCAAATATTTATAGACTTGGAATGTGGAATAACCTTTACCTAGGGATATCCTCACATCAATATTAATTTCCACTGCAATCTAAATATTCATGTAAACAACGCAGTTGACCTCACAGTGTCCCTCCTGTTGCTGTTCTTAATTCAAGATTTGGGAGCCAAGCATGATGGCTCATGACTGTAACTCCAGCACTTTGGGAGGAGAGGAAGGAGGATTGCATGAGGCCAGGAGTTTGAGACCAGCTTGGGCAACATAGCAAGACCACATCTCTACAAAAAATTTGAAAAGAATTAGCAAGGTATGGCGGTGCGTGCCTGTAGTCCCAGCTACTCAGAAGGCAAAGACAGGAAGATCACTTGTGCCCAGGAGTTCGAGGCTGCAGTGAGCTATGGCTAAGATTGTGCCACTGCACTCCAACATGGGCAACAGAGTGAGATCCAGTCTCAGAAAAAAAAAAAAAAAAAAAGAAGATGACAAGGAACCTCACTTGTCAACCTTCAATAATGAGATTCAGAATATAAAATAAAGTATAGCATTTAGTCAATTGCAAAGCTTGAGAATAGTCAGGCAGGACCTGCAGATTCTGAGAGAAGAGGGTCAGTGCTGCAAAGGGGAGAAGTTCAAGTTTCAGTTACATAGGCTGAGACAAAGTTTTAGCAAGATTACAACAGTTTTCATATAGGGTCAGTACATACATTATGGGAATGTGATTAGTTGCAGCTTGTGACATGATGAAGAAGTTTGCTTTAACTTTAATTCTGTCGGGAGGGGCAATGGTCTTCCAGGGGTCTTATCTCTGGGGCCAGTTTGATCTTTCTCAATCACTTACATTAAAAAAGCAGACATTTCAGCTGCATATTACAGGACCTAGGCCACATAGCCACATTCCTCTACAGGCTCAAAATAATGTGAAGTCCCAACAGTTTTAAGTTTGAATTATTTGATTCCACACACCAAACAGTTATTGTACTAATAATAGTTTCGCAGTAACTTTCAGAAGATCACTAAAATCACATCAATGGTAGAACTTCCCCTAACCCCCCTTAAGGATGAGGCTTTGTGATTGGATCATCCAAGGTGTTGTAAGTGATTGGATCATCCAAGGTGTTGTAAATGATTGGATCATCCAAAGTGTTGTAAATGATTGGATCTCACTTGTGGCCACAGCATGCAATTGTTAGTGATACAGGAGCTAGAAAGAAATTATTTAGGCAGATAGTGAAGGTAAGAAAGTCCTTGGCAGAATTACCCTTTTAACAAAAAGCAGCCCCCAAATCATTTCTTTTCTAACAAAGAGGAGCCTGAAAAATTGAGCTGCAGATATAGATAAGCAAGTTGGAAACTTGCATGGGTAAATACCGGCCGCTGTGCCAATAGGAAAAGGCTACCTGGGGGCCAGGCATATTCAAAATGGAGGCTCCATCTTCCCTTTTCTTTGTCAAACACGCGTACAGTAAAGGAACAGGCAACACGGCATCAGCCAGGTAGATAACTCATCTGCATAATAAAAGATTAGGGCGGGGTGGCCAGCCTCTTTGCATGCTATGCAAATGGCACACCTGGTCCAACCAATCTTTCATGCCTGTGTAAATCAGATACTGCCTCCTCAAGCTCATCTATAAAACTTCCTGCATTTCACCACAAACCTGGCAACCTGTTTTTCTCCAGGATCCCTCTCTGTGCAGAGAGCTCTTCTCTTTCTTTTGCCTATTAAATTTCTGCTCTTAACCTCACTCTGGTGTGTCTGCATCCAAGTTTTCTTTGGTCGTGGGACAAGGAACCTCAGGTATTACCCCTAGACAATGACGCCACTTCATTAGCATGAGGGGTTCTGTATGTTCTTAGTCTTCCAAGAAGAACAGTGTGGTTCACAGTGGTGGCTGTTTCATTAATCTGGGTTTCTTTTTTTTTTTTTTTTTTTGAGGCGGAGTCTCGCTCTGTCGCCCTGCCTAGAGTGCAGTGGTGCAATCTCGGCTCACTGCAAGCTCCGCCTCCCGGATTCACGCCATTCTCCTGCCTCAGCCTCCCGAGTGGCTGGGACTACAGGTGCCCATCACCACGCCTGGCTAATTTTTCTGTATTTTTAGTAGAGATGGGATTTCACCATGTTAGCCAGGATGGTCTCGATCTCCTGACCTCGTGATCCACACGCCTCGGCCTCCCAAAGTGCTGGGATTACAGGCGTGAGCCACCACGCCTGGCCATTAATCTGGGTTTCTAAGTTTCTGCAATGGAAAGAGCCCCTTCTCCCACATGGAGTGGATGCAGAGTTTTCAGCGTAAATGAAACTCTAGATTTCTAAGCCATAAAGATTATGGGTTTTACTAGTGCATAAGCCTGCTCATCCTAAAGAAACCAGGTATGCAAGAAGGTATACCTTGTAATCCAAAAGACCACCAGGAGGGCTAAGTCGTAGAAAGGGGAGTTTTATTGATCATATCAGTTTGCAAATTGGGGAGAAAGTGTCTCTGGCTTGGATTGAAGGTGCTCTCTCTCTGAAGAGGGAAAGGAGAGATTGGGTCCTATGCCTCACAGGGACCATATTACACAATACAGTCATACATATTCAGCAGTTTTGGGGGGAAATCCATACATATTTATGAGGGAAGTGTAGTGCATTCACAATGGGTAAACACATATGTATAATAACATACATCTCATGTTCATTTCGAGGTGAGGTTTTAGCGTTAAAATGTGGTGCAATTTGGCTCTTTATGTCACAGCATGAGCTATACGATGCAAAGACAATTGGTGCACAGTCTCTATAAGCTGCTGAAACTGGCTTGGGATCTTGTGGTTATCAGGAAAGAATGTTTGTAAGATAAGGCTGGTCCTCTGTCCAGTCAGAGTTTTAATGATCTTGGTTGTAAATCACAGTTGGGGCCAGGCATGGTGGCTCACACATACAATCCCAGCACTTTGGGAGGCTGAGGCAGGAGGATCACCTGAGGTCAGGAGTTTGAGACCAGCCTGGCTAATATGGCAAACCCTGTCTCTACTAAAAATACAAAAAATTAGCCAGGCATGGTGGCGCGTGCCTGTAATCCCAGCTACTCAGAAGGCTGAGGCAGGAGAATCACTTCAACCCAGAAGGCGGAGGTTGCAGTGAGCCGAGATCATGCCACTGCACTCCAGCCTGGGACACAGAGTGAGATTCTGTCTCAAAAATAAATTAAATAAATAAAAAATAAATACATACATCACAGTCAGGAGTGGTCCAATAATTTACCTGATAGCACCTGTTCCTAGGGAGTTTAGCAAGAGTGTGGCTTTTCTTACAGCCATAGACACCTAGGGAGTTGCTGTGCCAGCCAAGCCATGAGCCCTAGACCCATAGGTAACTTTTTGTCTCCTTAATTTCAGGAACTATCTTATTAATAGTTTTAAATTGGTGTCTATTTTGGTCTGTCAAATCACACTTATGTCATTCACACAGAAAATATCCACAGTCATCAATAAAGCCATACAAATAAACTAGTTTGTTTCTAAAAGGAAATACATATATAAGAAAAAAATATACATTTGGATTCCAAAATATTCTTTTTCTTTTTTCTTTTTTTTTCTGGAGGTGGAGTCTCTCTCTGTTGCCCCCGCTGGAGTGCAGTGGCACGATCTTGGCTCAATGCAACCTCCGCACCCCAGGCTCAAGCAATTCTCCTGCCTAGCCTCCTGAGTAGCTGGGACCGCAGGCACAAGCCACCAATGCCTGGCTAATTTTTGTATTTTTTTTTGTAGAAACAGGGTTGCACCATGTTGCCCAGGTTGGTCTCAAACTCCTGAGCTCAAAGTGATCTTATCCGTCTCAGCTTCCCGAAGTGCTGGGATTACAGCCATGCGCCACGGCACCCAGCTCAGATTCCACAATATCTCTTAATCATTAAAACTAAAATCACTATTTTTATTATTTGTCCTCTCTGCCAAAATTAACAATAATGTATTCATTGCTAAGCCATGTGCCTTTATATTAGTGATTCTCAAATTATAGTCCTAAGAGAAGCAAAAAAAAAGCCTTAGGATTTTTTTTTAAAATATATAAATTTTAGGGTCCCAACCCAGACCTACAGAATTAGAAACTCTCTGGAATTAAGAATCTATAACTCTGTTTTATGTAGCCTTCCATGTACGCTGTTTGAGAACTGTGATTTTACACTTGTCCTTAATGAGAGAAATTACAAGTAGTGGTTTTGGGCTGGCATGAAAGCAATAGGAGAGAATTAATGATAGATGGTACAAATGCAAAATGTAGTTACATAGAGAAAAATTACAATGGTAGCATAGAGAATGTGTTCTTAATTTTTTAGACAATAGGAAGTGTAGCATTTGGAACACTGAACAATAGTTTGCTGTTGTATCTCTTGACCTCCCTGCAGCCTGTGGTCACCAGCATCAGATTGTAAAGTCTCATTTATTTATCCAAATATTTCCTTAGGAATAACTTCAGCGTCTATCTCAATCATCTTTGGTTAGAGTGTGATCATTTGTGTTGGTAACAATAGCACTGCTCAGCTTCCTTCAGACTGAACACTTGCATTGTATCGTCTACAATTGCATTTGAATTCATTCATACCTCCAAAGTGGTTTTGTTCCAGAACATTGCAATGGGGACTAGCATTGTAAACTTTAGACACATGAGGCCAAGCAACTGTGGTCCATCAAAGCTTCTGCGGTGACTGCAGGCCATCTGACGCAGGGTAGGAGAGCCCCAACATTGGGTCAGCCGGTGGTGTTAAATAGCACCTTTCATTGAAGCAGCAGTGCACAGCCAGAGCAGAGGTACTGCTCCTTGTAGAGCTGGGTTACCCTACAGGCAGTGCGCCCAGAGTAGCAGCTCAGAGGCAGTTCTGCAGTCATATTTATGCCCACTTTTAATTACATGCAGATTAAGGGGCAGATTATGCAGAGGTTTCTAGAAAAAGGATGGTAACTTCCAGGTTGTTGGGACATTGCCATGGAAAGGGCTGGTAACACCTGGGAGTTGCCATGGCAATGGTAAACTGGCATGGTACACTGGTGGGCGTGTCTTATAGAAAGCTGCTTCCACCCTGTCCCTGTGTTAGCTAGTCCTCCATTTGGTCCAGTGTGCCAGCCCCATCCCTGGAGTTGAGTCTGCCTCCTACCTCACATCCAGGGTCTATGCTCCAGACCACTACATCCTGGGAGGGAAGGATGCTCAATGTGTCTTGAAGTCTCCTTGGCTTTTCCATGCCCGGCTCTATAGGACATTTTTCTAGAGCTGGACATCGTGCTCCAACGTCACGACATCTGCAGTTTTACATCTGTCTTCACCAACTGTGCATTGCTCGTAGTAGAAACACTTCTCATAGAGCGGGACCACAATCTCAATCCAGAAAATCAGCAGACAAAAGCACAGGGAAACCACAACCCTCCCCGTGGGTATTCTGTGTGCAGGGAAACTTCCAGCCCTTTACAAACATCTACTTTCTCTTCTACCTGTAAAACTTTAAATCAAAGAATGGAAATGAGTGAATTGATCCTGAAACCCAAAATTAGTATAGTCAAGCCAACCCTGAAGACAACAGAAAGACAAAAACAGAAAAACATATGTAGAAAAGATAATGTAGAACTATAAAATCTCAAATATGATTTTTGGAGCAAGCAATATATGGTCTTCTAAACTATATGCACACACATAAAGAGGAAAAAGCCACAAGTAAATATTAAGAAATATTAAGAAATATTAAGAAATGGGCCTCCTACCCATTTCTCTCTAAGGAGAGAAACAGTAAAAAATATGATATATTCAGTGACATACTCATGAGTTCACAAATAAATGAACACATTTTAAAAAGTAGATATTCAGGATTATATAATTGGTTAAAATTGATCCAAAAAGACATACAATCTATAACCCTTTTGCTTGAAATAATATGCAAAAATGCTGGAGAAACAAAAAACAAAAATTACAAACTCTATCAACTTGAAAGATGCAGCTGGCTCAGATGATTTTGCAAGGAAAAAATCTACCAACTTTGTAAAGAAAAGTTTATTCCAGTGCTTTTTTAAAGTAGCAGAACCCTCAAAATAGCACATGGGAATTTTATGAAGTAGAAATGGAATAGACATCTGACCAGGTCCCATATATACAAGCATTTGACACACTCTCACCTGGAAAAGTAGACTTGCTTCATCAGCTGTTTACAGGGCGGTCTTAAAACCCCCAACAAGGATGTGAAAAGTTTCAATTCCTCTCTCTCTCCCCCCTCCCGCCTTCTTCCTCTGTCCCTCCTTCTATTTCCCTCCCTCCCTCTCTCCTTCTATTTCTCTCCCTCCCTCTCTCCTTCTGTTTCTCCCCCTCACTCTCTCCTGATTCCCTTCTTCTCTCTCTCCCTGTGTCTCCCTCTCTGCCCCGTCTTCCTCTCTCTCACTATCTCTCTGTCTCTCTCTCTCTCTGTTTCTCCCTGTTTCCCTCTCTGTCTCTCTCCCTCCCTCCCTTCCTTTCTCTTTCTCCCCTCTCTCTCTCTTCCCCCTCTTTTCTCATTTTCTCTCCCTCCCTCTCTCTCCCTGTCTCTCCCTCTTTCCCCTTCTTCCTCCTCTCTCTCCCTTGTGTCCCTCTTCCTTTCTCTTGCTCCTTCGATCTCTCTCTCTTTCTCTCTCTCTCCCTCCTTCCGTCTCTGTCTCTCCATCCCCTTCCTCTGTCCTCTCTCTCTCTCTGCCTCCCTCCCCCCCCCTTTTCCTTCCTCTCCCTTCTTCTTCTCTCTCTTTCCCTCTCACTCCTTCTGTTTCTCCCTCTCTCTTTCCCTCTCTCTCACTCTCTGGCTCTCTCTCTCTCACTCCCTCTTTTCCTCTCTGTCACTCTTTTCCCTTAATTCCTCTCTCTTCTCTCCTCTCCTTCTATCAGTTTTGCTTCCTATGCTTCATATATTTTTGGAGCTCTGTAATTAACTCCATATACATACGAACTCATATGCCTTCCTGTCTATACATTTCACTTTTTTTTTCCAGTAAGGAATGGTCTTCATCTCCATTAACGGTCATCCTCTTCATATCTACTCCAATGAGGGTAGCAGAGCCACTCTGGCTTCCTTCTTCTCTTCAGTGGCAGCGTGGCAATTCTTCTACCTTAACACACTTCAGTCTGCATCTTTATAGTAAATACATCTTTAAAAGAAACAACATGGGGTGGGGTCATGCTTTTTTAAATCAGTCTGGGAATCAGTCCTCAATTTGAGCTTTGGTTCTGTCTTTGTACAATGTGATGTTTGCTACGGTTGGGTTTAAATATGTCAGCTTGACATTTATTTTCAATTTGTCCCATCTGTTCTTTATTCCCCTGCTCTCCCACATGCTTCTGTGTTGAGTAGACTTTTACTATTTCATTTTAATTGTTTTAAAATTTGTTTAGCTATTTCTAATTTTTTTCAGTAATAAATTCAGGGATTACAATATCCATATTAGACTGTGAGTTAACCTCCAATGCATTATGCAATTATATATCATGCAAATTAATGCTTGAGATGAGAAACCCACCTCACGCATTAAATTGCTCTGGATGAGTGACTGTGGGTGAGTCAGTGACTGAGTGGTAAGTGAATGTGAAGGCCTAGGACGTTATTATACAGGGCTGTAGACTTTGCAAATGCTTAGGCTACACTCAATTTATTAAAATATGTTTCTTCTTTCAATAACAAATGAAACTTAGCTTACTGTAACCTTCTTACTTTATACATTGTTTTAACTTTTTGACCTTTTTAAATAACACATCTTAAACAAAAACACCAAAAATACTTTATTTTTTATATTTTTATTCTACAAGCTTTTCTCTTGTTTTTTTTTTGTTGTTGTTGTTGTTGTTTTGGTGTTGTTGTTGTTTGTTTGTTTTAGAGACAGGCTCTCCCTCTGTTGCCCAGACTGTAGCACAGTGGTGAGATCATGGCTTACTGCAGCCTTGAACTCCTGTGCTCAAGCAATCCTCTCGCATCAGCCTCCTGAGTAGCTGGGACTATAGGCACACACCACCATGCCCAGCTAATTTTTTATTTTATTTTAGAGACAGGGTTTCATTCTGTTTCCCAGGCTGGCCTTGAACTCCTGGTCTCAAGTGATCCTCCTGCCTCAGCCTCCCAGATTACAAAGATTATGGACATGGGCCACCGTTCCTGGCCTACAAGATTTTTTCTGTTTGTAAATTAAATTTTTTTTTTCCTTTCAATACTTTTAAAATTTTTTTGGTGAAAACTAAGACAGAAACACACACATTATCCTAGGCCCACCCAGGTCAGGATCATCGAGACTTCAACAGAAGATAGGAATTTTTCAGCTCTACTAGAGAGAACATGGTTACTTATGTGGACCTATGGGACTATGGTTGTTTATGTGGTTGGACATTAATTGAAATGTCATATGTGGTGCATAACTGTACTTATGATACTTATTTTCAACTCCTTGTCATGTAAGTCCAATATATAGGTCTTCTCTAGATCTGTTTATATGGACTGGTTTTTCTTTCAGGATAGTTAAGATGCTTTGATTATTACACATATTTCTTTGTCTCTAATATTTTTTCTGAAAGAATAATAAAAGATTGAGAGAGAGAGAGAGAGAGTGTGTGTGTGTGTGTGTGTGTGTGTGTGTGTGTGTAATTGAGAAGGATCCCTTGGCCTCTAAGAAGCTAGGATCATGGGGTGGTCACTTTGAACCATTAGGAGTTGGGCAGTTTGGGGACATTGTTGTCTTTAATCCTTCCAAAAGCCCTTAGAGTGGGAATTCCAGGAGTCTAGAAAATATCTTCTCTTTTGCAGCCCTGCTTCCATGGGGCCAATACATATATGTAGGTGTGTGGGTGTGGGTGTGCATACCCCACAAACAAACCTACCCCCAAGCTTTGAACTATTCCTTCCCAATAAAAGAGGGATTTGACAAAAACACACAAAGGACTCAAAGCTGGCCTCAGAGAAAGATAAACAAATCCAAACTAATGAATCACGCAGAATTAACAAGGAGATGCAAGTGTTTTTTAATAAAAAGAAGTTCAGTCCCACATATGTGAAAGGCAAGTTAAAAGCACATCAATATTTTTTTTTTAATTTAACCAATAACATTTTGAAGTATTAAGGCTTCTGATTAGAGGGGAAAAGACTCTGTATGCACTATTAAAATGTGCTGCCTGGTATTTATGTGAAGTTGCATTTCCATTGGTGCCTTAGCAATAGCTAAACAGACTGAGTAATTCACTTTTTCACTGGACCAAAAAATTTAATTTTTAAGAGTTTTTTTCCTACATACATATATATGAGACATTATATAGACATTAGTATATTGCATTATTTTTATGAAATCAAAATCTTGAATCAGTTCCAATGCATATCAAAAATGGCTAGCTGAAATAACTATGAGTGGGAAAAACAGAGCTGAAAATAATCATGGTAGAAAGGAGGAAGGGAAGGAAAGAAGGAAGAAGGAAGAAAGAAATAATAACAAAGCAGAAAAGCCACATAAACTTAGATATGACGTACCAAAAAAGATATATTATCCATAACTAATATTATAAAATAATATATAACAGTTATGTATATTTTTTGTCAATTAATACTTATGTGAAAATTATAAATTCATAAGAATATATGTCTTATCAAAACTCACTGAAACCTCCAACTTGAAGCACCTCATTTTTTTAGAAAATTAAATTCAAACTTAAAATTCTCACAAAGTAAACAAACAGGCAGAAGATGCTGATGGCATGCACAAGCAAGTGTTAAAGAATCTTATTAATATAATTTCAAATTATCCTAGATTTTAAGAAGAGGGAAAACCACTGAAAACATTGTGTAAGGCTATTGTAACTCTGTCATGGAAATTAAATAAGACAGTATAAAGGGATCTGTAAAGGAGTGAAAGTGTATATTTGATGGTGTATAACTTTTTTTGTATCTTGAAGAATAAAAAGACATGATGAGGTGATCAGTAAGAGATGCTACAGGGGCAGGTGGCACTAAGAATCAGTGATAACCTTTTCCAGGCTACAAGATTTGAAATTGTTCTCAAATTTCAATGTTCTTACAATGTTAAGACCACTAGTGAAATTTGACAGCACACATCACAACACTTGAAGTAATTTTAAGTTATTTACCTTTATTCCTGTACAATATGATAGATAGATAGATAGAATAGATATATAATATATAAACACAGAGATATATGACAGATAGATTAGAGAATACATAGGATAGATTGATACATACATAGATGTATGATAGATGATAGCTTGATAGATAAATGATAGATAATAGATAAACACGTAGGTCGATACGTAGATAGATCAATAGATAGATGATAGATGGATAGATAGATGATAGATGGATAGATAGATAATAGGTGATATATAAAGATAAGTAGGTAATAGGTAAATAGACACAGACACATTATAGATAGATTGATAGACAGACAGACAGACAGATAAATGGATAAAGTTTTACAATCTGCAGTGTGAATACACCACTGCTAAGGAAGGTAATTGGTTAAAGAAGGCACTTAAATAAAAGTGCCGTAATCAGAATTGAAGTTTGGAGAGAGAATCTTGTTAGGGCCTTTGAGAATATAGATATTAGATAGGCACAATTGACAATGAGAAGACTTGGTTTTCACTTGGCCTCGTCGCCTTTTAAGACCTCCAAACTTTTAATGATCAAATCCTAGTAGAAGATCCCAAGTGGGTGAGGAAAATTGTAAGAAGGAAACTAGGGTCCCATCGTGGAGTGGCTGATCTGAAACCTGGGACAGGAAATATACAATATAAGTCTGAAACTTGTGGTAATGGCAGAAAGTAAGGAAGTACTCAAAGACCAAAACTCCCAGTGATGGGATGATGTCAAAGGAGCACAGTAGTCAACTGAACGAGCTCTCAGGGGTTAATGCTGAAAGAGATTGAGCAACAGAGCAAAGTAGGAAAGCACATATTCGTGTGTTCATGCTGACAAATAAATGACTAAAAGTGAATGAATGAGAGAGAGTAGGCTTAGCTCCTCTACAGAAGAATACCAAATGATTTAGATAGATACTCTACCCTAAAGGAAGTGGTACATAATTCTTCATCCCTCAGGTGTGGGCTGTGCGTAGTAATTCCTCCCAAGTGGACAAGACAACAAAAAGCTAAGAGTGTAACGTTTTTTAAGTTGATTTTTAATTTTTTTTTTACCTATTATGAGTACATAATAAGGGCACATATTTATAGAGCACATGTGATGTTTTCATTTAGGCATACAATGTTGTAGTCATCAGATCAAATTATTAGGTTATCCATTACCAAATAAGGTAACTTTTTTAGTGTGGAAACATGACAAACACTACCTTGGTGAGCTCATCAAAGTCAACATCATCAGAGATACATCAATGTTGACAGTGTGTATACTTGATATTATGAAATAAAATTATTATTAGATGAAAATTGTGCTTTATCTCCCACATACCCATAAACCCAGGCTAATCATGAGAAAAACATCAAATTCCAATACAGGGACATTCTACAAAGTGCCTGTCTTGTACTCTTCAAAACTGTCAGGATTATCAAAATCATATAAAGTCTAAAAAACTGTCCCAGAAAAGGAAAAGCCCAAGGAAACATGACCACCACATGTAGAATCCCGGAGGATTGAAATGGCATTGTGTAATATACAAGAAATCTCAAAAAATCATGACTTTAATTCAGAATCACATCAAAATTGGTTCATTCTCTATAACAAATGCTCCATATTAATGTAAGATGCTAATAATAGCCAACACTGAGTGTGGGAGAGATGTGCTTATGTGTACTTTTCAAACTAATTTTTCTGTAAATTTAAAACTTTTCTAATTGTTTTTAAAAAGGTCTATGTAAAAACAATGGTAGTAAGGCCAGGCATGGTGGCTCACGCCTGTAATCCCAGCACTTTGGGAGGCCAAGTCAAGCAGATCACCTGAGGTAGAGGGTTCGAGACCAGCCTGAACCAACATGGGGAAACCTTGTCTCTACTAAAAATACAAAATGAGCCGGGTGTGGTGGCACGTGCCTATAATCACAGCTACTTGGGAGTCTGAGGCGGGAGAATCGCTTGAACCCGGGAGGCAAAGGTTGCGGTGAGCCGGGATTGCAGCATTGCACTCCAGCCTGTGCAACAAGAGCAAAACTCTGTCTCAGATTAAAAAAAAAAAAAAAAAGGGTAGTAAAACATCCAGGTTCCGATACTGCAGAGACCACAAGACGAAAGAATTTGATAAATGAGCAGTCACTGTGGAAAATCACTGGGAATAAATCAAGGAAAGAAAAGGCAAATTTTGGCATTTAGTAAAAGAAAAGTCATGAATGGCCATTTCTAGAAAAGTTAGAATGGACTCTGAGGTTTTTACAAAAGTCATAATTATCATAAAATAGAATTCAATAGCAGTTTTAGCCTCCCATTATTGTTTTCATTATCAGTCATGTTTTACCTTTATTTTAGGTACTAAAATTCCCTTTCAGACATCTGTCGTCATATTTCTGAATTTTGAGACTTTTCATATCAATGGGGATTAAATCATAAAGATTTACCAAAATGCAACTTTTCCTTAAAAGACATTCCCCAAAACTGTCAAAAAGGCTGTTTCATTATAAACGACTGTTGATAACTCCATCTACCTAAATTATTTCAAATATCAGATTCCTCTAGGCTTAGTAATATATACTTCCAGTTTTACCCGTACAGGATGTTACTTAAAGGGATTAAAAAATGTCAAGAATTGCTAGATCAGCAGTACGTCCCATGATCTTGAACCAAAATGTCACATATCTAATTGATCATTCAATTTGTCCACAGGCAATGAGGTTATTATGTTAAATACGATTTTGGGGCCAGATGTCATTTCAGCCTAAACTATCTGCTGCAGGTAGATTAATTCCCATGGAAGGTAGACGCTGTAGTGGGGGAAGAGTTGCGCATGGAGAGTTGAGTGTGGTTTCTGATCACAGCTGTATCCTTGTAAGTCGTGTGACCTTGGAAGTCCAACTTAATTTCTCCAAGGATTGATTTCTTCATCAATCAAAAAGAAATACATTAAAGTAGATAAAAATATTAAATGGAGTGCACTGGTACTGAAATTGCTGATTATCGAAATCATTGTTTTTGAGTTGCACTTTTTAAAATAAACACACTCACATACAAACAGTCACCTGGATCCAAACCTATTGCCCCCAGGAGCCTGGTTAACCTGGGAAGAGTCGATCAATTGTGGCCCTGTCCATGGTGCCACAGCTGACGGGGATCGGCTGAGCATCCAGGGCCAGGGCTTGCTAAATTGTAGCTGAAAGATAATCCTTTGGAGAAAATGGAGTTTATCTAAACACTTTACCGGAAAGCACCAGGCATTTAAAACTCGTGCTTCTATAATGTTCTTGGGTTGGTGGGGTGAGAGTTGGTCAAATGAGAAGGACATGTGGCTCTGTGATGGTTAATTGTCAACTTGTCTGGACTAAGGAATGCCCAGATAGCTCCTAAAACACTATTTCTGGGTGTGTCTGTGAGGGTATTTCTAGAAGAGATTGGCATTTAATTAAGAAGACTGACTAAGGAAGATCACTCTCACCAATATGAGTGGGCATCATTCAATTATCTAGGACTTGGATAGAACAAAAAGAGAGAAGACGAGTGAATTTGCTCTCTGGTTGAGTTCGACATTCATCTCCTGCCCTCCTACATCAGCAATCCTGGTGTTCAGACTTTTGGACCCAGATACGGACATACATCATCAGCTTTGTATCCTGGTTCTCAGGACACAATGGCTTTCCTGGTTCTCCAGATTGTAGACAGCAGAATTTTCAACCTTCATAATTACGCAAGTCAGTTTCTATAAATATCTATCAATCAATGAATTAATCTATCTATCTATATATCCATCCATCATCTATCCATTTTCTACTTATCTATATATCTATCCATTTGTTCATCATTTATCTACTATCTATCTACAGATGCATCATTCATCCACTATCCATCCTCTATCTATCATCTATCTATCTATCTATCTATCTATCTATCTATCTATCTGCCTACCTTTCTCAATCCATTTTGTTCTGTTTCTCTGAAGAACACTAACAGGCTACCAGCTGTAACCTACACAAGGTAAGTCTGGTTTACATGGAGAACTTTGTTTTGCTGTAGGAATATACAAGATAAAAGCTAACTCTGAATGGTCACAGAGCTGGAGGAGACATCAAATACAAGAGTTCGATTTTGCTTTTCTTCCCCCCAGGTGGTCCTCAGCCTGGCCTCTAGATGAGTATTGATCAAAGATGTAAGAATATCAGCTAGAAGGGGAAGCCAGTTGTTGCCTGCATGACGACGTCTGTCTGGACCTGGGCTCAGACTTGTTTGGGTTTAAGTACCACTTCAGACAAGTCAAATGCTCAGCAACTGTGGAAAACTGCTGGATGAAGAATGAATGCCTGGCACCATGCCCCTTCTTAATGGGTCCCAGCATGACAGATTTTATACTTGTCATTAGCTGGTCACCCTGAGAATTCACCTAATTAATTAAAAGTCATTGTTGATGGAGACAACTCTAATTTTCCATCACCAAGGTAGGTTAAAAAAACCAAGGACTTCCCATATGTCATTTGGAAAAGTTCATATATCTAACCTCTCATTCTGTTTTAACTTTTGTAGGTAACCTGTGTAGTGATCTAAAACAGGTAATAATCCTCTCAGGCATCATTATATCTTTCATAAAATAAGGGGAATCAGTATTTCCACAATCTTTTTAGGACTAAAATCTCACAACTAAATACCTTGTATGGATCTGTAATACATTCTTTTCTATTTGGTCTCCTACCACATCTCTTTTCGTTTTACTAATTTCCTCTAACCTCTTTATGTCAAACCAAAGTAACTATTATGTTCTGCTGATTGGTGTTGCCATAAACCTTTCAATTTATCATCATTCGTTGTCTACCCAGCTGTGGACAATCAGTCCAGACCTCTAAATTTATGTTTTAAAACCTACAAGTTCATCAACAAAACAGTGAATAGAAAAGTAGAAAACATGATTCTTTGCCTAAAACATTAAGAATTGTTTCAAGCTTTCTGCATTTCTGAAACTGGTTCCTGGAATCCAAATGAGAGCTCTGTGGTTTGTAACTTACAGAAATACTTAGGACGTTTTTGTTCTTTTGTTCTCTGCTGTTTTGATGGCAATAATGCCTCGGGTCATTTGGAAGTAGGTTGAGGTTTTTCTGGAATCATTGTCACACTTTTCAGGACAAGAAGATATCAGATAAATTTTGTCAAATATATGATGTATCAAGGAATATAAGCTTGGTATCTAAGCTGTCATGGATGTGTATACAAGCTCCAACCATATGCAATAGGGTATTCAGGTTAATATATGTCTGGCCACAGTATCCTCATCTGTAAAACGAAGATACTATTGAAATTGCAAGTGATTGTGCTGATTAAGTAATAAAGTGCTTGTGAACGCATTGAAGAAACAGAGGTTAACACAAGAACATTTTTCTTTCTCTATCCCTTAGCCTTAATGAATAAAGGACGGTGTCAGAGATAGGGAAAAAAAGCCTTAAATACTTAAATATTACAAAAACAACAAGAATACAGAAAAATTATAAATAAATATAATTTTGGGTATTTGCTAAAATTCTATTTTTAAATGTACGCCTTTTTCTTTAAATGAATTTTCATATATATGCCTTTTCTCTTTAAATGAAAATGCATGTTCATTTTAGAAAATTAAGAATACAAGAAATAAAAACAAGCAGGGCACGGTGGCTCACACTTGTAATCCCAGCACTTTGGGAGGCTGAGATAGGGGAATTGCTTAAGTCCGGGAGTTCAAAACCAGCCTGGGCAAAATGGCAAGAGCCCGTCTCTACAAAAAATAAAAAATTAGCCGGGCGTAGTGCTGTGTGGCTGTAGTCCAAGCTACTTGGAAGGCTGAGGCAGGAGTATTGCTTGAGCCTGGGAAGTCGAGGCTGCAGTGAGCTGTGTTTGCCCCACAGCAATCCAGCATGGGCAACAAAGTGAGACTCTGCCTCAAAAACAAAAACAAAAAACTAAAACAATGATAACCCACTCCTGCAAAGATCCAGCCAAAATCAATGATAAAAAAGGCCAAGCATAACGAATTCTTAGATATTGCTTTCATGTTACTTTCTCTGGGCATAGGGAAACCAATAAGAACAGTGGGTTATATGGTAACATTCTTAAGAATCTCAGGGGATTTTTTGCTAAGTCAACGTTTTATATTGGTTTAAATGTAGTTTCCCATGTAGGTGTAAGAAATAAGATAGATTCATTGTACACTTTGTCCAGTTTCTCTCAATGGTAACATCTTGCAAAACTATACAATATCAATATTAATATTTTATTCGTTTCTATTGTTATATAGTATTGCATACTATATATGTATCAAAGTTTTTCAATCATTTTTCTACTGAAGGACACCTCTGTTATTTTCAGTTTTTCACTATTACAAATAAACTCATGCACAGGATTTTATATGAACATAAGTAAAGACTTACGTGTGTCTGTGGAATAAACACTCAAGAGTGCAATTTTGGCTTTCCATGGTAATGACATGCTTAGTTTTTTAAGAGACTCTTTTTCGGAGTGGCTTCATCATTTTATATTCCCATTAGCAATATGTGAGTAATTCAGTTTCTTCACGTCCCTGCCAACATTTGGCATTGTCACTTTCTTTTATTTTAGTCATTTTGAATAGGTTTGTATAGACACATCAGATTATGGGTTTTTTTTTTTTTTTTTTGAGATAGGGTCTCGCTCTGTTGCCCAGGCTGGAGTGCAGTAGCATGATCATGGCTCTCTGCAGCCTCGACCTCCCAGGCTCAAGAGATCCTCCCACCTCAGCCTCCCAAGTAGTTGTGCCAGTCATGTGCTACCATGCCCTGTATTTTTTAAAAATATTTTGTAGATATGGGGTCTTGCTATGTTGTCCACGCTGGTCTCAAACTCCTGGTCTCAAGCAATCCTCCTGCCTCAGCTTCCCAAAGTGTGGGGACTATGAACGTGAGTTACCATGCCCGGCAGATAGTGTTTCTAAATAGCATGTTCCTAGTGATGAAAGTCTATGAACATCTTTTCACATACTTATTTATCATTTGTGCATTCTCTTCAGTGAAATGCCCTTTTATCTCATTTGCCAATTTTCTGAATGGATTTCGAGTGTGTTTTTTACTGCTGAGTTTGGAGGATCCTTTTTTATTTTAACTATTAGTTAGTTTGCATACGTGTCTGCCAATCTATAATTGGCCTTTTCATCTGGTTAATAAGGTTGTTTGTAGACCAAAAGTTTTTAACTTTGATGAAGTCAAATTCACCATTTTTTCCTTTTATGTATCATGCCTTTTGTGTCATCTCTAAAAATTCCTTGCCTGGCCTTAGGCACTGAAAAATTCTCTTCTTGCTGTTGTTATTTTTTCTAAAGTTTTTTACAGTTTTATGCTTTATATTTAAGTATATGATCCATATTAGACTGTATTTTTTAATGCTTATAGATGCAAGGAATACATGGGCAGGATTGTTATAGGGATATATTGCATACTGGTAAAGTTTGGGCTTCTAGTGTACTTATCAGCCAAATAGTGAACATTGTGCTCTAAATGTGATTTTTCATCTGTCACTCCTTTCCCCCACCTCCTTTTGGAATCCCCAGTATCTACTATTTTCACCTTTATGCCTATGTGTACACATTGTCTAGCTCCATTTATAAGTGAGAACATGATTTTCTCTTTCTGAATTATTTCACTTAAAATAATGGCCTCCAGCTCTACCCATGTTACTAGTAATACAAAAGGCATAATTGCATTCTTTTTCATGGCTGCGTAGTATTCTATTCTATATATATATATATATAGAGCTATGTGTGTATAATCGAATTATATGTATGGTGCTTTATCTCCCACATTTATAATTATATATATATATAACCCACATATATAATTATATATATTATATATATATTATCTTTATCCAATCATTCATTGATGGACACTTAAGTTGATTCCATGACATTTGTATTATGAATAGTACTGCGATAAACATACAAATACAAGTATCTTTTTCATGTAATAATTTCTTTTCCTTTGAGTAGATTCTCAGTAGTGGGATTGCTGGGTCAAATAGTAGTTATTTTTAGTTCTTTGTGAAATCTCTATATTGATTTCCATAGAGGTTATACTAATTTACATTCACACCAGCCGTGTATGGTGTTCTTTTTTTCATCACATCCTTGCTATATATTAATTTTTCAAATAAGTTGTGGGTGATAAGGTTATATTTATTTATTTGTTTGTTTGTTTGTTTCCTGTGGATATCCAATTTCTTCAGCATTATGTGTTGGCAAATTTGGGGAGGTTTCAGCTTTTATTTCTCTGAGTACTTTTTCAGCCTGCCCTCTCGTCTTATTCTAGGACTCTGATGACACAAATTGTGGGTATTTTGTTATAGGATCACAGGTCCCTGTGCATCTACTCATTTTTTTTCCAACTTACTTGATCCCTTATCATTGTATTTCACCTGCTAGTTCACCAGTTATGTTCCATGTCACCTTCTGTGTGCTCTTGAACCCATCCATTTAGTTTGTTTTGTAGTTGTTATTAAATTTTTCCATTGTAATATTTCTGTGTGGTTCTCCTTTACCTCTTCTATTTCTTTGCTGAGATTTTGTTTCTTTCATTTGTTTCAATCAGATTTGCAATTGCTTGTTGAAGATGGCTGCTCTAAAATCTCTGTGGGATCATTCTAACTACTCTGTCATCATCCCAGGATTGATATGAATGATCGTTCTATTTCATTTACTTTGAAATTTTTCTGCTTTTGGAGATAACAAGTGATTTTCTAGGAACACTAGGAACACCTTGACACTTCAAGCTGTGGCATATACATTTGGATCTAATTTAGCTAGCTTCTTTGATTCCACTGTAAAAGAGGATAGGATTAGGTACTGCAGTTCTACTTCCTGTTGGTGTAGAAGTCTCTGTCCCCTACTCAGCCTCTGATGACATCTGTGGGGTCATGATGAGGAGGTCTTGTTACTTCTGGGTGGGCATAGGAATTCCAAATCCCCACATGGTCCCCACTAACACCAAAGGGGGTGATATTGCCTTGTTACCACTGGGTAGTGACAAAAGTCTCAAATCTTGAATCCACTAGATAACTCCTGTGAAATTATCTCAGTGAAGTGAGAGCAGGGCACCTCGTTATCCCCAAATAGGATTGAAAGTCTACACCCTCCATGTAGTTTCAACTGATACCCCATGTTAAATATCATCATTACCAATGGAAGAGATCAAAGTCCTGGGTCTCTTCTTAGCCCCTCTGATGCCACCCCAGTGGAGGTTTGGAGAGTTTTGGGATTACCTACTAGGAGTGGACCTCAAGGTACACACACCTTGTGCTTGTATGGGTAGGCGAAGCCACAATTATTTTATATGGTGTTTGGTGGTGTGGAGTAATTTTTGTCTTGCTAAGTTCTTCATTTCCTGGCCCTTTGAGTAGAGAGAGAAGTTTGGGAGGCATACTAAAGAAATCTGCTCCTGTTGGCACTTCTGGATTGCTATCTTCTTCAGATCCCAAGTCTGGGATATAGGAGGAAATAAATGTGTCACTCAGTTTATTAATCAGTTGGTTTATGATAGGAAGACTACCCTGTATTATCTGGGTGAGAGCAAAGTAATCACAAGGCTACATAAATGAGAAGCAAAAAACAGAAGAGGCATTCAGATGCCATGAAATAAAAGTCAGGAGAAATTCAAAGTGTGAGAGGGATTTGAACCCTCGTTGATGGCTTTGGAGATGGAGAAAGGGGGCATGGGGAAAGAAATGCAGACAGTCTCCAGAAGCAGAGACAGATCCCAGGATAACAACAAGGAAGGAGATGGAATCTTCAGCCTTGCAACTACAGATGCTCCCCAACTTACCATGTTTCGACTGTATGATGGTGTGAAAGTGATACACGTTCAATAGAATAAATTCCATGAGGTATTCAATATTTTATTGTAAAATGAGCTTTCTATTAGATGATTTTGCTCAACTGTAGGCCAATGTAAGTGTTCTGAGCACATTTAAGGTAGGCTGAGCTAAGCTATGATGTTCAGTAGGTTAGGTGTATAAACGCATTTTCGAGCTATGGATATTTTCAACCTACGATGGGGTTATAGAGATGTCTAACAGCTCTGTACATGTAACTGAATCCTGCCAATAACCTGAATGATGCTGGAAATCATTTCTCCCCGGGAGCCTCCAGAAAAATATGTAGCATTACCCAAACCTTGACTTTGTTCTTGTGAGACCCAGAGAAGGAAAGTAGCTAAGCCATGCTGTGCCCATATGTCTAACCCATGAAAACTGCAAGATAATAGATGATTATGCAGACAGCTGGTAAAATTTTAGTAACTTTTAGTGGCATCAATAGAAAATAAAATAATGCTTTGGTTTTTTCTCTTTTCCAACAGAAGTCACAGAAACTATAAATCTTCAGTGTGCATTTTCCTTCGGTAGACACTATCTTTGAATGACAGCATGGTTATATAAACTGATAGGTTACACATTTCTTCTTTTAGTAGTTTGTGTACATTGTTACATGGTCTTCTAACATTGAGCATTCTTGAGTTGACAACTAACACCTGTCTTATTGGACCCATAAGTGGCTTTATCACTTAACATGCTGCCACATGGATTCATTTTTTTTTCTGGAAAGTCTGGACCTTTTGGGGAATATTTCAGGTTGACCTACTTTGGGGAATAATATAATATACTACCTTTATATTATATGCCATATTATAATATAAAGCCTGTAGAGTTATGCCTTATTTCTGGGAAGTTTTCTCAGCTTAATTTCTAAATATTTATGTATGCCATTATTTAATTTACTTTATTTGGACACACCTGTGTGTGTTGGATAAGCACCAAAAGTTTTATCAGGCAAGTGACAGAAAAGGAAATAGCAGGGTTTAATTATGTATGCAAAAATGAACAATCTTTCTCTTAATTAAAATTCTAATTAAAACAAAAAAGACAATTTTTCATCTTTTATTTTGCTAAACTTTAACAAGCTCAAGCCAACGAGGATTTAGAGGAGACGGGCATTTAAGGAATCACATATAGACTTGTAAGGAACCTCAGTTAGTAAAACCTTTGGAGAAAATTTAGAAAAGCTTGGTAATTTAGTTTTTTATATCCTCTGACCTCGCAGTTATAATGCTAAGAATGAGTACACAGATGACTATATGGACATGAAAGGATTTGTAGAAAAGTGTTAAAATATAGTTTCAAAAAAATAATGAGTTGGGCATAATAGCACCTGTCTGTAATTCCAGTGCTTGGGAGACCAAAATGGGAGGAATGCTTGAGATCAGGAGTTTGAGACCAGCTTGGGCAACTTAGCTATGTCTATAAAAAATAAAAGCAAAAATTAAGCTCAATCGTGCCTATCTGTACTCCTAGCTACCTGAGAGGCTGAGGTGGGAGGATCACTTGATTCCAGGAGTTCAAAACTGCAGTGAGCTGTGATCGCACTACTTCACTCCAGCCTGGGAGACAGAGCAAGGCCTTGTCTCTTAAATAAAGAAATAAATACATAAATAAGTAGATGCATTTCTTTTAAAAAAACAAACAGACCAAAGAACAACAAAACATTTGAACTAAATACTGAAATACTTTATTTCCACCAAGAGAAGATTGCTCACTTACAGTAGTGTATATAAGTACAGAGAGATACAATAGAAATTCAAATGAATGGAATAGATTTATATTATTTCACGTAAAATGTCTCAAAGTTATCTTTTCCATAAAAATGCACATTTTACATACACAATGTAGAAGAATGTATAATCAGCCTCTATTTCTATAAAGTGACAAAAAAACCTACAAAAGTGCTATCTTTTCACATCCAAAATATTTCTCAACATTCACATGTGACAACAAATGTTTTTCAATGATTATATTATTGCATTCTTGTATTTACTTGGTAACTATTCTGAGTAAGGGGTAAAATTCCATCTGGCGTGTCTGTGTGTATCCATTTAAAAATGATTTGTACTTATCTACAGAGTGCCTAGATTTTCTCAAAGCACTATCCGTAGAGATATTTCTCTATGTTATGAACACAATATAATCATTGACAAGGGAAAATATATGTTCATGTTTGCAAAATTACATGGTCAATTGTAAAGCATTAGCAGCATTAAAATTCACCAAGAGATGAGGAGTGGATACTTGATAGACAATGTTTATGTTTAGACAGTTGGAAAATTATATATTTTTGGTAAACAAGTCTGTATTTGGTAATATTTTCTTCTAATTTAGTTTAAATACATAATCCTGTTTTGTCTTGAAACCACTGGTTGTCTATTTGATGTTATATACCCTTGAAACACTCACAGACTTTCTAAATGACTAAGTGCCTAAAATCGAAACAACACTGAGGTCGGGAGTTCAAGACCAGCCTGATCAACATGGAGAAACCCCTTCTGTACTAAAAATACAAAATTAGCCTGGCGTGGTGGCACATGCCTGTAATCCCAGCTACTTGGGAGGCTGAGGCAGGAGAATCACTTGAACCTTGGAGGCGGAGGTTGCGGTGAGCTGAGATCGTGCCAATGCACTCCAGCCTGGGTAACAAGAGCAAAACTCTGTCTCAAAGAAAAAAAAAATCGAAACAACAGAAACTTTGGAATTTGACAGACCTGCATTTGCTAATTCTATGTTAGTGTGTGTGTGTGTGTGTGTGTGTGTGTGTGTGTGTGTGTAATACTGGAAAAGCCATTTAAGTTTTTAAAATGCATTTCTTACCTTCAAAATGGAGTAAGGTATCTGTCATGGGTCACAATGTGTCCCTCAAAAATTCCTATGTTGAATTTCTAAATCCCCCCAGTACCTTAGTATGTGACTGTATTTGGAGATACAGTCTTTAAAGAGGTGATTAAGGTAAAATTAGGTCATGTGGATGTGAGCCTTGATCAAGTAGGACTGGTGTCCTTATAAGAAGAGGAGATGAAGACACAGACACACACAGGAACGACCACGTGAGGACACAGGGAGAAGACGGCATCTCTAAGCCAAGGAGAGAGGCCTCAGGAGGAACCAGCCCTGCCCACATCTCGATCTTGGACTCCTAGGCTTCTGTTATGAAGACTAAACAGCTAGCATTAAGCTCAAGTTTTCTTGTTATTTATGATAAGCTGAATTTTATGAAAGTGAAGTGTTATGAACACATGGTGAAATTTTCACGTTAGGTTACTTTCGTTTTATTCATTGACATTCTGAAAACTAGGATTACTAAGATTACTCATAGCATAATTATCTTCATAAAACTAAACGTGGTAGTTTTTAGAAAGCTATCATTTTTACTTTTACTCTTTCACAAATTATTGAGCCAGAGAAAAGTCCCTATCTCTCTAGTGATGACATTGGACATTTATATGCTTCTCACACGTACATTCCATAGGCTATATTTAATGTTCATTTTGCGGTGTTTCTCAAGAGACCAGCAAGACAGAACAACCAATAAAATCCCTAAAAAGAAAAATCGGAGCTCAAATGCATGCGACTTCACCTCCTCTGCTTTAGCTATTTGATATAAATATTTTCAGTTTTCAGTCTTCACCAACTTTCCATTACTGACGCATTTGGGGAAACGTTATAACTGTCTCTGCACTATAGATTTTATTTTCACCCTTAATCTTCTTGATTCAAGAATAATCATGGAGTAGTTTAGAAATTGTGTGAGTTTAAACACTGACTATAATCTCTACTTTTTATAAAATGGGAGTAAAATCAGCCTTCTCTATCCATGCGTCCCGTATCTACAAATTCTGCCAACTGCTGATGGAAAACATTATGGGAAAAAATTTAAAAAGTTAAAACACAACA
Organism: Pongo pygmaeus; assembly: GCF_028885625.2. Lineage (NCBI taxonomy): Eukaryota > Metazoa > Chordata > Mammalia > Primates > Hominidae > Pongo > Pongo pygmaeus. The sequence goes on along the minus strand of NC_072396.2, from coordinate 5,897,369 downwards.
ATATAACGATAAAAATCCAGAAAATACAGTGAAATGGCTATTTACATAGCATTTACACTATATTAGGTATTATAAGTAATCAGAGATGATTTAAAGAATACAAGAGGATATGCATAGGTTATAGGCAAAAAGATATTTATCTAAGGGACTGGAGCATCTGAGGATTTTGGTATCCTCAGGAAGTCCTGGAGAAAATCACCTGCAGATACCGAGAGAGGACTGTACAAGTTTGAGGAAATACGTAGTTGTCTCAGAGACACTTTTATGCTGTTTCTAATCAGACCCCAATTGTTATATGTTTCCCACTGGAGTGTGTTGATGTCAACCTCTGCCATTCCAATAGGTCTCCAATTCTCATTTATCTTGTGGGTTATCATAAGACCCTCTGTTATTGCAAAATTCAGTCTTTCTACTGTGTAGAGAATCCTTTTATTTTATTTATTTATTTACTTATTTTTATTATTATTACTATTATTGAGACAGAGTCTTGCTCTGTCGCCCAGGCTGGAGTGCAGTGGTGTGATCTCGGCTCACTGCAATCTCCATCTCCCGGGTTTAAACGATTCTCCTGCCTCAGCCTCCCGAGTAGCTTCGACTTCAGGCACCCGCCACCATGGCCAGCTAATTGTCTTCTGTGTAGAGAATCTTAAAAGCTAAAGTTTTGCTGGACAAGGAAACGTAGGGCAATAATGAAGTATTCAAACTCCTACGTAAAACAGAATTGAAGTTTCAAGTGCAGAGGAAAAGCAGTATGTTTGTAAACTAAAAGTATTTGGTAAAAAAGAATTGTGATACTTCCCAATGCAGACTGTTTTTGTTTAGTTTTTTAAATCAAATTCTACTGTGATAATGCACACAAAACACATCAGAATTTTGGATAATATACATTTAAGTTTAGTGATTGTTTTTAATTATTCTTAACACAAACCCTAATTCACTTTATTACACTTTTTAAAATATTCTAAGTGTCCTTTCTCTTGCACCTGGTTTGGTTAACATCTTTTTCCTGGCTCCAGAGAAGCAAATCTTCCCTTTCTTTTACAATCCAATCTTATAGATCGTCATCCTTCATGTTCTGCAAAAACAATGGAGCCAACACCTGTGGTTTGCCTCACCTGGGTGAAATCTACCTCAACTCTTGCTCTTAATCTTGTCATGGCCTCCCAAAAGTCCAACCAGGCTGCCCACTTCCTCCATAAAACATTTTTCTACCACCTTCTGCTGAAAATGTCTTTGTTCCTTTACTGATTTTTTTTAACACATAGTATACACATTTGTGTATTTTCTGGTACTATCTGTTATTGTAATTATTTAGCATATATTCTCTAAAGGGCTTTATCTGCTGATATCAAAACATCACTGACCGGCAAACAGTTTATATTCTCTTCCTGAAACACCAGTGGGTGGTTGATCTTGTTGTTGCTGTTTTATTGAACCAGTGATCATTTTTTTTTCAGTGATCATCTATACTCATGAATGGGCTGAGAAAAAGTAGTGATAGATTATGCTGTTTGGCTAATAATGCCCCCCAAAAAAGGGTTCCTTAACTTTCCTAATTAAAATCAAGTTCATAATATTAGCAGAAAAGCTAGCTTTTCAAGTTTTCTGTCTGCAAGTTGGTCAGTGGTGGCTAAGAAAATGCAGCAAAGTATAAAGCACAAACATTTTCAGAAGAGGTTCAGAAATGAGCCTTCCTCAATCACTGAAGGAATGTAAGTATTTCAGCTTTGAACAATACTTTGCTTAGGATGCAGAAAAGGACTGTGACTTATTAGTTTACTTGAAATGCGCATGTCTTCACTGTTTTATCAAGCTGTTACATTTTATAGGAAACTGGATTTTGCCTGTGCACTACAGGGGCCCAATGTTTTTCATTTGATATTATGTGCATGCTTTTTATTTCTCTAGTATTTAAAGAACATCACAGTGATTCTTATCCCAACCATGTGAATAATAGCTAGCTCTTTAATCTAACTTGATTTTTAAGCCACATCACTATAGTTTTAGCACACTGCATGTGTGAAAAAACAGTTGCTAAAGAATCCTGAATTTATATATGGAAAGAGAAAGTACTGCTTTCTTAGACGGAAAGTATCTACCAGCTAATGTGATAATAATAATATAACTCCTCCATCAAGCTCTTTTCAAAACAGTGTCCCCTATATGAGTTGTCTTGGTAAGGTTTGCAAATCTGTAAAGAAAAAAAAAGTGACAAAATACAATACATTTATTTTGAATTAAAAATTTTTTGGCTATCTGAATTTTAACATATCCTGGTATATATTTAGATCCCCAGGAAACATAATCCGCTCTAGATGAAGATTAGCTATAAGCGGAAGATGCCCCAAGCATGCTAATATATAGTTTACCTTTTGTGCATACAAAACAATGAAACACTAATGAGTCAAAATTTATGCTTTGATGAAAAGCACTGAGTTCCTTGATCTTAATCCTTTTGGTAAAGCAAAACTGGACAGGATGTGTTTAAATAATAACATCGATAGAGACTATATTGACTATCGGCTATGCGAGGCATGGAGCAGGTTAAACAGCCTAAGCATTGTGAATTAGTAACATCATTCACAGAATTGTTGTTACCTTATGCCTTAAACACAGGTAGATAGTTTGTTACATTTAGTAGGCATGAACACACAGTACATGCATTCAAACTCTGTTACTTGAATTCAATTTAAATGCTTTTCTCTGTAAAATAAGACAGACAATAAATAAAATTAAGTGGGGGGAGGGGACAGAGAGAGGAAAAAAATGGACTCTAGTTATTTGAATATCTCAGACCACGGCATAAATTAAACTTGCACATCTATAACCAATTATTTCAAGTCTTTTTCAATTTTTGTAACATATAACTGCCTTAATATGTTATAATATAGGGTAGAAATCACATTTAAAAAAGAATACTGCCTATAAGAAGCAATCATATAACAGCAATAATTTTCTATACTTAAAAATAGCTCTTTTCTGCCAAATCATGAAAACTTGCTTAATAGATAGCTAAAAATTCAGACAATATGAGTGTTTGCAGGCATTAATGGGATGCAGCTTCTCTCTTGACACATTGCAAATATAAATTCAATCTTGTTCTTTTTCCTGTTGAATTATGTAGTAGATAGAGTAGTAGATGTTCAATAGAATTGAGGCTTGGAAACCTGAAATTTCAATATGCTTTTCTTTGAACCAGAAAGATGGAAAAAGAAGCCAGAATATGAAGTGCTTTCCTGTATGCTTGCGCCGAATTGTCAGGAATTAGCACTCATTTTCCATCCTTAAAGCCCTCCACGAGGGCTCTCCTACTCCTTATCTCAGGGAGGAGCAGTTAATGAAGCAGATGCTAAGAAAAAAAAATGATGAACATTCTTTGGGGCTACAAGGAACAATGGACCTGAAAAAGGTTGGGTTTCTGGTTTCCCCGGTTCTCTCTTCTCTTTTTTGCCACATTCAAGTACTCACCTACGATAATGACACCTCTCACACTTTGTCCAGTCTGAATTTCTCCATTTCCAGCTCTGATTGCTATTTGCGCACTTCCAGTGGTTTGCTTGAGCCGAAGAAGGAGTACTGCAAGTGAGTGTCTACTTTCCAGATGGAAAACCTGTCTACAAAAGGATCGTTAAACTCTCAAGGCATGGAGAGGTATGGAGACATGAAAATGGAAAATTCTGTGCTACATTTGATGTCTTAAGCATTTTTAAAAGTTATTTTAGTGGACAAGAAAACTGTGGTGCATCTATACAATGGAAACAAATCAGAAATAAAAAAGGAAGAAACTATTGATACATGCAAAAACTTGGATGCACTTTAAAGGGATTATACTCTCAAGGTGTGGAGAAATGAAGTCCAATTTTCACCATCCCACTGGTCCCACTGAGGAAGAGCCCGTTGTTTCTCTTCTGACAGCTTAAAAAAGAAAGTTTCACCTTGTTACCTTCCTAGCTTGGGGAAAAATCAATTACCAAGCCAAATGCCAGAAACATCATTGCAACCTAGTTGCCTATCACCTATGTAAAAAGTCTATTAAGCAGAAACATGATTTGCTTCCAACACTGAAAGAAAGGAGAAATAATCAGTCCACTCTTATCCACAGTTTTTCTTTCTGCACTTTCAGTTACCAACAGCACAGTACTATCAAATATTTTGAGAGAAAGAGAGAAACCACACTTACATGACTTTTATTACAGTATTTTCTTATGATTATTCTATGGTATTACATATTATTGTTGTTACTCTTCTAATGTGCCTAATTACTACATTAAACTTTATCATAGGTATGTATTCACAGATAAAACATACTATATATAGGGTTCAGTACTACCTGTGGTCTCAGGCATCTGCTGGGGGTCTTGGAACGTATCCCCCATGGATAATCAGTGACTACTGTAGCATGGGTATGCTAGAAACACATCAACATTTGTCTCCACAGTGATTTTTTTTTTTTGGGCAAGTGAACAATTATGTCATTAAATGAAATAATTCACCTTGTCTGGGTGAGTCATTTGGAAGATATAGACATAGATACCGATATAGACAAATCTTATTTCTAGGTGATTCATTTGGGTTACAAATCCTCACAGATACCAAATAGACATTCTAAAATTTCCTCCAAGCCAGGCATGGTGGCTCATGCCTGTAATACCAGCACTTTAGGAGGCCAAGATTGGAGGATAGTTTAAGCCCAGGGGTTCAAGAACAGCCTGAGCAACATAGTGGGACTCCATCTCCACAAAATAAAAATAAAAAAATTAGTCAGACGTGTTGGCACATGCCTGTAGTCTCAACTACTTGGGAGTCCGAGGTAGGATCACTTGAGCCTGGGAGGCAGAGTTTGCAATGAGCCATGATCACACCACTGCACTCCAGAGGAGACTGCCTCAAATAAAATAAAATGAATAATAAAATGAATGAATGAATTAAATAAAATTTCTCCACTGTGACCAACAAGTTTTTGGAGGCTGTCTTTGGTACCATTCTACAGCTCTACCCAATGACAAAATGTGTTATTCATCTATATCAATACATTTCTAGATAAAACTCTATATATGAAAGTTTTGCACCATGACATTTGTAATGCCAACAAAAATCTTACTTCGGCTCTATGCAGCCTACTTACTACGAAGATGAAAAATAGTAGTTTGTTCTTGCATTTTTAATACCAGATGTTTTGCTGTTTCTTCAAATAAAAATATGCAATCCATTGTAATGTTTGCAAACAGTGAAACAGCTTGCTTATGGCCTGAAAGCATTAAAGTGTTAAAATGGTATATTAGCTCTTTTCTCAAACATGGCCTATATCCTAGAATTTTATATGCCTGTAGTTCTCTGTGCAAGCAAACTAGAAACCAGAGCTAGGGGTTATCTCCTGTGCAATTAATGAGTATTGTTTCAGATGGCAGTTCTCCTTAAAAACAGGATTCTATGTCCAGAAAATAGGATTTGAAGCTCTCTTGGTGAAATGTAAAATGAATCACACTCCATCATTTATATGAATACCATGAGGCTATTCACTTTTTTCTATTGGGATGAGGCAAAAGCATACCTAATAAGTTCAAAACATTGTTTTTCTAATATGTGGTTTGTTATAATGACACACAGTTTCTCATGTGTAAATATATATCTTTAGAATCTTAATAATGATAAAATCACCTGACACTTTGTTATTACTGCTATAATAGAAAATATATTTAAAAAAAAATTTTATTTGCTTGTTTTGATGTATTCATACGATTTGTATGAGTTTGTCAGAGCTACCACAAATATATACCACAGACTGGGCAGCTTAAACAATAGAAATATATTTCTCATAGTCCTGGAGGCTGGAAGTATGAGATCAAGGTGTCAGAGCGTTGGTCCCTCCTGAGGCCTCTCTCCGTGGCTTGTAGACACTCTCTTTTCCTTGTGTCCTCATGTGTTTGTCCCTCTGTGAGTGTCTGTGTCCTAATGTCCTCTTCTTAAAAGGAAACCAGTTTTACTGGATTGGGGTCCACTTTAGTGACTTCTTTCTAACGTAATTATCTCTAAAGGTCCTGTCTCCAAACACAGTCACATTCTGAGGTAAAAGCAGGTTAGAGACCTCAAGTTATAATTTTGGGGCCATATAATTGAGCCCACGACACTACTTCAGTGGAGAGATGTGTCGCTTGTCCCTTCTCACCTCAGCACCCATCAGTAAATTGCCTTGTTCCTCTACAGAGCACCTGAGCCACCCTAGCCCAACCGGAGCACTTCCAGGATGTATGCCTCTGTGATGGGAGACAGACACAAATTCTTCAGAGATTAGATCTCCTCCTCTAACATAAATGAGCTCTTCAGTTGGAAAGAATAAGCAGCTAATAAGATTGACGGTTAAGAATGATGGCATAGAATAGTATGTCTCAAGTTCTAATATACATAGAGATCACCTGCAGATCTTATTGCAAGGCACACTCTGATGAGGTAGCTCTGGGCTGGTTCTGCATTTTCAACAAGCTCTCTGGTGAGGCTGATTAAGCTGGTCCAAGGTCTGCACCTGGCACAGCACAAAAACACAGCTACATATCCTCTGTATTGGGCTTTTTGGAGGTTTGAAGATACTCCGACCAGCAAACTCTCCCCACTTCCCCAAAGGTTCTAGTTTAATTGGTTTTGCAGCAGGATGCAGAACTGCAACTATCAAGGGTAATGGGTTCAGCCCAAGGGCTACCACTTCTGTGGAGCCTCAGCAAGTTACTCAACTTTTATTGCCTAACATTCGTCTTCTGTGACATGGAGTGATTACTAAAAATGCCCACCTCCAGCCAGGCACAGTGGCTCACACATGTAATGCCAGCAATTTGGGAGGACTGCTTGAGGCCAGGATTCAAGACCAGCATAGGCAACATAGCGAGACCCTGTCTCTATAGTAACTAAAAAAAATTAGCCAGGTGTGTTGGTACATGCCTATAGTCCCAGTCCCAGCTACTCGGAAGGCTGAGGTAGAAGGATTGCTTGAGCCCAGGAGTTCTAGGCTGCAGTGAGCCATGATTGCACCAAAGCACTCCAACCTGGGTAACAGAGTGAGACTCCATCTCCTAAAAAAACACCCACCTCAAAGCTCTAATGCAAATTATTTGCCATAATATTTGCAGTTTTTTAAAAAATCCTGAGATATACTGAGCCACTTATAACTATTTGCTTAACTGTTCCTCAAGAGTTTTTATTTCTTGCTATTGTTATCATATTTCTTCTAACGGCAAAATGATCTGAATAATATTTATAATAAAATCTAAGTCTTGGGTTAGAACCTCGAGTATCCTTATAAGAAATACATTATATAATGCCCCATAATAAGATCTACAGTATCTATATGATGACTTATATTGAAATTGAATACAAGAAATCATTTAAATATCTGTCTATTTTATCATTCTTTGCACAAGACATTTTTAAAAATATATATAACATGAATAATTGAATGGGGCCCGTTCTTCAGTTTACAGTTTAAAACATATGACTTTTTGCAAAGTTTTTATCTTTACAGTGGTGCAAAGTCCACACACATTCAGTAGAAATGACACTTCAAGTCGAGTTCCCATACAATCATTCTGTTTTTCACTTTCAGGACAGGATTCAATAAATTACAGGAGATATTCAACACTTTAGTATAAAGTAGGCTTTGTGTTAGATGATTTGCCTAACACTATGCAAATGTAAGTGTTCTGAGCACATTTAAGGTAGGCAGGGCTGAGCTATGATGTTTGGTAGGTTAGATGTATTCAATGTATCCTCAGATTACAATATTTTTAGCTTACAATGTGTTTATGGGGATGTAAGCTCATCGTAATCCAAGGAGCATTTGCATACACTTTCAGAAACCTAATATACACACTTGATACACACAAATAACTAATTAATAATGAGCAGAAATAGGTCAATGTTTTAATATAAGTAAATAAGATGCTACAATATTGAAAATTCTAGGCTATGTGTAGTGTCTGAAGCACTCCTTAAGTTATTTTGGTGGTTGAGCAAATTTTGATGTACTCATACCACGGGATCTACTTAGCAAAAAAAAAAAACTACTGATACATATAACAACTTGGATGCATCTCCAACGATGTGATAAAAGCCAATCTTGCAAAGTTACATCTTGTGCAATTCCATTTACATAACATTTTTGAAATGAAAGAAGTATAGAAATGAGTAAAAAATTGATAGTTGCCTGGGGTTAAGGCAGGAGTTCATGGTAGAAGGGAAATGGGTGTGATTATAAAAGATCAATATAAGAGATGCTTGTAAGGATGGAATTTGACATGATTTGGCTCTGTGTCTCCACCCAAATCTCAAGTTGAATGGTAATTCCCTGTGTTGGGGGAGGGACCTGATGGGATGTGATTGGATCATGGGGGTGGATGTCCCCTTGCTCTTCTGGTGATAGTGAGTGAGTTATCACGAGATCTGGTTGTTTAAAAGTGTGTGGCACTTCCCCTTATGCGCTCTCTCTCCTACTGACATTTGAAGATATGCTCATTTCCCCTTCGCCTTCCGCCATGATTGTAAATTTACTGAGGCCTCCCAGCCATGCTTCCTGTATAGCCTGCAGAACTGCGAGTCAATTCAACATATGTTCTTCATAAATTAATCAGTGTCAGGTAGTTCTTTACGGCAGTGTAAGAATGGACTCATACAGAACTGTTCTGTGTCATGACCATCTCAAGAACAATACCCTGGCGGTGACGTTACACTTTAGTTTTGCAAGATGTTACCATTGGGGGAAATTGGTCAATGGAATCTGTATTATATTTTACAACTGCCCTGGAATCTCCAGCTATTGCAAAAGTCAAAAAAATGTTTAATTTTAAAAAGTTTCAAAAATGCAATAAATTGACCACAAGGAAAAGTTCAACTAAAGTTAATGCAAATATAGGAAAATATTCATTTTCTCTCAACGTTGCAAAACAATGTCTATTCTGAGGAGGCATTTTCTTGACTTTAAATGTTTACCAGCGAGACCTTGGCCTGGTTCCTGTCTCTTAAATAACACACTGCAATTCACAAATAGAGACCAAATATTGTTATCTTCAGGTTACATCTAATCTGTTTTTCCACCTAAGCCTTTTCTTATTATTTAGCTGGTGAGCTACTCAATTGTAACTCGTTTCTCCATTTCTAACTCAATTATTTGTACACCTGCAAAGATTTGCTTTGTCATAAAGGAGAGAAATGCAGGTTAGAGTTCACCCTCTAAGTAGAAAATCAGTCTACTAAAGGATCTTTAAAGGATTGAGAGATGAAGTCTCATTTTAATTGTTCCAATGATGTTTGTTTTGCTGGCAATGAAATATTAACTGTAGAAGTGTGTTAAAGGAAAAGTGGAACTCAGTTTGCAATAAGGCACAAATGTCAAACATGTATTTAAACTCTACTTTTTAATTCACTCCAACAGTCTCCAAATTAAAATTTATTTTTAAAATTACGTTTCTAAATATTTGTCTTCTTTCAGATTTTCCAACACCCGTGATTCCTGTGGGTGTTTTGTTGTACATGCAGCTGCGTTTGATTCTGCTACGAATAAAACAATAATGTGATATTTTATTGGTACAGTTTATCTCTTGTGCTTTCTGTAATACAATATCCACAATGGTACATTTAGTTTCCTTTAGGTCCCTTTAAGACTATAGCATCCTGCATTTTTGCTTTATATGCAGGTACAAAGTTAATCTTTTGTTTAGGTTATTCTTTGAAATTTTAATCTATTTCTCTGGAATCTCATGGGATGTTTTAAGCAATATAGTTCAGTAAAAAAAATTGAGGCACTTATTTTTCCGGAAATAAAATTTAATTTAATAAAAAGGAAACTCAGCATGGTGGCTGATGCCCGTAATCCCGGCACTTTGGGAAAAGCCAGGGTGGGTGGATTTCTTGAGCCCAGGAATTTGAGTCTAGCCTGAGCAACATGATGAAACCCTGTCTCTATAAAAAATACAACATTAGCCGGGCGTGGTGGTATGCACCTGTAGTCCCTGTTATCAGGGGGGGCTGAGGCATAAGAATCACTTGAACATGGGAAGTTGAGGCTGCAATGAGCCATGATCATACCACTGCACTCCAGCCTGGGCAACAGAGGGAGATCCTGTCTCAAAAAAAAAGAATGAAGATATTTGATTTTATCATGTGATAATATTAAAATCATAGGTCAGAACAGAATGTTAGAAACATTCTGCCTACTCAAAAGAGTTGTTTCCTCTCTGCCATTTTTAACTGATATAAAATTGGATAACATCACGACACCTCAGTTCCTTCTAGAAATATCATGATTCCTTATATAAGTGACAGATTTTCTTAATGACTGTGTAATAGTGGTTAATGAGATTTTTTTTTTTAACCTCTCTCTTCTTTGAGTAAACAAGACTGGAAAGGATAGATTCATTGTTTGTGGATTAGACACGGACTATCAAAGAGAGAGTAAGCCAGGAAGGCAGTGCCGGTCTTAGGACTTGGAGAGAGGGTAGAGAGAAATAAACCAGTTGGATGCGGGTAGGTAGCTACAGTGTTCACCTAATGTAATGTTCATCTACTCCTATAACACACCATAAATAAATCTAAGATACGGTAATTACAAAAATTCCAGCTTGACAAATATCGGGGCATAATACAAATTAAAGAGAAATGAGTACCTATTGCACAGAGAAATGTGTGGAGTCCTACTTAGGGAAAAGGAGTCAGTCTGGTGAGACTGAGGGAAAGAAAAACCAGAAAGCAGATAAGCTGTAAGTCTGTCTTTCTTCATAGTCCAGGACCCATAGCCCCCGGGGCAAACAACTCACAATCTTCTTGTGCCCAGCTATCACCAGACACCTGCAAGTTAGCTCACTACAACCGTGCCATTATCAGTACTGCATGTACCACTCTTCAGCACAAACATCATTCTATAAAATTCCCAGCAAGCCTTTGTTTCCTGACAGTCAGCTTCTCTCTGGCTGGTCTGCCCATTTCACCCTTGCAATGCATTTTCACACTTTCTCTAATAAATCTCCCTTTCTTTACCTGCCATTATCTTGGTAAGTTATTTTACTACCCTTGCAATACCAGCCCCAGAGGGTTGGCGCTCACCTATGACAAAATATAGAAAATTTAACATGATGCACAGAATTATACGGTGACAGAGACTGACTATATCAAACATGTCAATTAATGTGCAAGGAGCTTAACTCATTTACTGAGAGAGAGAAAAAAAAATCAATGGGCCCATACAGAAGCACCCAAAGATAGGCCATCCACAAGAAATACACCTAAAGCAAACTTATTCAGAAAGGCTAAAAAAAAGATGAAGAAATAAAAAAAATTGTTCTTCCAAAAAGACACGTGCACTCGTATGTTCATCATGGCATAATTCACCATAGCAAAGACATGGACTCAACCTAGATGCCCATCAACAGTGGATTGGATTTAAAAAAAACGAAAAAGTGGTACATATACACCATGGAATACTATGCAATACTAAAAAAGAGAAAAATAATGTTCTTTGAAGAAACATGGATGCAACTGGAGGCCATTATCCTGAGCAAATTAGTGCAGGAACAGAAAACCAAATACCACATGTTCTAACCCTTAAACAGAAACTAAGCATTAAATTATCAAGGAGATAAAGATGAGAACAGTAGACACTGGGGACTACTAAAGGGGAGAGCATAGAAGGGTACAAGGGCTGATAAATTAACTTTTGAGTACTATGTTCCCTACCTAGGTGACAGAATTATTTGTATCCCAAACCTCAATGTCACACAATATACCCAAGTAACAAACTTGTACATGCACCTCTTGAACCTAAAATAAAAGTTGAAATAAAAAATAAAAGAGAAGAAAAGCAATAGCAAACCTTCTTCCCTAGATGTGACAACTAAAAATATCTCATAGAACTAAAAAGTAGGGCCAGGCGCGGTGGCTCATGCCTGTAATCCCAGCACTTTGGGAGGCCGAGGCAGGCGGATCACCTGAGGTCAGAAGTTTGAGACCAGCCTGGTCAACAGGGTGAAACCCCCTCTTTACTAAAAATACAAAAATTAGCCAGGCATGGTGGCGCCTGCTTGTAATCCCAGCTACTCGGGAAGCTGAGGCAGGAGAATCGTTTGAACGCGGGAGGTGGAGGTTGCAGTGAGCCGAGATCGTGCCATTGCGCTCCGGCCTGGGCAACAAAAGTGAAACTCCGTCTCAAAAAAAGAACTAAAAAGTAGAAGAAAGGATACTAGAAGCTGGGAAGGTTAGGGGTAAGAGAAGATAGGGAGAAATTTGTTGAAGGACACAAAATTATAGCTACATAGGAGGAATAAGTTGTACTGTTCTATACCATTGTAGGATGACTATAGATATTGAATGTTCACAACACAAAGAAATGGTACATGTTTGAGATGATGGATACGCTGATGACCCTGATGAGATCACTGTATGTTGTATGTATCAGAACTTCACTGTGCCATGTGAATATGTACAATTATTATATGTAAATTAAAAATTAAATTTAAACTTTTTTTAAATGTCTCTAGACTTTTCTACATGTCCCCTGCAGGAAGCTAAACCACCTCAGGATGAAAAGACTGCTCTGCGGGATTATGCCTGAGCAGAAATATTCCTACATGAGCATTCTTTTATTTATTTGGAGACAGGGTCTCACTCTGTCACCCAGGCTGGAGTGCAGTGGCATGAACTCGGCTCACTGCAGCCTCTGCCTCCCGGGTTCAAGGGATCCTCCTGCCACAGCCTCCTGAGTAGCTGTGACTACAGGTGCGTGCCACCATGCCCAGCTAATTTTTTGTATTTTTTGTACAGACGAGGTCTCACCATGTTGCCCAGGCTGGTCTCAAAGTCCTGGGCTCAAGCCATCCACCCGCCTTGGCCTACCAAAGTTCTGGGGTTACAGGCATGAGCCACCACTTCCAGCCTGTTTTTCCTTCCTATTTAATATGTCAAGGTCGTTCTTGGTAGACTTTCCTTGATTCGTTTAGTGGGCTTTGCCTAGCCACCCTTCGCTTATCATAGGCCTAACGTAGTTATCTGAGGACCATCTATTTACCACATTTCTACATTTTATTTAATGCCTTACTGTATATTATATTATATATATTATACATATATATATACATACATATATATTATATATATATATTTCGTTATGGTATTTAAAATATGTTAAATATGTTATTGTTTTTATTTGTATAAATGTACAGGGCACAAGCTCAATTTTGTTACATGGATATGTTGCATAGTTGTGAAGTCAGTGCTTCCAGTGTACCCCTCGCCTGAATAGTGTACATTGTACCCATCATGTAATTTTTCACCCTCCCACCTCTCCTAGCCTCTCACCCTTCCAAGTGTCCAGTGTCTATTTTTCCACTCTCTTTGTCCATTGTACACATTACTCAGCTGCCACTTGTGAGAAAACGCAGTAATTGTCTTTCTGTTTCCGAGTTGTTTTCCTTAGGGTATTTAGCCATGATAAAATATTTTAAAAATAAGACTACGGTATTAGTCTGTTCTCACACTGCTAATAAAGACATGCCCCAAACTGGGTAATTTATAAAGGAAAGAGGTTTAATGGACTCACAGTTCCACATGACTGGGGAGGCCTCACAATCATGGCGGAAGGCAAATAAGGAGCAAAGCTATGTCTTTCATGGTGGTAGGCAAGAGAATGTGTGCGGGGGATCTTCCCTTTATAAAATCATCAGATCTCATGAGATTTATTCACTATCAAGAGAACAACATGGGAAAGACCTGCCCCCATGATTCAATTACCTCCCACCAGGTCCCTCCCATGATATATGGAAATTATGGGAGCTACAATTCAAGATGAAATTTGGGTCGGGTTATACCCAAACTATATTAACTACTCATTAGTCAATTTGGCCAATCAATGAAAAGGAAAACACCATTTTAAAAAACATGTAATAACTAGCTGATATATGCTTCACTGTCATGTTAACTTCAAAGGCCTGTATACCTTAAATTATTTGAATTAAGTAGGGTTGTTAATTAAATATTATCTAAAATGACTCTATCATGATAATTTACTTTGCTTGAGAAAATATCAATAATATCAGATGTAGTATCTGTGGTAATCCGTCATTCTCTGATTCTCTATGTGATTTTTCTCCACTCATTTACCTTCTGAGTGACTAATGTGTGAAACCCACAGTCAAAAGGAGATCCCTTCAGTTTGATAGTAAAGTGTGACTTACAGGGTTCATTTTACTTAAGAACTCACTTTAAAATTTTTTGAAAGAAGATTTTCTGCTCATATGTCAAAGGCTATTCCTAATGAAGGCATATAATCTCAACCAAATAATAATTGAAATCTATAAGGCATCCCTTTCATTGTGCTTTTTTTCTTTAGATTTTCATTAATTTGATGGTAAGCTGTAATTTTCAGTTTCCCTTGATGCTAAAAGTATACCCTGCTTATATAATTAATTATGCTTTTATTCTTCTATCAGCTTCATGAATAGGAAGTCATCCATGGGTGTCCTACTTCCACGTTGTTCCCATAGATCCTTTTGTCTGTTATAAAAATAAAGATAAATACCCGTGTCAAAAACGCAATGAAAAAAAAGTAACTGTTTACTTGTAGAAATGTTTTCTTTGCATTGCTGTGAAAACTAGTTATAGGTCAAGTGAAAAACTACCAAGTTATAAATTAGTCTTCCAATCTGTTTTTTGAAGTACAAACAATCTGTGAAATTTCTATTAGGGGCAAGTCAACTTTATCACAAACACCCACGTATCCCAAAATTATAGAGCATTGTCTTGTTTTCTTCCGTTTCTTCCAGTATATTACATGGATATGATCACCTAATTGCTGATATATGATTGCTCTGAACCAAGAACATAAGTTGTTTAAAAAGGTGGCTATGTTACTATGTTTTGATTATTTTCGTTCAGTTGTTAACTAGTCAAATGACCCATATTAGTCAAATGGTAGGTTTCAAATCTGATATATTAGAAAATATGCATTCCTTAAGAAAAACCGATTATATAGAAGGTCACGAAAGTATGCATGCCTTATGTAAAATCAGTCATCTAGAAGGTCACTTTCATAGGAACTATACATATTTTTTAAAGATATTGCTAGAAATATCAGATATGAATTGAATTTATACCTTTCCAACTAGTTGGTTTGGTGTCAAAAAAATCTTTAGAAATCTTTATAATAGTCATGGAAGCAAAAAAAAAAAAAGAGAGACCTATTTGCATTTTGCTTTTTTACTTTTTTTGGTCTTTTTTTTTATACTTTAAGTTCTAGGGTACATGTGCACAATGTGCAGGTTTGTTACATAGGTATACATGTGCCATGTTGGTGTGCTGCACCCATTAACTTGTCATTTACATTAGGTTTGTCTCCTAATGCTATCCGTCCCCCCTCCCCCCACCCCTCGACAGGCCCCAGCATGTGATGTTCCCCTTCCTGTGTCCAAGTGTTCTCATTGTTCAATTCCCACCTATGAGTGAGAATATGTGGTGTTTGGGTGTTTGGTTTTCTGTCCTTGTGATAGTTTGCTGAGAATGATGGTTTCCAGCTTCATCCATGTGCCTACAAAGGACATGAACTCATCCTTTTTTGTGGCTGCATAGTATTCCATGGTGTATATGTGCCACATTTTCTTAATCCAGTCTATCATTGATGGACATTTGGGTTGGTTCCAAGTCTTTGCTATTGTGAATAGTGCCACAAAAAACATACGTGTGCATGTGTCTTTATAGCAGCATGAGTTATAATCCTTTGGGTATATACCCAGTAATGAGATAGCGGGTCAAACAGTATTTCTATTTCTAGATCCTTGAGGAATTGCCACACTGTCTTCCGCAATGGGTGAACTAGTTTACTGTCCCACCAACAGTGTAAAAGCATTCCTATTTCTCCACATCCTCTCCAGCAACTTTCTTTCATTTCTATCAGTAGTCCAACTTATTGTAGGACCTGGGAACACACATTTATATTTCTTTTCGAACTCAAGGCAATAACTATTTAGATTATTACATACTGCTTCCAGAAGAAATCTCACATAAAACTATAATTTCAGTTTATACCATTTTCAACCACATATTTCATTAGCACTAGACTATAGACTGGCATTTGCAAAAACAAAAGCTAGTTATAAAAAAAACACATTATTGTGGGTTTTTACATGAACATTGTGGTTATTAAGAACCACAGACAAATGATCCCAAATACAATCTCCCTCAAACTGATAAAAATTTATCTTATTTTAAAATACCAGTGGAGAATCATTTTGAAAACTATTTTCATAGATTATCACACACTCTTATAAATGCTTTCTTGTATATTATCTAGAATTCTAGCCGGGCATCGTGGCTCATATCTAAAAATCCCAGCGCTTTGGGAGGTTGAGGTAGGAGGATTGCTTGAGCCCAGGAGTTCAAAACCAGACTGGGAAACAAAGCGAGAGACGCCCATCTCTATCAAAATAAATAAATAAATAAATAAATAGCTGGGTGTGGTGGCCTGTGCCTCTTCATAGGTTGTATGTTTAAAAAAATGGTGGGATACGTGCAGTGACTCATGCCTATAGTTCCAGCTACTCTGGAGGCTAAGGCGAGAGGATCATTTCAGCCCAGGAAATCGACGTAGTAGTGGGCCGTGTTTGCACCACTGCACTCCAGCCTGGGTGACAGAGTGAGACCCTGCCTCAAAATTAATAATAATAATAATAATAATAAATTTAAAAAAATTCTACCCAAGAACTGGAGCCCAGCTGGTATCATTTATAAATTATTGAATACTGATTGTGCTTTATGTACTTGGGATGTATATTATATGTTCCCCGCATCTTTCTCAAGACTTCCCAGTGATCAAATGTCTGAAAGTCTATGTTTTGACGCTTTCATTTTCTTCGTCTTTTCTGAATCATGATCCAGGATAAAGTGGGTTTTGGATCAAAGTGAAGTTGATTCACCGACTGGATTCATCACATATACACTGAATGGAATTGTGTAAATTACCTAGCTTATCATAATTTGGACATGTGTAAAATTATGCCAATTACACAAATCTTATTTTCTTCCTTTCAAACAAATAGATTGCCCTTAATTCATCTATGATTGTTGTGGGAATTAGAAATACTAATTGAAAAGCACCCACTAAGGTGATTGACCTCATCCAGCAACTGATATAGGAGAAAGTGTAACTATTACTGTGAAGGCCGTATGATTTTCCCTACAATTCCGTTTACCCATCAAAGTTAAGGGCACAGTGGATCACAACTATAATCCCAGCAATTTGAGGCTGAGGCAGGAGAATTGCTTGTAGCCAGGAGTTCAAAACCAGCCTGAGCAACATAGCAAAACCCTGTCTCTACAGAAAATTTAAAAATTAGCCAGGCGTGGTGGTGTGTGTCTGTAGTCCCAGCTACTTGGGAAGGTGAGGCAGGAGAATTGCTCGAGCCCAGGAGTTTGAGGCTGCAGTGAGCTATGATCACTAGATGTCCAGCCTGGGCAATAGACATTGTCTCTTAATTTTTTTTAAATTAAAGAATAATTCCAAATCCAATAATGAATTGAATGATACTATCTTCTCTATGCATTTCTATATTTTATCCTACATTGTAGTGACAGATATGATAAACATAAATATTTCTGGTGTAAGAAAATACACGTGTCTCAATTTTCTTGAAATTTGACCTAAAAATCTCTGCACTTGCTTCTAAGGACTAAAGTTGAGACCGATATTTTTAAAGCATGAAAAGAGCAAACAAAATGCATATATAAGATACAATATATGCAGAAAGAAAGAAGAAGAAACATTATTCTCTGTGTTAGTATTATTTTAGGAGGAAATTCTATGCAGATACCTATTTGTAATCCAAGATTTTGTGACAACAAGAGGAATTGTACTTATACAATGTACAATTTGCACAAGTACAAATGGGCAATTATACAACTTCCACAATTCCATTCAACCTACATATGACAACCAGAGGAATTATTGAGAATGATAAATGTTATAGTGTGGAGTGAAAACTCTGAAGATTATGTGCCTAAAACATTACCTGGTTTAATGTTTAAAAACTTTTATAAATGCTGTAAATATTTATACATTTTATAAATGTTTATAAATCACAGTTTATAAAGCTAAAAGCTTATGGCAGAAATAAAGTTTGGGTACCTGCTGTGAGTTGAACTGTGTGATTTCTTTCTTTTTCTTCCTGCAAAAATGATCACCACCAAAACTGTACGTGTAAATTTCCTGCCATTTAGTCATTAGAATTTGTTTGCACTTCATTTTAGTATCTGAAATATAATCCATAGTGTCACTAAATATGTCAGATTTCAGGCCCCCTCCTCCTTGTTTACTATTTTAATTATAAAATAAAATTTGGGAATTAGCTTATATATATGGTCTAATGAACAATTTGGACTGTGAGTACACTTTTTGATTTTTAAGTTTACCTTGCACTTTACCTGTTAGAAGTTCTGGAATACGCTGTGAGAATCTTCTTCCAGTGATGAGTCCCAAAGTTCCTTGATAGATGCAGGTTCTCAATGAAGCCAGCATTAAGCTACTTCCAGGGAACTGCCTGGTCCACCTCCCAAGCTGCTTGGTTCCAACGTGGTCAAGGCCATGCGTGCCACGACCTGAACCTGCACAATGATTTCTCACACCTGCCTCTCTGATCACCTAAGTCAGCTCTACTTTCATATCTCACACAAGTGTATTTAACTCAAAGAACATAAGTTTGACATCTGGCTGGAAGATTAGCTGGAAAGACGTAAGTTTAGGTTTCTGAGCTGTTCAGTCAGGAAGAAAAGTAGAAGGCTTTTCTACTTTTCTACACAATAAACTTTTAGAGATGAATACATGTTCAGAGAGGCAACTCACATTTCCAGCCACACATGGAGGTACCTTTAGCACCCCATGTTAACATGTCCATCACTGAAGAAGCCAGAAGTTCATGGAAAGTCGCAGTAGCTCAGACTAGGGTTTCATGCCATGCTCACTTGACAGCTGCTGTTCAGACACATTCTCTATCTCTTCTCAGAAACAAATCAATACAAATGCTGGTGCCTGGCATATAGCTATGGTGGTAGCAAATGTCTGTGTTTCATTTTCCTTCCCATTTATTTATTCTCTATCTCAATAAGCAACAATCCCTGCAAGCAACTGACTTTCACATAACAGTGTCAGCAATACATCTTTACCACCTTGGCAACATTCAGCCTCTGTGTGTCCACACAGGTCTTAGAGGTATTTTTGCTACCTCACTATCTCACAATTCTTTACCGTGGTCTGCTACATTGATGCTGATGGGGCCTGAAGCTTAGGATGTAGCAATATTTGAGATACATGTGTACAACCGATGCTTGCCGCAGAATGGATGATAAAGCCTGTCTTTTTTTGCTAAGGCTGCCATATCAAAATACCACAGACTGGGTAGATTTTAAAAAACCAGAAATTTGCTTTTTCACAGTTCTGGAGGCTGAAATGGTTGCCCTTTGTATTTGTTTGTGTTCTAATCTCCTCTTTTTATAAGGACACCAGTCCTATTGGATTAGGGCCCAACCTAATGATCTCATTTAAGCTTAATTATCTCTTTAAAGGCCCTATCTTTAAATACAGTCCCCTTGGGTATAAGGGCTTCAACATATGAATTTTAGGGAGACCCAAATCAGCCCATAACAGTGCATGAAAGATGAGTATTTTAAACCCTCTGTGAAATATCTAGTTATCCACAACCATACAGCATACCCTTCATTTCACCTGTAAGTAAAAATGAATGGAAATACATATTCATACTCTATGTGCTGGCTAGCTTTGCATGGTGCCCAGTGGGAGAAAGGCTCACCACTTGTATTGTTCACAGAACAAGCACTTCTTTCTTGTAAGCTTTGTCGCCCAGCAGATTAACTGTTGCGTGAAGTGCACATAACAGGTCATGTTCTGATAGGCTTAGTGGAAAGCCCCACTAGGATCATTATAATGAAATCTCTCATGTATGAAGGGAAAGATCACGCCATTTTTGCAAAGACTTCTTATTTTGGATAAGAGCTGCCTGCTTTTTACAGGGTCCTGGTAGAAATTGTTCAGCTCGACTTCGGAGTCATGTGGTCATGCATCTTGAGGTGCACATCAGAAATTAGGTGATTTCCATCCCAATGAACAAGTGAGCCCACAGACACTCCATTATGAAGAGGAAGTAGCTGTGTAAAGTAGGGATCAGACAGGTCTAGTAGATATAAGTTGTTTGAGCAAAATGTTCATGTTTACCAATGTGCCTTCTCTTGCATGTGGCCTCTTCATGGCCCTATGCAAAGACACCAGTGATCATGTGTTTCTCCAGAGAAACAGAACTAATAGGAGATAGATAATTGGACAGATGAATACATGAATAGCTAGCTAGATGAATGGATGGATGGGTGACAGATAGCTGAATAGATGGATAGATGGATGGGTGAATGATAGATGAATGAATGAATGGATGGAAAAATGGATGAATAAATAAGCCAACAGATAGATAGATGATGAATAGATAGATAGCAAGATAGATAAGATGTATTATAATAAGTGTCCCACATGGTTATAGAGGCTTAGAAGTCCCACAACCTGCTGACTGCAAACTGAGAACCAGAAAAGCCTGTAATGTAATTCAGTCCAAGTCTGAAGACTTGAGAACCAGGGGTGACGATGTCTGAGGTCAGGAGAAAATGGATATTCTAGCTTAAAAACAGAGACTGAATTCACCCTTCTTCTGCCGTATTGTTCTAGCTGGACACTCAACAAACTGGATGATGCCTACTGACACTGGTGAGGGTGGATCTTCTTTATCCAGTGTATCTGTCTGCTCTCACGCTGCTATAAGGACATACCCAAGATTTTATTTAATTAAACCAAGAGGTTTAATTAACTCACAGCTCCACATGACTGGTGAGGCCTCACAGTCATGGTTGGAAGGCAAACAAGGAGCAAAGTCATGTCTTATGTGGCAGCAGAAAAGAGAGCATGTGTAGGGGAATGCCCTTTTATAAAACCATCAGACCTCATGAGACTTATTCACTATCACAAGAACAGCATGGGAAAGACCCACCCCTCATGATTCAATTACCTCCCACCAGGTCCCTCCCACAACACTTAGGAACTATGGGAGCTACAATTCAAGATGAGATTTGGGTGGGAACACAGTGAAACCATATCACTCAGTCTACTGATTCTAACGCTAATCTCTTCCAGAAACACTCTCAGAGACACACTCACAAATAATGTTTTACCAGCTCTCTGGGCATCCCTTAGGTCAGTCAAGCTGACACATACAATTAACCATCACATCAGGTAACAAAGAAAAGACATATTCGCACCAGGTTTAGATAGAAAGACATGCTCTACAAGTCATGCTTAAATTATTAGGATGATTTTATTGCTCCGAAACAATGAGACATGAGGAGAGAAAATGATGCTTATTACAGTGTAGCAACAGAATGGATGCTCAGAAGCACAACTGGGTGTTTATTGGACCAAATAAAAACCCAACTGCAACCAGAGAAAAGTCACAGATCACATACACAGAAGTAATAATTAGACTAATACCTAGGTTCCCATCAGTAACACAAAGAAGTCATACAATCCAAATGATGAGGGATTGTCTATCAATATAAAATTCAGAAATGGTAAAGAATGTGCTTCAAAACGGTGTACCAATAAGTGCATGTTTAAACAAACCAGTCCCAGGACAGTGTATCCATCAAGTGGGAGAAATGAAAGAGAGTAAAATGAAAACAGTACAATATGCATACTCAGAAAGAAGGAAAGACAGATAGATAGATGATAGATGGATAGATAGATAGATAGATAGATAGACAGATAGACAGACAGATAGATAACATAGGTAGACAGAGAGATACATAGATAGATAGATGGATGGATAGATAGATAGATAGATAGATAGATAGATAGATAGATAGACAGACAGATAGATAACATAGGTAGACAGAGAGATACATAGATAGGTAGATGGATGGATAGATAGATAGATAGATAGATAGATAGATAGATAGAGATAGATGATAGATAGATAGATAGATAGATAGATAGATAGATAGATAGATAGATAGATATATGATAGATAGATAATCTATTACGGGGTACCAAAATGCAGAGTTCAAAAGTAGGTAAAATATATGTGTGAATGTAATAAACTTAATATCCACAGTTTATGGTGTTCTATGATATTGAAGTCTATCTTCTAAAACATGTATGATTCAGAAACATCCTCTTCCATCTCCTTTATCTGTGCATTTATTGCTTCATTTGACCATCATTTTGTACACAGACCAATACTGGAGTTCCTGTCCTTGAAATGTCTTTCTGACAATTATAAATTAGGATAGAACCTTTGGATAACCGTATGTTCCAGGTGCCTGGGCCAATTCTGGTATACACTTCTTGTTCCAGTATAAGAGTTAATAGTTATTTCTCTCCCACAGGTGTTCTGGTATGTATAATATATTATAAATTCATTCTGTAGAAAAACCAAAGGATTAACTTTTCAATTCCAAATAGTTGAAATCAAATGCCTTCATTTTATCTGGGACCCATTGAAAACTCTATTAGAGTTTCAGATAAAAACTGTTAGGCCGGCCGGGAACAGTGGCTCACGCCTGTAGTTCCAGCACTTTGGGAGGCCAAAGTGGGAGAATTGCTTGAGGCCAAGAGTTTGAGACCAGCTTGGACAACTGTATTAGTCCATTCTCATGCTGCTAATAAAGACATATGCAAGACTGGGTAATGTATAAAGGAAAGAGGTTTGATTGACTCTCAGTTCCACATGGCTGAGGATGCCTCAGGAAACTTACAATCATGGTGTAAGGAGAAGCAAACACGAACTTCTTCCCATGGCGGCAGCAAAAAAAGCCCAGAGCAAAAGGGGGAAAAGCCCCTTATAAAACCATCAGCTCTTGTGAGAACTCACTATCACAAGAAGAATATGAGGGTAACAGCCCCTGTGATTAAATTACCTCCCACAGTGTCCCTCCCAGGACATGGGATTGTGGAAACTACAATTCAAGATGAGATTTGGGTGGGGACACAGCCAAACCACATCAGCAACAAAGCAAGACCCCTTCTCTACAAAAATACAAAGATTAGCTGGGTTGTGGTGGTGCACGTCTGTAGTCTGAGCTATTCAGGAGGAAGCGGAGGTGGAGGGATCACTGGATCCCAGGAGGCAGATGTTTCAGTGAACCAAGATCACACCACTGCACTCCAGCACGGGCGACAGAGCAAGATCCTCTCTCAAAAATTAAAAAAATTAAAACATCTACTAGGCAGACTACACTCCCTCTTAATGTTGCCTGTACATCATACACACACACACACACACACACACACACACACACTTTTTTTCCCACCAAAGACTCTCACCATTCGCAGTACTGAATAAAGAAATAGACTATAAAGAAGAGGCCCTTCATCATTTGATTGTACTAATATAAGCGTATCTTTTGACCAAAAACTAGCTGTCATCCCCTAGACAAAAGATTCTTAGTTGTTTGCATTGGACTACAAACTATCTCCAAGTTCCATGTCCTTTTCAGTGTAAGAAACTCATCATTATTTTCCTTTCACAAATTGAGATAATACATTCCAAATATTTTAAAGGAAGGAAAGTGTTTTTAGTTTTTTTTACCTTTTTTGTTACAGGGAAATTGAGTCAAAATAGGAGGCAGCAATGTGAAATGATTTGTCTGAAAGAGGGTGTAATAAAACATGCTGCATTAGTAACAGAAATAGCTGTGAAAGCTTGTCTGAGTAATTCTTGACAATTTAATACCACAAAGTCCAGCTCCTCTTTCTTTGCTGCAGAGCTTTTTAAAGTCAGACATGAATCAGAGGCCTAGAAGCAATGATACCAATTAGTGAAGTCCTGTGACATGTTTTATTATTCTGCTTGGAAAAGAAAAGGGATCCTGGAAATAGAAATTGGCGAGGGGAACATTCATCAGTGCTCAGCTAGTATTACTCACTGGATTATGCACATAATTTTCTTTGTAGGTTTTGCATAATAGCCTCATTTTGAGCAAAATTATGAACTGACCAGCAAAAATGTTAACCATCCAAAAAAAGAAAAAAGAAAAAGAAAGCCGAACACAGTATTAACGGCAACAACTTGAATGAATTTCTGAGTTTGGGGTTGTAACCTTGTAGCTCTCACACAACGTTGCTATTTGGCATAGGGTTTACAGTCTGGGATTAATTTATAATATATCAAAGCTGCATGAGTCTCTATTGATATACAGAACTGGTGTCCACGGTTTCTGCCCACTTGTACCAGACTCAATGTCCTTAGAAGAGCAATTTATGTGTGCTTAATTAACATTATAGGAAAAGCCTTGATTTTCTTTTCCTACTCAATATATTCTTATAATTAGACATTACTACAATTTATTTTTCCCCTCTAAAGTAATCGTTTTTTTTAAAGCTAGATAATAAAACCTGAATACAATTTGTGGTTGCGGAATCTAAAAAAGCAACACTCCCCCTTTTAAAATTACGCATTAGTTTCATTTACAATAATGGGCTCTAAACATAGTAAACTCATTTCTAGAACATTTGCCCATTTGTTGGAAATTTATTGGATAATATATTCCATTTCACATGATACAAAGATAATTTTCCCTTTAACTCACAACTATTTATTCTCAGATCTCTATTTTGATTTTACACAAATTTGTTTTCAGTTAAAAATTCATTCAGTTGAAGCAATGATGGCATCTTATTTTTAGCAGAAAGAATAACATTTATCCAAAAGATTTTATAAAATATAAAAATAACATATATTTAATTGAGTGAAGAATCTTTTTATTTTAAGATATATCTTAAGTACCAAATTTCTTAGAATCTGAAAAATTTTGGTATTTGTACATTAAAATCACATTATGTAAAAATTTTATGTCTAACAAAACCACTTAATCACTCTTTCATGTTAAATAACATATAGAAAGATTTTTAATCTCACAAGTAGGTGATAAAATAAAGATGCCTATCCTGTAAATGAACTGAGATGAGTTATTTTGACTCCAAGGAAATTAGGTGCTTTCAAACAAATCTAATTATTTGTTGGAGATAGATGAACATGACACTAAAAAAAAAAAAAGTTCATTTTTCTGATCTCCCTTGTCATTTTGTGTCATGTGTTTAAGGAGAAGAGCTGATAGATGTCAAATTTTCTGGATGCTTGTAAGACTGAATATTACAGTGATATTTTTTAACCTAAAGTATTCTAGGAAATGAATTCAGGTCACAAAGATTCTATTGTATTTGCCATTTGTAGTAACGGAGGCCAATACTATATGTGAATTGAAATTCTGCTCATTTTGTTAACCAGCATAGGTAATAATAACAATTGTCATTTATATATAATACAATTAATATAATTATTATGCAAATGTATAATTATATTATATAAATATATATTATACAATGACAATATCATTATAATATAATATAAATATTGTATTATATATTTGTAATATAATATACATAATATAACAATATTATATACTTGCATATGATGATGATAATTATTATAGCAACAGCAAGTATTTATTTCTTGAGCATTTATCTTATACCAGTCTATTCAAAATATGCTATATGAATTTGCACTTTTAATCTTCACTACAAATGTATAAGGTGAAGGAAAGTATAGTTCCAATTTAAAGATAAGAAAACCTAGACACAGAGAGGTAAATAAACTGATGGAGATACAGACCTTTATCATGTACAGAGATTTGGTATCATAATTGAATTCCTTTTCATGGTTATTAAATAGTTGCTATGTAATGATTTAAATCGATGAAAAATGCAAGTAATTATCATTTCCTCTTTGACCAAGAAGAAAATTCCTGCAGTTGAGTTGTTCAATCAGCAAACTGTATTGATTGAACTGCAGAAAGAATAGCACAGTCATGCTGTTGTAAGATTATCTTGTGGGTGTACCTTTTTCACTTGCATCTCACTTTATCATTAATTACCTAAAATGAGCCACTGTAAGCATTCATTTCATTATGTTTCCCAACATAATGAATCAGAATGAATCAGAAGAATATCTACTTATGAGAATTGTGCAAACAGAGAACAAAGATCACAAAACGATTTGATCTGTGTGGCTATTTGAAGATCTAGTGGTGCCATTTTTGTGAATGATGGCTTTCCCAACTTATTCCCTGATGCACTTTTGGTTTAATAGTTTGACATAACCTATTTGTTTGGTACATGATTAAATATGAATTTTTAATTTGATAGTTGTGGTAGAAACTGTGTTAAGATACTGAAATACAATATCAATGCAAGTCAGAAATTGGGTCAACCTGCAATCTATTTCTTATCCTCTAATTTTACAGAGCATGCTCATTCCTTCTTCATGCTATTCCCAATCAACTACATGCTATGTAAATGAAAGTCTTTCTCTCTAAGAAAGAAGCAAATATCCATTTTCATTGTTTAGGAGCTTCTGTGACCTGTTTCTAATTTGAACATTAGACTTTGCGATGGAGAAATGAAAGAAAAGAAATAATTTTGAAGATGAGTTGACAAAAAGAGGAATAAAATAGATTCAAATTTTAGTTTGCTCTTAGGCAGGAACAACCAATCAGGAGATATGACTGTGCCCATATTATGCTGTAGCATAATATTGATATAATTGTGGCTTGACTTTTAATGGTAAAATGGGACAGACACAAAAGTAATATGGCTATTAAGGGACTTGGATAGTAGGTGGGGCAAACAAGGGAAAAAAATGTAGATTCAATGCAGGCCAGTGTCCATCTAGCCACTACAGCCAAGCATATAGGTAGCTGACTAAAAATATGCTTGATTTTCTCCAAAACTAAACAAGTATTTGGCGAGGATGAATGGAAAGATAGATAGATTCGATATATGGATAGATAGCTAGATAGACAGATAAGATAGGTAGATGACATCGGTGGATAGATAGATTGATAGAATGGATAGATTAGATAGATGAGTTAGAGACAGGGAGAGAGAGAGAGATAAGGCAGATTAGACAGATGAGACAGAGAGACAGACAGATAGGTAGGTAGATAGATGCATTGACAGATAGATGATAGATAGATAGATAGATAAATAGATGGATGATAGATAGATAGATGGGTGATAGATGGGTATATAGATGATAGACGATGGATGATGATAGGTAGATAGATAGATAGATAGATACATACATACATACATACATATGATGGATGAATGGATAGATAGATAGAGAGCATAGATGGATGCACGGATAGGCAGACTGATAGATGACAGGTAGATGATATATATGATTGATAGATATGATAGATGAATAAATAAATAGGATGGAGGGATATATAGTTTGATTTATATGTGTACTTATACATCATATAAAATGAATGTCTCCAATAAAGAATTATCTTTTCATAGTTCATTTAACAAAAAAAGCCAATGATTATGGTACAGGTTGAGAAGTCAGTTTGTGTCTAAAACAATCTAAATATTAATCTAACACCACTCAGGTGGTTTATCTCTGTGAAAAAGTCCTAACTCAATGAAGATGCAGAGAACCCATGGTCCAATGATCAACCACAGAGAAAGAGAGCTTTTATATTCAAATTAGATAGATAGATAGATAGATAGATAGACAGACAGACATACAGATAGATATGGTGGCTCACGCCAGAATCCCAGCACTTTGGGAGACGGAGACGGGCGGATCACCTGAGGTCAGGAGACCATCCCGGCCAACATGGTCAAATCCCGTCTCTACTAAAAATACACAAATTAGCCAGGTGTGGTGGCAGGCAGGTGCCTCTAATCCCAGCTACTCGGGAGGCTGAGGCACGAGAATCGCCTGAACCCAAGCGGGAGGTTGCAGTGAGCCGAGATTGCGCCACTGCACTCCAGCCTGAGAGACAGAGTGAGATTCTGTCTCAAAAAAAAAAAAAAAAAAAAAAAAAGCTACATACATGGATAGATAGAAAGATGATAGATTTTTAAATAATGTAACTAAAAATTTGACTTTTCATTAATCCATAAAACTCTGTTATGCGTTTTTTTAAGACGGATATTTGCCAAAAACTTGCTACATATTGAGTCGTTTAATAAAAACTTTCATATTGTGATATGACACATGAAAAAGTAAGATAAATATTGATAACCCTTTATAGAGGGTCACCTGAGCTCCAGGTGCTGCTCAGCAGCTAGGGGAAAAACAAAACAATCATGATATGATGGGTGACCTCAACTGTCATAATCCAATGAGCATCAACACCAAAAACAAAGTGAGATACAAAAACATCCCCTATTCAAATAATTCCGATTATGAATCTGGAATCACTCTGTCCCAGATCTTAGGAAAACTATGTTTATATGTATCCTTCGTCAGAGACGCTGCAGATAGAATAATTTCATAACCTTCAGGTCAAACGTTTTTATTCACTGAAATAAGCGAAAAAACTTGTTAGTGGCATTTTAATTTTAAATTTGCTTACTTTGTTCATAAATATAAATGAATTAACTCTAATTCCATAAAATATGAATATGTATGATGACAGAAATTAAAATGAAGCACTTGTCAGAGTTTAAGTCACAGAATTACACATAAATGAAATTGCCCTCTAGAGGTTTTTTGTTGTTCTTCACAAGTAGTAATGATTGCCTATCAGTAAGATGTTAAATTTATCTAATATAACACACAATTTTATTTATAATTAAAAACTTATTGTTTGTTTATCAGAGAAGTTCGAAATATAAGTTAAGTTTATTTTTTAAACTGGTTAAATTGTAGCCCCAGTGTGTTGTTTAAAGGTCTCTTTGAGCCATGGCCTTGCCTAGAGGAATATCACTTATCTTTCAAATCTGATTGAATTTTAAACTCTGTCTAGAAAGCTTTTAATTTTATATTTATATTTGGATAATGTTTCCATGATAGAAAGTATCGAAATAGATATATGCCTATACCTATAGCATAGATAGATAGATAGATATAGTATATATATAGTAATTTGTATAGGAGCTATATAGTATGAATAATGTTATTTTTTCATATTTTAGTGAGAATTTGATATGTATATATAATATGCTTTTATCAATTTTTTTAGATATATACAAGGAAACTTGGAGAATTAAGGTATCAAGGTGAAACAGAAATTATTGAGAGGCTTTTGTTTGTTTGTTTAAAACATACCTGTTCAATATTTTGGAGTTTCTTTAGTATTTATTTCTTGATCGAAATAATTATCCTCACATATTGCCATTAAAATAAAAGAATAAATGTGAATTTATTGATTCAACGAGTTTAATTCACATAATGTTAAAACTGATTTTAGGATTAATGACCATTTAAGAGCATATTTCCTTGAATTAGAAGTGAAAGTTATAATGCAATGTTTCTATGATAACAGTTATTTTTAAAAAAACAAGTTAAATTTTTTAAATAGAATGACAGTAACTCTAAGTTGTTTCCCAAACTATAATACCTTTAGCAAAGCTAGAGGGGGACAAAAATAAATGTCTTTTACTGTTCTGTGAGACTAAAAGAAGAAATTAAAACATGATTTGTTATATCATAAAATATTTATTCTACTTAGATCCAATTCTCATCTCTTAATAGATTTTTGGTATTTTATACTTTCTATTAACAAAAGTAAAATTCTAGCTGCCCAACCAACTTATTCTGAGTGGTTTTCTTTTCATTAAACACACAAACATTATTTTATCCTTAAGAAACAAAGGACTTATTCAAAAATTTGTTAATGTAATAATTGTACTTTAAATACGAATATGTATTACAGAAAATAAGTAATTATTACATACTGGTAACTAACAACTTGGTCAATTAAATAAAATTTAATTATTGATAACTCTTATGTGTATTAACTATATTTATGTTGTATGAAGGAGGCACTATTACTAATTGTAATACAAATTAACACAGAAGAATATTTTTTCACAAAGCACCTTGTTGCCACGGAATAAAACACACATAAACACCATAATGTGGATGTACTGTGTTAATAATTAATATGTTAACTCTTATTGATTGTGTTCTTAATGCTATGTGTTTTGTCGAATTCTTAATTCACCATTTTGAACAGAAATTTGAATTAATAAGTGTACCAGTACTTGTTTTAGGAGTTATTTAGATTTTAATTTTTTTACTTTTTTTAGGGGACATGGTCTCACTCTGTCACCCAGGCTGGAGTGCAGTGGCATGGCATAATCTCGGCTCACTGCAACCTCCGCTTCCTGGGTTCAAGCAATTCTCCTGCCTCAGCCTCCCGAGTACCTGGGATTACAGGCATGTGCCACCATGCCTGGCTAATTATTATTATTATTATTATTTTTAGTAGAGACGGGGTTTCTCCATGTTGGCCAAGCTGGTCTCGAACTCCTGACCTCAGGTGATCCACCCGCCTAGGCCTCCCAAAGTGCTGGGATTACAAGCGTGAGCCACAGTGCCCAGCCTAGTTTTTAAATTCTGAACAAACAAAAATAACGATATTTTAGGGAATTCAAATCAGTGAGTACACCAGTATTTGTTATCAAAGTTATTTGGTTTTGGAAGTTGAACTGTAATTTGAATTAATAAGTTAAACAGTGTTATTTGATATTAGAACCCACAGGTAAACTATTGTGATTTGAAAATTTGAAAAAGTGGATTACTGTTATTTTGAATTTTAATTAATAATTGACAAAGTACCTATTACTACAGATATTTGAGCATTGAAATTTGGTTTGAGATATGAGCTAATAAGTATATAAATGTTATTTGGAATTGGGGTTAATATATGTACCAGACCTTGCTACAGTCTTACTATGTGTTGTTAATTTTACTTCAAAATTCAAATAGTAAATATACTACTGTTATTTGGAAACAGGAATTGCATTCAACTTCAATTTAAATCAGTGTGTATATCAGTGTGATTGAGAATTTGAGTAAGTAAGTGCACAATTGTGAGTTATCTGCTTTATTTGGATTACGAAGTTTAAAAATAAATTTGAGCTAATAATTAACCAATGCTATTTCCATTTGGAACTAATAATAAGTGTGCTTACTGGAACTTATTGGTGTTATTGGGATTTGAAAATTTCAATTGGAAATTCCGGAGTGTTAATTTGAAATTTTAAATACATATTATAATTGAATAAATATATTAGTGTTATTTATCATTAATGAGAATAAGTACACCAGGATTTCGAATTGGGGTTATTGGACTTTGAGATATAAATTAAACTTTCAAGTAAAGGCATATGTGTTATTTAGAATTTTAAATAAAACATAAATCAGGTTGTGCTTGCTATGAAGTGTATTTGGATTTTAAAATTGTCACTGGAATTGGAACTTATAAGTAAACCAATAGGATCCTGAATATGAGCTAATAACTGTATCAATGTATTTTGTTTTGTCTTTTAATCTTTCACTTTAGGGAATTTAATTTGAATAAATAAATATAGCATACTTACATACAATTTTAGCTAATCAGTACTACATTTTCACAAGCATGTTTTATCAAAATCAATTATTTCGGTACGTGTCTGTTATTTTGAATTTGATCTAATGTGTAAGCTAGTGTTATTTGGAATTTGGATACATAAGTGGAATAATGCTAGTTATTGGGGAAATGTACATATAGTGCAATTTTAATTGAAATTTGAGAGATAATTACACTAGTGTTATTTTTGCACTGACTCTAAAAAGTTTATCTGTCCTTATTAATGGGTGTTTTTAGATTTGGGGATTTTAAGTGGATTTTGAGTTGTTAAGACTACCAGTGTTAGGCCGGGCGCGGTGGCTCATGCCTGTAATCCCAGCACTTTGGGAGTCCGAGGCGGGCGGATCACGAGGTCAGGAGATGGAGACCATCCTGGCTAACACGGTGAAACCCCGTCTCTACTAAAAATACAAAAAATTAGCCGGGCGTGGTGGCGGGCGCCTGTAGTCCCAGCTACTCTGGAGGCTGAGGCAGGAGAATGGCGTCAACCCGGGAGGCGGAGCTTGCAGTGAGCCGAGATCACGCCACTGCACTCCAGCCTGGGCGACAGAGCAAGACTCCAAAAAAAAAAAAAAAGACTACCAGTGTTATAAAAATTTCAACCACAAAGTGCATCAGTACCTGTTCAAAGACTTTAGGAATTTAGAATTTTACATGAAAATTTAACTAATAATTAGAATATATACAAATAAGTACATAAATGACATTCTAAATATGAGCTTTAATAAAATCACCTCTGCTGCTATCCACATTTTAAATTTGAAATGTTTAATTGAAATTTGAGCTTGTAATTCTACAAGAAATATTTGGAATTAAAATAAGTTTACCATTTGTTAAAACACTGTTAGTTGGATTTTGAATAGTGAATTGAAACTCAAATTAATAAGACCTACAATTTCATGAAAAAATTGAGTCAATAATTATTCCATGCTTGGAATCAGAGTTATTTGAATATTGAAACTGGAATTGAAATATGAACTATATAAGCACACCAATGTTAACTAGAATTTTTTTTTTTTTTTTTTTTTTTTTTGAGACGGAGTCTCATTCAGTCGCCCAGGCTGGAGTGTAGTGGCGCAATCTTGGCTCACTGCAAGCTCCGCCTCCCAGGTTCACGCCATTCTCCTGCCTCAGCCTCCCGAGTAGCTGGGACTACAGGCGCCCACCACCACGCCCGGCTAAATTTTTTGTATTTTTAGTAGAGACGGAGTTTCACTGTGTTAGCCAGGATGGTCTCGATCTTCTGACCTCGTGATCCGCCCGCCTCGGCCTCCCAAAGTGCTGGGATTACAGGCGTGAGCCCACCGCGCCCGGCCTAGAATTTTAACCTAAAATTGCACCCATGCTTGTGGTCTGATTCATTTACACTTCGGATTTGAAATGAAATTACAATTAATCACTGCACCTGAGCTTGGTATCAAAGTACTTGCTTATCGGCAAGAGACCTAATAAAGACATCAGTGTTATTTAAAATTTAGAGTAATAAGTACATCAAAGTATGCTATTAGTTTTATTTGCATTTTGGAATTTGAATTAGGATATAAGTTAATAAGTAATCAATCTCATTCAGAATTTGAACTTCTAGGAATTCTATGGCTTATTAGAATGTGCATGTGTTTGCATGTGTTATTTAAAATTTGAGCTAATAATGACATCTGTACTTGTTATGAAGATATTAAGTATATTCATGTCATTTGGAATTTTGACAGAAGGTCACCAGTGGTTTTGAATTTTTACTGTGGTTGAATTTTGGTGTATTAGTCAAAATTTAAACTCATAATTCCAATAGTATTGTTAGGAATTCCTATCAATAAATGCATCAGATCTATTTGGGTTTGGAAGTTTAATTTTGAATTAAGATGACCTCGGGTGGTACTTGTAATTTGAAGGAATGTGCACACTAGTGATTGTTATAGGAGATATTAAATACTGGAAATGAAAATCAAGCATGAACATAGCTATACATCAGTATTTTGTTGTTGTTGTTGTTTATGTTATACTTTTTTTTTTTAATCATTCCCTGGAATGATTCAGTACTCCACTGTTTTCCCTGACTGATTGGTCATGTGGTCTTTTTCCCGGATTAACTCAGGCATTGGCTATGTTCCCTGGATTGACTCAGTGCTCAATTCTTTCCCCTGGACTGACTTGGTGCTCAATTCTTTCCCCTGGACTGACTTGGTATGTGACTCTCTTCCTTGCCTGCATTGACTTGGTCATCAACTGTGTTCCCTAGATTGACTCAGTACTCAATGCTTTTCCCTGAACTGACTTGAAGGCTTTGTTCACTCAGCACATTTTTAATAGAATTATGTATATTCTGTGTATCAATAGTTTGTGCTTCTTCATTCTCAGTGTATGAAAACAGCAAGGTTTGTTTTTCCCTGGACTGACTCAGTAGTTAACTGTTCTCTACACTGATTCCTTTGCAACTGTGTGCCATGACATGACTCAACTGTTTTCCCTGGACTGATTTAGTCATCCACTCTTTTTCCTACACTAACCGAATAATCAACTGTGTTCTCTGGATTGACTTGGTACTTGACTGATTTCCCTGGAATGATTCAGTACTCAACTATTTTCCCTGGATTGATTAGTCATCAACTATTTTTTCCTAGATTAACTCGGTCATTGACTGTGTCCCCAGGATTGAATCAGGGCTTGATTCTTTCCCCTGGACTGACTCAATGCTCAGCACTTTTCCCTGGAAGGATTCGGTAGTAATTAACTATGTTCCCTGGATTAACTTGGTCATTGACCATGCTCCCTGGATTGACTTGGTACTCAACTGTTTCCCTGGGATGATTGGTCTTTGACTCTTTTTCCTGGAGTAACTCGGCCATTGACTGTGTTTCCTGGATTGACTTGGTACTCAACTCATTTCCCTGGACTGACTCAGTATTCAACTCATTTCCCTGGACTGACTCAGCAATTAACTGTGTGCCCTGGAATGACTCGGTCATCAACTGGGTTCCCTGAACTGACTTGGTACTCAACTTATTTCAATGGACTGACTCCCTACTCAACTCATTTCCCTGGACTGACTCAGCAGTTAACCGTGTGCCAGGAAAAGACTAGGTGGTCACCTGTGTTCCCTGGACTGTTTGGTATTTGACTCTTTAACCTGGATTGACTCAGTCATTTACTGTGTTTCCCAGACCACAGGCATTGCGTCCCTGCCTGTCATTGCCCCTCATCACCTGTTTTCCTTGGAGTAACTCAGTCATTCACTATTTTCCATGCTGAGGGCATCTTCATGCCATCCTGTCATTAATGCTTTCCTGGACTGATTTGGTCATAGAGAAAATTTTTGCAATCTATCCACCTGACAGAGGGCTAATATCCAGAATCTACATGGAACTTAAACAAATTTACAAGAAAAAAACAAACAACCCCATCAAAAAGTGGGCGAACGATATGAATAGACACTTCTTAAAAGAAGACATTTATGTAGTCAACAAACCATTATCACTGATCATTAGAGAAATGCAAATCAAAACCACAATGAGATACTATCTCATGCCAGTTAGAATGGCCATCATTAATAAGTCAGGAAACAACAGATGCTGGAGAGGATGTGGAGAAATAGAAATGCTTTTATAGTGTTGGTGGGAGTGTAAATTAGTTTTACCATTGTGGAAGACTGTGTGGATAGCATTAGGAGAAATACCTAATGTAGATGACGGGTTGATGGGTGCAGCAAACCACCATGGCACATGTATACCTATGTAACAAACCTGCACATTCTGCACATGTATTCCAGAACTTAAAGTATAACAAAAATAAATAAATAAACAAATAAAAAGAAAAGTGTCTGTTTATGTCTTTGGCTACTTTTTAATGGGGTTGTTTGTTTTTTTCTTGTAAATGTATTAGAGTTCCTTATAGATACTGGATATTAGGCCGTTGTTAGATGTGTAGTTTGTAAAATCTTTCTCCCATTCTGTAGTTTGTCTGTTGTTCACTCTGTTGATAGTTTCTTTTGCTGCGCAGAAGCTCTTTAGTTTTTCGATTACATTTGTCAATTTTTGCTTTTGTTGCAGTTGTTTTTGGCATCTTCATCATGAAATCTTTGCTCATGCCCACGTCCTGAATGGTATTGCCTAAGTTGTCTTCCAGGGTTTTTATAGTTTTGGGTTTTACATTTAAGTCTATAATCCATTTTGAGTTAATTTTTGTATATAGTGTAAGGAAGGTGCTCAGTTTCAATCTTCAGCATATGACTATACAGTTCTCCCAGTGCCATTATTGAATAGGGAATCCTTTCCCTATTATGTGTTTTTGTCAGGATTGTCAGATAGATAGTAGATCTATCAGATAGTTGTAGATGTGTGGTCTTATTTCCATTGGTCTATGTGCCTGTTCTTGTACCAGTACCATGCTGTTTTTGTTACTGTAACATTGTAGTATAGTTCAAAGTCAGGTAACGTGATGCCTCCAGCTTTCTTCTTTGTGTTTAGGATTGTCTTGGCTATTCGGGCTCTTTTGTGGTTCCATAAAGATTTTAAAACAGTTTTTTCTACTTTTTGAGGAATGTCAATGGTAGTTAATAGGAATAGCATTGAATATACATTGCTTTGGGAAGTATGGCCATTTTAACGATATTGATTCTTCCTATCCATGAGCATAGAATGTTTTTCCCATTTGTGTCCCCCAATTTCTTTGAGCAGTGGTTTGTGGTTCTCCTTGTAAAAGATCTTTCACCACCCTAGTTAGCTGTATTCCTAGGTATTTTATTCTTTTTGTGGCAACTGTGAATGGGAGTTCATTCCTGATTTGCTTCTCAGCTTGACTGTTGTTGATGTATAGGAAAGGTAGTGATGTTTGCTCATTGATTTTGTGTCCTGAGACTTTGCTGAAGTTGTTCATCAGCTTTAGAAGCTTTTGGGCTGAGACTATGGGGTTTTCTAGGTAACGGCCATGTTGTCTGCAAACAGGGTTAGTTTGACTTCCTCTCTTCCTTTTTGGATGCCCTTTATTCATTTCTTTTGGCTGATTGCCCAGGCCAGGACTTCCAATATTACATTGAGTAGAAGTGGTGAGAGAGGGCATCTTTGTCTTGTACTGGTTTTCAAGGGGGAATGCTTCCAGCTTTTGCCCATTCAGTTTAATGTTGGCTGTGGGTTTGTCACATATGGCTCTTATTTTGATGTATGTTCCTTCAATATCTAGTTTGACAGTTTTTAACGTGAACAGATATCGAATTTTGTCAAAAGCCTTTTCTACATCTATTGAGAAAATCATGTGATTTTTGTCTTTAGTCCTGTTTATGTGATGAATAACATTTATAGATTTGTGTATGTTGAACCAACCTTGCATCCCAGAGATAAAGCCTACTTGATTGTCTTGGATAAGCTTTTTATTGTGCTGTTGGATTTGGTTTGCAGGGTTTTGTTGAGGATTTTTGCATCGATGTTCATCAAGGTTATTGACCTAAAGTTTTCTTTTTTTGTTGTATCTCTACTAGGTTTTGGCATCAGCATGATGCTGGCCTCATTGAATGAGTTAAGGAGTCCCTTATCCTCAATTTTTTGGAATAGTTTCAGTAGGAATGGTACCAGCTCTTCTTTGTACCTCTGGCAGAATTCAGCTGTGAATCTCTCTGGTTCTAGGCTTTTTTTGTTGGTAGGCTATTTATTACTGTCTTAATTTCAGAGCTCATTATTGGTCTGGATTATTGAATTCAATTTCTTCCTGCTTCAGTCTTGGAAGGGTGTATGTGTGTATGGGTCCAGGAATTTACCCATTTCTTCTAGATTTTCTAAGTTTATGTGCATAAAAGTGTTCATAATATTCTCTGGTGGTTGGTCGTATTTCTGTGGGGTCAGTGGTAATATCCCTCTAGTCATTTCTGATTGTGTTTACTTGAATCTTCTCTCTTTTCTTCTTTATTAGTCTATCTAGTGGTCTAATTTTTTTTTTTTTTTTTTTTTGCAAAAAAACAGATCCTGGATTTGGTGATCTTTTAAATGATGTTTCTTATCTCAATCTCCTTCAGTTCAGCCCTGATATTTGGTTATTTCTTGTCTTCTGATATCCAAAGTATATCTCACTGTGTTTATCATATAGGATATGGAGGACTGTGAATAGTAATTAATGATTTGATGTAAGCACTAAATTGCCATGGGCACATAAATAAGTCGAATTATGTATATTGTGAATGCCAACTATCCGAAACACAATATTCAAGATATTGTTCTGGAGAGAATGCTTTGCAGGATATTTGCCCGCAAAACTAATAACTCATATCCCCAAACTGTAGTGAATAGATCAATTGGAGACGAGATACCATTGAGAACACACTTTTTCCACTGTATAAGTAGACTATTCCTACTAGAGTAAATTTTAAGAGCTGGAAGTGCATTCCGATAAGCATCTGGAAGTTTTCTCATACTACTAAGCACCCAAGTTATTTCCCATTAATTTCCAGCTTTCTGGAATGAATCTGTAACAACAGTTACTCTAAAAATAGATTTTTAAAGGATAGGAATAGTTTTGTCTTAATGTTCTTGCCCCCTGAAAAGCAAAGTGTTTATAGATAGATTGGTTTATTTAACATATTTTTAAAAACAAAGGAGCAATTACTCATGTCTTAAAAGGCAAATTATACATCAAGCTTATGACTGTTGTGATCTAAAACCTTATCAACATCGAACTTTCTTCTCATCCTAAGAATCCATAGTGCTTCCAAAACAGGAAATATCATTAACAAAATGAAAAATATTGAATCATTTTCTGCAGCAAATATAATGCTGTTAGAAAATGGAAATTATTAAATGTGACTGAAAGCATCTGGAGTCAAATTTAAGTATAGAGAATCTATCCCCTCTCTGTCTTTATCCTCTGTGGTTTATTTTATTGTGATTGATTATCGTATTTATTTAATAACATCTAATATGTGCCAAATATGGAGCGATACAACAGGAAACTTAAACTAGATAAGACATGCTACCTGCCAAAAATGAGCTAATAATCTACCAGGGGCTTAAAAACATGGAGACATAAAATCCCGATCGAATGATTTCTCTACTTCACTCTGTATATGTAAACACTGCATAAGAGCACCAAGAAAAGGCTAAATGATTCTGACAAGGGCACTGGGAGAGAGAAAGTTAGGGAAGAAGAAAGACAAGATTATGACAGCGGAAAGCAAGTCAATTTTCTCCTTCAGATGGTTGCAATTATTTGCAAAATTAGATTTAGTCACTATCTGTGAAACTCAGCCATCAGAGATGTTCATATACTTCTTATATAGAAGCAATGGAATAAAAATACTGTGTCTATAAATAGGACTGTCTTATTTTCTGTAAAGTTTAATTTTGGACATGTTTAGGGTAGATTTCATTAGCATGCCTTTCTGCAATTTTATGTTGCTTCACCATATGATTACAACAGAGGTAAAAATAATATCTGGGGTTTGGGTAAGAAAAAGATTGGAGAAGACAAGAAATGATGACAATTATGCTGCATATTTCAATAACTCTGTGCCTATTATTTCTACTGACTTGGAAAATTGAGATTTTTAAAATCCTCATTTTGCCCTTGGATTAAAATTGAGCAAAGTGTGAAAAAATACTCACAGTTTGCTTATTTTACTTATTTTGAAAGTAAAAAGAGATCAATATAATTAAAAACAAAAATAATACCCAATATCTCTTACTGACTATGTACTCTGTGCCCTGGATTTTAAAAAGGATGACGTTTTGACCAGATGATTTTAATAACTAAGGCATGCACATTTTAAAGCTAAATGAGAGTGGTTAAATTCACCAAGTCCTGTGGCAATTAAATCATTCTGCCTGGTCAAAACTAATTTGGTAGTATTACAAGATCCATGTGTCTTAACATCTTTGGAAATCAGAAAGTAAAAATAAAGTTTTAAAAAGATTCTGTTGGGGACTACAAAATCTATTACCATTATTAGTTGTAAGAGGGGAAAAAATAAGAGAAAACCTCAGATGTACCACTTTCATTGCTGGATTCCCTGAATGGACAAAAACAATTTGCTTTGCATGGAATCAGGCTCTCTAAGATGGTTTCTTTTATTTTTGGCACAAAATGCGTCATATAAGTTAATAGATTTGATAAATAATTATATTATCTAAAATATGTATATTTTGGGAAACTCCCAACTTTAACCATCAGCTAGAATATTAAATTTTGTTGGGCATAAACTTTTTCTAATGCCAAGGTTATTTCCAAAATACTGCCCATACCGATGAGATAAAGCACAATCACTAGTTTCATTGTACTTGTTGGAGAAAGCAAGTGTGTATAATGTAGAAATGAAGATTATAGGGACTATATAGTAACTAAAGAATTTGTTAAGGGCTTTAATGATCCAGGGTTTATTTATACCACAGGTGTTATTTTAACTCCTTATTTGGACAAAATGTAGCGAACAGCAGGGATAGAGTTAGACCTTAACAGATAAGTATTTAGAAAGTAGAAAAAAAGAGGAAAATCCAGGCAAAATGGAAAGATTAAAGCAAAGGTTCAGAGAATATTGTGTACAAGTGCTGTGCAAGAAATGAAACAAGAAATGAAAACAAGACCTCTTTCAAAGAGGTTAGAGAGTTGGCAAGAGGGATATATATTTGAAAACATATACGAGCACCACTTTAGGAAGAAGCTTGGATCTCAGATTAAAGACTAAATGAAACAAGAAACTTTTAATTTATTCTTTGAATGAGTGAAGGACAGTGCAGACATTACAATACATATTTAATGAGAAGAGACACAATATATACATAGTATATATCCTGCCTTCTCTACTGAACGCAACATCTATTGTTTTTTTTCTTTCTGAGACATTTAAAACTTTTGCAAATATTTCAGACATGTATCAAATATTGAACATTTCAAGCATTACAAGTTTCACTCAACATAGCCAGTTTCACCAAAACGAGACTTACATATCTCCCAGGATGAATGCATTGAAAATTCTAAAGTCACTCAAATAATTTTTTGAAGGAATGCGTTTAGAATTTAGTTTTTATCCTTGTTCTGCATTATGATACAGCAGGCATCAGTAAACTGCAGCCCATGGTTAAAATCGGCTCACTGCCTGTTTTTGTAAATAAAGTTTTATTTTACCTCAGCTATGTCCACAGAATGCAGCTGTTCAATTCATTTTGAATTGCCCATGGCACTACAGAGGCAGAGTTGAGTGGTGCAGTTGAGACTGTATGGCTTGTAAAGACAAAAAGATTTACTCTCTGTCCCTCCACAGAAAAAAAAAAAAAAGTTTACAGACCTCTGTGATAGAAGCTACAAGGTGTACGTTCAAAAATGTAATACATTTATCAGCAATGCAACCACTTTAGTGTGTCTACACTCATCTCATCTTTACATTTCAAAACAACTTTTTGTTCCATCAAGTTGCACACCAACACTCATTATTTCAAAAAAATACTCATTATTCAAAAAAATTAAAGGAGTGAATAAATTCACAACCAACATAAGAATATTTTTGTGTTATTAGTACTTCTTATACAAATATCATCATATAGTGCACCTTATTCAAAGCTCTAGTCACTGAAAAACGTTAATATCCATTTTAGTAGTGAGCTGGATACATGCATGAGCCATTCTAACAACCCAAAAATCACTCTCAGGAATCTGAGTGTGGTTACTCTAAAATCACTTGAAAAGGAAAATTAAAGCAATTAAAAAAAATTTGAGTGATATGCTTTCTCTTAAAAAGCACTTTCCCCTCATGAAAGAGGGTGAGTTGTCACTAAAAGTCTCCCGTAAGGTTTGACAGATAAAACGTCAAGCATTACTGGCAAGTGAGCCCAGATAATTCTGGTTAGAGATTAAAGGGCATCCCATATCACCTCTCATGTCATCTGTTTTCTTTTTTTTCTTTTATCTATGCTTCTATTAAGAATGATTTTTTTCTTTTCTACATGCAGGTGAGTTTAGATTCTCTGGAGACTTGTCTAATTTATTTTGCTGGTTACTCTCAGAAACAATTTCAGAAATAAGTATGCTACCTTCCCCTGCTGATTGAAACCACTAACCTTCCAAAAAATGACAATTTATATACAGGACATTACACCTCATCACCTTTTTCTGTGAATCTAATTGGTCCTTATTCATGTGTTACCAATTCCATTGACTTAATCATAGCTTCATTTTCTTTCCTTGCTTGACAGCTTCTCAATTTCATTGTTTCTGAAGTTTCCTATAGTAGACTCAAGATCCTTGATCTTGGTCAAGGAAAAGGCGTAGAATTTAGGGTCCTATAGAAAAGTCCATGTGAGTTTAGGTTGAGGATAACTCAGATTGCTTAAGAGCCAGTTCTGCAGGATATTTGTGTGAGCATAGTAGTTTTCTCCCTCACCACCTCCTCCTCTGATTGTGTGTCCTGTGTCTTCATTTAATCAATGCTCATTTCAGCAAACACAAGGCAGAGTTGCTCATTTACTTTTGAATGGCATCTCATTTTGACAGGGGCTGCCAGCATGCCACATGTTCCATGACAAAAATTTCAGTGAAATGGCCAACCAGTTGAATTCTTTATTTTAGGACTATTTATGTGTTCCCCAATATATGATCTTACTCTCACTCTATTTTTATCACATGTACATCCAATTCACATAAGTTATTTCAGACGTCCCAGCCTTTGTAAACTTGGCAAATTCTATTTTAGTCCTTGGAGCAAAATTTCTCCTCTCACTGTCACCCCATTCTTCTGAATAACTCCACCTTTTCTTTTCAGATTTTATTGAAGCCACACTGCACTAGGAAGTGTTCAGGGAAACCTTCATTCATAGGTAAAACAACTTTTTTTCTGGTTTGCATTTTCATAATACCGTGTGTGTTTCTATCACAGCACTCACCCCCACATATATTCATTGTCTCACTGCTAAATGATGAGCACTTGAAGATGAGGGCTGTCTTTTATCCATTCCTATTTTCCAAGCCTGTTCAGTATGCTCAGCATATGCTAGACACTCCATTAACATTGACTAACTTTAACAGGGCCACACATTTAGCTTCATTACATTCTGATGTATATAGGAAAAACTATGCCTTTAAAAATATCACAGTTTAGATGGACTTTCTCATGATCTTTAATGACATTTAATACTACAGAAATGGATAATGAAAATCCAGGAAATCATGTTCCCAGTATCCCAGTCTGAAAAATAATATTTTAAAGGCAATACCCCATAAGCCTTTCCCTTATATAAGTGGACATGTGCAGA
This sequence comes from Pongo pygmaeus, assembly GCF_028885625.2. Classification (NCBI taxonomy): domain Eukaryota; kingdom Metazoa; phylum Chordata; class Mammalia; order Primates; family Hominidae; genus Pongo; species Pongo pygmaeus. Next base: position 5,854,653 of record NC_072396.2, on the reverse strand, counting down.
TCAAGTCAATGTTGTACAAGGGTCCACTGTAGTTCATTTCCCTAAAACGTTATCCAGGTCAACTTCAACCTGTTTAGCACAGCCAGTCACCTACTTCCAGCCAGTCACCTACTTCTTCCTCTCTAGAAATCAGCTTCATTACAAGATCTTGCAACCATATTTGCAGTTTCCATGATGAAACTACACAATCAACTTAGTGCCTATAAGCCAAAACTTCCCCCAATTCTATTTGTTCAGTTTCATTTTTTGATATGAGCAGAAAAAAGTTAGAAGGAAGACATCTTTCCCCCCTTATGCATAGATTTCCACTGTGAAGTAAATACAGGACACGCTTTGTTGAGAAAACACCATGATGTTAACTGGACAATTTAGTGGTTACAGAGTAATTCTCCTCAATAGGATAATCGAGAAATCATTTATGTTGTGTAGTTTGAATGTATTAGACCATTGTTGAATTCTAGTTGATAAAATCATCAGTGACCTCATTGTTGCACTGCTTTCTTATTATTAATTTTTAATTTGTGGAGGGCGGGATAGTATTCACATCCATGAATAATTTGACATTTATTTTCCCTATAGAGGAAATGCTTTCACTAATATTACATTGCATCCAGGAGCAGAAGCACTGACAAGTTGATGCTGTGGAAAGTTTAGAATGAGGAGAGTTTATTCTAATCCCGGGGAAATTCTAATTAATTATAATCCCAGAAATAGGATTAGAATTCAAATAAATTAGAATAAAAATAAAAATAACTAATCCTATCATACACAGAATGTAGTATGTACCTACAAAATGATTATACAATTATTGAAACCATTACTCAATAAAAATAGCCTAAACATTCCTTCCTTCCTTCTTTTCTTTTTTGTTTCTCTTTCTCTTCCTTTGTCTTTCTGTCTATTTTTCCTACCTCCCTTCCTCCTTTCATTTGTTCTTTCTACCTGTTTCTTTTTTTCCTTTCTTTCTTTTTTCTTTCTTCCTCCCTCTCTCCATTCCTTTTCTTCTTTTTCTCTTTCTCCTTCCTTCCTTTCTTCCTCCCTCCCTCCCTTCACCTTTTATTTTTCATTTCTTCCTTGTTGTTTCTTTCTTCTTTCTTTCTCTCTTCCTTCCTGTTCTTCCTTTCTTATATTTTTTCTCTGTTGTTTTCTTTTTCTCTTTCTTCCTTCCCCCCTTCCTTCCTTCCTTTCTTCATTTCTTTCATCCTTTCTTCTTTCCTTTCTTTTTTATCTTCATTCCCTTTTTTCCCCCCACAGAATAGTGATTTACAACTTTAAGGATAACTTCTTATCCACATTTCCGGTTGCTAAGGAATAGCTATTTTTTGTCTCTTCTATCCATTCAAAAGAACTCCAGTTATTTATGTAATTTATATTTCTGGCGTGTATTGTAAAGAAATAAACAATCAACTATTCCAAGCTGCTTCTCTATTCAACAAATTAGGCAGTGGCTGAGCTGGTGGTCCTCGCCTGTCCTTCATTTGTGGAATGCCTCCCCCCAAAACTAGGTCAAGGGATATAGAGGAAGATGCCAGACACAAGATAAATGAAGGCTTACCTTCTGGAGCAGAGCACACTGCATCTAGATGTCAAGTGGAGAGGGTCTGTTGCATCACAGGGTCTAACTGATGGCATGTAGTCAACTTGCACGAAGTAGGCTAGTCCCGTATCTCTGCAGGAAGGAGCCTACTCCTATATCCCTAAAGGATAAAACTATAAGTATCAGAGTGTGTATACACTAAACACATCCTAGTATAAAGGCTCATTTGGGTTGAGCTCACCCAAACCTTCTCTTATGCCCTCACTCATCCTGGGCAGTGTGATTTTAGATACTGGAAGTGGATCCTGTGACTCGCCTGAATTTCAGGAGCATGTTCCTTCAAAAATAGCAATGCCTGCTCTGTTTCGTTTAGGAAGCAAAGGTACAGGCTTTTCTTGTTTATAAAATTTTCAGTGGTACTCACTGGTCAAAAATAGTTGATATTGCAGGCAGAGATGTGTCAATGGCCACAGCTACAACCAGGTTTAACCAAACATAGATCACAGAATAGTTACTGCAAGTGTAAATGCAGTATTTACTGTGTTTAGCAGTGCTTCTTCATGTCTGCCTCTAGGAGGGACCATGGTGAAGAAGGGTTGTGTGTAAGAGGAGGTAATTCATTCTTATCACCATCTGCAGAGTTATCTTTTCTACTTGTGTCTTGTGAACCCCTCTACATCCACTCGTAGGGATCGCTGTGTTGTTTGAAACTCTTCAGAAAGACACTGAGTTCTTTCACCCTCATTTCCCCTGGGATATCCTCTCACAGGGCTCAGAAATTAACATTAAAAAAATGATACTTTGTGCATGCTAAACTGAAAAAGGAGGCTCATGTTCTCTCTCACCTCCCGCCCATACTCCACCAGCTCTCCTAAAGCACAGGATGAAGTTGTTCTCTTAATTCCCTTATTTGCCTGTATTAGTCTGTTCTCACATTGCTATGAGGAACTACCTGAGACTGGGTAATTTATAAAGAAAAGAGGTTTAATTGACTCTCAGTTCTGCAGGCTGTGCAAGAAGCATGGCTGGGGAGGCCTCAGGGAACTTACAATTATGGCAGAAGGCAAAAGAGAAGCAGGCATGTCTTATATGGCAGAGCAGGAGAGAGAGAGAGCATGCGCAAAGGTGAGAGTGCTACACACTTTCAAACACTCAGATCTCTTGAGAACTTTGTCATGAGAAGAGCAAGGGTAAAGTCCTCCCCCTTGATCCAATCACCTCCCACCAGGTCCCTCCTCCAATGCTGAAGCTTATAATTCAACATGAGATTTGGCTGGGGACACAGCCAAACTGTATCTTTGCCTAGAAGCCACACCTGCCAAAGAAGAAAACAATGACCTCTAGTCCCTTCTCTGAGGTTGGATTAACCAAACCCATACTGCAGGAAGAAACACTGAAATCTGTCAATGCACATGGATGGACTTTTGTCACTAACCACTGTCCTCTCTGCAGTCCCAACAGACTTTGTCCCAAGCCATTGTGTATTCTTCAAGCCACTGAATTATCCCTAGTAATTAATCATTCATTACATCTCAACAGAATTCCTCTTCTCTCCCTGCTCCTATAACCTGTTTTGCCAGGACACAAGCCCCCACTCTTTCTGTAATCTCAGTATGATAATAGAAGTTTCTGCACCTCACTGGGGAGTTGAGTCTTCATTCTGAAGCCTCTCATGTCACCTAAAACTATAATCAAATAAATATATTTGCCTTTTCTCCAATTAATCTGCCTTTTATGAGTTAATTTTTCAGCTGACCTCCTGAATGCAAGGGGGAAATTTTCCCTTTTCCACTATGCCCCTCAGAATATTGAGAAATACTAAATTCCCAAGTATCTTCAGCTTTTCCTGGATGTCCAAAACAAACATGTCATGCACCGGCAGATGATAAAGGCAAATTTATCTGTGTTTCTGTTGTTGTTGTGGTTGTTGTTGTTCTGTAGTATCTAACGGCATTCAGAGGGAAGTTCCCTATAGAAAATCTAAAGTCAAGGTCTTCTTGTGTTGATTGATTGCTGTCATCAGTTGAAGGGCAGAAGTGAAATCCTGGAATTCTTTGGGAAGGAGGGATTCCAGCATTGGGAGTTAGCTTCCTCTGGCTTCTTGCAATCATTATGTTTCTAGTATTCCCTCTGACAAGCCCCCAAATATACCCTTTTCATTACCAGAGAAAACTGTTCAGATCCCCTGTCTTTTCATTGGTCTTGTGACCTCCACCAGTTCATGCTTTTATGCCTTCCTTCATGCAGCTTTAAAGATTTTGAAAGGGAAAATGTGGCTGTGTTCCTATGTGTAGAAGAAAATGTGAGCAGGTGAGTTCTCTGATTCAAAATTAGCCTTCCCTCCAGCCCCATGAGCAAGCCAAGAGGTCCTTACCTCTCCTCAAAATGAGGAGGTTGATTTCCTTGTGATTTTTTTTTTTTGTCCAGGAAACATAAATAACTCCTCCTTTTGCTGTAACCTGGGCAAAAAATGTCACCTACTCAAGTATGAATCATTGCAGTCATTTTAACCAGGGGCAAAATAAATAAATTAATTAAATAACATTAAACTCCAAAGGGATTGATGAACCATGTAGATTCTTACTGAAGCCTTTAAGAGGAAATGCAGATGAATTACCTGACAAGCGGCTCAAAAATGCTTTCTAGCCTTCCTCTCTAAATGTCTCACTTCCCTAATTATGCATACATGGGTGACTGCAACCTCTTTTTTTTTTTTCCAAGCACACTGCTCAAATCTCCTTCTAGTTTCTGAAGTTTCTTTCTTTATTTTATCTGATTATATTTTATTCAATTATACAAAGCAATAGAGTGCTATCTGTATGTTGGGGCCAAGAAAAAACTTCCCCTTCACCCTCTGAAGTTTCCCTGAAGGTTACTGACGAAAGACTGGTTAGTAGGAGAAAAGTCATGCAAATTTATTTAATGTGTATATGGGAGCCTTCAGAAGGAAGACCCAAAGATATGGGGGAAACTGTCCATTTTTGTGCTTAGGTTCAACAAACTATGGACAACCATGTAGAAATAATATTAGACTAAAAGGACCTGATCTAAAGCTAGTGGACTGAGTGGGGAAACCTAGCCAGGACTGTCTGTCTAGATTCTTCTTGGCCTTTCTGAGCAGTGTTTCTTCCTTCTGGGTGTGAGGCAGGGCCCTCTCTGGAATGGGAGTGCTAGGACCCAAAGGCAAACAAACTAGGTCAGGAAATTTTTTATAGCCAGTTTTTACACAGAAAATCAGTGGGAAAGTTATAGTCAGAATTTTAGATTTTATGGCTGACTTTGGGGAAAAGGGGTTTTGGTTTCTAAAATCTGAGGAAGGGGAGGGAAAGATGGATTCTTGTTTCTATGGTGCCTCGGGGGAGAATGGGACTGAGAGACAGGAGGGAAGGTGACATGGTTTGGCTGTGCCCCTACACAAATCTCATCTTGAATGGTAGCTCCCATAATTTTCATGTGTCATGGGAAGGACCTGGTGGGAGGTAATTGAATCACGGGGGCGGGTCTTTCCCATGTTGTTCTTGTGATAGTGAATAAGTCTCAGGAGAGCTAATGGTTTTATAAAAGGGACTTCCCCTACACACATTCTCTTGCCTGCCACCATGTAAGATGTGCCTTTGCTCCTGCGTTGCCTTCTGCCATGATTGTGAGGCCTCCCCAGCCCGGTGGAACTGAGTTCATTAAACCTCTTTCTTTCATAAATTACCCAGTCTTGGGTATGTCTTTATTAACAGTGTGAGAACAGACTAATACAGAAGGAGAAGGTCAGAAAGAAACTTTTGCTTCTGAGACTTCTTCTGAGGCCTTCATTTTGGGATACTTTTTTTCTGAGTCCCAACATATGCTTCTCGAAATTTAATGTTTCTTATTATTCTTCTCAAGTACACACAAAATGGCATTGAACTGAACAAAACTTTCATTCTTGGTATGTACTGCAACCAATCTCAAGTTTTAAATCACCTTGCTGCTGTGAAGAGAGCTGTTCTTTTTGTTAATATGGTTTCAACCTGCCCCTCAAGGGCCAAAATAATAATCCTTAGCTTGATTTACATTGTAGGCTACATTAAGTTTCAAATGGTTTTATTTCAAGCATTTGTGAGGAGTGCTAGAACTTTTGTGGTCCCCAAATATTGCCCACACAGGAAAGAGATCAGCATAACCCAATTCTTTGCGTCACTGGATTTGAACAAAACATTACTAAAAACATAGTATTTGTGCTAGTGGAACTCCATAAACATTGAATAAAATTATCAAATCCAATAGTGGGAAAGCCAAATCCATTCCACGATTTCAAGGGAGAGTGAAGACTAGGCTTATATTTCCAAATGAGTCCTCAGATATTATATATTATAGCAGAAATTATGTTTCAGATAGGATATCTATTATAGCATAGTTTTCTTACTGAAACCAGTGTGACTCCCTAACTTGAATTATACCTTATACATTTGTTGACCATAGGGAATGGTACTAACTATCCCCAGAAGTACACTTTAGCTTTCTTTAACATTTTAAAGGAACTCTATCATTTTCGTTCTTGGAAAGCAAGGCTGGAGTTTAAAGGGTTCATGTTATTCCAAACACTAAGGAAAATATTTGTCATGACTCCGTGGCAAGTTTAATCCTGCAACTTATATCTGGAGACACCTGTTAGTTTTACATTTTATTTGCTCACTTTTTTCTCTTTTTTCTTTTTTTTTGAGCTGTATCCTTGGCATGGTTAAGGATTTTGGGAACATTCATTTATATTCAGTTTTTCTAATACTATAGTGATTAATGAAGAAATGTATATCAGTTTTTTTTTCTACATTTATCTGGGAATTGCTTTCCTTATTCACCAGAGCAGTATTTAGTTTCTTCTATTTCATTCTGGGAATTTTCTTCTCAGGAAAGGGTGACAAGGAAAGTAACAGTAGATTATAGAATTTTTAAATGTAAAAAAATCACTAGTGCTCATTAATAAGAAGAAGAAATAAATAATCTTTTCATAATTAATCTATCATCCCACAGGAATGTAAGAGATGTAATAAATGAACCAATTTTAACTTGCAGTCTTCCATTTAACACTGTAGATGCACCAGTCTATATGAAATTTTCCAAGTTCAACATAAAGAAATAGAACATACTGAATTTGTGAGGTTCTTGCTGTTATTTTTCTGTACTGTTGCCTGAAGATGTCATGCATTAATGGAGCTGCCTTCATAAGTTAAAATATGTTCATTGTAAAAGGTAATGGGCAAACACTCATCACATAGTTTTTGCTGCAACAAAGACTAAAAACTATATTGAGGAATAGTAGACGTTATTGTTAATATGAACATGCATATGAAAAATCAATTGCAATGCCTTCTTAACGAGTCCCACGGAAGTCTTTCCATGTTTCTTTAGTAGCATTCACAGAGAAATTCAGCCCTGGTGGCCTGGTACTAACAATTCACTTGCAAGTGATAATGTGTTAACTGGCCTGCACTCTGCACAGACGTCTGGTGGCAGCACAACAGCACTGCAGAAATGAGAGGTTAAGGAATATACATAAAGTTAAACCAAATTGGAGGTGCTTCACAAAATATGTGAGTCCTTGCATCACAGATGAATAAAATGTGCCTGCGTGTCTTGTTTCAAGAAGCATGAAGTAAAATGGCATAAAACTTGGATACACATTTCTGCAAAGGATATAATACCTAGATGTCCAATCAGCACATGAAAAGATGCTCAACATCACTGATCCTGAGGGAACTACAAATCAAATCCACAGTGAGATGCCACTTTACACCCTAGTATCAAAACACAACCACAGAAAATAACCAGTGTTTGTGAGGACCTGGAGAAACTGGAACCATGTGCTTTGCTGGGAGAAATTAAAATTGACACAGACAGAAGGCAGGGAAATACTGGGTAGAAGAGAGTGGTTCCCCAGAAAAGGCCCCACCCTCAAGCCTGGAAATGTGTGGCCCTAAATGGGAACAGGCATTCCTGTTTTTGTGCCCAAATGTTGCCTTTCCCAAAACCACTCAGGCCTGTCATGCCCTTATCCTGTGCCCATATAAACCCCAAGGTCCACAATCAGAGGAACAAAAGAGAAGCAGAATAGCACAGCAGCACAGCAGAGAAGGAGAGAAGAAAAGGAGCATTTGAACATTGAGAGAAATTGAGCTGAGGACGGTCAGAGAGGTGATTGGCCATGGGATGACAGAACTCCAGGAGAAGATCATCTTCGCACTCTATCCCCTTTCCAGCTCCCCATCCATCCCAGTGAAAACCACCTCCAACACTCAGTCAAATCCCTTCATTCACCATCCTTTAAGTCTATGTGACCAGATTCTCCCTGTATGCCAGAGAAGGACTCGGGTACCAAGGAGGCAGGGTGTAAAAGGCTATCACCCTGACTCTCTACTGACCTGGTTTAACACTTAGCCATCCACGGAGGACAACTGCGAAAAGACAATTAATTATAACACACCCCTAGATGCTACTGTGGGGCTGGAGCCCATAAGCACTCACCCCAGCTCCTGCACCTGCCTGTCTGTGTGCAGCCCCCCACCTCCCTTGTAAGGAGTTTGAGAGTGCAGAGGCCAAGCAAACAAGCCATACCCCTGACACAAGTCCCACAAGGTGGTCAGGGAACTCTCCCATTCCAAAATGCTGCTGCTGCTATGGAAAACAGTTTAATGGTGGTGGGGCTCATATTTGGGGACCTTAAAATACGGCACCTTGACATACAGCATACTTTAAGCTGAAGAAATTTGAGAAAACCACAGAAGCAAGAGAGTGCCTCTGACATTTCCCCATCCTACTTCTCTGAGGTGGTCCTAAAACCTAGGAAGGATTTTCTCACCCTCCCTGAAGCTGGTCATAGGCCCTCAAGAGAGAGGTGCCCTCCCAACACACAGAAAAAAAAAAAATTCTTATCTTTGAAGACACGGGACACAGAGAGGAATCTGTACTCACAGGCCACACTAAGTTTCCCACAGGTTCTTATCTTTAGATGAGACGCTTTTATCCTCTTATATCTCCTCACAGCTCTATTTTCTATCAAACCTACTATAAAAAAACACTCAGGTTTAACTGTTTCTATGAGTTTTCATTTCTTTGGGAAGGCTCCTGTGTCACACAAAGCATTTATTTAGTAAATATGTATACTTTTCTTTTGTTAATCTTTATTTGTTAAAGGGACTGTAACCACCCAATGGGTTCACCTTGCCCACTGCCTAGACAGAGCCAATTTATCAAGACAGGGGAACTGCAATGGAGAAAGAATTATTCATGCAGAGTTGGCTGTGCAGGAAACCGGAGATTTATTATTACTCAAATCAGTCTCCCTGAGAATTCAGGGATCAGAGTTTTTAAGGATAATTTGGTGGGTAGGAGGACACTGAGTCTGGAGAGCTGATTGTCTGGGTTGGAGATGAAATCATAGGGAATCAAAGCTGTCTTCTTGCTCTGAGTCAGTTCCTGGGTGGGAGCTACAAGATCAGATGAGTCAGTTTACCAGTCTGAGTGGTGCCAGCTGATCCATCCACTGCAGGGTCTGTAAAATATCTCAAGCACTGATCTTAGGTTTGACAATAGTGATGTTATCCTCAGGAGCAATTTGGGGAAGTTTACAATCGTATAGCCTTCAGCTACATAACTCCTAAATTATAATTTATATTCTTGTGGGTACTTTGTTACTCCTGCAAAGGCAGTCTAGTCCCCAGGCAGGAAGGGGGTTTGTTTGAGGAAAGAGCTGTTATTGTCTTTATTTCAAAGTTAGAGTATAAACTAAATGTTTCCCACAGTGAGTTCAGCCTATACCCAGGAATGAACAAGGACAGCTTGGAGTTTAGAGGCAAGATGGAGTTGGTTAGGTCAGATCTCTTGCACTGTCATAATTGTTCCAGTTATCATTTTTGCAAAGGCAGTTTTAGGTCGTCAGCCATAAAACTGTGATGGGTAGAAAAAAAGATATTTTTTTCTTCCTGAAAGAGGATCCTCAAAAACTTAGTAATAGAATAACCATGAAACCCTGCAATTCCTCTCACAGGTATTAAAGGGGAGTGAAAGTAAGATCTGCTTTTTACCCATCACAGCTTTCATGGTTGAGACTCCTATGACAAATGACAGATTAACAAGAGAAAAGCATATATATGTATTTAATATAAGTTTATGAAGCATGGGAGCCTTCAGAAGTAAGATCCAAAGACCCAGGAATACCCGTATTTATATAGAGAGTAGCCAGGAAGTATAATTGGAGAACAAGAAAGTATGATCTAATTGTAAGGAAGGTTAGGGTTAGGGTTAAGGTGACCTTAGCAAGAGCTTCATATTCAAATTCCTCTTGGCCTCTAGATAGAGGACAGGACCCATGTGGAATGAAGGTCTTGTGCCCTATTTTCAGGGAGAGAAGGAGGGAGAAATTCAGAGTAGCGTTCCTGTTTTCTGTGGTTTTCTTAATGTCCTTCAGCTTAAAACAGTCAGTATGCTAAGGTGCCATATTGGGGGTCTCAGGTTCTGAACCCTGACAGTATGTACCCCACAAAATTGAAAGCAGAGTCTCAAAATATATATCTACACCAATTCTCATAGCAGCATCACTCACAGTACCCAAGAGATGGAAGCAACCCATGTACGATGGCAGAAACATAGACCAAAAAAATGCAGTATGTACATGTATTAGTCTGTTCTCACACTGCTAATAAAGACATGCCAAGACTGGGTAATTTATAAAGGAAAGATGTCTAATGGACTCACAGTTTCACATGGCTGGGGAGGCCTCACAATCCTGGCAGAAAGCAAGGAGGAGCACAGTCATGTCTTACATGGTGGCAGGCAAGAGAGAGTTTGTGTAGAGAAACTCTCATTTATAAAATCATCAGATCTCATGAGACTTATTCACTACCACGAGAACAGTATGGGGGAAACAGCCCCCATGATTCAATTATCTCCACCTGCCCCTGCCCTTGACACATGGGGAGCATTATAATTCAAGGTGAGATGTGGGTGGGGACACAGCCAAACAGTATCAGTACATAGAATCTTATTCGGCTTTTAAAATGAAAGAAATTGTGACACATAATACTACATGGATGAACCTTGAAAACACACTAAGTGAAACGAGCCTGTCACAAAAGGACTAATGTTATATAATTCCACTTCAATGAGGTATTTGGAGTAGCTGACTTTTTATATAGAGAAAGTAGAATGGTGGTTGCCATGGGCTGGGGAAGAGGTTAATGTAGAATTGTGGTTTCTTGGTACAGAGTTTGGTATGACTTAAAAGTTCTGGAGATGGAGGGTGATGATGGCTGTATAACAACAGGAATATACTTACTGTCACTGAATTGTATATGTAAAAGTTGTTAAGGTCATCAATTTTATGTTATATATATTTTATCACAATAAAAAAAGAAAGGAAATTACACATTATAGTAAGTGGTCTGTGATTAACTTCAGTCTCTTATTAAGTGAAAACCAAAATGAACTATCATAACACCAAACCGAAACTCTGTCTCTCCATACATATATATAAATATACATATATGTCTCTCTCTCTCTCTATATATATATATATAATATGTCTCTATATGTGTGTGTATACCTATATATAGGTATATATGGCAAATACAGAAATATCTCTCTGTGTGTATATATATGTATACACACACACATATATATGTCTATATACATATATAGGTACACACACACATAGAGAGACATATATTTCTATATTTGCCCTTATCCAGTCCCTTGCTGATATTTTCAACTTCATAATTAAATCACAGACTAAAATATTTCACTCTTCATTTTTTATCTTTCCTATTTTTCATGCTGGAATGTTTCAAAGCAATTTGAAAAAAAAAATGAAGTTGAGTAATCAAGTGGCTTGAAATGAAAAGAGGAGAACCTGAATATTCAGGCATAGAATATAATGTTCTAATACCTGAAGAAAACATTTTTTCTATAATTCTGTTGAACACAATTTCCAGAGATGAAAACTAAAATTTTAGAAGAGGAAGAAGTAAACATGTTATAGTGCCCTTGTCTTTCATATGGAGAAAATGACACATTGGGTTTTATAGGTAGGGCAGTAAAAGAACACAGAATAAATGCATAAGCATGTGTCATAAGGACATAATATATAATACAAACGTGTAAATTAATGATAGCTCATATACACTTATGTCATGAGAGACTGTCTTTGTGAGGGTGCAAGAGAGATTTAATCCAAATAACAGAACAAATAATCAAATAGAATACTAAAAGAGTCCAAACTTCCAGATGCACTTCAGTGGGTAAAGGGATCAATAAACCAGTACATTCGCGACATTGAATACCACTCATTATTTAATGGAATGAGCTTTTGTGTGTGTCTGAGATGGGGTCTCACAATATCGCCCAGGCTAATCTGGAACTCCTGGGTCCAAGTGATCTTCTCACCTTGGCCTCCCAAAATCCTGGGGTTACAGACGTAAGCCACCACGCCTACCCAAGAATGAACTATCGATCTATACAAAACCTAGATGAATCGTGAAGAATTTGCTAGGTGAAAAAAGCCAGTAACACAAGATAACAGACTGTAAGAGTCCATGTATATGCAGTTCTGAAAATGACAAAGTATAGACATGGATGACTTAAAATGACAAAGTATAGACATGGTGGTGAGGCTGGACCCATCCTGAATGGGATTTGTGCCCTCATAAGGGTCCTGGGAGGGCTTGCTTTCTCGCTTCTGCTGTGCTAGGACTGAAAAGGCAACTGTCTATGACCTGGAAGAGGGGTCTCACCACAACCTCATCTACCATGCTGGTGCCCTGAGCTTGGACTTCCAGCCGCCAAAACTGTGAGAAATAAATTGCTGTTGTGTGTAAACTACCACAAAACAGAATTTATTTTTTGCAATTCCTCCAGGTTTTGTGTAGATCAATACTTCATTCCTGGCTAGGTGTGGTGGCTCATGTTTGTAATCCCCTATAAAGGGCTACATGGTGGGTCCTTACAGTCACAGAAAGTTCCATATCTTGATGGTATCAATGCCAATATTCTAATCATGATTGTCTTAGTCAATTCAGGCTGCTAGAACCAGTGTTCTTTGACATGGTTTGGCTATGTCCCCACCCAAATCTCACCTTGAATTATAATAATCCCCAAGTGTCAAGGGCAGGACCAGGTGGATATAATTGAATCATGGGGGCAGTTTTTCCCATACTGTTCTCATGGTAGTGAATAAGGCTCATGAGATCTGATGGTTTGATAATGGGAGTTCGCCTGCCCAAGTTCTCTTGCCTGCCACCATATAAGACACAACTTTGCTCCTCATTTGCCTTCTGCCGTGATTATGAGGCCTCCCCGGCCATGTGGAACTGTGAAACCATTAAACCTCTTTCCTTTATAAATTACCCAGTCTCAGGTACGCCTTTGTTAGCAGTGTGAGAACAGACTAACACAATCATCAACCAGGTAGCTTACACGCAACAGAAATTTATTTCTCACAGTTTTGGAAGCTGAAAGTCCAAGGTTAAGGCACCAGCACGGTTGATGAGGTTGTGGTGAGAGCATGCTTCTGGGTCTTAGACAGCTGCCTTCTCAGTCCTCCCACAGCAAAGGGAGAAAACAAGCCTTCCTAGGACACTTATGAGGGCACGAATCCCTTTCAGGAGGGCTCCAGCCTCACCACCTTCCAGCCTCACCACCTCCACTAATATGGATGACTCCCAAATACCCCACGACCTAATACCATCACATTAGAAGGTATTTCTTCAACATCTGAATTTTGGGAAGACCCAAGCATGCAATCTGTACCAGTGACATTGCAGTTTATTTTTGTAAGATGTTACCATTGCAGTCAAGTGAATAAAAGGTACATTCAATGTCCCTTTGTGTTTCTTACAACTGCATGTGAATTCACCATTATTTCAAATTAAAAAGATTAATCGTAACTAATTAGAAATAAGAAAAATAAATAGACAGACACTGTCACATTGTGAAAAAGGTAAGTGAGTTGTTTTGGAGAGTATCAGCCCATACAACAAAATGTGTCAAACAAAAGAGCAGAGTCCATTAAAGGGAACAAAAACAATATAAAACATGGCAGAATCAAGACCCAAATGGCTCTTAACAAGAAAATGTAAATGCAATCATCTCACTAACTACAAAGCCAGACTATCAGATGTGTTTAAAAATATATATGGATAAAAACAAGCACAAAATTTTTAAAATTACTCAAATTTGAAAATACAAATATGTGTGCATATATATTATATGTACCTCCTCATATGTATATAAACTATACCTACATTATAAAACTAAAAATCTACCTTATTTTCCAATGCCAATGGAATACTTCTAGTAAAAGCTATGAGGTAGAATTGGTATAGGTCGTATTTTCAGACCATAATGTGATAGAACTCAAAATGAATTAAAAGGGAATTTTTTAAAAATCACATAGGAACTATGGAGAAAAAACCTACTAGAATAAAAAATAAATGGAACCCACTATCTGAAGAAGGAGAACAATATAATATTAGAATACCATAAGACAAATTTCATGGGATACCACTGAAAATGTACTCAGAGGAAAATCATAGGTTCAGAAATGTTGCTTGATCAACAAAGAATGAAATAATAAATTTTCTGAGGATTTTAGAAACAAAAATTTAAAAATGGCTTCAAAGGAAATTAATAAAATAACGTTAGAAATATATGTTATTTAGGAAAACAGGCTTTTGTATTAATTCAATTTGCTTTCTGAAAATAAACCAACAAACATTAAACCACGCATATGAATAAACTGTTATAAGAAACCAAATACACCCATAACGAAACTCACTCGTCTAGAAGCTAGATCTTCTCATCAAAAATTACAAAGAAAAAAATTGTGCAGACACAGTTTAGGAGTCAGGAAACAAATAAATTAAATATTTATTGAGAGAAAATGTGACAAGTGTATACTCTGAGCCCCTCAAAAATATATATGATATATGTTTATTCCTGTCAGGATTGATAGTAAAGGTTCTTATCATTCAGTAAGTACCATCAGTTAGAAGTTGCATTAATTCTAGGCCGGGTGTGGTGGCTCACACCTGTAATTCCAGCACTTTGGGAGGCCAAGGCCAGTAGATTTCTTGAGCCTAGGTGTTTGAGGCCAGCCTGGGCAATATAGGGAGACCCTATGTCTACCATAAAACAAAAACAAAAATTAGCCAGGCATGGTGGCATGTACCTGTAGTCCCTAGCTACCAGGGAGGCTGAGGTGGGAGGATCTCTTGAGCCCAGGAGGCGGAGGTTACAGTGAGCCGAGATGGCACCACTGCACTCCAGCCTGGCTAATAGAGCCAGACCCTGTCTCGAAAAAATAAATAAATAAAATCAGAAGTTGCATGAATTCTATATAATTCCAAGCAACATAAAAGTCAATTACTAGATGTATTTAGATCTGAGTATGGCACATTAATGCAGTAAAATAATACGATCAGAGAACAATATAAAAGGTAATTCTGAACCTATACAGAGATATATCAAGAATCTTTAAGAAGAGGAGGAGGCAAGATGGCCGAATAGGAACAGCTCCGGTCTACAACTCCCAGCGCGAGCGACGCAGAAGACAGGTGATTTCTGCATTTCCATCTGAGGTACCGTGTTCATCTCACTAGGGAGTGCCAGACAGTGGGCGCAGGTCAGTGGGTGAGCGCACCGTGCGCCAGCCGAAGAAGGGCGAGGCATTGCCTCACTCGGGAAGCGCAAGGGGTCAGGGAGTTCCCTTTTCCAGGGGCACCTGGAAAATCGGGCCACTCCCACCCTAATACTGTGCTTTTCCGACGGGCTTAGGAAACGGTGCCCCAGGAGAGTATAGCCCGCACCTGGCTCAGAGGGTCCTATGCCCACGGAGTCTCGCTGATTGCTAGCACAGCAGGCTGAGATCAAACAGCAAGTCGGCAGCGAGGCTGGGGGAGGGGCGCCCGCCATTGCCCAGGCTCGCTTAGGTAAACAAAGCAGCCTGGAAGCTTGAACTGGGTGGAGCCCACCACAGCTCAAGGAGGCCTGCCTGCCTCTGTAGGCTCCACCTCTGGGGGCAGGGCACAGACAAACAAAAAGACAGCAGTAACCTCTGCAGACTTAAATGTCCCTGTCTGACAGCTTTGAGGAGAGCAGTGGTTCCCCCAGCACGCAGCTGGAGATCTGAGAACGGGCAGACTGCCTCCTCAAGTGGGTCCCTGACCCCTGACCCCCGAGCAGCCTAACTGGGAGGCACCCCCCAGCAGGGGCAGACTGACACCTCACACGGCCGACCAGGTACTCCAACAGACCTGCATCTGAGGGTCCTGTCTGTTAGAAGGAAAACTAACAGAATGGACATCCACACCAAAAACCCATCTGTACATCACCATCATCAAAGACCAAAAGTAGATAAAACCACAAAGATGGGGGAAAAACAGAGCAGAAAAACTGGAAACTCTAAAAACCAGAGTACCTCTCCTCCCCCAAAGGAACGCAGTTCCTCACCAGCAATGGAACAAAGCTGGACGGAGAATGACTTTGACGAGCTGAGAGAAGAAGGCTTCAGATGATCAAATTACTCCGAGCTACGGGAGGATATTCAAACCAAAGGCAAAGAAGTTGAAAACTTTGAAAAAAATTTAGAAGAATGTATAACTAGAATAACCAATACAGAGAAGTGCTTAAAGGAGCTGATGGAGCTGAAAACCAAGTCTCGAGAACTACGTGAAGAATGCAGAAGCCTCAGGAGCCGATGCGATCAAAGGGAAGAAAGGGTATCAGCCCTGGAAGATGAAATGAATGAAATGAAGCGAGAAGGGAAGTTTAGAGAAAAAAGAATAAAAAGAAACGAGCAAAGCCTCCAAGAAATGTGGGACTATGTGAAAAGACCAAATCTACGTCTGATTGGTGTACCTGAAAGTGACGGGGAGAATGGAAACAAGTTGGAAAACACTCTGCAGGATATTATCCAGGAGAACTTCCCCAATCTAGCAAGGCAGGCCAACATTCAGATTCAGGAAATACAGAGAACACCACAAAGATACTCCTCAAGAAGAGCAATTCCAAGACACATAATTGTCAGATTCACCAAAGTTGAAATGAAGGAAAAAATGTTAAGGGCAGCCAGAGAGAAAGGTCGGGTTACCATCAAAGGGAAGCCCATCAGACTAACAGCGGATCTCTCGGCAGAAACCCTACAAGCCAGAAGAGAGTGGGGGCCAATATTCAACATTCTTAAAGAAAAGAATTTTCAACCCAGAATTTCATATCCAGCCAAACTAAGCTTCATAAGTGAAGGAGAAATAAAATACTTTACAGACAAGCAAATGCTGAGAGATTTTGTCACCACCAGGCCTGCCCTAAAAGAGCTCCTGAAGGAAGTGCTAAACATGGAAAGGCACAACCGGTACCAGCCGCTGCAAAATCATGCCAAAATGTAAAGACCATCGAGACTAGGAAGACACTGCATCAACTAACGAGCAAAATAACCAGCTAACATCATAATGACAGGATCAAATTCACACATAACAATATTAACTTTAAATGTAAATGGACTAAATGCTCCAATTAAAAGACACAGACTGGCAAATTGGATAAAGACTCAAGACCCATCAGTGTGCTGTATTCAGGAAACCCATCTCACATGCAGAGACACACATAGGCTCAAAATAAAAGGATGGAGGAATATCTACCAAGCAAATGGAAAACAAAAAAAGGCAGAGGTTGCAATCCTAGTCTCTGATAAAACAGACTTTAAACCAACAAAGATCAAAAGAGACAAAGAAGGCCATTACATAATGGTAAAGGGATTAATTCAACGAGAAGAGCTAACTATCCTAAATATATATGCACCCAATACAGGAACACCCAGATTCATAAAGCAAGTCCTGAGTGACCTACAAAGAGACTTAGACTCCCACACATTAATAATGGGAGACTTTAACACCCCACTGTCAACATTAGACAGATCAACGAGACAGAAAGTCAACAAGTATACCCAGGAATTGAACTCAGCTCTGCACCAAGCGGACCTAATAGACATCTACAGAACTCTCCACCCCAAATCAACAGAATATACATTTTTTTCAGCACCACACCACACCTATTCCAAAATTGACCACATACTTGGAAGTAAAGCTCTCCTCAATAAATGTAAAAGAACAGAAATTATAACAAACTATCTCTCAGATCACAGTGCAATCAAGCTAGAACTCAGGATTAAGAATCTCACTCAAAACTGCTCAACTACATGGAAACTGAACAACCTGCTCCTGAATGACTGCTGGGTACATAACGAAATGAAGGCAGAAATAAAGATGTTCTTTGAAACCAACGAGAACAAAGACACAACATACCAGAATCTCTGGGATGCATTCAAAGCAGTGTGTAGAGGGAAATTTATAGCACTAAATGCCCACAAGAGAAAGCAGGAAAGATCCAAAATTGACACCCTAACATCACAATTAAAAGAACTAGAAAAGCAAGAGCAAACACATTCAAAAGCTAGCAGAAGGCAAGAAATAACTAAAATCAGAGCAGAACTGAAGGAAATAGAGACACAAAAAACCCTTCAAAAAATAAATGAATCCAGGAGCTGGTTTTTTGAAAGGATCAACAAAATTGATAGACCGCTAGCAAGATTAATAGAGAAAGAAAGAGAGAAGAATCAAATAGATGCAATAAAAAATGATAAAGGGGATATCACCACCGATCCCACAGAAATACAAACTACCATCAGAGAATATTACAAACACCTCTACGCAAATAAACTAGAAAATCTAGAAGAAATGGATAAATTCCTGGACACATACACCCTCCCAAGACTAAACCAGGAAGAAGTTGAATCTCTGAATAGACCAATAACAGGAGCTGAAATTGTGGCAATAATCAATAGCTTACCAATCAAAAAAAGTCCAGGACCAGATGGGTTCACAGCCGAATTCTACCAGACGTACAAGGAGGAGCTGGTACCATTCCTTCTGAAACTATTCCAATCAATAGAAAAAGAGGGAATCCTCCCTAACTCATTTTATGAGGCCAGCATCATCCTGATACCAAAGCCTGGCAGAGACACAACCAATAAAGAGAATTTTAGACCAATATCCTTGATGAACATCGATGCAAAAATCCTCAATAAAATACTGGCAAACAGAATCCAGCAGCACATCAAAAAGCTTATCCACCATGATCAAGTGGGCTTCATCCCTGGGATGCAAGGCTGGTTCAATATACGCAAATCAATAAATGTAATCCAGCATATAAACAGAACCAAAGACAAAAACCACATGATTATCTCAATAGATGCAGAAAAGGCCTTTGACAAAATTCAACAACCGTTCATGCTAAAAACTCTCAATAAATTAGGTATTGATGGGACATATCTCAAAATAATAAGAGCTATCTATGACAAACCCACAGCCAATATCATACTGAATGGGCAAAAACTGGAAGCATTCCCTTTGAAAACTGGCACAAGACAGGGATGCCCTCTCTCAGCACTTCTATTCAACATAGTGTTGGAAGTTCTGGCCAGGGCAATTAGGCCGGAGAAGGAAATAAAGGGTATTCAATTAGGAAAAGAGGAAGTCAAATTGTCCCTGTTTGCAGATGACATGATTGTATATCTAGAAAACCCCATTGTCTCAGCCCAAAATCTCCTTAAGCTGATAAGCAACTTCAGCAAATTCTCAGGATACAAAATCAATGTACAAAAATCACAAGCATTCTTATACATCAATAACAGACAAACAGAGAGCCAAATCATGAGTGAACTCCCATTCACAATTGCTTCAAAGAGAATAAAATACCTAGGAATCCAACTTACAAGGGATGTGAAGGACCTCTTCAAGGAGAACTACAAACCACTGCTCAAGGAAATAAAAGAGGATACAAACAAATGGAAGAACATTCCATGCTCATGGGTAGGAAGAATCAATATCGTGAAAATGGCCATACTGCCCAAGGTAATTTACAGATTCAGTGCCATCCCCATCAAGCTACCAATGACTTTCTTCACAGAATTGGAGAAAACTACTTTAAAGTTCATATGGAACCAAAAAAGAGCCCGCATCACCAAGTCAATCCTAAGCCAAAAGAACAAAGCTGGAGGCATCACACTACCTGACTTCAAACTATACTACAAGGCTACAGTAACCAAAACAGCATGGTACTGGTACCAAAACAGAGATATAGATCAATGGAACAGAACAGAGCCTTCAGAAATAATGCCACATATCTACAACTATCTGATCTTTGACAAACCTGACAAAAACAAGAAATGGGGAAAGGATTCCCTATTTAATAAATGGTGCTGGGAAAACTGGCTAGCCATATGTAGAAAGCTGAAACTGGATCCCTTCCTTACACCTTATACAAAAATCAGTTCAAGATGGATTAAAGACTTAAATGTTAGACCTAAAACCATAAAAACCCTAGAAGAAAACCTAGGCATTACCATTCAGGACATAGGCATGGGCAAGGACTTCATGTCTAAAACACCAAAAGCAATGGCAACAAAAGCCAAAATTGACAAATGGGATCTAATTAAACTAAAGAGCTTCTGCACAGCAAAAGAAACTACCATCAGAATGAACAGGCAACCTACAAAATGGGAGAAAATTTTCGCAACCTACTCATCTGACAAAGGGCTAATATCCAGAATCTACAATGAACTCCAACAAATTTACAAGAAAAAAACAAACAACCCCATCAAAAAGTGGACAAAGAATATGAACAGACACTTCTCAAAAGAAGACATTTATGCAGCCAAAAAACACATGAAATAATGCTCACCATCACTGGCCATCAGAGAAATGCAAATCAAAACCACAATGAGATACCATCTCACACCAGTTAGAATGGCAATCATTAAAAAGTCAGGAAACAGCAGGTGCTGGAGAGGATGTGGAGAAATAGGAACACTTTTACACTGTTGGTGGGACTGTAAACTAGTTCAACCCTTGTGGAAGTCAGTGTGGCGATTCCTCAGGGATCTAGAACTAGAAATTCCATTTGACCCAGCCATCCCATTACTGGGTATATACCCAAAGGACTATAAATCATGCTGCTATAAAGACACATGCACACGTATGTTTATTGCAGCATTATTCACAATATCAAAGACTTGGAACCAACCCAAATGTCCAACAATGATAAACTGGATAAAGAAAATGTGGCACATATACACCATGGAATACTATGCAGCCATAAAAAATGATGAGTTCATGTCCTTTGTAGGGACATGGATGAAATTGGAAATCATCATTCTCAGTAAACTATCGCAAGAACAAAAAACCAAACACTGCATGTTCTCACTCATAGGTGGGAATTGAACAATGAGAACACATGGACACAGGAAGGAGAACATCACACTTCGGGGACTGTTGTGGGGTGGGGGGAGGGGGGAGGGATAGCATTGGGAGATATACCTAACGCTAGATGACAAGTTAGTGGGTGCAGCGCACCAGCATGGCACATGTATACATATGTAACTTACCTGCACATTGCGCACATGTACCATAAAACGTAAAGTATAATAATAATAATAATAATAAAAAGAAATAAAAAAAAAGAATCTTTAAGAGGAAAAAAAGTAAGTTTCAGGATGGCCATACGATATTCCATTTATTAGGTTGGTGCAAAAGTATTGTGGAAACCACAGTTACTTTTGCACCAACCTAACGTGATATATTTGTGCTTTTGCTACTAAAAATGTGTTCGTTTTCAGTATATTTATAAAACTAATACATATTGTTCAGCTATATATTTTTATAGGAATGCACCAATTTGGAAATGGAGGTCTTAAGTCTATAGAGTTTTCTCTGGAGGCGGGAACTATTGGATGATACATTTTGCACATGGCTTTTACTTTGAGAGTATTAATATTCTTGGAATATTTAATAATAAAACTTTGAGTCTGAGTTTCTGTTTATTAGGAACAAGGGCACCCTGGGGAAACTATGCAAAAGCTCCAACCTGACTTTGTGAATACTCACCCAACTGGTTAATGAACACAGAGATAAAAATCACTGAGTTGTATTTTTCTCCAGCTCAAATCTGTGTGGTTCTGGGAACATTGCTTTCACTTTCTGAGTTTACTTTCTAAATACATCAAGTAAGAACAAAGATATTACCACCATCTACTCTATGTAGTTATTGTGACCAGAAACACAGTAACAGATACAATGATGGACACAGTGTGCATAAATCACTTGCCAGAGTCCCTGGACCACTCAGTGAAGATAAACATGTCTTCTGACGGTTGTCCTTGGTGTTACTATAATGACAACAACAGTATTATTATTATTAGCAGTGTCATTATTATGACTGTTGCTATCACTAACAGTATTAGCAACAACATCCTAATGTATTAGTGCTATGGTTGGCATTGTTTCCTTTGCAGAAATCTGGAGAGAAGGCTGGCAAGTCTAATTTCTCTGCAGCATCCTGCCTGTGTGTGGGGAGGGAGGTGGGTGGGTAGGGGAGGGGGTTATGCGGTGCTGTTTTTTAGCATCGATACTCTCTTTGTAGGGCAGATGAAAGGTTTCCAAAAAGCCATGAGTCATCTGTGGTTTGACACTGCGTCAAAAAGCCCAAAGTGCCTATTAAATCCTCATGCACCAGGATGCACCTTTTTGACTCAGAATTCTCTAAGCCTGGGCATCTCTGATTCAAATATTATTCAAAATGCTTTCTTCCACAACCTAGGACAGTAGTTACATTTTGTTTTCTCATATATCTGAGAGAAGGTAGCTCTCTACTACTTCTGATATTACCGCAAGGCTGCCTACTATTCCATCTCACCCACAATACTGCCTCCACATGCTGCCGGAACATGGCTTATGGAACCAGGAAGCAGTTCAGAACTAGCATGAATGTGTCTGAAATAAGCTGCCTTTTGACAGAGAAAAAGGTTTCAATTTTCTTAAGGCCATTGTTACAGCCCTTGAGGATCAATTTCCAGAGTACCATTCATCTTACTTTTTAGAATTTTCAGTGTAATGGGTTGGTGAATGGAAACAGACATTCTTCTCTAAATGGATGTTTAGAAACCATCACCACTCCCAATGTTTCCTGAATCCAGAAATCTGGGCTTTTTCTCTTCTCTGATCTTCAACATAATTTTCACCCAAATTCAGATCTTTGTTCTAATTTCATTAATAAGTTATATCATCTCTTCTCCCAAGAGAGAAGAAACTGCCATTCCAAAGTCTTCCTGAAGGGCTAAAATTTGGATATAATTATACATATTATACAACACCCCAGGGCCATATGCCCCCATGGGGCTGGGTATACAAGCAGCATTTTGGTTTCCCACAGGGATGCAATCCCATGATTAAAATGTGAGAAATGCTGCAGGAAAAATGATAAGACCCTCCCCACCTTTTCTTCAACAAACAAATGGAAAGGAAAAGGAAAAAAGGTCAGGGCAGTTGCTCACGCCTGCAATCCCAGAACTTCCTCAAGAGGCTAAGGAAGGAGGATCACTTGAGCCCAGCAGACAAGCCTGGGTCACATAGTTAGACCCTCATCTCACAAAATGTGGTGCACACCTGCGGTTCCAGCTCCTCGTGAGACTGAGGCAGGAGGATTGCTGGAGCCCAGGAGGTCAGGGTTGCAGTGAGCCATGGTTGTGCCTCTGCACTCCAGCCTGGGCAACAGAGGGAGACGCTACCTAAAACAAAAATAAAAAAGAGAAATATCCCCTCAATACCACATGTGGAACGTGTCTGTAGAGAAGTCTCTCTTTATCCACAGTTTCTCTTTTCTCTGGTTTCAGTTACCACGTCAACCAGGGTCCAAAAACAGTAAATGGAAATAAACGATTCATCAGTTTTAAATAGTGCACTAATCTGAGTAGTTTGATGAAATCTCAAGCTTTTACTCTGTCTTCCCCAGGATGTGAATCCTGCCATGTCCAGCATCTCCACGCTGTCTACACTGTTACTCACCTGATAGCCACCTCGGTGATCACATTAACTATCACAGAATTGTAGCGCTTGTGTTCAAGTCACCCTTATGTCACTTAATAGTGGCCCCAAAGCACAAGAGTAGTGATGGTGATGCTGACATATTGTTATAATTGACTACCAAGTCAATTATTATTAGTCAATTATTATTAGTTTTGGTTAAGTGCCTAATTTATAAATTAAAATTTATCATAGCCCAATGTTGTGGCTCATGCCTGTAATTTCAGCACTTTGGGATGCTGAGGCAGGAGGATTGCTTGAGCCCAGGAGTTCAAGACCAGTCTGGGAAACATAGCAAAAACCTGTCTCTACAAAAATAAAAATAAAAATATTAGCCGGGTGTGGTGGTGCACACCTGTAGTCCCAGCTACTTGGCAGGCTGCAGTGGGAGGATCCCTTGAGCCCAGGAGTTCAAGGCCAGCCTGGACAACATTGCAAGACCTCCATCTCTACAAAAAATAAAAAAAAAATTAGCTGAGAATGGTGCTGTGCACCTGCAGTATCAGCTACTCGGGAGACTAAGACGAGAGGATCACTTGAGCCCAGGAGTTTGAGGCTGCATTGAGCCATGATCATGCCACTGTACTCCTTGAGTGAGCTCATGTACAATATCTGCCACAATAATTCTATTTCTCTACCCAGTAAAGAGTTTAGGAATAGAAGAGCCATGCATTACAGGCCAATGGAATATGAAGGCAACATGTATAATATGGGACATTGTGGTCTGCCATTTTCCCTGAAATCATGGCAAGTATTTTGGGAATATTAATGAAGCCAGGTCAAGGACAGAAAATGACAAAGCAAAGAAATGAAAAAACCCTGAACCCTCAAGGCCATCACACACTTATTGTTTTACTAGATATCTAAGAATACAGGCCCATGAGTTTACAGTATGAAGATGATCTCTACGTATGCTAAGAACATTGCTATTTTTATTAAGGTTATCATTATTAAAACCACTTGTAGTTGGTGCAATGGAATGAATGTCTGTTTCCACTCCAAAACTCCTGTATTGAAATCCTCACCTCCAAGATGTTGGTATTAGGAGGTGGGGACTTTGGGAGGTGATGAGGTCACAAGGGTGGAGTCCTCATGGATGGGATTAGTGTCCTAATAAAAGGGACCCCAGTGAGCTCCCTCACCCCTTCCGACATGTAAGGACACACAGAGAAGGCACTGTCTATCAACCAAGAAGCAGATCCTCACCAGACGCAAGAATCTGCCACACCTTGGTTTTGGACTGCCAGCCTCTAGAACCATGAGCAATAAATCCAATAAATGTTGTTTATAAGCTGCCTAGTCTATGAAACTTTGATGTAGCAGCCTGAATGTACTACAATGTTTGGGGTTTCTGTTATCACTATTTTTTTTTTTTTTTGAGACGGAGTCTTGCTCTTGTCACCCAGGCTGGAGTGCAATGGCGAGATCTCAGCTCACTGAAAACTCCACCTCCCGGGTTCAAGCAATTCTCCCTCCTTGGCCTCCCAAGTAGCTGGGATTACAGGCGCCTGCCACCACGCTCGGCTAATTTTTGTACTTTTAATAGAGACGGGGTTGCACCATGTTGGCCAGGCTGGTCTCAAACTCCTGGCCTCAAGTGATCCGCCCACCTCAGCCTCCCGAAGTGCTAGGATTACAGTCATGAGCCACTGCACCCAGCCTCTGTTATCACTATTAAAGTCGCTTTTAGTTGGGGCTTCTGTTGCTTGGAACCAAAACCAACATCATTCACCTACTGACATCATTCATCTTTTCTCAGGGTTCATCAAGTAGCCAAAAATGGAAGACAAGATAGCAGCTCAGGGTAGACATGTATTTGGATTGGAGCATGGACGTCCACCAGTCAGCATCTAAATCATACTGTAGGGCCCACTTCACTTTTCCTAAGGTCCTAAAATCATGGAGCTACTAAAATACTCAGGAAAAGATACCTGAAACTATGAGACATTTAAATAAGCCATAAAATCACAGTGCTCCTATAATCTTTAGGAAAGGGCATTTGAAAATTGGTAGCATTTAAAATCATTTCTCTATCTCATTTCCATTTATTCTTTAAAAAGATTATACTTTTGCTCAATACTCAAAAATATATATTGCAGCTGGGTGCTGTGGCTCACACCTGTAACCCCACCACTTTGGAAGGCTGAGGCAGGCTGATTGCTTAAGCCCAGGAGTTTGAGACCAGCTTGGGCAACACGGCAGACCCCGTCTCCAAAAAAAATACAAAAATTAGCCAGGCATGGTGGTGGCACATGCTTGTGGTCCCAGATACTCAGGAGGCTGAGGTTGGAGGATCACTTGAGCTGAGAAGGTCGAGGCTGCAGTGAGCTATGATCAAGTCACTGCACTCCAGCCTAGGCAACAGAGCAAGAACCTACCTCAGATAGGTAGATAGGTAGGTAGATAGATAGGTAGACATGCTGCAGGTATGTTTTTATACTTTCATTTGAGAGAAATAGGACTTTATAGAACAATACAAATTATTTATTTATAAGTCAAATGCAGATTCACACATCATTCATCAATATTTATTACATTCCTAGAATTTTCATGTATTTTAGATACTCAACCTGGTTAAATGTTGCTCCCCTACAAATAGAAAACTAATGTCTATTTGTTAGTTTAAAAGCCCTGGCAGCCAGATGAGGTGGAACATGCCTAGAATCGCAGCTGCTTGGAAACTGAGACTGGAGGATCACTTGAGGCCAGGGGTTTGGAACCAGCCTGGGCAACAGAGTGAGACCCAATGTCTGAAAAAATAAAAAGTTAGGCAGGCCTAGTGGTGTGCTCTTGTAGTCCTGGCTACTCAGGAGGCTAAGGCAGGAGGATAGGTTAAGACCAGGAGATTGAGGCTGCAGTGAGCTATCATAGCACCACTGCACTCCAGCCTGGGCAACAGTGCGAGACCCTGTCACTGAAAAAAAAAAATAACCAAGCACAAGTAACTTACATAGATGAAATTCCAGGAGTGTTAAAGATTTAATTTTGTTTACAATAGTTAATTTATTAGTTGCATATCTAAATTTAAATTGTATTTACATAGCCTGTGCTGCATAAGATATAGCAACACTGCTGTTAACCACATGCACATTTTATAAAACAATTATAGACAATCTGTTCACAACATCTGCAATATCCATGTCTTCTCTAGAAAGCTTCTTTCAAATATCTCATGGCATTTTCTTGGGCACATTATCTTCATATCCATCTAACTTGTTTGACTTTAGTCACTTTATTAATCGGTACCTAATATCGTCACCAGAAATGACAAATGATGTTCACACAGGATTAGGGTCATAATCTTCTCCATTCATCCTGCAAGTATGTAGTGATGACTTTTTTTCACTGACAACTTCATCATTGAAGACTTGCCATCAGCAACTTCTCACTTAGATTTAAGTCTTATTCCCAGCAATGATGGCTGAATCTGCGTCCAGTGTTTTTGCTCCCTTTTCTTTGAACACTCCTTTTCCCTGGTGACCTTTACTAACAGAGAGCATTAGAATCCACTAAGGTTATTTCAGCCAGGTATGTCTTTCTTTTTTGTTGTTTTTTTTTTTTTGAGACAAGGTCTTGCTCTGTTGCCCAGGCTGAAGTGGCATGATCTCAGCTCACTGCACCTCCGCCTCCTGGGTTCAAGTGGTCCTCCTGCCTTAGCCTCCCAAGTAGCTGGGATTACAGGCACCCACCACCATGTTCAGCTAATTTTTGTATTTTTAGTAGAGACATGGTTTCACCATGTTGAACAGGCTGGTCTCGAACTCTTGACCTCAGGTGATCCACCCACCTTGGCCTCCCATAGTGCTGGGATTACAGGCAACAGCCACCGCACCTGGCCCCAGATATGCCTTTTTCAAGTAGTATTTTTTTTTTATAAAAAGTAATTGAGTGATTATTCTGCAGTTGATATTAGGATCCCACACATTTCACTTCTTTTCTTCGTCTGGGTACAAGGTAGGATTGTATTTCTTCATGACTTTTCTTTTTGTTAAAAAATAGACTTTATTTTTCAGACCAGTTTTAGGTACACAGCAAAATAGAGCAGAGAGTACAGAGATTCCCCCCCCACCCCCCCAACACACACATGCACAGCCTCCCTGATTATCAACATCCCCCACCAAAGTGGCACGCTTGTTACAACTGATGAACCTGCATTAACACAGCATTTTCACCCAGAGTCCACAATTAGCATTAGGTCTCAATCTTACTGTGGTACATTTTCTCGGTTTGCAGAAATGCATGATGACATAGGTCTACCATCTTAGTATCATACCGAATAATTTCACTCCTCTAAAAATCCTCTAGCCTCTGCCTGTTCATCCCTCCCTCCCCACAGCCCCTGGCAACCTCCAATCTTTTTGTTATCTCTATAGTTTTGCCTTTCCACAATGTCATTGATATGGTTTAGCTCTGTGTCCCCACCCAAATCTCATCAAAATGCAATCCCAACTTGTTGAGGGAGGGACCTGTAATCCCCACA
Source organism: Pongo pygmaeus (assembly GCF_028885625.2). Lineage (NCBI taxonomy): Eukaryota > Metazoa > Chordata > Mammalia > Primates > Hominidae > Pongo > Pongo pygmaeus. Next base: position 5,826,701 of record NC_072396.2, on the reverse strand, counting down.
TGTCAAGGGAGGGAAGTGATTGGATTATGGGGGCGGTTCCCCCATCACCTAATAGTTTTATAAATGGTAGTTTTTCCTGCACTCTCACACATGTTCTCTCTCCTGCTGCCATGTGGATAAGGTCCTTGTTTCCCCTTCTGCAATGATTGTAAGTTTCATGAGGCCTCCCCAGCCATGTGGAACTGTGAGTCAATTAAACGTCTTTCCTTTATAAATTACCTAGTCTTGGGTATTTCTTCATAGCAGTGTGAAAACGAACTAATACAGTCATGCAGTTGAAATCACATAGCATGTAACTCTTTTAGCCTGGCTTCTTTTACATAGCAATATGCCTTCACATTTCCTCCACGTCTTTTGGCAGCTTGCCTCATTTATTTTTAGTGCTGGATAATATTCCATTGTCTGGACGCACCGCAGTTCATTCATCCATCCACCTATTGAAGGACATCTTGTCAATAATGAATAAAGCTACAGTAAACATGCATATGCAGATTTTTGTGTGGACATAAGTTTTCAATTCATTTGAGGAAATACCAAGGGATGCAATGCTGAATTGTATGGTAATAATGTATTTAGTTTTGTAAGAAACTACCAAACTGTTTTCCAAAGTGACTGTACCATTTTGCATCCCCGACAACAGTGAATTACAGGCACTTCTTGATGCTCCTCACCAGTGTTCAGTGTTGTCTCCCATGGTTTTGGACACCATAAAATAAATGCTTAGGCAGATGGAATAGGAGGAAAAAAGTGATGTACGCCACTTCTGGGTAGAAGCATTAGGTGTCTGTGGGCAATTCACCATTCTCTCTTTTGTTTGCTGTAGTTCTTCATGATATTCCATATAATGTCTGCTCTACCAACCAGAATCCTAGACTGAGGATGCTATAGAGAGGAAACACCATAAGAAACCTCAAACTAACGCAGAAAATGCATAAAAATCAAATCTTTATTGTTACAAGCCAAGAATATTTGTGGGCTATTTTTCACTGTTGCACAATCTAGGCAGTGTTGTCTCATTTGTACTTAATGTGAACTACTATTAAAGCATTTATCCTTGTCCTGACAGAATTATTTTTGGCGGGAAGGAAAGTAATCGAAATTGTATTCTGACAAATGTTTTAATTTTACCAGCATAGTGTTTATGTAGGATAGTTATGAGTGTCTCCATTTAATATAAGAGTCTGATACTAAGAAAATAAAATCATGTGCTCATGTACCACAATTTGTTTGAAGCAATTTCTTATACTTTTGTGTCCAAGGTGTTTTCCCTCATTTTGCCATGCTAACGTAGCCGTACTTTAAATAACAATCAGATGTGACTCTTCCAGCATAGATTTCAAAAGTCAAATGGAAGTTTTACTTCTATGAATTTTCAAGAACATATTGGAAATGTTGCAGGAATGTCTATGCATATGAATAATGATACATGCACAGAGAAATAGGAGATAGAATATTTAGCTTGGATGGTTATGTCAAATGTCTTGAGGAAATAGAGGAGAGGAATGATTTAGTGTATTAGAACATGTTTTTGTTAACATAGTCAAATCAATGAAAAATGGGTTACCCGATGTTTATGTTTATTATCTCAAATAAAAATATGGAGAAAGGGTTGCATTAGTTTCACAATGAGGTCCCCAAGGATGAAGTTTGCAGGGCTCTGTCCTGGGCATCCCATCCTGAGGACATTGGCTTGGTGCCATGACATTTCAGTCATGTGTTTTGACCAACTTAAACCAAGATACAGTTCACTTTCCACTCTAATTTCCTTACTCTGCGAGCTAGCCTGTGGATGTTAATTGTTAAACCATCTCTACTGTGGGGTCAGGGGATGAAACATTAACAAATATGACCAGAACCAGAGTCCTAGAAGACCCCCCAAAGAAAGCCACCTTATCAGCTTGTTCTGCCTGCCCACATCTGATTCTGAGTTGTTTAATCGAAGATCAACAACTTTTCATCTCATTTGAGCCACAGGATCTTAAGACGTCTTTGTTACAGCAGAGCATACCCTACACAAATACTAAAAACAGGAGCAAGCCATGGGAATGGAGGTGAGGTGCTTTCATCTACAAATTGATGTTATAAACTCATTTTATTCCTAGAAAGCTTTTATTGAAATGATTTTGCAAAGTATACAATTAACTTAATCACCTTTCGCTACCCATCTTGACTGGCCACTGAGGAGTTATCTTGGAATAAATGAAACAGTTTAACTGTCTACTTTTATTTTTTTCTTCATGACAATTTGTGTTTAGAATAAGGGTGGCAGAAGAAGCACAACGATATAAAGTAGACATTTACATAATTGCCACTTGTTAAGGTGAAAATTACGAACAAAGCCCAATATCCCCTAAATCCAAATATCAAAATGTTAATAAGTAGAATGAAATCATTGGCTACTATCTCCAGTGCAATTATCGACAACTTGATAACTATTTCACCTCATTTTTGGGGGCAAACTGTGTGCATGACTTAGTAAATGAGTATAATGTGGGCATTACATAACCTATTTACACATCCATCCAGCTGTTTAATGAGTGTGTGATACAGCTGGTTTCAAATGAGACCTTCAGCCTTCAAGAAACTTTAGTAATATTCTAATGATTAAACAAAATAAAAAATTTTTTTTTGAGATGGAGTCTCACTCTGTTGCGCAGGCTGGAGTGCAGTGGCATCATCTCAGCTCACTACAACTTCTGCCTCCCAAGTTCAAGTGATCCTCCCGCCTCAGCCTCTCAAGTACCTGAGATTACAGGTGCGTGCCACCATGCCTGGCTAATTTTTGTATTTTTAGTAGAGATGGGATTTCGTCATGTTGGCCAGGCTGGTCTTGAACTCCTGACCTCAAGTGATCTGCCCGCCTCGGCCTCCTAAAGTGCTGTGATTACAGGTGTGAGCCACTGTGCCTGGCCGACAAAATATAATTTTTAAAAGATGTTTCTCATCTGTTGTCTTATAAAGGTATCCTTAAACAATCTGAAGCTACATATATTCAATTAGAATAATCAAATACGTTTAAGATAATTTTATCAAATGATGTAATTTTTTACATTACAGGATCATGCCTGTAATCGCAACACTTTGGCAGCCCAGGCAGGAGGATTGCTTGAGCCCAGGAGTCTGAGACTAGCTTGGGAAACTTAGTGATTCCTTGTCTCTATTAAAAATAATTTTACAAATTAGCCCTGGTTGGCTACTCAGGACGCTGATGGGGGAGGATCACCCGAGCCCTGGAGGTCAAAGCTGCAGTGAATTCAAATTACACTGTACTTGCAGCTCTTCACATTTTTATTTTTTTAAATTTTAATCACTACTTACCTAAATATGTATCTATTGTACACTCCAAAAAGTTATTAATTGTGGTTATTTTTCCAGTCCCACTCTGATTGCCTCTTTAAAACTCAAGCAAGAAATACATTTGTATTTGTTTTTTTATCATTAATGTACTGGCCAATGCTAATTAAATGTCACGGGAGTCAGAGAATTTTTCTGCAAGATACTATATTTCTGGACTTTGAGGCTTTGTTGGAGGTTTACCTCAAGGTAAATTTTATGATGCTATGCCTTTTTATAAAAAGAAATGTGCTTATTCAATACTTTTAGTAAATGTGTGTGTGTGTATAGGCATATTTTGGGGTATATATTTATATAGAGAACATAGATAACTTAAAATTTCATATATATAGGAGTTATAGCTATGTAAAAGTAGAATTTCTGGGTCATGGAATATATCTGTGTTCCACCTTTTTTTTTTTTTTTTTTTTTTGAGACCTCTGTCTCCCAGGCTGGAGTGCAGTAGTATGATCAGGGCTCACTGCAGCCTGGACTTCCTGGGCTCAATGGATCCTACCACCTCAGCCTACTGAGTAGGTGGTACTCCAGGCATGTGCCACCATATGCAGCTAATTTTTGTATTTTTTGTAGAAATGGGGTTTTGCCGTTTTGCCCAGGCTGGTCTCGAACACCTGATCTCAAGCAATCCTCCCACTTAGGCCTCCCGAAGTTCTGTGTTCAACTTTTGTCAATGTAGACAAATTTTTTTTCTAAGGTCGCTATTCCAATTCGAATTAAGTCATCAGCATGTCAGAGGTTTAATTAGATTGTCAGTCTTTTAAATTTCAGATACTTTGGTAGGTGAGGGCTTAGTATAGTTTTAATACAGATTACACAGAAGTCTAGTGATAATGTTTTGATATTCCACCTAGGGAAGTCCTTGGGTGGTGTTGTTTTCTTTTTCTTTTTTTGCTACTTTTATTAAGTATTATCTACTTGATTTAAAATAGTATGTCATCGTGAATGCTGGATATGGTCACATTTTTTAAGTAGATGTAATATTAAGTTCAATTGCAGACATAATCTACTTTCAGTACCTTGTGTTTGTACTGTTTCAATGGTATTGATTGAAAATCAAACTTTCCAAATATTAAAGTGGTTAAACTTATCACCCGTCTTTTCTTTGCAAAGCATTTTTGTGTTATTTTAATAAATTTTTGCTTAAACCTGGCTGTTCTGCCTATGGAGTAGCCATTCTTCTATTCCTTTACTTTCTCAATAAACTTGCTTTCACCCACACTCAAAAAATTTGCTTAATCCTTGTTGAATAAAATACCATCCAATATTACCATCTAAATATCATTTTCATTTTCATGTGTACACCTAAAATTCAAGCAGGTTTTGGGGGAGTGGGGATAAAGTATAACATAATTTTGGTTTTTTTCTGTACCGAATTTTCCTCTATCGTTTACTAAAACAATTGGCTTTTTAAAAATTATCTATAATCCAATGTTTGTCATAAATTAGGCAATCATATTTTTTCATTTTTTGTCTATCTCGACTCAAAAGTTTACTGTCTTACTGAGAAATTAGTGGAAGTCTTATTATATTTGTTTTACATGCAATGCCATATTTTTCTCCAGCATTTTTTAGACTTTCTCTTCTGTTTGTTCTGTTTTGCTTTTTTAATAACCTGTTTAATATTGTGTTGTGCTTATTGTATATTTCTTTATATTTAACTTTACTGGTGTTTGTATCTTGTATTTGTCCGTGACTTCAGTTAATAGTGTTAAAATATTTTCAGAGATTGTCTTTTCAAACATGGATTCTCCTTTCTCTCTCTCTCTCTCTCTCTCGGGACTCCAGCTATATGTATCTTATATAACTTCTCTACGTTTCAAATAGATCTTACTTCTCCCCTCTACTTTATTATCTTTTTGTCTCTGTATGCTTCTTTTCCTTAATTCTCTCTTCTGTAATTAATCTTTTGTCAATTTCATTAATTGTTTTAGTTTTCAATTCAAGAATTTCTACCCCATATTTTCCTCTCTCTAGTGCCCTGCTGATAATCCTTACCACAGAATTTCTTAAACATTTTAATCACAGATATCTAAAACTTCTATCCCAATTTAAGTATGCTACTATTTCCATCTATTATCTTTCTGAGTCTACCTTCATTTCAGCCATGTGTTATTATTTCCTCTTACAGCAGGTAATTTCTGATTAAATGCTGATACTGCTTAAAATAATTTTGAGAGATAAAATTTGACTTAAGATGCTATTATCTTTGTCCAAAAAGAATCTATTTATTTCCTTGATCTAAGTGTCATACTGACATATTAAAAGCTGGTTTTGGCTGGGTGTGGTGACTCACACCTGTAATCCTGACACTTTGGGAGGCCAAGGTGGGTGGATCACCTGAGGTCAGGAGTTTGAGACCAGCGTGGGCAACATGGTGAAACACTGTCTCTACTAAAAATACAAAAATTAGCTGGGCGTGGTGGCAAGTGACTGTAATCCCAGCTACTTGGGAGGTTGAGGCAGGAGAATTGCTTGAACCCGGGAGGCGGAGGTTGCAGTGAGCTGAGATCATAGCAAGATTCTGTCAAAAACAACAACAACAACAAAAAACCTGGTTTCATTCATTGACAAGACTCATATATTTATCAACTTCTGGTTCACCTCTGCTCCCATAGCACAGTCTGTCAGAGTTTCAAAATAGAGCTTGAGATGTTCACCAGACCCTGTTCTATGACAGACCCTCATGCTCAGATTTTGTCCTTTTGCTACAAGGTAAATACCCATGGCTTTGCTGGGATCTTCAGACTCTCAGATAATGTTTGTCTTAACTGCCACTGGTGAATCATAAACACCTTGAACATTATATTAAGGTGAGATACTGAGTTGAACTCTATGGGTCTCTCAGATCCCCGCCATCTTGGTAGACATTGGATACCTTCAAAAAGAAGTTTTTTTCTTCCTCCTACAATTATAGAGAAGCTGCTCACAATTCTAGGTTGGATGCAAAATTACAGTGATTAAAATAAAAAGGAATAAGAGCAAATCTGTTTGCTCATGGGGGATTGCTGCCTGAATTCCTTCCCTATGTGGTGGGAAGGTTGCAACTTCCACCTGTTAATGCCTATCTAGAGTCCCATTTCCCCCATGCTCTCTTGCCTTCAGCTCACTCTTAAAACTTTGACTTAGAGTATACTGAGTTCCTAATAACTATAGATTTTCCTGTCTTGATATTGAGTTGATGACCTTAACGCATTATTACATATTTCTAGTACTTGTTTGTGTTTGAAATGAAAGGGAAGATTCCCTGATCAATTCAGTTCATTGTATCTAACAGAAGTTAACATGATTTTGTCCAATTTTATAGGTCTTCAAATATGTATTCAATTCGTTTCAATTTTATATATAAAAAAGTAAGTACTTTAAGATTTACTTCTGCACTAGAAGACTCAGTAATTAAACCACACATTTTGAATATCTGAGCTCATTTGACTCAATAAAGAGAAAGAAATTTTCCACAAATGTTCTCCACAGTAAATGTTCTCATGGATTTTTAGCTACTTATATTTTCTCTCTCTCTGTCTCTCCACACACACACACACACACACACACACACACATACACACACACACACTTGTATTTCTAGCTTTGCAAAATGAACAGCACAGTTGTTTTTGGCACTGGGTGAGTCTACTTAGGAGAAAGACGGTCACAGAGAAGAATCAAATGCCATCATCATTAAGAATCTAGTGACAAGATATTTGGGTAATAGTTTGTTTTGAAAGTAACTAGATAATGTGCAGAAACATAGACAAGACTATCAACTCTCCCCAATAAGTTAAAATAGAAAATAATAAATATTTTATACCTGTGTTACAGAATATACTCATTGCAAAAGGCCAGAATTGAGGCATATATCTCTGTTTCTAACATCTAAATAAATTGAAATTTGTACTGTTTATTTACTTTGAATAGCTTTGTAAAGATTTTAATTCCTTTTTTAAAAGTTTATACAAAATAAACAACAACACTTAATGATTGGTATGGTATACTTTTTTTTTAAATTATTGTTCTTATTATTGTTTAACCAACAATAGTTGTTTATTTGTTTGTTTTGGTTTCATTCATAAAATTTCTACAGCTTGGAATGTGTGGTGTTTGAATATTCCTGCTATGTGAGAGTCTGATGCCACAGTTTATCACAGTTTAGGTGATACATATTTGCAGACGTGTTCCTGGGTACCATCTTTTTCCCATTTCCACCTTCTCTATTACTAACAAGCAAGAAAGATATATTTTTTTCATTCACATGAATATTAAAACAACAACTAAATGAACATAAGTATTCTCAATTTAGAAAGCAATTGGAAAATTTCAGTTAGGTTATTTTTATGATAATAATAAATTGGTAGGATAGACTAACATAATTAAAACATCAAATGACAAGAAATTATCATAGATGGGATGATGGAGGTACAGAAAATACAAAAGATTAACATCTAAAAGAATTAACAAATCATGAGAATGATTAAAGGAGAAGAAACAAGAACCAAATTTTTAAATCTCCAAGAAGAAAGAAGTTGAAGAAAGGAAGAATGTTTGAAGTTGGGAAGACCCTTAGAATTGGTTTAAAGGATTATGGAGCCCGGGGCATTGAGTTCAGGAAACAAAATGGAATCATTACCTCTTAACTCAATATACTTGACTCGGTGAACAAAAGCCTTTTTCACATTTCTTCTTTTCATAAACTTTAAAGTCGCTGAGCAGGAAACAGTTGCAACCTGCTGAGAATCTTTAAAGTTTAAATAGCCTTATTCTCAGAGATGAGAACCTCTGTAGGTAAGGAAGAAGAGCTGTCAAATATGTCCTCAAGGTTTCCTGAAAATGTAAGGAAAAATAAGCACAAAGCCTTTGGTGGAAGTGATAATTCCTGCTTTCAGGTTCCCCCACAGATGAGCTAATTATCTCTGTCTTGGTGATCAAACTTGTTTAAGTATGTGTATGTTCCTCGGCCTCCCTCCTGCCCGACTCCACTGAAAAATTCTTTAATAAGACTCCCTTATTTTGTCCTTAAAAGGACAAAATTCCTGCACATGTACTACCTGAATGTACCACACTTTGTAACTTGAAAATATTTTGATTTTTTAACCATCTCCAGAATTATTTTATCTGCCCTCACTCCCCAAAAATCTGCAACTAATTAAAACACACAAAAACACTCCAAGGGTCTTTGAGTAATAATAACTATTCTTGAATCAATTTGGAATTCAAGTTTCTTTCTACCACATTTTCAACAAAATCTGAATATGCTAGTTTAAGAATGGAACAAACGATAAGCCTATTATTACAATTTACGTCACCCAGGACTTTCATTTCACTGTAAGCAGCTGTTCGTTTATTTGTGTCTTCATAAATGCCAGCCCTGAGACTTTACATCTTGAGAGATGGGGGATTACTGGTAGCATTTTTAGCATGTGAAACATTAATTAAAGCAAAGTCACATTTAGGATTACGGTGAGGAAAAAAGAGAAAGGAACCAGTTAGGCAGATAGCTAGGACAGGTCCTTGGTAGAATTCCTTTTTTTTCTAACAAAGGATCAGCCCGAAGGATCAGGCTGCAAGCTTAGATAAGGAGGCAAAGTCCACCATAAAGATGCCTTCTGTGTAACTAGCAAGGGTCATGTATACACAGTAGGCTTCAGTGAGTGCATCGCTTTCCTTTTTTGGACATAGTTATATAAGGGAATTTGCACAGGGAAGGGTGGAAATGTGGAATGTGGATTGTGGGAGGGGCGGGGGGGTGGCCTGGGGCTTGCTCGAAACATGCCTAAGAGGAGTAACACAGAACCCAACATGTCCACAATGGAGAATTCCACCCACTTACGCACGTGCAGTAAGGGAAATTAAACAACATGGAGTAACTTAGGCTAAGAGCCCGCATGCACATTAGAAGGACAGTAAGGAGCTGTCAGGAATTTGCACCTTATGCTAATGAAACACCTAGTCCTAACTTGTTATTTGCACCTTACTCGCCCCATGAGACTGTTTATAAAAGCCCTTGTATTCGACTGTGGAACAGCAACCCTCTTTTGTGCCCCCTCTCCATTGCAGATAGCTTTCTCCTTTCGCTCATTCAACTTTCACTCCAACCTCACCCTTATGTCCATGTTCCTTAAGTTTATTGATCTTGAGGCAAAGAACTCTGGGTCCTACTTCAGACAAGAAAACTGAAACATTGTGGCACATTGGCAAAGCTGCTACAGTAGTTTCAAGAAAAAGAAATAAGAGGAGTTAGTGAATTTCAAGACAGTTATAGAAAATTGAAGAGTGTGATTCCTACTGCAATCGCCCAAGTATAAGTGCAATATTATGCCGACATATAGAGAAACTCCTGAAAAATCATTATTTGATACTGAAAGAATGTAAGATGGAGATTTCAGTGAAACAAGCTATTCAAACCAATCATCCATTCTTCAGAACTCTCCACATTAGGGAAATATTAGAATTTTATATTTATTTACATTGCTCTCGGATCATTTTCTTGCTAGTTATCTTAGTTCTATACTTAATTTTTAAAAAGCTTTTCACTAGCATTGTTTATAATACAGATATGATGACATACCATCCCAACTCTGTGTTTCCCAGTGCATACAGACAATTCTTTTATTTGAAAAACTACAATTCATGCTTTGTCTTTTCTTTTCTCACATTTTATTACTTTGTCAAATTTCAAAGGTGGGGTCTTGTCCATCTTTGAATATACCAATGTATATCATAATATACTAATGTCCAGAAATTAGTAGATGCTTAAGAGATTATTGTAGAATATTTTCATACTGGTGAAGCCCAATATACTCTGAAAAACTTGTCTCATTTGACTTCACAATTCATTTAACGGATATGTATTCAGCACTTTCTGAGAGCATTCCATTAATGCAGAATAATACAATGAGCAATTAAAAAGAATCTTTTCTCTTTCTGAGTTTACATTTTAAGTCAGTATAGGCAGAGAACATTATTCCCAGTTGAGAATGTGCCTTCTGCTGGTATTTTCTCATTTCTTTCATATTGAAGCATCATCATCTTATGGTCTTCTAATTATTTCCATTTTTCTTACTCTGTGCCATCTTTCATTGTTCCTTGTTTTTGACCCACACCGACACTATTGGCCATCTTGTAACCACCCAACAGGTTCACCTTGCCTGCTGCCTAGACAGAGCTGATTTATTGAGACAGAGGAGTTGCAATGGAGAAAGAGTAATTCACACACAGCTGGCTGTGTGGGAGATGGGAGTTTTATTATTACTCAAATCAGTCTCCCAGAGCATTCGGGGATCAGAGTTTTTAAGGATAACTTGGTGTGTAGGGGCTTGGGAAGTGGGGGAAGTGCCGATTGGTCAGGTTGGAGATAGAATCACAGGGCATCAGAGTGAGCTTTTCTTGCTGTCTTCTGTTCCAGGGTGGGATCACAGAACTGGGTGAGCCAGATTACTGGTCTGGGTAGTGTCAGCTGATCCTTTGAGTGCAGGGTCTACAAAATATCTCAAGCACTGATCTTAGGTTTTACAGCAGTGATGTTATCCACAGGAGTGATTTGGGGAGTTTCAGACTCTTGCATCCAGAGGCCACATGGATCCCAACCATAATTTCTAATTTGTAGCTAATTTGTTAGTCATACAAAGGCAGACTGGTCCCCAGGCAAGAAGGGGGTCTTTTCATGAAAGGGCTATTATCACTTTTGTTTCAGAGTCAAACCATAAGCTCAATTCCTCCCCAAGGTTAGTTTGGCCTATGCCAAGGAATGAACAAGGACAGGTTAAATGTTAGAAGCAAGATGGAGTCAGTTAGGTCTGATCTCTGTCATAGCCATAATTTCCTCAGCTATAATTTTTGCAAAGGTGGTTTCAATCTCTTCTCTCCTCTCTCTGCTTCTCTTCTATATTCCCCTGGTGCTGACCTCAAAGACCATGGTTTCCCAAACCACCTTATACCAATGGTGTCTAAACACCTAGGAGCTGCATGGATTTCAGCTCCCTTTATTCCAAACCACATTACCCCTCTGCCTACTGGACTAGCTCATAGACTTGCATCTCAAAATCACCATACACAGATTTGCAGCAATCTGCATCCCTTCAAATAAGCTCCTTTACTTTATTTCTTCACCCAGTGAAAAACCACTAGAGTCATTATTGCTCCTGCTATCTGCCAAATCTTGTGCACCCAATGATTTGGTAAATCTGCCAAGCCTCTGTCATTATCATGTGTCCCATTTTCTCATTTTCTCCCTATCCCCAACCATACACTTTGTTAAAAGCCTCATTATGACTTTCCTAGACTAAAAATTATAGTCAACTAATACATCACTCTACCTCAGCAACACAGCTTGTTTATCCAAACTTTATAGTGCCTGCCAAGCACATATGCTCATACGCTTGTTGAAAATGGCCAACTTTCAATAAGTGGCAATGATATGGACAGGAGGCAGGGAAATACTGGGTAGAAGAGGGCGGTTCTCTGATAAAGGTCCCACCCACAAGCCTGGGCCCACAGCCCTAAATGAGAACTTCACATCCCTGTTTTCCTGCCTGAATGTCACTTTTTCCAAAACCACCCTGGCCCACCACACCCCCCATCCTGTACCCATAAAAACACCAAGCACCACTGGCAGAGGAACAGAGTGATGTGGCAGAGAAGGAGAGAAAAGAAGAAGCATCTGAATGTTGAGAGGAGTTTGGCTCAGGACCGTTGGAGAGGAGTTCTGCCTGAGATGGCTGAACTCCAGGTGAAGATTCTCTTCCCACTCCATCCCCTTTCCAGCTCCCCATCCCACTGAGAGCCACCTCTATTACCCAATAAAATTTCTGAATTCACCGTCCTTCAAGTCCATGTGACCTGATTCTTCCTGAATGCTGGAAAAGGACCCAGGTACCAAGAGGGCAGGGTGTAAAATGCTGTCTCCTTGACTTTCCACTGAGCTGATTAACACTTAGCCATCTGTGGATGGTATCTGCTGAAAGAGCATTAATTGTAACATACCCCTACACGCTGCCATGTGGTCAGGGCCCAAAAACACTGCCCCCAGCCCAGGCAAGCCCCGGCTTGCCTGCATGCCCCTCCTCCAGCAGCCGAGTAAACGAGCCACACCCCTGTTGCAAGTCCCACGAAGGGGTGCAGGGAACTCTCCCATCTCAGCAATATTTGTTACTCATGAGGTCATGTATTTACTCATGTACTTCTTTACAAAATAAGCCTTGTGTATTATGGCTGGTCCAACATACAGAATAATGACGATCAGAAAGGTGAAATTAGTGAGCACCAGACAGAGCTTGGCATTTTCATCTACAATGACCATCATCTTAGTAATAGTTGGTGACAAAATTTAACTAAGCTATCAAAGATTTTGAAACATATTTCTATGTAGGGGGCTTATAATTATTTATAATAATGCTAATGTGTAAGAAAAATGACCAACCATATTTATTTAGATACACCAAGCTACTATGTGTCTCTTGTTCATTATCTAATTCTATGGAAGTCACCTCTCATCAGTCATGGTTAGACATCTCCCTGAGTGGCGTACTTCAATGTCTTTATATTAATAAAACAAAGTCACTGCAGTCACTATCTCTCATTGGGTGTCATATTAATAAAACAAAGTCACTGCAGTTACTGTCTCTCATTGGGTGTCATACACTTTTATGTAAAAAAGGTGATTTAACGTAGTTTGCAAGTGGAGAATTTGCTGATTGAGCAAATCCTTCATTTACCTCTTTAAACAAAACATGTAAGATCCATGTGGTTAATATCCTAAGAAATAGAGGGAGATATTACCCAACCTTCATGAGTACTGAGAAGGTTAAAGATGATTTCTCTAATGTTTAGCACAGTGACTTGTACATAGTAGGTCTTAATAAGTTACAATACGTTCATACAAATTTTTTTCTGAGTTAGATCCTGGCTATGTTTTTCTTTATGATTTATGTTCTCCAAAAAGGTATATTTCATCTCAGGTATAACTCAGAATGATGTGCTTTGAGTATTATACGTGAATTCCTTGAGAAATGCTGTATAATATTATTTTAATTATTCATCTAAACTCTATCCTCATAATCTTGAAGGTAGAAGGGAGTGAGTTGTTAAAAAGATCAGAAGAATAATTTCAGTTGCAGGCCACAGGCATGAAATTTCAAGGATGGTCAAGTTTCAGTTTGAGTTGAGTTGGATAGTTTATACTGTGATTATTCTTAAGGTCATTTTAATCACAGAGCAGTAAAGTTTGATTTGGTAATGTTTCACAGTAAAACCACTGATGTTACAAATGGGAAAATGTTTCTGTGAAGGCCAGTAACAAAACATGATGTCTGCTCGGAGCAAGGATGGCCAGCGGGAGAGGCACTAAATGTGATAGTAAAATACTTGAAGTAGAGAATAATTCATTAAACCATGATATTTCAAAATAGAAGAGGTAGGGAACATTTTAATTTTATGCTATTATGTGCGTGGTTAACAAGTGAGCTTTAGAATTTAACTTGAAATGTGCTTTCTTATTCATACCTACCTGAGTTAAGGAAACGGGAACTGAAGATAACTCACATTCCAAAAAGGCTATAAATTTCCCTTTAAGGCTGGAACATCTAAGTATTTAAAAGTCTAAGGCTTATAGAGAAAGATAGGGGAGCAAACTCATATTTACCTTGCCGTCCTTTCTGAAATCCATAACAATAAAAATCACAAAAGAAAAAAAATAACTCCATCTAAAATGTAATTAGGGGTTGGCCGAGAGCCCAAAGCCCAGGTTGTAAACCAGATCTGTACGGGAGCAAGATACGGACAAAATCAAAGTAGGAAGAACGCAATTCTCCCATTATCTTCTGGGGCTGGGGCTGAACATTTATTCCTACTGAAATAAGTCAAGAAAAACCTTCCCATAGGATTTTACCTCAAAAGATGAGGATTCTGGGTGACAAAGCCTACGGGAAAAGAGGAAGCTGCATAAATGACCTAATTTAACCATTACATTCTCACTCTTTCCCTTCCTCACTTTCCCCTACATCTTTCAATTTCTTTATTTTTTTAAAGCAATTATTCACTATGTGTAAGGCTCTGAGTTAACCAACTCTTGGATACCAGATAGATTGATCTTCAACAGAGTATGTCAAAGTTTATGCTAGATGTTCCTAAGCTTCACTATCACATGAAGGGATCCAATTTTTCACCCCGTTACCCCAAATCAAAGCAAACTCCTCATACTCCATGGTCAATCCTTCAGCCATTCCTATTAGGTCTACCACCAAAATACTCCTCTCTCACCACTCCACGACTACCACTGCCCTTGACACAGCCAAAGCAATGCCATGTTTCATTGGAGTATCAAAAAGAACTCCTAAGCAGTCTGCTTGCTGTCAGGAAATCACCCCCACATCTTTCATTTTCACCCCTTCAATGACTATAGTCCCACCCAGATGAAATTCTGATTCCTTAGTAAGTCCTGCACAAACCCAAATTACTCAGACCTCCATATCTTTCTGTCCTTTTCATGTACCCCAATCTTCAAATCCTTCAATCTGCCCTTGTATTAGTCCATTCTCATGCTGCTAATAAAGACATACCCAAGACTGGGTAATTTATAAAGAAAAAGAGATTTAATGGACTCACAGTTCTCATGGCTGGGGAGGCCTCACAATTATGGCCAAAGGCAAAGGAGGAGCAAAGGCATTTCTTACATGGTGGCAGGCAAGAGAGAGTGTGCAGGAGAACTGCCCTTTATAAAACTATCAGATCTCATGAGACTTACTCATTATCACTAGGAAATCACAGGAAAACCCCGCCCCCATGATTCAATTACCTCTCACCAGGTCCCTCCCATGACACACTTGGAATATGGGAGCTACAATTCAAGATGAGATTTGGGTGGGGATACGGCTAAACCCTATCAGCCCTGTCAACCAATTCTGCTTACCAGCTGTGTGCAGTTGTGTCTCTAGTTTCTTATCTAGTTGTTAAGTTGGCCCATGGATATTTGACCCTGGCTTTCAGGTGAGAGGTCAATGCTGAAGTCATCAATGGGGGAGTCACTGGAGTATTATGACATTTGAATGCACGTAGCACTAACAGATCACCAGGGGTAAGTGCAGAAAGGCTAAGAAAAGGAAGTCCTTCACAAAGCAGGCAGTAATCTATATCTGATAATGGAAATCAAAATAACAATAATAGTAAATAATGATAGTATTGAATAGAACACTATGAGCATGATTCATCTGTATAACAAAACTGAATGAATGCATTATTTTTATTTCACCAGTGAGAAATTATTAACTACAGATACAGAGTAGTTAAGTCAAAAAGGCATAGCTGGTAAATGGAGGAGTTGGACTTTAATCCAAGACAGTTTCCATGGTACAGCCCCTCCCTTGCTCTGCTATAATGTCTCTCAAATATTGCTCCTACAGGCTGAATTGCTTCCGGGCAGGGCCGTAAGAGAGCAGGGTTGGCAGGTCCAGGTGGAGCCACAGGTGTCAGACATGAAAAAACCTGGAAAGATATCTCTCAAAAGGCCAATCTACGCTAGTGGTGTTACTTGCAGGAGTAATTGGGGAAGGTGCATATCTAATAACCTCCAGAACAACGGCTGGCAATCATTTATGTCTGCACCTTTGCAAGACTCAGGCTCCTCTCATCTTCGCAGCCTGATGGTTTCCCACTGGCTTTACAAAAGTGATTGAGTCTTAGTCAAGGCCTATTATCATTTAAACTATAGCCTAAATGTGTTCCAAAGTTAGCTTGGTCCCAAAACTCTGGAATATTTAAGGGAAAGGCAAGATGGTGGGGTGAGTTAGCTTGGATCTCTTTCACTGTCATAATTTTCTCACTGATTAAATTTTTGTAAAAGGGGTTTCATGAACTGGCATGGGCTTTGGGCAGAGGGACATAACTGAAGAGAAATAAAACAAGAGAGTGGAGTGTATTGTAAAAAAATAATTACAAAGCTGGACCAGGAAAGTAAATTGAGTAAACAGGAAAGTGAGGTCATTCAGAGGTGAGGGGTAATGAAAAGGTGAAATCATTGAATTGGAAGCCCTGATAGCATTAGCAGAGTTAGCTGGATGGATAAGAAGTGATATTCAGAAAAGCAGATGCATGAATTGTTGATTTAAAAAAAAAAAAAACAAGGCTGGGCTTGGTGGCTCATGCCTGTAATCCCAGCACTTTGGGAGGCCAAAACAGGCAGATCACGAGGTCAGGACTTCAAGACCAGCCTGGCCAACATGGTGAAACCCCATCTCTACTAAAAAATACAAAAATTTGCCGGGTGTGGTGGTGCGTGCCTATAATCCCAGCTACTCAGGAGGCTGAGGCAGGAGAATCTCTTGAACCCGGGAGGCAGAGGTTGCAGTGAGCCGAGATTGTGCCACTGTACTCCAGCCTGGGCGACAGAGTGAGACTCTGTCTCAAAAAACAAAAAGAGAAAACAACAAGGCCAGGCATAGTGGCTCACGCCTGTAATCCCAGCACTTTGGGAGGCCAAGGTGGGCAGATCACAAGGTCAGGAGTTCACGACCAGCCTGGCCAACATAGTGAAACTCCATCTCTACTAAAAATACAAAAATTAGCCAGGTGTGGTGGCATGTGCCTGTAGTCCCAGCTACTTGGAAGACTGAGGCAGGAGAATCGCTTGAACCCACGAGGCGGAGGTTGCAGTGAGCCAAGACCATGTCATTACACTCTAGCCTGGATGACAGAGTGAGACTCTGTCTCAAAAAAAAAAAAAACCACATTAACCATATTGTGTCTGTATTATTTATTCCTAATGCCTATGTTAAAGCAATAGGAGGAGTGAGAAGTTCTTGTGTGTAAAAAAAGAAAAATCTTTGAAAGTCAGAAGTTCAAAGAACTGAGAAGCCAGAATTGGCCGTTGATTATGTATGTGGAGATTACAATCATTACAAAAGATTGCAAAGGTAAAAGGTTAAAAGAAACAGAGTAAGCTTGTTTAGTCCTTTTAGGATTCTATAACAAAACACCATGGACTAGGTATCTTATAAACAACAGACATTTATTGCTCACAGTTCTGGAGGCTGGAAGTCCAAGATCAAGGCGGGGCAGATTCAGTGTTTGGTGAGAACCCATTTCCTGGTTTATAGATGGCGCCTTCTCACTGTGTCCTCACATGGTAGAAGGGGCGAGGAAGCTCTCTGGGTCGTCTTTTATGAGGGTACTCGTCCCATTCATGAGACTCCACCCTCATGACCTCCCAAAGGCCCCACCCCTACTATATTCTCACAGGTGAGTATTTCAAATTATGAATTCTGTGGTCGCAGCAACATATTAAAAATCTCTGATGAATGAGGAAAGGCCAAATGATTGCAAATTGTATAGTAACCTTTATAAAGAGGTAGTGTGTGTATAGGCTGATCGTACATGCTTTAAATTAGCTAGGTGTTATATGGTAGAAGGAAAGAAATATTGTCTAGAATTCGCATTGAAAAAAAATCCAGCACTATGGTATGTAAGGTGTTAAAGTAAAAAGAACCTACCACTTAATATGATTTCATTCCAATATTCTCAAGGGGTATCCATGCGCTGGTTATGAGAAATTCTGTACAGGCCAGTATTAATTACGAATAAAATGCAGGTGTTAATTGAGGACTCTGGAAAGCTTCAAATAGAGACTAATCACATGAGTGCCACGGGATTATCTCTTAGGATGTTACATACATATACGATTAAAATGAGTTTTTTTACTGACTCTCACCGCTTTCCTTAAAATTAAATTTTCAAGGCTGACCACTTTTCTGTCTGCTAGCTAATCAATATTTCTACAAATCTACAGCATGACCAGGTGTTCTTGACTCTAATTATTTGCCTTCCCTTTCTCTTATAAGCCTGATTTTGCTTTTGACCACTGACAACTGATCTAACATCTCTCATTTATACGTGACCCAATTATTACTATCCAGTTAGTTAAACATCTCTGAGTTATTCTTTGACAGTCTATATTTGAGATTTTAAAATATCAGTCACTGCACAAAAGTTTCTATCATGGTTGTCAACAGAGCATGTAACCTTCGATTGTTCCTTACCCAAAACTCCACCTCTTGAGTTTTCTGGTCACCTTCTTACTGCTCATCTGTGAATTTCAATTAAGGTGATTGAGCATGTTGGCTCCTAAGTCCAGAATCTGGTTGTTAGCCAAGTGTATTCTTAGAATTGATTCTGGTTTGCACATAGCCAATTATCTGTCTACACTGGTGGCAGTAGTAGAGAAATACTTTTAAATTAGTTTGTTTTGTGTATTTCATCAGTAGGTTTATGTGGCTATTTAAGGTAGTAGAGAACACAGAATTTAGTTTCAATTTGCATTTCTGTGTGTTTGCCTTCAGAATTCTGGTATCTCCTGGCATTTGAGAATATGTGGTTGAGAAGTTGTTACTGTTTTGTGTTTCAGGCCAAATAACCCTCTGTGAGTTCATGTATGTGAGTGTACTCATGCTGTTAGAGTAGGTAGTTAGGCAGACATGAGTAGCCTGGAGAGGCCCCGCTCCCCTGCTGGGAATGTCAGGTGACCATCAGGTGATGGTAAGGTGGTTGTTAAACTCTCTCTAAAACAATAATCGGTCACAGCCAGCACCAAGGAAAGGCAGTCTTCCAACAGAGAGAAAACACCTGAAGCTGGTTATCAGCAGCTTCCCAGTAAGGTCTCATGAGCTGGGCAAGAGGGCTCAAGCATGCGCACTAAAAGGCAAAATGGCAGAGGAGTTTAACATGTATACGACCTTCCTGCAGGAACATTTGACTGGTTAGGGAAAAATGCCTCAACTGAGCCTGCACACAACTTCAGCAGACATACTGTGCATGCGGATCCTCCCAAGTGCTGGCAGGGCACCGCACATGCCGACAGCCTGCCCCAAGGGAAAAATCAAGGGAGAAAAAACACAAACCCTGAAGCCATGCCAATGTATTCAACCCCAAGTCCAGGGCTGAACCGGGCACTTGGATCTCTCAAGTCACCCACTTAGCCCTCTTGCAAGTGTACTTTGCTTTCTTTACTTCCTGCTCTAAATCTTTTTAATAAACTTTCACTCCTGCTCTCAAACTTACCTTGGTTTCCCCCTCTGCCTTACACTCCTCAGCCAAATTCTTTTCTCTGAGGAGGCAAGGACTGAGTTTGCCGCAGACTCGTATGGATTTGCCACTGGTAACAATGCAACCACTTCATCTAACCGTACGCATTTCAGAGCCTGTTCCTTCTCCCAAGCTTTAGTGTTTACATTTACTCACTGTCAGCTCAATAATTATCAGGATCTACAAAATACAATTTTTATATCAAGGATAGTCTTGATATAGCATAAATCCAGAAGAAACTATTGGCCGTAATAAAGCATTATACCTATAGAGGGCCTCACAACAGAAAGAAAAACAACTCTAACATTCTATGAATAATCTTGGACAAGTACATAGACAGTCTTCAACTCAAAATGGTTAGGCTGAAGATTTTTTGCCTTTACAATGGTACAAAATGGATGTGCATTCAGTAGAAACCATACTTCGAGTATCCATACAACCATTCTGTTTTTCATGTTCAGTACAGTACTCAATAAAATTACATGAATTTGTCAACACTTTATCATAAAATAGGCTTTGAGTTGGATGATGTTGCCCGATGGTAGGCTGATATAAGTGTTCTGAGCATGTTTAAGGTAGATTGGGCTAAGCTATGATGTTTGGGAGGTTAAGTGTATTGAATGCATTCTCAACTTATACATATTTTCATTACAATGGATGTATCAGGACATAAGCCCATTGTAAGTTGAGGAGCATCTTTCTAGTGTGTAATCTAAACAATTAAGTTACTAAAAATGAAGATCATGGCAGGCCCCTTGAAATAAGGGCAATGAAATTAATGACGAGAAACATACCTTTAGAAATTACATACATAATTTTTAAAATAGAGGCTCTGGTAGTCAATAAAACTAGTACTTAATAATTACTCAAATCTCGAGCCAATTCAAACCTTTACAAAAGCAGATGAAAACAAATGTCATTGTTATAATGGTCCTGGACGTAGAATGGCATGGCAGCTTCAGAATGTAATCATAAAGTACTTTTATTCTAATGCAGCTATTCCTCTGTAGCATCCAACGGCTCTCAATTATATGTATTTGGTTCCTTCATTGATCAGCATTTCCAGTAGGCAGCAATGCATCTAAATCCCACATCTCCTGCTGCTTCATCAAAATGAGTTCCCCTCGCTTCCTTTGGAATTAGACAAAAAGTTTCTATGTTATTACTTTGAAATATTTTTGAGAATAAGAATGCTATTCTTTGAATAATCTTAAAGTTAATGAATTATATTATAGGTTTTCTTAAAATTTAACTGAGCAAGTATTCTGGTTGGTTTATAGTGATTGATAATGGCTCATATAAACAAGAAAAATTCAAATTTCTGAAAAAAATTGTATCCTTTATGCTTTAATTGTTTTGCTTTTTTATGATATATATAAAGGCAGTTATATATATAGATATAGTTAAATATAGTCACATATATGGTAACTATATTATTTATATATATAGTTAAATATAATTACATATATGTAGTTATATATTGTTTTTGTTTTGTTTTGTGATTTAACCCATATGTCAAAAAGAAAAATGGTTCAAATATGACTTTAATTAATGGTCTTGGTTAGTAGTTTGTAAGAAAGGAATGCATATTGTACTTCAATATTTTACCCTTTTAATTTATTTAAATATTTGGTTTGCATCCCTAAGAAAAAAGATTAAAGTTCATATAACATCTGCAACCAAGTTACTCTTTGGACAAAGTAGATATATGAAATAATTCTGTTTTATAAATTGTTATTGGCCTTGCCTCAATCTCATCACAATGACGAATAATGTTATCTTAATATTCTTATTTATCAGTTTACCTTTTCCTAAAAACCTAATTTGGATTATCTATGTTGCCTATATTGGTTTATCTTAATTATACACCAATATCTCAGTCAGTAACCATTAAGATTATAAAATAATACAACTAGGTGTTTAATAAAACTAAATGATGATATGCCATGTCAACATAAGGAATATAGTTCATTGTTATACCCAAATAAAAATAAACATGCAAATGTATATAGGCAAAAGTATATTAAAACTCTTTAAAATGAGAGTTTCAAATATCACATTAAAGTCAGTTTCTTCACTCTTCATAGAAAGAGTAAGGGATGCTATTTTATTTTTCATTTCAACAAATGAAGAAACACAATTTTAAAGCCCATAATTTAAATAAAGAGATTATACTAAGTAAGCCAAAGAGACTCACCTGTTTATTTACCAAAGCAAAGGAAATTTAGAGAAAAACAGAAAAGATGAAAAATAAAGAGAAGAATAAAGAGAATGAAGGGGCCCAACATAAAGATTTTATAAGAGGGCCAGGCACAGTGCCCCATGCTTACAGTTCTAGCACTTTGGGAAGCCGAGGTGGACTGGACCCTTGAGTCCAGGAGTTTGAGACCAGCCTGAGCAACATGGCAAAACCCTGTCTCCACAAAAAATACAAAAATTAGCCCCATGCATTTTTGGTGGTGTGCACCCGTGGTCCCAGCTACTTGGAAGGCTGAAGTGAGAGGATCATTTGAGCCTGGGGAGGTTGAGGCTACAGCGAGCTATGATCACACCACTGCTCTCAGCCTGAGTAACAGAGCAAGACCTTGTCTCAAAACAAGCAAGCAGACAAACAAACAAAGATTCTGTAAGAAAAGAGGAACAAGAGGAGGGAAAAGATGTTCAGAGACACATCTCAAAAGAAAAATCACACGTAATTAAAACAGAAAGACATCTTTAAAGGAAAAAAATGGCAAAAATCATTGTGAGCATATCATTTCTAAAAATAAATAAACATGAAACAGAAACATATTAAGAGACAAGTTGTCAGATCATTGCCTGTACAAGATAAAAATTTATTAAATATTCAAGGTATAGATTTAAGGAGAGAGATCAGTGTTTGGTGTGTAGCTAGTAAGATTTCTAGACAGGCAAGTAATCGGGTTTTAGATACTATTTGAAAGGATTAAATTCAACTGCCTGTTGAGAATGGTTAGAAAAAAATAAGAAAATGAATACTCAGGCGTCTATGGAGAACATGAAAGTTTCAGAGAGGGTAAAAGAAAGTATCCACAATAGGCCTCGAGAAGAAATATGCAAAAATGTCAGATAAAAACCAAAATTGTGTTGTCTAACAAAAGCCTGTGTTTCAAAACCTATAAGTAGCGTCATGTATCTTAGGGCTATAAGGTCATGTGAATAAGTAACTTTTGGGGGAACAAACACAAGCTAACTAAATCCAAGGAACGACCTCTGGTAAATTCTGGTAAACATGGCAGAGAGGTTCTGCCTGATACACATTATATATTCCTGAGATTTTCATAGCATAACTTTTGTTTTTACATTACGTTTTTGAGAAGAGGCTAGAGAAAGAAAATAATTTCAGCAGATCCCACCAAACACATTAAAATATACTTTTTTCTGATGTTGATTTTCTGAACCAGCTCAATGTTCTTCCAACAAAATGCATAATTCCAGAAAATGTCTTACTTATCCACATGTACTGTACACAACAGACTTCAAGACTTGCCCAGATCTTCCTGAAACTTTAGATGAAACAAAGGTAGAATGTCAAGTTTTCTTGCTCCATAAAAACAACTAAGATCTGACCTACTCTCCAATATGCTGCAAGCTCATGAGAGGCATAAAAGAAATAGACAAATCTATTGTGAAAGACTCGAATGCCATCCATGTTTAAAACATAAGGCATGTGACAGACACTTGTAAATTAAAAACCATCACAGACATTTATGTTGTGATTTGTTTTCCTCTATAGTGTTAAATTTCAATGTGCAACTCTGGAACTGAAATGAATTAGGCAACATTTAAAGTATAAGTCTCTGCCAATAATGCTTAAAATATGTGCTTTAGAATAGTGTTGATTTAATTTATATGATGAATTTTTTTCTTTAAATTTAATTATTTTTGTGGTCTAGGGCTTCACTCTCTTACTCATGTTAAGGTATGAGAAAAGATGTATGCATGAGCCAATGAGATAATTTCCATGACAGAAAATCAACATTGCCAATAACTACACGGTGGCAGGGGTATGAAATAGAAAAGGAGAGTTGACAATATCCTTTGAATATCTATGAGACTTGAAAGAGAAAGAATTTCATTATTCTTTTCACTGACAGACAAGTAGACATGTTAATGTGAATAAAAGGTGATATTTTACAATTCTATTCTGCTTTGTCTATTGGGATAACTTCTTCAGGAAATTAACTTGTATTTCTTGGGAAATTGAGTTATCTAATCCAACTTTGAGTCTTAAGAGATAACATGAGTTATATATATATATTTTTAAATAATGAATTAGCTCAACAATCATAAAGATTTTTTTTGGTTCAATATTTGATGGTACCATAATCCTAATATTAAAACCCTCACTTAAAATTTATAATTCTTAAAATATCAGTAACACATTTGTTAAGGAAGACTGAATGAACAATTTATGCTAGTGTAACTTTTATTGGGTTTACATGAAGACTTAAATCTGGAAACAAAGATTTCTAGACATACAAATATTATAGGTTAGAATGCTAATGTTGCCCATTATTTACACAAAAGTGTCTTGTCTCTGGGAAAATTGCTGAACTGACATATCATTCTTCTAGACAAGTAATTGTCACTGGTGAAGAATGAAGGGCTCTTGGAATTCATATGCCCTATTAATTCCAGGGCATAAAGGGATTTCTACTAGTAATCAATCAACTATGCAAAGTTATCCAAAGTAAAATAAAATTTAAATTTAAGTTAGCTTTTAATTTAATAAAAATAGAGAGTATATTAGTCGTGATCCACTCAGAAAAACAGAACTCACACAAACTTGCTAGGCGCAGTGGCTCATACCTGTAATCCCAACATTTGGGAGGCCGAGGTGTGTGAATCACTTGAAGTCAGGAGTTTGAGGTCAAGCTGGCCAACATGGTGAAACCCTATCTCTACTACAAATACAAAAATTAGCTGGGTGTGGTAGTGCACACTTGTAATCCCAGCTACTTGGGAGGCTGAAGCATGAGAATCACTTGAACCCAGGAGGCATAGGTTGCAATGAGCCAAGATAGCGCCACTGCACTCCAGCCAGGGCAACAAAGTGAGACTCCATCTCGAAAAACAAACAAACAACAAAAAACCCCAGAACTCACACAAGCTAATCTAACAGAATCATTACATAAAATTTATGGAAGGGGGTTGTTTTGGGCTGACCTCCTACACCAGGTCCCAACAGACCAGATTAAAATGGAGTCACTCATGCTAAGTGCCAAACAACAAAAGTGAAATTTTAGGGAAGCCGGAAAATCCCAAACCAATTAGTTTTGCTCAAGCATAGGAAAGTCACAGCAACTAATCAGAAAGGGCCCAGATAACCTGAGTCAGCGTAAGTCCTCTCTGCTTTAAACCTTACAGGAAAAATGACCTGAAGTAACCTGATGTTTACTGATCTACTTCTTTTGATTATTATTATTTTGAGACAGAGTCTCACTCTGTCACCCAGGCTGAAGTGCAATGGCGAAATCTCGGCTCACTGCATCCTCCGCCTCCCAGGTTCAAGAGATTCTCCTGCCTCAGCCTCCCAAGTAGCTGGGATTACAGGCATGTGCCACCACGCCCAGCTAATTTTTTTGTTTTTAGTAGAGATGGGGTTTTGCCATGTTGGTCAGGTGATCCGCCCACTTTGGCCTCCCAAAGTGCTGGGATTACAGGTGTGAGCCACCACGCCTGACCCAAAATTAATTTTAATAACACACCAAACACACACATACACACATCAATTATACGTGTTTTTTAAATGCTTACATCTAGATAGTGTGAGAAAAAAGGGAATTTGTTTCCATCAATAATGTTTTAAAATACATTTTGTTTTCTTTAGGAACTCTCGTTGTTAGCATTCTCATATATGCCAACCTGATGAAGGCAAACATGAATTGTGGAATGAACAACAAATCTTCAATTCATGGACTGCAAAAAATAATAATAAAAAAAGAATTAGCAGGCTAAATCTTTTAAATCCGAGACACAGGAACTAACTGGCCCTCAACTAATGCACAATGCTCCAATCTGGGGAAATTGAGCTTCCATTTTCACAGCCTTATGAAGTGAGTGCAAGGGAAAGAACATAAAGTCCCACACTTAGTCAACGTAGCGCATCTAATACAAAACTCTCACAAATGTGGACCTCTAAAGCATTTCAACTTCAGGGAAGGGTGAATTAGAAATGTGCCCTCTCACAAAGATAGCAAAGAAAATTGCCTATCTGCAATCTTGGCTCTCAATAGAAGGGATAAATAATCTACCCTTGAAAGCTCATAACCACCAGGCAGTACATTTTTAGCCTGAATAGACAATTCCTCTGTGGCCCTAGAATTTTTATACATAAATTAATTTTTATTTATTATTTTTTTTTTTGAGACAGGGCCTCACTCTGTTGCCCGGGGTGGAGTGTAGTGGCATGATCTCAGCTCACTGCAACCTCCACCTCCTGGGTTCAAGCAATTCTCCTGCCTCAGCCACCCGAGTAGCTGGGACTACAGGCATGTGCCACCATGCCCAGCTAAGTTTTGTATTTTTGGTAGAGATGGGGTTTCACCCCGTCGTCCAGGCTGGTCTCGAATCCCTGACCCCAGGTGATCCACCTGTCTCAGCCTCCCAAAGTGCTGGGATTACAGGTATGAGCCACCATGCCCGGCCAAATTAATTTAAAGTGACCTCACACTTTGTGTCCCCAGCCCCTGTGTCAGATGCAAACTCATATGCTCCTATAGGCTTTGACACAATCCCACAGAAACAATTGAAAGACAAATCATAGGCTATCATGCCAAAAAATCGTGAAATGCACACAAAACAAAGGCACCAGGAGGGAGAGACTTCAGGGATAATAACCAAATGCACAGTCTTCAAATACTTGCATAAATACACACTGATTTTTTTTAAATGCATATGTGATACCAAGAAACTCCATTGATCGTGATTATAATTTGAAGCCATTACAATTTTTAAAATCTTGATACATTATGGTGCATATCCACTTAGAGTGTTAAACTGGATGTAACAAAAGCTGCGTACATGAAATCCAGTTTGTCATGGGAAGCCTCCAGTAGATTTTAATTTGGACATACAGGAATCCAGCATTTAACTTTGTTCTTAATTTTTTGCTTTTATTTTATTATTGATGTTTTCTATTATAAAAGTAGCTATTGTTGGCAAATTTATATCAATATCCCTATCATTTTCCCTTAATGTGCTATACAATATTATTTTTTATACAGGTGAGCACGGGTAATTGTGTCAGGTTGTTTTATTGCTGCTGTAAGAAGTTGCCACGAGCCTGATGGTTTAAAACAACACAAATTTATTTCTTTACAGATATAGGAGCCAGAAATAGGCCTCACTGGGCTAACACCACGGTGTCCACAGAACTTCATGAGGCTCTAGGGGAGAATTCACTTCCTTCTGTTGTTGATTTTGTGTGTGTGTGTTTTAACTGTGTGGAAATAAAATCTCAAGAAGGGTACTATAGAATAGGTTGTACTGAGTAATAGAAAAATTTAATAACCTCACAAATTGAGCTGAGGAATTGTCCCAAAACATATAAACATACACATTGTGTGTGTGTGTGTGTGTGTACACATTTTAGAAGCTTCATATACTTTATACATTATATATACTTTACATATATTAGATATTATATATATTTGATATATATGTATATAATTTATATAAAATATATACTTTATATATAATATATATTATGTGAAAAAATATATCATACATTTTAGTAGACATGGTATTTATATCCAGATTTTTGAACACATTTTTTAGGGAAAATTATAAAGGAAAAATGATATGCTGTATCAAAGGAAATAATAATTGACCATTTCTCATAACTGGGGAAAGACAGGTGTTCTACCAAGAGTGCTCAATTGGAACTGTGCAAGTTAAAAAAAAATTCAAAGAAAAAAGCAAATCCAACCAGTTGGGCATAATTTTGTGAAACTTCATTAAATCAGGAATAAAGAAGAAAACCCTTAAGCTTCCAGAGTAAACATCACACACACACACACACACACACACACACACACACACACACAAACCCCTATACTACATCCAAGTGAACAATAATCTCATTGAGATTAGAATTATTTCTTATATATTTTATTGGAAATAAACTTCATATTACTACTGTAAACAGTAATCTCTCTACCTTGCCGTAAATAGAAATTAACAAAAAATATACTATCTTCTTTATTTTTAAAAATGCTTTATCAAATATTTGTAAGATCAAGGAAATAACCATCCAGCGCACACATATCATACCATGGAATTGTGTACCTATCATTCTCTCAATTTGTACACAATTTTGCTCCACAGACATATATTCATTGTATAATTTTTTAGTGGTCTTAACGGCACATGATTGGGGTCACATTGCATACCCTCTTGTGGAACTTGATTTTCTCCATAAGCTTTGTCTATGAGACACACGCAGACTTATAGATGTAGTTATGCTTCATTTCTCTTTATTGCATCACTATGTCACAAGCTTATTTTTAGGATGATGGTATATCCTAGGTTCCCCCATAGATACCCCATTTACACACAGTTTAGTTACTGTTAATGTCCCACCTATTAACAGATGTGTTGAACCTGCCTTCGCAAGTTATTGTCAGTGAGAAAATTATAACAGTATGCTAAGCCAACCCAATCCCCATCTTGCCTTTCCCTTAATTATTCCTGGGCTATTGGGCCAAATTAACTTTGGAAGACACTTAGGCTACAGTTTAAATGATAATAAGCCTTGCCCCAACCCACTTTTGTAAAGCTGACGGGAGGCCATCAGCCCGGGGAGAGGAGAGGAGCTTGAGTCCTGCAGACATAAAAGATTGTCAGCCATTATTCCAAAGGTTGTAAGATACACAACTTCCGCAATTACTCCTGCAAATAAAACACTATTACAGATTGGCCTTTTGAGATATCTTTCCAGGATTTTTGCATTTCAGACGCCCATGGCTCCACATGGACCAACAACCCCGCTTCTGTGGCCCCACCCAGAAGTAATTTGGCCAGACAGGAGGACAGCTTCAATACGCTATGATTTCATCTCCACCCCAACCAATCAGCAGCAGGCTCCTGTTACATGGCTACCCCCACCCATTCACCCAAACTGCCCTTGAAAAAACCCTAACCTAGGATCTTTGAATGAGATGATTTGCACAGGACTCCATCTCCCGCGTGGCATGGCCAGGCTTGTGTCTATTAAACTCTTTCTCTACTACAAAGTCATGGTCTTTCTTTCTGCAGTGGGCAGGAAGAACCTCTCAGGTGGTTACAAGGTGAGTTCTACCCATTTTAAGGCTATCATCAACGATGTTGATAAGAACATAATTCTACATGTCTCTTTAGGGAACATAGCCAGAAGGCAAAAGAATGGGTTTAGGATATATTTTACTTTTCAGATCATGAATACCAAATTGTTCCACAAAGATATCACAACAAAACACACACTGACTCACAGTATGTGAGTTTCTGTTGTCTTCAAGAGAGATTTCATACCTATTGTCAGATTTCTAAATATTTGCAATCTCACAAGTGTAAAATGTTAAGGTTTTACAGTTTAGTTTTTATTTTTCAAGTTACAAATGAGGTTGATTGTATTTTGTTTGTTGGTCATAAATATTTTATTGTCTTTGAAATGTAGCATTGAAACTCAAATACTATTTTATGGCTTTTTACAATAGAGTTTTGAAGTGTTTAATGTATTTCAGATATGTACCCTTTGATGTTTATGTCTAGGCTAGTCAAACTATTTATAACCCAAAAGAAACATATTTGAAAGTGAAAGGATACACTATTATTTCTGAACAAACTGGGACACATGGAAGCCTAAATCTTTGTTGCAAATATCAGCTGTTAATGACTAGCATTTCAAGTTTTAATATAAAAACTTAATCATTTTATTTACTTCTTTATATTTATTTTTATTCTTTATTTAAGAAACATTTGGCTGGGCACAGTGGCTCATGCCTGTAGTCCCACCTACTGAGGAGGCTGAGGCAGGAGGCTCACTTGAGCCCAAGAGGTAGAGGCTGCAGTGAGCCATGACTTTGCTACTGAACTCCAGTCTGGGCAACAGAGCCAGACCCTGTCTCTTAAAAAAAAAAAAAATATATATATATATATATATATATATATATATATACACACACACATAAATATATATGTAATACATTTTTATATATATAAATATATGTTATATATATATATAAGATATGTATAGTCCATGCAGAAGAGGTGAAAATAGTTACTCATGTCAATTTACAATGGCCTAATATTATTTTTTCCCATAAGTATAACTGGTCATATCATTGTGAGACTATACCAGCAAATAAATGGGAAGGCACAAGAACTTTTTTTAATATCTCTCTAGAAGTGAATTTTTGAGATGTGAAATTGGGCTTTTTCCTAGTATCCCAGCACTACTTGATAAATAATCTCTCTTTTCCCCGCTGTTTGGTAATCACATTTCTCTCATACAAATGTTTTTATGTTTCCTAGTTCTAGTTCTAATCACTCCCATTTGAGCCATTAATATTTAATCCCTCTGTATTCACCTTACTGTTTTCATTACTACAATTTCTGGAACCCTTGGCACACTTTTGGACAAGTTCTGATCTCTGCATTCACCTTCAGAAGACTGTTTTCTGTTCCTGTTTCAGCTAAAGACAATAGATCCACTCTAATCCTAAAGCGATTGTAATGGTGTATAAATTTAGTGGGACAAATGAAGGAGCAGGCTTTATGCTGACTTTCTAGGTAAGATTCCCAGAAAAGCTTCTAGAATCACTAAAATTTATGGATATTTTTTCGTTTGCTATGATTTTAAAAAGCTGGAATTCTGAGAGGTATGTCCTCTAGTTAACATAGGTGGACCCCATATGTCTCAGTCCCTTCAGGCTGCAATAACAAAAACATCATAAACTGAATGGTTTATAAACAACAGACATTTATTGCTCACAGTTCTGAGGGCCAGAAGTTGAAGATTAAGGCGTGGCAAATTCAGTGTCTGGTGAGGACCCACTTCCTAGTTCATAGATGGTGCCTTCCCATTGTGTCCTCCCACGGTGGAAGGGACAAGGGAGCTCTAGGGGGTGTTTTTAAATAAGGCACTAATCCCATTCACAAGGGCTTCACCCTCATGACGTCATTACCCCCCACATTTCCCACCTCCTAATACCTTGAAGATTAGGTTCCAATATACAAATCTAGTGGGACACAAACACTCAAACCATAGGCAGATTCAAATGTATGCCACACTCCACTCCCTGTTCTACCACTCAATAGCTACAAACAAGGCAATTGTAAAAATATGCACTATAATTGTTGCAGAAAAACTGAACTCACTCCTAACCATGCCAGCCAGCAGAAGCAAGAATTTCAAATGCAATTGTTTTCCCAGAGGTTTTCAAATCTTACAAGGATGTGTCTGCTTAATAGAAATTGGATAGTGTTTGGCCTCAAGTTGTAAATCCAGCGACATGTAGATTTTATCATTTTAAGTAATGCAACAAAATCTACACCGTGCCTTAGAAGGCACTGGTCTTTATTATGTGAGAGAATATGTTCTGTAAGTTCCACAGGGAAATCTGTAGGGAATCTGATAGCACATACGTGGGATTTACAATTATGTTAAAGATGGAGGATTTTCTTAAACGTGACTACTTCATACTTTTGCCATATTTAATTTTTCCAATGCCACACAATATAGAATCTTAGTTTTCTCATTAATTAATTAATTAATTTATTTATTTTTTATATGGGATCTCACTCTGCCACCCAGGCTGGACTGCAGTGGTGCAATCATAGTTCACTGCAGCTTCCAACTCCTGGGCTCAAGCAATCTTCCTGTCTCAACAGCCCAAGAAGCTGGGACTACAGGCGTGCACAACCATGTGTCCCTAATTTCTTTAAAAAACTTTTTTGTAGAGATAGAGTCTTGCTATGTTGCATAGGTTTCTCTCAAACTCCTGACCTCAAGCGATCCTCCCACCTCAGCTTCCCAAAGTGCTGGGATTGTAGGCATGAACCACCATGCCCAGCCCTCAAATTGTTCTTTCTCAGTTGTTAGCTGTATTTTATAGGCACACACATATACATGCATGCTTTCATATGCACACACACATGCTCAAATATGTATACCCAAGCACATATACACATACATTATAAATACTATGCTTTAATATATACTTATATATAGCTTCATACTAATATATACAGTTAGCAATATATTTGGTGTTAATATAAATTATATCTTTTGATAATGTTAATATAAATTGTATCTTTTGAAAATTACATATTGTTATTGCTGGTATAGGAATAATTTATTCTCTACTTTGTAAGATTCAACTATTCCAACTATATAAAAACTGTGTTGATAAATCCATAAAAGTATGCCGCCAACAGTAAAATCCCCTGGAAATTGGCAGAAGGCGTCAATATCTTTAAAAATATATTTTTCCCTGATGTGGGCAGTGAATATAGGATGGAATGTTTTATCACAGCATTGCCAGGAAATTAACAGTTGGATAGTGGTCACTCAGTGAAAAGTAAAGTGACTGGAGATAGAAGCTCAACCTTCCTTTGGTTTTGTAAAGTACAAGTTCTATTAAAAAGCATGAAGACTGAACTTGGAAAGCATTCAGGGTGCCTTGCTTCCCTCATGGATGAGTACTCACATTCCAAGTTCATCTTCAGCTAGGCTACACACGACTGAATATAAGACCACCGAGAAACTAAGATAACTTTGTATTCCCATGTAACTAAGTAATTTAGATTAGCAGCTCTTAAAAATAGTTTGTTCTGAGGATTATTTTTATTTATGTCCTCAAAGCCACTTAATTAGCTTATTCCTCGTCTTTGGTAGAAAACTGATAAAAAGAAAGTAAGTATGACTAAAGTGGAGAGGAACAATAGAGATCCCTCTGTTAGGGATGAAAATAAAAATAAAAATACAAGCACTTTAATTTCATGGATATTAGCTCTGTCAGGGCAAATACCTTGAATATTTGGAAGCCACCTTTGGTGTACCTAATGTTGAAAACCACTTATTTAGGCTTGCATTTTATGTTTAAAAAATGCAACTGCAGATTGTTTTATTTCATTCTGTTTGTATAGCATTTGACTGAGAATTGGTGTGTTTTGCTAGAAGGAGGTTTTCATTTATTTGCTTACTTGTATATTTAAAATTTTCAACTTTCCTAAATCATCTACAGGACCACTCTACTTAATTCAATAATTAGGTGCATAATTCTTGTCCTAAAAATGTTTTTCTTCTAAAAAAAATATTTACAGTTGTATATACAATATTAATCTGCTGATGTTGATCTTTGTTTCTTCAATTGATTTTGATGCGTGTGAACAGCCTTAGCATTTTGAATAATTTCCATTGGAACTTTCTCTCATTAAGAAAATCATATTGTTTTCTTCCTTCTCTTCTTATGAGCTAAAAGAAATAACCAGAAAATAATTTCTAATATAGATATAATTCGTAACTTGATTTAAATTATAACACTATTTTACATTCAGAATATAGGATTTCTATGGTAAACAAAAAAATAATTTTTTGCATGGTTTATTTTTTAATAGTTATTACATAAGGCTTAATGATGTAACATCAATTTGATATGTTTTTAAATTTTAAACATATACCCTCCTATTTTGACTGACTTTATTACCACTATAGACTCTGAGAAGCATTCTCTTCCAGAGACCAATAAGAGAATCGTTAGATTTGTTTTAAAAAAAACCCACCAAAAACCAAAAAACAAAAACAAAAGAACATAAAACTATCAATTCCAAAGCAAGAAAGAGGAGAGGAAATATTATCATTGTTGAATAATGTCCCATTATGTTGAATACGTCCCAATGTTGAATATGCTGAATAATGTTCCAATATGTCCTACATCTCCTCATATAAACCTTAGCTGGAACTTTCCTATCTAAATTTCTAGCTTGATGCTGTTGGAGTGTTAAGTAGGGGAGGAATGCCCCATGTTATGGCAATTCATTATTGTTTTTTCTATGTGCTTGTGAGTTCCGCCTTTTGGAATGATGCATGACCTTTCCACAAAGAGGCTGTTCTGATTGCTGCTGATTTAATTACACAGATGAACTTTAACTCCTGAAAGGTAGTACTCCAGTCATTTGATGCAAACAAAGCTGCCTCTCTTATCCTTTATTATAAAATATCCTATTAAACTTCAAAGCTGGCAGAATCAATTTTACCTCTTGCTGCTTTCCCTGATGTAACGCTAAAACTTTAAGCACTTCTTCTCCTCCTTCCTCCTTCTCCTCCTCTTGTTCCTCCTCCTCCTTCTCCTTCCTCCTTCATCTTCCTCCTCCTCTTCCTCCTCTTTCTCTGTAATAAAGTATACTATACACAATAAGAAATTTACTTTTTTTTCATTAGATGCACATGTTGCTTATTCCCTTGGAACAAATTAAGATATTTTTGCATAATTTAATTATTTCCTATCAAAGGGAAAATATATCTATAAAAAGAGGATAGACAATAGCTATCCAGAAAGATAAAAAAAGAAATAGGACATGTGTTTAAGTGTGTCAGATTTCAATTAATCGATTCTTATATTACTATTCATCATTACCATTTAAAAACTTGGAGATGGTAAATACAATTGAGCCAGAATGACTCTTACTATGATTGTAGTTATTTTAAATGTCTCTGTATTAGAGTTTGAACAGTATAAACCCAGGTTTTAAATATAATCTTCCCAGCCCTCCGTCACAGGTGATGATTTTAAAGGCCACAGAGTTTAAGCAGTTGTAATATTTTGAATAATACTTCTAGAGTTCAGGTACCGAAAATTACCTCCACCCTGACATTTGTTTTAACATTCTAAGGTTCCAAAATCCACTCTTTAAAACATTTAACTTCAACAAAATAACCATGGCTTCCAGGGCGGAAGAGGAAGATAAGGAAACAGGAAATCTCATCCAACTTCTATGTCACCTTCTCTTTTGACTTCAGACGTGTGTTTCATCCAATGTCCACAGTATAGTCAACCCTTGAGCAATGCAGATCCCCTCACTGTAAAAATCTGCATATAGCTTTTGACTCCCCCTAAACTGAACTAATAGTCTACTGTTGACTACCGATAACACAGTCAATTAACACATATTTTGTATGTTTTATGTATTATATACTGTATTCTTAAAAGAAAGTAAGCTAGAGAAAAGAAATGCCATTAAGAAAACCCTAAAGAAGACAAAATATATTTACTATTCACTAAATGGAAGTGGATCATCATAAAGGTCTTCATCCTTGTCATCTTCACATTAAGGAGGCGGATGAGGAAGAGGAGGAGGAGGGGTTGGCCTTGCTGTCTCAGGGGTGGCAGAGGTGGAAGAAAATCCACATGTAAGTGAATCCGCACATTTCAAACTTGTGTTGTTCAAGGGTGAACTATATATACGACGGTTAGATAAGAAATTAATTATTTATTCCTGGAAGTTTTCCTTGCAGATCTGCTCAGCAAAATCACTACATTTCTTAACAACTTTGGTGCCTTTAGAGATAATTCTCTGTGTGTGTGTGTGTGTGTGTGTGTGTGTGTGTGTGTGTGTGTGTGAGAGAGAGAGAGAGAGAGAGAGAAAAAGAAAAGGAGAGAGAGAGAAAGGCAGACCAAGAGCTGTGGAGTTTATTGCCAAAATATAGCAAAGTTGCACACCGTGGTCAACAGGACCTGCCAGTTCTTAATGTCTTCCCTTCAGAGACATCTTATGAGTGGTGAAGAGCTCTGTGTAATACACTGCATACATATAGGGAAGACTAGAGCTGAGAGATCCTATGCCAAGATATGTTTTCCTCCCATGCATAAATTGGTCACTTGCCTGCCTGTCAAGGCTTCAGAGAAATTCTTTTTTAAAGATATTTCCAAAAACACAGCGTAGTTGCTGAGGAGGCCGGGTCAGGTTTGAAATGGAAAAGTACCAAGTAATACATAGGCAGACACATTTTTTCAGATGGAAGCTAAAGTTTATACTTAGTTTTCTCACTTCTGGATGCTTAGGCTATTGGATAGCCTTACAAAGCATAATGAGATTACACATGTAAATAAGGGGAAAAGGTTCATCTCCATTGGCATATTGGCATCCAATACATAATGGATATATGACAGAGAAATGAGGCTCAGAGGGTGGAGTTGAAGGCAGAGAGAGAAAGAAGGAAAAATTCTACAAAGCCTTATTGGATCCAAGATTCAGGATGAGACTCTACTGTTTGGTTATTCCTCACATATTAAGAAGTTTCAACTGTGGATTGTGAATATACTAAAAAGTACTGAATTAGTAAATAAATAAATGAATAAATAAATAAAAAATAAAGAAGCTTCACCTGGGAAATCTAATCTAACTTGAAAGATAATTAGATTAACTCTTATAGTGAGGAAGAATAGGTTTAATAAAATTATTCTATTCTGTGTACTTAAGTGGTTAATATGTTTTTCTTTTGTAAGTCCATTAAAAAAATTATGTTTCACCTGTGCTTTATGGTCAGGAGATAATTAAAATGATGCTTTCCTTTCAATAACCAAATGGATAAAGTGGTTACCATGGAAAATTTCCTTGAAATAGATACCAAACTCACAAATCAATTTCAGCAATATATGAGAAAGTTACATCATGACCAAATGTATTTTGTCCAGAAACCTAAGGTGGATTTAATATTTGAAACTCAATATTCATCTCCATAATTCCAACCAGAATAAAGTTGAAATATTATATAATCAACTTAGTGGGTGCAGGAAAATTATTTGAAAAAAAAAACTAAACAGGAGAATGCATAGGCAAATTTTAGTGTATTTTATACAATGAAGTTTTTTGTTTTTTGTTTTCTTTTCTTTTTTTTTTTTTTTTTTTTTTTTGATGGAGTCTTGTTCTGTCACCCAGGCTGCAGTGCAGTGGTGCGATCTCGGCTCACTGAAACCTCGGCCTCCTGGTTTCAAGCAATTCTCCTGACTCAGCCTCTCGAGAACCTGGGATTACAGGCACGTGCCACCATGTCTGGCTAATTTTTGTACTTTTAATAGAGATGGGGTTTTGCCATATTGCCTAGGCTGGTCTTGAACTCCTGACCTCAGGTGATCTGCCCACCTCGGCCTCCCAAAGTGCTGGAATTACAGGCATGAGCCACCATGCCCGGCCTAATGGGATATTATTCACCAATAAAAGAAAAATTGAGTACTGATGGACAAACAACATGGGTCAGTCTCATAGATGTTATATTGGGTGAAAGACACCAGTCAGGTATGGTGCTGTACACCTGTAGTCCCAGCTCCTCAAGAGGCTGCAGGGGGAGGATTGCTTGAGCCCAGAATTTCCAAGCTGCCATGAGCTATGATTGTGCCACTGCACTCCAGCCTGGACAACAGAGTAACACCTTGTCTCTATAAAACAAACAAAACAAAACAAAACAGCCAGACACAATAGCATATATATTTATGTGTTAGATTACATTATATGAAGTTCAACAACAAGCAACAAACCATCCATGTTAATACAAAATAGAATCCTGCTTTCCAATGCTGGAAGGAGCATAGAAGAAAGTTTTCCTGTGATGAAAATCTTCCACATCTTGATTGGAGGGGTAGATGCATGAGATTATCATAGTATCAAAGCACGCATTAATAGTCTATGCATTTTACTCTAATTTTTATCATGCCATGTTGTGAATAAGCAGACATACTTACACACAGTCACACAATTATAGGCACAGTGGACATAAGAAAGAAAGTGGAAGGAAAAGCAACAGTCATAATGAGAAGCTATTGTCCCTAAACATAAAGATGGTCGGCCTTCTGTCTTTGTTTTAGTATAATTCATATCCACTTCTTTCAGTCATGATATTGATACAATGATAGAGGCAGGAGGCAAAGAAATTCTAGGCAGAAAAGGATAGTTCCCCAACAAAAGCCCACCCCCAAGACTAGAACCATGGCCCAAAGTGAGAACTGACATCCCTGTTTTCCTACTCAAATATTGCCTTTTCAAAACCACCAAAGGCCTCATGCCAGCACATCCTGTGCCTGTAAAAACCCCAGACCCAGCCAGTAGAGACAGGAGAAGCAGCTGGACATCAGAGACTATGGCTGGAGGTCGGAGAGAAGCAGCTTAGCTTCAGAGGGACAGCTTGACAGCAAAACTTTGGAGAAGAATCAAACTGGAGATAGCTGGACTTCAGGGGAACACTACCTTCCCATCCCATCCCCTTTTGAGCTCCCCTTCCCAATGAGAGCCACTTTTATCAGCAATAAAATCCCCCACATTTACCATGCTTTAATTCATTCATGTGATCTCATTTCTCTGGATGCTGGACAAGAGCTCAGGTGCCGCGAATGTGGATACAAAAGGCTATAACACTTGCCCTTTGCCCTCGCTGGAAGAAGGCAGCCACCTCACACAAAAAGGCAGAGGGCCCACTAAGCTGTTAACACTTAAGCCATCTGCAGATGGCAAAGCTAAAAGAGCACTGTAGCACGTCCTCTGGGGCTTCAGGGGTCACAGGCACCCCCTAGACACTGCTGCGGAGCCTACATGGAGTTCTCTCCTGCCGGTGCCCAAAAGTGCTCGCCCCGGCTCCTGCACCTGCTGACCCACGTGCTCCTACAAGGGGTTGAAAGCTGCAGGCTGGGTAAATGAGGCACCCCTACTGCAAGTCCCGTGAAGGGGTCAGGGAAATATGCTGCCTCAATATGATTATTTAATGTAAAGTGACATTTTACATTATTTGCCTTGAAATAAAATTATTTTTGAAGATGTGATACATATTTTTCTCTCATTTAAGAATTCTTCACACATTTCCATAAAGTACAGATTCTGGAGTTGTGAAATTGTGTGCATCATCCTAAAAGTGTAGTTTAGGATTCATGGAGAGGGAGAGAAGAGAGGAAAGGCTCAATGTCTTCAATTTGTAGATAATAAGATGATCTTTCTGGCGTCCCCATCACTTGATCCTGGAAAGATCAGTGAGGCTCCCTGCCTCTTATTGAGCTGCAACTTCTGTTTCTGCCTGTTAACTTTATCAATTCCCTCACAGGGAGCTTCATCAATGCCAGGATTTAATTATTTTGTTCTGTCTGGTAGAGATACATTAACAAATGAATCCCTTCTGGGACTGAAGGTTCTGTGAAATAAAGTTAGTTGTTACACAAACTTCTTGTAAATCATGAGAGGCAGCGTTGGGAGGCAGAGGAGGAAGGACAATTGTGACCGGTCTCGGCACATGAGAAAGGTCATCTCTCTGGAATAAGGCTTGACATTTGAGTTATCCCACCACATCCAGTCCTCTGCTGACCTTTCTTCCCCACCTTGGCACGTCTCTTTTCTTGCAATGAAGTATACGCTCTTTCCTTGTTATCCTGATCATTCCCCCATGTCAAACTACAAAGAAGATGGGCAAAGATCAGACATTTATTCTTATAGCTGTTTGACTACACATCTCTGTTAATGCTTTGGCATGCTATGTCCATGACATAATATAACATATGTGAAAGGAAAATAAATCTTGAAACCCCCAAATCACCAAGCCAAGGGAAAAGTTAAGCTAGGAACTACATGAGGCACACTTGCCTGCCATTTTATTCCTAAATAAGGCAGCTATAAAGATAGAAAAGCTACATACCTCCGTCACAATTTTCCCACATGGAAATTCCTTGTGGGCCTCAATATCTTCACCCTAAAACAGCTCTGTTGAATTTCACCCTGGCAATGTAAACTGATAGCTTATCTTCACAGGTGCTGGACAGAAAGTCATCCCTCTAAGGCTCACCTGAGACAAATGCATATCTGATGGCTTCCTCTGCCCTATTGTTACTGTAAAAATGCAGATTCACTAAGTCCAACTAAAACGTGTATTCAGTGAAAAGATAATGAAGGATTCAAAAGAAAGTAACCTTTTGTCTCTTATCTACCTGTGACCTGGAAGTCCCAATTCAAGTTTTCTTGCCTTTCTGGACCAAATCAATGTACATCTTACACATACTGATTGATGTCTCATGTCTACCTAAAATGTATAAAACCAAGCTGAGCCCCAACTACCTTGAGCACTTGTCATCAGGACTTACTGAGGCTGAGTCACGGGCACGTCCTTAACCTTGGCAAAATTAGCTTTCCAAATTGATTAAGACCTCTCTCAGATACCTTTGGGTTCACAAAAATAAGCTCAAAAAATTATTTACAGTGCTACCTGGATGGGTAGAAAGCAATGTAATTTATTTATTCTGGAATTAATTTGCTTTTCCTCTTATGTCCTAACCTGCTGGCTAGTAGAGAAAAACAAATCAACTCTCTCTTTGACGTGGGTTTAAACTCAGTGTCATTCAATGCTGTGAATAGTTTTTTGTTTGTTTGCAGTGTTGGGCAACATTTCTTGGAAAGAAATCTCAAGACTCTCTGTTTTCTGTCTCTTATTTCTCTCTCCAAGATGTGAAGGAGAGACTTTGGGCTCTTGGATATAAAGGAGAGATGGTTCATTGGGTGCCATGTTGGATTATCTTGGTCTTTGTCGTTGCCCTTTGTCTACCTGGGAGCTGTGTGCTATGCTAGACTTCTGAATTAATGCGTCTAACAGGTTCTGTTCACTGTCTTTCTCTGTGCTACATCTTGACTGATGCACCTTCACCGTGGGTGCCATTATGGGGACAGACCCTGACACTCTTCCTTGACCCTTGATCTCCATTCATTTGAACCAGGAACTCTCTGCTTACTTCTAGGATCCTGTGACTTTGCTTAGTCTTGTAAACCAAAACTAAAATCCTAAGTTCTCCAAACAACTCAACAGATCTTCTCTGGTCTCCGGGGTCCTCAGAGAAACCTGAAAAACTAAATACTTGGCCATGACAGGAATGGAGGTGGGACACAACTCATTATATCCCTCCCATTTGGAGTTTAGGCACAACAACTGACGGGTTCATGCTAAAATAAAATAGAAACAAGGCTGGGCACGGTGGCTCACACCTGTAATCCCAGCACTTTGGGAGGCCGAGATGGGCTGATCATGAGGTCAGGAGATCGAGACCATCCTGGCCCACAAGGTGAAACCCCGTCACTACTAAAAAAAATACAAAAATTAGCTGGGCATGGTGGTGCATGCCTGTAATTCCAGCTCCCCAGGAGGCTGAGACAGGAGAATTGCTTGAACAAGGGAGTCGGAAGTTGCAGTGAGCCGAGATCATGCCACTGCACTCCAGCCTGGTGACAGAGCGAGACTGTCTCAAATTAAAAAAAAAAAAAAAAAAAAATGAAAAATAAGCACAATGAGACTGACAAAGCAGACTCTTTGTGACAATAAGGTAGCAAATTATAAACAGGACCTAAGGCTGTGCCAGGCAAGCATTAAGTCTTGCATCCCTGCAGGTCACTCTGACCCAATGTATACTGGTTAACAGACTTCCTTATCTTAAACATTCCTTTCTGCTGACTCCAAATTTTTAGACAAAGCTTTACTCCTTGAGCCAATTGCAACTTAAATAATCTCTTGGCCAGGCAGGATAGCTCATGCCTGTAATCCCAGTACTTTGGGAGGCTGAGGAGGGAGAATCGCTTGAGCCAAGGAGTACCAGGCTGCAGTGAGCTATGATCACACCACCGCACTCCAGCCTGGGCCACAGAGCAAGACTCCCTGTCATTAAAAAAAATAAAATAAGAATCTCTGAACCCATCCATAACCTGCAAGGCCCTGCTTCAAGATATTCCAACTTTGTGAGCAAAACCAATGTATACCTTCCATGTACTGATAGCTGTCTTTATTTTTAACTCTTGACTCCCTAAAATACGTAAAGCCAAACTATAATCTGACCACCTTGGGAGGCCGAGATGGGCTGATCACGAGGTCAGGAGATCGAGACCATCCTGGCCCACATGGTGAAACCCCGTCACTACTAAAAAAAATACAAAAATTAGCTGGGCGTGGTGGTGCATGCCTGTAATTCCAGGTACGGAATTGGGTGCACTTTCTCAGGAGTTCCAGAAACTGGGTTCCTGGATGATGGTCACTCATTTGCTTCAGAATAAACTTCTTTAAAACATTTTACAAAGTCTAGTTTTTCTGTTAACAGTTTTAGCATACAGGTGAATTTTTATTAACCTCAGAACATGCAAGTGATATGAGGGGAGAGCCACACATCCTTTTAGGAGGTTGTTATTTTCAAAGGAGTTTCTGGCCAAGGGAGTCAGTGCAGGATGAAATCTAGCTTTACTGTGTTTACTAATTTTTGTTTCCCAGACTAGAGTTATGTCTGCCCAGAACACCGGATGCCTTTTTCTAATTCACACACAAGTTTATCGAGCTGTAGGGTTTCCTTGAAGTGGTGTTGTGTGATAATTGAGTAAGGATAAGACCAAGGTTAAAGGAAAACCTGTCCTTCAATATATCATTATATTAATATGCCCCTTCTTGGCACCTGGTATGTAGCTAGCATGTTATTAATCTCTCTGATTTATTTAGCATGGGAAGGGGAGAAAAAAATTGAGATCACATTGTTTTAGTCCTTTCGGAAATTTTATGTATATAAATATACATGTATATGAATATATAATATAACATATTATATATTATACATTATTATAAAATATTAGGTTTTTATATATATCTTCATATATACTATAATACATTTATATATAATATAAAATATAGTCACATATTTTATTATAGACATACATAATATATAATATGTACCTCATCATATATTATAGTATATATTATATAAACATTTTATTATAATATTTAATATATTATATATTCATATGCATATTAATGACATATATGAATAATGTATAAATTATATATCATTATATCTTATATGTAATATATAATATAATATTACATTATATAATAAATACAATGTTTACTATAATATACATTATATATTATATTAAATGATATATTTTTAATATAATATACAATTTATTATGAATTATATATTATATATATGAATTATATATATTCAATATTATAACATACTTACATTATTATACTTATACTGACATATTATAACATACTAACATATAATATTTAATACACTATATTAAATATTATAACTGTATTATAGTATTTAATATAGTCTATTATATTATTAATCTAATGTATGTTATATATACTTTATATATTAACATATTATTGTATTATTAATATATTATACATTTTAACATAAAATATGTATTGTTAGTAAACTATAAAGTATATATAATATATAATAAATCATATGCAATATAATTAGTAATTATATAATTAATATATTACACTAATTATATAATAATTATTATATATGATATCTAATACATAATTATATCACATCTATAACATATATGATCATATATATGAATATACATCATATATGTATATAACAAACCTAGATGGTGTAGCCTACCACACACCTAGTGTATAGGGTCTAGCCTAGTGCTCCTGGATTACAAACCTGTATAGCAGGTTACCATACTGAATACCGTAGGTGGCTGTAACAGAATGGTAAGTATTTGTGTATCTAAACATATCTAAACATAGAAAAGGTACAGCAAAAATTCAACATAAAAGATGAAGAATGGTACCGCTGTATAGGGCACTTACTATGAAGGAGCTTGCAGGACTGGAAGTTGCTCTGGGTGAGTCAGTGAATAAGTGGTGAGTGAATGTGAAGGCCTAGGACATTCCTGTACACTAGTGTAGACTTTACAAACACTGTACAATTAAGCTACACTAAATTTATACATTTTTTCTTTCTTCAGTACTAATTTAACTGCCCATCAGGTTCACCTTGCCCACTGACTAGACAGAGCCAATTTATCAAGACAAGCGAATGGCACAGAGAAAGAGTTATTCACACAGAGCTGGCTGTATGGGTGTAATAGTTCGTTTTCACGCTGCTATGAAGAAAGACCTGAGACTGGGTAATTTATAAAGGAAAGAAGCTTAATTGACTCACAGTTCTGCATGGCTCGGGATGCCTCAGGAAACTTAGAATCATGGTGGAAGGGGATAGAGAAGCAGGCACCTTCTTCACTGGCTGGCAGGAGAGAGTGAGAGTGCAGAGCAAAGAGGGGAAAAGCCCCTTATAAAACCATCAGATCTCATGAGAACTCACTCACTATCACGAGAACAGCACTGGGCAAGTGCCCCCATGATGTAATCACCTTCCATAAGGTCCCTCCCCCAACAGGTGGGGATTAGAATTCGGACTACAATTTAAGATGAGATTTGGCTGGGGACACAGAGCCAGACCATATCAATGGGAGACTGGAGTTTTATTATTATTCAAATCAGTCTTCCCAAGAATTCAGGGATCAGAGTTTTTAAGGATAATTTGGTGGGTGAAGGGCCAGGAAGTCAGGAGTGCTGATTGTTTGGGTTGGAGATGAAATCACAGGGAGTCAAAGCTGTCCTCTTGCACTAAGTCAGTTCTTGGGTGGGGGCCACAAGATCAGAGGAGCTAGTTTATCGAACTGAGTGGTGCCAGCTGATTCACTGAGCGCATGGTCTGCAAATCATCTCAAGCACAGAGCTTTGGTTTTAAATAGTAATGTGATCCCCGGGAGCAATTTGGGGAGTGTCAGAATCTTGAGCCTCCAGCTGCATGA
This sequence comes from Pongo pygmaeus, assembly GCF_028885625.2. Taxonomy (NCBI): domain Eukaryota; kingdom Metazoa; phylum Chordata; class Mammalia; order Primates; family Hominidae; genus Pongo; species Pongo pygmaeus. Next base: position 5,782,667 of record NC_072396.2, on the reverse strand, counting down.
CTCCTAAATCATAATTTCTAATATTGTGGCTAATTTGTTAATCCTACAAAGGCAGTCCAGTCTCCAGGCAGGAAGGAGTTTGGTTTGGGAAAGGGCTGTTATTGCCTTTGTTTCAAAGTTAAACTGTAAATCAAGTTTGGCCTATGCTCAGGAATGAACAAGGACAGCTTGGTGGTTAGAAGCAAAATGGAGTTGGTTAGGTCAGATCTCTATCACTGTAATAATTCTCAGTTATAGTTTGCAATGGTGGTTTCCCTAACTTAACATTAGTTTACTGCAACTATTTTTTACTTTAAACTTTTTAATTTTTAAAAAATCTGTTTGAGTCTCATCATAACACTTAGTTTAAGACCCAAACACGTTGTGCAGCTGTACAAAAATAGATTCTTTATATCCTTATTCTATAAGCCTTTTTCTATTTTTAAAATTTATTATTATTACTATATTTTCTTTTCCAACCTTTTTTAAAAAACTAAGACACGAACACACACATTAGCCTAGCTAGACACACAGGATGAGGGTTATCAATATCACTATATTCCACCTCCACATCTTGTTCCACTGGAAGGTCTACAGGGGCGATAACATGCATGGAGCTGTCCTCTCCCGTGATAATGATGCCTTCTTCTGGATACCTCCTGGAGCACCTGCCTGAGGAACTTCTTGAGGAATAGGTTTGTCTGCACTACAAACACAACACTCATGTGTTTCACTACAATGTTAAGATGGCTACAATGTCATTAGGCAAAGGGACTTTTTCAGCTCTATTATAATCTCATGGGACCACCATCCTATATGCGGTTGACCATTGACTGAAACCTCATTATATGGCCCATGACTACATCTATATCTCTCTCTAATCTACATATCATCTCCAAAAATAGAAGCATCATAGGTTACTCAAATTGCCCTGAGAAGTCTGCCTTTTTCTCTACATTGTCTGGATAGTCCAAGTTATTTTACGAAATGCAGACAAGAATATAAGATATTTACCTCTAACCATCTGCTAAGCTCAATCTTGAGTTGTGCTTGAATTTTGACCTTCAATGAGTCTTGGCTTCATTGGGATGCAGCCAGCAACCACATGACAACTACAATTGTCATATTTAAAGGATATCTGTTAGTGTATCTCTTAAACTGTTTGAGTCAGGAGGGATTTGAATCCGTTCAACATTTTATCTTCCTTTAAGGCTTACAGGTAGACCAAAATAAGAAACATTTATGGCAGACAATTTATTTCAAGACAAATTAAATTTAGTTTAGCTTTCTTTTTCCCTTTGATTTTAGGCAAATCCTTCTTTTTTATGAGAGTTTAAACTACTTTATTTAAATTTTTGTTGATTTAAAAATATATATTCTTACTAAAACATGCACCTCAAAGGTGGTTATGCACCTGTATAATACACTGGCAGCACATATATGCATAGTAACATATTTTGAAAAATATTTTCTATTTTCTACAATCATAACCTTGTTGACAGGTTTTAAATTTTGGAAGCAGATCTTGAAGTTTTAGTTAACAGAATACAGATGAAATGTCAGAGATTTTCAAGGACATAGCTCGCCCATACATTTTTCCTTAGGGATAAAAAGAAAAAGACATAAGAAGTCAACATTAATCAAACTAAACCTTCTGAATTCTGAACAATTCTGACACACATTTATCTATTTTCCACTGAAAATGCATTCAAAGTACCATCTCTATATAAATCTTTAAACATTAATTTTGCTTCGCTTATAGAATAAATTTCATTTTATTTTCCTTGCTTGTGCATGTTTTATGGACCTCCGTGGAGTCTACCTTAAAATGTTGTTTGTGGAGTTTTAGTAAGAAAAGTAAGCAACAATGAGGAAGGGGGCCCAGGTCAGGGGAGAACAATTGTTGTGAGAGACTCTAATCACAGACAAACAGCTGGCACAACATCCTGCTCCCAAATGCCTTGCTCTGCACGTAGCCCCAGGGGCACAAACTTGTTCTGCACACAGTCCCCTTCAGCACGACTCTATAAAACTTCCCTCTAGCTTCTGCCTCTTTGCAGACAGCTTTCTTGCAACATATTTTCATGCTTTCTCGAATATATCTGCCTTCTTTACCCACAACTGTCTCAGTAAATTTTTTTACCACCAGCGATGCTGGCCCCAGCCAGTGCATCCATGACACTATTTTCAAAGATAAAAACACAAAATAATAACAAAATATCTACTTTAGTATTTAATCAGAAACTGTGGCCTCACATAAGATGATGAGCATATTTCAATCAAAACTATTGGCCGGATGCAGCAGCTCATGCCAACACTTGGGAGGCCGAGATGGGGGAATCACTTGAGCTCAGGAGTTGAAGACCAGCCTAGGCAACATGGTAAGACACCATTTCTATTTTTAAATAAAGAAAAGAAAAGATTATTTAACAAAATATTGACCCAAGTTGTGATCTTTATTCAGAAAAAAAGTTGTGTTAGAATATTGTTTTTTCTGATTTTTTTCATGAAATATATATTTCTCCAATATATTTCAAGTTTTCCACAATAAACATATTGTCTTAGCAGTCAGAAGAAAAACCCACACTTTGTATTCTTTGTTGTTTTGAGAAAGTGGATAAACTGGTATACATTATACAGTCATTCCTTGGTATTTACAGGGAATTGGTTCCAGGACTCCTACCGATACCAGAATTCATGGGTGCTCAAGGACCTGATATAAAATGGCATCTTAGTTGCACATAACCTATACGCATGCTTTCCTATACTTTAAATCCTCTCTAGATGATTTATAATACTTAATAAAATATAAATGCTATGTTATATACTGCATTGTTTTGTGATTTATATTTTTATTGTATTGTTATTTTTTATTGTTTATTTATTTTTCCCAAATATATTTGATCCTCCATTGAATTCTTGGATGTGGAAGCAACGGATGGAAAGCACTGACTATATATGTATATCCGTATATCCGAACGTGAGTGTGTGTACATGCTTGCATGTGTTTGCATGTGTTTTTTCTTTAATTCAGATTCATCTCTTATCTGCAAGTAACACAGGTGACAACCTTTTTTTTTTTTTTTTTTGAGACAGGGTCTCACTCTGTTGCCCACGCTGGAGTGCACTGGTCTGATCTTGGCTCACTGTAACCTCTGCCTCCTGGGTTCAAGTGATTCTCCCACCTCAGCCTCCTGAGTAGCTGGGACTACAGGTATGTGCCACCACGCTTGGCTAATTTTTATATTTTTTGGTAGAGACGGTATTTCACCATGTTGGCCAGGCTGGTATTAAACTCCTGACCTTATGTGATCCCCTGTGCCTTGGCCTCCCAAAGTGCTGAGATTACAAGCGTGAGCCACCATGCCCAACATACAAGTAACAATATTTATAGATTCATAATTGTAAAACAAGCATGCCATCTTTCCTTTATTATACGCCCATGGGAAATCATTCCCACCAAATTGACAATTTCATAGCAACTTGCTTTTTAACACTGTTGGGTGAGACCAGAAAAACCTTTAGTCTAGGGCCAAACTACTGAAACAATACTCTTCTAGCCTGCTGCCCAGGCTAGATTGCAGTAGCACAAATCAATGTTTATGGCAGCCTCAAACTCTTGGGCTCTAGCAATCCTCCTGCTTCAGCCTCCCAAGTACCTGAGACTACATGCATGCACCATCATGCCCAGCCTGATATTTTTATTTTTATTTTGGTAAAGACTGGGTCTTATTATGTTTCCCAGGCTGACCTTGAACCCCTGGTCTCAAGTGATCCTCCTACCTCAGCATCCCAAAGTGCTGGAATTACAGGCATAAGCCACCATGCCCAGCCTGAAGCAATACTCTTGAATATATTCTGTGTTCGTGTCCTGTCTGTTAGGTGGTCTTTCTGTTTTCAACCGTTGGGAGTTAAAGTACGCACTTTCCTTTATAATGTGTAGGAAATGTGTTTTTCTCTGTCTACTACTAAACAGATCAATAGACCGTTGATCAACACATATTTAAATCATATGGGCCTACTTATACTCAGATTTTTAAAAATAAAATTTACACCAAGTATGTCTGCCTCTCTTGCCTCCTCTTCCACCCTCTGTTTCTCTTCTGCCTCTGCCACCCCAAGGCCAACCCTTCCTCCTCCTCAGCCTACTCAATGTGAAGATGACAAGGATGAAGACCTTTATGATGACCCCTTTCCCAAAAAGGTAGAATTTGCAAAGGGTGTACCTAATCAAACATTAGTAGTATGTATAGTCAATCACGTTGAGATAAATGAGTTCAATAAATAGAAGCAGACCAAAAAATGACATAGATAGTAGAATTAGTAGAAAAGAGTATTAAGCAATCCATTATAAATTTCCATGATGAAGAAAGTGGCCCAAATTATCAACATCATAAAAAGAGCCCAGAAAAATGTAAAAATTAAATTAGGCTTCTAGAGTTAGAAGATGCAATGTCTGAGATAAAGATTATATTAGGTGAGATTAATAGCATATTAGACACAGCAAAATAAAAGATTAGTGAAATTGAAAACTCAGCTGATGAAATTATCCAAATAAAACATCAAGATTAAAATGATGAATAAAAAAGAAGACAGAGATCTAGGGAACTGTGCGACAACCTCAACCAAAATATTACACAGATAACTGGAATCAGAAATGGTGGGAAAAAACATATTTAAAGAAATAATGCCAAAATTTTTCCAAATTTAGTGAAGCTCATAAACTCACAGATCCATAGAGTACCAATGAATATGAAACAGAAAAAAAATTTTAACACAAAAGCAAGTCATATCATAATAAAAATCAAAGTACTATAAACTCATAATAAGGAGAAATTTTTAAAAAGTGTTGGCTTAAAAATTGTCTACAGAGGAATACAGATAACCACAATGTTCTCATCATATAAAATGCAAGACACGAGACAATTTTCAGAGGAAATCTTAAAGAAACACAAGAGAATAATAGCCTAGAATACTAAACTGATTAAAAATATCACTCAAAACTAAAATTGAAATAAAAACTTTAAAAAACACACAAAAACTGAAAAAGTAAACACCCACAGACCAGTACAACAAGAAATGTCAAAGAAAGTCATTTAAGCAACAGGATAATTTTAACAGATAGAAATGTAGATTTACACAATTGAATCAAAAACTCCAGGGATGCCACATAAGACAGTAAGATATAAAAGGAATGTGTGTTTTCTAAAAACTCTATTTAAAAGGTAATTGGCAAATGTCTTAGTCTGCTAGGGCTGCCATAACAAAATACTCTAGATTTAGTGACACGAGCAATGAAAATCTATTTTCTGGCCAGGCATGGTGGCTCACACTTGTAATCCCAGCACTTTGGGAGGCCAAAGCAGGTGGATTGCATGAACTCAGGAGTTCAAGACCAGTCCAGGCAACATGGTGAAATCCCATCTCCACCAAAAATACAAAAATTAGCCGGGCATGGTGGCATGTGCCTGTAGTCCCAGCTACTCAGGAGACTGAGGTGGGGGGATGGCCTGAGGCTGATGTTGCAGTGAGCTGAGATCACACCACTGCACTCTAGCCTGGGCAACACAGCCAGACTCTTCCTCAAAAAAAAAAAGAAAAGAAAAATACAGATCTTTTTTTTTTTTTTCCTCAAAGTTCTGGAGTCTGGAAGCTCATAATCAGGGTTAACAGCATGGTCACCTTCTGGTGAGGGCTCTCTTCCTGGGTTGCCGATGGCCACTTTTGGCTGTGTCCTCACTTGGCAGCCAGAGAGAGAGTATGCTCCATGGTCCATTTCTTTTCTTATAAAGATATAAATCCCTCATGACCTCACCTAATTCTATTCACCTCCTAAAGCCTTCATCTCCAAACACTATCATATTGGGAGTTAGGGCTTCGATATATGAATTTGTGAGGGGACATGAACTTTCAGTTACATCATGTTACATGTTAATCCTAGTACCAATAATAAAATGGAAAGTAAATTATCTTAATGCTTCAATTAGGCCAGGCACTGTGGCTCACACCTCTAATCCAAGTTCTTTGGGAGGCTGAGGTGGGAGGATCGCTGGAGCTCAGGAGTTCAAGACCAGCCTGGACAATTTAATGAGAGCCCATCTCTCAAAAAAAAAAAAAAAAAAAAAAAAAAAGATTAGCCAGGCTTGGAGGTGGATGCCTATAATCCCAGCTACTTGGGATGCTGAAGTGGGAGGATTGCTTGAGACCAGGAAGTCAAGGTTTCAGTGTATTTTAACAGGTAGCTATGCCATTTACACACACTATGCAGATCCCAGCTGACTTTGGGGAACTATGATTCTTGTGTTCTTGGTTCCTGTGCTGCCCAAGAGCTACTCTCAAAACCTGGGCACTATTTCACACTGTAATTCAGTTCCCCAGCGTGCTCTTATAGTTAAAACCAATATCAAACAATATCCTGCTGATAAGAAATTAAAGCAAGGAAAGCAAAAAATCTTCTTTCAATCTCATTTTCATAATCCTGTCCTGTTACACTCACTGTAGTTATTGCCCTGAAACTTACTTTCCCGCCGAACAAAATATCTTGAGGACATGTCATATCTGAACGTGTAAGTCTACATTGTCTAAATAGCTGTAGATCATCAGAGAGCAGAAATATGCTATGCATCTGTGTGACTCTTTCCGTAGAGTTTACCACTTGGGACATCTCCAAATTCCTGCAAGTACAATGTTGCAATGATGTTTCTAGTTGGTGCCTCATTATGAACATAACCTATTGAAATGATATATATATGTCATTTCATAGATATATAAATTTCATAGATATATAAATGTGCCCACATTGATCACTGGCCTTACTATGCTCACATCATGTGAAAGAGATGGAGTAATTGACTACATAAGAAATATTTGTAGGGACAGGAAGCAGAGAAATTCTGGGCAGAAGAGGGTGGGTCCCCAGTGAGGGCCTCACCCTCAAGCGGAAAAGCCTAATACCACAACCCAAAGTAAAACTGACATCCCTGTTTTTCCACTCAAATATTGTTTTTTCCAAAACCACCCATGCTCATCCTGCCTTCCTCCAGTGCTCATAAGGATCCCAGGCTCAGCAAGCAGTGAGAGGAGAAGAGGAGAAGTAGCTGGACATCAGAGACTATGGTTGGACATTGGAGAGATGCGGCTTGACTTCGGAGGGACTGCTTGACAATGTAGCTTCGGAGAGGAGTCGAGCTGTCCCCAGGGAAAGATTACCTTCCAACTCCATCCCCTTTTCAGTTCCCCTTCCTGCTGAGAGCCACTTTCATTGGCAATAAAATCCCCACTTTTACCACCTTCAATTCATTCGTGTAACCTCATTCCTCCTGGACTCGGGACAGGAACTCAGATGCCAAGAGTGTACGTGCAAAAGGCTGTCACACTGACCCTCCAGTGAGCTGTTAACACTTAAGCCATCCACAGATGGCAAAGCTACAAAAGAGCACTGTTAAAAGTGTTAACTTCCTCTGGGGCTTCAGAAGTCATGGGTGAGGGGTGCAGCACAGCAGGTCCAGTGAGTGGAATTCACCCCTGCCAGTGCCCATGTACTCCAGTTTCCACCCGTGTAAGGGTCAGGGAAATATCCTGCTTCAATATCGTACTTGATAATATAAAATTTGTTGCTATTTGTATTCACCAAAGCTGAAGTTAAACAAAGCAATGTGTAATTCTAAATAATAAACACATACCTCCTCAATGATAACTCCCTTTGTTTAATTCTGCTTTTTATTAATTTTCCCAAGGTCCATTTTAATTTCACCATTCAATTTCCTCTTGCAGATTTCCTTGTACTTTCTTTTCAGACTCACAGAACTTCAAACTTCACCCACCTTCTACACACCCTCCTCCCTTGAAAGAGTGGGAAAAAACATAAATATATTTATGTAAACATTTAATAAAGAGTAAGGTTTCACTTAACCTAAATATGTTTATATAAACATAGTTATGTTTGTTCTTACTCCTTGAAGTTCTTTGAGGGTTCATAAAATAACTGATCTTTCTCCTAGTGAAGCAAGGAAATGTGTAACTCCTACCTGGATTTCTAATTATACAGACGGTAGAGATTTGAGGCACCCATGTCGGGGATGGGTAAAACTGATGGTAGCAGAAGGCAGACAAATCTCTAGGCAGACAGGGGAGGGTCCCTGGTGAAACCCCACCTTCAAACCAAAGACAGTTTAAAGCCTGAAAGCCAAAGCTATGAGTCTCAGTACATCCGCAGACCAGATTGAGAACCTCTCTTCCCGTTCGGCATGCTTTCCTCTGATGAACCCCCACTTTTCACTTGTACCTGCCCTACCCTAATTGGTTTTTACACTGTTGCCTTTTTTGCATACTCACAGACCAATCAGCACATACCCCCAATTCTGAGCCCATAAAAGCCCTGGACTAAGCCACGTTGGGAAAACCTCCCATCTTTGGATGGGAGAGGACTTTCCTGCCTTCAGTTAGGGGGACCACCCTCGGATCTCCTGCTCCTGGTCCGCTGAAAGCTGTTTCGTCACTCAGTAAAACGCTCTGAGTTGCTCGCTCTTCAATTGTCAGCGTATCCACATTGTTCTCAGATGCAGGAGAAGAACTCAGGACCCAGCTGAACATGGGCAGGAAGAAGGCTGTAACACTGTGGCCCTCTGCCCTCCACCAGCGGAGGGTAGCCGCCCTATGCGACGGAAGCAGCAGGGGGACCAAACTAGCCTTGGGGTCATAGGCCAGAGCAGGGCGAGGGGCTGACCAAGCTGTTAACACACTACTGTCCATCAGGCTGTAGACAGCGAGACTAAAAGAACTAATCAGAGCACTGTAATACACGCCCCCCCACCCCACCCTGGGGCTTCCAGGTCATTGGCAACCCTGCCCGGGTGTCACTGTGTTCCCCTCAGGGAGACTCACCTGGAGCCCACCTCTGTGCTGGCATTTGGAGCAGTGGACCAGACCCTGCCCTTGCTTGCTCACACACCTCCCACTGGGGCTGAGTGCGCAGTCTCAGTGGCTGTGGGACCCACGCCGGAGTAGTCAAGGCATCTCCTAAGGCAGACCTGGATTCAAGCGAGGCTCGTGAGGGGCATTGTCAGCTGGAAGTCTCCAGCCTGCAGTTTGACCAGGAGAAATCCTGCATCAAGATGATTTGGTTTGAGAGCTGCTTTGGTGAAAAAACTATAGTTTGTGAATAAACTTTTAGACAAAACACCTCATACATGGGCTGACCGTGGAAGAGAATGCTATAAATCTAGAGATCATCGTAGGAAATCTTGCTCAATGGTGGCACCTGTTGCATCACAGAGCTCCTACCACCTTGAAAAAGAAGATGAGCAGCTGGCAAAGTCCTTTCTCAAACTCTACTCGACAATTAATCGTGGAACTCTAGCCTTGGGAGAATTGTTGACTCTTGATCAGATCCCCAGTTCTCCAAAGAATATAATTTCTTCTTTCTCTCACCCTCCCATATATAATTTCAGACATATGTAGATAGTCAGCATAAACTTCTTGGTCACATTACGTCATGGGTAGCCAGTTAGAGAGAGAGCAGCTTTTTACAGATACACCTTGGTGGCCCCTGGAAAAATAATTTTATTCCCTCTTCTGATAATTCTACAAAACTATCATCAACCTAATTTTTATAAATCTAGGTCTAATGTTTTCCACCATTCTGATGAATCCATGTTTATTTCATATTATGTCATAAAAATATCCAAGGAAAGGAAAATTCAGAGTAAAGGCATGTGTGTGATATTCAAATCATCTCACCAACATGCTGGAGTTGTTCCCCTTTAGAAATAATTACTTTGTGGAGACAGCCTCCAGGGACTTCTTTTCTACCATAAAGCAAAACATAGATTTTAGAAAAGAGGCCTGAAGGTGGCTTTCGGCATCATAATTAACTTTCACATGTGTTGTTTGAGTTTTTTAAGTCATTAAACCCTATTTTGATTCGATCTCTTCTGCAATCTATATTTCATACTATTCTTTTTTTGTGATATGTATTGAAACAATGTTATTGCCACTGTTTTAATTCAGCACAGCATAAATAACACTGTGATGTGTATTGTAAACACTGAAAAACTAGAATGTATGTTTCAGAATCACTAGATGTGAACTGATGATTGCTCAGATGCAAATAAGAAACAAATAGAAGAAATACTGTGAATTTTGTTGAGGGAGAAAGCAATAAGATAATTCCAAAAGAGAGTAGTGCCAATCTACTTATCTATGACTAAAGTAGAAGACTTAGTGGGTCTATTCAAAGACAAAATGGTGAGGTTACTGAAGTTACGTTTTAGTCGTTGCAAGCATGTATTTACTGCCCATCTCTCATCTTTCCCGACCCCTTTGTTCTGTAGCAAAATCTGCATAGACTGTGGTATTTGCCATTCTTTTGTTAAATTGACACCATAAGTAAATGATTTATATCCCTTGCTAACTGAACAATGATTGTAGAAGCTACACTTATTATGCACTTCATGTAGTCAGAATCTCTATTACCCACCTCCACATAAATGCCCATCTCCTGCTAATTATGCCCTTGAATAATCTCCTCCCTTCCTATGTGGGCTGGAGCTAGTACCCTAATTCCAAGCAACAGGTTACAGCCAGAGTCATAAGTTGCACACAATTAGGCATGAATGATAATGAGATTTTGTGTAACATAGAATATTGCAATGTTTGTTTTGCTGGACTCTTGCTTGTATCAAGAAACCATGGATGGCGTCTGGAGGTGAGGGTGTATTTTCTTATAAAATTCTCTCGCATCCAATCTGTGGACTTAACCATCTCATACTTAAGGACGTTAAAATATATGAAGTAGCAATTGGTAAAATTAATGAGGAGATGTAGAAAAAAACCAAAGCCATATTTTCAGATTTAACACACCTTTTCTTGTGATTTTGGATCCATAGTATTTTTAAAAGTAAAGATATTAAGGCTCTAAAACACATAATGCACACAATCTAATGGACATATGTAGAAACCTACACCCATCAATTAGAAAATACACATGAGTTCAAACACGCCTAAAACAAATGTTAGTGTGTAGAGAAAATATATGTTTCAACATGATTTGGGCTTTCTGGGCAAAGTTTACTGGGATGTGAGTTGAAGGACAAGCTTTGGAAGTTAAAACATAACTGAATTTTAAATATGGCTTCTAAAGGAGTCAAACTCATAGACGCTGAGAATACAATAGCAGTTGCCAGGTGCTGGGGAAGGAAGAAATGGGAAGTTGTTATTCAATGAGTGTCAAGTTTCAGTTCTGCTAAATGCATAAATTTTAGAAGTCTGCTGTACAACACTTTGCCTATAGTGAACACTATGATGAAACACACTTCGAAATGTGTTGAGTGTAAGTTGCATGGTAAATGTTTCTGTTCCCGGACCAAACCAAGGGTCGGGCTGCTTATTCTTGCGGCCCAATAATGAGATGCAGATGAACTGGGAGGAAGGGAGTTTATTTCTGTAATCGGGTACAGGGAGAAGGCTGGGAAAATATCACCAGACCAACTCAAAATTACAAAGTTTTCCAGAACTTCTATACCTTCTAAGCTATATGTCTACGTGTAAGTGTGCATTCATCTGAAGACATTAGTGATTAACTTCTTCTAATCTACAACTAAGATCTGAGTTCTGAAGACCTTCCTCTGGAGACTCAGTAAATTGACTTAATCTAGATGGGTTCAAGTGCCTGGGGTAATTACCCTTATCTTGTCTCCTGCTAAATCGTAGAGGTTTGGGGAGTTCATTCAGACCCCCAATAAAAACTTATTTAATCCTAAAAGGGTCCTGTTAAGAATTCCTTCATTATCTTGTCACACTTCAAGATCCAGGAGAGGCCTGGGCAAAACTCTTGGTGGGCTTTTGTTATATTCCAGACTTTGTATAAGGGCACTGGATTTTTCAGCTTTTAATATTTAACTTCACCACTCGGTCAGTACTGAAACAGTTGTTATGGAGGCCTGCCTGTTCAGCTGTTAGTGAGACCTGGCCTGCTACATTTCTACCAAAGAACAAACAAACCAACAAAAAACAAAGAGACGCAAGGGAACTTTGGGGGATGTAGTGTATCTCTATTATCTTAACTGTAGCAATGGCATCATCGGTGTTTTTATATACTCAAACTTATCAAATCATACACATTAAATTTGTATATATCAATTATACTTCAATGAATCTGTTAACAAATTTAAAAGATGACTGAGGACACAGTGAGTATTCAGGAGTGATTTTCTTGCCTGAAAATATGTGTTCCTATCACCACCAGATTTGATGATTCACTGTGAGAACTCGTCATGCAGTTCTATTCATAGCTATGATTTATCACAGCAAATGGCAGAACACAAAATCAGCCAAAAGAAAAGATGCTTACAACTATTCACAATAGCAAAATCACAGAACCAACCTAAATGCCCATCAACAGTAGACTGGATAAAGAAAATGTGTTGCATATACACACACTGTGGAAAACTATGCAGCCATAAAAAAGAATAAGATCATGTTCTTTGCAGCAACATGGATGGAGCTGGGGGCTGTAATCCTAAGCAAACTAACACAGTAACAGAAATCCAAATACTGCATGCTATCACTTATAAGTGGGAGCGAAACATTTTTGTAATTTTAGATTCATAATTTAAAACAAAACAGTAAAGTTGAGAACACATGGACACAAAGATGGGAACATCCGATGCTGGGGCCTACTTGAGGGTGGAAGGTGAAAGAAGGGAGAAAAACAAAAACAAACAAACAAAAACAACTTATGGGGTACTATGCTTATCACCTTAGTGAGGCAGTAATCGGTACACCAAACCCCCACAACATGCAATTTACCTATGGAACAAACCTGCACATGTACCCTGAACCCTTAAAATAGAAGTTAAAAAATTAAAAACAAAAATTAACAATTTAAAATTAAAAAAATTTTTAAAAGATACATGCTTCACTGCACCAGAGAAAATTAGGTGCAAGCTTCCCAGAGTCCTCTCTGTAGATGTGCTAACTTTTTCTGGTATTGAATTTTGACAACACATGCAAAAATGTTGTCTATCAAGGAAGCTCATAAGGGATCAGTGCCCGAAGCTCTTTTCAGTGTCTGATTGTATAGGTACCTTCTACCTAGCACATCCCAAAATTCCAGACTCCCAGAAGGAAATCAGGTACCCAATGTGAACCACATTGTGTGTACTAACTCTTGAGGCATCATGAGCCACTCTTATCACTTAGGAAAGAGCGAGAACATACCTGAAATCTAAGTTTTCAGGAGCCAACTAAAGACTTACCTTGCAAGCTGACTTTCTGAGGCCATGTCTCCACCATGATATCTCTCCATGATATCTCACCATGATATCTCTCACCATGATACCTCACCATGATATCTCTCCAATATCTCTCCATCATGATAAAAAGGTATACAAGGTACAACCTTCTCAGATATCAAAAATGACTGTCAAGTTGAGCTGTGAATTAGTGGATTAGAAACACGCAATGAGGAGAATGGAACATCCTAATTCCTGGCCACAATATTGCTTGCAAGATGGGATGAGATCCAACATGAGATGAATTTCAATACAGTATGGTTCTCACTTTCGGTACTTACTGAAGTTTTTGATGACCCTTGCCCGGTAGAAATCCAAGACAAGTTTATACAATGTCTTTTCAGATTTTGCCATAAACAACAATAAAAATAACCCTCCAGAACCCCAAACAAAGTAAAGCTAAGAAGCATGAAGAACCCTGCGAGGAAGTTCAGCCCTTGCGTTGACTCACCCATCAAAATGATGTAAAATTGAACTGTTAGCCTGGGGTGATGCCAAAAAAAAAAAAATGCAGTTGCTTTTTGGCATTAGTCTTCTCCGTAAACAAGGTACGATGACAAAGAAAACAGACAGAATGGGGGGGAAATGGATATCACCCTGGAAATTGGGATCCACACAAAAGAAATAAATTGAGCACCTTTCTTCAAGGTAGATGTGCTTTTCTTGCACTTAGGCACTGCTGGATTTATCCATCAGTAACAGGTTCCTGCTCCCCTCTGGCCCCGGGGGAAAGAAAAATGTTGACTTTCAAAGGCTTCGAACAAGGTCAGGCTGGAAATATAAATATCTGGAGTTCATTTTGAATATTTATCATCCCATATTCCATATTATTTATAGCTCCAATCAAGATACCAATAGGAGTTCTGTAAATTCCTCTTAGAGAGACTGCATGCCCCACCTACCACCCCGCAAGGCCCTAAAAGATCATAGAAAAAGAAAAATGACTCTCTTCACAATAAGAATCAGTCAATGACAATGAGACTTAATAATTTCTATTAGTTTTTTAGGGGCAGAATTTCCGTCTGAAAGCATGCAAATGAAGAAACTTGAAAATTGAATTTACTCAAAAAATTCCTCTCTTAAGGAGACTAAATCAAAAGACGTAGACTCTGAGAACTGTCCTGTTGAGATTATTTCTAGTCTCAATCACAAGGTTGTGTAATGAAGTATTTGACTGTTTTCCAGGTTTATGTTTTCTTATTAATAAGGCTCACCTCGGCACTGATGGCTTGCCACCCGCGTAGTAAGTTTTCCAGATATTTCCATGTGCAGAAACTGTCCCTATTAGATGTTAAAATAAATATTTATGGCTTCATGTGTTGTAAATGCACACAGCAAATTCTCAAATTTGAAATCTATATGGTATTTCTTGAAATGTAATCTAATTATTTTAAGAAGTTGAACTTTTCAATATGACTAGTTTTGCAGTGTACTCATATGCAGTGGTCAATATTGAGTGTCAACTTGATTGGATTGAAGGAGGCAAAGTATTGTTCTTGGGTGTTTCTGTGAGGGTGTTGTCAAAGGAGATTAACATTTGAGTCAGTGGGCTGGGAGAGGCAGACCCACCCTCAATCTGGGTGGGCACCATCTAATTGGTTGCCTGCCTGGCCAGAATAAATAGCAGGCAGAAGAACGTGAAAAGACTAGACTAGTTAAGTCTTCTGGTGTCCATCTTTCTCCCATGCAGGAGGCTTCCTACCCTTGAACATTGGACTCCAAGTTCTTCAGCTTTGGGACTGTTGGACCTTCGACCACAGACTGAAGGCTGCGCTGCCGGCTTCACTACTTTTGATGTTTTGGGACTCCGACTGGCTTCCTTCTTCCTCAGCTTGCAGGCAGCCTATTGCGGGACCTCACCTTGTGATTGTGTGAGGAAATACTGTTTAATAAACTCTTTAGATATACATCTGTCTTATTAGTTCTGTCCCTCTAGAGAACCGTGACTAACACAACATGAATAAAAATTTCCTTCAATTGGGTATTTTGAAAACTTTGATCCAAAATTTGGGATAATATTTAACCATGCTTTCACTAATGCCTAGTTTTTTGTTGTTGTTGCTGTTCTGTTTAATGTATACCTTGACATCCAGCAGTTGAGATCAAGCACCCTTTGGAGTTAGAATAAAATATAGAATTCTCTAGCAATGTTAGTCAATTGCTTAATGCTTCTCACAAGAAATAATGTGTTTTGTAATGAATTTAAAACTTTTATATCTAAGTTTTGACTTGAACATGTAGTGTTCAAGAAAACAAATGTGTTTAGTAGCATTATGAATTACAAAACTATGATACAGAATATAGCAGTTATATTTCCCATGAAATCAGTATTAACACATAATCTTATTTTAAATGCCTTGCAGGGATTGGTCCCTGTTTTGCTTTTGGTTTTTATGAGTCTCTATTTATTTTTATTGAACCCAATGTTGTAAGAAATATTTCAAAATTTTCATTTTATATAGACTTTAGTTTTATAGCATGGAATTACTTGTTTGAGATGTAACATTTTGCTTTTAGACTGGGTGCTTTAGAATGGTTAATCCATAAGCAAATACACTTCTCATAGAATTATGTGCATGTTACAAACACAATTTTGACAGCAATTTTATAAAATCTATTTGTAATCACAGGATCCTGACCTTCACACATATTCTAAATGGTGAGTGTGTGTGTGTGTTTCAAGGTCATTCCAAAGGCCTTCATTGTCAAGAGCATCATTACATAAGGAGTAGGAATTGTGATAAATAGACTCTTTTCTAAATTGATTTGGCAGTAAAAATTCACCAGTGAGTTAATTTGGGAGCACATGTAGTAATTCTGTATTACAGCTGGTTTGCCTTGAAACAGGTGTAAGGGAAAACACATTAATAAACTTGGGTTATATGGCGATGTTCTGGTATATAGAGAATCCTCAAAATTAAAAAGTAGTTACCCTTATTGATAAAAATGACACAGCAACTAATGACGTGTGAACATGCACACACACATGTGATCATAATATAACATTATATATAACATATAAAATAATATATAACATAAAACATAATATATGACATATAACATATATAATATAAATTATACATATTATATATAAATATTTATAATATATATTATGTTATGTACTGTATTTTATAATATATAATACATATCGTGTCATAATATATACTATATAATATATTTTATATATTATAAATACATATTAACATACTGTATAATATATAATACTATAAATATATAATATATAAGTATATAATAAATGATATGGTAACATATGATATATTAACATGCTGTATAGCATATGATATGTTTTATATATGTTGCTATATATTATATATACTATTTAATAACATGAAATATATTATATATATGAAATACATTATATTATATAGTATAGACAATATATGACAACATATATAATATATATCACATTATATTATATAGCATACATATCATATGCTGTTATTTATTGTATACTTATGGATTTATAATATATAATATATAATCATGTTATTATATATAACTTATAATATAACATATGAAATATATTATATAACATATGTTATATATTATATATGCAATATATAATGTATATAACACGTTATAGGTAATATATAATGATATATAATCATATGTAATTATATATACCATATAACACACGAAATATGTTATATATTACTGTATCTCTTCTCATAGAATTATGTGCATGTCACAAACACAATTTTGACAGCAGTTTTATAAAATCTATTACTATATTACTATATGTAATATATATTTCATCTATATTACTATATGTAATATATATTTCATCTATATTACTATATGTAATATATATTTCATCTATATTACTATATGTAATATATATTTCATCTATATTACATAGTGTATATACACATATATACACAGTGTTATATATAACAGGCTTATATATTGTATATACAATAATTACATTGTTATATATAGCATATATGTTATATATAATAATAATATGCTATCATTAAGCTTATATATAACAACACATGAAGTATATATTATTATGTATTATATAATCTGTTATAGGTTATATAAGATATATGTTATAGGCTATATATAATATGTCATATGCTACATATATAATATATAACATATATATAAATAAACACTAAAGATGAGGTGTGCCCAATATTTTATTTTAGTAAAACACATTTAAGAGTAATTGATTCAATTATATTAACTGTAATTTCATTTAAAATGTCCTTTTCACACCAGTCCTTGGATTGGTAATTGTCAGAAATAAAAGAGTTCGATGTTAGGTAGAGACGTTCACTTCACAGTGGGAAGAGCAATATCTTTGTACTCTTTTTTAATATTCACTTTTCTAATTTGTTGAACATCCTGGCTTGTGTTTCATATTTATTGATATGCATCACTATTTGATTTGTCCCTGTCATATTTTGATCTATGAAGATACAGAAGATAATCTCTTGAGTTTTTGCATGGGCTACTCATACACCTTAAAAGCAAAGCCACCAGTTTTTAAAAATGAATCCTTAACACAGCAGAAGCAAAAAAAAAGGGAGAAACAAAGTGATCTCAAACAAATAAGAAATATGAAGAAAAACAACTTTCATTAGGCTTAGGCATCATAATTTTTATTCTAGGATTTTTTAGCATCTGATAATATTTTTTACTCTCTTGGTAAGCAACCCAACTACACTCTACAAAATTCAGCAATGCCCGAGGATATAAGTATATAAAGCAGCACTTAGCTCTATGGAATTTGTTTTGTCCCAATTATCTTAAATTGACACTAAGACCATACTTTAAAGTTGGTCTACATTGGGGAAATCTTTAAGCACTGACATGTGAAAAATCTTTAACCTATGAATGCCTGTACTCTTGCAAATGAAGAAGTGCATTTTCATTACAAAGTGTACTTCTTATCACCCCTGAATTACACAATCTGATTTCACAACGGAACTGTTTGTACAAGCTCGTGCCTTTTCCTGAAATACTCTTCCTCCTCTTGACTATAAAGCTAATTTTGACTTGGTCTTTTGTAATAGAGTGTATATTTTATTTCCTTAATGAAGACTTCCCAAACTTTTTAGTCAGGTGACTTCCTCTTCCAAATACATAACAAAGTACATACATTTGAAAACATTTTGCCTGTTTTTTGGAGCCTAAGACCCCTTCTCAGGGATGGCCTGAGTCAGAGGTTTTTTGTTTTTAATTGTTTATTAATTTCTTTTTAAATTTTTTTCAACTGACATAAAAATTGTACATATTCTTGTACATGATGTTGTGATAATATAATGTATAGTGGTCAGATAAAGGTAATTAGCATATCCATCATCTCAAACATTTATCATTTCTTTGTGTTGGGAACATTTAATATCCTCCTTCTAGCTATTTGATAATATATATTATTATTAACTATAGTTATTCTACTGTAACTGCCTGAGGGGTCCTTTCTGCCTGCTGTGCAAATAAAGACTATGGCATTTCAGTAAAGAAAGAGTGTAAATACGCACAAGGCCAGCCACACCACATAGGGGACCAACTTAGTACTCAAATCATCTCATCCGAAGCTCCAAAGCTTGTAGGTTAGGGGTTTTTCAAAGGCAGTTTGGGGGAAGGGGTGGGAATGGTTAGGCTTGCTGCTGACTTGTTGGGGGTGGAGCTGAAATCCTAGAGGAAATCTGTCCTCCTTTGAGCTGAACAGCTTCTGGGTGGGACCACAGAAGTAGAGTTGGTCCAGGTGGAGCCATGGGTGTCAGACATGCAAAGATACCTGAAACGAGATCTCAAAAGACCAGACTAGGATAGTAGTGTTATCCGCAGGAATTGCCAGCAATCTATGTCTACATCTTAGCAGAATCAGGCTCCTCTACTCCACTCAGCCTGATGGCCTCCCTTTAGCTTTACAAAAGTCGTTGAATTACATAAACTATAGCCAAACTGTCTTCCAAAGTTAGCCTGGCCCAATAACCCAGGAATAATTAAGGGAAAGGCAGGATGGGGGTGGGTTAGCTTAGATGGCTTCTATGCTTATAATTTTCTCACTGATAAAATTTTTGCAAAGCAGTTTCATTACAGTGGCATACAACAGCAAAAAGTAGTCTTCCTATCTAGCTGTAAGTTTGTATCTCCCTAAATGAGAATTTTGTCTCCCTCATTTTCTCAGTTCTTCTTTTAACCCAAACACTAGAACAGAGCTTGCTGGATTACTTGTTGACTGATATGTTCACGAGGTTATACTGCTTACAAATGACACCTCATATCTGTCATATACCAGTAGGCAGGGAGTGGCACATTATAAGGTTAAAGAAAAGGAGGAGGACAATACTATATAATTTTATACTATATACTATACTATAAATTTTATACTATGAAATTGGTACTATACTATACTATACTATAAATTTTTATACTATAAAAATTTAATATAAATGTATATTACCTTCCCCTAATCATTGTTAATGTGAATTCCATTGAATTAATTTGAGCTGAGTTACTCAACTATACACATTGTTTGCAAGAGTCTGTTTTCAAGTCTGGAACCACTTATGTCTGGTCTATTTCTTCAAAACAAAATAACAACAGTAACAACACAACAACAAAAAGAAAAACACAGAGAATGGAAGAAAAAAGTGGCCTAAATTTCAAATGTGCTCAGTTAAACAAGCCAAAACAAAAGCAGCTTTCATGAATTAAAGTCAAGAGATGTGTTCAGAGAACTTCAGTTGAATTCCCCATTGAAGACCTTAAGCATCATAGATAGAATCTCAGCATACATTTAATGATTTTTTTTTTACCAGTTTTTTTTAAAGACCAGTGATGTAGAATAAAGGAAGAAATATTGCAAGCTAAGGGTAGAAAGTGGTGTGGTAATATTGACCTAGTTTTTTTTAAATAGTAGTTCAATTGAGTGAATGGAACAGATACTTAAACAAATAAGTGATGGATTTATTCATGTTTTTGGAACGGAAGTCCCCTGACCCCCTCGAGGGATTTGTGTCACGGGTTTGGCTCATTTGCTCAGCTGCTGCATGCTCAAACCCCTTATGGGAGAGGAGGTACATGCAGGTGAGCAGGTACAGAAGCCAGGGCGAGTGTTTTTGGGCTCCAGCCCCATGGTAGCATCTAAGAGTATGTTACAATTAATGCTCTTTTAAGCAGTTGCTGCCTTTGGCACCTAAGTGTTAAACCAGCTCAGTGGAGAGTCAGGATGACAGCCTTTTACACCCTGTCCTCTTGATACTCGGGTCCTTGTCTGGCATCCAGGAAGAATCGGGTTAAATGGACTTGAAGTATGGTGAATGTGGGGATTTTATTGAGTGATGGAAGTGACTCTCAGGGGGATAGATGGGAAGCTGGAAAAGGGTTGGAGTCGGAAGATGATCTTCCCCTGGAGTTTGGCTGTCCCAAGGCCAATCTCCTTTCCAATTATGCCCAGCTGAACTCCTCTCGACATTCAGATGCTCCTCTTCTCCCTGCCATGCCATTTGTCTTTCTTCTGCTCTTCTGTTCAGCTTCCTGTCTGCTTGTGGAGCCCAGGGTTTGAGGTTTATATGGGTACAGGATAGGGGGGCATGGTGGACCAAAAAGCAACTTTTGGGCACAAAAACAGGAATGCCTATTCCTATTTAGGGCCTCAGGTTTCCAGGCTTGAGGGTGGGGACTTTGCCAGGGAGCCGCCCTCTTCTACCCAGTATTCCCCTGTCTCCTGTCCATATCAAAAGTTCTGCCTCATTTGGTAATTGTAAAACGAACAAAATCAAGTTTCACCAAAAGAGGGGATTGTCTTTGACTTTGACAAGTGCTTAATGCAACCTGGATTATTTAAAACTTCTTTTTTAGAATTAGTTTTATTTGGCTGAGTATGAGAAACTAATGAAAATATGTTAAAATCAATTTTATAGGAGATCTCAAGATTTGTACATTTATATTACATATGAGACATAGTTAATATGTTTATGATTAGAAACCGAATATTCACTTATTCCTAGATGCTAAATATTAGGTCTGATGGACATTTTGTTCATATAACTACTGCAGTAACCAAAATTTTAAAAAAAAATCAGCTCATACTGTAGACACATCCATTTATTCCTATTAACTAAATATTCTGTCGTACTGGCACTTTGGAAAACTGATAACTACATCAAAAGGAACAAATCAGCTGCTAACAGTGCTTAGATAACATCTGATGGCCAAAAGAATGCCTTTAAAAGATGCTTTAAAAGTGTCAAAGCAGCAAAGGAAATCTTTCAGCTTTCACACACAAAAAAAATCATTAATCCATGGTTTCTCAGCCTTGGCCCTTTTGGCATTTGAATTCTGATCATTCTTTGTGGTGGGGGCTATCCTGCGCTTTGTAGAATGTTTAGCAGCGTCTACCACCTATCAACTAGATGCCGGTAGCTCTCCTCCCCTTGCCCCCAATAATGACAATGAAAAATGCCTCCAGACATCAAATGACCTGGGCAGAGGCACAAAATTGCCTCCAGTTGAGAAGCACTGCCTGAATAGCATCACGGTGGTGTTTTAAAATAATGCATTTTCAAAATCTATTATTCCAGAGTGCACAGTACGCTACAGGGTTAGATTCCTTCTTTTCTCATTACTCTGGATGTATCTATTTCTTCTTTCTGCAATATTACTTCCTTTCCTTTCTCCCCCTCCCTCCACTCCTCTCTGTTTTCTTTCTTCTCTGAACAAATACCCTTCTGCCTACTGCAAAGCAAAAACTGCACAAATCCAGAGATGTGACAATTACCAAAATCCGGAACAGGACAATACATCAAATATTCAAGAGAGATAGTTCTGGAAACATCAACATTAATAACGATCTAGTCAACGCCATGCTTGTTTTAGGATCTGCCACCATACAGGTTTGTCCAATTTCTGATTCTCTGAAAGAGAATCTCCCAGGTTCTCTTTCATTTTCAATAGCACCATATGGGAAAAGCACATTTCAGTAATTCTATAAAATGCATTGCCAATATCCAACACATGTAGGAACTCCCTCACTGTATACCACCTTTTTAAAAAACTTCGAAATCATACTGGACCCCCGGCCTCAAGTGTCTGGCATGCCATGAGGGTAGACAGAAGAAATATTGCCTTTTACATGTATCAACTAATTTAACATACCGAGAGAGGCATTCTTACCAATTATATATCACTTTTCCCCCAGGCAGTCCAAATGAATCCATGTTCGTATCCAGTTATAATTATCTTACCTCCTTTGGGTCACTGAGGAGCAGATTCCTACCTATCTCTGTAGCAAACATGTAAACAAAAACAAACACACGTTCAGGTGAGGTTTCTACACATAGCTTGTGCTTCTTTCTGCACATGCACTCACTGTTCATTACCTCCAAGGGAGTCAGAGACCTTCACTTGAGAATGACAGTCTATTAATCTTATCGGTTCCCTCAAGAAGAAAAATACCTTCAGCTGTGCTGTCAGGAGCTAGGAGACCGTTATTAGGAATCTTCTTCAAGGTTCTAACTGAAAACACAGGGGGCTTTTCAAGATGGCCAGAGATAAGTTACCATAGGGGAGGCTCCTTCAAAAAATTGCCATGTTGACGGGGACCTGAAGAATGAATCAGAATTAGGAAAGATAGTTGCAAGATGTGTAGAAAGGGGGTCTGGGTGAAAGAAAACAGATGTTATGAGCATTCCTGAGACTAAGCAGAGTGGTGAACTTTTACTAGTTTGTTTTTACTGCAGTGAAGATTATCAGGTGTGGCCTAGAGAATCACATCTTAATGAAATGGGAGAGTTCCCTGACCCCATTGCGGGGCTTGTGACAGGGGTGTGGCTCGCTTGCTTGGCCACTGCACACTCAAACCCCTTATAGGAGGGAGAGCATGCAGACAGGCAGGTGCAGGAGCCAAGGAGAACACTTCTGGGCTCCGGCCCCTCAATAGTGTCTAGGGGCGTGTTACAATTAATGCTCTTTTTGCAGTTGCTGTCCACAGATAGCTAAGTGTTAAACCAGCTCAGTGGAGAGTCAGGGTGACAGCCTTTTACACCCTGCCCTCTTGGTACCCAGGTCCTTGTCCGGTGTCCAGGAAGAATCAGGTCACATGGATTTGAAGGGTGGTGAATGCAGGGATTTTATTGAGTGATGGAGGTGGCTCTCAGTGGGATGAATGGGGAGCTGCAAACGGGTTGGAGTGGGAAGATGATCTTCCCCTGGAGTTTGGCCATCCCATGGCCCATCTCCTCTCTGACTGTCCCCAGCCACACTCCTCTCAACGTTCAGATGCTCCTTCTCTTCTCTCCTTCTCTGCTATGCCTCTCGACCGCACTTTTGCTCCTCTGCTCATTTGCTCGTGGAGCCTGGGGTTTGGGGTTTGTATGGGTACAGGATAGGGATGCATGGCAGGCCAAAAGGCAACATTTAGGGCCATGGGTTTCCAGGCTTGGGGTGGGGCCTTTTGCTGGGGAAACCACCTTCTTCTACCCAATATTTCCCTGCCTCCTGTCCGTATCATTAATCTCTAGAACCTGTGAATGTGCTGCCTTAAAAAGGAGATTGCAGGTGAGATTAGCACTGCTAATCAGCTGATCTTGAGATGGAAATATTATCCGGGGGCTCCAATGTCATTACCAGGGTCTTAAAAGTGGACCAGGCATGGTGGTTCATGCCTGTAATCTCAGCACTTTAGGAGGCCACAGTGGGAGGATCACTTGAGCCTGGAAGTTGGAGACCAGCATGGGCAACACAGCAAGAGCTCATCTTTACTAAAAACAAACATAAAAAAATTAGCCAGACGTGGTGGAGTGTGCCTGCAGTCTCAGCTGCTTTGGAGGCTGAGGTGGGAGGGTCACTTGAGCCCAGGAAGTCAAGGCTGCAGTGAGCTATAGTTGCACCACTGTATTCCAACCTGGGCAACAGAGGAAGACCCCGTCTCAAAAGAAAATTACCTACATACACACATACACACATACAAACATACATACATACATTCACACATAAAGTGTAAGAGCGCAAAGTCTTTAACGGTGAAAGTTCACACTCGTTAGGATAGGTCCTATAAAACACATACACACACGCACACATACACACATGAAAAACAAATAAAAAACACCCAGGAAATAACAAGTATTGGCACGGATGTGGAGAATTTGGCACGGATGTGGAGAATTAGGAACACCTGTGCATTGTTGATGGGAACATGAATTAGTACAGCCATTGTGGAAAACAGTATGGAGGCTACAAAAAAATCTCCCCAAAACAGAATTACCATATAATCCAGCAATTCCACTTCAAGATACATATCCAAAAGAATTAAAAGCAGGGACTCAAAGAGATATTTGCACACCCATGTTCCTAGCAGAGGTATTCACAATGGCCAAAAAATGGAAGCCACGCAGATGTCCATTGGTGGATGAATGGATAAGCAAATGATGGTCTAGACAAACCATGAAAGCCATACAAAAGAAGGGAATTCTGACACAGGCTACAGCATACATGAACCGTGGGGACATTATGCTGAGTGAAAAAGGGTGATAAAAGAAAAACTTTAGCTATATTACATTTAAGATTTTAATTGAGCAATGAACAAGTCACAAATCAGGCAGCCTCCCAAGCCAGCGTAGGCTCTGAGTCGGCAGTGCAGCCACGGACAGAAAAAGGAAAGTGATGGACAGAAAACGGAAGTGAGGTATAGAAACAGCTGGATTGGTTACAGCTCGGCGTTTGCCTTATTTGAACACAGTTCAAACAGTTGGATAAATTCGATTAGCCAAAACTTGGTGATTGGCTAAGTGTAGGCTACAGTCTGTTTACACCTCCACTTGTTATAGTTCACGATGTACAGAAGAACCTTTAGGCCAAACTTAAAATATGTAAGGAGGCAGCTTTAGGCTAAACTTGATCTAACATAAGCCAGTCCCCCAAAGACAAATATCGTAGGATTCCACTTATTTGAGGAACCTAGCATAGTCAAATTCATAAAGACAGAAAGTAGAATTGTTCCTGGACCAAACCGAGGGTCGGGCTACTTATTCTCTTGGTCCGATAACGAGCTGCAGATGAACTGGGAAAGAAGAGAGTTTATTTCTGTAACCATGTACGGGGAGAAGGCCTGGAAAATACAGCTAAACCAACTCCAAATTAGTTTCCCAGAGCCTATGTACCTTCTAATCTATATGTCTACGTGTAAGTGTGCATTCTTCTAAAGACATAAGTAATTAACTTCTTCTAATCTATAACTAAGGTCTAAGTCCTGAAGACCTTCTTCTGGAGCTTCAGCAAGTTTACTTAATCTAAATGGGTCTAGGTACTGGGGTGATTACCATTATCTTGTCTCCTGCTAAATCATGGAGGTTTTGGGAGTTATTTTAGACCCCCAATAAAACTTGTTTGTGCAGGTCTGGGTAGTTTCTTCAGACCCCCAATAAAACTTGTTTAATCCTAAACGGGTCCTGTTAAGAATTCCTTTGTTAAAAATCTTGTCATGCTTCAAGCCCCAGGAGAGGCCTGGGCAAAACTCTTGGTGGGCTTTTGTGACATTCCAGCCTTTGTATAAGGACACTGGCTCTATCAGCTTTTAATATTTAACTTCACCACTCAGTCAGTGCTAAAACAGTTGTTACAGAGGCCTGCCTGTTCAGCTGTTAGTGAGGCCTGGCCTGCCACAGAATGAAGGTTGCAGATGCTGGGGAAGGGCAATGTGGATTAGTGTTGCAATGGATATAGAGTTTCAGCTGGGGAAAATGAAAAACCTCTGGAGGTGAATAGAGGTAATGGTTCCTCAACCATGTGCACGTACTGCATGCCGCTGAACTGAACACTTAGCCAACTCCTTGATTTTAGCCCACTGAGTCCAATGTCAACACATCCACCCTCCAGAAATGTAAGATAATATATCTGGGCTTTTTTTTTTTTTTTTTTTTTTTTTTAAATAGGATCTTGCTCTGTCACCCAGGCTGGAGCACAGTGGCATGATCAGAGCTCACTGCAGCCTGGAACTCCTGGGCTCAAGCAATCCTCCCATCTCAGCCTACTGAGTCACTGGGATTACAGGCTAAATGTGGGCTATTTTAAGTCATTAGGTTTGCAGTCATTTCTCACAGCAGTAAATAGAACACTATTTTCAAGGCTAGAAAATAGTAATAAGAAAGGGGTAGAGTTAGCATGGGCTATGATAAATAATATGGATTTTTTTTTTTTTTTCTTGAGACGGAGTCTCACTCTGTTGCCCAGACTGGAGTGCCATGGTGCGATCTTGGCTCATTGCAACCTCCGCCTCCCATGTTCAAGAGATTTTCCTGCTTCAGCCTTCTGAATAGCTGGGATTACAGGTATGCATCACCATGCCCAGCTAACTTTTGTATTTTTAGTAGAGACGAGGTTTCACCATGTTGGCCAGGCTGGTCTCGAAATCCTGATCTAAGGTGATCCACCCACCTTGGCCTCCCAAAGTGCTGGGATTACAGGCGTGAGCCACCATGCCCAGCCTAATGTGGATATTTTGTTAGGGGCACTAAGCAACAAAGATTTTTATTTTATTTATTTTTTTGAGACAGGGTCTCACTCTGTTGCCCAGGCTGGAGTGCAGTGGCACCATCACAGCTCACTGCAGCCTCTAACTCTTGGACTCAAGGGATCCTCCTGCTTCAGCCTCCTGAATAGCAGGCACCACAGGTGCACACCACCACACCCAGCTAATTTTTTTGAAAACATTTTATAGATATGGGATCTTGCTATGTTGTCCAGGCTTGTCAGAAGAACTAGAACAGGTGATCATGTTCGTTTCTTTGAGATGAATATAAGTGAGAGTCTGCAGATGACATAAACTGTGACAGGAATTTCAGGAATCCACAGGAATAATTTTGTGTACCTAACTAACAAGTACCTGGTGACAGGGATGAAGTGAATCGATGAGCCTGAGAGATATTCACAAGAAAAATTGACAGAGCATTGCCAAAGATAGTTAGATGCCTTGAGGTAATGATGTCTTAGGACACAACATTGTTTTATTGCCACCTGAGTGAAGACTCATGAAGATGACACATTACTTAGGGAAAAATGAAAATTCAGTTTGGACACATGCATGGATTTTGAGTTGGCTTTGGTTTATCCAGGGAGAGATGGATATTCACTGGACAGATGAATACAAAGATCCAAATTATAGGAAGACCATTTTATGAGATAGCCAGGTTTGGCTGCCATCAGCATAGAAAGATTCATCAGAGCCAGGGAGAGAGAGAGAATTTGACCTGGGAAAATGGAGATCTGATACAGAAGATAAAACAGTGGAAGGTTGAATGCCAACATCTACTGATATTAAAAAGAGAGACACAGGAAGAAGAGACAGGGAAGCTTCTACATTGGAAAAAGAAGAGGTAGGAGCAAGAACAAGAGAATAATGAAGAATAACAGGTGAAGAATAATAGGAACAGGAGAATCATGTTATGGCTACAAAGGAATGACAAAGTTTCAAACAAAAGGAAATGATCAGTAATGATGCATGCTCTAGGAAGCTCCAGAAATGAAATGGTTGAAAATTGCTCTACAGATTTTAAAACTGAACAGTGCTCAGTGACTCCATCAGTAGAGATAGGGTGTTGTGCATTGCAAGGAATCTGGATAATAGCCAATAAAGAAACACACATCAGAGAAGAAGGACAAAAGGGCATCCGTATGCTATTCAGTAAGCTTGGCCTTGAAACCAGAGGCCATTTATACCATGAACAATGATTGTAGATCATCCAGATTGAAGATATTTTCCCAGAACAACTAGAAACTGTATGGTTAAAATGCCTTATTTTATGACAGATAATTAGAGCAGTGCAACATTATAAGGCATTACTCAAAATAATGATTATATATGTGCCATTTTTTTTGAGAGTCTCGCTGTGTCATCTGGGCTGGAGGGAAGTGGTGCAATCTTGGCTCACCGCAGCATCAAACTCTCAGGCTCAAGCCATCCTCCTGCCTCAGCCTCCTGAGTAGCTACAGGCCTGTGCCATCACGCCCAGCTAATTTTGTATTTTTTTTGAAAATGTTGCCCAGGCTGGTCTCGAACTCCTGGGCTCAAGCAATCTGCCCACCTTGGCCTCCCAAAGTATCAGGATTACAGGCATGAGCCACTGCACTCAGCTAAGTGCCAAATATTTATGGACCATCCACATTTGACTATAGTTCAATTTTAGAATATATAGATACTGTGCTTAATTGGTTCACCTTCAAAACATAATGATTATGATTAATCCTAGAACGTTAAGCACTTAGTTGCAAGTATCCAAATAACACCTCACTGAATTTATTAATGAAGCAATTTTTTACGTAGATCTGATGTCTAAATGTATTAGAGAAAAAAACAGAATTCAAACATCTCATAACTAAGTACTTGACCACTTGTTCTGGTATAAACCTAATCTTCTACCTGATTACTAAAATTCTGTTTGGAAAATTTATTTGTTTTCTTCTTAAAAAAAAAAAAGAGGCAGCATCATATGGAATGTGTATTGAATGCTCTAATGTGTTTGTTTAAGAACTTTGTTGGCTCTTAATGTTCTTTCTCTTTCTCTCTTCTCAGTAAACGTGTGTGTGTGTGTGTGCATCTGTAAAGTATACCTATGTACACATAATTTTTAAACACATACACCTTTTACATGCATAGAAACATACTGCTTCTTGCAAAATTTAATTTCCATTGTTTTTTATCTGTATACTTCTGCATTAATCCTACTTTTAAGATGTCACATTTACCTCAGAAAAGGAACAGTTTAATTTTTAAAAAAATCTGCAAAAATGTACATGAAATGTAAATCCACACATCTTGTAAGAGTTTCATTCAATAATTTAAAACAGGTCCATTTTGACATCTCCTCTTTAAAAACCCAGCATGGTGAAATTCACCTGCAATGGCACTAAATTATTGATGGGTACCTTTTTTTGACGCTTAAGAGGCTGAAAACAGACTAACAACTTCCCCTGACAGCACTTTGGCCTCCAGTCTCAGATTCCTTCAGTAAAAGACACCCTACAAGACCCTGGACATATGCAGCCCCAGCTCCATAACTGGCTGCCTAATGGAAAAAAAAAACGGCCCGGAGAGCTTCACTTTTCTGCAAATGCATGCTTGTCTTTTTTCACCAACATATCTGTCTTTATTCAGTTTCACCAGGAGTCGACAGAACAGGAATCAGTGTGAGCAGAATATAAATAAACACTCATTCCAGAAAGAACTCTCGGTTCATAAAAGACACAAAATATACACCTTTTCATTTAAATAAGAGCTGGATTGAATCTCCAGAAATCACTTGGTCTTTTTTAGAGAGAGAAGCAGCAGGAGGAAGTCAACTACTTGAGTCTTGACCACCTATTTTGACACATACCACCATTCACTCAACACTCAAAATTTTGCAGAATGACCAGTGAGTGCTGGTCAAGGATTCAGACCAAGACTACATGATGCACTGGACAGAGGGCTTTCTCTACTTGCATATACTGAGAACCTCATTTCCGGGAACAGGTGATTCAAAATGAGTAGATTTGTAATATGAAAAAACCACTGACAACAGGAACTGTACAGACAAATAAGATGTGAGGATGAAGGCCAGGCACAGTGGCTGTAACCTGTCATCCCAGCACTTTGGGAGGCCAAGGTGGGAGGATCATGAGTTCAGGAGTTCAAGACCATCCTGGCAAACATGGTGAAACTCCATCTCTACTAAAAATACAAAAAAATTAGCTGGGCATGTTGGCATACGCCTGTAATCCCAGCTACTTATGAGGCTGAGGCAGGAGAATTGCTTGAACCTGGGAGGCAGAGGTTGCAGTGAGCTGAGATCACGCCACTGCACTCCTGAGCTTGGGCAACAGTGCAAGACTCCGTCTAAGAAAAAAAAAAAAGATGTGAGGATGAAAGAGACTGTGCTAGGTGATAACAGAAGGTACCTGTGATAGTTTGCGTGGCTATGACAACACCATAGACTTGGGGGCTTAAACAACAGGCATTTATGTCTCACAGTTCTGGAGGCTGGAAACCCAAGATAAAGGCATGGCAGATTCAGTGTCTGGTAAGGACCTGCTTCCTGGTTCATAGACAGCACCTTCTCACTATGTCGTCACATGGTGAAAGGGGCGAGGGAGCTCCACGAGGTCCCTTTTATAAGGGCACTAATCCCATTCATGAGGCTCCACCCTCCTGATCTCATCACCTTCCAAAGGCCCCACCTCCTAACACCATCACCTTGGGGATTACGATTTCAAGATAGGAATTTGAGTTTGGGGCACAAACATTCAGATTTTAGCAGTACTATTAAAGAGGAGAAATTTAGCCTGGACAGGGAGTGACAGGCAGGAGCTTCCACTCCATCACATGGAGGTGGAAACCAATCCCACAGCACAAACATTTTTAGCTAAACAACTTTGGTGAGCTCAAGGAACCAAAAGAAGGGCAGAGTAACCAGGGCATACTGAACTGGTGGAGAAAATTAAGAGTTTAAGTAGCATGTGTAGACAGGCTTATCATTTATTGCTTTGATCACAAATACAAAAGACTTGAATGTTATATTCTATGTGATGGAAAGTCAATAGTTCCTATTGAGCTCTGGGGCATAATGATCTGCTTTATATTTTTACAAAATCATACTGACTACTATGTAGAGAATGGGTTATAGGAGACGGAGCATGGAGGCTGAGAGTCTCTGAAGCAGGTTTTGCCATGGTCTAAGTGAGAGAAAGTGGATGGGATAATGGTATTAATCAGAGTGAAGGTATCAGGACACATGTACTGATCAGAAGTAATCAATAAAAGAATCAAAGGCAACTACTGATTTTTAATTTTTCTATTATGTTAAAATATACATACCATAAAATTTACTTTCTTGCTTTCTTTAAAAATAAAAATTGAGACAGGATCTCTCTCTGTTGCCTGGGCTGGAGTGCAGTGACACAATCATAGCTCACTGCAGCCTAAAACTTCTGGGCTCAAGCGATCTTTCCCCTTCAGCCTCTTGACTAGCTGTTACTATAGGGGCATGCCACCATGCCCAGCTAATTTTTATATTTTTAAATCTTTTTGGTATAGACAAGGTCTTGCTGTGTTGCTCAGGCTGGTCTTAAACTCCTGGACTCAAGCGATTCTCCTGGCTTAGTCCCCCAAAGTGTGGAGATTACAGATGGTAACCACCGCGCTGGACCTACAATTTCTTTTTCCAACCATTTTGAGTGTACAATTTATGGCACTAAGTACATTCCCTTTGTTGTATAACCATTACCACCATCCATCTCCATTATTTTTTTCATCTTGCAAAAATAAAACTGTTTCTATTAAACAGCATCTCCCTTTTGACCGCTCTCCACACTCCCTGGCATCCCCCATTCTACGTTCTGTCTATGATTTTGGTGATTCTCAGTACCTCATATGAGTGGAATCATACAGTATTTGTCCTTTTGTGATGGGCTTGTTTTGCTTAGTGTCATGTCCTCTAGGTACAACCATGCTGCAGCATGTGTCAGACTTTCATCCGTTTTAATGACTGCCATTCTGTTGTATGGATAGACCACATTTTGCTTATCCATTCATCCCTTGATGGACACTAGGGTTGCTTCCACATGTTGGCTGTTGTGAGTTGTTCTGCTATGAGCAGAGGTGCGCAAATATCTACTCCTATGTCCTTGATTTGAAAAATTAAGCAGATAATGGTGCCCTTTCATGAAACTGGGAATTCCCTGTGTAGAGAATTATACCATTTATATTTATCCTTGTTAATTTTAGATAGTTTTATAAATAATTTTCCCTACTCCTTAAGTTTCCTTGTGGACTGGCCAACCCTTTCCTTATCCGTGGGAGAAGTGAGGTGTCTGACTTGAAGAGTTTCAGGGAAGAGACTTAACATCTCCTTCTCCTCTGATCTTCCTCCTATTTTGTGGGGCTTATTAACCTCAGAAGCAATAGAATCTGGTTTCTCTCTCTTGTCACAAGATGATGTTGTTTTCCATGGAAGGATCCCCACAAACCAAAGGTCACACACCATTAGTAGATTAAACAAGGATAAATCCTGGGCTAGCTTTCTGGGAGTGCTGAACTCAACTGAGAAAGAGGGATGTGATACTTCATTTGGTCCCTCCAAGAATCTATGCAAAATAATTATTAAACAATCAAATGGAATTATGCAAGAAGCCGGAAACTTTACAGGTTTTGACTTGAATAGAGAGTTCAGGGCTGCAAGCAAGGTTTGGGGAGTTATTATCACATCGATGATATTAAAAGCCAAAGCCACGCAACCAGATGAAATTAGGTAATCAGGGTGGGTAGAGAGAGAAGAAATCAGTTCCTGATTCTGGGTATTCTAACAATTCAGGAATAAGCTGAGGGAAAAGAGCCAGTGACATAGAAAAAAGGGGGTTTACATCTGTCCTGGTCATGGGAAAACCAGATCATCATTTTGGCAACAGACACAAGAGAAGGAAGAAAATGCTGCAAGATGGTGAGATTGGCCATGTCATGTAAGAACAGAAAAGCGTGTATGGTGATTTCCATTGCCAATCTTATCACTAACATACCACTGCAAATTTGGAGAGAGGAAACAACTAAAAATGCTAAATCCAATATTTATTTATAAAAAAATATTTATTAGAATTCTTGTCTTGTTCTCTCTCTCTCTCCCTTCTTTTTTTTCTTTTTTTGAGATAGGGTCTCACTCTGTCACCCAGGATAGAGAGCAGTGGCACAAACACAACTCATTGCAGCCTTGACCTCTTGGGCTCAAGTGAGCCTCCCACCTCAGCCTCTCAATTAGCTAGGACTATAGGTGTGCACGATCATGCCCGGATAATTTTCAATATTTTTTTGTAGAGATGGGGGGTCTCCCTATGTTGTCAAGGCTGATCTGGTCTCGAACTCCTGGGACCAAGCAATCCTCCCCCCTCAGCCTCCCAAAATGCTGGAATTACAGGCATGAGCCACCACACCCAGCCCTAGACATCTTTTGACATGAATCATGGATTACTGAGGTCACAGGAGAGCATTAAGTCTTTATGAGCAAAAGGCAAAGGAGAAACAGGAATGTAACAAATAAGAAGCATCTTGGTCCGGACGCGGTGGCTCACGCCTGTAATCCCAGCACTTTGGGAGGCCGAGGCAGGCGGATCACAAGGTCAGAAAATCGAGACCATCCTGGCCAACACGGTGAAACCCCATCTCTACTAAAAAATACAAAAAATTAGCCGGGTGTGGTGGCGGGCGCCTGTAGTCCCAGCTACTCGGGAGGCTGACGCAGGAGAATGGCGTGGACCCGGGAGGTGGAGCTTGCAGTGAACCAAGACCTGTCCACTGCGCCACTGCACTCTAGCCTGGGCGACAGAGCGAGACTCCGTCTCAAAAAAAACAAAAAAAAAACAAAAAAAAAGAAGGATCTTGAAGCTGTTTCCTATTAAACACTCATTTTGCTGAGTTTTAATAATTGTGACTGCGTATGGAACAGGGAAGCGAAGACAACATTGACAGCACACTCAAAGGGAGGTTAACAGGAGAACCACCACCCCATGTACAGTCCACACTGCAAAGAGCTATCCCTACACTGAACACATGAACTAGAAATACCCTAGACTCCCAGCATCTTGGAAAGGACATGGACAGGCATGATTCCCCTTGGGATTGTGGTATTGAGTGATGAGAAAATAATAATAAATACAAAGAAATTTGAACCACAGGTGAATGCACCAGAGGGTTCTCAGCCCAAATGCACTCTATCTGCCTTGTTCAAGTATGTGCTAATGTTAAGATGAAAATATAAAGTCTGCAGCTATAACAGTAAGTGCACAGATTCCTGGAATGCAAAATGGCTTTCACAATCTACCTTTGTCGGCTGGGCACGGTGGCTCATGCCTGTAATCCCATCACTTTGGGAGGCCAAGGTGGGTGGATTACCTGAGGTCGGGAGTTCGACACTAGTCTGACCAACATGGAGAAACCCCGTCTCTACTAAAAATGCATAATTAGCCAGGTGTAGTGGTGCATGCCTGTAATCCGAGCTACTCAGGAGGCTGAGGCAGGAGAATCACTTGAACTCGGGAGGCAGAGGTTGCAGTGAGCCGAGATCGTGCCACTGCACTCCAGCCTAGGCAACAAAAGTGAAATTCGATCTCAAAAACAAACAAATGAACAAACAAATCTACCTTTGTCACATGTTTCAAAGAATGTATCGATTTTTACTCCCTTTTAAAAATGTGTATTTATGTACTCATTTATTTATTTTATTTGTTTACATTTAAGGGGAACAACTGCAGTTTTGTTACATGGATAAACATATCCATTGAGGCGGATATGCTTGGTGAACATATAGAGGTGAAGTTGGGCGTTTAGTATAAGCATTACCAGAATAATATACGTCGTACCTGTTTGTTAGATAATTTCTCATCCCTAGCCTTCCTCACTCTCCCACTCTTCCTAGTCTCTGATGTCTATTATTCCACTCTTTATGTCCATGTGTACCCATTGTCTGGCTCCCACTTATAAGTGAGAACATGTGGTATTTGACTTTCTGACTTACTTCATTTAAGATAATGGCCTCTTGTTCCAACAATGTTGCTGCAAAATACATGATTTCTTCTGGCTGTATAGTATTCCGTGGTGTATATATACCACATTTTCTTTATCTAATCATCTGTTGATGCACACTTAGGTTGATTCCATATCTGTGCTATTGTGTATAATGCTGCAATAAACATACGAGTGCAGGTGTCTTTTTTTTTCATATAATGATTTCTTTCCCTTTGGTAGATACCCAGTAGTGGGACTGCTGGATTAAATGGTAGTTCTATTTTTAGGTTTTTGAGACATGTCTGTCCTGTTTTCAAAGAGATCGTACTAGTTTCCATTCCCACCAATGGTGTATAAGTGTTCCTTTTTCTCCACAGCCTTACTAACATCTGTTATTTTTTGTCTTTCTAGTAATAGCCATCCTCACTAGGGAAAAATCTTATCTCTTGGGGTTTTAATTTTTGTTTCTCTAATGATTAGTGATGTTGAGCATTTTTTTCAAAGAATTTCAACAGATAAATGAGAGTTGACTATGGAGTCTGTGGCCCAATTCATGCACCACCGAGGAGATGTAATTGAAAGAAGAAAAACAGTCAAATCAACAAACCTTCCAAATATAAAAATGATCAGAGGTAAAACGTAAAATAAGTATGCTTGTTCCATATATAAATGCATCTAAATAAATGAAAAAGGGAGTGAAAGCAAGAAAGGGCTCCTAAGAGGAGGAGCCAGAAAGTGACTGATGGTGTGAAACATTTAAATAAAGGACTCAGCTATGGTGAGACTAAGGGATGAACAACTGAAAAGTGAGTTTAAGAAATATAAAATAATAAAATGAAGATGCCTGAAATATAGCTATGCAAGGCTTTAGGGGGAGAGGTGAGAAAAATGGGAGGGTGTGAAACTATCTTTCAAGTGATTGCCTAATGGTTTTATCAAATTAATTGAAGATACTGATTCTCAATTAAAAAACCTGCAATCCAAACAGCATATGTACAAACAGACTCAGACCTAGAAAAAGTATAGGCTACAAATTCAGAGAAACAAGGCAAAGAAAAGACCTTACAAGTAAGGAAACATTTTTTAAAAAGAAAAACAAAGTAATAACAATTCAACTGAGGTCTGATTTCTCCACAATAACCTCAACGTACAGCTCTAAATCCAGCAAAATACCCTTCAGGAGCAAGGTCAAAGTGAAGATAGTTTATGAAGTCAAAAAGAACCTCTTAGAATTTATTTTAGTGGTGGGTGGCAAAGTCTCAAAGAAGTTCTTAGCATTATTTGAATTTTGTGGCAATGTCTCAAGAAGGAAGAGCACAATTCAGATTCAAAGTATGAGAAACAAGGAAAACAAAGAATATTGAAGGTGGCTAATATGTAGCTAAATCTAAACACACATTGACTCGATTCAGTGAAAATGATAATGCGCTATGGAAATTGAAGTATAATAAGATAGAACTAACTAAAAACATATGACAACAACAGCTCACATAAATTGGAAATGAAATGTCCAGGCTTCAAGTTTTCTAAGCCCCTTTTGATGTTCAGCAGAAGAAAAAAATATTGTTTAAATTCATCCTTCAAACATGTTTAGGGGAAAAATACTGTCAGATAACCTGTAATCTAGAACATATTGAGTAGAAAAATAGGAAAAGAATTTTTTTAATTAAAGAGATCTTTAAAAAACAAGACAGACCATGTGGAAGAAACATAAAATAGAAAATAAATATTTAGAAACAAGTCAAAATACAGAACATCTTTTGCTTGGCATGAATGCTTTGTTCCTGGACAAAAAAAAAAAAAAAGCATTCTGTTTGAAACTAACAAGGACCCTGCATAGGCAATGAATGAAATGGTCAAGGAATTAAGAAGGTGTGGCTTTGAGTGGGCTGGCCATATTAGGCTCAGCAACATGTACACCTGATAAGTAAATACATCTTCAAGGCCCAGACTCAGACACCTCAACTCTCATTAGTAAAAACCACTGGTCTCAGCTTGAGTAATAGTAAGTAGTTCAAGAGCTTATTGTGTCCACAAAAGTCACAGGGAACTGAACATGAAGGGAACCTGGCTTGTGTGTTATTTCATATTTGTGCTTGTGATTTTCTTTGCATTTGTAAGTTTAAAAAAAAGCAATGGATTGAAAGACACACTGAAGAGCAATGAAGTCTATAAAAGGGATTTATGCTATAGGACAGGAAAGTTCACCCTCACTTTAAAAGGGCTGGAGGACAGATCGTGTCCTCAGGGTCAAGGCAGGTTACGGGACAGAGGTGGAAGATCCGCTTAAAGAAGTAATTGAATATGAAAAACAATGCTATTTGGGAGAAACAGATCCAAGAGCACAAGAGAGGGTCTTGAGAAAGGAGAGGAGTGGGCGAGAGGGGACTGGGTGAGTAAATAAAAAGCAAAAGAAACACAAAAGTGAAAATATGAGAAAATCATGGGAGTTTAAGACCAACTTGGATGGAAATAAAGATCGTTTATTGACTCTAGTTGTCCCCATTCAAGACACTGGTGAATAATAATTATAATGCAAGCAGTGCAGTTTTTTGTTTTCTGGTTTCGATGTGAAAACTGCTATTGAATATGTTTCAAATAGCTTGATGACCCAGTGAAGTGAAACAACCAATTGGTTAATTTGATGTTAAGAAAAACTGGTCAATTCAGTTTAAAATTAGACTTTCTTCCACTACCTTGAGTTGTGATGTCCTGAAATACCTCAATGTACAGCTTTTTTTTAATCTAATAAATGAACACATAACGTATCACAGGCTTTGCATCAAGATACTACAGACATGCTAAGTTTCCAAAAATTGTATCAGATCTTTTGAAAATCATTCTGTCCTCGGTGCAATAGAATCCCTTTCTTATGGGCATTGATTGATACAGAAAGCTTAATAAAGATTATTCCACATTTGGATCTCTGACACTTGGTAGATGCACCTTAGCAAGCTCATCACAGGAATCTGAGCAAGACTTCTTTTATTGTCTTTTAGAAAATACATGCACGGCATTATCACCATGCAGAAAAAAACTCATACCTTCTGTTGGGAGTTTATACATCCTTGGCTTACATAATTCTACTGAATGTCAGTTGCATTTTGGGAGTAGAGGCATAAAGTGAAAGGAAATGGCAAGATCATCCTTGCTGTGCTTAGAGGATTTTGGATAATTGACCACTTTTCTATTGGATAGGAAAATTAGGTTCAGCGGCGTGTACACATGATATGTAAGTACATCTGCAAGGCCCAGACTCAGACACCCCAACTCTCATTAGTAAAATAAAGAGAAACCATCTAAACCTCCCCCAAAGGACAGACCCATCATTTAGGAACTTAATGAAGTAAGTAATGACCATGAAACACCACAATCGTATATACTGATGAATGCAGCATTTTTCTGTCCAAAGACTTCCTCCACAAGACTGTTTTAGCAATATCCTCCCAAGATGATTCAAAGACACTTACCTTTTAGATTGATATGCTGTTAGTATTAAGACTGATATATAATTCATTCCACACTTCCCATTCCAATACCTTGATGATATCAATTTATCTCTTTGAGAGTCGTTTATGTTGACAGTGATACACTTAGATATTTTTATTGGTGAAATTGGATATTGTCATGTCTAATTATTTTATATGAGTTTATTACACAGCTCCTATGGGGCACACACTGATGGGATTTTATGCCTATTCTTTTATTTTATGTGCTCTAGTATTTGTCTTGTGTAATCAATCACCTAGTGTCAAATATCTAACCATGGTTATTTTAGCTGTGCTTTATTAAATGATTTTAAACATTCAAGGATGGATATAAAAACTCCCGCTTTTATGTGGCATGTATGCATGCGGTGTGTATGTTTGTAGTAGTAGCAGTAATAGTAAAAAAATCCTAGTAGACTGGGATAAAATGCAATTTAATTAAAGTTGATAGACTGTTACAGTCAAAAAACAATAGTTTTGCGGTGTTTCTATGCCTCATTATTTTCTCTCCATATTTTTAACAATATGAATTATTTGATAAGGCGTTCCTTGAGTATTTAGAGTGTTTGAAGTATTGTGGAGTCACAATTAAAGAAAGACAGTTAAAATGTAACAATATAAGATGAAAGACAATGTACCTTGTAGGGAGAAAAAGCAAAGATGTAACCATCAAAACAGACTATTCTAAAGATTTCAGTGATACTCTTTTCTCAGAGTTCAATTATAAACTGAATCATTTAAAACACCATCAATACCAATCCGAGGAAACACAAGAGTTCATCTCATACAGAGACTAGATGACCGATGATACGTCTTGGATGCCAGAATTCAGGCAACACACTACAATTGTAAACTCATCATTGTTTCGTTCCTGAAATCCTAACGCAATAATTACCTGTGGGATTCGTTTGCTATTTTTCCAAAATTTGCTAACAGAACCAATCTGATACATTGTTGATTTCTGTTACTTAAGAGAGCATTATTGTCATACAATATTCCATAATTTTATGTGTGATTTAACAAGTGAAACTATGCCACCTTGATGGTATCTGGTTTAAACCTTCATAGACTTCATAGCTTGATGCAGTATACATTGCACATACCAGAATCTCAGAGACATTTATTTAACTTTTTCATCAGAATTAAGGTCTATGTTGTAAATCATATATTGAAATATTAACAGTAACTTTTCTTCTTTAATCTCTAATGCTAACATTTAACTTCTGTTTATTTTTAAGGAAAAGGAAAGAGAAAAAAAGGACAAGTGAATATTTGGGTCAGAAGAGATAAAAAAAAGAAAACGGAGTTCAGTTTCAAAGAAAAATAACCACATCCAAATAGAGAAGGGGCCCACAGTCTGTCAGCAGGGCTGGGTGGTGGGACTGTGTGTTCATGCTGCTGTAGTGAACGTGAGTGTGAAGGCAGTGCTAACAGGCACCATGTACGTCTAATTCCTAGGGACAAATGTATGCATCACACATAATGCCTACATCAACACCTGTACTTAATGTACGCTATGGAGCAGATTATGAAACATGTTTAAAATTCAGTTCCATAATTTGGAAGAGCATTCTTTAGACTTGGGGACAGTGGGCCTCTGCATTCATAGCCCACATGAAGGGAGCAAAACCTTTTTCTAATAATTCTCTTACCTCTAAAAGCGGCTGTGTAGCGTCCATTTTTGCAAACTAAAACATGTCAAAATTCCATTCTGAGACTCTTTAGAATGTCCATAAAGTCACAGCACATGAAATGTTTAAAAACAACAAATACACTCAATTTTTTTTTTTTTTTTTTGAGACGGAGTTTTGCTTTTGTTGCCAGGCTGGAGTGCAATGGTGCGATCTCGGCTCACTGCAACCTCCGCCTCCCGTGTTCAAGTGATTCTCCTACCTCAGCCTCCCGAGTAGCTGGGATTACAGGCATGCACCACCACGCCCAGCTAATTTTTATATTTTTTAGTAGAGACGGGGTTTCTCCATGTTGGTCAGGCTGGTGTCAAACTCCTTACCTCAGGTGATCCGCCTGCCTCAGCCTCCCAAAGTGCTGGGATTACAGGTGTGAACCACTGCGCCAGGCCACACTCAAATTTTTTAAATCAAATTGAGTACATGAACGACTCTGCATGTTTTGAAAATTGTTGGGTAAATTTTTTTCTTAAATGAAGTTACTTCTAAAAGTTTCTAACTTACAGTTAATAATTCGAAGCTAATAATTGGAAACATTAGAGATGTTTGTAGAAATTTGCCTCATTTATGCAATATCACCTTCCCTATGTTTAAATTTTCTTAAAACATGGATATTTTAACTTCTGCAAAAATGGTGGCCTTTGAAGTAAGTATTGATAGTTCCGAGAGAATTTATGTGTTTATTTTTATTTACTTTCCAACTCATCTCTCTCTAAATCCAAATGACATCCATGATAACTATATATGAAAGTGTGTGTGTGTGTGTGTGTGTTTGTGTGTGTGTGTGTGGAGAGTGTGTGTTTCTTCTCCTAAAATCTATAATTCATTATATAAAAATATAATACTTTTTTTTTTTGAGACGGAATCTTGCTCTGTTGCCCAGGCTGGAGTGCAATGGCAAGATCTCCGCTCACTGCAACCTCCGCCTCCCAGGTTCAAGCAATTCTCCTGCCTCAGCCTCTCAAGTAGCTGGGATTACAGGTGCGTGACATCACACCCGGTTAATTTTTTATATTTTTGGTAGAGACAGGGTTTCATCATGTTGGCCAGGCAGGTCTCGAACTCCTGACCTCAGGTCATCTGCCTGCCTCGGCCTCCCAAAGTGCTAGGATTACAAGCGTGAGCCACCACGCCCAGCCTAAACTTTTTAAGTTGTTTTAACTTGTTGCCCAGGGTCTCACTAGGATGACAGGGAACTTGTTTATTTCTTTGATAAATACAGATCCTGATTATTCCTTCTAATAACTTGCATAAATCACGGTGCTATCAGGTCCCTATGTTGTTGGAATAATCTGAAGGCCCGTATTTAAGGATATTTACACACATTTCAGGATGTGTGGTAATACTTGAATCTGAGGTAGGCCAATAATCTTTTATTAATATATTGAATCTGCTTCCACCTGGAGTCGAATTTGCCTACCAATGCAGTAGTTAACTAGTCAACTTTTAATTCTACATCTTCTCATATTTACAAATACAATATATCACTGCCATTCTAAAAGGCAATAGAACTGGCAGAACTCAATGACTCTTTTTTTACTTGTAATAAGGACTCTTTGCACAGTGAATTTATTTTAAAATGCAAAGAAAATATTTAACAGACATCCATAAACATTTCCAAGTTGCCTTTAGCTTTAGATCAACATATAACCTAAATACTGAAATTATATGAACCAAGTAACCCACTGGATGCATTAGCGTAGAGAACACACCCATATACTAACCATTTATGTCGATAAATATAGTATTGACAGCACCTCAGAAATACCCTTCACATCCTGTCTCTGTCGTTACTCATTCTATTCTCCCCAAAGCCACGCATGTTCAATTAACTCTGCCTGTTTTGATACCTTATAAAATTGGAACCATGCAGTTTGCTTTGTGTGATATTTGGTTTACATTACTTATTTTCCTCAACATTTGTTT
This sequence comes from Pongo pygmaeus, assembly GCF_028885625.2. Taxonomy (NCBI): domain Eukaryota; kingdom Metazoa; phylum Chordata; class Mammalia; order Primates; family Hominidae; genus Pongo; species Pongo pygmaeus. The sequence continues at coordinate 5,740,795 of NC_072396.2, read as the reverse complement.
GGAAGGTTTATCTATGCTATTTGTAAATATGCTTGATTCATTTCTCTGCTGTATAATATTCCACTATATTCATATCCTACAATTTATTCATTCTATTAATATTATACTACATATTTGAGTTGTTGCCAATTTAGAGCTATTGTAATTAATTATATCTGGACAAAAATGCATGATCCTTCTCTCTGGTGACTATATTTTCATTATTAGTTTAAATAATAAACATAAATTGGATTATTTAATTGGTTGTTCCGAATATAGAAGAAAGATATTGATGCTGGCTAATTATTGAGTAGTCACATTAATTTTGATGTTTTATAGATTCTCATGCCTGCTTATTATAATGTGTATCATTTTTATACTTTTTTTTTTTTTGAGACAGAGTCTTGCTCTGTCGCCTGGGCTGGAGCGCAGGGGCACCATCTCAGCTCACTGCAACCTCTGCCTCCCAGGCTCAAGAAATCCTCCTGCCTCAGTCTCCTGAGTAGCTGGACCACAGGCATGTGCCACCATACCCAGCTAATTTTTGTATGTTTTGTAGAGATGGGGTTTCACCATGTTGCCCAGGCTCATCTCAAACTCCTGGACACAAGTGATCTGTCCTCCTTGGCCTCCCAAAATGCTGACAATACAGCATGAGCCACCACGCCTGGCCCTGATACTTTTAAAAAACATTCAGGTGTTTCTGGTATTTTCTTGCCATTTTGCAGGGGGTAGTTCCTCAAGTATAGTTTTGAATAGATGCAGGGATTGTGGAATTCTTATCTTTCTCTGAAAGCCTTTGATTCTCACAGAAACTTTTTTTTTTTTTTTTTTGGAGACAGAGTCCCACTCTGTCGCCCAGGCTGGAGTGCAGTGGCACGACCTCGGCTCACTGCAACCCCCGCTTCCCGGGTTCAAATGATTCTCCTGCCTCAGCCTCCTGAGTAGCTGAGATTACAGGCGTGTGCCACCATGCCTGGCTAATTTTTGTATTTTTAGTAGAGACAGGGTTTCACCATGTTGGCCAAGCTGGTATGGAACTCTTGACCTCAAGTGATCTGCCCCCCACTTGGCCTCCCAAAGTGCTAGGGTGACAGGGGTGAGCCACTGCGCCCAGCCCTGATTCTCACAGAATCTTTAAAAGTGACCACTTATAAAATAAAAGAAACTCCCCCGTCAGTTCAGTTTGATAGAATAGTCTTGCAAAATAATCCAGATCTGGTATTCTTTTGGGAACATGAGTTTTAAAACCAAAGGAGGGGGGATTTTTTAAGCATTTTTCCAAAGTGGAGACACTAGTGTAATGAACTGCCAAGTACCTACCTTCAAAAATTATCAACTTAGGACCGGCCCGTTTCAGCTACATGTACTACCAAAACCTCAGATAATGTCACGCATTTTAGTGAATTATTGAGAATCATTAATGAATAAAGTTTGAGGATTTAAATGTCTTCTTACCTGTGTTGGGGTGTTTTACTGTTTCAAGGACATTGTCTATGTGATAAAAATTATTCATTATATTCTGTCATGATTTTCTTAAATCTCTGTCTAAGCTAGTGTCTCATTTTTCATGCATACTAATGTTTGTTTATGCTTATTTCTTAGTAGGGAAGTCTTGCCAATGTTTTCTTATAATATTACTCTGTTTCATTAGCTAGTGTTTTATATTTTATTTGCTATATTGATTTTCTCCACCAGTCCATTGCACACAACCCAGTTACTTAATTTTCCCTTTGTTTTCTTTTTATTATGTTTGTTTTTTATATGTTTTTTTCTAATTTTAAATTATTTTCATCTTTTACACTCAACATTCTGCTTTTGTCATATATCACAGGGATTACTGTGTCAACGTCTTTTCAGTCTGAAAAAATCTGTTTTTTTCTTTTGGACTCCTGAATTATTCAGAAGCAGGTGAGCATTATTACCATCCAAGTATACGATGTGCTTTTTATTGACTTTTGTTATCAATTTCTAATTTTACTACAGCTTGCCAGACAATGATAATAACAGTATTATTTTTGTTGTATGTGTTAGGATTTATTGTTAGTGTAATATATTTGTAATTGTTCCTGTATGAAATGTTATATCAAAGTCCTTCAGTGCAACTACTCATTCTAGTTTGTATACACATATTTTCTAAACTACTTTCTTCTTATCAAACCATTTCTGAGAAAGATATATTTAAATCTAACACTGATTCTGAATGGGTCAGTTACTTTTGTCACGTGTGTGTATGTGTGTGTATACTTGTTATTTTCTTAGGTGCAGACAAGGTCAGAATTTTGAATTTTGGTGATTTTTGATTTGCCTTTAATTACAAATTTCTGAAGGCTTTCTTGCTTCCCATGTCTACTACTGTAATTGGCTTTGCAACACACAGTGGAGAAACGGCAACCCTCAGGCCTGAGAGTTCCTCTAAGGAGGTCACAGTTTCATTATTTAAAATAATAAGATTTCTCTGTCTACAAGGTTTGCTACACAATATTATAAATGACACATACAGCAATGTGTTCTTACTAAATAACTCATTCAGTCTGGCTACAGAATCTTATGTATACAGCATCCTCAGACATTCTCCTGGGTAACTAAGAGGTCAACAAAGCTACCAACGAAAATAGGTTATCAATGCTTTAAAAGATGAAATGTAAGCCTCGGGAGGTGGGTAGTGTATGGTTTGGATGTGTGTTTCTGCCCAAATCTCATGTCAAATTGTAATCCCCTATGTTGGAGGTGGGACCTGGTGGGAGGTGATTGGATCATGGGGGCGGTTGCTCACGAATATGGTTTAGCACTTCCCCCTTGTGCTCTTGCTGTGAGTGAGTTTTCGCGATGTCTGGTTATTTAAAAGTGTGTAGCACCTCCCACCTCTCCTCTTCCTCCTGCTCTGGCCATGTAAGACGTGCCTGTTTGTCCTCCTCCTTCCACCATGATTGAAAGTTCCTGGGGCCTCCCCGTAAGCCGTCATGCTTCCTGTACAGCCTGTAGAATCATGAGCCAATTCAACCTCTTTTCTTTGTAAATCACCCAGCCTTCGGCATTTCTTTATAGCAGTGCAAGAACGGACTCATACAGCAGGCAAATAAAAATGATCACCAGAAGGTGAGGGTTGAAAAGTTACCTTTGGGTACAATGTTCACTATTCAGCTGATGGATACTCTAGAAGCCCAAACCCCACCACCATGCAATATATGCATGCAGCAAGCCTGCACATGTACTCCCTGGAGCTACAGAAATAAAACAAGAAGCTGGCACAGGGGCCCACACCCATAATCCTAGCACTTTGGGAGGCTGACATGGGGGGATCATTTGAGCCCAGGAATTGGAGACCAGCCTGCGCAATATAGCAAGACCCCATATGTACAAACAATAAAAAAAAATTAGCCAGGTGTGGTGCTGTGCACCTGTGGTTCCATCTACCTGGGAGGCTGAGATGAGAGGATCACTTGAGCCTGGGAGTTTGAGGCTGCAGTGAGCTATGATTCCACCACTGCACTCCAGCCTGGGTGACAGAGTGAGACCCTGTCTCAAAAATAAATAAGGAAAAGGCTGAGTGCAGTGGCTCACGCCTGTAATCCCAACACTTTGGGAGACTGAACTCCTGACCTCAAGTGATCCACCCAGCTTGGCCTCCCAAAGTGCTGGGATTACAGGCGTGAGCCACCAGGCCCGGCCCAAAAGCAACAATCATGTAGTTTGTAAAACTAACTCTGGGATTAAAGGAGAAGTATGTAGACAACGAAATATGTTTTGTTAGAGATTTATAGGAGCATTGGAATGAATTGACCAAGGACAACAAAGTTCTCAATTTCCTGGAACCCTTGCTGGTGAGCACATGTCTGGGGTCATGTCTTGATTCCAACCACCTTCTCTTCCCCTTGCCCTTAACACAGAAAGAGCCTGAAATTTGTACTGACGTAAGAAGATACTTTAAGATTCTAGTCCACCATCTTCTTGGTTTGCAAGCTCTCCGAATAAACCTGTTTTTCCTCCCATGAAGCCTCATCTCTCAAGTTTTTGCTTTCAAGTGGTGAGCAGCTGAACCTGGGTGTGTTTATAGCCTCACAGAACTTATATAAAAAGTTTATAAATGCTGAGTTTAGTATTTTAAAGTGTCTCTGCTTAAATGAACATTAGTCAGACATAAATTATTATGGAAGCTAAGCAGTGGTAAAACCTTAAGCTTCTCTGGCTTAACAGGGTCAGCTCTGTTACAGATGCCCACAGTGGTGGGGAATAGATTGGCAGCCCCTTACCGCCATGAGTGCATTCTCTTGGAGAGTCATTTCTTCTTCCAGCCTCTCTGCATTCTCTCTTCTATACTTATATTTTTATTGCTATAAATGACTGCTGCATTATGTCTAGAATTATTTGGTTCCTTCAACACCTATGTTGGTAGTTAATTCATAACATGTGGGATGCATATGAATCTATAGCTGTATAATTCTTGCAGGCATAATTGATATAAGATGAAGTCATACTGGATTAGGGCAGACCTTAAATCTGATGGCTGGTGTCTTTGTAAGAGAAGGAGAAGAAGAATTGGATAAAGAGACACATGGAAGAAGAAGATGTGAAGATGGAAGCTGGGGTTGGAATGATGTGGCCACAAGCCAAGGGACACCTGGAGCCACCAGGAGCCCACATTTCCATTGTTTTAGAAATTCTTTTTTTTTTTTTTTTTTTGAGACAGAGTCTTACTCTATCACCCAGGTTGGAGTGCAGTGGCGCAATCTTGGCTCACTGCAACTTCTGCCTCCTGGGTTCAAGCAATTCTCCTGCCTCAGCCTCCTGAGTAGCTGGCATTACAGGTATGAGCCACTGCACCCGGCCAGAAATTCTTCTTGTTTTAAGCCACGCAGTTTGTGGTCATTTTAATGGCAGGCACGGGAAACTCATACAACATATATACATGGAGGTATAGGTATATTCACGTACACACGTGTACATACAGTCATATGCTGCATAATGACAGACTGCATATATGATGACAGTTCCACAACATTATAATGGACCTAAAAAATTCCTATTATAAAGTGCTGTCCTAGCCTTCCTAGGGTTGTAGCACAAATGCATTACTCATGTGATTGTGGCCATGCTGGTGTAAACAAACCTACTATGTTGTCAGTTAAATAAAAGTGTGCAGTAACGCCCTAGGCCTTCATACCCACTCATCACCCACTCACGGACTCACCCAGAGCAACTTCCAGTCCTGCAAGCTCCATTCACGGTAACTGCCCTATACAGGGCTGCCATTTTATATCTTTGATGCTGCATTCTTACTGTACCTTTTCAGTGTTTAGATGAACAAGTACTTGCCACTGTGTTGCAGTTGTCTATGGTGTTTAGTATGGTATTGTGTGTACAGGTTTGTGGCCTAGGAGCAATAGGCTCTACCATATAGCCTAAGTGTATAGTAGGCTGTACCATCTAAGACTGCGTAAGTACACTCTAGGATGTTCTCACAAGAACTAAATCACCCAAGGACACATCTCTCAGAATTATTCTTGTCATTATGTAACACATGACTGTATATACATACACATAGGCATAGACATATAGAAACAACAATGTAACTGAAACGGGATCTGGCAACCTTCACAAACCAAGGCAGCTTTTCTCTGGGTCTCTCTCACAGGAGTCAGCATCCCTTTGCACATGGGATCCAACATGCTTCTCTGCATATATGATCAATCTTCTATCATGGGCCATCATTAGTCCCAGCTTAGAGAACATTAATAAAAACATGGCCTTTATTAGGTGGCAGTCACCTCAAGTTTTACATTATCCCAGTGGCTGTGTGTGACATCCTATAAACAGTAGCAACAACCCTCGCGTTCTCTGTATCTCTGTGTCATGCTTGTCTTTCTAGAGCAGTTATCACAGGAACACAAGGTTTGTAACCTATTTGCCAGAGTGTAACCATAAGCTCCTCTTTTCCCCATAACTAATGAGGCAGTGGTAGATTCAGAGTAGGTCTATATATGCAGACGTGTGTGTGTGTGTGTGTGTGTATGTGTGTGTGTGTATAAATATCTATGTGTGTATGTGTGTATACATGTATACATGTGTGTATATATCTATGTATGTATGTACATATGTGTTAGTATATATCTGGGTGTATATGTGTATATATGAATATATGTGTGTGTGTATATATGATAGATTGTTCTTGATACTCCCTCCTATGACAGAATGTACTATATATACATATAAATAATTTATATAATATATAATATATAAATATGTGTATTATATATTTGTTTATATTTATTAGATATAAAACTTTCATATATAAATATATTTGTTTGTTATATATTTTAATGTAATATATAAATCAAAATGTACATATATGATATATAATATAAATATTACCTATTTTATTTATATGTAAGTTACATTTTATTGATATTTAATAGTTATTTATTACATAGAATGCATGTAAATATTTAGGTATTTATGTATTATATATTTGTGTATTTTATATTTATCAAATATAAAATGTACATAGTATATAAATATACATGTATGTTTAATGTAATATGTATAGAAATACATACACATAAAAATGTAATATTTATATTATATATTATATATTTCTATGTATATATTAGAAATGTATATATTATATTATATATTATATTATATATTATATTATATATTATATTTATATATTATATTATATATTATATTTATATATTATATTATATATTATATTATATATTATATTTATATATTCTATTTGTACATCATATACTATTTAGTCCTTGTGCGAACATCCTAGAGTGTACTTACACAATCTTAGATGGTACACCAGTGTATATATACTCATATAAACATGAGATTCTCCAAAGTGTTTCCAAGAAAATCACCATCTAACTGGCCATCGTGCTGTGCTAGGATTCACGACTAGAAGAAACACTAGTTTCTTCTCTCAAGAGTTTAAACATTATTAAAGATGCATGGACACACAATATAATAATAACAGTGGTAGTATTGCAAGTCATTACAGTAAAAGCATATAATTATTTGACAAGAGCTTTATGAATGGTAGTGCTTAACATGATAGCAGTGCAAAAGTGAACATAAAGAAGATTGGATTTTGAGAACTGTATACCTAATTTGAAGCCATGTGAATAAACGAGTTCTGATCAGAATGAGAATTTGAAGAAAGAGGAGTATTCTATTCAAACTGTGTCTTAGCTGGAGGAATAACAAGTATCAAAGATGGGAGAAACTGATTGCATAGAAATATAGTAGAAACAAATTGTGGATGAGAGTCTACATCCGCAAAAGCTATTAATGAAATGGATTTCAAGGAAGACCTAGTGAAATGGTCAAACATTTTCAGGGAAATCACAGGAAATTGCTGGGAAGTTTACAGAATTGGATGAAGCACAGGCAGCACAGTCTCACTGTGAAAATAACTGCAGCTAAGGTATATTGGATGTGTAGACTATACCACACTTGGTGCCAGCTATTTATGCTCATTTCACCATTGATCAGCACATCAGTTGTAGAAGGCAGATAATACTATTCAGCTGATTTCCCAGAGTCTGAAGTCATCTGGACACATTCCTAGAGTGACAGATGGCAGACTTGCTGGGGGACAACTCTCTTCTTCCCTCTTGCATGGAAACCTTTCAAATTCTAGCACATGTTAAAGGGGACGCCATTTCCTCAAAGCACCGTTTCTTCTTTGCCTATTCCCCTGACCAAATTGCTTCCTTTGATTTTACATCCAACTGCAGTCCTTTCAAAGGATCAGAATCAGCAGAAATGCTATTAATCAACAGCAAAAGTTACTCAAATTCTGAGTTAACAAGTGCCATTTGGAAATTCAGCTGCAGAAACTCAAGTAAGAAAATAGAGAAACCTATGACATAATAAGAGATTTGAGAAACTTCTCTAGGGAACCGATAAAATAACTAGACACAAAATCAGTAGAAGATTGTAAATATCTAAAATTGGAAAACATTATTGATCAACTAGTCTTGTAATCTACAAAACCTTATATTCACAATGTAAAATACACATTCTTTAGAACATGTAGAATATCCACTATGAAAGGAAAATATATTGGAATCCCCAAATCACTAAGCTAAAGGGAAAAGTCCAGCTGGGAACTGCTTAGGGCCAACCTGTCTCCCATTCTATTCAAAGTCACCCCTGTGCTCACTGAGATAAATGCGTATCTTACTGTCTCCTTTGGAGAAGCTAATCAGAAATTCAAAAGAAAGCAACCATTTGTCTCTTATCTACCTATGAACTGGGTACCCTCTTCCCACTTCTAGTTGTCCCACCTTTCCTGGCTGAACCAATGTTCATCTTACATATGTTGATTGATGTCTCATGTCTCCCTAAAGTGTATAAAAGCAAACTGTGCTCTGACCACCTCGGGCACATGTTGTGAGGACCTCCTGAGGCTGTGTCACAGGTGCGCATCCTCAACTTTGGCAAAATAAACTTTCTAAATTAACTGAGACCTGTCTCAGGTTTTTGGGGTTCAGACCACCAAACAGACTACATCCTGGGCCATGAAGCAAATTTCAATAACTTTCAAAGGAAGAAAATCACACAGATATTTTTTCTCTGGACACAGAGATTCACCACTACAAAAATTCTAAAATGTTTGAAACTAAGAAAGAAAGTTCTAAGTAGTTACTACCAAGGAAAAATAAACATGAAAATTAGAAAATATTTTAACTGAAAAGTGAGAAAATTTTAATGAGACACCTGGCAAGTTTTTTGGAGGTCATGAAAAACAGTTCTAAGCAAATTTAGTTGTTTTAAGTAAATTTGACCCTTGAAAAACATGAGGGTTAGGGGCACTGATCCCCATCCACACTCAACAATCGGCATTTTACTTTTGACTGCCCCAAAACTCTCCTCCTAATAGCCTACTGTTGGCCAGAAGCCTTACTGATAACATAAACCATTGATCAACACATATTTTGCATGTGATATGCTGTATTCTTATAATAAAGTAAGCTAGAGAAAAGGAAATGGTACTAAGAAAATCATGAGAAAGAGAAAATATATTTACAATTCTTAAGTGGAAGTGGATCACCATAAAGGTCTTCATCCTCATTGTCTTCACGTTGAGTAGGCTGAGGAGGATGAGGACAAGGAGAAGGAGGAAAAGAGTTTGGTCTTGCTGTGTCAGGGATGGCAGAAGTAGAAGAAAATCCATGCATGAGTGGACTTGGGTGGTTCAAATCCGTGCTTTCCAAGGGCCAAATTCTGCTATTTATTAGTCATGTGAGACTGGGCTCTGGAAGAGAAGTTTGTAACAGAGGGATGAAAAATCAGTCTCTGTGATATATAGATGACATTCAATGGCATGCTACTGTATGAAACGAGTGAATGTCAGTAAAAGGCTGAGTCAGAATTTGACAATATCAAGATGTCAGGGAAAAGCAAAGGAAATGGCAGACTGAGAATTAGCAACCAGTATAGTAGGGAAAAAACCACACACACACAAGGCAGTGTGTTGTCCTAAAGACCAGTACACAAAAGTGATGAGCTGTTTCAAGACAGAGACTGAGAATTGAAAATAGGATTCAGCACTGTGAAGTTATCAGTAACCTTTACATAAATAACTTCCCAGAAACAGTTGTACCAAAACCTTGAGTGGAGTATTATTAAAAGAGAATGGGCAGGTGGAAAAAATAGAGGTATGGTAAGGAGACAGAGCTATTATGGAGGAATTTTGCTGACATAGGAGCAAAAAAAAGTGGAGAGAGCAGGGGTGGTGGTGGCATTACCTGATTGAAAAAATGAGATTGTCTCAGCCCCTTCTGGCTGCTTTAACAAAATATCTTAGATTGGTAATGTATAAAAAATAGAAATTTATTTCTTACAGTTCTGGGGTCTGAGAAATCCAAGACGAAGTCATGGCAGTTTCAGTGACTGGTGATGACCTGCTTCCTGCACCTTCGTGCTGTGTCCTCACATGGTGGAAGGCACAAGATAGCTCAGTGGAGTCCCTTTTATAAGGGCGCTCATCCCATTCATGAGGCTTCACCCTCATGACCTCATCACCTCCTGAAGTCCCCACCTCCATCTGCCATTGAGACATGCTTTGGCTATGTCTCCACCCAAATCTCACCATGAATTGTAATCATCCGCATGTGCCAAGGGTGGGGCCAGGTGGTGATAATTGAATCCTTGAGGCAGTTTCTCCAATACTATTCTCATGGTAGTGAATAAGTGTCATGAGACCTGATGGTTTTATAAATGGAAGTTTCCCTGCACAAGCCCTCTTGCCTGCCACCATGTAAGACATGATTTTGCTCCTCATTTGCCTCTTCCATGATTGTGAGGCCTCCCCAGCCATGTGGAACTCTGAGTCCATTAAACCCTTTTCCTTTATAAATTACCCAGTCTCAGGTATGTCTTTATTAGCAGCGTGAGAACAGACAAATACACATTGCATTGAGGGTTAGGATTTCAACATACACATTTCAGAGGACACAAAAATTCTTACCATAGCAAGAATCAAGGTAATTGTTTTAAAAGATAGAAAATATGACAACTTTTGTGTGCTCATGTGGATGGAAAGATTTCATTAGGGCACCAGTCAAGTAGCTGTATTTTTGAAAGGAAAAGAGAAGAGAGAATCCATTGCGCAGATGAAGGGATTGTGTTTAGAGGAAATATATGTACCATTCATCCGCATTAAGAAACCACAGGGAAGAACAGGTAGGTTGACTTGTTGGTAGCTTGGTAAATGAGCAGGTGGAAGCCCGTGGAAGCTTGTGTGTCATCCCTTCCTTGCTCTTTTTGAAAGAGAACTTAATCTCCTGATTAGCAGAGTAAGTGTTGGGATTCTAGGAAAGGAAACTGCAAAACATCTCTCAGAAGCAGTTGAAGGATTCATAGACTGGAAAAGTATAGCAGGAGCACCCAGAAGCCCCACTTGTGGAGTTCCTGAATCAGGAATATAAAGTCTGAGCAGTTGGTATGGTTATTTGTGTACATGGATGAAGGCCAATGGGGTGTAGGTAGAGTTTTATTTAACCCGAATTGTGGTGGCAACCTAGTACAAAACAAAGCAAGACAGAGGCAAGAGATTCGGGGAATTGGCATTGGAGTGATTATGATGTTAGGTCACGGGATTTCAGTGGGGAAATAGGAAAAAAAGAAGGCGTGTTTCAGTGAACTTTTGGTAGGCTCTGTGGATAGGATATGCTGGTGGGGTCAATGATGTTCTGAAAAGCTATGGGAGACTGGCAGTGGGGAGCTGCAAAGATTGTAGTTATTAGAAAGGTGATGTTGTATTATTAAGATTATAAAGGAGTGGTGCTTATTAGAAATTATAATATGTAAGGAATTAAGTGAAGTAGAGAAAAAATCATTGGAAGTAAGATTTTCAAGAACTGAAGGGTGAAGGTGTTGAAAAATTATATGTATGTATGCTAATATCAAAAATGAAGGCTGGGCAAAGTGGTTCACACCTGTAATACCAGCACTTTGGAAGGCTAAGGTGGGAGGATCACTTGAGGCCAGGAGTTTGATATAGGACTAAGTAACATAACAAGACCCAGTCTGTACAAGAAAAATAAAATAAATAAATAAAATAATTAGCTGGGCATGCTGGTACATGCCTGTAGTCCCAGCTACTCAGGAGGCTGAGGCCTGAGGATCACTTGAGCCCAGGAGTTCCAGGTTGCAGTGAGCCATGATTGCACCATTGCACTCCAGCCTGGGCCACAGGGCTAGACCCTGCTCAAAAGAAAACAAAAAAGAATTAGGTGGGGAGTATAATTGGAGATGATGAGAACTAAGCAGAAGGTACAATGTTGAGAAATCAAAGGGACTAATTTGAGTGCCAGTAAAAGAGGGTGATAAAATGTCATGTCATAACATTATAGAATAATGAAATCGATATAATCAGATGGTATGACATCTAAAGCTGGGTGGCTTAAGAAGCCATATGGCAAGTGGTCTGAAGGTGAAAATTGGAACAAGGCAAATGTGGAAACTAATTCCAGCTCCAGTACAAGGCTTTGAGGCAATTCTTCTGCTTGCTGCACCCAACTCAGAACCTTAAATAGCTGCAGGGGAGGTGATGTCCTGGAGGGAGAGTTTTAGAACCAGTAGTAACAGGAAGAGCTTTATAATTCCAAGGGGCAGTGGGCGGATCTCAGAAGTTGTGTACAGGAAGAAGATGGACCAACAGATTGCTACCGTAGAATATTGGAGTCCAGGAGGTGAAGTGGGCTGACCTGTAAGCTAGTGCTATTGTATGACTGATAAACACAGAGAAATGGGACGTCAGGCCACAGCAGGAGCGAGGATGTGAGTGCTGCAGGTTAGGGCTGTCTGCATTCCTGAAGCTTCCTTGTTACCTCCGGCAATGGAGCCTGGAAGAGCAGGAGAATTATCATCTTGTCTCAGAGCCTCAGTTTTGGGTGATTATGTGGCTCTGGATTCTCTGAAATCTCTAAAATCACTCCTATTTACACAACTGTATAATTATTAAGAACTGTATGATGGCAATTAAGAATGGCCTGGAAACACTAGAAACCAAACCCCGTCAAAAACAACCAACAATCCTCAGTATGCATTTATTAAATCAATGCTATAGAATCATCTTACCTTGTTAACACTTACAAAGTCCCCTGGAGGTTTTCTTCTGTAACTTGCTCAGCTTGTGTCTTCAACAGCTTCCCGTGTCCCTCACTGGTTATAGATCCTTCCTATGTAGATGGTCTATGGGAAGTATTTTTAACATGGCACACATCAAAATTGTTTTTTGCTTTTTTACTTTGTAATTCAAGAGCTTTTAATAAAAGACATCAGTATTGTTTTCATGTTTCAGAAATAAACCAATTTGCTTTTTAACTTTCAGTAAATAAGTCACAGCGAAGAAAAGAATCAAAGGTAAGTATCTTATATATGCAAAATGTATACAGTACTGTTGAAAGTTTAGCAGTAATATCCATATACATGCTGAAGAAAAAGTTGAATACCATATAGCAAGGAATTTGATATTACATAAGTTGGTTTCCTGATCTTTCAACAGGACTGAACTCCAAGGTACGTAAAAATTCACAGACATTGGAGATGTTCTTAAGCAGGAAACAGAGTCAGCTCTTTGTGGGACAAAACTGGTTTGAAGAATTATCCCTTGGAAATGTTGCAAAGAGTGTGATGGCCACCTACTGTCACCAAGAGCTGCTGATTTTGCTGGAAAGAGCTTCCCAAAATTGCCTCAGGCAGCTGCTGGTGGAAGACAATCTGAAGCTCATGGGACTGGATTTCACTTCAAGTTCATAAACTACCAAGTATATTAAGTTGGTTGGCCCCAATATTTCTACAGTCTACTGTGATCCCAGTGTAAATCATTTTGTTGGACATTTAAAGAGGTTTGCAAATTTGAAGTCAGGAGTTTACAGTGAGATAAGTGGGCAGAAAGGAAGAGAGAAGAAAGAGATTCTGTTAAAAATATGATTACCATTTTTATTACCAAAGAAGAAAAATTAAAAGAGAATATTTAATGGCATCTTTTAATGTTCAAATATATAGCAATAGAGAATAAAACAGTAGTTCTCAGGGACGGGGTGGTGGGTAGGAAAGGGGAGATGTACATCAAAGGATATAAAAATAGCAAATATGTAGATGAATAAATCTAAAGATCTAATGTATATCCTAAGGGCGATAGTTAATAATACTGTATTGTCTATAGGATTTTTACTAAAGGAGTAGATTATAACTCATCTTGCCAGACGGGGAAAATGAGTAACTATGTGTTATGATGAATATGTAAATTTATTCCATATAGTAAATGTTTTACTACATATGTAACTTATAACATCATGTTGTATAACTTAAATATATACAATAAATTTATTTTTAAAAACGAGAGTATGTAATATGCAATATACATATGTATGTGTGTATATATATACATATACACAAATATAAAATTTAAATGCACTTATAATTTATAATTTGCCTATATTATAATTTACACTTGAATTTACAGAATTCTTCACCTGCTCAGAAGAGAAGAGAAGAAATCGTAAAAGCAGAAAGAAAATATGATGGAATAAAAGCAAAGTTACACCAACAACCTGTTTTCAAATTTCCCTGACCATGCTATTCTCATTGCCTGAGAATGTTTTGGGTTTAATGCCATAATTTGTGATGTTTAACCATACTTTATGCATTGAGCATAGAGCGGAAATATGAAAATAAAGATTGTCTGCAGACTATTTCTTTTGATTTATGCAGCCTACACTTAGACAATGCAATTTCATTTTGCTAAATTAGGTCTTTAGCAAAATTTCATACATGTATTCTAGGTTTTCTGTTTTCAAAAGATGGCTATTGTACATCCTAATTTTGAAAATTAAATACAGTCTCCAGATGGATTCATTTCACTTTCTGTTAAAAGTCTATTATAACTTCTGCTAAAATATATGGTTAAATATTGTTATTGCCAACAACTAGCATAACTATGCATTAAAGATTCAGGATACATGAGAAAAGGGCTTATGTGAAGAATATGCTAAAACAGATGTCTCTGTAAGTAGTGATGATATTAAGAAACAATTCTGAACGAAGACTATACAACCAGTCATAAATAATTAGTGATAACCTAGCCAAAAAATATTATAACATTGTACTGGATATATATAAGCAGGTTTGATTAACCTAATGCATCTCCTTCATGTTTGTTTATAAGTCAGTAAGGTATTAGACTGTCTTCAGCTGTTCAACGATATTACACAGTTTTATTACTATCCCTGCTGTCACAATAAATTACTTTGTGTTTCCAAGATAACATAACCCGTTTTGCCCTGCTAGTCTTTCTGATGTAGTTTTGCTTGGTGAAAATGCCCAAAATTGAGGAATAAGTATATGGTAGAGTTTCTAGTTGGGTCAATGCAAATCCATAAACTTTTTAGTTTATTTTTATTTTTTAGATGGAGTTTAACTCTTATTGCCCAGGCTGGAGTGCAATGGCACAATCTCGGCTCACTGCAACCTTCACCTCCTGGGTTCAAGTGATTCTCCTGCCTCAGCCTCCCGAATAGCTGGGATTACAGGCACCTGCAACCACACCCGGCTAATTTTTTGTATTTTTAGTACAGACAGGGTTTCACCATGTTGGCTAGGCTGGTCTCAAACTCCTGACCTAAGGTGATCCACCTGCCTTGGCCTCCCAAAGTGCTGGGATTACAGGTGTGAGCCACCACGCCTGGCCTCCCTAAACATTTTTAAGGACACACAACACACATATAATATGAATATTTCTAACATAATATTACATAGCTTGTTTTTTTTTCTTTTAATTTTGCAGAGACAATTGATAAGTGAATTGAAAGGTGACTCCTACTTTAAGGGGAAGTCAGAGAATTTTCTTACAAGAAGTCTAAAATCCTCAGATTCGTTTATTACAACATGCAGCAATAAAAGCACAGAACACTTCATTATGTACTGGCAGCTCGGCTTTATTGTATTTTCCCAGACACTGTTATAACACTTATATGTTGGGTTTATTAAACATTTTTATGGCAGTTAATCTGTAATAAAATTTCTGACTTAATATAAGGGGTATATGTGGTATAACGCTTAAGTGTGAGGAACTACAGAGGCATAGATAATATACCTTCTCCTCCAAAACCATGGACAGCTCCACGCATGCTTGATCATGCCTACTGCTCTTGGGTCGACAAGAAATCTAGAGAGATTAGTCCTTGATTCCGATCCTTGATGATGACAAAAATTCTGCATTTTACAAATATAAAGGGAGAAATAAAAAATCCATCTATCGCTTCTGATTAAGGAGGGTCAAGATCTGTGCGAGAAGGAGGAATGCTGTTGCTCCCAAACTTTTATTTTTTCCTTATATGAAGGGAGTTCATGGATAACCAGTTTTTCTTGATTAACACTATGTCATACCAATATCTAAAAATACAACTTATATGTTATTTTCTATGCTAAATAACATTATAATATGCATATATATAATGCACACCCTATACAGATATGAGTGTGCATGTGTTGAAGACATATGTATATACACACACCTATATAGCCACATATATGTGTGTATATATATCTCCAACGCATGCACACTCATACCTATATAGGGTGTGCATTATCTACATTCCTGCAGCACCTGCAGCTCAACCTTTAGAAAGCATTTCTTCACTATTCTACGTTTCTTTGTTTAATATTCACCACCCAGAAGTGTGATGGCGTATGCAAATAACTCATGGGTGTTTGCATAGCAGAATTGAAGTAAATTTTATGCTCCTGGGGAAAAAATATACAAAATCATACATGCACGCCCACACACACACACACACACAGCTGGTTGAATCTCACCTGGCACCACTTTGATACATTGTCTTCTTTGACTTCTACATTTAAGGACCCCTGTGGTTACATTGGTACCATCTGGAGAATCCAGGAAAATTTCCCTGTGTCAAGGTCAACAAATAAACAAATACCAAGTTCAAAACAGAAAAAAGAAAGCAAATCTATTGAAAAATTTCGCTAAGTCACAAAACATTCTTAATGGTAAAACAATAATACAGAACATGCTTTGACTGCTTACTGAATTCTATGTATTATGATAAGCAGTCTCCAAGCATTCTCATCTATTTCTCATGTCCACCCTATGAACTAGGTATGTATTGTTATCCCATTTCACAGAAGAGGAAACTGGGGATGAGAACTTAAGAAAACAACAATATTCATTGTGAAAGATACACTGATTTCCTGGGCCAGAGTGAAACTAGCAGCAAAATCAGAGTTAAAAAAGAGAAGACTCATACTGAGCTACTTCCCATTTTGGATAAAAGTAAGATTCAATTTTTCTTAATATATCAGTTTCGGAAGGGTTATTTTGATGATTAAATGTGGTAATAATAATACCAACCTTACAATAATCCTTGGCCTTTGGAAGTTACTGTCCATCTCTCTTTCATTAGTTTTAGTTACTGTTCATCTTCTCTTATTAATATCAAGATTTGTTCATGAGAAGAGGACTAACCAATCCAACAGAAAGTTTGTACTTGAAAAAATCCTAGGTCTGAAGCATGTGCATTTAAAAATAGCAACGAAATAAATCTTGCTGTCCATTGCAACAGATTGCTTCTGGTATTGTATGTGAAGAGAAGGAATTAGTTATTTCAGTCTAAATATATGACATATAGATAAATATATATCTAAGCGATAATATATGGCATTGTTTTCTATCAACTTCATGGAAGCTAATCCAGTCTAAGATTATTTTTATGGGCTATTTTTTTAAATTGCATGTATCTCATAAGATACAAAAAGAGAGGAAGTCAATTAGTAAGCTACATAATTTTAAAGCGACATTATTGTGAGAAACATTGAAACCCTATAATGTTGTTTAAAAGCAAACAATAGAGAAAACATAATTGTATAATATGCTAAGAGACTACTGTTCCTAACTCCTTTACCTCAATAACGATTTTCTGCCTGTCTTCTATACTATTGCTATTAAGAAACCCAATAAAAGCTTTTTTCTTTTCTTTTCTTTTTCTTCTTCTTCTTTTCTTTTTTTGAGACAGGTTCTCACTCATCGCCCAGGCTGTAGTGCAGTGGCATGATCTCAGCTCACTGTATCCTCTGCTTCCTGGATTCAAGCCATCTTCCCACCTCAGCCTTCCAAATAGCTGGGGCTACAGACATGGGCCACCACACCCTGCAATTTTTTTTTTTTTTTTTTTTGAGATGGAGTCTCGCTCTGTCACCCAGGCTGGAGTGCAGTGGCATGATCTCAGCTCACTGCAAGCTCCGCCTCCTGGGTTCAAGTGATTCTTCTACCTCAACCTTCCGAGTAGCTGTGACTACAGGTGCACGCCACCATGCCCGGTTAATTTTTGTATTTTTAATAGAGATGGGGTTTCACCACTTTGGCCAGGCTGGTCTCGAACTCCTGACCTGAGGTGATCTACTTGCCTTGGCCTCCCAAAGTGCTTGGATTACAGGTTCAAGCCACCATACCTGACGTCCAATTTTTTTCTTTTCTTTTTCTTTTCTTTTTTTTTTTTTTTTGAGATGGAGTTTCATTCTTGTTGCCCAGGCTGGAGTGCAATGACGTGGTCTTGGCTCACTGCAACCTCCACCTCCTGAGTTAAAGCGATCCTCCTGCCTTAGCCTCCCAAGTAACTGGGATTACAGGTGCCCACCACCACGCCAGGCTAATTTTTGTAGTTTTAGTAGAGATGGGGTTTCACCATGTTGGCCAGGCTGGTCTTGAACTCCTGACCTCAGGTGATCTGCCCATCTCGGCCTCCCAAAGTGCTGGGATTACAGGCGTGAGCCACTGCGCCCAGGCTCCAAATATTTTTTTCTAAATTTTCACATAAACTTGTGCAGAAAATCTTTAACTGAGGAATAATCAGACTATTACATTGTAAACAAAATAAGTAGATAACTCTCATTAATATTGCAAGCATTTCATGAGCTAATCAGCACTTCATCAAACAAAATAAATGAAAACTAAAATATTTTTTCTCTCTTTTCAAGGAGATTTCCTGCAGACATCCACTCTACTCATTCTCCAGTTCATCACAATATAGTCCTTACCCTATGCCTATGTTCTCTCTTTTGTTTGATTTTAAAAATTAACATATACATTATTTTAACCACATAACATATTGAAAATAATGTAAAAATGCCTCTCTGACCAGCAATTATATAATGAGTTAATACTTTGTTACACATTTTTCAAAGCATTCTTTTCTTAAAGAAATAAAATATGAAACTAACTACCCTTCCTTAATATATGCTTGCCTCTGTTCTCAAAGGTAGCCACTTACGAGTAATAGGTATACTTTTTTTTTTTTTTTTGACAGGCTCTTGCTCAGTTGCCCAGGCTGAAGTGCAGTGGCACAATCACAGCTCACTGCAGCCTTAACCTCCTGGGCCCAATGATCCACTCACCTCAGCCTCCTGAGTAGCCGGGACCACAGGTGTGTATTACCATGCCTGGCTAATTTTTTAACTTTTTGTAGAGATGGGGTCTTGCTATGCTTCCCAGGCTGGTCTTGAAATCCTGCGCTCAAGTGATCCTCTCGCCTTGGTCTCCCAAAGTGCTGGGATTACAGGCATGAGCCACTGCACCCTGCTGGTATACATTCTTTATGGGCACATTTTTCCTATGCTGACTAAATACACGTTCTCCTGTAATGATAAAATTCTGACGAGTGCCATTTTTCAATTTACATTTTTCACTCACACCTAGGCTGATACATGTGGATCTGGTTCATTTTTTTAAAATGTGTGTCTTAGTCTGCTTTCTGTCGCTTATAAAAGAATACTGAAACTAGACAATTTATTTCTTAAGAAATATATTTCTTAAAATTTTGGAGGTGAGAAGTACAAGGTCAAGAGCCCTCACTGGCTGAGAGCTTTCTTGCTGGTGGGTACTCTTTTCAGAGTCCCATGAGGTGGTGAAGGACATCATGTGGTTAGGGGGCTAAGTGTGCTAATATCTTCTCTTCCTCTCCTTATAAAGGCATAAGTCCCACTCCCATTATGATTCTTTAACCCATTACACTCCCATTATAAGCTAGTAACCCATTAACCCATTAATTCATGAATGGACTAATCCATTCACAAGGATAAGCCCTCATGGCCCAATCGTCTCTTCAAGGTCTTAACTCTTAATCCTGCCGCATTGGGGATTAGGTTCCAACATGAGTTTGGAGGAGACAAATATTCAAACCCTAGCAATGTTATAAGATGCGGTTCAATTTTCTTAACAGTTGCAAATTGCTGCACCTACTAATAGCAAAAGTTTGCCCTTACTGTCATAAAAACAAACTCTTACCCATTTCGCAATATTTACTCTTAAAAAACAATATGAAGATTACCATCCCTGGTATGGTTTGGCTCTGTGTCCCCACCCAAATCTCACGTTGAGTTGTAATCTGAGTATTGGAGGTGGGGTCATGTGGGAGGTAACTGGATCCTGGTGGTGGTTTCTAGTGGTTTGGCACCATCCTCCTAGTGCTGTCCAGTGATAGAGTTCTCATTCAATCTGGTTGAATGTGTGGTACCTCCTTCTTTTCTCTCTCTTCCTCCTGCTCCCATCATGTGAGATGTGCTGGCTTCCCCTTCACCTTTTGCCACGATTATAAGTTTCCTGAGGCATTCCCAGCCTCCTGTAGAGCCTTTGGAAATGTGAGTCAATTAAGCTTCTTTTCATTATAAATTACCTAGTCTCTGCTAGTTCTTTACACTTCTTTATAGTGGTGTGAGAATGGACTAATACAGAAAATTGGTATCAATAGTGCTCCTTGTGCTGCCATATACATTGATCTAGTATAGAGGTAAAACTGCTGGGTAGAAAGCTGTGCCTGTCTGCAACTTTCCATGATATTTCAGTTTTGCTGAGTACTGGTAGTAATTTTCACATAGCCATCATTGCATTTGTGTGTGTATATGCATGTGTGTGTGTGGGTGTGTATGTGTGTGGTATGTGCACTCTTCATGACTTTCTGACCCTATAAAATGTTACAGACTCATCTTATGTATTCCCTGCCTCATTCCTACACTCAGCCATTTTTCCCAGGATCCTTGGCTAATTTTAATGGAAAATAGTATGAGAAACCAAATTCTGGCCACCAGATGTGCTTGTTCCTACTAGAGTATTGTTTCTTCAAGGACTTCTCAGCTGACAGAGCAAGAAAACACATGTGTGCAAACTAACCCATGTGTATATACATACCCCTAAATATTTCTATATGTAATTATTTGTGTCTATATGAAGCTATGCATAATTTTATCCAGAGGCCTTCAACTCTCTCTAATCCATTGCCACATGGGTTTTACTAATTTCTTTCAATACTAGCTCCCACTCCAACAGTGAGAAACCTGCCTCCCACAACCTGCCATCTATTGTCTTAATTGTTTAATTTCAGTACACATGTGTAGTGGCTTTAGAATTGTTAACCCCTACGCTTGCAGGAAACAACTTTATCAACTAGAGAACAGTGCTTTATCTGCAGTTCCTTTTGCCTTTAGTCTTAAAGATTGACAGAGATGCAAAGTAATATTAGGCTAGAACTGCTGGTCTCTCCTTCAGTGAGATTGCTTCACACACTTGTAACGTTACCAAATTCTTCTGTTTCAGTGTGCATTTCATCCTGGGATCCCCTAAACTCCTATTTTTTGTTGTTTCTGTTTTCTTTTAAGTTGCATACATTTAGTTCAGTCTTCATGCTGTAAGGTTGTATGATTTTTGACAATTGTATAGTGTCATGTATCCACTATTACAGTATCATACACAATACAGTCAGGCCTTTTTACCCCTTGGTTTTGCATCAATGGATTCAACCAACTGCATTATGAAAATACTGAAAAAAGAAAACAAAAAACAATGGATGGTTGCATTGGCACTGAATATGTACAGACTTTTTACTTGTTATTACTCCCTAAAGAAAACAGTATAACAACTATTTACATAGCATTTACATTATATTAGGTAGTATAGATATAATTCAAAGCATACAGGAGGATGTGTGTAGGTTATACTCAAATAATACAGCATTTTATATAATGGACTTATTCATCTGTGGATTCGGTATCCACAGGCGATCCTGGAACGAATCCCATATAGATACCAAGAAAGGACTCAAGTTCTATTACCCTAGGAGTATGCCATGTGCTTCACCTATTCAAAAGTCTCCTCTCCTCAAACACATGGATAACCCTGATCTGTTTATTGGCTGTAGTTTTGCCTAGTCAAGAATATCATGTCAATCAAATCATGCAACATAAAATCTTTTAAGATTAACTTTCTTCACTTAGCAATATGCATTTGAGAGTTCTCCATGTCTTTGCCTGACTTTATGACTGATTCATTTTATTTTTGAATACTGTCTTAGTCCATTTGTGCTGCTGTAACAAAATATCTTAGACTGGGTCAATTTATAAAAAGCAGCAATCCATTTCTTACCATCTGGAGGCTGGGGAGTCTAAGATCAAGTTGTTAGCATTAGGTGTTTGGTGAGAGCCTTCTTGTCACAGCCTCACATGGCAGAGGAATAGAAGAGAGAGAGAGAGAGAGAGTGAACTTACTACTGCAAGCTTGTTTTCTGAGGTCCTAATCCATTCATGAAGGTGGAGCTTTCATGATTTAGTCACATCCCCCCAATCTCCACTTCTTACTGCCACCACAATGGGGATTAAATTTTAACATAAATTTTGGAGGGAACATCATCATCAAGCCATAACAAATAGTGTCTGAATGGACGGATGTACCACTATTTCTTCTGATTAGATAAATGACTTCACTGAGTCTTTTTTTCACCTCACTTACCTAACAGTTAAAAATCCACCAAATTTACAGGGATAGAATCGGCATTAAAACTTGTGCCGTGACTCCAGTATCAACAAGCTATGTTTCTCTGTCCCACCCCAGTCCTGCCCCTAGAGTCCTTCACCATGATTATCAGTGTGAAGAAGAAATCTAACTCTAGGCATGATATTTTTCTCTGCATTCCAAGATTGTATTAGACATGAGGATCATTCCTCTCTCTGGCCTGCTATAAGGTTGTTAATTCTCACATAAGAAGGTTGTGAATTGCTGGCCTACTTAGGAACACAGAAGTCCTCAGGCATTACTGGGTTCTATTGATTGAACACTTTCTGGCAAAATCCCATCTGTCTGAGTCTGCACTGAGACACCATGTTTTAACTGACTAGTTGGCATGGTGTGTGAATCTCTGTCTAGAGGATTAGTTTCCTACAACTGCTGTAACCCATTAACACAAATCTAATGGCTTAAAACAATACAAATTTATTATCTGACACTTCTGGTGTTCAGAAGCCTGGCATGGGTCTCATCGGGCTGAAAGCATGGTGCTGGCGTGGTTGCATCATTTTGTTTGGAGGATTTTGGGGGATAATCCATTTCCTTGCCTTTTGCACTATCTGGAGGCTGTCCACATTCTTGGCTCATAATCTCTTCCTTTTTTTTGACTCTCTGGAGGCTGTCCATATTCTTGGCTCATAATCCCTTCTTTTTATTTATTTATTTATTTATTTATTTTTGGTCTCAGAGTCTTACTTTGTCACCCAAGCTGGAATGCAGTGATATTAGTGGTATTAATACAATCATAGATCACTGCAGCCTTGACCTCTTGGGCTCAAGTGACCCTCCTACCTCAGCCTCTCAAGTAGCTGGGACTATGGGCTAGTGCCTCCACACCTGGCTAACTTTTTTATTTGTTATAGAGGCAGGATCTTGCTGTATTGCCCAGGCTGGTCTCAAAATCCCAGTCTCCTCTCACGTAAGTCTCCCAAACCTCTGAGATCTCTGGTGTGAGACATTGCAACTAGCCTCTTTTTCATCTTTAAGGCCAACAGGAGCTGGTCAAGTCTTTCTCACACAAAGTGTGAGAAAATCTATAGTTCTAACTCCTCTGCCTCCCTCTTCTACATTTCAGGACTCTTGTGATTACATTGCTTGAGTTCACTTGGCTAATCCAGAGTAACATTTCCATCTCAAAATCTAAATCTAATCATATCTGCAGACTCTATTTGGTCACGTAAGACTCCATAGTCACAGATTATGGTGATTAAAATGTGGACATATACGAGAAGTGGGGATTAGAGGAATTATTCTTCCTCCCATACAGTTTTAATTTTGTCATTTATAAGACCTGGACATTTACTAAGAGAATATATACTTTAGGTGTTTTTAATATACAAAAAAGAAATGATGTAAGGTGATGATATGTTAATTTACTTGACTGTAGTTTTCATTTCACTGTGCATATGTGTACTGAAGCATCACATGGTACACATTAGATTTATACAATAAAAGAAAAGACCTCCAAGGCAGAAGGATTGTTTGAGCCCAGGAATTAAAGATCTGCCTGGGAAGCACAGCAAGACCCGATTTCTACAACAAATTTTTTAGAAATTAGCCAGATATGGTGGCACACCTGCAGTCCCAGATACTCAAGAGGCTGGAGAAGGAAGATCTCTTGAGCCTGGGAGGTCGAGGCTGCAGTGAGCTATGATCACACCACTGCACTCAAAGACTAAGTGACATGAGCAAGACTCTGTCTCAAAAAGAAGGAGAAGAAGAAGAAGGAGGAGGAGGAGGAGGGAAAGAAAAAACCTGAGAAAGTTTGATGAACATTTTTAATTCTTATGCTCTTCCATGTAAGGGAATATAATAAAATGAGTTCATGCCTGCAGGTGGGAGAATTAAATGCATCCATATGTGTAAAGACTTGTAGTATGGTGCACAGGGTTAACAAAAGCTGGTTTTCCCCCGTCCTAATCTCTCTTCATAGTCAATTTGCTAAGTCCCTAAAAGCCACTCTTGACGAGTTGCCAAAGGCATCTTAATCAGGGTTTTTTGTCCTTGACTATAGATGCCCTAATGACACGTAATAAAAATGTAGAGTCTGTGGCCTTTTGGGGAGTACACAATGAAGAATGTAGAAAATTTAGCCTTTGCACCTCATCAGAGGCCAGCACCTGGTTAACTGTGTCCTTTTTTTCAGAATTCTTCACATCTTGGCCTCTCTTGAACAACAACATTTATCATGTTCAGAATGCACTACTTCAAGGATTGCAGCTCTGCTTATTTTTTTTAAAAGAAAAGCTTACTGCTCTGTGAAAGAGTTACTAGTAATATACTGATACTTCCTAAAGAGATTTAAAACGTAAATTTTATTTCCGTAATTTTATTGCAAGCTCTGTGAAAAATCATAGGCCGATAAGTACCCAGTGACATAGAATAAGCTCTTATTTAAAGCCTTTCTTGTTTAACTTTTTATTGTAATGGTAGCATATAATCATGAAAATTTTTAAAGGGGTAATCAAGTAATAAATTAAAAAAAGAAAATTCCCCCTTTCTAAGCTTCCAGTTTTTCTTTCCAAAGTAGACCCTTTCAGCAGTCATTAGCATTTCTTAAAAAATGTTTTCAGATATATTTCAGAATGGTGACATCATCCCATCATTGGCACCACTCAATTCTGGAATAGCCTGACTCCAGAATCCTCCCAATTCATTGTCTCTGTGTCAGCAATACAGAAGTGGAATCCATGATGAATATGAGAATATCTGGGTCAACGCTGTGACCTCCTGGTAGTACTTCCTATCTTCTTCTCTAAGGTTTTGCCTAGGAAACCACCTCCTACAGTCAGCCACCGTCTCTTGAAACTAGGCCTCCATATACCTTTTAATCCCATTTGCTCAAAAGTAGCTAATTTGCTCTGCTCAATGTGCCGTTCAGTAAGCATTCTTCACATTGGTGAAATTCTCTGTCTTCAGGACAGCAACACCCTATTGGAGAGTGTCTCTTCAGGGAAAAGCTGTTTTAGCTACATAACACATAATAATACTGCCTATGTAGGAAAGCATAAGGATCCTAGAAACCTTCTTAGAACAAGACAGGGAATGTATCAATGAAACGTACACGTGGAAATAAATAGCTCAGCAAGTTATTCTGCCCCAAGTGGAGATTGACTTTGTCTTCTAAGAGACAGGGACCTATTATCGCATGAAATTAATGAGTGAATCATAATGGATTTCTCTGAGAAGTTTTACTTTATGTATTTCTGGTGTTTTGTTATGTAACATCAACAGAGACATATTGCATTGATGGTATTGTGCTTTACAATTTTCATTTAGCGATGTTTGTCTTACTATTAAGAAATGATTACTATTAAGCAAGGCTTGTTCAAATCTTGGTTACATGTATTTTCATAAAGGTGTTGCCCTTTCTTTAATTAAAAGCTCTTCTAATTAGATTTACATGTATCTATTGACTGTATGAGTTTACATTTCTTTTATTGATATGGTGTAAGACTTCATGAAATTTTAATCCAGCCTTAGATTGTGATAACTTTTTCTAATATCTCTTGTTATCACATGTCTTTCAATGGGCTGCATCTACATTATTTTAGTACTTTACCTCCCTTATTTGACATACCCTTTTGGTGTATGAATGGTGTGGTAGTGGTGCATGCAAATATTTCTCTTTTTGTAACTAAACTGTTGATAGTAAGGTTTTGCTCCCTCGAGTGCAGTATTTCTCAAAATGAGGCAAAGGACCATTGCATCAAGCCAGCTGAGTGATTGAAAAATATGATTTCCCTTTCAGATAACCATTTAACTAGACTATCTTAGAGGACAGCACCTTGGAATAAGTATTTCATAAGCACCTCATATGATTTTAATACATTGTAATGTCTAAATAACACCCTTCTAGACATTCCTTATTCTTAAACACTATCTGTCCATTTTCACCATTAGAATCTCTTGTACACCCACTGGGAAAATAAACAAACAAACAAACAAAAACTATGAAACTAGCAAGTTTTAAATCTTCCCTCTTTCTCTGTTAACATCAAAATATTTAAAGGTGCATTACAGGTACTTTCAGTTTTGTAACTGAAGTTTTAAAATTGTGAACAGGTGGTTATTTATTTCAGTGGATTCTAAGTTCACTGAGGATCTTTCATAGATTTGTTTTCATCCATCATGAGATATTTATTTCACTTTCTTTCTTGGCTGGCTGGAGTGTTTTTCCACAAATTATATTACTTATTTGCTTGTCCATTTTGTGTTTTGATTAGATGATTTTTAAAGAGGTAGTGACCTCCACACTGTAGGAGTTCTTACTTTTCATAATGACTACTTTCTTCTGATTTAAGTAGGAAATAATCAAGGTATCCAAATTTGAGAATCTAAATGTATTTACTATGTAGAAATTATGCTAATCTATTCTCTCGGTGAGTGTAGCTATGGAGAAGTCTGAAGAAAATGTTATCATTTTCTGCCAGTAAATTACTTGCACTCTCTACCCAATTCACATATATATGATATATGCATAATATGCCATGCAAATCATATAAATGTATCTGTCACTGATATATGCTTACTGTTTACTGTGAATTGAAATTAAGCTTTATTTCTCTTTGGGAAATAACATATCGTTTTGTATCTGTACTTTGGAAAATCCTTTCACTTTTCTTCATGATGTAATTGCCCAATGGGTTCTTCTTGCCTGCTGCACAGACGGAGCCAAGTCACAGAGACAGTGGTATTTCAGTAGAGAAAGAGTTGAATCACAGGGCTAGGCAGAGGGAAGGCATGAGTTTATTACTCAAATCAGACTCACTGAACATTCAGAGGCTAGGGGGTTTTTTAAAAATAATAATTGGGTAGGCAGGTGACTAGGGAATGGAGAATGCTGATTGGTTGGGTTGGGGATGAACTCATAGGGAATTGGAGCTGTCTTCAGTCTCTGTGTGGGAGCCACAAGACAAGTTGAGCCAGTTTCCTGGTATAGGTTATTGATCTGGGTGACACCAGCTGATTCACCAGAATGCAGGCTCCAAAAAATACCTCACTCACCAATCTGAGGTTTTACGATAGTAATTTTATCTGTAGGAGCAACTGGGGAAGTTGGGAATCTTGTGGCCTCTGGCTACTTGGCTCCTGAGCCATAATCTTCAACCTTGTGGTTAATTTGTTAGTTTTACAAAGGCAGTGTTACTGTTATCAGTAATTCTTATATTTACAGCATTTCTGACTAGCCAAATTGAAATATGCAAAGGAAATACATTGTAAAAGAAAATAAGATTTCAGAACCCTCAAAGTTTATGATGCCAAGGGGAAAATTAAATCCTGGATATTGAGTCACATAGCATGTCTGTAATTTTGCTTTTTAAGTGTTATTACCTTTATTTTTAAATTAAACTATAAACTAAATTCAGTAGGTTCATAGACATATACTCATCTTTAAACACATCACATCGTATATAATAAATATGTACAGCTTTTTTATGCCAACCATACCCTCAATAAACTGGTTTTAGAAAAGGAATTCATTACATAAATATTGAAAGAAATCAAAATATTTTACCCTGAAATGTTGTCAACCAAGAGCAATCAAAAATGTCAGATTCTATCTCCAAGAGAGTTTATTCAAGACAAAGTCTGAGGACAGGTCACACAGAAAACAAAGATTCTGAAGAAGAGAAGTCAGGGTTCTGAAGTGCAGACGTTTTTAATTCCTTATGTAGACAAAGTTTAGGGAAGTTTAACAGAATTTCATTGTCCTTCTCTGTAAGGCTTGATGCATAGTTACAACAATCTGGTTACTTAAAGCGGTGTCTTCCTTTTGGGAAAGGTGTATGCAACATTCCACACTGAAATGTAACTGTCATCTTGGGTCTTGGATCATCTGCTCTGAGTTAGGCACAACATGATAAAGGATGCAGTTAGTCTATCTATAACATAGATCAATGATGGGAAAGGAGAAGTCTGGTGTCTGGTCGCTTCTAGTCATTTACAGAACAAAAGCAATGAGGAAGACAGTTAATCTACAATCTAAAAAGCAAAACTGCAGATATGCTATGTGACTCAGTATTCAGGATTTAACTTTCTCCTTGGCATCATAAACTTAGAGGGTTCTGAAATCTTATTTTCTTTTACAATGTATTTCCTTTGCATCCTTCAAGATGGCTAATCAGAAGTGTTGTAAATACAAAAATTGCTAAAAAGCTGTCTTTTGTGGGGGAGATTTGCATCTGTAGAAAAAATCTGCCTCAATACAGCCAGGCTTTCTCTGAGGTCCTCCCTTGTCTCATCTATGAAAGATGAACTAAGAATCTAACACCTTTTAAGATCTGAAAGATATATTCACCATCTAATCTCTCTGAGGGCTGCTACCTGGAAGGTTTCATCTGCATAAGGAGACCACCTTTGCTAGCCAGGTGCCTCCACTCCCTCTCCCACAACCTGTCTTCACACCATAACCTGATTTACCACTATAATCTGTTTTTGCACATGCTGTGAGCCATTATTCTTTATGTAACCCCAGGATGGTATAAAAGCATCAACCATCTGGCCATTTCTTTAAGAAATTTTGTAAGACTCCACCCACATTAATAAATTCATATTGAAACCTCCTTTGCAAAATTATGACAGTAAGAGAAACCTGACATGGCCTACTCCATCTTTCTTCTAGCCTCACAGGTTGGCTGTCTTCACTCATTCCTGGGCATAGGTCAAGCTAATGTTGAGAGAAATTTAGTTTATAGTTAATTTTATTATTTTTATATTTTTGAGACAGGATCTCCCTCCGTCACCCAGGCTGGAGTGCAGTGGCAAATTTTGGCTCACTGCAACCTCCACCTCCCAGGCTCAAGTGATCCTCCCACCTCAGCCTCCCCAGTAGCTGGGACTACAGGCACAAGCCATCATGCCTGGCTAATTTCTTGTATTTTTTTGTAGAGATGGGGTTTTGCCATGTTGCCCAGGTTGGTCGTAAACTCCTGAGCTCAAGCAAGCTTCCTGCCTTGGCTTCCCACAGTGCTGGGATTACAGGTGTAAGCCACCACTCCCGGCCTCTGGTTTAAATTATAATAGCATTTTCCAAAACTGCCTTTGTAAACCAATAAAAGGCTACCAGGTTAGGAGGCTGAGAGGGTTCTGAATTCTAGTATGATGTAAGCATAGTTAAATAATTACCAGCCAATATTTGGGAGGTCACAAGATTTTCAACTTCCCCAATTACTCCTGCAGATAACATCACTATTGTAGAACCCAAGATCGGCCTTTTGAGATGTCTTTTCAGGGTTTTTTTTGCATTTCTGAATACCAATGGCTGTACCAGGACTCACCAATCAGTTTTTTGGCTCCCACTCAGGAACTGACTCAGTGCAAGAGGACAGCTTCAGCTCTTATGATTTCATCTCCAACCCAACCAGTCAGCACTCCCAACTCCTGGGCCTCCTACTCACCAAACCATCTTTGAAAAACCCTAATCTCCAAATTTTTGAGGAGACAGACTTGAGCAATAATAAAACTCTGGTCTCCTGTTTAGCCTGGTCTGAATGAGTTAAACTCTTCCTCTATTGCATTTTCCTTGTCTTCATCAATCAGTTCCCTCTGGGCAATGGGTAAAATGGGCCCATGGGGCAGTTACAATATGGAACCTTATTAATCTGCCTATTGTCAGTTGATTTTTAGTGAATGTTCACAGAGCAAAGGGGAGGTTTTCCCTTGGCTCCTACAACATAAACAGAAATGGTTATAAATGTAGATGTAGACATTGACGTGGAAAAAGACGTAAAATGTTGACAGGTAAGGAGGTACCATAGACTAAATGTTTGTGTCCCCCCAATAGGCTGAAACCTGAACTCCCAGTGAGATGTATTTGAAAATGGAGCATTAGGAGATAATTAGTTTTAGATGATGTCCTGAAGGTGGGGCTCCCATGATGAGATCGGTGCCTTTGTAAGAAGACGACCAGCCCAGAGCTCTCTTTTTCTCTCTGTCATTGAAACCACCCTTGCAAAATTATGACTGAGACAGTGAAAGAGATCTGACCTAACCAACTCCATCTTGCTTCTGACTTCCAAGCTGTTCTTGTTTATTCCTGGGCGTAGGCTGAACTAACTTTGGGAGGAGCTTAGTCTATGGTTTAAAACAAAGAACAGCCCCTTCCCAAAACAAATCGCCTTCTTGCCTGGGGACTAGACTGCCTTTGTAAAACTAATAAATTAGCCACAAGATCAGAAATTATGGTTTAAGAGTCAGGCAGCTGGAGGCTACAATATTCTGAGCCTCCCTAAACTGCTCCTAAGATCAGTGCCTGAGATATTTTGTGGACCCTGCACTTGATGGATCAGCTAGCACAACCCAGATTGATAAACTGGCTCATCTGATCTGGTGGCCCCCAACCAGGAATGGACTTAGCCCAAGAGGACAGCTTAAATTCCCTATGATTTCATCTCCAACCCAACCTTTTAGCACTCTTGACTTACTGGCCTTCTCCTCCACCCACCAAATTATCCTTAAAAACTCTGATCCCTGAATGCTCGGGGAGACTGATTGGAGTACTAATAAAACTCCAGTCTCCTGCACAGCCAGCTCTGCATGAACTACTCTTTCTCTATTGCAATTCGCCTGTCTTGAGAAATCGGCTCTGTTTAGGCAGCGAACAAGATGAATCCACTGGGTGTTTATACCATATGAAGATACAGTGAGAAGCTGACCATCTACAAAGCAGGAAGAGAGCCCTCTCCGGAAAGCAGGTTGGAATCTTGATGATCTTGGACTTCTAGCTTCCAAAACTCTGAGAAATAAGTTGTGTAAGCCCTCCAGTTCATGGTATCTGTAACAGCAGCCTGAAGAGTCCTTCAAGAATCCCTCACATAGACATAGATCTATGTACACATGTAGAAATATATGAAAGCCTTTATACTGAGGACACATCTTTTAGATGTCTATGAAAGAGTCATAGATACAAACGTAGTGTCAACCTTAAATAACCAAAAAGATCAGAATCTAATTCAAAGAAAATTTATTCAAGAGCAAAGTGTGAAGATGGATGAATCACACCCAGCACACCAACTCCAAAATTATGGAGTAGGCATGTTAAGGTTTCATTAATAGAGGCAGAGACAGGGGTTTTTAGCAAGATTACCACATTATTCATACAAGGTTGGCACATATTTACAGCAGTTGGATTGGTTATAGGCAGTTTCTTTTTGGGAAGAGTACATTTAACTTTTTTTAACAGAGGGTGTAATAGTCATGGATTTTCTTCATCTAGTCTAAGTGAAGCAGGGCAACCCAGGGGAGGTTAATCAATCACAAGCATCGTTAATTAAAAAGGCAGAAGGTTTTTTTCTCTTACGTTGCTTAATTCTCTCTAGTCTTTGTACAGAACAAGGAAAATTAAAAAGTGAATTAATCTATGATCTGAGAACAGAAGTTGTCACCATATGTGACTCAGATCACAGTCACATCTCTCTCAAGGCTTAAAGTATTTTTGGGGGGCTCCACAGCTTTTAACTCATATTTATTTTCACGATAAACATAGTCATAGACATAGAAATAGATGCAAACTGTTAATAGTAAAGGAGATATCCTTCAGGAATCTAGTAAATGCACACACACATACACTAGTATGTTATATATGTGTGTGTGTCTGTGTGCATGCATGTGTGAGTGTGTATGTGCACACATGTGAAATTAAGCTGGTTTCCTTGATTTCAGAAGAGTCTCCAAAGCTAAGAAACATCATGTCCAAAAATAAAGTACTGAAGCCGGCCTTGCTGTCTGGCGTGCCACCCAAAGTTCTTTGTCTCATAGCTGGGGAAATCAAGGATGCAGACACACCAAAGGAGAGGTTAGAGCAGATGTTTAATAAGCAAAAGAAAGAGAGAAAGCTCTCTGCCACAGAGAGAGGTCCTGAAAATGGGCTGCCATTTCACAGTTTCTGGGAGCTCTACCCCATCCTCCTAGTGTGCATGAGACCCCTTAGCTTGAGTAATTCCATATCGCTTTGTTGCCCTTACTGTGCATGTGTCAGGGGACAGAATTTTCCATCGTGGGCATGTCTGAGAAAGTCTCCTGTGTAGCCCTTCTTATCTGTGCGACTGTGGGCATATCTCAGGCAAGCCCCTGGGTGCGAGTTCCCTTATCTGTGCCTGCAGACTGTTCTTTCGTTTGAAAGAACTTAACCAAGAACCCACACTAACTGCCTGCCTGACCAGTCTCTTCCTTCCTCCACGCTCAGTACTAGATGATCTAGGCAGAAATCTTGACCCCGAAGCTCATCTCCAATCTCCATTATATATAAGGATAAGGTTAGTATCCAGTGAAATAATGAGGGCTAGTGAGAGCTCCCTCATGGGACATTTTCAAGTACTGTGCATTTCCTTGCTGATAGGAGAATATCAGGGAGATTCCACTGTGAAATTGATTGAGAGGACATCCAGTGTCCTACCCTATTTGGGCTTCAATAACAAAAATGCCACAGACTGAATGGCTTCTAAACAACAGGCATTTATTGCTTACATGTCAGGAGACTGGAAAAAAGTGGCAGATTTAGTGTCTGGTGAGGACTCACAGCCTGATCAATAGATGGTAACTTCTCACTGTGTTCTCACATGGTGGAAGGGGTAAGGGAGACCTCTGGGGTCCCTTTTGTAAAAGCACAAATCCCATTTATGAGGGCGCCACCCTCATCACCTCCCATCTCCTAATGCCATCACCTTGACATTAAGATTCAAGATGTTATTCTTGTGGAACACAAACATTCGAAGCATAGCATCAAGAGACCATCTGAGTGAATCTGGGGTTCAGAGACTAGAGAGCCTGCAAGATGGTTCTTACCTGAAGAAGTTGAATGGTATCAGGTTGTCTGCAAACCTCAGTGAAGGCTGAATAAAGAGGTGAGACTGCAAGAATATAGGCTTGGTTGTCTGGTGTTGTTGGGCAGCACAAAATGATTGACAGTTTCCTTGGGCCAAATGTCTTCTGAAAGATGGCAGCCCTGAGCCCCCAGGTAGGTCCCTGATGAAAGTTTTCTCCTCTAGGAATGTGACTCTGCAGGAAAAATAGAGCCAAAAGTATGGCCAGAAGCTGGAAGCAAGAGCTGCAGGGTGTCGTGATATGCCCTGTAGGAGCAATAACTACCCAAGGAAAAAAATTATATAAGTGAGCATGGCACCCTTCTCCATATACCTTTGCAAACTTGAAAATGGTTAGGAGATGAATGGAAAGTGAGAATTAAAAAAAAAAACAGGGCCTGACCCTGTTGCCCAGGCTGGAGTGCAGTGGCTCGATCTCAGTTGACTGCAGCCTTGACCGCCCAGGCTCAAGTGATCCTCTCATCTTAGCTTCCTGAGTAGCTGGGACTACAGGTGTGTGCTACCATGCTTGACTAATTTTCTTCATTTCGTGTTTAGATGGGCTTTCACTGTGTTGCCCAGGCTGGTCTTGAACTCCTGAACTCAAGCGATCTGCCTGCCTTGGACTCACAAATAGTTGGGATTACAGGCATGAGCCACTGCACCTGGCCTGGAATTTTTAAATATAATAACAGATTGAAATTATATTTTGGATTGCATTGGCCATTTAAATATGAATGAATCAGATAATTCACTAATATCTGGAATAGCCCAGAAAATATATCAAGTATACCTGAAATACCACTTACAGGAAAGACATTAAAATGTGATAGCATGACAAACTAATGTTTTCCCATGATTTCACCCAGTGACTCAAAGAAATAGAGAAGCCTGCTGACAGATACCTTGAGAAGAAAAATATTAAAAAAGTCTATTCAAAGAAGGTTGAGTATCAACAAGGAACTCTTACTGAGATAAGGGAGGAAGAGTAGATGTTTCTCTTGACAATGAGAAATAGAAGAGCAATTGTGAACTCCAGGGAAAATCACAGTCATGCAATGTTTTCAAGTAATGTGCTGGATTTTAAGAAAGAAGAATATGACTGTCTTGATACGTGGACTATTCTTAAAGCAGTTCATGTTTAATATCATGGGACTAAATCACACAGGTTTCTGTAGATTCATTCATACTCCCTGGAGTCCACTGGTAAATATCCACATAAGGATTATTCTCAATTCTATTGATTGGTTTTTTTAATTTTCAGAATCAACATTATTGGAAGCCAATAGGAAGTCATTATTTTTACAGATTAAAAAAATATCAGTTTCAAACTTTGATCAATTAATGAGTGGGAAAGCCAATGTAAATTAAGGAAGGCAAGAGGAGATATCAAGGAAAATATATAATGCCTACTTTGCTAATTACTTAGAGTAAGATGTTATATCCTACGGTCCATATGTAATGGTTCAAGAAACAGATATAAAAATATTATTTTTAGACTGAATCTTTCAAAAAATTAAGAATTATAAAAGTTATGAAGATTATGAGGATGCATTACTTGTCATTGTTAGGTTGGAGTAAATAAATGTATCTTAATGTTCATAAAGAAGTCGGAAGTATCATCTTGGCTGAAAGGAGAGTTAAAGAAGAAATAATGAGAAATGATTAACTTGATGAGAACTTGGCATGAGGACAGATGAACAATTTTCCATTCCATTAGTAGTCTTTCATGTAACTGAGCTTTTATTTCTATGGACATCCACAAATATTAGTTTTAAATGGTATTTGAAATCATTCTGTTGTGAGAATTTTCCTCCCTCCAATGAATAAACACAAGCTTAGAGGACGTAAGTCACCTGCAAGTAACTTGCATGTATTTAAGGTCACAGGACTGGTTAAAAAAGGGGCAATGATATAAACCAGGTATGTCTGACTTCAACACCCATTTTTTTCTTTGCATCAAAAATTGTTTCCTCAATAAAAATATATTCAGAGATAGAAAAAAAAGCCATAGGTTTTTGTTACATTTTCTTGAATAAATTCTGAGATCAGTCAAGCCCTTATTCTCCTTACCTGAATGTTCGTGTGGGGGCTTGGCACAGTGGCTCATGCTTGAAATACCAGTAATTTCTGAGACCGAGGCAGGCTGATCACTTGAGGTCAGGAGTTTGACACCAGCCTGGCCAACATGGCGAAACCTCATCTCTACTAAAAATACAAAAAATTAGCCTGGTGTGGTGGCAGGCACCTGTAGTCCCAGCTACTCGGGAGGCTGAGGAAGGAGGATCACTTGAACCTGGGAGGCGGAGGTTGCAATGAGCTGAGATCATGGTGCTGCACTCCAGCCTGTGTGACAGAGTGAGACTTCATCTCAAAAAAATTTTTAAAAAGTGGGAGGGGAATGTTGGCGTGTGAAAAGCAAATTTGGATTTATATAAATAGACATTTTTCCCGGATAGGGTGATTGCAACAGGATGACTATAGCAGCAGTCGGGTGAAATCTCCTTCTATGATATCTGCTAGCATCTCAAAGGTTAGGTGGAAAAGGAGCTTTTCTTTTATGGGGATGGAAGATGAAAAGGTAACTGATTCAATCAGTAGGTGAGAGGATGTTTTACTCCAGGCCAGCCTATTCTCAAGAGGGCCTGTTAAAGACAGACAATATGCTTGTTAACAAAAGTTCCTTTAGCAAGCCTTTTGTTCTGACTAATGCACGGGGATAAAACAGTTCAGTTAATCATTTAAAACACAATGAATCAATATTTGAAGGGCTTGGTGTGACTTTGTCAGACAAAAACAAGATACAGGATGGGGTGGGGGGGTGTTGAGAGGCTGTGACCTCAGACTTTCTCACGTAAGTCTTAGTAAAGATGTTCCTTGCTGGACCCAAAAGAGGAAGGATTTCTTAACCACTGCTGTTTTCCAGGGCAACAGGGCTCCAGTGAAATTCACCCATTCATTATTGTCAATTTCTAGAGTTAGAGATACATCCTAAAGGATTTTGACATAGATTTATACATGTTAGGCATCTGAGTGATGATGACTTTTACGTTTT
The DNA here is from genome assembly GCF_028885625.2 of Pongo pygmaeus. Taxonomy (NCBI): domain Eukaryota; kingdom Metazoa; phylum Chordata; class Mammalia; order Primates; family Hominidae; genus Pongo; species Pongo pygmaeus. The sequence goes on along the minus strand of NC_072396.2, from coordinate 5,704,587 downwards.
GTCAAATGGGGATTTTAAATGTTGTCAGATGTCGGTTATAAAATTTTGTCCTGTTTAGTACTTTAGAAAGTAAAGGAATAAAAGAATGGCTACTCCATAGGCAGAGCAGCCAGGATTAAGCAAAAAATTATTAAAATAACACAAAAAAGCTTTGCAGTTTAGCAATGCAAAACATTGACCATTAGGAACTTTTTAAAAAGTCTACTAAAATAACAGCCAGCAATAACAAAACCTTTATTGAAGACCACTCTCTTATCGTAAATTCCCCCCTCCACTGAGACGGGGCAGGGGGCTTGCAGGGTGCCCCTTCAAGCATAGAAATATAAGAAAATCTTGAGTTCCATCAAGAGAAATTCCAGGCACCTGGCTATCCGTGAGAAATAAATGAGCAACTTGATATGCAAGAAGGTAACCATAGCTTAAACAATAGCCAAGAAAGTTAAAGTCAAGAGATGATTGGTTCCCACATGGAATAAAAGTTAACATTTTAACATAGGTACCTGAGTTGCTCTTCAGAAACCCACAACCACACCAAATGGATCTACTAGCATGTAGACCTCAGATAAAGGGAAACTAAAGACTTAACTCCGACAACAACCTTTGTTTTAAATTTCTTCCTGAGGGGACTGGAAGAAGTCACACCCACAGGTCAGAGCTAACATTCTTTTCTGCTGAACCCAATCTTTTGAGATAAAACGTTGCCTCCTTAACCAATCACAAATCAGAAAATCTTTGAATCTACCTGTAACCTGTGGGCCTCCCACTTCAAGATATCCACCTTTTTAGGTCAAACTGTTCCCAGACCAAACTGAGGGTTGGGCTGCTTATTCCTGTGGCCCAATAACAAGATTCAGATGAACTGGGAAAGAAGCCAGTTTATTTCTGTAACTGGGTACAGGGAGACGGCCTGGAAATTGTTGCCAGACCAACTCGAAATTACAAAGTTTTCCAGAGCTTCTATTTCTAAGCTATATGTCTACATGTAAGTGTGCATTCATCTAAAGATATTAGTGATTAACTTCTTCTAATCTATAACTAAGGTCTGAGTCCTGAAGACCTTCCTCTGGAGCCTCAGTAAATTGACTTAATCTAAATGGCTCCAGGTGCTGGGGTGATTACCCTTATCTTATCTCCTGCTATATCATGGAGGTTTGGGGAGTTCCTTCAGACCCCAAACTTGTTTGTGGAGGTCTGGCGAGTTTCTTTAGATCCGCAAAAAAAAAAAAAAAAACACGAAACTTGTTTAATCATAAACAGGTCCTGTTAAAAATTCCTTCGTTATCTTGCCATGCTTTAAGGCCCAGCAAAGTCCTGGGCAAAACTCTTGGTGGGCTTTTGTTATATTCCAACTTTTGTATAAGGGTACTGGCTCTTTCAGCTTTTAAGATTTAACTTCACCACTCAGTCAGTGCTGAAACAGTTGTTATGGAGGCCTGTGTTAGTGAGACCTGGCCTGTCACTAAACCAATGTATAATATCCGTGTATTGTTTTACGATGTTGCCTGTGACTTCTGCTTTACTGAAATGTACCCCTGCGTTTAAAACCCATTACTTGCAAGCCATCAGGGAGGTTGGGTGTGAAGTGTGACCTGCCCCATTCTCCTTGCTTGGTGCCCTGCAAATAAATGCCCTCCTTTCTCTTGCTGCAAAACCACAGTGTGAATGTTTGCCCTTACTGTCCCGGTTAAGGAGACCCCAGATGGGTTCAGTAACACCACCAGCACTTTGTTGGAATCATAAAGACTGAGTAATCTTCAAGGTCAAGACTGAAGAGCCTCAGGGCTTGTCTGCTGCTGTTTATAATATAAGCCTACTCACAGTCCCTTGCTTCCCTTCTTAAATCACGGAACCAGAGACATCTGGGACACCAGGACAGAAATCTTTCAAATGCCAAATACTTGTAATTATCCACTTCTCACATGCTCTTTCAAAACAAAAAGTCAAAATTCAAAAAGTGGTTGACATTCCCAATATAGATAGATTCCAAGTTTATCAGACGTGTCTCAAAAGATTAATCAGTGATTGCCTCATCTAACATGTCCATGAGGCCACAGTATTTTATTTATTTTTATTTTTCAAGGCATTTTCTTCATAATTCTTCTACTGTATAAAGAATTCTCCAAAAATAAAATAGAAGAGGGAAAAAGAAACCTCATTAAAATACAGGAAAGTAATTGTTTCAGTGATTCTCAATACGCATTAAATAAAAGAAAACTTGGCAGTTGAGCTTTGAAGAAGACAGGTGTTGAAAATATGCAACTTAGGCTGGGCATGGCTGCTCAGACCTGTAATACCAGAAATTTGGGAGGCCGAGGCGGGTGGATCCCCTGAGGTCAGGAGTTTGAGACCAGCCTGGCTAACATGGTGAAACCCCTTCTCTACTAAAAATACAAAAAGAAATTAGCCAGGCATGGTGGCAGGCACCTGTAATCCCAGCTACTCGAGAGGCTGAGGCAGGAGAATTGCTTGAACCCGGGAGGTGGAGGTTGCAGTGAGCCAAGATCGCGCCATTGCACTGGGGGACAAGGGCGAGACTCCGTCTCAAGATCAAAACAAAATAAAAACAAACAAACAAAAAGAAAATATGTGACTTCATTAAGCCAGAGATCAAATTAATTCTTATAAAGGCAGTCCAGTGAGGTGGCTAGGAAATACACGAAAGCAGGTGCTCGGTATTGAAAAAAAGAAATTCGTGACTTAGGCACAATTCTGTAAGTACAGTAGTTTTAAAATAACACATTATGAAATGTACAGTATGTATTTTCAGGTTTTGTCCATCCATGTATCAAGATGCTGGCATAATTATATTGATCCCAAACATCAAACTACTTTAGAAAAATGAATTATTTAGGTGATATCCTTTGATTTACTTGTGCTGATGAAAATAGACTTCATCTCAGTTTTTTTCCATCATGTCTCGGAATTACAATAATTTTACCTTTAAAGATAAGCAATCTTTACACTCTGAAATAATGGATGGATACGCAGGACATATAGTAGTTTGCCTCATACTTCTTTCACAAAATGAGTAAAATCACCAAAAATTGTCCTGTTACATAAAACTTAGACTTATGTTGAAAAAGACAATATTTTCTCCTTCATAAACTCAGTAGCAGAGGGATATCATAGAATCCTCAATAAAGTCATAAAGATTTACTTCTATAAGCATCGTCTCCTTTGAAAATGGCAAAGTAAAAATGCAACCCAAAACAACATTAATGTCAATGAATAGAGATATTGAATGGAACTGGGCAAATAAAATTGCATAACCTAAATTGACAACTTCCACAGGCCCTGGGGAATGGCTGTTCAAAATACACTGCCTACTTGCTTTTCCCCTTTCTTTTCTGTTGACTAAGTTGCAGTAAACACTCAGCCTTCTCTGTCTCACAGAGCCACACCATCTAGCTCCACTTTAGGAGATGTAGGTGGAATACTGGGGAGGGAGGCCCTTGGGAAAATGCCTTGCATTTTTACTCTTTCTTCTTCCCTTTCTCCTTGAAATTCATAATCTGTGGCCAGTCAGTACTACTCAGATGTTTGTGTGTGGTTCTGTGGATAGATACAACAGACAGATGAGATTCATAGACAGAAGATGGATAGATGGATAATAGAAAATATACATTAACGATAGATATAAAATATAGCTAATTGACGATAAATGATAGATGGATGTATGATAGAAGATAGATAGATGAGAGATAGATGATGGATGGATTGATAGGTAACAGAAATGCTATTTAAATAATAGATATGAAATTAGATAATTGAGGAAGGCAATAGATATAGCTAGATGAAGAATGGATGGATAAATAAATGACAGAAAATATATTTAAATGATAGCTATGAATACAGATTGTTGATAATAGGTAATTGATAGATAAACAGGATAGCTAGGTAGTTGAGAAAGATAATAGAAAAGATATATGAATAATATACATAAAATTTAGAATATTGATAAATATATAATGATAGATAAATGATGGATGGATGGAAGGTTAGATAATAGAAAACATATTTAAGTGATACCTATGAAATATAGATTATTGATGATAGATCATATTTGATAGATGAGATAGATGATGGATGATGGATGGGTAGGAGATAAAAAGGTAGATAAATAATAGACTTAAGAGACAGACTAGTACAATAGGTGATATTCACATCTGTATCTCTCTCTTTCTATGCAAACAAACATACACATACACACTATATGTGTATACACCTATCTATACACAAAGAATTTTTTTCTCTCTTTTTTTTTTTTGAGATGGCATCCCACTCACTCTATTGCCCATGCTGTACGGCAGTGGCACGATCTTGGCTCACTGCAACCTCCACCTCCTGGGTTCAAGCGATTCTCCTGCGTCAGCCTCCTGAGTAGCTGGGATTACTGGTGCGCACCGCCATGCCCGGCTAATTTTTTTGTATTTTTAGCAGAGACGGAGTTTCACTATGTTGGCCAAGCTGGTCTCCAACTCCTGGCTTCAAATGATCCACCCGCCTTGGCCTCCCAAAGTGCTGGAATTACTGGAATGAGCCACTGCGCCTGGCCAATGTTTTTCTTATAAACTTGGATAAAAAATTGTATGCATTTATAATATTTTCAGATCCCATTTCATTACTTGCTGTAAGGTTCTAGCATTGAATGTCTACCTATTTACTTAAAGATGTTTTCCCTTATATCATTGCTATCTTTAAACCTTTTGAGCCTTGCAATACCGAATGCAGGAATAAAGTGGCCTGGTCTCAGTGTTTGTGCAGGTGTTTGGATGGACCTGCCTGATGCACTATGAAGAGGCATTGCATCTCACCCGGTTTCCAAGAAGGTAGGGACTACCACAGTCACTACAAACAGGAAGGGAAAAAATAGGACTGTCCTGACAGATTCCTAGCAAAGTCAGCATATCATCACTCAGGTTCAATGAAAGAAAAAAATCTTTGTCTTCTTACAGGAAACATGCAATCTCAGAATTTATGTATGTTTTTCCTGTTTGCATTTATTATTCATTTTGATTTATAATGTGTCACTTTTGCTTCATATTTGCCTTTCTTGGTTTTAAGTTTTACTGTAAGAGTAATTAAATAATTACTCCTTCTCATTAAATAATCTATTTGCCCATTCTCTTTTTTATCTTTCATCTCTTTATACATTTATGAAATTCCCATTTATTCTATTCTTTTTTTTTTTTTTTTTTTTTTTTTGAGACAGAGTCTCACTCTGTTGCCCAGGCTGGAGTGCAGTGGCATGATCCAGGCTCACTGCAACCTCTGCCTCCTAGGTTCAAACGATTCTCTTGCCTCAGCCTCCCGAGTAGCTGGGATTACAGGCACGCACCACCACACCCAGCTAATTTTTGTATTTTCAGTAGAGACGGGGTTTCTCTATGTTGGCCAGGCTGGTTTCAAACTCCTGACCTCCAGTGATCCTCTGGCCTTGGCCTCCCAAAGTGCTGGGATTACAGGCAGGAGCCACCACGCCCAGCCTATTCTATTCTTTTATGTTCATCTTTAACACTTAATTTTTTATAAGATGCATTTTTTATCACTGCTTTTGAAATTCTTATCTTCCCCTAGATTCAATCACTTTTAGGCAAATCTTTTGTCAGGGTACACCGTCAAGAGATTGAATCAGTGGGGATGACTGAGGTGGTAGATTTTCAGAGAAGTTGGCTGTACTAAGTGTTTTCTTCACCTTCTAAAAAAACATTGAATCCTAGCCATTGAACAGAATTCTAGCCATCGAACGTTCATTGCTGATTTTTATTTATGAACTTGAATCACATTCTCTCACTCTCTCCACTGATTTTCATTATGACTCTAATGTTTAATAATCTCATATGTGTTCTATGATAAGTGTGATGCCACTATGATATTCTTGGTCTGGTAATCATCTTTTTATTTCTATATGAACCTTCTTAGAGTACTTATTTTTTTTTGTGGTGTTCAGAAATGTGAACTTGGTATGTCAAAGAATGAGAATCGTTTTTCTTCCATCTTTAATTTTATTGGTGTAAATGCGTCTTTAGCAATTCCTTTTATTTCTGAAACATTCTCGTGGAAATAACTTTGCATCCATACTTGCCTTGGTAAAATCATACATTCTGTGAAGGAGAAGACAGTTCATTGCCAATATTTTAATACATCGATATGAGGTCTGCATGTGTTAGTCGTCTATTCTAAATGTCTCCCCTCATGATAGCTTATCTCCACTTATTAATGCCAAATGAACCATCTAGACAAGGTGGTTTTGAGGGAATAGGATGATTTTATTCCTACCAAAGACAGCTGCCTGCATTTCTGTCTGCAGTAAGTTGCACTGTCACTACGGTGGTAACTAAGTGATTCGATTTTACACTTTTACAGTGGGTCAAATAGATGTTCACTGCTCTTAAAAATACATCAATCCCTATTCATTATTTAACAATCATGTGAGCTAAATCTTCAACTACTTGATATACATTCAAATATAAAATCATAATGCATGCAATCATGCAAAGAATACATGAAATTTTAAAATTTAATCCTAAAATCAACCTGGTAATTGTATTTATTTGATGATTAAAGAAATTGAGACCCAGTGATTTCACGTTTACTAAGTGTAAACATTTCAGAAGTGATGTGTAATTAAGAACCGAACAATGTATTATATGGTTTTTTATTAGGTTAATTATGCCATAAGTTTAATATTTCAGGGGTTTTTGTTGTGTTAACTCTTTATACCATGAAAAATTGCTTGGAATACTCTGGTTTCTCTTCAGATCACATAAATCTTTTGCCTTTTAAAATTGCTTGAGATTGAAAACAAGAACAGGTTTTTAACCATTGAAACTTCTGACATAAGGAAACAAATTGCTCTTGTGATTACTGAAATTAATCAGAATCAACAAAATATATGAGCAAAAATGCTATTTACATATATATGTAGATATAAATGTAATATTTATATTTATATATGCATACCATGCTTCTTACAACTGTGAATCAAAGCTTCATTTACAATTTCTGATTCTGAGGGAGGCTAGGGATCAAAAAACTACACATTAGGTACAATGTACATTCCTTGGATGCACTAAAATCTCAGACTTCACCACCATATAATTCATCCATGTAACCAAAAACCACTTGTATCCCCAAAAGCTATTAAAATTTAGAAAAAATAAGAAATAAAAATAAAATGTAAAAATAAATTTTGCCTTCACTCTACCCACAATCAAAAATTAATTTCAGTAATTACATTAATCTGCACATTGCCATCTTTACAGGGATGATGAGTTACGTAGAACTCAGTTAATTCTGTCTGTTAGTGTTAGATTTTTTAAATATTGTTTTCTCTACATCCCAATGGCCCTCTCGTCGGTTTTATTTTTAATTGATTTTTAAGTGAACTAGTATGTTTTATTTGAGACCAGTGGTGGATCATAAGAATAACATTACTTACCAGAATCTTTGGCATAAGCACACGGGCCATTTCTGTGAACAGAAAAATATAGTGGGTTTCAAAGAGCAGAATATTTTCCTGAGCTTGTAAAGGCCTATTTTGTTCTCCAAATAAGGGTGTTTTACAGAGCAATGTATTAACCCTTTTTTTTTTGTCTTCTGGTTGACATGCATAAGTGTGTCAATATCGACTATTAGGAACCTATTTATAAACATTCAATCATGGGGTATTGTGTGAAGTAGCAGTGGCATGAGGTTTTGAGTGGTATGGGGATTGAGTGCAGTGGCTCAATTGCAGCTCACTGCAGCCTTGATTTCCCAGGCTCAAGAGATCCTCCTGCAGCAGCCTCCCAAGTAGCTGGAACCACAGGTGTGTACCACCGTACCTGACTAATTATTATTATTATGTATCGCTATATTGTCCAGGCTGGTCTTGTATGCCTGACCTTAAGCAATCCTCTTGCCTCAGCCTCCCAAGGTACTGAGATTACAGGCATGAGCCACCACATCCTGCGAAAAAAACGCTTTTAATTCAACCCAATTCAGTAAGATTTTATAGAGTCTATACTCTGTGCCTAAAATGTTCCCCACCACTAAAAGATAAACCACTTCTGTATAATATAAAAAGATAGAAAGATGGATAGATAGGGTACATAGATAGATATGGGTAGGTATGTTAATGGGGAAGATAGATGATACGTAGGAATAGATGATAGATAGATGACAGGTAGATAAACTGATGATAGATAATAGATCATGATGATGGATAATAGATACAGATACATGGTAGATAAATATAGATATAGACCATAGATAGATAGATATTGCCTGTGTAATAATTAAAACAGCACATACTAAATTTTCAAGATATAATTACTAAATTAATGACAAACAAAAGCAACAATACATAATTGTTTCAATAGAAACTCTCGTAAGTAAAGTTTAGCAGAATATTGATCAATTGCCTACCCACATACTCTGTCTCTAGGCAAGTAATATAAAGGGTTCTTCAAAGTATAATTAACGTGAACCAAACTGCACTGTTAAATGTTTTACTTAAAAATAAATTATTTTACCAAATATATTATAAATTCAATAATGATAAAAGTCATAATTGTGTTTCCAATTTAATTAAAAAATACATCAAGAATCAGAGAAACTTAAAGTGAGGGGAAACGTTGGAAATAATTTATTCTAACACTGATACTTAGATAGCAATTATTTTTAACTTTGGTCCCAGCTATGACGGGTTCATTGTTAAGAGTTTACAATGCTGAGTTGAGATGCATGAATCTGTCAAACTCAAGTTCCCTTGAAAAGAATGTAGTGGACTGATTTACTCCAGGCCTGTCTCACTCATCAACATAGAAGTGAAATTACAGATACTCATGTGTAAAAAAGGATTGCATAAAATACAATATTCATCATGACCACTTCAAGTTCATTTCATGAATGTACAATATTTTTCTTAGTGCTGGAATAATTTTTAAAATATAATTCACCCTTATTAATATATAAACCATCATCTCAATAGATTCACTTATCAATAGATACCAACAAATCCATAAAATATTACAAATTTTCATGCACAGAACTCTCAGAAAACTGGAATTCAAAGGTGCTTTCTTAACGAGGGACAGACCACTAATAAAACCTATAGCAAATAATGTTTGTTATATTTAAAATCAGGAAACACAATAATGCCTTTTTTCAGAGCCTCTCTTCTGTATTTTGCTGGATAGAAGAGGAAAGAAATAAGAGTTTTATGAATTGAAAAGGAGGAAAATGTCATTATTTATCAATCATATGATAATGCATAGAAAAAAATCCAGACAAATATACTGATAATTGGTCAAATCAATATGAGTATTTAATAGTGTTGTTGGATACAATATCAAATTTAAAAATCAATTTCCTTTCCTTCAATAGTAATATCATTTAGAAAATGTAGATTAACATATAATTTATAAAGGCAACAAATAAATTTACTTGACAAAATATAATTAGACTCAATAAATAATGATGTCAATTTTCTCATAATTAACCTACTAATTCAATGAAATTTAAATAAAATTGCCAAAAGGATGTTTTGTAGAAATCGATAAGCTAATTAAAAAATTTACATAGACAGACAATTGCCTGACATATGCCAAGAAAACATTTCTGGAAATGCTGAAGGTGGGAGATGTGTTCCATGAGATTTCATGCCTTATTACTAAATCTTAGAAGAGCAAAATATTGATGCTAGGATAGGTTTACTTATCACCAAAAACAAAGAGTGAACCCAAACAGATATTTATGGATACATAATTTATTCATTCATTCATGAATGAAGAAAGGTAAACCTTTTGGTAAAGCATCCTTGTACAAATGATAAACTTTAAATAAATAATTAAATTTAAAAAATTACAGGTTCGCTTAGAGCTTGAAGCCAAATATTAGAACTTTAAAACTCAGGAGCATCAAAAACATCACAAATTTCAAAGTGCTTGAAAATATCTTTATAACACTGGATGATTAAGTATATCAAAAACTGGGTCAGGCGCAATGGTTCACACCTATAATCCCAACACTTTGGGAGGCTAAGGCAGGCAGATCACCTGAGGCCAGGAGTTCGAGACTAGCCTGGCCAACATGTCAAAACCCCGTCTCCACTAAAAATGCAAAAATTAGCCAGGCCTGGTGGCATGTGCCTGTAACCCCAGCTACTCAGGAGGCTAAGGCAGGAGAGTCGCTTGAACCTGGGAGGTGGAGGTTGCAGTGAGCCGAGATCAGGCCACTGAACTGCAGCCTGTGACACAGAGTGAGATTCTGTCTTAAAAAAATATATATATATATGAAAAACTATAACCAAAAATGTAAAGTTTGATTTATTCAACTACATTAAAGTTAAAAATCCTGTACATCCAATGTTTAAGTAGACTGACAGGTGAGGCATCCAATTTGGAGAACATATTTTCAATATATTTTACCAACAAATATATCAATAACATACACACGAACACACATACATATAGTACAGTATAAATATTGAGAATATTTTAAACAGGTGGTTTAGAGAAAAGTTATCATTTAGGTCTTATAAAAATATGAAATCTTTAAAGTTCATTCATAAAAAATAAACATAAATTTCATTAACGATGAGGCATTATTTCTTACCCATATCGTTGGCCAAAACACTGAGCGACGCTGAGGCGTGGATCGATGTGAACCTTCTCTCATATCTGCTTGGATTATAAATTCTCACCATGCTTTCAGAATAGTTTGCTGTCACTTTACAATGTCTATTCTAAAACTGAACACTAAATGAAGAATCCTACTTGAATGCATATGTCATATATACTCAGGAACTCCTTAGACCATGAAACACCTATAGGCATGTTTCTAACGCCTTCTTTTGAAGGAGCTAGAAAATGTCATATGCATCATGACCAACTGAAGTTCATTTCAGGAATGTACAATAGTTTTCTTAGTGCTTGAGTATTTTTAAAATATAATTCACCCCTATTAATATACAAACAATCATCTCAATATATTCACTTTTCTATAGATGCCAAAAAATCAATAAAATATTACAAATTTTCCTGCACAGAACTCCCAGAAAACTGAGATTCAAAGGAGCTTAAAATCCTGAAAAAAACTCAGAACATATACATGCTTATCAAAAAGAGAATGAATAATCGTTTGTGTTAAATCAATTACGCAGAAATACTACACTGCAGTGAAGATCCCTAGGTTTCATGAATATGAATCAATATGGGTGAATCTCTGAAAAATATCATGTTCAAGGAAAGAACCCAAGGAAGACACTACAAACTGTATGATTCTTTTACATAACATTCAAAATCAAGCAAAACTTAAGAATGTGTTCTCTAACAATAGAGTAGTGCTAGAAAACAGCATGAAATCAGTATAGTTGTCTCCTTTCATGAGTAAGGAAAGCATTGGTTGAAAACAGAAATCGAGTAGCATTCATTTACTTTTCCATTCCCTAACTCAGGGCCTCCTTCACAGGTGTATGGCCCCAAGCAATTGCAAAGGGTCCTGGAGTCAGAAGTGCCCCATGCTAGGTTTAGAGATCTGCTACTGCTGTCTTGAAATTCTGAAAGAGTTAGTCTTTGCATTTTTGTTTTGTACCTGGAGTGCAATGGACGAAGAGGCATGCATGCACGTGGTCAGAGGAGATATGCACCGTATGCAGTTCTGCCACTGTTCTTTGCTACCCAACAGCGTACAACGCTCATCAAGCCCCTTGAGCACAGAATTCTGCTGGACTGGCCATAGGGGGAATTCGGTGAGATTCGCAGTGTGCACAAAGGGAGGCTGTTACTTCTACGACAAAGTGAATGCTCTTGCAGCCCAGAGAGGCCATGCTTTGTGTCCAAGTTAGAACTTGCTTCAAATATAGAAAAGTGGCAATGACATTCTAAAAAAAATCCAAGAACAAACAAAAAGTCTATCCTATCTCCTATTCTTCTTGACACTTCGGGCAACCACTTATGCTGAAAATGATGCCATAGAAAGGATGGGATGAGATGACAACCTGTGGCTCCTCTTCATTGCATGACTTCCTTATCATCAGTGAGCTGAAGGTACAGTGTTGCTAGAGTATGTCCATATCAAGAAGTGAAATAAAATCAGCTGGGTTCATTTTGTGTAGCACACTTCCCGTGTTGTGCTAAGAATGCAGTAGATACTTATGCATGTGCTACAAAATAACAGCTTGTGTAATTTCAGTGATTTCTGAATACATGTTAACTGCTCAGATATTGGAGTTCAAAATTGGCATTGCACAATATAAAGATAAAAACGGAAAACTATGCCAGTGACTAAATATTTTAATTTTTCCTTACTTAGAAAGACATCAAAAAGAAATTTATTTTTTAAAGACATGACAAGTTGAGAAAGAGTAGAAGAAAAGGGGAAAAACAGCTTTATATTTTAGTACTGTTAACAGTGTTATGAAATTGGCCAACTTTTTCTGGAAAGAGTCAAATAGTAAATATTTTCAGCTCTATGAGTTATATAAACTCTGTTGCAGTAACTCAACTCTGCCATTGTAGCAAAAAAGCAGGCACACACAATACATAAATGAATGGGTGTGGCTGTTTTCCGATAAAACTTTATTTATAAAAACAAGTGGTGAGCCGGATTTGGCCCATGGGCCATGGTTAGTCCATGGATGTGCTAAGGTAAGAAGTCCACTGTAAGACTTCTTAGCGATTCAAACAACATGAGGGGAAAATCTCCTACAACCTTATGATTTTTGTTTAAACATTTCTGAGTTTCAGGCTAACCGGGCATTTGCATGATGCTGAACAGTAATTGTAGGTATCATATTTATGGCAATATTTTCGGTGTTTGGGAGTCACAGGTGAAGGGATTAACTCAGGTAGTTCCAATATGGATCATTTAGTCTGTCTTCATGCTGCTCTTTGGGCAAAGTATAGGAAAAATACCAGCAGTCTAGTGATATAGAATTTCTGTTTCTAGTAGCTGTGGGGTTATAACTTTCAGAGAATTGTTTCTCTTAAAAAAAGACTTGAGAAAGTCACTCATAGCTATGGCCAGTGGCATGAATGTTTCATGCCCTCCAGCTTCAGAATCTAGACACTTTGTGCTTCTGTCATTTTAGTTCTATAGAAATATTGCAGTGTGATAGGAATACTGCATACAGAGATTGAGATTCAGGATTGTAAATCTCTACGCCTAGTGTAGTTTTGCTTTTGCTAAGGGGAAGAGTAAAACATATGGGTGTGTAAAACTCACCAGTGACAGCATCAACTGTTTTTTTTTTTTTTCTTTAGGAATTCAGACCTCGTGAAAGGGTCAATGAAGAAATGATGTTTTGATTTCCCAACAGGATTACCCAACATTTCTCTGGCGGTACCTGCCAGTTACTTCTTTCCTAAAGATTTCTGGTGCCCAGGGAAAGTCTCTAGTTTCTGGTGCCCAGGGAAAGTCTCTAGTTTAGCCAGAATTTCTCTATAATACCGTTGGTGTTGCCCCATGGGTTTTAGCTAAGCAGTATCCATCTTGTGCAAGAGAGGCTCGTCAGGGCAACTTCCTGAACAATAAGCTGAGATGATCATGAGGGAACGGGATTAATGAAGGACTGTTACAGAAATAAGGAAAAAATCTGCAGTAGAGCAAGAACTCCAACCCTTGCTGGAAAGTTTCAATCAGACACTGACATTTCCAAAGTGCCCATAAATCAACTTTTAATATACTGTGGATGCATAGAGGAGGCTGTCCATATGTTTCTTTTTTTGAAGTTTTAGGCATTATTGTTTTCAGTGCGAAGATGCTGTAACCTTAATAAGTTCAATAAAACAGAAATATACATAAGTGCTGCTAACAAAATGACTAGGCCAATTTTGAAATGTAAACTTAAAATGTAAAGTCACAGGGTCTGAGCCTTGCTCAGAGTAGGAGTCCACGCGGACATCAGCTAAGATTCCAGAATGACTACCGTCTTGACTTACACTTTTAAAAATCTTCTCACTGCATCAAAATGGGCCCTCAGATTTTCCATAAGACCTCTGAGCTGTTCCTCCCAGCTGCGAGCTGCCCAGCCATCCAGACCAAAACGAAGAAGACATTAGCCAAACCCAATATAAGGAATGTTGTGGTGGTGGATGGTGTTTGCACTCCATTTTTGCTGTCAGGCACTTCATATAAAGACCTGATACCACATGATTTGGCTAGAGCAACGCTTACGGGTTTGTTGCATCAGCCCAGTGTCCCCAAGGAAGTAGTTGATTATATCATCTTTGGCACAGTTATTCAGGAAGTGAAAACAAGCAATGTGGCTAGAGAGGCTGCCCTTGGAGCTGCCTTCTCTGGCAAGACTCCTGCTCACACTGTCACCATGGCTTGTATCTCTCCCAACCAAGCCATGACCACAGGTGTTGGTTTGATTCCTTCTGGCCAGTGTGATGTGATCATGGCAGGTGGTGTCGAGTTGATGTCCCAGTCCCTATTCGTCAGTCAAGGAAAATGAGAAAACTGATGCTTGATCTAAGTAAGGCCAAATTTGTGGGCCAGTGACTGTCTTCAATCTCTAAATTCTGATTGAATTTCCTAGCACCTGAGCTCCTGCCGTTTCTGAGTTCTCCAACAGTGAGACCACGGGCCACTCTGCAGACCAATTGGCTGTTTCTCGACTGGAACAGGATGAATATGCACTGCGCTCTCCCAGTCTGGCCAAGAAGGCACAGGATGAAGGACTCCTTTCTGATGTCATACCCTTCAAAGTACCAGGAAAAGATACAGCTACCAAACATAACGGCATCCGTCCTTCTTCACTGGAGCAGATGGCTAAACTAAAACCTGCATTCATCAAGCCCTACGGCACAGTGACAGCTGCAAATTCTTCTTTCTTGACTGATGGCGCATCTGCCATGTTGATTATGGCAGAGGAAAAGGCTCTGGCAATGGGTTATAAGCCGAAGGAGTGTTTGAGGGATCTTATGCACGTGTCTCACAATCTAAAAGATCAACTATTACTCAGACCAACATATGCGACTCCAAAAGTTCTAGAAAAGGCAGGATTAACCATGAGTGATATTGATGCTTTTGAGTTTCACGAAGCTTTCTCAGGTAAGATTTTAGCAAATTTTAAAACCATGGATTCTGATTGGTTTGCACAAAATTACATGGGTAGAAAAACCAAGATTAGATTGTGTCCTTTGGAGAAGTTTAATAACTGGGGTGGATCTCTGTCCCTGGGATACCCATTTGGAGCTACTGGCTGCGGGCTGGTCGTGGCAGCTGCCAACAGATTACGGAAGGAAGGAGGCCAGTATGGCTTAGCGGCTGCCTGTGCAGCTGGAGGGCAGGGCCATGCTATGATACTGGAAGCTTACCCAAAATAATAGATCCAGAAGAAATGACCAGGAGTTTCTGTGCAACACTCACACTAGGCAACAGCATTTCAATGCATTCCTAAATGACATTTATAGTTCCTAGCTCCTGTTAGGAAAACGATTCTTGTGGCCTTCTGTTAAATGCTTTGCACTTAAGCCTTGCCAGTGTTCTCAGCTTTTCAATAATCACAGTTTACTGCTTTTTCAGGGATTTCTAAGCCACCAGAATCTCACATAGACGAGTGTAGGTGGTTGTTTTTGTTTTCTCTTGTCACTAAAGACTAAATGAGTGCTTGCAATTGGGAAAGAGGTCAGCTGAGATTTGGAAATCATCTTTGTAATATTTGCAAATTATACTTGTTCCTATCTGTGTCCTAAAGATAACTGTTCTCTATAAAGACAAACAAATTTCCCTAAATTAACTTAATTATGGAAAAATAATTCAGAATCTAAACATCACTGAAAACTTGTAAAAAATGTTTAGATACATAAATATCATGGTGGTCAACCTTAATAAAGTGGGGAAATATTGGAAAAAAGTGTAAAAACACACATATATGTGTTAAAGTTATGTACATATATAAATTTATATGTTTATATATAAATTAGTATATATAAAGTTTAAGTATATTTTGCATATTTACATATACTTATATACACTTTTATATAGTATATAAGTGAATATCCACCTCCATATTTAAATTACATCTTTAGGCTGGGCATGGCAACTCATGCTTGTAAATCTCAGCACTTTGGGAGGCTGAGGCGGACGGATTGCTGGAACTCAGGAGTTCGAGACCAGCCTGTGCAAAGTGGCAAAACCCCATCACTACCAAAAATACAAAAATTATCCAGGCGTGGAAGCTTGTGGTCCCAGCTCCTCAAGACAGAGGCTGAGGTGGAGAATTGCTTAAGCCCCAGAGGTCTAGGCTGCAAGGCGCCCAGATCATGCCACTGCACTATAGCCTAGACCACAGAGCAAGACCTTGTCTCAAATAAATAAATAAAATAAAATATCTTACATCTTTATATATGTACCTGGTTTTGTTTAGTAAAATTATTGTATATATGTATATAATAATATATATAGTATACTTATATATCACTGCATTAGTCCATTTTCACACTACTATAAAAAGATACCTGAGACTGGGTACTTTATAAAAGAAAGAGGTTTAATGACTCAAAGTTCCGCATGGCTGGGGAGGCCTCAAGAAACTTACAATCATGGCAGAAGGCGAAGGGGAAGCAAGGCACGTCTTCTCATGGCAGCGGAAGGGAGAGAGAGCAAGGAAGTGCCACACTTTTAAACCATCAGATCTCATGAGAACTCACTCACTATCACGAGAACAGCAATGAGGAAATCCACCCCTAGGATCCAATCATTTCTCACCAGGCCCCTCCCTGGACACATGGGGATTACAATTCCAGATGAGATTTGGGTGGGGACACAGAGCCAAACCCTATCAATCATATATAATTACATTTATTTATATATAAACTTGTATACATGTACACATACATATTTATATATACACTTGTATATACGTACACATACATTTATATATTTACATAAAAACTTGTATACATATAAATTGATATACAGATGGTCTTTGACTTAGGATGGTCCCATTTACAATTTCTGGACTTCACGGTGGTGTGAGAACAATACGCATGCAGTGGAAAGTGCTGTTTTCCTCTCTTACCAGGCTGGACAGCAGCAGGGAGCCAGCTCCCGCTCAGCCCTGCAATCACAAAGGTTCACAGCCAACACTCTACAGTGTTCTGTGTTGCCAGAGGAGTTTGCTCCCCAATAGGCTATGTAAGTGCTCTGAGCATGTTTAAGGGAGGCTGGGCTAAGCTATGATGTTTGGTAGGTTAGGCATATTCAATGCATTTTCAAATTACTATGAAATTACTATTTTCAAATTCAAGTTGCTATGGGTTTATTGGGATATAACCCCATCATAAGTTAAGGAGCATTTGTACATAAACTTGTATTGATGTGTATATATATATATATATATATATACACACACATATGGTACATATCTATAACTTGGATCTGTGCATATTTTATATGTTTGTGAACATTTATATATACATTTTTATATCAATACATACATTTATATAAACATCTAACATATACAGTTGACCCTTGAACAACACAGAGGTAAGGAACAACTCGCCGTCCCACCCCCACATGTAGTTGAAAATCCATGTATAACTTTGACTCCCCCAAAACTTAACTATTAATAGCCTACAGTTGACTGGAAGCCTTACTGACAACGTGAATGGTCAATTAACACACATTTTGTACATTATATGTATTATATACGGTATTCTTACAATAAAGTAAGCTGTAGAAAAGAAAACGTCTTTAAGAAAATCCTAAGGAAGAGAAAATATGCTTATTATTCACAATGTGGAAGTGGATCATCCCAAAGGCCTTCATCCCCATCATCTTCACGTTGAGTGGGCCGAAGAAGAGGAGGGGGAGGGGTTGGTCTTGCTTTCTCAATGGTGGCAGAGGTGGGAAAAAAACCAAATATAAGTGACTCACACAGTACAAACCCATGTTGTTCAAGAGTCAACCGTATATGCATATACACACACACACATACACATTTATATTTAAATTATATCTTTATATATATACCTCATTGTGTTTGGTAAAATTAATTTTGTTACACTCTTAAATTTTTTTGTTATTTGCATTTCTTCTCTATGTTTCAACATTTCAAGCCAAAAAAAATAGACACAATATTCTGACTGAATGATTATAATATGGGCATTCAGGTAGTTCTGTTTAGACAGTTTCTAAACCACCAGCTACACAGACACATCTTACAGAACTGCCATCTAAAAAGGAGATACACTAGATTATTTTTATGTCATTAATTGATACACAACACAGGCATTTGTCCCAAGGGCTTCCTCTGTCATAGGATGTTTACTCAATTTATGTGAACAAATTCCAATTTGCAGTGGAGTGCCCTAGAAGCCAAACAGAATGCAATGAATTTTAAATGTCGTTTGCCTGATGTTCTTAATTTGGAAAATATTTAAAAGATGTGCACTGTTACAGTAATTAGTATGTGTGTGTGTATATATATGTGTGTGTGTATACATGTGTGTGTCTGTGTGTATATAAAATAAATGTCAGGTACACTTACATATAAATGTATATATTCATTTGCTTTAGTGCTTTTTATTACATGAAATGATTATTGGTAAAGTTGAAGTTTACCAAGTGAAGTTTGTTGAATGCAACAAACCACCACCACCTTGGCAGCTATAGGGAGGTGATTGTCATCAAACAAACCTCAACTTTACCAAAAATTCATTTTATTTAATAAAAAGAACTAATGTAAATTTCATCTTTTAAAAATTCTAGGTTAAGGAGGCATCTCTGATCTCTATTTTGTTCAAGGGTCAACTGTATATGTTAAATGTTTATTAAAATGTATAATATTGATGTAAAAAATGTATATAAATGTATATGATATTTTTTATTTATATATACACACATACTGATTACTATAATAGTGCACATGTACATATTGATATAAAATGTATATACAATTGTATATAAATGTATATGACATTTGTTTTATTTATATATATACACACATATATACAACATGCTAATTTACTGTAACAGTGCACATGTATATATTGATATAAAATGTATATATAAATGTATGTAAATGCATATGACATTTGTTTTACATATATACACACACACATAAACACACACATATTAACTACTGTAACAGTGCACATCTTTTAAGTATTTTCTTCCCAATTAAGAATATCAAGCACACTATGTTTATAATTCACTCTATTCTATTTGCCTTCTAGGGCACTCCATTGCAAATTGAAACCGATTCACAAAAACTTATGAGAGAGAAAGCCATTGAGGACAAATGCCCAAGTTGTGTATCAATTAATTATATTCTCACGATGTCTTCCAAAGTACCTTTTTATATTGTCACTAAAAATACATGTATCACTAAACAATACCTAGTGAATATTTTTAAAATTTACATTAGAAGTACATTATTGTATAATCTTTTTGTAAATTATTTTATTATCCTTTCAGTTATGCATAGGTTGAGCCAATTTGTATAACTGTAATATAGCTGGTATGCATACACTAGGAGTTATTAACACTTATTTACTCCCTTTTTGCTTGATCATTTCCACTTTTCCTCTTTTACAAACAATACGGCAAGAAACAAAGTTATCAATGCTTCTTTGTGTATATCTGTGAGCTATTCTTTGGGAGTATTTTTTTAGTGCTCTTTATAGATATTAAACTTATTTGCCTTCAACAAAACTCTAATTGCCCTAATTCATAAAATGAAAATCTAAAGCCTAGTTACTAAATTGCTCAAATCACACGGCTAGCAGGAAAAAAGGCTGAGATCAAACCCAGCCTGTCTGTCCCCAAAATCCTAGTAATTAAACGTGTCCTGCCTTCTCCAAGGTATTGTTGAGTAACATATGCGATTGGAGGCTTTCCATTTCATTAGACAATACCAAAAGGCTTTTCCAAAATTGGGTACAGATTCCCTTTTGCTACAATTCCCCAACAATGAATACCGCAGACATTTGAATTTTTGCTAAGCTAATGGCTGTGAAATTCCATTTCTTTGTTTTAATTTTTCGTGGCTTTGATTTCTGGTGGAATGGAATTTAATGGCCTATGTTGATTGATCTTTCAGATTTTCCCCATTAAGGGGAATTAGGCTTGCTTTGTTTGTTTGTTTTAAGACCAAGGGACTGGAGTTCCCATCACCCACCTTAATTTAGTATTTGGGTGTGTTTGTTAGTTTGTTTCAGACAGAGTCTCGCTCTGTCACCCAGGCTGGAGTGTAGTGGCATGATCTCGGCTCACTGCAACCTCCACCTCCCGGGTTCAAGCAATTCTCCTGCCTCAGCCTCCTGAGTAGCTGGGATTACAGGCACCTGCCACCACGCCCAGCTAATTTTTGTATTTTTAGTAGAGACGGGGTCTCACCATGTTGGCCAGGCTGGTCTCAAACTCCTAACCTCAAATGATCCACCCACCTCGGCCTCCCAAAGTGCTGGGATTACAGGTGTGAGCCACTGTGCCTGGCCTAGTATTTGGTTTTATTTTAATTGAGTGATTGAGTCAAAATGAAATTTGACAATGATATATATTTACTTTTATTTTCTAATTAAATGTGGCTATTTCACCAGGCGCTCAGCTTGATTCCCAGAAGAAATGGGAAAGCTTTGTGGAAATATGAGAACAACGCACTGACAATCTCATTTTGCTTTGTTGAATGCTGACACAAGATAGATAGTACCTACTTTTAAATTTAATTTCCCTCATACTTGTCAGTAAAAAATGTTTCTTATGCTTGAAAAGTTCCTTGCCAGAATATGTCATTTGTGAAGGTGCAAACCTTCTTATAAAATCGGCACCTCAGCATCATACTTGCATAATCATGTCACCCCAGGAAAAGCTTTAAAGCTGTGAGAAGTGTTATTTTACTTACCAACTACAAAACTTGAATGGCATAAATTGAAACCATTTATATGTATACAGACACACACACAGACACACACGTATAAAACTCCTACTCCTTTTATTTTTAATTTAATTAATTAATTAATTAATTTATTTATTTATTTATTTTGAGACAGAGTATCACTCTGTTGTCCAGGCTGGAGCACAGTGGCACGATCTCCACTCACTGAAGCCTCTGCCTCCCGGGTTCAACTGATTCTTGTGCTTCAGCCTCCAGAGTAGCTGAGATTACAGGCATGTGCCACATGCCCGGCTAATTTTTGTATTTTTAGTAGATATGGGGTTTTGTCATGTTGGCCAGGCTGGTGCTGAACTCCTGGCGTCAAGTGAACTGCCTGCCTCAGCCTCCCAAAGTGCTGGGATTACAAGCGTGAGCCACCTTGCCCAGCTTCTACTCCTTTTAAAACACTGCATTTACCCACTTGGTAGCTTAGATGTAAATGCTATCAAGGACTGTTCATTTTCAAGCAGTCCTAGACAGTCCTATATAGCATTTATATTATCTATAATATAAATATATATTATAAATATCATATTTATATTTATAATATATAACAGTTATAATTATATTTATAATATATAAATATTATTTTATACACTATATAAATATATATTTAATATCATATATAATATGAATATTATATTTATATTCTCTATTATAGAGAACATATATTATCTATAATATTTATATTATAGATAATATAATTACAGTCCAAATAACTGGGAATACAGGGGTAAACTACCATGCCTGGTTAATTAAAAATCACTATTATTATTTATATCTATAAATAGATAATATAAATATAATAGATAAATATAAAAATAGATCTATATTTATAGATAATATCAATATTACTATATATTCATATTTATATTATCTATATTTGTAGATAATATGGATATACACACATCAAGAATTAAGAAAAGGATTATTTTAGGAATCTACTACTACTATAAAAATAATAGTCTTGGAAATAATTGCTCATATATCTGGAACCTTATTTAATCTTCTTAGCTTTCATTTGAAAGCTGTGTTTGTCTGTATCCTGTGTGTGTGTGTTTTCCTGTTCTACTTTTGTGTACAGATCACCTCTGTCTCAGTCTGCTTTGCTTTGCTGTAAAGAAATACCTGAGCCTGGGTAATTTATCAATTTATAAAGCCTGGTGTTTACCTGACTCACGATTTTTCAGGTGGTATAAGAAGCCTTTTCTTCTTGTAAATACCTCCGGAAGCTTCCAGTAATGGCAAATGTGAAAGGGGAAATGGAGGGTCATACGTGAGGGAGGAAAAGACAGAGGAAGAGGGGTGCCATGCTCAGATGAACTATACAGTAGGAACTCACTCCTTCCCAGGGGTACCAAGCCATTCATGAGGAATCCACCCCCATGACCAAAACACCTCCCGCCGGGTCCCACCTGCAACGTGGGGATCAAATTTCAATATGAGTTTTGGAGGGTCAAATATCCAAACTATATCGACCCCTAACTTAGTCTTGTAGAACAGGAATCGTTGTATTATGCTAACGATTCTGTGCTTTAGGGACACTGACAGGGTTCATTGCGTATGGCTGTCTTTGCCCATGATGTTTGGAATTTACAAAGGTAGGGAGGTCACTCTGTGGCTGGGGAATAGAATGAAGTGAAGGTTTCATGACTACTATGTCTGCGGATGGATGCTGGCTCAGTAACGGCTCTCAGATGGAATGTATGAGGCACCTCCAGGAAGATGCTTGGGCTTCATTTACAATCCAGCCTCAGAATGTACACAGTGTCACTTCCTTTGGTTTCACAACCTTGCTCAGATTCCAGAGGAGACAGCGTCTTTTTTTTTTTTTTGAGACAGGGTCTTGCTCTGTCTCCTAGACTGGAGTGCAGCGGTTTGATCATGGCTCACTGCAGCCTCAACCTACTGTACTGAAGTGATCCTCCCCCTTCAGCCTTCCGAGTAACTGGGACTACAGGGATGAACTACCATGCCTGGGTAATTTAAAATTATTATTATTATTGTGTAGAAACAAGTTCTCACTATGTTGTGTAGGCTGGTCTCCAACTCCTGGCCTCAACAATCCTCCTGCCCTGGCCTCCCAAAGTGCTATTATTACAGGCCTGAGCCACCACACCAGCCGGGAGCATCTTTTGTCTGAAAAGAACTTTAAAGCTTTAAAGTCGCTCTATATGAAGGGCCTGTGGATTGGGAGAAATTCTCTGAACATCTCTGATAAATACAACTGATCACAGGGAATATGTTTGTGAAGTTTTGAAAAATGACTTTCTTTGAGACATGCATGTGATTCTAACTTGTGATTTCCTTCAGCTAAACCCGCAAATTGTTCTGTTCAGAAAAAAAGCACATAATGATAGATAATCTGTAACACTATAAAATCGTGGTAATTTTCCTATTATGATGTCAAAATTTCTTCAAGTAAAGGATAGTCTTATAGAAATAGTGCCCTATCATTTATTCTATATTATTATGTATCCCTTGGTTGAAATTTACAAGGAAGAAATTTCTCCATTACAATCACATGCTTGTCTTAGCAGACTATTGCAAACCTCTGTTTCAAACTGAGAAATCAATCTTAATGAAATAATATGAAATAAGCATGAAATGTTAAAGCTGGGAAAAAAAAGGCCAATGGCTTTTTCATAATGAAAAATAAGAAAAAAGTTAGGCAATGAATACTTTTTTTGTTTGTTTTTGAGACAGGGTCTCGATCTGTGGCCCAGGCCGGAGCACAAGTGGCGTGATCACGGTTGACTGCAGCCTTGGCCTCCAGGGATCAAGCAGTCCTCATGCCTCAGCCCCCCAAGTAGCTAGAGCTACAGGCACATGCCACCAAACCTAGCTAATTTTTTAAAATAAATTATTTGTAGAGATGAGGTGTCACTATATTGCCTAGGCTGATCTCAAACTCCTGGCCTCAAGCGATCCTCCCACCTTCGTCTTCTAAATTGCTGGAATTACAGGTGTGAGCCATCATCCTTGGCCAGAACTAATTTTAATATTATCACCATGTTTCCTCTCCGTAGGAAACGTTTGCCTAACCCAGAAACAGCATCAACATTTCTTAAAAAAAAAAAGTCAATCTATACTCTCTTCAATATGGGCAGAAATAAACGAATGGCCTAGACCAAGAGCTCACTTATTAAAGAATATCCTATTATTGGAAAGAACAAACATTGAGCTAACATGGAAAAGAATCCCATTCGGTTTTGAAGTTAGATGGTATTTAAGGAAACGATTAACCACATTATACATAGGGGAAGCCAGAGTTCTTAGTGTGGAAAAAAGGGAGACACAAATACGTCCTATTATAATGAGGAAAAGCCCAAGACAAGGAAACAGTGTGAAAGGTACAAAAAGTGTGATTTTGACACCCATCAGATGCTGACATTCTTGGAGTGATTCAGAGAACAGGAAAAGCAAATGATGGATTTGGCTGCATCCATTTTCTCCTTCCTAGCCTTGTTTTTTGTTTTACTTTTGTTTTTTGTTTTTACCAAAATCAGACTCTGATGTCAGTCCCTCCTAATTCCACCTGGGAAATGCTGTTCGTGGATTTAGTATCCAGTTAAGAGGCAATGTGATGGCTGGGGATGTTGCCCAAGGCTGGCACCCAGATATCAAAATCCATATCCTACCTGGATTCCTGGGTGGTGTTTTACCGCCTCTTCTCTCTTTAGCGTTCTCATCTATAAGTTCAGCCCAACCAAATTTCTCCCTCATTAGCTTGCGGTGATAATGTATTTCTTATTTTTTATTTATTTTATTTTAGAGACAATGTCTCGCTCTGTTGACCAGGCTACAGCGCAGTGGCACAATCAGAGCTCACTGCAGCCTCGACTTCCTGAGCTCAAGCGATCCTCCCATATCAGCCCCGCAAAGTAGCTGGGACTGCAGAAGCACACCACCATGCACAGCTGATTTTTTTTATTATTATTTTTTATCGAGACAGGGTCTTGCTATGTTGCCCAGGCTGGTCTCAAACTCTTGGCCTCAAGTGATCCTTCCTCCTTTCTCTCCCAAAGCAGTGGGATTACAGGCATAAGCCACTGCACCTGGCCAGCTCCTAGTGATGATTAATCTCCTAATTGATGCTTTAAACTGCCTGACACATAGTAAACCTTCCAGTCATGTTGTTTGTTATTACTCCTATAGTTATTTGTGTTGTTATTTGTGCCATTTGTTTTTCTTCTACTTTAGGCCTTGTTCTTCAATTACAAAACAAATGCCATTTCATGTTAAAGAATTACAAAGCACTGGTGAGATGACAATTGATTTCCTCAATAGATATCAAAGAAATAATGTATCTTTATATAATCATATGAAATAATATATTTCTTTAAAATAGCTGTTTCAGAATTCGGAAAAAGCTACCTTTTATGTAAAAGAAAGTTTTATAGAAGTGGTGAAATTAAGTTGGACTGTAAAAAAGGAAAAAAAAAGAACGCATTTTTAGTAAACTAATATAAAAATTCCAACTGGCAATATTTAAAATATTGAGGGTTATACATATAACTCTAAACACCTAAAACATACAGAATGTGTTTAATGTTGATTGTAAAATGCTGTGATTTTTCCAAGTGGTTGGCACTAAACTGTTTCACCATTAAAGTCATTCCTTTATGTGTTCCTCCTTGTGTCCAAAGTTTGAAAATAATTAGCTACAATGCAAAAACATGAATCAATTTCATTTTTCTTTATTAAATGTATGTAAAACAGAAGACAGGAACTCCTGTTATTAATGAGACTACTACTACTGAATTGTTACAGTTGTAGACAAAAAGCACAGGGAATTGATGGTATTGCTAGTTTCAGGAAAATTTTTTAAAAAATCATTTGTGATGGTTAATTCCACAGATAAAATGCTATACCCTTTCTTTCAAATCATCACAAAAAATACACCATGCAGTTTACTGTTGAAGGCAAGTACATTTGAGACAGGTCTGTTCTCAGTCTGCTATTTCCTAACACAATAGTTATTGAAATGCAAGAAAAATCAATGTTAGCAGAAGCAGTAGCCTTTCATTTCTGCAGTGCTTGATTCTACTGCTATCACTCTTCTTTGTGTCAATACACAGGGAGGGTGTCTTAGTCCATTCTCACATTGCTATAAAGAGATACCTGAGACTGGGTAATTTATAAAGGAAAGAGGTTTAATTGACTCACTGTTCCACATGGCTGGGGAGGCCTCCGGAAACTTACAATCATGGCAGAAGGCAACGGAGAAGCAAATACCTTCCTCACAAGGTGGCAGGAAAGAAAGGGAGCGTTTGAAGGAGAAACTGTCAAACACTTGTAAAACCATCAGATCTCATGAGAACTCACTCACTATCATGAGAACAGCATGGGAGAAACCACCTCCATGATCCAGTCATCTTCCACCGAGTCCTTCCCTCAACATGTGGGGACTATGGAGATTACAGTTCCAGATGAGATTTGGGTGAGGACACAGAGAGAAACCATATCAGAGGTGTTAACTATGAGCAACAATGACCCAGATAGCTCATTAATT
Organism: Pongo pygmaeus; assembly: GCF_028885625.2. Classification (NCBI taxonomy): domain Eukaryota; kingdom Metazoa; phylum Chordata; class Mammalia; order Primates; family Hominidae; genus Pongo; species Pongo pygmaeus. The sequence goes on along the minus strand of NC_072396.2, from coordinate 5,678,200 downwards.
TAAAAAACACAAAACTGATGCTTCTGTATGTTTCTTGTTCCAGGAAAACACGATTGTTTCACCTCAAGAGTTATAAGGCTATTTAATATGCATATACACATATATTTAATCACGTTTGTTCACGTATGTGCATGTATGATGACACACATACACACACATGTAAATCCACCTTCCTTTCTCATGCTACAAGTTCAAATTAATATAGCTTTGATGTCATGTTTTTATGACATGTATATTTGCCAATTCCTCTGTGTGTGTGTGTATATGTGTGTGTGTATGTGTGTGTATTTACATATATGTGTGTTTTCCTGTGTCTTTGGGTGTGTTTCTTGTTGTTCTTCTTCTGCTTTTTAAATTGCACCTTGTTCCAACATTATTCTTTTGAATCTAATGCATCTCAGGTCCCTCTGAAGCCTGCAATTAGAACTGGATGTGGTTGCCTTAGGAAGGGGGGATTTATTCAAGATTTCCAAATTGCATAGCCAATGGAACAGAGAAAATACATTGACTCTTTTTGCTACCCTGACCTTTGCAGAATTGAAGCCTGTTTTCTTGGAAGCTTTTCCCTTTCTATATGAAAAAGCTCTGTATTGCTCCCCAATTTCACAGTAATTACTAAGTAGCCTGTGCTTCTGCTAGTTCTGTAGGGCACTTTGGACAAAAAGGTCCTAAGAAAGCAATTTTACAGTTGCTTCCCAAAAGCCCTTGTCAAGGCAGAATAAATCAGCCAAGTGTCCTGAGATAACAAGAGCACAGAATGGAGCAGATTTGGAGTTTGATACTGATAATGTTAAGATTAACTCAGAGCATTGAAATATAAATTCAGCCCCCCGCCCACAAACTATACCTTCCACATCTAGGAACCCCAAAGCAGTCTGAGTCACCTCCTGCATCAAATCTAGTTCCACCAACTTGAATCCTTCAGCATCATCCAAAATGTCTCCTTACTTCAATGTCTTGAACAAGAAGTTATGCAACTAAACATAAAAATTACAAGTGGCCAACCCAACAATAATAAGGCTGATATTCAGGAAATCATGCTAAAGGATGCTTGAAGGACGTGCTGGAATTTGTCAGGGAAACATTAACTGTTGGAAGAAAAATTCACTCCCACAGTCTCATACCTCACAATAGAATGTGAGGGGTCTTGTGATTTGCATTTAGGATCCGAACTCTCATATTCAGGTGACCTTGTGATCTCCTGAGCCTCACAAGACTTGTTTTGCCATCCTTGAAAATTTTCCCTTTTGCAAAGGTTGATAAGGACATAAGAAGACACAGAGTCACAGAATAATTTGATATTAGTTCATGTGACTGGGAAAGATGGAAGAGATGTGACATGTGATTGGGGTCGATGCCATCATTTTGCAGGTGAGAAAACTTAGGGCACTGCGAAGTCAATTCTCCAGTGGAAAGGGATGGCTAGTTAAAAGCAGAGCTGGAATAAGAGCCCCCAGGACTTTTATCTCAAGCCCAGGAACCCTTTCATTATTTTACCAAAATTTATGCCTCTTACATGTAATACCAGGACTTATAGTTCCTGTCTCTTGGAATTCAATTGCTGATGGAGAACCTCTAAGTATTTTCTTTGATCAGGAAAACCCACTCAGAGATAAAAATGTTTCAAAACGAAGCCTTTAAATATAACTTCTTTGTTTTTGATGCCGGCAATCAAATATTTGAATGTCATACCATACCTCACACGAGAAAGATCAATTATTTGATAAAAGAAGTTCTGAAAGGAATTTTTACTTCTGAAGAATTTATGATTTAGACCTGAAAGGAAGTCAATTACTATGGAATTTAAACTGGTTCCACGTAACAATGAAGTATTTACTTACTATTAAAACAATGAATTCCTACGAATATGCTTTGTAATTGAATATTTAAGATTTGGCAATTTTAAAATTATCCAGTTGAATCTGAGTCATGGAGAAGTATTTGTTGACCAATATTTTAGAAAGATGGCTTTCGTAGTCAGAATCATGGCCCCCAAAGATGTCCACATCCTAATCCCATGCAGTAGACAGAATAATGGCCTCAAAGATGTCGATGCCCTAATTTCATCTGAAAGACAGAATAATGGCCCCCAAAGATGTGTATATCCTAACCCCCATGTGGCAGACAGAATAATGGTGTCCCTCAAATATCTATGTCCTAATCCTCATGTGATGGACAGAATAGTGGTGCCCCAAAGTGTCCACATCCTAATCTCCATGTGGTAGAGAGAATAACAGTCCCCAAAGATGTCCATATCCTAATCCCCAGGTGGTGACAGAATAATGGTGTGCCAAAATGTTCATGTCCTAATTCCCATGTGGTAGAAAGAATAATGGCCCTAAAGATGTCTACGTCCTAAATACCCCATGATAGACAGAGTAATGGTCTTCAAAGATGTTCACATACCAATCCTTGTGTAGCAGGCAGAATAACGGACCCCAAGATAGCCAAGTCCTTAGAACACGTGCGTTTGCTAATTTATTTGGCAAATATAATCCTTGGAACACGTGCATTTAATCCTTATTTGGCAAATCCTTATTTGGCAAATATAATCCTTGGAGCACATGCATTTAATAACTTATTTGGCAAATATAATCCTTGGAACACGTGCATTTGCTAACTTATTTGGCAAAAGGTACTTGCAGATATGATTAAATTAAGGATCTTGAGATGAGGACATTACCCTGGGTATTATAGAGGTGAGCCCAATTTAATTTCAATGGTCTTTATAAGAGGGAGGTAAAAGGCTCAGAGTGAGAAATGGAGACGTGACAATGGAAACAGAGGTCAGAGTGATGTCAGGGTCATGAACCAATAAATTTGGGTATCCTCTAGAAGCTGAAAAAGACAAGGAAACAGATTCTCCCTTCAAGCCTCAAAAGGAGTGCAGCTCTGCTGACTCATTTAAGTTCTCTGATTTTCTTTTGTTTTTCTTTTTCTTTTTTTCAATTTTTGTTTTAAGTTCAGGGCACATGTGCAGGTTTGTTATATAGGTAAACTCATGTCACAGGGGATTGTTGTAGAGATTATTTTGTCACCCAGGTACTAAGCCTAGTTCCCATTAGTTATTTTTCCTGATCCTCTCCCTTCTCCCATCCTCCATCTTCCAATAAGCCCCAGTGTGAGCTGTTCCCCTCTGTGTCCATGTGCTTTCATCATTTAACTCCCACTTACAAGTGAGAACATGCAGCATTTGGTTTTCTCTTCCTACATTAGTTTGCTAAGGATAATGGCCTCCAGCTTCATCCATGTCCCTGCAAAGGACATGATCTCATTCTTTTTCATGGCTGCATAGTATTCCATGGTGTATATGTACCACATTTTCTTTTTCCAGTCTGCCATTGATGGGCATTTTCAAATAACAAAATAAATTTGTGATGTTTTGAGCCATTGAGTTTATGTTTGTTTTGTTACAACAGCCACAGGGAACTAATGCAATGGTTAAAAATAACCATTTTCCAAAACGAGACTAAATAGCTACAGAGTATATGAGTATAAAAGAGTGAACTTAAAATTTCTCCTGCAGCTTTCAATATTTTTGGATAGAAGAATATGAATGAGTCCTCATAAGGTACCACTTATGATGCTCTTGTCCCATTTAAGGTTGAGCCACTGAACCTTATTCCCTTCTTCTTTCATGTTTCATGATGCATCCATTGCTACAAGGCGCCTTGAGAATCTCTGTGTGTATGATAGCCATTGGTGTTTTGAATGGGAATGAAAACAGTATATCTACATCATAGAAAGAGTTGTGTCTGTCATAGTTGGTGCTGTCTAGGGCCAGTTGTAGTTGACACTCTTGGATTTTTTTACCACTGAACTCATAATGAACTTCATCATGATGAACTTCAACGCTATTCTTGTGAGAAGATCTTTGGGTTTTCATTCATAACAGAGAAGCTGAATAATAACCACAGCATATATTTACCTGAAGACAATAGTGTCAGGAATTTTAGGAGCTGCAGATGTACTGTGTCATAATTATCAACACAGTTCTTTCTCTTTTTTCCCCCAATATAAATGATAATTTAAGGCAATATTGTAAAAAATCAAAATTGATACCAAAACATATGATGAACAAATTATGAGCATTTCAAATAAAGATCAGTATTATCAACTATTCCTTTGCCTCGGGCTCTAATATGACACTCTTCCTGATGTCATTTGTCGTGGCGTTTTAAAAAATGTATTGTTCGTTAAGATATAATGCACATACAATGCAGTTCTCAAACAATACAACTTCAGTATATTTTCTTTATTTATTTTTTTGATCCAGAGTCTTGCTCTGTCACCCAGGCTGGAGTACAGTGCTGTGATCCCAACTCACTGCAACCTCCGCCTGCCAGGCTCAAGTGAATCTCGCGCCTCAGCCTTCTGAGTAGCTGGGATTACAGGCATGTGCCAGCACATCCAGCTAATTTTTGTATTTTTTAGTAAAGACAGGGTTTCACCATGTTGCCAGGGTGGTCTCAAACTCCTGACCTCAAGTTAAATGCTGGCCTCAGCCTCTCAAAGTGAGAGGTAAAGTCACCTGGACTTCCTGGGTGTAGTGGGGCTTGGAGAACTTTTCTGTGTCTAGCTAAAGGTTTGAAAACGCACCAATCAGCACTCTGTAAAAACGCACCAATCAGCGCTCTGTGTCTAAAAATTTGTAAATGCACCAATCAGCGCTCTGTAAAAATGAACCAATCAGCACTTTGTAAAATGGACCAATCACTGCTCTGTAAAATGGACCAATCAGCAGGATGTGGGCGGGGCCAAATAAGGGAATAAAAGCTGGCTCCCCGGCCGTTAGCAACAACCCGCTTGGGTCCCCTTCCACGCTGTGGAAGGTTTGTCCTTTTGCTCTTTACAATAAATCTTGCTGCTGCTCACTCTTTGGGTCTGCACTACCTTTATGAGCTATAACACTCACTGCGAAGGTCTGTGGCTTTACTCCTGAAGTCAGCGAGACCACGAACCCACTGGGAGGAACAAACAACTCCAGACATGCCACCTTTAAGAGCTGTAACACTCACTGTGAAGGTCTGCAGCTTCACTCCTGAAGCCAGCGAGATCACGAACCCACCAGAAGGAAGAAACTCCGGAGACATCTGAACATCTGAAGGAACAAACTCTGGACACACCACCTTTAAAACCTGTAACACTCACTGCCAGGGTCCGTGGCTTCATTCTTGAAGGCAGTGAGAACAAGAACCCACCTGAAGGAACCAATTCCGGACACAAAAGTGCTGGGATTACAGGCATGAGTCACTGTGTACTTTCAATATCTTTTACTATATTTACGTGCTGTGAAACCACCATTAACATTTAATTCCAGACATTTTTTATCACCCCAAAAATAAACTCAACATTCATTAGTGGTCACTCTCCATACTATCTTCCTCTCTCCCAATCCATGGCAATCTGTAGTCTACTTTTTGTCTGTGGGTTTACCTTTGTGTACCTTTAATAAAAATGAAATCATGTGAACTTTTGTGTTCGGCTATTTTCACTTACCGTAATGTATTATGGTTCATGTTGCGGTATGAATCAGTACATTTTTTAAATGGATAAATATTGTCCATATTATGCATATACACATTTTATTTATCTTCAATTCAGAGACATTGGGCTATTGGTATTTTTGACTATTTTTTGATTTTTTGTTTTTTAAAATTTTTGTGGGTACGTAGTAGGTGTGTATATTTATGGGGTATATGAGATGTTTTGATATAGGCATGCAATTTGAAACAAGCACAACATGGAGAATGGGGTTCTATCTCCTCAAGCATTTATGCTTTGAGTTACAAACAATCCAATTACACTCTTTATTTTAAAATGTACAATTAAGTTATTGACTATTTTTTGACTATTCTAAATAGCAATACCACAAACATTTGTGTACACATTTTTGTGCAGGCGTATGTTTTCAATTCTTTTGGCATATACCAATGAGTAGAATTGTTAGTCTATAAGGCAGTTCAATGTTTCACCTTTTGAGGAACTGCCAGACTGATTTGCAATATGGGTAAATCATTTTATATTCATACCAGCAACAGATGAGAGTTCTCATTTTTGTGCATCCTCACCAGTACTTGTGATTATTTGTCTTGTTGATTATAGGCTTCCTACTTTCTGTGTATTTGGAACTAAAATACATTTCCTGTAGGTAGCATGTCCATTCTGCCAGTCTCTGATTTGGGGTTGGAGTGTTTAATCCAAGTTTTGCTGTATTTTTTTTTTTTTTGGTCTCTTCATGTCCTTTTATTTTGTTGTTGTTGTTGAACAAGTTACAAAATGGAGCCACTCTGAAAATTCTCTCTGCTTCCTATTTTGTATTTCTGCGTGTTGTTGTTTCTGCTGCTGTGTATTTGTTTGTTTAATGACTTTCCTGAACTAATTCTACACTCTGTATTATTTGTTGCATGTGTTTCCACCAAAGTGTCTTCACTGTTAGCTTGGTGTTCAGCAATGATTGGACAAAGATTGCCTTAGATGTCTGCAGTCTCCTGGTCTAGCTAAGGGGCTCTGTGTTGCTGCTAGTGCATGATTTCCACACTCCCTCAGGCATAGTGTTCTTTCTCTACTTAGTAAAATTCAGCCATTTCTCTTGAGCACATGCTGCTTGGATACTTGCAAGTCTTTGTTTACTCTCCAGAGCTCATTGGAATCTCTGTCTTAGCCTTTACTTCCTCTTGGAGCAATTCTTCAAGGTCAGACACAGAGGAATCTGAGGTCTTTCTTAGTTCTTTCTCCTCCATGTGTGCACATGTTAGCATGCACACAACCCTCTGCGTGCACGAATCCTTCTTTATTCCCTGGAATACATCAGAGCTTTTAAATGACCCCAAGGGCATAGAATCCTCCAGGTTTTCTTCTCAATGTTTTGGTTATTTTAGTATCGTCCCCAGCTTTTATTACTACCTTGGGCAGCTGCACTTTTATACAGTTGTTTTTGACTCTGATTGTTTTTGACTACTCCCCCAGGAAAAAGGCTGTTTCACCTGGTGAGCTCTATGTCACGTCAAATAATGACAACTTTGTGAGTGGGGTCTTCTGGGGAACTAGCAGACAGGTCAAATAATGACAGTTCTCTGTGGATAGGGCTTCTTATTCCTCCAGTGGCTGTTCTGCTACTAGCTGCTACTGAGTGTGGGATATTTGTCAACAAGACTACCATGGAACTTGGGAGAGAACAATTTAAAACCGTGCAAAAGCCACTGTTTTTACTGAAATCATCTATTTTTCTTGAATAATTGCTCCAGGGATAGCCTTTGGTTCAATGCTAGACTTTGGTTCATTTTCCAGACTCAGGATATTTTCTTACGAATTTTGCCAAGTATTTTTGGAGCAGAGGCTTCTTGGAGGTCATTACTGTGCTATTCCCAAGGATGTTATTTCCCAGTTCTTTCTTGGCCTATGTAGGTTTCAAACTGTTTCTAATGACCTCCAAACACCTCTTTTACTCCATTTCGGGAAATGGCAAATCAGGTTGACTTTGGGGTTTATCTCTACCCCGAAGACTCCAGAATGCCCTTGCATTGTCAATTCATTGCAGTATAGATAAGACATGCACTGCAGCATTAAGTATAAATTCTACATGACACAAAGTAACAGAAATCTCTGTCTCTGTGAAGTGATTACAATGATTGCTCTTCCTTCATTCCACATATAAAAGCATAATTATATTTAATCATTCTACTTTCTTCTGTGTGTGTGACCTTACCACACAGAAATGAGTCATATAGCAGATTTAAGTGCAAGAGTCTGCAAATTGTCCTTTAAAAGCATCTGATGTGCAGGGAACAAATGTGCTGCAGTTCTAAATTTGAGTTTGAGAACACCTGAAACCAGCCAAGAGCTATCCAAGTCCTATTTTCCCTCCACTTGTTGTGGACTGCAGTTCTGGAAAGGATGAGAGGAGTGAGATATTGCAAAGAAGCCTCCAATCAGCTTAACATGCTTTCTCTCTGCACCTACTTCTCATATGCAATGTACCACAATTATTTCTAACTTAGTTAAAGTCAGCCATTAAATATTACACTCAGCATCTGAGTATTTTATAAAACATTCATCTTTGGGCAAGAAGATAAACTGGAAAGTTCTGTGGCCGGCATTGTGTCACTTAATGGTTCTTCTACTCCGTGAGTATTTGTTGGACATCTACTCTTTATTAATTACTGGATCAGTCAGTGTGGGGATAAATATGTATGAAGTGGTATTTCGTCCACAAGGAACATTTTATTTTGTAGAATTGATCATCACCTTATACCACATGGAATGCATGGGTTGAAAGAGGCTTGCCTTAATATTCCTCAGTTATTTACAGAATAAGAAACTGGCTGGCTGTATGCCATGATGCCATGGCTCACGTCCATAATCCCAGCACTTTGGGAGACCAATGTGGGAGGATCACTTGAGGCCAAAAGTTCAAGACCAGTTTGGGAAACACAGCAAGACCTTGTCTGTACAGAAACTTAAAACATATATATTAGGTGTGTGTGGTGTTGCACACCTGTAGTCCCAACTATTTGAGAGGCTGAGGCAGGAGGATTGCTTGAGCCTGGGAGGTTGAGGCTGCAGTGAGCCATGATTGCACCATTGTAATCCAGCCTGTGCAACAGAGCAAGACCTTGTCTCAAAATAACAATAATAATAAAAAAGCAACTATCATGACAAACAGAGTATTAGCATTGAAAACTCTTCAAAAAATTTTAAAAGAGGGAAATTATGGTGGAGGTGACGTTTGTGCCATGAAGAGTAATAGTGTTAAAAATTCAATTTTAATACCTCAACCCCCACAGGTCTGGTAAATATCCTCACAGGTGAACCTCCAACTTCTCACCTCTTGTATTACAAGAAGCTCCACAAACTGCACTGGAAAGAAAAAAGTGAACTCAGACGTAGAAGTGTCTAATGCTGACATCCTGTTTTGTTCCTTAACGTTCGTCTGGTTTTCAGTTAATTATTAAAATACCTATTTAAATTACTTAAATGCCTGTCTAAATATCTATTTGAAATAATAAAACGTGGAGCAGATTGTAAATCGCAGTGGCTATAGAAAACACAAAGAGGTGAGCTTTCAGACAGGGCTTATGTCCTTTAGAAAGGCAAATGGGACATGCTGGGGCATTTGCAGCATTGGGGTGGCTATAATCTTAGGTCTCGGGAGACATTGGACAACCATTTGCAGGGCTGAGGCTTGGGTGAGGTAAGTGAGGCTTCCTATGGGGTGGGTGCAACATTTAAGGGGGTGCTGTAAGCTCAGTAATCAGGATAAATGACATCTTAATGAAACTTAAAAGAAGCAATGTTTACACAAAGAAATTATTGGTGAGCAAAATGCTAAAATTTTAAATAAAGACAGATTGTGCAGGGTGGGGATTAGGGTAAGGCAAAGAATACAAGTTATGCAAATGGATTGCATCATGTTAACCCTTTTTTTTTTTTTTTTTTTTTGAGACGGAGTCTCACTCTGTCTCCCAGGCTGGAGTGCAGTGGTGTGATCTTGGCTCACTGCAACCTCCGCCTACCAGGTTCACGCCATTCTCCTGCCTCAGCCTCAGAGTAGCTAGGACTACAGGCGCCCGCCACCACGCCCGGCTAACTTTTTGTATTTTTAGTAGAGACGGGGTTTCACCGTGTTAGCCAGGATGGTCTCGATCTCCTGACCTCGTGATCTGCCCACCTCGGCCTCCCAAAGTGCTGGGATTGCAGGCGTGAGACACCGCGCCCGGCCAACCCTTATTTTTTTAATGCCTCCCTTTCTTGTACAGATGGGAGTTTGAATGACAGTAAGGTAAGGTGACTCCCTCAGGGCACCCTTTGCCCAGCAAGTTATTGGTTCTCAGGCAGTGAAATCCCAAGTTATATTTGGTCCCTTCCAAGCCACAGTTGTGTGGTATTATAAGTTGAATGGTGTCCTCCAAAGCAATATGTTGAAGTCTGAATCCCTGGTACTTATGAATGTGACCTTATTTGGAAATAAGGTTTTGCAGATGTAATCAAGTTATGACAAGTTCATTTGGGTAGACGCAAATCTAATCTGTCTAGTGTTTTTTATAGAAAGAGGAGATTAGGACACAGACACATATAGAGGAAAGACTCTGTGAAGGCATGCAGACAGAAGACAACCATGCGAAGACGGAGGCAGATATTGGAGGGTTGCATCTACAACACAAGCAATGCCAAGAGCTGCTGGCAACAACCAGAAAGTAGAAGACACAAGAAAGGATACTCCCCTACAGATTTTAGAGGGAGTGTGGCACACACAGACAGAAGACAGCCATGCGAGATGGAAGCGGATATTGGGGTGCTGGATCTACAGGCAAAGAACACCAAAGATTGCTGGCAACCATCCAAAAGTAGAAGAGGCGAGAAAGGATCCTTCTCTACAGGTTTTAGAGAGATCACGGCCCCACTAACCCTTTTATTTTGGACTTCTGGCCTCCAGAACTATGAGATAATACATTTCTTTTGTTTCCACCTATCCAGTGTACAATACTTTGTTTTCGCAACCCTGAGAAACTAAAACAGCTAGTTTACTCTTTCTCCCTTTGGCTGTCTGAAACTCACTTTCCAAAAACAGCTGGTTTCCCTTGGGCACAATGCTGGTAAAATATACCACGATCACCTTTGTCTGACCTCAAGAATATAAACCACTAAGTATGTATGCATGAAAAGAGGGAGACCTGAAGGATGGCATGGAAGAAGATGAGATCTCCTAGGGTTGCTCAAAGAAGGAAAGTACCTTGGCTTCTAAAGAGTCTTAATCTACTCCCTATTCCACTAGTAAAATTTGCTTATGGAAAAATATGCAATGCATAAAATCCTATATTACTCTTTGCAGAAACACCAAAGGTTAAATATTATAGCACACTTTGCTAATGTGCTCGCTTTCTTCTGTTATAGTACAGAAGGAAATTTTTTTATGTTACTTGAGTATAATTTCCTTAACTTTTTTTTAGGTTAACTTTCTAATTAAGTAATTTTTAATAGGTCAGTGGCCACGTGTTTGGTAACATTTTTTCAAGTTAAATAATGTCAAATAAAATATACTGCTAAGAAGAAATGGTGCTGTGGCAATTTTAATCAGAGTGTTACCAGCTAAATACTAATGAGGCATTTTAGTTTTAAAAGGTTGACCTTTTTAGTGCCTTTTCTATAGCAGGGCATGAAGCTTTTAAAGTGATTCGTTTTTAAGCTAACCTTCAATGTAAAATATAACCTTTTCTTTTTGGCGTGCCTATTTTTAAGTCTCCATATGTCTTAAAACGTTCTGCAGTATTTCATTTGAAACCCAGTTATTTCTAATAGATAGAGCACAAACACAGTGACTGCATGAGACTGCTGATTGCAGGATTTTGGAACCCTAAAGATAGCGCACTTACAAAAGAACTGTGGTAAAATATACATAATGTAGCACTTTCTATCTTAACTATTTTTAAGTGCACAGTTCAGTGGCATTAAGTATATTCACATTGTCGTGCAACCATCGCCACCATCCATCTCCAGGGCTTTCCATCTTCCCCAGCTGAAGCTCTTTCACCATTAAACACTCACTCACTCCCCATCGTTTCTCCCCAGTGTCCCAGGCAACCACCACTCTACTTTCTAGCTCCCTGAATTTGGCAACTCCAGGGACCTCATACAATGGGAATCATATAGTTTCATCCTCTTGTGTCTGTCTGGCTTATATCAATTAGCATAATGTCCTCACCCATGTCCTTATCCTTTTATGTCTGGCTTATTTTACATAGCATGAGGTCTTCATCCATGTGGTAGCATGTATCAGAATTGCCTTCCTTTTTAAGGCTGAATTATATTCCATGGTATATATAGAACCTGTTTGGTCTTTTCATTCATACATTGATGGACACTTGGGTTGCTTCCTCCTTTCAGCTATTGTGAATAATATTGTTGTGAACACACGTGTAGAAATATCCATTGGAATCTTTACTTCTTTTCTTCTTTTTTTTTTTTTTTAACAAGGTCTCACTCTGTCACCAAGGCTGGAGTGTGGTGGCACTATCATGGCTCTCTGCAGCTTCAGGTCTCACTCTGTCATAAAGGCTGGAGTGCAGTGGCACTATCATGGTTCTCTGCAGCCCAAGCCTCCCTGCTCTCAGGCGGTCGTCATATCTCAGTCCTTCAAGTAGCTGGGACTACAGGTGCGTGCCACCACACCCAGCTAATTTTTGTATATATATTTTTATTTTTATTTTTATTTTTTTGTAGAGACAGGGTTTTGTCATGTTGCCCAGGGTGATCTTGAACTCCTGGGCTCAAGTGATCCACCAGCTTTGGCCTCCCAAAGTGTTGGGATTACAGATGTGAGCCACTGTACCTGGCCAGAATCTCTGCATTCAATTCTTTTGGGCATAGACCTACAATTGTATTACTGGATAATATGGCAGTTCTATTAGGTTGGTGCCAAAGTAATCATAGTTTTAAAAATAATGGCAAAAGCCGCAATTACTTTTGCACCAGTCACTACCCTATCACAGCTTATTTTTCACCACACTCCTTTAGGCTTGAACAAATACAATACACTCAAAAACTTAGGACTCCGCCCTGACTCACAGACATGAAAAATGCACAGATATCATCTTCTGGTGCTGAAAATGATTGCTTAGTTTTAGCTAATTGTTTGAAGAGATCTCATCACTCTAAAACCAATGCAAGCCTGTTAAATACAAATATATTTTGTGCCAAATTTAGGATAATTTAATGCAGTGGGATGAATGTGATATTTTGCTGAGGAATGGGCAAAAAGAGCTGCAATAATTATTCATTCAATACATATTCAATTAGGACAGAAGATGGCAAGCTTCTTTGTAAAGATCCAGGTAGAAATTTTCTGCTTTGTGGGCCATGCAGTCTCTGTTACAAATACTCAATTCTGCCTTCATCACACAAAAGCAGCCATAGATAATATGGAAAAAAAAATGGGTGAGGCAGTGTTCCAATAAAATTTTATTTATAAACCCAAGTGATGGGCCACATTTAGTCCCTAGACCAGATTTGGCTCATAGAGCATAGATTCCTGACTTTCATGGCCCTGGAAATAGTGAAGAAAAAGAAAAAGACTTTCCTCTTATATAGCCTACACTCTGGTTGGAGGTAGAGAAACATGATAAAGAAATCAATCAAGATATTAAATAATCCAGTGAATCACATAGTTTATTGTCAAGCATGTTTTGCATTAATCTTTTTGCAATTAAAAATGCATCGTCTAGCGCCCTAATCATATTTAAGTCCCGGTTTATGTTGCTATGTTATTTTTGCGTTGATTCATATGTCAACAAGTGGCAAAGGGATCAGACCAGCACCTTGTCCACATAAATTATTTTTAAAGCTCTTTGTATCAGCCAAGGTTTTCCAGGTAAACAGAACCAACAGGATGTATAGAAAAAGATTTATTATCAGTAATTCGTTCATATAATTGTGGAGGCTGAGAAGTCCCAGGATCTGCCTTCATAAGCTGGAGACCCAGGAGAGCTAATGGTGTCCGTTCCATTCAGAGTCAGAAAGCATGACAGCCCATATTCTGAAGAATATCAGGCAGAGACAGTAAATTATTTTATACTTCTTTCTATTCTATTTAAGTTTTCAACAGATTGAGTGAGGCCCACCTACGTTAAGAAGGGCAATCAACTTTACTCATTCTGCCAGAAACACCCTCACAGACACACTCAATAGGGTTTAACCAACCTTCTGGGCACCCCTGGCCCTCACGCTGACACATTAAATTAGCCATTACAAACTTCCATACATGTAAAGAGGATGGAATAAGGGTCTTGTTTTTTTCTTTTCTTTTCTTTTCTTTTTTTGAGATGGAGTTTTGCTCTTGTTGCCCGGGCTGGAGTGCAATGGTGTGATCTCAGCTCACCGCAACCTCTGTCTCCCGGGTTCAAGCAATTCTCCTGCCTCAGCCTCCCCCAAGTAGCTGGGATTACAGGCATGTGCCACCACACCTGGCTAATTTTGTATTTTTAGTAGAGACAGGGTTTCTCCATTTTGGTCAGGCTGATCTTGAACTCCCGACTTCAGGTGATTCTCCTGCCTCCGCCTCCCAAAGTGCTGGGATTACAGGCGTGAGCCACCATGCCCAGCCTGAATGAGTGTGTTCTTACTGAAATAGAACTTATCCTGAATTTGAATTTATCTTCTTTATCTGCTTTGCTTTTACTACCACCATTTATATGTGACTGAATGAATATTTTTTTAATATCGTGAAATAATACAGACACATCTGCAAATAGATAGTAATGTTCCAGTTTTTACTATTATTTATAATTTTCTCTTTCTTAACTTAATAAAGTTTTTCTGCTTCTTTTTAGAAGAATTAAATTTGGTTTAGGTTTATCATAATTGCTTCCTTCCTTCCTTCCTCTCTCTTCCTTTCCCTGATTCACACACTTTTTCTCTCCCTTTCTTCCTTCATTTTTTCATTTTTTTCCTTCTTTCTTCTTTTCTTCCTTCCTTCTTTTTTTTTTTTTGATATTTTCATGTCCCGCATTCTCAATGGTATGTACTTATTCTTCTGTTATATTCTGGTTTTTTTACTTTGAGCTTTGAGCTCACTTATTTTCAAGCTTTATTCTTCTTCAATATTTATTTTTAATACTATTTTTTCTTTGTTCCTTGTAAAGAGGATGGAATGAGTATACTATTACTGAACTAGAACTTAATCCTGAATCAATCTTTCTTTCTTTCTTTCTTTCTTTCTTTTTCTTTCTTTTCTTTCTTTCTCTTTCTTTTGACAAGGTCTCTCTCTGTTACCCAGGCTAGAGTGCAGTGGCACAATCTCGGCTGACTGCAGCCTTGACATCATGGCTAAAGCAATCCTCCACCTCAGCCTCCCAAGCAGCTGGGACTACAGACCTGCACCATCACGGCTGCCTAAGTTTTTTGTCTTTAGTAGAGACAGGGTTTTGCCATGTTATCCAGGCTGTTCTCAGACTCCTGGACTAAAGCGACTCACCCATGTCAACCTCCCGAAGTACTGGGATTACTGGCATGAGCCACTGCACAAGGCTATTTATTTCTTTAGTAGCACTTAATAAGATTTGAAAATAATTGTTTTGTTTTACTTTGGTTCTAAATTAGTTATGATGTCGGTTTTGATTACCTTTTAATTGCCTTTTGAAGTCATTGGTTTTTAAAGATAACATTTATGATTTCCAAGTTATGAAAGATGTTTGTGGAGATACTTTTTATCATTGTTTATAATTTACTGCAATGGACCCCAACACTTGTTTTATAAATATTGTTGGCTAAGATTTCTTTCTTGCTGTCTTCTGTCATTTACTGAGACAGAATGTTAATATTTTCAGTTGAAATGTGTAATTTTTATTTTTTTTATTTTCCTCAAAGATAAAGGCTGTCTCAGTTTGTATTCTCTTATAGACTTGTAGTAAAAGTATGCAAATAAGATTCTTAGTATCCTGCCCAAGAGTCTGAAGTCACCAGGATGGGATTTGCTCTGATTATTTCTACATGTGGTTAAATTCCAGGATTTTTCCTACATAAAAATGAAAATGCAAACTATGATTAGTGGTTTTCTCTTCTTCTAAGCTGAAAGGATAACTGTAACATATTTCTGCCTTTAAACGTTTTGGGTTAAATTTAAATATGGACATCTTAAAATTTTTTTTTTAATTTTTTGTTCATGGTTTGGCATATTTGAGACATCTCTCAATTACATAAACCATGTAGCTAATAAACCATGTTATACAGATGTAAAGTACTTAGAGACTAAGTGAATCCTTGAATGTGATCTATTTATCACTGAAATAACATTTCCCTTTTTGAGCAGAAAATGAAATATCAATTATATATTCACAAATAAAAGATGTACATGGCCACATTATGTATGACTTTTAGTAACTTTTTAGTTACTTTTTTTTTTCTATTTTTACTTCTAGTTACTTTTGGCTCTGTCCAAATGACCTAAATTATCTGCTCCAAATATATGCATGGAGGGGTCTCAAACTGGATGTCTCTTCTGACATTCTTAATATGGTCAATGATACGATGTTTCTCTCTGTCAAAATCGCAGGACCTCTGCAACCCTTTTCTTATGGCCAAACGGTGTTTAACTAGTGACCCTTCCATTTACTTCTCTATCCTGTATCTGTTCTTTCTATTCCATTCCCTCTATCATAATTCTAAAGATAAATGGAATATTGCATTTAAATTATTAGTCAGCTCAGAAAAGAAAAAAATAGCACACTTAAATTAGAATGTTATGAAGATAGTTTGTTTATACAGCTGAGGTGAAGCTCTTTGGGAACTATAAAAGAGCACCACCCCCCCCCAAAAAAATAAACAGGATTATTGGCAATTAAAGGGCAACCATTTGTATGCTCAAAGCAATGAGAGGAGAGAATAGTCATTGTCAAAAATTGTGATGCCTCTGAGATTTTACCTTCCTTTCAGGCTAACACATTAGCTGGCCATAGTTTTATAAATACTGGCAACAAACATGAAACTTTTAACTCAGTAACAAAGGACTTTATTAGTGATAGTGGTCAGTTGATTTCTACCTTGCCCAAGTCTCATGTCTCACAATGGGTTATGAAGGGACAGGACCAGGTGCATGCTACATACAGAATTAATTTGTGTCCCAGGTTAGGAAACAATCTTAGGAAACACTCATTCTTAGAAGACAGCTACTAATAATAAACTTTCCCAAACTTGGCTCTGCTGGGAGGAATTATATTTATTATCCAGGAAAGCAAATAAATGTGGACATTACCTCTACCATCCAAGGGCACTCACTACACAAATATCCTTGAAAAAATAGTGCAGAACAGAGAGAGAACTGGGTCTCCTGCCTGTCTCCATTCTTTTTGCAGAACGAAAGCTGTTTTTTTGTTTTTTGGGTTTTTTTGTTTGTTTGTTTGTATGTTTGTTTGAGACAGGGTCTTGCTCTATCACCCAGGCTGGAGTGCAGTGGTGTGATCACAACTAACTGCAGCCTCCACTTCCTGGGCTCAATCAATCCCCCTGCCTCAGCCTCCTGAACAGGAGGGTGGGCTGACGCAACAACCAACTAGAACAATTGAAATTTGCAAGAATTTTTAGTGATCTTGATTGAAACCAACCATTGATCTCAAGAAAACATTAAAGATTATCCACTTCCTTGCATTCAAATTCTGGATTAATTTTAATGTGAGGTTCCCTATAAATATTTGTTCTGTGGCAGTGAGAAGAGGGTGGTTAATTTTTACTGATTCCATTGCAAACTCACATTAACATATTTCTACACTTAGTGAATATATACACTAGAGATTCTATTTTGTGTATCCAATGCATTTCATAAAATAAACTTTCTTACTTTACATATTTATTTATCTCAATTGCCAACTTATTGTTTATAGTTGGTGTGTCATTCTATACTCTGTATTAGAAATAACAGATTATATATCTTGATCAATTATATTGACTTTAATATAATTTCATCCCTTTAATAAGTATACTTTTTTTTTTTTTTTAATCAGGGCCTCATTCTGTCATCCAGGCTGGAGTGCAGTGATGTGATCCTAGCCTACCGCAGCCTCAAACTCCTGGCATCAAGTAATCCCTGCTCCTCAGCCTCCCAAGGTATTGGGATTAGAGTTGTAAGCTACCATGTCCAGCCAACATAAAATATTCTTGACTGGAAACTTCTATAGGTATTCATAAAGCATTTCATTTTTATAACTACTAGTTTCCTCTCTCACATCCTGTTTCTAAAATGGAAAGTTTCTAGGATTATGATTTGGAGACTACTGTTTTCTCTTCTCTGTCACAATTCTCATAATGTGCTCCTTTATGTAATTTATGATAATATTTAGCACTACATGGATATTTTGGAAAATGTTAGATTTTTAATTTTGCTTATAAAATAAATACTGTATAATAAACACTATGTTAATTCTCTTTCAATCTTCTTATTGTTCCTGAAATGTAGTGGTTCTCTTCTAGAGAAGTCTAAATTGGCACTCATTTACATGTTTTCAAGGTGAAAAGAACTCCCTATTGACTTATCATGGCAAGCAGCTGATGTGTAAAAATGAAATCCGTAACACATGTAGACATTTGTTTTCTAAACCATTTATGGGCAGAATTCATAAACACAAAAAGAGCTTAAGTCAATGAAGGTTTTATTTCAATCTTTAGCTTAAGTCTTTTTCTATTACAGTGTTGAAATACGATTGTCTGGCATTGTGTCAACTAGATTTAAAAATAGCTAACTAAAGACAGGAACACAGTCTGACCATGATTAATAAACAGCATTAAACAAATGACAACTTTAGAAAATGCAATGATAATATGAGGAAATATCATTACGGTTGTGAATGTGAAGAAAAAGTATTTGCTGTATCTACTGGGATCATGAATTAACACAGATAAACTAAAATTTAAGATAGTATTAACAATAAAAGTTCTTTATTCCTAGGCTTTATCCATTTCATAAAAGTCAAAGGTGGACAAGATATAATCGATATCTCAGCAAAAAAATCATATACCCTTTTATTCCATTTTATTATAAATTGTAAGCTTAAGTGCCAAGATTATTTATCAAAGAACTTTTGTAATGCAGAACATGCAAATGTTAGTTTAGGGCTAGAGCAGGCATAACAAAATAACACAGACTGGTTGGTTCAAACAACAGACATTTTATTATCTCACATTCTGCAGGCTGGAAGACTGAGATCCAGGTGTGGGCAAGGCTTGTTCCTCCTGGGGCCTCTCTCCTTGGCTTGGAGATGCCTTCTTCTCCCTGTGTCCTCACATGGTTGTCCATCTGTGTGTGTCTGTATCTTAATCTCCTCGTCTCATAAGGACTCTATACCCATTCTATGGGATTGGGGTCCACCCTGGGGAACTCATTTTTCTCTAATCACCTCTTTAAAGGCCCTATCTCCAAATCCAATCACATCGGGAGTTAGAACTTCGACATATATATTTTGGGGATGGAGCAAAATGCATTCCATAACAATATCAGTAATCCATACTGGGTATCATTTTAAAAATCAACAAGACTTTTCTCACATATTAGTCATGGTGATGAAAACATCAATATTTTACCTCTACATTTTAAAATTGCATCTTAATACTTAAGTTAAAAATATATGAAGTAGGGGCCGGGCGTGGCATCTCATGTCTGTAAACCCAGCACTGTAGGAGGCTGAGGTGGGCGGACCACTTGAGGTCAGGAGTTCGAGACCACCTTGGCCCCATCTCTACTAAAAATACGAAAAATAGCCAGGTGTTGTGGTCCGTGCCTGTAAGCCCAGCTACTTGGGAGGCTGAGGCAGGAGAATTGCTTGAGCCTGGGAGGTGGAGGTTGCAGTGAGCCGAGATCATGCTACTGCACTCCAGCCTGGGCGACAGAGTGAGACGCTGTCTCAAAAAAATAATAATAATAATAATAATAATAATATACATATGTATGTTTCTGTATATAAAGTATGGGACAGAAAATGACAATATTTTGACCACTGTTTCTGGAATATGCCACCAATTAGAAAAAGAAAATTGGGTCTTGAATAAGGCTCACTTTAGAAATAGATGTTACTTTTGGCAAGATGTGGTAGCTCATGCCTGTAATCCCAGCACTTTGGGAGGCCAAGGCTGGAGAAGGGCTTAAGGCCAAGAGTTCAAGACCCACCTAGGCAACATAGCAAGGTCCAATGTCTACAAAAGATTTTCAAAAATTAGCTGGGTGGGGTGGTGCATGCCTGTAGTTGCAGCTACTTGGAAGATTGAGGCAGGAGAATTGCTTGAGCCCAGGAGTTTGAGGCTGCAGTGATCACCACTGCACTCCAGCCTGGGTGACAGAGCAAGATTCTGTCTCGAACAAAAAGAAGGAAGGAAGGAAGGAGGGAGGGAGGGAAGGAGGGAGGGAGGGAAGGAGGGAGGGAGGCAAGGAGGGAGGGAGGGAAGGAGGGAAGGAAGGAAGGAAGGGAAAGAAAGAAAGAAAGAAAGAAAGAAAGAAAGAAAGAAAAAGAAAGAAAGAAAGAAAGAAAAATAAAGAGAGAGAAAGAAAGAAGGAAAGAAAGAAAGAGAAAGTGATGTTACTTTAGAGCTTTGAATATCAAAACAAATAATCAGGACTTGCTTATTGATTACATCAGTAAATATTGTATTAATTATGAATACAAATGGATCTGCACAGTATCCAGTATAGACAGAATAATAGACTATGCATATCCTACAAATATCCTGGATGTATGCATTGTCATTTCTCCTACAGATTTAAAGCTCCATGCTCCATCTTTCCATTGACTGGTTCTCCACCGGGGTTATTTGGCCCCTTAGGAGATATTTGGAGACATTTTCAGTTGCCTAAACTGGGGAACAGCACCGTCGATATCCAGGGAGTAAGGCCAGGGCTCTGCTAAGCATTCAAGAGTGCCAAGGACAGCCTCTACCCAACAAAGGACCATCCCGCCCCAAATGCCAAAACAGCTGAGACTGAGCAACTGCACAGGGAGTCTCCTATAATTTCTTCAGCTTTGCTCATATTCTGCTCATTTGACTGACACCTCGACTTAACCAAGGGAAAAAAAAATTCTCCCTTTTCTCTTTGTATAGCTTTCCCGTAACTTGCCCAATCTAAATTTGACATGAGGCTTCCCCATGAATCTCAATGACCGAATGCAGAAGGAGGCGGAATTCTCCCCTTTTGCAGTGCTATTATACCAGTACCTTACCTGGTAATTAATTGGCTCCATTTTCTGTCTTCTCGTACCCATCAGTGGGAATCTGTGCTTCCCGGCTGGACAGCCCCATGAGTCAGTGTTCTCTTTTACCATTTTTAGGAGAAACTGAACACATTTAAATGTCAGTTGGTGTAGTTGCTATAATAGGTGGATTGCATTTCAGAATTACTCTTGGTAATAGATTTTAAATAATATAGAGGTAAAAGAGTTGAAATGTGTCCTGTGAAAGTCCATAATGAGGAATTTTCTGTTCTCTCTTGCTCCATTATTACAATGATTTATAGTGAGGACTAAAATCTAATAAATAATAAATGCCTGAACTAAAACTTCATTTCAATTAAAAACTATGGCACAAGCTCACTTGGAAAATATTAAAATTAAAAATGACTTCTTAACTACTGACTGGTTTTTAAAAACTTACTTCTCTGAGTGATGCTATTAAATAAACTGCTGTTTTTATTGGTGGGCTCAAATAATACTAAAAAAGGTGTCTTATTATGCTTTTGGAAAACAATTTTGGTGTTTATTTTTCTTTTCTGTTTAAAAATAATGCAATCATTTAATGGCTAAATAAACCACGTATTTCACATATCATATACATAAATTTTTAAAATGAAAAATGAATGGAAAAATTACATAAAATAAAAAAAAAGAAGGATTGAAAAAATGGCCATTTTCTGAAGAATAAAATTTCAAAGCAATGTATATAGTAAAATCCCATTTTGTAAAAACAAACACAAATATATCCAGACACATTTCTCTTCCTATTTTAATGTAGTAGAAGTGTCTTTCAATCCCGAACAGCTATAGCTTTTCATCATACAATCACAGGTGTCCTAGAAATATAAACTATTATAAATAATCTAGATGTCCACAAGCCTCCCATTCTACTTTAATATTTCCATCCTACATACATATATATATCCTACTTCATATTCATATAGGTATATATGAAGTAGGATGGAAATATATATGGAAAGAAATAGTAATTTGAGATATATGAATTTTTAAATTTTTTGGAATATCTGCATATTCACAATGAGATATTTTAGAAACGGGACTCAAGTCTGAACACAATATTTATTAATGTTTCATGTTCATCTAATACACATAGCTTGAAGGTAATTTTATACAATGTTTCAAAACTAATTTTGTGCACGAAACATTTATGTACACTGAACCATCAGAGAGCAAAGATGTCACTATCTCAGCCTGGACAATTTGTGGTTGCCCGGCATCACTGTCATTCCTTACTCTAAATGTATAAGCTGCATATAAGCCAGGGCTCCTCAATCCCTGGGCCAAGGGCAGGTACTGGTCCGTGGCCTGTTAGGAACCTGGCCACACAGCAGGAGGTGAGTGATGGGCCGGCGAGCATTACCGCCTGAGCTTCACCTGCTGTAAGATCAGCAGCATTATTAGAGTCTCCCAAACCCTATTGTGAGCTGCGCGTGTGAGGGATCTAGGTTGCATGCTCCATATGAGAACCTGATGCCTAATGACCTGAGGTTGGAACAGTTTCATCCCAAAACCATATCCCACCCCCTCCAACCGTGGAAAAATTGTCTTTCATAAAACTGGTCCCTGGTGCCAAAAAGGTTGGGGACTGCTGATATAAGCAATACTTTTCTTACACTTATACACAAATGAGTACTTAACAGTAAAAAATGTAACATAGCATTAATACAGTGACATATGAATGTGTTCAGGGTAAATAAGCTGCACAGTAGCACCACCAGAACACCTGTGTCTGCTGTTGAACAACAGAAGCAACCGACGGTGGCAACATTTCCAGTGTCCACCTGTGATGCTGTGTTTTAGTTAAAAGATAACCGTACACTGTATTTTTTTAATGAGAAGAAAACGTAAATGGTGGTCATTCCAACATCATACTCTTCTGTAAGATAGTTCACACTAACACTACTGTCCAGTTTCTCCAAGTGCTTGACTTTTGGTGCTATAGATACACATAAACACGTCCTCTTTTTCTTATCACTGTTACCCATAGGGGAATCTGCAGGCCTTTTTGAAACTTTTTAACAATATCTTTACACTGCAGAGCAGAAAATAAGCAGACAAAAAACCCACAGAGAGTAATGCACGTAGGTCTTGGCCTCCTGTGGGACAACTAGGGGAATCTGCCATTGGTGCATACAGCTGCACGCATGTCCTCCTTTTTTTTTTTTTTTGAGACGGAGTCTCGCTCTGTCGCCCAGGCTGGAGTTCAGCGGTGCGATCTCACCTCCTGGATTCAAATAATTCTCATGTCTCAGCCTCCCAAGTAGCTGGGACTACAGGCAGGTGCCACCACACCCAATTTTTTTTTTTTTTTTTGAGACTGAGTCTCGCTCTGTCGCCTAGTCTGGAGTGCAATGGCATGATCTTGGCTCACTGCAACTGCTGCCTCCCAGGTTCAAGTGATTTTCCTGCCTCAGTCTCCCAAGTAACTGGGACTGCAGGCGCATGCCACCACACCTGGCTACTTTTTAAATTTTTAGTAGAGACAGGGTTTCGCCATGTTGGCCAGGCTGGTCTTGAACACCTAACCTGAGGTGATCTGCCCACCTCGGCCTCCTAAACTGCTGGCATTATATGCGTGAGCCACTGAGCCCGGCCCACATGTCCTTTTATTACCCTTTGTGGGTATGCTTGCATGGGGGAGTGTGGCATGCCTGGAAAAGATATATTGCAGCTGATGGGAGCTGCAGGGGTTGGGGGGACTGGTGTCTTTCCTCCCTAAGGACACTGAATAAACTGTGCGTTGTGCACGTGTGCTTTGACTGTGACCCATCACATGAGGTCAGGGGTGGAATTTTCCATGTGTGGTGCCATCTCCATGCACAAAAAGTTTAGGATTTTGGAGCATTTCAGATTTCAGATATTCAAATTAGGGATGCACAACCTATAATCTGAATTTGTTTGTTTTGCCCACTCTCCAAGAGGGGAAGGTGTTCATTCCTGTACTCAATGTCTCATGTTTTCTTTCTCTAATGCCTTACACTTCTGACAACTATATCAAAGAGCACAGTCTTGGGTTATGGGCATTCTATGGGCTATGGGCCTAACTTTGGTATTTCTATTTATCATGAAAAGACACCGGGCTCCATTGCTGAGCCATATTTCTGGAAGCGGATGGCCTAGGACTGTCATCCCCAAGAAAGATTGTCATTCCCAAAAAAGGTTAATGCATCATTTATATTCCAGCAAATATGACTAATCTGAATTACTGTTGGTGTCATTTAAGATTGACTCTTCGGGTAAAGCACTACATCCCGTGTTTCTTATTTCCTCTAAATCACTAAATGATTAGTGACGTTGACCATTTTTTTCTTTAACTATATATCTTCTTTTGAGAAATGTCTACTCAGATCTTTTGCCCATTTGTTTAATACAATTATTTGTTTTTATACTATTGAGTTGCATGAACTCCTTATATATTTGTATTGTTTTATATATATTTCAAATATTTTCAATCCAAGTTTGGTTGAATTTGTGGGTGTGGAAGTCACAGATATAAAGGACAGACTATATGTAAATATAAGTGTGTGTGTGTGTGTGTGTGTGTGTGTGTCGAGGGAGATGATTGTGGATTATATATTATGGGATATTGAGTAACATTAACCATGGAGATGGTTGAAGATATCATAGAAGATCATATATCTAATTTTGGTTATGGGATGATCCTCCCTAAAGACATGGAATGTGACTTTGTTTTGATTTGTGTGTTTATGCATAACTCATTTGAAAATATTCACCTATCATTGTTTACAAAGGTGACTTTGTGTCAGCTAATCCATAGAAACAGTTTTGCTAGTATTGCATAGGATAATGAGGAACGATGCCCTGACATAGTAACTTTTCATAAAATGCTTTAAAATAGTTCAAATGCAGTCTTTTTATTTTCCCTCAAGTATGATTATGTGTTGAATAAAATGACAATCTTAGCTAAAGAAGCTTTCTTTGTTCTATTATAAATAAGAACATGGGAACTTCAGCTTGTGAGGACTTTAAAATCAGGTATCTATAAAAGAGTGGATAACCTAATGCTATTAATTAACATGGGAATTGAATAATATATTTAAGAAAGTGATGATGTTGCTATATAAGAAATTTTAGGTGAGTATAGGGTAAAGTTTATGAAACTGTAGACACCTGGGCATTCTCTCCATGGTATTTTTGAGATATCACTTTTCTTAGATCCAGGTTTAAAATAAAATGATATAACATGTTATACAAGAGCAGATGATTTTGGATGGAATAGCTTACATGATGAAAGCTTCTTTACAAAGTTTCTTTTTATGGCAGGAGGAGGTAAGAGTTGTTGCTTTTTCTGTTCATTTGGCACATACATGAATGCATGAATCAAATGCATTCATTCATACAACTGTATAACGGAGACTTCATAAACATTTCAGAGCTGAGCTTGTCTTTCTCTCTGAATTGAGTTGGTGAAATAGGACTCACTATGAAATGCTTGGGCAGAGAAGTTTTAATAGGTGGACAACTGTATTTCACTGAAAATGAATTGCAGTTGTAAAGCACTTGGATCTAGCTTATGGCACAATGAATACAATGCTTGCATGAGACTCCTGTTGGCTTGCTTTCTGAAAAAACAAATGGTGTTAGCCATCTTGTTTGTACTCACCTCACTCACACAGAGCATCTGTGGGATAGCTGTGTAAATACTTATTTAAGTCACTTTTCTGAGCATGCCTTCAATATTTTATTTTCATTAACCATGATGTGTGAATTGCCTGGCGTCCTTGAGATGAAGTTTTTATCACTAATTTGTGAGACTTCCTACTGTGGGGTAATCACCGGCAAACACACAACCAAAACTAAAATCAGACTCTGTTCCAAGCTAAACCTTTCGCCAATGAAATGACAGACTATGAAGAAAGCAGACCTTATACCCTTCACTGATTTCTCCCTTCCTGCTTGGAACAAGCTCTCTGAAAGTGGAGGGACTCATGCCAATTCCCACGTTGCAGGGAAGAATCATTTTGCTTCTCTTGCAAGAAGTGTTCCTGGTTCCCAAGCCAGTTATCAGAGTGTTTCACCTCTCATTGTTGGTGCCATATGCCAGAGACAGACAATTACTGTCAGTACTGAGTGCTGCCATGTTTATCATCTCCTGGAAGGAAGGATATGCTTTGTGGACTGAAGAAGACAGAGGGGGCTTTGTCAGCAATTTTGGCCCTGAACCTTACAAAACTCATTCACTTTTCCAGCCCTAATACCTTTGCAGCACTATAAATAAGAATCTGTTTTCCCAGCATACGCGAAGATTCTGAGGTGGCCTCAATAATGTTTTTTAATGTGAAAGAAAAATGATTGAAGTTGAGTATAGCTGAAGGTAGTAAAAATTATAAAATCACTGTCCTTACTCTCTTGACATTGAAGTTAATTCCTTGATGTACTTAGCATTGAGGTAATGAGATGCCTTTTTCTGAAATGTGTCAATGTGGTTCAAAATTATATTATCTTTTCTAGACCCATAGTGTTACTGGTGGAAGGTATTCGGGCTACTGGCAGCGTATCTGTACGAATCTGCAGCAACATCAATTCCTGCTTCCTCAGAAGAAAGAATTCAACTGACAGGCATAAAGCAGAAAAGGAGACCAAAGCAAGTTTCAGAGCAGAAATGGAAGTTTATTTTAAAAGGCCTTAGATCATGAAAGAAAGGAAAGTATGCTTGGAAGAGACTCAAGTGGGCGACTTGGAGAACAAGTGGGATGTTTAAACTTTGATATGGCTTGTCTGTGTCCCCATCCAAATCTCATCTTGAACTGTAGCTCCCACAATTCCCACATGTTGTGGGAGGGACCTGGTGGGAGGTAATAAAATCATGGGGGTGGGTCTTTCCCATGCTGTTCTCATGGTAGTGAATAAGTCTCATGAGATCTGAAGGTTTTGTAAAGGGGAGTTTCCCTGCACAGTTTCTCTTCTCTTGTCTGCCACCGTATGAGATGTACCTTTCCCTTTCTGCCTTGATTGTGAGGCCTCTCCAGCCACGTGGATCTGTGAGTCCATTAAACCTCTTTTTCCTTATAAATTACCCAGTCTTGGGTATGTCTTAATCAGCAGTGTGGAAACGGACTAATACAACCCTGATCCTAGGACTTTATAGGCTGGCACCTTTCCCATGATTCTTCCCTTAGGGTGGGCCGCCTGCAGGCACAGTGCCCCCCTCCTTACATTTGGGAAGTGAGCACACACAATGTGCTTAGGAAGTTATACACATGCCAATCTGAGGCTTTCCTCCATTTTCTGACAGAGTGCCCCAGGAAGCTTAGACTCCCACCGCCTGCAACTCTCATTACTTTGAAACCCCTTTGCAAAAACTGTTATCAATGAGAAAATTATGACAGTGAAAAAATCCTGATCTAATGCACCCTCTTCTTGCCTTTAGCTTACAAGCTACCTTCATAATTCCTGGGTTTAGGCATAGCTAATTTTGGAAGACTTTTAGGTTCCAAATTAAATAATGGGCCTTTCCCAAAGCTCAACCACCTTTGTAAAGCTAATGAGAGACCCACCTTCAGGCTAGGGAGAGGAGAAGAGCCTGAATTCTACTAAGGTATGACATAAAGGATTGCCAGCCATTATTCTGGAGGTCCTGCAGATAACATCACTAATGTAGAGCCTAATATTGGCCTTTTGAGATCTCTTTTCAGGTTTTTTTTTTTTTTGGCATGGCTAACACCTGGCTCTACCTGGACCCGGGTGGACCCACCTGGACCAGACCACTCCTGTGGGCCTGCTTAAAAGTGATTCAGCTCAAGAGGACCACTTTGACCCATTATGATTTCATCTCCAACCCAACCAATCAGCAGCAAGCACGCATGTCCTACCTACCACCACCCCATCACCCAAACTGCCTTGGAAAAACCGCCAACCAAAGAGTCTTTGATGAGATTGATGTGAATAACAACTCCATCTCCTACATGACATGGCGTCATGGCTGGCCCTTGCTTCATTAAAATCTTTTTTTTTTTTTTTTCTTGAAACTGAGTTTTGCTCTGTCACCCAGGCTGGAGTGCAGGGGTACAATCTTGGCTGACTACAGCCTCTGCCTCCTGGGTTCAAACAATTCTCCTGCCTCAGCCTCCCAAGTAGCTGGCATTACAAGTATTTGCCACCACATCTGGCTGATTTTTTTTTTTTTTCGTAACTTTAGGAAAGTTGGGTTTTCACCATGTTGGTCAGGCTGGTCTCAAACTGTTGACCTCAAGTGATCCACCCACCTCGGCATCCCAAAGTGCTGGGATTACAAGCATGAGTGACTGTGCTGGGCTAAATTCTTTTTTTACTGCAGTGCTGTGATCTTTCTTTCTGCAGAGGGCAGGAAGAACCCATTAGTTGGTTACAACATGGGTTATGTTGCTAAGTAAAATTGGATTTAAGACATTTTGTAGGCTTGTTGTTTTCCTTCCTTGTATAATTTCATTCATAACTTTCCTCACCCAGATTTCTGAAACACATTTAATCCTGATAAGGACACATGTTGTTAAAAATCAAAGAATGTGTTCAATTAGCTAATTTTTTCAGAAACATTAATAGTATTCCACAGGCAATATGACCAAGGAACAGAACACATTTTTTTTTTTAAACAAAAACAATTGACAGGCATTTTCACACTTTCCATGAGGTTAAACTCACACTTCTTACTGAGACTTCCAAAATTCCATAATTAAATTTCATTCTGGCCACACGCAGTGGCTAATGCCTGTAATCCCAACACTTTGAAATGCCGAGGTTGGTGGATCACTTGAAGCCAGGAGTTTGAGACCAGCTTGGCCAACATGGTGAAACCCCACCTTTACTAAAAATACAAAATTAGCCAGGCATGGTGGTGAGCACTTGTAATTCCAGCTATTTGAGAGGCTGAGGCACAAAAATCACTTGAACCTGGGAGGCGGAGGTTGCAGTGAGCTGAGAACACGCCACTGCACTCCAGCCTGAGCAACAGAGCGAGACTCTGTCTCAAAAACAAAAAAACAAAAACCAAAAAAACACTATGCTTTTTAAAATTAGAAGTAATAAGTCTCTATCACTACTTCTTAGTTCATCTGTGTGCTCAATCTAAAATAGTTATAATTGCATGTGATTATCCCCCAAAGGCATAATTCAGGAATTGCTGACTAGCCACAACTTGGGGTTTTCAACACTCTTGTCTTCCATGAGATATAAGAGCTTTCTTACCTTAAAGACGTTAGGCTGGTTGTGAATAACTGTATAAGAACCCCTCTAGGTTCTTATACAGTTTCGCTTTGGAAATCCTTTTAGTTTTCATTCATATTTTCTTTCATCAAGAGTTTAAACATTAGGACATTTCTCAAAAACATATTTTCAATGCCAAAAAAGTGATTCACAATGTTTCCAACTTCAATTGTTTTTATATTGAGTTGAAGTTTACTTGTGATTAAAACATCTGAGCCACTTCGGTATTTTTACCAAAAATATAATATTCATGAATGAAACATATCTATAGATATATATAGCATATATATGCACACAAGACAATTGAAAAGTTATTAAAAGTAGTTTTATTTGTTGATGCATATAATAAAGAGAAAATATAATTCCAATATTTGAAGACATGATATGTGGTATCAGCCACTAATTGTCAACTTAAATAATAGTTTCTTATCTTTAAAAACACTGAGTATCAAAATCATGTTTGCATTAAAACAACTTTTAAAAATGAATATGTCATATTGAACAAGAGCTATTTGCAAATGAATTGAACTCACTAACAATTGTTATTCCATGGAGAAGGAAAACTATTTATAGCTAAAGCAGGCCACACTGCTTTTCCCAGAACTGATGGTCATTCTTTGAAATCATTAATTTGGGGTTAATAATTATGTCCCAAAAATGTATCATGCAATTTTAAGAGTATAGCTCAATTTAAAAGAAAAGAAACTACACACACACACACACACACACACACACATTTCTGCTTGGCAATGGATGGAATAACAGTATGCCAATGATGAATTAACTTACAGGTATTGCCAATTTTTAAAACAGATCACACATTCAACCATTGGCTAAGTTATAGTCCACAGGCAAGGGATGATAATTGGCAAATTAACAGCCCAAGTACAGATGACTCAAAGAAAGAGAGGCTTGGAAGCTATTGCAATGCATTCACTGGAATGTGCATGGGTTTGGTCATGCTTCAATAATCTTCAAGGAGATTTATTTTTATTTTTTATTTATTTACTTATTTATTTATTTTATTTTTATTTTTTTTGAGACGGAGTCTCGCTCTGTCGCCCAGGCTGGAGTGCAGTGGCGCGATCTCGGCTCACTGCAAGCTCTGCCTCCCGGGTTCACGCCATTCTCCTGCCTCAGTCTCCGAGTAGCTGGGACTACAGATGCCCGCCACCACGCCCAGCTAATTTTTTG
Source organism: Pongo pygmaeus (assembly GCF_028885625.2). Taxonomy (NCBI): domain Eukaryota; kingdom Metazoa; phylum Chordata; class Mammalia; order Primates; family Hominidae; genus Pongo; species Pongo pygmaeus. Next base: position 5,648,084 of record NC_072396.2, on the reverse strand, counting down.
TATTTTTAGTAGAGACAGGGTTTCACTGCGTTAGCCAGGATGGTCTTGATCTCCTGACATCGTGATCCACCCACCTCGGCCTCCCAAAGTGCTGGAATTACAGGCATGAGCCACCACGCCTGGCCTTATTTTTATTTTTTAAATGAAAACATGTAACACATGGTTAAGAAACGATTACAGACTGAGGCAAAGAGTTTCTTTAAATTATTATTGTATTAGAAATTAAAATTAGATTGTATTAGAAATACTATTGCTTCCATTGTCCTTCCACATCAAAACAATATAATATATAATATGTTAAAATAAATGTCAGTGAGTTCATAATATAATATTCATAATATAAATACAATGAATAAAATTAATATTTAGAAGAATCTGTGAATGATATGCGTATGATCTATAAAAGAAAGGTTTATTTTATTTATTTTATTTTATTACATTATGTATACATTTTTTGAGACTGGGTCTTGCTCTCTTGCCCAGGCTGGATGGAGTACAGTGGTGTGATCACAGCTCACTGCAACCTCAGCCTCATGGCTCAAGCAATCCTCCCACCTCAGCTTCCCGAGTAGCTGGGACTACAGGGGCACACCACCACATTTGGCTAATTTCTCTCTGTCTCTTTCTCTCTCTCTGTTTTGTAGAAACAGGGTCTCACTGTGTTTCCCAGGCTTGTCTCAAACTTCTGAACTCAAGTGACTTTCCTGTCTTGGCCTCCTCAAGTGCTGGGATTACAGGTGCAAGTCACCATGCCTTGCCAAAGTTCATTTTAAACAAGATAAAATATACACAAACCATTAAATAAAATAGATATTTTAAAATATAAGGGCATCTGTTATGAAATCTACTCATAAAGAGATATAAACAAACATAAATTTTACATTTTTATTAACATTTAGGAAAGTGATGAGGTAAAAATATTCCGTATACATTGTTATACAAATAAAACAGACACTGGAGCACACTAAATGTACCATTCTGAATAAAGATTTTGGTAATATTTTACCTCCTTAATTACACTATCTCACACTCTCCAAGATTTCTACAATGGATCTGCAATAGTTTTCAATTAGAAAAAGATGTAGTATCTCCTGTGAAATATAAAAATGTGGCTGTTTTTAAAAATTGTAAAATTACATTTACAAACTCATGAGAACATGTATTATGTTAGCAGTGTTAAAGAGTTTTCTGGAAGCTAAACTTCTTTATAGCAGAGTTAATATTTCAAGTTAATTATTTTGAAGGCAATAGTGTATTCATTACATTGAAAATCTCATTTCATCTCTGCATCAGCATGAACTACACAGCATTTCATGGCTCTGATGTTTGGTGAGCACAGATTCTGGGTGATGCTGGATTTTGACTGCAGCTCCCACAGTCAAAATAACAGATATGAGTCATATCTTTTCGGAGGTTTGGGTATGAGAAACATGCAGGATGACATTCTTTTTCTCTCTCGTCTCTGTTGACTCTTTGCCTTTTTTTCATCTCCAATTTCCTGGGGGTTTTTTTTGTCTCTTTGCTTTTTGTTTTTTTAAGTTTCTTCTGATATGATTTCCCCTCCATGCAAGGTGTCTAAGGATACTTGCATCCAAGCTTTGGTATAACATCTTGCCATAGAATGTTCAAATGCCCAAATGGTGCGTTGTTGGGACACCAACGGATGATTCTCTAATATTAAACAGATAACCTGACAACCTCTGTGCTGAATTTTCTATTGTCAACTTATCTTTCCCACCCGATACCACATAAAATAACAATAGGAACTGCCTTCATCAGATAAAGTTCCGGGTGAGAGATTTTCACGGTAGAAGAGAGGATGGATTTTTGTTTCTGCAGGGCCCCTGAAGTCAGATGCATGAGCAGAGGGTGAGTATGAATTGTCAAGTTTGTGCTGCTAGAAGCTTCCACTGAGAATTTTTAAATCTGCCTTAGCTTCAGGGTAAACTTCTTTCTTCTCTTCCAAGGGATGAAATTCTCTGTTTCCCTGCAGGGAAACCTTTCTTCCTTGAAGTACCTACAGCAGCTTCTGTGTAGTTGGCAAAACCCTAACAGATGCCAACCTAAATTGATGGGGATAGTGAATTCTGTGTTTCAGAAATACTACACTACACTTCATGGATGAGTGAATGTTGAACTGTGGATAATAAAGAGGAAACATGGAACTGTGTTCCATTGGAATGGAAAGTCTTCATCGATGGAGACAACTCTCCGATGTAGTTATTTAATTCTAATTCATTAGGGTTATTTATTTTAGACCAATTAAACAGTTTGAATTCACATCTTCACACATCAAAGGCATCGATAACAATCTTCATTGCATTTTAAATGTCTAAGTCAAGTTTACATCAGTATTGGAAAGACCTATTTTCTAAAGCAAACAAATGTATCTCTGCCTTGCCATACGGTAGAATTTGGGAAATGATATGTACTTTAGAGACCATTTTATTCATTACTTTTATTTTATAATTGGAGGAAAATAATATTGATCCATAAAGAGTAATTCGTTGTGGTTGGATTCTGACTGGAATACTTGATTCTGAACAATTAGGACAATAATTTTTATATCCTGATTTTGCAAAATAAGTCTAATATAAGTAGTTGTAATAATGGGGTTTGTGCAACTGCCGAGAAAAATTTCAGAAGCATTATAAAAACAATTGTAACTTGAAACTATTTCTTTTAATAGTGTTTAAAACTCCTGAGTTTTCATTTTCAAACTTTCTTCTTTATAGAATATCTTTATAGAGCATAGATTTTAAATTACTAAGCAAGTGATTCCTAAAGCCATATTTAAATAATTTTATTTGTTGTGCTCTGATTCAAATATATGCAAAATTGAGATTGAGAGTATATAAGCTTCTACTTTAAGAAATTAAATGTTAAAATAAATTATGTGTTTATTATTATTAATCTTCTCCATAACGGTAGATAGATGTCTATTTTCTAACCTATTTTATGTGATCTGATATTAACTTAAACAATAAACTAGTAGCTTTTGCAAAACATTTGAATGTTTACATTAATTCAGTAAATAAGAAACTTTTTTTTCCAAAGCCAGTGCATATATACCTCAATTTTGAGTTGACAAAGGTGCCCAAAATATTCTAATACCCATAGAAGGTAGTAAACAATATAAGAAAACTTATTTTTAACTCAATGAGCGTACTTAATTTCCACAGACTTTTTAAAGCAAGGTGATTAAAACCAGGTGGCAGATGGGGCCATTATATACTGATGCTTTAAAAATGAAACAGCAAAGTGATTAGATTTGTTACCACTGCTGTTATTTTTGAAGCAACATAGACTCTTCATCATGCCCTAGGAAAAGTAGATTTGATAATTACACAAAATAAAACATTCAATCAGCTCTGTTTGATTAGCAGAGCCATGGTGTAGCAATGAGCACTGAAGACCATTTGAAAAATGGACAATTCATTGCCAAATTTCTGTGAGCTTTTCTACCCTGGGATATGTTCTGGGCCAAGTGTGAGCAACGGGTTCAGATATAAACACACCCATCGGTTTCCTTAAACGGGTTTCTATGACTGGCATCCAATCTCAGCCAATCCTTAGTGCACTTTTTGCACTAAGGGCAATTGAGTACCTGTGAACACACACACACACACACACACACATACACATACACATGCACACACACACTTCATCAAAAGAAAACCAATCACTCCATCTTCTCTAAGCCTGGTCAGCAACATCTACTTTGCTGGAGATGTCTCTTTGACTCTTAATAGATGTGGTGGATCAAGGATTTTCAAGGTCATGGGATTATCAAAGATGGACAGGAGAAAAGTGGAAACCCCAATCTCAGTCTCAATTTATCCTCTATTCTCTTTCTCTCTTTTTTTCTCTCTCTCTCCTGTCTCTCTGTCTCTTTCTCTCTCCCTCTCTCTTTTACTTTCTTTTCTCTACCACCCTCCCTCTTATCCTCCCTCTCCTGATTTCCTCTCTCTTCTCTTTCCCTCTTTCGCTCTGTCTCTGTTACTCTCTCTCTTCTTTTTCATTTCTGTTTCTTTCTGTATCTTATATTCTCTTCTCTCTCTCTTCTCTCCTTATCATTTTTCTTTCCTCACCTGTCTCTCCCTCTTTCTCCTTTCCTTCACCTTCTCCTCTTTCCCTCTCTCTCTCTCTCTCTCTCTCTGACTCTCTCTCTTTCTGTGCCCTCATCCCCAACTTTCTCTCTTGCAGAGACAGAATACTGGTGCAGAGATACAGATTTATGAGAAGAATAGGCTCACAGGATTATAGGGGCTGAGAAGTCCCACAATGGCCAGTCTTCAAGCTAGAGAGCCAGGGAAGCCAGTGCTGTGGTTCAGTCCAAGCCCCAAAGCCTCAGAACCAGGGAAGCCGATGGTGTAATTCTTGGTCTGATAATCTGGTGGGGATGGGGGTTGCTGCAAGTCCCAGAATACAAAGTCCAAAGAATCTGGAGTTCCAATGTCCAAGGGCAAGAGAAGAAGGTTGTCTCCACTCCAGAAGAAAGCGAGCAAATTTGTCTTTCCTCTGTGTTTTTGTTCTATCCAGGATCTCAACAGGTTAGATGCTCCTGTTCCCATTGGATGACAGTGGATAGTATTAGCTCAGTCTATCAATTCAAATGCCAGTCTCTTCTGGGAACACCCTCACAGACACTCCCAGAAATAATGCTTCACCAGCTATCTGGATAACCTTTAATTCAGTTGAAGTTGCCACTTAAAAGTAACAATTACAGGCTGGGTGCGGTGGCTCACGCCTATAATCCCAGCACTTTGGGAGGCCGAGGCGGGCAGATCACGAGGTCAGGAGATCGAGACCATCCTGGCTAACACGGTGAAACCCCGTCTCCACTAAAAAAATACAGAAAAATTAGCCGGGCGCCGAGGCGGTTGCCTGTAGTCCCCGCTACTAGGGAGGCTGAGGCAGGCGAATGACGTGAACCTGGGAGGCGGAGCTTGCAGTGAGCCAAGATCGTGCCACTGCACTCCAGCCTGGGTGACAGAGCGAGACTCCGTCTCAAAACAAACAAACAAACAATAAAAGTAACCTTCACACCTTGGAAGACAAGGAACATCCAAGAGAGAGAAAACCCAGAGCTTCTCTGCCATTGAATTTGGATACGTAGGTCATTTTCCCTCAACCTCCCATGCCCTCCAGCATCAGAGGATGAAACAAAATGTGCATTGCTTAGTTGTCTTCTGTTTGCTTCATTTACACATCATCCATATGAGCTCTCCTCCTGCGGGGGAGACACAGTCACTTTATCTATTCTCCCATACATTGGAAGAGTCTGTGTTCTCTGAATTGATAGAGCATTCCTCCCTAACAACCATTTTAGTGTCAGCAAACTAGAAATACTCTCATGAGGAAGAATTAACACACGTATTTTCAGTCTCTAAAAATTATGCAGTTTCTTTCACAGTTTATAAAGCCTTTCTATAAAACATCTCTGCACCAATTATTGGCCACACTATGTATCCATCAATGTTGCTTTTTTTTCATAAGTCCTTCTCTGCCGATAGTAGGAACTGAACAAAATTATTATTATTTTTAAACTCATGAAGTAATGATCATTAATCCAGTAGACAGGCTTCCTTTGGGAAAAATGATTGCAAACAGAAAGTGTTATTATTAAGGGAGAAAACAATCCTATGATATTTATATTGTTATATGATGTATTTAAGAGTTTTCCTTAATCTCTGTTTTATAGATGAGAAAATAGAGTTCACCTAACTTTATATAATCTTAATAGATGTATTGGGCTAAGTAGTTGAACTATATTAAAAACAAACAGTAAAGCATTTTAGAAAATTTCTGTCCACGACTATATTGTATCTGTTCTATCTTCTACTACATCAAACTCTTTCAGGAAGACTAAATTTGCCTACATGCTTTTTTAAAAGAGTGATTTAGGAACCATTTTTTTAGTCTGGTAGACTTCTAAGTAGTAAACACAGCCAAATATTGATAATTCGTTAGTCATCTTAACGTTCTTCATTTTATATCATTTCTTTAAAAAGTACAACTTTTAATTGTATCTTTTCTGAAAACTTTATTATGTCAAACAAAAATTAGCATGAAAATATTATTACATTCCTTCATCTAGAAATGTACTTATTTATAAATCAAACGTTTATTTTGGCATTATCCAAATGGAACTCTCATACTTAAAAATAACTCCTTATCAATTATCTACTTGCCTACATAGTTTTCATCTGATATTTATTCATTATTTGTAGCATAAACAAATATCAAAGAACTATGATAGGTCATCCAAATCCAAAACCTGAAATCAGTTGTGCTGTATACTATAGTGCAGAAGTCTGAATTTGAATTCTGTTTGTCTTAGAACTCAGAAAATATTTCCAGCACCTCTGATTTGGCTTGCCTTTTGGTATCACAGAATCAGGGTATACCCAGAGATTAAGTTTTCTAAATATCTTCCTGAACAAATTGAAGCTCTTCATATTATTAAAATCGTTGTTATATAAATATCTATACATCAAGATATATAGCTTTAAAGATTGGGGTCTTGCTGTGTTGCCCAGGTTGGAGTGCAGTGGTGCAATTATAGCTCACTGCAGCCTTGATATCCTGGGTTTAAGCAATCCTTCTGCCCCAGCCTCCTAAGATATGTATTTTTAGATATCAGGGTCTTGCTGTATTGCCCAGGCTGGAGTGCAGTGGTGTCATTATAGCTCACTGCAGCCTTGACCTCCTGGGCTTAAGCAATCCTTCTGCCCCAACCTCCAGAGTAGCTGGGAACACCAGCATGTGCCACCACACACAGCTAATTTTATTTTATTTTTCTTATTTTTTAGAGTCGGGGTCTTACTATGCTTCCCAGGTTGTTCTTGAATTCCTCACCTCAAGCAGTCTTCCCACCTCAGCCTCTCAAAGTGCTTAGCCACCATGCCTGGCTAAGACATATATTAACGTAAAAACATAATAGGGAAGTATGGCAAATAACAGGTATTATACAAAGCACACATACATTACTTCTTCCAGTCTTCACAGCAACTGTTGAAGGGAGTCACTATTAATATCCATAGCAAGATGCTGAGACTCAGAGAAGTAAAAACAATTTGTCCAGAAATACCTGAATACTATGAAGTACAGACAAAATATGAACCCAAGACATCACCCTGGAAAGATCAACATGTGTATTTGTTGTGCTACAGGCACAAGTTTGCTTTATGGTAGCTATCTGGAGACTGACCTCAAAGTTGCTTCTATATTGCATTTGAGACAAGTAGCTAGCAATTGGATATATTGGAATTCTCTCTGCTGTTAGAAAGTAACCATTAACCATGTATTCTTCCATGTATTTTTAACAAAACATACAGCATAATTTGTTTTAATCCCTTTTAGGTTGCCTTAACTAAAGGGAGAGGGTTTTTATCAGGTTGCTTCTTCGTTGTCCTGGATGGATTTATAAAATTTTGTATCATCCAGGATAGATTCATTAAACAATAAAGGAAGCAATGAGAACTTCCCCATGCAGAAAAATTGCAAATCATTTGTTTCGATTCTCTGCCTTCATAAGTCGCAACTCCCCTAGTGTGCTTTGGGCATAGTGGCTTCCTTCCAAAGAGTAATGTATGGGAAGAGGAAAACAGATTACCTTTACAGTGGAAAAAACGTGAAAAAGTACTATCTCAGCCTGGAGTTCAAATTAACATCAACAATGACAAGTCTTACTGAGAGTGTGCACTCTTCACGGCATAAGATGAGAACAGCGCTTTACCTCTGTGGGCCTCTTCTCAAAACCCGTAACTCAGGTCCAATCGTAAGAAAACAAAATCAGAAGAAGCCCAATTGAGGGTGTGAACCCCGAAAATTTGAGACAGGTCTCAGTTAATTTAGAAAGTTTATTTTGCCAAGGTTGATGACACGCATCTGTGACACAGCCTCAGGAAGTCCTGACGACAGGTGCCCAAGGTGGTCGGGGCACAGTTTGGTTTCATACATTTTAACGAGACATGAGCCATCAATCAATATATGTAAGAAGTACATTGGTTCCGTCCAGAAAAGGTAGGGACAACTCAAAGCAAGGAGGAGGCTTCCAGGTCACAGGTGGGTGAAAGACAAAACAGTTGCATTGTTATGAGTTTCTGATAAGCCTTTCCAAAGGAGGCAATCAGAAGTGCATCTATCTCAGTGAGCAGAGGGGTGACTGAATAGAATGGGAGGCAGGTTGCCCTGAGCACTTCCCAGCTTGAAAGGGCCCAAGATATTTCCCTTTCACAAGGGTCATTCTGCCAAATATCTGATTACTACTCCTTACAACAACAAGGATATCAACAACAAGAAAAACCTGGAAAAAAAAGCTAAGATTTTGTTCAGTTGTCATTGTGTATGGGAAAACTCCCATGAACGTGTTGCCAACAGTGATAAACATAGTCCCTATCTGTGAAGGGCAGATTTGAAGAACTAGAGATGTGAGGGTACTCATTGAAGGGTACTGGGTCAGGGTTTACACTGAATTTTCAGAGTCAATGGCATGTTTTTAAGAAGATGGCTCCTGTTTTGTTGTTGTTTCTTAAAGGGGAAGCCTTCACATTGGCCTCTATACAGTCCCTGTAACGTTCCTAAATATCCCGAAACACAACAGAGAGCTTTGAGGACTGCCTGCCACAAACATTTAATTTTACAGATTAGAGTCCTGTGAAGTATATGTAATGCCTCTCTCTTGTTGCACGTGTCCATTGGAGGTGTCCTGTGCCATTTGGCTATATTTTTACTTTTAAGGGCTGTAGTTTATTCTCACTACTAGAAAAAATATGTTGGTCATTAAACCACATAGTCAAATGTGATGTTATAAGAGAACCTACGAACTTCATTTTGTCTGGGAGGCAGGCAGCATCTATCTGTCCTGTCTTCCTACTCTGGTGGTCTTAACTTATTTTACTCGAGATTGTAGAAGACCACATCTCAGGGCAGCTGAAAACAGGGTCACCTTAAGGCACCTTAATCTGTAATGTAATGAGCTCCTCACTGAACCTCTAGCTCTATCTCTGCATCACAGATCTCCCTCTTCAAGAGTCAGCCAATACCAAGCTGCTGGAGTTTATTTTTCAGCCCTCCTACTTAAACCTAGTTTGATATCACTTTCCAAAGTTCATTTCTTTCACTGCCAGCACTAAAATAAGTTATTTACAACTCTCTGGTATTCAGCAATCTTTTATGCATCACAGTTTTATTAGATACATCAAAAATAGGGCAATTAGTAGGATGGAATCATAAATTCCCAAGATGATCAAATAAACTCTCTGTCTTCAATAGCCTACTAGCAGAAAAGGGATCTTTAAAAATGGAGCATGCATTTGCATTTTTTAAAACTAGGTATTTATAGCTGTTCTCACCATGACCAGAATCAGGACAGGCAAGCAGCTTTAAAAGATCATCTAATCCCAGAAATCTGCCAGCTTGAATGGAATGAGTTTCAGATGTATTCCTGATGGGGCACAACCTGGACTGTGAAAACCATCTTCTTTCTTCATGTTGAAAGGAAGATGCCATTAATCACTTCTGTTTCCTATGGATAACAGTGGTAAAAGCATATTTTTAGTTACTGGACACTGTTGCATTTGTGGTTTTATTTTACTTACACTCCAAAGAAAACAAATTTGAACTTACATAATGACGCTCCCAGTAACCTCCTACTTTCTCTCCCTCCTTCCTTCCCTTCCTCTCTTCCTCCCTTCCTCCCTCCCCTCCCCTCCCTCCCTCCCTTCCTTCCTCCCTCCCTCCTTTCCTTTCTTCCTTCCTTCTTTCCTTCCTTCCTTCTTTCCTCCCTCCCCTCCCCTTCCCTCCCTCCCCATCTTCCCTCCCTCCCTTCCTTCCTCTCTTCTTTCTTTCCTTCCTTCCTCCCTCACTCCCTTCTTTCATTCCTTCCTTCCTTCTTCCTTCCCTCCCCTCCCCTCCACTTCCCTCCCTCCCTCCCCTTCTTCCCTCCCTCCCTCCCTCCTTCCTTCCTTCCTCCTTTCCTCCCTTCCCTCTTTTCTTCCCTCCTTCCTTCTTTCTTTCCTTCCCTTCTTTTTTCCCTCTTTCTTCCTTCCTCCTTGTTTAGATTTTTCTCATTTAAAAATCAACTTGCTAATTGGACTAATTCTGTGACATTTGAATCTCTGCAAAAAGAATTAAGTTTTGGATAAAACTTGTTTCATATAGTAAGCAGAGTGCAATGCATTAGAATTAAATAGTACATTATAAAAAGCACTATAGTAAATGCTTGTTATATGGATAGGTTGAGTTTCTACATCATACTAATTTTTAAAAATTAGCTAGGTGTGGTGGTGCATGCCTGTCATTCCAGCTACTCAGGAGGCTGAGGTGGGAGGGTCACTTGAGCCCAGGAGGTCGATGCTGCCGTGAGCTGTGATTATGCCACTACACTGCAGCCTGGGAGATAGAGTGAAACCCTATCCTTAAAATAATAATAATTATTATTATACCATTTCATTAATTACTACACTTGTAGCTTTGAGAAATTAGATGATCATATATTTTTCAGTGTCTGCCCACATAATTTAGTTAATAATAAGCCTCTTTTTTCTTTTCTCCTTTTTTTCTTTATTTATATATTCTTAACTTTGTTTCACAAAGGGACAAAGCGAAATAACTAAACTCTAACCAACCTAGTGGAATATATATTAAAAGAATAAATAGAGTCTGGAGGAAAAAGGATTTTGACAATATCTGTCAATTCAGTCCTGGTTTTTTTATTTCTCGTAATTGCTTATAACAAGACTTGGACTCCTCATATGTACAGAGAAATAGCATATGTAAATGATGTGTCTGTTTAGCCATCTGCTGAACGGTTCATTTATGTCGTAACCAAATGGCAAATTCACAGTGTTAGAAAATTTTAGGTCAAAGGGAAAAAATGGAGAAACATAAATTTTGTGTCAAAGAACTAAACACAGAAAATCCCTGGCTTGGAAGTTGCCTTCTGAGGCCTTCAGCAGAAATGTGGGGTTCTTCATCTCACTTGCAATTTGTAGCCAGTATATTGATGGAAATTTTCTCTCTGCTTGGTCTCTGTAAAAGACTAATTCACATTTACTCCACATTTGAAAAATGAACACCAAATAAACTGTAAAATTGTTTTCATGATACAGGGGCTGCTTTTTAATTTCAATGCTAAAATTATCACCTCCAAGATTAAACATTTTAGGTTCTTGTAACCAAGGCAGATTTTATCAGGGTAATTTAAACAAAACAGTAGCCAATACCAAATATGAGAAAAAGGAAATAAAAAGACTATAATAAGTGTTCTGGGCTCATGTTTCTTGACACCCACCCTATTGGGAAACTGAAACAAATACTGTCTGTGAATTCCTACATGTATTTCAAGAATGGAGTGTTCATATACCAGAAGGATGGATATATGCCTTACCCATACCGTGTGACAATTTTTATTGGCAGATTTTATTGGATAGATTTGTAAAATTTTCTAAAATAATAATGTTATTTGGCCTTTACCTATTATAAAAATTGCAAACATTTTATTCTAAGTTAGGAGTCAACAAACTAGACCACTCTTTTATAAACAAAGTTTTCTTAGTACACAGTCCTACCTAGTGTTTATGGCTATTTTCAAGTGATAACAATGGCGATTAGTGGCTGTAGAGACTATATGGTTTGGAAATTCCAAAATATTAACAGCATTATCTGACCCTTTACTGAAAAATGCTTGCTTACTCTTAATAGGGTATGATATTTGGTTTTCAGTTTAGTTTGGAGTCTTTGGGAATGGATAAATTTTTAATTAGGTTTTATGTAGTTATATAAATCACGATTTTTTCCTTTATGTCTTCTGAGTTTTCTCTTTTGATTTTCAAGGTCTACCCAATTATGATTCTACCCATTCCTCTCAACTTGATTCTGCTACACTTTATTCATATGTTGGCATAAATATGCATGGGTATGGCTTTTATGTGAAAGGTGTTTGCCATATTGGAATTTTATATATATATATATATACACATACACATATATATGTTATCAGACATATTTCATGTATACTCATATTTCACAATATACACACAGATAAAATCATCACTGTATATTACAATGTTACCAGTCCTGGTTAATAGTATAAAGAAAGAAAAAATGAACTATTTGAGTGAAGATCAAAAAGGAAGAGTTAAAACTTCCATTAGTTGCAGAAGATGTGATTATCTGCAAGAAAAAAAAAAAGATATGACTTAGATTTAGTAAGAGAGCTTAGCAAGAATACTAGATAAGATTTGTAAGATTAACTTAACAAACTCATTAGCATTTTTCTGCTCCACAATAATGGCGTTCTAAGTATAATACAAATAACATTCATTGCAGTATCAGTTTAAAGGCATTAGAACATTGAGAGTTAATTGATCTAAAGAACATACAAGGTCAAATAGATGAAACAAACTGATAAAGATGAACATTTATATCTTAAAAATCATCACTAATGCATTCAATTCTCCTACAAGTGTACTTTACACTATTAAAGCAATATCAATGAAGATTCCCGTTGATTATTTCAAGAAATTCTACAGAAATTTTCTGAAATGTATACGGACCACAAAAAAGTGCATAGTAGGTGAGCCACTCTTGATAAATAAGAATGAATAGGGCTGAATACCTTACCAGAGAAATATTTTACAAAGCCATGTATATTGTTAAAGCAACTTGTTAGTGGTGCAAAGATATAAATAGACTAGTAAACTAGCACAGAAATCTATAGGATTATGGCTTTATGGCAATGTCATATACAATTCAGTTGGTGTCATGGATCAATGCCAAAAGACTGACCATTTAGTATATGACATCAGGAAAACTAACTCTAGATATGTAATAAATAATAGTGTTTCTTTCTTTGTTTCCATATACAAAGTTAGATTCTAGAAAGATAAATCAACATGCAAAATAATAAAGAATAGAAGAAAATGTAGAAAGCACGTATGTCGTTTAGGGTTGTGAAAACATTTCTGTTTTTTGAAAATGCAGACGACAATAAAATTGATAAATATTTTTATTATAGAAATATAAAATATGTGGGTAAAAATAAAAGAATTGATTAATTGAAGAAATATGTTTGCAATGTCGAAACATCACAACAATGAAAAAATATTTAGAGAATTAAAAATTTCTGCAAGTCTATAAGGAATCCAATGGCCAGAACAATAATGTGGAAAAGAATAAATGGAAAATAACAGAAGAAATCCAAAGTGCACACTGCAACATAATCATAATGCTCTTATTTCCTGGGGCTTGCAATTAGATGGCTCAACGTGTACACCAAATTGCTTCCTTTACATGCCTGCACAAAATAGGCAATAATCACTACTTTAGGCAAAATGTTCAGAGAAAAGTCTAAGATAGTTTCAGGTAATTGGAGAAAATTGCTTCACTACTTTTCACTTAAAACTTTCTAGTTATCAGAGAAATATAAGGATGAGGACAAATTCCAAGAATACGCTTTAGTGATAAAAAGCTATCAAACCAATACCATGTGAAATGTGTTTGTTGCAGGTTTATTCGGCCAGGAGTGTCGGCAAGACTCCTGTCTCAGGAGCCGAGCTCCCCAATGAGCAATTCCTATCCCTTTTAAGGGCTCACAACTCTAAAAGGGTGCACGTGAGAGGGTCGTGATTGATTGAGCAAGCAGGGGGTACGTGACTGGGGGCTGCATGCACCGGTAATTAGATCGGAACAGAACAGGATAGGGATTTTCACAGTGCTTTTCTATACAGTGTCTGTAATCTGTAGATAAGATAACCAATTAGGTCAGGGGTCGATCTTTAACTACCAGGCCCAGCGTGTGGCACCGGGCTGTCTGCTTGTGGATTTCATTTCTGCCTTCTAGTTTTCACTTCTTCTTTCTTTGGAGGCAGAAATTGGGCATAAGACGATATGAGGGGTGGTCTCCTCCCTTAGTAACACCAATCTTATTGCTACATTTTCTAATTTTAGAAAATATAATATTGTCAGGTGGGGCGCAGTGGCTCACGCCTGTAATCCCAGCAATTTGGGAGGCTGAGGCGGGTGGATCACCTGAGATCAGGAGTTTGAGACCAGCCTGGCCAACATGGTGAAACCCTGTCTCTACTAAAGATAGAAAAATTAGCCGGGTGTGGTGGCAGATGCCTGTAATCCCAGCTACTCGGGAGGCTGAGGCAGGAGAATCAATTGAACCCGGGAGGTGGAGGTTGCAGTGAGCCAAGATCGTGCCACTGTACTCCAGCATGGGCAACAAGAGTGAAACTCCATCTAAAAATAAATAAATAAATAAAAATGAAAATATAGTTATTGTTATTAAAATGTTTTGAATGATAACAAGGAATAGTAATATTTTTGTTTAAATGAGTTAATACATTTATATTTTTCAGTTGTAATATCTAATATGATAAATATCAACTAATATACCCCAACATAAAGAAATATTTCGGGTGGTCATCAATAATTTTTAAGTGAGTTAAAGTGTTAGAAAGTTCACAACCATTGATTATCTATCTATCTACCTGTCATCTATCCTTGTATCATCTATCTACCTATAACTATATCTATCTATTATCTATCCTTGTATGATCCATCTAATATCTATGTATATATTTACCTACCTATCCATCTATCACTCTGTCTACACACATACATATAAGGATGTGTACATAAATTTGGTGTTAGCACCTGCATTAAAATTTATATGTTGATATTTATCTTTTTTTTTGTTTGTTTGTTTGTTTTTAAGACAGAGTCTCACTCTGTCTCCCAGGCTGGAGTGCAATGGCGTGATCTCGGCTCACTGCAACTTCCACCTTCTGGGTTCAAGCGATTCTCCTGCCTCAGCCTCCTGAGTAGCTGGGATTACAGATGCCTACCACCAAGCCCCACTAATTTTTGTATTTTTATTAGAGATGGGGTTTTACCATGTTGGCCAGGCTGGTCTCAAACTCCTGACCTCAGGTGATCCGCCCACCTCGGCCTCCCAAAGTGCTGGGATTACAGGCATGAGCCATAGCTCCTGGCCTGGTATTTATCTTTAATGCACCAATGGGGTATATGTAGTATACTGGAATAGAATATGAGCTCTGGATTTCTAGCTCTGTATTGTTACCCTAGGTTTGTCCCTAAGGTGTGATTTTGGATGACTTATTTAATCTCTCTGGGCCAGTCTCCTCTTGCAAAAGCGCAGTAATCCTGTGTCATAATGTTGTAAGCATTAAATGATTCAACGTAGTTAAAACAACCAGAATAAGGCATGTAAATATTAGCTAGCCTTAATTTTAATAAAATGCTGGTAATGAAAATCCTAGATCTGTTTAATAACAAAAAATAAAATCCCACTAGCACACAGAATTAAAAAGTAGCAGACCAAAAAATTACAGGGCAAGGAGGTACATTACAAAGCAATTTAAATCTTACTGTAACATTTTGGCATAATGTTACACACAGAATTTCTATATTTGTCTATATCCCTCCCACACTAGCCATTGCCACATAATCTAGTGGTAATTTAATATTTCATAGCTTCAACTGTATAGGCAGGACTCAATTCAGTGAATAGAAAATTTAAAAAAAAAACAGAGAGAGACAAAGAAGAAGGAAGGAAGAGAGGAAGAAAGGAAATAAAGGAAGGACGGATGGAAGGAAGGGAAGAAAGGAAGGAAGGAAAGAAGAAAGTAAGGAAGAAGAAAGAGAGGGAGGGAGGGAGGGAAGGAAAGAAAAGAAACCAGGGAGGGAGGAAAGAAAGAAGAAAGGAAGGAAACAAAAGGAAGAGGGGAGGGAGGGAGGGAGGGAGGGAAGGAAAGAAAAGAAACTAGGGAGGGAGGAAAGAAAGAAGAAAGGAAGGAAACAAAAGGAAGAGGGGAGGGAGGGAGGGAGAGAGAGAGGAAGGAAGGAAGGGAGGGAAGGGAGGGAAGGAAAGAAAGGAAAAAAGAGAGGGAGGAAAAAAGAAAGAAGAAGGAAGGAAGGAATAAAGGAAGGGGGAAACAGGAAAGAAGGAAGAAGAAAAGAAGGAAGGAAATAACAAAAGAAGAAGTGAAGTGAAGAAGGAAGAAGGAAGGAAGGAAGGAAAGAATAAAAGAAGGAAGGGAAGGAGTGAGGGAGGAAGGGAAAAGGGAAGGAAGAAATGGAAGAAGGAAGGAAGGAGGGAAGGATGAAAGGAAAGAAGGAAGGAAAGAAGATTGAAGAGGAAAAGAAAGGAGGGAGAGGAGAAGAAAAATAAATTTACATTGGCTCCCTCAGGCACATCAAAGAGGATGTGTTATGGCAATCCTTGATGAACAGAAGGCCCACGAAACACAAACAGGTATTCTTCTTGGTATCCAGTGAGAGTCATAGCATCGACTTGGAGTTAAAGGTTGGTATTTTGAACCCTAACTCTACCTGGATTGGTAGCCATGGACTCTGTAACTGTCACACCAGGTACTGCTTTAGCATCTGGGTGAGCACCAATACATCCATGCCTGTCTGTTCCTATCTCTTGGGCTTGGCCATGAAAGAGAGAGATCAGACACTCAGCTCAGCTGAAATATGCTTTGTGTTTGCTCATTAGGAGAATACATGGGGCAGTTGGCACCTAGCCCTAAGAAAAACTCAAGGCTGCTTGGTCAGGTTTAGACTGTTGGAACTGGCAGCATCCTCACCACTGCTAGTTAACCTTATTTAGAGAGGAGAAAAGGCTATGAAACAATTCATGCTCCAAAGTATCATCATTTTGCCTCTTTAACATGTACAGACACTAACCATACACTTGTTGAATCTGTATTTCAGGACATTCATCATGATCTTTTCCAAAGAGAGAGAAATAGATAGGTGGAAATATTTTCTGCCACAATGATACACTTGTTATTTTAAAAATCCTTTCTTATTCAAAATAAATTCATATTATTTTATTTCATTAATCATTTAAAGAAAAACTAAGATCGGGAAAAAGACTGTACCGATTTCTAGAAACTCTTTTTTACAAAGGTGTTACTAGCAATATCAAAGGTGTGAAGGTAAATGATGGGATGATATATTCTCAGGTAATTAACACTATGCAAGCTAATTGGATTCTGGGATGGTATGCAGCTACTCCAAGTTCTGAAATGGACAAAGAAAGAAAGATATGGTTTACCTGACCAAAAGATTTTTAAGACAATATCAATAGCTAACGTTTCTTTAAGCAGGCAATAATCATTCACAGTGCTATACACCTACACAAAATTCTATAAGGAGTTATTGTCCTATTATCTCAGCAACTGGTACTATTTAAGTAAAATTGCATGTGTATACTATGAGTCAAACAGAACATATTCACTGTGCAATGCAAAAAGTTAAATTCCTGAAGAAATGTTATTTTACTCTTAGTTTTGGTGGGACCTCCCATCTCATATTTCTTGTAGTTCACATTCATCACTTGAAAGAAAAGGAGCCTAAAATATGAAACGCAGAATATACACACACAAGCACATTACAAATTGGTAAATGTAATTATATACAAATTTATTATATATACATAATATAGTATATATTTATTATATTATACATTGTATTCTATATGGAAAGAGAGGGATCAGATACTCAGCTCAGCTGAATCTTGCTTTGTGTTTGGTCATTAGGAGTATACGTGGGGCAGTTGGCACCTAACTTAAATAGTACCAATTGCTGAGATAACAGAACTGTGAATGATTATTGCCTGTTTGAAGAAACATTAGCTATTGACATTGTCTTAAAAATCTTTTGGTCATGTAAACCATATCTTTCTTATATATTCTATATAGAATATTATGTATATGTGTTGTATTGTTTCCTTGCTACCAAATTTCAAAATTTAAGCAATGACTTGCAAGTGATACAATATGTTAATTTTACAAAAGTAACTGCTTTGTGAAAATGTTGATTTTTAAAATTTTATTTATATAATAAGCCTGTAATATTTTTCTGTGATATTTACCTTTAAAATAAATTTTAAAAGTTAACCTGTTTTTCTAAAATAAAATTACAAAAGAAATAATATCAATTCAAGAAGACTGTATCAGGCTAAATAATTTCTCAATGTTGGCATGGAAATAGAGAAATGTGATTAATTATTAATCCTTGAAGCAGAGTGGATACCTCCTACCTCCTTGCTAATAAAACTTGTTTTTCTTAATATTAGGACCATTTTCTCACACTGGATGAGATGGATTTGCATGTTAGCTCTGTCTTCAGATGGAGGACAACTTCTTTGCAGGGAAAGATAACAGCATCATTTTCTGTACACGATGTGGTTGAGGGACTGTCTCTCATCAAGTGTTTAAATGTTCTCTTGATTATTCCCAACTACTTGATAACAATGTCTTCATGCCTGGTGGCATCAGGATTAGTTAGAATTCTTTCGAAGGTAAGTGATAGACAAAAAAATGAATGCAATGTGAAAGGAAAATATCTTGGGCCCTTAAAATGACTAAGCTAAAGGGGAAAGTCTAGCTGGGAACTGCTTAGGGCAAACCTGCCTCCCATTCTATTCAAAGTCATCCCTCTGCTCACTGAGATAAATGCATATGTGATTGCCTCCTTTGGAGAGGCTAATCAGAAACACAAAAGAATGCAAATATTTGTCTCTTATCTGCCTATGACCTGGAAGCCCCCTCCGACTTCAAGTTGTCTCACCTTTGGCGGGTTAGCCCACCTTTCCAGAGCGAACCATGTTGATTGATGTCTCATGTATCTCTAAAATGTGTACAATCAAACTGTGCTCTGACCACCTTGGGCACATGTCATCAGGACCACCTGAGACTATATCACGAGCACGAGTCCTCACCCTTGGCAAAATAAACTTTCTAAATTAACTGAGACTTGTCTCAGATTTTCAGGGTTCACAACAACATGGAGAGAGAGATACAGAGAGAGAGAGAGAGAGAGTGAGAGAGAGTCAGTCATGGAATGGGGGCTGTGGGTATTTACTGTCATGTAAATCCACGATAGATAGTACTTCAGTTTCCTGGGACCCTTATTCATTTGCTTGAAATAAATATTTATAAGATTGAAAACAAATAAAAGTATCTGAATAGTATGAGGGATAAATAACAAACTGAGAATAGTAACAATTTAAAGTATTAGTAAACTTGATCATCTGAATGTCACTAAATAAGCTTCAGTTCAATTTATGTTTAGATAAGCTATTTCTGTATTTTTTCAAAAAAAATCTTATTTGGTGTATATTTAGATTGTAAAGGTTTCAATTTTGTCACTAAAATTTGCATTACTTTATCATGCTGAGCTCTTGTTGCCATATTCTGGGATGTCAAAACCGCAGGTAAAATTTCATC
Source organism: Pongo pygmaeus (assembly GCF_028885625.2). Lineage (NCBI taxonomy): Eukaryota > Metazoa > Chordata > Mammalia > Primates > Hominidae > Pongo > Pongo pygmaeus. The sequence continues at coordinate 5,628,807 of NC_072396.2, read as the reverse complement.
AGGTTAACAACTGAGACAATTTGGAAATCAAAAAGTTTTAAATTCTGGCAACACTTGACTAAATTAGAAGGCATTCAGGAAAAAATAAAAAGAAAAACTAGTAAAGATTAAAATGATGCAAATAAAATTTGCCTCCCTGGTGCAGTTGAATGAGAACATTAGTGTTTCCATGGAAACACATTATACTCTTTTAAATAAGAAATAAACGTTTTCATTATGCAAATGCTCATATTTATCATCCCCTTTTAGCTGCTACATTGTCTTTTCGCTACCGGATTTCAAAATTTAAGCAATGAATTGCCGGTCATCCAATGTATTTATTTTACAAAAGCAACTGTTTCTCTTTTTTTCCTTATGTTGATTTTTTCTTTTTTTAAGACACTAAGGAAAGTGCTTCCTTAATCATAGGATTCTGATACTGGGTGTTTACCTTGTTTACTCGAATGTATTTGTGATTGAAAATGATCCATGACATTGGCATCAACTGAACACTTTTTATACAAGGTGTGGTGGAGCATTTTAATTATTTGTGCAGGATTTTTCTTTTCTGTCTCTCATGGAGCTTAGTGATGTTTGTTTGCAGACACAAACCCGTGACATGCTGGTACTAAATTAGTAAGGTGCTTTATATCGTGGTCACCATGACCAAAAACTTTCTGTTAGAAACAAGGTAGTCATAGCAGTGATGCCCTTATGAAAATGGGTTCCTGTAGATCAACAAGTTAATAACAAATTAGCTAATTTACCGAACAGTAAATCTTAAATATCATAATTGTCTGAATTAAGAACAAGCTAATTTTTTCTTTAAAAATAATGTAAACACTTTAAATTATTTAAATGGGAAAAAGGGGGTATTATGTGATATTCTGAATACATCTGTAAGAAATATTTTTCTCTTATTTTTCCTTTCTTTTTCCATTTATAATTTGGGTTGATGTTCCTTTTTACATTTAAAAAATAATTGATATGACTGTCTACACCATAAGTTTCCACTTGCCAATGATTTAACGTAATACTGTCACTTTCCATAAGGGAGAAATAAATCAGACACTGTGCCCATGTGGCGTGGTGGCATTTATAAAATACCTAGGTATACTCTTAATGAACACAGCATGAGGTCCATATGAATCGAAAGTGCTTGGACAAAACCTCAAACAGGACTTAGGAGTAAAACTCCATCAAGAGGATGTAGTGATTTTCACGCGCGTCCGTGTGAAGAGACCACTAAACAGGCTTTGTGTAAGCAACAAGGCTGTTTATTTCACCTGGGCGCAGGCAGGCTGAGTCTGAAAAGAGAGTCAGCAAAGGGAGATAGGGGTGGGGCCGTTTTATAAGATTTAGGTAGGTCAAGGAAAATTACAGTCAAAAGGGGGTTGTTCTCTGGCGGGCAGAGTGGGGGTCACAAGGTGCTCAGTGGGGGAGCTTTTGAGCCAGGATGAGCCAGGAGAAGGAATTTCACAAGACAATGTCATCAGTTAAGGCAGGAACAGGCCATTTTCACTTCTTTTGTCATTCTTCAATTACTTCAGGCCATCTGGATGTATACGTGCAGGTCACAGGGGATATGATGGCTTAGCTTAGGCTCAGAGGCCTGACAGTGATTTACTCTGGAATGTTCTTTTCCTGCTTAAAGAAATAAAATAATAAAAGGGGAGACCGAAAAACATCACGGAGACTAACAAAACAAGGCAATCATTTCCTGTGATCAGAAGAGCCACAGTACAGTTGACCCTTGGACAACACAGGTCTGAACTGTGTGGGTCCACTTTAAACATGGCTTTTCATTCTCCTCTGCCGCTGTTGAGACAGCAAGACCGACTCCTCTTCCTTCTCCTCCTCAGCCTACTCAATGTGAAGATGATGAAGATGAAAACCTTTATGGTGATCCACTTCCACTTAACGAATAGTAAGTACATTTTCTCTTCTTTATGATTTTCTTAGTAACATTTTCTTTTCTGTAGTTCATTGTAAGAATACAGTGTATGATGCATATCACATACAAAATATGTGTTAGTTGATGTTTAAGTTATGAGTAAGGCTTCCAGTCAACAATAGGTTATTAATAAAGTTTCGGAGGTGCAAAAATTTTACATGGATTTTCTAGAACTGCCAGTTGACCTAGCAATCACACTACTGGGTAACTACCCAAAAGAAAAGTAATGGTTTTATCAAAAAGCCACCTGCACTAGTATGTTCATTTCAGTCCTACTTACAATAGCAAAGATATGGAATCAACCTCAGGGTCCATTAACAGTGGGTTGCATAAAGAAAATATGGTACATATACACTGTGGAATATTACACAGCCATTAAAAGGATGAAATCATGCCCTTTACAGCATCATGGATGCAGCTGGAGGTCATTATTCTAAGTGAGTTAATGCAGAAACAGAAAATTAAATACTGCATATTCTCACTGTACATTCTCACTTACAAATAGGAGCTAAAAATATGGGTACATGTGGACATAAAGATGGGAACAATAGACCCTGAGAATTCCAAAAAGGGAGAGTGAGGGTGGGGGATAAGGGATGAAAAACTACCCATTGGGCACTATGTTCACTATTTGGGTGGCAGATTCAATAGAAGTCCAAACCCCAATATACAAAATATATCCATGTAGCCAATCATCATATGTATCCCCTGAATCTACAATTTAAAAATAAACCAAAAGCTATCTACAGATTTTTGTCTGTCGGCCCTCCTAACCCCTGAGTTACCAAAGGGCCAACTGTAATGCAATCATATTGGTATGGATGAAGCCCCAATATAGCTGGATTTTGTCTACAAGGAGGCAGAGATGATCCAAGCTGGTTATTTTTGATAACAAGAATTAGAAGTGCTTCACAGAAAGACAGAAACTTGAGTTTAGGGTTTCCCTGGTAGAGGCAAGGAAAAAAGTAGGTGCAGACTATTGCACCAGGGGCCAGGCTTTTATGGAGTTTCAGAGACATGAGGCTTGAACCACACTTGTAGTCCCAGATACAAACTCTAGAATGGAACCAAGCTTCCAAAGTCTCAGAAAATGAGACTGGCACATCCACCAATCCCACCATGTTAGGAGTCTTATTCCACTCCTCGTGAATTTGCTGACAGTGTTTAATAAGGATATGCAATTATTATGGGAATATGATCTGTTCGTCTTAGGGAAGATGTTTAATCCCATGCAAGAATCACGTGTCTGTTGTAGGAATATGGGGTGGCTGTGTCCCCACCCCATATTCCTCACCTTGAATTGTAATAATTCCCATGTGTTAAGGGTGAGGCCAGGTGGAGATAAATGAATCATGGGTGCAGTTTCCCCCATACTGTTCTTGTGGTAGTGAATAAGTCACACAAGATCTGATGGTTTTATAAATGGCAGTTCCCTTGCATATGCTCTCTTACCTACTGCCATGTAAGACATGCCTTTGCTCCTCATTCACCTTCCACTGTGATTGTGAGGCCTCCCCAGCCATGTGGAACTGTAAGTCCATTAAACATCTTTCTTTATAAATTACCCAGTCTCTCTGGCATGTCTTTATAAGCAGCATAAGAACAGACTAATACATGTAGTTACTCTAAGTAAGCTAGTTGAGAGCTTTAGGTTGCTACACTTCATAAATTTCTTTTTCATTCTTAATTTTTTAGTAAACTTTTAAATTAAAGTATAGCATAATTACAGGAAAGTGTGCACAAATCCTAAGTGTACCATGCAATGAATTTTTCTCAAAGGAAAAGTGCCCAAACTTTTTCTTTGAAAACACAGATTTATCCTATAAAACAAAATCATGACAAATCAAGAAACAGAACACTATCACCACCTGAGAAACCTTCTTCATTCCTCTTCCAGTAACTTCCCCATAGTAAGCACACTTCCGATACCTACCATCATAAATTTGTTTTGTCTGTTTTGAATATTATGTGAATAAAACCCTTTAGAAGGTGTCTTTTATGTCTGGCTAATTTCATTCAGCATTATGTTTTTGACATTTGTCCATGTCATTGTAAGTTGTTTGAGTCCCTACATTCTAATATTCATTTATTGTCACTGCTTGTATTCAATTTTATTAATTCATTAAACATTTATTTGTGCTGCCTTGTTGATGGACATTTGAGTTTTTTCTAGTTTTTGGCTAATGTGAATAATGATGCAGTGACCATTTATGTGTTTATATTTTCATAAGCATATGCGCTCACTTCTGTTGTTATTTCACTGAATTTTAATTTGTTATAATTATTTTTCTGATGATCTGTGGGGGTGATAAAACAGGCAATATTTCTTTGTAGATCCGTGGATCTCTGTAGGATCTCACAGTGAAACATTTCTAGTTTGGATAATGATATTTCTAAGAATGCAGAACTTAGAAACACAGCATGATGAGGCAAAAATCTGCAAGTGGGTCATCTAGTAGTAGACACGGCCTCTACTTACTCATGTTTGATTAATAAACATGTGAGGAACATGTGAGAAGAACAGCATCTGGATTCTATGTAGCATTCTATGAAAAATCAGCACAGATTTGAAAGACACTTTCTCCCTGATGGCTTTACCTTGGAATCCACAGAGGACTCTTTCAACATTCCATAAGCCTGGTGTCTTTGGAGTGACAGAGTGATGGTAAAAGCTGTAAATTTCAGGCATCAAGATGCTATCTTATTTCACTATAACATAATTTCCTTCACCAGAAAAAAAAAATATGTGGGACAATAGAATGGAGAATAGGCACAGATGAAATTGAAATCACAGGAATGATAGCAGAGAGAGGCAAATAGAAGTTTTGAATAAATATCTGCTGCAGAGATGGAAAACTGCTCGTTTCATCTCTGACAGAATGGATCTCATAAACTATACTTTCCATCGGGTGGACACCTGGTCCCCCTGTGTCTGTGATATGGTTGGCTGTGTCCCCACCCAAATCTCATCTTGAATTGTGACTCCCATAATTCCCACGTGTTGTGGGAGGAACCTGGTGGGAGGTAATTGAATCATGGGGGCAATTTCCCCCTTACTGTTCTCCTGGTAGTGAATAAGTCTGGCGAGATCTGATGGTTTTATAAATGGTTTCCCCTTTCCCTTGGCTCTCATTCTCTCTTGTCTGCCGCCATGTAAGATGTGCCTTTCACCTTCTGCCACGATTATGAGGCCTCCCCAGTCACATGGAACTGTGAGTCCATTAAACCTCTTTTTCTTGGTAAATTACTCAATCTCAGGTACGTCTTTATCAGCAGCAAGAGAACAAACTATTACAGTTTGCTCCTAAATTAGGGGCTCACACTGGGTCATCATTGCAGATACAGCAGAGAAAGCTGTTCTTAGTTCTGCCAAGGGAAAGTCTGTATTATTTACCATGCATATAACCCACAATTCTAAAACCATGGCTTTATTTTTCCTAAGCCCTTTGGGCAAGCATGAGGTGACTGTTTAAAGAGATGACCACAGAGGGAGGTTGTCAAATTAATCTGATTTTAAGAGACTCTTCCACTATTGATTTTTGGTAGCATTCCCCTGAGTCACAAATACAACTATCCTCTGAACTCAATTAGGAAGAACCAACCTCAAAACTCTTCTCCAAAGCCCCTTACAAGTTCATTTCTGAAAAATAAAATAGAAAGGGAAAAATCTTCACCCCATGCAATGCATGCATGCAGATTCTTAGTTATTCCCAAATCCAGATATTTCATAGAGGAAGTGTGATTTATCACCACAGGCAAAGGTCAATGACTTCAGAAGCCAAGAAAGTGAATAGGAAATGCATGGCAGAAAAAGGTAGAAAGCATCTACTATGTCTGTATAAAGCATTATGTGAATCAGAGGTGCAGAAGGCATGAAATCCTCTTACTTGCTTGTTACCAGTATGTATTTGAATACCTTTACCCTCTTTAGATGATTTATTTAAGACTTGTTCAGTGACTACCATGGCCATTTATGTTGCAAAATCCTTTGGTGGAGTGACGTAAGAAAATATTTTCTGAGTGAACTAGAAGGAAGTTTACTCAAATTAGAGCAGAAATGTTTTGGAAGTTTTGGATGTACTGTTATAAGCACAAACAATGCCCTAAAGTAGGAAGGAGCTTAGGGTGTAATTCGAGAAAATCTATATAAATACCTATTTTTAATAGTTTGAAATGAGGACATAACGAATAGTACTGTTCAAAAAAGGGGTATGTGAGAACACAGGTAGGTGGACTTTAATTTTTTGAAGAGAGAGAGATGTATTTTAGAGACACATATCAAGATGTCTAGTTTAGGGAGATTTGTTCTTGCAGGACTTTCCTCACCAAAACTTCAACATTGAAAGTTTTTCATCAATGACGAATTACTGTGCTAACTCACACTGGAGCTGGCCAGCCATCGAAAGTAAGTTGATGCGTTGCAGATGCCAATGACTGCAGGGTTAGAGAGAGCTGGCTTCAAGTGCTGAGAGAAGATCGGGATGTAGCACCACTGCCAAACACCGGCCATTTTATGGGAAATAAAGTCACTCCTGCAGTTGAATTGGGAGTCTATGTGATCTTGTCAAATAAGAAATTGTGGCCCTCTACAGGGGTCATGTGCAGCTGCTTTGGAAATGCAACCTGTGGATGGTTGTGTGTGTTTCTTTGCATGCATGTGACACACGCTCCTCTCTGCCGCTGGGACTTCAGCAGAAAAAGTACAGAGGCTTTAATGGGAGAAGGCTTGGGCATGACAATGTGAAACGATTCAGTGTGTTGATGCTCATAGAAATGGTACAAAGTGGAAATCATCAGACCCAGCAGATCAGACATTTGTTCAACATTTGCTTTTCCTTCTGCCTCTGATGATGGCTCTCTTCAGGTGTCTTTAATATCGACACTCAAGAGTGCCAATGAAATGAAGCAAGGAAATCTGCCTTTAGCGCCGATGTAGCTGAGAGCTAAAACAAACAAACAAACAAACAGACAGAGAGAGAGAGAGAGAAAAAAAAATACTCAGAAATGGTCAGAGTTGGGGAAAGAATCACTATTCTTAGAGAATGAGACAAAAAGAAAACTAGATCAAGTTCCATAGGCTAGTCAAAAGATGTTGCATATCCAGGCCAGGTGCAGTAACTCACGCCTGCAATCCCAGCACTTCGGGAGGCTGAGGCGGGTAGATCACCTGAGGTCGGGAGTTCAAGACCAGCCTGGCCAACATGGTAAAATCCCATCTCTACTAAAAATACAAAAATTAGCCAGGTGTGGTGGTGCAAGCCTGTAATCCCAGCTACTTGGGAGGCTGAGGCAGGAGAATTGCTTGAGCCCAGGAGGTGGAGGTTGGAGTGAGCTGAGATTGCGCCACTGCACTCTAGCCTGGATGACAGAGCAAGACTCTGGGAAAAAAAAATGCATATTCAGACAGTAATTCATCTCTGTCAAAACAAAAAATGATACATTTGGAAAGTGCTTGAGCCAGTGATATTTAGCAGGTCACCAGGAGAACCATAACCCTATTGGTCTAATGGATGGAAATTATGGCAAGTATTCTTCCCAGTATTCAAAGGAATAGAGAACCTTGAGGAGACATCTAAAGGGACATTTAAAAAAAATACACAGTGGCATTTTAATCTTGGGAAACTGAGAGAGGGGATAAAATGACAGAGAGAGAGATAGACACACAGAGAGACAAGAAAGAAAGAAAGAAAGAAGAAAGAAAGAAAGAAAGAAAGAAAGAAAGAAAGAAAGAAAGAAAGAAAGAAAGAAAGAAAGAAAGAAAGAAAGAAAGGAAGGAAGGAAGGAAGGAAGGAAGGGAGAAATAAAGGAAAGGGAGAGTAAGGAGGAAAGAAGTAAGGAAAGGAAGAAGGAAGGGAGGGAGCAAAGGGAGGGAGGGGGAAAAGGAGGAAGGAAGGGAAGAAGGAGGAAGAAAAGGAGAAAGGAAGGGAGGGACACAGAGGAAGAAAGGGAGGAAGGAAGGAAGGAGGAAGAGAGAGAAGAAGAAAAGAAGGGAGCGAGGGAAGGAGGAAGAAAGGAAAGAAAGATGGAGAGAGGGAGAGAGGTAGGAAGAGAGGATGAAGGAAGGAAAAAAGGGAGGAAGAGAGGAATGAAGGGAGGAAGGAAAGGAGGGAGAGAGGGAGGAAGAGGGGAGGAAGGAAGGAAAGAACAAAGAAAGGAAGGAAGGAGGGAAGGAAGGAAGAAGACAAAAAAAATAAGAGATGTTTATATCAATGAAGTCATGGAGTATTACCAGAGATCCAAAGGCACCAGAGTCTGGAAGAATGAGCAGACATAGCATATTCTTCTGAAAATAAGCTAGAAAATGCATGAGTTCACCACTCCATTGCTGTTTAGGACCTGCAAGGTCTATAGAAACACTCTACATTTTATAGAACAGATAAATATTTGAAAATTCAGCCATCAAGCAAAAGTATAAATGCAAATTACTGCATTTCCCTAACTATATTCCAGATACTTTTTTGTATGTAAATGAATACAAAATAGAAAAATAGAGGAAAATTTGTTTCTTCTTATGAGGGTGTCTTCTTGGGAACTGCTTTAATGGAAATTAATTTCATTTATAAGAAGCAAAAATACCCAGACGAAAAGGGATGAGGGGCAACAGAACAAGTTTGGAAGATACAAGTTTTGAAGATAAAATGATAACATAATCATTGACTTGGGTGGTTAAATCCTAATTGCATTAAGAAGGATGCATACCCAAGGAAGAAACATACATAAGTGAATTTTCACCTATTAATTGGTCACTAAATTAAAAAGCATTCTGTGGGCAGAAACATTTCTCACAGCCCAGCTCAACTGTAGTTGAATAGATTTCATCCTCAGCTAACTGAATCACTTGTGGTTCTTGGATAGCTGCAGAATATGCACCTGTACAAATACCAAAATCCCCACTTGGAGAACCGAAATAGAGAGAATTTCATTTTGGCTATCTGCGGAGGGACTTTACAAAACAGTGCATGGGAGTTTTGGTTAAATGATGACTAGACACATCTACTTGACAGAATCATCTGGACATTTTTTTTAGTATCTTCCTCAGATCCTTGCCCACTGAAAAATCTTCTTGTACACCTCCTTATGTAATAAGACAGCAAAGCGTGGATCTTAAGCTTACTGGGTATTTAGACAGATCTCTGACCTATAGCAAACATTATCTAAAAGAATGCTATTTTTCAAAGTACCTTAGATTACATATAATGTAAAATTTTTCAACTGCTTTGAACAATTCAGGGAGAGTTTAATGGGGTGTGAAAGAAAACCGGAATGTTTTCACTCAATTATGAAGAGAATTAAAATAATTATAGATATACAGAGAGTGTAAATGATATCTTTCCCAAAAATATAAAAATACTAACAGAGGGAGGGGATTAAAGGGAGCTATGAAAATAGTGAATGTGTTAATGGCGACATCTTTATAGCAACAAGTTAAAAAGTATGGTCTCCATAATCAAGAAATTGAGGTATACGTACACGGTTTAAAGATTAGCAATATAATAATAATAATGTTATAGTTGATATTTTGAATCATTAAAATCTGCTATGTCATCCACTTAGCCCTTACAAGAATTATTTATTTAAATCCTTTTAACAACCTTATAAAATTGCAACTAACATGCCAGGCATGGTGGCTCATGCCTGTAATTCAGCACTTTGGGAGGCTGAAGCGGGCAGATCACTTGAGGTCAGGAGTTCAAGACCAGCCTGGCCAACATGGTGAAACCGTGTCTCTACTAAAAATACAAAATTAGCTGGGCATGGTGGCCCACACCTGTAATCCCAGCTACTTGGGATTACAGTATAATATATTGCTATAAAATCAACCATGAGCCTGAGGGCAAAGTAACCTGAGAGCAAGGTCAAAGTCTATTAACTCATTTCTGCCTGAGGTTGCAATTTTTTGAATTTTTGCAATCAGACCTTGGCGATGACCTTGAGCAATAAGATATACACAACTCCCACATGCTTAGTATTCTAATAATGGAACACCAGGCATACCTGGGTTTTAAGAAAGCAGCTGTTAAATAAACCATGGTGTCTTCACTCAAGGAACCACCAAGCAGCATTATTTAAAATGCTACAGTTTAATTTTTACTATTCTAAATATGATATGGAATGTTGGTGTATTGTGTGTATGAATATAATTATTAGATAAACAAAAGTGGTACACTACCATATATATTTCAACTTAGAGAGTAAATATCTGTGATGACACACAAAGGATGGAAACACTAAAAATAAAATAAATAAAATAACTTTAAAGAGTAAAAACCCACAACACATTTATCTAGAAGTATCTAAGGTGCAGTAATGATTTTACAGTTCTTAAATTATTTAGTACTGCCGAGTTTTCTTAGACACTTTTTATATAGTTCTTGACTTACTAAATAAATCCTCCTTGGAAAACAGTGTTATAGAAGAGTTTATTTTTTTTTAAAGTCTAGGTATAAATTTTATCAGGGGGATTGCCAAAACATTTGAAAACAAATCTAATAATAAGATAGAAATAAGGTTTATTGTATATAAAATTATGTTATGCTATGCTATATATCAATGTATTATGTGCATTGTAATCAGTTTTGCTCTTCAGATATGTTTTTTTCTGCCTACACCAAAATATCCATTTTGTTAGAAAACACAAGACTCAGTTATCCCCAAATCCATGATGTTGGACACCACTCTAAATATCTGAAAACTAGATCAATGCTTCTTGTACATAGGGAATCATGACACAATTTATTTAGACCAGAGGCCACTGATCTATTTATGATAATAAATGGACTGAAATTTAATATAGCAATACAAATGGAAATCCCACATGCATTATTATTAAACAAGTAATTGAAATAACATAAACCAAGAGGTGAAAAGTATACAAAAATTAGCACATTTTAACACACGGTGTATTGCAGATGAAACAAAATGAGAAATATCTAGAGTCAGGCTAATATTCCGTTCAACATGTTTAAGTCTCCAATTCACTGAATTTAACATTGGCAGAGTGGATTGAAATACTCTTTATGTCCTACTTTACTCACAAGTGCATTCTTGGAAAATTTTACAATTTATCAATTCAATGATTATTTATTGATGATAAATACTGCTTTATTGAACAGTGCTCTAGGTGCCTCAGAAACCCCAGTAAAAAAAAGATACCAAGATCCCTGCTCCCCTCAAATAGCTGTTCTAGACATTGGAGACAGATGGTGAATGCTAGCAATTATGCTAAGAAATGAATAGACCGTATATTTAAAGAGGACACACGCTAAGGAAACGGGCAGAAGGAACAAGTCATGGAGGAGTCCTGGGTGAGGAGAGAGAGTTGCAACGTAAACACAACGAGAAATTGGGGCAGATGTAAAGGAAATGGAGGAGCTGACCAAGCAGGAGCTATGAGATGATTCTTCCGAGCGGAGGATGCAGACACATGGAGATTATTATTATCCTAACGGCAGTCATAATAGAAGAAGAAAGCAGTTGCTTATCAAACTGGGAGACTCCTCTCCTGTGAAGTCACTGAGCTCTTTGAACTACAACTTTATTAATATTGATAGTAGTATTAGTATCAATGTCACTTTTTTTTTTCTTTTTTAAGACAGAGTCTCACTCTGTCACCCCGGCCAGAGTGCAGTGGTGCAATCTTGGCTCACTGCAACCTCCACCTCCCAGGTTCAAGCGATTCTTCTGCCTTAGCTTCCCGAGTAGCTGAGATTACAGGTGCCTGCCACCATGCCTGGCTAATTTTTGTATTTTTACTAGAGACAGAATTTCATTGTGTTGGCCAGGCTGGTCTCAAACTCCTGACCTCAGGTAATCCACCTGCCTGGGCTTCCCAAAGGGCTGGGATTACAGGCATGGGCCACCATACCCAGCCAATGTCACTTTTTAATAAGAAGAGTGGTAAAACAAGACTAAGCAAAATATATTTCACATATATGATGATATACAGTCATATATAGGCATATCTCAAATATACTTACAAAATATACAGTGTATATCTGAAATATACAATAAAATATTATATGTATTTTTTTACTCTCAGATAGTTTTTCTTCCCAGTATGTTCTTTCATTACTTAGCAATTTCACAAAATTAAAAAAAAAAATCCTTGTCCCATGGTGATTTGGATCCATCCTTTTTTTTGGTTAAACATAAATAAGATGTATATTTCTTTTTCACTTTGACATAGTAAAATATTTTAAAATGTGGAACAGGAAAAAGATTATATTTTTTTCTTAAAAATTTTCTTCTCTAAATGTAACATTCATGACAGAGATGATGACTATTCACTGAAATGAAATATCAAACTCTGACACTCATGTTTAATAAAAGAGTTCATTTTAAGCTTCCCAAAGAAAGCAATCAGCTTATGTCGCTTCATATATTTAAACAGCTACAGGATACATCTCTTTCGTCAAGATGCTGTTATTAACAAACTATTTTAACATATCAAGTGATTAATGGAATACACAATTTTAAAGCTAACCCGTATTTGAGAATTAGTTTTAGTTGTATGCAGAAAAGAATCATTTCTCTTATTCAACGGACAGAACGGAAATTCCAGTGTAATAAGATTTGCTTTCGATAACATGGTCCCATAAGTTATTTGAACCAAACTTTTTCCTAAAAACAACTTGAACTTTGAGGAAAAAGGTGAACTTTTAAAGCATTAATATCCATAAGACTCTTAGAATCAAGTCTAAGTGAAAGTTTAAACATGGAGAATTTTTTTAAAAAGTAAAAATAATAAAATTGTAAAACCACTTTCAATATTTTTTATTAAAATAAGTGGCAATTAATTAAACAGCTTTCTTCACAAAATTAAAATTGGATGTCTGAAGCTAGTGGAATGGTATTTTCAATGTGATGAATTCACAGGGTTGGAGATTATTATATTTTTACAAACATAGTTTTCTCTCTGAATTCAGTAGAATTATTTTGGATTATATGCCGTTTTGAAGCAACCAAGATTCTTTTATTTAGACATGAAAGTACAAAAGTCTATAAATTTAAAAAAAAGAAAAAAGATCTTTCACATTTTCAAGTGGCTATATTAAATCTAACCAAAGAAATGACACAAATATTTGTTCTAAAACATTTTCTTGTTAGATTCTCTGTGTGTGTGTGTGTGTGTATGCACGTGTGTGTGCATGTGGGTTTCTTCATATCTTATTAGGATGCTAATGAAAGTAGTAATGATTTTAGGACACTTTCCAAACGTTCATTCTAGCAAACAAAACAGCAGTTTTTAAATTTAATCATTCTCAGATTCCAGGAAAAAAAAAATGCAACTTAAAGAAGTATGCTGCTATAAAGTAAAAGAATTTGAAGTGAAGCTGGGCGCGGTGGCTCAAGCCTGTAATCCCAGCACTTTGGGAGGCCGAGACGGGCAGATCACGAGGTCAGCAGATCGAGACCATCCTGGCTAACACGGTAAAACCCCGTCTCTACTAAAAATACAAAAGAAAAAAAAAAGATTAGCCGGGCATGGTGGCACACGCCTGTAGTCCCAGCTACTCGGGAGGCTGAGGCAGGAGAATGGCGCGAACCCAGGAGGCAGAGCTTGCAGTGAGCCGAGATCTCGCCACTGCACTCCAGCCTGGGCAACAGGGTGAGGGTGAGACTCTGTCTCAAAAAAAAAAAAAAAAAGAATTTGAAGTGGAAAAAAATGACACCCCTGCTGCATATGTACATATATGATCTGCATGGAAATTAGCCAAGTTTAAAAATGCACATGCTTCTCTAATTCAAAATAAATTAAAATAAAAGGAGTTGGTCTGATGGTTTTCTAAATCACACATCAGCTTATCTTGAAACTCAAACGCAATAGAGCTTGCTATTGTCCTTGGGGCTGAGCAAGGAACATATGTTGATTCATTTAATACACAGGCTCAGAGAGTAGACATTTTTTATAATTTATAGATTTTTAAAGAAAGGTTATATTTTGTTTAAAAAATGTTTATTTTAGAACTGGTTTCATTTTTCCATTTTCTACAGAACAGCAATGACAATTAAATTGGTTGTGGATGAATTCATGAGGGTTTGGAAAGGGGAAAATTTAAGGTCCTGTGTCCATATTTCAGAGTCAATATAGGAGCCTAAATGTGATTGTGATTCATACTGCAGGAGTTATAAAAGCAAGTTAACTGACTTTTTTTTCCTGAGAAGCTCAAATTTATTTATTTTTATTCTTTATTTTTGTGGGCACATAGTAGGAGATACGGTTTGGCTGTGTCCTTACCCAAATCTCATCTTGAATTGTAGCTCCCATAATTTCCACATGTCCTGGGAGGGACCTGGTGAGAGGTAATTGAATCGTGGGGGCACATCTTTCCTGTGCTGTTCTCCTGATAGTGAATAAGTCTCACGAGATCTGATGCTTTTATAAAGGGGAGTTCCCCTGCACATGCTCTCTTGCCTGCCACCATGTAAGACATGCCTTTGCTTCTCCTTTGCCTTCCACCATGATTGTGAGGCCTCCCCAGCCATGTGGAGCTGTGACTCCATTAAATGTCTTTTTCTTTATAAATTACCCCGTCTCGGGTATTTCTTCATAGCAGTATGAAAAAGGACTAATACAGTAGGTGTATCTATTTATGGAGTATTTATGGAGTATATATGGAGATGTTTTGATGTACATATGCAATGTGTAAAAATCACATCATGGAGAATGGGGTATTCATCCTCTCAAGCACTTATCTTTTGTGTTACAATCAGTTATGCTCTTTTAGTTACTTTTTAAAATATTTAGAAATGAAACAGAAAGCCTGAACATTGTTTCTTCTCTCCTGGTCTATTAGCAATACATCTTCTCCTTGATTTTTACAAATGTTTCTCTCTCTTTTAAAAGTCCTCTCCGTTTATCTTCTTACTCAGCCTAAAATCCAAGGACCTCCATTAAAATCACTCCTTTGAGCACATGATTTTCATCTTTGCCCTTCTCCTCTCCTAGTTGCCTCAATAAACCATATATCTGGTTATACCAGTTATTTGACCAATTTCTGACTGTACTTGAATATTTCAACGTTGCCAAAAATACAGACACACATAACATACAAAACACATAATCATGAAGAGTGATCTCACTTTACAGGCAAAAACAGGTTTATCCAATGGCTTCCCACTCTCCATAAATGCTAATATTTTTCTTTTAAATATTTGAATAAATATAAGGGGTACAAGTGCAGTTTTGCTACATGGATATATTTTAGAGTGGCACAGTCTGCGCTCCAGTGTAACCATCACCAGAATAATGTACATGGTACCCACTAAGTGATTTCTCACCCATCTCTCTACTCCCAACCTCACACCCTTCTGAGCCTCCAATGCCTCCAGTGTCTATTATTCCACTCTCTATGTCCATGTGTGCACATTATTTAGCTCCCTCTTATTAGTGAGAATATGTGGTATTTGAGTTTCTGTTTCTGCATTGTTTCACTTAAGATAATGACCTCCAGTTCTATGCATGTTGCTGCAAAATATGTGATTTCATTCTTTTTCATAGCTGAATAGTATTCCATTTTGTATATATATGATATGCCATTTTCTCTTTCTTCCTTTCTTTCTTTTCTTCTTTCTTTCTTTCTTTCTTTCTTTCTTTCTTTCTTTCTTTCTTTCTGTCTTTCTTTCTTTCTATGGAGTCTCACTCTGTCAGCCAGGCTGGAGTGTATTGGGGCAATCTCAGCTCACTGCAACCTCTGCCTCCTGGGTTCAAGTGATCCTCTTGTCTCAGCCTCCTGAGTAGCTGAGATTACAGGCATCTGCCACCATGCCTGGCTAATTTTTTGTATTTTTAGTAGAGACAGGGTTTCACCATGTTGGCCAGGCTGGTCTCAAACTCCTGACCTCAAGAGAGCTGCCCACCTTGGCCTCCCAAAGTGCTGGGATTATAGGTATGAGCCACCATGCTCGATCTTTTTTTTGAGAGGGAGCACGGTCTTGTTCTGTCACCCAGGCTGGAGTGCAGTGGCACGAGCATGGGCCACTACAGCCTACAACTCCTGGCCTCAAACAATCCCCCTGCTTCCCCCTCCCAAAGCACTAGAATTACTGGCATGAGCCATGGCATGTGGCCTATATCACATTTTCTTTCTTTCTTTTTTTTTTTTTTTTGCCTTCTTTCCAACTTTTATTTTAGGTTCAAGGGTTATATGTGCTGGTTTGTTCCATGGGTAAATTGTGTGGCATGGGGGTTTGGTGTACAGACAATTTTGTCACGTAGGTAATCAGCATAAGACCCTACAGGAAGTTTTTCAATCAATCCTCACCCTCCTCCCACCCTCCAACCCCAAGTAGGTCCTGGTGTCTATTGTTCCTCTCTTTGTGTCCATGTGTACTCAGTGTTTAGCTCCCACTTATAAGTAAGAACATGCAGTATTTGGTTTTCTAATCCTGGATTAATTCGCTTAGGATAACGGCTACCAGCTTCGTCCATGTTGCTGCAAAGGACATGATCTCATTCTCATCTATGGCTGTACACTCTTCCATGATGTATATGTACCACAGTTTCCTTATCCAATCCACTGTTGATGGGCATCTAGGTTGATTCCATGTCTTTGCTATTGTAAATAGTGCTGTAATGAACATACATATGTATGTATCTTTACAGTAGAGTAATGGATTTTCCTTTGGGTATATATCCAATAATGGATCTGCTGGGTTGAATGGTAGTTCTATTTAAGTTTGTTGAGAAATCTCCTGACTTCTTTCAACAGTGGCTGAACTAATTTACATTCCCACCAGTGGTGTATGAGCATTCCCTTTCCTCTGCACCCTCACCAGCATCTATTATTTTTTGATTTTTTTTTTTTTTTTTTTGAGGTGGAGTCACACCCTGTCGCCCAGGCTGGAGTGCGGTGGCGCGATCTCGGCTCCCTGCAAGCTCCACCTCCCAGGTTCACGCCATTCTCCTGCCTCAGCCTCCCATGTACCTGGGACTACAGGCGTGTGCTACCACGCTCGGCTAATTTTTTTTTTTTGTACTTTTAGTAGAGATGGGGTTTCACTGTGTTAGCCAGGATGGTCTCCATCTCCTAACCTAGTGATCTGCCCATCTCGGCCTCCCAAAGTGCTGGGATTACAGGTGTGAGCCACCGCGCCCAGCCTATTTTTTGATTTTTTAATCATAGCCATTCTGACTGGTGTGAGATGGTTTCTCACTGTGATTTTGAGTTGCATTTCCCTAATGATTAGTCATGCTGAGCATTTTTTCACATGCTTGTTGGCCATATGTATGCTTTTCTTTTAGGAAGTGTCTGTTCATGTCCTTTGCACAGTTTTTTTTTGTTGTTGTTTGTTTGTTTGTTTGTTTTTGAGACAGAGCCTCACTCTGTCGCCCAGGCTGGAGTGCAGTGGCGTGATCTCAGTTCACTACAACCTCTGCCTCCCAGGTTCGAGTGATTCTCCTGCCTCAGCCTCTTGAGTAGCAGGGACTACAGGTCTGCACAACCACCCTTGGCTAATTTTTTGTATTTTAGTAGAGACGGAGTTTCACCATGTTGCCCAGGCTGCCAGGCTTGTCTCAAACTCCTAAGCTAAGGCAATCTGCCTGCCTTGGCCTCCCAAAGTGCTAGAATTACAGGTGTGAGCCACTGCACCCGGCCCCCTTTCACATTTTTAATGGAGTTGTTTGCTTTTTGCTTGTTGATTTGTTTGTTCCTTTTTTTTTTCTTAAGCCAGTCAAATAGGTTCTGGATATTGGACCTTTGTTGGATGTATAGTTTGCAAATATTTTATCTCATTCTGTAGGTTAGTTTCTTTTGCTGTGCAGAAGCTCTTTAGTTTAATTAGGTCCCACTTGTCAATTTTCATTTTTGTTTCCATTGCTTTTGGAGTCTTCGTCATGAATTCTTTGCTAGGGCTGAAGTCCAGAACGGTATTTCCTAGGTTTTCTTTCTACAGCCTTTATTGTTTTCAGTTTTGCATTTCAGTCTTTAATCCCTCCTGAGTTGATTTTTGTATATAATGAAAGATAGGGGTCCAATTTCAACCTTCTGCCTATGGCTAGGCAGTTATCCCAGCACCATTTATTGAATAGGGAATTCTTTCCCCATTGCTTGTTATTGTCAGCTTTGCTGAAGATCAGATGGTTGTAGGTGTGCGGCTTTATTTCTGGGTTCTCTAACCTGTTCCATAGGGCTATGTGTCTGTTTTGTACCAGTAGCATTCTGTCTTAGTTACTGTAGCTGTGTAGTTTAGTTTGAAGTCAGGTAATGTGATGCCTCCAGCTTTGTTCTTTTTGCTTAAGATTGCTTTGACTATTTGGGCTGTTTTTTGGTTCTGTATGAATGTTAAAAGTTATTTCTGGTTCTGTGAAGAATGTCATTGATAGTTTGATAGCAATAGCATTGAATCTGTAAATTGGTTTGGGTAGTATGACCATTTTGGCAATATTGATTCTTCCAATCGATGAGCATGGAATGTTTTGTCCATTTGTTTGTGTCATCTCTGATTTCTTTGAGCAGAGTTTATTAATTCTCATTGTAGAGAGCTTTCACCTGCCTAGGTAGCTGTATTCCTAGTTATTTTATTCTTTCTGTGGCTATTGTGAATGGCACTGTGCTCTTGATTTGGCTCTCAGCTTGGATGTTGTTCATGTATAGGATGCTATTTATGTTTGTATACTGATTTTCTGTCCTGAAACTTTGATGAAGTTGTTTATCCAGTCTAGGAGCCTTTGGGCAGAGTCTATGATGGTTTCTAGGTATAGAATCATATCATCGGCAGAGATCGTTTGCCTTAGTATCTTCCTATTTGGATGTTTTTTATTTCTTTCTGTTGCCTGATTGCTCTGGCCAGGACTTTCATTACTATGCTGAATAAGAGTAGTAAGAGAGCATATCCTTGTTTTCTGGTTTTTAAGGGGAATGTTTCCAGCTTTTGCCAATTTAGTATGATGTTGGCTATGGGTTTGTCATAGATGGCTCTTATTATTTTGAGGTATGTACCTTTGATGCCCAGTTTGTTGAGGGTTTTTTACCTGAAGGAGTGTTGGATTTTATTGAAACCCTTTTCTGACTTTATTGAGATAATCATGTGGTATCTGGTTTTAGTCCTGTTTGTGTATACCACATTTGCTTGATCCATTCATCTTCTTAGGGTAACAATGTCCTTCGGAGACGAGAATTTCGGAGTCTTTCTCTCTACTTTAAATTATGTTTACTAGAGGACCTTCAAGCCCTCTCCCTGAAGACAATGCCTTATACTTATACTTATACTGAGAACATGAAACCCACCAGAAGAGGGGCTGATCTCTAATCGATCAACCTGAAAGAATTATCCATATTTTGACTTTGCCTGACTCATATTTTAATAGATCAAATGTGCCTACTTTTATTAAACACTTTAATCTCTACCTGGTTATGGATTTCTTTCATGTTCTTATTTCACCATGAGTCTTTCTCTCTGTATTTTTCTCATGAGCAAACAAGCACACTCTCTTGACTCCAATATGAGAACACAGAAACTTCTGCAGTTTCATTTCTCATGCTCAGTACCATCTTGTTTTTCTTTGTCTTAGAGGAAATAAAATATTAAGAGAACTGTCTGTGTGCTAACTCAGTGTTCTACTCTCATTCTTTCCTTAACAATGTTGAGTCATTCTCTGTCCTTTTTCAGCTTATACCAGTCTCATTGCACTAATTGAAACATTGCACATATATCTCTCTGTCCTGATACATTTATTTTAAATAACGTGACAACAACCTCTTTCTGGACATGTTTGTAGAATTTCCCATTAAATCCAACTCTGCCTGCTGTCACTTCTAAGGTTGCATCTTTGTATAATTAATTTTTTATTCTGCCCATGCCTATTATTATAGTAGGCATTCCAGTTCTTCTCAAATCAAACTTGATATTTGCTACTTCCCCAGAAAACAATTCACAAGAGAAACAACATAGTTGTTTATTCAGAACGATCCTTTGAATAAGGATCCTCTTCATTATTCAAAAACCGACCCTCTTAGAAGAGGATCACTTAACAGGGAGCTATCAATTTTTCTACTTTACATAAAGAATGAAGTCCAGGCAGCTCAGCAGGACTTGGAGAATCAATGGTAGTCAATCCATGCAGGCAGTAAATCTAGGCACCTCTGCGTTTTGTCCCAAATCTACCTAGCTGCATAGTCTCCACACCCTAATCTCCACCATTTTGGGCTATGCTCAGATGGACTCTCTTGGAACAGGAAATTATGGTAACATGCAAAGTAAGCAATCATAAATATTTATTGCATGAATAGATGGGAGGAGCTTGGGAAATGAATCATGTCAATCACAATAACTCCCAGCTGTGACACCTTTGTAACATCATCTTCAAATAGGGAATCCTGAAGTGTATTTGTGTAAGAGTGAACTATGTATTAAAAATTACATGGTGATGCCTGGCATTTAATGATCAAACGGTAATAAAGAGTATTACTCTTTGAATATCCTTTATGCCTTCTCTCCCTAAGTGTTTCTATTTTGATTGTCCAGTAAAAGGCTCAGGTTTTTCAATGATCTCAGTTGCAATCAATTTATCTAACCATTAGCCTTCCTTAAATGTGTCTTTCCAAAGTTCTTATAGCTAATTTCTTAATTGTCTGATGATGATCCTCTTCATGAATAAATACGATTTTGGAGGGCGTTGTTCATGTTTTCTTCATTAGAGCTATAATTATATCTCTGATGGTGTTGTATATACTAGGCATGCATTAGCTTTTGATGACAGAGTGTTTGGATAAATAAATGGGGAGAGTTTTGGGTAATAAAACATTCATGAGATTTTTAGATTAGAAAAAGCTTATTTACAAAATGGATACATTTGATTATTAAGCTGATTCCATTACTGCACACAATTGGTTATTATATATATTTATCTATACATATTTAATCAATATATCTATGAATATTACATATATTCTATGTATAGGTTTAGATAAATAAATATAGATAGACAAATATTGTTGTGTCAATCAGTCAGGGTTTAATTAGATGAGTGGAACCATTATAAGACACACACACACACACGTGTTTATATATATATTCCTGTATCTATATCTATCTTCATTTATCTCTGCATCTGTATTTATCTCTCTACATTTATCTATATCTATGTGTGTCTATCTATCTCATCTATCTATCTGTTTCTCTTTTTTTGTTTTTTGTTCATTTTTGAGACAGAGTCTCACTCCGTCTTCCAGGCTGGAGTGCAGTGGCACAATCTTGGCTCACTGCAACCTTCACCTCCCAGGTTCAAGTGATTCTTGTGCCTCAGCCTCCCAAGTAGCTAGGATTACAGGCATGCACCACCACACCCAGCTAATTTTTATATTTTCAGTAGAGACGGAGTTCCACCATTTTGGCGAGGCTGGTCTCAAACTCCTGGCCTCAGGTGATCCACCCATCTCAGCCTCCCGAAGTGCTGGGATTACAGGTGTGAGCCACTACACCTGGCCTTATCTATTTATCATCTATTTATCTATCTATCCATTTATCCATCTATCATCTACCTATCCATCTATCATCTATCATCTACCATCTGTCTATCATCTATCTAGCCATCTATCTACTATCTATCTGCCATCTATCCATCTATTATCTATCTATCATCAATCTATCAAATATCTATCTCTCCATCCACCTATCATCTATCCCCATGTGTCATCTATCTATCATCATCATCTATTTATCTATATCTATCATCTATTTATCCATCTATCATCTATCTACAATTTATCTATCATCAGTCTATCATTTATCAATCATCAGTCTACCTATCATCTATCTATCTGTCTATCATCTATCTATCTATATCTATCTATCACCTATTTGTCTACCATATATCTATCCATCTATCTATCATCTATCTATCACCGGTTTAGCTATCATCTGTCTGTCTACCTATCTATCTCTATTATTTATCTATCAACTATCTATCATCTATCCATCTATCATCTATCTATCATCTGTCTATTTAGCTATCATCTGTCTATCTACCTATCTATCTATATGTTATCGTATCATAGGCAAAGTGGAACTCATGGGCACTGGCCAAGCTACAATCCATAGATGACCTCTCTCTCTCTCTCTTTCTTCTTTGTTTATTCTCTCTGCAAAAAGTAGAAATAATAGGTGTCCAGAAACATAAACTTGAGCAATCACCTACCCAGATCTTTTGTTTCTTGCATTTTTTTCCCTTTTCACGAAATACATTCTTATCTACATGAGAGCCTCCAAGTTCTCAAGCCAAAGGATGACTGATATCCCAGGCATCTCAGACATCTGTGTGGCTAATTTAGATCAGGGAAATTTCTACTGCCCTTAAAGTCCCAGCACCTCTGTGGAAATGGCCTTCCTCTGTGTATGGAAGACTATGGTGAAAAACAACTTTGAAGAATAAAGAAACAGAAGTGAGTTGAAGAGAACAAAATATTTGATATTTACTATTTTAGATGGCATTTTAGTATGTGGCTTTAAAATTCACATTCTCTGTAAAACCCAGAGGAAAGAGTGAATATTTTTCTTTTATTCCCCTTTTCCATTTCATTTTTCACATTTCATTCTGCTCAAATTCACTGTTGACTTCATTTCTTTCTTGTTTTTGTTCCCTTTATTCTACCTCAATTTGTTTATTTTCTGAGCTAGGATGAAACAACATGAATCTTGAGATAACAGAAAGTACTGAATAAACTACTAATCAAATAATAATTTCTCTTTTCTTGTGTTTAACATGAATATCTAATAGATACAAAAAAGTGAAGAAAGGCTATTGCTGTTGTAATCCACTAACTGCAGAGCTTCAAGTTTTGGGAGAAGTTCCTGCATTGAAATTGGAAAAGCTCTTTCTTTCTGATGTTTCTGTGTCCTAAGTCTGGATGACTATAGCTCTTACTCATTTTTACTTAAGGCTCAACATAAATAATCAATAAAATTACATCCAGTTGGCTATAGTTGGTGAAATTCACACACTTTGATGAATGATTAAAACAGTCATATAAAAAAGTAGTGAACAGGCCAATTATTTTCACTAGCACATAGTTTGATTTTGGGACAGTATGCAAATGCTCTGTTTACAAGTATGGAGAATCTGGATAAACGTGAAGAGCTGAACGAAATCATAAAACTGTGCTGCATTAAATACAGAAATATCCCTGGGTTAAGTTCATTCTACATGCTAAAAATGTAATGTTTGGAACTAATTGCTTGTCAGTGGTTACAGTAATCTGATTACCTTTCTTAATAATAAACTAAAAATTGTTGATCTTAAGGAAGGGTAATTAATGTTGATTGTATACTGTGCTAGCATAAATTTCTAGGAGCTGCAATTTCTTGCCAGTATAAATGACTCAAAAATGAACCAGTGACCCACATGGACCTAACATGCAGAACCACCAAGCCATCTC
Source organism: Pongo pygmaeus (assembly GCF_028885625.2). Lineage (NCBI taxonomy): Eukaryota > Metazoa > Chordata > Mammalia > Primates > Hominidae > Pongo > Pongo pygmaeus. The sequence continues at coordinate 5,605,497 of NC_072396.2, read as the reverse complement.
TGAGAAATTATTTTAGACATGATGTAAATACTGAAAGTCAGATCGCTGAAATGCAAAATTAGTGCTTAGCTTGTTCAGTGAGATTTGTAATCATTTTGAAATGCCAAGTAGCCATTGTAAACATAAGCATTTACCTGTAACATGCTTACAGTGCTGTCAGAGTTTGGGTTGGTTTGGTTTTTCTTTCTTTTTTTTTTTTTTTGGACTACTGTGTTGAGAAAACAGCTGCACTCAGACATATGGATGCTTAAATGCTCAATGGTTAAAGTGTGAGTAGCTAGTGGTATGTCTACATTGAACAAAAGTCATTTCAAGGCTTCTATCTTCAACAGTAAATAGCAGCTTACTCTCTTAGGCATATGAACGTCACATTTTATTAATATTTTATTTTAAAAACACAGTAAGACAATTCAATCATCACTCCCTCCTTCCATACTTTAAAGATGTTTATTTTGATTATAAGGTGAAGACATCTTTTAAGTGGCTCAATAATGAATACAATGCTTACCCCAGATCTTGTGTGATGTATTGCTATCTCCCACTTATATATGCATAATTAGAAATTGGCTGATAAAATATCAGTGGGCATTCTCATATCTCAAATATATAAACTCTGTCAGCCATGATTGCTCTGGAATTTCTATTTCGTAGGAATGTATTACTATTATATTAAATGCAAAGTATTAATAATTACATATGTTTTGTATACTTTTATATGCAATATTGTATACATATGTTATCTAGTTATTTAACATCACTCGATCTTTTCAACTGTCATGAAGTTGATTTAACCACCTATGATTAATACAAGATAAAAATATACAATCATCTAAATTATTATTTATAAAGTGCATAGGACATTTTCTGAACACAGCAAGCACCATATATTTCTTTATGGGAAGTGTATGTTCACAGTAGTTTCGTAATTCTCTGATGAACACATATTGTAGGTAGAAGTAAAGCTCTGAGATGTCCCTTTCCGTTGAACCAAATGACCAAGTTTCTTGGCATAGGATAAATGAGAGATGAATATGGTAGCAACTGTTTGGCAAGGAAAGATAGGTCATGTTGGGTGAAGACAATCAGGGACATTTCCCCACACTGGTGTTAAAGAACTTTGACAGACAGAAGATAGAGACAGAAAGAGAACTGAGAGAGGGCAGTGGAACTAGGTGGCCCCCGTGCTGAGGTGGGGGGACACTGTTGGTTGGCAGTTTTAGAAAGAACTAACAAGAGCTGAGTGTTCACTCTCTACATACCGTGCCACATCTCTCTCTCCTTTCCTTCCTTGTTTCCTTCTTTCATTCCCTCCCTCCCTCTTTCCCTCTCTCCCTCCCTCGTTCCTTCCTTCCTTCCTCTTTATCCTTCCCTTTCTTTGTTCTCCTTCTTTTCTCCCCTCCCTCTCTTTCTTCCCTCATTTCTTCTTTCCTCCCTTCCTTTTTCTTTCTCTCATTGTTCTCCTTCCTTCCCTCCTCCTTCTCTCTACCCCTCCTTTTTTTGAGACAGAGTCTTACCCTGTTGCTCAGTCTGGAGTACAGTGGTGTGATCGTGGCTCACTCTGAACCCTCTACCTCCTAGACTCAAATGAGCCTCCTGCGTCAGTTTCCCCTTGGGTGGGACTGTAGGTGTCTACCACCACACTTGGCTAATTATTAAAATTTTCAGTAGTGACAAGGTCTTACTATGTTGCCCAGGATGGTCCCCAACTCCTGAACCCTAGTGATTCTCCTGCCTTGGCTTCCCAAAATGCTGGGATACAAGCATGAGCCATGGTGCCCTGCCCTGCACTCCCTTCTCTCTCTCTCTCTCTCTCTCTCTCTCTCTCGCTTCACTAAGTCTATCTTGTCTCTGTTTTGGTCACTCAAAACCATCTAAGGTTTCTTCCATTTCCATTTCTAAGTCTTTTTAACAGGAGTACATTTCCCGTTTATCTTTGTATAGATTGTTTCTCTTTGTTACATTTTAAACATTTTCACAGATTTCATAGGCATTTCTTTTATTATGCTGGAACTTTCAGGAATCTCTACAAGTCAGTGTTTGCAAACCATTAGCTTTGACAACTATCCAACTGGTTAATATGCCACCACCTATGACTTACTGTCCATTCAGACACCAACAACATTCTATACTTATGTCTTCAGCTTCATTGCAAATTCATGTATATAATACGTAGCACAACATGTGAACTTTTCCACAATTGAGTGGCAATGAGTCTGATTATCTGTCTTTCTCATCACATGGTAATCTAAATACTGAAAAAAAAAATCACTGGCTGTCTGAAAAGGAGTTTAACCTATGTATATCCTTCTCATCATGTGGTAATCTAAGTACTGAAAAAAACAAAAATAGAAAACAAATAATCTTTGGCTGCCAAAAAAAGAGTTTAGCCTATGTGTACCTTTTTCTTAAAAGTGATTCATGGAAGATAATAATGCAAAGTTACTCTTCTCAATGAATTTGTTTCTTAATCCCCTACTTATTCACTGCATACTTTAGGGGCAATATGTTTTTTTTCTGAAGCCTAGCTCTGTTTCTTATAGGCTCTGTTCTATTATCAGCATCTATCTATCTATCTATCTATCTATCTATCTATCTATCTATCTATCTATCATTATCTACTATCTATCTGTCATCTATCTGTATCTATGTATCATCTATGTCTATCATCTAACTATATTTATCTGTCCATCTATCATCTATCCACCATCTTTCTATCTACTATCTATCATCTATCTATCATCTCTCTATATCTATTCATATATCAACTACCTATTATCTACCTATCTGTCTACCTATCTATCTATGGTTTGGTTAAGAACTGTTTAGGAAGAAATTCCTTTCCTTGGTGATCTCTACCTCCAGCGATGAAATAACACTATGCTGTAAGTCGACAAGCCATACTCTTTAGGAGGTGTTCCACACATGAGGCTTTTGGATACTAAAGGCCAGTGAATTGTATTAACTGTCTTCATACTTTCCATCTCCTCTAATTCGTGTTTCCAAAGGCTGGTATGAATCAATTAACCATTATTTCTCAATCTGGCTAATTAGTGCATATAATTAACTAACATCCTTAGTTTCTAAATGTTGTGAGGTTGTCACAATCCCTCCCCTGTATTATAACACCTGATTATCATAACCACATTTTTATATTGAGATGGGCAATATCAATGAAAATAATATTTCACACATCACTGTGTGTGATATGTCTTCCCCCAAATTCTGATCAAAATGCCTGGAAAAATACAAGTGAAAAATCCAAATGGCTACAAAATGCAACTATTATTTACGTATGAAATTTAATGAGAGAGAAATATACAAATATATATATGTTTGTTATTAAAATATCTGTGGGGCATATGTATTTTAGAGTCAGATGTGTATGTAAAAACATTGAATTTACACATGTCAGACAAAACTCATAGTGTGGAACAGAGCAGATATAACTTTCTTTTTAAAACATTTTTAATGGATACATCATAGTTGTACATATTTATGGGCTACTTGTGATATTTAATACAGGCGTACAAGGTGTAATGTTCAAATCTGGGTAATTGGGATATCAGCTACCTCAAACCTTTATCACTACTTTGTGTTAGGAAGGTTTCAAATATACTCTTCTATTTTGAAATATACAAAAAATCATAAACCATATTCATCCTATTGTGCTATGAAGCACTAGATCTCATTCCTTCTATCAAACTGTGTTTTAGTACCTATTAACCATCCCTTTTTTCTCCCATCTCTCACTACTCTTTTCAGCCACTGGTGACCACCATTCTCTTCTCCACCTCCATGAGATCCACTTCTGTAGCTTCCACATACAAGTGAGAACATGTAGAATGCTTATTTTACTTAACATAATGTCCTCCAGTTCCATCCATGTTGTTGCAAATGACAGAATTTCCTCCTTTTTTTAAAGGTGGAATAGTAATTCACTGTGTATATATACTACATTTTCTTTATCCATTCATCCATTGATAGACACTTAGGTTGATTTCACATCTTGGCTATTGGGAAAAATGCTGCAATATGAGTATGAGTAGATTAGCCATCATTTCTCAATCTGGCTAATTAGTGCATATAATTAATGAATATCCATAGTTTCTAAATGCTATGAATCTTTTCCCAATTTCTCACCTGTATTATAACATGTGATTATCATAACCACATTTTTATATTGAGATCAGTAGTATCAATGAAAACAATATTTCATACATCACTGTGTTTGATATGTGTTGCACCCTAAACATGGTTGTGCTGGTATCCCTTTCATATATTGACTTCCTTTCTTTTGGATAAATACCCAGCAGTGAGATTGTTGGATGATATGGTAGTGCTACTGTTAGTGTTTGGAGAAACTCCATACTGATTTCCATGGAGGCAGTACTAGAGATGCTGTATTAGTGCGTTTTCATGCTGCTGATAAAGGCACACCCAAGACTGGGCAATTTCCAAAAGAAAGCGGTTTAATTGGACTTACAGTTCCACATGGCTGGGGATGCCTTACAATCATGATGGAAGGCAAGGAGGAGCAAGTCACATCTTACATGGATAGCAGCAGGCAAAAAGAGCTTGTGCAGGGCAACTGCTGTTTTTAAAACCATCAGATCTCATGAGACCCGTTCACTATCACGAGAACAGCACGGGAAAGACCCTCCCTCATAATTCAATCATCTCCCACCATGTCCCTACCACAACACATGGGAATTATGAGAGCTACAAAATGAGATTTGGGTGAGGACACAGAACCAAACCATATCAGATGCCAAGGAGACAGGAAGTGCAGTATCTCCTCTCAAGTCTGCTTAAGTGAATCAATGACTTGGTGATGAGCTGCTGTTTCAAAACACCAATGATCTTATCTAGAGACCACCATGGTCATAGAACTATTTCTGTTAACTTGAGTGCAATGAGGAATATCTTTGAAGAAGGATAGAAAACACTAATCTGACATACTTTGTATCTACCACTCATGATGTTTGATGACGGGTGTCACCCACAGTTTAGGAATTTTTTCCAGGTTTAAAGAATTGCAGGAGACACTTTAGTAATCCCAGTGGAGACCCCTGCTGCACCTACACGGAATGATGCTTTCCTACTCCCCAGGTCTCCGCCTTTCAGTTCAATGCCTATGAGGGTTGTTTAAGAGCATTCTCCTGGCTGGGCCTGGTGGCTCATGCCTGTAATGCCAGCACTTTGGGAGGCCAAAGTGGGTGAATCACCTTAGGTCAGGAGTTCAAGACCAGCCTGGCCAACATGGCAAAATCTTGTCTCTACTAAAAACACAAAAATTAGCCGGGCATGGTGGCACACGCCTGTAGTCCCGGCTACTAGGGAGGCTGAGGTGGGAGAATTGCTTGAATCTAGGAGGTAGAGGCTGCAGTGAGCCAAGATTGCACCATTGCACTCCAGCCTGGGTGATAGAGCAAGACCCTGTTTCAAAAAAAAGCATTTTCCCCACCAAATCTTCCACATACAAGTGTTCTTCTCAAACTCTATCTCCCAGGGAACCCTAAGACCAGCTTGGTGTAAATAACTTTATGATTTTAAAATGTGTTTCATTTTCATATAATTCTTTATACCCACAGTATTAGTCAGCTTGGGCTGCCATAACAAAGTTCCACAGACCAGTGTGCTTAAACAACAGATGTTTATTTCCCCACAGTCCTGGAGCTGGAAGGCTAAGATTAAAGTGTAGACAGGGCTGGTTCCTTGTCAGGCCTCTCTCCTTGGCTCATAGATACCATCTTCTCTCTGTGTCCTTATATGATCATCCGTGTGTGGTGTCTATGTCCTAATCTCCTCTTTTTTACATTTATTATTATTATTATTTTTTGAGACAGAGTTTCACTCTTGTTGCCCAGGCTGGAGTACAATGGTGTTATCTTGGCTCACTGCAACCTCCGCCTCCCAGGTTCAAGCGATTCTCTTGCCTCACCCTCCCGAATAGCTGGGATTACAGGCATGCACCACCACGCCTGGCTAATTTTTTGTATTTTTAGTAGAGATGGGGTTTCACCATGTTGGCCAGGCTGGTGTCGAACTCCTGACCTCAAGTGATCCACCCACCTTGGCCTCCCAAAGTGTTGGGATTACAGGCTTGAGCCACCGCACCTGGCCTATTATTATTACTATTATTTTTGGATACAGGTTCTCACTGTGTTCCCCAGGCTGGAGTGCAGTAGCACTATCATGGCTCACTGCAACCTTTGCTTCATGGGCTTAGGTGATCCTCCCACCTCAGCTTCCCAAGTAGCTGGGACTACAGGTGTGCACCACCATGCCCAGCTAATTTTTTTCTTTTTTAATTTTTTGTAGAGATGGAGTTTCACCGTGTTGCCAAGGCTGGTTTCAAACTCCTGGACTCAGGTAATCCAGCCTCCTCAGCGTTCCCAAATGCTGGAATTACAGGCATGGGCTACCAAGCCCGGTCAATCTTGTTTTCTTATAAGGACACCAGTCCTATTGGATCAGGGCCCACCCTGGTGACCTTATTTTACCGTAATCACTTTTTTAAAGACCCTATTTACAAATACAGCCACATTATGAGGTCTTGGGGGTTCAGATTTCAATATACACATTTTTCTGGAAACAATTCATTCAATAGCACCTAACAATGATTAAAAAATCTTTTTGAATTTCCAGTTTTCCTACTATATTTTAAGACACTGGGTCCTTCATTGTAAAAACACAAGATTAAAAAGAACATTGAAATGAGATGTCAAAGTAGGACTGTAAGGAAATAAGGCAACTTATGAATTTACTAGCAATTATTTTCTATATTATATAAAGTATATATAATACTTTCACAGATATATGCTCACAAATTAGTGTAGATATACTAAATATAAAGGTGTTCATTGTTTCATCTTAATACTTCATCTACATTTCAAAAATTAGTATTCATCCAAATGTGCACATTATACAAATTCCAGGACTCATATTTTCACTTACTCACTGGTGAGAAGTTGTAAAATAATTTACAGTTTAATGACATTTGAGAGAAAGACTCCAGACATATGTTGTTTAAATTGGATTGGGAAGAAAGAAAATTCACCAGCTTTAATCTCATTTGAACCTAATTGACTTAAATTGTAAGTTTCATAAATGCAATATAAATGGTTCTGAAAATGTTTTCAGGTCTTCATAGATGTTACTAGAAACGACAAGAAAAGATCAGCATTTTTGAACTAAATAGGACTGGGAAGCATTAGTTCAAGCTATGACATGTTTATTGACTCTCGAGCTTCCAGAGTTGTCCTGGTAAACATAAGAACTCTTCATGGATTGGATACAATGTGTAAGATTTTCTCAGCAAATATTTCAATAAGACCTTTATTTTTTTCCTGCATGCTGCACATTCTTTTTATTTTGTTTTATTTTGTTTTGAGACAGGGTCTCATTCTGCTGCCCAGGTTGGAGTGCAGTGGCATGATAACAGCTTACTGCAGCCTCGACCTCCTGGGATCAAGCAATCCTCCTGCCTCAGACTCTATAGTAGCTGGGACTACAGGCACGTGCCATCACACCAGGCTATATACATTTTTTATTTTTTTGTAGAGACAGGGCCTCACTATGTTGCCCAGTTCAATGCTGTACGTTCTGAGTGCAGGTTGTGTGGAGAACTCTTTGGAAAGTCTTGCACTGTGGCCTTTATTTTTACCTGACGTGGTACCAGCTCCCGAAATGCTGACTCTAATATCCTTATGTGCATTTTTGGATTGCATAATGGCACATCTCTGCAAAACGATTGTTACTATCAAAAAGACAAGAGACGACAAATATTGATGATGATACGGAGGAAAGGGAGCACCTGCACATTTTTGGCAAGAATGTAGATTGGTGCAGCCATTCTGGAAAGCAGTATGCAGGTTGCTAAAGAAATTAAAAATAGAACTACCATATGATCCAACAATCCATATTCTGGGTATATACCCAAAAGAGATAAAATCACCATCTTGTAAAGATATCTGCATTCCCATGTTCATTGCAGCACTATTCACAAGAGCCAAGATCTGGAACCAACCTAAGTGTCCATCAATGGATGCATGCTTGAAGAAAATTTGGAATCTATGTATCTACTTACCTATCTATCTATCATCTGTCTATTATCTATCTATCATCTATTTATTTATCCATATACTTTATCTATCATCTATGTACCTATCTATGTATGTATGTATCTATCATCTATCTACCTACCTATCTTATCTACGTCTGTTTACCCACCTACCTATCTACCTATCATATCTATAATATTTATCCTATCTATCAACCTATCTAATCTATCTACCTGTCTAATCTATGTATCTATCTACCTATTTTTCTGTCTGCTATCTACCTATTTATCTATATCTATCTACTTGTTTAATCTATCTATGTTATCTGTGTATCTAATCTATCTTTCTATCTACCTGTCTATCTATCTTTCGTCTATCTGTCTTTCATCTATCTATCTATGTTTCTCATCCATCTGTCTATATCTATCTATGTATCTATCAATTCAGCATTAAAAAAGAAGGCAATCTTTCCATTTGAAATAGCATGAATGGACCTGGAGGACCATATGGTAAGGGAAATAAGCCAGATGCAGAAAGAAAATATTGCATTTTCTCACTCCTATGTATAATCTAAAACAAACAATGAAACAAAAAAATGGTCAAATATACAGAAATAGAGAATAAAACAGTGGTTAACAGGGTCAGGGCTGTGGAGATGTAGCTCAAAGGATACAAAGAATCAGACATGTAAAATTAACAAGTCTAAAAATATAATGTACATCACAAGGTCTGCAGTTAATAAATTGCATTTTATTAGAGATTTTGTTAAATAAGTAGATTTTAGCTCATCTTGTCACTAAACTTTAACTGTGTGACAGTAACATCTTAATGATAGATATGTTAGTTTGCTTCACTATAGTAACCATCTTACTATCTCATAGCATCATGATGTAAACCTTAAATATACACAATAAAATTTATTTAAAATAAAATAGCATTTTAAAAAACCTCAAAGGCACTGGATATGTTAAGGATCCATGAGGGGCAAAATGATACAGACAGCCACATTAGGAGCAAGAATGTTCTGTAGGTGGTTGTGGAACGTGTGCATTTCCTCTTTCCAGGACTGTGTCTCATATGCATGCTCTGGGAACCCTTCTCTGTATATGCACCGCTCTGATTCTCAAATATTTCCTCTTAACAAGGAGCATACCTATTTGCTTTAGTGTCAAGCATTGAAACAATATTTCCTGGCCAGGCACACTGTGGATCACACCTGTAATCCCAGCACTTTGGGAGGCTGAGGAGGGAGCATCATTTGAGGCCAGGAGTTCGTGACTAGCTTGGCCAACATAGCAAGACCCTGTCTCTGCAAAAAATAAAAAAAGAAACAATGTTTACAGTATTCTTCATCTAGGTAGACAGGAAAGACAATTAAGAGGCAGGATATTGATGTTTAACCATGTTCTCTGACATGCAGGGCATTAAGCTGGAATGAACATGATCTTGTCCTCAAGAATTAATGCTTTTTTGTAGAGGCAGAACATGTCCAATATTCCATAATTAGCAAAAAGAGGAACCAGTTCTAAGTACAACTTTTACAGTATGCTACTAAGAAAAAAGCCAAATATATGTAATACGAATTATCTAATTTGTACTAATCAAGGCCAGAATTGATGAACTACAGACCACTTACATTATACTTGCTTTGTAAGGATAAATTTAGATTTTTATTGAAGACTACTAAACATGCATACTTCCTCTGATGAAGCTGAACTTTTATACCTGAAATTAGTCTAATCAAAGAAAAATCATCCTGGTATAGCAAATATAAGTGACTTATCTCCTAATTTCACACATCATCATCTCCCTGCTTGCTTATTGATATGAAGTTAATCAAACTTAGAAATCTGCATGAATTGATGTCTCTATAAATATTAACAATGTATTTTTCTTCAGAAACACATTTCATAAATATCTATTTCTTTGTGTAGAACTATCAAAAGATATTTTCCTTTCATTATGAATATCTCCCATTTTATATCTACTGTATGTGACACATCTTGTATACACAACAAATAGATAATTATTCACAAAAAAATACGGAGTACAATGTTGTGGAGGATTAAAAAAGAAAGAACATAGACATAGGATGTAAGCACATTTTGGAGCCAAATTTCTAAATGTGCTCCCATCTTAAATCTATAAGCTTTCCTGTACACCCAAATTTGAAACCAATCTATATTTTTGTCTTATGTGTCAAATGTAGAATCAAAATAGCTGAACTAGGGGAAATTTAACATTTTCACATTTAGAAAAGTGTTATAAGATCTTCTAATAAATTTATGACGTACATCAGGTGGATGAAGAATGCCATTACACTTCTAAAGGACTTATCTCCATGAATCGGGCCAGGCACAGTGGCTCACACCAGTAATCCCAGCACTTTGGGAGGCCCATGCAGAAGGATCACTTGAGGCCAGGAGTTTGAGACTAGCCTGGGCAACACAGTGCGACCCTGTCTCTACAAAAACAAAAACAAAAACAAACCAAAGCAAAATTAGCCGGGTAAGGTGGCACATGCCTGTTGTCCCAGCTACTTGGGAGGCCGTGATGAATAGTTCATCACTAGAGTCCAATAATTGGAGGCTGCAGTGAGCCATGACTGTGCCACTGCACTCTAGTCTGGGCAACAGAGTGAGACTCTGTTCTCCCCTACTGCCGACCCCTGCTGAAATAACTCATCTCCTTGAATCAAATTTTGTTTTCACCAGTCTTCCCATTAATGATGAGACATACCAAATTTTCTACTTCTTGGTCACTGAGAAACAAATAATCTTAGAATGTTACTGAATATCTAATTTTGGTTGCTTGTGATAACTTTGGTTCCTAAGAACTTTTAAGCCACACACACACAAAAATCTAGGTGCTCAAAGATATTAACTACATGTTCTTTTCAAGAAAGTACCTCCTGAGGTTATTAAAGGACATGCCATTAAAATATTTTCTGAAGTTATTCAAACCATATCTAATGTGTGCATATAAATGTCCCGAGGGCAGTTAACATTTCTTCAAGGAAAATGTGAAGCCTGGCTTATGATGCTACGTTTTAAAAATATTTTCATGTTAACTTGATCTATTTATGTTAAGATTATTGGAAAATGTTACTTTATAATCTTAGATGTTTCTTGGCTTATCAATCAATTCAAGATCTATTTGAGAACGAAATTTGTTAATATGTCATTTATCCTCTCTGTCATTGACAACCTTGACAAACTCTCAAATTTCAGTGTTTCACTTTCTAATCTGTTAGAAATCTCAACATGATGACGATGGTCATTGAGATGTTTCTTAAATAGAAAGTTTACAACATTGCTCACTTACTTAAAAACATAAATACATAAATGACTTATCATTACTTATCTTTGAGTGCGTCTCAATTGTATGTGAGTGTTCATGAGTAAGAACGGCATTGTTAAATCTATGTCTATAAATATCTGTAGAAATCTTAATTTACGTGTCTTTTACTAACTCTTAATATGTACATCTATGAAATCCATTGCAATCCAATCTGTACTTTCAGCGAGAAGAAAAACAATTAAACCTTTTATAGGTAGTTGAGAGCTTTAGAATAGGGAAACAATTTTATTTTTTACTTCATGCTTGCCTGAGTTTTATGTTTTTGTCAAAAAGGTACATATTAGTCTATAATCAAAAAGAAAAGAAAGGAAAAATCAACTTAAAATGTTACATTAATGCTATAAGAGTAATGATCCATAAAATGTGTAAAAATAATTTCTGCTACAATAGTCTATAAATAAGACAGGGTCTATAGCTGCTTTATAAATAGGATCTCTTAATTTTAAATCAAGAATTTTCCGTGAGAAATGACAACTTCTTCTAAATGGGTGATATTAGTGGGCGTTTATAACACAATGTTATGATTTTGTTTCCAGGAAATAAGTACTTTTGCATTCAAAGACATGTTTTTTTTTCCTTGAACTAGTATATATATATATATAGAACAATGTTTGTTTATATAATTAACTTGATGAGTAAATCAAAAGATTTTTAAACCCAACCATATGCAACTTTATTCTATTATAGCATATGTATATATATCTGAATGATTCTAATTTTTTTTTTTAATGATAGAGCTAGGGTCTTGCTATGTTGCCCAAGGCTGGTCTCGAACTCCTGGGCTCAAACAATCTGCCTGCCTTGGCCTCCCAAAGTGGTGAAATTGCAGGTGTAAGCCACTGCACCTGGCCAGATATTTTAAGTTACTTAAAATTATAGAAATGCATGTAAGAACAATCATACATTTACACAGAAACCATATGATTATGCAACTCTCTTTAAAAACAGGGTTTGAGCAGTATATATTTTTTAATGACTGCACATAAGAGTAATTAATTTAAAAAATCTTGATGAACATTTAAATAATGGTAAAAAGAAAAAATACCTTAAATGCTAATTTTTTCACAGTTTTAGCACATAAAACTATATAAAATGATATATATATAGTGTAATTCTTCATTGTTTAGCAATAAAAAATCTGTATCTTTTGGACAGAAATAGATCTTATAAAATATTGCATATGTAATATAATTAATTGCATGTATATGTACACAAACACAGACATACAAACACACAGCCATATATACTTTATTCTTTTAATTTTTTCCATGTACTCATGACATACAGACATATTGGAGGAAGTTATTCTAACAGTTTCACAATATTTTACTTAAATATATTTAGAAAAAAATAGAAAATATTTAAATAGAAGAGTAAGTATTCACTTAATCATTTAATAAGGAAATATTCCAACATCATCTAAAAGCTACTTTCCCAGTACACTTCCTTTTTTACTCCAGGATGATAGGTTTATTCAGACCCTGGTGTTTTACTGGAAATTATGACCTTTGAAAATGTGTAGATTTCAAGTCAGAAATTGGCATGAATACTTACTAGATACCTGGAGCTGGCAATTAGCTAGAAATCTATGAACTTCCTTTATCTCACCTGTAAACTGAAGCTATCTATTGCCCAGATTTATTACGTAATAAAAGAAAATTCAAGAGGAAATTCAATACTAAATTGGAAAGACAATTTTGACTTTTTAGAAAGTCAAAATCGATATGAGACATACCATTCTTTTGAGAGAGGGAGAAAGACAAAGAGGAAGATCTATGAAAGCAATCTTAATATGTTTCAGTGTATTAGGTTGGTGCAAAAGTAGTTGAGGATTTGCCATTGAAAGTAATAGAAGTAATTGAAAGTAACAGAAGTGTTCAACACGTAAAGAAGTTTTCTTTCTTATTTCCAATCTTGAAAAATAATTGTATTTTTGAATGACTTTAATACCAAGAGGTCATTAAAAATTAGACTCCAGAAAAAAAGAAAAAAGCAAAATACTAACATTTGAAATATCAGGTATCTAGTTTTCTCTTTTTATTTCTTTGTTGGTTGGTTTTTTCTTTAATTGAACCCTTAAAAGAGATTGTTCACTGTCGAGATAATAAATTACAAAAAAAAAAAAAGAAAAGAAAGAAAGAAAGATAAAATGAGCTTTTTCAGGTTCTTTGATTCTAGACATCGAAGGGCTCTGTCTTCTGTGCTGGTGCTCAAAGGATTATAGAGTTGTGGAGTTTTTATTAATTTAACCGTTGAATTGCGTTCTCCGGAGGCCACTTACTTAAATAACATGTAGCAGAAGGAGCTAAATTGTGGGAGATGAACTTTGACAGAATCCTGCTTGCTCTTTAACTGGACAAGCAGTTAATGGTTGGGCAAAAATAAAGTAAAGCTGAAAGGAAACGTGCTAATAGACAGTGGAACACTTTTAAATGGGGTGTTTTGTAATTAAATGTCTTTGGTTTGTTAGAGTAGACAGCTCATGTCACTGGGAGCTTGACCGCAGAATGGATCGGTTAGCCTTATACCAGAAAATATTTATTTAGTTTGAAAGTTTACAAACTAAAAAATAAGAAATTCCTGAGACATGCAGAGACTACCCTTTAGTAAATGATTGTCCAAAACACAAACTGTTCACAGTTCATAAACTTGTGAAGATAGTATTGTGGATACATTTACAGATAATTAATTACAGTGTTATCTATTTCTGCTGATTTTTCAAAGGGGTATCTGAACCACAAACACATTGTTTTGCCTAGTTTGGGACCCAGATCCAAGGTCATTTTTTTTATGAAGACTTTTCCCAAGACTCTGAGAAGCACAGATCATGTATAAATGTCTACAAAATTAACTGTAAATTGTCCATTCTGTAGACTATTGTGATTGTCTTTGCATGTTCTGTAGGCTGCTATGTAGTCAAGACAGATAATTTCCAACTCTTAGAAGCAGAGGGTGGAATGGTGGTTACCAGGCTCTGTGGGCAGGGGCTATTGAATGCTAGTGAGCTGGTAAAAATAAGATTATTATTTGTAGGTTCTATAGTAGCCTGTCCAGAAAAACAGGCGGCAATGAGGAGGTATTCCTGAAACAACACGAAGTTTTAGTAATGCAGAATGATGCAGTTCTGAAGATTCAATCTATAGCATAGAGACTATAGTGAATAACATATACTTGAAATTTGCTAACAGAGGAGCTATTAAATATTCTCACCTCCCCTCTCCCCCCCACCCACACACACACACACGTAATTCTGTGAGGTGGTAGTGATGCAGCATCGTTTATCTGGGGAAATACCCAAGGTTCGTTGTCTCACGCCAGGGAAATCAAGGACTCAGACACACAAGAAGTGAGTTTGGGAGTGGATGTTGAATAGGTGAAAGAAAGATATAAGAGAATAGTACTCTTTCCTGCAGAGAGAGAGGGAAGCCCGAGTGGTTCTTCCCGTTTGTTGGTGAAATGAATGGGGCTTTAAAGACAAGCTGGAGGAGGCAGTGTCTGATTTTCATAGGGCCCGAGAGATTGGTCAGACCAGGTGTGACGTTTGCCATCCCACCCTAATCTTTTATTATGCAGATGGGGTCTCTCCCTGGCTGGTGCCTTGTTGTCTGTTCCTTACCGTACATGTGGTTAACAAGGAAAAGGGAAGATGGAGCCTCCATGTTGAATGTGTCTGGCCCCCAGGTAGCCTTTTCCTATTGGCGCAGCTGCCGGTATTTACCCGTGCAAGCTTCCAGCTTGCTTATCTATGTCTGCAGCTCAATTTTACAAGCTGTTGTTTGTTAGAAAAGGAATGATTTGGGGGCTGCTTTTCATTAAAAGGGAAACCTTACTGAGGACTTCCTTACCCTCACTATCTGCCTAAACAATTTTTTTTAACTCCTATATCAGTAGTTATATTATCCTTGATCATGGTAATCATTTCACATTTCACAATGTATGGGTATATCAAAACATTGCCTTGTCCACATTACATACATACAATTTTTACTGGTGCATTATACCTCAATAAAACTGGGGGAAAAAAACACTATAGGAGCAACTTGGCAAGTTCTAATAAAGAATTGTTAAATAAATGCCTGGGGCCTGCTGGCTGCTCAAAGTACATATTCCATTTGGAAAATGAAGTTTTTCATGACTTAAATGATAACCATTCCCAGATTATTTTCCCAAATTAATATCATTACCTGAAGAAGCCTGGATCTTTTTATTGCTATCATAAAATGATTGCCAAAATAGTTTTCACATATTTTAGAATTTTTTGGAAAAATGTTTATTTAAAAATAAGTATTTTAGAATGTTTTCAAAAACAAAGTACTTGAAAAAATATATTTTCAAAGTATTTATTGAATTATTTCACAGTAAATACTTTTTAAAGTACTTTCTCAAACTAATACCCAGCATCATGCTTAACATAAAAATAAGAGGAACAATCCCATTAAAATCAAGGACAAGGCAATAATACCCACAATCACCAGTATATCAGTGTGATTTAACCTGCAGGGTAGTCTAGGTGGAAAATTTTAAGAAATGAAACAAGAGTTATGATATTGAACTGGAGTAAAATAAAATTATTATTTTTAAGTGCTGTAGTAGCCTGCCTAGAAAGCCAAAAAAAAAATAATAACAAACAATTTGGATTAATGTGAGGGTGACACTCACAAAATTAATGTAAAAATTATTATGCTTATAGTTTCTATCTATCTAACTAGCTAGCTAGCTATTTATCATCATCATTGTCTATCATCTATGTATTATCTACCTATCAATCACCTATCTATTCATTTATCTAATCCATCTATCATATCTGTCTATTCATCTATCTATATGATATATCTAATGAATCAGTCTATTTTATCTATCTATCTATCTATCTATCATCTATCTATCTACCTATCTACCTATCTAACTCTCTATCTACCTATCTATTGAGGCTATCCATCCATCTATTGATCTATCTATAATCTATCCATCTATGTATCTAATCTATCTATCTACCTATGTATCAAATTTGTCTATACATCTATCCACCTATATATTGGTATATCTATAATCTATCTATCTATATGTATCTACTTATGTATCATGCATCTATGTATCTGTGTATGTATATATGTATCTATCTATCTGTCTACTTACCTACCTACCTACCTATGTACATACCTATCAAATCTATCTATCCATTCATCTATCCATTGATATATCTATAATCTATCTTTATCTATCTAATCTATCAAGATATACAGTAGATCCTTGAACAACATGGGGATTAAGGGAACCAGACTCCTGCACAGTAAAAAATACTACTACATGCCTACTGTTAACTAGAAGCCTCATAGAACACATAAACAGTAGATTATCACATAAATAGCCTAACATCTAAGAATGTTTTATGCATTCATGACCAACTTTTCCCTTTTTCTTTTTCATCAGCGTTTCTAGGCTACATGTTTTTTCTGTGTGTGTGTGTTTTTTTTTCAAATTGTTGCTGATTTTTGAAAATTTTTTCAATACAGTTTTGAAAAACAAACCTGTACATAAGTGGATCCATGCAGTTAAAATCTGTGTTGCTGAAAGGCCAACTATACATCTAAATTTGTAGAGAAATACACATGATGTGCAGAAGAAAATCACAGAATGTTACTGGTAGATATAAAAGACAGCTACACTTTTGTATGTGTGTTATAAAGATTTACTTTAAAGTTAACTAAAGTAAGTAATGTAAAATGACTAAAATAGTATAAAATGACTATAAGAGTAAGCAATTAGATTAATATGCAAAATTTTGGATGTTCTTGATCAAATATTTTTTATAATGAAATGGTGTCTGTATTTAAATGCTGTAAGAGTAGACCACTGGGTTTAGGCCATGACAAAGTAGCTGATATTAGAATTACCTTCTGTTTATGAACAACCAAAGTAAGACACAACGTTTAGAAACACTGGTTTTGAGTATTTAACAAAATCGTTACAGGACTGGTATTCTTAAGGGAGAAACAAAACAAAGCAAAACATCAAGTAAATCCCACATTGACTCCAGGATTTTGCCTGGGGGTGATGGAGGATAATATTAATTCAAGACAGTGATAATTTAAGGATGGGAAGTCGAATCTTTAAATCATCCACTAAAAATTTTATTGCTGCCTAACAGCTTCCCAAATTAACAGCAAATCATCTCACAGCTTCTGCAGCTTGAAGAATCTGAGCCCAGTTTGACTGGGTTCTCTGCTTCCTAGTTTCTTTAGAGACTCCAATCAAAGTTTAATTCAGGTCTGTGATTTCACACAAAGGCTCATTTCTTCTGGGTTCATATAGTTATTGGCAGAATTCCATTTATTGAGGGCTGTTGTACCGAGGGTCTCTGTTTCTACCTGGTTTTTGACAGGAGGCCACCCTATTGGTCTCTCCAATATGGTATCTTTCATTTGTCTTATTGAAGTGTGCAAGCTGAGAAGGTGATAGAATGTTCTATTGATATTGGGAGCACATGTAAGCCACAAATAGGCAGATAGCTACATAAGGTTTTGCTTTCTGAAAAATGTAGTGTAGATAGGATGTTCTTCTCAATACTCGGCAGGAGATCAATTGGAGGGAATAATGTAGTCCCACTTAGTGCTATGTGCAAAAAACAAAACAACAGAAACAAAAACAAATGATTCCAAGTATAGATTATATAGAAGTAGCTATAGAAGAGAAAATAAAGTTTTTAGAAGGTGTTAGTAGGAGGATTTCTTTTTGGCATTGGGGTAAATAAACATTTTTCAAAGAAGATGCAAATGTGTTTCATCATTACTTAATCAAGGGATCAGTAAATTGTACTTTGTTAAACTGCAAATATTCTGTTCTGCAAAAGGTGCCATGACAAGAATAAAAGTTTATTCCAGGTACAGCATGTGCACCTGTAACCCCAGCTACTCTGGAGGCTGAGGTGGGAGACTTGGGCCCAGGAGTTCAAGATCAGCCTGGGCAAAATAGTGAGATCCTGCCTCACCAAAAAAAAAAAAAAAACAACAACAACAAAACTTTATAGATGTGATAAATATATTCTACAAGGATTTAGGTTTTATGTCCAAAATATATAATGGATTCCAACTGAGAATGTGTGACTAATTTAGCAGATTTTTAAAACAGCATATCTAATATCCCAATAAACTTAATAAAAATGTCTAACATCAAGGAAATGCAAATAAACCACCATGATGTAGGACTAAATACTCAACTGAATTGCTCAAACAAAGCAAAACTGACAAAACCAGTCAGGATGTGTATCTTTCGAATTAGCATATAAAACTTAATGCTGGCTGGGCATAGTACCTCATGCCTATAATCCCAGCACTTTCGGAGGCCTAGGTGGGAGCATCACTTGAAGCCAGGAATTCCACACCAGCCTGGGCAACACAGTGAGACCCTATCTCTACAAAAACTAAAAAAATTAGCCATGCATGGTGGCAAGCACCTGTATTCCCAACAACTTTAGAGGCTGAGTTGGGAGGATCACTTGAGCCCAGAGGTTCCAGGCTGCAGTGAGCTATGATCACACCACTGCACTCTAGCCTAGGTGACAGAGCAAGACCCTGCCTAAAAAAGCAAAAGCAAAAACAAAACCAAAAATACCTTAAAGCTGAATGAGTAAATTCCCTAGCACCTGGAATTTTCACTGCAAGATATGTGCCCAAGAAAATGTTGCATGCAGTAAACCTACTGACATATGTACAATACATTTCATCATAGTATTTCCTTAATAATCCTAAAATGGAAACAATCAAGGTAACCATCAACAAAGGATCCATAAAGAGATTTTGGGAAGGCTACATAGCAAGAAAAATAAATGAGCCAGTGCCATGCGAAACAGAATGATGAATTTGGTAAACATGAGGTTGAATAAAAGACTTAGGTGGCCGGGCGCGGTGGCTCACGCCTGTAATGCCAGCACTTTGGGAGTCCGAGGCGGGCGGATCACGAGGTCAGGAGATCGAGACCATCTGGTTAACACGGTGAAACCCCACCTCTACTAAAAATACAAAAAATTAGCTGGGTGTGGTGGCGGTCGCCTGTAGTCCCAGCTACTCGGGAGGCTGAGGCGGGAGAATGGCGTGAACCCGGGAGGCAGAGCTTGCAGTGAGCCGAAATTGCGCCACTGCACTCCAGCCTGGGCAACAGAGCGAGACTCCGTCTCAAAAAAAAAAAAAAAAAGACAGAGCTGCAAAGGAACATAGTGAAGAGTCTCATCATTCTATGCCTGGATTTGCCTAGTGCTTTTCCAGCGTCCTGATTTGGTGGCAATTCGCTGAGCTGTATCTGTATGATTTGTGCACTTTTCGGTTTGCATATTATAATTCAATAAAGCAAGTTTACTTAAAAATGAAAGAATGCTGCGTTAATATTCCCAGGGACATGTCGGGCTGGTTGAAACTAGAATTACACCAAGATGAAACCATGCAAAGAAAGAACTATGTAGTGAGTATTTCTGCTTGTGTATCTACTTCAGTCAGAACTTGAGACAGGTCAGAGAGAAGTTGTTGAGAAACTCCACGAGAAAACAACTGAATTTAGAAAGAAAGCTTCCAATTGTAAAACTTCACCTTTACTTCCACGAACCTCTTATCCTGAGCACCACCCTCTGCAAAAATAAAAAAAAAAATGGGTTTGTGAGGGAGGGAGGCATTGTGCATCATTCCAGTCCCTTTCACCTCACACTGATGCAACCTTTTCTAAAAGATTCTAATTTTGTTACCAAAAACAATTGAAGAAAAACGACAAGTAACTGTATAATTGTTTTTGAAATTTTTGCTGATTTCTTTTTTTTATTATTTATTTTTAAGACGGAGTCTCGCTCTGTCGCCAGGCTGGAGTGCAGCGGCGCCATCTCGGCTCACTGCAAGCTCCACCTCTCGAGTTCAAGTGATTCTCCTGCCTCAGCCTCCCGAGTGGCTGGGATTACAGGTGCGTGCCACCACTCCCAGCTAATTTTTTTGTATTCTTAGTAGAGACGGGTTTCACCATGTTGGCCAGGATGGTCTTGATTTCTTAACCTCGTGATCTTCCCGCCTTGGCCTCCCAAAGTCCTGAGATGACAGGCGTAAGCCACCACACCCAGCCCTGCTGATTTCTTTAGGAGAATTTACAATGGATTTTCTGAAAATATTCTATTCCTCTAAATTTTATTTGAATCTCCCATAAGGAAAACATCACCCTTTTCTTTTAGAATAGCAACTGAAAGCATTTGAAATCAAGTCATATGTTCACTTCTAAATATTCCCATTTATATTCAGAGTCGTCATTTTAAATTACAACTAGAATATTTACCTCTGCTATCATTTAACACAAAGATTAGAAGTGTCAAACAGAAATACTTTGAGGAGGATTAATCATTATGAAAGCAATGATGAGAAAAAAAGAGGTTTTTTTTGTAGGAAGAGCTCATGAGTATGTTTATTCTAGTTAAAAACATAATATAACTCTTCTATGTTTCATGAATTTTTATATGCATTTTGATGGTTGTCGAAAGGACATTAAGTATTGTATATTCACACAATGCAAAGTGTAGCTGGAAATAAGTTTTTCTAATATTAGGGACAGCCACAGTAATTTATGAGTTAAAAATTTGCATATGGGAAGGATGAAAGCAAGGACATGAACAACTGTAGTAAAAGCCTGCTGAGCATGGGGGAGAAAATTGAATTTAAGTTATGGAAGAGTAATTTTAATACTGTTAAATGTTAAACAGGACTTCTAGACATTTCTGAGGTGGATACTTCCATGTTGTGATGAACTGATGAAAGAACACTCTCCAAAGACGAGGAGAGGACAAATTATTCAAAGTATTTGCAATTTAAATGTACTTTTTGTTGAATGAATTATAGTGTTTATTAGCTACAATGAAGAGAGAGCATGGTTATGCAAAGTTTACCATGAACACAGGTCATGAACATAGTTCTAAAGGTTGTAAGTCGAAATTGTTGCAGTTTGACTAATCAAATCAACCTTAGACACCCTACAGTTACAAATGGCAGTGACACTGAGCTGTTTATATAATTTCATCTTTAAAGATTATTTTTAAGGGCCTTTCTCAAGTTGACAGTATATTAATCCTGGAAGAGGTATACATTGTAACTGGATGGAGTCTGTATCAGTATCAATAGATACAATTGTTACAACTGATGCAATTGTTATAATTGACACAATTGTTACAATTGTGTTAATTTTAACAAAATCTTAAATAGCAGGCAGAACGACTTTGTCACAAAAAAAAGAATTACAACAAATGAATCACACTCACTATTTTGATAAGAAACATCCTTGCAGTCCAAATAAATGGGAGTTATATAAAATTAACACATGAATCTGACTCTGACTCATTATATCTAAGTTAGCCAAGTTTTACTGTTACTCGGTAGGTTGTGGTGTTTTTCGGGACTTTTTATGTGTCCCATTTCACTCTATTGCTAGGCAGCCTTAATTGTATTTTGATTGCATGCAGAGAACCTAACTGACAGCCTAGGTATATGAAAAATGCAAGTTACACATTTTTCCATAGACTGTACCAACAAAATACATTCAGGGAATAAAAGAGCACATGGATACAAAAATGTACTTCTGGATTTGTTTTTAAAGTAGTTTGGATTTGATGTAGAGCAAACTCTAATGAAATCTATGCATAATGCTGAATTTCAAAATGTTATTATGGATTTCCATTTTAAGAAGTACAGGCTCATGGAAGGAATGATGTTCAGGCAATGGCCATAGGTTACGAAAAGGACAATCAAAGCAGGACTCCCAGAGAAATTCCTGAGGCTACACTAGCAAAGATTATAGATGGTGATGCAGGAGGAGATAAAGCTATTCCATTCTGATTTATGACTTCAAATCTTCAAAAATTTTTTGGTCAAAAAGAGTGCTTTGAAATATTTAGTCTCAAAAGAAATAACTTATTATGTAAACAACTCTGTGAAACCATTATTTGCCTCAAGGAATATATAGTCTACCTAGGGAAGAGTATAGAACAAATACATACATTTTTTAAAATTTCAAATTTTATTTTGGATGCAGAGGAGTACATCTACAGGTTTGTTACAAGGGTATATTGTGTGATGTTGAGGTTTGGGGTCTGATGTTCCCATCACTCAGGTAGAGAGACCAGTACCCAATAAGCAGTTTTTCAGCTCGTGAACACTTCCATCACCTCCCTATTTTGGAGTCCCCAGTGTCTATTTTTTCTATTTTTATGTGCATGAGTACCCAAAGTTAGCTCCCACTTATAAGAAAGAACATGCAGTATTTGGTTTTTTATTTTTGTGATAATGGCCTCCAGCTGTATCCATGTTGCTGCAAAGGACATGATTTCATTATTCTAATGGCTGTGTAGTATTCTATGATATAGATGTACCACATTTTCTTTATCCAGTGCACCATTGATGGGCACCTAGGTGAATTCCATGTCTTTGCTGTTGTGAATTGTGCTGTGATAAACATACAAGTGCAGTTGTCTTTTTCTTTTTCTTTTTCTTTCTTTTTTTTTTTTTTTTTGAGATGGAGTCTCACTCTGTCACCAGGCTAGAGTGCAGTGGCACGATTTCGGCTCACTGCAACCTCCGCCTCCCGGGTTCAAGCGATTCTGCCTCAGCCTCCTCAGTAGCTGGAACTACAGGCACATGCCACCACACCCAGCTAATTTTTGTATTTTTAGTAGAGACAGTGTTTCACTATGTTAGCCAGGATGGTCTCTATCTCTTGACCTCGTGATCTGCCTGCCTCAGCCTCCCAAAGTGCTGGGATTACAGGCATGAGCCACTGCACCTGGCCTGTGCAGTTGTCTTTTTGGTAGAACGGATTTATTTTCCTTAGGGTAAAAAAAAAATACATTTCTTTCAGAAATATATTATATTTATATGTATATAGATAATATATATACACAATTAAATATTATAAGAAAGATAAATAACACTTTACTAATACATTACTAATACAAAGGATGAAAATACATTACCAACGGGCAAAAACTTTATAAGAGGAAAATATTTAGATTAAATATTGAACACGGATAATGAATTCACAGGCAGAAATGTGGGCGACTAGTACAGAGTGATGTCAGTATCATAGCTTGGAGTCAGTATGTTTTAAACACAAGAACCACGTTCAATTTCATTCTTTGCACTCTGTGGATTCCTAAAAATGTTTAAGCAGGAACTGACCTAAGATGAGATTTACTTACATGGAATTGGAGTGAAAATGGACATACGGGTGATAGGTATTGCTTTTCTAAGCTTGCCTGTCATGATAGGAACCTGTTCTTGTAAAAATATTTACTTTTGATGAAATATGACAAAGGCACAATATTTTATTTGAGAGGAAATATAGCCTGTGAAAGTTTTCATGAAATTTTTGGCAGTTGGAGTCATCCTACTTCCTGCTGGCCCCATGAGTAAGTTAAAGAAACCCCATGAATTCTGGTTTTTGTTTTTGGTTTGTTTTTTTTTTTTTTTGGTAGAAAAAAAATCACTCCTACACAGATCGTGAATTAGGTGGACACAGCAAACACACTAATGATTTTTCACTTTACACATTTGCTTTCTATTGAACACGACATTGTCTCAAACATTTTCAATCCAGAACCAAGAAAAATGGCACCAAAAATACTTATTTTAACTCTAGTAACACAAGGAATTGAGTTACTCTGTTAACTAAAGATAAATTGTTAAAGAGTTTGGCCCACCTCATACTTACATGCAATTTCAAACCAAGAAAAGGATCAAACACTTTGTTAGTTGCTACGTTTTTTACAACTGGGGTCTTGCTCTGCTGCCCTAGCTGGAATGTCCTACGTGGACATATAAACAGACTGCAACTTCTTTTTGTGCCAATCCCCAAGTTGGCCAATCAAAGGGAGCCAACTGCTTAAATCGTATTCAAATAAGGTAGACACCCTGCTATAACCAATCTGGCTATTCCTGTACCTCACTTCTGTGTTCTGTACCTCTTTCTCCTTTTTCTGTCCATAAATCTTGACTATCTGGCTATGCCAGAGACTCTCTGAGCCCCTGTGGTTCGGGGGCTGCCTGATTCATAAATCATTATTTGCTGAATTAAACTGTTAAATTTAACATGCCTAAGGTTTTTCTTTTAACAATAATATGCATATATATTCAGTGTATGTGTATATATGTATGTATATGTATATAGTGTATCTATGTGTATATATACCTAGTTTTATATATAGATTATATATAGAATTCCACATATATAATTATATGTAAAGTGATTCTAAAAATATATAAAAAACTCTGTATATAAATTCTATACGTGTATATAAAATTATATACCTGATACACACATGTGTATATATGTATGTGTATATATATGTACATATGTACATATATGTATATATATACATATGTACATATATGTATATATATACATATGTACATATATGTATATATATACATACCAGGTATAATTACTACTCACCTAAAAACTACAAATAACTGCTCCATTTGTATCCCTGTCTGAGCCATATTAATCATACTGAGATTTGGGAGAAGTTCATTATCATATATGAATCTGATACTTATATATGTGAAATAAAGACAAAAATAAATACCTACTGTATGGAGTGAGTGTGAGAATTTAATAAATTAATACTTGGTAAGTCATTGCAAGGATGCCTGGTATATAGTAAGCTACTATTAACAACATATTAAGTTGTTCAAAAAATATTTTAGATTGAACACAACTATTCAGAAGGATTAGCTGAAATTTTAGCACCCAATAACCTCTAAAGAAAAATTAATTTAAAGGCAATGGAAAATTACTACATTAATTTAAAATTACTACTTGATGATAATAACCTTCACTACACTGGAATATATAGCAAATTTTTCATCCCATTTGATGAGCTCTGTAGCTCATCATAGAATTAAAATATATGATGAAAACCATGTTCCAGGAGAGGGCGCAACCTACCCCAGTCATATGATGACGTGCTGGTAGTCAAACTTAGGTTCTTAGATGTTAGTCTACTGAGAAATAATATCCACAGTGCCTATTATATGCATAGAAATTGTACATCAAGTGAAGACAATTCATGAAAAATTAAAATGGCTGTGAAACTAGAGAAAAGAGTTTGGAACTACGGACGGACAGGATTTTTGTTTCTTTGCCTTTTGCTATTTTTGCATATTTTGCATGCTGCAATTCCCTAGAATCACTTGGTGGTCAGTTCTGGCCTTCCTAAGCATTTATGAAATGAACGGTGTCTACTTACTAGTGTCTTCAACAGGACAGAGAAAAATTCTTATTGGTCTTCTCCAATTCACTGATGAAAATAAAAGTTTGATCTCTGAATTATTAAGAGCCACAAGGCTGATGGCTGAGTCAACCATATTCCAGTTTCCCGGAGGCTGTAAATTTATCTACAACACAAATTAGAAACTTGGAGAGATCAAAGTTGATTATCCACCATGACAGTTGTGTCTTCCTTTACTTTTCATGAACAGCTAAGAGCTTACTTCTGAGCAGGTAGAAGCTATGAATTCTTGGTTGGTTCTGTAGGATGTGGCATTGTATGGTCTACCTTGCCAATAATTACTTATAAGGAATTATGCATTGTCAAGAATTTTATATTATCAAGAAATTCATTCTGGGTGGCACTAGTGGACTTTAAATGTTAAGTAAGGGTTGGGTTTTGACATTTAATCTCCAAGCTAAACACAAATTGCAATGTACAAATGTGATTGTGCAAAGTAACTTCTGTTTATTTGTTTTTTCCCATTATAGTTATTACAAGAACCAAGAAACAAATGTCACCCATATATTCGTATTTTCTCTTAACTCTACTGATTCTTTCTCTACTTTAGTACTTGGTCTTTGGCGTCTGTTTAATTAAACTAAGTGTCCTCTGGAGCATAGTTTTTGATCCTAATGCTTTTTAAATATTTTATTTTATTTATTTATTTTAGAGACAGGGTCTTGCTCTGTTGCTCCAGCTGGAGTACAGTGGTGTCATCATAGCTCACTGCAGCCTCAAACTCCTGGGCTTAAGTGATCCTCCCATCTCAGCATCCTGAGTAGCTGGGACCACAGGCACACACACACATCCAGCTAATTACAATTTTTTTTGCATAGACAGGGTCTTGCTATCTTGCCCAGGCTTTGATCCTAACTCTTAATGTCAATAAAATTACCTTGATCATTTGGTAATTTCATATTATAAGCCTTCTTTATTTTTTTTTTATTGTTTGACATGTAAAAGCAATATATTACTGCTGCCCAGGAAATTATCTTCAATCACTTATATTTTATTTTTATTTTTGAGACAGGTTCTTACTCTGTTGCCACGGCTCACTACAGCCTCGACTTCCTGGGCTCAGGGGATTCTCCCACCTCAGCCTCCCAGGTATCTGGGACTACAGGCTCATGCCATCAGGTCCAGCTAATTTTTCACACAGATGGTCTCACTATGTTGCCCAGGCTGGTCTTGAACTCCTGGGCTCAAGAGACCCATCGCCTTGGCTTCCCAAAGTGCTGGGATGACAGGCAGGAGCCACCATGCCTGGCTCAATCTTTAATTTTATTAAGGAAAATGCAGGTGTGAAAGAAGTCTGGAGAAATCTGGGAAAGGCTGTGCAAGCCAGCAGTAAGTAAGAATAGTTTAACACAGAATGAAGGAGAAAGGAAGAGAAGCATCTCTGGCTTCGGTGGAAGAATCTCATAGGCTACCATGCAACAAGCAGCCACCTCTGCAAACACGCTGGGATAGATTTGGAAGGGCATCAACTGGTCCTGAATCAAACGATAGTCTTTGTAGCAAGAAGCCAGAGAGCCACATCCACAAGGCTACCTCACTACTATTTTTCTCTGCTTCTGTACCTACTAATAAGCCCCAAAGCATTATTGTACTAATAAGCAATACAAAAGTAGGTATTATAGCATATTGCAGCAGTATTGTATTAATAGTTGTTCAACAACTTATTCCACGTTCTCTTTGCTTTTTTTTTTTCCAGCGACTGAGTTGAACAGGGTGAGTTTTTTCTAATGAGTTCTTCCAAACCTTTACCTGTTTGGGATCTGACTCACTGCTGGTCTTGATTTTGTTGGGCTAACCCATTTTCCCATTGGCAAAAACTATTGGTTTACTGAAATATAAGTGGCACCCCACTGAGTCCCTACACTAAAAACTAACTGCTTTTTGTTCCCTTTTGTGTAGAAAAAAACACATTTCCCTCTGAAAAATGGGACTAAATACGATGCTCAGTAGTATAACTCTTTCATCTGCTTAATTACTCAGACATTAAGAACCCAAAATGGCCAGGGAATATACATTAAAATAATTAAACTGTTATGCAGAGGCTTTGAAAACTCCAGAAAAGATTATCAGCTATAGAAGTTGAAGAAAATATTCCCTGATATTAATTACAATGCATAAATTCTGAAGCTTCTCAGTATTTTAAGAGTGTGTGTGTGTGTGTGTGTGTGAGAGAGAGAGAGAGAGAGGAGGGTGTGGGGGATGAAGCAGTGTCTTCCTATAGGCTAGAAGATTGTTGTTATCTGCAATCATTGAATAATAGGATATTGAAGGAAGCCAGCATTTTATGGTGACATGATTCTATCTGAATTTTAGGAAGGTCTCCTAGTTTCATGAAGACCAATGATTTGGAAAATAAGTTAAAAGTATAGATTGGGAAACTGGCTGAGAAGCTGTTGCAATAATTTTTGACAGAGATTACAGATACCTAACCTGAGAAAATGACCGTGAGATGAAGGAAGGGACATATTTAACAGAGATGAGATATTGAATCCTGAGTTGACTGTCTCTCCAGAAAGACTTGGCAACACATTATTCTCGCTACACAGAATCCTTCAGCTCCAGCAGATATTTCTGTAGATAAACAGTGAGCTGCTGAAGTGAGTAATGAATGTTCTGAATACATTGCTTGATGGTTTCCTTGTAATGACAGCACAGTAGCGAGGCAATTAGTCGTCCATAGTCTGAGCCACAGTCAATGTTTCACAGGTTTGAAAACGACTTTTCTTTAAAGGTAAGAATAGACATATTCAGTTCCTAGTAGTTAGATCAGTTATGGATATTTTAGTAGCAAAGCCCACTCACGATTATTTTTCTGCAAAACCAATTTGAAATACATATTTAAGCAGCTTTTAACTTGTTTTCAAATTTGATGTGATACCCTCTATTTTGCTGGGGCATAATATTATGTTATCCATAATATTATGTTATCCAGGTAATGTTGCATTTTTGAGAGAGAGAGAGAAAAAGAGAGAGAGAGAGAGAGAGACCTGAATCAACTAAATATTCTAGCAATTCAATTATGGGTTTTCACAATCCAGCCCAACCAGTTACTAATAGGCATCAAGCAAAAAACACATCTTGCCTAAATCTCAGTTTCTACATGTCAAATGTGGACTGCAATACACACAAATCCAAAATGTTGTTGTAAAAATCAAGTGAAAATGGAAACGTAGGGATACTATCAATGTTCAATATATATTTGCAAATAACACCCTTGCTTTTATCTTGTTTTTATTTTTGAAAAGTCAAATACTGCAACATTAACTGTACAGCTAATTAGAATTTAAATTTAGAGAATCCAAAATTCAGAAAAAAATTATTTATTACTTCACAGTATCTAAAGAACCTTCCATGTAATTTCTTAGATACTTTTATTTATCAAATATGCTATAATCAAATCATTATAAAGAAAATCAGACTTTGTATTTTAAAGAAAGTTAAGCTAATAGTTGCCAAAATTTATTTTATATATTCTAATTAATTTCTCTAAAAGGTAAACAAAATGTTATTATAAACATACTTTCTTTCACCACTGCTAGAGAGATTTTTATTTTTAGAAGACTGGGCCGGGTGTGGTAGCTTATGCCTGTAATCTCAGGACTTTGGAAGGCTGAGGCAGGAGGATCGCTTGAGGCCAGGTGATATGGTTTGGCTGTGCCCGCATCCAAATCTCATTTTGAATTTTGAATTGTAGTTCCCATAATCCCCACAGGTTGTGGGAGGGACCCAATCAGAGGTAATTAAATCATGGGGGTGGTTACCTCCATGCTACTGTTCTCATAGTAGTACACGAATTCTCATGAGATCTGATGGTTTTATAAGGGGCTTTTCCCCCTTTTGTTCAGCACTTCTTGCTGCTGCCATGTGAAGAAGGACATGTTTGCTTCCCCTTCTGCCATGATGGTAAGTTTCCTGAGGCCTCCCCAGCCCTGCAGAACTGTGAGTCAATTAAACCTCTTTCCTTTATAAGTTACACAGTCTCAGGTATGTCTTTATTAGAAGGGTGAGAATGGACTAATACACCAGGTCTCAGCAGTCTCAGGTATGTCTTTATTAGAAGGGTGAGAATGGACTAATACACCAGGTCTCAGCTATCCAGGAGGCTGAGTTGGGAGGATCACTTGAGCCCAGGAGTTCGAGGTTACAGTGAGCTATGATTGCACCACTGCACTCCAGCCTGGGTGACAAAGCAAGATCCCATTTCAAGAAGAAAGAAATGAAGAAAGAAAAAGAGAGAACACATTAAAATACAAAGAATAATGTAACAAGTGTAACTAACCTTTAGTAAATAAAATAGATCTGAAAAAAGAATGGGTATGTAACATGCTCCGATGTTTATTATTAGTTCAATTCTCACATTGAGCTCACAGTCTAAAATTCACCTACATTTTTACCATTCACAAACACTCTTTCAAATTTTCCAATATATTTTCACATTTGAAGGAAAAAGTGTCATTACCAGTAAGCTAATATCTTTTTTGACCACAACTTCCAACACCATCTGATGAACAATTCAATTACAGTATTTCACACTTACACACAAGGTTGATAGGAACATGTCACACATTCCTGAATATGAAAGTGAACCAAAGTTTCTTTAGGGTATAGATGCTTATTTGAATGTGTTGTATATAAAAACATACATTTCCAGTTATACAAAAACACTTCTAAACTCTTCAACAAGGCTACGATAATTTGCACATAGGCAGCAGCTTATAATATTCATCTTCCCAAACATCCAAAACTGCTATCATAAGATTCTCAAAAATATTCTGAATCATTTGGTTGTCAACATGAAATTATAATACTGTGTAAAAAATATGTTTGGGCTGTATCTGCACTACTTCCTTCCATTTAGTTACCATGCATTTGTAATATGTATGATATTTGATAAGGCAAAATTATCTTTCAGAGCCTATGCAAATGTTATTCACAACTGTAGAATATTAGATAAGAACAAGTTATGCACGCAAAGAGAGAGACAGGACTAAATCTTCAACAGGAAAGAGAAAATGAGTCAATAGAAATACACCCCCAGGTAACCCAAAGTTTGAAATTATCATATTTATATTAAATAATATAGGAAACAATGATATTCTGAAAGATGTTAGGCTTGTTGGCGTCCTGCTCCACATAGATCTAGAATCAACAAATATCTAAGAGGAAAAAGGGCAGAAACTCAGGCTTAGCATCTGAGAATTCATTTTTACCAGCATCCTGGCCACTCAAGTCTCTCAGTAGTGTCTTCCTTGTGTTATAGGGTCAACAACTCGGCAGTTTGCTTGCTGGTTATTTCTTTTCTTGCCCAGTAGGAACTTCTGCTTGGATGCCATAGCTTCTTGTCCAGCACTTTGACTTGAAAAATGCCCAGAAGTACAAAAATAGTTGCAGCTCACCAGACTTTTCATTTTGCCCTTATTCAGGTAGTTGTAGTATTTGCAGTTCTTGCTTTCACCACAACCATCTCATGATTCATTAAATTTTTTTTTGTTTTTTATTGTTGTTATTGTTACTATTTTTTAATTGTTATTAGTTGAAGCAACGTTCTCTATATTCAATTTTAGAGGAAAATGAAAATGCTTTTATATTCATTTACATGATTATATATCCTGTTCCCAATATTTACATCTTATAAAACAACTAATTATATCTACTTATCATAAACATATACTAACAGTAAAACACAGATATATGCACATACATATATTCAGATAATACAAATATACATATGCATATGTTAATAGATACATCATATAGATAATATAAAATGCAACTACATTTACACCATTCAAAATAAAGAACTGTTCAAATTGTCCTGTATATTTTCACATTTACAGGAAAACAATATTACTATCAGTAAGCTAACATCTTTGACCATAACTTCCAACACCATTTGATAAACAATTTGTGTATAGTATTTCACACTTATGAACAAGGTTAGATGATTAAACATGTTGCCAGTTCCTTAACTTGAACTTGACTGAAAATGTTTTTAGGATATAGATGTGCACTTCAATTGTTGTATATGAAAATGTACATTTATATGTAGATATGTGTGTATATCTGTGTCCTATATGTAAGTATATGCTGTCTGTGCATGTGTGTATATATACACATATTCTATACATTTTTATATCTGTCATATGTATCCTTGTACATGTGTATATTCCTGTTGTATTTTACTTATGCATCTTTTTCCTTTTTACAATATAAACTTCAATTACATTTATTTAAAGTTTTTAGTTACATTGTTTCATGATCTCTACTTCCTCTGGTGTCAATTCTCTCCTAGAGTGTGCTGCAGATTCTGGTGATGAGCTGTCTTGTCATTTAGATGTCAGACATATTCTGAACTAACCTGTTTGGCTCTCTTAGCCAGGACTCTTTCTGTATGCAGCTTCCAGAGAAGACATTTTGCATTTCTGTAGACCCAGGCACAAGAATACATGTCATAGCATCCCAGTTTAATATATAAATTCTTTTGGAATATTTATCTCACATAGACAGTCAATTCCAGTCCCTGCATTCATGCATATCCTAAGCATTATGCACCATGATTCTACTTGTATTCACCAAAGATAAAACATTTAAGACCAACAATCCATTTCCTTAGGATCAAATATCTCAGTCCTATGCATGCACGTATTTCTCCTATATACACATATGTATTCCATACATCTAATGTTTTATTTCTATTGATTTGGAGAAGAAGAAATTTTAGCATGTTCACCATAAGACATGCAGAATCACTGAGAAATATGTTTAAACCAGATTTAACAAAAACAAACAAACAAATAAAAAGATCACTAGCTAAAATGGTATCAAGAATCCCATTAATATTTCAACAATGTTTCTAAAAAATCACCATGGACTTAATTCCCAGCAGCTGCCAGGCTGCTCCAGTGACTTGTAAACAAATCATTAAGGAGCTTAATATTCTTTCAACAAAACACCCCAATTTCCAGCTTCCCCATTTCCGGGGGGAAATGCTCCAACACATGTTGATTTGTTAGGCAAGCTTAACAAAGACTTAGCTATAAATCTGACAAATATCTTTAATTTAATATGTTAGCATACTTCATATAATAGAGGTAGTACCAATTCAAGAGTTTTAGATTTTAACAAATTTCATTTTCTCCTTTTAGAGAACACATCTTAAAATGTACAACATTTACTAGTCAGATACATTTTAATAAAACATTCCTTAAAATTTGATTTAAACAGTTTCTATAAAAACTCAATTAGTTGTGTTTTGTTTCTGTTGAAATTGCAATGGATTTTCTATTTAAATTGCAATGTATCTTTCATGTACAGTCATTCACAATTTGCACACAAAAGAATATCAAATTTAAAGCAATGGGAGGTATACTAGTTATATATCTGTCCCACTACCAATAACATTAGTAGGAGTTCATAGCAACACCTGAGTTAAGGTGTCTATAGGCTGACCTCCAAATATTTCATGTTATCTTACACCTTAAAATCATGAAGTAAATCAGAAAAGCTTTATATATAGTATAGATTAAGTACAGCAACTAAACATACACATTACATGTACAGAATATCTAGGAAGGGTCAGGTGCTATGGCTCATGATTGGAATCCTAGCACTTTGGCAGGCAGAGGTGGGAGCATCTCTCGAGCCCAGGAGTTTGAGACCAGCCTGGGCAACATAATGAGATCCCATCTCTATAAAAAATAAAAAATATCAGGGCATGATGGTGCGTGCCTGAAGTCCCAGCTACTCAGGAGGCTAATGTGGGCGGATCTTGTGAGCCCAGGAATTCGAGGCTGCAGTGAACTGTGATCACACCACTGCACTCCAGCCTAGGCAACAGAGCAAGACCCTGTCTGTTCAATAATAATAGCAATAATAATAATAATAAATGATATCAAGGAAGAATATATAAAATTTAGGAAAGGACAATTTTCTATCTCAATATTTCAACTGTTAACTGCAGTACACTCTATATGACATTAGATGCCTGAGAAGATGTTAACTTAACTGTTTTCTGAGTCTCCATATTATCTTTAGACAAACTGAAAGCAACTGTAATACATGTAAATATAAAAATCGTATTAGGAGATGTAAAATTTCAACTGCTCTGGGGATACTCTCAGGCTTATAAATATACTAATAATTCTTCTTAAGAATGGATTTAAGATCTAGAGATGTTAATGACTGCCAATCCAGGGTTACGATAGAAAGAATTTTCCAAAAAAATTTGGCCAAAAGCCACTTCTCTGTATGGCATGTTAATGAAACTTTTTCTGGATAATTTACGTTATTAGATGGTGACATGCACATACATTTTGCATGTTAAAGAAAGAGTTCATATACACAAAATGAACTCAATAACTGCTGTTGAGCAACTCCTGAGTGAAAAATATTTTCTTTGTAAGTGCTGAGGATATGATATTAATACTTTTTTAATTAAAAAATAATTTGAGACAAGGTCTTGCTCTGTTGCCCAGGCTGAAGTGCAATGGCATGATCATGGCTCACTGCAGCCTCAAGCTCTGGAGCTCACGTGATTCTCCCACCTCAGCTTCCCGAGTAGCTGGGTCACAGGTATGTGCCACCACACTTGGCTAATTTTTTTATAGGATCTCGCTATGTTGCCCAGGCTGGTATCAAACTCCTGGGCGCAAGTAATCCTACTGCTTTGGCCTCCCAAAGTGCTGGGATTACAGACTTGTGCCACTGTGCCCAGCCAGTATTGATACATTTAAATGAGCCCTATGTCAAAGAATGTACAATCTATCATGAAGACGAATGTATGCACAACCACCTCAAAATGACCCAGTGGACACAGCTACAGTTTGATATCCTGAAGATATTTTATATTTATTGAATAGTATTCTATATATTGTATTCTATATTAGTATTCTCTATTCTTACTACCAGAAATGCCTGTGCTCCTGAGTATAATGCATTCATCAATTCCAGAGCTAATAATAGCTCTTATCAAAAACTTAGAATTCCACCTGCATTCATCTACTTACAAGTAAGTGATATATTTTTATATAAACTACTAGATGAAGACTTTGCTTCTGTCTTTTTTGCTAAAAGTCCAACCTACAAAATATTACATGCTTGAAGTGAAAACTCATGGTTTTGGAGAAAAACCAAAACCAAAACAAAACAAAAACCAGTTTTTAAGGAACTATCTGCTTCAGTCTTAAAAATACCTAAAAGTAGACTTACATTTGTTCCTTTAAATTTCATTTTTATTTTGTTGATCATGGGTACAAGCTGGGTTGTACACAGAAAACTACAATTTATTTGAGTAGAGGCTGCCACTGAAATCACGAACTGGCTTTTTTGTTTCATTGAAACCTCATTGTGATATGTTTTTTGTTGTTGTTCTCGAGACAGAGTCTTGCTCTGTCGCCCAGGCTGGAGTGCAATGGCGTGATACCAGCTCACTGCAACCTCCGCCTCCCGGGTTCAAGCAATTCTCTTGCCTCAGCCTTCTGGGTAGCTGGGATTACAGGTGCCCACCACCATGCCCGACTAATTTTTGTATTTTTAGTGGTGAGGGGGTTTCTCCATGTTGGTCAGGCTGGTCTCGAACTCTTGACCTTGAGATCTGCCCGCCTTGGCCTCCCAAAGTGCTGGGATTACAGGCGTGAGCCACCGCACCCGGCCTATGATATGTTTTATTTGTACATGCTATTACTCATCTCCATGCAATGGACTCCCGATATTTTTTTAACTTGTATCACTGAACGTTTTCTGTTGCTATAGTACAGATCTTTCTGATGACAAACAAAATATGCTGTTTACCATGGAGATTTACTTAATGTGTTCTATTTCCCTGTAGGGAAAAAGAGAGAGAGAGAGAGAGAGAGCAAGAGAGACTTTTAACTCTCCTGAAAAACATGGCTGCTTCTTTCTCCCTGAATTAGAATTAAATTGAAGATGGTATTTAGACCTTGCACTTTATATGTAGATCTATATCTCTTCTGGTCATCTCCCACACACGTTTAAGAGCACATCACTGCCTTTGGAAATTCATTCTTTGAGATGCTTTTGACACTTGTTTACAAAAGATAGAAAAAGAACAGAAAATTTGAACAAAGCATCTATTAGCTTCCCTATAGTGTATTTTCATAACACGTAAATTACATATTCCTGGAAAAAAGCATTATAACATTACCTGTATCAATGGCTTCTTTAATATTTCCTTCTGGGACTTTCCAAGATTCTCATAGTCTTCTTCACTTATACTTTTTTTTTTTTTAACTTTTAAGTTCAGGGATGCATGTGCTGGTTTGTTACATAGGTAAACTCGTGTCATGGGAGTTCGTTGTATAGATTATTTCATTACCTAGGTATTAAGCCTAGTACCCAATAGTTATTTTTCCCGATCTTCCCCGTCCTCTTACCTTCCACCCATCCTATAGACCCCAGTGTGTGTTGTTCCCCTCTTTGTGTCCATGTATTCTCATCATTTAGCTCCCACTTATAAGTGATAACATGCAGCATCTGGTTTTCTGTTCCTGCATTAGTTTGCTAAGGATAGTGTCCTCCAGCTCCATCCACGTCCCTGAAAAGGACATGATCTTCTTTTTTATAGCTGCATAGTATTCCATGGTGGTTATGTACCACATGTTCTTTATCCAGTCTATACATTTTTTCTCTGCCTAAGAATCACTGAAAGAAAGGCAAAAGGCGTTACACATTGGTATCTGTAAAAAACTCTTAAGTATGCTAGCGAGTTGAATGAATGTGGAAAGTAGGTCTTGGAGGGCATAACTTGGTATAATCCAAATATTTCCTATAATACAGACACCAATTGCCTCAGACCATTCAGGAACTTAAGACAAGTCAATCTTTGATGACGAGCTTCCTTCTATCGGGTGCAAGCTCTAGAGACACAGCAGGGCACCACAAAGGTAGGATCTGAGTGGCCATAATCCCCAAATGGTAACTTTTTATTTTCCCTCTATCATGCCCTGGTATTTCAATTTTGTTTCCTATCCTACAGAATCCCAAAGGATGACCTGAATATCCCATCAAGCACAATCGCTTTGAAATACGCAGTGGAGTGAGAAACCTTACTATGTACGACAATTCTTGTTATTCATAATAGTTATGTTCACTAAAGTCACTACCAACACTGCATTAGTGACTATTTAACCATTGTTTTTAAGGAAAATATCAGGTTAGGTTCCTGCAAGCCTCTGGACACAAACATTTTCATTAACTGATCAGTATACAACTTTTTTTTCTTTTTTTAATTGAGATGGAGTCCCACTCTGTCACCCAGGCTGGAGTGCAGTGGTGGGATCTTGACTTATTGCAACTTCCACCTCCCAGGTTCAAGTGATTCTTGTGCTTCAGCCTCCCAAGTAGCTGGGATTATAGGCATGCACCACCATGCCCAGCTAATTTTTGTATTTTTAGTAGAGACGGGGTTTCACCATGTTGGTCAGGCTGGTCTCAAACTCCTGACCTCACGTGATCTGACTGCCTCTGTCTGCCAAAGTGCTGGGATTACACACATGAGCCACCACTCCCAGCCAGTTTACAACTTTTTAAATGTATATTTCTGTTTAAAGATACGTTACCTTATTTGAGATATACTTTCTATTCTTCAACACAGAATCCATCACCAACTGTGCCGTCACTCATGTCTTAATGAATTGTTTTCTTTGTAGGGCAAGTCACAGCCTTCTCGAACTTAGGAACAATAAATATCACTTCAGGGCTATATTTGGGGACCATTTTAAAAATCAAAGTCACCAACAAAAAGCACAAAAACATGAAAAACCTGGCACAAAACAGTTCATGAAAAGAACACGTTTATTATGTGAGAGTCGAAACAAGAACGCAGAGTCACCTCATTTCACCTCAACCGCAAACATGTGTCCTGATTTTTTGCTACTCTACAAGTATCTGTGAGTGACCCCCAGCCCACCACGAGTATTGGTTTGGGGGTTACTAGTAAATTTTAGTGAATTTTCAAATCCAGATTCTGTGAATAATGATATTTGACTATATTTTATCAAAGACCAGCCCACGCTTATTTATTCTTTTAAAAATTTTCCCTTAGAGACCAGGTCTTGCTCTATTGCCCAGGCTGGAGTACAATGGTACAATCATAGCTCACTACAGCTTCCAACTCCTGGGCTCAAGTGATCCTCCTGCCTTAGCCTCCTGAGTAGCTGTGACTACAGATGCATGTCACTATGCCCAGCGAATGTTTTAATTTTTTTTAAACAGGGTCTCACAACATTGCCCAGGCTGGTCTTGAACTCTTGGCCTCAAGTGATCCTCCTGCCTCAGCTTCCCAAAGTGTTGGGATTACAAGCACGAGCCACTGCTCCCAGCTCCTTCCTATCTTAACCTTACAACATACAAGCTGTAGCACATCTTCCTGTGGTTACATGGAGTTAAGAACTGTCACCAAGGGTAAGAACACTGGATGCGATGGACAACATCTGATTCTGATTTGTTTGCAAAATCACAAGTCCATCTTGAAGATGCAATTTTAACAATAGCCATAAAATGAAGAAGTTGGGGTTGAGCTGCATGCAGTCATGAACAGACATTTGTAGTATCTGGTTGAAATTGCCAACTGCAGAATTCATAAGGCGATAGCACCTGCATAGATCAGAGACAGGGACAAAACAGAACAGTGATTTATCTGGGAATGAGAGAGTCACCTCCAGGGATCTTCCAGGAATATTTCAGAACAAGTATGCTTTCTTTCGTTGTATTCTTCTCTGCAAGTCTCTCATGACCTCCTTCCCTTCTCTACATCACTCCTTGGGGATCGCTGACTCAGGAGGCAGGCAGGCTCTGTTTCCCCTGTGTTTGCATTGTGAACCTAGTCCTCTTAATTATAAATAATGAATACCCATTCTCGTTTTGACTTAACGTCCCTGGTAACACAATCTCTCTGTTTGCTCTCTAGAGGTAACTCTGCTGAAGAAGATACCGATGACATCTAGCACGTCCTGGCCTTGCCTTCCTTATTCAAATCGACTGCATATATTACTAAGAAATCCTTTGTTGAATGAATAATGCTGAAGTCATGAGGCCTGCATGTGTGTGAGAGAGAGGAAATAGGAACACTTATCACTTTAGTGGAATTATGCCACTTTCACACTCTCCTGTTTAACGTGTTATTAACCATTCTCCCTAGACCAACCATCGCTGTCTCCTCTCTCCCTTTTGCTCCCTCCTCATCTTTCCTCCATCCCTCTCACTCCCCAAAGCTTAAGAATATGAGAGCTACAAGGCCAGGAAATTTTTTTATTGCCACCTTTTTGCCTCGGTGAATACTTTAAGTCTTCTAGTTTTACCAACATTATATCCAGAATGCTTCTACTCAAGTGCTTCTTTAACTGTCAGCCACCTTACGTTATTATGACATTTTGTATAATAGCATGGTCAATATTTTCTGTATTTTAAAAAGAAAAAGCAACAGAATTGCGTAACTTTGGAACCATTTAGGCCACTGCTTAATTCGATATAAATATACAGTGTGCTAATCTGCACAAGGCATTCTTCTGCACATAGTACATTTGTTGATACATTTTATTCTCACCGCAATCCAGGCAATGTACTTAAGCTTAATATGAATAAAAAATAAGGCAAGTAAACATTAACCTGACCTGATTCGTGAGAATCCTAACACTGGGAAAATTTAAACAAAGATCTTTGTATTAGTTTATTTTCACACTGCTATAAAAAATTGCACGAGACTGGATAATTTATAAAGAAAAAGGGTTTAATTGACTCACAGTTCCACATGGCTGGGGAGGCCTTAAGAAACTTACAATCATGGCGGAAGGGAAAGGGGAAGCAAAAACCTTTTTTGCATAGGGGCAGGAAAGAGAGAGCTAGCAAGA
Organism: Pongo pygmaeus; assembly: GCF_028885625.2. Lineage (NCBI taxonomy): Eukaryota > Metazoa > Chordata > Mammalia > Primates > Hominidae > Pongo > Pongo pygmaeus. The sequence continues at coordinate 5,565,910 of NC_072396.2, read as the reverse complement.
GCAGGGAAAACTGCCTTAAAAAACCATCGGATCTTGTGAGGACTGTCTCACTATCGCGAGAACAGCATGGGGGAAACGGCTCCAATGACCCAATCACTTCCCACTGGGTCCCTCCTTAGACATGTGGGGATTATGGGGATTACAATTCAAGATGAGGTTTGGGTGGGGACACAGCCAAACCATATCAATCCTAATTTCCCACATCTAAGGACTGTGAGAGCTGCTCCAAGAATACAGTGATTCTCGTTTATATGTTTTATAACCCTGTGCTACCCAGAGAGACACACCTTTCTCTATAGTGCATAAACATTTTTCTTACTTACTAAATCTAACATCTATTTCTCTTATAGTCACCAAATGAAAGTCTTCAATGTGTCAATCACTGGGCTCTGTCTTTAAATCTGCTCCAGTTTGCTTTACTGAAATTCTTTCACCAAGCAGCAGGTGAAAACAACTTGTGTTTTTCTCATCCTGAATCTGATATAAACATCTTATGCAAATATATTCTGGATCTTCATGCCTTCATATTCTCTGGGGAAATGTAAGTCCTAGGTAAAATTTCACTTTCAATTATCCACACCTGGGAGAATTTTGGTTTAGAAGAAGGGCTATGGAGAAGAGATTCTAAAGAAGATTATTGGATCTAAAGGACAGTGATTTAGTTGGCCAGTCTCTCTGATAGCCAATCAATTGTCAGGACCTGTGTTGGTGGTTGGTGGCAATCCCTAGAAATAAAGATGTCTGACAACTAAAATTTTAAAACAGATAGCTGGCCATGGCGGTATGCACCTATAGTCCCAGCTACTCAGGAGGCTGAGACAGGAGGATTGCTTGAGCCCAAGAATTCAAGGAGGCAGAGAGCTACGATTGTGTCACTGCACTCCAGCCTGGGTGACAGAGTGAGACCTTGTCTAAAAAAAAAAAAAAAAGTCTAGACAAAAAAGGAGAAAAAACAAGAGAAAAAAGTCATAGATAGTTAAAAAAAAATTGACGATGAGCACAAATAATAGAATGTAAGTATAAGAAAAATTCCAGCAGAAGTAAGGACGTGATATGCGTGAAATTTGGACAGTAGAATGTCAAATATAAATTTTATTTGTATTTTATTTATTTTCTCCTCATGTGTATTGTTTTTGCTATTTCTTATGTGAAGTAACAATTAGTATGGTTAGTAATAATTGTCTATATCTATCCTTTATCAAATATTTAGATACCTGGCAATTTTAAGCTTGAAATAATTACAAAATAATTTAGGCTTCTTTTATGACTGAGGAAAAGTTTTATATTTGGATAATAATTTACATTCTTTTTACCACTGAGAAGAAAAATTGAATTAATGGCTTCATTGGGTTTTTATTAAGGCTCTAACTATGTAAAATGTGTTTGTTATTTGGTATTCCTGTGACTATCTTCAGTGTTATAAGTAACAAAGTCTTTCCTTATACATTTAACCTAACGGGCAATTTTCTTTTTTGGGGACAGACTCTCGCTCTGTCGCCCAGGTTGGAGTGCAGTGGCATGATCTCAGCTCACTGCAACCTCTGCCTCCTGGGTTCACGCCATTCTCCTGCCTCAGCCTCCCTAGTAGCTGGGACTACAGGCGCCCGCCACCACGCCTGGCTAATTTTTTGTATTTTTAGTAGAGATAGTGTTTCACCGTGTTAGCCAGGATGGTCTCGATCTCCTGACCTCGTGATCTGCCCACCTTGGCCTCCCAAAGTGCTGGGTTTACAGGCTGAGCCACTGCGCCCGGCAGAGGCAACTTTAAATGCATGAATAGTTTAGTTCATGAGAGGGAAAAAAATATGTGATTTATAGTAAAGATACAATAGGTACATTCTTTTAAAAATTAGTATAGTTTTACGTAGTCCTGAACACTTTGTTTAAATGTCAAAGGATTATAAGAAATAAACTACCAGGATATATTTTTAGGAATTCAAAGTAAGAATTAATAAGATGATAGGAATGTAATGGTGATATACTTTGTTCAACCCTCTTGAAAATGAAAAAGCAAACATGACAAGCCAGAATCTTACAGGCCATTTCTTAGGAAAAATTCGAGTCCTAATTCATAGTAGAAATTGGAAAGGAATTCTGCCATCCAGAACCCTTTCATGGTCTGAGCTGTGTGCTAATAAGAGGAGATGATAAAATAACAGTCTGTGTTGTACAGGCTTCTAACTATTCTTCTTACCACTTGGGTATGTCGACAGTATTCATTATCCCTGAGGAAAAAAAAAAAACAAACTAATTCAAGTTACCAAACGCAACTTTAAAGATGTAAGTATGGGTTTTACCAAGCAATGTGCCATCTTCCACTGACAGGTTGTTGAATGTGTATTATTTTCTTTGACTCTGACAATAACTCTTAGTTGGTGTCATTATCACACAGATTGGAGGAAAATGGCATTAAAAGCAGAAGGGACTTACTCAAGTTGACTCCTCTCCCACAGTTGAAGCTGAATTCTAAGTAAAAATCAGAACTAAAAATAATTGGCCCCATGCCGAAGCACTGGAGCAGGGAAGAAGCAAGAATTGTGCAAAATAATTGCCTTCTAAACAAAATGCTTTATGAATTGCAAAATGCCAATCCCTCCATATATTTCAAGAAAGACCCTGTCTTTAGGTTTTGTAGGTTTTTCTGTTGTTTACATTTTTTACTCTCTCTCATTCTCTCTCTTTGTGTCTCTGTCTCTGTCTCTCTCTGTACGTCTCTGTCTCTCTCTCTGTATGTCTCTTTCTCTCTCTGTATGTCTCTGTCTCTGTCTCTCTCTCTCTCACACACACACACACTTCTCTGGAATTTCATGCCCTTCCTTATTCTTGTTTCACCCTCTTTCTCTCTTGTTTTCACCCCTTTCTTTCTAGTTCCAATGACTTCTCACTCCTGAAAGTCTTTGCCCTCTGTTAAATTATCTTTTCTTTTTTTTTTAATACCCCCCCTCCCATGAGCATACTCGACTCTTGACAATATCAAAATATTTCTTTCAATTCTGTGGCATCCTGCTTGGCTTGCCCATTAACTATGTCTCTAAAGCTCCTTAGAAATGCAATGTTGATTTCTTCCCCCATGTTTACTCCTTATAGCATAAATATCTGGATTAGCGAGGCTGCTTTATCTTACAAATAACCTTGGAATTGCCATATGTCTTTATCCTATGGCTCAATTCATCTCTGTACTACTAGATGCTCTTAGCCACTGTTCATTCCTTTAGAGTAAATGATTCACCCTCACTGTGTCCCCTGGCCAATTATCTACTCCTTTGTCTCTGTGTTAAGTGGCAAAATTTCTCCAGGTCCTGTACTAATTATTTTTTGCATTCTTTATCACTTATTTGTAATGGGATATATTCTGTGCATGACAACACAGAACTATCACATATTTCCTGAAGCAGGTTTTTTCTGTTCTCTTTCTCTTTTTCTCTCCATCACTAGCTTCTTTGAAGAAGCTAGCTGCCATAATTTCCAAGCCTAGGAGTTTCTACCAAGGGCATCTACTTTCCAGGAGTTACTTCCACCATCTAGGCTGGGCGTGGTGGCACATGCCTGTAATCCCAGCACTTTGGGAGGCTGAGGCGAGCGGATCACTTGAGGTCAGGAGTTCGAGACCAGCTTGGCCAACATGGCGAAACCCCGTCTCTATAAAAATACAAAAATTAGCTGGGTGTAGTGGCTCATGCCAGTAGTAGGATTGTGGAAGACCACCTATTATGGACTGAACTGTGCTTCTCTCCTGCCCTCAAATTCATATGTTAAAACTAATCCTCAATGTGACTATACTCGGAGATAAAGCCTCTAAGGAGGTAATTCAGTTTCCATGAGGTCATGAAGTCATAGCCCTAACCCAATAGGACTAGTTTCCTTATTAGAGAATAGAAAAAGACACCAGGAAGGCATGCACATAGAGAAAAGACTATGTGAGGTCCAAGAGCATTAGCTCATGCCTGTAATTCTGGCACTTTGGGAGGCTGAGACAGGTGGATCTCTTGAGTCCAGGAGTTCATGACAAGCCTGGGCAACATGATGAAACTCCTGCTCTACAAAAAATGTAAAAGAAAAAGTTTAGCTGAATGTGGTGGCACATGCCTGTAGTCCCCACCACTTGGGAAGCTGAGGTGAGAGTATCACTTGAGCCTGGGAGGTGGAGGCTGCAGTGAACCATGATCATGGCACTGCACTACAACTTGGGTGACAGAGAAAGACCCTGTCTCAAAAAAAAAAAAAAAAAATGACCACATGAGGACACAGGGAGAAAGGGAGAAGATGGCCATCTACAAACCAGGAAGAGAGACCCCTTATCAAAAACCAACCCTATGAACACTATGATCTTGGACTTTCATGTTCTAGAACTGTGAGAAAACAACTGTTTGTTTTTAAGCCATCCAGTTTCTGGGATTCTGTTATGACATCCTGAGTTGACTAAGACATGTGGCATAAAGTGTCTCAGAGTTTCACACTTGTCACCATATGTAATTCAACAAAAACAACTCCATTTCAGACAATTTTCACTTAGCATCTCTTTATCATTGGGTCCTGTACCGGTGGTATGTCATGTCCCTGTAATCTGAAAGGAGCTCTCTTGAAAGATGAAATGGTATTTAACGAGAGACTGTGACCATTCATTGTCCTAAAATAGGTTCCTGGTCAGTGCAAACCAGATCCACTACTAGTGTCAGCAGCAGAATATTTTTCTAATGGATATGTTCCAATCTTCCTTCTGGAGGAGTTGAAAGTGGGTCAACTGTTGGGAAAAAAATTGGATATTTGCCTCTGATATGGTTAGGCTTTGTGTCCCCACCCAAATCTCATCTTTAATTGTAATTCCCATAACCCCCATAATCCCCACGTGTCAAGGGGAAGATCAGGTGGAGGTAGCTGAATCATGAGGGGCAGTTTCCTACATGCTGTTCTTGTGATAGTGAGTGAGTTATCACTAGATCTGATGGTTTTATAGGTAGCTTCTTCCCCATTCATTTAGCACTTCGCCTTCCTGCTGCCTTGTGAAGAAGGTGCCTTGCTTCCCCTTCCCCTTTCCCTTACACCATGACTGTAAGTTTCCTGAGGCCTCCCCAGCCATGCTGAACTATGAGTTGATTAAACTTTGTTCCTTTATAAATTACCTAGTCTCAGGTACATCCTTATAGCAGTGTGAGAACGGACTAATACAGCTTCTTTTTATAGCATTCGTCCGTGGACATGGAGATTGCCACACCATTTGTTGTTAACTATAAGGATATTGTGTGCTAGAAATCACCTTGGAATATCAGTGATATACTTCTTGTTGGGTAGTGATAAGCAAAAAAAAATACTCTTCTGTTATTGTCTTGATGAGATTAGTTTTGAGAGCACTTTAAGTTGAATTAGAAATTTGACCTTTACGTGGAGTGGGAGATTACGATACATTAGAGGTATTTCAAGGACAGTAATATTTATTCAATTGTCTAGTTTCCCTGAGTAACGGGAAATATGACATAAGATATTCATAATCTAAATAATGTATTATACCTTCCTCCCTCTGTGTTAAATACATAAGAATATGAGTTGAACAAAATATACTATGGGCATATAAACCCAACAAAATATCATAGTTGTCATGACATCCATCCAAGGAGCCATTACTCAGATTTCACTGACCATTTTCAGAATGACAAGATAAGTTATTTTCCACATATTATTAGGGGACGCATAACTCCAATGTTTCCAGTTTGATTTGTCAAAAGTACAAAACAGAGTCTCATTATCATCAATGGGTTTCCTATGTTGCCTATGCCTTGCCATTCTGGGGGTTTTATTCTCTTGAGGCATCAACTTGTATTGTCCATATGATATTCACTCCAGAATGCTTGAGCACCAGAACTAAGACAATGCTCCAAATAACAAGTGTTCTGTTAAGGGTGGCACCAGCAAAGCCAAATGCTGTTCACCCAGATGGTCTAATGTAGAGCACAATACAGCAGTCAAGTTCATGAAAACAAGAAGAGTAGATTTTGAACTGAGCATCCAAAAATCTGAAAGTCCCAAAAGCTATTTTAGCTAACAGCTAACTAGCTAGATAGCTAGATAGATAATAGAGTGACAGATCATTCTATTTATCAATTATCTTAGATAGATAGTAGATAAATCTATTTATCAATTATCTTTTAGATAGATAGTAGATAAATCTATTTATCAATTATCTTAGATAGATAGTAGATAAATCTATTTATCAATTACCTTAGATAATGATAAATCTATCAATTACCTTAGATAATGATAAATCTATTTCTCAATTACCTTAGATAATGATAAATCTATTTCTCAATTACCTTAGATAATGATAAATCTATTTATCATTTAAGGTATATTATTCTATTTATATATTATCTATCCATTATTCTATTTATCTATTAATTTATTTTTAATAGATAAATAGAATGATAGCTCTATTTACATCTATATTGAGATAGAGAGATAAACGCACAGATAGATAAAAAATAGATGACAGACAGTATAGATAGATGATAGGTAACATCTATCTATATCAAGGTAGATAGGTAGATAAAGCAATCTTACATCTATATCCAGATAAATAGATAGAATGATAGATGGTGGATATCTAGATCTTGATAGATAGATAGACATCTTTAGATCTACAAATATAGATGTAGACTTTTTATGGATAGATATAGCCATAAATATACAGATATAGATTTACAGATGTATATATATATATATATATATATGCACAGATATAGATAGATATAGAGAGAGGGAGATAGAAAGGTATGTGTACAAATGTGTATGTGTGTATTTCAAGTGACTATTTTATTACTTTGTGGTATGATTGTATCTGCCTTATTCAACAATTCTTTTGTTTGTTTGTTTGTTTTTATTTTTGCATTTGTTTTTGTTTTTGAGATGGAGTTTCGTTCTGTTGCCCAGGCTGGAGTGCAGTGGTGTGATCTCGGCTCACTGCAACCTCTGCATCCCAGGTTCAAGCTATTCTCCTGCCTCAGCCTGCCGAGTAGCTGAGATTACAGGTGCCCGCCACTACGCCCGGCTAATGTTTTCTATTTTTAGTAGAGACGGGGGTTTCACCATGTTGGCCAGACTGGTCTCGAACTCCTGACCTTGTGATTCGCCTGCCTCAGCCTCCCAAAGTGCTGGGATTACAGGCGTGAGCCACCGCGCCCAACAATTCTTAGTGGCAAATACATCATAGCTTAATTTGATCCTTTATCCAGCGTAGATGGATTGCAAGAAAGTTCTCTCTCAAGAACACTTGCCCCATTAGGTGAATGTATATTAATTATTTATCATCAGTGGAGAAATTGTGGGTCACTTTTTGTTTTGTATTTTGTGGCAACATTTCTCAGCATATTTTATGATCTATCCATGGTTTAGCCTGATGTGTGGAATTAGGACTATAGCAGGTCATTACTGATTATGAGGTAGAGATACACATAAATTAGTAAATGCAATACATAGTAATAACTATTATGATCATGTTGAGGCAGACATGAAGCTCACTGAAGGTGTAAAATTTTAAAAAAGTGATAGGCCAGGTGCAGTGGCTCACACCTATAATCTCAGCAGTTTGGGAGGCTGAGGCAGGAAGGTTTCTTGAGCTCAGGAGTTTGAGACCAGACTGGGCTACATGGTTTCTACTCTGTTTCTACTAAACATTAAAAAATTTAGCCAGGCATGGTGGTGTGTACCTGTAGTCCCAGCTACTAGTGAGGCTGAGGCAGGAGGATTGCTTGAGCCCAGGAGACCGAGGTTGCAGTAAGCTATGATTGCGCCACTGCACTCCAGCCTGGGCAACAGAACAAGACCTGGTGAATGGGTCAGGAGATACTCAGAGTGGAAAAGCTGACGAGGGTAGAGTCGACTGAAATGTGCTATGTCCAATGAACGAATGAATGTACTAAGCAATATTAAGGATTTTTAGTACTGGTTAATATTCGTGTGGGATTGGTTTACATGTAAATGTAGTATTGACATACTACAGTTGATTGAGAAATTACTAATACTTGCTTATATGCATGTACCGTAGGCTGTTTAGTACTGTATGGTTCATATATGCACTATGTACAATCAAGCATTGATAGTACTATATATTATTCATGGTGAATAGCAACAATGCATGAAGTACATAAAAGTATTAATGTGTCAATATTAATGGTCAATACTTATATAGTACTTAAAATTCATGATGAATAGAATACAGAGAATAGTTTAATTAGAATCTCAGCTTTGGCCAGGTGTGGTGGCTCACGCCTGTAATCCCAGCACTTTGGGAGGCCGAGGCATGTGGATCACGAGGTCAGGAGATCGAGACCATCCTGGCTAACACGGTGAAACCCCGTCTCTACTGAAAGCACAAAAAATTAGCTGGGCCTGGTGGCGGGCGCCTGTAGTCCCAGCTACTTGGGAGGCTGAGACAGGAGAATAGCGTGAACCCGGGAGGCAGAGCTTGCAGTGAGCGGAGATCGCACCACTGCACTCCAACCTGGGCAAGGGAGCGAGACTCCATCTCAAAAAACAAAAAAAAAAGAATCTCAGCTTTGGGTGTGGATGGTGAAGCTGGAGTGCTTTTTCTCTGAGTTGCCCTGGGGAGAGGGTTCTTCATTTCGGGTTTACAAGACCAGTGTATTGGGTTGTACTACAAGGGCAGTTTCATTTAAGTAGTTTATCTTCAATTAGGGAAGTGAGTGGTATTAGGGCAAGAATAGTAGAGAAATATATTATGGATGCTATCTGTCCAGTGATAATGAATGTCAACTTGCTGTCCTCCAATTCATGTGAGGGCCAATAGGTCGACGACTAAGAATCAGAACATATATTGACTTAGTGGGCGGAATATTACGCTTTGTTGTTTGGATGTGTGAAGTGCAGGAATGACTGCCAGAATAAGAATAGATAATAGAAGGGCTAATACACCCCCTAGTTTATTGGAGATAGATAGTAAGATTCCATATGCAAATAAAAAGTATTATTCTGGTTTAACTTGGGGTGGGGTGTTTAGGGGGTTGGCTAAGGTGTAATTATCTGGGTCACTCAAGAAATCAGGTGAAAATAGTACTAGCATTGTTAAAAGAAGGAAGAGGAAGATTAAACCTAGGATATCTTTGATTGTATAGTAAGGGTGGAAGGTAATTTTATCGGAGTGTAATGAAATTCCTGAGGGGTTATTAGACCCTGCTTCATGGAGGAATAGTAGGTGAAGGGTTGCTAGGGCTACAATGATAAAAGGTGAGATGAAATGAAAGGTGAAGAATTGTGTGAGAGTGGCTTTGCCAACTGAAAATCCGCATCAGATTCATTGGACAAGGTCAGCCCCGATCTTGTCCATGGGATGGCTGATAGTAGATTTGTAATCACTGTAGCGCCTCAGAATGATATTTGGCCTCACGGAAGTACACAGCCTATGAATGTTTCAGTTTTCTAAGTATATGAATGAGCCATAATATAAGCCTCGGCTAAAGTGTAGGAAGAGGCAGACGAAGAATGTTGAAGCGTCATTAGTGTGGAGATAGCGGATAATTCAGCCATGGTTCACATGTCGGTTAATATGGGCGATTGAAGAGAAGGCAGTTGTGGTGTCTGGTGTGTAGTGTATGGCCAGGAATAGCCCTGTGATGATTTGAAGGAATAAGCAGGTGCCAAGAAGTGAGCCGAAGTTTCATCATATAGAGATATTAGATAGAGTGGAGAGATGGATGAGTGAGTAATTAATAATTTTTATTAGTGGATTTGTTTTCCTGATTATAGTCATTAGTGTTCTTGTGGCTGAAGTACAACGATAGTTTTTCGATCATTAGTCATGGTTATAACCCATGTGGGAATAATGACATATGCTTTATTCTTGTTAAGTAGTCTTTTGGTTATGAGATTTGTAGGTTTTTCTTCTAAACCTTCTCCTATTTGTGGGTGGTTAGGGTTAATTATTAGTGGTCCTGTAGGATGCGTTATTGTATTAAATTATGGTGGGGCTTTTATAGGCTTAATAGTCTTTTTGATTTATTTGGGAGAGATGATGGTTGTTTTTGGTCATACTATGGCGACTGCTATTGAGGAAGTACCCAGAGGCGTGAGGATCAGGTATTGAGGTCTTAGGGAGTTTCTTATTGGGTTTAGTAATAGAGTTGATGTTAATTTGGTGAACAGCTGAGTATGACGGGTTGCTGGTCATAGTTAATTTTAATAACATGGGAAGTTGAGTGATTTTTGAGGGTGAGGGGTCAGGGTTGATTCGTGAGGATTCTATAGGTGCGAGTGCTTTATATGATTATGGATGTTGACTAGTGGTAGTTGCTGGTTGAACATTATTTGTTGGTGTTTATGTTATGATTGAAATTACTCGGGGTAATAGATTATATAATTAAAAGTAGAGTTAAAAAGGATGGAATGAAGAAAGAGAGGAAGTAAATTTAATTAGGCCTTTTTGAGTAGTTATAGTAGTGGAGGCTGTGACTCCATTAAGTGGTTTTAAACAATAGAGAATAAATTCTTTTGGGGTACTGAAGACAAGAAGAAGTCTTCTACAGGAAGCATTTGAAGGCACTGAGACACATCTATTGTGCTGTGTCCAGACACATTTTTGCAGCATTTATAATGTATCTGAAAGCAGAAAGATCTCAATGCTGGAGTGTTCTATATAAAAACGTCTAAAAATTACCATTTCCACAACCAGCATCCAAATGGTATTTTGGGGCTTTTATTTGTTTGTTTGCTTTCTTTCTGTTTTCTTTTGAAAGTGAGCAGCTTAAAAGATACTAGTGGTGAGGCGAAGCTTGGTGGCTCAAATCTGTAATCCCAGCGCTTTGAGAGGGAAAGGCAGGAGGAACGCTTGAGGCCAGGAACCTGAAACCAGCCTGGGCAACATAGTGATACTCTGTTTCTACAAAACACTTTAAAAATTAACCAGGTGTGGTGGTGAGCACCTGTGGTCCCAACTACTCAGGAGGCTGAGGCACAAGGATGGCTTGGGCCAGGAAGTTCGAGGCTACAGTGAGCTGAGATTATACGACTGCACTCCAGCCTGGACAAGAGAGCAAAGCCCTGTCTCAAAAACAAACAAACAAACAAACAAACAACAAACCATACTAGGTGAGTAACACCACAAGAATCAGATCAGGATCAATGATAGAAATTGAAAAGGTTGTCCACAAAAACCACTATGGAGGCAATAGTGCAATGCAGAGATAATGAATGTCTACAGTCAGAGTGAGTGAGTATGGAGTCATGACTGCTTATGAGAGTATTTTGAAATGGGTAGACAAGAAAGGGAGCATCAGCCATCCATCATTACTGGAATCCCACCAAGGAAATTCTGCAGCCCAAATCACAGCTGCCTTAAGACTCACAGATAGGCAAGGAAAGTGAAGTGGCTGCATCCTCTGAAAGGCAGAGACATAACTCCGACGCAGCCATGTGTGGTCCATGCTCTCATTCGTATCACAGAATCAAGACTTGACCTTAATTTTGTTTTTCCATTAAGAAAGATTTTATGTTTTTTACTTTGCTTTCTAGTAGTTCACTCAATCAGGAATTCAGCACAATGTGGACCACCGACTAGATGGGCATTAGAGCAGTTGTCCTCAAGTGGGGCCTATTGTGCCCCCTGCCCCCTACCAGGGGACATTTGACAATGTCTGGAAACATTTTTTGTTGTCAATAAAAAAGATGGGGTAGGTCCTACTAGCATCTTGTTGGTTGAGGCCACAGATGCTTCTAAACATCTTACATTGCCCAGCACAGCCCCCACCACAAAGGCATATCCGCTTCAATAAAAAAGAGGGAAACCATGTCCTTTGCAGCAAGAAGGATGCAGCTGGAAGCCATTATTCTAAGTGAATTAATGTGAAAATGGAAAATCAAATACCACGTGTTCTCACTAATAAGTGAGAGCTGAACATTGAGCACATATGAACACAAAGATGGGAACAATAGACACTAGGGATTCCAAAAGTGGGGAGAGAAGGAGGGGAGCATCATTTGAAACAAAACAAAACAAAACAAAACAAACAAACAAAAACAAAAAAACCTACCTATTTGGTGCTATGTTCACTTTTTGGGTGACAGGATCAATAGAAGCCCAAACCTCAGCATCGTGCAATAAACCCTTGCCACAAACCTGCACATGTAATCCCTGAATCTAAAATTTAAAAATTCAATATTGGTTTCAAATTCCGATGATGATGAGGCAGAGAAACCCTGTTCTAGAAGTTTAACAGCTTTTCCGGTTGATGCCAAATCACCGATTGTATGGGTGGACTTATGGCATCCAAATGATTTGGAATCTGAGACACATTAAACTGACCTTAGAACCCTGCAGCAGAAGTGTGAGTGAGTCATGTGACCTTTGCAGGTTCTAACTTTGTGCATCTGTTGCTTAGGGTCTCATAGAAGAATGGGTTTCTGAACTAGGAATGACTCCATTTCTTAGGGGACACCCACTTTTCCTGCTCATTGCTCCGTGCTTTTCAGCAGAGTGGGTACATACCATTAAAAAAAATAAAACAAAACCTACACCCACACTTATTTTAGAGACAAAGATCTTAAGGCAAATAACAAGACCCACCTAAGGCAAATGAGAGTCTGCCTCAGTCCAAGTTCTTTGTGTTTCTTTCTTAGCAACAGATAGAACAGATAATCCACTGGTCCCTAATAGCTTCCCAAGACCCTGGGAGTCAGTATCTAATTTCCGGTTATGCTCCAAGATCAAAAGGGAATGGGAGCTGGGCATGGTGGTGCATGCCTGTAGTCCCAGCTACTTGGGAGGCGGAGGCAGGAGAATCATCTGAGCCCCAGGAGTTTGAGGGTGCAGTGAGCTGAGATCGCACCATTGCACCCCAGCCTGGGCAACTGGAGACAATGTTTGAACAACCTGAATATGTTCAACTATCTTGTTGACCCCTGCCTCTGTTTGTTTATTTTTTTAATTTGACTCCAAGTCTGATTTTCTAAAATTTGTTTAAAGATGAATGTGTCAACATATATATGTTTTACATACATGTATATAATGTACTTTATATGCTTATACATAGCTCATATGCTTGGTAGAGAGAAAATGCTATGTAAACTCTTTAGAGACCAAGGGCAAACTTCTTGGTCTCTAAAGAGTTTCTGAAGCTTCACTGAAAGTCAACCGATAAAATGCAGATTAATCAGAGAAAAGGCATGCAAATTTATTTAATGTGTATACACAGGAGCCTCTAGAATAAATACCCCAAGATACATAGGAAAATGTCCATTTTTAGAAATAAGATCGGATAAAAAGGGCCTGATCTAAAGCTAATGAACGGAGTGGGAAAACCCAGCCAGACCTGTCTGTCTAGATTCTTTTTGTCCTCTCTGAGCATCCTTTCTTCCTTCTGGGTGTGGGGCAGGACCCTCTCTGGAATGGGGGGTCTTACGACATACAGTCAAACAAGGTAGGTCTGGGAATTCCTTCATGGCCAGTTTCTACATAGAAAGTTAGGGTCATGTTTCTAGGTTTTATGGCTGGCTTTGGGGAAATGGGGTTCGGATTTCTAGGACCCACCTTGAGGAAGAGGGATTCCAGTTTTTATGGCGCCTCGAGGGAAAATGCAAGCAAGAGATAGGAGGGCAGAAGAAGATCAGAGAGACCTGCTTCTGTGGCCTGTATTTTGGGTCTTGTTTTCTAACCTCCAACAAGAATATACTTGCTATTGCATTTATCTATTACAAGAACTAGCAGAGCATTCATAAAAGGAGCAAATTTATTTCTGGAAAGCATGGAAGTAGATTTTCTTACGCTTTAAGCTTACTATTTATGCTTCCAAGTTCATTGAAATAACAAAGCCTCTCTATCAATCATTGTTTACTCATGCCTTGACAAATATTAAGTATCAGGAAAGAACTCGAATCTAGATGAAGGATATTGGAATGGTGTCTCTAAGAGCAAAGGACCTTCATTTTTAACAACAACAACAGGCCAAACAAAACAAAATTAGCAGGTTCTAATAACCAACTTCTTAGACTAATTTGCTCAGAAATTTCACTTCTTGTATCTTTCATTCATAACAGTCCAGGGAAGTGTTCAGATACCTCCCCCAGTTTGAAGATGTCATAAATGAATCTTGGAAATTTGCTAATTACTCTGAGGCTAAAATCTCAGGAGTAAACGAGATGTAAAATTCCCTTTCTTCCTCTGAAGTAACCTCTTTGGAGTCACTAAGATAACACCATGTCCATATGCTCAAATGCTTTGTTTGAGGTTACTGAGATAGACCATCGACTTCTGTGGCTGTTTCTCTTTCCTTAACATCTATATGAGAATCTGTAATCTGTAATACACTGTTTATTGACTCAACTTTTCATCCGAACCACTGTAGAAAGAAACATCATTGCCTCCTCCCCTAATTTTTGAAAGTTAAAAGGAGGAAATCATTTCCCCCTGTCTCTATAGATGCTGTTGGGTAGATAGCAGTTGGAAAGAAGAAAGAAACAGAACTTTTAAGACATATTTTTATACGTTCGTGTTTCCTTATTTATTTCTTGCCCAATATATTATAAGACAAAGGATGTTTACTTCTTTCCTTAGTATGAAACAAAAATGGCTGTATGATGAAAAATTTCCAAATTACATGAGTGCAAAAATGGACACTTTCGACATAAAAGATCCTTCTTTTTATTTTATGTTATTATTTTGGTGGGGGAGGATAGGGTCTCACTCTGTCACCCAGGCTAGAGTGCAGTGGCACAATCATAGTTCATTGCAGCCTCCATCATGACTGGCTAATATTTGTATTTTTCATAGAGATAGGATCTTTTCTTGTAACCATGCTTGTTGTTTTAACTTTTTGTCTATGGCTGCTTTCATGCTACACTGGAAGAGTTTGTGGCCTGTTGGCCAATAAAGCCCCAAATATTGATTATAGGAAAACAACAGCAACAGTAACAACAAAATAAAACCTGTGGTAGTATGCAACTCAGTACCTCTTCTATAAATTTTATTGAGAAGTATAGAACATGTTGAGGTTTGAAGTTACTGTATCTATTGCAAAGACAAAGAAGAAAATGCCTCTTTGCTCTCTGAAGGTTCACTGATAATCACTGACAAAAGGCAGATTAATAGCAGAAAAGACACACAAATTTATTATGGTGCACGGAACTCTTATGAAATAGAATATCTCAAAGAAATGGCCAGATGGTTATTGCTTTCATACCATCTTGAGTTTACAGAAAGAATGGGGGCTTGGGTCCTGGCAACACAGCTTATAAGAGGAGAGAAGAGGAGGCCTGGCCAGCAAAGGTGGTCTTGTTATGCAGATGAAACCTCCCAGGTAGCAGCCCTTGGAGAGAATAAATGGTAAATGTCTCTTTCAGACCTTTAAAGATGTCAGTCTCTCAGTTCCTCTTTCTTAAATCCCAACAAGGGAGTCCATCAAAGAAAGCCGGCTGCCTCAGTGCATACTTTCTCCACAGATGCAAATCTCCTCCACAAAAAACAGCTTTTCTTCTATTCTTGTGTTTCCAGCACTTCTGACTAGTCATCTTGACATATATCAATGAAGTGTATTTTGGAGTAAACTTTTTTTATTTCCTTTACTACCTTGGAAGCCAGCAGGTTTAATTACATTCCACAAAAGACAGGCAACACTGTGATTACCATTTCATTCACAAAATCAATATTATGTCATAGCTTTCTGTGAAAGAAAAGAAACAAGTGAAAACGTAGGTAAACAGAAAAAACTGATCACTATGCTTTCTGAATGTTTATAATATTTTAAACGTTTTATTCATATTGAAATAACGTAGATGACAGATTTTGTAAAAACAGTATAGAGAGATTCTGTGAAACTGTAGCAGGACGAGAGGCAGACAAAACCTCTCAGACACCGAGTTGTAGAAGGAAGGGCTTTATTCAGCTGGGAGCATCAGCAAGCTACTGCCTTAAAATCCAAACTCTCCGAGTGCACAATTTCTGTCCCTTTTAAGGGCTCACAACACTGGTTTCACATGAAAGGGTCGTGATTGATTTGAGCAAGCTGGCGGTACATGACAGGGGCTGCATGCACCGGTGGTCAGAGAGAAACAGAACAGGGCAGGCAGTTTCACAATGTTCTTCTATACAATGTCTGGAATCTATGAATAACATCGGTTTCTAAGTTATGAGTTGATTTTTAACTACTAAGTTTAGGACCAGGCAGGCCCGGGCCTGGTTTCGGGCCTGGCGCCGGGCTGCCTGTCTTTGGTTTTACTTTTTTGTTGTTTCTTCTTAAAACAGGTACTGAGTATAAAACATTATAAAACAATATGAGAGAGTCTCTCTCTTGCTTCAAAACCATTACACACTTTTGACTAATAATGACAGTTTACATAACAGTAGGACATTGCAGAGAAAAGCGAACTCTTATACACTGTTCTTGAGGATGTAAGCTAGTACAGCCACTATGGAGAACAGTATGGAAGTTCCTCAAAAACTGCAAATGAACTACCCTATAATCCAGCAATCCCACTAGTGTGTATATACCCAAAGGAGAAAAAAAAATCAATATATAAAAGGGATAATTGCACCCCATGTTTATTGTAGCACTATCCACAATAATCAAGATACAAAATCAACCTAAGTGTCCATTGATGGTTGAATGGAAAAAGAATATGTGGTGTACATACACCATGGAATACTATTCAGCCATTAAAAAAGAAGAAAATTCCATCATTTGTAGCAGCGTGAATGAGCCTGGAGGACATTATGTTAAGTAAAATAAGCCAGGCACAAAAAGATAAATGCCAATTTTGCCACTTATATGTGGACACTAAAGAATATCTTACAGTAGTGGAGTGACATGATGGTTACTAGAGGAAGAGAAGACAGGGGAGATAGGGAGAGATTTGTTAAAGGATACAAAATTGTGTTGTCTTTAGATTCAAAGTAAAACAAAACAGAACCCTCAGAATATCTCTTAAGTAATTGTGTAAGTATTCTTAAATCCAGTCTATTTCAGCACCATTTTGGAAAATTTTTACTTATTATTATATCTTATCCAGGTAATCCAATATGATTGCATAGTAATTTTAATACTGCTGATAACAAGGCAGTATGTAATAAGTCAGTTTATCTAGTGAGTACTGAGCCCGAGGCAATTTCAACCAAACTAATTTTTAAGCTCATTTTTGATGATTGAAACACTATCTTTTCTAAAGCATTACTATACACTGCCAAATTTGTGAATAGATGCACCAATACATCTTTGGGAGAGTTTTATAGATACATGCCATTTTTAAAAAATGTATCCTTTTTTTTTTTTTTTTTTTTTACAGAGACGGAGTTTCCCTGTGTTGCCCAGGCTGGCCTCAAACTCCTGGACTCAAGCTATTCTCCCATCTCAGCCTCCCAAAGTGCTGGGATTACAGGCATGAGCCACCATGCATGGACTAATACATGACATTCTTAAAAACCTGAAGGATTCAGAGGTTGTAGTCCTCATATTCCCATTTATCTCATATTTCCTGCAGTGTAAAAGTCAGAGAAATCTACAGGATGGCCATGGACTAGGCAAATTCAAACAAGTACTAGCTGTAATTACAACTTTTGTACTAGATTTGATATTTTGTTTTTCTGAACACAGATGAACATAGGCTTAGTTACATGGTATGCAATCATTGCTTGGTGGAATGTATTATTTTCTATTTCTTATAGGATGAAGAATTAAAAAGAGTTTCCATCTGTTGGAAGATAAATCAGTTGACATTCAGTCTCTCTTCCCGAATGCATTGTCTTCTCTTCTGCCTTATGTTATAGCAAGGGCCTGGGCTCCCTGCATATGCTACCATCATATTAACATACTATGTCTATGGCATCATACTATTTAGACTAGAAGCTCAAGGAGTGACCATTGGCCAGGCATGGTGGCTCACACTCTAATCTCAGCACTTTGGGAGGCTAAGGCAAGAGGATCACTTGAGTCCAGGAGTTTGAGACCAGCCTAGGCTACACAGCAAAGTCTCACCTTGACAGAAAATTAAAAATAAAACACTAGTCGTGTGTAGTGGCATGCATATGCGGTCCCAAGCTACTCAGGAGGCTGAAGTGAGAGAATTGCTTGAGCCCAAGAGGTCAAGGTTGCAGTGAGCTATGATCCTCAACACTGCATTCCAGCAGGGGTGATGTAGCAAGACCCTGTATAAATAGATAAATAAAAGAATCAAAAAGAAAATTGTGTTGTTCATACAATGGAAAACTACGTAATCAGAAGATCTGACAAATTTATATGAGCAGACATGGAAAACTGCAAGTCACAATTTAGGTATAATACGATCCCAATCATTTTTTTAGATAGAAATGTATTGCATATTGATACACAGGAGGGAATGATATGCAGAATGTCAGGATGGACAGTGAAATGTTGACGATGACTCATTCGGAAGAGAGGAGTAGGACTGGGGAGGACAGGGAATAAATTCTGTAACACTGCAAACTTTTCCATGGGAATTTAATCATGCAACTAATAAGAGTGCAGACTAAAAATATAAATGTACTAACGAATTCCAGATTCAAGTTTTTAAAGTTCCAACAATGTTTTTAGCAACACCAGCAACGCTAAATCAAACACATACTCTCTCAATGTGACTATTATGAAAATAAGGCTTTCACTGAAATGTATAGAATTTTTGTCACTTTTTTCCCTTAAGTAATTTTATTTTATGTATTTATTTTATTTTTTCACTTTTATTTTAGGTTTGGGGGTACATGTGAAGGTTTTTTATATAGGTAAAGATGTGTCACAGGGATTTGGTATACAGATAATTTCAACACCTAGGTATGAAGCCCAGTACTCCATAGTGATCTTTCCTGCTCCTCTCCCTCCTCCCCCTTACCCCTTTGCAATTTTAATTTTAACCGTATAGTTAGAGCCATAAACTTAAATTATTTAACTTTTTTTTCTGAAAAGTGGAAAATGTCTACTTGTAGAGTTTTATATAGACAGATGAATAGTTAAGATTTTTTAGTAGTATGGTTAGGATAAAACTTATTTTAAGCAAAAGACAGATGAGCTTAGCTAAGCCATCTGATCTCAAAGGGCAGGATGAATCATGAAAGTAAGGAGTGTTTTTGTCAAAACCAAGTTGAAGTCCATTGTGGTAATGCACACATCTTCTACAAGGTCTGGGAATCAGAAGTAGTGGGTATGGAGAATAAAACACAGCACGCCATCACCAGAAAACTGCTGAAATGTAATGCATATAATCTGAACATGACTCATCTTCAGACCACATGGCATGGAGTCATAATTTCATTTTGAATTTAAGCAATTTTGCACAAAAAGAATGTGGACAGAGCTCAGTAACCCAACATCTTAGAAGTTAAGCAAAACATCTCCCTGTCTACAGATCCAGCTTTGCAAAAAGGTCTTATAAACCACCAGGTAACATTGTCTTCCAGCATACTTTATTATCTTTGGGTTTATTTAGTTTGGGACCCAGTAATTTATCTTAAAGGAAAGCGTTTTACTTAACTTGGCCAGTAAATTATCTTAAAGAACACTACTTACCCACAGGAAGAGACAACAATGGTTGTTTGATGAAAAATGTCTGTGTCAGATGAATATACCCAAAGCATTGCAATACACAAGAACCTTTGCTTTGAGAACATGCCACTGTTTGGAGATTATTTTCTCTGCTTGGATTCTGTACTTTGCAAAAGTTTTTAGCTCAATGAGTTACCGTTTATTTTGATTCTATGACTTGTCACTTGCTTTCTTTATTTCATATAGGGTCAACAAGGATTGAATGATCTGAATGCTTTCTCTCCATTTCTCTCTCTTTGCTTTTGAGTTTAGAAGATTTTTAGTGTACCTTTCTGTATTTTTGTCCTGTATCATCTTTCATTGTAAAATATTTAAAATTAAATACAAATAATGCATAAAATCTTGAAATCATGTTCAATATCGCCTGCATAATTTGTGTAATACCAATAAGGAGACATATTCTAATCATTCCAACATACAGACTCAATCAACTCCTATCCTTTCTGGATCCTCTTACACATATGTGTCTTCCTTATATTTTGTATTAAAGTTGTAACACCATAAACTTTTGGACATAATCTCTGATAGCATCTTCACTGGAAATAAAACTCACTTAATAATGCTTTAACGATAGTCTGAAGATAGAACTCAGCTTTCCCTTTCATGTTTGTCCAGATGAATGAAAACTCCTGTAACAGCTCTTTCATTTTTTCCTTCAGTTCCCTCTTCTTCTGTTGTATTTTATTCAGCACCAAATTCTTCTTTGATGTAGTAATCACTTGAATATTTCTCTTTTACATTTTTTTCAGAATGCTTTATGGACAAATAATTTAGATGTCATAAAATGCACAGATCTTAACTGCATATATCAATTGATATTACCGTATTTATGCAATATATTGCACAACCCATAAGAATATAAAACATATTATCACCCCACAAATTCCTTCATGCTCCTCTCCTGAAGAAGCCATTGATTACATTTCTATAGCACTTCCCACCCTACAGCTTAAAACTAGAATCAACAGTATGTACTCCTTGCCTATTTCATTCTTCCTAATATATTTTAGATTTTGTCACATTGCTGTATTTATTATTAGTTATTTTCTTTCTATGACTGTGTCATAATTTTCTCATGCATTCACTTCTTCATAGATACCAAGCATATTTAAAGTTTTGGACTATTATGAACAAAACTGCTATGAAGATTCTTGTAGAAGTCCTTTTGAAGACATGTCTTTTGGTTTTTCTTGGATAAAAGCATGGCAGTTGGATTGTTGGATCATGGAAGTTGTATATATGTTTAGCGTTTTAAGAAACAGGCTGACAGTTTTCTAAAGTATTTGTACCATTTTAAACAGATCCTTGTCAATATCTTTATATTTTAGCTATTCTAATGTGTCTTGATGTTATCTCGTTTTAGTTTTATAGTGGATGTCCATGATCCCAACAATATTGGGTTTATTTTAATGTGCCTATAATTCACTTGTTTATCTCCTTTTCAGAATACACTGATGCATCACTTAACAACGAGAATGCCTTCTCAGAAATGCATCATTAGGCAATTCTGTCATTGGACGAACATCAAAGAGTGCACTTACACAAACCTAGGTAGTACAGCCTACTATACACCTAGTGTATAGGGTCTAGCTTAGTGCTCCTGGGCTACAAACTTTTACAGAAGGTTACTGTATTGAATACTATAGGCAATTGTAATACAATAAGTATTTACACACCTAAACATAGAAAAAGTACAGTAAAAACATAGTGTTAGAATCTTATGAGACTCCCCCCCCACCACTCCATCATCTATGTGGTCTATCATTGACCAAAACGTTTTTATAGGGCATATGATTGTACTTAATTTTGCAAAAGTGTAATTTACCTTTTTTACCTTTTATGGTTAGCGCTTTCAATATTCTCCCTATAAAATGTTTGCCCACCCAAGGGCATGAAGAACATTGCCTACCCATTCTCCTATTTTATTTTTTTGAGAAAGGCCATTGTTTAACTTTCATGATTAAGTCTACGATTCATTTTGAATTGATTTCTGTGCATAATCTGGGTTGGCAGTTGAAGTTTCTTTTTAACCATAGGGATATTCAAACATTTCATCAACATGTGTTGAAGATGTTTTTCTTTCCCATGGAATTCCTTGATCAACTGTGTTAAAAAGAAAGTTTAACTATGTGTGAGTCAATTTCTGGACTGTCTCTTTTCTTCCTTCAATCTATGTTCTCTTCTCTGGCCACTATCAAACTTTTTTTGATATCAGTAGATTCAGGCAATATCTTGAAGTCATAGTGCATGATGTTCCACTTTTATTCTTTTTTACCTATTGCAAGGCTTTGCATTTTAATAAATTATAGAATAGACCTTTTAATTCTTGCACAATATTTGTCTAAGATATAGATTGAGAGGACAATGAATCTGTGAACCCAAATGGGAATAATTAATACCTTAGCAGTCTGCATCTTCCAGTTCATGAGTACAGTCTATCACTTCATTTATTCAGGCATTCGTTAGTTTCTCATCTCTCAGAAATATTTGTGTGTGTGTGTGTGTGTGTGTTGACTAAGAGTCAAACTCCGTAAAATATTTGAAGAGATTTATTCTCAGCCAAATGTGAGTGACCGTGGCCTGTGACACAGCCCTCAGGAGATCCTGAGAACATGTGTCCAAGGTGGTCGGGGTACAGCTTGGTTTTATACATTTTACGAAGGCATGAAACATCAATCAAATACACTTAAGAAATACATTGGTTTGGTTCACAAAGGTGGGACAACTCAAAGGGGAGGCTTCCAGGCTATAGGTAAATTTAAACATTTTCTGGTTGACAATTGGTTGAGCTTATTTGAAGACCTGGGATCAATAGAAAGGAAATGTTCAGGTTAAGATAAAAGATTGTGGAGACCAAGTTTTATTGTGCAGAAGAAGCTCTCGGATTGCAGACTTCAGAGAGAGCAGGTTGTAAAATGTTTCTTATGGGACTTAAAAGGATGCCTGGCTTTTAGTTTATTATCTCCTGGATCTGGAAAAAAAAGGAAAGAAAACAGAGGGGAAAGGGGCTTCTCTGTAGGATGTGGGTTTTTGCCACAAGAGACTTTGCCGGGGAATTTCAAGGTATGGCAAGGAAATATATTTTGGGGTTAAACATTTTTTCCTTGTCTCATAATGTTATGCCAGATTCAGATTGAAAAGTAAGTCACGATATATAGGATCAAATAAAACCCATCTGATGAGAATTTATGGTTTATAGGGCATGACTCCTTAGACCCCTTAGATAGGAATTAGGGCAAGATAAAAAGAAAATCAGAGTTTAGTCCTCATATATAAAATTTTAAGCCATGAATGTCATATTTTTTGGTCACATTTTTTGCAAAATAATCCTTATCCTATATTGAATGACTTTTTTAAATGTTGGATTGTTTCCTACTAGAAAATAAAAATAGATTTAATTTCTGTACATTGAATTTGTATCCTGAAACGTTGCTAAACATATTTATTAGTTTAGAATTTGTTTTTGTAGAAGCCTTGGGATTTTTCCTGTAACAATCTGTAAATAAAGAAAAAAATAACTTTTTTCTCATTCTATGTACTTTTTTTTCCTTTTTCTTTGCATAATGTACTGTCTCAAGCCTCCAGCACAGTGATTTGTAGAAGTGGTGAAAGTTAACATTTTTGCATTCTTCTCAATCTTGTGTACATTTTTATTATACCTTTTAAAGTATATTTCTAAATTATATTAAAGAATGACATTTTAATTTAATAAAAGTATTTCTCTCTTGTTATTCCCATTCTTTTCACAGATTCTATACACCTTTTAATGTAAAGACTGCAACACAATTATAAGAGACATTTTATGTCTTTGTTTCATGAGTCAAACATGTATCTTTCCTTTAGGCCAGGTGATATTAACTTTTCCTATTCTTTACAGATTTAGTTATCTTCTATAGCATGTTTTTCCTTCTGAAAGGCAAGGTCTAGAGACTCTTGAATTTGCTGTCTTCCGCTGAAGAGGTTGAGGTCTTTCAGGAAATTACACTACTATCACCTTCCACTGATTCTGCAGAGAGTTGGTTAAATTCTTTTTAAAAAATGAGTTTCTCTTTATTTCCACTTGGCCCTTATTCCTAGAATACAGTCTTTTTGCTTTGCATGCAGCCCTTGCAGGGTTTTAGCAAAATCCCGGGATTTTGACCCAGCTATTTTAACTGAGCTGAATTTGACCTTCAACCCCGTCTCCCCAGCAACAAGAAGCTGAGAAAATCTCTCCTCAGCTCTTTTAGCCTAAATTGATTGCTCTCTGTGGGGATCCTTTGAGTCTCACACTGAATGTTTGAAATTCGTTGTTAGGCAAGGATTTGAAGGAAATTCATATAGATTTAGGGGCTCATCACCCTGTGGTCTCTATCGTTGCATATAGCCAACTTTGATTGACAAATTCACGGGCACTATTGAATGTAAATCTGACTCCCCAAACCTGTCAAACAGCTATTTCTTCACATGTTCTTTCCGTGTACTTTGCAAATTAAGTGCCCTCATAGGACTCTCAGTTGTATATGAGTCACATCTGCTGTTTTTGCTCTTTACCCAAGGGTGTTGACACCTCAAATTTATACTTGACTTTCATTGCATTCTAATGACCTTCAGAGATGAATAAATATATCTCTATATAATTTTTATATAAACTATATATAGTCATGTTAAACTGTATATATATAAAAACTATAAGTAAAACTATATATAGTTTATGTATATTAGTTTTATATAACTATACCACTATATATAGTTATATAACTATAACCATACATTATATTATATTGTTTATTTATATAGTTATATATTATTTGTATAAAGAAGTTTATGTAAAAATAAGTTTATTCAAGTTTAATAAGTTAACTCTAATAAGTTCAATTATATAAGTTTAATAAGTTAATAATATATAAACTTATTTATATATATAAACTCATATAAATATATATAGTTATGTAGTCTATATATTATATAAAGATAATTTTATTTATAATCATGCCACTGCACTCCAGCCTGGGCAACAATAGTGAAACTTGGTCTCAAAAAAAAAAAATGTATTTACATATAAACATATATATAAACTTATTTCTATATATAAACTATATAAACTTATTTACTTACATATAATATATTACATATTATAATATTAGATATATTACATATAGTTATGTAAAACTATGTATGGTTATTATATGTTTGTGTATCTTTGTGTGTGTGTGTGTGTGTGCATTTGTGTGTATGTATAGTTTTGCTTCGTGTTGCCAGGAAAAATACAGTCCAATACAAATCCTTCTGCCATCACCTTCAGCGGAATTTCTTGTCAAATCTTTAGTCTTATAAAATGTTATACCTTTAAGGTAATTCTACTAAATTTGAGGGAGGAACAAGAATAAGATAAGGAAATGCATAAAATTAATTATCTTTCATGAAAAGTTACTTCTAAAAAATTAATTGGGAATGGATTAAATATTATTTAATTAGACTCTGTCCGTAGCCTGCAAATTGGATACCAAAGTTCTCAGCATTTTAAATATTTCATAGATCATAATTTGCATTTTAATTTCCCCTTTATTAATTTGTAATAACTTAAGGTAAATACAAATGTGAGATATATATACCTATGCAAGCACCACCAGGGGAAGGTACAGACAGTTTCTATATCTCCAAATATTTGCCTATTTCCCATTATAGTCACTATTCCTGTCATCCAGCAGCAGCCAAACGTTGGTCTAATTTTGTCCCTTTAGATTAGATTTATTTCTTAGAAT
Source organism: Pongo pygmaeus (assembly GCF_028885625.2). Taxonomy (NCBI): domain Eukaryota; kingdom Metazoa; phylum Chordata; class Mammalia; order Primates; family Hominidae; genus Pongo; species Pongo pygmaeus. The sequence goes on along the minus strand of NC_072396.2, from coordinate 5,540,625 downwards.
TTTAGATGAATGGATCATGTATCATATATCCCATCGTGTCTGGCTTACTTCATTCAGCATAATGTTTCAGAGACTCATGAATGTAATTTTCAAGTTCAGTAGTTGTTTTACTTTTTTATTTAAAATACTATTTTATGGCAGTTTTAGGTTTACAGAAGAGTTGGGGAGAAAGAACACGCAGCTACCGCATACACTCTCTCCCTCTGAAGACAATTTCCCTGTTACTAACATCCTATATTAGTGTCCTGCATTAGATAGAATTAATGAATCTTCATTGATACACTATTGTGAACTAAAAGACTTAGTTTACAGTAGCGGTTACATTTGGTGTTGTAGACTTTTTTGGGGTGTTGAAAAATATTTAGTGCCATTTACCATGCAGTGTCAGATAGAATAGTTTCACTGCCCTAAAATTTCTCTGTAAGCTACACCTTTTTATTCCTCTTCTCTCCCCTCCAAACTCCTGATAGCCACTGATCTTTTTACTCTCTGTAGTTTTTGCCTTTTTTGAGATGTCATATGTTTGGAATCATGTGGTATGTGGACGTTCAGACTCCTTTTCTTACAAATATGCACTTCTGGTTCCTTCATGTTTTTTCGTAGCTTGATAGCTCATTTGTTTCTATTCCTGAATAGTATTCCATCCTCTGATGCATCATTGTTTGCTGATTCATTGACCCAATTAAGGACATCTTGTTTGTTTCCAAGTTTGATCAATTATGAGTGAAGCTGCTATAAACATCCAAGTGCAGATTTTTTGTGTGGATGCAAGTTTTCAACTCATTTAGGTAAACATCAAGGTGCACAATTGCTGGATCCTATGGTAAGATTAAACTTAATGTAATTATTGATACTGTTGGATTAATATATTTAGTTCTGTAAGAAACTATCAAATTGCCTTCCAAAGTGGCTGTACCATTTTGCATTCCCATCAGCAATGAATAAGAATTACTGTTGTTCCACGTCCTTGTCATCCTTTAGTGTTTTCGGTATTTGATTTTAGCCACTCTAAAAAAGTGTCTAGTGGTCTCTCATTGTTTTAATTTTTAATTCTTTAAAGGCATATGATGTTGCGCCTCTTTTTATATGTTTATCAAACCTGTGCATATCTTTTTTGGTGAGATATCTGTTCAGATCTTTGTCTGACTTTTTAGTTGGGTTGTTTTTTTTTATTTCTTATCCTTGAAGTGTTTTTTGTAAATTTTGGATACAAATCTTTATCAGATATGTGTTTCAAAAATGATTTCTCCCTGTCTATGACTTGTTTTGTCATTCTATTAACAGTATATTTTGCACAGCATAAGTTTTCAATTTTAATGAAGTTCAATGTATCACTTTTTTCATAGATGATAAAAAAGTGAATATGAAATATGAAAAAAAGTGATAAATTGAACTTGTGATACAAATAATATTCAGGAATAGAAAGAAATGAGCTATGCATTGTACCTCAAAAGTCATTGCCAAATCTAAGGTTATCTATATTTTCTCTTGAATCTTGGTGATTTACTCTGCTAATTTATGTTTTATTTCATTTATTTTATCAATGATTTCTTTTTTAGTCTACAAATATTAAGTGCTTTACTAAATTCATCCTAAGTGTGTCATATTTTCTGCTGCTTTTGAGCATTACACATTGTTTTAATTTTCCTTTTCAAATATTTATAGCAGAAGCATAAAAATAAATTTAATTTTGTTTATTTAACTTGTTACTTGGAAACTTGCTGAACTCATTTTCTTGTTATTTTGTAGATAACTTGATATATTCTTTATAAATGATCATGTTGTGTATGAATAGGTGGAGTTTTAGGTCTTTCTAATCTACGTTCATTTTTTAACCCCTTTTCCTCCTTTTTGGTACTGCTAATAGCGCTAGCAAAATTTTGTCTAAAAGTAACAGAAACAGACATCTTTATTTTGTTCCTGATTCATGAACAAAAGCATAGCCTTTCACCATTAAATTTGGATGTTAGATTTAAGATCTTATTTGATAACTACATAAAGTTCTGCAGATTTTTTCTGTTAGAATTTTAAAAATTAACATGCTGAATTTTGTCAAGTGCTTCTTCTTTATTTATTGAGATAATTACAGGCAATTAATTGGTCAAGCCAACTTGCCATAACAAAGTACCACAGTCTGGGGGGTCTTAAATGACAAAAAAAATTATTTTCTCACAGTCCTGGAGGCTGGAAGTCCAAGACTAGGAGTTGGCAGGGTTGATGTCTTCTGAGACCACTCTCTTTGTCTTGCACGTGGCCACCTCCCTGCTGTGTCTTCACATGGACTTTTCTCTGAGTATCACTGGTGCCTCTGTGCATCCAGATTTCCTCTTCTTCTGGGGACAGCAGTCATATTGTATTAGGACCCATCCTACTATCCTCATTTTAATTTCTTCACCTCTTTAAAGGTCTTATCTCCAACTATAGTCACATCCTCAGATACTGGGGAATCAGGACTTGAACATATAAATTTTGGAGTTTGGGGGAACAAAATTTAGTCCATAACTAGAATCTCTTCCTTATTTCTGATAATACGGTCAATATAATTGATTAATTTTCAAATGTTTGCACAATCTTATCCTCTGGGATGAATCACTTTGTCATGAAGAATTCGCATTTAAATATATTACTGGATTCGATCACGAGGTCAGGAGATCGAGGCCATCTTGTCTTACACGGTGAAACCCCGTCTCTACTAAAAATACAAAAAAAATTAGCCGGGCGTGGTGGCTGGTGCCTGTAGTCCCAGCTACTCGGGAGGCTGAGGCAGGAGAATGGCGTGAACCCGGGAGGCGGAGCTTGCAGTGAGCCGAGATAGCGCCATTGCACTCCAGCCTGGGCGACAGAGCGAGACTCCCTCTCAAAAAAAAAAAAAAATTACTGGATTCAATTGGATCATATTGTGCTATATATCTCTTCAAATACTTTTGATGGCTACAGCTCTGTATAATATGAATTATATGATATTATATTATATAATTAAATCAGCAATCCAATTACAGGGTATATATCAAAAGGAATATAATTTGTTCTATCATAAAGACACATGCACACGTATGTTAATCACAGCACTATTTTCAGTAACAAAGACATGGAATCAACCTAAATGCCCATCAATGGTAGACTGGATAAAGAAAATGTGGTACAGATATACCATGAAATATTGTGTGGCCATAAAAAAGAATGAGATCATGCCCTTTGCAGAGACAAGGATGGGGCTGGAAGCCATTATCCTAAGTGAACAAACGCAGGAACAGAAAACCAAACTCCACATCTTCTCACTTGCAAATGGGAGTTAAATGATGAGGACATATGGACACAAAGAGGGGAACAACTGACACTGGGACCTGCTTGAGGGTGGAGAGCGGGAGGAGAGAGAAGAGCAGAAAAAAATATCTATTGGGTACTAGGCCTAGTACCTGGGTGATGAAATAAGCTGTACGACAAACCCCAGTAACACAAGTCTACCTATGTAACAAATCTGCATATGTATCCGTGAATATAAATAAAAGTTAAAAAAAACAAACAACAAAATGTCAGGTGGAGAATCTTTTGTATGTAGCCATTCACATTGAGGTGAAACTTAAAAGTAACTTTGTAAAACCTGTTTCCAATGTACATAAAATCTCTGAAGAAAAAAACATGGACCCTGAGGATATGACTGCCATTGGGATGAATTTCAGGGTTCCGAGACAGGATTCTCTTCTTGCTGCCTTCATCTCTATTTCTCTAATAATAAAACTCCAACAAAGCTGCTCAATCCCTATGCCCTCTAAGAAAATACTATGTGGTGTTATGCAGGGCTTCCCTGCTCATGCTAAGACTATACCACAAACTAAGAGCACCGTCCTATGAATAAAGTTCAGAGACACAGATTCTTGAACATAATCCAGACAAATTTGAGACCAGACAGCAGTAAGAACATGAAAGAACAACAATCAACAGTTCTGTTACTTTAAGTGGGGGCAAATTTTGCTTACTTCATGTAAAAAGTGAAGATGAGTGTTTCACATCCATTATGGCATTCAATCCAATGGATATAACTTGTTAGTGGTCAATTTTCCTGTATCTTCTCTACATCACTGGTCACCATGGAAATGATGTACTTATCCCCTGCAACCTACAGAGGAAAGATCCCATGAGAAAGGTTAGTCAATCTCTTTTCTATTTTCATAACCATAATTTCTACTTTATGTCAGGAATACAGAAATACATCTACACTTCTTGAGCAAAGCAGAGCTCCACTCACTGCCAAGTAGAATCATGTAACATGAAATAGTGATTCATATTCACATATAAGGCTTAGAATTCAGCGCTTCTTGAAATAGCTAAAATGATGTCATCCAATGCTATGGAATCTCAAAATTGTCATTTTGGTACACTAGATTTTTTTTAACCTAGAAACCAATAACATGGAAAAATTTAAAGAGCTGAAAGACAGAAAGATTGTCTTATGAATATGTAAAGAAATGGATTTGCATATAAAATTTGATACATCCATGTGAACTAGAGTGACACAAACACACACACACACACACACGCAAGATGTCCCAGGTCAACTTAGTCATGGTACCAGTGAGGGGTCTTGCTCACATGGAGTTTTCTGGTAAGCGCAAACAAGTACAAGACACAGCAGCAACTTCTTTATCTCATTGGTATTTGTCTTCCCTCCCCCGGAGAAACTGAGAGTGGATCAGACGTTGAAAAGAGTCTGAATTTGTGCTATCTTTTATAGTATTGGTCTGTCGGCATTATGTGTAATGGACCGATTGTTCAACATAGACCCTGGTTAAGTATAAGTCTTATAATACTCTGGTTGGCAGTGATGAGTTTTACATGACATTCTGTTGTTTTACTAATAAGATGAGTTTTAAGAGAAGCTTAAGTTTGGATGGATATTTGACCTTTATGGTAAGTAAAAAGGCCTAACACATTTGAAGTATTTCAAGAATAGTAATGTTAATTTTCTCTTATGTCCGAAGTTCTGAAACAAAGTATACAGTACAAGACATGTTTTTCCAACTCCTGTACTATTTCTTTATCTTTAACTTTGAATAGGTATGTTTACATTTTCTTTCTTTCTTTCTTTCTTTCTTTCTTTCTTTCTTTCTTTCTTTCTTTCTTTCTTTCTTTCTTCTTTCTTTTTTTCTTTTTCTTTTTTTTTTGGAGTCTTGCTCTGTCACCCAGGCTAGAGTGCAGTGGCACGATCTCGGCTCCCTGCAACATCTCCCTCCTGGGTTCAAGCGATTCTCCTGCTTCAGCCTCCCGAGTAGCTGGGATTACAGGTGCCTGCCACCATGCCTGGCTAATTTTTGTATTTTTAGTAGAGACGGCGTTTCGCCATGTTTGCCACGCTGGTCTTGTACTCCTGACCTCAGGTGATCCACCTGCCTTGCCCTCCCAAAGTGCTGGGATTACAGGTGTGAGCCACCGTGCCCGACCTTAAACTTACTTTCTAAAACTAAAGATGTTCTTGTGGTTTAACAACATTAAAATGTGGCATCTATACCATGAAACAGTTATCAAGAAGTGTCTCAGAAAAGTTTATGTTTAAATTTAACAAAACATTTCAACAAGAGCAAATTCTTACCTCCTAGTCTACTTAAAAATCCCTTCCAAGTCTACATCTATAATTTAATTTTGCCATGTATATACAATCACATATATAAGATTTGATTGTAATCTCAATCCAATTTATGGGAGTTCTGCCTTGCTTCTAGTTTCTGATATTGATTTCATATTCTTTCTAGCCACCCTCTTCAACTGTCCATCTAGTAACCAACCTAGGTTAGAGAAACCATGGACAATCATGCTCATAATAATACCCAGTCAGACAATTTGCTATCAGTATACACCAGCCCTCACTGAGGAGATCGTGGTAATTCTAAAAAAGCAGATGAAAGTGTAATGATTCAGAATATAAAATAAAGATGGAAACTGAACTGAACTTGTGTAATTGAGTACAAGTCTATAACTAAACTGAAAGATAAATTTTTAAAACCTTAATTGGGGTATAAATAATATACAAAAATGTTTACATATTCAAAGGGGACTAATGATAAGCTTTGACACATGTAGTCAACTGTGTGACTCTGTGTGACTTTTTCCCATTCAACACATTGAACATGTCCTTCCATTTCCAATGTATCCTTTCACTCCAGCTACCCCCACTTTCCTGTCCCAGGAACTGACCCTTCCATTTTTTGACACTGTAGATACATTGGTACTCTGTGGGATTTTACAAAAATGGAATCTGAGTGTATGTGTGGTTTTCTTTCCTGGATTTTTTTGCTCAGCATAATAATTTTGATATTTAGCTATGCTGTGGTTTGCATTATTCATTCCCATGTGTCACTGGCTAGTAGTATATGGATATATCATGGTTTAAATACTATTAAATATTGGTGGATAGGCATTTCCTGGTCTGGACTATTGCAAACAAAGAGGAGAATGTGAGTCTAGACAACAGTCTTGAAGAATTTTGCAAGAAAATAACAGAAAAATGTGGTGTCTTTGGAAAGGAATATGTGGTGAAGGAAGTTTGTTTTGTTTAAGTAGGGGGCAGTAGCTGAAATAAATAAATAGTGTAACAAAATGCCTGATTCAGGAGAGGGTGAAATAATAAAATATAGCAAATACATATTTGTCAAGCCACATGACCATTTTTGCAAACTTTAAAAATCCTTAAATTTTGGGGATGTGTGCACACCCTATTCATTCTGTTATGCATAAATACATATATATCCTATTTGTATAAATAAATTTACCTATGTATGTATGTATATGCATATATATCCCATATTCATATAAATAAATGTCATTATATGTGTACATGTGAATATACATACATATATTTATTGATGATAATGTCTAGATCTCCATAAATCTTTGTGATGATTAATTTTATGTGTCAGTCGTGCCCAGGTGTTTCATGTATATATATACATATATGTACAAACGTCTTAGAAAGATATATATACACACATGCATATATAAAAATATTTATATATAAACTCATATAAATATACATACATATATATATATGTACATACACGGGCATATATAGTTACCTACATAAAAATGTATATACACATATGCATATGTATATTATACATTTTTATATAAGTAAATGTATTTATACACATAATATATATATGTGTGTGTCTATATAGTCATATAGCAACATTTACTATAAGGAGTTAATTCACACAATGAGGAAGGCTCAGAAGTCCAGACCCAGGAGAACCGATAGTTTAAGTTCCACGTTAAGTCCCAATCAAAAGACAGAAGACTAGTTTCCAGATTGAATGCAGTCCAGCGCAGACAGAGAATTCTTTCTTAGCCTTTTTTTTTTTTTTTTGCATTCAGGCCTCCGAGGTTGGAAGATGTTCATCCACATTGAAGAGAACCATCGACCTGACTTAGTCTATGCATTCAAATGCTAATCTCATTCAGGACATCCCTCACAGAAACACCCAGAACAATGTTTAACCAAGCATCTGGGCACCTGGTGGTGCAGTCAAGTTGACACATAAAATTTTCACAGAGATTTATGGAGATCTAGACATTATCTCTGAATTGCAGAAAAGAGGATACGAAAGGAAGAAAAGGCTTGAAGGTAGGTCTCCTGGCTGAGTCAGAAGCTTTTAAAGACTTTTTAAAAAGTCTCCTTTGGCAGGCAGATCACTGGAGCCGAGGAGTCCAACACCAGCCTGGGCAACATGGTGAAACCTCATCTCTACAAAAAAAATACAAAAATTACCTGGGTGTGGTGGTGCACACCTGTGGCCTCAGCTACTAGGGAGGATGAGGTGAGAGGATCCCTTGAGCCTGGGAAGCAGAGGTTGCAGTGAGCTATGATTGCACCACTTTACACCAGCCTGAGTGACAGAGCAAGATCCTGTCTCAAAACAAAACAAAAAAATCTCTTTTAAATAAATTTTCTGGGCTAAGAAAAAACTCACATACTTAGATGGTGAAATGTCAAATTGATATGATCCAGTTAACAGGTCAAAGATAACTTTTTTTTTCAGTGTTAAGGTAATGGCTGGGTTTTTTTTGTGTCTACTAAATATTTATCTTTAAAAAAGTGTTTCTCTGTTTCTCTTTATCTAGCTTCTTCAGAAATCAAATCTTCTAGTAGGAGGCAAAGATTCTATTCTAGCAACTAGTTACTAAGTGGTATATGACACACTTTAAATCCCATGTTCAAAGAGGAACTTCTGGTTTTAGGAAACTTGTAGAAACGAAGCCTGCTGATGATTTTTTCTTTTTTTCTTTTCTTTTGTTCCTTTTTTTTTTTTTTTTTAACTCTATCACCCAGGCTGGAGTGAAGTGGCAAGATCTAGGCTCATTGTAATCTCCGCCTCCCAGGTTCAAGCAATTCTCATGCCTCAGCCTCCCGAGTAGCTGAGATTACAGGTATATACCACCACTTCTGTCTAATGTTTTTGTATTTTTAGTAGAGGCAGTGTTTCACCATGTTGGTCAGGCTGGTCTCGAACTTCTGACCTCAGGTGATCCACCCGCCTAGGCCTCCCAAAGCACTGGGATTACACGCATGAGCCATTCCTTTCTTTTCTTAAAAATAAACTTTGAAAGTTAACTCTTTAAATGAAAGACTCTTTGAAACAACAAATTCTTCTAAGGTACTGAAGTTTTATTCACATATTTATTTCAGATGTTTCGAGTAAACTTGAAAAGGATAGGCACGAAGCAATTTGTTGCTGTCGGTCATCCCCAAGTCCCCATGGAGGCTGTAAATTTTAAGAAACAATGCGTTGAGTGCACAAAATTTAGTTATGCATAATTCAATAGGCTCTGTAAATACTGCTGCAGTTCTTATAACATTTTGAGAAATGGGATTCAATTTTAATAATAACTTTTAATGGTGATGGGGTAATCTATAACACATCTTAAGGTTTTATTCACATGTACCAAGGGTATTAAGAATTAAAAGGATGCCGGGCTCTGTTCTTGGCTTGGGAGACTATTTAATCGAAACTCTCTGTTCAGACAGCATTAGCTCTTTGTCTCATTCTTTTTGGGCTGAACCATGAGGTGAGTATGCAGTACAGTGTGGGGGGGTGAAATGGACATTTGGAATTGAACTCCACGCCTGTAAATGTTCCCCCAAACAACTGTTGTATGTATTATGCCTGTATAATCAAAGTATTCTCATTAGGAAAAAGATATAAAGAACCCTCTTGGCAACTCACTCAACAATGCTCACGCCTGCTTCCTGGTTTAGAAGGTTGAGTCGGAAAGGTATTATTAAGTTTGATGCATTGTTTCTGGGTATTAAACAGGATTCTCCATAAAGACACAGAGAAAACAGAGAAGGATACAGCAACTAGCCATTCTTCACTAATATCCACTTTAATGGAGAATTTTTCAAGCCACATATTCAGGGGTAGAAGAAATGCACATTTTAAAATGTTTTTCTGAAATAAATTTATTTCCTGTCTTGGTATCAAGAACAGAACATCTACTCTTGTTTATTTAGAGTAAACTCAGTCGTATAACTCATGGCAAACTCAGTTGACACGAATTTTAATTTCAATTTTAGAGAGGTGCATCTTAGCATCATTGGATTGAGGAGATGACTTGGAGGTGGAGGTTACAGCCTAAGCTTCCCAAGATAGAAACCCCATTTCCCTGCCTTTTTCATTTCTATTTTACATATAGCTCCTTGTCATGGATTAAAAATTCCTTCAGTTCTATGGTTACCCTTCTTAGCTACTACAAACCAAAAAGTATCTGAGACATGTCTCAATCAATTTAGAAGTTTATTTTGCCAAGGTTAAGGATATGCCCATGACGCAGCCTCAGAAGATCCTGAGAACATGGGCCCAAGGTGGTGAGGGCATAGCTTGATTTTATACATTTTAAGGAGATATGAGACATTAATCAATACAAGTAAGAGGTACAGTGGTTCGGTCCAGAAGGGGAAGACAACTTGAAGGGTGGGCAGTTTCCAGGTGATAGGTGGAGTCAAAGATTTTCTGATTGGCAATTGGTTGAAAGAGTTGCTCTAAAGACCTGGAATCAATAGAAGGGAGTGTCTCAGTTAAAATAAGGGGCTGTAGAGACCATGGTTTTATCGTGCAGATGAAGCCTCCTGGTAGCAGGCTTCAGAGAGAATGGATTGTAAATGTTTCTTATCAGAGTTATCAGAGTGTTATCAGAGATTTATTAGAGTCTTATCAGAGACTCATCAGAGTCTGTTCTTTCAGTCTTAAGGTCTCTATTTTAATATAAATACTGGTCAGCTGTGCCTGAATTCATGGCCTGAAATAGTGTTTCAGATTTACTGTGGAATGCCTTTGTCTGAGAGCGGGGTCCATTCAGCTGGTTGGGGAGGGGCTTAGAACTTTATTTTTGGTTTACACTCCCCTCAGGTTCTACTCAGGGAAATCTTGTCTACTTGTGTATATGACAACTATCGAGCCACAAGGAAACTGACATGTATTTTTTGTGGCCATTTTTTCTTTCTGCTTTATTTTTACTCTACTGATACCATGCAGTAAAAATGGAGGGAGTTACTAGGAAGTTATTACATCCTAGAATTTCTGTCAGAAGCAGAATATCATACCACCAGATCTGTTGCCTCCACCAATTTTTTTTTTTTTTTTTTGAGACAGGGTCTTACCCTGTCACCCAGGCTGGAGTGCAGTGGCACGACCTCAGCTCACTGCAACCTCTGCCTCCCGGCTTCAAGCAACTCTCCCACTTCAGTTTCCTGAGTACCTGGAACTACAAGTGTGCACCACCATGCCCGGCTGCTTTTTTATGTTTAGTAGAGACAGAGTTTCGCCATGTTGGCCAGGCTGGTCTTGAACTCCTGGCCTCAAGAGATCTGCCCACCTCAACCTCCCAAATTGCTGGGATTACAGGCAGGAGCCACCGTGCCTTTCCAGCCTCCACCAAATTTTGTATTCCAGTACTCTTGATTTCTCCTTTGCTTCTCATCTTTACGTTCAATCTGGAGTTGGTCATGTCAGTTGTTAATTAAATATAATCCCAATGGTGCGTTAACTATGACGTTCTTCCCCACTAAAATACAAGTCGTGTGCCTCGTGTTACCTTCAGCCTTCTGCAAAATGCATATGCAGGGGCTCAAATGGCGAGGTGCAGGGAGAAAAGAAATGTTTATCATCATTGGTTCCATTGGTCTTAGTGGCCTGCTCCCAGGGAATTGAATGCAAAAAGGGAAAAAGCAATTCTACTGTGTAGAAACTTGGAAAATAGTATCTCAAACCAGGCGATCAAGGTCAACATCAAAACCAATAAGAGGATGCTTTACCTCTGTGGTCCTCCTCCCCAAAACACGTATCCCCAGTCTAATTGCCAAAGGCCTTGGAACCGGAGCTGCTCCATCTTGAGTGAGGGCTAGGAAAATGAGGCTGGAACTTGCTGGGCTGCACTCGCAGAAAGTTAGGTGTTCCTAGCCTCTAGATGTTTGCGGCTAAGGGAACAGATTGATAGTGTTTACTAAACAGACCCAGAATTGGGAGTGTCCTAACAACCTGATATCTTAAGAACAGAAGCATTCCTACTTTTGCTTCAAAGATAATAATATTGATTCTTGCAAAATATAGTAATTAAGAAAACTAATCCTTTATCACAAACCCTGTAGCAGAGCACATCTCCCCATAATCTGTTTTTATCTTGTATATAAATGAGTATTGTACCTAGGGTGGATGCGTTCCTCCTCTTGCTTTTGGGAACGCCCTACTCTGTCTATGGAGTAGCTGTACTTTCACCACTTTACTCTCTTAATAAACTTGCTTTTGCTTTGCACTGTGGACTTGCCCTGAATTCTTTTGTGCGTGAGATCCAAGAAACTTCTCTTGGGGTCTGGACCAGGACCCCTTTCTTGTAACATAATTATGAGACAAAACATCCGTTGCCTAAGAACAGGGACATCCTGAAAATATCTGACTAGTATTCCACAAAACGAACCACGTTTTCAGAAGCAAGGAAAATTTCAGGAATTGTAACAGCCAAGAACAGCTTAAGAAGACATAAAGACTAAATGTCATGTGGTGTGCTGGTTGGGACTGTGGAACATAAAAGGGATATTAGGGTAAAATAAATGCAATCTGAATAAAATACAAAGATGAGCTAATAATCATGTATGAGTATTGTTTATGAATTGTGACTAATGTACTATAGTAAAGCAAAAACATGGGAAACTGAGGGAAGAGATGTATAGCAACTCTCTCTACTACATTCACAATTTTTCTGTAAATCAAAGCTATTTTATAATAAACAACTATCCATTAGCAGGACCTTATACGCTCACATGCCTAGACTTTTGGGAGGCTGAGGCAAGATGATAGCTTGAGGCCAGGAGCTCAAGACCAGACTGGGCAACATAGCCAGATTCTCATCTCTACAAAAATGAAAACAAATAAAAATTAGCTGGGTGTGTTGACACATGCCTGTAGTCAGAGCTGCTTGGGAAACTTAGTTGGGGGGATCGCTTGGGACCAGGAGTTCAAGGCTGCAGTGAGCTATGATCGTACCACTGTACTCCAGCATGGGTCAAAGAGTGACACTCTGTTTCAAAATAAATAAATAAATAAAAAATAAAAAACACTATGAACTTTCCTTTCATTGTTATTTCTCTACCCAGACCATATGGATTATGAAGTTGGCATAGAAATACTAGATTGCGGAGAAGTAAAGAGTGACCAGTTGTATGTGTGACAAATGATCCTGGTAACAATATGTTGTCTTAGATGAGGTTGCTGGCTTCAAAGCCATAAGATAATTTCTCTCCCATGAAACCTAGAAAGAGTTCCTAATTTCTATGGGAAATAGACCATTTACCCACTAAATGTACATTTCAGTCTATTTTGTCACTCTGATTCTGGTAAGGGTACAATGATGTTAGTTCTTATTTGAGTACATGCATGCTAACTCTATAGGAAACTTCTACAAACAACAGGATGTGAATGCATGGATTGAAATGATCTTTGAAAACAGGACCAGGGCTAAACTGGTTTGGCAAAGGGGAACTTTAAAATCCCTGAGACTGTGATTTTGTGTTGGACATTAGGAACAAGCAACTATGTTTTTCTTTGGATCAGGAGGCCTTAGCATTCAACTCTCCCACACAATCAAAGAACTCTTTCAACCTTTTCAGCCTTGTGTACATATATACATAGAAATAGCACTCTTATCTTGTAATAATTATGTCCATAGCTCTGGGGACAGACTATAGGATTTAAACAACACTTAGTGGAGAATATGGCACTGCTAATACCCCTTCAAAATATTCCAAGTTTTCACTCAATGTATAGATTACATTGAATATGAAAAGTCTTTAATGAAATAATGTTTAAGTCTCACCTCACTCAACTGCCAATATCAGAGAAAACACAGTAAGAGCCAACTATTTTAAATCTCACTCCTGAGACAAGAAGTTTTATTCAAATGAGTTCACTCCCCAAACTTCATTCAATACATCTTCCTCCACCTTTTCAGAATTTCTTAAAAACACCAAATGCTTGTTGGGCTTATTCTTACTTAAAAAAAATAATAATAACTTCTCATTGTAATTCAAATAGTTTTCAAATCTTCTTTCCTTGAGAAGTCAAAAATGGGCACTTTTATGCTATTTCCTTTTCATTCTATTAAAAGTTGCATTTTTGATGACTGTCTTCATTGCATAAGTACTCTTGAATGCTCTGTATACGTTCAAGAATATATATATTTTTAGTGAAACTCCATGACAGTATGAAAATTTCCTGTAAACAACTCCTTGTAACAAGTAGTTTAACAATGAACCATTTATTTTTGCTTCACTTTCAGGTATGTTTAGTGATGATTACCGGGGACAGAATTCAAAGGCCTAACTTTATTTATCTGCTTTTAAAAAGTCTAACTTTAAATGCATTTTCATGTACTGACTGGGAAAAAGAAGGGCGTTACATCAAAATTTCAATGAACTTAACCACTCATCCATATTTTAAATTTTAATATACAAGAAGAAGAAACTATGTTCAATTTTCCTTGTATAGTTGAGATTTTAGCATTTGTAGACTAGAGATGAATATGGAAAAGATAAATAAGTCCAAATTGCAAGTCCAGTTTCAATATTATGTTATCTTTTTATAACACAGTTTTAATGAGAGAGAGAGTAAATAGCTAATACGGTAGTTTCACAGGAAAGAGCCGTTGGTTGAAAACGCTCATTTATTTTATAAAAAGTAGGAAGAGAAAAAAAGCCCCATGTTAATTTTAAAATAAATATTTCAGCTTTGGCTCTTAATATTTTGTTTAAAATAAACTAAATGTAATTTTCCCTGAGTGCTGCATAAAGTATTAATGCAACGTTTTGGCACAGGCTAAAATGTAAAAGCAATCACATCTGTCTTTTCGGGACTGTGCAATAGTTTCCAAAGCATCCCTATTTTAAATTGTTTGCTGTGCACACATATTCCCAACACACCGTTCACCATGACCACTGAAGATACACACATTTTGTGATGTTCATCATCACTATAAATTCAGAAGTGTTCCCACAGGCTCCTTCTCCCCTCTGCCAATCTTCTTTCTCTGGAGATCTGATTAGATTCTTCCCGCCTAACATCACCCTCCACTCCTCTGTCCCTCCCCTCTACCCTCATCCATCATTAACTGCTACCAGCTCTGTCTCCCTGTTCACCTTGTTTCACCCCAGGTGATTCAGCATTTGAATGACCACAGTGCCTTCCTAGGTGACCTCTCTTTATCTATGTTGCCCCACGAATCCTTCTAAGCACAGCAGCAATTCTTTTTAAAGCACAAATGGGCCCATGGTTCTTCGTTGTCTTCTGTCTCAGTCACAGGAAGTGCCAAAATCTATGTGAATCCTTTAAGGCCACACCTGACTTGGTCTTCCCACCATCCCTAACCGGATCTGTTCCCACTGTCCATTCTTTTCCTTCCACTGGCAGCACACAACTCAGCCTACTGCATCCATACAAAAGAGAGAGATATTTATCCGGGGCATTTGTTGCTATTCTTTTCTCTGCCTGGAGTAATCTTCCCTCAATTAAGGCTTCCTCCATGGATGTCACCTGTATCTTTCTCAGCACTATTCTCTCTATTTTTCACAGCCCTCTGGTTGACACCTGACATGGGATACTTTTTGTTATTTACCTGTTTGTTGACCTTTTCCTATGCAAATGGGAAACTCCATAGGAGAAGGGGCTTCTAAGCTTTCTCTGCACTTTACGCCCAGTGCCTATCGAAGTGCCCAATCAGCATTTGCAGAATGACTGCATGCAATCGTCTTACCCTCCTCATGATTTCTGAAAGGTTTTCATGCTTCCGTTGTCTGAGTGTGCACATGGACAAGCAAGCTGTTATGGCACAGGGAAGTCTTGATACAAAAGACGTCCCCTCCCACGATGCAATCCAGCAAGTCCACTTCTAAAAGAAAATAGATCAATTTATCAGAAAGATACCTGCAGCTGTATGTTCATCACAGCACTATTCACAATGGCAAGGATACAGAATACAACCTCTGTCCATCAATAGATGATTGGATAAAGAAAATGTACATATACAAAATGAGATACTGTTCAGCCATAAAAAATAATGAAATCATGTCTTTTGCAGCAACACGGAACTGCAGGTCATTATGTTAAGTGAAACAATGCAGAAACAGAAAGTCAAATACCATATGTTCTCAGTTATCAGTGGGAGCTAAATAATGTGTACACATGGACAGAGGCACTGGAATGACAGACATTGGAGACTAGGAAGGCTGAGAGGGTGGGAAGAGAGAGGATGACGTGAAATTAGTTAATGGCTACAATGTATGTTATTCCAGCAATGGGCAAGCTAGAGCCCTGACTTGACCACTGTGTAATCTGAGCATGTAACAAAATTGCACTTGTACCCCATAAATTTATACAAAAAAGTCTCCTCCTGTAGATTTTTCAGGAATATTAGCAATGATGTGGGTTGCTGAGAAAGGTCATGTCTCCATCTATTCTTCCACCTTATCTTCTAAATCTTCATCTTGCCTCTTCACTCTGAAGCTCTTGTCTTTTTCCATAATTTTTTATATCTTTATTTCTGCTAAAATTACAAATTAACTTTCCAGGTCTTAGGCTTTCCTCAAAGGAAAATATAAGGCAATTTAGAAATTACTCTGAAAACATATATCTATATATTCTCCATTGATTTCTTTCAGTGACTTCTGTTCATATATTTATTATTTGCTTCCTTGATTTCATGTTGGGCTTAATTTGCTTTCTTTTGCTGGCTTCTAAAAAAGAAAGAACCTTGACTTTAAATCTTTAAAAGAATCAAAAAGCCTGTAAAGCTGTAAATATCCCTCAGGGTACTGCTTTAGCTGCATACCACACATTTTAATAAGTTGAATGTTGAAAGCTTCTTGCACTTTTGTCTATGACCCTTGAGCTATTTAAAATAGATTCCTTAAATTGTCAAATATTCAAAAATTTTCTATATACTTATTTTTCTTGGTGTTTAACTTAATTGATGAACCAATATACTTGCTAAAGTTTTGAACTTTTAAAATGTATCATCATTTATTTTGTGGCCCAGAATATAATCTATCCTTGTGGATGCTTCATGTGCACTTGATAATAAGATGCATTCTACAATTTGGGATGAACATTCTATAGATGTCAACTATTGCAAGTTTTTGGATAAGATTACTTGAGACATCTCTATCCGTACTGATGTTATATTTGTTATATCAATTACTGAGAAAGGGGGACTACAATCTGATCCTGTAATTTTGGATTTGCCTGTTTTCAACTCTAGCCCTGTTAGAATTGTGCCCTATGTATTTTGAATCACTATTATTGTGTTCATATATGTTTCATATTTGCATGCTTTCTTGATGCATTGGCTCCTTTCTCATTAGAGAATATCCTATTTTATGTTTGGGATTCCCTATTTTGTTTTTTGAAGTCTATCTTGTCAGATTTTAATATAGCTACCTCAGATTTGTTACTACTAGTGTTTACATAGTGTATCTTGCCAGTCAACTTACTTAGAACCTAATGGATTCTCATCATTAATACACATCTCTTGTAAATAGTATGTTGTTGGATTTTATTTTTATTTAGTCTGTTTATTGCATCCGTGTAATAAAATGTTTAGGGCATTCACGTTTTTCATCTAATTTACTGAGGCATAATACATACGGTGAACTGCAACCATTTAAAATGTATCATTTAGTGAGTGTGGAAAGATGTATACATTAGCATAACCACATGCTTACTGCAATAAATATGCAGAACATTTCTATAATTTCAAAACATTCCTTCACTCCCTTTTCCAGTCAAACCCCATCCATTCCTGGGGCCCCTGGCAACCAATGATCTGTTTTCAGCCAACATAATTTAGATAGCACTTTCCAGAATGTCAAATATGTGGAATCATATAAGATATACCTGTGTGTGTTTATCTTCCTTGGCTCAATATATTGTTTTGAGGCTTTCATGCCTCTGTTCTTTTCTACAGATAGGTCCTAATCTGGTTGCAGGTGTATACTACATTTTTAATCTATTAATCTATTTTGTTGGGCATCTGCCTTCTTTTCAGTTTAAGCTGATTTGGGGGTACTTGAATAAATATTTGTGTGCCTTTATGTTTTCTTTGTTTTTTGAGTAAGTATCAAGAAAAAGAATTACTGGGTTATATGGTAAATTAATTTAAAAATGTGTGCATACTTTCAGTCTGTTCCAACCAGCAATAATTGACATATTAATTGGCAATCTCTGAATTGGATTCTTCCAATCAAGAAAGTATGGTAGATCTTTCAGTCTTCTCAATTTTTACAGATTTTAAAAACATTTTTGTTTTATGTCTCTCTCTATCATCTATTTATTATTCATCCACCTATTATCTATCTATGCATCTATCATTTATCCATTATCTATCTAACTATCATCTATCACCTATAAATATATATATATCTTCTATTATCTTTCTATCATCCTACTTATCTATCTATTACATATCATCTATTATCTACCATCTGTCTCTCTATCATCCTATCTATCTCTCTATCTATCCATTATACATCTCTCTCTCTCTCTCTCTTTCTCTCTCTCTCTTATCTATCTACCTAATCTTTAACCCAATTCACTTGTAATGTTTTGGTTCTAATTTTTTACTCTTATTTTCTCAAGCACTCATGTATTTCAAAATATAGAATGATGTCAGAATAAATTCTATCCTAAGATTTAAAACTGTCAACTCTCATCACCACTGCTTTCAGACTGTTGATCAAATTAGAAAAGAATGACCTTCTTTCTACAAATTTAACCTGACAGTTTGACCCTTGCACATAGGGCAGGATGTCAACATTTCACTTCTACTACTCCTTCAAAACCAGTATTTGAGTTCTAATGGCCAAGTCCATCTTTCAGTTCTATTTTAATTTTTAACATTGTATCTACTCTTAAATTACCTTTATCTTTAATTTCAGAATTAATCTCTGTCGTCTAGATTCTATCATCTTTCCAAATTCTCACAGACCTCACTTCACCAATTTTCCCTCAAATTTGTTTCCTTAAATCATGTCTACTTTCAGGCCTTTCACAATTTAAAAAAGACAAAATGATGCGCTATCAACAATACACCTTTTTCTAGCATAAATCTTACATTTGATCATTCTCCTTCTTTTCCTTCACAGCTCATCTTTCTGAGTTGAAGCATCTCCTGTCTCAACTTCCTTGTGGCTCACTCAATCCTTAACCCTCTTAAAAACACACCAAGTGAAACATCTCTTGGCAAAATCACAAATTGTTTCCATCTATGCTCCAATTCATACTCTTGCCTTATCATTTTCAATCACTCTAAAATATTCTAGATATATTGTGAATCTCTTTGCAAGGCATATGGCTGTGGTGACTGTCTTGCCTCTGCTCACTGTGTGTATTCGCTTATGGCATGCCCTGGCTCACACTGGGTCCCCTGAGTTATCACCAGCTATGCTAATGAGATCTGCTGTCTCAAATTCTCATGCCAAGGAACACATCGCTCCCTCTCTGCCATAAAGCATCAATCCACTTCCCTGGTTAATGCCTTGTCGTCCTCATGGAGTCGATGGAATCTCTTTCACAAATATTCCCTTACACTTTTTCTCTGAGTTAGTGTCCTTTCATGCATCACGCATAAAAATGTATCAGTATTGTAATCAAATCATATATTTTTTCCAGCACTTGATTACGATCCTTGAGGGAAAAAACCCTGAACGTGTCAAATTTCTCACTTGGGCTTTCCCACTTGGAAGAAGACTTTGGTATAAGCACTCAACATTTTATTTAAGATTGGATGATATTAATAAGCTGTGCCTTTTACCTGGGATAAAACTGTGCACTATAATTACAATTGTGAATCAGGAAAATGAAATAGAGGAATTTCACATTATTATTGCACCTGAGTTGGTAAACCGCACCAAACTTTGGAATATTGGGAGTGAAAATGTACCCAGATACTTACCATAAAAGTGAAATTCAGGCGGGTGTGGTGGCTCACACCTGTCATCCCAGCACTTTGAGATGCCAAGACGGGAGGATCCCTTAAGGCCAGGCATTCAAGATCAGCCTGGGCAACATAGTGAGACCCAGTCTCTATAAAAAATGAAAAATTATCTGAGTATGGTGGTACACCTGTAGTCCCAGGTACTCAGGAGGCTAAGGCGGGAGGATCACTTGTGCCCAGCATTTCAAGACTGCAGTGAGCTATGATCATGCCACCGCACTTCAGCCTGGGTGACAGAGTGAGACCAGGTCTCTCAATAAAAATTTTTTTAAAGTGAAAGTCAATCAGTTAAGTGGAAGCTAGACCAATCCTGCAAATGATCTCGTTTACTATGAACTATTCTACCCCTAATTCACACTGAACTAATATTGACCACCAAGATGACCAGAAAATTGTCAAAATATCCAGTTAAATTTTGGCCTTTGAATCATAACTTCCATCAATTTCATAATGAGGGATCTATTAGTTTGTTCTCATGCTGCTAATAAAGACATACCCAAGACTGGGTAATTTATAAAGGGAAGAGGTTTAATTGACTCACAGTTCAGCATGTCAGGAAACAGAAGAAGAAGCAAACACATCCTTCCTCAAGTGGTGGCAGCAAGGAAAAGTGCAGAAAAAGTCACTTATAAAACCATCAGATCTGGTGAGAACTCACTATCATGAGAACTGCATGGAGGTAACCACCCCGTGATTCAATTACCTCCCACTGGGTCCCTCCCATGACATGTAGGGATTATGGGAGACACAGTTCAAGATGAGATTTGGGTGGGACACAGCCAAGCCGTATCAAGGAGTTTGTGAACTCTGACCATATTGGATAATTCCAAGAATCTTAGAGTAATTATAGTAGTAATAAACCACAAGGAAAAGAGGCAGGAGAGAAATTATAAACAACAAAGAGGACTTAATATCCTAAAGTCTAAAGAAAGTGTACGGGTGTAACTCCTCGTCTTCTTTACGAAAAGGATCTTGATTTATACAGAAAAAGACCTAAAGTTTCTTAAAAACAATAAATTGTATACATGACTTTTTAAAGCAGTCTAAAAGGTTCACAAAAGCAGTCAACATCTATAAAAGAAGAAAATAACATCAAAATACAATAACTGAGAAAAACAACGATGAGAAAACAGCAGAATGTAGATCATAAGCTAACAAAACCTAGTAAAGAAGAAAGAACACCAATCATAGAAATGAGGATGGTAAAGAACAGGTAGAAAGAATAAAATCTGTAGGGAAAGTACGAAGAACAACCAGAAGCATAGATGTAGCAAAAATAAGTGCAATACAGTTTAAAGGCATAAAAAATGATTAGTGGCCAGAAAACAGAACCATGCCACCAACAAAACATTACCGATGAAATTCAGACACATGTGCCCAAAATAACATAACAGCTGAAATCCATCTCTGAAAAAACTCAAGTTGTGTCACGAATACTTAATCAGCTATAATTAAAGAAAAAAATAAACTACGGTATAAATATCCTTGGCAAAAAGTTAGGCTGATTTGTATACATTAGTGTTTTTAGACTGGCTTCAGTTTTGTTCTTTGGTAATATCCATTGCCACCTAAAAGTGAATACAACAAAATCCAAGGAATGGAGTGAGAACCAAACATTTTTGCAACCAGCACCCAAAGTTTTTGCATTTTGCATGCGTCTCAAAATTTTGCATCTTTAGCTCTCTTGGGTGTAAAGACAACAGGAAAATATTGTTCACTCTAAAGAAACAAAAAACTCAAAGAATAACATAATCATGATATTTTATTGTGGACCTTTCTAGAGGACAAATTTCAGGCAAATATTAAATGGTCAAAGGGAACACATACACAAACATCTTATTAAAGATTAGAAATAGACCTTGCTATATAATTTAAAAGTATAATTCATACCAGGAAACACTTTTTTGAGCCGTGAGTTCTCTGAGGTATAGACTTAGTGACCTCCCTCAGAATATATTTATTACAGTGCCATTGAGACTAAATCAATGGAACTTCATGTCTTATTTGTTGTTTGCTGGTGTTAGAAAAATAAAATTAGAAAAAGAAGCATTGAAGTTTTTATGTTTATTGCAGCACAATTCACAATTGCAAAGATGTGGAACCAACCTAAGTGCCCATCAACTGACGTGCAGATAAAGAAAATGTGGGATCTGTGCACCATGGAATACTATTCAGCCATAAAAAATGAAATAATGTATTTTGCAGCAACTTGGATGGAACTGGACGATATTGTTCTAAGTGAAGTAACTCAGGAATGGAAAACCAAATACAATATATTCTCACTTATAATTGGGAGCTAAGCTATAGGTACACAAAGGTATACAGATATAACGGACATTAGGGACTCAAGGGGGAAAGATGAGAGAGAGTGAGGGATAAAAAACTACATATTGGGGGCCGGGTATGGTGGCTCAGGCCTGTAATCCCAGCACTTTGGAAGGCCAAGGCAGGCAGATCACCTGAGGTCAGGAGTTTGAGACCAGCCTGTCCAACATGGCAAAACCCCATCTCTACTAAAAATATAAAAAGTAGTCAGGCGTGGTGGCATGTGCCTGTAGTCCCAGCTACTCGGGAAGCTGAGGTACAAGAATCGTTTGAGCCCTAGGGCAGAGCCGAAAGTGCGCCACTGAACTCCAGCCTGGGCAACAGAGCGAGACTATGTCTCAAAAACAACAAACAAAAAAAAACTACATACTAGGTACAAAATACACTACTCCAGTGAAGAGTGCATTAAGATCTCAGATTCTCCACTATACAATTTATCCAGGTAAGCAGAAACCACTTGTACTCCAAAAGCTATTGAAGTTCTTAAAAAGAAGCCTTGCAGTTTAGTATTTACATATGAATTAAAATTTATACTCCCCCCCCTTGCTGCCATAAATATAACACCCAAGATTGAGAAACATTCTAAAGAAAAAGGAAAGAAAAAAAGCAATGTAATTTTCTCCCATACTTTCTCTATAATAGCCCCTTTAATAACAACAAACCTAAAAGCTATAAAAGTGGACACGCCAAGCCACAGTGGATTCATGACACAGCGCCCTCTATAGGTAAGAGAGTCTTACACTGATTTGCCAGGGAAGACTCCAAAGTAAGCCTCCAAAAATCTCATTGGAGGTTTCCATTTCCCTGAAAAGCTAAGACTGCAATATTGGAAGCCCAGGAAACCACAAAGCAAGGTGACCTGGAAACACCAAGAAGCTAAGAGGGACATTGGTCATCTGGGAGAGACCTGGTGCTATATCCCCTGTGCCAAGATGGTATTTCATCATCTACAACCTAGTCTGAAGGCTGAGGAAGACTGCTCTGAAGTGGACTGAAGGCATGGCACACTCAATTGATCTCCAGAGTGAAATAAAAAGCTAGTCATTATTCCAGCCACACAAAACTCTGGAATCAGAGGTCACTCTCCTGGCCATCTTGGTTTTGGTGGGATTTGGCCGGCTTCTTTACTGCAACCTGTTTTATCAGCAAGGTCTTTATAACCTGTATCCTGTGCTGACCACCTACCTCATAATGTGACTTTATATCTATCTACCTATCTATATATAGATATAGATAGATATAAAGATATATGTACACACATATATTTCTATATAAGTGTGTCTGTGTTTTTACAAACATATATATATATATATATATATAGGAATGAGTGTGTGTTTACAGAAATAGATACAGAACTCAAAGTTCAATATATTATTCTATAACCAGTAAATAGCCAAGTTATTCTAAGTAATCTTTATATTTCACTTGCAAAAAAGGTAACATATCCTATATGTAAAAGTGGTTTTGACTTTAATTCTTATATAACAACTCAGAGAAATTTTGATGATTCTTTTTACCCCAAATAGTATCTTCCTTAAGAAAAATGTATTTTCATGGAAAATGTCTGCAGAATTTAAATATGTCAGAAAAAATAGTTTACTACAGATAAGTCATCATAGTGTCGATGTCATTTCAGCTTGGAAGTAAATACTTACAGCTTTCCATTACTTTCACAATTGATTTTCTTTCAGAAGAAATAAAATAAAAACAGTGCTGTATGGAAACCCAATTTAAATATTAAGTCAGCTCCAGAAACACAACTAAAGTACAGAATGCCCTATTCACCCATAGCTACAACTAAAAACTTTCAGCATCTAGAAATCTACATCAGGGTATTGCAATATAAATGTAACACATTCATTCTGAAAGCTTAGAACCTTAAGCCTCTTATTTATCGCCACGTTGTCTTAGAGATACACATATTTCAAAAAAAGTACAATCTTTGGAGATGATGTCCACAGATGTATTTTTGCAAACGATGTATCCTCAGTGCTAACAATGGCCATTTGTATTGAGTGAGCCAGTGAGAGTTCTCATTTTCTTTCCTCTTGAAAACAAACATTTCACAGTTCACAGTCTTTATTTGTCATCTGCCTTCTTAGGCAGAATCTCCAAAATACTCAGCATTCTGAGGGACTAGATAACAGCAAATCTTATGTGGACTATCCTAGAGTGATCACTCAGACCTTTAATCTGGCAGTCAGTCACACCTGCACAATTCTCTCTGCTGAGATCTTGAAGTTCATGAGCAGTTCTGTGAAGTCTGAAAGAAAATATATATATATATATATATATATATATATATATATTGCAGCAATGCTGATGTTCTCCTTTGTTTGCTGTGGTATTAAACCTTTGTCAGGCAATCCAGTGAGTGTGTCTATATGCAGCAGTTTTACAAAAAGGCTGCAAATCCTTTGACATTCATTACATCAGAAATTAAAAGATAATTTCAAGACATCTCTTGTACATCATGGTGACTATAGTTGTTAATAACAATGTAGAGAGTACTTGAAAATCACTAAAAACAGTAGATTTGAAGTGTTCTCACCACAAAAAAAAGTATGTGAGGTGATTCATATGTTAATTAGCTTATTTAGCCATTCTGCAATGGATACATATTTCAAAACATCATGTTGTACAACATAAATACATAATTTTTGTTGATTAAAAATTAATTAATTAATTATTTAAAAGTTGAGGGTTTAAATTTCTTCACCTTGAATCAGGAATGAACTGTGGCTTCCTGGACCAGTTGAGCAGGTCAGAAATGATGCTTTGTGGCCATAGTGAGTCCCTGTTTTTATTTATAGTAAAATTTACTTAATAAAATCCAGAAAAGCAAGAGGCAGATGTAAGAAATCAGAAAGGAGAAGCTTCGATAAATAAACTATTATTAAGGAGTCATCCATTTGAATAAGCAATAGAGATAAACTACCATAGATTTATAAAATGTTTTAAATCTTACAAATGCAACTTTACTTCCTTGGGCCACATGTTTTTGGGGTGCTTTCTCTTGGCATGCAGTCACCCAGCCTTCATTCACTGAGAAATCCAAGCCCCATGGTGAAGCCACATGTTTGTATCTGGTCAACCATCCCAACTGAGCCCTGGTTTCAGCTGACTCCGTCCAGGCAGTCAGCAAGGCACGTGAGCAAAAAAGCCATCCTGAATACAGACCAAGACGTTCTATACTAAGTGCTGTTCCATCCTCTACCTGTTGGCCTCAGCCCCAAGAGAAACAAACCACTTGCTCCTTGCACCTTGTCCAAACTTCTCCTCCTAAGAAACCACAGTCACAATTAAAGCAAGACTTTCACCATTGAAATTTAGACCGGCACATCTACGATTCTGTCTCAGAAAATCAGCCCTGAATTGCCAATTTGTGCCTTTTTCAACACCTTCCATCTAAACAACAAGGCTGTACCTTCTCTAACAAACATCATTAGAAGAATAATCACACACACACGCATACACCAAGTGGGAGCCCAACTGGGGAGTCCCTGCTTGGGGCAAATTGCCAGTGGCCCCATTGTAAAGCATCACAGTCCTCAGGTCATGTTTCCTTATCAGGGAGGAAGTCACAATAGACAGTGACCCAGGACCTCCAGCAGGCCTAGGGTTTCCCCTAAAGCCAAGATAACCATGAGCACAGCCAGATTCTCTGAGTGATGATCCCGTCTCTTAGATAGAGCCCAAGGTGTTGTCAGTTTCAGTCATTTTCATGAGTCAGTAACAGCTTAGTAGACAGATGGGAATTAAGGCGTGGATTACATTGTGATAAATTAGCTATTACGCAAAAAGAGAGAGACAGAGAGAGATTCATATTTGTAAATAAGCCCTAAATCTTCATATATGACTCTGTGTGTTGTGTTTCTACAGCATGAAGACTTTCTTTTCTGTGAATAATAAAACAAAGTGGCTAAAGTGTTTCTGTGATAAAATTACTAATATTCATTATATATGGCTCATTATTTACCTTTCTATATTGCTTTTCCTTAATGCCTAATTGTACTTCTCCTCCTTTTCAAAAAATCCTAATTGACTAACACACTAATAAAAGAAAATAAGAAATAAAAATAAAATGTTTGTTATTTCTTTTCAGGTAGGTAATTTCAGTTAGGAAAAAAAAAATCATATTATATTAAGGACAAGATCCTAAACCATGTGTCAAGAGCATTGATTAAATTAAATGGTTTCTGCATGTGGATGCTATACATCAGTAATTTTAGGTTAATACTTGTGTTGAGGACAGAATGCTTTATGCATATTTGTTTTGCCAGAGCAAATCGTTCTGAATAGCAATAACCTTGGATGAGATTTGTTTATAGACCGTATGAGGAAAACTATTGTCTATAATCTTTAATCTTTTTTAATATTCATTCATATTTTGGCCACTAAGCAGTATAATCAATGCATAAGAAATAGTACACTTCAAACAAAATCTATATTACATATTTGCTTTTACACACACACACACACAACCCTTCCAGTTAATGTTAGATCTACATGAACAAAACATGTTAAGCTGTTCTGTGAACTGTGCTGTAAATAAATTCAACATATTGTATGTAGAATAGCATCTTCTGATAGTTACTTTTAATAAAATTATTAGATCAAAATGGAAAGCCTGGAAAAATGAAAGCTTCTACTTTCAATTATAGAAAATTATCTATAAAAAATAATCATCACTCATATATTTTAAAACAGATGAAAGGAATAAGCAAGTAAATTTAAAAGATATCCATGCCTTATCAAAAAAATCACTACCTTCTAGTTCATAACCTACATATAAGAATAAATTGTGGAATAGACCTTTAAAGTATATCTTACATGACATTATTATCATCTATGTTTTCACTATCAGATTTCTATGTCTCCTAAGTTTACAGAAACAATCTTAATAATGCATTTCTTATCACTAAAGTTCTTATTTAAAAGGTAACCAATGAATACAATATGAACTTCTCTGGAACACTGATCTCTGCATTCAGTCATAGCAATGACACCTGAATTCAGAGTATAAATTAATACCAACCACAAATGTTCTCTTTAATTTATTTAAAAACATATTTAATATGAAAACTCAGTAGAGTTATTTGTAATGTAGGCACCAATGTGATAAAATATTTGATAATGTCAGGGTAACAGTTTGCATTTTTCATTTTCCATCTATATTTATATCTCAAAATATGGTGTTTTCTCTCTAGGAAGCTGACAGTTAGGAACAGTAGAAACATCCCAACAGAAGGCAAATATGCAATGTGTCCTTTTTGTTCATCTGCAAGAACTGTATTTGGCAAAAATATATAGAACTCAGCGTAATATAAAATATCTTCAACTCTCTACCAAGTTTATGTTTTTCCTTTAGCTCATTTATTTCACTCTTTAATACTAAATAATATAAATTAGCAATGCTGTGCCATTTAAATAGTGCATATGTTTATGCTTTTAACGAAACTGATGGGCTGGGCACAGTGGCTCACACCTATAATCCCAACACTTTGGGAGGCCGAGGTGGGTGGATCTCTGGAGCTCAGGAGTTCAAGTCCAGCCTGAGCAAGATGCAGAAACCCTGTTTCTACAAAAAATAAAAAAATTAGCCAGGTGTGTTGGTGCACACCTGTAGTCCCAGCTACTTGGGAGGTTAAGGTAGGAGGAAAGCTTGGGTCCAGGAAGTGGAGGCTGCAGTAAGCTGAGATCATGCCACTGCACTCCAGCCTCAGTAACAGAGCCAGACCTTATCTCAAAAGAAGAAAGAAAGAGAGAAAGACAGAAAGAAAGAAAGAAAGAAAGAAAGAAAGAAAGAAAGAAAGAAAGAAAGAAAGAAAGAAAGAAGGGAGGGAGGGAGGGAGGGAGGGAGGGAGGGAGGGAGGGAAAGAAAGAGAAAGAAAAGAAAGAAAAGAGCGAGGGAGGGGGGAGGGAGGGAGGGAAAGAAAGAAAGAAAGAAAAGAAAGAAAGAGATGCAGGCAACCCCCTAATTTGGGGCTTAGCCTGGGAAGTTTCTTGGCTTTGCCCAGGAAAGAATTCAAAGGTGAGCCAGTGGCGTTAGACAGCAATTATTTTGAGGTGGCAGTGTGCCGCAGCAGCAGAAGTACTGCTTCTTGCAGAGCAGGGCTACCCCATAGTCAGTGTGCCCACGGTAACAGCTCAGAGGCCATTCTGTAGTCATATTTATACCCACTCTTAATAACATGCAAATTAAGGGGAGTTTATGCAGAAATTTCTAGAAAAAGGGTGGTAACTTCCAGGTTGTTGGGTTGTTGCCATGGAAAGGAGTCGTAACCCCTGGATGTTGTTATGGCAATGATAAACCGACATTGTACACTGGTGGACATGTCTTACGGAGAGCTGTTTCCACCTTGTTCCTGTTTTAACTAGTCCTCAATTCGGTCTGGTGTCTAAGCCTTTCCTCTAGAGTTGAGTCCTGCCTCCTACCTCTTTGTTTCTGAGACTGAAAACACAGTACTGAGACATATCCTCACCATTTTTATATCTGGGCTAGAAATTGACCTGGGGAAAGATTTGTTGACAATTGTAAGGCTGAAGATGCTTTAGGAATTACAAAGGAAGCTTTTAGATGAGAGAAACCTGGGGTGAGATTTAGGATTTGCACTTCAGCTGTGCTGACTGCATTTTTTCTGATCCTCATTCATAATCTCCCATCTCCAGCTTCATCCTAATCCAACAGATATTCCCTTTGCACATGACTAGGTTTCAACTCCAGAACCTTCTCTTTTGACTCTACTAGTGGTATTGCTAGGAGCTCGAATATATCACCTTCCTCTCAGAGATGTGCTTGGTGTCCTGATCAATAAATTATCTTTTAACAACTAGCCATGTCCATAGGGAAAACCATAATGGAAGTCAAAATCCCTCTGAAGAGCCTGAAACATCAGAGATCCCCAGGAATCTGGTGTCGGGGAGCATTTCTATCTGAGTCATTTCTTTAAACAATTACATCAACATCCTTCATTCCATGCTAACGTTTTCTCCATGGAGGGAGGAAAAGAAAATCTTCCACTAATGGTCAAAGAACTATTCCAAGATACTATATATTTTCTTTTTGTTTTCTAATGTGAATGATGGCTTTTTTGTTCAATTACATTATCATATCAAAATGCAAGTGATTATCAATATGGACTATAATTTAGTAGAGGGGGGGCACTTCGAGGAAGGAATTGTTACTTGGGGCAGGGGAGAGAGATACCTGGTAAGAGTGGGCATCCTTTGGGATTTGTCACTGAAAACAAAGAAACAAACTGAAAAAACAAGAAGTAAAAAGTGTCAGTCCTACAAAACCAAAAGTGCATGCCAGAACTGGTGCTCTTTTTATAAAACAAAACAACAGAAGAGAACACAACACAATAAAATAAACCAAAAAAAGCCATCTCCTAGGGCAACTTAATTATATGGACATGAGAGGGTGTCCGTGAATTGAAAAACCTAGTAAGCCATAAATAGCCCCTCAGTGTCCCTCATAAGTCAAAACACAATTTTCCTGATGCTACAGGAAAATTGCACACTGAAAAATAAACAGGAAAAAAAAGGATAGAATTCACTGGGAACTACTATTAAAATAAAAACCAAAGCAAAACTCAAAAATGTTTAGTTAAAGAAGATGCTTCACACAATACCCAACAAAGTAAAGAAAAACTTTGGCACAGAACAATAATACCAATAATGGTTCTTTCCTCAAGTGTTTCTTGATTAGAAGTGCATAGATAAAACATATAAACAAAAACCCCGTGGAGAAAAAAAGTATTAGTTATAACCAAAATCACTCACTCAATATCACAAAAAATAACACAAGTATTTTTATAAATTTTATTCCTTTGGAATTGATACAGATTTACTTAGTCATCATCAATTTTCATAATTTTTAAAAATGTAACTGCAGATTAAGTATATTACCTATTATTGAAGAGTGCATTTTGTATGTCCCCATAAGGGCATCTCGCTGATGAATAGATTATTTGTTTCTTTTTGTATTATTTTGTTCCTTTGATAGTATGAATCTATCTCTTTCTCCTTGCATATCTTAAATATTTGTGTTATGAAAATTAGTTGCCTTCTTATTTAAAGCATAGATATTCATAAATATGTCTTTAGTGTTAATTGGAAGCTTTAGTATTACACTTATTTCCTTTTATCACTGGTGTTTTGGAACCTAAATTTTATCTTTCCTTACATCACAATTAAAGCAGAAATTGATAAGAGCAGTTAAGCCATATACTATACAACAAAGTAACTGTTGGCACTTGGAAACAATGAAAAATATGGACAAAGAGTTACATTTTTAAAAATAGGAATAAGGTACAAATACAAAAATTAAGAAAGAACAAGTAGAAAAAAGACTACTAAAACAAACACAAAATTGAGACATCATGAGAGATTGATTTGTATAACTTACTGCAAATATGCTTGAAAACTTGCATGAAATATCTAATAAAAAGTAGCTATTTACCAAATGCAAATCATGTACAAAAAGAAACCTTCAACAAAACAATTTCCATTTAAATCATAGAAAAATTTCAAACTAGTTATCCTCCAAAAAGGCACTCGGCTCAATGGTTTTATAGATTTACTCCAAAGCTTCAAATAATTGACAATCCTAATATTCCCTATATAAAGTCCTAGTCAAAGAAAATGCAATATTTGTATGAATTAAATATGACATATATTCCTAAAGCTGATTTTCAAAAAAAAAAATAGCATAAATTTGAAGTCCAGTAGTGTGATGCCTCCAGCTTTGTTCTTTTTGCTTAGGATTGTCTTGGCTATGGGCTCTTTTTTGGTTCCATACGAATTTTAAAATAGTGTTTTCTAATTCTGTGAAGAATGTCAATGGTAGTTTAATAGGAATAGCATTGAATCTACAAATTGCTTTGGGCAGTGTGGCCATTTTAACGATATTGATTCTTCCTATCCATTATCATGGAATATTTTTTCCCATTTGTTAAATAATATGAGGGTACATTTTCTTGAGTGTCTATGTAACATGACATATCATCAACGTTGTCATCATCTTAATCATCACTATGATCATGATGATAATGATCATCATTATCACCACCACCATCAACATCATCTTCATCATCACCATCATCATCATCACCATAATCAACACCATCATTACATCATCATCATTTTCATCATCACCATCATAATCTTCATCATCATCACCATCATCATCATCAACACCCTCATCACCAACATCATTATCATATTCATCATCACCATCACTACCATTATCATCATCTTCATCATAACCATCATCACCATTATCACCATCATTGTCACTATCATCACCATCACCACAATCATCATCATTATCATCATCACCATCAACATCATCATCACCATCATTATCATATCACCATCACCATCATCATCCTCATAATCATCAACACTATCATCACCATCTCCACCATCATCATCATCTTTGTCATCATCATTATTTTCATCATCATCATCATATTGTCATATACTACATATTACTAGCCAATGGATATTGAACCAAAAAATTCATTTATGAGAAGGGGAAATTCTTGCTTAATGTGACAGTTATGCTACTAAATGCCAAAATCGCATGTCAACGGTAATTTTGAAATGTCCCATTAGTGCTAGTTTCTTCACTTCTGAAACAGTGTAGCTTTGTTTACAGAGATAGGCCAGTAGGCAGTAGAGGACTTAAGTTCATAAAACTAAGAGCAATAATTGATACTAAAATTAGTCCAATTTATGCCATTAATTATTTCATAGAAAACTAAATTAACTGAGAACTGAAATATTTCACTCTGCCATGCCGCGAAAAAGGAGTGAATGTAATACCTATTGTTAGTTTTGTTTGATGCAGTTTCATCACATTGCCTACAAAACCAAATTCAGTGACTTAAATCATTTAAATCACAGTAAACTACAGTGGACTATATACAAATCCTCAAATATACATGTACAAAAAGTTTATCTTTCAAATTCATTACTCACAGAATTCTTTTGAAAGGCGAGTCAATCATCTCCTTTGGAAACTTCTCTGACCAGCCACACTGTATACTGAACTGCTCCCAAGTTCACAGTCCCAAAGACAGAGATCACTCATCTCTGAAGCATGAGCTGATTAAAGAAAATGATATCTTTGTTGTTAACTCTGCTCTCAGCACTCCTACAGTACTTTCAATCAGCAGTGATCAAAAGCTGAAATTCAGTGCAACTTAGGGGCACAGTTTCATGGGCATGGTTCTATCTTATTGGAGCTTAGCAAAAAGTGCTTTTTGATGTTACAATCTATTAAAATAGGAAAAGTAGACTTTTTTCTAGGTCAGATGTTATGTACTTACAGCAAGGTAACTAGTGTGCCTGTACAGATGGCACGATCAATCATTGCATTAATATCTTGGGCTGTAATACTCTGAGATCATGAACAATTTCCCAAGAGCTATTTTCTTAATAATGTCCATTTTAATTATCTTTTCAATTAAAATCATGATGTCCTATGTGATAATAGCATGAAAAAATTAAACAAGTTGCAATACAGTGCCAAATTTGAAAAAAGTCATCATTTCTTAAAGTTCATTAAAAAATTATTTAAATAAGTTTATGCATTTAAACAATTTTTACAAGGCACCGGATTCCTATTATCAGTTTCACTGAATGAGTTTCATCAGTATCCCATATAAAATACAGCAATCTGCCAATTTTTTTACACATGTATCATTTTTAAACAAAATTATCATGAATAAATATAGAATTGGATGTTTTCTGTTAATATTCCAATAAGAAGGAAATCTTGAATATAATCATTAGTTTATTTTTTTTTCATTTCCAGAATGGTAAGTTGTCCTTGTCTTTACTTGACAAGATCATGCATTGCAAGAGGAAAAAAATCTTAAAGTCTTTTGAAAACTTCATTTTAAAATAGTACACAGAATGCTTGTATGGCCACAGGGCTAGATGGATGCCCTTGGACAAGTTCTTTATCTTTTTAATGCCTCATTTTCCTGGAAAATAAGACGATCTCAATGGTTGCTTTTAGTACAATGAAGCTGCACTTCACGCAGAAGGAGAAGAAACCTAATGGACCCTGTGCGTTAGTATTTATTTCAAGATCTAAAGCAACAGAGCATGAAAATAATGTTCCTGCGTTAACATTTTATTATCTGCAGACACCAGGTAGCTTCAGGTGCCTGTCAATTACAGAAATTTGGAATTTTTGTAATGAATTGGAATTACAATTCATTGGAATTCCAATTCCAAAAAATTGGAATGAATCAATAGTCAACACAGGGCTGGTAACTCTCCGAGTTTAACAGTTACATTCAAACATTCATGTGAGAAATAATTAACCTCTTCTACCTAATAGATCATTTTCTTCAACACAGGTGGCTATTTTTATTTTCTATGTTCATCTTTAGCAAGTGAGTTTATACAGTGGGAACATACAGTCAATTGCACCTAGCAGTTGAATGCCAGCATAATAAGAAATGTTACAACGACGTAGATGTCAGGGCTCTATATTTGCATAATGTGCCCAAGTGTCAAATCATCCATGGGTTTGTTTGTTTGTGTTAGGTTTGTGTTGTTTTTGTTGGTTGGCTGGCTGGTTTTGAAACAGGGTCTTGCTCTGTCACCCAGGCTGGAGTAAGGTGGCACCATAGTGGCTCACTGCGGCCTTAAACTCCTGGGCTCAAGTGATCCTCCCACCTCAGCCTCCCAAGTAGCTGGGACCAGAGGCACACGCCACCATGCCTGACCAATATTTTTTTATTTTTTACAGAAATGGGGTTTCACTGTGTTGCTCAGGCTGATCCATGGGATTTTTAAAATAAAAATCCTCTTAAATAAAAATTAACCTTATATCATAATCTTAAACATAAAAATATCTATCTAGAATGCATGCATAGATTTCTTACCAGCCTTAAATGTATCAGTATGTCAGA
This sequence comes from Pongo pygmaeus, assembly GCF_028885625.2. Lineage (NCBI taxonomy): Eukaryota > Metazoa > Chordata > Mammalia > Primates > Hominidae > Pongo > Pongo pygmaeus. The sequence continues at coordinate 5,506,837 of NC_072396.2, read as the reverse complement.
CTGCGATGTGTTCTCTATAACTCAGTGGCTGGTTAACTAATATATAGTTGGTGATGATTAAATAATTTATTCTGGAAGATCAGCCTCATGGCTTTTAATCAGGCATCCACACAGTCATAGATTCATATATTAAAGGAGATAGAGAACAATTATACATAGCATCTCTCGAAATCCATAGCTCAATCCCTAAAAATGTATTAAGATTTTTTGACAAACAATTAAATATGCCAAATGATAAATATATATGGGTAGATTACTGATCCTAATATTTAAAATAGCTTTATAGTCATGTTTACTACATGGCAAATTTTAAGCATCATTTTAGTTCCAATTGTTTTTATATTTGAATTCAAATATTATTTCTACATCTGCACATTACAATTATTCAATAGGACCATTCATTTCCTATTTCAAATTTTTACAAATAGTGGTTAATTTTTTATATTCCAAACTTCTTCACCATCCATAAATACCAGGTACTAAACTCACCATCCATAAATACCAGGTACTAAACTCACCATCCATAAATACCAGGTGCTAAACTCACCATCCATAAATACCAGGTACTAAACTCACCATCCATAAATACCAGGTACTAAACTCACCATCCATAAATACCAGGTACTAAATACCAGGTAGTAGGTACACTACTATCTTCCTGCATGAATTAATTCACCTTAGTGAGCACATGGGGATTGGCGAGTATGCCTGTGTGCTCATGTGTTTTAACTTGTCTGTACTTTCTGAATTTGCACACAGTCCTGTTTAATTTTTGCATTGTCTTGATTGGATAATTTTTCTCAAAGAGTTGAAATGCTGTTATTTACGTTTATTTATAGAATAAGTCAAGGTGGACAAGCAAAATTGCCTACCCCCAATTTCCTTTCTCTCAATTTTTACTAATGTTTGTGTGAAGTATGTGCCCATACACATACAAAGAATAATATTCACCAGACTGTCTCCATAGTTGCATCCTCTGTGATAGGCTCTGCCTCTATTTTATTAATGTGGAGGATGAGCAATTTGAGTTCACACTATTTTATATTTAAAAATGCACTTTACATAGAAACACATTGTCTTTTGGAGAATGGTGTGGTTAAACAAGCAAATTACAATCCCCAAATCTCAGCTTTCGGTCTCAATTTTTATGGATCTTTCTGGAAAGAACCTTGCCAAGTCTGTAGTTTTTCTTTTCCATTATCTACAGTATATTTCATTTACCACTCTTTAGATACCCTCTACATTTTAGAGTAACTCACTAGAACAGTGATTCTCAAATGTTAGTGTGGGTAAGAACATTATGGAAAGCTTTTTAATACATGGATTTCTACAAAATCTTCTGATGCAGAAGGTCCAGGTTGGGTCCATACATTTTATTTTATTTTCATTTTATCTTATTGTAAATTGATGATTTGTAATTATATAAACGAATGAGTTATGAAGTATTGTTCAATGTAGAATAATTAAATCAAACCAGTTAATATATCCTAACATTTTTGTGGTGAGAACATTTACAGTTTACTCTTTTATCAATTTTGAAGTGTAAAATACTCCATCATTAACTATATTCACCACACTTTGTAATATTAATAGAACTCAAAAAGGGGAAAAGATTCCTTCTATCTATCTGAGATTTTGTATCCTTTCACCAAAGCTTTCATTTCCCCCACCCCAGCCTCCAAAATTGCCATTGTATTCTCTGCTTCTAAGAGTGTGATGTCTTTACATTTCACATACATTTAATTTCTAACACATCCCTGGGTTTATTACTCTGCTGAGCTGCAAACCACACTTGTATTATGAGAATGAGGACTGAGTCATATTTCTTGTTAAAAAGTTAATCCCTAGAGATTCGTACCATGGCAAATGAACTAAATACTAGCTTATGCCACAACATGAATAGATCAGCTTGCTAAATCTATAGACACAGACTAATGCTTAACTTTCTTTGGCCAATCCGTTGTTTTCACTCAAGTTGTTTCTTCCACATTTTTGGCTCACGATAGAATGCAAGTATTTACAATAAACTCAGGAAGATGCAATTTTGCTGTAAGATGAAGACAGACAAGTGAGAAAAGAAGAGTAAATATGCTAAAATACAATCTGTCTATTCATGACATCCTTTTTAAATAAGACTTTCAAGTTCTCATCCAAAAAGGACAAAGTGGAAGATTTATGGGTTTGTGACATTGTAATTGGGATTCTATAGGGCAAAGGAAGTAATTTCTGAATATCCTTAGGCACTCTCCTTGAGAAATCATTTTCTTAACCTTTTTCTGAAGCTAAGAATTTTGACATGGCATATATATTGACTTGGGACACGACTTTTTTTTAAGTCAAGTTATACACCTATTTGGAAGGTTTCAAAGTCCATAAAAATATAGATATACAAATAAAGACTTATTTACATAATTTTTGTTGGATTATTTAGAACTTCTGCTATTTTTCCATTCATAGTCACTCTTCACTACTTGTAGAAATGATTGCTGAAATCTGGTCTTCAAGTAATTCGAACATTGAAAAAAATTTAACATTTTTACAGTCCTAGTTATGTTTGTGAAATAAAGAAACAATGGAACAACAATGACTTCTTCTTTCTGGCTTGACATTTGTTCAGGTCACACCATCTGCATGGTCTGGATATAGAAAAAGATAGACCTGAGGTCACTGAAAAACCACAGAAAAAATGGCAACTGCCTTGAGAAAGTAAAACATGGCAACTGATTTCTACACACACACACACACACAACATCTCCCTACGTTATCTATTGATAATTGCAAATTATCTTACTATGTCAAATTAAAATGAAGTTTTGGTCAACCAAATGCTTGAACTGAATCTACTAGGGAGACATGAGGGGGGATGATTTCCCAAGAGACCTGGTGGATGTGGCTGGATTACATCATAGTGCTCTGTTTTCAGTACACACCTTCATGCAGATCTTTCAAACAAACTGATTTCACAGACCACTATCAACGGTGGCCAGTGGAGATCAATACTGGCCAAACTTTGGAAATAAAATAGTAATGGAACTTAGAACCTAGCTATATGAGTTTGCTAGGGCTACCGTAACAAAGTCCCACAGACTGTGCAGCCTAAACAACAGACATTTATTCCCCCACCATCCTGGAGGCCAGAAATTTGAGATCAAGGTGTCACAGGGCTGATCCCCCTTGAGGCTGTTCTCCTCGGTTTATAGACGCCATCTTCTCCCCATGTCCTCACATGGTTGTCTTTCTGTGTGTCTGTGTCCTAATTTCTTCTTTTAAGTCCTATTGGACTAGGGCCCACCCTAATGACCTCATTATACTTTAATTGTCACTTTAAGGGCCCTATCTCCAAATACAGTCACTTTCTGAGGTACTGGGGGTTAGGACTTTAACATGTGTATTTTGTGTAGACACTGCTCACATGCAAATGAAAGCAAACTAATGCCAAACAATTGGTGAAATGCCAACATTTTTATCAAACACCATGGGTTAGACATACCACTGGTGAAAATGTACTATATATAGAGAGAGAGACAGAGAGAGAGAGAGAGTTTAGGCTGCACAGTCTGTGGGACTTTGTTATGGCAGCCGTAGCAAACTCATATATAGCTAGGTTCTAAGTTCCATTACTATTTTATTTCCAAAGTTTGGCCAGTATTGATCTCCAGTGGCCACAATTGATGGTGGTCTGTGAAATCAGTTTGTTTGAAAGATCTGCATGAAGATGCATACTGAAAACATACATATATATACACACACACACACACATACATACACCATGGAACACTATGCAGCCATTAAAAAGAATGAGATCACATCCTTTGCAGAAAATAATGAGATCACATCCTTTGCAGAAACATGGATGGAGCGGAAGGCCATTATCCTTAGCAAACTAACACAGAAACAGAAAACCAAATGCTGCCTGTTGTCACTTTTAAGTGGGAGCTGAATGATGAGAACACATGGACACATGGTGGGGAACAACACACACTGGGGCCATCGGAGGGTGGAGGGTGGAGGAGGGAGAGGCTCAGGATGGTAATGGGTACTAGGGTGATACCTGGCTGATGAAACAATCTGTACAACAAACCCTATGGCACACTTTTACCTGTGTAACAAAACTCCACATGTACCTGTGAACTTGAAAGTTAAAAAAAAGAAAGAAAATGTACAATATAAATTTTATTTTTAAGTTTTTTCCTATTTTAGTAACTTTTAGTAAATAAAGCTCAACAGCAGACTTCACTTATTTTTATGATGTTGGTAGTAATATTTTCTCCTTCATCCTGTTTGCCTGTTTCCATATCTTTCCCCAGATCATACCCACTTTTAGCATTATTACCAAAATAATATAATTGAACACAAATCTTTTCTAACAAGTAGAGAAGGCCCACCCAGGCCCATCCTCCCACCTTTCCATCCTTCACTATCTGCTCCCAGACTCCCCATTTCAAACTTCCATAGTTCATTGTCAAATACTTTAATAAATTTTCCATGTGCTAGTTTTCAATTTACTTTCAATTCTATAACCAACACATTCCAAATTCCACAATAGAGAAAGAAATATTTGGATACTTTCTATTTCCCAATTTAAGCTCTATGCCAGCAAGATTAGGACAGGTCCAGAGGTGGGTTTTTCAGTGGGAATGACCTTCTAAACTCCAATGAATGAGTTATAAATGGAGACCTACCTGTAAAAACTTTTAAAAAATTGCTGTATCACCATTGGCAAATTAATCTCAATGTCATGTAATATTTAACATATTTTTCATGAAACAGAATTTGGGAAATAGGAAATATGTGTGTTCTCATTAACAATATAGTACTTTTTGTTTAACTTTGAAGTTCAGGGGTGCATGTGTAGGTTTGTTACACAGGTAAACATGTGTTATGGGGGTTTGTTATACAGGTTATTTCATCACCCAGGTATTAAGCTTAGTACACATTAGTTGTTTTTCCTGATGCTGTCCCTCCTCCCACCCTCCACCCTCCAATAGGCCCCAATATCTGTTGTTCCCCTCTATGTGTCCATGTGTTCCCATTATTTAGCTCCCACTTATAGGTGAGAACATGCAGAAAACATTGGTTTTCTGTTCCTGTGTTACTTTGCTAAGGATAATGGTTTACAGGCTCCGTTCATGTTCCTACAAAGGATATGATCTCCTTCTTTTTTATGGCTGCATAAGGATAGTGGCCTCCAGCTCCAGGCACACTCCTGTGAAGAACATGATGTTGTTCTTTTGTATGGCTGCATAGTATTCATATTGGGTTTGATATCAGAAATACATGCCTTGCATATACTTTTTGCTTATTTAATTACCACAGAAAACTCAATGATATAGATTCTGATTACATCTATTGTAGTATCCTGCAACTTACATTGTTTTAAAAAATTGTCCATCATTCCCACATTTTACTTTAAAACTTTGCAGGGAAGGCTCAGCACGGTGGCTCATGCCTATAATCTCAGCAGTTTGGGCGGCCCAGGTGGGTGTATCACCAGTGGTCAGGAGCTGGAGACTAGCCTGGCCAACATGGTGAAACCTTGTCTCTACTAAAAAACACAAAAAACTTAGTCTTCCAGCCTCCAGGGCTGTGAGAGCATCAATGTCTGTTGTTTATAAGCCACCCAGTCTATGTATTCTATTCTAGCAGCCTGAAATGGACTAAGACACCTCATAAGAAGAGGAGATGAGGACACAGACACACTGAGGGATGACCCTGTGAGGACACAGGGAGAAGACAATGTCTACAAGATAATGAGAGAGGCCTCAGGAGGAACCAGCCCTGCCCACACCTTGATCTCAGACTTTCAGCCTCCACCTCCTGGGTTCAAAAGATTCTTCTCCCTCAGCCTCCAAAGTAGCTGGGATTACAGGTGCCTGCTACCACACCTGGCTAATTTTTGTATTTTTAGTAGAGACAGGGTTTTACCATGTTGGTTAGGCTGGTCTCAAACTCCTGACCTCTAGTGATCCTCCCGCCATGGCCTCCCAAAGTGTTGGGATTACAGGCGTGAGCCACTGCGCCTGGCCTGGGATTAAGTTTTAACATGAGTTTTGGAGTGGACAAATATTCAAACCACAGCATATTTGAAAATAGTGGTGATATTTGCACAGCACTGGGAAGGAGAAAAAGAAGAAAAAGGTAAGTAAATTCAGTTGTCATGAGACTCAAAAGGAAGAGTTTTATAAAGAGTCTGACAGTGTGAAAAAATTGGAGCAGGGTTGAAGGACAGCTTCAAATTAATGAACATATTGGAATATTTTACAACGATATTATTAAATCTGTTGCTTTATTTCATTAGTGAGGGTTCTCCAGAGAGATAGAATCAATAGGATATAGAGATAGATGATACAGATATAGATATAGAAGGACAGATATATAGATAGATACCGATGTAGAGATAAAGATATAGGCTGGGTGTGATGACGCATACCTGTAGTCCCAACACTTTGGGAGGCTGAGGCAGGAGGATCTCTTGAACCCAAGAGTTGGAGACCAGCCTGGGCAACATGGTGAAACTCTTGTCTCTACAAAAATTAGCCAGGTGTGTTGGTGCAGCCTGTAGTCTCAGCTCTTGGGGAGGCTGAGGTGAAAGGATGGCTTGATTCCAGGAGGTTGAGACTGCAGTGAGCTGAGATCGCACCACTGAACTCCAGTCTGAGTGACACAGCAAGACCCTGTCTCCCCCAAAAAGATATATAGATTACAGATATAGATAAAGATGGATATTGATAGGCATAGATATAGAAATATGAGAGGGAAATTATAAGGGGAATTGGCTCGTGCAAGAAGTCCCACCACAGGTCATGTGCAAGCTGGAGAACCAGGAAGGCCAGGAGTATGGCCGATTCCAATTGTGAAAATCTCAGAACCAGGGGAGCTGATGGTGTAACTCTCATTCTGAGGCCAAAGGCCTGAGAACTTGCAAGGCCACTTGTACAGTCCTGGAGTTCAAAAGCCAGAGAACCTGGAGTTCTCATGTCCAAAGGCAGGAGAAGTGTGTCCCAGCTCCAGCTCTAGAAGGAAGGCAGAGAAGGGGAGAGAGAGAGAGAAAGAGAGAGAGTGAGTTGGACTATACTTTCCTTGTCCTTTTTTTTTTTTTTTTTTCTATCTGGGCCCTCAGCTAATTGGGTGATGTTTGCACACACTGAGAGTGGATCTTCCTTACTCAATCTCCTGATTTAAATACCAGTCTCTTCTGGAGACACTCTCACAGACAGACTCAGAAATAATGCTTGACCAGCTATCTGGGTAACCCTCAATCCAGTCGATTTGATACTTAAAATTAACTATCACAATTCAGCACATAAACCTAGTCCTAATGCATTAGCGAATAAAATAAATGCTTGTTTTTCCAGAAAGCATGTTTGAAAATATCAAGTGTAATAGATCACACTATAAAGATAAAGCTACCAAAGGTCAATATTGATGCTCGATTAAGGGAAATTCAATGAAATGATTAATTACAGTGGTAGATGATGAGTTTACTATTTTTTGCTGTAAGTTTTCTGAAACACTGTTGCAGTTGTACTTACTTTTATCCTAGAAGAAACATAGTCCTTAACTGTCTTTTAGACTGATTTACTACTTGATATTTTATATCTTATTTTCAAACTATGGCAATTTAAAAATTTGAGTATTCTGATATACATGAAAATAAACAGATCAATGCACTATTCCTTAATTTCATCCCTTAAACCTCATTGTACTGAATCCTGGGTTTATTGGCAGGGAGGGAAAAAAACCAGAACCCAAACCCTCCAGTGCATAGTAGAAGATAATGTACCTAAACCAAAACTATTGGTAGATTATTATCCTATGTCTGAATAAAGATTTCATAAATAAAGATTCATGAAAGTAAAATAATTACTAAAGAAAAACTGTCAATATGAAGTCATTTCTTCTTTCATTTTTTCCCTTTCTACACACAGAAATATAAATATCTGCAAAGCTTGGAGGTGAATATTGCATTTCCCAATTAACTAGTGTCTTGCTTTGGTATTGCAGAATGAGCTCTTTCTATAGTTGACTGAAATTGGCCAATTCATGGGTGAACAGATTCTACCAGCAATCTCCTTGCTACCACACATGTGCATAAGGGAGTTTCCCTTTGAAGAGAGGATCCTTCGACACTAGGCTGCAACTGACCTAGACAGTGGCTGCCCTGTGGCCCCTGAGCCTTCTCTGGGCATGATGCCCATAGTGTGTTACCAGAGGAGGCCAAATCCTTTCCACTGCCCCTAGACACCAGGGAATAGCAATAGTTTTCTCTGCCTGGAATGCTCTCCCTCCAGGTTTTCCCAGAGCAAGCTCCTTCTCTTTCTTCAGTTCTGAGTTCAAACATCTTTGGTCCAATGGCTCTTTAAGGGGTTACATGGCTCTTTAAGGGGTTACTTTTTCCTCTCAAATTTCTTATCTTGATGATGGATGTATTTGCTTCTTTAGTGTACCTCTCCCCGCAGTAGGCTGTCAGCCAAAAAGAGTTGGAGTTCACAACTCTCTCACTAGCCTTTTGAATAGTACAGGAAAATTGACAGTGTGCAAGAATATCTGTTGAATGAATTCACAAAAGAAATGCAGTGTTACCTAATTTGGTCAGATAGGGGTTAAAAATGAAATCAATCACTAAAGGACAGAATGCAGATAGGCATTCTGACAATTGCCTAACAATGTGTCCTTAGACAATTTGGTTGTTGTGCAAATATCATAGACTATGCTTATACAAACCTGAATAGCATAGCTGATCACACATCTAGGCTATATGGTATGGTATATTTGCTACCCGGGTACTCACTTGTACAGCCTGTTACTCCACTGAATACTGTAGGCAATTATAACTCAATGATAAGTATGTGTGTATCTAAACAAATCTAAACACAGAAAAAGTAATGTGTTGCTCTATGATGTTGCAATGACTGCATGTCACTAGGCTATAGGAAATTTCCAGCTTCATTATAATCCCGCGGGCCCACATCATTTCTGTGTTCTGTCATCAAAACATTGTTACGTGGTACATGACGTAATTTAAATCTGTATGCTGCTAATGGAAACGCTGCCTAAATCATGAGTGTACCTACATTTAAACTATGTCTAAATTAGATACTTATCAACAAACAGACATGCACTGGTAAAATAGTGATGATAAGATGGTTTTTCTATTGTGATTTTTATATTGCCATGTTATTCTTTTTAGCATGAAGTTAGCAAGCTTTGTCATTTCTATAATGTTTATATCTGTAGTTAAAGTATATCTCATTGTAAATTTTTATTTAAAAGATTGCACATCTTTCATTTTTTGGAGCTAATGTTCTTTGACTCATGGATAAAAACTAAAAGCCCCTCATCTATTGTATATTATTCTATTGTATTTATCTTCCCCCACATATAAATTATATAATATTGGTTAATTGTTTTACAGCCTATTGGTCTGGTATAGGGTCCGTTCTGCTCGAACAGCAGTAATCTTTTTGATTTCATCATGATGAAACCCAACAGATGCAATAGTCTTCAGCCAGTACCAATGAAGGAAATATAAAAGGGAGCAAAACAATTTGTGAACAGCATCAGCTTATCATAGGTGGTAATGCATGACAGCTTATAGAAGATTTCTAATATCTCCGTCATTCCATATCTGGGACATGTGTATTCCCAAAGGACTAATCTAAGCATGAAACTACCACCTCAATTCAGGTGATCTGAAGTTAGAAATGTTTACCAAATCAGCTGTGGGGCACCCTCATCTTTTATGTCTAGATGTTCCTGGGGTCCCCCTGGGTATAAGTGATTGCCCCAATAGTGAGGTCAGCTCATTCAAGCCAACTACTCATAACTTGATCTCATCAAGGACACACAGGTGTTTGTCCACTCCATTGCCCTCAACTGGACCTCATTTGTCTTGAATATGTTATGCCTAAATACCCAACAATTCGTGGAGTTACTAGTGCAAAATAAATAAAGCAAGGGGCAAATCTTCAGGCGTACCTGAGGTTACAGGAAAAGTTTTAGAAGCACCTGCTGAATGTTTTATTCATAGAGGAAAAAGAAAAGAAGGAGCAGGGTGAGGAGGAGAAGGAAAAGAAGAGGAGAACATGAGTAGGAAGAGAAAAATAATAGAAATGGAGGGAGAGAGAAATGAATAAGCAAAGGTTGGACCACACGGCTTCTCAGTGCTTCTTACATGAGGGTGACTGATGATGATTTGTCTTCATTTGATCTTTCAAAATGACTGATTTGAAGGGTAATTATGCCATGTTATCATATGATTTTAAGAAATATTTACCAAATTAGGCACTGTGCAAACATTGGAAATATAATGATGTGTAAGAGAAACTTCCCAAATGAGACTCTACCATTTGCAACAACATGGATGGAAGTGGATGTCATTCTGTTAAGTAAAATATACCAGACACAGAAAGATAAACATCTCATGTTCTCACTTATTTGTAGGAGCTAAAGATTAAAACAATTGAACTCATGGAGATAGAGAGTAGAAGCATGGTCACCAGAGGCTGGGAAGGGAAGTAGGGGGTGGAGGGGGAGGTGGGGATGGTTAACGGCTACAAAAAAAATGCTTAGAAAGAATGAATAAGACCTAGTATTTGATAGCACGACACGGTGACTATAGTAAAAAAAAATTAGTTTTACACTTTAAGATAAGTAAAAGAGTATAATTTGATTGTATATAACACTACACATAAATGCTTGAGGTGATGAATACCCCATTCACCCTGATGTAATTATTACACATTGTGTGTCTATATCAAAATATCCCATATACCCCATAAATACATACAGCTACTATGGACCCACAAAAATTAAAAATTAAAAATTTTTAAAGGAGAAGTTTCCTGGATTCAAAAGCTGTTACCACTCACTTACATAGAATTGATCTTTCTCTTCCTCTCTCTGTCTCTCTCAGTCTTACACACACAAGCATGCACACACACACACACACACACACACACACACACACACACTTCATAATAGTTCTGGTTATCTAGCAGAAAATGTACAAATTGATGTCTCAAAGAAGCTTCATCTCTAACATTGGCTAATAAATTGAGTAGTTTCCTAGGAACAATACTTTCAAGTACAGTTATGTTAAAATGTTGTCAAAACTTACACAACTTCATAAATGGCATAACAGAACAAGCTGGAAGTGAGGCAGTCTGTATTAAATTAGAACACTTAATATCTTTTTCCCAATAACAAAATGAACTTGATATGTCCCCTGATGTAAAAAGCATTAACTGGCTTTTATATAAAAGTATGTCACATGAAATAAAACTGACTGGAAGGGTATAAACAAACAGAAAGTTAATTAAAATATATCCAGGTTGTGAAGTGACCAGCAGGCTGTCACAGTGAATTTCCTAGTAAAAGAACTAGAGGATTATAAATATTAAAAATCTAATAAGAGATTGCACAACGTTTAACTTGAAAGGACACTATGCATAATAATAGAATAATAGAAGGTTACATAAATACAGAAAGTTACAACATAATCTTCACATTTTAATGATAGAAATTGTCAATTTCTTATAAACCTACAAACACACACACCCTAAGACCTAGAAGAACTACTCCTAAATATTTACTGGAGAAAAATGAAAATGTACCCATATTTGTGTAAGAACGTCCATAGCAGGTTGATTCATAAAAGCCCAATACTAGAAACACTCCAGACATTATAGGAGAAGGAAAGAAAAACTGTGGCGTATTTAGTATGGACTACTGATATCCACATAAGAAAAATATGGACACTAACATACACAATAACATTGATGAATCTTTAGAAAATGATGTTGAAAGAAAGAAGTCAGAAAAATACAAACTGCATATTTTTATTTACATAAATTAGAGGAAAAAAAATCTAGGGTGAAAAAAATGTTGTTCCCTAATTCGCTGAGAGTGAGAATTGACTCAGTATTGCAGGAAAGAGCTGAGTGAGTTCTTCACTTTCATAGAGGTTTAAGTTATACAGATATATGCCTTTGTCAAGACTTTTGGGCAGGTATACCCAGGTTTATGCATGTTACTTAGGTAAGCAAATTTTACCTAAAATAAAACAAGAAGAACCATAAGCAATATCAATAATATGTATGCTAAAGTGTTGGGCAATGGAATGTAATGGCATCTGCCACTTATCTTTAAATACTTAAAAAAAATAAGACAACTAGCTTGAATGAAAAGAAGTGTAAACCAATAGATAGTATAAGGTACATCTATACAGATGTCATTACATTCCAGTTACCAACAAATACAGAAACCAGTGTACTAAATAAACTTTGAGAGGTAATTGTTGCTTTTAAGAGTATCCAGATACTACCTGTTGACAAGTAGGCTTTACATAGCCATAGCTCTTTGACACTTTACATTTATTATACTGGAGGAACTATTCCTGGCTTTCTTTTAACCAGAAATAAATATTTCATCTGTATTTTGGGGTTTCTTTTTTGCTTTTCCATTTTCATTTATTTTTAATTTGTATAAATTTAAGGGGTACAAGTGCAATTTCGTTACATGGACATATTGAGTAGTGATGGAGTCTGAGGTTTTAGTGTATCCGCCACCTGAATAAGGTACATTGTACCCATGAAGTAATTTCTCATTCATCACTACCTCCCACCTTCCCACCCTTTGAAGTCTCCAGTGTCCATCGTTCTATACCAGTAGTCGCCAACCTTTTTGGCACCTGGGACAGGTTTTGTGGAAGACAATTTTTCCATGGATTGGTAGGGGGAGTGGAGATGGTTTCAGGATGAAACTGTTCCACCTAAGATTATCAGGCATTAGATTCTCATAAAGAGTGCACAACCTAGATCCCTCACATGCACAGTTCACAATAGGGTGAATCTTCCTATGAATCTAATGCTGCCGCTGATCTGACAGGAGGCGGGGCTTGGGCGGTAATGCAAGTGATGGGGAGCGGCTGTAAATACAGAAGAAGTTTTGCTTATTCACCAGCTGCTGTGTGGCCCAAATCCTAACAGGTCATAGACTGGTACTGACTGGTTCATGGCTTGGGGGTTAGGGACCCCTGTTCTTCGTTCTATGTCCACTTGTACACATTATTTAGCTACCACTTATAAATGAGAACATGTGGTATTCATCTTTCTGTTTCTGAGTTGTTTTACCTGAGATAATAACTTCCAGTTCCATCCATGTTTCTGCAAAAAACATGGTTTTATTCTTTTTTATGGCTTAATATGACTCCATTGTGTATGGAGTCACATTAAGCCACATTTTCTTTATGCAGTCATCTATTGATGGGCACTTAGGTTGTTTCCACATCCTCTCTATTGTGAATAGTGCTTTGATAAACATATGAGTACAGGTATGTTTTTGATGTAATGATTTCTTTCTCTTCGGTAAATACCCAGTAGTAGGATTGCTAGATCAAATGGTAGTTCTATTTTTAATTCTTTGAGAAATCTCCATAGTGTTTTCCATAGAGGTTGTACTAATTTACATTCCTACCAACTGTGTGTAAGCATTCTTTTTTCTTTGTGTTGTCACCAATATCTGTTAATTTTTTCTTTAATAATAGTCATTCTAACTGGTGTGAGATGGTATCCCATTGTGGTTTTAATTTGCATTTCTCTAATTATTAGAGCAATTTTTCACATGCTTGTATAAGCATTTGATTATCTTCTTTTGAAAAATAGCTATTCAAGTCCTCTGCCTACTCTTTAATGGAGTTATATGGTTTTTAGTTCTTGTTGAATTATTTGAGTTCCTTGTAAATTCTGGATCTATATTTCAATTGAGGATTAAGCTGCAAAGAATAGTGGTGTTTTATTTTTTCAACAGAAATATAAAGTTATTACATATGGATTGGATAATAAATTCATTTTTCAATTATTTTGCATGTATGCATAAAAAGATTATCAAGAGGGAAGGTTATTATTTATTAATTTCTCAGACCTTCTTTATAAATTTTTGTACACTGGAGATCATGTTATATATTACTTAAACAGTTTCCACAATTAAACAAACTCTAATCATACTTTGTAGAAGATAAAATAGTTATTAATGCATAACATCAAATTAATAAAAATATTTTAATCTCATTTCTTCATAAATACAATAATTAGTAACTTAGCTATTCTTTTTGCAAGAAGTGATCACAAAACAGAACTAATCTCTCAACAACACTACTTGCTTATGCTTATACATTTATTCATTATATAAAAGTTATTCAACTGAGATTTATAGTTAAATATATTTATTATTTATATATAAATCTCAGTTGAATAACTTTTATATCTCAAAAGAAAGAACCTCAGCTCAAAGAATTAATGCTGAATAAATTTCCTGAAACTCTGGTAATATTTATTAGGAGAAAATAAAGGTAAATTTATAATCATAAGCAAGTAATCTCAGCTCAATGAATATAAAATAGTGATTATAATCATTATAATATTATAAAGATTATTATAATATAATGGCATATTCACTAGATTCTTGAACAAAGAATGCTCTAATCAGCCCATTTATTTAAAAGCATTTAAGTAGGTAAGTATTTCTAGCTTAGCAGTTATTGTGCTCAGAAATGTGAAGACTTGAAGAATTTCTGTGTTGCTCTTCAGAAGTGTAAAGCCATTTAGCTGTACGATCTTTTGATGTTACTTTTTTCCCTGACAGATTTTATGAATTTAACTTTGTCTCAAAAGTTCACCATGATGTACTGATGTGAGTCTATTTTATTTAATGTGCTGAGAATTAATTTTTTTTCTGGAGATCTTATCTTTTATTTCTGGGAAAAGCATTATTTCTTAACGTGAATCCTACTAGCAAACTTTTGGCACTTTTTTTGTTTTTGAGACATGATCTGACTCTCTCAATCAACTTGGAGTGCAGTGGCACCATCAAAGCTCACTGCAGCCTCAACTACCCTAGCTCAAGTGATCCTCTTACCTCAGCCTCCCAAATAGCTGAGACTGCAGGCACATGCCACCACATCTGGCTAATTTTTGTATTTTTTGTAGACATGGGGTTTTGCCATGTTACCCAAGCTGACCTCGAAATCCTGAGCTCAAGTTATCTTCTCAGCTTGGCCTCCCAAAGTGCTGGGATTACAGGTGTGAGCCACTGAGCCTGGCCAGACAAATTTTTGTAGGTGTTATAGGTTATACTTTCTCCAAGTGGTTAATTGCCTTTATTGATTCCTTAATTGTAATTTTAGCATGTTTTCTTGTCACATGTAATCTAAAATTTTCTTCTTTCTCAATTTTGCTGGTGTGGCTCAATTACTATTCATTCCGTATTCTCTCTTGATAATGTATAAGTTATCCTATTCTTTTGTTTTTATTTTTACTTAGGTAGGATTTGAACCTATTCCATTCTTTTTTTCTATCTCTTAACAATAGCACTTCTTTCATATGCAAGTACATATATTTTGCTGACATTATTTGCAAATACAATTCCAGTTACTTCTCACTATAGTTTGAATGTCTCTAAAATTGTTTAGTTCCTACTCTCTTTCTCATTCATAAAATTAGTTTTATATAATTATTAACTTATTTTTCTGCCAACTCCTTAATTTTCACTGAGTCAGTTTAGTGCATTAAAGCCTGTCTAGTTTATAATTTTCTTTATGGTATATTTCTTGCTTCCAATAACTTTATTTTGACAATTATGTAACACATTCATAGATAATAATCTTATCCATTTTGGTTTATCATTCTCCAGGGTTTCATTCTTTCTCTGGTGAGATATGTGCACATTTGATTTTGCAGACCTTTAAATTAGGTGTCAACAATGAAAATACTTCTAATTAGTTCAGTGCTTTTTTAACTAGAATTTTTTTTTTTGGAGACAGAGTCTTGCTCTGTTGCCCAGGCTGGAGTGCAGTGGTGTGATCTCAGGTCACTGCAGCCTCAATCTCGTGGGCTCAAATGATCTTCCCACCTCACCCTCCTGAGTAGCTGGGACCACAGACATGTACGACCACACCTAGTTTTTTTTTTTTTTTTTTTTTTTAATTTTGTGGAGACAGGGCCTCACAATATTGCCCAGGCTCGTCTCAAACTCCTAGGCTCAAGTGATCCTCCCACTTCAGCCTCCCAAAGTTCTGGGATTACAGGAGTGAGCCACTGTGCCCAACCTAGAATATTTTTATTTAACTCAGAAAATAGCTTTTGGGCTGAACTTCCTTAAGTGCTATAGTTTTTCATTATATGCTGTTGCTATTATTAATATTAATGTTATTGTTACTAATAACATTTTGTTGTTTGTACAACTTGCCATCTGTTTCCTGCAGCAGCTTGGTTTGCTGTGAATATCATCTGTGTGTTCTGATTCCCGGGTCTCCTGACTTGAATAACTCATTTTTTTGTTGACTCACTGGATTTTAGGCCATGCCATTAGAGTATTCTAAATGGCTGTGCCTTCTTAGAAGGTACAGATAAAATGGTCTCAACCACCACGGGACCATTAATCAGTAGAGAACACTGCGCAGCCTATGGAAGTTCCTGGAGGAGTCTGTGGATAACAGAAGTCAGGCTCACTCACTTTCCATCATTCCAGCATCTCTGGAGGAAATCTCCAAGCCATAATCTGCCACTTTCTGGTCCTCACCCTGAGATTCCCTGGAATTGCATTTCTGATCCTTATGGCATCCATGAAGGAGAGCGCTCCACGTAAATTTCCTTGCTGCTCTTCTAACTACATCCAAACTTCATTCATGTACAACTTTCTGGGGGCCTCAGCTGTTGAGTCAAGGAGGGTCCAGTTGCTGATACTTGGAGTGCAGGTGAATCAAGCTGTGTTAGAGGTATTATCTTTTCAGAATCAACTTCTGCAAATGGTCATTTATGAATTCATGTATTACATATATGTCTCATCCTTTTAATATTAAATATAATATACCAGATATATGGCTAAACCATTTCAACGATTGAGGTGGAATGAATGCATTTTTTACAGTGCTAATAACAACTGGATTTTTATTGTGTATATTATATACAAATACAACACAGTTTTTGTAAAATTCTTAATAAGAAAATCCCAATCTCCTCTACTGGACTGTTCTTTCAATAACTTCTTTCCTGGTTCCTCTTCTCTCATACCTACTTACTCTAATTATCACCCAAGGACTCAATACCAGTATAAGGAGTCCTAAAAGACATTTTTTCTTAAATATTTTGACATAAAGAACACCTGACTAGAAGCCATATCCCCTGGATGCTGGTCCTGAGAATGAGACAGCTGAAGCCTTTTATGAATTTGTAAAGAAGGAGATAAGCTTTGAATGAGACCTTGGAGTTGGGGGCATTTGTGTGCATGTCACTTTCATCCTGTTTTGCTTCTCTCTCTTTCTCTGTGTGTGTGTGTGTGTGTGCATGTGTGTGTGTGTGTATGTGTGTGTATGTTTTAATTTCAATAGATTTAAAACTCCAAGCAGCTTTTGGTTACATGACTGAATCATATAGTGATGAATTCTGGGATTTTAGTGGACCTGTCACCAGAATAATGTACATTTTACCCAACAGGTAGTTTCCATCCCTCACGTTCATCCTAGCCTCCTGCTTCTGAGTCTCTAGTGTCCATTATAACACTGTGTTTGCTTCTGTGTCCCCATACCTTAGCTCCCACTTACAAGTGAAAGTATGCAGTATCTGATTTCAATTCCTAAGCTACTTCACTTAGAATAATGGCCTCCAGTGACATCCAAGTTGTTAAAAAAGACATTATTTTATTCTTTTTTATGGCTTAGTAGTTGGAATTGTAGCAGGACGAGCCACAGACAAAACCCCTCAGACACCGGGTGAAAGAAGGAAGAGGCTTTATTCAGTCGGGAGTGTCAGCAGACTTGCGTCTCAAGAACTGAGCTCTCCGAAGAAAGAGTTCCTGGCCCTTTTAATGGTTTACAACTCTAAGGGGTATGCATGAAAGGGTTGTAATAGATTGAAATCTATAGATAGCACATGTGGTTAGAGTGGGGGGTTAATCTTTAACCTCAGGCCTGGTCAGTGGTGCCGGTTGCTCTTGCCACAGACTTCATTCCTGTTGTTTTTCAGCTTTTACTTCCTCCTTCTCTTCAGAGACAGGAGACAGTAAGAGAAATGGCCTCTCTCCTCACTCCCCGCTTTGAGAACCTCACGCACTAGTGGGAGTACTCACTCTCCTCTTCACTACCCAGGTCTTCCTGCGAGACACATTGATAGTGATTCATGTAATACACTTGTGCTGAGGTCTTTTGATGAACTAAGGTGGTAACGAAGCCTCTTAGTAACTGGAGAAATACGGGTAACATACAGGGGAGTAACATGCAGGTTCTTAACGGTGCTAATGACGCAACTCCCTGCCCATTGATCAGGTAACTGATTGTAGGTTGTGTGCCTACATATCCAGTATAGTCCAGCGGGAGCTGTCCAGTCTTGATGAGATTCTGGATGGACCTAAGCAGTCTGTATTTTAGGAAATTTACTGAAGGGATTCTTTTCAGTGTGGTTTAGACCTCACCAGGTGACTGTCCCTGTTGTGCTGTTAAACAGCTTCTGTCCTAGACAATTGAGCATTCCTACAGGGATAGTGAAGTTTTTTCCTTCTCTAGCTATGCAGTATTATCCAATAATCGAGGTTTTCAAGACCCAGAAGTTGCTAGTTTGGGCCTTCTGGACTGGAACTAGATCAGTAGGCCCCAATTCTCGGGCTTCCTGAGGCCATCAGTCTCCCATAGTGGTTCTCCCACGTACATAACAGGAATTAACATTGAGGGAATGAGCTACATTTACTGCTAACTGGAGGAACAAGTTCTTTGTCTGTTTTTTTCCTTTTTTTTTTTTTTTTTTTTTTGTGGAAGCTCTGGTGCTGGTAGATTCAGCTCATCATAAAAGGTCTGAAACACTGCTTTGGGAGAGTGCCTGTGGACCTCCCCTTGGACTAAAATATTTACTCGGGGATCCAGTCCAGTTTCATTGATTCCTAGAGTTACATACTCTCCTGTTTTCCAACGGGGATCAAGGGGATTGGTAATTAGTAGTTCTAATGGGTTACAGTGACCACTAGTGCAGGAAGAGTTACTCTTTCCTTTTTGAAGGCAGACAGGGTCCTTCTCATCTTTTTCCAGGTGGCCTAAATGACACAGGACCAGTAAATACATTCATCACTACACAGTCCTAATTCATGACAAACATACTTATTTTCTACTGTATAGCCCATTTCCCAATCTAGAGCTCCACAACTTATTCTATTTCCATACAGGTCTCTGTTGATTGCTGCACAGGCATCAAATTTTAAGATAATTTGTTTGGGGACTCCTTTTTCTTCTGTTCTAGTTATTACTTTACTCATATCAGCTTTTCCCCAGTTGCCAGTCCTCAATCTTATTTCAAAAACTGTAGTTATAGGGAGCTCAGATGGGTTATAGCACACATCAGGCTGGTCAGTTTCTGGGCTGCATACCTTGTACTGGGTGGCATTATACAAACAAGTCCCTTTTAGAGTTCCAGTACATTCATAATAACTATAAAACAGAAGGACTGTTTTAACTTTTTGCCCTACCTCAGTAACTTGATGTCATTGGGAACAGTCCTCAAGCTGAGGAAGGGCAGTTGAAGTCCTTACTGTACAAGTCCAAAATTTAAGGGAAATGAGTCCCATGATCAGTTTCCTCATGTTTCAGCCATGCATGGACCAGTCAGCTTCCGGGTGTGACTGGAGCAGGGCTTGTTGTCTTCTTCAAAGTCACTTTGCAGGGGTTTTCTGGGCTTGGTCTCACCTCCCAGGTCTCAGGTGCTGCAGGTTTTACATGGCTGTGGTGGATCCAGGCTAGGATTCCCTCTACCTTTACCGCTGTGCGTGTGGTCAAGATGACCATCTGGGGTCCTTTCCACCGTCACAAGGGGGCTACGTTCCAATCCTTGATCCACACCTGATCATCTGGGGAGAAAGGGTGAACTGGGGAGAATAAGCTGACAGGGCACCACTCATTTACCCAGGCTGAAATTGTTTGTGTAATTTTCCCTAAAGCCTGTAGCTGTCGCTATAACTCAATTTCACCCAGCTCTCAAGGAGTGCCTGGGAGTCCCCGTAGTATGGGACTGGGACTACGATATAATATTTCATAAGGGAAATACCCTGTTCTTTTAGAAGGGGTACATCTAATCTTAAACAATACCATAGGGAGAGCTTATACCCATTTTAATCCTGTTTCTTGACACACTTTCTCTAAACTATTTTCCATAGTCTGATTCATCCGTTCCGCCTTTCCGGAACTCTGTGGTTGGTAAGCGGTATGTAGTTTCCATGTGATCCTCAATACTTTTGCTGTCTTCTGTACCAAGTCAGCCACAAATGCTGGCCCATTGTCCGAGCTGATTTGTAAGGGCACTCCAAACCTAGGGATGAAATCTCAGAGAAGCACATGGGTGACTTCACGAGCTTTCCAAGTTTGTGTTAGGCCTCCACCCACCCAGAGTTTGTACACACCAGAACAAGCAAATACTTGTTATCTCCACATTTGGGCATCTCGGTGATATCTACTTGGAGATCTTCAAAGAGGGCTGCTCCATAAGCTTGTATGCTAGGCAGGATGGTTGGACCTTGCCTAGCATTGTGCTGGCGGCAGGTGACACACTGCTGTGCCACTGTTTTGGCAAGGGCTGACAGATGCGAGATGTAGGAGTACTGGCCTAACAACTTTTCAAGTGACTCTTGGCCTAGGTGGGAGGTCTCATGCACAGCCAGTACAACTGTGGCTCCTAGAAGTTGTGGCGCAGCTATTCTTCCATCTGATAATCAGATCCATCCCTCTTCTATCACCTGTCCTCCCTCTGCATGGAGAAAGTCCTTCTCTTCTTTAGAATAAGTAGGTACAAGGTCAGGTGCCTAAGGGAGCCAGGGGGCTGTGACTGATGCCCATTAGGGGGTGGATGCTGCTTTTCAAGCCTCTGAGTCAGCTCGGGAGTTCCCCAAGGCAATCGAGGCGGAAGCTCGCTGGTGTCCTCTGCAGTGCGTGACTGCCACCTTTTGGGGCTTCCACACTGGCTCTAATACTTGGTAGGATCTCTCACTGATACTTTATGTCTTTCCCCCCAGAGTTCAAAAGGCCTTTTTCTTTATATAATGCCCCATCACTTGGAGAGTTAAGAAGGCATACCGCGAGTCAGTGTAAATGTTTATAGTCTTACCTTCACTTAGCTCTAAGGCCTGAATTCAAGCAATGAGTTCAGCCTTCTGGGCTGAAGTACCCTGGGGCAATGATTTGGCTTCAATGACAGCGTCCAGGGTTACCACTGCTTATCCCACACACCTCTCTCCTTGTGGGTTGACGAAGCTGCTCCCGTCCACGTACAGCTCCCAGTCTGCTGATGTCCAAGGATGGTCTCGGAGGTCGGGCCTGCTAGAATAATCTGAGTCCAACACTTCTACACAGTTATGTTCAGCTGGGCTCTCTGATAACAGGAGTGAAGTGGCGGGGTTCAAGGTGTTGCAAACTTCAATGGTTACATGGGGATTTTCACAGGGCAAGCTTTGGCACCTAGTTAGTCTAGCATTCGTTAGCCAATGATGTCCTTTGGCATTCATTAAAGTCACCACAGCATGGGGGGACTTTATGTTCAAGTGTTGCCCAAGAGTCAGCTTATCCGCTTCTTGTACTAGCAGGGCAGTTGCTACCAAGGCCCTCAAACACGGGGGCCAACCTTTAGAAACCCTGTCTAGTTGTTTAGAGAAGTAGGCTGCCAGCCTCGGCCAGGGCACCACAGTCTGGGTCAAAACTCCAACCGCCATCTTTTCTCTCTCTGACACATATAGTGTAAATGGCTTTGTCAGGTCAGGCAGCCCCAGGGCTGGGGCCAACATGAGTTTCTCTTTTAACTCATGAAAAGCTTGTTGTTGTTGGGACCCCCATTCGAAAATTCCTTGTAGCCCCGCTTTGTGACTCCGTACAGGGGTTTGGCCAGTGCTGCAAAGTTTGGAATCCATAACCTGCAGAACCCTACAGCTCCTAAGAATTCTCTCACCTGCCTTCTGGTCTTAGGCTCCCATAGGTTGTAAATGACCTGCTTTCTTTCTGATCCTATGCTGTGCTCCCCCTGTTGGATAGTAAATCCTAGGTAACGTACCTGCTGTCTGCAGATCTGAGCTTTCTTCTTGGACACCTTATACCCACAGTCCTCCAGGTGCTGGAGCAGGGTATCCATTCCCTTGGCACACCTGACTGCCGTGGGGTGTCCCAGCAGGAGGTCATTGACGTACTGAAGCAACACATGGCCTAGGTCTCTGGCAGGAAACTCCTCCCTCAAGATGGTTGGGGAGTTCTTGAACCCTTGGGGAAGCCGGGTCCAAGTGTACTGAGTGGTGACACCTGACCCCGGATCCTCTCTCTGAAAGGCAAACAGCTTCTGGCTCTCAGGGACTAGTCTGATGCTAAAGAAAGCGTCCTTCAGGTCCAGGCAGGTGAACCAGCTGTCCTCAGCTGGCAGCAACCCCAACAACGTGTACGGGTTAGGTACCGTTGGGTGCAAAGTCAGTGTAGCTTGGTTGACCAAGCACAAATCCTGTACCAGCCTGTAGTCCTTGGTCTCTGGCTTGGGAACAGGCAGGAGGGAAGTGTTCCATGGAGACTGACAAAGGACTATATTTCCAAAGGCCCTCAGGCAATTGAGATGGACCTGGATACCTTCAAGTGCTTCTCTGGGGACTGGGTAGTTTTTGCCTGACCGGCTGGGCCCCGGGCTTAACTTCTATGGGTCCTGGGGCCTGGTTGATTGCCAACCCTGGAGGGTTGTCTTCCGCCCACACCTTTGTCTACCGCTTAGACAGAGCTGGTCCTATCTCTTGGCCTGGCTCAGTTAAGAAGAGTCTCCATTCCTCCTCCCGAGGAACTGTAAGGGCCATGATGACTCCCGTTCCAGGTAGCTTTAGCTGTAAAGAGCCGTGTTTTGTAAAAGAGATGGTGTTTCTCAGCTTGCTAAGTAGGTCCCTTCCTAGCAAAGGCAAGGGGCAGTCAGGCATGTACAGGAACTAGTGAATCAGTTCATGCCCCCCCTCCCCCTACCACAGTGCAGGTCCGGGGCAAAGAGAAAGCTTGCTTTGCCAAAACCCTTGTGGCTCCGATTATATCAATAGTCCTTTTGGATAAGGGGGCAACCAGGGTGGTTACTACTGAATGTTCAGCACCAGTATCGACAAGAAACTCAATGTCCTTGCCCCCGACTGTCATCCTGACCATGGGCTCTTTGGGCGCACATAAGCCCAGTTCCCCTCAGTCCAGTAACCCTTCTGCCAGATTGAACAAGGCCCCTTCATCCTTGTCTGAGGCCTCCTGCTCAGTCACCTTGTTTCCCTTTCAACTTGGGGCACTTGTCCTTCCAATGTCCTATTTCCTTACAGTAAGCACACTGGTTACACTGCAAGTGTGGACGGCCATACTGGGTATTTTTCCTGGGGCCCCCCTTCTCGTGCCCCTTTGGGGGGACCCCTCTAATAGCTGCAGCTAGCAGGTCGGCGTTTCTCCGGGCTTGGCATTCGTTCTCTCTGCGACTTACTGCATCTCTATTCACAAGCACCTGGTTGGCTATCTCCAATAACTGTGAAGTATTCATGCCTGCAAACCCAGCCTATTTCTGCAATTTTCTTCTAATGTCTTCTGCGCTTTGACTAACTAAAGCCATGTTAATCATGTGCTGATTTTCAGGGCTATCGGGATCAAAGGGAGTATACATACAATAGGCCTCACATAGTCTCTTGTAGAATTGTGCCGGGCTCTCATGTTTCCCTTGAATGACCTCAGAGACTTTGTTAACATTTGTAGCCTTCTGAGCTCCCTTCTTTAACCCTTCAAGAAGGGCTTCCCTGTACCAGTTTAGCTTTTGCATACCTCGTCTTTCATATGGGTCCCACTGGGGGTCTGTTCCTGGTAATTCGATCCTCATATACTCTTGGGGGTTTTGGTAATCAGCTGGAACATGTTCTTCCAGCCACTTAGTTGTTGCTTAGAACACTCTTCTCCTTTCATCTGTGTTAAAGAGGTCCATGAGCAACTGGTGGCAACCAGCCCAGGTGGGGTTGTGGGTCTGGATAATAGTTTGGAGCAAATCAATTATAGCTTGAGGCTTTTCAGTATAGGATGGGGTATTGTTTTTCCAATTGAGGAGATCGGCAGAGGTGAAGGGTTGATACATAAAGGCATGCCTTTCCACCATATGCCTGTCCTCGTCTACCCCAGTATACCATTGCTCTCTCAGGGGCATTTGTAACCCAGTTCTAGGCCTCAAATGGGCTGCCAAGGGAGGGGTTTCTCCTGAGGTCTCGCATCCTTTCTTTTCTACTCTGGGTGGCCTAGGGATATATAGGCCTTGTGGAAGCTCAGGCTCAGTGGGCTCGGGAGTGGGAGGCCTTCCTTCTTGGTAAAAGGTGCGGGGGAGCCACTGGCGCCATTTCTTGCCATGAATCCTCTGATGTAGGGTCGGACAGGACTTTAGGAGCCAATTCGCCTCGGCGGGTGCAGTGGGATTCTTCCTCGGCTGTCTGTCCCTTTGCCACTAGTACTACTGCTGCCTGTCCTCTTAACCACTGTGGGGCCCCA
Source organism: Pongo pygmaeus (assembly GCF_028885625.2). Taxonomy (NCBI): domain Eukaryota; kingdom Metazoa; phylum Chordata; class Mammalia; order Primates; family Hominidae; genus Pongo; species Pongo pygmaeus. The sequence continues at coordinate 5,482,302 of NC_072396.2, read as the reverse complement.
GGTCTAAAACCAGTTGCAACCAAGTATCTCTGTATGGAAACTGGTCTGGGTGTCCTGGCTTACCAGTTACCTTGTGCCATACCTTTGAAACAAGGGCTCTGTCTAAGCTTCTTTCTGATGGCCAACCCACTTCTAATGCTGGCCAGTCTATCTCACACAAAGTTCTAAGTTTTCCTGGTGTCATAGTAACTCCATAGTCTCCATTAAATCCTTTCTTTAAATTTTTCAACATAGTTCCTAGTGGAGTGGGCTTACTTTGTGTTCCACCCATCTTCCTCCCAAGACAAAACAACACTCATATCACAAGAAGGAAAGGGTAAAGGGGTCACTCACTCACCTTGCCTGTCTCAAACTCAAGCACTCACTCACTTTCACTTTCCTTTTTGCAAACAAGTCAAGCCAAATCAAAATCAATACTGAGGCCAAAGTGCCGATAAGGGCATACCGTGGGTGATCAGGCCATGCTTCCACTCAAATGGAGTGGGCAAGTTCCCAGGACTAGTCCTACCGTATTCCAGATGTCTGGACGCCAAGCGCTGGTTCCTTCCTGGTGTTCAGCCACTGTGTTGATCCTCTGCGGGGGCCTGCCATGCACGGCTCTAACAAGGCATTCCCCCAGGGCAAATGCCTACCCAGGAGTGCTCTCAGGATCCACATGGCTCAAGCTGGCTGGAGTTCCCTGCAGTGATGCCCTGCAGGGCAGGCCTAAGCCACTTAAGGAGCTGCCTCGGCCATCCATTAATCACCTGGCTTCCCAGTCAGGGAATCAAGAAATGTAGCAGGAGAGCCACAGACAAAACCCCTCAGACACTGGGGTTAAAGAAGGAAGAGGCTTTATTCCATCGGGAGCGTTGGCAGACTTGCGTCTCAAGAACTGAGCTCTCTGAAGAAAGAGTTCCTGGCCCTTTTAAGGGCTTACAACTCTAAGGGGTACACGTGAAAGGGTTGTGATAGATTGAGATCTATAGATAGCACATGTGGTTAGATTGGGGGGTTAATCTTTAACCTCAGGCCTGGTCAGTGGTGCCAGTTGGTCTTGCCACAGACTTCATTCCTGTTGTTTTTCAGCTTTTACTTCCTCCTTCTCTTTAGAGACAGGAGACAGTAAGAGAAATGACCTCTCTCCTCAGAATGACCATATTTTGTATGATATATGGACATGAATTTTGAATAGGGAGGAATGAAATGTTATGATCTGAATTATATCCCTTACACACACACACAGGCACACACACACACACACACACATACACTTCGTATGTTGAAGTCCCAACCCACAATGTGACTATATTTGGATATAGGACTTTTGGAGACAATTCAGGTTAAATATCCATGGAGTTCCAACTCTGTAGTATTACTGGCCTTATAAGAGGAGGAAGAGAGAGAGACACCTCTCGTTTTCTCCCCACCATGTGAGGCCACAGTAAGAAGCTAGATGTCTGTAAGCAAAGAAGGAAGCCCTCACAGAAACAGAACCTTCTTGGACCTTGATTATGGACTTCCCAGGCCCAAGAACTGTGAGGAACTAAATTTCTCTTGTATAATTGTGAAAGAAAAATAAATTTTGGGACCTCCAAATCACTAAGCTAAAGGGAAAAGTCAAGCTGGGAACTGCTTAGGGTAAACCTGCCTCCCATTCTGTTCAAAGTCCCCCCTCTGCTCACTGAGATAAATGCATATCTGATTGCCTTCTTTGGAGAGGCTCATCAGAAACTCAATAGAATGCAACCATTTGACTTGGAAACTCCCAGCTTTGAGTTGTCCCTCCTTTCCAGATGGAACCAATGTTCATCTTACATATGTTGATCGATGTCTCATGTCTTCCTAAAATATATAAATCCAAACTGTGCTCTGACCACCTTGGGCACATGTCGCGAAGACCTCCTGAGGCTGTGTCACTGGCACGCGTCCTCAAACTTGACAAAATAAACTTTCTAAATTAATTCAGACCTGTCTCAGAATTTTGGGGTTCACATACTTCATCATTCTATTTCGCTATGGCAGTCCTAGCACAGTTTCAATTCTTCTTGGTCTTCTGTTGTCTGGAAGGCTGTGTTTTCTTTCAGAAACTCAAATAATTTTCTAAGTAAGGTGTGAAACAATTTAGTATTATTTAGGTCCCAAGCTCTTCTGTTATGACTGAAATTCAAAACAGTAATGGAGTGAATAATTAAAATAGATTCTTATTATCCTCCTGAGACACCAGTTGACAACAGAGAAGGATCCCCAGGTTGCCCATGTCGTTGAATATACAAGTATCTATTTGTTTGATCTAAGGAATTCCTCTTCTCCATATGGTTCTAAATGTTCACCACCACAATCTCATTCCAAGGAGGAGGAGAAAGTGAGCTCACCTCCCACTGGCTAGAACTAAGCAGAGCTTATTCTGGCCAGCCCAGTAAAAGACAACATTTTGGGTCTTCTTCTATGGGAGTGGGAAAATAAATATCCGAGTACAGCAGGAAATCTTCTCTACTTTTTGCATAATCTTGCAATAATTTTGAATCATTACAAGTAAAGATATGTTTAATTACTTCCATGAATAATAGCTTAATTGTTTTGCATTCTTCAACTTTTATTTTAAGTTCTTGGGCACACGTGCAGGATGTGCAGGTTTGTTACATAGGTAAGCATGTGCCATATTGGCTTGGTGCAAAGATCAACCCATCACCCAGGTATTAAGCCCAGCATCCATTAGCTATTCTTCCTGAAGCGGTCCTTCCTCCTGCACCCCCACCCTCTCACAGGCCCCACTGTGTGTTGCTCCCTCCCATGTGACCATGTGTTCTCATTGCTCAGCTCCCACTTATAAGTGAGAACATGTGGTGTCTCGTTTTTCTGCCTGTGTTAGTTTGCCAAGGATAATGGCCTTCAGCTCTATCCATGTCCCTGCAAAGGACATAATCTCATTCGTTTTAATGGCTGCATGGTATTCCATGGTGTATATGTACCACATTTTCTTTATCCAGTCTATCATTGTAGCACATTTGGGTTTATTCCACGTCTTTGCTATTGTGAGTAGTGCTGCAATGAACATTTGTGTGCATGTATCTTTATAGCAGAATGATTTATATTTCTTTGGGTATATACCCAGTAATGGGATTTCTGAGTCAAATGGTATTTCTGCTTCTACATATTTGAGGAGTTTCCAAACTGTCTTCCATAATGGTTGAACTAATTTATACTCTCACCAACAGTGTAAAAGTGTTCATTTTCCCCTGCTTAATTGGTTTTAATATTGTTGGCTGCTAATTTTTGTCCATCAACTATTTTAAAAGATGATTCCAGAGATTCTTAGCTTCCACCGTTGCCCTTCTCAATACCGATTTGTGTGTGTGTGTCTGTGTGTGTGTGTGTGTGTAACACCTATCTTTAACTCCTTTCAAAGGTTTCTCTGCTGTTAGAATTTGTTAGTGTAAGTGTATGCGAGAGAGAGAGAGAGAGAGAGAGAGAAAGAGAGACAGGTGTCTGCACACAATCTTTTTTTTTCTTTTTCTGAAAAGTCAGAAAGACTTTTTAGGGTCAGGAATGTATTCTTATACATCTTTGGCTATACTCCTGATCCAGCTGTTTATGCTTCTTTTACAGGAATATTTATACTTTGTATGTCATTTTGGGTTCTGCTGTCTCTCCCTTTGATGTTTCTAATCCACATTTTCTTGTTCATAGCATACATAAATTTTTCTTATGTTTTATGATAATCCCTGCATTCAATCTTCTAGAATAATTTAGTTTCCTACGACGTGCATTTTCTTATATTTGCTTACCACTATGGATACTTTTTTATTTAGCATATTGTACTTAAAAATTACATTCTCCAAACACAACTTTGAAAAAATATTAATTATGTCTTTAAGGCTTGAACTTGTGCATTTTTTAAATTCTATTTCAGTGGGAAGCTGTCACTCTGAAGTTGGTCTCCTTTCTTTACTCTAGAGCTTATTGTCAAATTATTTTCCTTTGCTTCATGTGGCCAGTCAGTACAGACCTTGTTCACTACATTCTTTATTCAAAGTCTTGTTATTTTTTAGGCTATGTGTGTTTTGCTCCAGAACCCATGAGCAACCTCAGCCATGAATTAGGTGAAAGACTGAGATCTTGATTATATCTTTATTTTCTGAAAATGCCTACTTTATATTCAAAATCTATTTAACATTGATCCATCACTGGTTGAACTTGAATAGAAAGTGAAGGAAACTGTGAAGTTCAGTGTAAGTTACCTATTGTTTTGGAAACAATTGAGTATATACTGAAACAGACTAACAGATTTAATGGTTTGGTATAGATTGAAGTATCTGATGTTTATAACTTTGCTTCCTAAATCCGTATACAGAATTTTGTAAATCAATCTTAAAACATGTGAAATTGAAAAATAATGTACTTTTTTCTAAAAAATATGTAAAAACTCATATCTATTATAATAAATTGCTACCAATCATAAGTCCAATAGAAAAGCCACAATATTCAACCAGAAATATTAATCCACATTGAGATTTCACTATTTGTAGATGAAATCAACAGCTTTTTTTGTGTGATTGCTATTTAAACTGAAGGGCCACGACATTTGATGTAAGATTGCCCTTTTTGGTGTTTGTCAAGAGAAGCTAATAGGGGCTCCCTTGCATTTGAAATACAAATGAGTGCCTTTAATCTTCCAAACTCAGAAAATCAAATTCATTACTACCAAAGAATAGGCCAGAGACTTTACTACTTGAGAGATTAAGTGAACAAATGGCAAAATTATTTTCAATAACATAGCGGTTGCAGATACTTATGTACAGATCAAAGAAATAATGCACAATTCTGGAGTGAAGGATCAGGACAGATCATTGACATAAATAATTTGTCTTTCTCAGGTAAATATTATAAATCAATTTAAACAGAGAAACCTCCATTGGAGATTTGCATGATAAAACGTTTTACTGTAGAGGGCCAAATACTCTTGAAATATTTAACATTCCAAAAGCTTTGACCACTTGACCATTTCTAAGAGTGCTATAGTAGTCAAATCTTCCAGCCTGAGTTTCAACAGAATATGTCAATGTTTTTAATAAACTCTTAAGTGTCTCTGATGGAAGGGCATTCTCCATTCTCTTTTTGTATTGGATAAACCACCAGTGGATACTGTTTACAAAATATGGCTGGACAAAGTCTTTGATAACTGTTGGCAAGCTTATCATGCAATCTTCAATGGGAGAGTAAAAATTACAGTTAATATTTCCATAGTCTGAAATATGAATATGCCATGTTTTCCTGTGTAATTTGGATCCAAAGAGAGAAATATGGACAGAATAAAACAACAACTATGACAAATCAACAAAACAAGAGTGACTGGGAATTTGGGAATAAGTACAGAATTCACGCTGTCTAAAAATCTAGGACTAAACATTGGTAGAAATGGACCATCACTAAAACAGAACTATACCCCAACATGGAATTATTAAAGATGTACTGAAAACCAGCCTTAAAACTTCTAGAAATGTGGAATAAGACAGGTGCTAGGATCTTCATGACCTTAATTAAGTCTTCCCGTTACTTTATTAGAGATTATAGCACTAACTCCAAAAATGATTGTGGAAATCAATTTAGATTATCTGGAAGTTCATTAAAGAGTTGGACATACAATATGAATTCAATAAATGGAGATTCCAAATAAAATATGCACAGTCCATTCCTACTTAGCAATGTTAGGAATTAACTCGCATATCAGAATTGCTTTACATTTTAAGACAAAGTAGAAGAGAATTTGAGCAATAAAAAGATATGTCCTTTAATCCTTAATATGGCTATTTTACGGTATGTGTCTTGAGAAATTCGTAACATAATGAGATGCTTTATGCTGGAAAGCCAAGATGTCCAAGCAGGTGCTCTAGCAGAACTTCAGCTCTCACCACTGTTGGAAGACAGTCTTGAGCATTTTTCAGAATGATTGTTGTGGCTGGAACCACCAATATTAACTGAGGATACTTCTTGGAAATCATGTTCTGATACCCTATTTAGTGATGCCTTCTTATAGGAATTACATTTATACATACATATATAGTGAGCCCAAAATATCTGTGACAGGTCTCAGTCAATTTAGAAAGTTTATTTTGCCAATGTTATGGACATGTCTGTGACACAGTCTCAGGAGGTCCTGATGACGTGTGCCCAAGTTGGTTAGAGCACAGATTGGTTTTATACATTTTAAGGAGACATAAGACATCAATCCATGCATGTAAGATGTACATTGGTTCAATCTGGAAGGGCAGGAGAACTGGAAGTGGGGGTTTCCAGGTCATATGTAGACTTAATATTTTTCTGATTGGCAATTCATTGAAAGAGTTATTATCAGTAGAAAGGAACGTCTGGGTTAAGATAAGGGGTTGTAGAGACCAAGATTTTATCATACAGATGAAGCCTCCAGGTAGCAGGCCTCAGAGATAGAATAGATTATATATGTTTCTTATACTTAAGATCTGTGTTGAGTTAATGCTGGAGGGGTATAATGAGGCATGTCCTACCCCGTCTTCCATCATGGCTTGAACCAGTTTTTCAGGTTCACTCTGGAATGACCTTGGCTAAGAGGAGGGATCCATTCAGATGGTTAAAGGGGCCTTTAAATTTTATTTTTGCTTATATATATACAAGCATTTACTATATATATAGTAAATATATTTTATATATTTTACTGTAAATATATTTTTATATAGTAAATATATTTATTTATATATAGTAAATATATTTTATATAGTAAATATATTTATTACATATAGTAAATATATTTTTATATAGTAATATATTTATTATATATAGTAAATATATTTTTATATAGTAAATATATTTATTATATAGTGAATATATTTCTTATATATAATAAATATATATAACATCTACAATAGCTATAGATATATAGATGTTATATATAGATATCTATATGTAACACCTATAGATATATATAGATGTTATACATTTATATATAAGGTCTATAAATATATACATTTAAATATAAAATTTATGTATAAAAATGTGCATATACATTTTTATTTATATATTTATAGATGTTATGTATATTTATAGATAGTGAACTATCTATAAATATATATTTATAGATGTCATATATTTATATATAGTGAAATATATATGAATACTCATATTTTATATAACATATTTATATAAATGATATATAAATATATAATATATAATGTACATAAATATATATATAAATGATGTTTTCAGTGTTAAAACTTATTCATAAAGAATTTGAGGGTTCTAAGGAAAATCACGACATGATATTTTCCCTATAAAAATCGTATATTGACATTTTAGCTAAGATGAGCCCCATTCATGGTAAGCAGTGAAAAGGAGAAAGTACAAACCACAGGGATTTGGTTCATCAAATAGGTTATTCACGCCTTCCAACATCTTTTTGGAGTGTCTGGACTCCTCGGAATTGCTCAATTCCTATCATGTTTCTTTTCGGTATGTCAGTCATCCTGAGTTACTTCATTCTCTCCAGCTATAGGGCATTTTGGACCGATTGTCTTCAATGGTCTAAGGACTTTTATGTGTCATAGCAAAGTGACGTGACTCCTGGTTTGGGATAGCATTTAATTTAAATGGCATGGCTGACTTGTTGGCTCCCCTACTCACCAGGCGATGAATCATTTTAGTCAATGTGTAGCAGTTTTTTGTTTCAGATGCATCATTTAATCTACCTGAACCAGAAGGTCCTCTTGATTAAATGGATATGAATGACTGAAGAATTATACTTAAAAATTTTAAAGCAGACAGAGAAACCCCAAACATACTTAGTTTTATGAACCTCACAAAGATATGTCGTTTTAAAATATGAGATATGAACATTATTTAATAAAATAATTACTTACAATTTAAAATTTTAGCCAATCCTGATATGATACCTCACGTATTTAACATTAATTTTGAAGTTACTGCTCCTGTGATTGCCAAGAAAATGCCTTAACCTAACACCAAACAATAGCAGACCATTTTTTCTCATTATTTTATTTTTGGGGATCCTTGCTGAGTTCCACTCTGATTATTGTATATCCACTACTTAATCATGGAATGTATTTTACAAATAAATAGATAGTGGAGGTTTACATATTATAAGGTGTTTTATTATTCACTAATTTTACCTTTGAATTTTATAAATTCTTATATACTTGGGCGATTACTTTAAAGGTATGAAATATAAGAAATTGCTGGGCCTGGGTGCGGTGGCTCACACCTGTAATCCCAGCACTTTGGGAGGCCAAGATGGGCGGATCACGAGGTCAAGAGTTCAAGACCAGCCTGGCCAACATAGTGAAACCCCGTCTCTACTAAAAATACAAAAATTAGCTGGATGTGATGGCAGTCGCCTGTAGTCCCAGCTGCTCGGGAGGCTGAGACAGGAGAATCACTTGACTCCGGGAGGCAGAGGTTTTAGTGAGCCAAGACGGCGCCATTGCACTCCAGCCTGGGGGACAGAGAGATAGTCTGTCTCAAAAAAAAAAAAAAAGAGAGAGAAATTGCTGTTAGGCTGGGCATGGTGGTTCATGCCTGTAAACCCAACACTTGACGAGGCCAAAGCAGGAGGGTCACTTGAGCCTAGGAGTTTAAGACCAGCCTGGGCAACATGGCAAAACCTCATCTCTACAAAAAGTAAAAAAAAAATTGGCCAGTCATCTTGGTGTGCGACTATTGTCCTAGCTACTCAGGGGGCTGAGGAGAGAGGATTGCTTGAGCCCAGGAGGTTGAGGCTACAGTGAGCTATGATTGTACCACTGCACTCCAGCCTGGGGAACAGAGCAAGACCCTGTCTCAAAATAGATAAATAAATAAAATACAATAAGTTACTGCTAAAATTTGTCCAATGATACAACTCACCCCTGCAGTATATGCACTCACACATCATGTATTTATACATATTTGTGTTTTGTTATTTCTAATCTATTATGGAGTAAATCTGTTGCAGAATAGTGGGCCTAGAAATTTAAGGCATTTAAAGGTTTTAAAACAAGTGGGATAATAAAATGTAAATAAATTGATGTTTTTATAAGAGTTAATTATTTTAATAAAGGATAAATTATGTCAATACATAATTTGTAACATCTAATTAAAATTGCAATATTTTATTAGGTTGGTGTAAAGGTCATTGTGGTTTTTGTCATTAAAAGTAATGCAAAAACTGCCATTGCTTTTGCACCAACCTAATACTATATTAATATACATTATATTATTTAAATATTGATACCTTAATTAATATAGCCTGTATTATTTTATTTGTATTATTATAATTTTTAATATATAATTTATAACAGAAAGCACAAATTCATATCTGTTAATAGCCAACTTAATACCAAATTAATCCTTTTTACTTTAATGATGCAACTACTTTAATGGCCATATAAGTGGCCACTGACTTCTTCGTATTTTTATCTAGTGTATTGAGGTAGGCTATTCATGAAAACAGCCATTTTATTGGACACTTCATTCTCTGATCTTCTATTGCTTTGGTAATCTGAATAAACCACAACAGAGTCACGTAACTGCCTTAAGTGTGCCTGGATATCATGTTTCATAGGAATGTCCTGGAAAATGGCCCCATGAGAATGATTTCCATCCTTTGTATTTTATGTGTATGGTGATTATACTCCTGGGAACTTTTCAAGGTGCCTACACCTAACAGGAATGTAAACAGAGAGTGTGTTCCATTCTGCAGGAAGAAGTAGGTTAACTTCAATATCCCTTTGGTACTTTTATCAGCTTGCAATATATTTGGATATTTCTGCAGATCTATCAAAATTTACAAAATGCACACACTTGGCTCTGTTTATACTTTCAGCTTTTTCTCTTTTTCTACTTTCAGGATTACAATGAAGTCTTCACTTAAAATTGTGAACAGGTTCCCGGAAACAGAGACTTTAAGCCAAACAATGTATAAAGAAACCAATTCTGGCCGGGTATGGTGGCTCATGCCTGTAATCGCAGCACTTTAGAATGCCAAGCCCAGGAGTTCAAGACCAGTGTGAGCAACATAGTGAGACCTCATCTCTATGAAAGATATTTTAAAATTAACCGGGTGCGGTTGTGCACAGCTGTAGTCCCAGCTACTTGGGAGGTGGAGGTGGAGGATTGCTTGAGCCCAGGAAGTAGAGGCTGCAGTGAGCTGAGATTGTACCATTGCACTCCAGCCTGGGTGACAGAGTGAGACCATGTCCCAAAAAAAGAAAAGGAAAGAAAAAAGAAACCAATTTTCTCTTAAGGTAATTCATATAAACAAGAGTTAAGTTCCTAAGGGATATTTCTGGTCCCCAAAACATCAACAAACTTCTAGATAAGGACTTTTTACACTTGTAATATTAAACATTGAAATACATGTGAGATAAACATACACTTAAGAAAGATTAATAAAACAAGATAATTATTTACCCAATTTTTAGTGAGCCAATGAGTGACGGTGGTCATATTGCTGGTGGGTTAATTCAAGGAATAAATGTTTGCCAAGTGAAAATTGTCAGGCGATTCTTCCTCCACCACCACGCAATTCAAAAGCAAATGATCACAAATACAGCAGCTCACCAAGCATTTTGTATCACAGAGGTAATTGTTGTACATTTCGATGATTATCATAGACTTAAAAAATTTTATTTTACAATAAGTTGTATTCATTCGTTCATTCATTTATTTTCCAATCTACTTAATCCAGTTCAGGGTCTCAGGTGGCTGGAGATTTTCCCAACTGCTCAGTGTTCTAGGAGGGAACCAGCCACGGACAGGATGCCTTTGCATTGCAGGGCACACTCACAGGCACCCACGTCCACAATGGAACTATGTAGACACACCAATGAACCTAAAGTGCACATCCTTGGGATACAACAGGAAACCAGGACACTTGGAGAAAACCCACAAAAAATGGGGTCAACAAGCAAAACCCACACAGACAGTGGCCCTACCTGGAATCAACTTTCTTTAGACCCCCTCTCATCAATGTTGTAATAAAATGACATTTAAATGAAAGATTATTCGAGGATCTGCTGTATACCCTACCAACATACCATGACTGTAGTTCAAAGATGTCTGAAGTGGTTTTGCTGTGTCCCCACCCATATCTCATCTTGAATTGTAGCTCCCATAATTCCCATGTGTTGTGAGAGGGACCCAGTGGGAGATAATTGAATCATGGGGTCGGTTTCCTTCATACTCTTCTCTTGGTAGTGAATAAGTCTCAAAAGAGCTGATGGTTCTGTACGGGGTTTCCCCTTTTGCTTGGCTCTCACTCTCTCTTGCCTGCTGCCATGTAAGATGTCCCTTGCCCTTCTGCCATGATTGTGAGGCCTCCCCAGCCATGTGGAACTGTGAGTCCTTTAAACCTCTTTCCTTTGTAAATTACCCAGTCTCAGGCATGTCTTTATTAGCAGCGTGAGAACAAATGAAAACAATGTTTATGCAGGCAAATTGCCCAGCATTTTTTGGAAATAAGAATTCAGAAGAACAAAAGTCTAAAAATCCCGTCAATAGCACAATGTTTCCATAAGCTATAGCATGGGATGTGACATGGAATACTCACTTGTATTTTCCAGCTTTTCAGTACTACACTATAACTAAAAGCTACTAGAAAGCGATCATCGTATCCCAGGACAATGCATTCTATTCTCTTGCAGAATGCATGTTAGCCAGAGGTCAACTCGTGTCCTGTGTCTTGCCTTTCACAAGCTACCTTCCAGGCTGAACGATGAGTGTGCATCTTTGACGTAGCCATTCTTCTTGCAGAGCAAAGGGTGAGAAGTAGGCGGAACTAAGGCAGTGGCTCCCAGAACATCTGCTTGGAAACAGAGTATGTCATTTCCACTCACATTTCAGTGACCAGAGCAAGCTGTAAGTAAGATCATGCCTGGCCTTAATGGGACGGGAAGTATCATTCTTGCATGGGAAATTCCTGGTAATGACAGGTCAAGTTATGTTTGCAATAATACACTCTGCCACACATTGCGTAGGATGATAGGAGAACCAGTTAGAGTAAGAGGGAAAGGAGATAAAGAATAAAAGCTAAGGTTTCTTGAGTGTTCCCCATGGGCTAGTAACCATTTTTCTTTCTTTCTACGCATTCCTCTTGCTTACTGACTCTCACAGCCCACTCACAGTAGGTGCCGAAGAGTTTAAACCCATCCAGTTTAAAATCAAAGCAACTCTGCTATGCACTAGGAGACATGTGTGTAAATCAATGGAAATGGCAAATTGCAAACATGTATATATATAAAACAGTTGTTTAAAAAAAACAGTCTTTTTTTTAAAATCCTCCGTATAATTCTTTGCCCATGTTTGTTGGTGTGTATTTCTATGAAAGCTGATAAAACATCTCTAGATATTTTCAGTTAAAGAATGTAGAACAAAGGTACCATTTTTCACATCTAATGAAGTGATATAACATATAAAGATTATAAAAGATTCTAGCATCAAAAAAGGATGATATATAATCCCATAGTATCAGTTTATTAATATAATCCTTATAATCAAATAAAGAAACTGAGAATTCTGCTGACCTGAAGAGAAGTCTCCCCCCAGATTCTCAAAGGTACCACAAAATAGAAAGATAATAAAGAAAATATACAAAAAAAAATAGATGCAGGCTAGCATAAACAGTGTGGAGAAAATTCAAGTTAAACCTTTAGTCTGAAAGTAAAATTAAGAAATAAGATAGGTAGAGAAGAAAGGTTCTCAGATATAGTAAGATTTTGGCTGAGTGTCCTACTATAGTCCACTACACAAAATTTAATTCATTAAGATTCAATTTTGGCATAGGCTTATTATATGAAAGGTTTTAATTGGAAAATATTTATCATCGATGATTATGTATCTATACATATATATTTTTCTTTACCTTCTCTATTTGTGTTCTTATGTACTTCTGGATCTATCTATATTTTCTAAGATGAAAATTAAATATTCCTTTGGAAAATGATGATTATCTCAATTTAACCATCATGTATTCATATTTATATCTGCCATGAATTATGTGTTTTTTAAGAGTAGATCACATGACTAATGTGTTGTGTGTGTTGGTGTGTGTGTGCATGTGTGCACATACGTATTCATGGGAATCAATGAGGTGATGCATGTGAAAACCTTCCACCTGCGGAATAAAAAACATTTTTTCCATAAATCCATAAACCACCAAATATACACACACATAAAGAATATAAGGCTGGCATGTATAAAGTAATTCTCCCCTTTGAGTCACAAATGAGATCTGTGTCTATTAACCTTTAGTCTCCTTTTCTTTCTGTGTAAGCATAAAAATGTCATTTTTGGCACACTGTCTTGGGTTTACATGTGTATAGCAATCATTGCCCTCAGATGTGATGTCCAGCATGAATAATGAACATGGCTGTGATGTGCAGTCACCCTCCTGGTGACCAAAAGCATTCATTTTTCTTGAAAATACCTACCCCTAATTTCAATCACTTCAGTAAATTACTGCCATCACTTCACAGCTATTACTTAAAAGATCAACATGGTGAGTACCAAATTCAATAATCATTTGATGAAGTGAGATATTAGCATATAAGATTCATTAATTTTCATAATGCAATTAAGCCTTACAATGTTCTGAAGATCCATTGTTAATTGTTTTAAATTGTTTAATCAATGTGTACCTCTGAACCTCTAATTTTCAGTTACAAGCAGTATGAATTTGCCACAATAACAGAACTAATTTCAAAATATAGCATCTAATCTCACAATGGTTACATGCAATATCAAATTTAAAATAAGTCGGCACCCAGAAGGAAAAGGGTTTAAAATACTACTTCATTAGCATTGTACTGTGTAAGCCTAAAATGTTCCATAATTCTGGCAGAGTACCTAATTCATATTTAATCCCATTTAAAACATTCCACTGAATAAATTAGACTTTAAGGGAGCTATTCAAATTAGGTCTTAAAAAGATAAACAGCATTGGAAAATTCAGGCAAAGAACAACTGCCTTGTTTGGCCACAAGTCATTATTGTGTTCACGTATGCAATCAATATAGACTCAATTACTAGAAATAATGAAAATCGTAAGACTTCACTCCAGTAGCTTAATATGTTTGCAAGATTGATTATGCTATATTAACCAAAAAGAGATTATACTATTGTATGTGAAGGAGCTATTATTTTAGAATTGAGAAGGCTCCCATTTAGATACATGAAAAGAATATTGATAGATGGAGAAAGGACATTCGTTCTCATAATAAACCAATAAAGAATTAAGCAATTTTGGGCAACAGCATAATTCTGACATTGAGGCTGGGCGTGGTGGCTCCTGTAATCGCAGAACTTTGGGAGGCCGAGGGAAGACAATTGCTTGAGTCCAGGAGTTTGAGGCCAGCCTGGGCAACACAGTGGGACTCTGTTTCCGTAAACAATTTTTTCTTAAATTAGGTAGTGGCGGAGGCACCCACCTGCAGTCTCAGCTACTGGGAGGCTGAGGCGGGAGCACTGCTTGAGTCCAGGAGGTCAAGGCTGCAGTGAGCTATGATCATGTCAATGTGCTCCAGCCTGAATGACAGAGTGAGATCCTGCCTCATCCCTCCAAAACTAATAATTCTGACAATGTTTATTAAGACGTTTATCCCTAGTAAGGAACAGAAACATCATAGTATAAGAAAAACAGAGTCCTGGGTATCAGTCTTTGATTTAATTGTTCCTCCCTTATTGTGAGCCACACAGTTCTCCTCTTTGACCTTTAGTTTATTTGGCTCTTGCTGGGATTGAAATGCATTTCAACAATCCCTTTTTTACTCTTAAATCATATAGTGCTATAATTGCTTTCAAGTAAAGTTATCCATGTGAGCAATAAATTTGTTGTTTATAATCCACAGAGTCTATGGTTTTGTGTTAAAACAGTCTGAACTAGCGAAGACTGGTCATCACTCTTTTACTGCATTCAACATGTGAGTGTGTATTTACTCATTTTTTTCTCTGTCTGTTTTTAGGGTCAGGAGAAAGGATAGGAGACAAGGGGCGATGGAAAGCAACACATTGCAGAGGCTCAACTGTATTTCTGGTCATGGCTTTGCAGAGAGCCTTGAAGCCACATGAGTGGGTCTCCAGATGCATGGTGCCTAGAAAACAGAAGAGAAGCACTGTGTGTGTTTCCAATTGCAGCTGCCACATATCACCACATGGACACTGTGCACCTCGAGGATGGGAAGCAAAAGAGATAACCCTGAAATCAACAAGATGTAGATATTAATCATCCCTCTTTGAAGGGAGTCTTCCTACTTCCCATCTATTCCTCATTAAGAGGAAATGACTCAGCGTTCCTGACAGTGCTTCTCCAGTTCTCCACTAAAGTTTCTACAAAGATGAAGTCAAACTTCCCTATATCCAAAATAATAACAACAAAGCACAAAAAATAGAAGAACATCCAAAACCGAGGCTTGGGTTAGTCCAGTGGACATACAAGAAGGCTTACCAGTAACTACCAGGCTACACAAGATGACCGAGAAATACTGTTAGGGGCAACTCACACACACCCATAACAGGTGTCCTCAAACCCTGGTCACGGACCAGTACTGGTTCATGGCCTATTAGGAACCCGGGCACATAGCCAGTAAGCAGTGAAGCTTCATCTGTATTTACAGCTGCTCCCCATCACTTACATTACCACCTGAGCCCCATCTCCTGTCAGATCAGTAGCAGCATTAGATTCTCATAGGAACTCCCATTGTGAAATGTACATGTGAGGAATCTAGGTTGTGTGCTCCTTATGAGAATCTAATGCCTGATGATCTGTCATTGTCTCTCATCACCCCCAGATGGGACTGTCTAGTTGCAGGAAAACAAGCTCAGGGCTCTCACTGATTCAACATTTTCATGAGTTGTATAATTATTTCATTATATATTACAATGTAATAATGGTAGAAATAAAGTGCACAATAAATGTCACGCACTTGAATCATTCTGAAACCATCCTCCCCCATGGCCCCAGTCTGCGGAAAAATTGTCTCTCATGAAACTGGGCCCTTACTGGGCACTGCTGCCCTATAAGACCATGGGTTCCATGACAGTAGATGTATGTGTGAGTGCTGGAATGGATGGACCACCTTCCACAAACATACAGCACTCACTATGTGTTCTTTTATTTAACGGATGCTAATTGGCCCCATATTAGTTTCTTGCAGCTCCTCTTACAAACGACCACAGACTTAGTTGCTAAAAGCAACACAAATGTATTAACTTACATTTTGAACACTATATTACATACTTGAAGTTTGCTAAGGGAATAGATGTTCTCACCACAAACACACACATACACGCACACACAAACGCACATACACACACTTCTGAAGACCAGAAGTCAAAGTAGATTTCACTGGACTGAATCAAGAAGGGGGATTATGGAGGGGAGGGGGACGCAGAGAGATGCTGGCCAAAGGATCCTAAGTTTCAGTTCTGCACGATGAATGAATTCTGGAGACCTGTGTACTGCATGGTGACTCTGGTTAATAACACTGTTGATGGCTGCTGTGAGACCTCCGTTCTTCTCTTCTTAGTTTAAAAGAATTTAAACAAGAGACGCACAGCAAAGGAGATACAGCATAGAGTAATTTATTGCAAAGGGAAAAGGAATATTTTGAAATTTAAGTGCAGAGTAGACAGTACATCCCGAGAGAGAGGATTCAGGGTGGGCTACTCTTAAGGATGAGAGGGTATTGATTATTGCTGGAGAAACTCCCTTTATGGGAGTCTTACATGATGATTCATAAGGAGATGGGAAGAGGTGTTGTCAGTAAGCATATTCCGGGTGGTCCTCTGGGTGCACATGCCCAGTAGCTGTACATGCTTGTTCATTCATTGCAGGTCTCATTAGCATCTTAAATCTCTACCCATGGTTATGTATTTTACTATTATAATGAGCCAAGGGTCAGTTGACGACAGGTAAAATCAAAGTGGGCATTCTCTGTACAGGGTAAAGTCCCTACTGAAGATAGTTTGCTTGAATGAGCTTAATCACAATATCAATACTGAGGCTCATTGTGTTGATTGTACAGTCCCCACGATTGCTGCATCTCCAAGACATGGTCACTTTCTTAACTACCTATCCTGCCTAAACACTATATTACATACTTGAAGTTTGCTAAGAGAATAGATGTTCTCACCACATGCACACACACACACACACACACAGATAAGTATGTGAGGTGGTGGACATGTTAATTAGCTTGATCATTAACATCATTTCACAAAGTACACATATATAAAAACATAACATCATGTACTGTAAGTATATGTGTGATGGTTAATATTGAGTGTCAACTTGATTAGATTGAAGGATGAAAAGTATTGATCCTGGGTGGGTCTGTGAGGGTGTTGTCAAAGGAGATTAACATTTGAGTCAGTGGACTGGGAGAGGCAGACCCACCCTCAGTCTTGGTGGGCACCATCTCATCAGCTTCCCATGTTGCTAGGATAAAAGCAGGCAGAAGAACCTGGAAGGACTAGACTGGCTTTGTCTCCCAGCCTACATCTTTCTCCCATGCTGGATGCTTCCTGCTCTCAAACATTGGACTCCAAGTTATTCAGCTTTTGGACTCTTGGACCTCTGACCACAGACTGAAAGCTGCATTGTTGGCTCCCTTACTTTTGGTGTTTTGGGACTCAGACTGGCTTTCTTGCTCCTCAGGTTGCAGGTGGCCTATTGCGGGACTTCACCTTGTGAAGTCATTATCCTGTGAGTCAATACTCCTTAATAAACTCCCCTTTATGTATCTATCTATCCTATTAGTTCTTTTCCTCTAGGGAAACCTGACTAACACAATACGCAATTCTTATTTTTTATTTACACTTCAATAAAGCTAAAAATGTCAAAAAATAATAAAGGCAAAAAACTGAGAAGTAGATGCTACTCCACCCCCTAAAACCAGAGCTGAGCTAGCTAAAGTCACCCATAAGCGCTAAAGTCACCCATAAGCACTAAAGTGAAGGAAGTTGTGCCTATAAACCACACATGGGCATCATTCATTCCCAAGAAATTGAAACAACTGAAGCCAATGGGAAAATGTGATAAGCAGGACTGATATGGCCTGAATGTCTGTCTCCCTCCAAATCCCTGTGTTGAAACCTTCACCCCCAAGGGGATGGTATTAGGGACTGGGGTCTCTGCAAGATGATAAGGTCATGAGGGTGGAGTCTCATGAATGGGATGAGTGTCCTTGTAAAATGGACCTCAGAGAGCTCCCTTGCCCCTTCCACCATGTTATGAGACAGCAAGAAGGTGCCATCTATGAACCAGGAAGTGGGTCCCCATCAGCCACTGAATCTGTCCCACCTTGACCCTGAACTTCTAGTATCCAGAACTGTAAGCAATAGATTGCTGCTGCTTATAATCCACCCAGTCGATGCCATTATGTCATACTAGCCCCAACAGACTTAGACAGGAACTTCCTCACATGGTTGTATATTCTTGTTTAACTCTCTGTGTAAAAAACTTCTATTTGATCAGAGCAAATTTTCTGATTTGAGAAACATGGTTTCTAACATTCGTCTCTGAAGAATTTAGCCAAAGGGTTAAGATGTTTCTTTTAATCTTTAAAATTAATTTTTTTACAACAGTAGTTGTTATCTCATTACAGTTTATCTTTGTACCAAAATATTATAGTAACAAAATGGAATGTGTGAAAGAAAAATGTCCGATGGAGTCTATAAAAAATCATCCTCTTAATATTTCTGCACTGACTAAAGCAAAATGTTGGAAGATTAATGTGGTCAAAAAACCATTTGGGGATAAATTGTTTGAAATATGAGTGTACTTTACATAAAGTTTTTTCTCTATTAAAAAGATGTTCTTGGTCACAGAGGATACACAATTCTAAGGAAATCAAAATAACCATACCTGGGGTCCTGTTGTCTTCAATTACTCTATCTGGATCGGTAATGACATTGAGCATCTTTCCTTTGTACACTTTTGGTTCCGATGTAAATAAAAATTTTCAGTTTTTCAAATCTTCAATAAAATCCAAGCCACTATCTGGGTCTCAAAGGCAGGGCTAGAGATAACAGTAAACATGTTTTTTGGTGTGTGGGTGTCAGCCACAAAAAAGCTCTTGGCCCCCAAAAGGTTTGCTAAAAAATCATCAGCATGAGGTAGATTGATTAATAGGAGAAAAGACATAGAAATTTATTTAATGTGTGTACACAGAAGCCTTCAGAATGGAGACCTCAAACCCCACGGAGGTCCAGAAGCTTAAATACAGTCTTGAGGTTGTAGAAAGAATGGGGCTTGGATCCTGGTAGAACAGTGTATTAGTCTTTTCTCACGCTGCTGATAAAGATATACCCAAGACTGGGTAATTATAAAGAAAAGAGGTTGAACAGACTCACAGTTCCACGTGGCTGGGGAGGCCTCATAGTCATAGCAGAAGGTGAAAGGCACACCTCACATGGCAGCAGGCAAAGAGAGAATGAGAACCAAGCCAAAGGGGTTACCCCTTGTAAAACCATCAGATCTTGTGAGACTTTTTCACTACCATGAGAACAATATGGGGGAAACTGGCCCCATGATTCAATTATCTCCCACCCAGTCCCTCCTACAACAGGTGGGAATTATGGGAGCTATAATTCAAGATGAGATTTGGGTGGGGACACAGCCAAACTATATCAAAGAAGTCATGAGAAAGGGAGAAAAAGAATTATGTGGAAGGGAAATAAATGATTGTTAGGGAGAATAATTGAATATGATTGAATGGGGAACAGAGATTAACTTATAAATACTTCTCTTTGGGTAACTTAATTTAAATGATCTTTAGAGCTAGTCATTATAAAAAGGTCTCCTCAGGTGTGGTCACACCTTGGCCTTCTTTTCTGCAGTAAATAATGAGAGAGTAGAGAAGTGTAGAAAGAACAACCGTTCTCTTTGGTGGCTCTAAATCTTAGGCAGACAAAGGAACTTCAGCTTCTTCGGGAGAGACAGCAAGGGGTGTGGGGAGAGGTCAGAGAGACCTTGAAGATTCTTCTCTTCAGCTTGGCAAAACAACATGGAGAATAAGTTTCTAGGCTCCAACGTTTTCAATAATAATGTTGGGGAAGAAGCCCATTTAAAAAATAATCCTTGGCATTCAGAAGACAGACATGAGAACATCAAGTCTGGAATAGACTTTTGAGCTCCTGGCCGAGCATGGTGACTCATGCCTATAATCCCAGCACTCTTGGAGGCTGAAGCAGGTGGATCATCTGAGGTCAGGAGTTCGAGACCAGCCTGGCCAACATGGTGAAACCCTGTCTCTACTAAAAATACAAAAATTAGCCGGGCGTGGTGGTGTGCACCTGTAATCCCAGCTACTCAGGAGGCTACGGCAGGAGAATCACTTGAACCCAGGAGGTGGAGGCAGCAGTGAGCCGAGATCATGCCACTGCACTCCAGCCTGGGCAACAAGAGCAAAACTCTGTCAAAAAAAAAAAAAAAAAAAAAAAACGAAAAAGAATTTTGAGCTCCAGCTTCATTTGGAATTATTTTCATCAGCAATTTATGGAAAAGCAAGACGATTTATGCTAAAGTTCATTGATTAACTCTGATTAACTCATTTAAAAAAAAATCCTGAACACAGGGTCATGAAATATTCATGAAACATTGCATTCCTGACTAAAGCATGTTCTTCTAGGGAGATGTTTGAGAATTTGTAAACTCAAATGAATATATTTCGCATGACCTTTCACACATACAAATGAATGCATAAAATGTTGATAATCAATCCATTGTAATTCCCCAACTGTGGGCAATAAACAATGGAAGTAGGGGGTCTCATGAATTGCATGGGGCTGTTCACAGTGATTTAATGCTTGACATTTGAGTGACAGAACATCCCGTCATAGGTATATAACAATAAACAACAATGAAAACATAGACACGAAGCGCAACCCTGGTTTAGGGATAAGCCCCAATTTGGTGTTGCTAGAGACTCAAACCATTGGTATAATCTGTTTTGGAACTGTTTCTCTATTAACCACCAGATATAGAAAGGCAAACCTGAGATTAAATGGCATTCCCATAGTAAGGGGATATTGCAATGAATTAATAAGATCTCAGAGCATCTGAAAGCCTTTGCAGAATCTGGGAGTCCAAAATCAAAACAATAGCAACAAACTTCAGGAAAAATAACTGTGATAACTGTGCATTTCAATAGGTGTAGTAGTGGAAAATTAATATCTCTAACCAAAAGGTTTCTGATTTTCTTGAGCTATCTTTTTACTTTCAAATATCAGCTGTGCTAATGACTGTCAGCTTTACTGAGGTCACGAGCAAAATCAGAAACTCTACATTTCTCATGCTGATTCAATGTGGAGGTTGTTTTCACACCAGCAGCCCTACAGGGTAGGGAACCTTAGGGTTATTCATGTGGGCTTATGAGACGGAAACAGCAAAGAACCTGTGTTAGTCCACTTCATATTCACATAAAGAACTACCCTTACCTGAGACTGGGTAATTTATAAAGAAAAAAGATTTAATTGACTCAAAGTTCCACATGGCTAGGGAGGCCTCAGAAAACTTAAATCATGGCGGAAGGTGAAGGGGAAGCAAGGCACACCTTACATGGTGGCAGGAGAGAGAGAGAGAGACCGAAGGGGGAAGTGCCACTTTAAAAGTATCAGATGTTATGAGAACCCACTCATTATCATGAGAACAGCATGGGCGAAACCACCTCCATGATCCAGTCACCTCCCATCAGGTTCCTCTCTGGATACATAGGGATTACAATTCAAGATGAGCCCGGGATGGGGACACACAGTTAAACCATATCAGAAGCCATTTCTCAAAATGCAAAACCATTACAATTTTGAAATAATGAGTTCCAATCCCACATTCTCTATTGCATTCCTATTCTATTCATTCCCTGAAGGTCCCTGATTCCTGCGAGCAATGCCAGGTGATAGGGCTGGTCTATAAATCTATCTAAAACGTGAAATTCTGTAATTCGAAATTCTGGTTGTTCATAGGAGTAGTCCCAGGGTGATCTGCTCTTTGAGAACAGCATAATCTATATTTAAGTATCTAACAGAGAAAGTAAAAAGTCGAATCAGTCCAATTTACTACTTGTGGCAGTAAAATCATATAATAACATCAGAGACGGAATCTATTATAAAAGTAATTCCTAACATTCCTTTATTTTCTTTTTAACTGACAAACAATAATTGTATATACTTATGGTATACAATATGATATGTTGGTGTATGTTTACACTGTAGAATGATTACATCAAGCTAATTCACAAATCCCCAGCTCACATACTCATCATTTTTTGTGAGTTTCATTGTAGAAGGTGGAATTTTCCATGGCATGTATAATTAATGTCTCATTTACAAAGCCTATATTTTTATGCACAAACTTGTTTTAGCATCTGTCTAACTTAATTGGTGTGGCAGTTCAAATTGGGCATGTTTGTCAATGATGATAAACAAAGTGGTACAGACTTAGGACAGAAGGCAATGAATGTGTATACTGCTGGTTCAGAAACCGTACTTTGAGAACCCCTGGTTTAAGAAATAGGGAAATCAAATTTTTGAAAAATTTGTAAAGTGATAAGAATGTCATCTGATTTAGTTAATGCATGAATTTTTCCCCAAGATTATTGGATATAACTGACTGCCTTAGCTGGGTAATTTCTTAATGACTACGACGTGAAAACAATGTTTTTACAATTGATATTGCTTCATTTCAGGAAACATCATTATTAAACCCATCAAACATATTAAATAATATCAGTTCAGTACCACCTCTGAAATGTAATTAAAATAACAATTTGTGTTGACTCTTACTTACAGAAAATGTTCTTTGCTGAGGAATACGTTTAATTACTCTACGTAACTATTCTTATAAAGTCAAGCAGTAATAAGTTCTTTATGCAAAGCAACCTATGACAAAAAGTATTATTCAGCATCCATTATAAAGGAAAGTTTTTCAAACTAAATTGAAACACTAACAGTCAAAACACGTTAGCTAGGTAAACGGACAGCCATACCTGTATGACAGAAAAACTGAACTGGTAATTTAGGCATAGAGCAAAACTCTGGAGCAAATGACACAGCACTTCTGGATGAGTGCAAGGATGTTCTAATAAAAAGCCCTTCTGAACAGTCGAGCCTAGTGTTATTCTAAATATTATAGGGAAGCTTGCTGCTTTAAATAAATTTCCAGAAGATTATTTCACAGCATAATTAATCCGTTCATCATCTCTCCTTTCTAAATTAAACTGAAATCATTGCCTCAAATTTGTAGAAATGCAAGGAAATTAAAATAGTTTTCTAAATGTGGAATATACACACAGTAGACCTTCCCAGTTCAAAAAAATCGTTTTCTATTTGGTATTAAAATTTTGCTTTACAGAATAAAGCTGGTGTTAGATTTCTTTGACCATTCTCCTCTTTCACGAAAATTGCCTCTGTTTTTACTTCAATATTCTGGGAAACCTGGATTAGTCTGAAGGGACTTAACTGCCATCTGTAAATAACATTTTCCAAACATTTGCTGATAAACTATTCTCTTTTGATTATGCAATGACAGCGGCATGTGCATGCATGTATTTATCAATGCAAAATGGAAATATCAACACTTGACCAAGGCAAGTAATCAGCAGACCTTATTTCTTTTTCTTCCTAACACTCTGTTTCCTTAACACGGAACTAAACATATTTTCGAGAAAATTCTCCAAGATATTTCTGTAAAGACACTGCCATCTTCCTATAATTGCATGAAATACGTCCTCAACCATATATGTTACATCTACTGCACTGAACATCAGAGCGTAGCCTAGCTTACCTTAAATGTTATCAGAATACTTACATTAGCCTACAGTTGGACAAAATCATCTAACACAAAGTCTATTTCATAAGAAAGTGTTGAATATCTTATGTAAAAAATTAATATTTGTGTGCTGAGATTGCAAATAGGTACTTGTTCATGCTTTTTCATTTTAAATTTATGATTATTTTACTGAATACATCTCCCTAAAGTTAGAAACCACTATTTCCCATGTTCCTAACTAAAATTTGGAGAAATCAGAAAGAACACAAAGCAATATTTTCCTGCTCACATGAGTGAGTCAGATATAGAATATTTCTAAAAATTTTCTACAAAGCATGCTTACATCAAAGAGAGATGTTTATTTTCATCAATGGTAATATAGAAAAGTAAGAATTTTGTGGAAAAGTCATAGTTTAGTTTTCCCAGAAAACTGTCCTGATTCAAGGCATCTCTTTTAGAAGTAGTTTGAAAAGTCACTCCGGGAAACGTCATCAGTGCTGTAGTGGAGGGACCCAGGAGCTCAAGTGAAGTCAATAATAGGTACATTTTCATGTTCTTATCCACTTGGGGTAGGTGGGGCACAGTCTGTCTGTGAAACTCTGGAATCCAGTGTAAATGAGTTTTGGAATTAACTCAACTGAGCAGCAAAGGAGTTAGGGGTGTATATCTACCAACTCCCTGTTTGTCATTGATGGAGGGCTGTTTCCACGACATTAATTGCCTGGGTGGCTTCAGGCTTGCCCCTTCTGTGGTCAACCATGCTATGCTGGCCAGGAAAACAACAACACAACAACAGCCTGGGCGTGGTGGCTCATGCCTGTAATCCCAGCACATTGGGAGGCCGAGGCAGGCAGATCACTTGGGGCCAGGGGCTCAAGACCAGCCTGGCCAACATGGAGAAACCCCGTCTCTACTAAAAATACAAAAATTAGCCCGGCATGGTGGCACACACCTGTAATCCCAGCTACTCAGGAGGCTGAGGCAGGAGAATCACTTGAGCCCAGGGGGTAGAGTTTGCAGTGAGCCAAGATCATGCCACTGTACTCCAGCCTGGGTGACTGAGCAAGACTCTGTCTCAAAAAACAAAACAAAACAAAACACAAAACAAACGAACAAAAAAACAACACAACAATGAAACAAGAACAAAGAAAATTACCAGGCAAAGAGTCATGTTTTTCAAAGTAAGAAAATTTTGACTGGGTGTGGTGACTCATGCCTGTAATCCCAGAAATTTGGGAGGCTGAGACGGGAGAACCTGGGCGACATTATCAAAACCCCATCTCTACAAAAAGTAAAAAAATAAAAATTAGCCGGGAGTGATGGTGTGTCCCTGTAATCCCACCTACTCAGGAGACTGAGGCAGGATGATAACTTGGGTCCAGGAGGTCGAGGCTGTAGTGAGCTATAATCTCACCACTGTATGCCAGCCTGGGTGACAGAGTGAGATCCTGTGCAAAGAAAGGAATAAAAAAGGAAGGAAGGGGAGGCGAGGGGAGGGGAGGGGAGGGGAGGGGAAGGGAAAAGAAAAGAAAGAAGCAAAAAGAAAAGAAAGGAAGGAAGGAAAGAAGAGAAAGGAATGAAGGAAGAAACAAAGGAAAGGGAAGGAAAGAAGAAGAGAAAGGAATGAAGGAAGAAACAAAGGAAAGGGAAGGAAAGAAAGGAAGAAAGAGAGAAAAAAGGAGGAAAGTTTTTCTATATATAGCTGAATGCCATGAAATATGAGCATCATTTTCATCAAAGTTACCTTTGTTCCAAAGTTGGAACTTCATTTTCCCATTTTCCTTTCCTTTTGAAAATGCCAGAGTAAACAAAATAGTCAACATCGCTTATGTGTTTAGAGAATTACATTGGGAATGGTAGAAGACACAGGAGCAGATGGATAAAAAAAACCTAAGGTTATCTTAGGAGTTGACTGAAAGAGCAATGAATGATAAGAATCATCAAATAAGAGTGAAAGCAAAAGGAAAATAAAGAAGGGAAATTGATAAAAGGAGGGAAAAAAAGATCCTATTAGTTTGCGACACTGCCAATCTCTATGGATGCGAAACAAACATCTTTCTTAGGACTCAGAAGTTCCGTTCCTAGGGATGGATCCAACACAATGAAAGGAGAGTCCACCAAAAGATAAGTGTACACCATACCCTGGGCACAGATGGGCAATGGCTGTCTTCTGGTGCTTTGTTAAATACTGTATATGGCTCCTGCTCTCCTTCAGCCTTGTTGGTTGAATTTTGTATTCAAATATAGAGTATCTTCCAGGTTCTTCAAGTCCTGCCCAGGCTCCAGATCCTTCCTGAGATTCCATGTCTCAGTTTTCTTCTTCCTATTATTTTTACCCCTCAAGACTGAGGAACAGGTGACCAAAAATATTTAGGAGTTCTGGCTCTGTGCTCAATCTCCTGCTCTTTAGAGCTTTATGCAAAAATATTCCCCGTAACTTTCTTCATTTTGCTTCAGTGTACTTAGCATTTGGGGGATGTGTCAAATTGCTACAGCTTTTGAAATTTGCACGTTGTTGTGTCTATACTTTGAGGGGACACAAATACCCCTCATTCTCTTGTTGACTAACTCTTGATTACCATATACTAAACTATTTTACAAGTATTTACTGAGCATCAACTATTCTCAGGCACTGCCGTATGGTCTGTGAGTATGGATGTGAATAAACAGGCATAATTCTTTCATTTACTGAAATCATATTTTACTGGAAGAGGCAAGAAAATAAGCAAAAAGTAAATTAGGTAAAGATATTCTATCTGCCTATCTCTCAATCTATCAATCCCTATATCTGTCTGTCTATCTATCTATCTATCTATCTATCTATCTATCTATCCATCTGTCTGTCTATCTACCTATCTCTCTATTATCTACCTAACTCTGGTTCTCTATCATCCATCTAAACATCATACCTATCTATTCACTATTCTATCTATCCATTTATCCTCTTTAAATATAAATCTATCTAGCTATCCATCTATCATATCTATCCATCCATCATATCTATTATCTATCTCATCTATCAATTATATATCCATCTTTAGATCTGTCTTCCCATTTTTCTATCTATCCATCCATTAACCCAGCTAGCTGGCTGTCACCTACCATATCTATCTACTTAATCATCATATCTCTCATCTATCTACGTGCCTATGTATCTATGTATTTATGTATCTATAGATCTATGTATGTAGGTATGTATGTGTCTATCTATATATCTATCATCTATTATCTATCTATCGATGTTTGTCTTTCTTTCTATATATCCATCTACATATCTATTTATCAACTTACCAGTTATCTATATATTTAACATATCTGTCTGTCTGTCAATACATAAATACATCCATTTACGTATTTGTCCACCTACTTATTTTCTTTACTCTTATTTATTTCCAACCCAGTCCCCCTTCACTGTGATCAAAAACATTTAACTAACTCATAATAGGTATCATTTTCCTAAATCTAGATTTCTTTATTTTTATTTAAATTCCAACATATTTTACACACTTAGTGACTTCACAAAATTTTAATGGCATTTCTAGTATCTCAAAAGCTATTATTAAATTA
Source organism: Pongo pygmaeus (assembly GCF_028885625.2). Lineage (NCBI taxonomy): Eukaryota > Metazoa > Chordata > Mammalia > Primates > Hominidae > Pongo > Pongo pygmaeus. Next base: position 5,454,968 of record NC_072396.2, on the reverse strand, counting down.
TAAAAAAGTAATAGTAATAATAATATTACCTAAATCTCAAATCAGAATTTTATAAACGAAACTGTGAATAATGACATAGAATCATTTCAGTTGATGAAATTCAACATATCATTTATTGTTAGTCATTCTGTCATTATTCATCACCAGTAAAGAATGTTCATCGCTCTTTGGAGTCAGCAAACAAACAATGCTTTGCCTTAAATTATCTTCCACTGTATGCCTGAAGGTATTTAAATGTATGAAAACAATGTATTTTACATTTCAGTGCAGATGAAAAAATTTTAAAGTCTATTTAAATCGTTTTCATATCGTTAAAAGAACAAGCTGAGTTTTACGCTCTCATATACATTTTCAATATTAAACAAAAATAAATATGAACTCCACTAACTTTAGTTAAATAGAATGAAAAGAAAAAACAAAAATGACAGTTACTAGGTCTCCAATTTTCTAGTAAAATAATATAATATTTAAAGTAGTATTTTAGATAAGAATGAAGCACACAGATATACTTAGGTGTGTCAGTTTTTACAACATTTAAGTTCATTTTCCCACACTATGGGGGGAGGAGAATGTAATTGCTGTCAAAATATATTGTGTTTATAACACTTAACACTTACAGAGCTGATGGATGGGCTCTGAGAATTGCTCATGCTTGCTTGAATTTGAACTCATTATTGTCACAGCCAAATCTCTTGTAGTTAGATTCTTCTCTTTAATTTTCTCATCTGGATTGAAGATATCAATGCTTTCAGTTATTGCAACTTTAACCAGAGGCTGACATAGTGAGAGAGTATCATTGTTCTGTTGAAATAACTTCTCCCACTTTATTTTCTTTTTAAACATTTTTATGAACTAATTTTGAAAGATTAACTTCATTCTTCATATTAATTTTTTGCATTGGGAATTGAAACACTAATCTTAGTAGTAATAATAAGAAGAAAGTATCCTGATATAAACACATTAAGGAAGGAAAAGTAAAGCAAGAACATATTTTTTTTTAATTTTGAAGAGCTCAAAAGAGAAGCTTAGAAAAATGAAAAAATCAGAAAAAGTGGAGAAATCAGAAAAAGAAAACTTATTCTTGTAAAGCTAATTATAAAAAGTTAGACAACTGTAGCTTATTTTAGGAAGACAGGGATTTGACCATTAATTTGGAGTATTGTCAGTGGGAAGATGTCTAACATGTATTTTGGATAATTTGTGCATTATGTTGATATAGATACACAGTAAGTGCATTAGTAACAAATTAGAGACATAAAAGTTGCCAGCAGTGATGGGAAGTTCGGGAAAAGCCACCTAATGCAGTTGAAATATCTCACTGGCATCTCTTCGCAATGAATTGTGTTCAGTCATCATCTTTTTGTTCCCAGACCACATCCACAGTATACGTCTTTTATTCTCAACAGGAATTTCTACTAGGCAATTTATCATGCTGAATCCAGACTGTTACCCCTAGCTATTCTCTCCCTGCCTTTCATGTCATGATCAATGGCTTAGGTGCAAGTTGCAGTCCCAATTCACCCTGCTTTTATGTGGACACATTATTTAATCACCTCATTTTCCTATGTCAGAATATGCGGAAAGTAATTAATGTATGCAAAAGATTGTTGTGAGAAATAAATAACATAATATAGATAAATGGTTTACGCATGTTGGGCACATAACAAATATCCAATAGATGTTACTGTAGTGAGTAAAAATTAAATTTACAAATGATGTAAATTATACAAGAAAACACACAATTATATTTACTTAAAAATCAAGATGAGGGCCGGGCACGGTGGCTCATGCCTGTAATCCCAGCACTTTGGGAGGCAGAGGTGGATGGATCACAAGGTCAGGAGATTGAGACCATCCTGGCCAACATGGTGAAACCTCGTCTCTACTAAAAATACAAAAATTAGCCGAGCATGGTGGCAGGCACCTGTAGTCCCAGCTACTCGGGAGACTGAGGCAGGAGAATCGTTTGAACCCGGGAGGTGGATGTTGCAGTGAGTCGAGATTTCACCACTGCACTCCAGCCAGGGTGACAGAGCAAGGCTCTATTTCAAAGAAAAAAAAAATCAAGATGGGCCTGGTGCAGTGGCTCAAGCCTGTAATCCCAGTAATTTGAGAGGCCCAGGTGGGTGGATCACTTGAGGTCAGGAGTTTAAGACCAGCGTGGCCTACATGGTGAAATCCCCTCTCTACTAAAAATACAAAAAATAGCTAGGCATGGTGGTATGTGCCTGTAGTCCCAGGGAGGCTGAAGCATGAGAATAGCTAGAACCTAGGAGGCAGAGGTGGCAGTGAGCCGAGGTCATGCCACTGCACTACAGCCTGGGTGACAGAGTGAGATGCTGTCTCTAAAAAAAAAAAAAAAAAAAAAAAAAGTCAAGATGAACAGGAAAGAAGATATCAGGCATTTTTGGGCAGCCCCTAGTCAGGAGAGTATAAGATTTAAGGAATAGGTCACATGAAGTATTCAGGGAGGGTGCTACTTATCTTTCTGCAATATATGCCTTTGCTATATACCAGACTATATAGCAGAAATAAATCCAGCAACCAGATGGCAAATGTTGGCATTAATGACAGATGATTTGCATGTAGTATTTTTCTGTTAAAATATTGGATGTCTAAAATATCATAGAGATTCTAATTAAGTTATCGTTCTCATGTTTAGTTTGTTTTGTAACACCAGACAGGCACAAACACACATACACACACACACTGATATGGTATGGATTTGTGTCCCCGCCCAAATCTCATGTTGAATTGTAACTCCCAGTGTTGAAAGATGGTTCCAGTGGGAGGCGTTTGGATCATGGAAGTGGATTTCCCCCCTGTTGTTCTTGTGATAGTGAGTGAGTTATCAGGAGATCTGGTTGTTTAAAAGTGTGTAGTACCACCCTCCCTCCCTGTATTCCTCCTGCTCTAGCCATGTAGGACGTGCCTGCTTCCCCTTCTCTTTCTACCATGATTGTAAGTTTCCCAAGGCCTCTCCAGCTATGCTTCCTGTACAGCCTGCAGAACCACGCACCCATCAAACCTCTTTGTTTTATAAGTTATCCAGTCTCAAGTAGCTCTTTAGAGCAGTGTGAGAACATTCATGGCAGAAAAAAAAGTTTCTATTCTGCAAGCTAAGATCTCACCTGTATAAACTGGAGAAAGAAGAACAATTAAACTCAAAGCAAACAAATGGAAAGAAACAATAATTAGAAAAGCAAAAAATCAAAGAAATTAAAACATAAACACAAAAGCAAAAAGATATAATATTAAAAGATTGACACTATAAAAAACTAAAACAGTTAAATGGTTAATCATCCATGTAATATTACCAATGAGGAAACAATAACAAAATAATACAAACAAATCACTATCAGAAAGAAAAGAGGGGATATCACTAAGGATCAGCCAGATATTAACATAGAATCAAGAGAATACTACAAAAAATCTTGTACTTCAAAAACGTAGGTGAAACTGACGAATTTCTTGAAAGACATAATTATCCAATCTCAATCAAAATACTATCTTCATGTTTTATGCATGTACTTTTGAATGATTCAACAGATACTTCTTAATCTCTCCACTCTCATGCAGGTTAGATGTGCAGCTGAGAAACAAACAAGATGATTTCAGAGAGTAGCAGTGATATTTTATAAGACACAGGAGAGTATAATGGGATATTGACTGCGAGGGTTACTCCATAATAGATAGTCAGGCAAAGCACGTCTGAGAAGGTGACATTTGAGCTGAAATTCTTAAATCATGAAATTTGAAAAGAAGATGACAGCAGGTGATGGGGGTTTTCCAAAAGTAGAAGCATTACCAGAAAAGGAGTCCCAATCCAGACTCCCAGAGAGGGTTCTTGGATCTCACGCAGACAGGAATTCAAGGGGAGTAACAGAGTGCACTGAGAAGAAATAACTTATTAAAATCTACTGCATTACAGAATAAGGCGTCTTCAGCAAACAAGTGGAGGAACGTCCTGTCTTTGTTTTAAGTTTTTCTTATCTAGGGGTCCTGTCTATGCAAAGAATAAACTAAGCTGTGCTTACATGCAGGTGGGCTGACAGCATGACAAAATGTATTATCCTACTGATTTAAAGAAAACTATCCTTGACATTTTCACATGTAAGTACAGCAAAACATAACTATAATCATCTTTTTTTTTTTTATTGTTATGGGTTGTGAGACATCTAAACTTTCTGTTGAGGGAGTTTGTTCTCGCTGGCACTACCAAGCTGTTTTCTTAGCCATAAATATCTTAAGACCATAGGTCATGACTAGCAAGGAATGTTCCTTGCTAGTCTAAAGATGGAGGAGAACTATTAATATGATATTACTCTGGCTCTCCTAGGCTCCTTCCCTAAAAGAAGGAAGATGACTATATGCTTGTCCAAGAGCAACTCTGATAAGATAAGTTCATTATTGTGCAGGGGCCAAATGATGCATGTTATAAAGCCCAATTTAAAAAATCCTTGGATTTTCATTCTGGGTGATAACCAGTGTTAGATAATTAGAGGGTTTTAAGTTGGGTAGACAGTTGGAGTGGTAGGAAGTAATGTACTCTTACATATGCTTTAAAAACTTTTTTTTTTTTTTTTTTTCTTTTATTGTAATTATTATTATTATTATTATTATTATACTTTAGGTTTTATGGTACATGTGCCCAATGTGCAGTAAGTTACATATGTATACATGTGCCATGCTGGTGCACTGCACCCACCAACTCGTCATCTAGCATTAGGTATATCTCCCAATGTTATCCCTCCCCCCTCCCCCCAACCCACAACAGTCCCTGAAGTGTGATGTTCCCCTTCCTGTGTCCATGTGTTCTCATTGTTCAATTCCCACCTATGAGTGAGAATATGCGGTGTTTGGTTTTTTGTTCTTGCGATAGTTTACTGAGAATGATGATTTCCAATTTCATCCATGTCCCTACAAAGGACATGAACTCATCATTTCTTATGGCTGCATAGTATTCCATGGTGTAGATGTGCCACATTTTCTTAATCCAGTCTATCATTGTTGGACATTTGGGTTGGTTCCAAGTCTTTGCTATTGTGAATAATGCCGCAATAAACATACGTGTGCATGTGTCTTTATAGCAGCATGATTTATAGTCCTTTGGGTATATACCCAGTAATGGGATGGCTGGGTCGAATGGAATTTCTAGTTCTAGATCCCTGAGGAATCGCCACACTGACTTCCACAATGGTTGAACTAGTTTACAGTCCCACCAACAGTGTAAAAGTGTTCCTATTTCTCCACATCCTCTCCAGCACCTGTTGTTTCCTGACTTTTTAATGATCGCCAGTCTAACTGGTGTGAGATGGTATCTCATTGTGGTTTTGATTTGCATTTCTCTGATGGCCAGTGATGGTGAGCATTTTTTCATGTGTCTTTTGGCTGCATAAATGTCTTCTTTTGAGAAGTGTCTGTTCATGTCCTTCGCCCACTTTTTGATGGGGTTGTTTGTTTTTTTCTTGTAAATTTGTTGGAGTTCATTGTAGATTCTGGATATTAGCCCTTTGTCAGATGAGTAGGTTGCGAAAATTTTCTCCCATTTTGTAGGTTGCCTGTTCACTCTGATGGTAGTTTCCTTTGCTGTGCAGAAGCTCTTTAGTTTAATTAGATCCCATTTGTCAATTTTGGCTTTTGTTGCCATTGCTTTTGGTGTTTTAGACATGAAGTCCTTGCCCATGCCTATGTCCTGAATGGTATTGCCTAGGTTTTCTTCTAGGGTTTTTATGGTTTTAGGTCTAACATTTAAGTCTTTAATCCATCTTGAATTGATTTTTGTATAAGGTGTAAGGAAGGGATCCAGTTTCAGCTTTCTACATATGGCTAGCCAGTTTTCCCAGCACCATTTATTAAATAGGGAATCCTTTCCCCAGTTCTTGTTTTTCTCAGGTTTGTCAAAGATCAGATGGTTGTAGATATGTGGCATTATTTCTGACGGCTCTGTTCTGTTCCATTGATCTATATCTCTGTTTTGGTACCAGTACCATGCTGTTTTGGTTACTGTAGCCTTGTAGTATAGTTTGAAGTCAGGTAGCGTGATGCCTCCAGCTTTGTTCTTTTGGCTTAGGATTGACTTGGCGATGCGGGCTCTTTTTTGGTTCCATATGAACTTTAAAGTAGTTTTTTCCAATTCTGTGAAGAAAGTCATTGGTAGCTTGATGGGGATGGCATTGAATCTGTAAATTACCTTGGGAAGGATGGCCATTTTCATGATATTGATTCTTCCTACCCATGAGCATGGAATGTTCTTCCATTTGTTTGTATCCTCTTTTATTTCCTTGAGCAGTGGTTTGTAGTTCTCCTTGAAGAGGTCTTTCACATCCCTTGTAAGTTGGATTCCTAGGTATTTTATTCTCTTTGAAGCAATTGTGAATGGGAGTTCACTCATGATTTGGCTCTCTGTTTGTCTGTTATTGATGTATAAGAATGCTTGTGATTTTTGCACATTGATTTTGTAACCTGAGACTTTGCTGAAGTTGCTTATCAGCTTAAGGAGATTTTGGGCTGAGACAATGGGGTTTTCTAGATATACTATCATGTCATCTGCAAACAGGGACAATTTGACTTCCTCTTTTCCTAATTGAATACCCTTGATTTCCTTCTCCTGCCTAATTGCCCTGGCCAGAACTTCCAACACTATGTTGAATAGAAGTGGCGAGAGAGGGCATCCCTGTCTTGTGCCAGTTTTCAAAGGGAATGCTTTCAGTTTTTGCCCATTCAGTATGATATTGGCTGTGGGTTTGTCATAAATAGCTCTTATTATTTTGAGATACGTCCCATCAATTCCTAATTTATTGAGAGTTTTTAGCATGAACGGTTGTTGAATTTTGTCAAAGGCCTTTTCTGCATCTATTGAGATAATCATGTGGTTTTTGTCTTTGGTTCTGTTTATATGCTGGATTACATTTATTGATTTGCGTATATTGAACCAGCCTTGCATCCCAGGGATGAAGCCCACTTGATCATGGTGGATAAGCTTTTTGATGTGCTGCTGGATTCTGTTTGCCAGTATTTTATTGAGGATTTTTGCATCAATGTTCATCAAGGATATTGGTCTAAAATTCTCTTTTTTTGTTGTGTCTCTGCCAGGCTTTGGTATCAGGATGATGCTGGCCTCATAAAATGAGTTAGGGAGGATTCCCTCTTTTTCTATTGATTGGAATAGTTTCAGAAGGAATGGTACCAGCTCCTCCTTGTACCTCTGGTAGAATTCGGCTGTGAACCCATCTGGTCCTGGACTTTTTTTGGTTGGTAAGCTATTGATTATTGCCATAATTTCAGCTCCTGTTATTGGTCTATTCAGAGATTGAACTTCTTCTTGGTTTAGTCTTGGGAGGGTGTATGTGTTGAGGAATTTATCCATTTCTTCTAGATTTTCTAGTTTATTTGCATAGAGGTGTTTGTAATATTCTCTGATGGTAGTTTGTATTTCTGTGGGATCGGTGGTGATATCCCCTTTATCATTTTTTATTGCATCTATTTGATTCTTCTCTCTTTTTTTCTTTATTAATCTTGCTAGCGGTCTATCAATTTTGTTGATCCTTTCAAAAAACCAGCTCCTGGATTCATTGATTTTTTGAAGGGTTTTTTGTGTCTCTATTTCCTTCAGTTCTGCTCTGATTTTAGTTATTTCTTGCCTTCTGCTAGCTTTTGAATGTGTTTGCTCTTGCTTTTCTAGTTCTTCTAATTGTGATGTTAGGGTGTCAATTTTGGATCTTTCCTGCTTTCTCTTGTGGGCATTTAGTGCTATAAATTTCCCTCTGCACACTGCTTTGAATGCATCCCAGAGATTCTGGTATGTTGTGTCTTGGTTCTCGTTGGTTTCAAAGAACATCTTTATTTCTGCCTTCATTTCGTTATGTACCCAGTAGTCATTCAGGAGCAGGTTGTTCAGTTTCCACGTAGTTGAGCGGTTTTGAGTGAGATTCTTAATCCTGAGTTCTAGCTTGATTGCACTGTGATCTGAGAGACAGTTTGTTACAATTTCTGTTCTTTTACATTTATTGAGGAGAGCTTTACTTCCAAGGATATGGTCAATTTTGGAATAGGTGTGGTGTGGTGCTGAAAAAAATGTATATTCTGTTGATTTGGGGTGGAGAGTTCTGTAGATGTCTATTAGGTCTGCTTGGTGCAGAGCTGAGTTCAATTCTTGGGTATCCTTGCTGATTTTCTGTCTCGTTGATCTGTCTAATGTTGACAGTGGGGTGTTAAAGTCTCCCATTATTAATGTGTGGGAGTCTAAGTCTCTTTGTAGGTCACTCAGGACTTGCTTTATGAATCTGGGTGCTCCTGTATTGGGTGCAAAACTTAATGGAGAAGGGAACACAGTGGGATCAGCTTTGAAGACAGGGCTGATTTCACTATGTTCCCTATTGCAATAGCCTAGAAAAAGGTGACAGAGACTAAGCATATGCTTGAATTGACTTGTACTCCAGGTTTTGCAACTATTCCAAAGTTATTTCCGTCATATTCAAAGGATTATATGAAATTTGTTTTTATCACATGACATTTTCACCCTGTTTCCTCTATCCAGAGCTTTAAAATTATGAAAAAAATATATTTACTCATAATTTGTTTTACTATCTAAATGTTTTCGTATTTACTTTTTTTATTTTTAATTTTTGTGGGTATACAGATGTATATATTTGTGGGGTATACGAGATATTTTGATACAGGTATACAATGTATAATAATCACATCATGGTAAATGGGGTATCCATCCCCTCAAGCATTTATCCTTCATGTTATGAACAATTCAATTATATTCTTTTAGTTATTTTAAAATGTACAATTAAATTATGATTGACTATAGTCACCCTGTTGTGTTATCAAATACAAGATCTTATTCATTCTATTTTTTTGTACCCATTGGCCATCCCCATTTCTCCCCAACTTTCTCTGTATTGACCTTTTTTTTTTTTTTTTTTTTTTTTTTTTTGAGACAGAGTATCACTCTGTCGCCCAAGCTGGAGTGCGGTGGCGCTATCTCGGCTCACTGCAAGCTCCACCTCCCAGGTTCACGCCATTCTCCTGCCTCAGCCTCCCGAGCTGGGATTACACATATTGACCAGTGTTTAAGCTTACTCAGTGACCTATTTGTTTTAACTTTATGTCATTAGCTTACTTTCTTCCTTTGGCCATCATCATGCCATGTGATTTGGTGAACAGGTCTATTTAAGAAGTCCTTATTTTTATTAACAATTCAGGTTTTCTTATTCTATTTTAAACCAAGATAGTTTTTCCTCATGTTTTATGAGTCTCACAGTTTATTTTGTATAACTAATAAGAGGAACCTTTTTTTTCTCTTCCTGAGATCACCAATAAGTACATTTTTGAATGACATTGCATGGAGAAGAGATGTATTAATAAATATATCTAAACTCAAAGAAAACTCATGACATTCAAATTAATGCTGGAGAGCTTGTATCTATACACAGTCTTATCTATAGATCAGATCAGTCAGAAAATCAGTCAAATACATGAATAACAACAAGAAAAATGCTGTAAGAGTATGTATGTGTGTAATGAATAATGGGCTTATTTAACATTTAAAATTGATGATATCGTTGCTCTCTACCTATGGAAACCCAGCAAAGCAATATGACAGTCCCCACCTGGATGTAGTCAATTAGTGCAATTAGGCCAATTTCTTTTCTTTCATTATGTTCTTTCTCAGAAAGCCCTTACTAAGGAAATACACTACACCTAAGTTTTTCTTACACTTGCTTGTCATTCCTATTCATCCTTAAAAATTCCAGAAAATGATGGAGCTTTTAGGAAGCAGAGAACATTTTGGAGAAAAAAAAATCTTTTTATGAAGTCTTAGAGTAATTTTATTTTTCCCAAATGATTTAAAGATGCTATAGATCTAAGTGGTAACTTGGGTTTCAAATAATTAACAATCTATAGCAAAAGACTAATATTTTAGAAATGATTGCAAAACTAAATGCAGCCAGGTTGAAGGAAGACACTAGGGGAGAGGACTAGATGCCACACACCATCACCACCTATAAATCGTTAGGACAATCTCAACCTCTTTTTTGGTTCTTAACCTGACAGTGGAAAATTAGACAACACCCATAGCCAATAGCCCAGTGGATAGACTGAAACGTGAAATGATTCCAGTTGGCTTCCCAGATAGTGGACAATCCCAGAAACGATAGAAGTCCAGACATTAAAACACTCAGGAGTACTAATTGAAACAAATGAATCTGATTTGCCAATGGTGATTAGAAAATGGTGGGGGGAGGGGAGAGGGATAGCATTAGGAAATATACCTAATGTAAATGGCGAGTTAATGGGTGCAGCACACCAACATGGCACATGTATACATATGTAACAAACCTGCACTTTGTGCACATGTACCCTAAAACTTACAGTATAAAAAAATATATAAAGCAAATAAACGAAACAAAAAAAAAAAAGAAAGAAAATGGTCATCCTTTATGTTTTCTCTTTCAATTTCAAATGTTTAGAAAAAGTTACCCAGCAATCTGTCCTCTGCATTATTGAATGCAACTCATTGATGCTGCACTTTCTACACAGTTTAATAGTCAAACGCTTGGGATTTGATAATCAAAGCATTGGAGAACAAGAATGTTCCTTACATAAGTGACCATTAGCTCCTAAGAGTGGTTTCTCTCCAGGGCTAGTTCCAATGGTTTTAAATGACATCATTTAGGTCTCTTCTCTCCACTGCACCCTGGGAAACAATTTCACACTCAAATAGATCTTACCTTGAAGAATGTCTTGAAGTTTAGCCTGGAAAACATTTTTTGAGGATGACCTCATTACACTTTGAACTCTTTCTTATGTAATTCTTTTATTTCTCCCCTAGCAAGTCAGAAGATGATAAAGATCACTCCCTGAACTTTATAATTTTAGACATGAAGCGAGCTGTGTTGGCTTTGGGAAGTTTACATTTTAACTTTAGTTAGTAAAACTTTCATATTCTATTCTAGCATTAATGGATTTCCATATAACCTGCTTTCCTTACTGTGTGTAGGTTATTCTCACTTTATTAAAAAAAACAAAAAACAAAAAACCTAGGTTCTTTATCAGTTTGTTAGGCAGACAAGTATTGTATTCTTTTGTTTGTTTGTTTGTTTTTGAGACAGAGTTTTGCTCTTGTTGCCCAGGCTAGAGTGTAGTGGCACAATCTCGGCTCACTGCAACCTCCGCCTCCCGGGTTCAAGTGATTCTCCTGCCTCAGCCTCCCAAGTAGCTGGGATTACAGGCGCCTGCCACCATACCTGGCTTATTTTTTGTATTTTTAGTAGAGACAGTTTTGCCATGTTGGCCAGGCTGTTCTCGACCTCCTGACCTCAGGTGATCCACCCGCCTTGGCCTCCCAGAGTGCTGGGATTACAGGCATGAGTCACCACACCCAGTCTCAAGTATTGTATTCTTATGACTATGAAAAATGCAAAAATAATATTTCTAAATACACTTTAAATGTTAATAATAAATATAAATGGTACTTGTAGATGATGTATACAATTTATACATATATACATATACGCATGCATATGTATATATATGTGTATATATATACATATGCATACGTATATGTCTATATAACTACATGGAAGGGTAGAAGGTGGAAGTCTAAATTCCTGCTTAGATAAAATCCATATTTCTTCAGGTAGTCTACTCAGACTCAAAGGTCTGGGCCCCAAGAGTAAATGAAAGGTCAGACAATTTACACAAGCAAATATTTACATTTGCTAATTGTCTTGTGAGAAAGCTCTTTCTTCTATAAATAGCAGAAATATCCTATGCTTTCATACCAATCCAGGCTTCCCTGGTAAGAGGGTTTTTTCATTCCTGTAAATTTATGCTTCAGCAAAGGCTATGGGAAATGTGGACAGGTGTCCCAGAAAAAATGTGTCTTTTAATGTACATTTTTGGTGGAGTAGAAGCAGTAAAAGAAAGTTACACATTTGGAAATAATCTTCTAAAAAATGTGAGATCATGAATGCTGCACTAAAGTAGGTATTTTTTTAAAAAGGCCTATTGGAATTTCTGCCCTGAAAAAAGTCATATTTCTCTCACTCCAATGAAGCAACATGCTGGCTTAATGGAATGGAACTTTAAATAAAGTTAATTTTTTAATGATATTTGGAAATGTTTCACTAGAAAACCAATGGCCATTATTTCCTGGGTGTTTTCCCTAACAGGAAAACATTTTAGCTGGCATAAGACATGCCTCCGCTTAAAAACAAATTCCAATGTCTGCTACATTTTCTTAGCTAGCTTGATCATATTCTTGTATGGCTTATTCACAGATATTATAATGAACATAATTGAAATGTGTCACATGAACCATATTTTCAGATCTGAATAGTCATTCATTCAATAATGACCAGAGTGGGAAAAACCACTTTACACTTGACATTTTATAGTTTACAAGTGGGAGACAGACAATAGAAAATGAACATAAGTGAATACATTACATAGGCAATTGAACACTCTTGAGAGGTGTGAGGGGGGAAATGTGGAAAATGGAAACTGCAGATACCTGAGGATGCATTCCTATTAATTTCTATGATGTAGCGATATGAAATAAAACGTAATAAAGCAAGAATAACACATTGTATTAAAATAATTGCAACTGTAAAAGCAAGGTAAATTGTTTTCCAGGAAAAAAACCAACAAACGCTGATGAGGCTGTGAAGAAAAGGAAACATATATACACAGTTGGTGGGAATGCAAATTAGCACAACTTCTACAGAAAATGGTATGAAGATTTCTCAAAGAACTAAAAATAGAACTTTTCTTAGATCTTCTTCTCTTCGTGCTTAATTTCTTTGGAATAATGGAGTTTGTTTCATCTTGTTACCCCTTGAGTAACAAAGCTTGGTCGGTCACTGCCTCTTCATGTTCTTTAGGCTTCCAAAGAGAAAGAATACCAAAAATCCCTGAGATTGGGAATAGCCCCTGCCTTGGGATCTAAAATAATCTAAGCTAGTGATATTAATTAGGGTGTTATTCTAATGGTCTAAAGCCAAGATAGAACTGCCTATACTCAGAATATGCCCCATACAGTGGAAATTTTGCTGATTGAAACAAAACAATCAACACATAATTAATTGTTAGAACTAAAAAAAAAAAAAAAGACACTACCAACATCTCAGTTGATGAAATCCAACCATGGCTGGGACCAAATTACTAGAACCTCTGGAAGAAATGAGTAGTAAGGATTCTGTTTTAGACAAAGCCATCTTCACACTTTCTAGGTTGTGGACTACAAGTATCTCTTCTTCCTTCCTGAACTGAGCTGGACCTCATGCGATGGGTGCTATCCTCTTTGGCCAAAAATAGATGAACTTGTGAGCAAACTGTCCTAATAGTCCTCCCCAATAAGTTTCTTTTGATGTCATATGACTTTCAAATTAGAAGCAAAGAGTCGATCATGAGGTACTAATTCGTAAAAACCAAATGAAGCAAAGCAAACAAAGACACACACACACATACAAAAAGAGAGAGAGAGAGAGGCTGTGTAACAAAGATGTGGGCCTCATTCATTCCTATTTTATCTTAGTCATCCATATTTTAGCTCTATCTTCTAGCAGTGTGATGTATTTGTCTTCAAGGAGTCAATTTGCACCTTGAATGACAATGGAATCTGATTCTTTTTTTTTTTTTTTTTTAGACAGCCTTGGATGGAAACCGATTCTATGTGGAGAGATAACAGACTTGCATGGCCAGTGGATATGATACAGGACCATCTTCCTGCAGTGTTATCTACAATTGTATGTGTGCATCTCCACGTAGTTAGAAACGTATGAAAGAAAATGCAGTGAAATATTAGCAATGGCTAAATACTATGTTATGTGTTACAAATGAATATATTGCTTAGTTATATTTTCCCATGCTTTTCTTTTTCTACATTGAGCCTTTATTGTTTTTGACCAATAATCAACAAAATATTTTTAAAAGGAATTTTTCTTATAACTATATTGCATTTTCTCTTTGTGAAAATGAAATTCAGCATTTTACAATATTGAATTATCAGATGATTCTAATTATAACGCATATATCATTTAATCCTCAAAAGTATTCTAAAAAAACTAAGTAGTATTGTTTTCTCCATTTTTCATAATAGGGGATGGATCCTAAGACAGTTTTAAAACATTTAAGAAGAAGGCTGGGCAAGGTGGCTCATGCCTGTAATCCCATCACTTTGGGAGGCTGAGGCAGGTTGATCACTTGAGGTCAGGAGTTCGAGACCAGCTTGGCCAACATGGTGAAGCCCCCATCTCTACTAAAAACATACAAATTATCTGGGCATGGTGGTGTGCACCAGTAATCTTACATACTCAGGAGGCCGAGGCAGGAGAATCGCTTGAACCCAGGAGGTGGAGGTTGCTGTGAGCTGAGATTGTGCCACTGCACTACAGCCTGGGTGGCAAAGCAAGACTCTGACTCAAAAAAATAAAAAATAAAAAAAAATTTGGACTATCTGCCTCCTAGTAAATGGTAGATCTATATTTGGGGAACTAGTATTAATAGCTGAATTTTAGAGCCTAGTTCATAATAGCATTGTGTCTCAAGCAGTTTATATAGTAATAAATGGAGGTATGCAAGTATCATGGAACCCTTCCAATATTAGGGCCAGAAATCTGTAATTCTCTAAGCATCCAAATCATGTCTGATATAAACAGACCCAGTACTATATTTGGAGATAGATTACTGCAGCGTGTGGCCATGAAATGATTCCATTTTAATATCTAAGCCCTGACTATAAAAACACAGTCCCAGAAAGAATGCCAGCACATCATAGTTGTGTTGTGATGATGCCACTCAAAGCACTTTGCAGCGTACATGTCTTCTTCCTACATCAGTGGAACTTTGCACTTTAAAATGAAGACACTGAATATTCAGACAATGTCCTGACCATATATAAAAAAGAATTCTGAACTGCAATCTGCAGTGATCAGTCTGCAAATTTCAACATCATCCATTTCTGAGGAGCTGATTTTAACTATCATCTCTGTAGCAGCCCCAAACCACCAGGACTTGATTAATGACTGACAGCTTCCCTAGTTTCCTCCCCTGCTCCTCAAGCAGGACGAAACACAGAAAGCCAGATATGCACCTCCAACCAATCACACAGGATGCTTCATTTTCTTGTGAGCCACCTAGGGCTTCCCAACACCAACAACCTCCAATTAGGGCACACCGGGGGCCTTTTGTTTTCACGCTGTAAAACTTTCCGCCTTCTCTGCCTGCCTTTGAATACCATATGCAAGCGATGGTGGGTGCCTCCCTTGCTCTAGCAAACCTGGAATAAACAATCTCTCTTTGTCCTTATTTCAGTGGTCTTCGTTTATTGCCACAATAATGAAATGAATGCCTCACGAATAACAGCAGTATCACTCCATGACTGGAAAAGTGTCTTAAAGACATTCTAAAACACAGCTAATTGCAGCTCATAATACTCAAAGGATGAAAAACCCCATAGAGCAGTCATGCCATAATTAGAATAGAGTGACTATCAGATTCCAAATGCTGGATGAAGCCTGCGTTTTGTTAGACTCACTGACCATCCTCCGTTCCATGTGATACTAAAATCAAATTCAGACAAAGTCATTGCTATTCTGAGTAGATGTAATTAATGGCTTCATAGCTCAGAAACTTCTAATGAGTTTGGTTAAATAAGTGAATAAATAGATTGGTGAAGTACTTGATTGACTAAAGAGATTAAGGAAAATAATTTAGCATGAAATAAAGCTTGTTTAGGAAATCACCAAAAAGTTCAACTTCACCATTGCATTAGTGGTGCTATAAAGAACTGCCCAAACACTGAGTAATATATAAGAGAAAGAGAGTTAATTGACTCACAGTTCAGCATGACTAGGGAGACCTTAGGAAACTTACAATTATGATGGAAGACAAAGGGGAAGCTTACCTTCTTCACAAGGCGGCAGGAAGGAGAATGAACACAGGAGGAACTACGAAACACTTATAAAACCATCAGATCTCATGAGAACTCACTCACTATCAAGAGAACAGCATGGGGGGAACTGACCCCATGATTCAATTACCTCCACCTGGTGTATTCCTTGACACATGGGGATTATGGGGATTATGGAGATTATAATTCAAGGTGAGATTTGGGTGGGGACAAAAAGCCTCACCATATCAACCACCATATTGGTGGAGTCAACTCTAGTATGTCATTGGGAGCGAACTTAAACATTTTCTAAAGTGAATATTATCATTATATGTTATAATACATCTTGAAATATTGTTACATTTCAGAACTTTTTTAAATTTAGGGAAATATAAACAGAAAAATGGTAGTTACCTCACATCTCACTACCTGGAGATAATTCCTGTTCATGCTTGCATAGAAAGATCTCTGAAAAGAGGAGGAGGCTGGGCACAGTAGCTCACACCTGTAATCCCAGCACTTTGAGAGGCGGAAGCAAGAAGATCATCTGAGAACAGACTGAGCAACATAGCCAGACCCGATGTCTACAAAAAAGTTAAATATTTAGTTAGGTGTGGTGGTCCATCCCTGTGGTCCCAGATACTTGGGAGGCTAAAGAGGGAGGGTCACTTGGGCTCTGAAGGTCAAGACTGCAGTGAGCTGTGATCATGCCACTGTACTCTAGCATGGTTGACAGAGAAAGATCCTTCTTTAAAAAAAAAAAGAAAGGAAGTAAACAAAGGAGAGAGATTTTTTTCAAATGACAGAATGAGAGAGCAAACTGTACTGGCTACTTTATATTCTGCTTCTGTAACAGAGTCATGGATTCTTTAAAGTGTATCTTTTAATGACTACATAGTGTTCTGTGCTTTGGCTTACACCACAGTTTACATTTTATAAAATTTCTTTGTTGCGTCTCTCATCATTTATCTTCTGTTTCTCATGTGGGGATGAGAGAGCTGCAGATTTTATCCCTGACAAAGCAGAGGGATTGGCATGGAACTCCCTGGGTAATTAGAAATTCTTAAGGACTAGCTTCAATGGTGAGGCAAGGTAAATAAACCATCTGTGACTGAGGGCAAGAAATCTCATAGCTCCTGCAAGCTGATAATACTGGAGTGCATTTTCATACCTAGGAAACCGTATGATGTAAAAAAAAAAAAAAAAACTGGAAGTGAGAACTGAACAATTTTGTAAAAGGCAAAATGGAAAGGAAGAAATGTGCAATAAAAGTATTTTGCACAGATGAAGCAAAGTCATTTATGTCATAACCTTAGCTTTATACACTGTTTCAGTGATTTAACATGTTACTTACCGCTATCTCAAAGTACAGTCAAAGTGAGATTGATCTATAATTTTCTTAAGCATAGAGTTCTGGTTTATGCAGGCAAAAAGCTTTCACTAGAAGCACGAAATTGTAGTGGGTTGCCCAATTTCTATTTTGTGGAAGAGTTTCTATAATTTTAAAGGTAAATGTAGCTTGAATGTTTCCGCTGGGCTTAATAGTATAATATTATACCCACAACAAGAAAATTTAAAATTAACAAGTCAACTATTTTAAAGGTTGCAGATCTATTCAAATTTTGTTTATATTTGGTATAAATTTTTAAAGTTATATATTTCTGAGAATATTTTATCTTCATTTCAAGTTTATTGCCTTACAGATGTTCATAAAATCTCATGCCTTTAATTTTGCTGCGTATGCAATTTTGACCACATTTTCACATGTAATATTGTCCTTTCTTTTCAGATAAGGACAATAAGGTTTTCCAGAACGAATGCTTTTGGAACATATTTCCTACAAGCATTTGGAAGTAATTGTATATCCAGGTTTTGGTGGGCATTGTTTTATATAAGTCCATGATATAAAAATCTTCAACTGTACTCTTTCAACAAATAACTGTTTTGCTACTACTTGTCTTGAAATTCAATTATTTCTATTTATCCAAAGGTTATAAGCTCAGCAATGCCTTCAAATGCTAAAAGATCAGATAATGTATTCCATATGGACACCCTTAAATATGTTTTCTGCAATGATAACCAATAACAAATATTGTGTTATTAAAATTTATAGCAACAAATATGTCACAGTTTAATATTTTAAGGAGGAAGGAAATTACTGCAGGATATCTGTTGTTTACAAAATTGTTGGAAAGACTAAAGGAGCATTTCTGGACTCCGTCTATTCAAATAATTATCAAAACATTACAAAAATACCCACCTGAGGAACAAATGCCTGTGAGGCTGGAAGTTAGAACCTCCTTTACAGTTGTTCTCAAACATGTAGAACCTGGAGAATCAAGATCCAAACTGTAACACAGAGACTAGGCACAGATGAAGAAATCCCTGAGGTGGTCATGACTGATTACCTTCTTAAAAGAGTGTATATGATTAAAAAAATAAGAAAACTGCCTTTGCAAAACCTCATGTTTCCATAAACGTGTTTACCTACAACAACAGCAGAGACCTGAAACCTCCACATCTAGAAAATGACACTTTGGTTCAGCCAACCTGGAGATGTAACTCACCTTCCTATTTGGAGATCTGTCCATTCCTTCAGGCTGTTTATCTAATTCTCTACATCTAACAATCTTTTCCATCTTCTACATATCATATCGCTATTTGTCTGCCTATGTATCCTGTCAATCTATTTGTTCATCTATCTCTATCTACCTAGCTATCTAGCTATCTACCTGTCATCTACCAAATAAATCTGAATCTATTCATTCAACCATCCAACCAACCACTCTATCTATCTATCATCTATCTGAAGCTATCTGTCCATCTGTCTTCCAAATGTGTCTATACTTACTATACGAATCTATTATTTATCCTAATCTGTCTATTCAAATCTATCTATCTATCCATCTATTTCATCTGTTTCTTTCTGTCATTTATCCAGCTATCTACCCATCTATCTTATGTTTCTATCTATCTGATCTATCTATCACCATCTATCATCTATTAATCTACCTATCTACCCATCTATTTATGTTTCTATCTATCCATTTTCTATTAATCTGTCATATCTATACATCTATCTATTGATCTATCTTCTATCTATCCACCTTATCTATCTACCTATCTATCGATCTATCAATCTATCTATTAATTATCTATCTACCCATGGCATCTATCTACTCATGCATATAAATACATATCGTCTCTTTAGTTTACGTAGTTCTATCGATATCTGTCTCAAGTGGAGCTTTCTCTATGAAGCTTCAGTTAGTTATAGCAAAGTAATATAAGAAAAAAACAAAGAAATCATGATTCTGGTGTTCAATTTTCTCTAGTGCTTTTGACTCTTGCCTCTGTGAAAATACATATATTAATATTCATTGGTTCTTTGAGAACTTATGTCTTTCCATTGACATTCTTGATATACTAAAATTTTGAAATCATCTCAAAATTGTGATTCTAAATGAAGTCATTATCTTCTAAACAAGCTATTTTCCTTATATTTACTGTTTGTTTTTTAATGCTACACTCATGTTCCTGGTAATTCATGAATAAAATATGAACATTTAAAACTTGGCCACTTTTTACAACCTATCCATCAAAAAGACTTTACAGTGTCTTTCAGATCTCTCCTTTCATTTTTATATCTGCTTTAATTTAGACACTTGATGCTTATTGTCTATTCTCCCACAACAGTCTTCATTCTTTCTCACCTTAAATACTTTCTTCATGCTATTAGGACTTTAATATTCCTAAAATAATTTTTTTTGTAACATCATTGACTCTTGGTCAAAGTTATTCAATGTGTTCCTGTTATTCAAAAACAAAATTTATCCTTATGTGGATCCAGACTATTTTTCCAATCTTGGTTTTGCTAATTAATGAAGGTTATAGAACTTAATTGATACATGTATAATTTCTTATAATAGCTATTCTATTAGTTGGAACATAGCTTCTTCAGCACTATTCATGCCACATTGGGAGTCATGTATCCTCTTTGTTACTTGTTATTTATTCTTTTAATATTTGTAATGACAAGTCAGGAAGTAGGATGGCTATCGTCTCTATCCCAGAAGCCTGAGAACATCAATAAACTCATCAGTTTATACCATTTGGGGTGAAGAAATGTTATCTTTGACTCTATGTGCTAAGATGGTGAAAAAAAGATTTGGAAACCTTAAGTTAGGAATAGTTTTCACTAATTAGCAGTTGCCAAGAACACATGCCTTAAATAAAATAAGAGGACTTTTATTTCTTATGCAAGCTTTCAAGACTTAGGTGGGAGATTCATGGCATTGGAATCCAGCTTTCTCCTGTATTGCTGTTCAGCTTTAACTTGAGCTGTTGAGAAAGAAAAGTTAAGTAGTTAGGGTGGGTCCTTGGTAAAACTCCTTTAAACAGAGAAACAGCCTGTAAAACCAGGCTTCAGGCACAGATAAGGAAACTTACACAAACCTCTGGCCCACCGAGATAAAGGAATGAGGCCCAGCATAGAAATGCCTTTGTTCTTTGTGCCTAAGACGTGCCCCCAGCTACACTGATAAGGAAAAAAGATGCAACATAGAAATGCCTTTGTCCTTTTTACAACCAGCAGGCTTACAGGAAATAGTCTCTTCTTCTGTGGGCATATACACAGCGGCTCCAGTGGGTTCTGGTGGGCACTTTCCTTTCTTTTTTTGAACATGCTTTGGATTGTGAGACAAGCCTCCATGAATCATCACTTTAGCCTCTGGTCCTGGGCCAAGTTCCTGCTAAGCTTTCACTTCAGCTCCTGATTTGTTCCAGGCCAAGGTCCCAGGCCAAGCTGAGTAGCCTCTATGAGTCATCACTTCAGCTGCTGATTACTCCCGGGCCAAGCTGAGTAATGCCTTCTCCAAGACCATTACATTCCTTACCTTCCTAGTCCATAAAAACCCCAGACCCCTGCCAGGCATGGTGGCTCACCCCTGTAATCCCAACACTTTGGGAGGTCAAGGCGGGCAGATCACGAGGTCAAGAGATTGTGACCAGCCTGGTCAACATGGTGAAACCCCGTCTCTACTAAAAATACAAAAATTAGCCAGGCATGGTGGCGTGCACCTGTAATCCCAGCTACTCGGGAGGCTGAGGCAGGAGAATCGCTTGAATCCAGGAGACAGAGGTTGCAGTGAACCAAGATTGTGCCACTGCACTCTAGCCTGGGTGACAGAGCAATACTCCATCTCAAAAAAAAATCCCAGAACCCAGCCTCATAGTGGGCAACCCACTCAGGACCCCCTCTCTGCTGTGGAGAGCTTTCTTCTTTTGCTCATTAAACTTTTGTCCAACCTCACCCTTTGTGTCCACACTTCTTAATTTTCTTGGCCGTGAGACAAAGAACTCGGGGTGATACCTCACGAGAGACTGCTGCATTGTGGTGCATTGGCAAAACTGCAACACCGTGATTGTCTTCATACATGATGTAAAATGCTCACGGACATGCCTATATTCTTGCCAGGAAGGAATTGGCTGATACAGAGTGGATTGCACACAGAACCCTTCAAGAGCTTCCTTGGGGCTTCACACAGCCTTTCTGCCAGTATCTTATTCACCAGAAACTACCCATACCAAGCTTCCAGGGCACACGCACACACAAAATAGTCTCTATTTTCAGGAGCTTTGTGTTTAACTAAAGACACAGAAGATTTTTTGGTATTGTTTTGCTCTGTTTTCCTAAATTAAAAAGTCAGAGGAAACAACTGAACTTCTCTATCCCAACTATCAATCACCTACAGTAAAATACATGGTGGATGAAATTCATACTTGAAGAAACCAAGGATTTAAAATGTTGGATTTTAGACCAGTATTGGTTAGAGTTCATTATACCGAAAGTAAGAGTAAAAAG
Source organism: Pongo pygmaeus (assembly GCF_028885625.2). Classification (NCBI taxonomy): domain Eukaryota; kingdom Metazoa; phylum Chordata; class Mammalia; order Primates; family Hominidae; genus Pongo; species Pongo pygmaeus. The sequence goes on along the minus strand of NC_072396.2, from coordinate 5,433,201 downwards.
TGTTTTTTCTTTTTAGAAGTCGTAAAACTATCTCTTTTTAAGAAAAGGGACTTCGATATAAACGTTGATGTATTAAAAAATAAAGTAAAAGATTGTATGCCTCCATATGCAATCTCTGGGAGGTTGTGAAGCCAACAGTAGGTATTACCATGGGAAAAAGATTGCCAGAGCCCTTTAGAGTCTATTTATGTCATACTGATTTGGCTTTGCTCATGGTACTTGTGCATGCACAGGTAGTGTTGGAGGAATGATAATCGGATGATGTGGCTTGCACTCAGTGCAGACTTCCAAGACTGTACTGGAATACAGATATAAAATGTAAGAACAAATTGAAGGCCCCAAAAATATCTTGTGCCACAAAGAGAGGCCAATACAGCTGCATATCGGTATTAATATTCCCCTATGAATTTTTAAAAAGGTAGCCATAGAAATAGAACGGAATGTAACCATGTTTCACCATGGGATATTGTATTGCTTCCATTTTCTTAACATCAGATTGATCAAAATGCTATATTTTGGTTTAGTGAATCTATGATTACAGAGTTCCTTAAAAAAAATTAAAACCTTGCCTTCTAGTAGACCTTTAAAGTTGCACTATGTTTTGTTGTTTTATTGGTAAAATGGTCTGAAAATTAAGTACCTTCAATATTGCCTACTACTAGATCCTCTTACACAAAGAAAAATGTGTAAGATGCCGTAGGCTATTAAATATTAATATTTGGCAGAGGAAATGTATTAGGGTTCTCTAGAAGGACAGAACTAATTATATATATATATATATAAAAGTTTATTGAGAAGTATTAACTCACACTATCACAAGGTCCTACAACAAGCCATCAGGCTGTCTGCAAGGTGAGGAGCAAGGAAGCCAGCCCGAGTCCCGAAGCTGAAGAACTTGGAGTTTGACATTCCAGGGCAGGAAGCACCCAGCACGGGAGAAACATGTAGGCTGGGAGGTTAATACAGTCTAGTCTTTTCACATTTTTCTGCCTAGTTTATATTCTGGCCAAGCTGGCAGCTGATTAGATGGTGCCCACCCAGATTAACGGTGGGTCTGCCTTTCCAGCCACTGACTCAAATGTTAATCTCTTTTGGCAACACCCTCATGGACACACCCAAGATCAATACTTTGCCTCCTTCAATCCAATGAAGTTGACGCTCAGTATTAACCATCACAGGGAGAGAGTGTCAAGATTCCCTGTGAGAAGAAACCTATATATTATCTCTCTACAAAAATGTACTTTTGAACATGCATACATTTTCCATATAATTTGAAGGGCTTAGTGATAAATGCTCATGTAGCAATATTTTTTTTCCACAAAATCAGATAGAGCTAGATGAACCTGATGGCAACACTTTCAATTTCCAACATGCTCGTTCAACAGAGTGCAACCATTATCCCTTCCCAGTGTTATCAAGAAGATTAAATGAAATCACAAAATAAAAGTAACTACAATTATTTAACATCATTTTAAAAAATTCTACATTATAGTAAAGTTTCCATTGCAAGAATTAATGTGTTATTCAGAGTCACTAACTTTGTGTCTATCTCAAACTCTATCACAAATTTCATTAACCTCTAGGGTTTGATATTAAAGAAAGAATATTTATTGGCCGGGCCTGGTGGCTCATGCCTGTAATCCCAGCATTTTGGGAGGCTGAGGTGGGCGGATCACAAAGTCAGCAGATCGAAACCATCCTGGCTAACACGGTGAAACCCTGTCTCTACTAAAAATACAAAAAATTAGCCAGGCATGGTAGCACGTGCCTGTAGTCCCAGCTACTTGGGAGGCTGAGGCAGGAGAATAGCTTGAACCAGGGAGGCAGAGGTTGCAGTGAGCCGAGATCATGCAACTGCATTCCAGCCTGGGCGACAGAGCAAGACTCCATCTCAAAAAAAAAAGAAAAGAAAAGAAAAGAAAGAATATTTATTTTGCTGTTATGTAATTTCCCTGATGCCTCAAATTTTGGATAAAAAATAGAAAAGACATTAAGTAATTTTGAATCAAGTGAGAATCATATAAATTATCAGACTACTTTCAGTAGGTAAAGCACCTCACATTTGTGCATGTGTGTGTGTGTGTAAAAATAATTGTAATATTATCAAGATTTGGAATTTCAAGCAATTATGACAGGTGTCCAAATTTTCTCTATATAAAAGGGTTAATCTTAATTGGGGTCAGCCCAGTTTAAAAGCTTTAAGTTGTTAGTTTATTCTATCTATAATGCCTTTTGTAACACTCTATTCTACTTAGTCTACAATGAAGACACCCTAAAACTGTGTCTGCTCTTGAAAATACACTATTTTTAAGAGTCATTTTTCACATTTGAGTAATTTTATTCTGTTGGGATTGCATCTAGAATGTTACATATAGGATGATGATCTCAACTTTATGAATAAAGTTATTGTGATTGATTACCATGATAAGCATAGGTTATAATTATAGCTAAATTAATGTGATGACTTACTATTTGCTAGATCCTCTCCAAATGCCAGTAAATGGAATATTAAACTCTCAGTAGATCTCTGAAAATGACTATATATTGAGCAGATTGAAATTAATTATGTTTAGAGAAATTTTGGAACTAGCTCAAGATCACTGACTGAGTCGAAATTCAAAATTGATTTTATCCAAATATTTAGCACCTCTAATACCTTTAAATATAGTGAAAAACACACACACATATAGAAACAGATACACACATACATACACATTTATACAATTATCTCATATACAGAAATTTTGTTACATATTTTTATTTAAAGTCTCTTGCAGAAGTGATGATTCCTGTTCAGATAGAAAATTGTGTAAGCCATTTGTTCTTCCGAGTTGATCAGTTATATCATGATAGCTTTGCTAAACCTATTGGAGAGCAGAGATTGCAAAAAATAAAAAAATAAAAAAAACTGAAGCAAACAGTTTGTACATAAACTTCTCTTAGGAAAGAGGGGACACTGGCCATAAAACCACAAGTGATGAAGGAGTCAGACACAGCTAGGGCTAAGGAAAACCCAGCTTAATGCAACACATTTTGAATGACTGCACATAGATAGGTGTGAAGAATTATCAGCATCCACAGCCATACAGAAAATTGACAACCACCTCCCGATATTTTTTTCCTTTGGACCGTCACCCAGTGCATATGTGGCATATACTGAAGGATGGAGGAAGGGCAGGAGGAACCACAGGATGTTCTTCTAAGGCCAAGCAAGCCCACATAGCTCTGAGATCCTTTGAGGAAACAACAGGTCTTCTCTTGGTAGACTGTGGCTCCCTGTGAGTGTGGTGGGCAGTGCAGAACAGGGAAGCGAGATTCCTAAGAGGCTCCCAAGCCTTAACAAAAAATAAAGACAGCATCAGTCCATCCCTAAGGCTTAGTGCAGGAGAGGAAATTTGCTTGGGAAATGAGAGTACCTTTCCCTATTTATTTCAATCATCTGGAGACAAGCAGACATTCTCACCGATCTATCAAAGACACTTTTATTGATTTGCATACTTTCTCAACATTTATTTTAAACAACTGTTATATTAGAGTGATGTGCTCCTTAAAATTCAAATGAAGCTCATATGGAGACATTCAGAATTAGAATTGGTCAAAGGAATACACACACACACACACAAATGTATATATACAAGTATATACATTACATTTTTCATAGTGGATATATATCTGTTCAAATATCTGTTTGTAGTCATATATTTATATGTATATATGTGTGTGTATATATATACACACACACATCTATATATTTTTCTTAGAAGACACATGTCTGTTCAAATATCTGTTTCTTATTCATATACATCTTAACACATGTGTTTATAATGTTGCCTCTACAAAGATTTGTCTTTTGTTTCTGAATAGGAGAAAGATAGAAGAGAGAAAGAGAAAGAAAGGAAGAGAGGGAAAGAGAAACAGACAGGGAGAGAGAAAAAGAGAGAGAGAATATTCAGTTGTGAAAAATGTCTGGTCATATGACCATATGTATTACAAATCTTTGCCAGAACTGTTCATGTTTATCATCCTGAGAAGTGATCTCTTTATCTGTTCTTGTTTTCTGTTTTCATCTAAGAATTTTCATGTTTTACTTCCCTGACCTGAAGATCTAGCTTTTTTCAGTCTCCATTCAGCACACTGCAGTGACTTTGTCTCACCTTATGAAGTATACAGTGATAGGCCAGGTGAGGTGGCTCACGCCTGTAATCCCAGCACTTTGGGAGGCTGAGGTGGGTGGATCACGAGGTCAGGAGATCAAGACCATCCTGGCTCAAACGTTGAAACCCCGTCTCTACTAAAAATACAAAAAAATTAATTGGGCATGGTGGTGGGCGCCTGTAATTCCAGCTACTCAGGAGGCTGAGGCAGGAGAATGGCGTGAACCCAGGAGGTGGAGGTTGCAGTGAGCCGAGATTGCGTCACTAAACTCCAGCCTGGGCGACAGAGCAAGACTCCGTCTCAAAAAAAAAGAAAGTATACAGTGATAAAAGGAAGCTGAATTACTCCCATGAACATATTGGTTGTTTGTTATTTGCTTCTTTTGTGGGTAAACAACTCTGAACACTTTATGTACCTTCTTTCATTGGATTGTACACTTGTGACTTTTAAATTTTGTTTTAATATTTATTATGTATATATTTCAGAGCTACATAATTTGATGCACACAAATACAAGATTTCTATAATTTCCTATTAGATACTAGCTTTTGGTTATGGATTTAATGATATGTTTTCCTACACTTTTACTTTTAAACTGTGTCTTTATTTTTAAAACACACTTTTTCAATCAGTATAATGTCTTACTTTTTGTTGCTGTTCTTTTTAAATCCCAATTGACAACCTAAATATTTTGCTTGAAATTCTTAGTCCCTTTATATTTAGTGTAATTGCTGATGAGATTTTGTTTTGTTTTCTGTCTGTACAATCAATCATATAACTTCTTTTTTATTTGGTTCATCTAATTTATATTGTTTTGCTCCCCGTGTTTAGACATCTTTTATATAGACACCTTTTTATTATTTATTTGTACTTTCTTTTAACTTTTTATGGATTTGAAATGATCTATAGTTAATCTAAAGATTACAGCCCACATCCTAGCTGTATAAATCTCTAATATAAAATATTATATTTACAATTTTCCCAATGCAGCTAAAACCCCACACTCTCCAAACTTATTTACCTACTTTACCTCTTTTGGTGTTACTCTTCCTTTCATTTTTAGTTTCAATAAAATTTGAAGTCTAAAGACACCAAAATTATTATTTTATAATTAATAGTTGTTGACATATATGCATCTATTAGCTTTTTGTTTTTCCTTTGTATTCTACTGCTTTTCTATATCCATGTAGAATTATTATCAAAAATTCTCTGTATTATTTCCTTTCTTATAGATGTCTGCAGTAACAAATTCCATCAGTGTTTATATGAGAGTACCTTTGTTTCTCATTCACTCTTTCAAACATATTATTGCTGGTTAAAGAAAACATAAATTTTCTTCAGCACTTTAAATGCATTATTCCATTACCTTCTGCATTCCCAAAGAATTCAGCTGTCAAAACTATGACCTTGTTATATACTCATGAGAAATCTCTGGTCATATGAACCAGAAAGGTAGCAAAAACATGATTTTAGTAACATTAGAGAATGGCACAAAACCTAGAGGAACCTCAATGCATCTGAAATAATGAATACATAGTCTAAGTTTGACTTATATAATGGAATATTATAAAACACTGAAAATAAATTATCGTTACTACATGACTACTTGCAAACATAAATGCACATGAATAACCATGTTAATCCATAAAAAAGTTCTAAGAGAACATAGAGTATAATGTTCCTTTAAGAGTAAAAAATTTATAAAGTAAACAAGAGTACATGCACATTCCTTTTCACACATGTGTTTACCCACACATAGATATATGCAATTATACTTGCATGTACATATGCATATGTATGCTTGTACACATATATACATATATATGCGTGTCTATATGTATGTGTGGATACATGCACACATATATACGTGTACATATGCATACATAAATGCAAGTATGCATTTCAAGAATTTGGTTACCTATGAGAGGAAGACATCATGGATAATAAACTAGAGGATATACAAGCTATTCAGTATAGTGTATTTAAATATTTTTATTATAAAGATTATATCAATAATTAGTTCTGATATCCAACCACACACAAAACACTGAGAATGATTTACCACAAACTCGCCATTGCATTCAATTAAACTTTCTTTCTTTTTTATATTTTTAGACAGAGTCTTTCTCTGTCACCCAGGCTGGAGTACAGTGGCATGGTCTCAGCTCATTACAACCTCTGCCTCCTGGATTCAAATGATTCTCCTGCCTCAGCCTCCCAATTAGCTGGGACTACAGGTGTCCACCACCATACCTGGCTAACATTTTTTCTTTTCTTTTTTTTTTTTTTTTTTGCATTTTTGGTAAAGATGAGTTTTTACCATGTTGGCCAGACTGGTCTCAAACTCCTGACCTCAAGTGATCCACCCACCTCAGCCTCCCAAATGCTGGGATTACAGGTGTGAGCCACCACAACCAGCCTTCAATTAATCTTTCTTATTTGACTTAAACATAAAACATTTAACTTGGATCTTTATATTATTCATTTTGTGGAAAACAATTCCTAACACTTGACTCTAATTATATTTCTATTACATTGAAGGAAAAGATAGATTCTTGTCTAGATGCTCTTACAGGACAAAATTCTCATTTTAAAAATCTTGATGCTTAATATTTCTTTGAACAAGCAAGTTTGTTGACATTGTTTTTTATTTAAAAAGTCAATAGTTTTTTTGTTGTTGTTTCTATTGCTTTTATTTTTATCTCCCTTCCCAACTTCCTGTTTTCAATATTAAGATAGTTCACCAGCTTCTAGAGCCATATAAATATACGACCATGACTTAGAAATCTAGAAAAGAGAGAGAGCTCCCCAGTGCTTCAAATAAGCTCACTCTAATTGCACTTTATTTTCTTCCATTCATCCTAAATTCTGCAGTCAAGCTCATCCTCAGGAATGATTCAAGAGCCTTAACCTGTAGTTTACACAGTCATTATGATATGGTTTGGCTGTGTCCCCAGCCAGATCTCATCTTGAATTGTAGCTCCTACAATTCCCATGTGTGGTGGGAGGGACAGGGGTGGAGGGGAGGTAATTGAATCATGGGGGCAGGTCTTTCCTGTGCTGTTGTCATGATAGTGAATAAGTCTCACAAGATCTGATGGTTTTATAAAGAGGAGTTCCTCTGCACAAATTCTCTGTCTTCCCTGTCACCACGTAAGATGTGACTTGCTCCTTCTTACCTTCTGCCATTATTGTGAGGCCTCCCCAGCCATGTGGAACTGTGAGTCAATTAAACCTCTTTCGTTTATGATTGCCCAGTCTTGGGTATATCTTTATTAACAGCGTGAGAACAGACTAATACACGTTATTTCTGAGTTAATTGTAGAATAAAGAGTTAACAGACTAGGTTGAACTTCGGAACAATCTTTCTCACCTAGTTTTCATCTGCATCATTTTTCCTCATTACTCTTTGTATGCATAAGGCAAAACCAGGTCATTCATGGTTATCTAATGGAAGCCCATTTTCCCATCTCTGTCCATAGATTAAGTAATCTCTGCAACTGGGACTCCTCCTTCTCTATCAAGAACACTGTTCTTGTTTCAAAGTCCTGCTTGCTCACCAGCCTTAACTTAAAGGAGACCATTTATGGGTTGTGTCTGTCTTGCTGTTTCTCCAAATCAACCTATCCCCACTGTGTGATCTTCCACCCAGTGGTCTGCTGCTCCATTCTGAACTTGTCACATTGCCTCTTGCAGTGAAAGTCTGGGTTCAAGTCTTTTCCATTCATTCCCAAAGCCCCTTGTGAACAGCAATCACTCATATTCACAGAACCCTGTGAAATGCTGGTTGAATTGCCTGTTGGAAAGGCTAGACTCTGAATAAAATCATACAAAGCTCAGATAAAATATTCCTGGAAGAGCTTTGAATTCAAGGTCAGACAACAGTTCTTATGTTGCAGTCTGAGCCCATACCTGATGTGCATTGTTGGGTAAAGGAAGTTAAACTCTTCAGCAATCAATTTCTCTATCCATTCAACCAGAACGTTAACTCTGATCATTTTAAGGTATTCTCTATTCCTCATATCTTGTGCTTTTATGAAGCTTATAATTCCTAAAGAGGTGTTAACCTTGAAGCACATCTTTTGTAAAGAGGATTGAATATTCCATTACATGAAAGATCCATGGATTGCTTGTGAGCGAGTTTTCTAAAAGCTGGGTGGCATATCAACTTTTCTTATCCACACTGAACCAGTATCTGTAATTTTATGGTACTAACATGATAAAATGATCAGAATTTTCCTAAGCTAATTTGCAACAAATGAGGATAAATTTTTTTAATTACTTTTTTTTTTAAATTTTCCCAGAGGGAAGTAAAATAAAACTTCCTTTCTCAGGAACATTAGGAAAGCCTACTAGGGAATATAGAATCTAATAATATGATTTTTCTTCCTCTTCTAAGGAATGCAGCTTCTGATTTGAGTACTCCACTCACAACAGAGAAATACCCACATTCGTCATTAGAGGTAAAATTCTAAAATGTGAAATTTCCTATTGTGTTAGTGGTGAAGATTTGCATCTAGTGTGTTCTAACTGTGTTCTAACTTTAGACGTGCTTTGCTTTTAAAGATTATCACTCAAAGAAGCTGCAAGTACCAAAAAGTTTTAAGAAATAGATGGTAGGTAATTCACACAGATGAGTTCAGAGATTGCAATGAAACAGCTAAAGATTAATTGACAGCGAGAAAATCGAAGATGTCAACTCTACCCTGTAACATCAAATGACTGAATACAATGATTTTTTTTTTTTAATGAGAGCATTTTTGTTTAGTTTTTGTTATTCATTTATTTATTTATTTATTTATTTCTGTTTAGGAAGCCTCTTTGAACAAAATGACTCCCACTGAAGAGATGTATAAATGGCATTGTCAATTTCACTATAAAATTATGCAATTAAATTTGTTTTGCAAAAGAATCCGTGCAATTAACCTACCACATAATCTATGCTTCATGAATTATATGTCTCTCTTACGGGATGCATAACAAAACAATCAAATGTTATAAAACAATTTTAAACCGGTTGATACAGGTTATCATCCCCTGAATTATGCTAGATATTGCATATTATGCATCTTACAAAATGAAAAAGACATTAAAAATGAAATAGGTAGTTTTTATAGCAGAAAACCAAGTGAAATTAGGAAAATAGAAAGTAGGCATTATTTTATATAGATGACACAAATATTTATGTTAACCATATACACTTAAATATGGAAAATAAATTCCATTAAATAAATTCCATTCATTTTTTAGGTACAAAATTGAAATCCAGAAAGGCTAAATAACTTGTAAAGAGTAAAAAGAATTAGCTAATGTCAGTATCAGACATACAATTTAGATTAATGACATCTATATACTAATATTTTCATTAACTAGGCATGTAAAATTTAAATGTTGTGTGTGTTAATTTAGTGTTTGCTATATAGGGCTATAAGTTCAGAAATTCAATATATCAAACCTCTGGATTTTTTTTTTTTTTTAATGGAGTTTTGCTCTCGTTGCCCAGGCTGGAGTGCAATGGCATGATCTCAGCTCACTGCAATCTCTGCCTCACCGGTTCAAGCAATTATCTTGCCTCAGCCTCCTGAGTAGCTGGGATTACAGGTGCCCGCCACCATGCCCAGCTAATTTTTGTATTTTTAGTAGAGACGGGTTTCACCATGTTGGCCAGTCTGGTCTCAAACTCCTGACCTCAGGTGATCCGCCGGCCTGGGCCTTGTAATTTTTTTTTTTTAAATTAATTTTGACAACGGTAGACCATCTTAAAACTTATGTTACAAATCAAGATTGTAACTTTCATTATATAGGTTGTATTTTTGTGTTATTATACTATGATAACTTTAGTGATTATATTCATAGAATACAATATAGGCAGGGTAAACTAAAATCATTTCACTCATTAGAAAATTATATTCATAATATTGAGATTAATTCTAAAATGTAGGCCTTATCTTTTTACACAAGGATAGATCTTAGCTAGAAAACACAACAAATAGGTTTTTAAGGTCCAAGTGGTTTAAATGTTGTGCCATATTAATCTATCTATCTATCTATCTATCTATCTATCTATCTATCTTTCATTAACTTGTATTTAAAGGTAGTTTATAAAGTGTTGCTGAGATCTAATAATGTCTTTGTATTTTTAAACTTTTATTTTAGGTCCATGAGGACATGTGCATGTTTCTCATGTAAGTAAACTCATGTCTCGGAGGCTTTCTGTACAGATTATTTCATCACCCGGGTTCTAAGCCTTGTACCTAAAAGTTGTTTTATCTGATTGTCTCCTTCCTCCCACCTTCCACCGTCAAATAGGCCCCAGTGTCTTTTGTTCCCCTCTATGTGTCTGTATGTTCTCATTTAGCTCCCACTTATAAGTGAGAGCTTAGGGTATTTGGTTTTCTATTCCATAGTTAGTTTGCTAAGGATAATGGCCTTGGGCTCCATCCATGGTCCTGCAAAAGACATGATATCATTTTTTTTATGGCTGCATAGTATTGATGTCTTAATAGCAGTACTTGTATACAATTAGTTATCCAACAAGTCAAAGTCCTATAGAAATTGCGGACAACAAGATTCCTACTAATTCAAAATGAGGGGCACTGTTTGCAATAGGAATCACAGAAGATTTCCAGACAACTAAACTGCAACATGCGAGAGAGAGGAATTTTGACACTGGTGATAAGAAATAGTATTGCCTGCAAAAGGAAGTTGTGATCAGAGGCACAGTGCAAAAATGAAAATTAAAAAAAAAAGTAAAATTTTGTTTGCACCCGGAAGGATGAATTATCTCCATACATCTGTTAATGTTTTAAGGACATATAAAAATGTTCCCTCTATCTCTATGTTTCTCCATATGTGTGTGTGTGTGAGTGTGAATGAGCATGGGTGTATGAGTGTGTGTGCACACACACATATACATACAGAGATCTTGTTTATGATTGGACCCCAAAGGATTCTGTACCAAAGAATGACTCCTATATTCCTCATAGATGCACGTTGTGGAATAATTTTCCACTGGATTTGTAGGTTATCACATCATTTTGGTTCATAAAAGCTATTTAAGAAAGTCTTTGGGGTTCATAACACATTAAATTAATGGGTGAGTGATGAATAGTGTTATTGTAACTAAATTCTTTCCTCTTTAATTGGCTTAAGATAAATTCCATTAAGAAAATTTCTGTATCAAATAATTATGCTGTCAATTCTACTAAAGTAAAATTCAGCCAAATGTACTCTTTTATTATTTCAGCCAAAAGTACTACAGTGGCCATTTTAAATGTGTAAATTTTAACTAAACTTGTTTTTGACATTTATGATGAGAATTACAAATAAGGTATAAAATTATGTTCTTGGAAATATAATTTTTTTGTATTGATGGGAGAGTAGAATTAACTGTAATGAATGAGGAAGTTAGCAAAATGGCATTATGCATTTTTTATCTTTTATCATTCTAGTATTTTTTGAAAGCTGGTGGTTACTATTTAATACATATGATCCAAAATATGTATGAAGGTTTGGAGCTAAGTGAATTGTGGTCACAATAGACTAAGGACTAGTTGTTAAAACGCAACTGCATGTTTCTATACAATGTTCTTTAAAAATTCCACTAGATCTTCATAATCAGAGAGAAAAAAATGTCAGTTCTTTAAACTGACATTTTCGCAGCATAAACAAATACCTTTTGCTGATTGCATGTGATACACGCTAAAAAGTTTTACTGTTAATATTAAGTCCAGCTCTTAACAAGAGTAGTCACGTGGGCTCCTTATTTCTGAATTAGCCTTGAATTAGCTCTTTTAGTGCTCAAAAAGTTAGTATTCTTGATAAACCGGGATCAATATTTTTTAACTCTTATATCAAGAAGAAGAAATTCTGATATCAGCAGCCATGAAAATTTATGTTTTAGGTAAAGCAGTATCAAATTATACCTTCTGTGTTGTGTTTATGAAGGACTTGGAAGCTGTTGTGCCTTCAAGGAAATTCACTTTTTTTATTTTTTCATTCGTAGCTTCTATTAGGGGAATTCTTGGATCAAGAGTTCTTACACTAAAACATCAACTATCACATGCAATCTTTCAACACATGTGTTTCTCCTCTTCAAACTTCTTCCAACAACTATTTTTTGAGACACTTAGGTTGTCGCTGGGCAGAGTAGAAACTTATAAACAGCATTTGTTTAGCTTTGGGGTGATGGCTTAGGATCACAATATCTCATTCTCAAAAAGCAAATATCACATACAATCATTTAACATTTCGGAAATCTGTGGAGTCAATTGTGGTTGTCGCAAGGATGGTGGGGTCTTCTCAGCAATACAACACCTAAAACAAGACGCAGGACAGTTCTGAACATAGAAGAATTGTCCCTTGACTTCAGTCTTCTCACAAATCTTCCTAGACATGTAGGTGAAAAATCTGTTTATAACTCTTCAACTCTAAACCCGTTTCACAGATGAAGATAAATAAAGTTTTGCACGCTTCTCATACACACCGAATTTTCAAGAAACACATATAATAATGGAACTCTAATAAAAATGTTGTTTTGTTTCATCTAAAGTTCCTTTCTAATTGCATTTTTCTTTCTGGATAAAATAGTCCCAAAGTTCATGTAAGTTGCAAGGAAATTCTATTTGAAATAATGACTCTTTCTGTACTACTAAGATTCTAACGAAACTGATAATGAGTTTCCTGGTTACCGTGAAAATCTAATTTGAATTCTGGTACTGAATGAAAACATTTTCTGTATTTCAAATCCAATCATGTTGGTAGGTAAAGGTGAATGTTCACTTGTGATTTCCTGTCACCCATTTTCTTTTCCATTAGCATGGGAGATAGTTTCTTCACTGAAGAGGATTATTTAGAAAAAAATAGATCCTTGACAATAATGAGACTTTTATTCAATTTTTATAATTTCTCCTTTACATGCACTGTCACAATGGGAAAATGCCAAATGCTTCTATTTTCCATTACTTCTATCAAGTTTTACTATTTTGGAAATTTAAATAGCATAAACACTTTGTAATGGATGATTACATGGTTTCCCATTCTACAAAAACAAAAAAATGAAAATAATGTAATTTGGGATACTCAAACTTCCACAGTTTACTCCTCCTTTAAAACCTCACTGGCTAGAATAAGAAGCAACACAAAATGATTTTTGAACACATGGCGAGAACTTGACCCAAGAGACGAATATACTATATTTTTTCATGCAATTTCAAGAAGGCTATTATCTGAAGAGGTGGCCTTAAAGCAACCTGTGATTTATGAATTGCTCCAAATGTATTATTCCAAAACAACTGGAATGTCCTTATGAAACACTTGCGCTGACCAGACGCGGCTAGGGTCAGAGTAGTTTCAGATTTTAAATCACCGTATGTACCCATCTCTAGCAAATTGCAATAAAATGACACTGAAAGTATAATTGCCTTGAAATAGTTACAGAATCTTCCTGTAAAAGGGTAAAAAGTGAAAAGAATATAACAGAGATAGGATAGAAGGAGAATTTTGCCTGGAAAAATGGAGAATGAGAGTAATTTAAGCCCCAAGCAGCATAGCCATGTTTTACTATGCTTTACCTTCCCCTGCCTTTCATCTTATTCATGCACAAGAAAGGAATACAGAGTTGATTTCCATACAAACTGCCAAACAGCCACAGTTCTAGAATGTGGAATAGCTTGGAAACTTTCTTCATTGGCCACATCTCCAATCAATGAGGCTGCCCTTAGCGGTTGAGAAGACGGTATTTAAGAGACCAAGAAACGTGGATGAACTGGAAAACATTAGGACATTATGCTTAGTGAAGTAAGCCAAACACAGAAAGACAAATGCCCTGTGATCTCACCTGTTTGTGGAATCTTAAAAAGAAAATCAAACTCATAGAAGCAGAGAAATGAATGGTAGTTACTGGGCTGGAGCAGGGGAGGAGATGATGGGGAGATATTGGTTAAAGGAAACAAAGTTATCAAGAATATTGATCAAAGGATACAAAGTTATCAAGGATATTGGTTAAAGGAAATAAAGTTATCAAGAGTATTGGTTAAAAGAAACAAAGTTATCAAGGATATTGGTTAAAGAAAACAAAGTTATCAAGGGTATTGATTAAAGGATACAGAGTTATCAAGGGTATTGGTTAAAGGAAACAGAGTTATCAAAGATATTGATTAAAGGAAACAAAATTATCAAGTATAAAGTACACGGTTAAAGGACACAAAGTTATAAGGATATTGGTTGAATGATACAAAGTTAGATAGGGTGAATAATTTCTGGCGATCTATTGTACAGTATGGTGACTATTGTTAATAATAATGTATCGTATTCTTGAAAATTACTAGGAGTAGATTTTAAATGTCCCCATCACAAAAAAAAAAAACATAACTCTGTGAGGTGATGGCTATGCTAATTAGCTTGATTTAATAATTTCACAATGTACACACATATCAAAGCACTGTGTTGTACTCCATCATTAAATAAATTTTTCCTCATTTGTCAGTTGAAAATAATACTAAAAAGAAATTTATAATATTAAAAGGCCAACAGCACAGCAGCATAAAGAGAAGTCAGAACATTAAATGCAGCCAGGTGTGATGGCTCACACCTGTAATCCCAGTACTTTGGGAGGCCGAGGTGGGCAGATCACTTGAGGCCAGGAGTTAGAGACCACCCTGGGCAACATGGTGAAACCCTGTCTCTACTAAGATACAAAAAATGAGTTGGGCATGGCGGCTGGTGTCTGTAGTACTAGCTACTTAGGAGGCTGAAGCAGGAGAATCCCTTGGACCCAGGAGGTGGAGGTTGGAGTGAATAAAGATCGTGCCACTACACTCCAGCCTGGGCAACATTGAATGCTGTGGAACAGACCATTCAGTAGGGATGGGGACCAAAAAAAGTCTAATACCCAAGTAAGAAAGTGAGACATGGGAGATGATGGAACAGGGAGAAGATATATTGTTAAGTATGAATTATGCAATCATTTTTTCAGAAGGGAGCATGCATAAAGATGAAAGTGAATGGCCCTCAGAGTACAGGGATTTATGAAAGTAGAACTCACAGTAGATAATATATTTATGTTATTTTTCAAAGTACCCACTCATGGTAACTTGTTTTTACTCTTTATTTTTGTTTGTTCATTTTCACATAATTACGGCTCTAGAGGAGAGAGAGCAGAAGTCTTGGCTGGAGCAAGTAGTAAAGGTAAGTTTAAAGTCATTTCCTGATTTCAAAGCAAGAAAGGGTCTGTAGAGGGAAGAAGGTAGGATTTTGACTCAGGTACATCTGTTGCATTGCTTTGTTGACATAATTCTGCATAAAAGAAAAAAAAAGGAAAACAATAATTACCTACTCATGACTTTTTTAAGAACTAGGTGGGTTATATAACAGTCCCTGATATATCACAAGTGTTCAGTGTGCTATTATGATTATAATGATGGTTAGACAACTGGTATAGGGGACTCATTCAAAGTTCAACACACATGAGGATCAAAGTGCATGAGAACTTGACTTAGAGGAAATCCACAATCTTTTAAAGATACCTGTCACTTGGGTACATCTCCAGGCCCCACTTTCATCACCATTCCTTCCATTAATTAGAAGGTATTGCATTAAAAGGAAAATGTACTGTTCCTTGGAGCAACCCTAAATGAGCTGGGTGTGGTGGTTTAGTCTTCTACATACTAAGAATAAAGCTAAACAAAAGACAAGAGTATTACCACCACAATAATTGCCTGAACAATTGTCCAGGGACATTCAAAATTATGAAACCCAAACATCAGCACTGAAATCGAAGAGAATTTGAATGGTCTCTAGCAGCAGGAAAAGTATGTCTGCTCTCTGCACTAATCCCAAATTCCTACTGCAGTTAATAGGTCTCACTTTTAAAGGACATCTGTCAGGACTTGGTCAAATGTATTAAATAGGTAGTTTTCCCCTGACATAATCAGACAACTTACATTGGCAATGCATCCATAACTAATCCTTAAACAAGGAACATTGAGAATTAACTGTTGCATTTGACTATAAGAATCCCTGCACGTTGTTTTGGTCAATTCAATTGCTGGACAAACCAAGAAAGTGATTGATTAGTTTGTACAAACCAATACATGATCTATTGTTGAGAACGAATCACTTTTCTTGAAGCTTACTGACTTCTTGATCTAATTTAGAAATGTTTATGTTTAAAGTAAACATTCTGCAACCATTTTAAGGCAATTCTACTTTCAGTGCCATTTTATTGCAATTTGCTCAAGCTGGGTACATATGGTGATTTAAAATCTGGAACTACTCTGACCTTAGCCAAGTCTGTTCAGCGCAACTGTTTCATAATTTCTTATATAGAACGTTTTATTTCCTGAAGTTTTGTATGCATCATATGCTATTATAGTTCTTGGCAATTCTTCTAACTTCTTAGCAATATTATTCTCCTTTTTCAATCTGAACTGATTTTTCTTTTGTATATGATCTTTTATCCTAAAGCTTTCCTTCCCTGTTTCTTCAATTTTGAAAGAAAACAGTGTGTAAAGCTTTATGTTAGTAAGTAGTGAGATGCATACAATAACCTGCAGACTGTGCAGAAGAAGGATGACAGGTCTAATAGAACACGGAAATACTTTGCTCTGTGACCATATGAAAGAGTAAACACTGGATCTATCATGTCTAAGCAAAAAGCCCCAAAGTGCTGAAAAATGACTATGTGAGTACAGTGTTTGGAAGTGTGTCAACGATATTAGAGTTTACAAAGTCTAGAGTAGGGCGTTAACCAACGTGGTGCCCTGAGTGCCAAATTGATGTTGTTAGTAGCAATGTTTACCAATTATCTACCATGTATTAGAAATTGAATCACTGCAATGTTATGATGCACGTATTAGAGGTTGTGTTGAGAAATGGAAAGAATCTGAAAATTTAGCTCCTAAACACATGGGATTTTCACAGAATAATTATTATTAAGTGCTATTGGAAATTCTTCTAAATTCTCAAGTATTTACTTCTCAATAATAATTATCCTCTTTTTCCAGTCTGAACTGATTTTTTCTTCAGACAATCTGCCATCCTAAAGCTTACCTTGACTGTTTCCTGAATTGAATCCATTATTTCTTGGAACCTGGGTTGTATTTATTTGATGATTTTGCTTTTTTTCCTGTAGAGTATTCTGTGAAAATCCCACGTGTGTAGGAGCTAAATTTTCAGATTCTTTCCAATTCTAAAAGAAAACTGAGTTATCCAGCAAGACACATGACTAAAGTTGATATCAGCACCATTTTGCATTGCCTTCTGCCAAGGCTCTAGCCATCCCACCTCTCTTTTTATTTATCTCCACTCTTCATTTGATTTGTGTCCCCCTTATCTTGTTTCAGATTTACTAAAGGACTAAGAAGATTAAGTATCAATTAATGAAGCAGCTCTGTTTGGCTCCTCATAGGTTCCTGGATAATTTTTTTTTTTCTTACTTAACAATTCAATACTGTCAAATGTGGCTGGCTCACCCGACACTATTCTAAGTAGAAAATACAGAGCTTTCATCTCCCCTGGAATCAGCATTTTAATTAACAGTCCCTCCGTGGAGGATTGACAATGCATTTTCTTAATTTTGGGAGGCAGTCAGTGGATAATTCTCCTAGGAAAACTCCCATGTCAGAGGGTCATATTTGGCATGTTTAAGAAATACTTTTAGATGCCTCTTTAATTAGCTTCTGAAACCCTTCAATCAAGGTGTCATGGGTAGTTGCATTTCACTTACTTTATAAAAGGAAGAGGTCCACTTAAGATGCAGAAACACTCTGTGTCTCAAATATAACAGCTGCTTTAACAGAAACTCTTCAATGGGTATTTTCACACAGTTAACATACATCTAGTTTTCCCACAACAAACACATCCCATCTCGGAGATTCAGCTGCATAGTACTTGGTTTTTTTTTTTCCTCTTTTCCCGAATGTTGAATTAACAATTTGAATCACTGCAATTTTAAGATGCAATGATAATTTTGGGGAAGTATTTACTTTTAAAATCTTATGCTCAGACATCAGGCCTCTGATTTCTGGCCATTGCTTAAAAATATAAATGCACTTATGAGTAAAATATCAAGGAAATATTGGCTTGTTTTTGCTTTGAACACAATTATGGTGTTATATTTTATTGAAACCATGACACTTTAATGCCTGTAATCCCAGCACTTTGGGAAGTCAGGGCAGGCGGATCACCTGAGGTCAAAGTTTGAGACCAGCCTGGCCAACATGGTGAAACCCAGTCTCTACTAAAAGTACAAAAATTAGCCGGGCATGGTGGTGGGCACCTGTACTCCCAGCTACTTGGGAGGCTGAGGCAGGAGAATTGCTTGAATCCAGGAGGCAGAGGTTGCAGTGAGCCGAGATCGTGCCACTGCACTGCAGCCTGGGTGACAGAGCGAGACTCCATCTCAAAAAAACAAACAAACAAACAAAAAAAAACCAAACCAACCAACCAAACAAACAAAAAACCTGCCACGAATACATTGTGTATATTTCTTGGTACATATAATGCAATTATTTCAGTTTAACATATACTCAGGCATGGAAATTCTGGGTGATAAGAATATGAGAAAATGCCAAATTGTTTTTCAAAGTTAGGTACCATAGAAGTCCATGGAAGTTCCCTTTTCCCATATCCTTGACAGCACTTGGCTGTCAAACTATTTCTCTTTAGGGTTGTAGATGCTGTTCCTCATTGATGTTATAAATTGTTTTCTCCCATTTGCTATGAACTGGACTGCCTTTTGATAAGTTCATTGGTCATTCTAGTGTTCCCTTTTGTAAAGTTCCTGATTACCTTGAATTTTTTCAATCAGTGCGTCTTTCTTCTTGCTTTGAAGATAGTCTTCATAAGCCATCTTTTGGGTGTATGTGTACCAAAAGCCTTGTCTCACTACATGGTTATGTTTCCCTCTCTTTATGATCACATTTGGGAAAGACAAGGTCTGAAATGTGATACCCTCAAATTTATCAATGCTTTTCTAATATTTTGCACTTTTGTGTCCTGCCTAAATATCTCACTTTACCCTGAATTTCTAAAAGTATTCTGTAAAGCTAGGAGTAGTGGTACACACCTGTAATCCCAGCTGCTTAGGTGGCTAAGAAGGAAGGATCACTTGAGCCCAACAGTTCAAGCCCAGCCTGGGTAATACAGCAAGACCCTATCTCTGAATTTTAAAAAATTCTGTATTATTTCATAAATGACCACTGTCCAATAGAACGTTCTAAAATGATGAAAATATCCTAATTTTCATTATGAATACAGTAGTCTTTACTACATAAGGCTATAAGAACTTCAATGGGGCTAGTGAAAATGAGAATGTAACTTTCTTTTGCTAATTTTGTTTAATGTTGGTTAATTTACATTTGAATTGCCATACAAGGTGAGTGGGTATCCTATTGGATCATAAAATTCTAGATGCTTTATAGTTTTACTTTTCACATTTTGATTTCCTGGGAACTGATTTTCTCTATGATAGGAGTCTATTTTCTCCCCATCTTCCTCCTCTAGCTTTTGTAACCTGATCTTCTTTTTCATAATCTTAATATTGGTATCCAGTTAAGCAAGTCACATTTATTAGATAAAGAAAGGTGTACACACACTATTGCTTCTCTTTCTCTGCCTCACTCTGACAAATACAATTTAAAAGGAATTAATGTTTACTGATAAATGTGAAAGGAAAATAAATCTTGGGGTCACGAAATCACTAAGCTAAAGGGAAAAGTCAAGCTAGGAACTGCTTAGGGCCAACCTGCTTCCCATTCTATTCAAACTCACCCCTCTGCTCACCGAGATAAATATATATCTGACTGCCTCCTTTGGAAAGGCCAATCAGAAACTCAAAAGAATGCAAACGCCGTTTGTCTCTCACCTACCTGTGACCTGGAAGCCCCCTCTCTGTTTGAGGTGTCCCGCCTTTCTGGACAGAACTAATGTACATCTTAAATATATTGATTGATGTCTCATTTTTCCCTGAAATGTATAAAACAAAATGTGCTCTGACCACCTTTGGCACGTGTCGTCAGGACTTTCTGAGGTTGTGTCAATGGGGTGCATCCTCAAGCTTGGCAAAGTCAACTTTCTAAATTAACTGAGACCTACCAACTCAGATATTTGGGGTTCACCTAAATAACTTAAGTGACCACAATTACCACCTGAACCAGGCTATCAATTAGTTAGAAAAATGGTCACCATAGTAAATTGTTAACATTTTCACGTTTTCTTCTTTGATATTTTAATCTAAAAAAGAATGTTTAAGACATGATGTTTAAATTCATCTTCAGTCTCATCAATCTTGTTATTAAATTCCCTTTCATTTGCTTACTTGAGTTTCTCCAATTTGATCACATACTTGTGGTTTTTGAACAAGCCCACACCTGTTCCTACTCACGGAATCCCTGTTATATCTGAATTTCATCATTGTTTTATCAGTTGACAAACTGGACCTCACCAAAGTTCTGGCACTAGTATTAATACATGTGCCAAGATTCCACTTGCCATCAAAATGTGAATTTGGCGATCCTGAAATAAATACCTTTATGGATTAAATGCCTTTATGTATTATTGCTGTCCTCACCATGGGGAACCTTCTGAGCAGATATGGCATCTCAGAGGGAAAGATCCTCTTTTACTTTAGTGGTGGCATGATTTATTAAATGTGCCAACAGCAGCATGTATTTAAAATTATTTCTACTGGTTTGAAATATTTCATCAATTACGGAATAAACGATATTGAGCAGGTAAAGTGCTACAGTATCTTATTGCTTCAGGTGACTGATATTGATCATATGTCATCTTAAGCACAGCCTTGCTATGGAGCAATGAGTATAACATAATATTCATAATAACATAACGTTCCACACAAGTCAAGGCTATTTTTCATGCAGGCATGAAAAACTGAACTCAAGCTAGTGAATAGAAAGTAAAAAAAAAAAAAAGAGAGAGAGAGTATTGACTTGTATATGAGAAATTCTAGGAATGATGCTGTCCATCTAATAAAATATGCCAGAGTCTTCAAATTGGTATTTATTTTTTCTTGTATCAGCTTCAAGCATAGCCAGGTTTTCCCCTTGGAGATGGGGACAAGTTTTTCACCAGGAGCTTAGGAAAAGTAAACCTGGTGGAAAAGATTTTCTTCCTTAAGCATCTTGGCAAAATTTTGGGATTCACTCTCTTGGATCAACTTGGATCACTCCTATGGTCGGACCTTGTTACTGATTAAATGGGATGTGGTGATTTGGTTGAACCAGCCCTGGGTTATGTACATTCCCAGGGTCTCTGAAGTAGGGTCAGCTCCACTCAAAGCCCTGAAACTGGGAGTGAAGACAAAGCGAGTAAATATATAATGAAATACATATGAATATTCACTATATTTAAAGTATTCCCATATGTGAAATGATACATGAAATATACAATATCTGTAAAACCTAGTCACATTAACACTGTTATACCTAAAACAAGACATTAAAGAATAGACTATTAGCAGTATCTATGGGGACCTTCCCATGAATGCCTCCCGATGAAAGTGAGAAAAGTTTGTCCATTGGTCCTTTTCTCTTGGTTCGGATTGCTGGATTTATGGGTGTATCTTCAAAAATTATACCTGTAAGTTGGCTTTGGATTTGAATTTTATATAAATTTACCTTACTAGATAGAAATGCTATAGTAGTCCATTCTCACATTGCTATAAAGAAATACCTGAGACTGGGTAATGTATGAGAAAAAAGGTTTAATTGGCTTATGTTTCTGCAGGCCGTACAAGAAGCACGGCAGCATCTGCTTCTGGGGAGGCCTCAAGGAGATTTTACTCATGGCAGAAGTAAAGCGAGAGCAGGTG
This sequence comes from Pongo pygmaeus, assembly GCF_028885625.2. Taxonomy (NCBI): domain Eukaryota; kingdom Metazoa; phylum Chordata; class Mammalia; order Primates; family Hominidae; genus Pongo; species Pongo pygmaeus. Next base: position 5,411,217 of record NC_072396.2, on the reverse strand, counting down.
TCTCACACAGCAGGAGCAGGACTAAGAAAGACAGAGAGGGAGAAGGAGCTACACACTTTTAAACAACAAGACCTCATGAGAACTCTATCAAGAGAACAACACCAAAGGGATGGTGCTAAACCATTCTCGAAGAATCCACCCCCATGATCCAATCAGCTTCCACCAGGCCCCACCTACAACATTGGATATTACAATTGAACATGAGATTTGGGTGAGGACACGGATCCAAACTATGTCAAATGTATACTAATTTCATTTATTTTACTCAATGTTATGCTTATAACTCCAATTTCATATAATAGCAGATGTGATAATTACCAAAATATAATATTCCCTCATATGAATAGAACACACTTATGAGTTCTCTAGTATTTCCACAGCTATGTCATTTTTAGTTTTATTCCCTAAAATAATAATAGCTGATGCTGGTTTGAGGATGCTTGTCCATGTCTCTCACTGCATTTCAATAAAAGGTAGTCAGGGTTGTATACTCAGGAGTGGAAGTGTTCAGTCACAAGATACATATTTAAATCACATCAATATATCCCCAAAGTGTTTCGTTCCCTGTGCCCCATGCTCTCATGTTCTCACAAATATCTGCTTCTGATGGACAGTTTAATTTTTGTCCAACCTGTCAGTGAAAATGGTTATCTTTCTGTAGGTTTTTATTTTCACTTTTTCCTAATCCTGCTGAAGATGACAACCCTTCCATTCTGACCAGGTATGGCTTCTTTTCTGTGAAATGTCTACTATTGCCTTAAAATGTGTTTCTGATTTTTCTTCTATGTTTGCAAATTTGATTTGCTTGATCCCTTTGTGTTATACAGAATAACCTATTTTTCTTTATTAAACATTGAAAATTCTACATATAGATTGGGATTTTTAAAGACAATTTTTATAGCATCTATTCATCAGTCACTTTTTTCAATAAGCTTGTATGTCTTTCAAAACATCTTCTGCTACTATAATATAATGCACAGGGCCTTCTTTATCCATTCCAGGAAGTATTTCTTTCTTTTTCTTTTCTTTTTTTTGATAGAGTCTTGCTCTGTGGCCCAGGCTGGAGTGCAGTGGCACAATTTTGTCTCACTGCAACCTCTGCCTCGTGGGTTCAAGCAATTCTCCTGCCTCAGCTTCCCAAGTAGCTGGGACTATAGGCTCCCACCACCATGCCTGGCTAATTTTTGTATTTTTAGTAGAGGCGGGTTTTCACCGTATTGGCCAGGTTGGTCTTGAACTTCTGACCTTCAGTGATCCAACTGCCTCGGCTCCCAAAATGCTGGGATTACAGGCCCATTCCACTAAGTCTTACTTCCCACAACAACAAATGCTCTCGAGTCACTCATCTGTTTGTATCAGGAATATGCTAGACACCTTCCTCTGTTATTCCATAATAGAAATAAAAATAGTATTTTGATGTCTAAAATTATGCTATTTTTACATTCTTTGACTTTGAAGCTTAAGGCAACAATATTTTGCAAGCATTACCTATAAAATGCAAATAATTCTGAAAAACTATTGTGATTTGTCTAAAATGGGAGTGTTAGTTAATTAGTACTGACAGTGCTTTTTATTTTTTAGTAAAAATATTTATCTTGGTAATCAATAAAGAAACTTTCTTTGCTATGGTTCAATAGAAAACATTTCACCTACTAGTTTAAAATAAAAATGCGTCAGGCAGATTGATGTAGAATATATAGAGGATGTTGTTACTCTAGATGTACTAACACCTATTTACTTATGTGTATAGTTTTGTTTATTTATATGCATAGTTTTGTTAAATGTTTTACAACATAATTATATATTTAATATGTGTATATTTAAGTGTAAGTATACATATCTGTTTATCATCTATTATCTATCATCTACATCCATTTATCTATGATCTACATATCTATCTACCTATAATCTATATATTATCTATCATCTATTATTTATCCATTATCTATCATATATCTATATCTATCATCTATCAAAAAATAGAAAAATATACAATAGTACTAGCGATTGTTGTCTCTAGTGAAGTAATATTTCTTTTCTCTAATTTTCTGAATTTCTGAAATGAACTTATCCAGCTTTGAATTAATAAAGTTCTAATTTCAAGTATAAGTATTTACTTGCATATGAATAGTATGAGATCGGATTTTGTAGACGATCTCTGTGAAAACTGTCCTGTGATACTGAGGAAGAGATTTCCAATATGGGTGGGAGAAGAAAATCAAGCCCTATGGAGAACTATCCAATACGTATCTTGGCTTCTATATAAAAAAACGCTTATGTAAAAAATGCTGAGTATAAATGCTGGCAAATAAGTTTCATACCAAAGAAGTCAGAGAAAAGGTTATCAGTTTCTACAAAGTAATATAGTTATCAGTTCAAGAAAGAAGAAAGAGGAAATGAAAAAGACATTTCAAAACAAGGTGTCAACTCTAAGAGTTTATGCTTTTCTTCTACTTGTATAGTATAAAATATTTTTCCATATTTAAGTAATAACTGATTTTAAAACATTCTCACCTTTCTAGAATTTCCATTAAATTTCTAAATTTTCCATCGGTAAAATTAAAACTTCACAGATATTGCTAACAATAATATTAAGAATACAAACTAGTACAAGTCTAATAATACAAAATTATTATTTTTCCTTAAAGGTTTTGCCAATGAATGTGCTCACTGTTACGTACACTCACACATCCACACAAAAACACACACCATCATTTCCACCATCAATGAAAATAAATATTAAAAATATATTTTACATATATACCAAATTTTTCTTAAGATATAGTCAATTTTCAGGTTATAAAATGTTAGTTTGCATTAAAACCAGGTAGACTATGTCACAAATTAAAAATAGATGGCATTTGCTTGTATTATAAACATTTAAAATTCTAACAATGAGTATACGTGTATTTAATGTCTTGGAGGGAGCATTCATTTGACATAGTTAACAAACATTTTGGATTTCTGGGAGACAGTTGCTTGCAGGAAATAACTAAGTCATGGTTTGGGCATAATTAAAAGACACTTTAGCAAGTTTATCAGTATGGGATTGGGCAGCTCCATTTGAGGTGATGAATTACTTTCCATTATATTCTTGTAGTCCCTTTAGCAGAATGAGTAAAGATTACATAGAATTGTGTCCTTCTGTAATTCTTCTCCTCAGCAAGGAAAAGGGTGAACTATTTTATATCAGGTACATTAGGTGATAAAGTTTATTCTACAATAAAGATTTTGTCTAGTTTTATCTTCCATCGAGGGAAAAGCAGATTACTTAACATTTGTCAGATCTGATTCTCATGATTAGAGCAAGATTTCCTATGAGAATATTAAGAAATATAGAAAATTAAACCAAGTATTTTGTAATTTTCTCTTTAAATTTTTTAAGATTTTAGAATTTGGAATTCCAAATTTAGAATTTAGACTTTTAAAGTTTATTTATAATCTCTTCTCTATCAACTGTCTCTGAGCTTCTTAAATGATGAGTCTTCTCTCTCTCTCTTTTTTTTTCTTTTTTTTGAGATGGAGTCTCGCTCTGTTGCCCAGGCTGGAGTGCAATGGCACTGTCTCAGCTCACTGCAACCTCTGCCTCCTGGGTTCAAGCAATTCTCCTGCCTCAGCCTCCTGAGTAGCTGGGATTACAAGTGTGTGCCACCACACCCAGCTAATTTTTGTATTTTCAGTAGAGATGGGTTTCATCATATTGGCCAGGCTAGTCTTGAACTCCTGACCTCAGGAGATCTGCCCGCCTCAGCTTCCCAAAGTGCTGGTATTACAGATGTGAGCAACTGCACACGGCCTTTCTTTTTAAACTCTAATTTCAAATGTTTCTTAGAACACTAGTTCACTTGATAAAATACGTATTTCTCTGGAGCAACATTTCTCTACCTCAGCACTACTGACATTTGGACTGGTAACTCTTTTTTGTGGAGGGCTGTCCTGTGCATTATAGAGTGTACAACAGCACCCCTGGTCTCTACTCATCAATAGCAATCCTGATCAAGCTGTGATGACCTAAATAAAACATCTCTGTGCATTGCCAAGTGACTCCTGGGGGGCAAAATCATCTCCAGTTGACATTCATTTGTCTAAGCTCTACCAGAAGGTTGTATTAACTGTAAAATCACACAATTATAAATTTGTACAGGGAACTTTATTTTTATTTTATTTATATATTTTGTTTTTTGAGATGGAGTCTTGCTCTGTCACCTAGGCTGGAGTGCAGTGGCGCGATCTCGGCTCACTGCAACCTCTGCCTCCCAGGTTCAAGTGATTCTCTTGCCTCAGCCTCCCAAGTTACTGGGACTACAGGTCCACACCACCATTTACTAAAATATTTACTAAATATTTTATTTAGTAAAAATACTAAAATTTTTGTATTTTTAGTAGAGATGGGGTTTTGCCATGCTGGCCAGGCTGGTCTCTAACTCCTGACCTCAGGGGATCCACCCACCCCAGTCTCCCAAATTGCTGGGATTACAGAGGTGAGCCACCGCGCCCGGCCAGACTTTGTTTTTTATAGAGTTCAAGCCTGTAAGGTGGTCATGCTGAGGGGCTGGGAAGCATAGCCTCTAGTGCTACACCTCCTCGCCTTTTTCTAGCAGCCACCTCTATTGTGTGCGCATCCACAAGAAGGCTCAAGCTACCTTCCCTGAAGTCATCTTGGTCCATGGGAAAATTTTGTAACCTTGTTAAAACAACCAGACCGCCCCTCTTACTAGCTTTCTCAATTCTATCTTTTATTCAACTAGGACAGTGGAAAGGTGGCTGCTGAACCAGGCATTGGAATGAGATGGGTTGTTCCTTTTTCATAGGCACCCACAGTTCTGACAGGAGGAAACTCTTTTTATCTTCCACTCTATTGGTTGTGGTTAAAGGAGAAGACGCTATCCAATTTCGCTTTTCATTTCGTAGTCACATTACTATGAGACCCTCCATCTTTCTTAATTCCATTATCCCACATTCTTGGGGGTAAGGCTATATTGGCAGGTCTCCTCTCTTCTGTGTTGAGTAATATAAAATTTATTGTCTTTCTACAAGGCAATAATAGTGCATGCCTCTTGTTTTAAGTGGCAGCCAATGCCCTGCTACAGCAGTATATTTATTCCATTGTGAAAATGAAATGAAAATAGCACGGCAAAGCCCTAGGGAGTCTATCAAAAAGTCAAGAACAAGTGAAGGATAAGATAAGTTACATGATGCTTTAGTCCAGCAACTAAAAGTGGAATAAATTTGACACAAACCTAAAGTACATCACCAAACTTCTAGTGTTACCAGAATTGTTGTTATTTTATTTAATCAGCAGAAAGAAAGGGTGAAACAGAAGTTCAGGAATAAAATTAAGGCCGAAGAGGTGCTTAATGCAAGTAATTACTCAATAAGAAAAACAAAAGTTTGCTGGAAACAAAGTTTGTGGTTGTTCAACAACCATATCAGAAAATCGTGTTCTGTTTGATCTGATAATAACTTTGAGGTCAATCATTTTTGTGATTAATCCCAACTCTAGAGTCCATGTCCTTGTGAATTTCCACACATATTCGTGCAACTGTACTTTAGAGTTTATACCCCAGCTCTGTGGATGGATTTGCATGGTCTCTTCCCACTCCCTGTAAGTGTATACCCTTTTCAACTTCCTCATTTAAAATAATGTCATAAATAAGTTACGGGGAGGCTGAGCTGTTACTCTCTAGGCAGCATCTCCTACTCATCCCAAGTTAGATAAGATTCCAGATTCCCTTAGAGCATCATTTGCTCACTCTGCTTATAGTCCCTTTCGGCGTGTTTTGAGCATCTTATTACTTGTTTGCTACCTATCCAGGATGAGAGCTCCTGGAATTTCAGGTCGACATTGAACTAACACTGAAACATGAAAAGCCCATCTCAGTGTCTGGTTGGAAAAAAATATATGTATATTTCCCAAAGGATTAAATCAATACATACGTGATTATTACCTTTCATTATTACCTAGGGGTATTTGTTTTAGTCTTACTCTAGAATCCAAAGACCTCTCCTACAGAACAGCTATTGCTCCATTATAAATGAGTGAATGAGCTCATCCTCACCTATAAATTGTTCTCACCAAGAACCTTTGAGACTCTACAGGACCTATTAGAGAACTAGCTTCAATGTAAGACATTATTAATGCTTAGAAATTCATAAAAATGAATAACCTAGATATACTGCATGACTGAAAAGGGTTGCCTCATCAGCACCTGGCAGAGTAGCCAGTTATGCAAAATTAATGCAAGCTAGAAGAACATGTGTCTAATAGATGCATTATAAAATTTGTATATCTTTATAACAATCTACATTACTCATTTTTTCACCACAAACTGCATATCAGTCAATATGGACATCTATATGTATTTTGAACTGATACTCCCCCTAGATCAGGTACAGTATTGGAAGTAGGCATAGAGAAGTAAAGAAGAACAATATGGTTAATGCCATGATAAGGTGAAAAATTCAATCAATAAACAATGTATTTAGAGATTGCTATAAGAATTTACTGCAAAGTTAATAATGGTGGTTCTGGTGATTCTAATGATGGTAATGACATTACAGGTAGTAATGATGGTGACTGGCATTTGTGATGATGATGGTGGTGGTGGTTATGATGATGATGAAGGTGACAATGTGATGATAATGATAATAATGATGGTGATGATGGTAATCATGATGGTGATGACGGTGATGATGGTGTTTGTGATGATGATCGTGATGGTAATGACGGTGATGGTGATGATAATGATGGCAGTGGTGATGATGGTGATGATGGTGATGATGATGACGGTGATGATGATGATGATGGTGGTGGTAGTATTGATGATTATAATGGCGATGATGATGATACTGATGATGTTCATGATGATGATACAGCCATACAGTGTTTAAAGGTCATTTTTAATAAGAGCTCACTACTTGATTTAATGTATTTCATACATATAAAACATGCATGATCAGACCCAATCCCTAAGTAAATGTAATTTTTCAATGTGTGTGAGACAGTGCAGTCCACTTTGCTTTTCCTTGTGTTCTAAGAAATGTAAAAAAGGGGTGTGTTGGCGGCCACCTGTAATCCCAGCTACTTGGGAGGCTGAGGCAGGAGAACTGCTTGAACCCAGGAAGGGGAGGTTGCAGTGAGCTGAGATCGCACCATTGCACTCCAGCCTGGGCAACAAGAGCAAAACTCCATCTCAAAAAAAAAAAAAAAAAAAAAAAAGAAGAAGAAGACCCCAAGCCTAACCGTCTCTCAAACATTACAGTACCTGCTTAAACATGAAATTGACATGTCAGTAGTTCTTTCATTTATTTGTAGTTAATAACACATCAGCATACTGTTTTTTTCTCACTTTAGTGCATAGAAATGTTACTAAGAATTGGTTTATCAAAACATATCCATTTAGCTTGTAAATAGTTCCTTCATTCCATAAAATATTTTCTGAAAGGTAAGCATTTCCTGATTAGCATATAAAGTGGTTATTAACAGATGAAGAGATTATTAAGTATAACTTCGTGAATTATATATCAAATTTGAAGAACATGAAAAAAAACTTCAATTAAGGCCAATCATGAAAAACTTTTATTTTTTGAAATACTGAATTATTAAGCACATATATACAGATCTATTAAACTTACATCTATTTTTGTGAGCATAAGTATCAAAATTTATCCAAATTCCTTTCAACTGGGGCTCTAAAAAAGACAATAGTAAAATTTGTTCTTCACAGAAGAGACATGACGATATAGTGGATACACATATTGAAGTAGAGATATTAAAATATTCTGGATGAAGCACTATAATTTATCCTTGCTTCATTTAGTTTCCCTGTCAAATTTTCACCTATTATAAGATGTATCTAAATTATTCTTGCATAAGCCTTTTTTGGACCACCCATAACTCCTTGTGCAGTTGGTTGGAGCTTTTCTAATTTAATGTGAAATTTGACTTCCTTTCTGCTTAGTTGTCAGAAAGATGAGAAGGTTATTGAAAATAGAAGTTTACCTGCCAAACAGTTGACTAAATATAAGGCAGGCAGTTAACTTTGCATCTTTTAAGCCAGTATGCTTTTCTGGCTGAGTCAATATTCATAGTGAAGAAATTGGCAGGTGAAAATCAGCATGAATAGCTATTAGCTCCAAGGAAATTACCTTTTCCAATTCCCAATAGATTTTTGCTATCTAGAGGAGCATTATATGTAAATAGTCAATATAAATAAAATAGATGTTAGAAAGAAGAGAAATGGGCACAGTGCTGATTAAAAAGAGGGACCTCAGTGATAATACTATGCTAGTTAAAAAATAAATAAACTTTATAATTCAGGAAAGCACAGACCACTAAAGTCATGTCATGCCAGCCCACTCACTGTCCAAACAATTGGTATTTTCTGATGGCAAAACTGAATGATGACTTTAGGATATCTGTGTGTTAATGTTCTGATATTATTTTCCAATCAATATTTTTAGTATTTCCAAAATTATTATTTAAATTTATAATCAAGTGCCTATAACCAAATATTTTCATATTTACAAAATTATGATTTTAAAATTATAATTAAAATATTATACAATAAAAAGCCAAAATGAAATTTAGGGAGGCTAGGCAACCAAAGTGCACATTGCATACAAGTATTCTAGATGCATCTGACAGTAAGAAATTAGTTAGCATGGCAGACAGAGAGAGAATCCAGGTGTTTTCCTTCCAAAGTCAGTATCATTTCTATACACATTTTACCTAAATTGAGGAATTATAGCATATGCCTGTCCCTAACCAGAGGGGTGTCCCCCTGATACTATTCTCAATCCTTAGAAACAGTATTTAGGATTAGGCAGAGCCAGGTTCTGTAGAATGATTATGTGTGACTGGACAGAAAATAACACATAATTATGTGTAGATATAGCATTAAATGGAATAAACAGCCAAATTAAAACAAAGTGCAGCTTGTTGTCTTGTTAAATTATTATATTCTGATGTAAATTAATCACTCTATTTTCATTTGTAATCAGTGGCACAACGGTGTAGCCAATAATGATAACATTATAGAGTGTGTAATGTGGGTCAGGTGCTGTGCTAACCACATCAGGAGTGCATTCCCTTTCTCCCTTCTTAATTCTCACAATTCTGTAACACAGTTCCTATTACTATTCCTCTGAACAATAAGCACTGGGTTGAAAATGGTGAAGGCCATGTGTGGTGGCTCACACCTGTAATCCAAGCACTTTGGGAGGCTGAGGCAGGAGGATTGGTTGAGCTCAGGACTTTGAGACCAGCCTGGGCAATACAGTGAGACCTCATCTCAACAGAAAATAAACAAAAAATTAGTTCGGAGCAGTGGCACCCACCTGTGGTCCCAGCTATTTGAGAGGCTGAAGCAAGAGGATCACTCGAGCCCAGGAGGTTGAGGCTGCAGTGAGCGCCAGATTGTGCCACTGCACTGCATCCTGGGTATCAAAGCGAGACCTTGTCTCAAAACAAACAACAAACAGAAATATATATATAAATAAAATAAAATAAAATGATGACATTCCTAAGCATAACTGTGGAGGAGAAAAAAAAAACGTTGCTTTCTCCTATACCCTCTATGTTCTTTGGCTAGTTTACACATTAAGTTAAAGTAAGACAGATTAACAGGAGACAAGCAACTTTAATTACCTTCCTATGCACAGGAGTTCCACAAAAACACAAAACTCAAGAATCGACCAGACCTATGAAGTTTACATAGCATCCTGGGCTACAGAAAGAAATAGGGGCCTGTGGCTTCTGGCAGGTGATGGAGACAAGTTACTGGAGGGTGAGGGAGGAGCTGTGTGGTGAGTAAAGTTTGGCTTGTTATGCAGATAAAATTCTCTCAGGAGATCAATGTCTTCTCTGAGCAACCCTATTCCTGGATCAGATATCTTTATCCCTGAAAATTTGTTTTGTAAATGTAATTTGCTTTACAAAACAGCAACTTTTGAGAGCTACTCCTGTATCTGCAGTCTCTCAAAGCAATCAGCTCCAAATAGTCAATATGCCAAATAGGTATATTTTGGTCTCCTGTAATCATATTCTGGGGTGATACGTCCCGAGCCCCAACAGGACTCGGCAAGTAAATGCCACTATTCGAATCCTGGGATTGTTATTTTGTATTTCATTCATTCATGCTATTTTAATATGAATTCTTAAATGCAATCAAAGGTACAACATTCAAAAGTACCAAAAAACTAAATCTAGACTTTAGCAGCAATATTGTACATTTTTGGAAAAGTTTTCTAGAGATTACATGTTATATGCTACATATAAAACATAATGCATGGAGTATTTGTATAGATGTAAAAACTATGCACATACACATGTTTTTATCAGTCTGTCTATAATATTTATCTATCATCTAACTAGCTAGCTAGCTGCCTATTTCTATCACCTATCCATTTATTCATTTATCTATCTAGAACCCATCCATTTATCTATCTATTCATTCATCTGTCTGTTTAACCATCTATCCATCTAGTTATCTATTATCCACCCATCCATCCACCTATGATCTATCTATCCATCCATCCGCCAATCCTTTTGTCTATCTATATCTATCTGTCTATCTAACATAGATACCTATGTGAAACTCACCTTTTAGTTAATAATAAATTTTGAAATAAATTCTTTTCAATACATATAGACCTGCCTCATTGTTTTTAAAATTGGGTAATTCTTCATTTAAAGCCAACACAATGAAAACCTAGTTATTAGAATTGCGTAGATCAGTAAATTTTCATAAAATCTATACACCCACCAGCCAAATAAAGAAGATTATCATCCTCATGACCCTGTTTCATGTGCTGCCACTCCTATACCACCGCTCTGCCGAGGTGGTCATTATCCTGATTTCTAAGATCGTAGTTGGTTTTGCTTATCTAGAACATCATATGAAAGGAATAAGCAACATTGTCTCTGGCTTCATTTGCTAAATATTGGTCTTATGTGATACATCTCTCTCTTGTTTTTAATTTACTTTTGAGACAGAGTCTTGCTCTGTCGCCCAGGCTGGAGTGCCGTGGTGCGATCTCAGCTCGCTGCCACCTCCGCCTCCCAGGTTCAAGAGATTCTCCTACATCGCAGCCTCCCGAGTAGCTGGGATTACAGGTATGCACCACCACCCACAGCTAATTTCTGTATTTTTAGTAGAAATGGGGTTTTGCCATGTTGGCCAGGCTGATCTCGAACTCCTGACCTCAAATGACCTGCCTGCCTCAACCTCCTAAAGTGTTGGGATTACAGGCATGAGCCACTGCACCTGGCTAATCCCTTTGGTTTTAAGAAAACTGCACAATCTATACTTGGGAATAGCAGCTGATTGGATGAATATACCTCAACATGTATTTCTAGCTTATTGTTACCAGACATTCACAAAACTTCAATTTTGTAGCTATTATGAATACTTGCTCTTATTCACTTCTTAATGCCTGTGGAATTTGTTGTAATGCAACTTTTGTTGTTGTCGTTGTCCATTTCTTATATCAGTAATTCATGCTTTTCTCTATTGTGTTTTTATTTTCATTTTTTAAATCAAGTCATTTCTATTCAAAACAGTATATTTTACTGTTAATATTCTCAATTAATTTAATTTTAATTTCTCAATGAATATAAACACCTTAGTATTTTCCTAAGAGTTCTCACCAAGGGCAGATTTTAAGAATTTTCTTTAACAGTTCCTATGTGATGTATGTATTAGCTTCCTATTGCTGCTATAACAAACTACCAAAAGATTTGGTGGCTTAAAACAATGCAAATATATTATCTTACAGTGTGGGAGATCAAAACTCCAAAATGCATCACACTGGGCCACAGTCAACGTGTTGGCAGGGATGTCTCATACTGGAGACTCCACAAAAGTGTTCATGTCCTTATCTTTTGCAGCTTCTGTTGTCTGCCTGTACTTCTGACTCTTGGCCCCCTTTCCGACATCACTCTGAGGACTCCTAGTGACATCATATCTGCCTCTGTAATTCTCTCTGCCTCTCTCTCTTCCTCACAAAGACCCTTGAGATGACATTGGGCCCACCAAGATAATCCAGAATCATATCCTCATCGCAAGATCCTTAACTTATTCGCATATGCAAATCCCCTTTTGCCATGTTAGGTAATACAGTCATAGGTTCCAGGAATTCAGATGGTGTATTAGTCTGTTCTCACACTGCTATGAAGAAATACCCGAGACTGGGTAATTTATAAAGAAAAGAGGTTTAATTGACTCATAGTTCCACATGGCTGGGGAGGCCTCAGGAAACTTACAATCATGGCAGAAGGTACCTCTTCACAGGGCAGCAGGGGAGAGACAGTGCAAGCAGGGAAAATGCCAGATGCTTATAAAGCCATCAAATCTCTTGACACCCACTCATCGTCACAAGAACAACATGGGGGAAACTGCCCCCATGATCCAATCACTTCCCGTCGAGTCCCTCCCACAACATATGGGGATTATGGGAACTAAAATTCAAGATGAGATTTGGGTGGGGACACAGGCAAACCCTATCAGATGTGGACATTTTTTATTTTGCTTTGTTTTGTTTCATTTTGGTAGGAGGCAGTATTCTGCCTACCACAATGTGCATGAATGTTTTGTTGTATTTATCTAATTTTTGGGTTTTTATAACTTCTTGAATCTATTTCTGGATGTCTTCCCACAATTTGGATAATTCTGGTCAATATATTCTCTAATGTTCATTTATCATTTACCTATTTCTCTGTCCTGAACTACAAGACATAAGTATAACAAATATGTTTACCATATCATATATATAAATATATGATATATAAACATACATAATATATGAATATATGATATATAAACATATATAATGTATGAATATATGATATATAAACATATATAATGTATGAATATATGATATATAAACATATATAATGTATGAATATATGATATATAAACATATATAATGTATGAATATATGATAAACATATATAATGTATGAATATATGATAAACATATATAATGTATGAATATATGATATATAAACATATAATATATGAATATATGATATATAAACATATATAATATATGCATATATACTATATAAACATATATAATATATGCATATATACTATATAAACATATATAATATATGCATATATACTATATAAACATATATAATATATGAATATATGATATATAAACATATATAATATATGAATATATACTATATAAACATATATAATATATGAATATATACTGTATAAACATATATAATATATGAATATATACTATATAAACATATCTAATATATGAATATATACTATATAAACATATAATATATGAATATATACTATATGAACATATATAACATATGAATATATACTATATGAACATATATAACATATGAATATATACTATATGAACATATATAACATATGAATATATACTATATGAACATATATAACATATGAATATATACTATATGAACATATATAACATATGAATATATACTATATGAACATATATAACATATGAATATATACTATATGAACATATATAACATATGAATATATACTATATAAAAATATATAATATATGAATATATACTATATAAACATATGTAAATATATAATATGTAAACATATATGATATATAAATATCTAATATGTAAACATATATGATATTTAAATATATAATATATAAACATAGATATTATATGTAAGTATATATAATATATAAACAGATATTATATGTAAGTATATATAATATGTAAACATATATACTTATATATATATATTTTTTTAAGACAGGGTCTCACTCTGTCACCCAGGCTGGAGTGCAGTTGTGTGATTACAGTTCACTGGAGCCTCGACCTCCCCAGCTCAAAGGATCTCCCACTTCAGCCTCCCAAGTAGCTGGGACTACAAGTATGCGTAACTATGCCCAGCTAATTTTTGTATTTTTTGTAGAGATGGGGTTTCACCATGTTATCCAGGCTGGTCTCAAACTCCTGGGCTCAAGCAATCCACCAGCTTCTGCCTCCCAAAGTGTGGGGATTACAGGTGTGAGCCACCATGCCCAGCCTCATATATGTTATTTTAGTGGCAGCTATGTATTCCCTCTATACTCCTATCTTGATATTTTACCCACATTCCCATTCATGACTCCTTAATTTTGATAAAATCAACTTGTTTCTTAAATTATCTTTTGCTTCCTAGTTTCAGTAGTTGTATTTTTCACATCTAGTACTGTGAATTGAATCCTTGTTATAGATTCCAATGATCTAGAAGCAATCTTCCTGTGTCATGGGTTTCCTGGAATAAATTAGTAAAAACATTTGAAAGTCTCTTTTAAGAACTTAACTATCTATTGGTCTATTTTTATTTACTATTATTTATCTTACATTTCAACCACGTGTTCATGCTTTCTTGTACATTTGGTAGTTTCTAAATAAATTCTGGACACACTGTATGAAAAAATCGTATCTATATTACATAGTATATTGATGTTAATATTTATTACAAACATATATGTGGGTGTATATTTATGTGATTTATATCTATCCACCTAGTTCTCTGATACCTCTCAGAGAGAGAGAGAGAGAGAGAGAGAGAGATACATAGATAGATAGATAGATAGATAGATAGATAGATAGATAGATAAAATTAGGGATAGATATACAGTTATGGACAAAATTCTGAAGTAATTCCTCTGTAGAATTTTTTTTTCTGTCAGTCAATTACAGTAGGGGAACTCTTAGAGTAGGGGAAGATCACCTTAATCCTGTCTGAACTTAAATTGTTTCAAAGTTATTTTTAAGTCATTTTAGGTTTGCTTTACTCATATAGGATAACCCTACCTGTGTCCTAACTGGAATTTTGTTTCAAGGAGGAAGGCTGATCATTATTTTTGCTGGTATCTGAACCCCAGTTTTGTCTTCCTAGGCCCCTGACTTCCCAAATTTCTTCTTATGTTTTACCCTTTTTGCTACCAGTTCTCCAACATGACTGGCTTATGTCATCAATTACCACAAATGGAACAGATTCAGAGAATATTGGGCTGATCTCAATATGCATTTTTTATGGATAGAGTATGGCTTACTCTACACATCAACCTCATTAAGATTTTTAAAAAATTCTTCTTACAATTTAATGTGTAGGAACATGAAACAGATACTCTAATACTTCCCTAATACAATAGGGCGATGGATGTGAGATCCAAAATTGTCACTGAGGCCTTCAGATTCTATACCTTTCCATATTAACTCCAACAATTCTATTAATATAGGCCTGGGCATTATGAACGAACAGCGCCATACCTGTAAACAGAGAACATCCTAGTCTCTTTCAGGTTAACCTTGTCTCTTTGGAAAGAGTCCTCAGTGTTTCTTGGATTTTGCCAAATACCCCCACTCTGAGGTAAGAAGACAAGCAGAGTATCTCCGCTTTAATGTGGGGAAGGAGACCTCAAATCGATAGGTCATTTCCTGTGATGCTATCTGGAACTACATTACTAAGATGCACTGCTGATGGCACCTGTGGATGAATTTCTAGCTTGTAAAATAGGTTCCATGTTCCCTCTGCTCAGAAGATGGTGAGGTATCCAAATGCTTGATCTTTGACCTCTTCCAACTTTGTTTTTTGATTGTTAAACATGTTTTGAAAATTATATTATTTGTATGTAAATGGTTGTATCATTCAATCTCCCATAGAGTTATCATTGTGGATGGCAAAAAAGAAAAGAAATGAGGTTATGGATGTATGGATAAGCTAATGGTTGGATGGATAGATGAATGGATGGGTGGATGGATCGGGGGATGGATGGATGGATGGATGTGTGGCTGGCCTAATAGATAGATGGATAGATATGTGGATGAGCTAATGGATGGATGGATAGATGAATGGATGGATGGATGGATGGATGGATGCATGAATAGATGGATGGATGGATAGACAGATGGATGGATAGATAGATGGATGGATGGATGGATGGATGGATGGATGGATGGATGGATGGATGGATGCGTGGATGTGTGGATGTGTGGATTGGCTAATGGATGGATAGATGAATGGATGGATGGATGGATGGTGGGTAGATGGATACATTGCAGACTATATCTCAAAATTAACCATAGCATGAAAATTAGACAATGTTTTTCTTTAGAAGAATATTTAATGTATTTGGACATTGATATTTTAAGCTGAAACATGTATAATTTTTTTCTTTTCTAGAAAAGTAACAAGAAAACATTTTTCAGGGAAAAATCCATTCTTAATATTATGCTGATTTGTACTCTGTCAAGAGGCATAATGAAAGTCCATAATGTCAATAATTTTGTTAAGTACAAGGAAAATATGTTTGGGGAATTATTGTTAACATTATAAAGAACAACAAGTTGATTCTGTAATATATGTATATTTTCTCCCCACTAACCAAATATAAAATGGAGAATCATCAATCATGGATAACTGTCTTTAAGAACTTGTTTGATTTCTGTTAATATAATGTTGCCTGGAATTACCACTGCATTTTCAGACTTTAGGGATTTTTTTAAGCCTGTTGGAATGGTGTTATTTTACTGGCTTATTGGTCTTCTTTTGATTCAGCCTTCTATGAATCACCACAACTCAATAGCAGCTATCCTAACAGTATTAGATAGATCAAATCATCATTACCCTGAGAGAGAAAAGCTGATTTCTCAGGTAGCGTGTGGAGATTCAAACATTTGGTAAAAATAGTACTACACACACAGTAGCAAGAATTTGTTGTACTTTGCATACAATGAAATATAATTAAATTCCTGTTAAATTGCATATTATAGTGATATGGAAAAATAATAAAATATTTAATACAATACAGTAGAAAAGTGAACGAACTATAGCTACACATAGCCACATGGATGGAGCTCAATAACGTCTTATCTAGTTTAAAAAGAAGCCTCAGAAGCCTCTGTAACCCGTGATGCCATTGTTTTAAATGTTTAGCATGAACAATGCCAAGTGTATTAAATAATTTTGCATTGCTATAAAGAGATATCTGAGACTAGGTGATTTATAGAGAAAAGAGATTTAATTGGCTCATGGTTCTGCAGGCTATACAGGAAGTGTGACACTGGCATCTGCCCAGCTTCTGGCGAGGACCTCAGAAAGCTTTTACTCATGGCAGATGGTGAAGTGGGAGCAGGTATGTCACATGGTAAGACGGGGAGACACAGAGAGGAGGGAGGTGCCAGACGCTTTTAAACAACCAGATCTCACATGAATTCAGAGCAAGAACTCACTCATTACCTCGAGGAGGGCACCAAGCCATCCATGAGGGATCCGCCTCTATGACCCATACACTTCCCACCAAGCCTCTCCTCCAACATTGCGGATTACAGTTCAACATGAGATTTAGACGGGACACAACATCTAAACCATATCACCAAGTAGTACCAACAATGGTATATATGGCATTATATAATAGTATAACAGTTTATTTTTAAAATGATTTTTTAAGTTAAAATTTGAAATATTGATCACCTCGATTGCAGAGGTAGGCAGATAGTTAAAGGAAATAGCACATCGGCTGATCAAATTTATTGCTAATGTTCTTATTCTTGGGTTGGCTTATGAGTTCATAAGTGCTTTTTAAAATGAATGAAAAAATAATTGGGGAAATGGATAGACGAATATGTGGATGGGCTAATGGATGGATAGACAGATGAATGGATGGATGGATGGATGAATGGATGGATGATGGATGTATGGAAGGATGGATGAATGGATGCATAGATGGATAGATGGATGAATGTGTGGATGAGCTAATGGATGGATGGATGGATAGATGAATGATGGATGAATGGATGGACCGATGGATGGATGGATGGATGGATGGATGGATGGACAGATGGATGGATGGATGGATGAGTGCATGAATGGATGTGTGGATGAGCTAATGGATGCATGAATAGAGGAGTGGATAGATTGGCAGATGGATGGATGAATTGATGCACGGATGTGTGAATGGTCTTATGGATGCGTGTATAGATGAATGGACATGTGGGTGGGTTAATGGATGGATGGATGGATGGATGGATGGATGGATGGATGTATTGATGGATGTTTGTATGAGCTAGGTAAACAAATGGACAGATGAATGAATGGATAAAAGAAAAGCAAACATGAACAAATGATGCTAGTGAACTGTCATTATTCCAGTTCATTGCATTTGAGTTACTAAAAGACAAACAAGGAAAAAGAAACTGGGTAAATTCTATATGCACAAGCATGTTTCATTCCAACGCATGTGTCCAGATATCCAAGGGAAATTGTTTAATACTAGTAATGTCTGCAACATACCTGTCCATGGTGAAGCGACTTCTTTTGTTAATACTTACTTCACTTCTGCCAAATGCTGCTAGATGGGGCATGATATAGAATGCAGTGGCTTCTCAGAGCCCTGGCTATCATGGCCCGAAGTCACACTTTGGGTAATACATTAGATAGTAAATCCCACCAACGCCTTTCTTTGTTGATGTTTTCAGATGGTCTCCAAATGTGCTTTTCTTAATATACCACATTGAGCAATCAAATTCAAATCCAGAATACTGTGGTTTTACAAAGGGAAACGAGATGTGTTTTCTAAAAGGAAAGGGCAAAAATAAGGTTGAATGAAGTGCTTGCACCAACTTTCTCTTGGTCTCATCACCTACCCAGAATGTCTGAATAGTGTATTCTCAAGGCTGGGTGCTCTGTCTGTATAAGCATGAACTAGCATCACTGAATTCTAAATGGCAAAACACATGCAGGAAAACTTGACCATTGAGTTTCTTCATCCACAGATGCTTGTTTAAAGGAAGCAATATGATATTAAGTCCATGCTCATTGCCTCAGTTGAAGGAGCCAGAATATGCATCTCAGTGGTCTTGCCTATAGTTGGGATGCATATTCTGGCTCCTTCAACTGAGGCAAAGAGCATGGACTTACCATATCTCCTTTTGTTCTTGAGAGTATGGTCTTATTTTAACTGCTCTATCTTCCCCACAACTGTGCTATTTCAACTCAAGGTTTAATTCTCATTAGATTTATTGATTGATAGTATATGATCAGGAAAATTGGTATCTTACGGTACAAAGAGCTGCAAGGCAATCCCCAGTGACCTACATCTTGTATAATTCCCTCCCCTTCAGTGTAGGATGGGCCTGACAATGAGATGATGAAAGCAAAATAACTAGCCCAGTGATTAGTTTATGCTACAAGGCACAGTTGACCTTAAGAGAGAAAGATTACCCTCAGTGGGCTTGATCTAGTCATGTTAGACTTTCAAAAGTACAGCATTATTCCTCGAGAGACAGATTCAAAGCATGAAAAAGATTTTACAAGAGAGAGAGTCTTTGCTGCTGACTTTGAAAATGGACATCTGTATTTGATAAGGAACAGGCACCAAGGAGACGAGCCCCAACCCTTGATAAAAGACAGAGAGGAAATGGAGACCTCAGTTCTTCAACCGTAGGAACTAGATTCCGCCACCACCACTGAACTCAAGAAAAAGATAGGGCAATGTCTTAATTTCAGCTGTGTAAGACCTTGGGCAGAGGACCCTGATATGCATTGTCCAAATTTCGGACCTGCAGGATTGTGAGCTAATGAATGAGTATTGTTTTAAGTGCCTGGATTTGTAGCAATTTGTTAAACAGCAGAAAAAATGTATACTTAATAATTAGTGTATCAAATGAGGCTTTGAACAAACCTTAGTGACAAAAAGAAAAAAATTACATTATCGTGACTATGTTTTCTTTAGACACAACGTCGTTTCTCTTTATCTAAAAGAGCTGATTTCATATCAAAATGTGACTTCGAATTCTTTTTAAAAACTGATTTAAGATCCCCTGCATTCTTAAGGAATTTCTCATTCATGACTGACATTTATGGTTCTTTTCAAAATTCAAAATGCTATATAAATATAAATCTATTTTACAAAATATTTATAACTGGTTTATATTGTATTAGAAGTTTGGAAAACTGATCTTTGAGAAGATTTTTAAAAATTAAAACTGCTAGATATAAGAAGACAAAATATAAATTGTACTATAGGTAAGTAAAAACGTTTAAACTTTTTATTTCTGTAAAATGATTTCAACTACAACATCACAGATACTGAGATTATATTTCAAATGTTAGTGATTCATTGTCCTTTTACTCAGACACTAGCATATACGTACACTAGAGTATTAATATTTTTTGGATGATCCTTTCCAATGAGATTATTTTATTTTTGGAGTTAACTTGGTAATCAAGTTAAGTTTTAACCATGAAGGGCATGGTTAAGAATATTGATTCCTTAATATTCACCACATTGCTAATAACTCATGTGAATATACATCTTTAAGTTACATATGTGTGCATTCACAATAGGATATTACAGATGACATACATTGTTTTTAGCATTTTAGCCAATTTGAGAAAAATCATCTCTTGTCAGAGATGACAGATCCATTTGGCTCAGATTTATATGCTCAAGAAATGTCCACATCAGATAATTATTGCAAACTACTATTTGATAGACTTCTAATTCAAATCATTAGTCAAGGAATTGTAATTATAAGACCTATTTATAGTATTTAAAGAATGCCACTGACACCTAAGTAGATCGATAAAGATCTATAGTGCTTACCATTGCGATTCAAAGATTTAAGGATTTCTAAAACATATTGATTAATAAAGTTGACCAGAAGGCTGGGGAGAATGTAAAGATTTAGGAAAAGGCTTTCCCTATATCTGGTCTCTCTTGAAAATACTTGATCCAAGAGAGAGCACCCAAGAAAGGACACTCTATTTCTCTCACTCTCACACTGCTGAAGAAAAGAAATTATGTCCAGAACTGATTCTAATTTACAGAAGAGGAGAAACCAATTAGCTCATGACTCAGATCAAAGGGACAGAAACATGCAACTCAAATTAGGTGCCCATCCTGGGGCTAACAGGAATGGCCAGAGGGACTCTAAGGCTGTAATAACAAAGCAGTTACTGGAATAGCCATGTGGGTTGGGGGGCAGGGAGCAGGGGTTCACATAAGTCTGTTTGGATGACATGAGGTTGATGTCCGTACAGTAGTGGTGATACAATGAGTGCAGATGATAAAATTGGATTAATTCAAAATGTGGAGTACTCAGAAAACAATGAAATTCTTCAGATAAACCTTTTGGAGATGACATGACTTGAAATGGACTTCAAGGAGAGTAAAAGAAAGATAATAAAGAAGAATCTGTCTGCTCTGAAAACCATGCAAATGAAGGTAGGATTCATCAAAGTGCCTTTTAGAGAAAGTCTGATGGGACAAAATACAATTTTCAAGAAATGACCATGGCGACTTCTTCTTTTATTTTTTCAGGTGCATTTTCTGATGTGATTTGTCCTCCAATCAGTCCCCTAAGTCCATGCATATTCTCAGAATTTAAGGAGGGGCAATCCACAGAATACAAGGTACAAAGAAGTCAATTAATGGCTACTGAGTTTCAGCCTCCCAGAATAGCTGAATGAATTGAAAGAATACAGGTCATAAAATGAATGCTGACTGGGGTGAGATGGTATAAATCATTCTACCATAAAGACACATGTAGGCGCATATTCACCGCAGCGCTATTCACAATGGCAAAGAAACACAAGCAACCTAAAAGTCCATCAGTGATAGACTGGAGAAAGAAAATGTGGTATATATACACCATGAAATACTATGCAGCTGTTAAAAATAATGAGATCATGTCCTTAGCAGGGACATGGATGGAGCTAGAGACCATTATCCTTAGCAGGAACATAAAACGAAATACGGCGTGTTCTCACTTATATGTGGGAGCTAAATGATGAGAACACATGGACACACAGAGGGGAACAACACACACTGAGGCCTACTTGAGGGTGGAGGGTGGAGGAGGGAGAGGATTAGGAAAAATAATTAATGAATACTAGGCTTAGTACCTGGGTGATGAAATAATCTGTACAACAAACCCCCATGATGTAAGTTTACCTATATAACAAACTTGTACATGTACTCTTGAACTTAAAAGTTCTTTTTTTTTTTTTTTTTAAAGAATGCTTTTCCACTGTGCACAGAGTAAAGATTCCAAGGACTGCGTGAGGAAAGGTGAATTAGAACAGTCAGGAAAGGAAGCGGAAATGCTGATTTCACTGGGTAGGGGTCTTGCTGTTGGTCCTCTGAAGCAGATCAATTCTTTCTGCCCTCATTCCCAGATACAAATAGTGGAATATTCCAAGATCTTAGAGTTTCCTGGAGAAGCATTTTTTTTGGCAATAAAATAATAGAATATGCTGTATCTAGGCAGAGGGATTCATAATCATGTCGGATTGGATCAGCACAGCATAAGAGCTTCAGAATGGACCCATGTGTTGAGAGCATACGGAAAATGGTAGGGGATAAGTTTAACCTAAAGTGGCCAGAAAATAACACGCTGCACTGGCCAGTACAGCCATACTTTTGAAGACTAGATGGAAATGACCATATCTTAAAAGATGACTTCTTGGCAAAAGTGTAACACCAAAGGCCAGGTGTAAAGTCATTTTCTATCCTCCCCTCCTTTCTCATAATCAGTCAGTCACTAAACTCCTTTTCAATGTTTTTACGCATTATTCCACTACCAGGTACTGTTGATAAATTAAATCCTAATGTAAAACATGGTAAGCGGTCATTTTCAAATTGCTGACCAGTAGGAAAATCAGTAATTTATTTTCAGGGGGAAGTTTTCTATAAATGGTGTAATGTAAATGATTGACAAGATGAATGCTGAGACTAAACTCGGAATTTCCTTGGAAAGCAGCATTCAAGAATTTTGCCTTTGCTAAATGTCTCTAATACTCTGCTAGTAATTAGCTATTGATTCAAGCTGTCAATGGTCATTCTACCTTGTGTCTTTGCCCATGAAATGAGAAATGTATCCAGTCAGAATTAATCCTGAAGCCAAATGCAAAAGAAAACATTTTATTTACATAATGCCTGTGGTGGAGGAAAAGGAATCTAATTAGAAATTAAAAGGCAAAGATAACTTTCGAAAGTAAATTAAATTGATGAAAAATCTAATATGTTTTGTCTCATACACTTGCTTTTCTATGAAAACTCATGTCCTCTTTCTGAGGAGAAAAAGAGGGTATGATTTCAAGGACAATTGGGCAGTTGTAAATTTTACCATCTTTGATACAGAAGGGAGCCGATGTGCTACGAAATGAGGCATGGAGCGTGTACTTGCAAGAGAGAAATACTGAAAGCAGGACATGCATTCTTATTAACATTCTTACTTAGATTATTTCAAACTGTCCCCTGTGCTTGCTTTACCTTACGTTTCTTTTTAAAATAATAATACTTTTAAATAATATCATTTACCATTTTTATGGACATATTTTATTCTCTTTATCATGGTCGCTGGGCTGGCATCCCTTGTTGTATCCTGATATGTGGTTCACTCTATCATTTATTTCACAAATATCATTGCCATTCTGCTACGTGTAAAGATTGTGGTAGATGCGAGGAAAATGTAATTGAAAAATGTGATCATTGTGGTCAGATACTTAAAATTCTTGTAGTTGAACAAATACTTAATTTATATGCATCATCTATATTTCATACTTAGGAGAAGGGGGTACAACATGCAATAGAATATACAGCCCATGAACCTAAGACCTGGAGACACTAGAGAGGTTCAAAGAAAAGGTGATCTTGCATGGAAAAAATTTTTATTTTTGTTTTGTCCCAAACAAAACTGGTGATATCATTCAAAGCAAAGGCAACTAGTTATGGATACATACATTAATATCTGGTCATGTATTAGTGTTTCTTCTCTTTGTGTCTTCCATATTGACATCATGGACTGATGAGCTTTTGCTACCAAAACAATCTCCCCTGACTTAACCACAAATCAGGGTCTTGATGCTCTATTGTATTAGTCTGCTGGGGCTGATATCACAAAATACTATGGATTGTGTGGCTAAACCACAGAAATGTATCTTATCACAGTTCTGCAGGCTGGAAGTCTTGGATGAAGGTGCTGACAGATTTGGTTTCTAGTGAGGGCTCTCTTCCTGGCTGGCAGATAGCCACCGTCTCACTGTGTCTTCATATGGCACAGAGAGAGAAAGAGAGTGATAGCTCTGGTGTCTCTTCTTCATATAAGGCCATAAATTCCATCAAGAGGACTCTACCCTCATGAATTTACTTAAACTAAGTTACCTCCCAAAGGTGCCATCTCTATATACCATCCTGTTGGCAATTAGGCTTCAACTGGGTAATTTGAGGGTGACACAATTCAACTCATAGCACTGCTGAAGGCACCTGGAATGCTAAAATAGCTAAAATTTGTACCTTAAAGAGACAACTCAAAGCCTATGTATCTGGCCATAACCACCAAGTCCTTAATAAGCACTGATTATATATATATATATACACAATTGCTGAAGAATAGATCTTGGGTGTCTATTCCAAGTAAAGTTAGGAGGGCGTTCTTGTCTTTCCTGGCATCATATGCCTGTTTATACATCATTTTGGAATTTAGAATAAATGATTCTAAAATACAACGATAGTATTTTTATATTTGCATCACAGTAAGGTAAAAGTTTGTCAACATAAATAGCAGACAGAGCAACTCACTGCAAGAAAGTGATATTTATTTGGGAATGGACGTTGCAATGGGAATATGAACACCATAGTAAAGTATGTGGTGTATTCGGGAAGGTAAAGAAAGACAAAGATTTTTGAAGGAAAAGTTGAGGAGGATGCATAATTCTTGACATAATTATCTTTGTCTATAAGGATCAATAACAAGTATAATGTCAATTGGAGTTGCACAGGCAGTTGCTGGGCAGATGTCCTTGAAGAAGTACTTTAAGGTTGCAGTGGTCTTCGTGCAAGCTTGTGGATTTTGCAGTCTTATGACAGTTCTTGTTACTAGGGAGTTGTGCGTCACCCTTCCCCCTCTCCATGGCCTGCCTCAGCTCTGTTTCCCAGGATCTTTAACACAAATTACCCCACTTTTATTCTGACAACATTCACAAATTTAAACAAGACACATATGTCCAATTTTATTACACTTATATCAACATTTCAAACTGACTGTTACGGTATTCCTAAAAATAAAGAATTGATAAATCTATTTCTTCTTCAACTTAATAATCAAGCATTTTATCCAGAGGTCACGTTTTCTTGTGCATCTTCCTGGTTCAACTAGATACTTTCTTTTATAAAGATGAAGTTCTTTCATTAATATTCAGAGTCATTCTTTCCCCATAAACAGCAATTTAGTTGAGAAGCATTAAGTGGAACGAAGTCCAAAAGGCAATAATATAAATGTTAAACAAACAAACCAAAACCCTCCACCTGACCAGAATATCATCTTTGCATTTGATTTTCTAGAGAAAGAGATGAAAAAATTCCAATATTAAAAATTCTTCTATCTACCGCAATTCCCCAAAAATACATATATGAGATAAATTGTAGTAAATGCCTATTCAGTGCCTTTAGTAACAACAAGGTTTTTTTTTTCCTTTTGCTTTAAGTTGACATGTAATAATTACACAATTTATGGGATACTGAGTGATAGTTCAATACATGAATACCATGTGTCAGGATCAAATCAAGGCAATTAGCATATCCAACACCTCAAATATTTATCATTTCTTTGTGTTAGGAACATTCAAAATCCTCTCTTCTTTTTGAAAATATATAATACATTATTTTAACTATATTCACCCTACTGTGCTATCAAGCATTAGAACATATTCCTATCTTGCTATAATTTTGTATCCATTAACCAACCTCTCCCCATCCTTCCTCCCTCCTACCCTTCCCAGCCACTAATATCCACAATTCTACTTTCTATTTACATGAGGCATTTCTTTTTTCAGCTTCTATAGATGAATGTGAACATGTGATATTTATCTTTCTGTGCCTGGCTTATTTCACTTAGCATAATGTCCTCCAGGCTCATCCATGTTGCTGTGAATGGCAGGATTTTATTCTTTGTGGCTGAAGAATATTTTATTGTGTATCTATATGACATTTTCTTTACCTATTCATCTGTTATTGGGCATTTAAGTTGATTCCATATCTTGGCTGTTGTGAATAGTGCTGCAATAAACATGGGGGTGCAAAGGTCTTCCTGACATATTGCATTCCTTTCCTTTGGATACCAGGTAGTGGGATTGCTGGATCATATGGTAGTTCTATTTTTAGTATTTTGAGAAAACTTCACATTGTTTTCCATTGTAATAATTTACAGTTCTGCCAACAGTGCTAAAGAGTCTCTTTTTCCCCTCATCCTACTTAGCATTTGTCACTTTTTGTCTTTTTGATAACAGCCATTCTAACTGGGAGTATATCATATCTAATTGTGGTTTTGTTTGCATTTCCCTGATAAGTGATGTTAAGCATTTTTTTCATATATTTGTTGAATATTTGTATGTCTTTTTTGAGAAATGTCTGTTCCAATTCTTTGCCCATTTTTAAATCAAAGTATTAGTTTTTGCTGTGAAGTTTTTTGAATTCCTTGTGCGTTACAGATATTAGTCCCTTGTGGAATAAATAAGTTGCAAATTTTTTCCCCCATTCTACAGTTTCTTTCTTTACTTTGTTGATTATTCCTTTGCTGTGCAGCAGCCTTTTTGTTTGATATATTCTCATTTGTCTATTTTGTTTTTATTGCCTTTGTTTTTCAAGTCATACCCATAAAACTTTTGCTTGGATCAATGTCTGGAAGCATTTCCCCTGCATTTTCCTCCAGGAGTTTTATATTTTCAGGTCTTATGTTTAAATCTTTCTGTCATTTTGAATTGTTTTAGTGTATGATGAGAGATAGTGGCCTAATTTTATTCTTCTGCATAGGGATGTCCAGTTTTCCCGGCATGATTTATTGAAAAGAGTGTCCTTTCCCCAATGTGTGTTCTTGGTGTCTTTGTCAAAAAGTAGTTGGCTGTAAGTATGTGAATTTATCTCTGCATTCTGTCTTCTGTTCCATTGGTCTATGTGTCTGTTTATATACCAGTACTGTGCTGTTTTGGTTGCTATAGCTTTGTAGTACATTTTGAAGTCAGGTAGTGTGATGTCTCCAGCTTTGTTCGTTTTGCTCAGTATTTCTTTGGCTATTCAGAATATTTTCTGGTTCCATAAACATTTTAGGGCTGTCCATTTTTTTTATTTCTCTGCAGAATGTCATTTGTATTTTGATAGGGATCACACTGAATCTGTGTTTGCGTTGTGTAGTATGGTCATTTTAACAGTGTTAAATCTTCCAATGAATTAGCATGGGATGACTTTCCCGTTTGTGTGTCCTTTGAAATTTCTTTCATAGGTGTTTTCTCATTTTCATCGTAGAGATCTTTCACTTTTTGATTAAGTTAATTTCTAGTTATTTTATTTTTGTAGCTATTGGAAATGATTTCTGATTTCTTTTTTAACTCATTTGTTGTTTGTATATAGAAACACTACTAATTTTGTATGTTGGATGTAGGATTTCTATCCTGCATCTTACTGAATTCATCAGTTTTTTTGTTTGGTTGGTTGTTTTTTGAGACGGAGTCTCACTCTGTCACCCAGGCTAGAGTGCGGCGGCACTATCTCGGCTCACCGCAACCTTCATCTCCCGGGATCAAGCGATTCTCCTGCTGTAGCCTCCCGAGTAGCTGGGATTAGAGGCGCCCGCCACGATGCCTGGCTAACTTTTGTATTTTTAGTAGAGATGGGGTTTTGTGCCCAGCCTATCAGTTTTAAGAGTTGGGGTTTTTTTTTCTGTGGAATTTTTAGTTTTTTTTTTAATCATATAACATGATATCATTTAAAGAGGGGCAATTTGACTTTTCTTTTCTCAATTTGAATCCCCTTTCTTTCTTTCTCTTGCCTGATTGGTCTGGTTAGGACTTCCAGGACTATGTTAAATAGGAGTGATGAAAGTGGGAATTCTTGTCCTGCTCCAGTTCTTACAGAAAAGTCTTTCAGCTTTTCCTCATTCATTATGATGTTAGCTCCCACACTAGTTTTTGGAACACAAACTTCCAGCTGTCTGGCAATAAATAGCGGAAAACATAGAGTAAGTAATAATTCATGTTTATGTTGAAATATATTATTAACTTCAAAATTCTCATATTTTTGTGTCATATGTATAGCCATGACAAAACTAACACCTTAGGTTCAACACAGTCCTTTTTGTTTGTTTGTTTGTGTCTTTGGGAAATGACTGTGGCAATGTTTCCTTTGAAGTCTAAGAAAACCCCTGCCTTGAATGTAACATAAAAGAAAAAAAAGAAGAAGAAAGAAAGACAGAAGGAAGGAAAGAAAGAGAAAGAAAGAGAAAGAAAGAAAGAAAGAAAGAAAGAAAGGAATATCATTCATGAAAGACATTAGGGAATGTTATGAGCTGGATTTCATTTTACCCCAAATTTATATCTTGAAGTCCTAACTTCCATTATCTCAGAATGTGACTGTATTTGGTAATGGGGTCTTTATGAGATAATTAAGGTAAAATGAAGTCATTTAGATGAGCCTAATCCAATAGGACTAGGGTCCTTATGAGATGAGGATATCCCGACACAGACACACTCAAAGGGATAACTACATGAAGACACAGGGAAAAGATGACATCTACAAATCAAGGAAAGAGTCCGCAGTAGGAACCAGCTCTGTGGACACCTTGATCTTGGACTTCCAGCCTCCAGGATTGTGAGAGAATAACATCTGTTGTTTAAGCTACCTAGCCTGTGATCCTCTGTTATGGCAGCCCAAGCAAACTATTAAGTAGGTAATCATGAATAATATGTGTAGTGATATTCATTATGATGACTGTTTAAGAGAGAAAGAATGTATAGTTTAACATAGAAATTATTTCAGAGACTCATTAGAAACCCTAGTCTGATTTATAATAGAGAATTCTCTCTAAAGGAAAATCCTTCTGGCATCCAAGGCTACTCTATTTCCAAGGCTAATTTTCTTTCACCAAATTGAAGGCATTAATGACATCTTCTGAGGGTTTGGTCCCTTCTGCTCCTCCTTCATGGTACAGATCCCAAAGAGGAAGAAAAGGACTCTGCTTGTCCATTTAGGAAACCCGTCCGTATTTTTGTGGATGGCTGTCTCTCATGTAGGTTGCTCTGAAGTTTTGTTTCCATATCTGAAGTTGGCCAGTTGCGTGGCTATACGTTGTTCGTTTGCTCATGTGTTCAATTTTTAATTAAAGTTTCTTTTTTATTCTGAGATACTTGTAGATGCTCATGTGATGCAGGAAATAACAGAGAGAGATCTAATTACATTTTTACCAAGTTTCCTTCAGTTATAGCATCTTCATATTTATAATATAGTATCACCTCCAAGATATAGACCGCAGATACAGTCAGATATTGACCATACAAAAATCCCTGCTTTTGACGTTTCACAGCCATTGGTACTTTCCTTCCTCTCTCAACCTCTCCGTTATCCCGAGCCACCACTCATCGGTTCCTAATTGATAAAACTTGATTTTTATTTCAAAAATGTAGTATAACTGAGATCAAGCAACATATAACTTTTTGGGATTGGCTTTATTCTTTTAGTAGAACTCCCTTGAGATTCATCCAAGCTGATGCATATATCAATAGTTTGCTTCTTTTTAATTGCCAACTGATATGGTATGGATACACCATTATTTGGTTAACAATTCATTTGCTGAAGGACAAGTTGGCAGTTTTCAGTTTGGTACAATATGAATAAAGCTGCTAGGAACATTTATGTGTAGGATTTTGTGTGGATGTAAGTTTCCATTTTTTTCTGGAATTAATGTCCAAAAGTGCTGGGTTGAATAGTGGTTGCTTATTTATTTATTTGCAGAAATTGCTCAGCTGTGTTCTAGAGTGGCTGTTTCATTTTGCATTCCCATGGAAATATATGAGTGATTGAGTTTCCACATTTTTGCCAGCATTCAGCATTTAATGTTGTCACAATTTTTTTTTGGTCAGCCTCATAAGTGTGTAGTGATACTTCACTGTAATTTTAACTTGCATTTCTGTAGTACCTGATAACATTAAACGTGTTTTCACCTGTTTATTTGCCATCTGTAAAACCTCTTGGGTGAAAATTCCAAAAAAAAAAAGAAAAAGAAAATTCCAATTTTTGCTTATCCATTTTCTTCTTTCTTTCTTTCTTTCTTTTCTTTTCTTTTCTTTTTTTTTTTTTTTTTTTGAGATGGAGTTTTGCTCTTGTTGCCTCGGCTGGAGTGCAATGGTGCGATCTCGGCTCACTGCAACCTCTGCCTCCCGGGTTCAAGCGATTCTCCTGTCTCAGCCTCCTGAATAGCTGAGATTACAGGCACCTGCCACTATGCCCAGCTAATTTTTTGTATTTTTAGTAGAGACGGGGTTTCACCACCTTGGCCAGGCTGG
This sequence comes from Pongo pygmaeus, assembly GCF_028885625.2. Taxonomy (NCBI): domain Eukaryota; kingdom Metazoa; phylum Chordata; class Mammalia; order Primates; family Hominidae; genus Pongo; species Pongo pygmaeus. Next base: position 5,380,871 of record NC_072396.2, on the reverse strand, counting down.
TCTTGAACTCCTGACCTCAGGTGATCTGCCCGCCTCAGCCTCCCAAAGTGCTGGGATTACAGGCGTGAGCCACCGCGCCAAGCCTGCTTATCCATCTTCTAACTGGACTTTGTGGTTCATTCTACCTTTGAGTTTAAAGAATTTTTTATATGCACTAGGTACTAGTTTTTTGTCAGGTATGAGGTTTGCAAATAGTTTCCCAGCCAGTGTGTTTTCAAAATATCATTTTCTTATTTATTTAATTTTCTATTAGATTTCAAAAAAGAAGTATTTTGAGACCTGGCTTCCTTGCAATTTTATCGTGTAACATTCAACATTTTGTGAAGAGTACTATATATGTTTTGTTTTTACACATTTCTATTATAAAAGGAGATATGTTTGCTTGTCATCTAATTTAATAATGCAATTTTATTCAAAACCTGAAATGAATTATTGTATAATTCACATTGTTTTACCGTCTAAGGATGTTTGTAAACTCTCAATACTTTTTCTGTGATTCAAGTTGCTATAATTATCTTATTTCATAATTCAATATACACCTAAACTTGAACATGTTAAAGAACAAAACCATGCAGTTTATATTTTGTTATTATAACAGTACTGAAAAAAGTATTGTGAAAAATAAGCCTCAAATATATGTATTCATTAGAATATCTTATTTTGTTATTTATTTTTGTTGAGAACTCTGACATAAAATATGTGTGTATGTCGGGGTGAGGTGGGAGGGCCAAAAAATGTCTATTCACTTTGACTACTTGGTCCTTTTAATGAAAAGTGTTCTTAACTCTGATTATCAAGTACACAACTATTTTTAAATTGTACTATTTTAAAATTGTATAATTTAAAAATAGTTGTATACCTGATAATCTATGACATCTGTATATGTGTTGCATATTTTGATGATTAAAATGGATATATCCAAATGATGAATGAATGTTTTCTAATATTAACACAGTAAGCAAAACCAAAGTGCTCATCTCAAAAAATGCAATACTCCTTGATAAAAATTGGATGCTATTTCTATATTTTAAAATAAGAAAAATAATTAGGACATTAGATTAGAGAAAAAACCCTCATCTTACGTTTGCACTTGATGATGGAACATGCAACCTCTTCTTTCAAAATCAAGAAGAAAGCAAGCACATGCATTATCTTGTACATGTTCAATATTGCATGTAGGATCCTAGTCAGCTTAGGAGAAAACATCAAAGTTGTGAAGAGGAAAACATGAAAATAATTTTCGTAGATGAACTGAAGTACAAATGATAAAAATAAACAGATACATTGTAAAATTAATAGTTTAGGCATCACTTGATATAAGACCTTACGATCATACAAAAAAGAAACCCAAATACTTTCCCACTGGACAGAAGAAAGATATAGAATGTTGGTTTTTTTTTTTAAATGAAAATCATTTACAATAACAAAGTACACCATGCATGGAAATTAATCTAGTAAAATATTTGCATGGCATATTGTAATTTGGGGAGAAAATTAGAAATTTGTATTAAAACCTAGAAGAAACAAGTGTATTATTCCTTCTACTTCTTTTGTATTTTCCTGATTACTATCTAATACATTTTTCCTGCAAGGGACTGAATCAAGAATGTCCATAACATGATTAATGCACATTACAGAGAAGGTAGACAAGTCTGTGGGAATATGGCATAATTACAATACATAATTACAAAACTCAGCCACAGAGGAAAGGACTTTTGAATAATGCAGAAAATTCCTGCAAGAAATTCTCTTACAGGCTTACATATTGTCTCTGTGTACAATCCAAAAGCCATAATAGCTTTCTCCTCTGTAGACAAAAGACGCTTGTGGAAATCCTATTTTTAAAAAATCCATATTTTCTAAAGCTCATAGATTAAGTAGACTTCTTTGGTATGTGATGCACTGAGGACAGAAGCAGAAATACAGATGCTGGCCTTGGTAGAGGTGATGTAGAAAGGTGATGTTTAAGGGATTGACCTTAAAATCACTTCAGACATCCAAGCTGAAAACACTCTGTAGTTTAGAAATCAACACAAATACAAAGTGTTTACAATCCAGGCAGAAGCATGAGCTAGTATGCTACATGAAATCAGAAAATAATAAGTGAAAACAATTCTGTCAATTCTGATGAAAACAGAAACATCTTCCTAGTTATGGAATACATCTATTAACAAAGATGAAATATTAATACCAAAGGCAGGCTAAAAGTATCACTGCTTAAAATGTAGTATCTCAATCTACTTTTTCCAATAAGCCCAAATATTCTTAATTTGTTCCCTTATAGATTATATCAAAGATTTATTAAAATATTCAAGCAATTTTTCAGCATACAATCTGCAAGAAGAACATTTTATCACCTTCCATAAGACGGCATGATTTGCAAGAACATGAGGTGACCAGTTCTGTTAAAGATTGATAAGGTTTGGCTGTGTCCCCATCCAAATCTCATCTTGAATTATAGCTCCCATAATTCCCACATGCTGTGGGAGGGACCCTGTGGGAGACAATTGAATCATGGGGGCAGTTTCCTCCATACTATTCTCATGGTACAGACTAAATCTCACAAGATCTGCTGGTTTTATAAGGGGAAACGCCTTTCACTTGGCTCTCATTTTCTCTTGCCTGCCACCATGTAAGACATGCCTTTCACCTTCTGCCATGATTGTGAGGTCTCCCCAGCCATGTGGAACTGTGAGTCCATTAAAACTTTTCCTTTATAAATTACTCAGTCTCAGTCTCAGGTATGTCTTTATCAGCAGCATGAGAGCAGACTAACACAAACATGTCCCACTAGTATGTGTTGATCACCTGGACATGAGTTAAAAATGAGAAGAAGAAAAAATGAAGGTTGTTTATTTTAAATCTGCCCTAGTTATCTATTAATATTCAAGTAAGTCCCTAGAGAAACTTGTTAAAATCCAGATTCTAATTCTATAGGTGAGGGGTATGCTTCCAGCTTATATTTTTGTATCTTTCAGTTTTATTGAGCTATAGTTAACAAATAAAAATTGTATATATTTAAAGTGTTCTACTTGATGTTTTGATATATGTATTCGTTGTGAAACAGTCACCACAATCAAGCTAATTAACAGATCCATCACTGACATTTTCTTCCCCTCCTCTACTTCTTCCTCTTCCTCTTTATTCTTTAGTAGTGAGACACTTACAGTCTATCCTCTTAGTGACTTTCAAGTATACAGTACAGTGCTGTTTCACATGTTCTCTATGTTGTGCATTAGGTCTTCAGAACTTACTCATCCTACATAACTAAAACTTTGTACCCTTTGGCAAATAGCTCCCTATTCTCCCCAGGGTCCAGCCCCTGATAACCACCATTCTACTCTCTGTTTCTATGAGTTTGATTATTTTAAATTCCACATAGTATTAGTCTGTTCTCACACTGCTAATGAAGACATACCCGAGACTGGGTAATTTATACATGAAAGAGGTTTAATTGACTCACAGTTCAGCATGGATGGGGAGGCCTCAGAAACTTACAATCATGGCAAAAGGGGAAGCAAACACATCCTTCTTCACATGTTGGCAGCAAGAAGTGCCAAACAAAGGGGGAAAAGCCCCTTATAAAACCATCAGATCTTGTGAGAACTCACTCATTATGAGAACAGCATGAGGGTAACTGCCCCATGATTAAATTATCTCCCACTAGGTCCCTCCCACAACATGTGGGAATTATGAGAACCACAATTCAAGATGAGATTTGGGTAGGGACACAGCCAAACTGTATCACACATATACTTGGAATCATGCAGTATTTGCTCTTTTGTTCCTGGATTACTTATAAACCATCTGATATGGTTTTGCTCTGTGTCCCCACCCAAATCTCATGTCAAATTGTAATCTGCAAAGTTGGGAGAGGGACCTGCTGGGAGGTGATTGGATAATGTGGACGGATATCCCCCTTGCTGTTCTCATGATGGTGAGTGGGTTCTCATAAGATCTTGTTGTTTAAAAGTGTGTGGCACCTCCTGCTGCGCCCTCTCTCTCCTGGGCATGTGAATACGTGCTTGCTTCCCCTTTGCCTTCTTCCATGATTGTAAGTTTCCTGAGACCTCCCCAACCATGCTTCCTGAACAGCCTGCAGAGACATGAGGCAATTAAACCTCTTTTCTTTATAAACTACCCAGTCTCAGGTAGTTCTTTATAGCAGTGTGAAAATGGACTAATACACTATCCTACCCCAAAACAAAGAAAATCCTTTTTATAGCACGTTCTTCTGCCCCTACCTTAAACTCTCATTGCTAAGACCTTTGGACTGGCTTTGAAAACCAACTGTGAGTAGGCTTCACTTTTGTATCCAAGCTTACTTAGCTCCTACAATTGCTACATTAGTGTTCTGTGATATCAAGTTTGCATTCATTTATTTGTATAATTCCTTCTTTCCTTCCACAAACCCATTTTGAGGGGTCGCAGCTTCCCAGGTACTATGTTAGATAATTTATGAGATCATCTGCTCATGCTTTGAAAACCAATAACCTTGATTTCTTTAGGACTACCTGTGAGGGAATGTCCGCTGTGGCTTTATGAATGGAAGGGAGAGGCTGTCTTGGCATCAAGACATTCACAACGAGAAATTTGGTCTGAAGGACTATAGTTACAATATTCAAAGGTGATTAGATATAAAATTGATGAAAAACCTTGAAAACCAAACATTCTTGCATCTACAAGAAAGACAAATTCCTCTGTCCCTTAGGCTAAACTTGACAAAAAAAAAATACGATTTTCCCACAAAATAAACTCTTCTAAAGATTATATAAATAAAAACATAGGTGCATAATTACTATCTGTACACTGTGTATTATAAGTGTATATGCATATATTTACAATACTATATACAAAGTATACAATATAGCATATTGTATTTATATTACAACAGGGTATACATATATTGATATATACATTATATACAATATGCATAGGTACAATACTATATAATATATTAGACATAATATATACATGTAATATAGGTATATAGACAATACAAGTGCAAAAGTGTATAGGTAAGATATTACATATTAAAATGATAGTATATTATATATTATAGTATTACAGACAGTATGCATATATATGTGTAAACAAAAAATGATATAGACAATTTTATTTTAATCCTTTGGACTAGAGGTTGTGGTTTTAAAAAGTTATTTTATTCTTACATATAAACATGCACACACAATGATTTTGTCCTCTTAATAATGTTTTCGGCCAAAAATAAGGTAGTCTTACCACATTTTTCTGCAGCAACCTTTCCTAATAAGTTAAATTTTTTTCAGAATTCCTGATTAAGCCCAGCCAACATAAATTCAGAGGAAGGTAATTTTACTCTCAACGTTGTAAAAACCCTGCAGATATGCTTTATGATTATTAAAGGTGCATCTGCATCAGACAAACTCCCTCTCGTCTTTCTCATTTGTATTAGGCATGCTGACTTCATAGCAGCTCCTGTGGTTCTCATCTTCCCCAGTGCCTTCAAATCAAGGCAGGTCTACTCCTCTAGAATGAGAATGAGGAGATTTATTTCCTGCCAAGTGTTCAGGAGTGCTTGAGAGGACAGAGTGTGCTTTCTCAAGACTCTTCAACAAAATATCTCTAACAAACACGTGGAGAGGTTAAAAGAGAATTATATATCCCTTCGTGTTTTAAGAAATGCTTAAGAATTTCCACTGGGTTGGATCAGTCTATAATCTGTAAAATACTGAAGTAGTGTTTACAACAACATGAACATTTCTTTTTAAATCATGGAAAGCGAATACCGTAAGTATTCTGATTTATGATCTAGAGATAAGCAGAATTCTCCACAACACGTCCTGCAGCAGCAAGAACTTCAACAATATATATGTGCTTGTGGTAGACCTAAAGTGTATGCCCCCAAAGTCCTAGACCTCCTGATTGTTGAAGATGTGTGTCCCCAACCCTACATATCCAACTCCCTATATATTCCTGCAACAAGGCTCACTTTCAGAGTTCCTCCACTATCGCATTTTGCAGAACTGGGTCTTGAGCTTGGTTGGGTAGATGGTAGGTCAGCCTCCCCCACCTGGGTCTCTGGTGTTGTCAATTTTTGACTCTTTCTTCCCTGAATTTCTGAAAGTTTCATTGATGAGGAGATGAAGAAATGGCAACTTGATCCCCATTAATAGAGAGTCTTGGTAGGGTCTGTGTTTTTGGAGGGTCTGTATGGCAGTGTTTCAAAGAGCCCAATTTCCTGGACTTTGATTCTGCAAAGAGTTTGATTTACTGGGCATGGGATCAAGTCCAGAGCCAGGGATTACAAAGGACAGGTCATTTTGAAGGTTTGGTGATGAGACTCCAATGAATCAGAAACAGTGTGAGAACCATAAGTGGCAATTTTGTCCAAATATTTTTGGTTGTCACAATAGGGAGGAAATTGACTTTTATCCACTGGCATGGAGTGAATAAAAGTCAATATAATGCAAAGATTTACTATTACCTAGCCCATAATGTCAACAGTGCTGATGCTGAGAAACCTTGGAAGAACAATAGTAGAAATGAAATCTCAGAACACCTGACATTTCTGGGAATGAAGTTGTCAGGCTACTGTTATGGTTAAGGACAAGGTCTCTATCAGGGAGGTGGGCCTGTGTTAGGATTCTATAGAAGTTAGGGGTGCAGGTAATTCATGCACTGAGTCTTAGGATGTGCTGGAGAACAGCTCTGTATTCATTAGCTTGTATGCTTAGGGTCCTTCTTGTCCCACATTTCCACTAGCTGGGAATGTCCGTATATTGGGTTCTAGAGTTTTTTCTTCAATACTGAAAGATGTTGAACTGCTCTGTCTTTGTCTGCTTTGTGTTGTTATAAAGGAATTCCTAAGGCTGGGTAATTTATTAACAAAAGAGGTTTATTTGGCTCATGGTTCTGCAGGCTGTGCAAGAAGCATGGTGCCAGCATCTGCTTCCAGGGGGACCTCAGGAAGTTTCACTCATGATGGAAGATGAAGGGGAGTTGGGAGTAGCACATGGAAGAAGACGGGGGAAGTTTCTCAGTGTTTTTTTTTTATTTTTTGAGGCAGAGTCTCACTCGGTTGCCCAGGCTGGAGGGCAGTGGGCTCACTGCAGCCTCAACCTCCTGGGCTCAAGCAATCCTCCCACGTCAGCCTCCTAAGTAGCTGGGTCCACTGGTGTGCACCATCATGCCTGGTTAATTTTTGTTTTTCTAGAGATAAGATCTCACTATGTTGTCCAAGTTGGCTTCAAACTCCTGGTCTAAGTGATCCTCCCGCCTTGGCCTCCTAAAGTGCTGGGAATATAGGTGTGAGCCACTGAGCCCAGCACAGACTTTTTTTTTAACCATCAGATCTCATAGGAATTAATAGAGTGAGAACTCACTTGTTATTGCAATGACAGCACCAAGCCATTTATGTGGGATCCATCCCCATGACCCAAACACCTCCTACCAAGCCCTGCCTCCAACTCTGGGGATCAAATTTCAACATAAGATTTGGCAGGAACAAATATCCAAACTATATGTACCCTGCCCCATTTCCTAAGGCTGGCCTGGATATACCCATTGAAGCTATTTGAGAAGGCCCTGAAGAAAAGGACAATGTCAAGAGAGTTTCCTAAAACAACCACTTTGTGTACATCTGGTTTACATAGGCAATCGTTAATTTTTGTATCTGGTACTGAGGTTCAAACTCTGCTCTTCCTTCCAAAAGTGGGTTTTACACACACATAAGTGAGATATCAATGTTTAATATGTTTTTTAAAATGAGCTGCTGTTCATCAATGGATCCCAGCAGTGGATCAAGGAATGTTGTTGTGTTTATGTGTTTCTCTATTGTTCTAACATGTTTGCAGCACTAGTGGGCATTGTCTATTAGCCTCATTGTACACTCAGGCAGGGTAAAGAGACATGCAACCACAATGGTCTAACATTCCCTTTGCATGTGTTCTTCAGGGGCATCATTGTTTTATGGGGATTTCCCCTGAAGGCCTGATATAAAAAGAACGTGTTTTCATGTGGATTATTTGTTTTTCTGCTTTGTTCATCTTTGCAATCAAATGTCAGTGATAGGTGCTTTCCCTGAAGTGATCTGGGTCTGATTCTAGTTGTATCTGAATGAGGTATCAATGTTGCTGTGGAGTATCAGATGCATGCAAAGAATACACCCCAGGTACCCTCGATTCAAAAAGGACCATGTCTCAGGTGCTTTAGGAAATCCTTTCTAAGGCCAAGGAAGACTTAGCAGTCTCTCCTTAAATTGAGAATATATCATTCAAGCCAAATGAATATTATACACTATACAGCACACATATTGATATGCTCTTGATTGTATCTTATTACTTGGCAGCAAACGTGTAATTTAAAAATTGTTGAAACTGTTCAAATTAAAAAGGAAGCATGTAGAAATAAAATTTTAAAAATATGTTTGCTATATACAGATATCATTTATATATTATTTTTACTTCTCTGCATAATCACCTAAACATTTCACACATTACTGAGTGAATATATATGAGCAATATTAATTTTATGTTTCAAATACACCTTTGGAACTTTGGTTGTAAAGCCATGTTTCTAATATTATCCAACTATTATATTACCATCCATATCTTGTATCACCATTTCTATATTAATATATGCATACATATTATTAATCTCAACCTCCCTGGCTCAAGAGATCCTCCTGCCTCAGGCTCTCATGTAATTAGAACCAAAGACGTTCGCCACCATGACTGACTAATTTTTGCATTTTTTGTAGAGACAAGATTTTCTATGTTGCCAAAGCATTCTCAAACTCCTGGGCTCAAGGGATCCACCTGCCTTGGCCTCCCAATGTACTGGGATTACAGGCCTGAGCCACCCCGCCTGGCCCACTTAATCCTTAATGTGGCATGCACTGCATACTCTCCTGGCTCCCCAGGGCTCCTTGATCTGGGGCCACTATTTATATCATTACATAGTGCTATTGTCTGAATATCAATGTCCCCGAAAAATTCTTGTGTTAAAATCCGCACCCCCAAGGTGATGGTGTTAGGAGGTGTGGCCTTTGGGAAGTGATGAGGTCATGAAGGTGAGCTTCACAGATGGGGCTACTGCCCTTATAAAAGGCACTACAGAGCGCTTCCTCGCCCCTTCCACCACGTGAGGACACAGTGAGAAGGCTCCATCTATGAACCAGGAAGCAGGTTCCCACCAGACACAGAATCTGCCATTACTTGATCTTGGACTTTCCGGCCTCTAGATCTGTGAGCAATAAACGTCTGTTGTTTAAAAGCCACCCTATCTATGATGTTTTGTTAGAGAAGAAACAAACAAAAAAATGAATGGAAACATACTTCACCACCAAAATCATTAACAATGTGGAACCCCATGCCAAATTATTCCATTTCTATACATGCCAAGAATCCCATTGGATTTAGGGTGGAAAGAAAAACATCTACTGCAGTTTTCTCACCAGGGAGAAAAGAGTTAGCATATTTTTTTTAAAGCAGATTCTTAGTCTATTGAGTTTTATTATTTTGGATATATGGTATGGGAATAAAATATTCAATATTTGTCATAATGTTTTGATATATTGTTTTGATTCATTCTAAAATATTTGTTAGTGAAAGGTTATACATTTCAAAACAATCCAAATCTCTTTATATCCCTCTGTCTCTCTGTCTTTGTCTGTCTCTCCCTCTCTCTTTATCTCTCTGTCTCTGTCTCTCTTTTTCTCTCTCCGTCTCTCCTTCACTTTTTCTCTTTTCTCTGTCTCCCCCCTTGATTTTTCTTTCTCTGTCTCTGTCTCTTCTTTTTCTCTATCTGTCTCTGTCTTTCTCTCTCCTTTTCTCTGTCTCTGTTCTTCTCTCCCTCTCTCCTTCTCTTTCTGTCTCTGCCTTTTTCTCCTTCTCCTTCCTTTTCTCTGTCTCTGTCTCTCTCTCCCTCTCTCTTTCTCTGTCTCTCTCTCCCTCTTTTCCTTTTTCTCTCTCTATCTCTGTTTCCTCTCTTTCTCTCTCTCTCTCTCTCACACACACACACACACACGCATACAACTTTTAGAGCTCTCAACCATCTTGAACTTAGGTTTCTTTACTCTCCTTCACTGTGCAACAAATTTCTGCCCCTATAATTCTAGCCTCATGACCTACAGCAAATTCTTTTATTTATTTATTTATTTATTTATTTATTATTATACTTTGAGATCTAGGGTACATGTGCACAACGTGCAGGTTTCAAATTCTTAACTTGCAATCACGTTGACAGAACTCTTCTCTAACTTAAATTTTTCCCAGAATATACAGGCATTTTATAATAATAATACATATATATGCAAACATATAATGAGAGAGACGTCATCAATTGCTACATGTTGTTTATCTCAACCTGGGCTTTTCCCTCCTTAAATTCACTAAACTCTCACCTCCAGGCTTTCTGCAAATGAGTCCTTTTCTATCATTTATCATATAAGTTTCCTGGGAACTCTTCATGCCTCATCTAAGAACAATCTAAGATGTACAATCTAAAACTAAGGAATTGTCTCCATTGTACAGACCTGCTGGTTTCTCTTTCACATCTCTGTGTCATCCAAGTTTAAGAACATATTACTTAAAAGATGTTACCACAAGATATGGCCATGTAAGGTCTCTTCAAATTTGTGACACATGGAAGTTACTAGGTCCTTTGCAAGCCTATGCCTCTATGATTTTACTATGCTGCTGCGATCTATTTTATCATAGTGTTATATTATCTACTTGAAATCAATATATGATTAAGCCAATCTACTAGGTTTTAAAATGGTTAACTTAATGGAAAGTGGTTGGGAAAATAATAATTAAATTATTTGATTTATGTCATATGGACAACAATAGATATAAAGTAATACCATCATTTTACTATCAAGCCTCCAAAAGTTCAGTCCAAACCCCATTTTAAATACGGCAATTAGGGTAAAGACTTACGAATTTAGTGGCCATTTAAATGCATATTTCACAGTGGAAACCAACACTGACAGCTTTCTCTCTCTCTTTCTTTTTAAGACAGGGTCTTGCTCTGTCACCCAACCTGGAATGCAGTGGCATGGTCACAGCTCATTGCAGCCTCAAACTCCTGGGTTCAAGCAATCCTCCCTCATCAACCTCCCAAGTAGCTGGGACTACAGGTGTGTGCCACTATCCTTGGCTAATTTTTTATTTTTTATTTTTGTAGAGATGGGGTCTCACTATGTTGCCCAATACATATGGATGGCCCAATCATTATGGAATGACCCTAAATGGGAACATATATGGGGAGAAAAGTATGGAGTTAATGAGGAAATTAACATGTGAGAGGATAGAAAAGTGTCAGGGTTTGATGATACAGAGAAAGGTATCAAACCTAGAAGAGATTTGAAAGGTCAACCTGACTTTGTGGAACCACAGACTAAACAAGGCAGAAAACAATAATGAAAGCTTTTGCTTGTTCTCCATTATAGGAGTGAGGCTAAGCAGAACTTCTGTGGATTTTGACCAAGGCCGTGCATATGAGGCCATAATCATGAATTGTGTCATACTCAGTGGCCATGGCAAAAAGGTAAGGTTTATACTATGAAGAGGCAAACTCATGACATTAGCACGCAGCAAAAGAAGGCAGAGTGATCCAAGGTCCCCAGATCTCACCAGGAGGGGCACAGGTAGGCATTCAGAGATCAGACAATGGAATCATGAGGTGGGGAGATTTGTTCTGAACATGACAGGATATACTGAGCCTGGGGGTCATGGCAGGCTGTGTCCTGTACCCCCAAAACACCCACCCCAACCCCAACACCAAACATTGGTTATCATCAGTGTTAATAAGGGATCGAGTCTTTGTGAATCAGCCTTGATCCTTGAAATCCAGGGGATTTCAGTGCACAGAGAGACGAATCCTAACAGAACAGCAGGTGAAGTATCAGCCAAGCAGAATTCTTTTGTGACTTCTCTAAGCCATTTGGGGTAAAAAGTGTTTCATCATTTTAAGTTAATTCATGATTATAACTCAACACGTAATCTTTTTTGTGAAAGTTCTCATATATCCCTGTTCAATCCATGCATTTCTGATTAAGTAATTTAATGAGAGTATTGTTCTCAATGCAGATGTGCATGAATTGAATAGATATCAATCTGGTGACTTAGTTTAAGGTTGTCCCCTTAAATAAAGATTCTCATGGCCATTGTTGAGTTTCTCTGGATTCAAATAATCTAGAAAAAGATTTCCCTTCAAAGTCTGGAATTCCCTCTTTAAAATAAAATTACAATTGCTTTAGCAATTTAACTTTATTGTTCTTGACTTTACAGATGGTTGTCTTTACACACATAACTTTCAGAGCTAGATATTCATTTTATTTTTATTTACCTTGACATTGTTATATTCGGTTGTCAATATCATTACATTTTACTGTCTAATAAAAAGCAAACGTTGTATTTTTGCTTTATGTAATTTTGGCGTTGTGACTTCACGTGAGGTATTCTCATTGTTACTTTTGAAATAATAATTGAAATGAAACTAAGAAGTTAAGTGAGAAGTAAAGTCTTCTGGGAGAAAACTTCCAAATCATTCAACAAAGCTGTACAGCAGTATTTCTCATCTTCACTTTTAAATATACTAACAGTATTTTATTAAGTAGACTATAACCATGTATATATTTAGAAACTGTTTAGAAGCAATGATTATTGACTAATCTAGAAGTATTTAGATAAACAGTAGAGGCACATGAGATTACAGAACTGTTTAAAAAACAAATGTTTTTTGAAATGTCATTATGAATTAAGGAAAAGAGATGGTTATACGCTAACATGAATCGCAAGCAGAAAGAAATTCAGGGAGAAGTTTCCTAGAGTGACGTTATCTTGTACTTATACATCACCTAATTATTTAATGTCATCTATGATAATCAATAGAAATAGTTAAGCTAGTATATTGCTATTAAAAGGTAGGTATCAGTGAATAGACACACATACATTCATATAAATGCATTAGAGAAATACATTATGTAAAACTATTTAGAGACATAAAAATGACTGTATTAGTCTGTTCTTACATTGCTATAAAGAACTACCAGAGACTGCGTACTTTGTGGAGAAAAGAGGTTTAATTGACTCACAGTTCTGCAGGCCGCACAGAAGCATGGCTGGGAGCAGGTCTCAGGAAACTTACAATCATGGTAGAAGGTTAAGGAGAAGCATGCACCTTCTTCACAAGGTGACAGGAGACAGAGAGAGAGAAAGGGGAAGGTGCCACACACTTTTTTTTTTTTTTTTTTTTAAGTAGCAGAGCGGTTTATTTTTTGTGTTGAAGAATCAAAGGCCAGAATGAAAGACACTTTTTACATCCCAAAGGAAAATTCCCATTCAGAAAGACACTGATGGCTTTTTTAGCAGCATCTGTTCATCTGCTCCCCAAAGGCATGGGGTCATGTGATTTTGAGAGTATTGACTGTATTCGCAATGCATAGCAGTCATGTGTAATAATTTAGGGGACAGTGACTCCATTCACAGTTCCAGAGGTAAATCCCTCTCCAATTGACTAAAACCAACCAGAATGTCCTACTCTTGCATGGGATCGTTTCGGAGATGGGCAAAAATCTCATCTTAAGCCAATCAGAGCACAGCACTTCCCTCGGCTATGGTAACTGATTCAGAGATGGGCATGTGACCTGTTTGCTCAGTTAGAGTGAAACCTAAGATTTTGTTTGGTAGTTGAGATAAAGATACTTTTCTTCAGTTAGATGTGGTGTACAGAACTGTTCCAGACATTTTGTCACCATGATAAAAGTGAGTCTGAAAAGTAAATCATCATGTGAAGGAAGCAAAATCAAGAGAACTGCAGAGCAATGGAGTCAGCACCCTGATCAAGCCATTCCTGAAACTAGTGTTGACCCATTTTTATTTACATGAATCAATAAACTCCTTTCACTTTCACATTATTTTAAGCTGGGGTTTTCTCCTGAGAACTCTATCATGAAACAGCACTAGGGGGATGGTGCCAAACCATTAGAAATCACACCCATGATCCAATCTCCCCACACCAGGCCCTACCAGGCCTCACCTCCAACACTGGGAATTACAATTCAGCTGAGATTTGGGTGTGGACACAGAGATAAACCACATTAATGACTCAGCAGATTTTTTTCACTCTGGTTTTCAAGATGTTTGCCACAAGGTAGCTAATGTCAGAGGTAATTATTAGCAGAATTGTGTTCCTTAAAGAACTATTGGGTTTTTCAAAGGATGTAGTTGTTTTAAGCTATAGACCAGAAATGTGTTTCTTTCAAATCAAAAAGTCTAGACATTATTCAAAGACACTGTCTTCTTGGAACCTGGGTCACAGAGAAAATGTGATTTTACTAAAATGTTATTATTTGGCCTTTTGGGCTATATATCAAGTGAAATAAAAGTGGTTTGTTAAAATAGAACAGCCTCACTCTCGGTTAAAAGAAACATCTTGTTTATGTCGCAATTGTTTTGTCCATTATTTTTGCTTATTTTTTTTATCAATTATTTGTCAATTGTTTTGTTTATTCTTCAGATGAGCAATAAAAATTATTATCGGAGTTTAAACGGTCTCATTATTAAAAAGGAAACATGATCTTCAGTACTCCATCGCCCTGAATTAGACTTAATAGAACAAATTCATACCACATAACAACCTAACTTCTCTCTGCTTTGCAATGATACACAATTTTAAACCACGATTAGCGAAGAGTTTATGTACTATTTGTGCTGCCTTGGGAAATGGACTGCTAGCTTTCTGGTGAAATCGCAAATATCACACATTTAATAGAAAGAATATCAACGGTTCATAATTATTGAGGAAACAGTGAAGATTTTAGCTTCACTGTGGTTTTTAGATTTGAACATCAGATACGAAAACATTTGTTGGCCTGTAATTTTTTATTTGCTCAACTTTTGATACTTTGGGGGAGTTTTAATAAATATTTCCATGAAAGTATTCAAGTAAAGTGCCATGAATCTTTGCACAGCAATCACTGCCTCATCAGGGTGCTGTGGTGCAGCAAGATTTATTTATGTGCTGCTGCACTGACTGTGTTCTTGAGAGTGAAGGCTTCGTTATTCCATTCTGCCACAAATTGATAAATAACACTCATGTGTTTTGCCGTGGAACTTCGTCAAGAAGATGAATGTGATGTCTGTATCAGCTCAAACTTATCAGCTTGAGTGAAGATGAGACACATCCATGTTCCTGCAGAACTTGAGTCTGGTCCAAGTTCAATCACCTGGATGCAGGTGTAATGTACCCCCAGTGGAATGGGTGCACTGTGAACTGGAAATCAGCTGCCCACACTCCACCATGGATGGGACACGTGGTTATGCATGTACCCTTGAATTTGGCATTTTTTGTTTGTTTGCTTGTTTGTTTGTTTTTATCTGTAAACTGTGGGTAAGGGAATAGATGTTCCCTCTGTTTCCCTCACTCCCTAGCATTTGCCCCAAGTGGAGGGTGGAAATCTGATAATATTAATGAATTAAGCATTATTTTATCATTTCACTTTACCCACAGGTACATATCCTCTTCTGGAAGAGACTGAAGGTAGCATCCTCTTCAATGCTGCCTGTTAGACTGAGAAGGCACCAGTGAGGTTCTGTTGGGTTATGCAGTGCTGTGGCATTCAGTAATTATGTCTGCGCTTCCTAGGAAGCCCATCCATAGTGCTGTCTGACTTCAATCCACATGTTAGTTTATGAGAATTGTTTTCATCCTGTATGATGAAAACAAATATACAGCAACTTTACTGAGAAACAGAAGGTAACGAAAACTATTTTCACTTAAGTAAAAGTGAAGCAGAAAATGGGAAACAGTCCATAACTTGGAGATATCTTTTTTTGTCTTTCTTTCTTTCTTTCTTTTTTTTTTTTTTTTTTTTTGAGACAGAGTCTCACTCTGTTGCCCAGGCTGGAGTGCAGAGGTGTGATCTTAGCTCATTGCAGCCTCTTGCTCCTGGGCTCAAGTAATTCTCCCACCTCAGCCTCCCCAGTAGCTGGGACTACAGACTAATTTTTAAAAATGTTTAAAAGTTAGGCACACTTGACTAATGTATAAAATATTTTTCTTGTGGATACACGGTCTCACTCTGTTGCCCAGGCAGGTCTGGAACTCCTGGACTCAAGTGATCCTTTCATCTTGGCATCCCACAGTGCCGGGATTACAAGTGTGAGCTACTGCACCCAGCCAATATCTTAATTATAAAAAGTGAATTGCAGCTTCCTAAAAAGTGGGGCAGTCATCAAGGTGATGCAATATGCTAATTTTTATATATATGTTGGTCAGTGTTTATTCTCAAAGCAATGGAGTGAAAGGAGAACGGTGGCCTTATCAACTAGCCGTTTTCAAGGTGTGGTTTATTGATTACTACTTCCATTAGATTCACCTGAAGGTTTTTAAATATACACTTCATTAGCTTCTTTTTAAACCTGCTGGACCAGAAATACCGGAGAATGATTCACATGGCCCTGCATGTTTAAGAAGCAAGATATACACGCCAAGTTTCGAGAGACATAAACCTTAAAGGGTCATGGGTAGAGCTGGAAATCAATGTCCAAAGTTCTGCATGGCCTCCTTGTGTCTAGAATCAGCTCCCAAAAGGGGGAAGGTGGTAGAAAATCATGTTGACTCTTGGGAGGCAGGCCCTACCTTCTGAAGATTTGGAACTTCAGGACTCCAGCCAAGTAGACTGGGGATGAAAATTATTTCTCTAAAGCCAGCAAGGGAAAACAGAGTACTAGGAAGATGTAAGGGCTTGGAAAATACAGATGAAAGGGCAATATTGTTTTGGAAGTTTCTCTAGAGGGAGTTGAGATTTGCCTCAGCCAGGCACCCAAAGTTTGAAAAGCTCATGCCAACATGAACTTAAACTGGGAGGTAAGCCGAGTTACCAGGGACTTTATGGAATTTAGGATAAGGAGGGATGGGTTAAAAAGTCAAATCAGAGGCTAGACCACCAAGGAACCTACATACTCCTGTTCCAGGCTGGATGTGATAAATCCATGGCAAGATGGCAATAGGAATATGGAGCATTGAGTCTCATGCTTGAGATCTGTAGTGCAGAGTTTCTTGTAGAGTCTATCAAAATGGTGCATGACAAAAATCAGCTGGGTGTGGTGGCATGTACCCGTAGTGTCAGCTACTTGGGAGGCTGAGTGAGAGTACTGCTTGAGCCCAGGAGGTCGAGGCTGCAGTGAGCCAATATCACATCACTGCACTCCAGCCTGGGCAACAGAAGGAAACCCTGTCTCAAAAAAAGTGGGGGGAGGAGTGCACAGAAGGAAATTTTTTTTAATGGGCAAGGAGAAATGGGATTGATATCTTGCTTCTACAGAAGAGGTAGAGGAATGAGGAATAGAAAAGAGTTAGGCTTCAAAATTTACTTTACTTAGGAGCTGTTTCTGGGTAGCAAAGACAGCCTCCTGATACACACTGATCATTTACATAAAAATAACAAACCCATTAGCAATATCCTTGAATATGAAAGAGGATTATAAATACATAGAGTCTTTGATTTGAAAGAAATAACCCGGTACTCTATTGCGATAAATAACTCTATAATTCTACAATGAAACAATAACAAAAATTGATGCAATTGCGCTACTTAGCATCTCTTGCGGTTACAAAAACATCACTATTAAAATATTGTATCTTTATC
Source organism: Pongo pygmaeus (assembly GCF_028885625.2). Taxonomy (NCBI): domain Eukaryota; kingdom Metazoa; phylum Chordata; class Mammalia; order Primates; family Hominidae; genus Pongo; species Pongo pygmaeus. The sequence goes on along the minus strand of NC_072396.2, from coordinate 5,363,233 downwards.
ACATGATGGAGTTTCTTTGAAGTGTTTATGGCTGTCCCAGAATTAACACTGACTTGTTATGTTGTAAACTGTCCTATGGGGTAGTATTATAGTCATAGTAACGCAATGAAATATAATGCTTTTTTAATGGAATTTTCTTTTTGTGATTTTTAAAGTGACTCAGTTTTCTTTTTCTTTGAAGAAAACTGACTATTACTTTATAATACATTGTACTGAAAATATGGAAAAATGACTTAAACAAAACACCTAATGGGCAAATACATTCAATTAATACTATGGGGAAAAAGAAAATATATTAATATGCACAAATCATCTTGTTAGAGTCCTCCCTGTGAGCCTCAAATGGTACACCAGGTAAAGTCGAGCAAATCTTTCTGTGTTATTTTCTTTGTTTGACCTAAAAATATACAAGGAGATGGAATTATCATTCTAAGTACCTTGTATTTTGTGAAGAAATCACATATAGGGCAATGCTAGTTGTTTTAAAAAAAAATAGAGGAATGTGATCATTCAGTTCTGGGAATTCATAATCTATTTTAGAGTTTGGTTGAGGATAACTATGAATGCAATAGACAAGATGAAAATGAAAGGAATCAACACATAGTGAATAGGCTGATATTAACAAGATGCACTGATTATGTCAAAGACATGTATACATGTATATTTGTCATATATATGACTTGCAAAGGCTCTATCAATAATATACATGTATATGAATATATACATCTGTGACATGTATACTTGTCTGTTTTAACTGTACAAATATATGAATACACACACATATGTACCTATTTATTAATATACGTACGTGTGTATTTATTTACCTTTATGTATAATTATATATAATTTTATTTATGCAATATTATAAATTAAAATTTATAATATTGCATAAAATTTATAATATTGCATAAGTAAAATTGTCTTAGAGACATAAGTTTAAAATTATATAAAAACAATTATACACATTATATTTAATAGCTCTAAATATAGAAATGATATATTTATAAAAATACATAAGTAACTGTTATATAATCCTATATAAGTAATCATATATATTACTTATATAAAATATATATAATATCATATATTTTATGTACAGGGATTTCAAAAGGGATTGTGGTTTTCCGGTTTATACAATTAGCCATAGTGAAAGGGATTAACTAAAACAAAGTCAGAATAAAGCAAGTCCAGAATACAGAATAGTTTCTTACTGGAATAATTCACGTTATTGAATACAAAATTTTGTGTTTCTTGCAGCTACGGTAGAAATTGAACTCGGTAGGAATTTTTTATTTTTTATTTATTTTTACTTTGTAGTTATTTATTTTTTCACTTTTGAAAATTCACTTCTTGCCTTGGAAGAATTTACCTGTAGGAACTTTTATTATCTGATGAAGAAAATACGCGTTTGTCACAAAAATCATTTTCTCTGGTGTTTCATTAAACAATAAATCGGTTTCATATTCCAAACATTGGAGTACTGGCAGATAAAATATGTCAATAAGAACTAAAGGTATAGCTGAGTTCAATGCCAATAGAAATTTTCCATGTGCAAAACGGGGTCTCACTGGGCTGCCTCGTGAGAAGCTGGGGAGTCTTTGACTAAAAGCCAGCAAAGGCAGCCACAAGCCTCGGTCTTTTTAGTAATTGAGATCAAATCATCCCACCTGCGGAAGGGAATGAACGCTACCGTCACTGTGTGACCTTGAGGACCCAGGATAGAACCCTGAAGGCTGCAGGAAAGCAAACGAGCAAAAATAGCAAAAGCAAAATCTTTGCACATTTCAATCCAATCTCTCTTCATGCTCAAGATCCCAGGACTGCACTCCTTAGAGATGCTGTACTAGAAACAAGGGTTTTCCCCTTGCGACACCTATCATAAAGTTCAACAGGCATGATGAGGTGCTTCCTAAAGTGATTGCAGGAACACTGAATAGTGCAGAGAGATCCTAATGCACCATTCACACTGTGTGGTGCACTTAAAAATATGGTTTATGTGGAGGAGTAGGATGGGAAGAAAGAAAAGAAGGATAGGAGCAAAGGGAAGGAAGAAAAGAAGGAAAGAAGCAAGGAAGGAAGGAGGAGGGAGAAGAAAAAAGAAGTAGAGAGACAAGGAAGGAAAGAAAGGAGGGAGGGAAGAAAGAAAAAGAAAGAAAGAAAAGGAAGGAAGGAAGGAGGGATGGAAGGAGGGAAGGAAGAGAGAGAAGGAGGGAGGGGAGGTAGGGAGGGAGGAAGGAAGGAAGGAAGGAAGGAAGGAAGGAAGGAGACAGGGAGGGAGGCATAGAAGATAGGAAGGGAAGGAGGGAGGGAGAAAGGAAGGAAAGAGAAAAGGAAGGAAATAAGGAAGGCAGAAGGGAGGGAAGGAGGAAAGGAATGAAATAAGGAAGGAAGAAAGGGAAGGGGGAGGGGAGAGGAAGGGAGGGACATATGAAAAGAAGAAAAAGTGAGAGGGAAGAAGAAAGTGGGAAGAAGAAAGTGGAAAGAAGAAAAGGAAGGCAGGCAGGAAGGAAGGAACTGACGTTTTCACCAAGAGGGTTCCTGTTCCATTTTAAATCTATGCATTCGTTATCTTCCCAGGGGTAGAACCCTGGAGGCCCCTAGTTAAGGGGGAAGCCATCCAGTTAGGAAGCGGCCCAGTGTCTGGTGTAGTCTGGTGTTCCAGTAAAATATTGACACCTGCTAGGTCACTGAACAGGGGAAAGACAAAGAAAATTTTCATTAAAAATGGATAACATATGGATCAGGTATTTTTGAAATTGTTGCATATAAATCTAAAGTGATCTGCTGAGGATGTGTGAATAGGTTGTCAATTGCCAATGCAATTCTTTTTTTTTTTTTTTATTTGAGACAGAGTCTAGCTCTGTCGCCCAGGCTGGAGTTCAGTGGCGCTATCTCGGCTCACTGCAAGCTCTGCCTCCCGGCTTCACGCCATTTTCCTGCCTCAGCCTCCCGAGTAGCTGGGACTACAGGCACCCGCCACCACGCCAGGCTAATCTTTTGTATCTTTAGTAGAAACGGGGTTTCACCGGGTTAGCCAGGATGGTCTCGAGCTCCTGACCTAGTGATCCGCCAGCCTCAGCCTCCCAAAGTGCTGGGATTACAGGCAGGAGCCACCGCGCCAGGCCAGCCAATGCAATTTTTGTCCAGTGGGATAGCCGGGATGTTAAGGAATAAAATTCACATGTTATTGCAGATACAGACATTTCCAAGTGGTATTTTCATATTCATTCATTATAAAAGCCCTTAAATGAGCAACAAATAATTAAACAACTCTTTTGAATCTTCCTCAACCCTAGGAAGACATAAGATTAACGCCACAGAATTATTATAAATAATGATAATAAAAAGAGCAAATGAGACAAAGCACCTATTTCAACCATAGAAGAAACTTAAAATAATCTCTCACATGGTTCGTTGTTAAAACCGAGTCTGTTCATTTGCCAAAATAATATATTCATAAAATACTTTCTGAAATATACAATAATTTCCTAGGGAATTACTTATTAATGTCGATCCCATTGTGTTTTCTAAGATCCATTGTTTTTGTTTCAGTAATACTGAAGCATAGGGCATATTTCTTATAAGAATTATATGGATGCTCAAGGTATTCATAAGGGCAGATTCTACGTTTTAATAAAATCCTACAATCAAATAAAAAATTATGTTTGTTTTCTTACTTGATATAGCTGAAGGGCATTTGCAGAAGAAACCCAACTGCTGTATTTTCAAAAAGACATTTTTAGTTAAAATTTCTCTGCCTAATTGCCTCAAATAATTTCCTCCTGAATGTACCACGGGCAAGTGAAGTGAAAAATTCTAAAGCACAGCAGTTTTGTTCTTCCTTAAAAGCATTTTTTATTCTTGTATGTTCCATCTTCGTTAAGGTCATCAGCCTTCACTCGGCTAAATAAGAAAGAAAACAAATTCATTTTCAATTCCTTTTGTAAATATACATTTTTTATTTTCAATAGCTTCAGGGGTCCAAGTGGCTTTTGTGTGCATGGGTGGATGGCACAGTGGTGAAGTCTGGGATTTCAGTGCACCTGCCACCCAAGTAGTGTACATTGTACCCAATAGGCAGTTTTTCATCCCTCATCCCCATCCCATCCTTCCTGCTTCTGAGTCTCCAATGTCCATTATACAATTCTGTAGGCCTCTGTATACCCATAGCTTAATTCCCGACTCCTTTTATGCCTTTTGTGCAATAGCAATCAATTGCAGATTCTACATTTGCTGATAATTGAAATAACTCTCTTTTGCTCTATTTACAACACCTCTGATGTAGCTTACGTTTTTATTTGGAATTCTATAATACTGTCATCATTTTTAAAAACTAGATTGAAAGTGGATTATTCACTAAAACATCATTTTTAGTGAGAAAAATGGATTCCATAACCTTACCGTTTTCTAAAAAGTACACAAAGTTTGATGTCAATGAACTCCCTTAAAAATGCCCCACCAATAATATCCATTATTAATAACCTGATGTGCAACTTTGATGTGCTTTTTAAAATGTGTATAACCAATGGACACACACACACACACAAACACACAAACACATGCATTCCTACTATTTTATTATTGGCTTAATGGTGGCCTAGTAACAATCAACTGTAGAGTTTCTTACTATGAAATGTTCCTGCTATACACCTTTTAATGCACACATGTAATTATTTTTATAAAATTTATATAAAATATATCAGTGGTGATCTATTTGACAATTCTTAATATAATACATATTACCAAATTATTTTCTATGAAATTTGCCACAATTTACAGTCTTTCCAGCAATAAATGAAAAGGGTGAGAAGGAAGGGAGGGGGGAAAGGAAGGAAGAAAATAAAGGAAGGAAGGAAGAGGCAGGAAGGAAGCAAGGGAGGGAGAGAGATAAGGAAAGAAGGAAAAGAGGGAGGGAGAGAAGAAGGAAGGAAGAGAGAAAAATATTTCTACTTTTTCTTCTTCACGACATTGCATCACAGAAAACTTCTTTCCAATATCATAGATTAAAATCCCTTATTACTATTTTTATTTACATTTTTTGACTTCCAGTAAACCTGAGAACTTGAATGCATTTTTAAAGATAAGTTCATTGCTCTTTTGTCATTCTAGTTACTTTTCTATTGTAGAAACATCTTTGCATATTAACATATTAGTGAAATATATCTATCCATCTTTCTATCTATCTATCTATCTATCTCTCTATATATATATCTTTATTTCTGTATTATGGTATGTATTTGACATAATTTCTTATAGTCTGGTGTTTATGTTATGATTCTATAATGCACTATTTATGAAACCCAATTTGTGTAGTCTTCTAAATGGATCTTTTTTTACCGTTAATCTCCATAATTTTTGTAATTACAAGCATGATAGTTTTGTTTTTAAAACACAATTATTCTCTTATTTTCCAGCATATAAAGATCACTCAAACCCCGTTCCTATTTTTCATCAATCCTATTCACTTTGATTTTTCAGCTTCTTGTGATCAAAAACAGGAGATAATTTCCATGTTAGAGAGATCTCCTCGATTCCCATGAGGCCATCCAGAACTAATCCTGGGGAATTAATTTTTATGTCAGCCACCTCTCTCCTCTTTGCCTCCAGACTTCAGGAATGAACTTTAGGGCCGCTCAAAAGCAATACCAGGTGCATACTTACTAATAATCAGTTGCCTACATTTGCTCACTTACCAAAACATTCACCAAGGGTTTCACACTCTGTACTCAATTCCATGAGTGTTGGACTTCGTATTTTCGACTAGTGAGCATTCTATAACCCTTTTATTTGCGTCTTTTCCGTTATGCAATCGGTGATGTTTGCTTACTAATCTTGTTTTCACTCTCTTACACTTTTCTTATGTCTTACAGGTAATTCTTTGAGAAAATTAAGGTGAATGGGGATAGATATATGACCAGCATTTTCTACATAAAAGTCATTTGTGTATTTCAAAGAGCTAAAAAAATTCAATATAATGTTAATGGGAAAAGGATAACTGACTCTCCCAGATATAAAGAGTTGCATAGAGTTGTTCAAAGTTTCACACCTATTGGGCCACTGCTTTTTTATGTAATTGGTTGCCTTTTAAATGTCTTGGGAATGAGGCAAACTCTAGCCCAGTGAGTTCCCTAAACTCCAGGGAATAGATATTAAGCCTTCTGGGAGGTTCTATTTCATTTTCCATGCCCAGAATTAAGGCAAGAAGTGAGCCTATTCCTCACAACCTCTCCCTATGTACCAGATAGGAGTAAAGCCCAAAGACTTGAAAATAACATTTCACTAATTTTTACTCCTCTCTTATTTTCTCAACATATGGGATGAGCTAAGAGTCACAAGGCTGATTTTTGCAACTACTGTATGAAGATCTTATAACTTTCATTTTATAATGGAGGAGTACTTGTGTTATTTTTTTTTCAGATCTCAGCAGAAGCCAAGACTAGATTAGTTCTATTTTAACATCATCTTTCAAGAAGAAGGACATTTTATGGTATGATTTTGAGCAAGTAAATGTGTTCGTAAAGAGAGACTGTGTTTAATTTATCATTAACAGAAGATTGTGGTCATCATTGTCAAGTCTGGACTATTCTTTTTTGAATATTTGAGAATGAGCAATTGATTTTGCAATTGAATATTGTCAATTGGGAAAGAAAAGTAACTAATTTAATCAAAGTGTGTTTTATATTCTTCAACACCTGTTGTTTAACTTGCTGTAATATTTTCTTATATGGAAAATGTATGTTACTGGTAAGGATGCAAGTCAAAATAGGTAAATAAGTCAAATTAGATCATCATAAAAGTAGTTTCAGTATAGGATACAGGCAGATCACAAAAGCAAGACAACACTAAACTAACTAAGCTAAGGTTTTTAGACATGGTAGTTTTTATAATGGTTATTTGATCAATTATCTGTTTCAAACTTATACCTATATTTTCAGTATTGTTTACGTTATCAAAATTTGAAGGTGAAATAAATTACTATACATGCTCAAGGGAAGGGAGTGTGTTCTGATTTTTTTAATTGATTAGCCAGAAATATAAGTGGTGCTCAAAGATGCAAGTCAGCCGATTGATAGATGTTATAAGAGTGTGAAATACTTTTATGCTTCAAAAAGCTGAGAAATGCAACACAGCATGAAGGGAGGTGAAGTGAAACTCTCAGAGGTCTCAATAGCCATTCCCTATAGTTAAGGGGTCTCAATGGGCTAAGATCTGACTTATACCTAAGACATCTGAAGAATAGATGACAAGATTCTTAGCTAAGAAAGCAAAGGATATATGGACTATCTTAAGCTCATAGAGAGTCCATGATGCAGTCTTTCCTGTGGATCCTACAAAAGAGAAATCTAACCTGAAGACAGCTCATATCTTGCAGATGATTGCAAAGGTAATATAATCTAGCAAGAAGAGGCTCTATGGAGAAAGGAGATATAAGTGAAATATATCCAGGAATCAAAGGCAGAGGAGAAACGGGGGATGCTACCATCCCCAAAGAACCTGTGTGAGTGTTGCATAAAAAAAACAAAACACCTTTAGACACCTACCCAGCCAACAGCATATGCTGTACATGAAAAAGCAGTTTTGAGTATTACAGGAGTCTGATATTTTAAAATAAAATCAAGTTGTCTTTTATAATTAGAAGGAAATCACAGAATTTTTGTTTGTTTTTCATGTTATCTGGGAGTCAACAGAATAGTTGAATCACTGAACAAAGTCAGGGAAAGCTTTCTAGCCCAAAGAATTGGATTCAATGGAATGCCAACATTTTCCTTTATTACATTTAGGATTCTTGTTCAATGTAACAGTGACAATATCAAGTTGTTAACAGACAGCATAGAACTAAAACCAAACCTCTTTGTGTTTTCTGTTTGAGCACATCATTCACAGTCTAATTAGAACAAGTGACAATATCAAGTTGTTAACAGACATTATAGAACTAAAACCAAACCTCTTCGTATTTTCTGTTTGAGCACATCATACACAGTATAGACTAGTCAAATTTTATGTAATTACAAATATTAGAAATTGTTTTGAAATTGAACATTAAATTACTTTAATTTCCAATATTTTATGTAAACACTAATTAATTTTGAAATTTAAGTAGAAAATGTAATCTGGAAAATAAACCCTACCATTGTGTTTAAAAATATAAACAAAAATATATTATTTTTATTATTTAAAATACAATCTATTATAATTATTACCTAGTAGTTTTGACAATTATATGTTTTCATCAATATCACACTTTTAAAAGTTAAGGTAATACAATCTTAAAGTAGATGTTAATGAGACTTTTCTGACAATTTTGTAAGAACAGTTATGTACTGGTATTATAGTGCTTCTTGGTCTTAAGTACTGACTCACTAGAATAGGTTACTTAGAATGAAGCTTTTGAGCAGCTGGAGATTGCTATAAAAATAGGTTTTCTCCTTTGTTTAGCTTGATTACATACACCAACAACACAACATACATATATATAAATATATATAAATTAATATATATTTAGCATGCTGATTTTAATTGTCAATATAATATTTTAACTTACTTTGAAATAATGTTTGCAAATAAACTTACTTTGATTTACCATAATACTTTATATTATAGAATATATATGTTCATGGATGTCATAAAAATGATTTTAAACTATCTCTTTCAAATTTCACCTGTTCTCATTTCCTTTCCTTTTGAAAACACAGATCTGGTTTCCAGAAAAGATGTGAAAAAGAAATGTCAAGAAAGGTCCTCATGTTGCTTTTTTGCTTTTTTGCTTTTTCCTTGGTTGGAATTTCCAATTCACCACTGATCTAAGAAGCTTTGTTCCTGGATGTATAGGTTTGTCATGTGTACTATATATAGTATCACTGGTTTTTTTTTTTCACAGTCCAACTGTACTTTACCACACAGGACACACTTACATGAATAAGTAGCCATTTGGATTTTTACCAGGAAACCCTGGTAAAATTCTTGGTCCTGTTGCATGCATGAAAAACCATAAAACTTTATCTCCCTCATTTGACTTTTAATTCAATAAAGCACAAATTCCCAATGAGCAAATAAAGCAAGTGAAAGGACATTGTAAACTACAGTGTTATATGAAAATCTAAGTTTATATCATTATAGAAAGTGGAATTTACACGTAGTACACTATCTTGGGTATTGAAACAGGTTATTTAAATATAAATACACAAAATGGAAAACAATAATAATCATACATTTTGTAATCATTTATGAACTAATTCTCTAATCTATAATTTAAAGAAACTTCTACCTCCTGACCCCTGAAAAATGAGCAAAAATAAGATGAATGACTAGATTACAGAGTATTAACAAGAAGGCACTAGAAATTATAAGGCACTCTATCTACCTGCAAGCCTCTCTTCGAACCCCCTTATCCACTGAAATTGAGGGTTGGTATAATGATCTAGAAACTTCAGGAAGTTCTATGTTGTTTTTGTTTGTTTTTTGTTTTTTGTTTTTTTGAGAAGGAGTCTCATTCTGTCAGGCAGGCTGGAGTACAGTGGTGCAGTCACAGCTTACTGCAGCCCTGACTTCCTGGGCTAACGCCACCTCAGCCACCTGAGTAGCTGGGACTACAGGTGTCCACCTCCACGCCCAGCTAAGTTTTACCATTTCTTTGTAGAGGCAGAGTCTCACTATGCTGCCCAGGCTGGTGTCAAACATCTGAGCTCAAGTGATCCTCCCACTCTTCAGCTTTCCAAACCACTAGGATTACAGGCATGAGCCACAGCACCCAGCCTGGAGGTTCCACATTGCTGCATGTATCTTTACCCTACCATCTTTTCACAAACGCATTCAGTAGGGTTCATCTCTTTGGAATCAATGCTCAGCTGCTACTTAGATTCAGCCAGTATGAGAGGAGAAGCCAAATTTCCATCTTAAGTCAAAATTGCATATCCTAGCAAAAGTTACAGTGTGTGTTAGGTGCCTGGTCAATCATAAAGTGGAATGTTTTCGGATCATTCATGGGTAGTGACAAGCATGATGATTAGAGATTCAGCCAAAGGAACATCTGGACACACATCTCCAATAATATGTTCTTTTACATGATCAATGAAGACATTTACCGTGGGAATGAAGGAGACTGAATTACCATTTTCTACATTAATTCATCAACTCACAATGCGAACCCCTTGGAATAGTTCTCTTCTTTTGCTCTTAATAATTTGTATCTTTTAACTCCCAACTTCTTGACTGTGTCTGACTTCTGGATACATACATTGGGTGAAATTGTCACATTTTATTAACATGTCAATTTTTCATTTGCATCCTGGTTCACCTCTTTCTTGTTTTATGACTTTGGACATAACCCCTCTAAAATAGCATATAAGAGCATTAGTCTCCTAATTTTTTTCCCCAGAATACTAAGTAGACAATAATTTTAAAATACACAAAGGCACTTGAAAAATAATAGTAATTACAAATAAAATATATGTATATGTATCAAAAATATGTGAATCAATGATATATATATATCATATATATATATACATATGTATATCCACAAATATACACTTCAATGAATCAATTTCAAGTGCTATAAACTCAAGAGCACATTATCTATAAGTTTATAATTTACCAACAATTTGATTCTTTAAGTTAAAGGAAAGAATGAGTCTGCCCTCTGGTGTGAACTAACTAGAAGCAAACAGTTTACACATTTGAAAGAGTAAAGATAATACTCTATGTATCTTATCCATGTAAATCTGTGTAATTGTATCAGATTTAAATATTTTTAATGACTTGGTTTTATAGCAGATAGGCACATCCATATGAGCACCGAGAAACAAAGACTAAAGAAAATACACAACAACACTGATTCACTCCACCACAAGCTAGTGGCACATTTGTGGATTACACCATCCAGCCTCATTGGCGATCACTTAGGGAGCTGAAAACCCTATCCATTGGCTTGGAGTCTCATTTAAACCCTGTCATGGTGGGAGAAGTCACAGGTTCATCCATCTGGCCAGCCAGAATGTGCTGCATTCACCAACGGGATGCATCATACTCTCTTGGAAAATGAACCGGTCATTCCCAAGTTGCATAACCATTTGGACTTAAAGAAGTTCCGAACTTAACAATGGCAGTTTGGTGACAAACTCTTAGTGCAGGTTGCCAGTATGACAGGTGAAGCAGAATAAACTTGAAATTGTCTGAAAAGTATCGCAGAGAAAAAAATCTCCGGAGAATTCCTTAGAAGTCTGATATACATCCATCCACAGGCTGAAGAGATTAACCCCTTTCTCTGGGCTAAAATTTACATGAAACATACCTCTCATATGCATGTGAGTAGATCACAGAAACACATTTATATGTCTTCCCAGATCACAAAACTCTATATTCCCAAAGTAATATAATCATTAAACTCTAGAGTCACATAAACTGTTACTGGTCAATGATTCAGAGTAGACTATCAAAATGTCTTCACATAAGGGATTCTCATTTCCGTCAACCATATGGCTTCACACAAGGCTTTAAAATTTGTGTTTTATCTGCATTCATCCGTAAAATGGTTGCATTAATAACTCAAAACTCAGTGAGGGAAGGTATTAAAAATCTAGAGCAGTTTTCAAAAATAACATCTAAGCAGTGGAGTACCCACAAAGAGTTATCATTATTCTTCTACTGGATCATACAGAATGAACTTGGTAGATATTCAAGTGTATAGAGTTCTATAACCTTATATTAAATAACCTCAGATTGTTGTTTCTAAAATGGCTTTTCTGTCCTTTTCCACATGGATCAGTTGATGCATATCCATTATAAGCTTTAAAATTTTTTTTTTCCTCTTAAGGTGTTTTTGTAGACTCTTTATTTGGCTTAGGTCCTGAGGGTGGCCACATAGAGAAAGTAAATTATTAATTACTCAGAGGCTACTTCAATTACATTCTTGTCTTGGTTCTTAGCTGCGTTGCATTAGGAATCATTTAGAGAAAGTCAGATCTTGAAGGAAGTGAAGTGTTGCTACTGAGACATGCCTCACTCATTCCAGTCATTGCTACCATCTGGAAAATGATTATGTACTTCACTGTATTCTCAGTCAATATTTTCAAAATGCAGCTTCAGATCAAAGATGAAAGAATTATTCAAGCTATCAAATATTTAACTTTCACTAGAACACAAAGTAGAACATGCAAATAAATTGTGCTGAATATTAACATAAGATACTTTTTTTAACAATATATAACATTGTTTAATGCAGAAAAAACAATTTTAAATGTGCAGGAAGATTTGAAGTTCTAAGGAAAACAATTTTGAAGGTTTACAATTTATTGAATCCTCTCTAGTATTAACTTACTGTACTCAAAATCCCCAGAGTTTCTGAGTAATCAAACTGAAACTTATTCTTAGAAAGTCTCTCTGAAGCCTTTGTTAGATTGGAAACAGGTATATTTGACTGTTACAAATTATAGTCTGTGATAGATAGTCCATTTGGTTTGTAACTACATGGATTTTATTTATGCAATTTCACTTGATTCAAACAATTATGTGGTCAAACAGAAATATGTAAGGGGATTTACTTTGTGCACCACTTGCAAATTTGTAAATGAGTTTGCAGATATTTTTCAGTCATACTGAAAAAGATGCAATACTTCAAATTTGTGATTCTGGGACAAGATGGAGTAGATGCACTTCTCCTGGTTTCCACCACTAAATACAGCCATAAAACCTGGACATTATACATAAAGCAAGTATAAGAAGTCCCTGACAGATGAAGAGAAGAAGAAAGAAGACCAACTAAAGACCTGAGTACCTGGGGAAAAACATGGGAATGAGTTCTCTGGATTTTCTGTGTGTCCAACGTATACTTCAGACACACTGTGGTTTCCTACCCACCCCATCAGCAAAGACCGATCTTCAAGCATAAACTCCCACCTTTGCCCATCTGTAACAAATTGTAACTCTCCAACAACCAGGTGGATATCAGACAAGACTAGCTGGTCTGGACTTTCACTCCTACCAGGCAGAAGCAAGGCAACTATAACGGTTAATTTTTTTGTATCAAGTTGACTGGGTCACAGGGTGCCCAGATATTTGGGAAATCATTATTTTGAATGTGTCTCTGAGGTGAGTACTTGGATGAGATTCCCATTTGAATTCATACACTTAATACAGTGGATTGCCCCCCTGCTGTTGGTGGGTCCTCTCCAATCTATTGAAGACTAGAATAGAACACAGAGACTGAGTAAGAGGGAACCTCACCTCCCTGACTGATTCAGCTAAACATAGGATTTTCCTGTCTCTAAACTGGCACCTACACCATTGGTTCTTCTGGGTCTTGGGTCTTCAGTCTGGACCCCACACCACCAGCTCTCCTAGGTCTTGGATTTTCAGACTCAGATTGAAATTCACACCCTCGGCTCTCCTGCATCTCAGGTCTTCAGACTAAGGCTGGAACTCACATCATCAACTCTCCTGGGTCTCAGGCCTTCAAACTCAGACTGGACCTCACACCCTCAGTTCTCCCAGGTCTCAGGCCTTCAGGTTCAGACTGTAACTCACACCATCAACTCTCCTGTGTCTTAACTCAGTCCTTCAGACTCAGACTAGAACTCATACCCTCAGCTCTCCTGAGTCTCAGGCCTTCAGACTCAGATTTGAACTCACACCATTGGCTCTCCCGGGTCTCAGGCCTTCAGACTCAGATTGGAACTCACCCCATGAGGTGTCCTGGATCTCAGGCCTTTAGTCTCGGACTAGAACATAGACTACCAACTCTTCTGAATCTCCAACTTGCTGCCTACAGATTTTAGGACGTCTAATTTTCCATTTTGTGAACCACTTTCTCTTAATAAATCTCTTTGAATCTATCTATGTATCTATCTATCTTCTATAAAGTCTTTCTCAGAGAACCCTAATTCAAACTCTCTCTCTGTCCCCACTGGGGTGGTGTCAGAAGAAACCCAGTGGAGAGTCAGGGTGAGAAGTTTGCCTGTTTCCCATTGTGGTGTCATTGCAGTCATTATGAGACATCTCTTTAACCTCCTCACAACCCCACAGTGGCCTTATCAACATGGATCACAGAGATTACAGGGAAAATGTGGACTTCCACCCCTCCTTCCTGTAGTGAGGTGATACTCAACTTCTCCCATAGGCATGATCTCAGAAGAGGTCTCCTACAACAAAATAATTAAACAATGTGCAAAACCTCAAACATAATCCTAAATGTCCAGGATATAACTGAGAATCACTGTCCATACTAAAGCATAACATTCCTTCAATGGGCAATTAAAAACTCTTGAGACAGATGAAAAAGTAGAAAGTTTCAGAGAAGAAATAGAAGACATAGAGAAGAACAAAACGAAAATTTTAGGACTAACAAATATAGTAACTGAATAAAAGATTACCAGACAGGCTTAACAGAAGTATGGAGAAAACAAAGGAAAGATAAGTGAGTTTGAAGATAGAATAGAAATTGTTTTAACCCAATTTAAATAGCAGAAAAAATAGGTAGAAAATTATGTATAGATTTTCAGGGATCTAACTTTATGTAATTGGAATCCCAGAAGGAAAGGGGAAATAATTTGTGCTGAAAAAAATACATAACTGAAAATGTTTCCTAATTTAGCAAAAATAATAAATGTACAAGTTGAAGAAACTGTGAACTCAAACAGAATAAACTTAAAGACATTCACACCAGGATGCATCTTGGTTTAACTACAGAAACTTAAAGACAAAGAAATAAATCTTGAAAGCATTGGAGAGAAATGATGCATCATCTATGTAGGACAAAACGCATTGTCTAGCAGTGTATTTTTCATTAAAAACCATGAATTCCAACAAACACCAACACAGGATTTTTATGTGCTGAATACAAATCACGGTCAACACATGGTTATATATCTAGCTAACACATTTGTGTATGAATTAATGTAGAACCCTAGACATAGGTGAAGGAAAACTAAGAGATGTTGTCTCCAACAAGCCTACCCTTGAAGAACTACTTAAAGTTTTAAAACATAAAGTAAACAATAAAGAAGGAAAATTGGAATATCAGGAAGGAAGACAAAATAACAGAAAGAGAAAACATTTCAGTTAATACAATGGCCTCTTCTTCTTTCCTTGATTTTTCTAAATTATGTTTAATAGTCGAAGCAAAAAAAGTATAGCATTGTATTCTGTGGTTGTGAATGCATGTTGAATATATAATTAAGATAATTGTATTATAGATAGGGGAAGGTAAAGAGAGATAAAGGAAAGAAAAATTTCTACCCTTCTCTCAAACAGGTGAGATGCTGAGACTAGCAGGTGGTGATGAGCCATATGCATATAATCACTGTAAATAAACTAATGTTTAATTAGAAAATAACTGTAAGTAACCCAGAGGAAGGCAATTAGGAAGAAAAAAAACAGGGAAATGAAGAACAGAGGAACAAACTGAAAAGAAAACAAAATAAAATCAATTGAGCACTTACATATCAATAATGTATCTTTTAAAAATTGCTTTTGATACTAGCATAAAATTGGAAACAACCAAAATGACACTGAATAAGTGAGTGGTTAAACAAACTGGAATACATCCATACAGTGGAATATTATTCAAAAATAAAAATAAATGAATGACTAGTTCACACAACAACTGGATGGATCCTGAGGGCATTTGGCTGAATAAGTAATACCAGTCTCAAAATGTCACATACAATATCACTCTATTTATATAACATTCTTGAAATGGAAAGATTTTGTGATATATGCCACCACATTTTAAAATATCATAAGATCAAACTTTCTAATAACTGATATATCTTCTTTATACATACTAAGCATTTGTTAATATACTACCGCTCATTATTAAAACATTTGAAATAGTCATTATAAAAAATAAAACAGGCTGGACACATTTGCTCATGCTTGTAATCCCACCATTTTGGGGAATGAAGCGGGGGATTACTTGAGCCTAGGAGTTTGAGACCAGCCTGGGCAGCATAGCAAGACCTCATCTCTACTAAAATAAAAAATTTAAAAAAATTATCAAAGCATGATGGTGTACACCTGTAGTCCTAGATACTTGGGAAGCTGAGGTGGGAGGATCACTTGAGCCTGGGAGGTCGAGGCTGCAGTGAGCCATGATCATGCTTGCACTCCAACCTGGGTGACAGAGTAAGACCCTGTCTCAAACAAAATAAAATAAAATGAAATAAAATATCCATGGTTTGTCTAGCAAAGTCCTAAGCACAATAAATATAGTGAGAATAGAAAACATTTTACAAAAATCACATCTTGTCATTAGTTGTAATTGACAGTGGTACATCTGTGGATAAAGTAAAAGGTAATTATAAAATCATTAACCTGATATATTATCATTATTATTTATTTAATTAAAATATTATACAGTAAAATTTCTAGGTAATATTGACGTACACATGTGAATGGGTATAATAGAAATTGATGCATTATAAGGGGAGTGTATGTGGTGGGTGGTGTATAATACAACTTCCAGCATGAGAATGTCAGGGCAAGGAAATTCAGTGAAATAATAAGACAAGTAAACTTCAAACAACTCAAATAAAAAAAAAAACAGAAACAGAAAAATTAAGATATTTAGAAATTCAAGCATAAGAGGACAAAAAAAATCCAACTCTTTAAGAATAATACTCAATGTAAGTGAAAGCAGTGTGAATGCTTTCTAATTAAAGATAAAGACTGTTGAGCAGAACTAAACATTTTTAAAATCTAGCTTTTCACTTTACAAAAAGGAAAACTAAATCATGAGGACACAAAAAAGACAAATAAAAAAATCATGATTATTATTTTAATGGGATATCATACAACTGGGAAAAAGAAAGAATCCACTATACACATCAATGTGGACCAATTTTTTAAAAAAAGGAATATTTGAACAAGAAGTCTTTGTGCAGAAAAACGTATTCACCTAACTTTGTTCATATAAATTTTTAAAACAGAAGAATTCATTGACACGGAATTTACAAAAGCATTCATGCAAGCTAAACTGTATGGAAGTGAAAAATTCAGGTTAAATGCAAAGTTTTGGGGGGACACAAGAGGAATCTGGTGAAAATTTATGATCCAGATACAAATTTGAAGTGGCACATTGTATTAGTCCATTCTCATGCTGCTAATAAAGACATACCCAAGACTGGGTAATTTATAAAGGAAAGGTTTTTAATGGACTCACAGTTGCACATGGCTGGGGAGGCCTCACAATTATAGCAGAGGGCAAATGAAGAGCAAAGTCATGTCTTACATGGTGGCAGTCAAGAAAGCATGTGCAGGGGAGCTCCCCTTTATGAAATCATCACATCTCATGAGACTTATTCACTATCACGAGAACAGCATGGGAAAGACCCTCCCTCATGATTCAATCAGCTCTCACCGGGTGTCTCCCATGAAATATGGTAATTATGGGAGCTACAGTTCAAGAGGATATTTGGGTAGGGACACAGCTAAACCATATTACACATGGATCTATTTACTAATGTTAAATCATCAGTTATTCATTTCATTTTTTCCTTTTTCTGATTTCCTAAAATATTTGGAAGTTTGTCTTGCCACAGAAGGCAAGGACATTTTCAATGTAAGGAATAAAGCCAAGAGCAAGGCTGCAAGTCATGGGCTGACATTGAGCATGAGGAAGGCTTGTCACACTAGGCAGATCCTTCCCTCACCACTGACTATCTGCACTGGAGGAACCCAGAAGAGCTTGAATATTTCTAATCATTGAATGCCCCAGGACCCTTCAACACAGAAAGTGATCAATTGCACCTGAGTAACCTGTGGCTGAGGACAGGGAATGTGTCATCTCAAGCTGATTGGAGCATGCCTGACCTCCTGAGTTTGATGGTTCTTCTTTACCTTGAATTAGAAATGACCTCCCTATACATACCTTCCATGAAGGATCCTGTCTCAGCCCATTCAGGCTACTATAGCACAATACCATAGAGACTGCATGATTTATAAACAACAGATGTTTATTGCTCACAGTTCTGGAGGCTGGAAGTCCAAGATCAAGGCATGGCTGATTGAGTGTCTGCTGGACTCACTTCCTGATTCACAGAGATGGAGCCTTCTCACTGTGTCCTCACATGGTGGAAGGTCAAGGGAGCTCTCAGGGGCCCCTCTTATAAGGGCACTCATCCTATTCGCAAGTCTCCACCCTCCTGACCTCATCAGCTCCCAAAGACCCCTCGTTTTAATATCGCCATCTTGGAGGTTAAGACTTTAACATATGAATATCAGGGAAGACATAAACATTTAAACCACAGCAGATCCTCAACCTTTCACACAAAACATCATCTTTTATGTGATAGCATTTGTGTAATTTGTAGTGTTGGAAGGTTACTAATTTTAAACCGTGAATTTGTAGTGGTTACACCTACAGTCTAGTTAGCCTTTTTTTTAAAAAAAGTCTTTAACATTGTCTTATTTGTAACTAGGGATTTGCCTCTATTTAGAAACATCTATATCAACAAATATTTCATTTCAGTTGCAGAGAAAATAAATCTAGGGCCACCTTGAATAAGGAAAAATAAAGTAAAACTTACTTGTGTCTTCATTTTTTATTCTCTTCGCAGAATTGACCCTATATTTAAGAGTATACATGCACACACATATGTAGTATTATTTATTTTTATATTTTTAAATATAATTTTGCATACATATTCACAAATACTAACTCTGTTTGTCTGAATAACTATATCTTCAACTTCAATGTATGTTTTCCTGAAATATTTTATAAGCTGTTCAGGGAAAACAAAGCAGCTTTTCATTGAAGTCTAATCAAGAAGACTTGTTCAACGTAGAGTAATAGGACAGCATCCTGACAGAAATATAACTTCCAAAGGCTGTATCATTAAAAGAAAGCAAGCTGTTGAAGGCATGTTGCTATTCATAAAATTGAAGATAAATAATTTGTGATTCATAAAATTGCAATTTTTTAAACTTTTAGGTTCGGGGTGCATGTGCAGGTTTGTTATGTGTCACGGGGGTTTGTTGTACAGATTATTTTGTCACTCAGGCACTAAGCCTAGAACTCAATAGTTATTTTTTTCTGCTTCTCTCCTTCCCCCCACCCTCCACTGTCAAGTAGACCCCAGTGTCTGTTGTTCCATTCTTTGTGTCCATGAGTTCTCCTCTTCTAGCTCCCACTTATATTTTTAAAAATAATCCAAGTTCAAAGTTCTTTCTAATCTTAAAGCATCAGTAAGCCACATTCCCTGAAGCAACTGACCCAAGAAAATTAGAGAAGAGTTTATGGCTTGATGTTCCAGGAGAAAAATACAAAATCAGATTAGAAGAAAGGAAAGAGCTGAGCCAATTCTGTGTTTTCTATGCCTGTCTAATTTCTCCTTGACAATTGGCAGCAGAATGTTTTGGTTCCATGATGCAGATGAATTCTTATTGAAGTTTCTGCTGTCCATCCAAGGCAACATAGCTTGTTCCAATATTCAGAGAAAAGCAGCCCTAATAAATAAACACACAGCCACATATAAGGATTGTTGGCTTAAGTCATGACAATTTTTTTGCTTTTTGATGTAAAATATATCTTTTCATCTTTATGCAGAAATTAAAAGTTACTCCCCACCCACTTTTTCTCCCTCTTAAAAGGATTGTTTCTTGGGCAAGCATCTGGGGCTGTGGTGGCTGCTACAGGGATATTCTGACAGTGAACGATGATGGGGTGGGTAGTGTTAACAGAAGATGAGAGGCTGCAAACTCCAGTGTGGTGTGGACAGCATAAATCCCATGACAACATAGCTACTGTTCATATATCTTGCATTTCTTGAAAGCTGACAGTGAGATTAATGATTTGAAATGTGGTTGAGCTATTCATTTATTACCAAAATTTCCTTTGCAGAAGACTAGGCCTGAAAATAACTGCTTGATCCATTTGGCAGCTTCCTAGTAGGTTACGTCGAATCTTTTTTTCTGAAATATCAAAATGATGCATTTTGTTGAATGTCCAGCGTGATGCTTGAGAAAGAATAGAAGACACACTAAAAACACCATCTTTAGAATTTCCATTGTCATCAGAGAAATATCTGATTTTTCTCTTTTACTAAGAGGGAAATTATAAAACAGAGACCCATGTAGATAAATTTTATAACTCATATAAAATGGTAAAGAAAACCAGTGATTGTGCAAAACATGATAGCTATAGGAAAAGTTGTAGTTGGTTCCCTTTTTAGCTATTTACAAAAAGGCACAATGAAGAAAAATGTAATAATTTGTAAAATGGTAAACATCATTTTTTTGCCAAATATGATTTCCATAGAAAAAATAAACTATTAATATTAATACACAATTTGGATGGCACATTTCATGTGAAATGCACTCTACTAATCATTGCCATAAAATGAAAGTGAGGACATGTGCAGTAGCTCATGCCTGTAACCCCAGCACTTTGGGGAGGCCGAGGCAGAGGGATCACTTGAGCCCAGGAGTTGAAGAACAGTCGGGCAACATAGCAAGACCCCTAACACTACAAAAAAATAAAAATAGCTGAGCATGGTAGTGTGCACCTTGGATCCCAGCTACTCTGGAGGCTGAAGCAGGGCATCACTTGAAGCCAAGAAGTCGAGGCTGCAGTGAGCTATAATCTCACCAGTTCACTCAGGGCTGCACAACACAGCAAGACTGTGTCTCTAAAGAAAAAAAAATGAAGTGAATATGCCTAGCCTTAAGGAATTTATAGAGTAGGTTGGCCAAATAGAATATTTGACTTTTAGTGAATATTAATAAGGTCTCGAGTGGAAAAATCCTTTAAATTAACATTTATGAGCCCTTTTCCAAATATATTTATTATAAAAACTGGAAAACAATGTGGAGTTGGCACTGAATCCGTAGTAGGAAGATGCAATCATTTGTTCTGGTGTGACCATATGTGTCCATGTGGAAAGCTACATTTCTTTCGTGGAAGATGTAGGAAGATATATTTTCGGGAAGCTATATATTGTCCTCTTCCTTACAAGGCAGCAACACACACATGCTTTGAATTGTCTCACTGTGTTGTTCATCTAGCAATTCCATTTTCAACTCAACTCTTTCTCATGCAGAGCAAAGTTGCTCATTTCAATCAGCTTTTAAATAGGGAAAAACTAGAAAAACCTTAAATGTACATCAGTGGAGGAATGGAGAAAAATATCTCTTATTTATTCATATAGTGGAATATTATACAGAGTTATTGGAGCAAATAGGTTTATATTTACCAAGACCAAATCTCAGAGGCATATATTTGAGCTAAAGAAGCAATCAGCAGAAACATATGTGCATAAATGGAGAAGATAATATGTTTCATATGCCAGAATTGAAATCAATCAGATATGTTTTCTTTAGGATACATACATAATTTTAAATTTTTAAAAAATATAGAAAAAAAGAGAATAATTAGGAAAGTATTAATATGTGGTGGAAGCAGGGAGTGGGAATTTTGGGGGCAGTTATATCTTTTAGAAAATGATTAGAAGCAAAATTAGTTCTTAGTGTCTGCACATTTAATGTTTAAAATATTTTCTTAATCAGCTAAGACTATAACAAGAATGTACAAGACTTTTAAAGAGAAAGCTCCCAATATTGTTGAAAACTAGCAGAAAATAGAAATAAATGGAGAAGTATGAATATATGTAGATAGGAAAACTCAATGGTGTAAAAATGACATATCATCTTATATCAAAAGCAATGCAATCCCAAAGAAAATGTTTATTATTTTGTACAAACTGACAAGATATCCCAAAATTTTGAGGAAACATTATGAGGTAATAGCACCCAAGGACAATATGAAATTAAAGAATGAATAGATGGAAATGGAACTTTCACACAGCAAAATATATAGAAATTTGAGTAATGTGGTGTTGGCAAGAAATAAACAACATCAGTTTGATTCTGAAAAAAGTGTTGACATCATCTTCAAACACATATTTTATTGCTGTGTTAGCAAAAAAAAAAGGAAAAGAGAAGAAAATTTTTAAAGGAATAAAAAATTTTTAAGTTAAAATGTCTTTTTTTTTTTTTTTTTTTTTTTGAGACGGAGTCTCACTCTGTCGCCCAGGCTGGAGTGCAGTGGCGTGATCTTGGCTCATTGCAAGCTCCACCTCCTGGGTTCACCCCATTCTCCTGCCTTGGCCTCCCGAGTAGCTGGGACTACAGGCCACCACGCCAGGCTAATTTTTTGTATTTTTAGTAGAGACAGGGTTTCACTGTGTTAGCCAGGATAGTCTCGATCTCCTGACCTTGTGATCTGCCCGCCTCAGCCTCACAAATCATGTCTTTTTTTATTATCAACTTTTTTTTAAGTTCTGGGGTACATGCGTGGCATGTGCAGATTTGTTATATAGGTAAACGTGTGCCATGGTGGTTTGCTGCACAGATCATCCCATCACCTAGGTATTAAGCCCAGCACCCACTAGCTGTTCTTCCTGATAGTCTCTTTCCTCTCCCCCTGACTGAAAGGTCCCAGCATGTGTTGTTCCCCTTCATGTGTCCATGTGGTCCCATTGTTCAGCTCCCACTTATAAGTGAGAACATGCAGTGTTTGGTTTTCTGTTCCTGCATCAGTTTGCTGAGGATAATGGCTTCCAGCTCCATCCATGTTCCTACAAAGCACACGATCTCATTCCTTTTTATGGCATAGTATTCCATGGTGTATATGTTCCACATTTTTTTAATCCAGTCTATCATTGATTGAGATTTGGGTTTATTCCATGTCTTTGCTATTGTGAATATTGCAGTCAACATACACATGCATGTATCTTTATAGTAGAATGATTTAGGAATATTTTTTAAAAATGGGATGAGGTTAAATTCATAAAATTCATAAATACAGAAAATACAGGGTCAACTATGAACATGTGACTCTTTATCCTCTGGTAACATAATATGTTCACTGAGAACACATTGCACTCAAAACATAGGTCTAATTTACATAAGAAATAATCACACATTCAGCATCTTGAAATAACCTCCATTTATCAGTTCACTGTTTTTGTGGGTCGGAAGGCTGGGCACATGGTCACTAGGTCTTCTGCAATGTTGCAGATAAAGTATTAGCCAGGGGTGCATTCTTATCTGAAAGCTTGACTGTGGATAGAATCATTTGCAAGCACACTGAGGTTGATGACAGAATTTATTTCCTCATAGCTGTAGGACTGAAGAAATCCTACAGTGTCTTCTAGCTGGCTGTGAGCTGGCTGTGGGCTGAAGGCCACTGTGAGCCAATAGAGGCCACATAAGCTCCCCAGATGTCCATCCACAACATGGTGTCTTTCTTCTTCAAAGTTAGCAAGAGAAAAAAAGGCAAATTCTAGAGTCAGTCAACTAGTACAATGAAGTCTTATTTCATCTGTCTTAAGCAACTTGGGCTGTTGTAACAAATAGCATAGACTGAGAGGCTTAAACAACAAACATATTTCTCATAGTTCTAGAGGATGGAAGTCCAAGATCAAGATCAAGGATTCAGTTCCTGATGAGGCCTCCCTCTTCCTCTTATGTCCACCTTCTTCCTGCATCCTCCCATGGAAGACAAAGTCAGGGAGAATAACCTCTGGTGTCACTTCTTCTTCTTCTAAGGAAACAAATCCCAACATGGGAGCTTAATCACCTCCTGAAGGCCCCACCTCAAAATATCGTTACCTTGGGGATTAAGGTCTCAACATATGAATTTTGGGGGGACACAAACATTTCATGCACAACACCATCATAATTGCCATAAACGATAACCTAATCAAAGAATTGCCATAAAAGGTAATTTTAATCAAATTATATTTGGCAGTGTCTGGGTTAGAGCAAGAAAAAAGTCCCACTCACACTGTAAGGGGATTACACAAGAGTGTGAATACCAGGAGGTAGGGTCATGGAGGCCACACTGGAGTCTATTCACCACATTAGTTACTCAGTTATTGTGTTTATCACCTATCTATCTAATCATCTATCTATCTATCCATCTATCACCAATCTATCTGTCTTCTATCAACCATCCATCTCTTATTTTTCTATCTTTTCATCCATATCTATCTATCTATCTATCTATCTATCTATCATCTATCTATCTATATCTATCCACCATCTCCATTTATCTTGCATGTACTTATTCATTTATCTATCCATCCATCTCTATCTTTCTATTTCTCCATCCATATCTATCTATCCACTTATCCATCTCTATATATCTATGAATGTATTTATCTATTCATTCATTCATCTATGCATTTATCTCTATCTTTCTATCTCTCTATATATTCATCTATATCTATTTATCATCTATGTGTGTGTATCTCTTATCTATCTAATTTTAAAAACAACTACATAAGCTAGAAAGTCATAACTAAACTTAGATCAGCAGATTTTTAATATGGTGCTTATTTCCAATGTTAAATACATATTATGGTCCTTCTTTTAGGATATTTTGACTTGATGGTGGATAATATATTTATGCTCATTTTATAAACATTTTGTGTAGTGTATTGTCTTTAGAAATAAGATGACATTAATGATTCTGTCTTTGCAGATATTGTAAAAATCCTAAACACAAATTATTAGTGTTGGGATGTAACAAGCTGCATGTTGTAACAGTGAGAGGAAAATGCATATAGGGCTCATAAAATCCTCCTAAGAAGTCTATGAAAGCATTTCTAGATATCATGTGTATAAGTTGGTTGAGAAAATCAATCCTCTAAAAAAGTGGTCCCCAACCTTTTTGGCACCAGGGTCCAGTTTCTTGGAAGGCTATTTTTCCATGGACTGGGAGTTGGGAGAGATGTTTTTGGGGTGATTCAAGGGCATTACATTTATTCTGTACTTTATTTTTATTATTATTCTGTTGTGACACAATGAAATAATTACACAACTCTCCAGAATGTAGAATCCATGGGAGCCTTGAACTTGTTTTCTGCCAACTAGACAGTCCCATCTGGGGGTGATGGGAGATGGTGACAGATCATTAGGCATTAGATTCTTATAAGGAGCACACTGTGCACAATAGGGTTTTCATTCCTCTGAGAATCTAATGCCTTTGCTGATCTTGCAGGAGGCGGAAGTTAGTTGGTAATGAGAGCAATGGGAGTGGCTGGAAATACAGATGAAGCCTTGCTTGCTGATCTGCCTTTCACCTCCTGCTGTGCTGCCTGGTTTTTTGTTTTGTTTCGTTTTGCTTTGTTTGTTTTGACACAGAATCTCACTCTGTTGCCCAGGTTGGAGTGCAGTGGCATGATCTCGGCTCACTGAAACCTCTACCTCCTGGGTTCAAGGAATTCTCCTACCTCAGGCTCCCAAGTTGCTGAGATTACAAGCACCTGCCAGCACACCTGGCTAATTTTTGTATTTTTAGTAGAGATGGGGTCTTGCAATGTTGGCCAGGCTGGTCTTGAACTCCTGACCTCAAGTGATTTGCCTGCCTCGGCCTCCGATAGTGCTGAGATTACAGGTGTGAGTGACTGCACCTGGCCACGGTCTACTTCTCTCTACTGGTACCCGTCCATGGCCAGGGGATTGGGGACCCCCTGCTCTAAAGGTATCACCAGAACATATTAAACAAAAATCCATAAATTGACCATAGTTTTAGGATTCAAAATATTTGTGGCCACAATATTAATAACATGACCAGAATATTCGTGATGAGGGGCAAAACCCTATTATATAATTAGGAAAATGATTCAGAGACTGCACATGGTTTTCATGAAGATAAAGCAGCTACACTTGAAAATTCAAGTTAGACCATT
The DNA here is from genome assembly GCF_028885625.2 of Pongo pygmaeus. Lineage (NCBI taxonomy): Eukaryota > Metazoa > Chordata > Mammalia > Primates > Hominidae > Pongo > Pongo pygmaeus. The sequence goes on along the minus strand of NC_072396.2, from coordinate 5,337,545 downwards.
CCATTTCAAAAAATGCCTAGACTTCTGATATTTGCAAGCATGCCCCATATCACTATCACCTCAGCCAGCTGTTAGCTCAGAGATTAACACCACGCACAGTAAAAACGTGTGTCCACAGGTCCTGAGAGCGCTTTCCAACACTTCCACTCCTGCGGCCAGCATGCAAATGCCAAATCATGATGCGATGCCATTTTAATAGCATTCTCTTCTTAAACCCCTGCCTGTGACATTTCTGTATACGTGTAATTAAGACTCTTAAAGGGAGCTAAAAGAGGCCAACTTAATAAAAATGGCAAATTGGATGAAGTAAGTAAAAAGAAGACAGAACGCTGTCGTAGGGCTGCTATAAACTTTTTATTGGTCCATGCTTGAGAAATCCTGAAGGACTCATTTATAGCCTCCCTCCTTAATGCATTCGCAGCCACTTTTAGCTCCTGGCAATAGAAATTCCAAGAATCTCCATATAATCACTTCATTTTCCCCATTCTCTGTCTCTTGTTCGGCTTCGTATAGAGACTTTTAACAAATCTTGTGTGCCTCTTTTATACCCTCTCACTGTGCAGAAACTAATGAAGCAGATTAGTTACTCTGGGAACACTGGTGTTGGCTCAGACAAGGCTCAGTGCCATCCACAAATGCAGCACAAAGTTAATTTGGGTTAGTGTTTGAAATACACATGGCAGTTTGGGAAACGTAGGCATCGGTCATGACCATTGGAGCCATAGGTAATATAATTTAAATGGAGCATATTTTGCTGCTTTGCTTATTTATTAGCAGGGCAGCTAGGTAGCTCATTTAATATAGCGTTATTTTTGGAATATACAATGAGTGCTTAGACCTAGAAAACTGGAGATTCAACTGCAGGAATGCATACAATCAGAATCTAGGGCACCGTGAAACTCATATAGTTAGCCACTCCATGAATACCCTAGTTTGCATGGTACCAGTCTATAAACTCCAAAAAAAAAAGCAACAACAATAGACACAGGTTGAAACATTTAACCTCGAAAAGTCATCTCTGGAAAATGCTCTTGAAAATCCACATTATAATAAGGACTCAATGATTTACGAGCACTTGTAAGGGCTCCAGCACACATGTGACATTGTCATTCGTCATATTTTCCATGAATCTGGACAGCTTCACAATGACTACCTGACAGCAACACTTTTGTGCTAGCAGAATGCCCTTGAAAGATATTATGACATCAAGTATGCCTGTAACAACCGCCTAGAACAGACCAAATTGCTCATGGTGGGAGTGGACAGTTAGAACATAACAGAATAGAAAACCATATTTAACAATCTTGTGTAAAGAAGGGAAACGTTATCTAAGTGGAGGGGGTCCCTGGACATGCCACTAGCAACTATCATCTCCACGATTTTTCACACAAGCCTGCATGGCATCTGTGTCCATCAGCCTTTATTATGATTTGACTTATGTACCCCCAGAAACGTATATGACAAAGCCTTTCCCACACCCTACCTCCCAATACCTTAGAATATAACCATATTTTGAAGTAAGGTTATTGCAGACATAGTTAAGTTAAGATTAGGTCATATCAGAATAACATGGATCCTTAATCCAATATGACCAGTGTCTTTATGAAAAGGAAACATTTGGACATAAAGACTCACAGGGAGAAGGTCAAGTAAGACAGAAGCAGAGAGTGGATTTATTCCACTAAGAAACTACCAGAAACTAAGAAAAAAGGCTGAAACAGATCTTGACCTCACACCTTCAGCAAGTGCACTTTCCTGATCTCACATTTCTGGCCTCTAGAACTGCATGGCAATAAATTTCTGTTGAGTAAGCCATTCAAATGGTGACATGTTGCTATGACAGTTCTAACAAACACATGCAGTCTTTTTTTTTTTTTTTTTGGTACAATAAATAGAATTCACACTTACTACCTTAGGCAGCAAAAGATTTTCTTATCCAACAGTGCAAAATTCAGAGAATATCCTGGGGTATCAGAAAGTTAGGTTTTAAAGCTTATGCAGCCTGAAAAAGAAATTCAGCCACATTTTGGGAGCTTTTATAGTACAAATAGCAGGTTGCTTGCCACCTTTGACTCTTGCCATTGGAAATCAGAAATGCCATTTCTGTTGCTGCTATTCAGCTTAACATCTTCCCAGGAGAAGCCGGGAGCCCAGTGCCCTGGCCAGCAAGTCATTCACTTCTGAAACCAAATCTCCCTGTAGGCTGTTCAGTATCACTAGAAATTGGGTCATCTGGTGTACACCTGACATGCAAGAGAGTTAGGACACCATCCGACTTCTGCATTGTGAGTCAGCTCAGACCTGGAGAAATTCATAAACTAGGCAGACAGTTTCGATTGGAAGGCCATAGAGAACAAAGATCCACAGATGTGTCTGAAATTTTTACCATTAGAGATATAATTTTGTGATTAATTCATCTTTTTATCTTATGTACTTAGAAAATCAATGTGGCACCATCATTGTTTCAGCCACTGGGAATCCAAAATGAACAAGATAGTTGCATTCTTTTTCCTCATGGAGCTTATATTCTAGTAAGGACAATTATTTTAAGACATTAAAATATATTCTTATTCATAAGTGGAAGCTAAGCTATGAGGATGCAAAGGCATAAGAATGATACAATAGACTTTGGGGACTCAGGGAGAAAGGGTGGGAAGGGGTGAAGAATAAAAGACTACATCTTAGGTTTAGTGTACGCTGATCAGGTGATAGGTGCGCAAAAATCTCACAAATCACCACTAAAGAGTTTCCTCATGTAACCAAATACCACCTTTTCCCCAAAAACCTATGGAAATACATTTTTTAAAAAGACATTAAAGTAGAATTACAGTTGTGATTAATGCTTTGAAGGATAAGTATAACTGGTGTTTATGGGCAGAGTTGTGTTAAATTGTTGGTCACACAGAGGATTGGCGCTTTGAAGGAAAAGCCCACAGATACAGTTATGTGGGTTTACAGCTGCTGCAAAACACATCAGACAGGGACAAAGGAAGATTGAAATCAAGGTCGACTCTACAAGCTCTGCCCTGGTGCATGGTTGTGTCTGTCCTGAGTGAGGTGCGCTGTTCCTAATAAGCACTATGCACTGCGTTGGCTAAGGGGAGCTAGCTGTGTGCAGGGTGTGCTGCTGAGGCTCTACAAAGGAGAAAATGTGGAAAGGAGAGACAGAAACAATGCTGTTTACACTGAGAGCAAAAGGATGAAGAGATTCACCCTTACGTCTAATTCTGATCTTCTAGTTGGTTCACTCAAATTTTCTCTGCACCCCTGTATGGATATATATGGAGCTTGTGATGGTGATCAGGATGTACTTTTTTTTTTTTTTTTTTTTTTTGAGACAGAGTCTTACTCTGTCACCCAGGCTGAAGTGCAGTGGTGCAATCTCAGCTCACTGCAACCTTCGCCTCCTGGGTTCAAGTGATTCTCCTGCCTCAGCCTCCTGAGTAGCTGGGATTACAGGTGCTCCACCATGCCCGGCTAATTTTTGTATTTTTAGGAGATACGGGATTTCACCACATTGGCCAGGCTGTTCTCGAACTCCTGACCGCAAGTGATCCACCTGCCTCAGCCTCTCAAAGTGCTGGGATTAAAGGCCTGAGCTGCAACGCCCGGCCATGATGTACATTTTTGTACCTGTCAAGACAAGTTCTTTTACCCTGCACACCCTGTAGCCATTATATTTTTCCGCATTTTGGCTATTTGTGTGATTTGTTTTCTCAATGCATTTTAAGATTATTTTGCCCAATTTAGAAATAAAACCATTACATTGGAATTGGATGGAAGGACACATACACGCATTCATACACATGAACAATTTTAGTTATAGTTTTTCATAGTTTAGTTACAGTTTTAATTATAGTTTTTCATCAAAAGCTAAGTTTTCATATACTTAGATACTATTCATGACTCTTGATGACTATATTATTTAAAAATAGTTGCTGTTGATACATGTGTAGTTCTGGCCCCTTATTCAGAGATTTTTTTAAATGTATTTTTGTTTTGTTTTGTTTTGTTGTTTGTTTTTTTGTTTTGCTTTGCTTTTTGACACAGGGTCTGGCTCTGTCACTTAGGCTGGAGTGCAGTGGTGCGATCTCTGCTCACTGCAGCCTTGATCTCCCAGGCTCAAGGGATTCTCCCACCTCAGTCTCCCGAGTAGCTGGGACTACAGGTGCACCATCACATCTGGCTCATTTTTTTTTGTATATTTTGTAGAGACATGGTTTGCCATGTTGCTCAGGCTGTGCAGAACTCCTGAGCTCAAGCAATCTGCCCACCTTGTCTTCCCCAAATGCTGGGATTACAGGTGTGAGCCACCGCACCCAGCCTGTTTCCCTTTCCTTGTTCATAAAGAGGCACTCTACTTAACATATGGGATTGCAGATTAATTAAGGCAATGCCATTAATTAATTTGAACACACAATAATTAGATTAACAATAATAATAATAAAAGGATCTACCCATGGAAAATAAAAGTAGGAACAAAGAGTAGAAATTGTGATTTATGGATTAAGTACACATTTTGTATATCATCAGTACAATTTTAAATAATGCCTACTGGGGTTTTTTTCCTTTTTTTTTTGTTAGTTGAACTTAGTTGAGAGGATTCATTTCATGTTTCTTTCCTCAGTTTAAGTTTCTTCTGGAAATGGGGTTGTGTGCGTACCTGATTAACAGAGATCAAATTAGGTCAATCTGTGTTCACACCATTTGGAACTGTAATTGGTTTCTTTAATTGACTCCTGTAAACCAGCAGGGAATCAGCTCAGATTCTTCTGTCACTACTCCAGAGAGGGCTTGGTCTCCTGGGAACTTGAGTAATTAAAACTACCAAAGGGATTTAAATCCCGCACTCCATAGAGATGATCAGCTACAATAAGTTTCATGAAATTGAAGTTATTTTTCTTTACAGAGTCCCCATCTCAGTCGCAAACGTTCGCAGCTTCAGTTTGAATATGAAAAGAAAAACTGAGATACAGCATTCTCAAGAAAGACATATAAATCCATCTTTTTATCTTATTTCCTCTCAAAAGCAAGTATATGGATCTTTTTTTAACCATGACTCTCGTGTCACATTTAAATAATGATATTAACCATCACATAAAAGTGAAAGGAATTAAACAAATGCCCCTCTCATGTCCTCAGTTTGTACTTGCACAATTTTTCTGTGCTTTATTTAGTTGCTTTTAAAGGCAAACTTACCAAATGCTCCCAAATCAAGTTTACTACCCACTGTTATGTGGGCAATTTTCTTAGCTATCACTAGAGCTGCTTTTGTTAACCTATTTGTGCCAAGCACTGAGCTAAATCTTTCACATATAGCCCTTATCACTAGCTCATGCTGCCTATGAGGAAATTGGGGTTTTTAGCATTAAAGAAACTGAACAACGTTGATCATTGTACACACTGGTGCCAGAATGGAACACATCGCCTGCCCAACAAGTACTTGATTTTTGAACTACTACTCAGTGCTTTTCTCAAGATTACGGATTCTTCCAAAACAACAAGTCACAGAATTGTGTCTTATTTTCTTATATGAACAATTGCACCATTAGTGCATTATTCCTAAGTCATCTGAGTTGAGATAAACTCCAATGTCCCTGACATTCTTGAAGGTGTTAAGTCTAGTTCAAAACAGCCCAATAGAAAATTCGAAAACCAACATCATAGGCGAACCCAGACCAAGTCATGGAGTAAAACTACTTTTTGTTTTATTTCATCACTCTGTATTTTCTTCTCTACATTTGGATAAATAAGCATCCCATTAAACATTTCTCTTTTTTTTGAGATGGAGTCTTGCTCTGTCACCCTGGCTGGAGTTCAGTGATGCAATCTCCTCTCGCTGCAACCTCTGCCTTCCGAGTTCAAGTGATTCTCCTGCTTCAGCCTCCCAAGTAGTTGGGATTATAGGTGTGTGCCACCACACCAGCTAATTTTTGTATTTTCAGTAGAGATGGGGTTTCACCCTGTTGGCTAGGCTGGTCTTGAACTCCCAACTTCCGGTGATCTGCCTGCCTCGGCCTCCCAAAGTGCTGGGAGTATAGGCGTAAGCCAGGATGCCTGGCCTGTTAAACATTTCTTTTAAAACATTTTAATTGTTTATATCTTTTTATCTTTTCTATGTCACTTTTGAATAATGAGTATGCACTCATTGCTAAATTCTAAGCTATTTTATTTAAATAAAAAATGTAGAATGACTTCATTCATTTCACACTAAAATCTAAGCATTTAGAGATGACAAACTCTACAAAGAGTTCTGTTTTGCTTAAACATGTCCTCTTTCTGCTATAAAATTTGAGTCCCTAAAATTATAGAAGTCAGATGATTAAAATATCGGAGGGAGAAATTAATTTATTTCTAAGTCACTTCCATGCCCGTGGCTTAATATTTGGTCTTGAATACATCTTTAATTAATTATTTTTGGAAAAGTTTTGGTCTTCTCTAGTTGCTAAAACAGCGTATACTTAAATACTAAAGATGAACATGAGATTTTTATATTTTCTCTCCCATTTAGCAATAAATACCTCTATCAAGTAACAGTAAAATTATAGCTTTATAATTTTCTGTATGCATTATAATTAGTTTAATTCTTTTTATATTTTATTAATGAGGGAAGAAATGGGTAATGTAATAATACTTTGCAGTGTTTTACAGTTATGCAGAAAAGTAAAATTAAGGGAGTTTTAATTAACTGCGTACATGTATTCACATCAAAGTGTGTTATAAAGATTGTTTCCAAAAGATGGAAAAGAATTCCACCAGCTGTTTGCTCTCCTATGACAAATGGGACCGGTGTATGCATGGTGGCAGTAATTTATGTAATTGTCACGTAGCAGACTGGTTTCATAAATTGATTATTGGTTTCATAAATAGACCAGAAAGAGTTTGGAATATTTTGTTACTATTTGTCATAAAAGCCCTTAGGAAACACAGCTTCTTATTCAAGTAGGATCATTTATATATATATGTACAGGCCATCAAGTTAAAAAAGAAAAGAAAAGAAAAGAAAGGAAGAGAGGTAGGGAGGAGGAAATGAGGGGGAAGAGAGACAGAGAGAGAAAGAACGATGAAAGAAAGAAAGAGAAATTTTTTAAATGTAAATCATTGATTTGTGAAAACCTTCTCTAAATAGTATTTTTTCCCCAAGGTCACTGACTTTTTATATATATATACATTTTTTTATTACACTTTAAGTTCTAGGGTACATGTGTACAATGTGCAGGTTTGTTACATCTGTATACATGTGCCATATTGATGTGCTGCACCCATTAACTCGTCATTTACATTAGGTATATCTCCTAATGCTATCCCTCCCCCCTCCCCTCACCCCACAACAGGCCCCGGTGTGTGATGTTCCCCTTCCTGTGTCCAAATGTTCTCATTGTTCAGTTCCCATCTACGAGTGAGAACATGTGGTGTTTGGTTTTTTGTCCTTGCGATAGTTTGCTGAGAATGATGGTTTCCAGCTTCATCCATGTCCCTACAAAGGACATGAACTCATCATTTTTTATGGCTGCATAGTATTCCATGGTGTATATGTGCCACATTTTCTTAATCCAGTCTATCATTGTTGGACATTTGGGTTGGTTTCAAGTCTTTGCTATTGTGAATAGTGCCGCAATAAACATACGTGTGCATGTGTCTTTATAGCAGCATGATTTACAACCCTTCGGGTAAATAGTATTTTAGGTTAGCGACGGTGGTATAGAAATCTAGCAAAGCTCAAAGCTCAATTTTTCTTTTTATTGTACATTTAGTTGTAAATATTGGACAACTTACCTAAATGTATTATGATATAGACAAGCTTAGGAAATTTAATCACAGTTTAAATCCAACTTACTACATTCTAGTATGCCATCTCCAAGAGGAAAGTTCAATATTTCACATTGCAAAATAATTATCAGATTCAATGAACATACTTGATTCATCTTTGGCCCTCACTAGTAATTTATCAATAAATTATGGTTTATTCATTCATGCCTTCACTGAGCATATATTTATTGAGAACTCACTATGTACCAGGCATACTTTGCTCTTGTAGAGGTTACATTTTCTTTGGGGGAAATGATTACGTAATGAAATGAAAGAATTGGTATCAGTGTTCTTACAAGAGGAAGGGTTGCTATTCTACAGATATACTGTTTCTATTGAATTTGCACAGCAAATTAAAGAGATTCAAACTTAGTCAGTTGTCACATTATTTTTACATAAAAATCTGGTTTTAAAGATTTGTATTATATTTAAAAAATAAAATTATATACAATATATGAAAATTAAATAAAACTTTAGGATTTCAGATTTCGACATAACTACATTATAAATCTCTATTTTTAGGCCGGTGCAGTGGCTCACACCTGTAATCCCAAAACTTTGGGAGGCCGAGGGGGGCGGATCACAAGGTCAGGAGTTCAAGACTAGCCTGGCCAACATAGTGAAACCCCATCTCTACTAAAAATACGAAAATTAGCTGGGCATGGTGGCGTGTTCCTGTAATCCCAGCTACTTGGGAGACTGAGGCAGGAGAACTGCTTGAACGGGGACCCAGGAATCGGAGGTTGTAGTGAGCTGAGATCCAGCCACTGCACTCCAGCCTGGATTACAGAGTGAGACTCTGTCAAAACAAACAGACAAACAAAAAAACCCAAAAATACCTTTACTTTTTCTAAAATCATGTTGAAAATTTAATATATATTAATATTACATATTAATAAGGTATTTTTAGAATTTTCTCTGGAGTTATGAACATTCACTTTAAAATATAATTTTCTTTATCCTACGTTACAATTCAGCTTTTTTTTTTTAAAAAAAAAGTCTTAAATATAGATTTAAAAGCTACTAATTTAAGTTTCCATTGGAATCAAGCAGGATAATTTAACAGGAAGGCAAAAAACAAGTTATGAGTTGATAAATTAGAAAACCAGGTTTTAGTATTCATCGTAAATTCAGATTATAATGGGAGCTTTCAGATGAGATTTAAGTGTCTCATGATATTTTATAGAGTCTCTAAATCAATGGATTCTGAGCTGGTTTTAATTTACAGCAATAACATTTCAATTTAATAATGATAATCTTTAGCAATGCATGCAGGAAGTATTTATGTTACCAACTTTATTATGTTGACATTTTAAAAACTGTATAATTTTAATATCAGCATTAAATTGTCCTCATGTAGCTGAAGTATTTTCTTTTGAAAAATACTTCACATTCTAAAATGAACACCAAACACAGATAATTTAGCAACGATTGTAGTCGTTTTTATTGTTTCATTCTGATATGTCTGTGATATTACTCTGTTAATTCAGGCTGCAAAGTGATGAATGTGCCTGTTAATGTTTAAAAATAATAGTTAACTAGAGAAAGGTATGCTTTTATATATGATATATGAAAATTCAATAAAACTTTAGGATTTCAGATTTCGAGATTGTTTTGAAATTTAACTGCTTTTTTCACAAATCAACCTTGGCTTGCTTCAAAATCAACACATACGATTTATCAGCACTTTACATGCTAATTAATGTCCTGGAGGCTTGGTAATGTATGCTGTCGCCTTACTGATATTACACTAAATAAGATTTATTCATACAAAGTTGATTATTTCTTGACTGGAATATACTGAAACAGCATTTCTGGATTTCTGTGAGTACATTTTCTTTTGTCTGACACTTAGATCTGCTAATGCTGAGTGCTGAAGACATCCAAGCACGCTGCTTGTGGCTGTCACATCTGGAAAAGTCAGAGACAGAGATAGCAACATTGAAAAATTTCAAGTTGGCAATGCATGAGCAGAGGTGAGCAGAATTTGGGCTTCATGACACCATAGCATGGAGATTACTATGTTGACTCATGAAAACCAACATTGTGGTGAGTGAGATTTTTTGTTGTTTTGTTGTTTGCTTATTTGTTTTCCTCTCAGTGGGAGGAAAACATGGGCTTCTTCCTCCATTGTAAAAAGAAAATTTATACTATATTTTATGACTGAGTTGGTAAAAAGATAAGTTACTATCCTATACTCAAACATTTCTTTGACTTAAAAGTTCAATTTTATTCTTCTGATTTTTTTTTTTATTTTAAACTGAAAAAAATTTCCTCTGATTTTAGAAAGCATCGAAACATTTTCATAAGTCCTTGTATCTCATGGATAAGCTAGTCATGGGATCCAGTAATGTGTTTTCCCATGAGTTTTCCAGGTGATTCTAATGAATGGCTGGCAAAAGTTGAAGAGCCTTTGTCTTACCTGGAAGTAGGAGGCTGTAGCATTCACAGACTAGGAACATTCGCATTTTTACACTTGCATGTCTCATCCCTTTTCTCATGGCCAGCATAAAGGATCTTTTCATGAGGCGTCTTGAGCAGATCTAGGAACCCTCACAATGACTCAAGAGACTTAGAGAGAACATTGATGGATTTAAGTGTTCTCTATGTGGATGTCCTGCTTCTCTTTCTTTCAATAATTCTCTCAAACAAAATAACCCTTAACCCAGAAAAGACATGAGGTTCAAATGCTCATTTCCTGTAAACACTGGTAATAACAGATGAAGACCCAGGAGTTCATGACAAGGTGATTTAATTCATCATCCAAAATGAAGCACAAAGACGCCAACCATTTTTCCCTTAAGATGATGGTGATTGAATATCTGACTCCATTACTGAAGAAAATCACAAACTGGCTTGTTCAGGAAAACTCTAAGCCAATAATGTACATCTTTATGCATCTGCGCTGTCTTCAGTTGTTTCTTATCTGAAGCTTAAGAAACCAAAAACAATTTTGGAGTTCTCATCGGGTCTATGAGACAGTTCAATCACACTCTTAGAATCTTTCCTCGGATAACCATGTGAATTCATTAACAAAAAATAAATACCCACCCATTTTGCAATTTAGAGAGTTTATCTTTATTTCCATTATATTGAAATTCTAAAACATTTAACAATAAGGTGTGTCATGTTAGTTACATGCACAACCATTGGCAGATGTTCTGTATGGAAGTATCCAGGGATACATTCAAAATCTCTTTAAAAAAATTGTATTTCAGGTTTAGGGGTATACGTGAAGGTTTGTTACATAGATATACACATGTCATGGGGGTTTGTTGTACAGATTATTACATCACCCGGGTATTAAGCTCAGTACCCAATAGTTATCCTTTCTGCTCCTCTCCCTCCTCCTACCCGCCCCCTTCAGGTAGATCCCAGTGTCTGTTGTTTCTTCCAGGGTTTTTATAGGTTTGGGTTTTACATTTAAGTGTTTAATCCATCTTGAGTTGATTTTTGTGTATGGTGTAACGAAGGGGTCCAGCTTCAATCTTCTGCATATGGCTAGCCAGTTATGCCAGCACCACTTATTGAACAAAGAGTGTTTTCCCTATTGCTTGTTTTTGTAAGCAAAGATTTCAAAAGTAATGCAACATCTATTACTGTGTAATAAATTTATCCCTTTTGATCACATACCATAAAAATCCAGATAGGCTTTCATTCATGTGCATGTACAGAAAAGTTAAATGTACATACTGATTAGTCCAATTTAAATATTAAAGAATGCCACCCTGGGTTACAACTACATCTGATATTTTGGAATCCTGGAAAGGGAGTCCCTTTAAGGAAGTAAATGGCTTCGGTACTTCATTAAGCCTTTTGTGTTCAACAAGCATTCCAAATTGTGCTTAGTTTTGCCATTGGTCGAATGTGAAAGAAGCTCTGTGCCTAAACACACGACATTTTATAATTGTCATGAATCCAAATTATTGAGCGTCAGTAACTCTATTTGTACCTAAAAGAGAAATAATTTTTTAAGGAACATAATATGTAGACACAGATAAATTGGCCAGTTTATGAGAAGCCTGAATGTTATAGGTGCATAGATGAATTAGCTTTTCTCCGGCCACACCTCTAACTGGATCTGGTTGAATAATTCATTCCCATCCCATAAAGACCTGGCCTGAGTGGCCTGGCATGATGGTGCATGCCTGTAATCCCAGAACTTTGGGAGGCCAAGATGGGCGGATCAAGGGGGATAGGAGTTCAAGACAAGACTGACCAGCATGGTGAAACCCCTTCTCTACTAAAAATACAAAAATTAGCCAGGTGTGGTGGTGCATGCCTGTAATCCCAGCTACGTGGGAGGCTGAGGCAGGAGAATCGTTTGAACCTGGGAGGTTTTTCAACTTTACAGAGAGTTTTAACATTTCATCTTCAATTTTATCAGTTGCTTTATTAGTTAGTTAGTTTGTTTGTTTGTTTGATTTTGAGGCAGAATGTCGCTCTGTCACCCAGGCTGGACTGTATTGGCATAATCATGGCTCACTGCAGCTTCGACCTTATGGACGCCAGTGATCCTCTTCCCTCTCCTCCAGAGTAGCTGAGCCAGCTACTGGGACTACAGGACTACTTGGTACTACAGGTGCATGCCACCATGCCCAGCTAATTTCTGTATTTTGGGCAGAGACAGAATTTCCCTACATCGCCCAGACTGGTCTCAAACTCCTGGGCTTGAGTGATTGGTCTACCTCGAACCACCAAAGTGTTCAGATTACAGGTATGAGCCACTGTGCCCAGCCAGTTTCTAACGTTATAATCATGTGTTGTTCTTCTCCACAATTGTGTTGATAGAATCATTTATTTAAATAAAGCACATGATTTCCAGTAATACCCTCTATTTGGACAATATTGTATTGCTTTATCAGCATATTGTTGATGGTGATTTATTAAAATGTATTCAGGAATATGTATTAGTTACTGATCTGTAGTTCTTTTATTGTTATCTTGATTGGGGTTTGGTAGTAATTTATAATGATTTAATTAAATGGATCGGGGAACTCTCTTTAAATAGAATTAAAATTATCTGGTTTTGTGTACTTGTAGAGTAAAGGAATCATGTATAATTTAGCTTTGATACTCTAGTTGTGAAACACTTTGCAATGAAAATCAATAAAAAATATTGAAAATCGTTTGTGTTAATTGGTAGTTATAATCCTCCTTTTACATTGTGTCAAAACTCTTCTTTATTTGTGCTTCTTTTTTCTTTTTATTTCTAACACCTTACTACTTTGTCCACTTTCTCCTTATTCCTCAGTCTGTATTGATGTGATTTCCCTGATGTTTTTCAAAGAACCAGCATTTGTACTTATACATAATTACTACTATTTCTTATTTTCCTTACAATGTTTTGTCATTCTTACCTGAACCAATACTGCTTTCCCACAACCTTATTTTATAATTTTTAAAGTGACTATATCATTCCTCATGTTCAAAAATTGTCTTTAATAAAATATCATTCATAACATTTGCATATGCATAATCTCATTTTAGTGTAGATGTGACCGTGTATTTTAGCATTCAATGTGAATCATGCATCTTTGTATTCTAACACTCAGAGGAGTTTATTGTAAGCACTTTGATCCAATGAATATTTAGGAAAATGTTGCTTAATTTGTAAGCAATGAAGACCTTGACTGTCTTTTATTGTTATATTCTAGTATGATAATTTAAGCTTATTAAATATATCATATTTGAATTTAATAATTTTATAATCTTTCATACAAACTTCTTTCACACGTATTCTATAGATGTAAAATAACTAGGAACAGTTTTCCTTTTTATTTGTTTATATGCATGTTTGTTGTATTACAAACCTACTTACCTTTTCCTTTTGCTTACTTCAAAATTGGCTTCTGTTCAAAACTAGGGAAAGAACCAAATATAACTCTTAATCTTAGGCAAAAAATAAACCCTCTTTTTTTTAGAGTTTGTGTTTGTTCCAGAAAAATTAGTGTTTTTAGAATCAAACTTCATGCTACAGCACTAAGATAATTTCATATAAGCTATAGTATAGTTACTCATTTTATATTTCTTGTAAACATTTAACCGTTTGTTTCAAAAGTTGGTATTTTGTTGATCCGTATTTTTAAAACTCAGACATATTTAAATACTTATAAATGCCCAAGACTGTGGTTTGAAATAGGAAGTACAAGAAGTGAGTAGGACATCAGAATTTATTCAAGAACATCAAAGTTTATCCAAAGGAGTAGGATAAAAAACACTACATACCATGATTCAGACATTGATGAATATGTTGAAGGGGTTCTATTTTAAAATACTGTTTGGCCGGGTATGGTGGCTCATCCCTGTAATCCCAACACTTTAGGAGGCTGAGGCAGGCAGATTACTTGAGCCCAGGAGTTTGAGACCAGTCTGGGCAACACGGCAAAACCCCATCTCTACAAAAAATATTAAAATTAGCTGGGCGTGGTGGTGCATGCTTACTTGAGAGGCTGAGGCTGGAGGATTGCTTGATCCCAGGATGTCGAGGTTACACTGAGCCATGATTGTACCACTGCACTCCAGCCTGGGCAGCAGAGTGAGATCCTCTCTCCAAAAAAAAAAAAAAAAATTCTGTTATATTTCTCCTTAATAAATTCTGAATAGCAGAGACATTAGAATGAGGTAAACCAGACATCATGAGACTTTAATGGACTGCAGAAGATATCAAGTGAACAGCTGTAAAAACTGGATACTGCCAGGAGAAATTTGGCACCTACACCCGATAGCTGCAAAAGATACCCCCTGCTATCAGTTAATGGTATTTTTTATGAAAAGCTGAATTGAACATAATTTGCAGTTTCTAACATGTAATCTCTCGTAAGGAAGTAGTGATTTGCAGATCTGCTAACTTTTTTAAAATTTACATATTGCCTTAGCAAGGTACTCTTAGTAAGCCCCACAAGGCAGTATCACCTTCACATTGTAAAACCGAAAACTACCTGAGACAAGTCTCAATCAATTTAGTTCATTTTGCCAAAGTTAAGGACATGCCCAGGTCAGAGCCTCAGGAGGTCCTGAGCACATGTGCCCAGGGTGGTTGGGTTACAGCTTGAGTCCATACATTTTAAGGGGATAGAAGTTACAGACAGACATCAATCCGTACATGTAAGATGTATATTGGTTTCATCTCAAATTGGTGATCGGAGGTCTCCACATCATAGGGAGATTTCAAAATTTTCTGATTCTCAATTGGTTGAAAGAGTTATTATCTAAAGACCTGGAATCAATCGAAAGGAGTGTCTGGGTTAAGATAAGGGGTTGTGGAGATCAAGGTTCTTATTATGCAGATGAAGCCTCCTGGTAGCAGGCTTCAGAGAGAATAGATGGTAAATATTTCTTATCGGACTTTAAAAGGTGGCATACACTTAGTTAAACTCTCCTAGATCAGGAAGACACCTGGAAAGGGAAAGGCATTCTCTACAGAATGTAAATTTTCTCCACAAGAGACAGCTTTGCAGGGCCATTTTAAAATACACAAAAAATATTTTGGGGTAAAATACTTTTATTTATTTTAGTGTCCACTATCTGTCATGTGATGTATCTTACTACATCACCTGTAAATTAGCCAAGTGAAGAAAAAAATGATTGCTATGGTGTATTAGTCAGGGTTTTCTAAAGGGACAGGACTAATAAGATAGATGTATATACGAAAGAGAGCTTATTAAGAAGTATTGACTCACACGATCACAAGGTGAAGTCCCACAATAGGTCATCTGCAAGCTGAGGAGCAAGGAAGCCAGTCCAAGTCCCCAAACCTCAAAAGTACAGAAGCCAACAGTACAGCCTTCAGTCTGTGGTCGATGACCCTGGTAAAGCACTGGTGTAGGTCCAAGAGTCCAAAAGCTGAAGAACTTGGAGTCCAATGTTCAAGATCAGGAAGCATCCAGCACAGGAGAAAGATGGAGGCCAAAAGACTCAGCCAGCCTAGTCCTTCCACGTTCTTCTGCCTGCTTTTATTCTATCCACACTGGCACCTGATTAGATGGTGCCCACCAGATTGAGGGTGGGTCTGCTTTTCCCAGGCCACTGACTCAAATGTTCATCTCCTTTGACAACACCTTCACAGACACATCCAGGAATAATACTTTGCATCCTTCAATCCAATCAAGTTGACACTCAATATTAACCGTCACACATGGTGGAGTATAGTAGAAGCTTAGAAATTGGGGATAGAGAACAGAGCCACATTACAAGTTACAAAGAGTCTGTTTTATCAGTCTTAAGGTCTCTGTTTTAATGTGAACGCTGGCCAGCTGTGCCTGAATTCCAAAAGGAGAAGTGTATAATGAGGTATGTCCGACCACCCATTCCCATCATGGTCTGAACTATATTTTTTAGATTTACTTTGGAATGCCCTTGGCCAAGAGCAAGGATCATTCAATTAGTTGGGGAGCTCAGAACTTTATTTTTGGTGTACAACAGTAAGCTCACTGATTTGCTGTTCTATATGAAGGTGCTTGTAGTGAAATGACAGAAGGTGCTCTAGTCATAAACCTATTACCATGCAAAGGGGATTTATAAAGCATTGGCATACAATGCATTTCTATGAAGCATGTTGTAAGTGCATTTATACTGAACACAATGGGTATTTAATTTGTAAATTCTCTAAATCACATTAAAATATCACAACCAGAGATATTTATTATTGCTAGAGAAAAATCAAAATTATTAAAATTCTGTATTGACTTCACAAATATAAGTAGTATTTAGGATTTCGCTAGGATCTAGAATCATGTTAGTCTCATGTATTTCATAAAAAGTATTATTTCTACTACTTTGAATGCACAAATTAAAATTGGAGTTAAATGTATTTCTGCTCCTAATATAAATTTCAGAGCAAGCTATAAATCATTCTGATTTTTAAATATAAATCAATTATGTCAATTGCTTCTCTTTAATTAACAGTGAGACTGTTTTGCAATCATGCATAAAGATTGTTATATCAGTGGGATATTTTGATATATTGATCAAATAATTTGAGTGATTGTGAGTAGAGCTTTGATTTGATTATGACTAGAGTTAGTCATATGATGTTGGGAAATACTATGTTTCCATTGAAGACATTATAATAGACTTATCAGAAGTGGTGTCAACACTTACTAATTCATCATAGCTATACTTAAGACAGGTAAAATGGAATTTACTCATGCTTTACTTAGTAATCAACATCATGCTATGATAATATTTCTAACTAAAATAATTGGGAAATGTCTCCCCATCTTCATAGAATTTTGCTGTATTTATCTTAAATCAAATCAAAATACAGGATAATTTTGTGTACTAAAATAGAATTGCATAATTTATACGAGCTCATTATCCGTTTAAAATTCACATGGTAGCTAGTGTTCTCTTCGTATATACATGTGCAGCTAAATCTTGATTAGTGAACAACACAGACATTCCAACACAATTCACTCAAGTATATTTTAAAGACTCACGGTATGATGCCAGCCCTTATTCTACTCAAAGTATAAACAGTAGAAATATACAGCACTTTTCTCGCAATTTACTCTAATAAGAGAATTATAATGCATAAGAAAATTAACCAAATGAAGAAAAAAGAAATGATTGCCATGGTGAAGAATACTTAAAGAAGGGTAGAAGCGTAGAGATTAAGGGTAGACACCAGATACATTACAACTTATATGGATGGAGGTACTTTTGCTTCTGTGGGGAACCTTCCTCTATTAAAAACAAATACTGCAAATTATATTTTATGACCACTTTAGCATAAAAATGAATAGACTCCCAGAGTTGAATATTATGTGAACCTGGACATTTGTGTTATTTTGAAATCAGATTAACAACCCTTGAGATCTCAATAAGGGGAGGAGATTTCATTATCTGAGAAAAACTGCCTGTTGAATAGGGTTGAAGAAGAATTGAAACACGATTAAGACAATGACAAAAATTACTTTCCACTTGTATCTTACAAATTCTACTTCTATGGTATGAACATGCTAGACAGAAGTAACAGGAAAACCCAATAGATTGGTTTGGAATAAAAGTTTTAATAACTTATTTTATATATATATAAAAATATACATATGTTTAAAATATTAAAAAAAAAACCCAACAGTTGTCAAGACAGTGAGCAAAAGGCAATGAAAGATGGGCAAAACATGGACACAGGAAGGGGAACATCACACTCTGGGGACTGTTGTGAGGTGGGGGTAGGCGGGAGGGATAGCACTAGGAGACATACCTAATGCTAAAGAACAAGTTAATGAGTGCAGCACACCAACATGGCACACGTATACGTATGTAACAAACCTGCACGTTGTGCACATGTACTCTAAAACTTAAAGTATAATAATAATAATAAATAAAATAAAATAAAATAAAAAAGAAAGAGGGGCAAAACAAGGAGTTGAACCCCACAGTTGCCCCAAGCTCACAATCAGGAGAGAGTTTCCAGGCTACTGCATATGGAAGTGGATTTCATAAGAAGCCCAGTGAAACTCCATGAATCGGGGAGATGAAGCTCAGAATCATAGAATCATAGATTCAGAATCAAAGAAAAATATGGACACCCTTTGCAGGAGAGAGCCTTGAAGAAGAGAAGGAAATCTAGAGACCTACCATGGGTCCCCCCCATTATTCAGCAGAAGAGTGTATTGGGAAACTCCCTGAGGGTAGGAAAGAACTACGTGAAAGAGTCAGAGCAGGAAGTTGTTTGTGCTTAGCCACATCTAGGAATAGTGGCAGTCCTCACCAGCTAGACTAGTTTAACAGTTCACAAGTCAATGGGATTGGGTGAAGTACACAGAAAGGTCTGGCGCCTTTAGTAGTGGATGGTTTTGCCTAGATTAAGTGCTGCTCTGGTACCACCTAATATGCATTGCTCATAAAGGACCAAACTGTTTTCAATGTACCTAATTGAACCCCAGAACAAAGCTCAGGACTATTTATTGGGACACACACATGAAAATATTAGATCATCTTGTTGGATGATCTTGAGCATCCAACAAGATCAAATCTAAAATGCCAGGTGTCCAAATAAAATTTAATTGATATGTAAAGTAATGAGAACATACAGTTTCAGAAATAAGAATACTATCGCTAGAACATTGTGCTGTGTAGGAATCATGCTTCCTGGGAACATTGGTAAGGATTCAAGTCAGTAAAGCCATGGTCAAGATCAATGAGTAGAGTGCTCTCAACAGCTGCATCCATCCATTGAAGGGAAATGTTACTTATACATATTTTCTTTTAATTTTCTTGTAGTGTGCACAGTTTAACATCTTCATTCTAATAGGTACCTGCTACAGTGCATAATAAAAACGTAAATGAAAAGACAATTGGATAAGTTGAAAACTAAATGAAAATGTATGTAAATGTAGGAAAAAGGCATACCAGAAATGCTGCTCCCTGAGTTCTCCAAAATCATCAGGAACAAGTCTAAATTGTCACTGTAAAGGGAAATGTAAACCACATGACAGAAACTCCAATTAGCTATTTTGATTTTTTAAAAGTAATTACACTTTTGAGGAGAAAATTCATTGTTACAGTAATTTCAAAAATAATTATAATTCCATCTGTGCTAAAACATGCAATGACCTTTCCTATTAGGAATATAAATTTGTTCCTCTGTTCTATTATTTTTTAATTAGAAAACAAATTGCAAACTTATTAATATGAAGATATAATCAGATTCAGGTTATGTCACTAAAATTTTTGAGTGATGGCCAAGTGTACTGATTTTTTCAGAATTACCTCTTGAATTCAAAGTTTCTGCTCATTAAACCCACATGAAAAAATACAAGTAAAAGATAACTGCAGTTAAAGAAAAAAGCCATAAGGTTATGAAATTCTCATTCAAGGCATTCTATGGTAATTATGTTATTTTAATATCCAGAGAACAAAGTGGAAACTTAGCTTGCCTGTCTATGCCTCTCAGCCTCCTGCTCCTCTTCAGGCAAAAATCTGAAAAACAATAGAACACAGATAAAGAATAACTGATAAAAACAAAATAGTATCTTATGTGTTAGTTTTGCAAATAATTCTGCCGACTTTTAAATGAATGTGTTTCTTGGAAATTGCCAAGTTTTCAGTGCAAATGTATTGCTACTATATCATCCCTGGAAGAGTAACAAAGGTTACAGGAAGAAAGTGAAAATTTAGTGTGATGTTCCAGGAGTCTACTTGCACAACCAAGTATAAGAAAATGAAGACTTCCTTCAACCAAATTGGATCAGGAAATGGTGATTGTTTATTTTTGTGTAATGGCAAAGGATCCTCCAATGACATAATTAGCATAAATTGTCATCACATATGCTTTCATCTTTTAATGTGTACGTGAGATATATATCTAATAGCCAGTTCTGGTTATTCAGTTATCTGGTTTTGTCTCTGCTCAGGCCAACTTTTCTAAACTCCCTTCTGTAACACTGGGGCTAGAAGTCAGCAAACTACATTTCCCAGGTGTCTTTGCGAGCTGTCTTCCTGACAGATTCTGTCTCAATGGCAGTGGAATCGGAAAACAGGAGAAAGAGAGATTACTGTATGGGAGTGCTGTCATATCAGTGGTTGGCAGTCTTTTGTAGTAGCTGGAGTGTGAATTTGGGCCGGCAATTGTGGACTCTGTAGCAGCCCAGGGAAATGCTTGCCTGGTCATTGCAAAACCTCATTAGCAATTCCAGAAGCCACTGATCAGACATTTTCGTCATTGCAGAAGCAAGGCTAGAGCTTGGGAATTCAGCCCAGAGTTGATAAAAGCTTCCTTATTTGAAACATATCATCACCTTTCTCACAACGTTTCCCTTCTCTGTTTTCCCTGGTTTTTGTTTTGTTTTGTTTTGTTTTGTTTTTGTTTTTGTTTTTGTTTTTTTGAGACGGAGTCTTGTTCTGTTGCCCAGGCTGGAGTGCAGTTGCATGAACTCAGCTCACTGCAACCTCCATCCCCCGGGTTCAAGCGATTCTCCTTCCTCGGCCTCCTGAGTAGCTGGGACTACAGGCATGTGCCATCATGCCTGGCTAATTCTTGTATTTTTAGTAGAGACGGGGTTTCACCATGTTAGCCACGCTGCTTTCGAACTCCTGACCTTGTAAGCCACCCACCTGGGCCTCCAAAAGTGCTGGCATTACAGACGCGAGCCACCATGCCTGGCCTTCCCTGGCATTTCTAACATTAATTTTTATTTTTATTTTTTGTGACAGAGTCTCACTCTGCTGCCCAGATTAGAGTGCAGTGATGTGATCATGGCTCATGGCAGACTTGACCTCCCACGTTCAAGTGATCCTCCCACCTCAGCCTCCTGAGTAGCTGGGACCACAGGCACAAATCATCATGCCCAACTAATTTTGTATTGTTTGTAGAGACAAGGTCTAGCTATGTTGCCCAGGCTGGTGTTGAACTCCTGGGCTCAAGTGATCCTCCTGCCTCAGCCTTCCAAAATGCTGGGATTACAGGCTTTATCCACAGTGCCCAACCTAACATTGATTTTTTAAACCAAGCCTCTATATTGAAATCCTCGATTTGAAATACCTTGCATGTTTTTTTTTAATTTCTAGTTAATACAGCACTTTTGTGAAACTTTATGTATCTAAAATGGGTATCCAGGTAGTCAGGATTTATGAGTTTAAAGACAAAAATAAAGGGGGCTTGGTGTGGGATATGAGAGGTTCCCTCAACCTTGATTACGTGTATGAGTAGGACACTTGTTATGAAAATGTCAGACAGGGCACATACAAATTATAAAGTGAAGAGAGACAATATCTACAGAAATTTTAGGTTCTTAATGGAGGATTTATATAACACTTAACACATGCTTACCGTTCTGACAATTTCAAGAGTCATAAAATAGATGGAACAAAAAAGGGAGATGATGTATATTTTGGTCAAGAACCAAATTTACTGAAATGTTAAAAAGAAATGTAAATGTGTTATGAACACTTTATTCCTATAACTCCATGATGAAGACATAAAGCAACGCTGTGTGTGTCAGGCATGTATCTGGGATTATGTCTCATCTATATTTTATATGCGTAGCTCAACATCTTATTTAAACTACACGCATATTTTAAAAGTACATTGATTGTGGACATGGCACTTAACTGAGTAGAAAGACCATGACATTTTGACGTGTGAACAATGAAATAGAGGTAGTGACATAAAAGCCTGAAGAAACAGCAAGAGGTGAATGAACTAAGGGGTCGGATTCGTTGGAAATTTTGAATAATATCTTGCAAGGTCCGACATCAACAACTAATAAACAGCATATTTCTATTCTCTCCACAAAATGTTTAATAATTTAACACTCTGAACCTGGGTAATAAAAAAATAAGATGAGTTTATTTATTTGATGGACGAAACAAGGAAGAGAAAAAACATTTAACAAAATGATTCAACAAGAAAAGACGTCAATTCTGGACTTGCCTGCCCTAACTTAATAAGTTAAATTAAGCAAAAATATTGAATCGCAACCTGGCAATTTAACAATTGTGATGAAAGACTTTACTCCGTCTCTTCAAGAAATGGGTAAAGTTGACAACAATTGGTAAAAATCAAGAAGATATAAATTATGCTAACTATTGTCATCGATGTGCTGCTATGGTCTTGTAGAACTGTTTACAAACCTGAATTCAGCTATATGAATATTACTTGCTTTTCTTAAGCATTCATAGAACATTTCTCAAAATCAAGTTTTTGGTTTGTTCTGAATAAGGTTGCCAGTTAAAAGACAGTACACTCAGTTTAATTTGAATTTAAACTAACAAACAAATTATAGTAAACCTATGCCAGAATATTGCATTAGGCATACTTATACTAAGAAACTATTTGCTGCTTAACTGAAATTCAAATTTACTTAGGCATCTTGTGTTTTTATTTGCTAAATCTATTAACTCCAATTCTGAAGGAAATCTCAAAAACAAAAAACAAGCAAACAAACAAAAACATAAAGAATGGTCAAATATGCCATTTCCTCTGATGGTGAAGTGATGGAGTTAGATATAAATAAAAAAGATCTATGAACCACTTATGTTTAAATATTAGGAAAATTCTACATAGCTCATTTGTTAAACAACTTACAGTAGAAATCACTTATCTATCTGTCTGTCTGTATATCTACCTACTTACCTATCCATCCATCTAATCTATCCATCCCATCTATTTATCTGTCTGCCTGCCTATCTATCTATCTGTCTTAAAATTGGAGATCTTCCCCAGCATAAAATTTTAATGATTATTCCTATGATACAAGTACATGTACAGAAAGTATCAATGTGTATTAGAAAACCAACATCTCTGCTTATGTCTCTGTTTAGCTGCTTGGAACCCACTTTGTCCAGAGTTTAACTATATAATGCCTAGAAATGATTAAAAAAAAAAAGTTGAGTGTTTTTGTCCTGAAACAAACATCTTTATTTTATGCTGTCTGAATTACGTGGCTTAAGTGATATTTTCCAGGGAGCACTGTCCCACAAATCCATAGATTCAAAGTTAATTTATTTGAGTAATTCTAGTATATTCTGCTGATATATCCTGCTGAAAACATTGTGAAAATAAGGATTTTCCTACTGGCAAATATGAACGCTTTATCAGCAGGCCTAACGTTTGTTTTAATTTTATTATATGTAATTCAACTTCTATTCTTTCTTTTTTTTCATCTTTCCATCTTTCTTCCTTTATTATTTCTTCCTTTCATTTTTCTTTTCTCTTTTTTCATTCTTGGTAAAGGAAAAGAGTGTATTGCATGTTAACTACTGATTTTATCATGTTCCAGTAATAAACAAGAGTCGAGAGAAGAGTAGGGAGAATTTTTTTTCTAATTCTAGTTTTTTTAAAGTTATTTTTTAACCAAAACGTTTTTGTCAAAATAGGTTTTCAGTTTGTTAATCATTTTGAAAAACAATTTTCAACTTACTGTTATTTCTTTTATACTTTGTTTAAAATATAGTCTTCTTAAACCAGTATCCATTTTTTGATACCTTTGTGACAAATTCCTTGTTTTCTTCTTCTTTTTCTCAACATAAAGATTCATAATAAATATAAAATAATTGATATATAATATTAAAATTATATTAAATAATACTATATAAAAATAGGCAAAACAATATGTTATAAATTCTTCAGTGACTTTTAAGGACAAACATATATTTTTTTGTTTTATTGTGACAGAGTCTTGCTATATTTCCTGCCACTGATCTCCAACTCCTGGCCTCAAACGATCCTCCTGCCTCAGCCTCCCGAAGTGCTGGGGATTACAGGTGTCAGCCACTGCAGTCATTCTTTTTTTCCCCCCCCCCAGAATAAAGACAGAAAACACAAATAAGTGTTTCTGAGAATATGTTACAAGGCTCTTACCTCAAATTGATGTAACATATAAAGATGTAAAGAACATTAGGATAGGGAAAATCAATTTGAAAATTTTTATAAAACAAGCAGTCTTGTAGAAAATATCATTTACCACAGGATAGTTCCTGGTTCAGTTAGATTTTGGGGGGTTTTAAAGTCCCAGAACATCCAGTGGCAGACCACAGTACTGCGAGTTGTTCTCATTGTAGGTGGCCCTCCAGCCTGCCTGAGCTCTCTCATCCATGTGGGAATCAGCTTTCAATCATTCAGCAACCATAGTCTTGGCTGGGAGGCTTGGGGCAACTCAGTTGTTTCTCTTATCTTTTATTTTCAATCAGTCTTGCCCAGGATTTCCAAATGGCTTAGCCAAAGGTAGACCAGAAAATTAGCCCCAAATGAGCAGAGCCGTTTCACATTTCTGTTGTATCACATCTGCTAATCTCACCATGGCCAAGTCCAGGGTCTTGCAGGAGCCTTGCATCCATAAAGGCAACATCCTATCAAATCCGAAACACGAGTGCCAGTGAGGGAAAATACGCAGACTGATTCTCCTTATTGCCATAGAAACAAACATGCTGCAAAGACGAGCAAATTAATTCAGGTAATAATGGCAACAACCCCAATGAAACAAACTTGCAAACATGATACAACATTGCAAAAATCAGCAGAATCAATGTATCCTTTTAACAGATTAAAATAGAGAGGACTGACTTTTTTCAAGAGATATAGGAAATTAGTTGATACATTGTGACATCATGCTACACAATGAGCCTATAAAATTTGAAAGATAAAGGA
Organism: Pongo pygmaeus; assembly: GCF_028885625.2. Classification (NCBI taxonomy): domain Eukaryota; kingdom Metazoa; phylum Chordata; class Mammalia; order Primates; family Hominidae; genus Pongo; species Pongo pygmaeus. The sequence continues at coordinate 5,312,641 of NC_072396.2, read as the reverse complement.
ACTGTCGATAAAACAGATGCAACACAATATTAAAGGAAATATTGGTAATAATGGTGAAATATGAGAAACATTCCCTTTAAATCCATAAAAAGACAAATGTCTCCACTATGACAATTTTATTTAATATTAAATTGGAAGTTCTACCGGTACAGAATAGAAAAAGAAAGAAACAGTTATTATTGGCAGATGGTGCAGATGATATAACTTTTACATAGATATATTCATGAATAAAATAACATGATAATTTTTATAAAGTATGCTCAGTGTAAGATCAGCGCACACATATTAATGGCATTAATTTACACCAGCAACTATCAAATACAAATGTAACTATTATTTATTTGGAAATCACAACTGCAATTGCACTAAATCTGTAAGTTCTTCGTGAAAAATGGGATTAAAAATGAACAAGAACTTTATATGCAAAAGAACAAAAGTTTAAAGAGCAACGTAACAGAAAATTAAAATAAACTGAGGTATGTCAGTATTTGATACAGGTTAGGATCAGAAGTGTAAGCATGTAAATTTCCCCCCAAATGAGTTTAGAAGATGAAAAATTTCCACTCAATTGGTTTTAAAATTCTAACATATTTTAACCATATTTTCTTGAACCGACAAACTTCTCCCCAAAATGTGTGTGGAAATATGCCAAGCCAAGGGTGTCCAAGAACATTTTTAAGTACAATGCAGAATAGTTGTTATGGCTTTTCTCCTTGAATGCCAAGACTTATACAGTGGTCACTGTGGAATCTAGGCAGAGTGAATAAAATAAATCTCTGTAAACTATAGAGCTTAGATGCAGATAGATGGAACATGGCAATTTTCATGTTACAAAGTTTCCATTATAAGCAGCTGTCACAAGAACATCTCACATACAAAATAAAGAATGGTAAAATGGCAAGTTTTGTAACAATTGCTCTTGGCTACTATAGTTTTACAGCTATCCATATCAATTGCTTAAACAAATGGCACTTTATTTTTGTTACATAATAATAAGCGTTAAGGTATGGAAAATGAAGTGCTCAAGAAAGTCATTCTGTACCAAAAATTTTGCAGTTTTCTTCTTCATTTTTGTGAAACCCAGGATTGCAGGGTTATAGCTCCAAGAAGCTCTGTATAAATAATATTCGCACTACAGCTAGGACGAAAGAGGGTAGCAGGTCACACATCTGAAAGAGTCTTCTTGTAGGAGTGAAGTAATTTTATTCCAGCTGACTTGAGCCTTCATTGCATTTTTTGGAAATGCATCTTATAGCTATAGCTAAGTGTTAAGAGAGTTTGCAGAGGAGTGTATATCATATTAAAAGTGTCGATCATCTGGAACAAATCAAAGACCTGTTTATGTGCAAACATATATGGATGGAAAAGAGTAGATATTGCGGTATCAAATAGCAATATTGTCACAGTTGTCAGTACAGGAGAGAAAGACAAATAGAAATCTCCATGATGCACCAATTAATTAAACTCCAGGTGAACTTAAAACCTTGATGTGAAAAGCAAATGCTTCAAAAATTCAGAATGAAACGTTGGATAATGTCCTTATGATATTGATGTAGAAAAAATGCTTTACACCAAATACTAGAGCATTTTCTATGTAAGAATACATGGGAAATAGGGCTATAGAAGAGACAAAGCACTGTGATTACTTGGAAAAACACACAAACTTTGGAATTAAGCCATTGGGCTTCTCTCGGCCTTTGGTTGTTGAGCATTTTTTAGAAGTTTTCACTTGTCCTGGAAAAAATAGATGATCTCATAGGCTGAGTTGTCATGAAATATGCTGTGTGAAGACAGCTTTTAATGCATTGATTTATATGCTTCCCTCTTTTGTCTTTTTGTAACTGTTTACAAACCCATACCTGATTAAATTACATGTATTTGATTGATTTTTTAAAATATAGCAAGTGGTGAATCATGATTGCAAAGACGTGACCCATTGTGCTCAAATAAACCTGATTGAGGAAACATAGCATAATATTTGTCAAGAATCATTTTATTTTTCCCTTTCAGTGATTCTGTGTAAATACCTCAGGTGGGAATCAATATTTATAATTTTCAGAGCATTGCCCATAAAAGAGTGAAAAGCAATTTGTCGATGTGATTGTATATTAGGTGGTAACATTTAGACCCAGCCAAGTCTCACAATTGAATAATTTGAATGATTTCCACAAAGGGAAATAAAGCACTTTAGAAAGAGATTGGCTTTCAGCTCTATATCATAAATGGGTCCATTTTGTAGAATTAGGTATTTATAGTAACATCTACTCAGAGCATGGAGGAAAGGAAGTATTCTAGATCATGCTGTCACACATTTTTATGTCTATTGCACTTAGATATTAGCAGCAGAAAATGGATATTTTTCTCATTCGTCTTTGCTTCCTCAATATGTGGCCATTCCCAGTAAATCACTGTTGAATGAAATCATGCCAAATTATGTTATATACTACTCTGGCTTAGTGAATAGAATCTAAAGCTTTAATATTTATTTCAGGTTCTGAATTGGTCAAATATTCTATGGGATGGAGTGAAATATGTCCAGGGGCAGGAGCACTTTGGATATTGACTGTCTACACTAAACCACTTTTTATTAAATGCTTGGTTTCGGAATGCTTAATTTATCACAGCATACCCATCTTAAAAGTGTTTTTTAAAAAGCCTTCATGTGTAGTATTTTTACCTGGAAGAAAATTTTCTCTAGTGCTTCTTCACTATTGATGTTTCAACATTAGGGTCAACTTAGCAAGATAGTGTTCTACTCAAATCCAAGCATTATTTAAGATGAATGATGACATTTATTTATGGTCCAGGGAATTAACAATTTTGTGGTCTGTTATGAACTACTAAAGTTTAATTTTTAAAAATCATTATTACTATAGCAGCTATTGTAACAGCTGTGGGTAATACATACTTTTTTTTTTTTTTTTAGACAAGGTTTCACTCTGTCACCTAGGCTGGAGTGCAGTGGTGCAATCTTGTCTGACTGCAGCCTCTGCCTCCTCAGCTCAAGCAATCTCCCCACCTCAGCCTCCCGAGTAGCTGGGACTACAATTACGTGCCACCACACTTGGCTAATATTTGTATTTTTTGTAGAGACAGGGTTTTGCCATGTTGTCCAGGCTGGTCTTGAACTCCTGGACTCAAGCAGTCCTTCAGCCTCAGCCTCCCAAGGTGCTGGGATTACAGGTGTGAGCCACTGCATCGGGCAGCATAAATACAATTTTTACCACACCTTGGCTACTAGTAGAACAAAATAAAACTTTAACATTGCATATTGAATAAGAATTTGTGAAAAGAAGAATGTATTTTTTTAAGTGATTTTCAAGGTAGCTTCCTGAGGGACATTTTACACATTTTCAAGATAACAAATCCGTTTGAAGACAGCATTGGCTCGGACAACACAGGTTAGGAGAATGACAAGTCCTCTTCAGAAACGTCCAACCTGTCAACATGTTAGTATGGCTTCAGGGGAAAGTATTTTCCACGAGAATCTTATTAAGTTTCAAAAAACCTTGTAAACATTGGATAAAAGAACAGTGAAAACATAATCTGTCAAACAAGAATTCTTAGAGGCATCACAAATTATTTCTGAGTTAGAGATACAGCCAATGCTTCAAAAAATGAAGAGATATTGAAGTGTTTTACAGTGAAAAAAATCTCTCTCCTACTTCTGAAACCACATCCTGTATCCTGTGCCCTGAACCAGCACCAGGCTGCACTGTCTGCTGGTTTCTGGAGATTAACTCCTTGTTTTTTTTTTTTTTTTGAGAGAGAGTCTTGTTCTATCACCCAGGATGGAGTGCAGCGGTGTGATCTCTGCTCACTGCAAAATCCACCTCCTGGGTTCTAGAGATTCTCCTGCCTCAGCCTCCCAAGTAGTTGGGATTACAGGCACACACCACCACGCCCAGCTAATTTTTGTATTTTTAGTAGAGATGGGGTTTCACCATGTTGGCCAGGCTGGTCTCAAACTCCTGACCTCAAGTGATCCTCCTGCACCGGCCTCCCAAAGTGCTGGGATTACAGGCGTGAACCACTATGCCCAGCCTGGTTCCTGGACATTGACTCTTCATTCTTCTCTATCTGGAGCCTGGCCCAACTTCAAGAAGCTTCCCCAACCCTCTGATTTCTGCTTAAGTTTGGCCAATGGATATCAGAAGATTGGGCAGAGCATGCAATTGAGTCATCCATGCCCTATAGCTGTTTTCTGGGCCTTTATGCAATGCTGAAGTTCCTCTTTTCAGTTTTTTTTTTTTTTGACAGCCACAACGTATGTTCAGAATTAGATAACTCTTCCCTTCATTGGTTCCATCGGGGTACCAGGTCTTCCTGCTATAGCTAGTCCTGTTTACCCCTCCTCATTTCCTGTAACTTTCCTCACATATTTGCACAATGTCCCTTTATCTAGCAATCCTCAATTGCCCTCTGTTCCCCTGAAACCCTGACTCAGACAAGTAAAGCTACATATATTAATGTCTTATGAATCCATCCAAAAAATTCTCTATGCAATTGCAAGCAACTACAAACACCAGTGTTCATTTTCCACATTCCTTTACACAAGAGATGTCATATAGCTTTATTCTGTTCTCTGCTTACTAATCTTTTGTTGTTTTACTTAGCAGTGTATTCTGACCATCTTGTCATAATGCTACATAGTAATTCCTAAATACCGTATTTTTTTTACAGCTATGTAACTTCCTTCATACATATGGAAAATGATTCATCTGTGTATCCGATTCTCTGTTTAAAAAAATGCAGCTATAAATAACCTTGTGCTTATTTTTCATAAAAGTTTGTATGTATCTGTAGGATAATTTCATAGCAATAAGATTTCTGGGTCAAGTATAGGTACACTTGTAATATTCTTAGATATTTACCAATTGACCTTGGTAGGAATTGAATTGTAGCTAATTTTGTAGCTCATTATAATCCGACACACTTCAAAACTTATAACAGAGACTTAAGTCAAAATTTAAGCAGATTGCAAAACTGATAGTTAAAAAAATGATCTTAGTGTACTTTTGAATAATTTCTCTTCTAATTAATGGGTTGTACATATTTTATGTGACTAATAATAATTCATATTTTATATTCTGTGTACTGTATGTTAATTCTATTATCTCTATTTTATATTATATAGCTGAGTTTTTATATGTATTATACAATTCTAAGAGATTATATATATATAATCATTGCAAGAAATTTTATTTTGTTTTCAGACATTAAACTTACCCCCAAGCACCTTCTTGACATTGGCTTGTTTCTTGACCTCCATGATAATACCTTCTCATGGTACCTTGGCTTCTTATTTTTCCATATTTCCCCTCTACAGTCATTTCAAGGCTTCTCTGTCCCTTTTTGTTACTTTACTAATTCATATTCTAGGCTTCTATTTCTGAAAGATTGTTCTTGGGATAGATCCATGAAAGTCTCTTGGGGAACTCAGTAAAAACACATTTCTGGGCACCATTTTGGACGTTCTGCCTTGACATAATTGGCAAAATCACCTTGGAATAAGAAGTGTTAACAAGCTCTGGGATGGTGGGAAGTGAGATAGAATGTGAAAATCTAAAGCTTTGCTCTACAGAAACATGATAAGCTGTGTATTTTAAATTTGTAGGTCCAGTTGATATCTTCTGTTCTTCATGGTGGCAGATATCAATGATTAAGATAAGTTCTGCAGAATTTAAAGCAATTTTATTTTAATGGGAATTCTCTTCAATAGAAAGAACAAATAGCTCTACCCAAAGGCAGACCTGAAATCCACCTTCAGTTAAAAAATGCTGAACCTAATTTTGGAATGTTATTTTATCACAATATAATTTCAGCCCCAAATCTATGTGGTTGTAGTATAGATAGATAGATATAGATTAGATATAGACATAGATAGATATATATCAATATGCATATTTGTAGTATTATTTTGTTTAGTTATTGAAAAATATATAGAATATTTATTTAAATATTCTATACTATAATCCAGAATATTTATATAAATATTTTATTTGCTTTCAAAATATTTAGAGTACATGGGTTTGTTTTAGATAATCATTGAGAATATATGTTTGTATTATATAGATAAATCATTGAGAATTGTCTATTTAAGGAGATAATTTATATATATGTATTTATATATGAGAAGGCATATACGTATTCTCAATGCTTATCAGTATAAAACAAACCCATGTACTCTTAATATTTTGAACACAATTATATATATAAGTAGTATATAGTATGCAATATTAATTATACATGCTTTCTATATTATTATAACGTAATAGTATAATCAATATTTAAAGAACATCATTTGTCTGTCTGTAAACAAATCCTTTAATTTAAACTGGCCTATGTGGTTTTGAAGGGCAAATATGCTTGTTTAGGAATGGTTAAGAACTAAGAAAAAATAGGATCCATTGCATTCTTTTAAGTAAGGTGATATTTTCATGACTACTAAATGTACTTATTTATAAACATGGCATAATTACTTCATAGACATGTAGTTGAACATTTAATTCTGCTTAGATGCATTCTTCTCTGAACGCGATTGCAGATTTATTTTGTAGTTTAGGTCCTGAGAAAGCTCACAGGTCCAGGTAGCCTTCCTACAGCAGCTAATGGAAGAATTGTTCTTGTTTGTGGTCGTCAAACTATGGTGGATGCTGATAGACAAATGACTGACATGGTTTATGTCAACTGTGTGAGCTGGAGGCAGTAAAGCTGCTCAGTTTACAGCCCCTTAATAGCTTTTAGGAATAGTTCTTTACTAACTGCTTCATATCCGTATTTGGGTGCCCCAATAAAACATCCGATAAACCATTGATGAGAAACCATAAACATTGTTTTAAAACCAAATTGAGGTGTACGCATAATGCAGCCTTTTATAGAGGAACAGCTGAACGATTGTCAAGTTTCCCACCCCATCATCCCATTTTCTTGATCTAACAATGACGTGTCATCCCAGGGCATTCACGAACACTGATTCTAAACACCACAGCACACAGAAACATACTCTGGGTATTTGTTGTGGATATGCACTTTGTTCTTTGTTGCTGTCTGCTTAAACCAGCAATAAATTCATCAATAAAATTAAGCCCTGCGAATCAGTTATTTTGGAAATGAATTTCACAGCATTTGGGGCATAGCGTGATTCATTAGCAAAACCTTAAGTTTTGTTAGCTAACAAAAGAAACACAAAGACTAACAGCATGTAGATTGGTCCACTTGCCTCAGCATATGTGTCTTGCAGGATATTTTAAATAGTTTTGTTTGTTTAAAGCGTTTTGTAAGAATGTAATCACTCAGAGAGCGATCCCTGAACTCTGCGATTTATGACACATCGGAATGGTGCTTGTCTTCCTAATATTTGTGGTATATACATAGAAACTATGATTCCAACTAGGAAATAAAAACAAAGAACTATGTAATGGAACTCACACGTAGAAGAGGCAGTGTCTTAATTTAAAACCACAAAGGAGTCTTTTTCTTGTCAAGATGTTTGTAGCTGAGTTTCTCAACCAGTTGTAATTCAACCCCATCATCCCTCAGCTCACTACAGACCTAAAATGGATGGGAAGTGTCTGGGGAGGTACTCAGGGAACTGATCTTTACAAAGCTCTACCAGCAGACGCCCACAGTGGCTCACACCTGTAATCCCAGCAGTTTAGGAGGCCAAGGAGGGTAGCTTGCTTGACGCCAGGAGTTTGAGACCAGCCTGGACAACATAGCAAGAGCCCCATCTCTATTTTAAAAACAGTAATAATTAACTATTTAAAATTTTTTTAACTCTGTGATGTGTCTGATACTCAGCATTGCAATCTGGTGGATTACGTATTCAGTTACATTTATAAAAGTAACTTTGAAAGCACTCATTTTGCTTAGTCTGTTTAAAGGCTGGGGAATACACAGATCTCTCTGGGTATGTGCATGCGGATCTCACTTGAGTATTTTTCCTTAGCCCAACAAGTTAGAAATAAAAGGATACAAGTTGTTCAACTTATAACACAACCTATCTTAATTGTCTCCTTTTGTTTTCTGTTAGTGGTCTGCTTTGCGTTTGATTGGTGGGGAAAAAAACTCATCAGGGAATCTCTCTGCCATCAACTCCCCTCTGAATTACAGCTTTGTTTTAGTTCTGTAACTTTGTTGAAACAATGTTTCCATGGCATTATTAAAAGGTAAATGTGTCATCTGTTCCATGAGGAAGCTAAGGTTCATGTCTGGTTTAAAACTCTAAAGATATGAAATTATGCTTGAAAGATTTAGAAGTGTTCTGCATGTCTAAAGGTTTTAGAGCAGATAATGAAAACAATAAGGATAAAAATACAGTAGCTGTAACCTCATAATGTATTCACTGTATATAAATACCAGAAATATTTAACCTTTCAGGTATATTGAATTTGCAGAAGGAAATATTTTGTCTGTATTGTAGTATATTTCAAAAATAATAATCATTCTAAGACATTTTATTTTATTTTATTTTATTTTCAGACATTAAAGTTGCCCCCCCAAAAAACTTAATGATAAGAGAAATATTCTAAGCCAGGGGTTGGGAAACCACAGCCAAATTCAGCTTGTCCCTGGTTTTGGTAAATAAAATTCCATGAAAACTCAGCCATGATCATTTATTTACGTATTGTCTATCCTTGCATTTTCAATGCAGCAGCAGAATTAAATACTGCAGCTTCAAGAGAGATCATATAGCCTACAAATCTAAAAAAGATTTACTACAAGGCTCTCTACAATAAAAAAAAATGTGCTGACTACTTGCTGTAAACTGACAAAGATATCTAGAAAACATTTTTCTAACCCATGATATTATATCACACCAAGCATGGTGAATTTCTTAGTAATATACCTATATTCTAATTAATTTGAATTTTAAAAGCATATAATTAATTTAACATGTTATACTTTCTACTCCATTGCTATGTGCTCATTAATAAACTTATCTTTATTTTCATTGAAAAAGACTTAAAACACACATTAGAGGCATCTTTTATAAAAATGTGCATTGGTCAATTGTTGGATGCATTTCTTTTAAAATAATGCCAATTTTTATTATAAAAGTAGCCGTATTCATCATTAATTTATTCCTTTGTTTAATATTTGTTAAAGACTGTATATTACATAAGGAATCAGGAGCGAAGCTAGGAGAATCTATCAGATGAAGTCTTGATCTCATGTTCGTCTATAATAATAGAGGGCATATACACAGAAAAAGTCAGTAGTAGAAAAAAATAAGATGTGAAACTTCAGACAGTAATGACTGCCAGAGAGAAAATAAAATAGAGCCAGCTGTTGGAGGAGTGACAGAGTAAGTGTTGTCTTGTGTGGTGTAGTCAGGTAAGTAAGCTACAGTCTGTCACCTGAAGATTGAGAAGATTCCATACATGTGAATTTTTTGGGTGTGGGGTGAAAGAGGTTTCTTCCGCAAGAGGGAAGAGCAAGTATAACGTCTTCAAGGATAGGACAAGCTTTTTATGCTCCAGGAAAAGCTAAAAGCTCCTGGATGGGGCTCACTGAACAAAGACAGGAGGAGTCGGAAGAGGATCAGAAAGCCAGGCATGGGTCCAGGTGTGGACAGCTTCCCACGCCAGCGTAAAAAGTATACATTCCATTCTGAGTGTAATGAACTGTGTTGCGTTCAAGCCAGGCAGTGGTCTGACTGGGATTACAGGCTCAACAATCATTCTGTGTGCTCTCTGGAGAACGCACTACAGGATTCAAAAACAGAAATGGAGACACCCACAGGGAGGAAACAGGCAGGATTCAGGATATGTGTGGGGCAGGAGCTTAAAGCAGTGAAAGAATTTGAGAAACATTTTAAAAACTACTCATACAAGCATCATTCAAAAAATTTCTTTCTTTTCCTCTTCTTCTTTTTTGTTTTTTCAGATGGAGTCTCACTCTGTTGTCCAGGCTGGAGTGCAGTGGCGTGATCTCAGCTCACTGCAAGCTCCACCTCCTGGGTTCACGACATTCTCCTGCCTCAGCCTCCGGAGTAGCTGGGACTACAGGCGTCCGCCACCACGCCCGGCTAATTTTTTGTATTTTTAGTAGAGACTGGGTTTCACCGTGTTAGCCACGGTGGTCTCGATCTCCTGACCTTGTGATCTGCCCGCCTTGGCCTCCCAAAGTGCTGGGATTACAGGTGTGAGCCACCGCGCCCAGCCGCAAAAAATTTCATTACTAACATGTTTGTAAAGGTATCTGATATTGTTTTTACATAGTTTTTATTTTTAGTATGTATGTATTTTTCTGAGACAGAGTCTCACTCTGTTGCCCAGGCTGGAGTACAGTGGCGCAATCTCGGCTCACTGCCACCTCCACCTGCCAGGTTCAAGCGATTTTCCAACCTCAGCCTCTGGAGCAGCTGGGATTACAGGTGCGCCACTACATACAGCTAATTTTTGTATTTTTAGTAGAGATGGGGTTTTACCGTATTGCCCAGGTTGGTCTCAAACTCCTGGCCTCAAGTGATCTGCCCACCTCAGCCTCCTATGGTGCTATGATTACCAGCATGAGCCACTCCGCCTGGCCCATAGCTTTCTTTTTAAATATATGAGCCATGTTGATATATATATGTGTGTGTGTATATATATATATATATATATATATATGCACGTGTGTGTGTGTGTATGCCTTTTATCCATATAAGTACATACCCTACCTTTAGTCACTTTATGTTAACATTTTTCTATGGTACTATGCATCAGCTTAATGGTTAAATATTCTTCCATGAGGTAGTCATTGCAAAATTACATACAAAATCCCTTGTAATTCAACATCAGATTTTTTTCTTTTTTTTCGATCACTAATATCTACAGCATACACTAACAGCATTATGAATCTGTTTTTAATATTACTTTTTTCAAAATCTGTACCACTTCATTGAGATATATCAAAAGAATTGAAATCATTTGGTGAGACAAATGAACATTTAACAAGTTTTTGGTACATATTGCAATACTGCTCTTCACAGTAGTATTTGAGAATTCCCATTTCACCTTCAGCAAACTGAGAAAAACACTTATGTTCAGAAAAATGCTGTAGAAAAGTTAATAGTTTCATTGACCTGGAAAAGAAAGATTAACATATGTAGAGGAAAATTTTGTTGATGTGTGAAATGCTTTTTTCTAATATTTTGAATTTTCCTTTATTTACCTGGGTTCAGATAGTAAGAAATTTAAGTAAAAATATATGTATATATAAGTCTTTAAAGAAACATATATCTTTCTTTAAGCAATAGAAGTTTTAAAATCTGTGAGTTAATCAGTTTTATAGAGTTATGATTCTTGTTTTCCAATTGTTTTATATAAATTTGTAAATTATCCATTTCAACCAGTAGACCGTCTTAAATTTAATTTTATACACAGTCTATCCTCAGTTCAAACATGTTCTGTAAATAATTAGTGGGCCAAAGAAAGCTCACATTTAAGAAAACTTAGAGTGATTTTTGCAAAGTTGAAAATCTTCTTACTTGTCCTTTCTTACTTCACCTTTTGTGTTTCTTTTAAATTGTGTGTGTGTGTGTCTATGTGTTTGTGTATTTTTTTAATAGGGTCTTTGAATCCCAGGCTGGCGTAAAGTGGCATGATCACAGCTCACTGCAGCCTTGACTTCCCAGGCTTAAGCAATCCTCCCACTGCAGCCCCCTAGGTATCTGGGACCACAGCTGAGCACCACCACACCAGCATTTTTTTTTTTAATTTTGGGGAGGCGGGGGTTTCACGATGTTACCCAGGCTGGTCTCGAACACCTGGACTCGAGTGATCCTCCCCTCTCAGCCTTCCAAATTGCTGGGATTACAGGCCTCAGTGACCGCGTCTTGCCCATACTATACTGAAAATGGATAACTTTATATTTCAAAATGGCAAGAAAAAAATAAAAATTTAAACAGTGCTTGGTGATTCTATGGGCTTTTAGTGGCTTATCAGGCACCTGACCTAGAATTAATTTGATTAATCCTATAATAAATTGATATAATTTATTCTACTACAAGCTACAAGATGGTGGATCACTGGTCCTAACAGTCATAAATATATGAAGAAAATGCTTGCCCTCGATAGGTACTATCACAGAAAGAAAGAAAGAATGGGTGAAGTGTTTCTTACACTTCAATTCCTTGCATTCCAAGAAAAATTCTATAGATTTGCTCAGAGGCAAGACAATGAATTAAAACTATGAATAAACACATTCTTGGTCAAAATTCCAGCCAAATTTGTTTTGTGGATATTGACAAGTTAGTTATTAAATATATGTGGAAAAAGAAAGGAACTAAGCCAAAATAATTTGGCAAGCAATAACAAAGTTGGAGGACTCCTTTCATCTGTTTTGAAAACTTACATAAAGCTGCAATGATAAGACAGTGTAGTGTTTGTGGAAGGGAAGACACAGATGTTGGCATAAGAAAAGATAGATTGCAGAAATAGGGACAGGATAAGTTGCCAGCAGCTGGGTTTGGGAAGAAGGATGAATTTATTAGAAAGAAACATGGTAGAGTGCATTGGGTTGAGGTAATTGTTCTATATTTTATCTGTAAGGGTGATTACATAAATTCATGTATTATTTTTGTCAAAATCAATAGAACTATAGAACAAGTAAATTCCACTGTGTATAGATTAGGTTATACTATATAAATTACTTTTTAAAAGATGGCAAAGCATGAACTTATTAACAAATCAGGAACTACTGAAGAGGGAATTAAGAAACTGAAGGATAAATAATTGAAAATATGCAGAATAAAATATAAAGGGGTAATAAGATTGAACATACAGAAAACCACATAAAAGGCATGAGAGTAAAGTAAAAATGTCCAACACATGTATATCTGGATTCCTATAAACACACAGCAAAAAGAAAATGGGGAATCGGCAATGTTCAATTAGACCAACCTCTATTCAATTTTGACAATACATATCACAATAGGCACAAGGAATAATTAAAACGAAAAAGTAATAATTTGTAGAACTCCACATACATAGCATACAATAATAAAATACTGAGAATTAACCTACAAAAATATAACAATAAATAATAGAAATTTTTTGTTGAATTACCTTCCATGTAGTGATTATATTTAGAAGAGCAGCTATGAAACTTATACATCACCTCTCAACAGAACGAGTGGAACCAAGAAGAAACTGGAAAGAAAGAAAGAAAGGAGAAAGTAACTTCCAACCTAGAATTCTGTACCCAGTTTAAACACATTTCAGAAAAAAATAATGAGAAAAGACATTTCGGAAGACAAAACTCAAGGAACTTTACCAACAGTAGATTTTCACTCAAGGTAACAATTCAGGCTGAAAGAAAACTCTCTAAGATAAAAGTTTTAAGATGTGGGAGAAATTTAGAGAATCCAAATGGTGGTGGTGGTGATGTGTGTGTGTGTGTGTGTGTGTGTGCAAAATTGATATATAATTGTTATGTATCACAATGTGTCATTGATATATAGCAAGCTAATATGTATTATGGTATAATATTGGTATATGTATAAAACACATACACTTATCTGTATGTATTTATAAATATTTATGTAATAATAATATTGGCTTTTGGGTTTTAAAATGTAGATATAATTGACAAATAGATTAAACAACAAATTTTGTTGGTGTGGTGTCAGATCTTTGCACTTTGTGGGAAGAAGTAGTAAATTATGATGCAAGTTCTTTTCTACGCAGAACACAAAAGAATCATTTAAATTTTTTACAGCATAACTTTCAAGAAGATAGCTGGAAAAAAATAATAAAATGCAATTTTTCAAAAGCATCAAGAAATGAAGGAATGAAGAGGTTGGAATTGATGGGAGACAAGGGAATGTAAACAATAAGATAATAGATTTAAAAACCAATATATCAATAATTAGTTTTAATATACATGCATTTAATGCTCTAAATATGAGAAAGCAAATGTTAAACTATGTGAATGATTGTATTTTCCATAGAGGTCCGTAACAATATTTCCATTCCATAGTGTCTCCTACAATATGAATTTCTCACACCTTGATCATGAGACGGAATGAGATTCCTTCCCCATGAATCTCAGCAAGTTCTTCAGGGAGGAAGTGAGACTGTGTTACTTTTGAGGGTGAGTCATGTAGGAAGACTTCCATGTGGTCTACTGGAATTTTGCACTTGAGACCCTGAACCTACTTGTAGGAAGAATAACTATTAATGCTATGGGGAAAATATGCCACATGGAAAGGGCACAAATAGGAGCTCTGGTTGGACGTTCTCATGTTTAACTCATCTCGTGACCAAGCCTTCAGCTCAACTATCCAGTGACCTCTGACATCACGCTTCCCAGCTGAGGCTGCTATATCACAGTGCATACTGCCGTGTCTGAAGTCCTTATCCACAAAGCCCATGAGCATTTGGAGTTGTCTGTTATACAGCCATAATATCTCTAACTGACTGTTGATTAAGAACAACAAAAACTAACAGATGCTGCCTACCAGAGGCATTCCTGAAATACAAACTAATTCAGAGTAAAAGAATGAAAAATAGAACGTATTTTCAGCACTAAATAATGTAGATGACCTGGTCATATGAATAGCTGTCAAAACAGACTTTAAGAAAAATATGGGCTGGGCATGGTGGCTCACGTTTGTAATCCCAGCACTTTGGGAGGCTGAGGCAGGCATATCACTTGAGGTCAGGAGTTTGAGACCAGCCTGGCCAGCATGGTGAAACCCTATCTCTACTAAAAATACAAAAATTAGCCCGCTGTAGAGATGTGCACCTGTAATCCCAGCTACTTGGGAGGCTGAGGCAGGAGAATCGCTTGAACCCCGGAGGCAGAGGTGGCAGTGAACCAAGATTGAACCACTGCACTCCAGCCTGGGCAACAGAGCAAGACTCCATCTCAAAAAAAAAAAAAAAAAAAATGCCGGGGGGAGTTTTACAATGAAAGGAAATTTTAAGATGAAAAAATATTCAAATATCAAAAAGTAGTAGCTGTTCTCAAACATTAGGCACATAAACAGGAGACAGCTACTGATCATATAGGACGATATTGAAAATGGCTATGTGCATGGATGGACAGGCATTTCTTTATGCCCTTGTTTTTAATTCTTTTGAGTATATTCGTAGAAATGGAATTGTTGGATCACACAGTAATTATTTTTTTTATTTATTGAACAAACATCGTACTGTTTTCCACGGTGACTGCTCAGCTCACTGCAACCTCTGCCTCCTGGGTTCAAGTGATTCTCGTGCCTCACCCTCCCGAGTTGCTAGGATTATTGGCGCATGTCACTACACCTGGCTAATTTTTGTATTTTTAGTAGAGATAGGGTTTCACCATGTTGGCCAGCCTGGTCTTGAACTCCTGATCTCAAATGATCCACCTGCCTTGGTCTCCAAAAGTGCTCAGATTACAGGCATGAGCCACTGCACCTGGCCTATTTTATCATAATTTGAAAAATAATTTTACAAAATAGCAGTAACCAATTAAATGTGATTATAGCTACAGAGTGGGAGAACAAATCTGTGGCACGTGTAACACAGGACTGCTATGCATATATATTAAGAACATGTACAAACAAATAAGAGGAAGAGAGACAATCAATTACAAATATAATTTCTTTTTTTAAATAAAAGGGTGAGGACTGAAACAAAAGTCTTCCAAAGAGAACATAGAAATGGACATTAAATTCAACAGAAGGCCCTCAACCGGTTTATTTAGCATATATAATGTATTAATAAATTAATTAACAATAGAAAGTAATTAAATACTACACAATTATATTCGACTATATTATAATAATTATTATATCACATTATATATTGTTATAAAGAATATTATTTTATCAACTTAGTAAAGAAGGTAATACATTTATTGAATAATGTCCCAGTGAAATATCATTATAAACTCAACAAAGCCACTTTGAAAAATAAAAAAAAGTAGACAATTTTGAGTGTGGATTTGAATGTAATATAAGCATAATTCTTATGCATTGCTGTGGAAAATGTAAATTTCTATAAGTTGGGAAAACTGGCTTGGCAGTACCTCTTAAATTGAACTTGCCCATTCCTTATGAACCATCATTCCATGACAAGATCTATACATCACAGCCCATCGTGAACACGTGTTCTAGGTGGCACTACATGTATGTATAACATCATTATCTTAATAGCCAAATATAAACAGCTCAAATGTCAATGAGGATTTGATTCTGTCAATGCACTGGGTTACTCCACAGCACTGAAGGAGTGAATTATATCTGTGTGACCCAAAATAGATGCACCTCATGAACACGTTGGTGAGTGCCCTAAGTCAAACACTAAATAATGTGTCCTCCAGATGTGCTTATATAAATATGAAATACAGCAAAACAGATTCATAATAGGAGAATGAAGGAAGTCTACAGAGGAAGAAGCAGTAATTGTGAGGGCACAATTTCTAACATGCCCTAAATACCCTTTTTTAAATTGGTGGTATGAGGTATGTTCACTTTGTAATAACTTCTCAACCCACACAATTTGTATTTTTACATTTGGCTGCCAAAGTTTACTTTAATAAAAAATTTTTCAGGCTGGACACAGTAGCCCAGGCCTGTAATCCTAGCAGTTTGGGAGGCTGAGGCAGGAGGATCACCTGAGCCAAGGAGTTCAAGACCAGCTTCGGCAACATAGAAGGAGCCCATCCCTACAAAAAAAAAAAAAAAAAAAAAAAGAAAAAGAAAAGAAAAAATTAGCTAGATGTGGTGGCACATGCCTGTAGTCCCAGTTGCTCAAGAGGCTGACACAAGGATCACTTGAGCCCAGGAGTTTAAGGCTACGGGGAGTAATGATCACGCCACTGCACTCCAGCCTAATTGACAGAGCAAGACCATGTATCTAAAACAAAAATTCAAAAA
The DNA here is from genome assembly GCF_028885625.2 of Pongo pygmaeus. Classification (NCBI taxonomy): domain Eukaryota; kingdom Metazoa; phylum Chordata; class Mammalia; order Primates; family Hominidae; genus Pongo; species Pongo pygmaeus. The sequence goes on along the minus strand of NC_072396.2, from coordinate 5,295,786 downwards.
GTAGTGTAGGCAATATTACCTTGCATTTAATCCCGTATCACACACATGTATGTGAATATCTACATATTCGTATATATGTATGTATATATGTGTGTGTGTATACATGCACACGTATATATATATACATGTATATGTATATACACACACACCCCTACATAATTTAAACATATTAGCAACTGTAGCAAGTATGTGCACATAAATATTCCTAATCAATCCAGAAGTGCATAGTATGTATTTAATTACTGCAACCATAGTAATATGATTACTATTACTATTAATATGATTAAATACATAGTATGTATTTAAATTACTGCAACCCATACGTATATGTATTTATGAAACCTAACATAAAATACTATTTGAATTGGCTTTAATTTCTCAATACAGATATAGCAAATTACTACACCTTTAGTGTCTTAATACAAATTCATACTCTTACAGCCTCGGAGTCAGAAAGTATAAAATCAAGGTTTTAACAGGTCTGTGTTTCTTCTCGAGGCTCTAGGGAGACATCTGTTCTCATCTCTTTCAGCTGATAGAGTCTAGCCTCATTTCTTGGCTCATAATTGCTTTTTTGCTTTCTTCCAACCAGCTGCATTTCTTCTGTATTCAAATCTTCCACTACCAACTCTTATTCTCCTACCTCCCTTTTATATATTAGCACCTTCATGATTATATTGGGCCCACCAGGACAATCCAAGATCATCTCCCCATGTCACAATCCTTTACTTAATTACATTCGCAAATTCCTTCTTACCATGCAAGCTCACGCATTTGCAGCTTGTGGGAATTTTGTCCAAGATACAGCTTAGGGAAACCATCATTTGGCCTACTATGGGCCTCATCGTTTAGGAGTGGCATTTATTATGGGAAATTTTCTTTTTTAATCTCATGTTTATGACATGGTTTCTACCATAATCATTAAAGACTTCTACAACAATTTCTTTGGCTGTAGGAATATAACTGATCTTAGAATAACAGTTCCTTTCTCAACATATAGCCATGTCAACATCCCTTTCCCACTTCTGCAGTTGGGGCTCACAGTTTTTGGGGGGATCTCCCGGGTCCTGCAAGAGCACTCCGCTTCCTTCAGAGCATCTGTGGGTCCTCTCGGGATTGCTGGTTTGTTATGTTCCTATACTTTTTACATTTATCACATGATTAAAAATAATTGGATTGATATATAAGTTGCTTCTGTCTTTATTACTAAATAAAGTTTTGGGGGAAAAGAATACCCACTTGTTCTTTCTAATTGGGAATTCATTTGAGATGCACATAGACATTGTGTAATTTGGACTAAACTTGTAATACTTAATCATTTTTCTAATGTTCAATTTCTTTACCATCACATCTTGTTAACTCTCAGATGTACCTGGCAGACACTAAGTCCATATGCCATGGATTAAAAATGTGCTCTCATAGCCCCTGCTTTTTAAATATGAGACACTTTCTGGTGTATTTTTAACTTTTGTGGGGGGGGTCATGATCAAAGATACAACAAGCAATGGAGTTAACACTAAAAGGTATATCTTGCCCAGGCATACTAAGATCTCATCTGAAGTTCTCAAGACCCATCTAGAAGTCTTCAGGCACTAATTTTGCACTTGAGAGGATTTTATTTTAACCCTCCTATGCACTTGTCGTGAAGCACAGACATTAGAATCTGGAGACATTGCTTGGAATGAATGAATTCCAGGCGGAAAGAACATCGCTCACTGACTGACATATATGGCTGGGAGGACTCTGAGAATTGCTGGCCCTATTCGATTTTTCCTATGCAGAAGGAGAGACTTGAATGTATACATGATTCTTCCATGGAGTACCATCAATACCAGGCATTAGGAAGAAAAACTATGTTTAAGCTTGCATGTTCAGTTAACTACTAATTTTACATACCTACCCTCTTCCAGGCATTGTGCATATAAGAACATAACCCTTGCCTTTAAGGAAAAGTTTTATTCATTTGCTTTATTGCATTTCTCTGATACCTATTCATTCTACCACTGTAGATTGTGGACAAGTCCCCCTTGACTTCTACATTGTAAAACAAATGGAAATTTCTGTGTCCTTCTTGGCCTTTTGGTCAATATTTCCACACTATTGTCCATTCCCAGTGATTGCAAAGAATTGCTTCCCTTGTCTTCAAAGATGCAACTCTTTCCTGATTTTCCTTTGTCTCTCGATCTTAGTTTCCCTATCTATGTTGAAGTCCACCTATTCTACCTGTCTTTCAGATGCTGTCTTCCATACTGCAGACTTCTACAGTTACTTCTTTTGGTATTGACATAGTCTTCTTTTTTAATCTTGGGTCTTTGCTGGCCATCCTTGAGTTCTTATGAAAGCACCATGGTGCCTCCACTACTGATGGATGTCAGCACCTCCCTGGAATTCTTTATCACATTGCTACCGAGTTGACTGCTTTCATCTTTCAGGTCATAGAAGAGACGTATGAATAATATTTTCAGCAGAACATCTCCTGACTGTCTTTATGTGAGCAATCCTTTCATCTCGCCATTCACACTCACAATATCTTATCTTCCCTTCAGATTGTTTGTAAAAGTTGCAATGTTATTCATTTATGGACTAGTGTTTGCTACACTACTAGATTATAAGCTTCATGAAGGTAAAAGAGTATCTATAGTACTCACCTTTTATCTCCTATGTCGTTGTCCACCAATCCCATAGACTGATGTGCTGATATAAACTCTATTTCTCAGAGCCTTGCATGATTATAATCACTCAAGTTTTGCTTTTATTTGTAATTATGGGAAATATGGGAGTTCATATAAGTCCTTTTATTGGGAATTATGATGGAGGAAAACCTGCAAACAAAACCAGTGAATAAAGCATCATGCATGATGTTGTGTACAATACATGCAGAGTTCAAAAGTGGCTCACAAATGATGGTGTAGCCAGTTCTACTGGTGACAAGAAAGATCAGGAAAGACCCAATTAATGCGACTTAAATAATAAGACTTGATTTAACTCAGCTGAGTTATAGTCCAAGAAAATACAGTGTTATGGCAACATAGATAGGCACGGAAATCAATCCAGAAGAGAGGAAAATAATTAACAAACGGATTCTTATGAGCAAGTCACCACGGTTTCTGCCTAGGGGTCTCAGATGACTAGGGCTTGATGAAACATGTTCAGAAGACTGAGTGCTCTAGCATTGCTGACATTTCAAAAAGAAAGGAATGTACTGAAATGTATCGTTTAGGAAGACCATTCCGTCTACACTGCCAGTGATTGTTGGCAGAATTCTGGAGTTAAATGCATGGTATCCACTGCAGTTCAAGACAACTAACATGCAACAAAAGTAGGGCTTGCATTTGTTGTCTACAGTCTCTGTAACAAATTGCTACAAACTCAGCACCTAAAACAATGCAAGTGTTTGTCTTATAGTTCTGCAGAAGGGCTGGCGATGAAAATTAAGGTGTCAGTGGGACTGCATTTGTTTCTGCAGCCTCTGGGGGAGAAACTGTTTCCTTGCCTGTTCCCAAATTCTAGAGGTGATCCGCATTCATTTGTACATGGTCCTATCCATGATTTTCAATGCCAGTAGTGCTGCATCTCTTTTTGAGATTTTTTCCATAGTTATATCTCCCTCTGGTCACAGCTGGAAAATGATCTCTGATTTTAAGGTCTCATGAGTTGAAATTGGGTCCATTTGAATAATTCAGGATCATCTCCCCATTACAAAATCTGCACACTTGATCACACCTTCCAAGCTTCTTTTTCCATATAAGGTGACACATTCAGCGTTTGCAGAGGATGCAGGCATTTTGGGAGGGCCATCATTCTGCCCACCGCAGGGTTTGTATCTGATTATTTGGGTCATAACATGTAAGATAAGGAAGAGGCCTGTAAATTTTATTGATGGTTTGTGTGTGTGTGCTTTGCTTAACTCCATTTCAGATCGTGTCTTGCATAGTCTTACTAAATGTCTTGAGAAATACATTGTACCTTAATTCAGCAGCACAATGTGTATACATTTGGCTTGCAATGGGCATTCTGAGGACTGGCGTATAAAATAAGAGAATAAAGAAAAAACACTTTGTAATTTGAGAGAACATGACTATTAATTGCAGGATACACATTTGTACGGTTATCGGAATGTTAGTCTCTGACTTTACAAGAATATTTTAAGTATAATTGCCAAATCAGAACTGATGGAAGAAAGAGAAAAATTCTAGCCTTCAAATTTTAAATGCAATCAAGAATCTCAACCATTTTTTTTAAAGAATTGGGTTTATGAGAGAAAGAGAGACAGAGCCAGGAAAGGAAAAATCAATAGCTTGAAGTTAGTACTGATACACACTTGTAAAATTTCTTACCTAAAATTGATAATACTTAAATATAGTTTAGTTTGAAGGAAAACACATTCTGTTAATAATTCAAAAATATATTACTTAAAACCAAATTATCTTTTCTAAAAATACATCTCCTTACATGAACTTGAAAGATAAAATTTTTAAAAAAGTTAAAATACATCTTCTAAGGGTCGATCTCACTAGTGTGAGCTTCTCTTTTTTTCTTTTTTCTTTCTTTCTTTTTTTTTTTTTTTTTTTGAGATGGAGTCTTGCTCTGTCACCCAGGCTGGAGTGCAGTGGCGCGATCTCGGCTCACTGCAAGCTCCGCCTTCTGGGTTCACGCCATTCTCCTGCCTCAGCCTCCCGAGTAGCTGGGACTACAGGTGCCCGCCACCACGCCTGGCTAATTTTTTGTATTTTTAGTAGAGATGGGGTTTCACTGTGTTAGCCAGGATGGTCTCTGTCTCCTGACCTCGTGATCCACCCACCTCAGCCTCCCAAAGTGCTGGGATTACAGGTGTGAGCCACTGTGCCTGGCCTAGTGTGAGCTTCTCGTGCTAAATTTTAGTTGCGGAAAGATAGTCCAACTGTCTTCAATTCTTTAAGAAATGTAATTAATGTGTTTGATTTTTGCAAGAAGACCATATACCCAGGAGCCCATTTCATTTTATTCTGTTTCTCTTGTTAAATAGAACAAGCAACACCCATCGTCATTCAATAATATTTTATAGGAAATGAATTTCAATAAAATGAGATTGTTTTTCCTTATGAGGAACTTTTAATTGAACTGAAATCGGGAAATATGTTAATGCAGAAATTAAACCTGCTACAATTGCAATAGTCTCCATGGAAAGAAAGAGATAGGACCAGCTTCATGTCGGTGGTATCATTTCCTCTGGGAACAAAATGACTCAGCTCATGGTTTTCCAAGATTGTCATCAAGAAATGTCCCATGATTAAAAACATTGATGATAGCCCATATTTACCTGATTCTTGTGAAGGAAATTGAATTTTTGTGTTTTTTGTGTTAAATTAAGCAACGATGAAGGTCTCATTATGATCTATATAATTAATTGCCTTCTCCATAATTAATGCATCAATATGATCAGAAATGTCTTGAGTTTGAGAGTCTATTAAAGCCTGAGATAAACCTGACGTGGAAGAGCTGTTTCTAGCGTTTTTCAATTTAAATCACGTTGGTACTAAAGACGTTAAAAGGAAATAGATGATCCCTTCCTAGAGGTGTACTAGTAGTACAATCACACCCTAAAAAGGTTGCACTTTTGTACCAAAATAGACATATTTTTCCTTTAATAGCAGTAATAAATTACTCCTAATTGAAACTCATGGGATATAAAGCAGTATGCATTCTAAGAAACTGACACCAAATGCTATACAGTTTTTTCTTTCTTTTTTTATATAATGTGTGTATGTGTGTGTGTGCGTGTATGTGTCTCTGTGAGTGTGAATGTGTGTGTGTCTGTGTGTGTGTCTGTGTGTGTGTTTGTGTGTGTGTCTTTGTGAGTGTGTGTGTCTGTGTGAGTGTGTGTGCCTGTGTGTGTCCGTTTGTGTGTGTCTGTGTTTGTCTATGTGTGTGTCTGTGTGAGTGTGCGTGTGTGTGTCTGTGTGTGTGTGTGTGAATGACGGACTCCTTTACTAACTGTAGCTTGTGCATTTTAGTCCAAGATAAACTGTTGCTCAAACATAGAAAGTTTTCATAGGAACAGCATTAAAATACAATTACTACAGAGGCAATACCAAGAGACAATAGAATATATTGTTCTCTTTATACAGAGTGAAAGAAGACCTATGTTAAAGCAGGGGTGATTTTTTATTATGGGTTAGGAATAAGTTGCATTCACCTGCAGTCACCCTGAAAGGGGTGGGAAAGAAGTGAAGAGAACACAAGTAGATTTAAAGGAAACTGTGAGAGAAGAGATTCTATCAGGGGTCAGTAATATAGGGGCAGAATGTAGAAGGTAGTCATGTTAGGCTTTCCAGGTCTCTGTTACAGCTACCTAACGCTATAGTTGTAGCACAAAAGCAGCCAGAAACAATATGTAAACCAATGGGTGTGATTGTGCGTTTATGAAATTCCATCTGCAAAAACAAGCATTGAGACAGACATAACCCACCAGCTATGGTTTCCAGACCCCTGGTCTATAGTGAAGGTGCAAATAAGTTTCTTTTGTTTTCTTAGACATTCAAATCCTCAACCTTATGGCTGATTATATTTTTGTTTGTTTGCTTTGTTTTGTTTTGAGACAGCATCTCACTCCATTGGCCAGCCTGGAGTGCAGTGGCGCGATCACAGCTTACTGCAGCTTCAACCTCCAGGCTCAAGAGATTCTCCTGCCTCAGCCTCCTGAGTACCTGGGAACAGAGGCATGCCACTACCACACCCAGCTTAAAGTGCTTTCGTATTTTTTGTAGAACCGAGATCTTGCTATTTTGGCCAAGTTGGTCTCAAACTCCTGGGCTCAAGCGATCCACCCACCTCAGCTTCCTAAGTGCTAGTATTATGGGCATGAGCCACTGTGCCTGGCCTGATTATCCATTTATTGTAGACTTTAGTTTTCCACTACTTAAGACCATGCCTATCCCTAGGTAGAGAAAAGTTTAGTAGTCATGTGTTTGGAGGTTTGCCCCTAGGCCACGAGTCTTGAAGCTGGTTACACTAAAAAGTTGGTTGTTTCCATAGATTTCCCATGATTTTGCTCTTTCTACAATTCTCTGAGACCCTCCAACTGAGAAACTCAGTTATCATGTCCCATCCAGGGCAGATATCAGCCTTTACCTTTGATGCTCGATGTCCAGTCTCCCAACACCAAGATCCTGCTTCTCTGTCTCTTAGCTTATTGTTACTTCATTTAGATGCTAAATGACACCTTCCATGGGCAGGCTTGGTCAGGTGCCTTTCATAGTGATGTCAATTTGGTTTTTAGCCAACAGTACTAAATATAATCTCACCATTCACTCTTCACTTCATTGCAAAGCTATCAGTAGGCTCAGTTTCTGTAAGGCTAGGAATCTTCAAAGCCACCTGCCCTCCCTTGCTCATCCTTACACCTTGGCTTGGTCCAAGCCTCCAAGCCACAGCCACTTCTCCAGTGAGAGAAATTTTTTTTTTTTTTTTTTTGACGGAGCCTCGCTCTGTCGCTAGGCTGGAGTGCAGTGGTACAATCTCGGCTCATTGTAACCTCTGCCTCCCGGGTTCAAGTGATTCTCCTGCCTCAGCCTCCCTAGTAGCTGTGACTACAGGCATGCGCCACCACGCCCAGCTAATTTTTGTATTTTTAGTAGAGATGGGGTTTTGCCACGTTAGCTAGGCTGGTCTTGAACTCCTGACCTCAAGTGATCGGCCGGCCTTGGCCTCCCAAAGTGCTGGGATTATAGGGCTGAGCCACTACATGCACCCACCAAGAGGTACTTTTTCAACCCTCACTAACCTCCCATCATCCCCTCTTTTGGAGACTCCGGTGTTTATTATTCCTCACTGTTGGTCCATGTGTACCCATTTTTTAGCTCCCACTTATCAGTGAGACATGCGGTATTTCACCTTCTGTTTCTGAAATGTCACTTAGGATAATGGCCTCCGGTTCCAACCATGATGCAGCAAAATATATTATTTAATTCTTTTTTTGTAGTCGGGTAGTATTCCATAGCGTCTATATGCCACATTTTCTTTATCCAATCATCTGTTGATAGAAACTTAGATTGAATCCATATCTTTGCTATTGTGAATAGTGCTGTGATAAACATGAGTTCAGGTATCATTTTGATAAAACAATTCTTTTGAGACAGAGTCTTGATCTTTTCCCCAGGCTGGTGTGCAGTGGTATAATCTCGGCGCACCGGCTCACTTCAACCTCCACCTCCCAGGTTCAAGCTATTCTTGTGCCTCAGCCTCCTGAGTAGCAGGGATTACAGGCGTGTGCCACTACACCTGGCTAATTTTTTTGTATTTTTGTAGAGATGGGGTTTCACCATGTTGGCCAGGCTGGTCTTGAACTCCTAACCTCAAGTGATCGGCCTGCCTTGGCCTCTCCAAGTGCTGGGATTACAGGTGTGAGCCACCACGCCCGGCCTCAATTTCTTTTTCTTTAGTTAGATAGCCAGTGGTGGCATTGCTGGATTGACTGACAGTTCTGTTTTTAGCTCTTTGAGAAATCTCTGTACTGTTTTCCGTAGGGGTTGAACTAATTAACATTTCCACCAACAGTGTGTGTTTCCTTTTCTCTACAACTTGCATCCTTGCTAATCCAACCCAAATTTTTATGTAATTTTGATGAGTATCCTTATCCACTGACGAACCCAGCCGAGCCAATGATTTCATCAGCACATGAAACAATATATTTTAAAATATCAAGAAGAGTTACTTTTCTACTTCTTCTTGCCCAAGTCCAGTTGAATCTCCCATTTCGATCCTTTTCACTTCAATGTTGTCCTCTTTTTTCTCATGAGTAGCAGATAATTGCAGACTTCTTTTTTTGTTGTTTCTTAAGAGATGGGGTCTTGCTCTGTCACCCAGACTGGAGTGCAGAGGTACAATTCTAGCTCACTGCAGCCTCAGCATCCTGGGGCTCAAGCCATCCTTCCAGCTCAGCCTCCCAAATAGCTGGGTCTACAGGCATGCACCACCACGCCTGGCTAATTGTTGTATTTTTTATAGAGATGGGTTTTTTTTTATTTTGCCCAGGTTGGTATCAAACTCCTGGCCTCAAGTTATCCTCCTGCCTCAGCCTCCCCAAATACTGGAATTACAATTTTCAGACTTCTTGAGTATGTTCTTAAAATGAGCTTTAATTATATTTTGAATAATAATAATGATTACCTGTAATAGAAATTAATTATGTGAATCTCTTCTTTTGAATTCAAAATAAGCATATCTTCTTACCTGGAACTTGAAAGCCACTTTCCAACTGGTCTTTCTACTTCTTAACACTTTAGTCCTGACATAGCACCCAGAAGATTCCTAATAAAATATGTGACTTCATGTGACTCTTCTGCTGAAATTATTCAGTGTTTCTACCTTCTACTCAGAATAAAGGTCAAAATGCTGAAAATGACGTAGCCCACCATGATCTGGTATCCCCCTTACTTATCCAATAGCTGACCCTACCAATTTCCCACTTACTTAATTCAGCTGCTGTTATACTGATCTTATTGCTCTTCCAAAAAATTACCAAGCATGGTTTCTCTTTTGCAATTTCATTTTCGTGGTACTCTGTCTTCCCAGGGGGTTTGGTTACTCTACTTTTTGTGCAATTATCACCTCGACAGTAATCTGTCGCCCACAATTTTTAAAAAGTGAATCACACACACACACTGTGTGCAGCTCCATCTCCTACCACACACTTCCCCATTGCATTTTCCCACATCTAAAGAACTACACACATTACTCATTGATTTAATGTCCTGTCAGTTTCCACAATAGAATAAAATCTCTGTTAAGGAAGGAATGCTGGCCTCTTTTAGTCACTACTATATCTCAAGTACTCTAAAAACGATAAAAATGATCTAGCTCATTGTTAATAATAAAAGAAAATTGCTGAATAAATAAAAGAGTATTTTAAAATTATATTTTACAAATTTTCTCCCTGTGTTCACCTCCCCAGAACAAACAATGTGTTCTTTAATTTTAACCAATGTGTTATATGTATGTTCTTGTTTAGCATAAAATATATTTTGGGTGATGTGGTAGGTAGAATAAAACCACTCTACAAAAAAAAAAAAAAAAAAAAAGGAAAGAAAAAAACATGTGCACATCCCAATCCCTGGAACCTATGGATATGTAAATTTACACGGCAGAAGGGATTTTACAAATGGAATTAGATTAAGGATTTTGAGGTGGACTGGTTTTCGTGGAATTATTGCGGTGAGCCCACTTTGTTTTTTATTTATTTATTTATGTATTTATTTATTTAGACAGAGTCTTGCTCTGTCGCTCAGGCTGGAGTGCAATGGCATGATCTCAGCTTACTGCAACCTCTGCCTCCCAGGCTCAGGCGATTCTCCTGCCTCAGCCTCCCAAATTGCTGAGATTACAGGTGCCCACCACCACACCTGGCTAATTTTTGTATTTTTGGTAGAGACGAGGTTTCACCATGTTGGCCAGGCTGGTCACGAACTCCTGACCTCAAGTGATCTGCCAGCCTTGGCCTCCCAAAGTGTTGGGATTACAGGTGTGAGCCACTGCACCCAGAGGAGTCCAGCTTAATCACATGAGTTCTTAAAAGTAGAAAAGGGAGGCAGAAAAGAGCGTGTGAGATGGCACTTGAAGAAGAACTCCATGTCCCTGTATTAGTCTGTTCTCATGCTGCTAATAAAGACATACCTGAGACTGGATAATTTATAAAGGAAAGAGGCTTAATTGACTCACAGTTCCACATGGCTGGGGAGGCCTCAGGAAACTTACAGTCATGGTGGAAGGGGAAGCAAATAAGTCCTTTTTCACATGGAGGCAGCAAGAAGTGTTGAGCAAAAGGGGGAAAGGCCCCCTATAAAGCCATCAGATCTCATGAGAACTCACTCACTTTCACGAGAACAGCAGCATGGGGGTAAACACCCCTATGATTCAATTACCTGCCACTCGCCTCCTCCCACGACATGGGGATTATGGGAACGACAATTCGAGATGAGATTTGGGTGGCGACACAGTGAAGCCACATCAGTCTCTGCACTGGTTCTGAGAATAGGAGGCTATGTCCAAGGACCAGAGAGAAACTGGCCTCTGTGGAAAAGGTCAGAGAATCGATTGACTTCTACAGACTACAGAAGAAAACACAGCCCTGTTGCACCTAGATTTTAGCCTAGAGAGACCCATGTTGGACTTGGACTTCCAGAGCTGGAAGATAATAGATTTATGTCATTTTCGGCTACCTTATTTGTGGTAATTTGTTACAGCAGTCATAGGAAAGTAATAGAGAATTTTTTTTTTTTTTTTTGAGACAGGGTCTTGTTCTGTTGCCCAGACTGGAGTGTAGTGGTGCAGTCTCAGCTCACTGCAGCCTCAAACTCCTGAGCTCAAGTGATCCTCTCACTTCAGCCTCCCAAGTAGCTGGGACTACAGACACATGCCACCATGCCTGGCTAATTTATTTTTATTTCTGTAGAGATGGAGTCTCACTATGTTGCCCAGGCTAGTTTCAGACTCCTGGACCCAAGCAATCCTCCCACCTCGGCTTCTTGAAGTGCTGGGAATACAGGAATGTGCCACTGTGTACAGCTTTATAAATGATAATTGTATTGTTGCTAATGGTAGGTGTTTTTTAGTTTTATATTTTACAAAGAGATGTGTAAACACACTCAAATAAAAATATCACAAACACGCCTTTTTTGACATACGAAAACTGGCTAAAACCTTGAATCTCTCACTGTGGACAAAAATGTCAGAAATTGTTTTCCAATTAACTTCTGAGGGACATATAAAAAATAAAAACCACCGATTGTCAACGAACACATCCTCTTGAAAACCCTGTGCAGCCTCTCACATGAGTGAGTTGGTCCCAAGAAGAATGAGAAAATGTTGGACACTTCAAGGAAAGCCTAGACCAGCAGTTCTAGATTTGATTTGGGTTGTTCTTTGGTTTCATGGTTTTTAACAAAATTCATCACTTCAGATGGAGGCGAATGAAGAGAGTCCAGTCAATTTTTCCTGGGGACTGGAACAAAGTTGGAAATATGGATAAGCTGTAGAGGGAGGTCCCTCTCATTACAAACCATATTAAAGCACATCCCTTCCACACAGTTTTACAACATGGGAAAAAGAACAAGACCCAGAGTGAAGATGAGTAGATTATTTTTTTTTTATTTTTTTGAGATGGAGTCTCACTCTGTCACCCAGGCTGGAGTGCAGAGGTGCAATCTTGGCTCACTGCAACCTCTGCATCCCGAGTTCAAGCGATTCTCCAGCCTCAGCATCCCGAGTAGCTGGGACTACAGGTGTGTGCCACCACACCAAGCTAATTTTTGTATTTTTAGTAGGGACGGAGTTTCACCATGTTGGCCAGGGTGGTCTCGAACCCCTGACCTCAAATGATCTGCCTGCCTTAGCTTCCCAAAGTGTTGAGATTACATGCGTGAGCCACCATGCCTGGCCAAGACAAATAGAACTTAAACTAATTTTGCTCACCCAGCTTTCCCAGTTAGACAATCTCATTATGTCCCTGTGTTATATTCCATGATGTCTCCAGAGAAACAGAAGTAACAGGATATGTAGAGACATATAACAGGAGATTTACTATGGGAATTGGCTCACACTATTATGATGACCAAGACGTCCCACAATCTCCCATCTGTGAGCTGAAAGGAAGTCGTCGATGTCATTTAGCCTGAGTCTGGAGGCCTGCAAACCAAGAGCTCACATTTCCATGGTCAGGAAAGGATGAATGTCCCAGCTCAAGAAGAGAGAGCAAATTCACTGTTTCTCCAGCTTTTTCTTCTATTCTGGACCTCAGTGAATTAAATCATACCCACCCACATTGGTGACACTGGATCTTCTCTACTCAGTCTACAGATTCCAATGCTAATCGCTTCCTGAAACTCACTCACAGAAACACTCAGAAATAATGTCTCACCATCTACCTGGGTCTCCCCTTGCCTAGTCATGTTGACACATAAAATTAACGATCACAACTTCCCTTAGGCACCTGCAGACTTTCCTTGGAAGTGTCAATGTCTTCTTTGTAGAAGAAGAGGCCCTAGAAAATGAACATTTAATGAAATAAAATGAACATGCTTAAAAGCCTATAAATGTCAAGTAATCAATGGATAATGAAAAAGTATTATGAAGTCATGTTAAAATGTTCACATTAAGTGATACAGATTGGCATAACTCGTTCTAATCCTTTATTTGGATGAAGGTTTGCCAATCTTAGCACTGTTGACATTTGGAATTTGATACATCTTTGTGGTGGGGGCTGTCTTGTGTATTGCAGGATGTTTTGTGGCATCCCTGGACTCGACCTACCAGATGCCAGTAGCACCTAATTTCCCCAATTGTGACACCCAAAACTGCCTGAAGACATTGCCAAATATTCCCCGCGGGAGAGATTTTACACCAGTCGAGATGTGCTGTTACATTAAAACCAGGACAACATTTGTGGTCATTTGTTCAAATAGCTAGAGATCTTGAGTGTCATTTTAACACTCTCTATTTTATAATATATTAACTACAGCATTTACAATACCAAGTTTCAGCAATGTTTACGTATCAAATGAAGTACAAAGTGTCATTACCTATTTTAGGAAGATTGTAACTTCTCCTTTTATGTGCCAGCATCTTGTAGCCATTTCAACATGGGAGAGCCACTTCAGGGTTTTCAATTGGAGAAGATTTTGAAGGGGGAAGTGTTCATAAATATATTTGACCAAAAATTAGAGAAGGGAAGGAATAGTTAAAGAGAGAAGCAGAAACACAGGGGAAGAAAGAGAAAGAAGAAGGAGAGAGAAGCAGAACAAAAAGAGAAGTAGAGAGAAAGTATTGCTAAATAAATTGAGCGTTTACTTTCTGTTCAGTTGGAAGTAGTTTCTTGTTATTGTTCTGGCTCTGGTGGCAGTGGTTAGAACCAATTCAAATATAACCTTGATTAAGCCGAGGGGAAACAATTGCTGGTAAAACAAATAAACAAGCCAACAACAAAAACAAAACAAAACAAAAAAACAGAAGGAAATCTTAGTAGTATTTTTTTGGCTAACTTTTCCTTTAACTTCCACAAACATTTCTGAATACTTAGATCGGTATATTCTATTGCTGTGTTATTTATAATATTTTTAATGGTATAAATACTAAACTTAAATTGAGGAATCATGTTGTAGAGATGAGTAGAAAAATATTTATAAGTAGGAGAAACTGGTCTTAAAACATCAGCTAGGTAAAATTGGAAAAAACATGTAATATTCATAGAAATATGTATTGCTAACTTAAAGCAGGCTGAGAATCAATGAATTAATTTTTTTACAATTTGAAATAATAGTTTTACTTTTTAAAGAAATAAAATGCACAAATTTCAATCAAAATATTTTTGGAATTGTGCTGATTTGTTTAGTTATTCTGGACTGTAAAAATGTCATGTTAGTTTTCTCATCTAATTGTTAAATAAATAATTCATAGCTTTGTTTTTAACTTGCTGGATAACATGTAGATGAATAAAAGCAGTTTTAGAATTTTATTTACTGATGCTGAAATGATTGAAATAACATGATTAATGCTTAGTAGGGTTTGTGAGGCAACAGTATTGATTGGACATTGTGTATTTCATAATTTTATATAGACATTTTGTACTTTCACATAACGACTTTTTTTTTTTTTTTTTTTTTTTTTTTTTTTTTTGAGATAGAGTCTGACTCTGTCACCCGGGCTGGAGTGCAGTGGTGCAATCTCGACTTACTGCAACCTCCGCCTCCCAGGTTCAAGCTATTCTCCTGCCTCAGCCTCTAGAGTGACAGGGATTACAGGCATGCATGGTCATGCCCAGCTAATTTTTTGTATTTTTAGTAGAGATGGGTTTTCACCAGGTTGGCCAGGCTGGACATGAACTCCTGACCTCAAGTGATCCACCTGCCTCGGCCTCCCAAAGTGCTGGGATTACAGACATGAGCCACCACACCCAGCCACATAACTGAACTTTTGTTTGGCAATGTTTTACTTTACCGCCTCCAGTATCGGAGTGATGTTCTAACTTAGGCAAAGGTACTTGCACACATTTCATGAAATACAAGTGAAGCATTTATTTTTTCCATTTATTTGGACTTGTAATAGTACAAAAATTTAATGGATAGTATTTTCATCCCACAGCTATTTCTCAGCAAGGTATAAATTATTTTTTGAGTGCAATAGAATGTTCTTCTAAATCCACTAAAACGGGTCCTCCCCTACAATTTTCAAGCTGAGTCTTATGAAAAAATGATTCAGTTTGATGGAAAGACATAAGGACTTATTTTTTTTAAAAGAAAAAGGCGAAAATGTGAAAATGATTGACTATTTTTTAGAACAAATAAAAACACACACAATATATCTTTTAGTGTTGTAGAATGTCTATACATGCAAGAATTTTGTAGAACGTCATTTTTTTTTCTCTTTAAGAAATTAAAGATTAAAATAAATGTTTTGCTATTATTGACGATTATGTTTTATCAATAAACATCAACTAGCAGCTGGACAATCTGCTAAAGATTTTTTCTTTTTTGAGTGAAGCTTTTGCTTATCTTACTTATTCAGAATTAACATAGTGAAAGATTTGGCAAAATGAAGTTTTTTTAAATGAGTAATTTTCTTTTTATACTAGGTGATTCTTGTGAATAAAGTAAAATATCATACAACCATACCTAGCTGTAACAACATAATTTCTGTTTGAAAATTGTATCTATAATGCTGGTTGTATAAAATAGAATAAGTAGAAGCATGTTTGAAAATAAAAACAAGTATGTAGAACTTAAAAAATTTATCCACCATGGGCACCGAAACAGTCATATTAAACTGGAAGTCTCCATGATTTCAAGTTGCTCATGTTATTGTCCAAACGTAATAAAGGAAGAAAGGTTACTGCGCTGGGTCATCGGATGGTTAGTTTTCTGCATCCACTTGCCTAGGCTTTATACACACACTATCCCATCAAACTGATATAAGTTTTGCACTGAAGTTATTTTGTGTGTGGTTTGCACCCACAATCAGCTGACTTTAAGTCAAGGTCAAGCAAATTATCCTAGGTATTGTGAGTGGGCCTCATCTAGTCAGTTAAAACAGCTTAGAAGGACACAATAATGTATCCCTGAGAATGGAGAAATTCTGGTCCAAGACTGTAATAGCAGCTCCAGCCCAAGAGCTGGCAGCTTGTCCTGCGTATTTGAGACTTGCCAGCCACAGAAGTTGTATCACGTACTCCATGAAATTTTATAGAGATAGATAAATAACAGAAAGATCAATGGATGGGTGGATGGATGAATAGATGGACAGATACATAGGATAAGTAGAGAGATGATAGAGAGATAGATAGATAGATAGATAGATAATAGATAGATAGCTAGACGATAGACGGATACATAGATTCATAGATACCTAGATAAATGTATATAGAGATAGATAAATGGATAGATAGATTGATGGATGGATAGATTGATGGATGGATAGATAGATAAGATAGATAGATGATAGATTGATTAGATAGATAGATATAGATAGATAGAGATGGAGAGATAGATACAGTTAGATGACATATCCATAGATATATCCTATATATTCTTTTTCTCTGGAGAACCCTGACTGGTAGAGTGATACAGGCAGGAGCACCCTGCACTAATTATTCCAAAGAAGCACAACTGCTACTACAGAAACCCCTGATGCTGCCACACCTAGTGAAAAAGCAAATGAAAGCTTAGAACGACACAACGCAAGCAGATCCTCCAGGGCTTGTGATTGCTCAGGCATTCCACCTCAGGTCAGACCACCAGCGGAAGACCCTGAGGGCAAGGAGCCGTGGCAGCAGTGGTGGCATGGTGTAGGGAAGCGATTGCAAATGTTAGCGCTAGAGTCATTGCGCGTGTGTTCTTTCTCATTTGGTGTTTTATGTGTGTGCCTGTATGTATCCCTTGCCTTATTTATTTTATAGAGAGCATGTTGTACTCAATTCTCGACTTTTACTTGAGTTACAATCCATCATAATGGGGTTCAGAAGAGAGATGGAAGATTCAACCTATGATGGGGGCAAAGCACTGTTGATGATGGCTCCCTTTATAAGGAAAAGGTGAACACCCTTTTTGTGCCTCTTACAGTTCATGGACTGGTTGTTCTCTCCATTTGGGCTGCTTTTCTGTACTGTAAAGGCTGAAGAGCTAGTCATTACCTCCACCTGCATTCTTTCTGGATATGGTGCTGAGTGAAAAATAGATCCACCCAGTTTCTTTCACTCCTTCGAGGCTTGGAGTGTGAAATATGAACGAGACCTTCTCCAGACATTTTCTGTGGTTTATGGCCTGTCTACGACTTCCAAGCAGTTGTGTCTTCCAGATTAAGAGTGTCGGGGTCCAGTCCCCAGCTCGGCGGTGGTGGCTGAAGGTTGGCAGCTAAGGTAAGGCAACCTTATTGGCTGGTCATCTATCCCCAATCCAAAATCCCAGAGGTTTTAGTGGTGACTTCCTGATGCCTCCTTCCTCTAATCCCTCCAGCTAAGCACTAAGTTTCTTGCATTACATTTTGTGGTACTTAAAATCTCTGAAAGTGGTTTCTATTTCCTCCCCTAAATTTTACATGATGCATCTTATGTTTTGCTTGGTAATATTTCATCTCCAGTGTTTTCTTTAAACATAGTTATATAATAACATTTAATTTACATTGTCAAACTCTTACGATTTAAATTTTAGTTGACACGTTATTCCATCAAATCATAAACACACATATTATAAATATATACATATTATGTATATATAATATATATACACATATACATATTATCTATATATGTACCAAATATGCCCACATATATCATTGTGTATATATTATTATGTACTACCTTTTTATAAATGTATATATGTAATATATATACATATATTATATATGTGTATGTACACACATATATATAAAATTTTGTATACATAATTTTATATATGAACACAATTATACACACATACACACGATTATGATTAGATATTTAATGGTGGGAAATAGTAAATAACAAAAATTTATTTTAAAAATTTACAACGTATCTTTGTTACCAGATTTTCTTTGAGTAATACATTGCAATTGAGATCTTACCAAAACAATATGTCATTTTCTCAGAAGTAAGACATGGGTTTATAAACTCTGTTATAGGAGGAATTGAGTGAAAGAAATAACATATTTTTGAGAGAGCCTAAGTCATATCTTAATGTTAAAAGAAAATTTGGTGGGCCAGAGTTGGGCAATAGTGATAAATAATTTTCATAACTAAGAGGAATGTCATTTTCTGCTTGGCTACACAGTGCAGATTCAGGGACAATGGAGGAAAGTTTGGCCTTCGCAAAATTATTTCCACAGAGTCCTGCTGCAAGAGTGAGCTCTGTATTCTCAGGTAGAAAAGAACCAGGTTTCAGGACTCTGATGAAAACAATATCTGCCTCCCTTAGGAAAGTGCTGTTCTAATATTGAGTGTATTTTATGGTATTTATATGTTATTTTAAAACTATTTTTGATGCTGGGCACAGTGGTTCACACCTGTAATCTGAGCACTTAGAGAAGCTGAGGCAGGAGGATCACTTGAGGTCAAGAGTTTGAGACCAGCCTGGCCAACATGGTGAAACGCCGCCTCTACTAAAAATGTAAAAATTAGCTGGCCGTGGTGGCGCATGCAAGTAGTCCCAGCTACTTGGAGGCTGAGGAAGGAGAATCCCTTGAACCTGGGAGGCAGAGGTTGCAGTGAGCCAAGATCGCACCTCTGCAGTCCAGTCTGGGTGACACAGCGAGTGAGACTCGGTCAAAAAACAAAAAACAAAAAACAAACTCTTTTCGAGAAAAATAAAATTAAGATTTTCATAAAATGCTGTAACTTCCCATGGTCTATTTCTGGCTGAATTTTCGTGTCCTCTTGGTGGTTCCTACCAATCGCTACATTTTGGAGGTAAGATGTCACTTTCTTCGAACACTATTGTTTTATTGATGAATATCATTCTCAATATTTGGACTTCTTTAGCAATTGATCTGGGGGTCTCTGAATTTCAAAACAATGTGGTTTGCAGGCATCTTTTCAATTACAGTACCCAGTTCTCCAGCTGCTGGGAGTGTTGGTTCTCATGGCTTACAACAACATTCTTCTCCAGGAGGCGCCTGGAACAAGTTTATGCCTCCTTGCACTCCCAAAGAGCGCTCAGTTGCTCAATGCTGTGGTTCAAAGATCTGGCCCCTCGCCTCATCTTGTCACACCTTGAAGTGAAAACCTTTCCTGTGAGCACACTTCAGTGCATATCAGTTGAATCCTCTGATGCAACTACATCACATTTATTGCTCTGCCCAATCCTGCCTCTTGCATTTGGTTCTAAGCATCCTTCCTGCAAGCCCTCCTTCATAAAGCTCATGTATGCCCACTGCTATTCCAGCATCTGTTTCCAAGGAACCTGTTTTAGGATGCTGGTGAGATTTGCCCTTCTAATATCAAAATAAGGAGGAAAGGTGGTGAGCTGCACTGAATAGTGCCTCCCAAAAATATTTTATCTTATTTTATTTATTTTTTGAGATAGAGTCTTGCTCTGTTATTCAGGCTGGAGTGCAGTGGTGTGATCATAGCTCACTACAGACTCCAACTACTGGGCTCAAGTTGATACAGGAACTAAAAAGAAATTATTTAGGTAGTTAGTGAGGGTAAGAGAGTCCTTGGAAAGGCTTCCCTTTTAACAAAAAGCAATCCCCAAATCATTTCTTTTCTAACAAAGAGCAGCCTGTAAAATCGAGCTGCAGACATAGATAAGCAAGCTGGAAGCTTGCATAGGTGAATGCAGAAGCTGTGCCAATAGGAAAAAGCTACCTGAGGGCCAGGCATGTTCAATATGGAGGCTCTATCTTCCCTTTTCTTTGTCAACCACATGTACAGTAAAGGAATAGCCAACATGGCACCAGCCAGGTAGATAACTCATCTTCATAATAAAAAGTTAGGGTGGGGCGGCCAGCTCCTTTGTGTGCTATGGAAATGGCACTCCTTGTCCAATCAATGTTTTGGGCTTTATGTAAATGAGACACTGCCTCCCCAGGCTCAGCTATAAAACCCCATGAATTTCATCACTGATCTGAGTCCCTGGTGAATTCTCCATGACCAATTCAAAATTGTAATTATAAGACATTATTCAAACTTAGGACGATGTCTTCCTAATTGTCTCTATGAATTTGACTACTCTAAGTACCTCATATAAGTGCAATGATACAGTATTTGTTCTTTTGTGATTGGCTTATTTCACTTAGCACTTAGCACAATGTCTTCAAGCTTCATCCATGTTGCAGCATGTGTCAGAATTTCCTTCCTTTTTAAGGCTGAATAATATTACATTGTATGTATGTGTCACATTTTCTTTATCCATTCATCTGTAAATGGATATTTGCATAGTTTCCATATCTTAGCCATTGTAAATTCGACCCCTACCTTACAGCATACCTAAAAAGTAACTAAAAATAGACTAAAGACTTAAACGTTAAAACCTGAAACTATAAAACTCCTGTAAAAAATCATGGGAAGAAAAGCTCCTTGGTCTTGGCAATGATTTCTTTGATACGACACCAAAAACACAGGCAACAAAAGCAAAAATAGACAAGTGGGGTTTCATTATATATGTATTTTTAGGAGGACTCAGGATGTTTCAAAGCAAAAAGATAACTAAGCAAATCCCTCTCTGCTAATCAGTGATTTATGCTGATATTGACCAAAGCACATCCCCAAATATGGGAACTATATGGGGTCATTCAGCTTTTGTTTCAGGGACCTAGGGAAGGAGACGTGGAAAAGGGTTTATTTAAGGCCATAATGGTGTTGGCTGGGACAGCGAATGTTTAGATGTATGAATTTCCTTTAGTGAATGTGTATGAGTGTGTGTGTGTGCGCACCTTATGTGGGACTTTCTCAAATCAAAGAGCTTTCCTGGCTGCTTTTGGGGCAAAGCTGCTCTGTTTTTAACTGACTGTCAGGGTTGTTTCTTCAAGAGAAAACAGAGCCCCATTTAAGGATTGCAACACAGAACAGGCATCTGTGTACGTACATCCTAACACTGTTAATGCCATGTAATGTTGAACACACCAGGGAGCCAGCTCCATGCAAAAGTTCACCCATATTTCACCTATGCAAGGAGAAAAGTCAGTATATACATCCACCTGTCATAGACATCTGCTTGAATATGAGGAACAGAAAACTGCCTTGTTACTGCATTTAGTTCATATGAAGAGATCCTCATTTGTTGACAATTTATCTCCCTTGTTCTTTTTGTTAGCTTAAAAAAATTTCTTTTTTTTTTTTTTTTTGAGACAGTATCTCTGTGTTGCCCAGGCTGGAGTGCAGTGGCACAATCTCGGCTCACTGCAACATCTGCCTCCTTGGTTCAAGTGATTCTTGTGCCTCAGCCTCTTGAGTAGCTGGGATTACAGGCATGTGCCACCACACTCAGCTAATTTTTTGTATTTTTAGTAGAGATGGGGTTTCACCATGTTGGCCAGGTTGGTCTCAAACTCCTTACCTCAAGTGATCCACCCACCTTGGTCTCCCAAAGGACTGGGATTACAGACGTGAACCACTACACCTGGCCTAAAAAATTATATCTTATGTATTTTCTCCTCCTTCCATATATTATTTGGCCTGTAGGGTCAAAGAGAAAATACTTCCCCTTTACCCTATAAAGATTTGCTGAAAATGAACTGAGAATAGGCAGTTTCACAGGAAAAAAGGACATACAACATTTACTGAGCATGCATAAGCACAGAGGAATCATAGGAGTCCCATGTGCTTATATACCCCTTTACATATGGGAAAGGGAGATGGGGGCTGTAGGAGTAAATGATTTTCAGGGGAAAAGGATAAGCCCAAAGAACAAAGGTCTGGGAGGAAGTTTCTCTGATCTTTGGGAGTAGGAGTGAAGGTGAGGGGCAGAACTTCACTGTGAACAAAGGTTGTCTTATCATGCAGATAAAGTCTCTCAGGCGATATATTGGGGTTGTGCTCAGAAGAATAGATGAAAGTTTTTCTCTTCTCCAGTGATTAAATATTTCCTGGGTATTTTATGATATTCCTAGGGGGAAAGTCTTAAGATGATGGCATTTCTTGTGGATGAATGTTTTCTAGAGATTTCCACCTGGTGCTTTGGGAAGAAAGAGTATCAGAGAGATGGGGGTTGGGTAGCAGAAAGTTAGAGAAAGACTTTGGTTTGGAAGCTTATTTCTGAGACCTTTCAAATTCCTTTAATCCAAAGCACTCAGCATGCCAAAGTGCCTTTTTTCTTTTCTTTTTTTTTTTTTTTTTTTTTTTTTTTTGAGAAAGGGTCTCTCTCTGTTATCCAGGCTGGAGTGCAGTGGCATGATCTCGGCTCACTGCAACATCTGCCTCACAAGTTCAAGTGATTCTCCTGCTTCGGCCTCTTGAGTAGCTGGGATTACAAGCATGTGACACCACGCCCAGCTAATTTTTTTGTATCTTTTGTAGAGACAGGGTTTCACCATGTTGGCCAGGCTGGTCTCGAGCTCCTCACCTCAGATGATCTGCCTGCGTCAGCCTCCCAAAGTGCTGGGATTACAGGCATGAGCCACCATGCCTGGCTCAAAGTGCCGTATTTGGCATATCATTTTCTGCACACCAACAGACCACTGTTTAAAATTATAGAAAGTCAGCTGGGGTTTATTCATGTATGCTTCTATGACATAAATTCCACACCACATTTTAACACATGGAAGGGCTGACTCATAGAATCACATGGCAATTAGCATTTTTACATTTTAGTGTTTTGACATTTCTTGAGGTGAATGTGAGATTCACTTAGTCTTATGTGAATTCAATTAAGATTCAAATGGAAGATTGAAGCAGGGCTTTTGGGATAGGAAGGCTGAAATCAACAATCAGGAAGAGATAGCACCCAGAAAAAAGAAGAGAAATTTGGGATGTGAGAAGAGTGAAAAAGAAAGAGAAAACACGAACATTTAATTTATAAGGAGTTACTCTAGATAACGCAAGATTTTCAAAATGTATTAATGAGATTTTTTCCCTTAAAAATTCTCAGCATAAAACCCAAGGGAGAACTATATCAGTGAAATTTAATGCATTCTTACAGCCATGGGGTATAGATTTTCCTTTTCATATTTTTCTTATTTGTTTCTCTTAAATGAAAAATATTCTTTATAGCACATAGTAGGGACTCTATAAATTAATTCATATTTTAAAAAATATTTAACTTTTCTTTAATGCATCAAAATTAATTCCCACTTTTTCCCCATGCCTATACAATCATCTACTATCCTTAAAGTACATCCATCAATAGCTGATTTCATTCTGCAGCATCCTAGACTTTCCTTTATTCTACCCCTAAATAAACCTTCCTTTCTTTTCTAGTGAGGTATATCTAACAACTCTCTATACCCTGTCATATGACATCTTCTTCCTCTGTGGTCTAACAGCAGAATTATTAACACATTTGGCACAAAACATACAAAACCTTCTTATCTTTTCTTACATATTTGCCTTGTCATGCCATAAAAACATCACTCTTCACTAGTAAGATCTCACCATAACATTCACATACTTTCTATGTGTAGAAAGACACTCCATATTTTCTGCTGCTGGGACAGATTTGTACAAAATATTCTGTTTTCTGGGTGATGTTGCTAATAAAGTTTAAATATAAAAATAAATATACTTTAAACTCCATAAAAAATACATTCATCCACAAATAGAGTTCTACTAAAGATTTATATGAAGGAAATGCATCCAGATACTATTAATATATGAACAATTAATATCTTCATTGAAGTGCATACATTAAGGGTTCTTTCCAAATGAACCAATGCAAAGTAATACGACTACACCACACAATTTGCTGTTTCTAAGTAATTACGTTATTCTATCATTCATTGATATGTCTTGGCTCTGTGTCCCCACCCAAATCTCACCTCGAATTGTAATCCCCACATGTTGAGGGAGGGAAGTGACTGGATCATGGGGCCAGTTTCCTCCATGCTGTAGTGTAACAGCGATTGAATTTTCATGAGATCTGATGGTTTTATAAGGCAGGTTTCCCTACTGTTGCTCCTGTCTCTCCTGCCACCATGGAAGATGTGCTTGCTTCCCCTTGCACCATGACTGTAAGTTTCCTGCAGCCTCTCCAGCCATGCAGAGCTGTGATTCAATTAAGCCTCTTTCCTTTATAAATTACCCAGTCCCAGATGTATCTTTATAGCAGTTTGAAAACCGATTAATACAGCCATCAATTTAAACAAAAGATGGGGGTGTAAGTTAAGATCTTAATAAGCCTTTGAATATAACCCAACAATAAAATATTACAGAATATTAGGAAAATGGTATACTGAATTAAAAATTCAATAATAAAGGATACATGCTCGAGGGGATGGATACTCCATTTTCCATGATGTGTTTATAATGCATTGTATGCCTGTATCAACGTATCTCACGCAATCCATAAATATATAAACCTACCTGTATCTACCAAAAGAAAATTTCAATAATCTATCTTTATCCTTTCTAAACCTCAGCTAATACACCGGTATTGATGTCTGCAGTGTGAAATAATACTTTGGGAAAAAGAATCCTGAATCACATGGAATATTTCCTGAGCTCATCTGTACAAATGTGCCATTTCCCCAAAGTTAATATATTCTAGGCATGAAACAAACAGAGAAGCACTCTAATTTCTCCCCCACATTTGCTTCAATGTATTGCTAATCAAGATCCATTATTCAGCTCTCAATTTAAATGATTATGCACACACCCTGACTGTTCCTAGTTAAGAATAATCATGGCTGATTTATATGTAAGGAGAAATAGATTGTTATCCTGGAATTGTCAGTGCCTGAATTTTAACTCGAAAGAATAAAGAACAGTATGCGGATAACTGCCACCCCCAGATCTTTGATGAACACTCTCCATTTCCCAGCTCTGATATCTTGGCCTCACTGAATTTCACCATCTTCAAATGTACAATGACACATCTCCCTAAGAGAATTTGCAGAACTTCTAAGATCATTAACATTTTACATTAACAATACCAACTATTAATAATCTTGTCCTCATTATTTGGATTACTTAGTCACTACTTTTTAAACACTATTACTGGGAGAAAATTGACAATCAAGAAACATTGGATTATTATTTTGGTTTTCTCCAGCATAGCCCTAGGGCTTAGAATGGAGGGCAGAGTATCTGATCTCTCTAGGATACTAACAAGTGAACCAGTCAAGACTGCAAGCTCCAGGATCACTCACATTTAAAATTTTCCATGCAAAAAAGCAAAGGGCAGAACATGCTAACCAAGCATTGTGATGATTCCCTCTAGAGCTACTCTGCTGAAAAGGGACTCTCTTTGGGGTAAGCACATTTGTAGGAGAGACCCTTCTAACTTAATGGTAGTGAGAATCAGTCTCATTCAGAAACTTATGGGGCACACCCTGAGAAAGAAGGCTGAGGCAGTAGAAGGATACAGTAGGAAAGGGACAACTATGGTAGTGTTGAAACCTTCCAACCAGAGAAGCCATATGGCCAATAGAAAGCGTGTGACACTGGAACCCCTGCCTAAATTTGACCCCTGATTCCACCATTTAATGGTCCCATGAACATGAGATAATTGCATCTCCACTAAATAATAATTAATGTACATTTCTGAATTTATATGCACCAGTCACTGTTTATTAATCCATTGTAGAGCAAAAATAAAATTCTGAGCCCCTCGGTCATCTGAACAGACCCCTCCTCTCAGCAAGGGCATTCCAAAGTTAACCTGAAAAACTAGTTCAGGTCATTTTGGGAAGTGGGATCAGACATGCCTCATTATATCCTCCTTCCTTTTGGAATTCTGGAAAAGCCAACCAGCATTCACTTAAACACAGATCTGAAGTCTGATAAGAAACATTTACCATCTATTCTCTCTGAAGCCTGCTACCTGGAGGCTTCATCTGCATGGTAAAACCTTGCTCCACAACCCCTTATCATAACCCAGATATTTTTTTCTATTGATTTCAGGTCTTTAGATAATAACTGTTTCAACCAATTGCCAATCAGAAAATCTTTAAATCTACCTATGACCTGAAAGCCTCTGCTTCAAGCGGTCCCATCTTTCCAGATCGAACCAACATACACCTTACATGTATTGATAGATATATTATATCTCCATAAAACATATAAATGGAAGGTGTACTCTGATCACCTTGAGCACACTTCATCCAGACTTCCTGAAGCTATGTCACAGGCATGGGCTTAACCTTGGCAAAATAAACTTTCTAAATTGATTGAGTCCTGTCTCATATACTTTGGGGTTCAAACTTTTAACTCTCAGAATAATCACCAGTGAAATGTGCAGAAAGGAGCAGAGTAGATTTTTCATAAACAGAAGTGGCTTTGATTCATTCCTGGTTTGCATCGAAAAATACATCATGGGGAAAGGAAAAGAGGCTCTTCCCCCTGTGGAGGGAAAAAGTAGTTCAGTTGCTGTCATGTAAATTAATATAAGTTTCCTGGTGCTGAAGTAACAATCATAAATTTGGTAGCTCAGAAGAACATTGTTTTATCTTACAGTGCTTGAGGCTAGAAGTCTAAAGCCAGTCTTTTGGGGCTATACTCAAAGATTTGGTAGGACTTGTTCCTTTTGGAGGCTGTAGGAAGGAATCCATTTTCTTACCTTTTTCAACTTCTAGAGGCTGCTTGCATTTAAAGCCAGCAGCATAGCCAATTCAGATTTCTCTCTGACTCCTGTAAGGGCTTTCATGATTACATTGAGTTTACCTGGATAATTCAAGATAGTCTCTCCACCTCAACATATTCAACTTAAACACATCTGCAAAGTCCCCTTTGACATATATGTAAATCATTCTATTACAAAGGTACATGCACATATATGTTCATTGCCACACAGTTCACATAGCAATGACATGGAATCAACCTAAATGCCCATCAATGATAGACTGGATAAAGAAAATGTGGTACATATACACCATGGAATACTATGCAGCCATAAAAAGGAATGAGATCATGTCCTTTGCAGAAACATGGATGGAGTTGGAAGCGGTTATCCTTAGCAAACTAATACAGAAACAGAAACCAAAGGGCATTAGAACATTGTGGCTGGGTCTTCCTGAGGGTGGGTCTTCCTCTTCAGTCCTAACCCCCACTACAATGTATAAATTTGAGGGAGACACAATTCAACTCATAACTATACCTGGTGTATTAGTAAATGTTCTCTAGAGGGAAGAAACTAATGGGATATATGTATATATGAAAGGGAGTATACTAGGGAGAATTGACTCACATGATCACAAGGCCAAGTCCCACAACAGGTCGTCTGCAAGCTGAGGAGCAAGGAAGCCAGTAGTGGCTCCGTCCGAGTCGCAAAACCTCCAACGTAGGGAAGCCGATAGACAGTGCAGCCTTCAGTCTGTGGCCAAAGGCCCGAGAGCCCCTGGCAAACCACTGGTGTAAGTCCAACAGTCCAAAAGCCGAACTTGGAGTCTGATATTCAAGGGCAGGAAGCATCCAGGATGGGAGAAAGATGAAGGCCGGAAGATTCAGCAAGTCAGCTTCTTCCACCTGCTGCCTGTTTTTTCTAGCCGTGCGGGCATCCAACTGGATTGTGCCCACCCACATTGTGGGTGGGTCTTTCTGAGGATAGGTTTTCCTCTCCTGGTCATCTGACTCAAATCTCTTCTGGCAACACCCAGAAACACCCAGATACACCCGGAAACAACACTTTGCATCCTTTAATCCAATCAAGTTGACACTTCATATTAACCATCACACCTGGCAATGTCTCAGCCTGAGATGAGTCCGCAAGAAATGGCAGCCCCATAGGAGACAGCTTGAGCCCAGGATATCTGGGCCCTGGGAGCAACTGAATCTCGAAGCCAGCTGCATTTGGAAGTTGTATTTTTCTTATTTTATGCCCCAAATTTCAGTTAAGCCATATTAGAGGCTGAAGCTTGCTCTCAAGGCCAGTGATGTCCATTAGCCAGTGAGCGTAGGTCAGTGCTCTGAAGTAAAGCCATTGCTGGTGCCCAGAATTTTTCAAAAATTGCTTCTTTAAATAAAATTACACAGTCTAAAATATCCAGTGGGAGGAAGGTTCCCAGTTACTTATACAGTAGGATTGGTATTCTATACATGTGAATGATGTGGCACAGAAGTCAATTCATTAACTAATAAGCATGGAAACAAACTCAAGAGCAAACTAATCAATGAAAGGAAGCAAAAGTAGCAACTAACTAGGTGGCTGTGAATTTCTTCAGTTTTACAGTCTTGCAGAATTTATGCAGTAAGATCTGGGATGCTATTGCTGCTGATAAATGTAATAGGGCTTCATCAGCTTAAAGAGGAAGGAAACAAAATCATTCTTAGGCTGGGTATGCAGCCCTACTTATTGGTGATTAAAAGAAAGGGACAACCCATGTTATTTCTTAACTTCCTGCTTTTAATTGCTTGAGATTCCACTTGCTATGAAATGCATCTTGTCGGTTTTGAAGTTAAAGACAAAGTTGTCATTTCCAATCCTACCTTTATTTGTTGAGTTACCTCTAGCAAATAGTCAAACTCTGCACCTCATCTTTCTCATCAGAAGAAAAGGTCATAATAATCCTAATTCAAATGAATAGATGGAAATCAAATAGCTTACCAAATTTGAGACTGTTTGTAAAGCCTAAAAATAAAGCATACAATATTATTTCTGCTATCATTATGACTATTTCTAAGTGTTTTTGTGGCCTTCGTTAATACTAAAATCTGTAGGAGTTGCATGTTTACACTCACCCTGGAGAGGTATAATGCAAGAGATTGTATTTGCATCAATTCTTTTTTAGTATTTCCAGCTGATCTACACACAAACATATAGAGCCTATTTTAGGGCCTATTCAACAAGATGATTGGAAATACGTACTGTCTGTATGCCATTGGCAACGTGAAAGAGATAGTCAAACTTCCTCAGGCTTTGCTCAATAATGCATTCCAATGATATAAAATCAAGGAAAGTGGGAGTTTAAATAAAGCAGATATTGCTATCATGAATATAAAGCCATGCCAGAAAATTAACAAAAGGGAAAATGATCTTTTGAGAGAGAGAAGTGGGTTATACTATATGGATAGAAGACAAAGTGATGGAGCTTACATTAGTAAGGAAAATAGTGAAGGAGTTTTACAAAATTTTTGTTGTTATTGAAACAATGCATGAATGATTAATTGGTTTATTTTTAATATATTTTCTGGTGCTGCCCCGGAGTCCCAAAGTACCTTTATATTTGTCCGCATAGCTTTGTGATGAGGGAGTAAGAAGAGCTGGATATCATCCGTGAAATAATGACAACAGGAATACTAATTATGGCCGGGGCCGGTGGCTCACACCTGTAATCCCAGCACTTTGAGAGGCTGAGGCGGACAGATCACTTGAGGTCAAGAGTTCGAGATCAGCCTGGCCAGCATGGCAAAAATCCCATCTCTACTAAAAACACATAAATTAGCCAGGCGTGGTGGCATGTGCCTATAATTCCAGCTACTTGGAAGGCTGAGGCAGGAGAATCACTTGACCCAGGAGGTGGAGATTGCAGTGAGCCAAGATCGTGCCACTGCAGCCCAGCCTGGGCCGCGGAGTGAGACTTTGTCTCAAAAAAAAATAAATAAAAATAAAAATAAAAATAAAATAACTAATTATTATTAGTGACCAGTGCTACCTTGTACCAGGAACTTAGCACCCATCTTGTAGAATCTTGTAGATTCTTTAGATTCTAATCTTTAGATATCTTGTAGAGGCTTTACAGAATTAAGTCATTTGTCCAAAGTCACATAGCTAGTAAGTGGCTGAGCCTGGTTTCAAGCCCAGATCTGTCCTTCTCCAAAGCCCCCCACAGTGGATTACTGAGAATGAAGGCATGCATTTGGGCCAGAGATAAAAATCACAAATTATAACATCTCTTCTACTATGTAAAATCCAGCTAAGATGATCCTGTGAAAGGATAATTTTCACAGGGATATTTGTATTTTTTTATAGTCTCTAAAATCTGTTCCATGAGCCCACTACCAGTCATCTCTTTCAGCTGAAAGGTTAATAGGTGAGCACCTGTTTCTTATTTATTAAAGCATGGTGCAGGTGTGTGACCCAAAGACATGACCCAGAATTAAGTTAACGCATCTGCTTCATGTTTCTTCTCAAACAACCAAAATCACAGTGCTGCATTCCAGCTAAGGAACTACTGCCAACATTTATTCTAAGTGAGATTACATATTAATTACTTAAAATATAAATTAATAATACTAATTTTTATAATTTAAAATATAAAAACATTTGTAAATGTATTCTCAAGTTGAAAAAAGCATGCCTTTCATTTCTCAATTTTATCTGTGATGTTTTCTTTCTTTTTTATTTTTTACTTGTGCTTTCGTATTGTATACAATAGTTGTACATATTGTGGGGGTACATATGATGTTGTTTTGATGCCTATACGCAAGGTGTAATGATCAAATCAGCGAAATTGGGATATCCATTACCTTAAGCATTTCTTTTTTCTTTGTATTGGAAGCATTATAATTTTCCCCCATAGTTATTTTGAAACCTACAATAAATTATTGTTAACTATAATTTCCCTACTGTACTGTCGATTATAAGAAGTTATTTCTTCTAACTGTATTTTTGTATCCCTTACACAACTTCTCTTCACAGCTTCTGGTAACCACCATACTACTACCTACCTTCATCATCTTCATGAGATCCACTTTTTTAACTCTCATATATAAATGAAAACATATGGTGTTTGTCGTTCTGTGCCTGGCTGATTTCTAAGAGATCACGTTATTAGACTAAAATTACATCAATAGCAAGTTTATTTTAAGAAAGACATCAAAAAGAAAAACAAGATTCAGTTATATTAAGGTCAAATTTTTCAAATGAGTATATTTTTATACAAATTTAAGTTAATGATATGTGAGATATTTAAATATTTAAATTACACAATTTTATACAAAGCCTCTAGTATAATACATTTAAATAAATTTGATTTATTAATCTTTCACCAACAACATACAGACAGAAACACACACACACACACACACAACACATCCCTGGCTTGACCAATGTTGTTATGGGAACGTAGAGTTCTGAGCAAGAGAGGATCTTCAGTCACACATGCTCCTTAACTTAAAATGGGATTATGTCCCAATAAATCCATTGTAGTTTGAAAATATCATAATTCAAAAATGCATTTAATACAACCAATCTATCATAGCTTAGCTTAGCCTACCTCAAATGTGCTCAGAACACTTACTTTGGGCTACAGTTATGTGAAATCATCTAATGCAAAGAATTTTTTGCAAGAAGATGTTGACTATCTTATATAATTTATTGGATATGGAACACTGCAGAGACAGTGTTGGTTGTTCACCCTCCGATCGCGTGGCTGACTGAGAGCTGCAGATCACTACTGCTGCACAGTGTCACAAGAGAGCATTGCATTGCATATCATTAGCCCAGAAAAAAGAGCAAAATTCAAAATTGGAAGTAGATTTTCTACTAAACGCATATCACTTTTGCACCATCGTAAAGTCATCATAAGTCAAACCATCATTAAGTCAGAGACCATTTATAATATAAAGGAATTCTGCAAACAAAATATGAATGAATTCTCTTTATTACAGAAGCAAAGATACTTTGAACCTAGTGAATTCCATCTGTGATTAGTCTAAGGCAATATTTATTCAAATTTTTGATTATGCAGAAAAGTATAATTATTAAAAATCAGAAATAAGACAAAGAAATAGACGTCCGTTTTCCTTATTTGGTAAATAAAAAATGCCCGTATGGTCTTCTTTGTTAGAATTTCATAATGCATATATTTTTACTAAAATTCAAGAGAGAATAGCCTTGTTAACAAAACACAATATTAGAATAACGGCAACTCCTGTTTTCTTGAATTTGCATTTAGCTCACTGTAAGCTAAGAGTTCTTAATGGACAACTCATTTTTTTTTTTTTTTTCTTTCTGATCACATATTCTCTAGTTCACCAACAGAGGGCACTGTAGGTTTATTTTATTTTTTGGTTGCTCTGTACTTTTCTTTTTATTTATTTATTTATTTATTTATTTGTTTATTTTTTTCTACCCCCTCCCCCCACCCCACAACAGTCCCCGAAGTGTGATGTTCCCCTTCCTGTGTCCATGTGTTCTCATTGTTCAATTCCCACCTATGAGTGAGAATATGCGGTGTTTGGTTTTTTGTTCTTGCGATAGTTTACTGAGAATGATGATTTCCAATTTCATCCATGTCCCTACAAAGGATGTGAACTCATCATTTTTTATGGCTGCATAGTATTCCATGGTGTATATGTGCCACATTTTCTTAATCCAGTCTATCATTGTTGGACATTTGGGTTGGTTCCAAGTCTTTGCTATTGTGAATAATGCCGCAATAAACATACGTATGCATGTGTCTTTGTAGCAGCATGATTTATAGTCCTTTGGGTATATACCCAGTAATGGGATGGCTGGGTCGAATGGAATTTCTAGTTCTAGATCCCTGAGGAATCGCCACACTGACTTCCACAAGGGTTGAACTAGTTTACAGTCCCACCAACAGTGTAAAAGTGTTCCTATTTCTCCACATCCTCTCCAGCACCTGTTGTTTCCTGACTTTTTAATGATTGCCATTCTAACTGGTGTGAGATGGTATCTCATTGTGGTTTTGATTTGCATTTCTCTGATGGCCAGTGATGGTGAGCATTTTTTCATGTGTTTTTTGGCTGCATAAATGTCTTCTTTTGAGAAGTGTCTGTTCATTGGACAACTCATTTTTATCATTTGCATATAGACGTGTAAGTTTCTCATTTAGTCTCCTTTGAGAACATTGATTTTATGTTCTCACTGTGTTTTTCAGACATTACAGACCTGGTCTGGTCATTCTTGAGAATTTGCTTGAGAGAAATGATGATCAGTTGTCTCTTCTGCCACCACCTTTTAAAGGTGGTGGAGAATTTGAGATGAATTTTAGAATAATAATTATTAATAACCTAGCACTCATATTGTTATCAAAATTTGACTGACTTACATGAAATCTGCTAGTCTGTAATACAGGAACCTTAAGACAAAAAATGCCCGGTGTTTTGCATCTTTGGGTCACACATCTCATAAAGTCTCTGAAATTAGTATTAGAAAGCCATGGTTTCTTATTAAATTACAAAAGTCAAGCAGGAATCACATTTTACATGGAAAACAAATTTGCAGACCAAATAAAATGGAAAATTTCTTTAGACTATGAATTACATCATTTCACTGTTATAACAATCATTATTTCATGCTGATCAGAAACTGATAAGCAATTTTCTTTTATAGATGTACAATAGGAAAATGTTATTTCAATATAAAATATTTGTAATAATCTTTTAAAACATTAAGTTTATGGAGGGAAATATTAATTATGAGGCTCTGTTCCATTTTATTGTGGAAATATGATCTAATCCATTTGTCTTTATTAAAAAAAGTTACAAATTATTCATTTTATCATTATGTAATGTCCACTTTGATCCATGGTAATTTTATTCTGAAACTATTTTGTCTAATATTAATTCAGCCACCACATAGATGTAAAACATCCTGTGGAAGGAGGATAGGAGAGATCAATAGGCTATTCCCTGCAGGGTACCCACTTTCTGGAATTCCAACTCGATAAAGAGGTTTATAGAGAGGTTTTTTCTTGGTTCTTTGTCTGTCCATGTCTGCAGCATAGTTTTAAAGGTCAAGTTTGCCACAGGTCTGAGTCAGGAGAGACGGGAGGGAAAAAAAGAGAGGGACTATCAAGAGCAATGCAAGGTCAGAGATAACCCGGTCCATGCATGTTTGTGTCTTTCTACAAGGTCACATTTATTGATGCTATTGCAATGCAAAAGCCACAAGCCACATGGAGTTTCCAAGGAGGAAATTCTCCTTAGTATTTCTTGTTCACTCAGTAGTCAGAGCTGCAGGCACAGAGGCTCAAGTCACTCCACAAGTCAGTCAATACTGCAAAACCATACATAGTATCATACTTAACCAATACATAAAATATTATAGATTAAGCACTCCACAACAAACAATGTAACATTCGACATCAAGAGTAAAGAGACAGGAAAAATAGTTAAGCAAACCATTCCAGGGAGAATAATATAGACAAAAAGAAGATCCTGGTGTAGCCTGCTCAGTCCATCTGTCTTGCAAGGAAGAAATTTTAATATGGGCAGAGCCTTTGCTAGCAAACGTGAGGTGCTTATTACAAGTGACAACAAGATGGTGCCTGTTAAGACAACCATTTCAAGTACTTCAGTGCTGAAGTACTGCTGTTTTTATGGCCACAGAGTCCTCTGGTGAAGACTGAGAGTGGAAGAGTGTGCTTGGTTATGTCCTTATCTGGTTGGGTGCAGTCTTTATTGATTAGGCAAGACATCTTGTCCCTGTTGGCAAGACACCTTTTGAAATGTAGGATTGAGCCTTTCTCTAAGATGGAGTCACTTATGTCAAGGAGTCACTCTATGCAGAGCCCACTGCTCTTTGGTCATTCTTTGAGTTCTGATTTTCCTCTCTAATCTGCTGGTTACTCTGCTTCTTGGAATCTACATGTAATTGTCTTGTATGTTCTGTTCAAGCTTTGAGTTGTAATCAGAGGCAGACTTAGTGTGGAACATGCTTTCTTCATCCGAACCAGGTCTGCTTTGCCAATATATTCTGCTCTACATGCACTTTTTTCCTGACTCAAAGAGCTTTGAAGGAATTTACCCATCAAATATTTATCTCCTGAAATGGAAAATGGGTTTGGACCCCTGCATTAGCCTGGAATTCAATTTTGAGGAGGTTGTCTGAACTCTCAATGACCCACAGCTGAACTTCAAATGAAAATTCCCCAAAACGACATCAAAGTCGTCTCATATTTGTATTGTTCACATTTAAGCCTGGGTGTAAAAACATCATTCATGAATAAATCATCTCCAACCAAAGCCAAAGGCCAATTTATTTATTTTTAATTATTTAAGGTCACCAACAAATCTCTTTCTTGGACTCCATTTCTTTTGCCATTGAGTGTCTATTTTGAGCTTCAGATGCTAGTTAAGTCTGTAAAAGCTAGTTAAGCTTCAGATGCTAGTTAAGTCAGATGCTAGTTAAGTCTGTAAAATCCTAGATTAAATGATAAAGATCACATTATCCAAGCTCTGTTCAAAGGTGCCCCTTGCCTTTTAATAACTCTAAATAATAATGAGAAATTTTAGAAGTGAAATTTGCCCTTCATCTCTGAAAGCAAGAAGGAAGGCTGGGTTTGATCACCAGATCTGCACAGGAATTGGGTGTTGTCAGCGTGAGAGCAGGTCAGCCTCAGAGAGGGTGAAGACCATCATGTGAGGCAGTGCTAATGGTTTTAATCAAGGAAAAGTTAAATGACGAGTTAATGGGTGCAGCACACCAACATGGCACATGTATACATATGTAACTAACATGCACGTTGTGCACATGTACCCTAAAACTTAAAGTATAATAAAAAAAAAAAAAACGAGCTGCCTCCAACTCTTGTCTCCACCTTGAAGATGAGCGACAAAGAGGCAACAAATCACAAGTCTGCCTTTCAGCATATTCCATATGCATTTATATTTAAATATCTTAATCTGACCCTTTTTCTTTAAACACACACCATAGATTTCTAACAAAGATGACTTTTTGGAAGATTTCTTTATAGCTATTATTAGAAAGACACAATGAAGATGGGGGATTGTGATTGACAAGTCCTCCTAGACCTTTCGGAGGTGAGACATCTGTGCCACTTGCCTGAAAATGTTGGCTGATTTTTCATCACAACATGTGCAGCTACAGTAGATATTGGAAACCCTGCCAGGCAACACCTGCAGACCACGACAGACTCACCCTCATGTACTTTAATAAGATGTCTTTTGTTATGAAACCAGAGTTCCATTTTGCAAGTCTGCCCTCTTCCGAAGTAGAAAATTGGTCTCAGAAGTGCCTCTCTATTTTCTCCCACCTGGAGTTGTTTTCAGGGGTTGTTAATATTTAAGAGCCTATTACTAATTTCAGTGATTCCTGCACAAACCTGTTCTGGACTCAGTGTTGCCAAATTACCCCTCTAAGGTACATGCTGCAAATGTGTCCACAGTTCTCTTCAGAGATATTGGTCAAGGAAACTATCTGTTCTCCCAGAAGCCTCCATCCTGACTCAGGTTATGGCAGACAACTAAAACACACCGAGAAGAGTCAAGATCAAACTGTGCTGGTCTTATCCAAAGCCTTGGATGGTCCCAGAACTCTGAAAGGATGCCAGTGGTTCAGCAGCTCCTGGTTTCTTCATATGTCATTTATCTTTCGATTTGTTCAGTACACAGACTAGCAGCAGCAACAGTGTGAATGCTGGAGGAGCCACAGTTGGCTCAGACAGCAGTTGGGTCAGACAGCAGGAGAGAAAGGAGCCTGGAGAACGCCAGCTGGACTCAACCCTTTACCAACCCAAATATTTACCTCTGCAGAAGTAGCAGATTCCTTCTTGGTGTCCAGTTCCTAGGCATGCATACATCTTTGTGCACAGTTCTGCTCTGTTCTTAGGTAACACCATGGGTTATTTAAAGCAGTTGACAACCTGTCTCTGCAACATTTGAATCAGTCTGGTTTATAAATGCTTAAACTCTACTGCTCACTAAATTGTTAGTGAGGGCCAAATGTGGTGGTGCACGCCTGTAACCCCAGCACTTTGGGAGGCCAAGGCAGGAGGATCACTTGAGGTCAGGAGTTTGAGACCAGCCTGGGCAACATGGTGAAACGTCGACTCTACTAAAAAAATACAAAAATTAGCCAGGCATGGTGGCGTGGGCCTGTAGTCCCAGCTACTTGGGGGCTGAGGTGGGAGGATGGCTTGAGCCTGGAAGGTAGAGGTTGCAGTGAGCAGAGATCGCACTACTGCACTCCAGCCTAGGCAACAGAGTGAGACCCTGTCTCGAAAAAAAGAATAATAAAATCGTGGTGAGTTTTTAAAGACATGTATACAATGCAACTAAGAAATAAGTTAATTAGGACTGAGTTTAATAAAGTGTTGACAGTTGACCATATATGCATTACAATATAAAAAATGCTTTTCTGGAATATCTGGAGTTTTCTTCTAGAGGTATATTTATTTAGCTAATTGCAGCTGCTACTAAATTTTAAAAAGAGGAGTATAGTTAGATTTTTTAAACCAGCCATTTAAAAAATTGTCTGCTATGCATTAGAGATAAAGTAAACATTCGACCTTATCCTGCTACATAAAACCTGAAGTAAAATCTAAAGCAAAAGTTATTACTCAAATCCCCTATTTTATAAACAATGCATACATACTTAGGAAGTCTAGCCATGCTCATTTTTCTTTTCAGATCCTGAACAGTGGATCTGAAATTTACACTGAAGACTTACTGATGCTAGACCCACTTTGTTCATTATACTTCTAGAGTATTTTCTTAATTAGAGGTGCAAAAAGTGAGGGCTGTTAAGGCTTCCCTTCGCTTAGTTAAAATAAAAGCAAATAGAAATGAAAACTGAAAAAGTAAATCAGAGTGGCTCCCAGATTCCCCCAACTTTCAGTAGAGTTCTTTTCTACTTGCTATTTTATGGGGAGTACATTTTTTATCAAGTTTGGAACAAGGACAGAATCTACTTTTTTCTACACTTGTTTTCCAACACTATGATAATGCTTGACTTGTTATATTAGCCCATTACTTTCAACACTTTTGGAATAAAACAGGACACACATAAATAAATAAACAAAACTGTATGCCAGGTATTGGTTATTGAACTTTGAACCCTTAGGTAGCCAGGAACAAGAATGGGGTGCACACCATTGATTGCCTTGCGTATATGTATTTGCTATCAATTCCACGCAGTATATCAATTTCTTAAAGCATTTATGTCTTTCCAGATTTAAGACTTGAGAAAAAAATGATAAAATCTACAAAATCTAATTGGATTAAATGAAATTACTTACTTTCCATGGCTGAGGAAGAAAATCTTCCTCAATCACCCTTCCTAAGCATATAAACTCATGTTGGATGTGACCAGCATTATAATCTTGATAAAAAAAGAATTGACTTAATTCTGCATTTTCTTCATGAACTCAGAATACTAAAAGTAATTTCAACAGACTTTGGTCAATTTTAGATGATACATGTGAAGTATTTTCACAAAGAGCATGCTAATTTAATGGAAATCTGATTTGGAAATGCATGCTCTAAAGCCCTAAAATATTATATTGGAACTCACTTTGTGAGTTATTAAAATATATCTCACTTTGTGAGATACATCAAAATTATTTTTAGGTGATTTTTCCCCTTAAATCTTCTGTTTTTTAGATTAATCATAAGATTTATGTTGGAATTTAATTACGGCTGCTAAGAACTTAACCGTTAATAGTGTCGAAGGAACTTCTAGACACTTTTTCCTCTTAATAAACACTGACAACCCTATGGAACGTAATGATGTTAGAAAAGTATTTCCTGCGACATTAATAACTCCACCAACCACCGTGCCATCTGGACTCCACTCTAGAAACCTTCTCTCACAATTTTTTTTTAATGGCCTAAACCTGGAAAATGTCACAAATTTTTCCCTTCTAGGGCTGAACATGTCATATTTCTTTCCTCCTGGGTCTCTTGACAGTTCAATAATTCTAAAGTTTCAGAATTTACAACAGCATCTGATGGGTGAATTTTCTTTTCTAGTGTTGAGGGCATTTTTTTTCTTGTTTTCTTCATCACCAATTTAGTGTTTGATCTGAGTCAGAAAATTTGACTTGCACATAATAGGGATTCAAATACTTTTTCTATACAGCAGATTTATGCCAGCGAACTCCAGAGTTAAGTTTGGTTTTAATTTTCATATATCCAAACCTCTAATTAGTGAATTTCAACCCTGCCTGTACTTAAGAATCCCTTGAGGGAATTTTACAAAATACAGACATCTCAGGTCCATTCTTAGAGATTCTGAGTTAATCAGTTTGGCCTGGGGATTTCTTGAGAGAGGCTTTACAGGCAAGTATTTTAAACTCCTCCTTTCTACTTAATAATAAGCAAAGTTGTCAAAGAGCCAATGTTCTACTTTACCTGCTGAATCAGCAAAAATTATTCAAACATTCCCCACTTAACACATCCAGTTGGAGCAGGTGGGAGGAGATGAAATGTGTTACTTTAAAATGCAGTCATTGAAATATATCTCTAAGGGTTTAGGACATTTTTCCTTCTGTAATG
The DNA here is from genome assembly GCF_028885625.2 of Pongo pygmaeus. Taxonomy (NCBI): domain Eukaryota; kingdom Metazoa; phylum Chordata; class Mammalia; order Primates; family Hominidae; genus Pongo; species Pongo pygmaeus. Next base: position 5,256,554 of record NC_072396.2, on the reverse strand, counting down.
CAAATATCATCCTGAATCTTCATCCTTCGTATAGAAATATCTTGCTTTGCATATGTTATCACTTTAAGGTTTACAGTGACTTGATGTTGTTGACAAAGTTGTGATTTCCATTCTGCATGTTGGGAAACTGAGGCTGAAAGACATAAAATAACTTCTCAAAGGTTACAGTATAAATGTTTGTATTTGTCAGTGTTCTCTAGAGAGACAGAACCAGTAAGATACAGATATGTACCTATACATATAGATATAACTAAAAAAACTCTATATTTATCTATCTATCTATTAAGATATATATTATCAGGGGCCAAGAGCAGTGGCTCGCACCTGTAATCCCAGCACTTTGGGAGGCTGAGGTGGGCAGATCACCTGAGGTCAGGAGTTCGAGACCAGTCTGGCCAACATGGTGAAACTCTGTCTCTACTAAAAATACAAAACTTAGCCAGGTGTGGTGGTGCATGCCTGTGGTCCCAGCTACTTGGGGAGCTAAGGTGGAGGATCGCCTGAGCCCAGGAGGCAGAGGTTACAGTGAGCCAAGATCATACCACTGCCCTTCAGCCTGGGTGACAAAGCAAGACTCTCTCTCACAAAAATATTTATGATAAAGAATTGGCTCATTTGATTATGGAGGCTGAGAAGTGCCATAACCACCTGTCTCCAGGATGAAGACCCAGGAAAGCCAGTGGTGTAGTCCAAAGACCCAAGAAACAGAGGACGATGGTGCAGATTCCAGTCTCCTCTGAAGATCTGAGAACCAGAACCACAGAGAACAGAAGATAAATGTCCCAGCTCAAATAGTCAGGCAGAGTTAATTCAAACTTCTTCCACTTTTTGTTCTATTCAGTCCTTTAAGGAATTAAATGAGGCACACTGACACTGGGGAGGGAAAATTATTTTTTGAGTTGACTAATTTAAATGTGGACTCCTTGTGGAAACACCCTTACCCTCACAGGCACACCAAGAGATAATATTTAACCAGCTATTTGGGCACCCATAGTCCAGTCAAGTTGATACATAAAATTAACCATTGCAATGCTGAACTCTCTATAGAGTATCATTAAAACTAACATCTCATAATGAAATGGTTAAGTACCAGGAGACATCAACACTACAAAAAGTCAAATAAGTTTGCTTAGAAGGGTGTTCAGATGGCACCAATTACTTTATGCATAACATATGCTTCTGATTGAAATTTTTTAGGCCAGAGGTAACCATACCACATATACTGTAACACATATACTGTATCCTTATTATAAGTTGAGATTGGCTGGTAATTCTTCTGAAAGTGCCAGAAAGTCAGAAACAGATAATACAACAGAAAAACAATGTCAGAAAGCAAATTTGAAAAAACTGAAGAGTTCCCCCTTTACAGATTATGTGTGAATGGTATTCTAATAGTATTTACAATAACATCAATGACTAGTCTTACCACTATTAAAACAGCAGTGATGTTATTAATTGAGGATCTAGAATATGCCAGATCATCTCAGATGTATAAATTACTAGAGATCGCCCATCTCATCCAGCCTGGAATACTATCGCCTTTGTGATGTAAAATTACACTAATTAAATTTGTCTCAAATACCCACTATGTCCTACAATGTCTCAGGGATTCTCTAGTCAGAAAAAGTGACATGTATTTGGGATTTTGGTTTGTTTTCTACCTCTTTTACTACCTCATTTATTAATATTATCTAATTCTTTGTGTCTCTTCTTGATTAAACGATTTTATCACTTGCCAAAATTGTTTCTTTTCAACAACTCATGTGTCTTTCCTTGCCATAAATATGGTTGACCCAAGACTTTTTGGTGGATATTGGGAAGGGCTTGGCTTTATATAACATCTCCACACAACAAGGGTATTAATATTGATTACTTTACATCTACGAGTGGAAAGTTATACTCTGCATTTTAGCTATTTTCTTTTTCCATTGCATTCCAGACCAAGTCCATGGTAATATCTAAAAATATCATCAAATTATTATTTTTTTCTTTGAAAGAAGCTGTCCTCTCCTCCCTGTTGTAGCATCAGTTGAAGCATTAGGCAGTATTTGTCCTCTCCTTTCTGCTCATGTAAGTAATCTAATTTATTTTTTATAAATCCCATTTGAAAATCTTATTCTTCCCTTTTTACAGATAGGAAATGGGAATCTGTTAAATAATAGAATGACATGCCCAAGGTCATGCAAGCAATTGTACCAGTGGGAAACAAATCCACAACCCCCTGACTCCACCCTCTTCCTCTTTCCACTGAATTTGTTCAATGATTGAGAAAAGGAAGAGGACACTTTGTACTGTTCCTGGTTGTTTAACATCCTGTGTAGTCTTGGGTTTTGATCAGAGATTTTGATCCAAATGTGTTTGTCTCTAAAGGCTCTGTTGTTCCTACTAAGTTACACCCTCCTTCTGTTAAAAAAACAAATAGAATGTGTCAATATGGCATACACACACATATATATACACACATATATATTTGTGTATGTACATAAAATATATATATAAAATATATATATGAGACAGAAAAAAGAGGAGTAAGAGGAGAGAGAGAGAGAGGGTAGAGAGAGGAGAGAGTTGGAGAGAGAGGAGGGGGAGATAGAGGAGGGGGAGAGAGAGGAGGGGGAGAGAGAGGAGAGAGAGGATACAGGTGGGAAATAGAGGGAGGGAGAGAAGGGGTTGATCAAGAGAAGAGAGGGGACAGCGGAGAGATAGAAAAGAAATAGTGATGGCAGTCTTAACACAAGATGAATGTATTAGTCAGGGTTTTCCAGAGGGCCAGAACTAATCAGACAGATGTATATATGAAGGGGAGTTTATTAAGAAGTATTGATTCACATGATCGCAAGCTGAAGTCTCATAATAGGCCGTCTGCAAGCTGAGAAGCAAGGAAGCCAGTCTGAGTCCCAAAACCTCAAAAGTAGGGAATTTGACAGTGCAGCCTTCTGTCTATGGCCAAAGGCCCAAGAGCCCCTGGCAAACCACTGGTGTAAGTCCGAGAGTCTGAAAGCTGAAGAACTTGAAGTCCGATGTTCACGGGCAGGAAGCATCCAGCACGGGAGAAAGATGGAGGCTGGAAGACTCAGGCAGTCTAATCCTTCCATGTTCTTCTGTTTTTATCCTAGCCAGGCTAGCAGCTGATGAGATGGTGCCCACCCAGCTTGAGTGTGGGTCTGCCTTTCCCAGTCCACTGACTCAAATGTTAATCTCCTTTGGCAACACCCTCACAGACACACCCAGGAACAATACTTTGCCTCCTTCAATCCAATCAAGTTGATAGTCAATATTAACCATCACAATGAGCATTCCAGAAAGAGGGAACTCACATCCACATTTCTATTTTGATCAGGAAGTTCGGAGTGTGTCTTGTCTTAGTCTTCTTGCCAATGAGTTTTTTTCCACTATCATGATGTCATTTCTCATCTCCGTGTTGGTGGTGTCCTCAGCAGATCTGTCTCCCACGCCCATGATTATAAAATTCAATTCCTGTCCTAATCCATCAGGACAATCTTGTGGTATATCACAAGAGACATTAACCTCGTATGTCTAAAGCTGAGTTTATCATCCACATGGTCCATCATTTGTTCTACAGCCAGCCAGTGTTCCCTATTTTAATTAATACCCTCACCTCTTAAGATCTACTCTCTTAGTAAAATCAAGTACATAATGCAGTATTATTAACTGTAGTCACCATGCTGTACATTAGGTCTGAATGTAATCATCTTGTGTAACTAAAAGTTTGTACCCTTGACAAACATCACCCATTTCCTCTTCCCCCAGCCCACAGTAATGACCATTCTATTTTTCTAAAGCAATAGCTTTCACTTATTAAAATTCCACATACAAGTGAAATCATGTGGTATTTCTCTTTCTGGATGTTGCTTATTTTGCTTAGCATAACGCCCTCCACCTCCGTTCATACAGTCACAAATGGCAGAATTTCCTTCTTTTTAAAAATAATATTCCGTTACACACACACACATATACAGTTGTCCATCGGTAACCACAGGTGATTGGTTGCAGGACTTCCTCCCACCACAAACCACCACAGATACCAAAATCTGCAGAAGCTCAGGTCCCTGACATAAAATGCTGTAGTATTTGTATGTAAGCTACGCACATCCTCCTGTATATTTTAAACCATCTCTGGATTATTTATACTACTTAATATAATGTAAATTCGATGGAAATACTTGTTCTACTATATTTTTAATTTGTATTATTTTAATTGTTTTTTTTTAAGTTTTTTTTTAAATATTTTCCATCTGCAGTTGGTTAGGATGCAAAACCCCGAGATGTGTGATACCAATGTGTTTTTATAGACCACGTTTTCTTTATCCATTCATCCATTTAGAGGCATTTAGTTTGTTTCCATATTTTGGCTAGTGTGAATAATGCTATAATACATATGAGAGTGCAGGTATCTCTTTGACACACCAATTTCATATTCTTCGGATATAGAGCCAGAAGTAAGATTGCTGGATCATATGGTAGTGTAGATCTTAAGTGTTCTCTCACACACACACACACACACACACACACACACGCAGACATACAGTGGTAACTATTTGGGATGATGGATATGTTAATTAGAGTGGTTGTGGAAACCATTATACAAGGTATCCTTATATCAAAACATCATGTTGTCCATCTTAAATACATGCACGTTCAATTTGTCAATTCTCTCTCAAGAAAGCTGAATAAATAAGTAAGCAAATAAACAATTTTATTGCCAACCACCACTTCAGCTACACAATTGGTTGTAATCAGAGACGATCTTCTTCTCTCCCTAATCTCTTCTCAGTGCTTCTTAGTGATACCTCTTCCAGCACATTATAGTCTATCCATATTTTTTCCTTCATCATTTTCATAACTCTTTTTTCTTCAGAGTTTTCCTAAGTAGACATCTCACTGATTTCTTTGTCTCTTTGCTCGTCTTCAAATTATTTGACACTCTGCAGCCAGAATGAATGTTCTAAGGCCAAAACCCCCTCATGTCATTCTCTGATTGAAACTCTTCCATGTTACCTCCAAATATTTGAGATAAAATTCAAAGATTTTAGCTCAGTGTCCAAGAGAGCTGATAGCTTATCTAGTATTTGTGATGGCAGAGGGGGATTGCACAGAAATAGAGACAATATGCAGGGTTGGAAAGGGCTTCTGGGGCAGGAGGCTAGGGTCCAGGCAGTGCCACGAAAGTAGAAAAGCTTCATGCCTGTAATACCAGCACTTTGGAGGTCAAGGCTGGTGGATCACCTGAGGTCAGGAGTTTGAGACCAGCCTGGCCAACATGGAGAAACTCCGTCTCTGCTAAAAAATACAAAATTAGCCGGGCATGGTGGCGCATGCCTGTAATCCCAGCTCAGGAGGCTGAGGCAAGAGAATCGCTTGAACCTGGGAGGCGGAGGTTGCAGTGAGCCTAGATCATGCCATTGCACTCCAGCCTGGGCAACAGGAGCGAAACTCTGTACCAAAAAAATAAAAAAGTAGAAAAGCTGGTGATGACCACAGATGAGATTTTGTTTCCTACTCTCCCCGAAAAGCTATAGCAGTGTGGCTTTTGACCTGAATAGGTGGATGGGTTTGGGTAAACCAATTCACAGCTAAGTACTGACCATACAAGACTAAAATTACCAGAAGGAAATTCGAACCACTGGGGACATTCAACAGCAGTGAACTATTTGAATGTGACAAAGCGGGGCTGAACCATCACTCCATCCACCTATAGCAACTCTGAGTGTGGTGAAGAATATCCAAAAGATGTGGAATTGAAAATTAGGGGAGAGAGGATGTCAGCTTCACTCATCAATGCCCGACTCAACACTGCTATATAAAATTGTTCAGTTCATTACACTCCATTCAAGGGAGATTTTGAGGCATGTAAAAAGTGCCCGGCCTAGATTAGAGTATTAGATATTCCCAGATAGGCAGCATTGAAAAAAATGTGACTTTCAGATACTCTTAAGTTAAAGAGCATGGGAGAGTTCTGACAAGGATATTCACAAGAGAGGTTTCATATGTAGCTGAAGCTCGTGGTGGAACAAGGAGACATACTTATCAACATAAAAATATGACAAAAATTGAATGTTAAATATAGAGCAAAATCCTTGTCCTGATTGTTTTAATGGAGATAAATATTTTATGCAGGGCTAAAAATACACATACCAAAAACGATGTTTACCTTACATCTAGGCATAAATGCACTATTAATAATTAGATAGAAGTCTTTATCATAACATTATTGTTTTTTAAAGACAACACAATGAGCCGAGCATGGTGGCTCACGCCAGTAATCCCAGCACTTTAGGAGGCCGAAGCAGGTGGATCACTTGAGACCAGGATCTCAAGACCAGCCTGGCCAACATGGTGAAACTCGTCTCTACTAAAAATGCAAAAATTAACCAGGAATGGTGGCACATACCTGTAATCCCAGCTACTTGGGAAGATGAGGTGGGAGGATCTCTTGAACCTGGGAGATGGAGGTTGCAGTGAGCCAATATCACATCACTGCACTCCAGCCTGGGCGACAGAGTGAGACTCCTTCTAAAAAAAAAAAAAAAATAAGGCAGCCAGACATGGTGGCTCACACCTGTAATCCCAGCAGTTTGGGAGGCTGAGATGGGCGGATCACCTGAGGTCAGGAGTTCAAGACCAGCCTGGTCAATGTGGCAAAACCCTGTCTCTACTAAAAATGCAAAAATTAGCCAGGCATGGTGGCAGACGCCTGTAATCCCAGCTACTCAGGAGACTGAGGCAGGAGAATCGCTTGAAGCAGGGAGGCGGAGGTTGCAGTGAGCCGATATCGCACCATTGCACTCCAGCCTGGGCAACAGAGCAAGACTCCTTCTCAAAAACAACAACAACAACAACAAAACAAAACAAAACAAAAAAGTGATTAAAAGGCAGGTCAACAAGACATTCTTATTCTTATTCAATACTGTTGGCAATATTATTACCATTTTTTTCTTTTTGGAAAAAAATTAACAGCCTGAACCAGTGATCTCACAATCCTACATTTTCTCACAGTAATTTCATTTACTGGAATCTATTGTAAAGAACTATCAAAATTATCTAGAAAGATGTGTATGCAAAGATTATCACATGAAAAGGTCAAATAGGAAAAAGAGGAAATATGGCTTTTCCAATATGAGATACATCATTAAAGATACAATATTCTCAGTAAGGAATCTATGCAGGTATACAATAACCCTTTAAAAATGATTAATATTCTATTCTGTTATATTGGCCTATTAATTCAAGAAAACAATAAAAATTATCAATGAAATGAAAAATAATTTCAATATTATCGTGAATGAAATAAATAAACTATATGAATGCCTATGTTGTGTATCTTATTCTTAATTTTATAAAACACACAAATATGAAAAAAGCTAAAAGAAATAAAACAAAATATACGTGATTTAAATTTTGTTGTTTCCTCCCTTCTATATTTCCAAATTTCATATTCTGCATTATATACTAGAAAATAAAAATTAGAAATAAATATTTTTCTCATATAAACATAAATAATGCTATGATAGAAACATTTATATTTGTGATAGACCTCCAAGATGAAGCGATCAAATATCCCCTATACTATGTCCGATTTCTGCAGTCTGATTTTTGGAGAGAAGAAAGTAAATATTTGTTGAACACAGCTGAGTTTTCTTTCCCAGTTTTGAAGACATGTTATAATGATATTTCTCAAATGTGTGAAATGGTTCTAAGGGAAGACAAGTATGCTAACCTCAAAACACTTCACATAGCCACTCAAACAAGGGACAAACAATCTCCTTCTCTACCAAAGACAAAGACATTGCCTGAAAATGTGGATGCAATTCTGAAATTTAAGTGATAGGTGGTATTAAAAAGATAATAGTTAATTAGACATAGTTTTCCATATGGAAAAGAAATGATTGGAAAACTGAGTTGTTTTTGTAAAATTATAAACCATAAAAATTGGGGACCTGTGATAATATTCAACATGAAACATTATATTACAAATAATATTATATTATATGGTTTTAATGTGTTATGTAGTAACCAGGAAAGGATATTTAAATTTGGGGTTATTGTACAATTTCATTTTCTTGGCCACATTTCCCAAAATGTTCATGCATCATTGAACATTTTTTACCTAAGTTAATACACTGAATTTGAAGCAGAAAATATTAGAAAATGAATGACTCCTTATAATTATACCTAAATTATACAATTATTATAAGCACAAAAAACATATAATTGCTTATTTAAACAGTGTAGGATGGGCCCAGTGGCACAAATCTGTAATCCCAGTACTGTGGGAGGCCGAGGTGGGCAGATCATGAGGTCAGGAGATTGAGACCATCCTGGCTAACACACTGAAACGCTGTCTTTACTAAAAATACAAAAAATTAGCCGGGCATGGTGGCACACCCCGTAATCCCAGCTACTCGGGAGGCTGAGGCAGGAGAATCCCTTGAACCTGGGAGGTGGAGATTGCAGTGGGCCGAGATTGCACCGCTGCACTCCAGCCTGGGCAACAGAGTGAGACTCCATCTCAAAACAAACAAACAGAACAAAAAAAAGTAAGATTTTCTACAATATTTTCAAAACATTGCTGTGATTTTTATTTAAGCAAAAACTATCTTGCTGAACATCTACTGTACTTTTCCAACAAGGAAATCCACTTTAAAAAACAAATAAGCTTTACTAAAACTAAAGATCTCAGGGTCTGAATATCACTTCTTTCACACTTGAATTGTGTGATACAGGTGAAACTCAAATCGTGGATAAAATTTTCCTTTTATCAAATGCATTCTTGCAGGTTACTCTTGTTTACTTTATGCAGAAGGCAAAATGAATCCCAGTGATATTGATTGAGAAGGCAGTTGAGAAGGCAAAGGAGGGACTAGTTGGCGGTGCAAAAATTATTAAAATCCACTAAGACTCAGACATCTAGACAAATGGGCCATTTCTCATTTCAGACTTCCCTCTTTCCCCATAATATGAATTGTACTCATGAATAATAGGTATAATCCTATGGCAGAATAGCGCAGATACAAAATATCTAACAAGACCATAGTGTTGGTTACATGAAAGAAGTTCCCCTGTGAATCACTTACTGTATCAAATGTTGAAACACCTTATACTCAATATATATACATATGTGAAAGTGATATATTTTCACTATAGCATCATTACCGTCTGTTGTGAAACTGATCTATTACCACAGCAGTTAACATTTGCATCAAAAAGGAAGGAGAAAAACAAATGTATTACTGGGTCCTTTTGACATGTTCTAAATTCATCGTTCAGCTCTTCCTTTCTTTGGGGCACACAATAGGATATTCTTAGCTCATCTCACAGTCTCTCAACCCCATGAAATCACCTATGTTCCCAAGGAGCCTTGATTCCTTTTTAATAACACCAATAATTAGAAATCAGGATCTGAGAATTGTTTCATTTCTGCACTGACGTCATAGGTTATAGACCTTACTACTGGACTGAGTTATAGTACACCTTTTCTTTAAGAAATTGTGAGTTTATATTCACATTGTTACTTAAATTTCAGCATTGTATTTTTAAAATTTTTCCTTTTAAAATATGTCATTGACAAATATTGGAAATAAGGTGCAAAATATAATTTGATATATTTATACACCGTTTAAGGATTCTCACAATCAAATTATTTTATTATTTTGTATTTGAATCTGTTTTTTCTTATACCAAAAACCTTAGTTTCTAATAACATCATTATATCTATTTGTGTTAATTTTAGCAACTTATTTTCTTATTAACATAATACTCAATATTGCTATCAATTTGATGTAAAGTTAGACTCCTTCTTTTATTGTTGGTAGTGTTTATAAGTGTAGTTTTGTAACCTGTTTGATTTAATTTTATTAGCATATAAAATGTTTATGTGGTGTGAAAACCAAAACTTAATAATATACCTTAGAAAAGTTTTTGCTAAGGCCTATATTTCATGGCAGTCCATCCCACTTCGAACAGTTCCTCCACCTCACTATTATAAGGATCATAACAGCTTCTGATCCTTGATATCTTTAAGCCAGTTTAGAAAAAGTAAACAGGTAGAATAATGCACCTGTTATTATTAATAGAATCTTAATCTATAGTATAATTAGATGCCTCATTTATTACCCAAAAAATTGTTTTGCTGAAACGTGATTATCAGAGATTGTCGGGAAGTTAGAAACATTGCTATTTCTTAAGTAATTGCTATTTCGATAAAAGGCATTTTGGGAAAACAAGGGTTAATTTGCAAGCAGAATTCTCTATTTTTTGATTATTCTTGTTATTTCTTTAAGGTAGGTCTATCAGTGTATGTTTTGTATATTTTTATATATCCGTATATTTTCTATGTAGTTACATTTATTTTTTGGGTGCATGCTTCTGGGGTTTGTACTCTTTGATGGTAACTATTAACACAGTCATGGTATGGAAACAGTTTTATCATCCCAAAATGTTCCCCTGTGCCTCTTTGTACTCAAACTTTCTCCCAACCCACATTCCCTGGCAAACATGAAACAAATTTTTATCCCTACAGCATTGGCTGTTCCAGAAAGTCGTGTAGAGGGAATGAAAGTATATGTAGACATTGGAGTCTGACTTCCATCACCCTGAATAAAGCATTGGTGATTTGTCCAGGTCTCTGCATGCACTAGTTATTGCACTGCTAGTAAACCACTAGTTAAGTGTCAGTGTTTTCTTTGTTTGTTTTTCAATTGTTGAGAAATATCTCAATGTATGATTGTGCCACAACCTAATTATATGTTTGCCAGTTGAAAATTTACATTGCTTTCAGTTTTGCAGTTATGAATAAACCTGTATTCATGTAAACAATCATTTTTGTTTGAGCATAAGTCATTATTTCTTTAAGTTAAACATCTAAGACTGGGATTGGCAGCTCAAATGCTGAGAATATGCTCAACTTTATGTTTATTAAAAAAACCTGTCAGGTTATTATTCCAATTCTCATAGCCATGTATGAGAGCTTCAGTTCTCATCTGTGCCAGCACTTAATATAGTCAGATTGAAGGGTTTTTTTTTATTGTTGTTGTTGCTTTGAAGCATTCTGTGTACTGGTATCTCATTTTATTTTGCATGTTTCAGTTACTAATGATTTTGAATATATATTCAAAATCAGTCATATTTTATATATATGTATTTGAGACAGAGTCTTGCCTTGCCACCCAGGCTGGAATGCAGTGGCATGATCTCGGCTCACTGCAACCTTCCTCTTCTGGGCTCAAGTGATCCTCCCAACTCAGCCTCTCAAGTAGCTGAGACCACAAGTGTGCACTAACACACCCAGCTAATTTTTTTTTCTTTTAAGACAGGGGTCTCACCATGTTGCCCAGGTTGGTCTCGGACTCCTTATCTCCAGTAATCTGCCCATCTTGGCCTCCCAATGTGCTGGGATTACAGGAGTGAGCCACTACACCTGGCCTTTCAACATCTTTTCATGTGCTTATTTGCCATGCATTGATAAATTCTCAATGGTTATATGTCTGTCCAAATCATGTATCCATTTGTTATTATTTATTGGGTGGTTTGTTTTCATTTTTTTTTTTTGAGTTTTGAGTGTTCTGAGGAGTTCAGAATATAAGTCTCTTTTATCATAAACCTGGTTTACATATGTCTTCTCCCAATCTGTGGCTTCTCTATTCATTTTCTTAACAATTATAACAATTATTTCTTTTTCTTTCATGGATCATTTTTACTTGGTTATATTTAAAAAATATTTGTCTAATAAATTGCTACTTCAAAGACTTAACCTTATCAAGCTGGGCACAGTAGCTTCTGCCTGTAATCCCAGCACTTTGAGAGGCCGAGGTGGGCGCATCACTTGAGGCCAGGAGTTCTAGGCCAGCCTGGCCAACGTGATGAAACCCTGTCTCTGCTAAAAAATACAAAAAATTAGCCGGGTGTGGTGGTGCACACCTGCAATCCCCGCTACTTGGGAGGCTGAGACAGGAGAATTGCTGGAACCCAAGAGGCGGAGGTTGCAGGGGGCCGAGATTGCGCCATTGCTCTCCAGCCTGGTTGATGGAGTGAGACTCTGTCTCAAAACAAAACAAAACAAAACAAACCTTAACCTCATCAACTGGCCAGGGGAATAGGGCAAATATAAATAGGATAAATATAAAGCACCTCGAGAGAGTGGGTGAGAAGAGCCACCTGCTAACCAACAATCCATTTTCCTTCTTTCTTGTAAACACACTAAAGACAGAGCTTCTGGAAAACATACTAATGCCATTTGCTAGTGCAAAATCCCTTATCTATGGAATAATATGGGCAAAGTTACCTGGTCTGGTGACGATGGCTTATAGTGAATACTTAGAAACAGTGGATTTATGGCATATGGATTTCTGGAGAATATCCCATGACCTATGTAACTACCAGAGTGTAAAAATGAAGCTTTATGATGACAGAACTATTCAGCTCAATGGAGAGAAATCTGTAAAACTAGATGCATAAAGATATAAGAAATTCATTTTCATATTTTTAAGGATAAATTTTTGGAAATCATCAGTTGAGTTACTGTACTCGCAATAGAATTTCATGTATTGGAAACACACAAATGAAAGAAAATAAATTTGGAGAAGGCAGCTCCAAAAAGTACAAAAAGAAGACCACATAATTAGATACCAATATGCCAGTTCTAGATATAGGAAGGGTGCTGTCTTTGTAGAACTGGCATCACTGCCTGCAGAACATGGTATGTGGAAATATGTTAGCCATTTGGAAATTCTTTTGTCTTAGTTTTTCATTTTACACCTATGCTAATTGATTTGCAAAGTTAGAACATATAAAAAGGATGTGAAGTTTGTCTTCAATTGCATTTTGATTTTAAAACTGCCTCTGATGTTCAGGCATTAATCAGAATTACCTTGCATCTGTTTTCTACAGGAAAAAATACTTCACCTTATGGCATTCCACGCTTTCAAGTGACAAACTGGAGCCATTAGCCACACTCATGTTAATAAATGAGCTCAGTGTAAATTATGGATCTGTAAAGTCATTTTCTCCAAGGATGAACAAGTATTACTTACACACCACTAAGAAGAGCTCTCTGTTGTCACTGCACATGACTATCTTTATAGACAGAGACATTAGACACACGTGCAAAAGTGCATCATTTGATTATGCATAATTTATATGTATACTTATGATTGTATATGCATATAGATGAATATATATATGAATATGCACATATGTGGACATATACTAATATGTATGTGTATGTATAGACAGGTTTATTACATATATTACTATATTGTATAAATGTATAAATAATCGAGATAACCATTCTGTTACACTGTTTTCTAGGTTGTATAGATTTTCTTTTGCATTAAAGTTCTATATATACAGATATATGCATTCTATATATAAAAATATATATAACCTATATTTATATAAATATATATAACCTATATTTACGTAAATATATATAAACTTATGTATAGGTTATATCTATAACCCAGCGTATATACACATATAGTCCCAGACTGCATAGATGTACTATAGTATAGTATATATGTAATAAACATATCTGTACATACATATATAAATGTATGTTCATATATGTACATGGTTAATTCTATATTATATTTATATATAATATATATTTATGTTTATTATACATTTATATTTGTATATATTTATATACACATATTTATGTTCATATATTTATATATGCATATGTTTATGTGTATATATATAAATTCATACATTCATATACATGTATATGCTTATATATGTACATATATACACATTTATATGCATAATATATGTAAATATGTGTGCTTTATTTGTATATATAAATATATTCATATACATGTATGTGTATATATGAACATATATAAATTTATATATTCATATATTTATATATGAACATATACTTCTACATATTATATACATATGTTTATATACATATAAACATATGTATTATAGTAGTTATATGTTTATTGCATATATATGTACAATAATATAATGTCTGTGTGTATATACATATTTCTAGACTCTCTCTATATATAGTCTACAACTTCAATACAAATGAGAATCAATACTTCCTAGAAAAGCATGTAACAGAGTGGCTACATTTAGTTAGAGAATCTCAGTTATATTTTATAATAGCAGTATTGCCCCTTGACTATTACTGAATTATTTAGAGAATAACATGATCTGAAATGACTGGTTATCACACAAGTAGAACTGAAACCAAAGGCCAGGGGCACAGAATAGCAATACCACGTGGGAATACTAAGAGTCAAATAAACAAAACATCCGATAAGCTAGCTTCTGTCGAAAAAAATAAGCACCTGATGTGCACACACACAGGAGACACTGGTTTTATATTAGGCACAGTACTGGTCCTAAGAAATGAAAATAGTAGAGCAGCATTTACAAATAGGAGTCCTTTAAGAAACCCTCATCTCTCATTATTTTGAGGAGCAAATCTAAATACCAAAATCTCCAGTGTCGGTCTGCTATAATTACTCTACATGTCCCCTGAGAATGTGATAAATCAAACCAGTGTCTTAATGAAATATGGACAAAACTCAATATCTTTGGGGACTTGGTTTAATGAAAACAAAAAAATCCGAAGTTATTTGATTAAAACAAAAATATCAAGTCTGTTCATCTGTCTCCTGCACCTCAGCTTCATTTACAAGTCCTGAAACCAAAAGGACAAACCTATTTTTCTTCTCATTCTGTGAAGAGAAACCTTGCCATTCCTATCAAAGAACCACATCTTCCAACATAGAAAAAACAAAAGGTGTTATTGAGCTCTGGCTTAGCATTCTAAAAAAGTTATTATGAGGGGTCTTCCTCCATATTTCACTGACATTAGTAGATTTCATTTTGCTTTATTCATGTTTGTGATTTAGAATCATGGGGCAAAGATAAGCACAGACACACATATACATATTTGGAAGCCTGCAAACCGTGGATGTCCAGGTGAATCTATCAGTGAGACACAATGCCGAGAAGTGCAGCCAGGAGGCTATTTTATAATTAATTAATTTTCCAATACACAAATAAAAAATGCATATATTTATGGTGTGGAACACGATGTTTTACTATATGTATATGTTATGGAAAGGCTAAATCAAGCTAAGTGACATGTCTGCCACCTCAAAATGCTAATCCTTTTTTGGGAGTGTAGGGAGAAACTTTAGAATCCACACTCTCAGCTATTTTTAAGCATAAGATACATTGTTATTAACTATAGTCACCATGTTGCACAGCAGATCTCTTGAAATTATTCCTCCTGTCTAATAGAAATTTTGTATCCTTTGACATGTCCCTAATGCCCTCCATCCTCCAGCCTCAGGCTCTGGTAAGCACCGTTCTATTCTGCTTCTATGCATCGGATTTTTTCATAGATTGCCCATATGAGTGAGATCATGCGGTATTTGTCTTTCTGTGCCTGCCTTATTTGACTTAACATAGCATTGCCCAGGTTCATTTATGTTGTCTTTTTTGTTTGGTTTGTTTTGTTTTTTGAGAGGGAGTCTCACTGTGTCACCCTGGCTGGAGTGCGATGGCGTGATCTCAGCTCACTGCAACCTCCGCCTCCTAGGTTCAAGCGATTCTCCTGTCTCAGCCTCCCGAATAGCTGGGACAACAGACGCACGCCACCAAGCCCAGCTAATTTTTGTATTTTAGTTGAGACAGGGTTTCACCATGTTGGTCAGGCTGACCTCGAACTCCTGACCTCAAGGCCCGCCTCGGCCTCCCGGAGTACTGGGATTACAGGCATAAGCCACTGTGCCCGGCCCATTCATGTTGTCTTAAATGACAGTATTTTTTGAAAAAGAAAAAAAAGCTTAATAGAATTCTATGATGTGTATATACCACGTGTTCTTTATCCATTCATCCATGAATGGACACTAAGGTTGATTCCACATATTGGTTTTTGTGAATACTGTTGCAATGAAGACGAGGGTGCAGATATTTTCATTTGTTTTTATGGAGGTAGTAGATACCATTGTTTCTTTATTTTTAGAATATAATTAAATTGACTTTGCACCAAAATACATTTCTATTATGCTTGCTGTTCACTCTCGTAACCACAAGAGTCTAATTAAACATCCAAAATGTAAGGTATTAAAATAATATTTCTAATCACATCTAGTAAGGATGCCTTCCATACAGGTAAGAAAAATGTGCATGAATGTACTTTGCATAACTATGGACATCCATGGATAAACTTTAATAATCAGAGTGCATGCCATAAATTAAATATTCCACGCATTGTCAACATAATCGGAGTGCTATTTTCTAAGTGTCTCGGGGCTATTAGTTTATAAATAACTAAAACATTCTTGTTCTGCATGATAGCGAGTAACAAAACGCAAACAGATCCACGTGTGCTCAGAGTTTAAATATTTAATTTGCAAGTTAGCAGGTGAATTTTACATGTATTCCACACAGGAGGAAAAAACAAAAGATTGCAAAGGTGCTTATACAAAAGCTTATAAAGGAACCATTTAGAACATCCTCTTCAAGCCATGACATTCCAAAAGCATAGGAAAAAGAACTGCATTCTAGAGAGATTTTTGTTCATTAACTATGGGATTGGGTGAGTTAGGAGCACCTGTAAAACTTATGCTGGAAAAATATTATTGAAAGGACATTTTGTTGCCATTAGGACCCATGGTTTGTTTTAATAAGCTAAGATTAGTTATACGTTTTCTCTGACAGATGATATTATTCATATGCGCTAGGACAATAAGAGGTTGATTCACGAAATCGCCGTTTGTATAGGTCAAAAATGACAACGCCACGTGATCCAATGACATAATTAAAGCTCAAATCTATTCTAAGATTTTTTGAACAGGGTGAAGTTCCTTTCTCAGTAGTTGGGAACTGGTGCTTGGTGCAATAAAATTTTAATCAGGGTTACAGGGCATTCTGTGATTCTGCTATGTACTTCCTCTAAGAAAAGAGCAAAGCGTACACCAGAAAAAGAGATGACTTACTGCCTTTTTACAAAAATTAAGCCAGATTATTAGAAACCCACATGTCATAATTAAAGAACTTTTTCTTTAACTGAAATACCAGGCCCATTCATCTAAAGCAGTTCACAGCTGAAGGTCTTGTTAGCATTTCTATGAGTAAAACATGAAATATGATGAAACTATGTGAGCTATTTTTAAAAATATCCAAAAAACAAAGTGGATACAAACAATCGTATGAAAATTATGTTATACGGAGACGATGGTTAGGAGATCGCTCAGAGCTGCTCTTAGTGAGTTGAGACTAATTGATGTCTGTGATTATGTTTCAAATTTTGATTACGAAGAAATGTTTTCTGAAACTCTGTTGTAAATAACTTACAAGTATCTGTGAAACAATACTGCATGTAAGAAATAAGGTTAGTTTACTAACTTGGAACATCTAAACTCATTTTTAAAACTTTTAATTGGCATATAATAATAATATATAGTATTGATGGGGTACAATGATATCTGTATATGTTGTGAAATGATTAAAGAAAGCAACTTAGGCTGGGCACAGTGGCTCATGCCTGTAATCCCAGCATTTTGGAAGGCTGAGGCAAGCAGATCACTTGAGGTCGAGTTCGAGGCCAGCCTGGCCAACATGATGAAGACTTGTCTCTACTAAACACACACACACACACACACACACACACAAATTAGCCACGTGTGGTAGTGTGCCCATGTAATCCCAGCTACTTGGGAGGTTGAGATAAGAGAATCACTTGAACCCAGGAAGAGGAGGTTGCAGTGAGCTGAGATCATGCCACTGCACTCCAACCCGGGTGACAAAGTGAGACTCTGTCTCAAAAATAAATAAATAAATAAATAAAGCAAATTAACATATCCAACTTCTCACAGACTTATCATTTTTGTGGTCAAAAGATTTAAAATGTACTCTCAGCAATTTTGAAATATGCAATACTTTTTAAAATTTCTTCTATAAAAAATGGGATACATGTGCAGAATGTGCAGCTTAGTTACATAGGTATACGTGTGCCATGGTGGTTTGCTGCACTTATTGACTGGTCTTCTAAGTTCTCTCCCCTCGCCCCTCACCCTCCAACAGGCCCTGATGTGTGGTGCTCCCCTCCCTGTGTCCATGTGTTCTCAATGTTCACCTCCCACTTATGAGTCAGAACAAGCAGTGTTTGGTTTTCTGTTCCTGTGTTAGTTTGCTGAGGATGATGGTTTCCAGCTTCATGCATGTCCCTGCAAAGCACATGATCTCATTCATTTTTATGGCCGCATACTATTCCACGGTGTATATGTATCACGTTTTCTGTATCCAGTCTATCATTGTTGGGCAGTTGGATTGGTTCCATGTCTTTGTCATTGCAAATAGTGCTGCAATAAACATACATGTGCATGTGTCTTTATAGTAGAATGATTTATATTCCTTTGGGTATATACCCAGTAATGGGATTTCTGAGTCAAATGGTATTTCTGGTTCCAGGTGATTCCTTGAGGAACCACCATACTGTCTTCCACAATGGTTGAACTAATTAACGTTCCCACCAATGGTGTAAAAGCGTTCCTGTTTCTCCACAGACTCACCAGCATCTATTGTTTCCTGACTTTTTAATAATCGCCATTCTGACTGGCATGAGATGTTATCTCATTGTGGTTTTGATTTGCATTTCTCAGATAGAGCTGTAATGCTGAGCTTTTTTTCATGTTTGTTGGCTGCATAAATATCTTCTTTTGAGAAGTATCTGTTCATATACTTTGCCCACTTTTTGATGCAGTTGTTTGGTTTTTTTCTTGGAAATTTGTTTAAGTTCCTTGTAAATTCTGGATATCAGACCTTTGTCAGATGGGTAGATCACAAAAATGTTCTCCCATTCTGGAGGTTGCTTGTTCACTCTGTATGCAATATATTTTTAAGACCTACAGTCACCATACTGTGCAGTAAATCACTAAAACTTATTTCTTCCAGAAATATACTTTGAAAGCAAATATCAAAGTGAGAAAGCATATTAATTAAAGGGTGTGCTGAATTTAAAGGTGTTATAAAATATAAATTAACAATTGTCATAGCAGTTATTGTTTAGGTTGTTTAATGTCCAACATATATACATATATATATTTGGACTATGTATATAATATATTCATATTATATATAATGTATTCATATTATATATTATAATATATTCATTATATATAATGTATATGTGTATATATGTTATATATAATATAATGTATATGTGTATATATGTTATATATAATATAATGTATATGTGTATATATGTTATATATAATATAATGCATATATAATATTTATACATTAAATATTAAATACATATATTGAAAACCTTGTACCTGGAGAAAAAAATCTTAAACCAAGATGCTTTTTGTATAGTTTGAGCCCAAAATGTGTAGGTTGAGCCTATATATAAATATATATATGTGTATATATGTGTATATATGTGTGTATAATAATATATATACATTATATGTAATATTACATGTCATATATTAAATATATTAATATATGATATATAATGCATATATTTCATATACATGTATTATACATATATACACATATATACATATACACATGTATGTGTGTATATATACACGTGTATATATACACATACACACATGTATGTGTGTATACACATTATGTACATTTTATATATAACATATACTGTATGTTTGTGTGTACACACACATACATATTTATATATAGGCTCAACCTACAGATTTTGGGCACAAACTATACAAAACACATCTTGGTTTAAGATTTTTTCTCCAGGTACAAGGTTTTTAAATTCACCATTTGGGATATATATATATATACATATATATATATACATACACACACATATATATATGCATTTTATGCAGGTATCGCACCCTAAACCTGATGTATATAGATGTACACCAGCATTACTGTCTTTTATATAATTCAAGTACACCTAGAATCTCTACAGCTATTTCCATTATATATAATTACATATTATGTTATATATATTATCTTACCTGAAATAATTTAGAAACAGAAGATCAAATACTACGTGTTCTTACTCAAAAGTGAGAGTTAAAAAATGTGTACAATGTACATAGAGAGTGGAATAATAGATGTTGGAGACTCAAAAGGGTGGAAGAGTGAGAGGAAGGTGAGGGATGAGAAATTACTTAATGGTTACAATGTACATTATTCGGGTGATGGCTACAATAACAGCCCAGGCTTCATCACTATGCAATCACTCCATGTCACATAACTGCACTTGTACCCCCTAAACCTGTAAAACTTAAGAAAAAGAAACCCTTTTAAAGTGAATACTAGCTGCATTTGCTTGAAATATTCAAGTATTTCCGTTTTAGTTCTCAAATTTTTAGCATGGCAACATCACAAACATATTTGATAAAATTGTTGGAAGAATTAAAAGTAAATTTAGAAGACAAAGGATTTGGCCGGGTGTGGTGGTTCACGCCTGTAATCCCAGCACTTTGGGAGGCCAAGACGGGCGGATTGCCCGAGGTCAGGAGTTCGAGACCAGTCCGGCCAACATGGTGAAACCCTGTCTCTACTAAAAATACAAAAAAATTAGCCGAACGTGGTGGCAGGTGCCTGTAATCCCAGCTACTTGGGAGGCTGAGGCAGGGGAATTTCTTGAACCAGATGGAGGTTGCAGTGAGCCGAGACCATGCCATTGCACTCCAGCCTGGGAGACAGTGCGAGACTCCGTCTCAAAAAAAAAAAAAAAAAAAAAAAAGACAAAGGATTTGGCGTATATGAATGTCTTATGAAATGCTACTTTATTACCCCATTTTTCTGCTTTAAGAAATTTGGCTGCATGTCTAAGGCCATTTACTACACGTGGTTGGCCATAGCAGGCAAACTCTCAAGAGAACATGAGTGGCTGGCTAGCGTCCCAGTGCCACTTTTAGAAAACAAGCTCACATATCTTCTTGCATACACTACTGACATCTCTCAGAGCTCGTCTGCACTTGAAAAGCAACACATTTTAAGTTAACACTAGTATGTGATTCAATCACAAAAAAGTAACATTTAGTGATAAGGCAAATGGCATCATCTCTAAGGACTTTCTCCAAGAAAGAGAACATGCATGTGCTTTTTCCAGTTGCTGGACCACCATGCAAGTCATGCATGAACTGGCCTAACTGGTTTGTTCCACCAAGGCAGCAGAGATGATCCAGGCCTCAGATGATCAAAGTCCTCAGAGAGTCCCTATGATGTCTGGTATTTATTCCTTCCAGGTGTCCTTGTTGGGAACACCTTGAAACATCTAAAATAAACCTAACTGATATAAATCTAAAACAAGATTGAAACCCAAATGAAGAAGACTCATCTATGGCTACAGTAACATGCAGGCCATAAGGAGAAAGAAAATAAATAAACCCGTGATTCTAAATGTATAGGGTTTAGAATGTTGCAGAACGATCAAGGCATCCTCATCTCTATCCCTATTTGAAACTGCTAAAGGGAACCATTCCTGCTACTATTAGGTTGGTGCAAAAGAAATTGCGCTTTTTCCCATTACTTTTAATGGAACAAACCGCAATAACTTTTGCACGAACCTAATACTATTAGCCTATTGGCTTACTATGTGCATTTTAACCTATATTTTTGAGGTCTGAGCTTTAAAATAGATGTTACGGTAGCTCCAGCCTATACTCATAAAGAAGAAAATTTGCCACCGGTAATGCCCTCAAATTTCTTCATATATTGTAATTCAATTTTAATTTCAATGCAGTTGCATTTGAAGCCATACGCGTGGCCTGCAGGGAAATGGATACGTCAAGTTTTGTGATTAAATCCACTGGGCCAATGCTTCCTTAGGGTATGGACATCACTTGACACATTCATCTGATGGATTCTAAAGTAATAACTTCCCGAAACATTAATGTATGGAATGAGGAAAGATTCATTAGTAGTTTTCTCACTGACTGATCACATCAGTGAGTGATATATTACAACATGACTTGCAGATACCCACAACATGACTTATTATGGTCTTTTTATGAGTGACTATTATGGTATGGATTGATGCTCTCTCCATCATTATTCTTGTGTTCAGGAGTTTGGCATTTTGCCGTGAAGTTTTTTTCTTTTGGGTTCAATCTGTACAAAAAGCATCTTGGTTTAAGATTTTTCTCTAGGTCCAAAGTATCTATTATTTATTTACTTATTTTTGAGACAGGGTTTTGCTCTGTCACCCAGACTGGAGTGCAGTGGTGCGATCTCCGCTCACTGCCGCTTCCACCTGTGCGGCTTAAACAATCGTCCCATTTTAGTCCCCTGTGTAGCTGAGGCCTCAGGGGCATGCCACCACTCCAGGCTAATTTTTGTATTTTTTGTTGAGACAGAGTTTTGCCATGTTGCCCAGAGAGATCACGTAGTATTTGTCCCGAACTTTTGGGCCATATTGAAAATGCAACTGGCCCGGCGCAGTGGCTCAAGCCTATAATCACAGCAGTTTGGGAGGCTGAGGTGGGTGAATCATCTGAGGTCAGGAGTTCGAGACCAGCCTGGGCAACATGTTGAAATCCCATCTCTACTAAAAATACAAAAATTAGCCTGGTGTGGTGATGGGCGCCTGTAATCCCAGCTACTCAGGAGGCTGAGGCAGGAGAATCACCAGAACCCAGGAGGTGGAGGTTACAGCGAGCCAAGATCGTGCCTCTGCACTCCAGCCTGGGCGAAGGAGCAAGACTCTGTCTCAAAAAAAAAAAAAATGCCTCTGAACAGAAGAATGATGTAACTAATGTGTGTGCCAATGTTCTTACTGATCAATGGATACAAAGTTCTAATTAGACAGGAGAAATAATTTCTTGTGTTTTGTTGCACAGGAGGGTGATTATAGTTAACAGTGAGTTTATTTAAGTCATCTATTTGCAGTACAGCATAAATCTGAATTCATGTGTGTATGTATGTGTGTCTCCAACTTGAATTATCTTGAAATTAATTAATATTAAAAGCAATTTCAAATGTACTCCATAGTTCATAAAGCATGAAAGAAATCTAATTTCAGTTACATAAAAGTTTAACATCTCCCAAATACAAAGTTTTTAAAAAAATTTAATTGACAGATTAAAATTGCATATATTGAAGGTGTACAACAGGGGTGTCCAATCTTTTGGCTTCCCTGGGCCACATTGGAAGAAGAGAAATTGTCTTGGGCCACACATAAAATACACTAACACTAATGATAGCTGATGAGCTAAACAAAAAAATTAAAATTGCAGAAAACAGTCTCACAATGTTTTAAGAAAGTTTACAAATTTCAGCTGGGCTGTGTTCAAAGCCGTCCTGGGCCGCATGCAGCCTGCAGGCCGTGGGTTGGACAAGCTTGGTGTACAACATCAGGATTTTATATACAACTAGCTTGTGTAATGATTACTACAATCAAATTAATTAACGCATCTATTATCACCCATAGTTATTGTGAGTGTATGTGTGTGTGTCTGTGTGTGTATTTGTGACAAGAACACTTAAAATATGCTCTGTTATCAAGTCTCAAGTAAAGAATACAGTATTATTAACTATTGTCACCATGTTATACATTAGATCTTCAGAACGTATTCATCCTGCCTAACTGAAATTTTGTACCCTTTGATCAACATCTCACATTCCCCCCAGTCCCCAGCCCCTGATACCTACTATTCTACTCTCTGTTTCTGTTAATTCGACTTTTTTAGATTCCACATATATGTGAGATCATGCAGTATTTGTCTTTCTGTACGTGGCTTATTTCATTTAACATAATGTCCTGCAGGTTCATCACAAATTACAGAATTTCTTCCTTTGTAAATGTCCCTGTCTGACAGCTTTGAGGAGAGCAGTGGTTCTCCCAGCACGCAGCTGGAGATCTGAGAACGGGCTGACTGCCTCCTCAAGTGGGTCCCTGACCCCTGACCCCCGAGCAGCCTAACTGGGAGGCACCCCCCAGCAGGGGCAGACTGACACCTCACACGGCCGGCCAGGTACTCCAACAGACCTGCAGCTGAGGGTTCTGTCTGTTAGAAGGAAAACTAACAGAAAGGACATCCACACCAAAAACCCATCTGTACATCACCATCATCAAAGACCAAAAGTAGATAAAACCACAAAGATGGGGAAAAAACAGAGCAGAAAAACTGGAAACTCTAAAAACCAGAGTACCTCTCCTCCTCCAAAGGAACGCAGTTCCTCACCAGCAACGGAACAAAGCTGGACGGAGAATGACTTTGACGAGCTGAGAGAAGAAGGCTTCAGACGATCAAATTACTCCGAGCTACGGGAGGATATTCAATCCAAAGGCAAAGAAGTTGAAAACTTTGAAAAAAATTTAGAAGAATGTATAACTAGAATAACCAATACAGAGAAGTGCTTAAAGGAGCTGATGGAGCTGAAAACCAAGGCTCGAGAACTACGTGAAGAATGCAGAAGCCTCAGGAGCCGATGCGATCAAATGGAAGAAAGGGTATCAGCCCTGGAAGATAAAATGAATGAAATGAAGCGAGAAGGGAAGTTTAGAGAAAAAAGAATAAAAAGAAACGAGCAAAGCCTCCAAGAAATGTGGGACTATGTGAAAAGACCAAATCTACGTCTGATTGGTGTACCTGAAAGTGATGGGGAGAATGGAAACAAGTTGGAAAACACTCTGCAGGATATTATCCAGGAGAACTTCCGCAATCTAGCAAGGCAGGCCAACATTCATATTCAGGAAATACAGAGAACGCCACAAAGATACTCTTCGAGAAGAGCAACTCCAAGACACATAATTGTCAGATTCACCAAAGTTGAAATGAAGGAAAAAATGTTAAGGGCAGCCAGAGAGAAAGGACGGGTTACCATCAAAGGGAAGCCCATCAGACTAACAGCGGATCTCTCAGCAGAAACCCTACAAGCCAGAAGAGAGTGGGGGCCAATATTCAACATTCTTAAAGAAAAGAATTTTCAACCCAGAATTTCATATCCTGCCAAACTAAGCTTCATAAGTGAAGGAGAAATAAAATACTTTACAGACAAGCAAATGCTGAGAGATTTTGTCACCACCAGGCCTGCCCTAAAAGAGCTCTTGAAGGAAGCGCTAAACATGGAAAGGCACAACCGGTACCAGCCACTGCAAAATCATACCGAAATGTAAAGACCATTGAGACTAGGAAGAGACTGCATCAACTAACGAGCAAAACATCGAGCTAACATCATAATGACAGGATCAAATTCACACATAACAATATTAACTTTAAATGTAAATGGACTAAATGGTCCAATTAAAAGACACAGACTGGCAAATTGGATAAAGACTCAAGACCCATCAGTGTGCTGTATTCAGGAAACCCATCTCACGTGCAGAGACACACATAGGCTCAAAATAAAAGGATGGAGGAAGATCTACCAAGCAAATGGAAAACAAAAAAAGGCAGGGGTTGCAATCCTAGTCTCTGATAAAACAGACTTTAAACCAACAAAGATCAAAAGAGACAAAGAAGGCCATTACATAATGGTAAAGGGATTAATTCAACAAGAAGAGCTAACTATCCTAAATATATATGCACCCAATACAGGAGCACCCAGATTCATAAAGCAAGTCCTGAGTGACCTACAAAGAGACTTAGACTCCCACACATTAATAATGGGAGACTTTAACACCCCACTGTCAACATTAGACAGATCAACGAGACAGAAAGTCAACAAGGATACCCAGGAATTGAACTCAGCTCTGCACCAAGCAGACCTAATAGACATCTACAGAACTCTCCACCCCAAATCAACAGAATATACATTTTTTTCAGCACCACACCACACCTATTCCAAAATTGACCATATCCTTGGAAGTAAAGCTCTCCTCAATAAATGTAAAAGAACAGAAATTGTAACAAACTGTCTCTCAGATCACAGTGCAATCAAGCTAGAACTCAGGATTAAGAATCTCACTCAAAACCGCTCAACTACGTGGAAACTGAACAACCTGCTCCTGAATGACTACTGGGTACATAACGAAATGAAGGCAGAAATAAAGATGTTCTTTGAAACCAACGAGAACCAAGACACAACATACCAGAATCTCTGGGATGCATTCAAAGCAGTGTGTAGAGGGAAATTTATAGCACTAAATGCCCACAAGAGAAAGCAGGAAAGATCCAAAATTGACACCCTAACATCACAATTAAAAGAACTAGAAAAGCAAGAGCAAACACATTCAAAAGCTAGCAGAAGGCAAGAAATAACTAAAATCAGAGCAGAACTGAAGGAAATAGAGACACAAAAAACCCTTCAAAAAATAAATGAATCCAGGAGCTGGTTTTTTGAAAGGATCAACAAAATTGATAGACCGCTAGCAAGATTAATAAAGAAAAAAAGAGAGAAGAATCAAATAGATGCAATAAAAAATGATAAAGGGGATATCACCACCGATCCCACAGAAATACAAACTACCATCAGAGAATATTACAAACACCTCTATGCAAATAAACTAGAAAATCTAGAAGAAATGGATAAATTCCTCAACACATACACCCTCCCAAGACTAAACCAAGAAGAAGTTCAATCTCTGAATAGACCAATAACAGGAGCTGAAATTATGGCAATAATCAATAGCTTACCAACCAAAAAAAGTCCAGGACCAGATGGGTTCACAGCCGAATTCTACCAGAGGTACAAGGAGGAGCTGGTACCATTCCTTCTGAAACTATTCCAATCAATAGAAAAAGAGGGAATCCTCCCTAACTCATTTTATGAGGCCAGCATCATCCTGATACCAAAGCCTGGCAGAGACACAACAAAAAAAGAGAATTTTAGACCAATATCCTTGATGAACATTGATGCAAAAATCCTCAATAAAATACTGGCAAACAGAATCCAGCAGCACATCAAAAAGCTTATCCACCATGATCAAGTGGGCTTCATCCCTGGGATGCAAGGCTGGTTCAATATACGCAAATCAATAAATGTAATCCAGCATATAAACAGAACCAAAGACAAAAACCACATGATTATCTCAATAGATGCAGAAAAGGCCTTTGACAAAATTCAACAACCCTTCATGCTAAAAACTCTCAATAAATTAGGAATTGATGGGACGTATCTCAAAATAATAAGAGCTATTTATGACAAACCCACAGCCAATATCATACTGAATGGGCAAAAACTGAAAGCATTCCCTTTGAAAACTGGCACAAGACAGGGATGCCCTCTCTCGCCACTTCTATTCAACATAGTGTTGGAAGTTCTGGCCAGGGCAATTAGGCAGGAGAAGGAAATCAAGGGTATTCAATTAGGAAAAGAGGAAGTCAAATTGTCCCTGTTTGCAGATGACATGATAGTATATCTAGAAAACCCCATTGTCTCAGCCCAAAATCTCCTTAAGCTGATAAGCAACTTCAGCAAAGTCTCAGGATACAAAATCAATGTGCAAAAATCACAAGCATTCTTATACATCAATAACAGACAAACAGAGAGCCAAATCATGAGTGAACTCCCATTCACAATTGCTTCAAAGAGAATAAAATACCTAGGAATCCAACTTACAAGGGATGTGAAAGACCTCTTCAAGGAGAACTACAAACCACTGCTCAAGGAAATAAAAGAGGATACAAACAAATGGAAGAACATTCCATGCTCATGGGTAGGAAGAATCAATATCATGAAAATGGCCATCCTTCCCAAGGTAATTTACAGATTCAATGCCATCCCCATCAAGCTACCAATGACTTTCTTCACAGAATTGGAAAAAACTACTTTAAAGTTCATATGGAACCAAAAAAGAGCCTGCATCGCCAAGTCAATCCTAAGCCAAAAGAACAAAGCTGGAGGCATCACGCTACCTGACTTCAAACTATACTACAAGGCTACAGTAACCAAAACAGCATGGTACTGGTACCAAAACAGAGATATAGATCAATGGAACAGAACAGAGCCGTCAGAAATAATGCCACATATCTACAACCATCTGATCTTTGACAAACCTGAGAAAAACAAGAAATGGGGAAAGGATTCCCTATTTAATAAATGGTGCTGGGAAAACTGGCTAGCCATATGTAGAAAGCTGAAACTGGATCCCTTCCTTACACCTTATACAAAAATCAATTCAAGATGGATTAAAGACTTAAATGTTAGACCTAAAACCATAAAAACTCTAGAAGAAAACCTAGGCAATACCATTCAGGACATAGGCATGGGCAAGGACTTCATGTCTAAAACACCAAAAGCAATGGCAACAAAAGCCAAAATTGACAAATGGGATCTAATTAAACTAAAGAGCTTCTGCACAGCAAAGGAAACTACCATCAGAGTGAACAGGCAACCTACAAAATGGGAGAAAATTTTCGCAACCTACTCATCTGACAAAGGGCTAATATCCAGAATCTACAATGAACTCCAACAAATTTACAAGAAAAAAACAAACAACCCCATCAAAAAGTGGGCGAAGGACATGAACAGACACTTCTCAAAAGAAGACATTTATGCAGCCAAAAGACACATGAAAAAATGCTCACCATCACTGGCCATCAGAGAAATGCAAATCAAAACCACAATGAGATACCATCTCACACCAGTTAGAATGGCGATCATTAAAAAGTCAGGAAACAACAGGTGCTGGAGAGGATGTGGAGAAATAGGAACACTTTTACACTGTTGGTGGGACTGTAAACTAGTTCAACCCTTGTGGAAGTCAGTGTGGCGATTCCTCAGGGATCTAGAACTAGAAATTCCATTCGACCCAGCCATCCCATTACTGGGTATATACCCAAAGGACTATAAATCATGCTGCTATAAAGACACATGCACACGTATGTTTATTGCGGCATTATTCACAATAGCAAAGACTTGGAACCAACCCAAATGTCCAACAATGATAGACTGGATTAAGAAAATGTGGCACATCTACACCATGGAATACTATGCAGCCATAAGAAATGATGAGTTCATGTCCTTTGTAGGGACATGGATGAAATTGGAAATCATCATTCTCAGTAAACTATCGCAAGAACAAAAAACCAAACACCGCATATTCTCACTCATAGGTGGGAATTGAACAATGAGAACACATGGACACAGGAAGGGGAACATCAGACTTCAGGGACTGTTGTGGGTTGGGGGGAGGGGGGAGGGATAACATTGGGAGATATACCTAATGCTAGATGACGAGTTGGTGGGTGCAGTGCACCAGCATGGCACATGTATACATATGTAACTTACTGCACATTGGGCACATGTACCATAAAACCTAAAGTATAATAATAATAATAATAATAATAATAATTACAATAAAAGAAAAAAAAAAAAAAAAAAAAAAAAAGAATTTCTTCCTTTGTAATGGCTGAATAATATTCCATTGTCATACAATCTGTATTAAGGTTATTTCAGTTTTCACATTGTTGGCACTATGGGGCTGTCTTCATTGTGCTTACATATTCACAGTATTTAGATGTGTACTTCATTTTTCTCACCATTAGGAGCTGTAATTTGAAGTTTTAAGTTCATCTAAATAGTCACCCGTTTTTCATTCATTAGTTAAATATCCAGTGAGTGATTATTATGCTGTATAAATGTCTCTCAGTGATATTACTCTGTATGACACAATAATGATGGATACATCTCATTGTACATTTGTCCAAATCCATTGAATATACAAAACCAAGGGTAAACTCTAATGTAAACTATGGACTTTGGGTGATAATCATGTGTCAATGTAGGTTCATTTTTCTGCTCAATTTTGCTGTGAACCTAAAACTGCTCTAAAAATAAAGTTGCCCCGGTGTGGTGGCTCACACCTGTGGTCCCAGCACTTTAGGAGGCCGAGATGGGAGGGTTGCTTGAGCCCAGGAGCTTGAGATCAGCCTGGGCAGCATAGCAAAATCCCGTCTCTACAAAAAATACAAAACTATTAGCCAGGCATGGTGGTGCGCACCTGTGGTCCCAACTACTCGGGAGGCTGAGGCGGGAGTATCGCTCAAGAGATCCAAGGATCCCAGGAGGTGGAGGCTGCAGTGAGCCAAGATTGTGCCACTGCACTCCAGCATGGGTGACAGAGTGAGACCCTATCTCAATAAAATAAAATAAATCAATTAATTACAAATAAAATAAAGTCTATTTAAAATATTCACTGAGTAATATACACAGCTGTTGTGTTGTGCAGAAGAGGGTAAATGTAGAAGCTACCATCTCTTTTCAAATTGCAAAGGATGTAGAAAAATATTAAATGATAGCCAGCCCCTGGGATTAAGTAAGCTGTTATTAGCATTCTGAAGTATTGATGGACTAGTAGTATTAACGAAAAACAGCGGCAGGATATCAGGACAGATGAGGCTCTTGCTTTATGGCTTGCAGGTATTATTGAGTTCAAAAGGCCACAGAGTAGAGTTGGAGCAGCCCATGTTAAGGACAAGTTAAGGTTTCCATGCAAGAGAGGGTAGGGCGTAAGGGTGTCATAACTACACATTTGGTTCATATGCCTTGCTGTTCTATAGGGTGCAGTTTCCTAGGCAACATTGTAATTATGGCCCAAATGACGTGGAATGTTCCCTTCTAGCCCAGCCATTTATGAACCCATCCTCTATAAGGTACAGACACGCAAAAATTGCAAGAACACACAACATGTAGTAAAAGATAACTCCGATCTTAAGTGACCTCCCATGAATGACATTGCTCAGGATACCAGTTCACATGTACCAATCCATTTCAGCAGCAGGAATTGTACTCTATTGTGTTAAGATTTCTTGCAGCTCTAGGATTGTTCTGGGTTGATATGGACCCGTCGTATGGTCCATATATGGCAATAGGATATGGCACCATGAGCAAGTAATTAGAGCTGAAATCATGGTCAGTGGCCAATAGCTCAGACAACTGCTCTCCGCTAACAAGTGACTGCTCTTACTACAGCCTCCAGGGTCAGGGTGCTGTGAGCTCTCCTAATAGAACACAGAGTCCCCTGTAGCTCTTAAATGCTCAATCAGAAATGCATTTTATATTCTGTTTCAGTTGCTTGAAATGCCTTTGTGACTAAGCACTTACTTAGCTCACTTGTTGGAAGAAGCCTCAGCAACAAGACTGACAACCACAAGAGTTTTCTTCCACCTGTCCAGGTATGACATTGTCCTATCGCTCATAGGTTGTGAATTCCTGTCCTTGTTCGTGGTTCCCTGTAAGAGGCCTTTACAATGTTACATTTTTATTTATTGCTTTAGTGTGTCATTAGGGGAAATTTCAAAACAAACATATAAAAAAGCGTGGGTCTGGCACGGTGGCTCAAGCCTATAATCCCAGTGCTTTGGGAGGCCAAGGTGGGTGGATCACTTGAGCCCAGGTTCAAGACCAGCCTGAGCAACATAGGGAGACTTCATCCTCTACAAAAATACCTGAAAAAGTTAGCTGGGCGTGGCTGCGTGTGCCTGCATTCCATCTACTAGGGAGGCTGAGTTGGGAGGATGGATTGAGCCCATGAGGTCAAGGCTGCAGTAAGCCATGGTCATGCTGCTGCACTGCAGCCTGGGTGACAGAACAAGACCTTGCCTCAATAAAATAAAATAAAATAAAATAAAATAAAATAAAATATTTCAATGAAATAAACTGATGAAGCAGATACATAGCAAAATGTTAATAACTGTTAATTCTAGATGATGAATATGTGGGTGTCCATTACACTATTCTACTGTATCTCTGTATGTACAAACAGTTTGATAATATAACTTAGAAATTAACAACAAAAAGCAAATATTTCATGGTCATCATAGAACACCAATAAAATAGAATTTGCAGCAACAGGAACCTTCAGCTATGTTTGACAGAAGTGTGAATTTGTAGAGTGTCTTTTGAAAATAGGTGGTATTTCTCAGTAACACCGAACATGTGTATGATCCAATACAGGTAGAAATTCCTGCCATGTGCAAACAAAAATAGATGTAAAAGGTGTACATATATGACATCTAGCCTCTTAAAATCTTCCAATAACATAAACACCCACCCGCAGTAGATGAATAAATATAATGTGGAATATTTATATGAAGAAATGCTGTGCAAGAGTGAAAAGAAATGAATGACAGCTCTGTGAATCATCAGATGAATATCAAAAATGAAATATTTTGTGAAC
Source organism: Pongo pygmaeus (assembly GCF_028885625.2). NCBI lineage: Eukaryota > Metazoa > Chordata > Mammalia > Primates > Hominidae > Pongo > Pongo pygmaeus. The sequence goes on along the minus strand of NC_072396.2, from coordinate 5,224,507 downwards.
AACAGCAAAATTTGTCATCCACACCTAATGGTAGTGTTAGTGGGTTCTTGATCAAGAGAACCTCTTAAACAGTACTGAAGTATCTCTAAGATTAAACCAATCAAGGTGTGGTAATTAATTGAGGAGCTATGACTGTTCATTGTGTTGACTCAAGACAGGATTCTGTTGATCAGACCTGGAGTTTTCTTGTTGCTGTTTTCAAATAGATGAAGTAAAGTCCTCTTGGGTTTTCCATTTTATTCCACCATGGACCCCTCTTGATGCATCATACAACGTCAGGGCTGTATGTAGGTTGGCCATTATAACAGCCAGTCTAGTCATACTGCATATTATAATATTCATGGCCATGTTGTCTCTTGTGGTTAAGCACTTTGCACTGGTATTGGCCACTCAGGGGTCCCTTTATCGCAGCTTCATTTGAGGAGCTCATTGGAATAGAAGCATCTCTCACCTTCTTCTCTAAGTGTCCATCAACAGATAAATGCATAAAGAAAATATTACACACACACACACACACACACACACAAGAATATGCTATTCACTCATTAAAAAGAGGGAAATGCTATCATTTGCAAAGCAAAGATGAACCTGAAAGACGTTGTGCAAAGTGAAATAAGCCAGACACAGAAAAACAAATACTGCATATTTTCACCTATGCATGGAGCGATCACTTTTATTACAAATTCTCGAGTGCACCCAAATGAATATATTTGGCTTGATTCCTAATTCTGCTTATTTATTTCCATGTCTAACACCCTTAGCAGCCATCTTCATATAGATTACTCACATTTCTAACAATATAACCTGGCAAAATCTTATTTCATTAGCATGCACATTGTTTCTTCCTGGATGAGACTTTCTACTTGTCCTCCTGGGACAAGATGGAATCTGATTTTAATGATATGTCTGGAGAAAGGGAAGACCTTTACTGGTGGTATGGTAATAAGGGACCTTCCTTTGCAAAACAAACGCCTCAAGTGATATCACGCAAAATATGCACGCAAGCAAAAATTAGCTCCTCACATGGAAAGAGAGGGCATTTTGGGGGTCAATTGAGGATTGGCTGCATTTGGGAGTTCAGCGAACTTAGAGTCCCATGAGCCCAACTAAAAGCCCTAATCCAGTTCTCTGAGTTCCATGGCTCATGACTGCACCTCTTGTCTCATACGCTGCACTGCCCTGCTCGATCTGAACAAACAAAAGTGAATGCTTGGCACCATCCCCTGTAATGCCCACAAAGCTAAGAACTGTCCTATGGAATGATGAGACATGAGAAAATAAAACTCCACTGTGTATTTGAGTGTTCCAGTGAGAAAGAGCAGAGGCAGTCTATCTTCCACCTTCAGAATTTTAGGTGCCTGCATCCAGTTGGCAAAGACTAAATCACATAAAGCACCCGGAATTTTACTCTTAATTATATTCTCTGTGAACCAAGTAATATGATGAAAAATGCTCACAGCTGCATGGCTTAAAGGAGCTGCAAATGAGATCAATTACCATATCTGCCAACAATGGAATGAATCAATACACTGTGGTATATTCATAGAATAAAATACTAGACACCAGAGAAAGTAAATCCACTACAAGGTATTTACAACACCTGGCTGGATCTCAAAATGTGCTAGTCAGTGAAAGAAGCCAGAGACAAAACAACACATAAGCTATAAGCTCATTTATGAGAAATTCCAAAATTTTCACTCTTATGCATACAAGTTTAGAAAAAACACGAGGAAGCAATTGCAGTAAAATATGAGCTAAGGCTGTCTCCAAGGGGAAAGGCAGAGAACCCCTGTGGGGTACTTCAAGGTCCTAATGATTTTCTGTTTCTTGATTGGGTAGTTGGTCTGTAGGTCTTGCCTTATTTTGAAAGCTGGCTAATTTTTCTAAGACCTTTTTCAGAATGCATGTCTTATGTCATCAAAAAAGTTTACAAAGAAAGGAAAAAAGGTCTAAATTGCATGCATAATCTTTATCTGTAGAGGAAATGAAGAATGCACTTTTTAAAAATTTTTCTAGGCTCAGCAATGTGGACGGATACATTGAAAGGGTTTGAAATAGATATTGAGTGAGAGTCTGTCGTCCCCTGCACCTCCACGCCACCACTGGGAAACTGGGTTCAACATCTCCCATTTGAAAACATCCATCACTCCCCACCTCTTGAAGTTGAGTGGGTGGGGCAAAGTGGACAATTTTGTCAATGGCTTGGGGTTAACACTGTATGGCAACTCTTCACATTTTTCTTATCATCTCCCTCAGTTTGTGAACATTAGCAATATTAATTGGGTATGTTTATCTCTGTCATCTATCCCTCTGTCTTTTCATCCGCCTATCCATCTATTCATCCATCCTTCCATCTATCAATCTACATAAATAGAAGATAAATAGAAAAACAACAGCTATATAATACGTACATACATATATACAGGTGATAAACAGATACAGATTGATAATGAATATATAAATGAAAGATAGCTAGAACATAGATACAAGTTAATATACCTAATATGTATTACGTATAATATTAATTTATACTTATACTCCTACCCATATAGTTGAACTCTGATGTAGAGTAACCAACAAGTAGATGTCAGCAATTTGTATTAACTTACAATTACACTTGGTATACTTAAGTCATACACCAAATTTAAAAAATTCTTTTAAAGTTCTCTTTACTTGGGTATTCAGATAAAAAGAGCTGACAACCCTCAATATCAATACGTATATATCTATCATTTATTTGCCTAATTTTTGATCCATGTATCCATCCATCCATCCATCCACCCATCCATCCATCCATCCATCCATCCATCCTTCCATCTAGATAAATAGACAGAAGATGGATGATAGATGGTAGATAGATGCATAGATATAGATAGATTAGACAGATGATAGATAACAGATATAGATAGACAATATATTGGTAAATGAGAGATATATATATCTCATTTACATATATATGTAAATATATATATGTAAATATATATGTAAATATATATATATATATATATATATATATATATATATATATACGCCACAAATAAAACATTCTTTTATTTTGAAACTCCTAGCCTTCAGTTGAATTGATGACAGTTCTCAGTTTATGGCTGGTTATCATCACCTTTAATCAATGGAAGTCCCATCTTTCATGTTTTATTGCCTTTTATTTCCATAATCCATTCTTTTTCTACTCCATCTACTGTCTCAGTAACTTCCTTTTTATTAAATTTCATGCATGTATTTTTTTGCATATTTTTCTTTTTTTATTATACTTTAAGTTCTAGGGTACATGTGCACAACGTGCAGGTTTGATACATAGGTATACATGTGCCATGTTGGTTTGTTGCACTAATTAACTTGTCATTTACATTAGGTATTTCTCCTAATGCTATCCCTCCCCCAGCCCCCGACCCCCCAACAGGTCCCGGTGTGTGATGTTCCCCGCCCTGTGTCCAAGTGATCTCATTGTTCAATTCCCACCTATGAGTGAGAACATGTGTTTGGTTTTCTGTCCTTGTGATAGTTTGCTGAGAATAATGGTTCCCAGCTTCATCCATGTCCCTACAAAGGACGTGAACTCATCTTTTTTTTATGGCTGCATAGTGTATATGTGCCACATTTTCTTAATCCAGTCTATCATTGACGGACATTTGGGTTGGTTCCAAGTCTTTGCTATTGTGAATAGTGCCACAATAAACATATGTGTGCATATGTCTTTATAGTAGCATGATTTATAATCCTTTGGGTATATGTCTAGTAATGGGATGGCTGGGTCAAATGGTAATTCTAGTTCTAGATCCTTGAGGGATCACCACACTGTCTTCCACAATGGTTGAACTAATTTACACTCCCACCAATCGTGTAAAAGCGTTCCTATTTCTCCACATCCTCTCCAGCATGTTGTTTCCTGACTTTTTAATGATTGCCATTCTAACTGGCATGGGATAGTATCTCACTGTGGTTTTGATTTGCATTTCTCTGATGACCAGTGATGATGAGCATTTTTTCATGTGTCTGTTGGCTGCATAGATGTCTTCTTTTAAGAAGTGTCTGTTCATATCCTTTGCCCACTTTTTGATGGGGTTGTTTGCTTTTTTCTGGTAAATGTGTTTGAGTTTTTTGTAGATTCTGGTTATTAGCCCTTTGTCAGATGGGTAGATTGCAAAAATTTTCTCCCATTCTGTAGGTTGCTTGTTCACTCTGATGGTAGTTTCTGTTGCCGTGCAAAAGCTCTTTAGTTTAATTAAATCCCATTTGTCTATTTTGGTTTTTGTTGCCATTGCTTTTAGTGTTTTAGTCATGAAGTCTTTGCCCATGCCTGTGTCCTGAATAGTATTGCCTAGGTTTTCTTCTAGGATTTTTATGGTTTTAGGTGTAACATTTAAGTCTTTAATCCATCTTGAATTAATTTTTGTATAAGGTATAAGGAAGGGATCCAATTTCAGCTTTCTACATATGGCTAGCCAGTTTTCCCAGCACCATTTATTAAGTAGGGAATCCTTTTCCCATTTCTTGTTTTTGTCAGGTTTGTCAAAGATCAGATGGTTGTAGATGTGTGGTGCTATTTCTGAGGCCTCTGTTCTGTTCCACTGGTCTATATATCTGCTTTGGTACCAGTACCATGTTGTTTTGGTTACTGTAGACTTGTAGTATGTTTGAAGTCAGGTAGCTTGATGCCTCCAGCCTTGTTCCTTTTGCTTAGGATTTTCTTGGCAATGCGGGCTCTTTTTTGGTTCCATATGCAAGCATGTATTTTTCATTACTCCTTGCAAGTGCATACTGCTTTACCACTGCAAGAAATAATTTCTCTCTTACCTTCAACTAACATCAATCATCCACTAGTTCTCAAATGTTCCCTCACCTTAGTGGACTTTTTATATCTACTCTTCCAATACCTTTGTTAGCCCCTTTTCATTTTCAAGAAACCCCACTTTTTATTTCCTTTAGAGCAGTGAGATATAAATAACATGTTTCCATTCCCTCATTTAAGAAGGTTTTATGCACTAAGATTCCTAGGCTCAGAAATTTTCAATCTCTCCTTGAAAAAAAAAATAATTCAAGAAATCCATTATATTTCTAATTTTTATGTTTCCAAAATGAGCAACTAATTACAGGGAATTATATTGGGTGTCAAACAGAGGGTGATAATCCTGGGATGCACTAATTGTGAAAAAGGGAATTTACTTGAACTTAAAAAAGTTTTGCCAAGCACGGAAGAGTCATCTGAGGTGTAGTCTATTAGATTTGCAAGCAAGGTACTTGTGCTATCATTCCTTAACCTGAAATAGCTGCATCATTCTCCTATGGCAAATTGACTCTTCAGTTCTGTACAAACCACAAAAGCAGATGAACTACTAATGCCTGTAAGACCCTATAGGTTGCAGAAAGGCACAATGCAGGAACAACCTCACATATGTGGCATATCCATAGAATAAGGAGAAGAACTGAGTTTGTCTCATCACCTTGTTGAGATGGGCTATCTGAGTCAGGGCATCAGCTGATCTGCAAAAATAAAGAAACTCTATATTTCCTATGCAATTTAGATGAGACAGAGAAATCAGAGCAGCTGGTATTTGTTAACATTTTGTTATACTTTTCATATACTTATAGATGCTGTTTCTCTCTATTGCTTGACTTTATGTTTTGTGAGGACAACAAAGTCATCTAGATATCATTGTAGTCTTGGTAGCACGGGCTCTATCCAAAGGTGTTTACTAAATGAGTATGTGTTGATTGGATGGATTTGTAGTAGGCTTCAGTTTTTGAAAACCACTGTGTGCCCTAATATTTAAACAGTATGGTCATATTCTGAGTTATAATGCAGTAAATATTCTAAAACTTTGTGTGAGCTCACATTTCTCATAGCTATTAATTCACTGTGACTGTAAGGTAACAATATGAGTTTCACGGCTGGCATAATCACTGAGTTTGCAGTTGGTGCTTGACAAATCCAATAGGGTCCTTCTACGGTAGCCACCTGGGCTCCTCCCCAGAAACCACGATCATAATCTTAAAGGTATTGGAGTTGTCAGTCATGGCTATTGTCTACTCATGGTCACTAGCATTGCATTGTAGCTGGGCAAATGCCAGAATGTACCTTGTCCATATCTGGCTCCAGGAAATAATCTGTGGTTAAGTCTCATAATCAAAACTATATATTAATATATCGATGCTGCCAGATTCTTTAGGTTGGAGGTGACCATTTAATATATTAATTTGTTAGGGCTGCTATGTGAAGGTGTCGTAGACTGGGCTGCTTAAACAATCGAATTTATTTTCTCATAGTCCTACGGGCTGGAAGTCTGAGATCAAGGTGTGGGCAGGGCTGGTTCCTCCTGAGGCCTCTCTCTTTGGCTTGTAGATGCCGTCTTTTCTCTGTGTCCTCACAGGGTCGTCCCTCTGTGCATGTCTGTGTCCTCAGTCCATTTCAGGCTGCTGTAATAGAATACCATAGACTGGGTGGCTTAGAAACAACAGACCTTTCTTCTCCCACAGTTCTGGAGTCTGGAAGTTCAAGATCTAGGCATGGGCAGGGCTGGTTCCTCCTGAGGCCTCTCTCCTTGGCTTGTAGGCGCCACCTTCTCCCTATGTCTTCACATGGTGGTCCCTCTGTGCGTGTCTGTGTCCTCATCTCTTCTTATAAGGACCCCCACCCTATTGGCTTAGGGTCCACAGTAACAACCTCGTTTTATGTTAATCACCTGTCTAGAGGCCCCATCTCCAAACACAGTCACACTCTGAGGTCTTGGGGATTAATGTCTCAACATGTGAATTCTGGAGAGGATAAAGCTCAGCCTAAAACAGCAACTATCATCTAACTCTAGATGGATTAAACATACAGGTTGCTAATTTTCTCAGCTAACCAGAAGCCTGAAAATGGTATGCCATGTTAAATAAAAGAAATATTAATCATGCCTGTTAAAGCATGGTAAAATGGACATTATTCTGGGCTATTGGGATAGATACAGGGACTATGGCAATGGGGTCTTGCAGTGGGGGAGAGGAATTGGGCTCAACTCTCAATATAGCATGGACAAGTGGGGATTTATTGCCAGGGAGCAGGGCGGAGGTCAGTGGATGGAAAATGACTAAGAGGAGACACCAAGGATGAGAGGGATTCTGGCTAAGCTGACCTAACAGGATTTTAGCTGAAGACAGGCCTGTGAAATCAGACATCACCTGAGGGAGGGAGGGGGATGAGAAGCCTAAACAGATATGGAGAGTGAAGCGTTCTTCCTAAACTGGCTTAGCAGGGTTCTTGCTAAAACTGGATTTTACAAGGAAGTGCACAGAAGGACCTAAGATAACGTTTAGGTGCATGACCACAGTTTGGTCAAGCCAAGAAATTCTGTTGGTTCTGGCAGGGGATAAGAGGCTCCATGAGAATGTTTTTCTGCTTCCTATCTACACATCAGGCAGAGAGATGGAGGACAGATGGCCACACCACTCCCTGCACCAGTGGATACACCATGTACATTACTGGCTGTACAGGTCACATGGCCCAAGAGAAGTTGGGTAAGCAGGAAGAGAAATGTCACGATTGCATTGGATCAATATTGTTTAATCACTTGATTTATTTCACATTGCTGTCACACTTTTAGGATTTCTGATAGCTAGAAAAAAATGGGCGTATAGATGTTGCATAGCCAAGTAACCAAATATACCTCACTAAGAAAAGAAAAATTAAGTCATTCTTGGCTGATAATAGAAATGTACAAAACCATGTGGTTTTCTAGTATCAGCACTCCATCAATAATTATTGACCAAATTATTCATCATCTTAACATATTTTCAAATGAGAGATATGTCAACTGTTTATCACTAAACTTCATTAAATCACTGTATTTTAGAATATGTTGCTTCTATACGTAAGTATGTCAGGAACAAAAACTTGCAGTTATGCATTGTGTAATATTTTTAATGAATTTTAAAATATTTTTCTGTGATTCTGACTTCTGTTTTTGTTTTATATTGCCATCGATAATTCTTCTGGTTTAATGCAATTTTAGTGACATAGTCTCCCTGTTGGAAACAAAAATCTTTATAGTCATTGTGTAATGTCAAAATAGTCATATTTCTCTTAATTTAAATATGAGAAAAGCATATTTTATACATACGCATAAGGCTTATATCTCCATTTTCCTGCAAGAAAATTGTATTATTCTTCTTTTAAAATGATTAGTTAAACCATAAACCTTGCGATATATTTTCTCCATGCATATCACACAGAGGGATTGAAAATAATAAATATATCAATTTAATTTTTAGTATATAATTCAATATAATTTAGGCTTCCAGATAGGGAAAAAATGTTATTTGACTGATTACAGTATTAGTAGTGCAAATTTTTATGGTCACATTTCATTCTGGGCTTCAGTGCTGGATGGGGAGGGGATACGTGCTCTGAGATGCAACCTTTCTATTTGAAGATGTGGAAAAAGTTGCTTTGAGGTGAAATGATTCCATCTGACTTATTGAGCTTAAGTAACAAAAATCCTTTCCCCCTTTGAAGTTCTATCTCTGAAATTACTTAGAAGGACTGTCTCTGCTTTAAGGTCATACCTACCTCTATGTTCTTTTTCTCATTGTATCAGGAAATGAGAGTTAAATTCTCTAACTGTAATATCTCTGGAATTTTGACGTTTGGCGTAAAATAGAGACCTACATTTGTTTTTTCCAAAGTTTGCATTTATTTAAAAAACATGCAAGACTAATGTTTCTAACACTCATTAAATGCATCATCTTCCTCATGCGCTAAAAATTCCTATTTACTGGTGACCATTTCTGGGTTGTCTGCTGATTTCAGTGTCTTTCATTTATTTTGTCATTTAAGTAAATCAAGTATTGTGGCATTAGATAAGTGGTTTCCAACTGGTGGATGTTTTGTCTACTAGGGAACATTTGATAATTGAACATTTGTCTGTAGACATTTTTCTTTGTCATGGCTCAGTGCGGAAGAGGGAATAGAGTCAGGGATGTTCCCTAGTGGGCAGAGGCGAGGGGTGCTGCTAAACATCTTACAATGCATAGGACAGCCCCCACGACAAAGAATTACCCAGCCCCAAATGTCAGTAGTATCCAGGAGGAGAAATCCTCTCTCAGAAAATTCCCTTTTTTGAAATCAACTTTATTGAGGCATCATTTATATATAATGGAATAAATGTATTTTGAGAATACAGTTCCGTGAGCTTTGAAAATGTGTATACCGGCCAAGCACAATGGCTCACACCTAAAAACCCAGCACTTTGGGAGGCCAAGGGAGGAGCATCACTTGAGCCCAGGAGTTCAAGACCAACCTGGGCAATATGGCAAGACTTCATCTGTATAAAAAATGTAAAAATTACCCACGCATAGTGGTGTGCACCTGTGGTCCCAGCTACTCAGGGGGCTAAGCTAGAAGGATTGCTTGAGTCCAGGAGTTGGAAACTACAGTGAGCCATGATCTCATCCTTGCACTCCAGCCTGGGTGACAAAGGGAGACTCTGCTTCAAAAATAAATAAATAAATAAAGCAATTTTCTAATCTAGAGCCCACAGGCTGAGAAATGGCTTGATTCCTAGAAGGAGGAGCTCTACAATAATAGCTCAGACAGTATGGGGGGCAAATGTCTCACTGCCCCATTTTTTTCCAAAGAGAATTCTGGACTTCTGGATTTCTGAAGTTCAAGACCAGGCTGGGCAACATAGCAAAATCTCATCATCTCTACTAAAATATATTTTTTTAATTAGCCAGTCATGGCAGAATGCATCTGTAAAAAAGCAGACCCTGTCTTGAAAAAAAAGAAAAGAAAAGAAAATGCGCATGCCACAATACACATAAATGAATCAATGTGGGTTGGTCATGGATATGCATTGCTCAAGTACTCAGGGAGGAAAAGCTGAAACCAGTGAATGACTCTGCCATTCTGCAGTCACCACTGCTGTGCTGAGATATATATATAAGGCTATGAGATACTTCAGCTGGCAATTTTTCATGAGTGCTTAAGACACCAGGTTATTTAAGACTGTATGTCTGCTACTTGAACCCCGAAAGCCAGGCAGTGAGCCAAGGCTGTGGTGCCCAGCCTAGAAGCAGGTGTCCCTGAGAACTCAAACATCCCAGAGCATATCTAGATATATACCAAGAAAAACAGTCTCATCACATGCAGTAAGTAAAGAGCCAGAATATTAGCTTAAAAGCAGCTTTGAGACAGGCAGCAGGGCAGATCTCTGGAGCTGTCCTGCTGCTACCCAGGAGTACTTTATATTTAAGTCCTAATAAGTGCATCTACTCAGCAAGCTGGACTTGTCTGAGGCATTCTTTTGTCTCTGGGCTCCTTCCAAGTTTGGAGGGAACATTCTTTGATATAGTACTGGGTTTGTCCTGTAAAAAACGTGCAAAGAACATACCCTTCACTAAGGCAGTCAGGAATGTGCTGTTGAGAGAACTTCCCTCAGAAGGTCCGAGTCAGCCTCCTGTGCAGGCCAGGGCTGATGATGGCAGAGGTGGTCACAGAGCTGCGCTTATTCACATCCATGGGATGATCCTGTGGATTGTAAGAATTAATATTGTTAAGCTGCCCATACTGCCCAAAGAGATAGACAGATTCAATACAATCCCTATCAAAATTCCAATGGTATTTTTCACTGAAATAGGAAAACAAATCCTAAAATTTGTATGCAATCACAAAAGGTCCCGAATAGCCACAGCAATCTTAAGCAAGAAAAAGAAATCTGGAAGCATCATACTTTATGATTTCAAATTATAACTACAAAGCTACAGTAAAATCAAAACAGTATGATGCTGGTGTAACAACAGACACACAGACGGAGGGAATAGAATAAAGAACACAGAAATAAAGGCAAACATATACAATCAACTCATTCTTGACAAGGCCACCAAGAACACACAATGGAGAAAAAAAGAATAGCCTCTTTGGTAAATGGTGTTTGGATATCTGGCTGTCAACATGCAAAAGAGTGAAATTGGACCCATATCTTCCACCATACAGAGAAGTCAATTCAACATGGATTAAAAATCCAAACTTACAACCTGAAATCCTTTAACTAAACTTCTAGAACAAAACAGAGGAAAAGTGCTTTGCTGGCCTTGACAATGACTTTTTGCAAATCACACCAAAAGCTCAGGTAACAAAAGAAGAAATAAAGAAGTGAGACTACATCCAACAAAAAACTCTGCAGAGCTAAAAAAATAAAATAACATAAAATAAAAAAGAAAAAGTCACCCTACAGAACAGGAGAAAAATGTGTAAACCATATATCCGACAAGGGGTTAATATTCAAAGTATATAAGGAACTCACACAACTCAATAACAAAAGACAATTAACCCAATTTAAATATGGACAAAGGACTTGAATAGGCATTTCTCCATAGAAAACTTAAAAATAGCTAACAGGTATATGAAAAGGTGCTCAACATCACTAATCAAACAATTACAAATCAAAACTTTAATGAGATACCACCTCACAAATGTTAGGATGGCATTATCAGGAAGACAAGAGATAACAAGGGTTACAGAGGATGCAGAAAAAAGGGAACCCTAGTAAACTGTTGGTGAGAATGTAAATAACTACAACCATGATGGAAAACAGCATGAAGAGAGTTCTTCAAAAATTAAAAATAGAGCCACTATATCATACAGCAATCTCACTACTGGATATATATCCAAAGGCAATACAATTAAGGTCTCAAAGAAGGATCTGAACACCCATGTTCATTTGTAGTATTATTCACAATAGGAAATATATGAAAACAACCTAAGAGTCCATTTAGGGATGCATGAATAAAGATATTGTGGTAGATATACACAATGAAATATTATTCAGCCATTAAAAAGGAGGTTATTTTATTTGCAGTGATATGGATGAAACTGGAGGACATTATGCTATGAGAAATAAGCTAGGCACAGAAAGACAAATACTGCATTATCTCACTTATATGTGAAATCTTAAAAAAAAGTTAGATACATAGAAACAGAGAGTAGAATGGTAGCTTTGAGGTAAAGGAAGAGATGTAGTTAAAGGATACAAAATTGCAGTTACATAGAATGAATAAATCTAGAAATCTAATCTATGGAAGGAGGACTAGAGTTAATAATATTGTATTGTATACTGGACGTTGGCAAAAGGAAGATTTTGGTGTTTTCATCACATGCATAATATAGATAACGACGTGAGATGATGGATATGTTCATTGGCTTGACTAGTAATTATTTCACTGTATATATGTGATATGGTTTTCCTCTGTCCCCATCTAAATCTCATCTTGAATTGTAGCTCCCACAATCCCCACATGTCATGGGAGGGACCCAGTGGGAGGTAATTGAATCATGGGGGTGGGTTTTTCCCATGCTGTTCTCTTAGTAGTGAATATGTCTCACAAGATCTGATGGTTTTATAAAGGGCAGATCCTCTGTACACACATACTTGCCTGCCGCCATGTAAGATGTGCCTTTGCTCCTCCTTTGCCTTCCACCATGATTGTGAGGCCTCTGAGCCATGCAGAACTGTAAGTCCATTAAACCTCTTTTTCTGTAGAAATTACCCAGTCTCGGGTATGCCTTTATTAGCAGTGTGACAAGGATTAGGGATGTAGCAGAAGTTCATATATATATATATATATATGTATATGTGTATATATATGTGTGTATATATGTATATGTGTGTATATATGTGTATATATATGTGTATATATATGTTTGTGTGTGTGTACAATGTAATGTTTTTTATATACATAGTGACTAGACAAGATAGAAGAATCAAGTAGGTTGTACCTAGCTTTCCCATAGGGAGGTGATCTTCAGGAGGTGGTTGTCTAAGGCAGATACCTGGATCAACTACCTTGAGGAATTGGGAGGAGATAGAGAACCAGAAACTGTTAAGATTGACTAAGCCCTGTTTCTGGTATGGGAAAGTTAAACTTATATTCAGAAGGGTTGTGAAGTCAACCTAAAATCATAAAAATTTACTCCAATTCTAGAGAAGGATGCAGTTGGCTGACAGTGGAGCCTAATAATTGCCCCTAGAGCAGCTGCTATGTCTGATGGGAGTATCTTTGCTGAAGTAGGTTAGTAGGACTCTTGCAGCTGTCAGATTGGAAAATATCTCATTTTGTATTCTATTTAGAAGAGAGGGTCAGAAACAATGACCTTTTGTGTAGCACAGAGGAAAGTTTTCATGTAACTTTGCCCCAGATTCATGTTAACTTACTGCCTTTTGTCAGAGTATAGTCTTAAGAGATACAGACTGCCTGCATATCCCATAAAACAGTGGTTCCCAACCTTTTTGGCACAAGGGACTGGTCTTTGGGAAGACAATTTTTTCACGGACCAGGTTAGTGGGGATGGTTTTGGGATGATTCAAGTGCATGACATTTATTGTGCACTTTATTTCTATGATGATTACATTGTAATATATAATAAAATAGTTATACAACCCACCATCATGAAGAATCAGTGGGAGCTCTGAGCTTGTTTTCTTGCAACTAGTGGGTCCCATCTGGGGGTGATGGGAGATGGTGACAGATCATCAGGCACTAGATTCTCATAAGGACCATGCAGCCTAGATCCTTTGCATGCACAGTTCATGGTGGAGTTTGCACTCCTATGAGAATCTAATGCTGCCACTGATCTGACAGGAGGTGGAGCTCAGGTGATAATGTGAACAATGGGGAGTGGCTATAAATACGGATGAAGCTTCCCTTGCTTACCTGACACTTACCTCCTGCTGTGCAGCCTGGTTCTTAACAGGTCCTTACAGGTCTATGGACTAGGGGTTGGGAATCTCTGCCATAAAGCATTCCACTGATCCATTAACCCCTGGACATCATGCTAATAAGCCAGACCCAGAGGTCATGGTGCCATGCATGTTCTAGCAGATGGGAGTAAATCCCAGGAAGCTGTAGACACTATCAATCCTCAGCCTCCTGTACCTTCCAAAAGTGTACATTCCTTTTCTTGCTCCCAGAAACTAGAAATCCCACTTAGCATAAGAGGACTATAAAACTTAATCCACTTTTAAATGATTTCCATTGCAAAATTTTTATTAATTGCAGGAACTGGCAGACTGGGCAAAATAGAATTTGAAAGTATCCAATGTTTTCAATAGGTGACTTCTTAAAAAAGAAAAAACCCCAAATTGAAAAAAACTGAAAAATTTAGAAGGCATAGAAGAAGATAATGAGGACAGACTTAGATTGCTGAAGGGGGAGTTTGAAAGCAATTTCTCTAGAGTTCTGATTTTTTCTCTCCCATGCTCACTTTAAGATACTCTTGTGAGGATTTCAAAGAAAATTAAAATCTGTGAAGGGAGTAATGAGAAGAACAGATACCTTTGGGCAGAAGGTGACAAAATGTCCTACAAATAATTCTCTCAAAAGACACTCTGCCAGCAGAAACAATACAAGTGACTGTAGACCAGAGATGTGCAATCATATTTAGAGATAACAGGATATTTTTCCAGTTATTCTGAATATCCAACCTGCAACAATATTGTAAACAACACATGAAGGTCATCCAGAGCTGGGAGGAATTGGTGTACCCGATAGTATAGAGTCATTGAAAAGTCACATGCAACAAAGTGGTGCTTTGTTGTGTTGTTCACATGCTCACACAAACACACATGCACAGAACCTTTTATTTTCTTTGGAATAAAGTTGAATGACAATGTTTCAGATGCCTGTTTGCTATTATCCAGAATAGCACTTGAAGGTGTGTACCCAAGAGAAATAGAAAAACAAGCCCACATAAACACATATGCACAAGTGTTCATAGCAGCGTTTTCCATAATAGCTAAAAAGTGGAAGTAACTCGGGTTTCCATTAATGAATGAATGGATGAAGAAATAGTCTATCCACACACTGGAAAATTATTCAGACATAAAGAGGAATGAGTCACTGATACATGCTATAACATGCATGACAATTAAAAACCTTCTGCAAAGTGAAAGAAGCCAGACATAAAAAGCCACATATTGTAGAATTTCATTTATATAAACTGTCCAGACAAGGCAAATCCATAGAAATGGAAAGTAAATTGGTGGTTGCCAGGAGCTGGGGGAGGAGATGTGGAGTAACTGCTAATGGGTATGAGGTTTCTTTCTGCGATAGCAAAAATGTTCTAAAATTGATTGTGGTAATGGATGTAAAACTCTGAATATACTAAAAACCATTGAATTGTATACTTTAAATGGGTAAGTGGTATAAAATGTGAATTGTTAAAGCTGATTTTTAAGATACATGCTTAGTTTTTGTTTTTGAAAAAGATCCTTAAATGTATTATTTTTCTTCATTTATTTTATATTCTCCCTTACCTCTTACACTCACGAAGTGTGCAAATCTCAGAATCTCTATAGCAATAACTTTCTGCAAACACAGGGATATAACACCATCATTTTGTTTTCATTTGAGAAAATCAATTCCCTATTATATCCTTTATGTCAGCATGATCCGTGGAGAATGGTAGCGTTCTCTATATATTCATGTACTGTATATTTTCATCTACCATAAATCCTTAGCATGATGGGTTTTTTGGAAAACATTACTACACATTATTTATATCAATGCGTTTATCCAATACTATCTACCTAGATTAAGCTTCAGAAACTCCATGTGCTCCAAGGAGAAAACATTACAGGGTTTTCCATTTGTCTCTTTTTTTGCCACTAGTTATAGACAAGTAGTATCTATTCTGTATACACAAGTGGAGATACAATTTTTAAAAGAAAAAAGTAATATGCAGTTTTATTCTCTGTCAAAATACCCAAACTAAATTCAGGTGAGGGTCTTAATGACCCGATATGGAACCGGAGATATTCTTGCATGGCTCATGTCACTCATTTATTGAAACAGCACACCTTTCCCGTGGGCACCTTCCATGCAGATGTGTGATGTAGCCATAGGAAGCAGAACAAAAGGCAATAGTCCTGTGGAATTGTCATCCTGCATCCTAGATTCTGCTCAATGGCCTCCATCTTTGTAGGAAGCACAAGTACCTTCATGCAAATGTGACCCACATCCCTGTTGTGTTCACACCTGAAACCATCCGTTCCTGTATCCCTCATCCATGCTCCCACTGGCTTCTTGAAACTCTTAATTTCTCCTTTTCAACTCGGTCCTGCTTGGATTGACTCATCTCCTTATGCAACTTAGATTTTCTTGCCATCATCTAAGTCACCATTTCACCTATATCCAAGACCTCTCCCTTCCCTCTCCTGTTGAATTTTACTAGCCAGAAAAAAAAGTTATAATTTACACTTATATTCACAAATGCACATGTACACACATGTCCATTTCCAATGTGAAAACATTCTTGTATTATTGGAATTAGTCCCATTAGGTCATGAAAAACACACTATTTACATTCTGAGCTCATATCTGCTTGTTATGGATTTAGAAATCTTGCATCAATTCATCATAAATCATTTTAATCTACAGGTGTTGGCATTCAGTTACATCAAATAGGAAGATTAATGCTTTAAAAATTTTCCTTCTTTGTATACATTCTAAACAGCTTCATTATCTCTGAAAGGTTATGTTATATTATGTAAAATTTATAGGAGCAAACATTTACACTTGAGCATGTTTAAGAATCCCGTTGACATATTCTATGATAATTACATAATAACACTTCATATACCTTCTGTCGGTATTTGAGTGATTTTTGTTTCCCTTGGAAGTCATTTTGTCTGGGTTCCACATTTATGTATATCATTCATCAATGAATTAAATTATATACTATGAAGCTGAATTCCTTTCTATCTTCTTCTGTATTCTCTTTCCTAACGCTGTTACCTCTCTCCTGCCTTCTGTTCCCACTTCTGCATTTTAATTCCCATCAATTTATTCATATTTTTATACTCTTGAGACAATGGTTTTATTTAGGCCTGCAACAATGATCACATTTTCAGTGATGGGTACGACTCTAAAACTTAAAAATCAATGATAATATCTGTACATCTCTATAATTATTGTTATTTTAAACTGCAGAGCCAATTATGCTGTTGCAATTGAATTTTTCATCTCTACAATTATCAGTATTTCCACATCGTTGGCAACAACAGAAGCACAAATGATGCCCCTTTCATGAATATTTCATTTAGAATACATATGAATGATACATTTCTTGAATACTTGCTTTTACTTTGTCAATTGCCCCCTTTTTCTCCAAACACAACCTTTTTCTAGCTTAGGCTTGGTGTTTTCCAGTTGATTAGAAACCATGTTACTGATAACAGAATGCATTCTTCATCTAACACTAACTTTCTCTTTCACATCGGGCCAGTTAAACTTTTTAAAATTAATTTTTTTCAATATATTTTTTATTTTATTCAGTGTTTGAGGTGCAAGTTCTTTTCTCACACGGATGAATTATATAGTGATGAATACCGAGATTTTAGTGCACCCATCACCTGTGTAGTGTACATTGTTCCAAATGTGTAGCTTTTTTATCTCTACTCCCCTCCTACCCTCCCCCTTCTGAGTCTCTGAAGTCCATTATATCACTCTGTCTGCCTTTGCATCCTCATAGCTTAGCTCTCACTTATAAGTGAGAACATACAATGTTTGGTTTTCCATTCCGGAGTTACTTCACTTAGAATAGTGGCCTCCAGCTCCATCCAAGTTGCTGCAAAAGACATTATTTCGTTCCTTTCTATGGCTGAGTAGTATTCCATGGTGTATATATACCACATTTTCTTTGTCTACTCATTAGCCGATGAGTTAGTTCCACATTTTTGCCATTGTAAATTGTGCTGCTGTAAACATACATATGCAAGTGTCTTTTTCACATAATGACTTATTTTTTTTGAGTAGATACCCAGTAGTGGGATTGCTGGATAGGATTGTAGATCTACTTTTACCTCTTTAAGGAATCTCCATACTATTTTCTCTAGAGGTTGTTCTAATTTACATTCCCACCAGCAGTGCATAAGTGTTTCCTTTTCCCCACATCCATGCCAACATCTATTGTTTTTCTGACTTTTTAATAATGGCCATTCTTATAGGAGTAAAGTGGGATCTCATTGTTGCTTTAATTTGTATTTCCCTGATTATTAGTAATGTTGAGCATTTTTTCATATCTTTGTTAGCTGTCTGTATATCTTCTTTTGAGAGATGTCTATTCATATCTTTTACCCACTTTTTAATAAAATTATTCGCTTTTTTTTTCCTCTTGGTGATTTGTTTGAGATCCTTGTAGATTCTGGATTCTAGTCCTTTGTCCAATGCACAGTTTGCAAATCTTTTCTCCCATTCTGTGGGTTGTCTGTTTATTCTGTTGATTATTTCTTTTTATCTGATTATTTTCAGTGTCTTTATAATGATTACCTTTTTAAAATTATTATTCTGTGCTTTTACTATTTCCTGGGATTCCACTTTGTCTTTTTACATTTGGACCCGCCAAAGAGCAAACTTCAAACATAACTTCTATCTGTTTCGCCTTTAATTCATCACTCAACACTCATCTTCTGAGTGGCATTAAAAACATCACCACTCAGAAATGCTCACCCCCACTCTTATTTGGTGGGAGATTTAACATGGAGAACCCTACAGTTAAGGCAGCTCAGAAGAGGAAAAAATAACTCCTTATCCAACATGGACAGCCATCTACCACAAGAAAATTGGCCTTCATTTTGTGATATTTGTTTTTTCCATCTGACAATTATAAATAAAGGGTCTACTTCTGTGTGTTACTTTCCTTAAAAAATGGACATTATATAATATATTATATGAATGTTCAATTTAATAATCATGAATTCAAAATTATTCCTTGATTATGAATATTAAACATGGATTATTGATTCTTATTCTCAAAAAAAGATATTAAGGAGAAAAATGATCATTCTATCTTCCAATAATCATTCCTGTCTTATTTTATTTTATTTCCAATTTTTCTAGTGATTCCTCTAAACTCTTTAAGAATATTCATAAATCTATACCTTAATGTATCATCTTTAAAATATCTTCTTACTTTTTTTATGAAAACGGTGAGAGAAATTCATCTCAACTTCTACCTGGCAGTCTCTCCCAATCCACTTCTATTTTTTGTTAGTGTTATTATTTCTCTGTTTTCCACTTGTAGAACAATTAAATTATGCATGTCAACCACTTATCCTTGATACAGTATTGGTGAAATGTTGAGTATGGATTTAATGTTCCTTCATTTGCTTGATTGGCTGTCTTTGGAGTCAGTTTTTAAAATTTGGAGTAATTTTATGTGGAGTAACTTTAAATTTTTAAATTATTATTGGTATATAATTGTAGTATATGTTTATGAGGTACAAGTGCTGTTTTGATACAGGCAGACAATGTGTAATGATCAAATCGGGCTAACTGGAATGCCCATCACCTCAAGCATTCATCATTTCTTTGTGTTAGGAACATTCCAGTTCCATTATTTTAGTTATTTTAAAATGTACAACAAATTATTGTTAACTATATTCACCCTATTGTACTACTGAACAGTAGATCTTATTCATTCTATCTGACTGTATTTTTGTACACATTAATCATCCACAATTTGCGCCTCTCCCTACTACCCTTCCCAGCCTCTGGTAACTGCCATTCTACTCTCTATCTCCCTGGGTTCAATTTTTAGCATTTTTAACATTTACATATGAATGAGAACATGTCAAAGTTGTCTTTCTGTGGCTGGTTTGTTTCATTTAACGTAATGTCTTCCAGTTCCATCCATGTTGTTGCAAAAGACAGCATTGCATTCTTTTTTATGCTGAATAATATTCCCTTGTGTATATACCACATTTTCTTTATTCAATCATCCATTTATAGACACTTAGATTACTCCCAAATCTTGGCTATTGTGAAATAGTGCTGCAATAAACAAGGGATTGCAGATATCTCTTTGATGCACTGATTTCCTTTCCATTGGATAGATATCTGATAGTGGAATTGCTGGATCATATAGTAGTTCTATTTTCAGTTTTTTGAGGAACCTCCATACTGTTTTTCATAGTGGTTGTACAAATTTACATTCCCATCAACACTCTAGGAGAGTTTCTCTTTGACCATATCTTTGCCAGCATTAAGAAATATTCTTTAATGTTTCTGAATATCTCCTAAGTTTGAAACATTTTTTTCATATATTTACAATTGAATGGTAACAGTTGAGGGTAAGGGATACTTCCAAAAGGTGATGGCTGAGCGAAATGAAAAACAGTTGTAATACCTGACACAGGGCTTCATTGGTATCATGCAAAAAATAATCAAATGGAAACAGGATAGGGTGGCAGCCAGTACAGCAAGTCAGAGAAAATCAAGAAATGTTAAATAGAAGATTTATTATTCCCTCTGGGAAAATGAACTGGCCATTTTCCAGAGAAAATGCAGGGAATGGCCACTCTTCCAAAACCATGTTTTTTCAGAAAAACTTGCTTGTGGCTGAGGTTGGGACGCCTGTGGGTCTTTTTCACCAGAACATTTTTCAGCCTTCTTATTCTCTCTCAGAGAATGGCACCTCTTGTTCATGACGCATTGCTCTGGAATGTCAAATAATATCCTAGGTTACTCAGCAAACAATGAGTCCAGACTTTTCTGTTGACTGAGCTCCTTTAATCAAGGTAGCCTAGACCACAGCTAGGGCTTTCCCTAGTCTCGTTCCTATTTCTGTGAGGGCTGAAAAATTCTGGCCCACGAGAGGATACTCTGAATTCAGATTGATAGCAGAATTACACAGAAGGAGTGGTGATAACTTTCACTTAATAACCCTGCATTTTTCTGCCTATTTTCAAAGAAGGAATTGCTCTGGGCGGAACATCGTAGAAAAACAAAACATAAAGATTATCTGTAGAAAATTAAATACCAAGAGTGGTGACCCCTTATGTGATCCTGTGGACAAACACATGGCAGAATCCTATACCTTGCCTATCTATCCACCTTACAATTAGATTTTGAAGCTCAATAGTAAACATGCAGAAAAATAACACTAATCTACAAATCACTGCCCTTTCTGCTTTTATATTTTTCAGTATTCTCAAGAGTTGCAAAGAGGTTGGTGAATTCTCCCAATCACTCTTGTCTCAAACTATGGCTCAGTTTTACATTATTTTCGAAAAAAAGGTGGCCAAAAGTCACAAGTGTATGACAAACAAGAGTCATATAACTTCTAGTAAAAGAAACACGTAGTGGAGTTAAGATGCCATCTTCTCTTTTAATGAGAAATTATAACTTGAAAGAGGACCTTTTTTTATTATCATTTGCCAAAATGTTATTGGATGCTATAAAACAAGTCTTTTGCTTTCTATAATATACATGTTTATGTATTTACTCCTATGTTGTATTTATTAGATTAATGGGGACTATACTGTGAATTTTGCTGAACATATGCAGTTGGCAATATTATTTCATAAATGTTGTTTCAATAATGTTTCATAAAACATTTGCAAATCTTGTACTTATTAGAGGCTAAATATGGTCTCATCTTCTCAGTGCTATTTTTCCATGACATATGTCTTATTCTAGGAATAAGTAGACTCAATCCCTCTGTACATAAAGTAGTGAAAAAATCTTCACTCTTAAATTGAGCAGCATATTCCAAAGTGATAAACTCATTACTTTTGAATGTAATTATTTATTGTAAAAATGTAGTGGTTGCATTACTTTTGAATGCAACTATTATATATATGTGTGTACACACCTACATATATAGAGGTGATAAACAGTGCACTTTTAATAATTATGATAATTAATTCAGAAGAAAAAGAATTAACACTTTCTGATGTTGGAAGCTATGATCCACACAATGATAAAAGATATCCAAATAAAAGAACCTATAGATAAGATCTTTATAGGAATGGCTTGGAATTGAAGGTATGAGTGTGAATTATTCCTAAAATATGCATAGGTAAGTGTATTTACCAGTACATGTGCATATGCGTATCTGTAAGTGTGTGTATGTAAGCCCAGGCATGTGTATATTAGTGCGTAAATACATATAATTCCTGTATCACTTCACTGAAATATCCAAGAAGAAGCAAAGACACCCATTAGCAATGAGTACACCCTAGCATCCAGATTACTTATCTCTTACCTGGCATCATTATAGGTATGACCAACTCCAGTTTTGTGGCTGGGTAGATATGAAAAGAGCCTGAAATATCTTCCAATAGTCAAAATGTCAGAAAGTGCTCAACAATATTACAAGGGCATGTCAGAAAGACGTAGGAGCCAGAATGAAGAACATCCCATTTCGTGGATAATTTAAGCACCAAATAAAATAAGTACAATAATAAACTATAAACCTTTCAAAAAATAGCAACGCATCTGTTCATATTGAATATAAATAGGTGTGTATTTGTATGTATCCATATGTACATACAAGTATATATGCATATGTATATAAAGTCATATACAATGTGTATATGCATACATTAATATACATAAAATGTGTATATATATATATATGAGTGTGTGTGTGTATGTGTGAAAAAATAACCCTTTACAATAAAATGCCCAGTCTTGACTGCTAAATATGGAGCAAACGCTGTTGTTCAGGGGCTCCCCCCAGCCAAGGACCAGTCCTGGCACAGCAGGAGGTGAGTGGTGGTCAGGCAAGCCAGTGAAGTTTCATCTGTATTCACAACCACTCCCCATCACTTGCATTACTGCCTGAGCTCTGCCTCCTGTCAGATCAGTGGCCACATTTGATTCCCATAGGACCTTGAGCCCTATTGTGAGCTGCACATGCGAGGCATCTAGGTTGCACACTTCTCATGAGAATCTAATGTCTGATGATCTTTTACTGTTTCCCATCACCCCTAGATGGGATTGTCTAGTTGCAGAAAACAAGCTCAAGGCTCCCACTGATTCTGCATGATGGTGAGTCATATAATTATTTCATTATATATTACAATGGAACAATAATAGAAAAAAAGTGCACAATCAAGGTAATGTGCTTGAATCATCCTGAAACCATCCCCCAGCCAACCCCCGACTGGTCCATGGAAAAACTGTCTTCCATGAAACCAATCGCTCGTGCCATAAAAGTCGGGGGACTACTGATGTAACTGGAAAAAATATGTACATAATTGTGTAACCACTATGGTATAGTTTGGCTATCAGATCTTTTTTTTTTTTAACTTTTATTTTAGGTTCAGTGGTACATGTGCAGGTTTGATACATGGGTAAATTATGTGTCGCGGGTGTTTGGTGTACAGATTATTTCACCGCTCATGTAATTAGCATAGTACCAGATAAGTAGTTTTTAAATCCCCTCTGTCCTCCCAGACTCCACCCTCAAGTAGGCACTGGTGTCTATTATTCCCTTCTTTGTGTCCATGTGTAGCCCATGTTTGGCTCCTGCTTAAAAGTAAGACATGCAATATTTGGTTTTCTGTTCTTGTGTTAGTTCACTTAGGATAACGGCCTTCAGCACCATCCATGTTGCTGCAAAGAACATGATTTTATTCTTCTTTAGGGCTGCATAGTATTCCATGATGTACATGTACTACATTTTCTTTATCTAAACTATGAAATCTTACTAAATATAGAGAGAAATTTTTTTCTTCAACTTTAAATTTCAGGGGTACATGTGCAGGATGGGCAGGTTTGTTACATAGGAAATGTGCACCATGATGGTTTGCTGCACAGATCATCCCATCACCCAGGTATTAATCCCAGCATCCATTAGCTATTCTTCCTGATGCTCTCCCTCCCCCAAACCCACCTCCAACAGGCCCCAGTGTGTGTTTCCCTGCATGTGTCCATGTGTTCTCTTCATTCAGCTCCAATTTACAAGTGATAACATGTGATATTTGGTTTTCTGATCCTGCGTTAGTTTGCTGAGGATAATGGCTTCCAACTCTATTCATGTCCCTGCAAAGGACATGATGTTGTTTCTTTTTATGGCTGCATACTATTCCATGGTATATATGTACCACATTTTCTCTATCCAGTCTAGCACTGATAGGCATTTAGGTTGATTCCATGTCTTTGCTATTGTGAATAGTGCTGCAGTGAACATACGGATGTATGTATCTTTATAATAGAATAATTTATATTCCTTAGGGTATGTACCCAGTAATGGGATTGCTGGGTCGAATGGTATTTCTGTCTTTAGGTCTTTGAGAAATCATCACACTGTCTTCCACCATGGTACAACTAATTTACATTCTCATCAATAGTGTAAAAGGGGTCCTTTTTCTCCACAACCTCACCAGCATCTGTTGTCTTTTGACTTTTTGATAATAGCCATTCTGACTGGTGTGAAATGGTATCTCATTGTGGTTTTGATTTGCATTCTCTAGTGATCAGTGAAAGGGGGTATTGGCATGGTCTTAATGTACCTCCCTATAGAGATACTTTTGTTTCTGAGGAGGAAAACAATATTTATTCAAGGGGGAACTCCAGCAATAATCCAATTGAGTTATCCGAGTTAGCAGCAGCAATGAGTGGCCAATGGCTACTCTGAGTAGGAGTCCATGGCATTGGTTCCACAACTCAGCTGAGAATACGTAGCCAGGATCTCATCACAGGGAGGCAAAAGAAACAAGCCAACAATAAACAAACAAATAAGGGAGGAGGAAAGCATTATATTACTTCCATTTGCACCAAAAGAAATGAACTATTTGGAGATGTGTTTATACATGCAAGATCTATGTCAGGTGTACTTGTCCATGTCCCATTGGGAACTGGGCAGCACAATAAAAGGTGAGTGGTGGGTGAGCAAGTGAAGCTTCATTTGTGTTTACAGCCACTCTCTATCACTCACATTATCACCCGAGCTCCGCCTCCCATCAGATCAGCGGAGGCATTATATTCTCATAGAAGCATGAACCCTATTGTGAACTATGCATGCAATGGATCTAGGTTGTGCACTCCTTACAAGAATGTCTGATCTGTCACTGTCTCCCATCACCCCCAGACAGGGCTGTCTAGTTGCAAGAAAACAAGCTCCAGGCTCCCACTGCTTCTACATTTGGATGAGTTGTATAACTATTTCATTGTATATTACAATGTAATAATAATAGAAATCAAGTGCACAATGAATGTAATGCCCTTGAATCATCCCCAAACCATCCCTCCAACCTTCATCCATGGAAAAATTGTCTTCCATGAAACTGGACACTAGGGCCAAAAAGGTTGGGGACCACTGAGCTACTTTGAAAACATGGAAACAAATAAACAACAAAACATTGATGAGAGAAGATAATAAAGATATAAACACTGCATTGTGTTGTATCACCAGGAGAAGGAAATAATCAGAAATTACTTACTTTCTGCCAAAAAATAACAATGACAACAACAACAAAGTCAGGCAGTGAACTTCTTGTCTTTCTTCATTCTTTCTCTGTTTTTGTTTCAATTACCTGTGATTTCTTCTAATGCCTGAAGTTTTAGAATCAATAGGGCAGTTTTCTGTTCATTTTCCTACCTGGGTATTTCCCTAGTTGCTAAGGCCTTGTGTTAGGCTCAACTTTCCTGAGCGCAGCTTCCATTGAAGTGCTAGGCAGATATCCAGCATCTAATACTCACTATCTGTTCAAGAGTTGGGTTTGTAGCAAGAGTCCTGATAGGCAATGCTTGTGCTCTCATGAGTTGCATTCCCTTGGGCACTGAGTATAAAATATGCAAGAAAATAAGCAAATACATAAACAGGTGACTTCAGGAAGTGACAAGATTGCAAAGCAAATAGAGAAGAAGATGTCAGAGGGATGGATGAAGTCTAATTATGATAGGGTAGCCTGGCAGGGAGTGATTTATGTTGTCTTGAGTGAAGAGAGAGACATAACCCTTTGAAGATGGAAGAAGGAGTGTTTGAAAAAGTGCACAACCAGCACATGAGCTGGGAGGAATGGTTGAGCTAGGCAGGTTCTAGCACGAGAAGGGTAATGAGTGTGGATGAAGCTCTGAGCTGCAGAGACAATGGAAAGTGATGAGTTAGGTGGTAAAAGAGGAAGTGGATTGTGTAGGAACTTAAAGGCCATGGCTCAGCTTTCTGCTTTATCATAAAATAAATGAGAAGCCATTGCTTTATTTTCAGCAGGGGAGGAATGATCTTATTTGCATTTTTACCACCACATGAGAATTTTAGAGGTAATATTTATTTTTCACTTGAGGTTAGTAGTGTTTGTTATACTAATACAGCAGTTCTCCCTTATCCACAGGGGATATATAGTAAAAATACTCCCACCCCCAGTGGATGCCTGAAACCTCAGATAGTAATGAGATAGATAGACGATAGATAGATAGATAGATGATAGATAGATAGATAGATAGATAGATAGATAGATATGTAACTTTTTCCTATACCTGTTTACTTATGATAAAGTCTAATTTATAAATTAACAACTAATAATAAAATAGAATGATTATAACAATATGCTTTAATGAAAGTTACGTGAACATGCATGCACTGGTGCTCCCTTTCTTTTCATATCTTACGGACTTTACCATGAGTAACTGAAACTACAGAAAGCAAAACCACAAATAAGGGAGAACTACTGTATAGTATAACATAACAATTTCAGTGGGAAGGCCTCACAATCATGCCGGAAGGCAAGGAGGAGCAAATTACATCTTACATGGGTGGTGTCAGGCAAAAAGAGAGCTTGTGCAGGGAAACTCCCCCTGATAAAACCATCAGATCTTGTGAGACTTATTCACTATCATGAGAATGGCACAGGAAACACCTGCCCCCATGATTCAATTACCTCCTACCAGGCCCCTCCCACAACAAAGGGGAATTCAAGATGAGTTTTGGGTGGGGATATAGCCAAACCATATCAGTGCGATATGCAAAATAATGGTCTCTCAAAGATGCCTAGGTCCATGGTCAATAATAACCTAATTGTATACTTAAAAATAACTAAAAGACTATCATTGGATTGTTTGTAATACAAAGCATAAATGCTTGACAGGATGGATACCTCCTTCTCCAAGATGTGACTATGATGCATTACATGCCTGTATTAAAACACTTCGTGTACTCCATAAATGTATACACTTACTATATACCCACAAAAATTAAAAATAAAAATAAATTTTAAAAAGATGCCTAAGCCCAAAGAATCAGCCCCTGGGAATATGTTACCTTTCGTGGCAAGAAGGACTTTGTAGATGGGATTAGGGCTACTGATTTCAACATGCAAGAATACCCTGCTTTATCCAAGAGGGCCCAATGTCATCACAAAAGTTGATAAAAGTGCAGAACATTTCCTGGCTCTCATGCCAGAAGGGTCAGAGAGAGATGTGATGTTAATGGCCGTGAAGATGACCAAGGAGGGTATGAGCTAAGGATCATGGGCGATTTCATCTAGAAGACAGAAAAGGCAAAGAAACAGATTTTCCCCTTCAGCCTCCAGGAGCAGATGCAAACCAGCCATAGCCTTTGTTTTAGCATGTAAGACTTCTGACCTATAAGACTGTAAGATAATGTATTTCTGCTGTTTTAAGCCACTCAGTTGGTGATAATTTATTATGGAAACCATCAGGAATGAATGACACAATTACTTTTTATACAATGTAAAAATTTTTTATGTAGATCTCAGAAAAGAAGACTAAGCCAAAAAGAAACAAACAAGCAAACAATCATAAGAGTCTACAATAAGGATAGACACTCGTGGACTCCCTCGGAGCAAATGAGGGCAATTTACAGACAAAAAAATATGTGCTGTGTGAGCAAACCCTGAACAATACTAAGAGTTAATGATTTGGTAGAACAGGATAAAGAAGATCATGAGGAACTAAGAGGAAGAACACAAATTGTTAGAATCATCAAAGGCTGAAGAAAATGCTAGTGGAAATGAGCAGTGTGGAGAATTGGTAAGTATTGAATGTGGTCTATGGATTACAAGTGCGGATTTCAGGAGACACGTTAAGTAGAGCTGTTTCAGAGGTACAGTGTGTGAAAGGGAAATATCTTGGGCACCCAAAATCACTAATCTAAAGTGAAAAGTCAAGCTGGGAACTCCTTAGGGCAAATCTGCCTCCCATTCTATTAAAAGTCACCCCTCTGCTCACTGAGATAAACGCATATCTGATGGCCTCCTGTATTCGTCCATTTTCATGCTGCTGATAAAGACACACCTGAGACTGGGAAGGAAAAGACGTTTAATTGGAATTATAGTTCCACATGGTTGGGGAGGCCTCAGAATCATGGCGGGAGGCAAAAGGCACTTCTTACGTGGCAGCAGCAAGAGAAAATGAGGAGGAAGCAAAAGCAGAAATCCCTGATTAACCCATCAGATCTCATGAGACTTATTTACTATCATGAGACTAGCACGAGAAAGACTCGCCCCCATGATTCAATTACCTCCCCCTGGGTCCCTCCCACAGCATGTGGGAATTCTGGGAGATACAATTCAAGTTGAGATTTGGGTGGGGACACAGCCAAACCGTATCACCTTCTTTGGAAAGGCTAAGCAGAAACTCAAAAGAATGCAACCATTTGTCTCTTGTCTACCTATGTCCTGGAAGGCCCCTCCCCAGTTCGAGTTGTCCAGCCTTTCCAGATCAAACCAATGTTCATCTTACACATGTTGATTGAGGTCTCATTTCTCCCTAAAATGTATAAAACCAAACTATGCTGTGGCCACCTTGGGCACATGTCATCAGGACCTCCTGAGGTTGTGTAATGGGCGCGTGTCCTCAACCTTGGCAAAATAAACTTTCTAAATTAATTGAGACCTGTCTCAGATTTTGGGGGTTCACATGCGACTCCTGACAGACTTCTCAGCATTACCCTATAGTGTTAACATCCACCATGCTTGTTAAATTGCTGCCTTCTTCATCAAACCTAAGCTCACAAGGAGCAGAAGCACTGTGTTTTTATTCATCCAAAAAAAAGTTAGGTCTCACCAAAGTTTCTTGCTACCATGTGTGTTAAAAAGCCTTTAGGGAGTGTTGCACTATGGCGTGGGGGAGGTGGCATATTTGACTTTATGCATGTCTACCTATTCAAGCCCTTAAATGCTTCTCTCACGACGCGGTCTTTCGTTAATGAGTGTATCCAGGGTTTTATTGACTGAGCACTTATCCTCAGTGTGACTTCCCAGGTTGGAGGTGGGGAGTTGAAGTGAAGGGCATTCACAAATGAGCCACCCAGACTCCCAAAATTCCATGTCTGCCATTTGCTGCCAAGTTGATGTGATAGCTACCACAAGGAGACAAACTCTAAGGTGAAAGAAACACAGTGAAGAAAAATCAGACCCACAATATTTTGTCGAGATTTTGAAGATGCTTTGCATGCATTTATTCTTTTTTGAATTTGAAGGTATCTGTAAATGTTCATTATCAGGACTAATTGATTTGTATCAATTCACTTGTTTGATAACTGTGAGACACCAATGTCTCAGTTGTTATTTGTTTTTGGTGATATTTTTGTACCCTGAGATTTAAATATAGCCTTGCTGTGGATTGCCTTACTGTGTTACAAACGGCCTATAAATCATTTGCCTTTTCTTCTGTCTATTGAGCCTTGCTGTGGATTGGTTTATCATGTTACAAATGGCTCCAAAGACAAGATCTCTCTCTCTCTCTTTGTCTTTCTCTCCTCTCTCTCTCTCTCTCTGAATCATAACCTTGGCCTTTTCTTATGTCTATTGAGTCTTGCTGTGGACTGGTTCATTGTGTTACAAATGGCTCCAAAGACAAGGTCTCTGTCTTTCTCTCTCTCTCTCTCCCTCTCTTTGTCTCGCTCTCTCTCCCTCCTCTTTCTTTCTCTCTCCCTCTGAATCATATCATTGGCCCTTTTCCATGTTTATTGATTTGAAGGTCCACTCTCCATACCTCAGAACATTCATCTTAACAATTTATCTTTAAATAAATGTGGGCTTCCAGCTCTATAGAGTTGTGCTCAGAGTTCTTTCCGTGATGTCTTTTTATCCTTTGCTGTCACTTCAGATTATTCTCAGGCTTTGCAATCTGATTTTTTTATCAAATAGAGGCAACATGATTCTGGAGATAGAATATTGCCGTGAAAACATATTGAAACTCAAATGCTATCATTTACTCAGTTTATAGTAATTGCACGTATAGTTTGAATAATGCAAAAAAATTTTTGCACAAATTCAAAACCACTGGATATGTGTAGCCCAGCAGTTTTTCATGTTGAAATATAAAAATACCTTCTTCATGTGATTCAGAATCTTAAACTATCAAAATATTTGTCAAATTAGAATTTCATTAAAATATTTGATTCTATGATAAAACGGGTATTGCAGGATCAAGCTACTCATTAAACAGGTGACTCATGGTAAGTGTATACTCGCTTTTAAAAATAAAATAAAAACAAATAGATGCCTATTAGAAATTTAAATGTATTGATACTGATTATAGTAGTAAATTATATCAAAATGATAAAAACTTTATGCAAAAATAAAATACTCATTTTAGTTTCATTGTTGTTGTGGATAGAAAAGAACAGAGACCATCTATTTATATTAAAATCTTACCTTGTGCTTAATAGTTTGTTCTACAAGAGGTTTTTATGTTTTGGGGGAAGTGTTAAATGTGAGTTTACAAGATAGATAAATTAGATAAATGATAGCCACCTAGCTAGCTATCGTTTATCTAATTTAGCTAGCTAGATAGCTAGAGGGATAGGTAGATAGATAGATAGACAGACAGGCAGATAGATAGGATAGGTAGGTGGCTGGATGAATGGATAAGTAGAGATAGGTAGATAGACAAAATCAATAGGATAGATAGATGGAGATACATAGATAGATGAATGGATAGGTAGATAGACAGACACATACATATGTACATAGATGGGATAAATGGAATAGATGAGATAGATGTAAAGACATGAAGATAGATGCTTAGATATTTATTATTTTTAAATATTCAAGGTAAGGTAAAATAACATATTGATACACATGTACACAAAAGAGTTCAGTTCTGGTTTTTATTGTGTTTTTTATGTTCCACACAATTTCTGCAAAGTTAGATGCAAACTTTCTATAGAAGCTGCTCGTACATTTTGTGACATTTATAAAAGTGCAGAGATAGCATATAAACAGGTGAGAGAAACTCCCTAAAAAAGGTCAGCCATTCATGCATTTCTCTTCTAATTGGTATTGTTTCTCTTTACGCACCTGCAATGTCCTTTTCTCTGCATTTCATTTTGTCCCTGGAGAATCATATCCTAGGGCAGTATGTTTTTCAGAGATGTGTGGAAGATTCTAAAGCCTTTTGCTCTTCTGCTATAATTAAACATAACTATATTTGGAATAATAATTTCCTTATTTATTGTGCATATTACCTCCTTTGAGACAATCAAATCATAATTAATATCAGTGATTATGTTTTCTATGCAGCAAACAACTTCTTGAAAATGAATTAAGGTAGAAGAATACAAAGGGAGGTTAAGATTGGCCATACAACCTAAATGTTTTCCACTTCTGAATAGTTCTGAAATAAATATGCATTCAGTCTTTGTGTATGTAACTTACAGTATGAGGGCACTCAAACCAAAAAATGAACCCAACTGATAGAAAAATAATAGAGATATACAAGCATTCCCAAAATGTTTTTTTCCCAGAAACCCACGTCACTCACACAAACAGAAAAAAATCTGGTTGACTAATGCCCAGAGTATGAATAACGATTCTGAAATTTATTCAGAGTTCTTAAATTTCTCTGGATATCATGATCATTTCCGCTTTCAGTGTTACTTAAAGATAACCTATTTATTTAAGACTTATCTATGTCCTAAACCTCTATAGGAGCCACTTCTCTTTCTGCATAAGATGATTGCTAAATTTAGCAAATTAAATTACAGCAACACACTGTTTAATTCAAATTTGAGAAAACTGCCACATACTCTTTCTGTATAAGCATTTTGTAACATGTCACAGTTAGGATATGCTCATACTAATACTGCATTCGGAGTTTATCAGAACTTCATATGTAACTGGGCAGAAACAATTCTATTTCTGGAAGAAGTACAGTGTGTATAGAAGGGCAGAAACAATTCTATTTCTGGAAGTACAGTGTATATAGAAGGTCTCCGTTGTGTATTTGTGGTGGTTCTAGTGATATCCTCTGCATTCTTGCCAAGCTCTTCTTCTATCCCTGGTGAGAAAGCCAGGCTGACTATTTGCTCGAAATCACAACTCTTTCATCCTAACATCTATGATACCCATTTGTTCCTCTCATGTGATTATGGCTGTCATGGGCACAAGAAAGTCGCTTTTACAGAGAGCATCAGGAGCCCTTTCTATGGGATGCATTAAATGTTAGAATTTAAAAAATAATAATTTCCTCTGATACACAAAATAAGTGTATAAGTAATGCCCTAGATATCTAATATTTTATTTATCTAATGACTTTCCTGTTGCTAAAACATGTATTTTTCTGTGTTTGAATGCTTTGGTTCATTATGGACACTACTTCTGCCTGTCTGCTTCTCCATTTTTTCCTTTTTCTTTTTCTGTCTCCCTCTCTCTCCCCATAGAAGTAAAACATTTGAAAATATTAATGAATAATATATATAAGCATATAATTCCTATGAAATTCCCTACTTGTAACTTTAAAAATTGTTATGTATCGTCAGTATTGGCAATTCATCTGATACAAAATACTGCATGCATATATTTTTACATATGCATATGTCTTTCTATCCATCCATCCATCCATCCATCCATCCATCCATCAATTCACCCACCCATCCATCCATTCACCTATCCATCTGCCCATTCATTCATCCATCAATCCATCCATTCATCTACCCATCTACCCATTCATTCATTAATTCACCTATTCATCCACCAATCCATTCATTCATCTATATACACATCCATCTATTCATTCACCTATCCATCTGCCCATCCATTCACTCATCTACCTATCCATCCATTCATTCACTTATTCATCTGCCTATTCATCTATCCATCTATTCATCTACCCGTTCATTCACTCCTTTACCTATCCATATGCCCTTTCATCCACCAATCCACTTATTTCCCCATCTACCTAGCCATTCATTCATTTACCTTTTCATCCACCAATCCATTCATCCATCCACCCATCTACCCATCCATCCATTCATTCACCTGTCCATCTGCCCATTCATCAAACTATTTATTCATTCATTCACATATCCATCCACCAATCCATTCATCCATTGAACCATTTACCCGTGCATCTACCCATCTATTCATTCATTCACCTATCTACCCATCCACTCATCTATGCACTGACATATCCATACGTATATACATCAACCCATCAATCTACCCATTATCCATTTAGCCATCTTTTCATCTATCCACTCATCCATCTACTGATTCAGCATCCATCCATTCATTTATTTATTTATAAGCCATCCATCTATCTATTGATTCATCACCATCTATCCATGCACTCACCCACATTGATCTATCTCATTCATATGCTTTCCTGTATGCATCCATTTCTTTCTACAGATGTTGCCCAAGAAGGCCTTCCTTAATAATCACCCACATGTTCAGTTCCATCCCAGAAAAACTAATCTGCACCCCATCCCAAATTCAAGGGTCACAGCATCTTCTTTGCAGACTCCATGGCTACTATCAGAGTGTTTGGCTCAAACAATTCTTTAATTCAACCATTCATCCATTTATTATTTCTCAAGCATTGCTGACCGCCTAACATTTTTCATATAATATAGGTGGTGTTGAGGATGTCATGATCTATACAGCCTATTCTCTGCACTCAAAGACCACACAATCTCGTAGATAATGAGAAAAATATCATGTAATATGCAGTTTAATTAAAGTTTGTAAATGACGTCATTGGAGAAGCAAAAAGGAGAAGACAGGTTGTTGTACTTAGGTTTGAAGACAGTCTCTTGATTTCTTGAGGTTTCATGCTTTTTCAAGAAACTCAAATGGACACATTCAATTAATTTTTATTTTATATTTTTGAAAAAGAAAGAAAAATAGAAAGAGAAGGAAAAGAAGAGAAGAAGGAGAGAAGGAGAGCAAGATGGAGAAAAATGGTGACATGAAGGGCAAATTGAAAGATTAAAGAAAAAATCCTTCAGAATATTTAATTAATCTAAATTTGATTCTAACTAATGGATTAGCTTTTTATTTTTAATTTTTTTAGAGTGAGATGTCACTCTGTTGCCCAGGCTGGAGTGCAATGGCAAGATCACAGCTCACTACATCCTCAACCTCCCAGGCTCAAGCAATCCTCCCATCTCAGACTCCAGAGTAGCTGAGACTACAGGTGCATTCCACAATGCCTGGTTAATGTTTGCATTTTTTTGTAGAGATGGAGTTTCATTATGTTGCCCTGGATAGTCTCGAACTCCTGAGCTCAAGCGATCAGCCTATCTCAGCCTCCCAAAGTGCTAGCATTACATCCTTGAGGCACCACATCCGGCCATGAACTAGCTTTTTAATTACTTTTTATTTTTATGTATCTTTCCAACTCATATGGTGAACATTCTATTAATAAATAATAAGTGAATGAGTCATACTCAAAATGTAAAGAAACATAAACTTCTGAAATGAGGTTTATTATATAGAATCAGGCATTTTTTAAATAATTTATGACTTAAAAAATCAGGTCCCATTTTCTAAAATTGCTTTTGCATAATCTTTTGAAATTATTTATTTTGATAAAATATTGTCTTTCAATACACAAGTGAGTGGCTTGTTCTCTGAAAAAAATATGTGTTCACCAGAAAAAAAAGGTTTTTGTTCAACTTGATTGCTATATAGTTTCTCTTTTTTTCTTTTTTTTCTACAGCCCAGTAGGAAATGGCTAGAATGTGAAAAATGTGTATCTTTATATGAAACTTGAAGGAGCGTTGACCATATGTGATCGTGTATGTTTCTCTAAGCAGCTCCTTTACACACTGTATAAACAGACAGCAAATAAGAAAAAAAAGTTTGCGTAACAATCTTCATGCTGTTTTTCATTTGATATTCATGGCAATGATGCTCTTAAAAAGACCCAGGGGTTCTCTCTCTTGATCCTCAGGATAATTTTTTCTTCTTTCTCCAACTTTAAATTGGATGGAAACTCATCTAAGGCATGCATAAAATCAACTCCACTCTGAATTTAGTTCAGAAAGATAGTGTTTATATTCATGTTATAGTTCATTTTCTTGCAATGTAGCTCATATTAATAAAAGTATTTCTGAAAGGTTGACAGCACTTCTCTCCTTGATATCTAAAATCTTCAGAATTATAACATTTATTCTTTGAACACATTTTTGGTGCCAAATGGGGAGAAAAGAGATGTCTGTGTTAGAGGAAAAGAATATCTATGGACAGAAAGGATTGATTTATGAACTCTCAGAACAACTACTATCTTGTTTGATATTACAGATATAGATGTAATTTCCAGCTTTACAAAATTGGCAATATTAAAGAGAATGTATAAGCAAATTATTGGACTAAGAAATGTCAAAGTATGGCTATGAATTCATTCACATTTTAAAATTAATTTTGTATTCACATTCATTCACAATCTTTCTTAAATTACCTGCCTTTTCTCAAGTATCTTTCCTCTAAAAATACGTTTCAATCATTTTTGAAAATTTGGTCTTACCAAAACATTCTAAAACTTTCTTTTCTTTTCTTTTTTTTTTTTTTTTTTTTGAGACAATCTTGCTCTGTCACCGAGGCTGGAGTAGAGTGGAGTGGAGTGGCATGATCTCGGCTCACTGCAACTTCCACCTCCTGGGTTCAAGCGATTCTCTTGCCTCAGCCTCCCAAGTAGCTGGGACTATAGGCATGTGCCTCTAAGCCTGGCTAAATTTTTTGTATTTTTGGTAGAGACTGGGTTTCACCATAATGGCTAGGCTGGTCTTGAACTCCCAGGCTCAAATGATCTGCCCGCCTTGGCCTCCCAAAGTGCTGGGATTACAGGCATGAGCCACCGTTACCTGGCCTTAAAATTTTGTTTTGTAAACAGATCATTGAAGAAAACATTATCTGTCCTACTCATTTCCATAAAAAAGGACACTATATGTGGTGTGTGTATATGTGTGTAAATATACATACATAAATATACTATATATATAAAAGCTTTAAAATTTATAAATTAATATGCACATGCAAGTTATGATTATTTCATGTTTCAATTTAAAATAAATTGAAAATGGCCTTTCTTACACCAGTGTTCCCATTTTAAGCAAGTTTCTTTGTATGATGTGGCTAGCAGCATAACTCATTTTTAAGTACAATAAATATGATATTCTTTTAATTAAAATCAATATAGTTCATTTCATAGGCAGCACTTAAGATGGAAGGATAACTTGTTTGGTATATGTAAAATATGAAACTGACAAGGAGATACCACAGTACCGGGCTTATAGAAACAGTTGAAATAACTGCTAGTAGTTTATGATGCCTTCCAAAAACAAGGAAAAAATGCAAAATGTTGTAGACAGGCTTAGGCTATGTAAGCTGAGTGAAATAAGCCATACACAGAAAGACAAGTACTGCATGATCTCACTTATATATGAAATCTAAAAATGTTGACTTAATGGAAAGAGAGTAGAATGTGGTTTCCAGGGGCTGAGGGGTGGGGGAATGGGGAGATGTTGGTCAAAGGATACAAACGTTCAGTTATAAGATGTACAAGTTCTGGGCATCTAATGTACAGTATGGTAGTGATGGATGGGCTTAATAATTTGATTGTGTTAGCCATTATGTGATACATGTATGTACATTATAGTTATTACAATATTCTATACATTAACTCCTTACACTATATATATAGAATAATGATTACACTGTATATATATAATAGTCATTACACTATAATAGTCATTACAATATATAATAATCATTATACTATTATATATGTAGTAGTCATTACACTATATATAATTATAGTCTTTACACTATAATATGTATATTATAGTCATTACACTATATACGAATTATCGTCATTACACTTTTTTTTTTTTTTGAGACAGAGTCTCACTCTGTTGCCCAGGCTGGAGTGCAGTGGCACCATCTGGGCTCAATGCAAGCTCTGCCTCCCGGGTTCACGCCATTCTCCTGCCTCAGCCTCCCAAGTAGCTGGGACTACAGGTGCCCGCCACCACGCCCAGCTAATTTTTGTTGTATTTTTAGTAGAGATGGGTTTTCACCATGTTAGCCAGGATAGTCTCGATCTCCTGACCTCGTGATCCACCCGCCTTGGCCTCCCAAAGTGCTGGGATTACAGGCGTGAGCCACCACGCCCAGCCTACACTTTTTATATATAGTGTATATATATACACACACTATTATATGCTATTAAATTACCTGTCTTTTCAATTTAAGTCAATACACTATTATATATAACAGTGTAATGATAATACACTATATTTTAAATATATAAAATAGTTATTACACTATTACATATATAATAGTCATTACACTATTATATATTATAGCCATTACACTATATATTATATCATTACACCATTTTATATATATTATAGTCATTACACTATATATAATAGTCTTGACACTATATATACATGCATGTTTTAAAGTCATTGTACTATATATTATAGTCATTACACTATATATTAATAATCTTACACTATATATAGTGTCATAGTCATATATAATAAATAACTATATATAATAGTCATTGCACTATACATATAAAATAGTCATTACACTATATAAATTATAGCCATTACACTATATATACATTATAGTCATAACATTATATATATAAAACAGTCAATACATGATATATATAATAGTCATTATACTACATATAATAGTAATTACACTATTATGTATATATTATAATCATTGTACTATATATAATAGTCATTATACTATGTATATATAATAGTCATTACACTATATATAATAGTTGTTACACAATATATGTAATAGTCATTATACCATATATTACAGTTATTACACTATATATAGTGTAATAGTCATCTATGTATAATAGTCAATACAGTATATATATAAATCATTATATTGAACACCTTGAATATATATAATATTTACTTGCCAATTAAACATTTTATTTTATTTTATTTTATTTTTATTTTCATTGGTTTTTTTTTTTGTATCTGAAAATGTGTTCTTTTATCTTGTATTTAAGGCTACACATAGAATTCCAGGTTTAAAATCACTTCCCTCAGCCCTCCCAATTCAACATTTTAAAAGAAAAAAATTAACCTACGTGTTTGTGGGAAATATTTGCTCATTTTAAGATGGCCCAAACTTTTTCCATAAAAGGCCAGAGAGGAAATATTACTGACTTTGTGACCTGTACAGTCTGTCTCAACTACGCAACTCTACAGTTTACTGTGACGAAAGTTACAGAAAACACATCAACAAATGGGTGTGACTGTGTTTCAATAACACTTTATTTACAAAAACACTTGGACAACCCATAGACCATAATTTGCCAGCCTCTGTTCTAAATGTTTACAGTCAGTAATAGAGCATGTGATAAAATCTGGGATGCCAGGCCAGGTGCTCATGCCTGTAATCCCAGCACTTTGGGAGGCTGAGGCTGGAAGATCGCTTTAGCCCAGGAGTCTGAGACCATCCTGGCCAAGATGATGAGATCCCATCTCTACAAAAGAAAAAAAAAAGGAAAAAAAAAGTTAGCCAGACATCATGGCACACACCTGTAGTTCCAGCTACTCAGGAGGCTGAGGTGGGACGATTGCTTGAGCCTAGGAGTTCAAGGCTGCTGTGAGCCATGATCGAGCCACTGAACTCCAAACTGAGTGACAGAGTGAGACCCTGTCTCAAAACAAAAACAAAAGCAAAAACTGGGATGCCAGCACTCTCAGCTTAATTATCAGGACTACGTCAACCTGGCTTTAGTATTCCTTCCCAACAATGCTTGCAAAGGAATGTAAGGTTGTAGGCTAGCGAATGACTTCATAGATTCAGAATATTCCAATTTTAGGTAACTCATCAGGGTAAACATCCTCCTTCTCAGGATAATTGAACCTCAAAGCAGAAAATTCTCTTGCTTATCAAATCATATCTTCCTCAAAACTCATTCCCAAGTTCTTCCATGCTTACATTTCATGTGCCGTTTTTACTTACATAGGAATCTCAAAGAATGCCACGGAACCAACCCCAAGCTATTTAATTGAAGGTTTGTCCAAATACAAACAGATACCGACATCAAATGGCCTGGCTTAAAATAAATCCCTGCAACCCAGACAGCCAAAACCTATAAATTTTTTCTCTTGTGTGTTCCCTTCTGAGCTGTTCCCAAGGCTTTATAGTTAGTGGACTCTCTTGGCTGTGTTTGCCCCATGTGGTATCCTGTCACTTTTGAAGAACTGATTGTTAACAAGGAGAATAAATGTTTGTTCTAAATAAAATGTCCTAGTTTTTACATTTTCTTATAGGTGTAGGGGGACAGCTATTGTTCCTCATGTAGCAAAAAATAAGAAAAAAAAAACAGAAAAAAAGTGACATAAATTCAAATCTGCATCCTCTGAGCAAACATTTTGGTTTATTTGGTATTTCATATGAAAACAGAAGGCTTCTTTGAGGTTCTTCTTGCAGTCCTCAGAAGTGAAAAAGGAGCTCTTATACGCTGTTGGTGGGAATGTAAAATAGTTCCACTGGCCGGGCGCAGTGGCTCATGTCTCCAATCCCAGCACTTTAGAGGGCCGAGATGGTCGGATCACGAGGTCAGGAGATCGAGACCATCTTGGCTAACACGGTGAAACCCCGTCTCTACTACAAATACAAAAAATTAGCCGGGCATGGTGGCGGGTGTCTGTAGTCCCAGCTACTAGAGAGGCTGAGGCAGGAGAATGGCGTGAACCCGGGAAGCGGAGCTTGCAGTGAGCCGAGATGGCACCACTGCACTCCAGCCTGGGTGACAGAGTGAGACTCTGTCTCCAAAAAAAAAAAAAAAACCAAAATTGTTCAACCATTGTGGAAGATGGTGTGGCAATTTCTCAAAGACCTAGAACCAGAAATACCATTTGACCCAGCAATACCACTACTGGGAATGTACCCAAATGAACAAAAATCATTCTATTATAAAGATACATGAATATGTATGTTCACTGCAGCCCTATTCACAACAGCAAAGACATGGAATCAACCCAAATGCCCATCAATAATAGACTGGATAAAGAAAATATGGTACATAGACATCTTGAAATACTATGCAGCCATAAAAAGGAACAAGATCATGTCCTTTGCAGGGGCATGGATGGAGCTGGAAGCCATTATCCTGAGCAAACTAACACAGGAACAGAAAACCAAATACCACATGTTTTTGCTCATAGGTGGGAGCTGAATACTGAGAACATATGGACGCAGGGAGGGGAACAACACCCACTGGGGACTGTGTGGGCAGAGGAAGGGAGAGCATTAGGAAAAATAATGTATGCTGTGCTTAATACTTAGGTGATGGGTCAGTAGGTGCAGCAAACCACCATGGTACATGTTTACCTATGTAACAAACCTGCACATCCTGCATATGTACCACAAAACTTCACGTTCAATTAAATTAGAGTTAAAAATTGGACTCAATGAAAACAACTCTTCCTGAGTATTAAGTGAAAATGTTTAAACCTTTTATCCTTATTAAATGCCTGTGAGAAGAGTTTGATGTGTTTAATAACTGAGGGCCAAGCAGCAGAGCTTGGTGCCCATTTGCTGACATATTCTCCATGACTGCTTCCACATGTTACCTGAAGTTCAGCCTAAAGCTGCTTCCTTACATGTTTTAAGTTCAGCCTGAAGTTTTTTCCATAAGTGAACGGTAACCCAAGTCATTGTGCAAACAGACTCTAACCTACTCTTTTTTTTTCTGGTGTGGGGGAGACAGGACCTCACTCTGTCTCCCAGTGCAGTGGTGCAATCACGGCTCACCACAGCCTCCACCTCCTGGACTCAGGCGATCCTCCCACCTTAGCTTCCTGAGTAGTTGGAACCACAGGAGTGCCAGCACGCCCAGTTGATAATTTTTAAAATTATTTGTAGACATGGGGGTCTCACTATGTTGCCCAGGCTGGTCTTGAACTCCTGGACTGAAGCAATCCTCCCACCTTGGTCTCCCAAAGTGCTGAGATTACAGGTGTGAGCCACCATGCTCAGCCACCTGCTCTTGTACCAATCACAGAGTTTCAGCCAATCAAAGGCAGCCAAATGTTCAAGTCATGGCTAAATAATGCGAACACGGAGCTGTAACCAATCCAGCTGTGTTTGTACCTCACTTCTGTCTCCTGTGGATTGCTTTCCTATTCCTGTCTATAAATATTATGTGACCATGAGGCAGCCCAGGAGTCACTCTGAACCAATTCTGGTCTGGAGGTCGATTCATGAATTGTTCTTTGCTCAATGAAACTGTTAAATTCAAGTTGTCTAAAGTTTTTCTTTTAACCCATGCTGCAATGGGAAAGTTGGTCATCATGACAGAGATGTGTGGCCCACAAAGTTAAAAATATTCACTATTTGGCTATTTACAGAAAAAAAGATGTAGAAAAGCCAGAAGAGAGAGAAGACGTTCCTAACCCTAACGTGTATGTTCTCAATGTTCTTCCTTTCCTCTCCCCTTCTCCATCATTCCTTCTAATGCCTGAGTTAGAAATTGCTTGTAGAGTAGTCCATTTTTAGCAACTCCACAACACAGTCCTTTCTATATCCTTTCCAATGTCCCCTGCATTTTGCTGTTAAAAGTTAGGAATTTGCCTTCAAATACTGCTAACTTCTGATATAAAAGGAACTGTGTTCCATGGCTTTAAATGGTAAACACTCTTTTCTTTTTATAGCATTTCATTTTTTTTTTTTTTTTCTGAACACATATGGACATTCCCTGTGTTCAGGAAATGGATGGCAGGGAGGATCCCATGCCAGCTGCTTCTCACATTTGTCACACTAAAAATAAAAGTAGCTTCTTAAACTGATATCAGTTCATCAATTCTATTCATGGTGTTCCTTAAGATTCCTATGTAGGTAAAAATAACACATAAAACATAAGGCATATGCACTTTTCTGAAGGGACCAGGAGTGCAAGCATAGTTTGTAAGAAGAAAGCATCGTGTGAGATTTTCAGGAAGTCACACGTCTCCAATCTGATCTTGCATAGCGCAACACCCGAATAAATGGTCTTCATGGATATTTTTGTACATTTTGAGTCACTGTTTTTCTATACTTATCTGAAACTCCTAAAAAATCCTATATAATTTTAAATGCCACTATAAAACTCATGCCTTTAAAGGACACAAATTTTCATTTCCATGCAGAGAAAATGTATTATTTAAAAAAAAACTCGTATACTTTATAGACAGAACTCGCACCATGCAATTAAGTTTACTGCCTAATGAACAAATTGCAATACTATAATAATAACTTTTATTATTAGTTTTACCTGAAACTTGAGTTTCAATTAAAACACATATAACTTAAGTAGGTGCAGTTATTCTCAAAGTAGGTGTAGTGCTACATTTTTAATAAAACAGAACAAATACATTACAATTGTACAGGAAAATCAGTTTCTTGCCACTGGCAACATTATATTAATCTAATTCCTTTGCAACTTTTGTTTCCTGGCAGCTAGAAATGGTGGCATTTCTTTGGAAGCTACTGGTAGTGCCTGCTGTTAAGCTAATTGCAGCCTCTGCCCCAAACAAGGTTCATTAAAGGCATAATCTCACTGAAAGTATCCTCAACCATGCCCCTAAGAGGCATATTCCTATTTTCTGCTCAACAGCAGACATTAGCTCTTCAAATTGCCTTTTGAAATGGGCAGCAATATCCTGATTTTATCTCCTCTATATGTATCTACTGCCCTTTTTATAAAGTCTCTGGACTGTTGGTGTCTCTTTTCTCCTCATTTTTTTTCATTTGTTCAACCTTTGAGCATTTGAGGGAATATTTTATATCGCATCTTATATAGGGCTTCCGCAATTCGGAGAGAAAAACACAAATTGATTCCCTTTCAGTACTCTCAAAGTTTGGTTCTCCTTGCTAAAATAAATTCATGGTATATAAAAACCAGATAAAAAGAAAGAAGATATCCCATAAACTAACCACCAGACACAACGATTGTTACCCTCCTGGAAGAAATATTTCATTCTAGGTTTTTTGCACATTTGCAAAGTTGATATAATAGATTAGTTGCACTAATATCCTCATTTTTTTGTCTAGGACATTTGCATATGACCTTTCTTTCCCCCATCAATAAGTGGAATCTATTTCTCTATATTCTTTGAACATTC
The DNA here is from genome assembly GCF_028885625.2 of Pongo pygmaeus. Lineage (NCBI taxonomy): Eukaryota > Metazoa > Chordata > Mammalia > Primates > Hominidae > Pongo > Pongo pygmaeus. Next base: position 5,181,384 of record NC_072396.2, on the reverse strand, counting down.
TTTGTAACACACTTTAAGCCAAGGGTCCCCAGCCCTCTGGTCTGTGGCCTGTTAGAAACTGGGTCACACAACAAGAGGTGAACAGCGGGCCAGCCAGTGAAGCTTCATCTGTATTTGCAGCCACTCCCCATCGCTTGCCTGAGCTGCCTGAGCTCCCCCTCTTGTCAGATCAGCGGCAGCATTAGATTCCCGTAGGAGGTGCAAACCCTGTTGTGAACTGCACGTGTGAGGGATCTAGGTTATGTGCTCCTTATGAGAATCTAATGCCTGATGATCTGTCACTGTCTCCTATTACCCCCAGATGGGACCATCTAGTTGCAGGAAAACAAGCTCAGGGCTCCCACTGATTCTACATGATGGTAAGTTGTGAGTTATTTCATTCTATATTACAATGGAATAATAGTAGAAACAAAGTGCACAATAAATGTAATGCCCTTAATCATCCTGAAACTATCCCCCCAACCCTGGTCCATGGAACAATAGTCTTCCATGACACCTGTCCCTGGTGCCAAAAAGGTTGAGGGCTGCTGCTTTAAGCAATAGGATGTCAGCAGACACATGATGTAAGCAGACACATTCAAAAGTGCTTTTCTGTTGCCACATCTTCTCCTGGATCCTCCTACTACTGAGGCTAGCCTACTGAAGGATGAGAGACCATAGGAAGGAGAGTTCACTTGTTCTAGCAGAGGCCATTTTTGACCAACCTGCCTCTGGGCAACCCATCACCCAACCTCAAGCAGATGGGATCAGATCTCGACTTGAAAAATATTAAAGATAGACAACAAGCAGAAAAAGAAATATTAAAATGCTGTAATTGGGAAAAACCCAAATATTTGTGAAATTATTGGCTCACATTATGTTTTCTAGAAAAGCGATGTGATGATTAATTGTATGCATCTACTTGACTGGGCTAAGGGATACCCCAATTGTTGGTAAAACATCATTTCTGGGTGTGTCTGTGAGAGTGATTCCAGGAGAGAAGAACATGTGAGTTGGCAGACTGAGGAAAGAAGATATTCCCTCACCCATGTGGTTGGGTATCATCCAATCTGCTGAGGGCCCCCATAGAACAAAAGGCATGTTAGCACCTTTGCAAAATTATGACTGAGACCGTGAAAGAGATCTAACCTAACCAACTCCACCTTGCTTCTAAACTTTAAGTTGTCCTTGTTCCTTCCTTGGCATAGGTTGAACTAACCGAGAGGAACTTAGTTTATAGTTCATAGTTTAAAACAAAGATGATAACAGCCCTTTCCCAAAACAAACCTTCTTCTTGCCTGGGGAATAGACTGCCTTTGAAGGACTAACAAATTAGCTACAAGATTAGAAATTGTGGTTTAGGAGTCATGTAGCTGGAGGCTACAAGATTCTGACCCTCCCTAAACTGCTTCTACAAATAGTGCCTGAAATATTTTGCAGATCCCACACTTGATGGATCAGCTGGCACCACCCACATTGATAAACCAGCTGATCTTATCTTGTGGCCCCCACCCAGGAATGGACTCAGTACAACAGGACAGCTTCAACTTCCCATGATTCCATCTCCAACCCAACCAATCAGCTCTCTCGACTCACTGGTCTTCCCCCACCCACCAAGTTGTCCTTAAAAACTGTGCTGCCCAAATGTTCTGGGAGACTGATTTGAGTAGTAATAAAACTCCAGTCTCCTGCACAACTGGCTCTGCATGAATTACTCTTTCTTTACTATAATTCCCCTGTCTTGATAAATCGGCTCTGTCTAGGCAGCAGGCAAGGTGAACCTGTCGGGTAGTTACAAGCAGAGGAAGCTCTGCTTGATCTTGGACCTCTGTCTTCTTCTACCCTCAGTCAACAGAGCCCTTGCTTCTCAGGCATTGCAGACTCCAGGGTTTACAGCAATGTCCCTCTAGTTCCTCAGGCCTTTGGACTCAGACTGAATGACACCACTGGCTTTCCTGGAGGTCCACCTTGCAGAGGGCAGATTAAAATCTGCTGATTCCATAATCCTAAGCTTAAGCAATCCTCCCACCTTGGCCTCCCAAAATGCTGGGATAACAGGTGTGAGCCACCATGCCGGGTCAGCCACATAGTTTTTATTTCAACCAGTCAACTGCTGTTGTAGTGAGAATGCAGCCAAAGAAAGTGCATTAAAAAAGACTGTGGTTATGCACCAATAAAACTTTATTATCACAAACAGTTGGCCAGCCCACAGCCCATAGTTTGACAGCTATGGTTCTAGATATCCACAGCCATTGTTACAGCATGTGCATGATACATCTTTGTAAGGAGAAAACTGAATGTTGGTGCTTAGAACTATGAGGTGGAAATTAAAGAAAGAAAAATTAAATTAAAAAGAAAAAAAAAGCTTTCCTGTATTAGGCTGACTTATCCCAGAGGCAGCAATAGGCACAGCCCAGACCCAGGAAGAGCCTCGATAAACACTATCTGAGAAGTTAGGACACAAAGGAATGTGCTCTGGAGACTCTCCCAGCACTCCCTCAACATAGGGAGGAGAAAAGCAAATTTTCCTTTCTCTTATGGTATGAGTTTATAGATTCCTGTTCTCTGTAACTAGTAACTTCAAGTATTCTGTTTTATCTAAGCGGTACGGTGAAGGTCATGAGCTATCTGAGCAGGCCTGGACTACAGCCACCTGGGTGACATAGTGAAGGTTATGAGATAAGCCCAGGCAAGGCACTAGAGCAAGCCTAGATAATAGCCATCTGGGCCACATAGCAAGATGTCACATGTAATCCTGAGTAATGCACCTGTCACAATTTGATTAACTGCCTTTGTTTTGCCTCTGTATCCTTGCTTTTGCTTCGCACCACTATAAGCTTGTTTCAGGCTAGCCAACCCCCTTTTTGAAGTGTGTATAAAGGTCAAGTGCTGTCTTTGTTCTGGGCCCAGTCTCTGAATGATAATCCACTGGGTCTGAGTGCACTCAATAAAATACTTCTGCTTTACCCTGTGGCGTCTCTGGTCCTCCTGATTCCCACAACACTTAATTGTCAGGATTCTATCAATCAGACATTACTGCTTGCTCCAGGCAATGTTTACACAGCATTAGAAGCTTGTAAACCAATAAGTAACTTCATAGCTAGATTTAGGAACTTCCTGAAAAATCTATGTATTATGGTATCAGATGATTTAACTGGATAACCAGCCCACTTCTGAGGATAATTGATAATTTAGAGCAGCAAACTCTCTTGTTTATTATATCAATTCTTCATTCTTCAAGACTCATTTCAAAAGTTTTCCATTGCAAGCCAAGCCCAAGCTACCATACCCAATGTTGCCCACATTTAATCCAACACCCACCTCAAAAGACCTGTCTGAAAGCATGTGAACCAAGAACAGTGTTCAGGCAAAGACTTAAGGAAATCTCTTAGCAGAAATTGCATTTTGTTGTTTCTTCTCTGTGCTATTTTGCTTTGCAAAATCTAGCTGCCCTGACCTCTTCAAGCGCTGCATTTTGTCTCTTGAACTCAAGGAGACCTCTGTGCTCTGGTTGTATCACCATTTCCTAAACAACCCTAACCTGGGGCACTCTCTCCCAGGGCTCAGCTGTAGCTGTTTCTAATCTCTCAGAGACTGCCTTACTGTGCTCCCTAATGTCTCGCTTGTGTGGGCAGAGGAAGTTGTTTAGTATACTTTTTGTTCTTCTAATTTTTTCAGGTGCTCTCATTCTGGTAAACCTTTCATAGCCATGAAAACTAAGCTCTGATTTTTTTTATCTTGCCCAAATTCCTGTCGAAGAGGTCTGGAGAGTCATGCCCTACAAGCCATAAATCCTCATCAGATGAATTTCATTTAACCCTATATCTTGTGTCTTACTTTCCAGTCTGACTCTGGCATAACAATACGAGACAAGGAAAAAGTTAAAATATTTTACCCCAAAACATGTTTCTTTGCCATACCTTGAAATGGCTCTGCAAAGCTCTTTTGTGGGAGAAAATTTGCATCTGTAAAGAATCTCTATTAACATAGCTACATCTTTTTCTTCCAGACCCTCCCAATCCTAAAAAGATTAATTAAGGGTCTAGCACCTTTTAAAGATCTGAATAGGAAACATTTGTCATCTGTTGTCTCTAAGGGCAGCCACTATAAGATTTCAAAAGAACCTTGATCTCCCCAGAATCTATAAAACCAAACTGCACTCGAACCACCTTGGGCACATGTTCTCAGGACATCCTGAGGGCTGTGTCACAATCCGTGGTCACTCGTATTTGGCTCAGAATAAATCTCTTCAAATATTTTACAGTTTGACTCTTTTCATCGGCATCCAGAAGGAGAATTCTGGATATTTAATTGGGAGTGTCAGGTTAGGTTGAAATTTCACTTAACTTCAAGATTAAGGGCGGGACGTGAATGGGGTTTGGATTTGTATTTGCTTAAATGTTCTGATTCCCATTTTTCATTTTCTTTCCATGTGAGTTTTTACATGATGGCTATTTTGGTCTAGGCACTTTGTACACAGGTTGGATGACAAAGAATTTAACTGAAACCTTTTGTGTCACTGCAGAAAAGTGAAACTTCTTCAATGAGTGGTGTCATATGTGTGTGTGGGTCGGGGGAAAATGTATTTGGGAGTAGCATCATGTATCCTTGATTTTTTTCTTCTGTGAAAGGTCCTGAATGTCTCTTCCTTTCCATTTCTTTTCACCACATCATCTCCAAAGACAGCATTTCATTCTTTTTTACAACTGACTCCCCCAAATTTGTCAAGTTGTTCCTGGAAAGGAGGTGCTGATGCAGAACCTAAGAGAGGGTTTTTGGATCTTGCACAAGAAAGAATTTGGGGTGAGTCCATAAAGTGAAAGCAAGTTTATCAAGAAAGTAAAGGAATAGGCCAGGCATGGTGGCTCACACCTGTAATCCCAGCACTTTGGGAGGCCAAGGTGGGCAGAACACAAGGTCAGGAGTTCGAGACCAATCTGGCCAACATAGTGAAACCCCATCTCTACTAAAAATACAAAAAATTAGCCAGGTGTGGTGGTGTGTGCCCGTAATCCCAGCTACTCGGGAGACTGAGGCAGGAGAATCATGTGAACCTGGGAGGTGGAGCTTGCAGTGAGCAGAGATTGTGCCATTGCACTCCAGCCCGGGTGACAGTGCGAAACTCCATCTCAAAAAAAAAAAAAAAGAAAGTAAAGGAATAAAAGAATGGCTACTCCACAGGCAGAGCAGCCCTGAGGGCTGCTGGTGGCCCATTTTTATGGTGATTTCTTGATTGTATGCTAAACAAGGGGTGGATTATTCATGCCTCCCCTTTGTTGACCATATAGGGTAGCTTCTTCAGGTTGTCATGGCATTTGTAAACTGTCACAGTGCTGGTGGGAGTGTAGCAGCGAGGACGACCAGCAGTCACTCTTGCTGCCATCTTGGTTTTGGTAGGTTTTGGCTTCTTTACTGCAACCTGTTTTGTCAGCAAGTTCTTTGTGACCTGTATCTTGTACTAACCTCCTATTTCATCCTGTGACTTAGAATGCCTAAACTCCTGGGAATGCAGCCCAGCAGGTCTCAGCCTTATTTTACCTAGCCCGTATTCAACATGGAGTTGCTCTGGTTTGAACACCTCTGACAAAGTGAGCAGCACCCTGAAACCTTCCAGTTTCATCTTGGTAGTCAGTGATCTGATATTCAAGATACCTTTATAACTATTTTTGCAGTTCATGTAGATTTTCTATTTTTAGAAGTATATTGGGTCAATCTTTAGACTGCTTTTCCCATCCTTGCCTTATTTTTTGTTTTGTTTTTGAAACAGAGTCTCTTTCTGTTGCCCAGGCTATAGGGCAGTAGTGAAATCATAGCTCACTGCAGGTCAAACTCTTGGGCTCAAGCAATCCTCCTGCCTCAGCCTCTTGAGTGGCTGGAAGTACAGGCATGTGCCACAACATTAGGCTAATTATTCTTTTGGATCAGGGGAGAGATTTGGTTTCACTATGTTACCCAGGCTGGTCTCAAAATCCAGGGCTCAAATCCTCCCAACCTTGGCTTCCCAAGGCACTAGGATTATAGGTGTGAGCCACCACATCTGGCCTTCACTCTCTTTGAATATTGTATAGAACCCCCTAGTTCTCTGCCAATGATTTTTGCAGGTACTGTGTGCAAGCTTAGGAGATGGCTCCTCCAGAATTTTTTAAAAAATTTATTCTTCATTCAAATTATTTGAAATTTACAGTGTTTTTTTTCCTATACATTATACTGAAGGCATAGGGTTTCCTTGGTTTTATTTTATCTATTAATTGTATCTATTGACCTATAAAATTTTTTTGGAGGTTGTGTTAAAAGATATGGATTTAGGTGGCTACCATTACATTGGCCTTCTGCAATTATGTTTTAAAACCTGGTTCGATTTGAAGTCCTGTAAACCACCAATAACTCAGTGTTGCTTTGAGAATATATAGCTACCTCTAGTATTCCTTTTAGATCTTCAGTGTTCCCAGAAATTATTCACTTATAATAAACTTACTTCTGAGAAATATGCATCCTTTAGATGTCATAGTTTCTTTACCCTCGTAACAGCAAAAAATGGATCTCATGCCAAAAATCTTCTGCTATTGATAAGAACTGTCAACAAACAAAATAGTATGCACATGCTTTTCTTACAACTGAATGATTAAGTAAGTATCACTATGCAAATTTAATAGTCCTGAAACATAGACATATAAAGTGGTCATTTTCTTACTCTTCTGTTTATTGGCTAACATGTTACTGATGAATTTTCTCTTTATCTTCTTTGAATCCTTTCCATCAAGCAGAGTTTTTAATGCAAACATTGATCATGAATGTAAAGTGATTTCTGGGGTTGTCTTCAGCATCCACAAATGCATGCTCTTTAAATATACTTTCTATTTCAGAAAGGAACACACCAAATATGACACTCTAACACCTTGAAAACTCCAGTTCCCAGTTGGGTGCGGTGGCTCATGCATGTAAACTCAGCACTTTCGGAGGCCAAGGCAGGAGGATCATTTGAGGTCAAGAGTTGGAGACCAACCTGGGCAACATGGCAAGAACCTGTCTCTACCAAAAATACAAAAAAAAAAAAGCCGGATGTGGTAACGCATGCCTGTAGTCTCAGCTACTCAGGAGGCTGAGGCGGAAGGACTGCTTGAGCCTGGGAGGTGCAGACTGCAGTGAGCTGAGATCACACCACTGCGTTCCAGCCTAGGTGACAAAATGAGACCCTCTCTCAAATTAAAAACAAACAAACAAAAAAAAAAAACTCCAGCTCTCTGACGATGAGCTAGCATGTATGCCCTGCCAACATCCTTCACTGTTAAAGATGTTTAAATGGTTGTGAAAACTGAGCATATTGAAGAGGCAAATTCTGCATGCAATTAAAAAAAAAAACTTATTACATTGGTTGCATTCAGCTGTAAGGAAAGAGTTGCTGAGGTTGTGAAAAAGTTTACGCTTTCAAGGCTGTTTTCATACAGTGTCAGTAATATGCATGATTAAATGTAATAGGTTTCTGGTAATATTCCTATGGAGCAAATATGAATACAACTTTGCATTGCTAGTTAGGTTAATCTCTTCTGGATATCCCCCGTAGAGAGCCAGAGGCAAGTGTGTTAAAAGCTCTTTCTATGTAAGGAGGCAATCTGAATTCTGTGCATCTCCTAATGATCTTCCAAATGAAATTATATTCTTAGCCTTTAAATGGGTTTTGTGTTTTTGTCAGTCCCCTGTATCATAGAGGTAAATTTGGCTCATGCTCTAAATAATCACAGTCATGGGATTTAAAAAAGAGACATGCTTTAATACACTTTGATGTCCTAGTTTTAAAAATAATATTTTATTCAGGAAAAAAATCTGTTCTAGATAATTAACTTTTAAATGCTATTAACACTTGTTGACCCTGGTTTCTCAAAAAAAGACATTAATCCTACGCAATTGGAGATTCATTCTACTTGTTTGCATATTACTTTTTTTGAAGATGATCTTTCTGTTTCTGATTTATAATTTCCAATTTGTCAATGCATCAAGTTGAGCATTCAAATCTAGACAGTTTCCCATACCATTGATCTACCAAACATACAAGAATTAATCATGCATGCAAATGTTATCTAGACTTCGCTACTGTTTTTTCTTCCTCTGATGACTTTGTATGAGATATATGAGGAAATTCTTAGAAAAAAAAGCACCCCAGAATTACACATCTCAAATGACCAAAGAAGCTGCTTCTACAACTATGCATTTATTTTTTAGTAACCAGAAATTGTATTTTAAAAATTCTTTTGGTTATGATTATTTTTCTAAAATGTTATGTTTCGATGGAAGACATTATGAAATACATATTGCAATATTAATTTTTCAACATGTACATATGTGTGTATAATACACAAATATAGGCATGTAGATATACACTTTTATGTATATGCACATATATACTCTACATATGTGTGTTTGTATACATATATATAGATACTTATTGTGTGTGTGTGTCACAAACAAACAATACAAGGCATATTTATGAAACAACAAAGAACACTCATGAAGTTTGGAGAATGCTGCCAACAATTTCCCTTCTCTCCTCTTCTAAAATCTTCACTCCCACCTCATCTAGGTCCAAGAAGAAGGCTGCCCTATTTCTTTCTCTGACTTTTCCTCTACCATGTGGAGAGAATGGTTTTCTATGTCTTAGTCACTGGCTCACGTCAACAATCGAGAGACTTCATTCTGCCTTTACAGGAGGAGCAGATGTTTAAGGTACCCATACAAGAGAAGGATGAGAAAAGAAGTCCTTGGAGTGAGATATTCCTGAGAAGAGGCTAGAAAAACACCTCAAGTCAGAAAAACACACTAATCACATGGCAACATAGTTTGAATCCAAGCAAAGGGGTCAAGAGGTGCACTATTCTGCCCTATTAATGGCTACAGAAAGGTAGGGCAAAACTTTGCATGCAGCATTGCAATCTCACGAATGAAAAATCCACACAATCTCATTATTGTCATGTTTGTATTAAAGCAGAGTCTCTCAAATGAGACCAATCTCCGGTATGATGCGCTCCTTCCATACACCAATATGTTAGGATTTCTCTACCTTGTTACTGATACAGACAGGAGACAGGGAAATACTGAGTAGAAGAAGTCAGTTCCCCAGCAAAGGCCCCACCCTCAAGCCTGGATACCTGCAGCCCTAAATGAGAACAGGTATTTGTGTTTTTCTGCCCAAAAAGTTGCTTTTGGCCTGCCATGCCCCCTATCCTGTACCCATATAAACCCTGAACCTCAGGATCCAGAGGCAGATGAGGAGATGAGGAGACAAGCAGATGAATAGCAGAACAGCATGGCAGAGAAAGAGAGAAGGAAAGGAATGTCTGAGTGCTGAGTGGAGTTCGGCTGGGGGTGGTTGAAGATGAGTTTGGATGCTGGACAGCCAAACCCCAGGGGAAGATCATCTTCCCACTCCATCCCCCTTCCAGCTCCCATCCATCCCACTGAGAGCCACTTCCACCATTCAATAAAACCCCTGCATTCATCCTTCAAGTCTGTGTGTGACTCAATTCTTCCAAGATGCTAGACAAGAGATCAGGATACAAAAAGCTGTCACACTGGCCCTCCACCATTGCAGAAAGGCAGAGGGGACATTGAGCTGGTTAACACTTAAGCCATCTGCAGACAGCAGACCTAAAAGATCATTGCAACACTGGGGCCACAAGCATTCCCCCATAGACACTGCCATGGGGCCACAGCCCAAAGCGCTTGCCCCAGCTCCTGCACCTGCTTGTCTGTGTGCTCCCCCTCCCGTAGGTGTTTGAGCTCACAGCAAAGAGAGAGCTGCACCCGTGTTGCATGCCCTGCAATGAGGGCCAGTGAACTCTCCTGTCTCATTGCTACTGACATTTAGGGCCAGATGATTATTTGATATGGTGTACTGTCCTGTGTAATGTAGGATGTTGAGCAGCATCCCTGGTCCTCCATGCACTAGATCTGAGGAGCAACTACCACCCACAAATTAGGACAACCCCAAAAGTCACCAGCTATTGTCAAATGCCTAGGGGACAGGCAGAAATTGCCCCCATTTGAGAATGACTCACAAACAGACAGATACACACACACTAACTTACCTTTTGTTATACATAACTAACACAAAAATAGATAAAATTGTATAATGAACTCATTTTACCCTTCAGTTATCAACGCACGTTTTTCTATGCATGTATCCACTAACCCCCATCCATATTATTTATGTATTTATGTATTTATTTATTTAGTCAGGGCTGAGGACACAGGGTCTTTCACTCTCTTGCCCAGACTGGAGTGCAGTGGTGCAATCATGGCTCACTGCAGCCTCAATCTCTCTGGCTCAAGCCATCCTCCTGCCTCAGCCTCCTGAGTAGCTGGGATCACAGGTGCATACCATAACACCTGGCTAATATTAAAATTGTTTGTAGAGATAGAGTGAGACCCTATCTCTACAAAAAATTTTAATTTAAAATTTGCCCAGGCTGGTCTGAAAGACCTGAGCTCAAATGAGCCTCCCTCTTCATCCTCCTAAATCACTGGAATTATAGGTGTGAGCCACTTCACTGGGCCCTACCCTATTTACTGAAGCAATTTCTACCTACCACATGATTTCACCTGTAGATATTTTGATATTAATCTCAAAAACATGAGAACTCTTTTAATATATAGCCACACTATCATTCTACTTTAAATGTTAACAATATGTAAATATTAAATATTAAAAACAATTCTTTAATATTTCCGTAATGTAGCAAGTATTTTGATTGCCTGGATAGTATCAAATATATGTATACTACTAATCTGTTTCAGTTGGAATCCAATTAAAGTCTACACATTGCATTATTTGATATAGCTTTTAAGGTCTCTTTAAATATTTAGAATCTCTTTTTCTTTATTTTCTTTTCTGGCAATGTAGTTTTTTTTTTAAAAGACCATTTGTCCTGCAGTTTTTATCCAGTATGAAATTTGTTCATTACATATGCAGGGAAACCTTACCTTTTTCTTTTGTTTTTAAATATTTTCTGTAGTTAGCAGTAGAGGCTTGAACATACACAAGTTTTTTTTTTATCAAAAATACTTTATAGGTATATACCATCACCAAGATTGCCTCTCTTTTGTTGAACAACCATCAATGATCATTACTTAGAAATCCATTATTATATTATTTATTTCCGTGATACACTGTTTCACTATTTCATAATTGGTTTCAAGATGGTGAAATTCCAGTTCTTTTCAGTCTTTCTATTAGCTGGATTATTTATATAAAGAGAAATGTCCTGGAACCATACAAAACAGATGGTATAGCTGGCTTATTCTTTACCTTTATATAGCAATCTTAAAAGATGATCAATGTAATAGGTTATAAATGTAACAGGTCCATTTATGCACCGGTTCACGGCTGACACAATATGTTGGTATTAGAAGGGTAGAACTGCCAGAACAAAATACCATGAACCGGGGGGCTTATACAACAGACACATACTTTCTCACAGTTCTGGAGCAGGTAAGTCCACGAGCAGGGTGTTTGCCCATTTGGTTCCCCACTGAGTGCTCCTTTCTTGGCTTGCAGATGGCTGCCTTATTGTCATAGAGAAAGCTCTGATATCTCTTCCTCTTCTTATAAGGACACTTAATCACATCATGGGGGCAAGACCTTCATAATCTCATCTAAACATGATTATCTCTGAAAGGCCCTATCTCCAAAGGCCATTCCATTGGGAATGAGGGTGTATTAGTCTGTTCTCAGGCTACTAATAAAGACATACTCAGAACTGGGTAATTTATAAAGAAAAAGAGGTTTAATGAACTCACAGTTCTGCATGACTAGTGAGGCATCACAATAATGGCTGAAGTTGGATAAAGAGCAAAGTCACGTCTTACATGGCAGCAGGCATGAGAGCATGTGCAGGGGAACTCTTATTTATAAAACCATCAGATCTCATGAGACTTATTCACTAGCATGAGAACAGCACAGGAAAGACCCACCCCATTATTCAATTACTTGTCCTGGGTCCTCCCACAACACATGGGAATTATGGTACCTACATTTCAAGATGAGATGTGGGTGGGGACACAGCCAAACAATATCAGAGGACTTCACTGTATACATTTTAGGAGGGACCCCAAACATCGAGCCCATAGCAATGCTGTATGATAAGCCATCTCAACATCCAACTACTTCTAAAAAAGATACTGATTCCCACTCATTTCCTGTGTTTCTACCAGAAATAGGCTGTGGAATTAGCTGTCCTAGACTTGGGCTTGATTCCAAGCAACAAGTTACTTACAGGGTGAACCCACATAGCTCCTATCTACTTGAAACAGTGGACTATGTCTTCTTATTATAGCAATGGCAGAATTGCAGGAGGGCAGGTTTTACTATGAAAGCTCACTTCAAGCAACTTTCTTTGTGTCACATCCAGTAATATCCTGTCTATGTTAAATAACAAGATACAGAAAATATGATTACGAATAGAGTGTATTAGAGCCCAAATCTGGGAATAGCCACCCAGGAAACAGACTCCAGAGAAACAGGGCCAGCACTCTGAAGTTAAAAGTTAAGAACCTGGGCTGGGAGTGGTGGCTCACATCTGTAATCCCAACACTTTGGGAGGCTGAGGCGAGCAGATCATGAGGTCAGGAGTTCAAAACCAGCCTGGCCAATATGGTGAAACCCCATCTCTACTAAAAAAAAATACAAAAATTAGCCAAGTGTGGTGGTGCACACCTGTAGTCCCAGCTACTCAGGAGGCTGAGGCAGGAAAATGTCTCGAACCCGGGAGGTGGACGTTGCAGTGAGCCGAGATTGCACCGCTGCACTTCAGCCTGGGTGACAGAGTGAGACTCCATCTAAACAAAAAAAGAAAAAAAGTTAAGATCTTGTTTATATAGGCATAAAAACAAAATAAATTTAGTAGGATTATACCATAGTCTAGACAAAGCTTGTTTATGAGTTACAATAATTTAACTAGCGACAGTTTGTTTTTTTCCTCTACAGCTTATTTTCTTTTCTTTACAGCTTGTTTTCATTTCTTTTCCAAATTAAAAGAATATATTTAATTTTCCATCTCACACAATGTGATAGCCATGAAGCCTTTGTGTGAAGAATGTAAGAAGAAAGTTAATCTATAATGAAGATCTACAGTGAATAGAGAAGGAGGGTTCCCTGGAGCCCTTTAAATGTACAATAGTTTACAAAACATTTCAGTTAAAGAGATGGCTTAATCTATAATCAGAGAAGCAAAAGTCACAGTTGACTAAGTTACACTGCCTGTCACATGATTTAGTTCCTCTACTCACATGCCTTTAAGTCTAAAAATAAAATAAAATTTCAGGCTGGGTGCAGTGGCTCGTGCCTGTAATCTCAGCAATTTGGGAGGACAAGGCAGGCAGATCACTTGAGGCCAGGAGTGCCAGACCAGCCTGGCCAATATAGTGAAACCCTGTGTCTACTAAAAATGCAAAAAATTAGCCAGGTGTCGTGGCGAGTGCCTATAATCCCAGCTACTCAGGAGGCTGAGGCAGGAGAACCGCTTGAACCCTCAAGGTAGGGGTTGCAGTGAGCCAAGATCATGCCACTGCACTCCATCCAGCCTGTGCAACAGAGCAAGACTCTGTTTCAAAAAAAAAAAAATAAAAAATAAAATAAAATTCTAATGGTTTAGATTTTTGAGTTACTTATTTTCCAATTCCATCAGACAAAGCAAGTTTCATGGCCAAACTACCATCAGTGTAGCTTTCAGAAGAGAGAAGTTAGTATCCACTTACATAACATTTCTAAACTCTAATAATTCCTAGAACCCAATAAAAGTGAAGTTTAAATTTCTTTAGTCTTTTTTTCTGGGGCTGGGGGAGGATAGGTGTATCATTATTAACCCTTTTAAATCCGTTTTGATCCACTGCAGTCATTATTCTTGTTTCAAATTGTCTTGCTCTTGGTCATCTTTGCTGATGTTGAGAGTAGCCTCAAAACTTGTTTTTCCCTGCAGGATGTTAGTAGACATGATGAAAATAAACTTGCTTGAAGTATGGGCTCCTTCCTGTTTGAGAAGTCCTTTAGACTGACCTCAGTCCTGTTTAAGAGCCTTCTTGATTTTCGCTGTGATCCAAGGCTATAGGTTTTTCCTGCAGATTTCTACATGCTATAACAATGGTTAACTGGAGTTTCTGCTTTCCTCAGCCAAGAAGAGAAAGAGAAAGCAGCAATGGGCAAAGGTGGGTGGATCAACTGAAGAAATGAGTTCGAGACCAAGCTGGTCAGCATGGCAAAATGCCATCTCTATCAAAACAATATAAAAAAGTAGCTGGGCGTGGTGGTGCATGCCTGTAATCTCAGCTACTCAGGAGGCTGAGGCAGGAGAATCACTTGAACCCAGGAGGCAGAGGTTGTGGTGAGCCGAGATCCTGTGACTGCACTCCAGCCTGGGCAACAGAGTAAGAATCCGTCTCAAAAACAAACAAATAAATATTTTAAAAAATAAAATAAAAAGGAGGAGAATAAGATAAGAGAATTAGAATAACATAGTAGGATTATACAAGACAGGTAAAATCATGGTGTTGTTTGGTGCCTTCCTGTGAGTTTTGTGTGTGTTTAAAAATCTAACTCTACTTGCAATTCTCAAAGAAATACCCCCTGCAAAAAAATTAAATAACAACCACTACCAAATATTTTCAAGTGCCTTGAGTATGAATCTCCTTAGCAAACAATGCCTAAACAGAAATTTAGCAATTTCAGAGGAAAGAAAAACTGATTTAAACAATAAATGTAGTAGATTCATTTTAATATGCTTACACATTATTTTGCTTAAAAAATGCTTGCTTCAAAAAATACAAAAGCTTCCCTAGCATTTATATTACTCTCTGCTGTAGTTTGTATGTTTGTCCCCGCAAACTTCATATTGAAATGTGATTGCAATGTTGAAGATGGAGCATAATGAGAGGTGTTTGGGTCATAAAGGTGGGTCCCTCATGAACAGATTAATGTCTTTCTTGGAGGACAGGGGAGTGAGTTCTTCTCTATTCATTCCCACTAGAGCTGGTTGTTAAAAAGAGCCTGGCATTTCCCCCTCTTTCTCTCATTTCCACTCTCTTCCTATGATCTCTGCACATATCAGCTCCCCTTCCCCTTCCACCACGGAGTGGAAGCTACCTAAGGCCTCCCGCAAAGCAGATGCTGGTGAAATGACAGAAGTTCTCTCATCCCCTTAACAGGGCATGAGATGGGGTGTGCCCTGCAGCTCAAACCCCTAGGGGGAGTATGCAGATGAGCAGGTCGTGGGTAGCAGGGGCTCTGACCCCAGAGTAGTCTGTAGGGTTGAGTGTTTACAGCTCCAGAAGCCCCAGGGTGCGTGTGTTACAGTGTGCTCTTTCAGTTTAGCCGTCTGGCCTCAGGCTGGGTGCAGTGGCTCATGCCTGTAATCCCAGCACTTTGGGAGGCCAAGGTGGGCAGATCATCTGTGGTCAGGAGTTTGAGACCAGCCTGGCAAACCCCATTTCTACTGAAAATACAAAAATTAGTCAGATGTGGTGGCACGCACCTGTAGTCCCAGCTACTGGGGAGGCTGAGGCAGGAGAATCGCTGGAACCCAGGAGGTGGAGGTTGCAGTGTGCCAAGATGGTGCCACTCACTCCAGCCTGGGTGACAGAGAGATACTCCATCTGAAAAAAAAGAAAAATCCTCCTCTATCTTTGACAAGATTCACATGATTCCCATTGGCCAACTCTATTAGTTTGTTCTCACACTGCTAATAAAGACATACTTGAGACTGGATAATTTATAAAGGAAAGAGGCTTAATTGACTCACAGTTCAGCATTGCTGGGGGCCTCAGGAAACTTACAATCACGGTGGAAGGGGAAGCAAAGGAGAACTGCTGAGTAAAAGTGGAAGAGCCCCCTATAAAACCAACGGATCTAGTGAGAACTCACTATTTTGAGAACAGCAGCATGCAGGTAATCACCCCCATGATTCAATTACCTCCCACCAGGTCCCTCCCATGACACATGGAGATTATGGGAGCTACAATTCAAGATGAGATTTGGGTGGGGACACAGCGAAACCATATCATCAACCAAGTTGCTATTTAACTTCTTATGGCTGTGATCCAAAATTTCTTCATGATCAGATCTCCATCTCATGAAGCCACCTATCCAGATGGTCACAGGGCTTGCTCTCAGCTATTTATTATACAGGATGGAAATTAATAAATGAAGCCATACCAAGGCAGAACACACCAGCAACAGGTACTGATTTGGCCATACAGCTCTCTCTAGCCATTGTCTTTGCTAAGATGTAAGCAAGTGCAGTTTTGTTGTGGTGTACGTTTGACATGAGCTTTTATTCCACTTCTGTTTATCCTCCCATAAGATAGCAGATTTGTTAAGCCTAAATATGGCTTACTATTAATAAAAATATGTGTCCTGACCATCATTAAGAATAAGAACATATTCAAAATACATTTTTTTAATTGCCAGTTAATACTTTATCAACAATTACACAAATCAAAGACATACATCTAGTGAAGAGTTTAGGTTAAGTAAACTTAAAAAGCATACGCAAAAATGTCAGAGAAATTTAAGTATATTAAAAATCATTTAATTGTGAATATATAAAAAAGACATATGTTTCTAAATCTAATTTCAAGTCAACAGGTTTTCCAGAAAAAAAAGGACATTGAGAAAACATAATTTAGTGTAAGTGGTCTCTGAATTCTGAATACTTTAATGTTGCCTCGAGGATTTTTCACCAATATCTAAAGTGATTATGTGTTCTCATTTCCACAGCAATTAATCCACATTTTTATTTAAATAATTTCGAAGAAATATGCCTCTCTTGAGAATCTTAAACTAATAATCGCCTGAATTGTTTTTGTTAGTTCTGATAACACCAAGGTAAGAATAAGACTTTACAAAGAGAAGTGGTCAGATTTTTTAGTGAGGCCGGGTGCCGTGGCTCATGCCTGCAATCCCAGCACTTTGGGAGACTGAGGCAGGTGGATCACCTGAGGTCAGGGGTTCAAGACCAGCCTGGCCAATATGGTGAAATCCCATCTCTACCAAAAATACAAAGATTAGCAGGGCACGGTGGTGTGCACCTGTAGTCCCAGCTACTTGCGAGGTTGAGGCATGAGAATCACTTGAACCTGGGAAGTGGACGTTGTAGTGAGCTGAGATCGCACCACTGCACTCCAACCTGAAAGACAGAGTGAGACTCCATCTCAAAAAAAAAAAAAAATTGTTGAGTGAATATGACAGAACTGTTATTTAGAAGGCTTGCCTTTCCCATTTACCACTTAAAAAAATTAACACAGATAGTACGAGTTAAGAAGAAACAGGAGGAGGAGGAGGAAAAATAAGAGATGGAAAAGGAGGCCAATAATTTTTTATTGAAATTATTTTGAAATCTGTTTACATTAGTTCATCTACTTTGCATCCATTGTTAGTCATAGGAGGCTGCAAATGCAGAGAATGTTTAAAACTGTCAGTGGCAAGAGTAAGAGTTGAGCATGAAAAGCAGAAATAAATGAAACACGTTGAGTTGTTTCACATGAAGTTTAAGCCCAATGTGCTTTTCATTATGTACCCCAACAGGAACACAAAGGGACTCCGTCCAGGGGCGATTCACTCTTCCTCTGAGGTGTTGCAACTTGGTAACCATTTCAGTGAATGCATGTATCCATTTGAAAATGCAAAGTAACACTGTTTTGTTACAGGTACTTGCAAATGTGCTTTTTCTGTCAAGAGAGTGGAAAACTTAAGGAGACACCCAGAAGAACACAGTTCCCCCCTAAAGTGGAAAACATTCCTGTTTCACAATCATTCAATCAATAATAATTTACTGAATAAGTGATGTGCAATTCAGGCAGAGCCGTGGACTCTGCAGCTCTCACAAACACAAATTCTCTTCTCTACAGCACCTTCTACCCTAATAGGACAAAGAGACATTGACAAATAAATTAACAAACAATTAGGAAATTCAAACAGCTCTGCAGGGCTGGCATGGAGTTCTAGTTCGATAAAGTGCAAATAGCAAACCTATGAATGGTGATAAACCAGAGACCTGAAGAACTAAAAGGATTCGATCATTCAAAGAGCAGGTGGAAAAGAATACTGGGTATAGGAACAGCACATGAGGGCAGCTGTGAGTATGTACTTACATACACATGTAGTATACACAATTTTATATATGACAAAAAACAATTATATATCTGAATTATAACAGCTAATTATAGTGGGTTCCATTTTAGTAAGGGATGTATTTTTAAATGTGCAGATGAAGTCCATAGTCCCACCATACAACTACACCATCTTACATATTTTAAAATAAGAGTAGAACTCTCTGAAATGTTAATGTCTTGTCTTGCAGCCTGGCCATGAGAGCAAAAGAGAACCCTGTCTGATCTTCAAAAGGAATTCAAATATGGGACATAAGACAAGGAAATTCTTATGAAGAGTTTCACACACCATTTCAGCTGCTCTTAAGTTAAAAAAAATAGAATGAATATATTCACTAAGTTACTTACGTGTTTTTTGTTTGTTTTTTATATTATGGCAGATTCTGATCTTACAGTTTTTTAAATTATATCCAGCCTCATTAAGTCTAATTATATTTACTTCTAACACACTGATTACTTTAACCTTATTACCTTTTTATTTTTATTTATTTATTTATTTATTTTAGTCGGGGGGGAGGCGGGTGGGAGACAGAGAGTATCACTCTGTTGCTCAGGCTGGAATGCAGTGGTGTGATCTCAGCTCACTGCAAGCACCACCTCCAGAGTTTAAGCAATTTCTGTGCCTCAGCCTCCTGAGTAGCTGGAACTACAGGTGCATGCCACCACAGCCAGGTAATTTTTGTATATTAGTAGTGATTGGGTTTCACCATGTTGCCCAGGCTGGTCTCGAACTCCTGAGTTCAGGCAATCTGCCTGCCTCAGCCTCCCAAAGTGCTAGGATTACAGCTCTGAGCCACCATGCCTGGCTTTTAAAAGTTTTTTAATGTTTCTTGCCCAGGCTGGAGTGTAGTGGCACAATCATAGCTCACTGCAGCCTTGGACTCCTGGGCTCAGGCAATCCTCCACCACAGCCTCCTGTGTAGCCGCGACTATAGGCCCCTGCCACTGCACCCAGCTAATTTCTAATATATACATATATAATATATATTTATTAGAATATATTTATTAGAATATATATATTAAAAATATATATTATATATAAATTAATATATTTATATATTAATATTAATATATTAATATATAAATATTAATATATTAATATAATACCATATAATTTATATATTATTATATATAATATAATTATATATAATAATATATATAATTATATAAATTATAATATAATATGATATAATATGTATAAATTAATATATATTAATATATTTATATATAAATATATATTAATATAAAATATATATAAATATTAATATATTAATATAATATAATATAATACTATAATATAATATAATTATATATTATATTTATTAGACTATATAATAAATATAATTATATTTATTAGACTATATAATATAATTATATTTATTATAATATATAATATAATTATATATGTTATAATATAATATAATATAATTATATATGTTATAATATAATATAATATAATTATATATTATAATATAATATTATTATATATAATAATATATAATATAATTATATAGAATAATATAATATAAATAATTATATATAATAATATAATATAATATAATTAATAATAATATAATATATATTAATATATAGTATATATATTTAGATATATAAATTAATATATATATTAGAAATATATCTATTATATATAATATATATTATATATATTATATATTATATATATAATATATATTATATAATATATATTATATATATTTTATATATTATATATTTTATATT
The DNA here is from genome assembly GCF_028885625.2 of Pongo pygmaeus. Classification (NCBI taxonomy): domain Eukaryota; kingdom Metazoa; phylum Chordata; class Mammalia; order Primates; family Hominidae; genus Pongo; species Pongo pygmaeus. The sequence continues at coordinate 5,161,515 of NC_072396.2, read as the reverse complement.
ATATATTATATATTATATATTTCATATATTATATATAATATATATTATATATTATATATAATAATATATATTTTATATATATATATATTTTTTTGTAGAGACAAGGTCTCATTATGTTGCCCAGGCTGGTCTTAAACTCTTGGCCTCAACAATCCTCCTGCCTCAGCCTCCCAAAGGATTACAGGCATGCACCACCACGCTTGGCTAATTTAAAATTTTTTTTGCAGAGACAGGGTCTCGCTATGTTGCCCAGGCTGTTCTTACCTTTTGCAGATCTCACATCTCATTCCCCAGAAGGTCTCTTTTACTGACCCTTCAACAGCAAATACATTTTACTTCTCTTATTGATTCTGGCTTTTAAATCACGTGTCATGTGCAAGATACTGTTCTGTGTAAACGAAATTGTCTCACTTAGTTTCTTTACCTGCCCTGGATAACAGGTACCACTCTTCTCTATTTTACAAATTGGGGTAGTACAGCCTTACAAGGTCATGTAATTTTCCCAGTTTCCTAGGTTGTTAATGAACAGGATAGCTATTTGAACCCAGTAATTCCAATTCAAGAGATCATCTGGAGTCCCACTGTCTGGAATTGAAGCATGCCTCCACAACCTAGGAAAATATATCACCAGGAAAAGTAACTGTGCACAAATGAATACGCAGATTTTAAATAACCTTTTGGAGTTTTATTTTGAGCAAATACAGTATAGCAAATGCATTTTTATTTGACATAATATTATACTCATGTTAAAGGAAAAACCTTAGACAAATTAAATTTAAAGTGTTTAATTCAGCAAAGAAGAATTCATGGATGGGGCAGTTCTCAAACCAGAACAGATTCAGAGAGACTGAGGCTTCATAGAGGTCAAAGTTATGGACAGAAAAAGGAAAGTGACAGAGAAAATGAAAGTGAGGTAGACAAACACCTGGATTGATGAAACCTCAGCATTTTGCTTTATTTGAACATGGTTTGAAAGGTGGCAGCCTTTGACTGGCCAAAAGTCAGTGATTGGCAGAAGAGTGAGTTCCAGTCTGTTTACAGACCTAGTTAGGCTGCACTTCACTGTATACAGAGACACCTTGAGGCTGAGCTTAAAATATGTACAGAGGCAGCTTTAGGTTACATTTAGTTTAACACTTAGAAGAATAAAATATTGATCTGTATGCATGAGATATTCACATAAAGTAGTTTAGTTCTTAAAACTGTATAATTTCTAAATAACATAATTCCACAATTCCAATAAAGATATGTCCCTAAATTTGGGAATTTATTTTACAAGCATTGTAATAATTGTATTTTAAGTAAATTCAGTGACAGTTTCAACAACTCTTACTATTTTAACGAAATAGTCCATTTGGGAGGTTTGCAAAAAACTAAAGGGCTAAAGAGGCTAAGGAGAAGGCATAACTATCTTTTCATATTCTGAATGTTTATAACTTCATTTTCCTCCTGAATTATTTTCTATTTTTTGGACAGTTTTCCTCAAATGTTTGGATGTTTTTTTCCCTGTTGCTTTTAGTCTTTTACATTAACGAATAAGCCCCTCTCCAGCTACAGATTCTTGCATTATCTGCAGGGCTTAGCGGTGTCCTAAGTCTTGCTGTAGGATGCTCATGCTCAGGTGTTTTCTTTTTCTTTTTTCTTTTAGACGGAGTCTTGCTCTGTCGCCCAGGCTGGAGTGTGGTGCAAGCTCTGCTTCCCTGGTTCACACCATTCTCCTGCCTCAGCCTCCCGAGTAGCTGGGACTACAGGTGCCCACCACCACGCCCGGCTAATTTTTTGTATTTTTAGTAGAGACAGGGTTTCACCGTGTTAGCCAGGATGGTCTCGATCTCCTGACCTCATGATCCGCCCACCTCGGCCTCCCAAAGTGCTGGGATTACAGGGGTGAGCCACCGCGCCCGGCTATCAGGTGTTTTCATATTCTGCTGCACAGACCTCTGCCCCCAAACCACAGGTTCAAGTAAATGATATTCTTTGACCTACTGGTTATTCTGGTCAGGCATCAAAAGAAAATTGTAAATTTTCCGTAGGTTCCATGTTCACGTGCATATGAAATAAACATGACTCTAAAATTTATTGTGAGACTATTTTCCTGCATTCATAAAATATGTATGCGACCCATCTAAGGATATCAGTGCAATGTTGACATGACATTTTCTGTGCTGAAAGTCTCCTGTGAGAGCCTTTGTTTCAGTGCTTTCTAAGAAAAGTTTCAATCTAAAGTTGTGCTGCTGATGTATCCATTAAGGCACAGCACTTATTTGATGTTGCCTGGATTCTGCAGAAAATTTGACACAAAATAAATAAATTTAAGTAAATGGATATAGCAATACTTGCAGAAGAAAGAAAATAATTCTGAAATTGTGTTGTAGCTCTTGGAAACATGCTTAGACCTGCACTGGGATTTCTCTATGTGATTGTAGCCAACAGAACCCAACTTCTGCTCACATTCCTTATGAAGACTTCCCCTTCACAGATAAGTAAGACAAATAAGCATACTTTGGATTTATTTATATATCAATAGATATGTTTATAGAAGTGCAATACACTTCTTTTCTACAGTAAAGTTTGCAGAAATCTACAAATAACATTAAAAATTGATTTGGCTGCATCACCCACACTTACAGCCACTTATCTGTGTGCATAAAACTCCCATCTGTTAGCTATTTAGTGTTGTCTGTGTCCATTCGTGGACATGAGGATGGAAGAACTGATGACAAAGAGACTTGTTTTTTGTCTCCTGAAGGAGACACCCCTTCGGAGGAGGAAAACATGATGAATAGTCATCAGAAAACTGTTCTTCCCGCTTCCAGAAAACTTGGCATGTTCCTTGTATGAAGCACATGGAAAAAAATGTTCTTGTATATTTGAAAGGAAAATAAAAAATAAAATCTCAGGGCCCCAAAATCACCGTGCCACAAGGAAAAGTTAAGCTTGGAAACTGAGTCATGCAAAAAAAAAAAAAGCCTCCCAGTATTATTATTATTATTACTTTTTATTTTATTCTTTATTTTATCTTTATTTTTTTGAGACGGAGTCTGGCTCTGTCACCCAGGCTGGAGTGCAGTGGTGTGATCTTGGCTCACTGCCACCTCCGCCTCCCAGGTTCAAATGATTCTCCTGCCTCAGCCTCCTGAGTAGCCAGGACTACAGGCGCGTGCCACCCTGCCCAGGTAATTTTTGTATTTTTGTAGAGACGGGGTTTTGCCATGTTGGCCAGGCTGATCTCAAACTCCTGAACTCAGGTGATCTGCCTGCCTCTGCCTCTCAAAGTTCTGGGATTACAGGCGTGAGCCACTGCTCCCAGCCCCATTTTGCTTTTAAACCCATCTGCTAAAGTAGAAGGCCGTATATCTCTCCAGGGGGCATTCCACACAATTTTGCTCCATAAAAAATTCTTTGTGGGCCCCAAGAATTTTACCCTAAAGCAGATTTCTTTTGAATTTCACCCCAACAACGTAAATTAAGAGCTTATCTTCACAGATGTGGGACAAAGACAAGACTAGAAATCATCCCTCCACTCACCCCCAGACAAACGCGTATTTGACTTCTTCCTTTACTCTATGTTTATTTTTATCTTATGTAAAATGCAGATTTACTGAGCATGAGATGAATGCGTGATTGACTACTCCTGTATCACCTCAAAATGCAACATGTGGATTCAGTGAGCGCTAATCAAAGCCTCACAAGAATGTGACCACTCATCTCAATGCCTACCCTCCCTCTTTTTTCGCTTTCTTCCTTCCTCTCCTGCCTGCTTTTTTTCCTTTTAATATTGAAGTCCTTAAAACCCCTTTTGGCAAAAGTGCAGGACACACATCTTACTGTGGCTTCTGTCTCTTTTTTCCTGGGTGCCTCCTCAAACTTGGCAAAACAAACCTCTAAATCAATTGAGACTCGTCTCAGATACTTCTTTGGTTTACATGGTAGCAAAATCCAGCTCAGTTGGCAGGTCGTCCCACATCAACTCAACTCTGCCAGCCACACCCAGGGCAACAAAAGCCAGGACACACTGTTGCTTCAGTATCCAATATTCTGGAGGCGAAGGGAAATGCAATAGTGAAAATTAAAAGTCCCACTGAAAAATCAAAGGGAATAATATTCTGTTGTATGAATAGACTACATAGTGTTTCTCTATTTCTCTACTTATCTGTTGAGGAACTTTTTTTTTTTAGACATAGTCTCACTCTGTTGCCCAGGCTGGAGTGCAGTGGTGCAATCTCAGCTCACTGCAACGTTCACTTCCTAGGTTCAAGGGATTCTCCTGCCTCAGCCTCTCGGGAAGCTGGGATTGCAGGCACCCACCATGCACAGCTAATATTTGTATTTTTAGTAGAGATGGGGTTTCACCATGTTGGCCAGTATAGGGTCCAGCCCTACGGGGCTTAGCAGGTGTTCTCCTCGTGTGCGGAGACGAGAGATTGTAATAAATAAGACAAAGAGATAAAGAGAAAACAGCTGGGCCCGGGGGACCACTACCATCAAGACGCGGAGACCGGTAGTGGCCCCGAACGGCTGGGCACGCTGATATTTGTTGCATACTAGACAAGGCGGCAGGGTAAGGAGGGTGAATCTTCTAAGTGATTGACAAGGTAAAGCAAGTCACGTGACCACAGGACAGGGGGCCTTTCCCTTTTAGGTAGCCGAAGCAGAGAGACAGAAGGCAGCATAGGTCAGCGTTTTCTTCTCTGCACTTACAAGAAAGATCAAAGACTTTAAAACTTTCACTATTCCTTCTACCTTATCTACTACAAACTTCAAAGAGGAACCAGGAGTACGGGAGGAACATGAAAGTGGACAAGCAGCGTGACCATTGAAGCACAGCACTACAGGGAGGGGTTTAGGCCTCTGGATGACTGCGGGCAGGCCTGGATAATATCCAGCCTTCCACAAGAAGCTGGTGGAGCAGAGTGTTCCCCGACTCCTCCAAGGAAAGAAGACTCCCTTTCACAGTCTGCTGAGTAACAGGTGCCTTCCCAGGCACTGGCGTTACTGCTTGACCAAGGAGCCCTCAAGCGGCCCTTATGCGGGTGTGACAGAAGGCTCACCTCTTGCCTTCTAGGTCACTTCTCACAACGTCCCTTCTGCACCTGACCCTATACCCGCCGGTTATTCCTAGGTTACATTAGTAATGCAACAAAGAGTAATATTAAAAACTGATGATTAATAATGTTTATAATAATGATTGATAATTGTCCATGATCATCTCTATATCTAATTTGTGATGACTATTCTTATTCTAACTATTTTCTTTAATATACTGAAACAGTCTGTGCCTTCAGTCTCTTGCCTCAGCACCTAGGTAATCTTCCGCCCACGGGCCAGGCTGGTCTTGAACTCCTCACCTCAAATGATCCACCTACCTCGACCTCCCACAGTGCTGGGATTACAGGTATGAGCTACTGTGCCTGGCCCGAACCCTTGTTTTCAATTATTTAAAATATATACCTAAGAGTAGAATTGCTGGGTCCTAAAGTAATTCTATATTTAAGTTTTGGAGGTACCGCCAAATTGTGTTCTACAACACTGTAGCCACAGAAAGGAGTGGAACACTGACACATACAACATCCACTGTCCCCAAACTTTTTGGCACCAGTGACAGGTGTTGTGGAAGACAATTTTCCCATGGATGGTGATGGTGGGGTGGGGGGGGTGATTCAAGCACATTACATTAATTGTGCACTTTATTTCTATTATTATTACATTGTACTATAGAATGAAATAATTCTACAACTCACCATTATGTAATTGCTCACCTCCTGCTGTGCGGCCCGGTTCCTAACAGGCCACAGACCGGTATGGGGCCTGGGGACCCCTGCGCTACAACAGAGGTGAACCTTAAAAGCATCATGATCAGTGAATGAAGCTACACACAAAAGCCACACACACAAAAGGATTGTACAATTCCACTGATACGAAATGTCAAGACTGGGCAAATCCATAGAAACAGAAAAAAAAATTAGTGCTTGCCTAGGGGTGTGGGGATAGATGGAATATAAAATAACTGCTAATGGGCACAGGATCTCCTTTTGAGGTGATTAAAGTATTCTCGAAATCGATGGAGATGATGGTTGTCCAACATTGTGAATGTACTACGTGCCACTAATGATAAATTTTATGTTATGTGTATTTTACCCCACTAAAATATTATAATAATAAATGGTGAAAATAAATAGGGCAATAAGAGTATGGAAAATAAGCAGATGCTATAAATGAATATTTTATTTTATCTTATCTGGAGCCAACTGTAAATAAGATACAACTGGTGGCAAACTTGCAAAACACCAATAAATATAAATTTCCTCTCAAGGGGAAGGTATCATTGGGAGAAGAACTTTTCTTCTATTAATATCTATTAAAGGCTGAGCACTGTGGCTTAACATCTATTAAAGGCTGGGCATGGTGGCTCACATCTGTAATTCTAGTGCTTTGGGAGGCTGAGGCAGGAAGCTGGCTTGAGACCCCAGCCTGGACAACATAGCAAGCCCCAATTTCTAAAGAGATAGAAAACTTTGCTGGGTTTGGTGGTGGTGTGCAACTGTAGTCCCAGCTACTTGGGACGCTGAGGTGAGAGGATCACTGGACACCAGGATTTCGAGGCTGCAATGAGCTGTGATTGCACCACTGCACTCCAGCTTGAGTGATAGAGTGAGGATCTGTCCCTAAAAATAAAAAATTAAAAAAAACACACACAAAAATCCATTAACATCTGACATGCAGCTTCTCTGCACCAATGTCCTTATTTTGAGGTTATCAAAGAGACATACATAGCATGAAAGTTGAGCGGTTATTAGAGAGAAGGCCAAATTTTCCAGAATAAATCAAGCTAAGGCATATATTTTACATCCTAAGAGATGGTGAAATAGAAAAGAAACAGACTATATTTCTGCCACAATCAACTTTATATTGCTGCGGTGGCCATGGCTATACTTCAAATAAATAAAATATATAATATATAGTGTAGATTTAAGTGCTAAGGAGAAAAATAAAGCAAAGGAGTAGAGGGCATGTTTTCAAGATAAACGTGCTTTTCAAAATTAAAATTTCTTTGAGGATGGCATGCCCCTAAATCACCCCTTGATACACAAAGAACAATGTCCTAATATGTGTCCCTTTAAAACCAAGAGAATAAAAGCATATCATTAAATGTGTGTGTCTGCCAATTACCAAACTGACGGTTTTTCAAACAAACCACATAATGCAGTGGACTCTGAAAATAATTGAGTGAGGGAAGCCAGAATCCGATACAATCACATAGCCTTGCAACTTACTTAGAATCCTCTGGGCAGAATAGCTGAAAGGTTTCTCAGTTTACAATTATAAATCAGGTCAGAATACCGCTAAAACACATCACCCAGATGCCTTTTAACTCTCTCTCTCTCTGCCTCCCTCTCTCTTCCTGACACTTGACTTTTAAAATGTATTTATTTTCCCTTATGTCAAATGAAGTGGCATTTGGAAATTTCCTCTTTAAGACTGAAATACCCAGAATACAAGACAGCACAGTTCTGCAAGGCCAGAGTCTAATTGTGGAAAAAACATGACGCTTCCATCAATATTTTCACAAAGTATATAAAAATGATAATCTGGAAGAAGAAACATTAACTCACAGACTGTTCTCTTTAATAACTGAATATTGATAAAAAAACATTTATTGAACAGAGCATACTGAACCAAAACTGTGTCTACCCATCTCTATCTATCTATCTTTACCTATCTATGCATCTATGTATGTATGCATGTATGTATGTATGTTAGTATGTGTGTATCTATCTATCCATCTGTCTGTCCGTTTATCAATCCATCCATCCATCCAACCATCCATCCATCTGTCCATTTATTCAGCCATCCATCCATTGATCCATCCATCCATCCATTCAACCTTCTACCCATCTATCTATCCATCCATCTATTCATCCATCTATCGATCTATCTATTCATCCATCCATCCATTATCTATCCATCTGTCTATCCATCCACTCATCTATCTATTCATTGATCCCTCCATCAGTCTATCCATCTATCTATCAATCCATTTACTCAAACATTCATCCATTTATCTGTCTATCCATCCATCCATTTATCCATCTATCCACTTATTCGTCTAGCTATCCATTATCCCATCCATCCATCCATTGATCTATATATCTATATATCCATCCATCCATCCATTCAACCATCTATCCATCTATCTACCTATCCATCCATCCATCCATCCATTCATCCATCTACCCATCTATCTATCTATCCATCCATTCACCCATCTATCTCTCCATCCATTCATCTACCCATCTATCCATCTGTCATCTCTCTATTCATCCATCCATCTATTCATCTATATATCTATCATCTATCTACCTATCTATCCATCCATCTACCCACCAATCTGTCATGTATCTATCTATCCACCAATCCATCTATCCATCTATTTACCTGTCTATACCTATCTATCCTATCTATGTCTATCTATCATCTATCTATTTCATTTATCTATTATCTATCTATGTATCTATCTTCTTACATGTGCATATGTATGTGTATGTATGCATGTGTGCATAACTGACTTTAAAAAATCTTGGCATGTAATTATTAAATGTAATTTTTTGTGATAAACACCTTTTATTTTAATAAAGCATTGATTTTCTTTGTACATTAGTGTTTACCATAAATTAAATCATAAAACCTCACTCCATATGTAGTGATATCATTCTAATTTTATGAAAGACTATTCTGAAGCCCAATGTGCTTAACTTGCTAAGGTTCACACAAATTTAGCAAATAGTGGCACCAGTATTTGTCTGGTGGCAAAGTCCAAGCCAGTAACCTATAAACTCTTTAAGTGAACTTACTTATTTGTCATGGATATTTATTATGATATTTCTCACCTCCTTATGTCTTTGATCCAAAATGGTAGAGAAAGGATATTTTCTAATTTTACATATAGGAGTATTATTTCAATGCAGTGATGTAATATTTCTTAACTACATTTAAAGTTAAAATATGATTAAAATATAAATTATTAAATATCAAAATATTTAAAATTACATTTTAAAATATTATTGCCTAGAGTAATTCCAAGCACGCAGAACCTGTGCAAATTCAGTGTGTACCTCTAGCCACTCTTTAATCTCAAAGGCCAATATAGTTTATAAAAAGGTAATTATTGAATAACCTGCTTTTAGTTATGCACTAAAAGTTTAATGAAGGGTTCGTAATGATTCTGTCTTTTTGCTGCTTACTTTTGTCTTGATTATATATAATCAATAAATAATCCTGCTTATGCAGCTTACTTCAACAGATAAAGTTGGGTTTAATTAATTAATTGCTGAGAACTAGACATCCAGATCCCTAGGGTTTACATATGATCTAAATTGAATTAACCACTTGACTCTCCTGTCACCAGCCTTTGGAAAGAGTCATTTGTGGGATCCTGTTAACTTCACCATTGTATTTGTTTTATCAGAGTGGCTTTTCCAATAAACACTCATTGCATATTGAAATACAATTTCTTATGGGGAAATGGGCATGGATTAAAATAAATACATTTTAAAATAGTATTTCTGAAGAAAAAATAAATATACAAAAATGAATGCATTCAAGTAATGTGAAATGAATAATTTTTCATCTATTACCTACTTATTTCAAGGAACTAAGTTGAGTATTATGGCTTTGATGTATGCTGTTTTATTGTTTAAAAAATAAGTAAAAATTTTTAAAAATTCTATCTTGAGAATGTCAAAATCAGATTTTGGTTTCTCCATTAATAAGAATATTTTTGACAGTGAAATACTAAATGAAGTTATATAATGTATTCATAAGAGAAGACTTGAATAAAGTATGACATTCTAAATAGCTTACAGTAATAAAGAAATGGATAGTTAAGTTCTGTGTTATTCATTACCTATTGTTCATGTTTGGGACTCTAAAATTGCAAAAGGTATAAACATAGATTGTCACTGTGACATATTTGCCTTAAAATTTTATAAAACATGGATACCTGTGATAGTCTGCCTTCATAACTGTCCTAAAATAATTACTTCCAGAATTCTATATAGTAAAATGAGTACACATAAAAATACATTCAACTTTTAAAAACACTGATATGCAGCTATAGAATTGAGTAACTCTTTTTTTATTCATCAGTCCCTGACCCTCAGACAGAAGAGACCAGTCAAGGATGGAGCTGGTTTTGGAGAAGGATTCTTCTTTTCCTTTTCATTATGAGCATCTTTCTGTGAAAGATACGTGCCTGACCACGGAAGAGAGAAATATAATATGATCTGCTTCTGTCATACAATATATTAAAGGATGACCATAATTACCCATATTGCTAAAGACTGCTATTACTACATACGTGGCTGATAGTGTAAGTTTTGATTTTAGTAAACTCAGTGATTGTATGTGCACACACACACACACATACGCATACATACACAGACACACACCAAAGACAGAGAAGAGAATTAGAACAGGGGAGAAAGGATCTGAAAGCTAGAAAAAGAATATGAGAGTCTTGCTTTAATCAAGGCAGGAAATATTTCTGGAAGGCAGTTGGCAGTAAGTCCATATACTGCATGAATTTGGTGATTGCTATTTATAACGAGCATCACCAAGCTTCAACTGTGTATTCACTTGAAATCCACAGCCTTGTGAAAAGTTAGGAAATGTCCAGGAAGATTTCCAGTTAAGAAGCTGATGAGGTTTGGAAAAAAAGGAGTAAAAATGCTTAAAAACCTGTTAATTGGTAAGAAATTCTGTATCAATGAATTTATGATATGAGTGATTAGTTACACACATTCAAGCAGCTATAATAACAGACAGCTTTGACTGCATATATCATTTAAGACACCTGTAAATAAATATACAAACCTTCAAGAAAATTAAAACTTATACAGAATAGCAACCTAAGAAATTAATGAGTTTTAGTGTTTCCTACTTGAATCACTGGTTATTTCTATTCTGGTTTTCTCATTCCAAGAAATTTATAAGAATCTGTTTTCTTAAATGTTTTACTGGCTTCAGTAATTATTGCATTTATTCATTTAAAGCTATTTATCAAGGACATGCAATGAGCAAATATACATATATATAAATATATATGCTCATATTCAGAGATGCACATATAAATATAGCATCGGGAATCAGCAGAAGTAATTCTCCTTGCATAGGCTTCTAAATATGACACATTTAGCAGTCAGCAAAATAATGTTCTGGTTACAGGTTACTATTTTATTCTTTCTGTGAGAAATACAAATGAATAAGCAAACGGTCTTGTGAGAGTCATAGATACAATAAAATGAATATGAACCCGCTTAGAAAACGCAATCATTTAAATATAGCAGACCATGGGATTCAACAGCATGGGACAGCATTTATAGCAAAACGGTTGTACCCAAGGTAGTTCACTAACCTCTAAAGATGAAATTAGACATGTTACATCAAGGCACTCAGTGTAGTTGGGGGAAAAATATTACGTAACAGCACCCTTAATGTAATGTTGCCATTTGTTTAATGGGCATGTGTGGGATACTATGGATAGATACTATATGTAAGATACTATGGGGTAGAACAGAAAGGAGATAGAAAAGTATGCAAGCAAAGTCACCAAATAGTGAAGTCTGAGTTGAGAATTCAAAGATGGATAGGACCCCATCAGGCAGGGAAAACAAAACTGGAAAGAGGAACCTCAAGAGTACAAAAGCGGTTGGGTGCCATGGCCCATGTCTGTAGTCTCAACACGTTGGGAAGTAGAGGCAAGAAGATTGCTTGAGCCAAGGAGTTTGAGACCAGCCTGGGTAACAGAGGAAGACCCTACTCTACAAAAAAAATATTTAACAATTAGCCAGATGTGATGGAATGCACCTGTAGTCCCAGCTACTTGGGAGGCTGAAGTGGGAGGATCGCTTGAGTGCAGGATTTCCAGCCTGCAATGAAGATTGCACCACTGCCCTCCAGCCTGGGCAACACACCAAGACTCTGTCTCATAAAAGAAAAAAAAAAAGAAAGAAAAAAAAAAAGAAGACTAAAGTTTAAAAAATAACACATATTCTTAGTAACAACAAAGAAATTAAATAAAAAATTTATTTTTGTGTGTTCTTAGGCAATTTCAAGCAATTAAGAAATTGTTAGCCAAGGACAAATTTCTAGAAATCACAGCAATAAAAAAACTAGCAATCATTGTAGAAATCAGAAATAAGACTATTTCTTTTTTAAATATAGAGAAATTAAGAAATAGGACAAGTTGTACCTCTTTAAATATAATATAAAGGACATTTAGCAATATATTAATCAAAAATAGACAAGTTATAGAAAATGTGAGGAAAGTGATTAAAAAAGAAAAAGAAAGCAGGTCTAGGAAGTTAAATAACCGTCTTACCAGAAAAAAGTAGAAAAAAATGGAAATTAGAAAAAAAAAAACAAAAAACAAAACAACAACAACAACAAAAAAACAAGCTTTCTAGCCAGGCACGGTGGCTCATGCCTGCAATCCCAGCATTTTGGGAGGCTGAGGTGGACAGATTGCTTGAGCTCAGGAGTTAGAGACTAGCCTGGGCAACATGGGGAGATCGTATCTCTACCAAAAATACCAAAAAACTAGCCAGGCGTGGTGGCACACGCCTATAATCCCAGCTACTCAGGAGGCTAAGGTGGGAGGATTGCTTAAGCCCGGGAGATGGAGGTTGTACCCCAGCCTGGGCAAGAGTGAGATCCTGTCTCAAAAACAAAAAAAAAAGAAAAAAGAAAAAGGAAAAGAAAAAAAAACCTTTCTATTTCCTAAATAAATATTGAAAGTTTTAGGTTGAATTTTTAGAAACAGAGAGGAGAGAGATAAAGAGACGGCGGGTGGAGAGAGAGCGAGAGAGAGTGACAGAGAGAGAGAGAGAGAACAAGAAGGAGGTAGACAGGAAGAAAACCTTTACAAATACTAACAAATATTAAATATGCAGAGGACTTCCAAAACTGAAAGAACATGTAAAGATCTACAGACAAGTGTGAAACAAAGACCAACTTCCCAAGAAAACGATTGATATATTTAGAGTAGGCAAGAAGATAGACATGCAATACCTTCACAATTTCAGAAAATATGTTTTAGCTTAGAATTTTATATACAGTCACTGAAGGACAGGTCAAACTAAAGACACAAGATCTAAAAGTTGACTGCCCACATCTGTTGTGAAGGATACAATTTTTCTCAATTGTGTACCTTTATCAAAATTGTATTTTCTTCCTTGGAGTTCTAACCTATCAAGTTTTTATAGATCCATAAATCTAACCATAACAGATGCATTTGACTTTGATTTTTAGAATTAACTTACAAAATGTAAGAGACTTACACGCACATATACAGAACCGCATATAAAGGACGAAAATCTAAAAATCTTTGTAATAATGTATTTATTCCCACCAGAGATTTAAAAACCTAGATTCCTAATGTTCAGTTTTTTATATTATGAAGAGCCAATGAATGAGGTTTAAGATGGTTGAATTAACAATTGGATTTTTAAATATGTTACTTAACATTATTAGAAAGGTCTTCATAAGGAAAACTGAAATTAATAATAGTTAGACTTTTAAGTATTTATTCATCTATTTATTATTCTTATTATTCTTGTTATTATTTTGAGATGGAGTCTGGCTCTGTCACCCAGGCTGGAGTGCAATGGCATGATCTCAGCTCACTGAAACCTCTGCCTCCCAGGTTCAAGCAATTCTCCCGTCTCAGCCTCCCGAGTAGCTGGGACTACAGATGCTCGCCACCATGCCCAGCTAATGTTTGTATTTTTAGTAGAGACAGGGTTTCATCATTTTAGCCAGGATGATTTCGATCTCTTGACCTCGTGATCCGCCCGCCTTGGCCTCCCAAAGTGCTGGGATTACAGGTGTGAGCCACCGCACCTGGCCAAGACTTTTAAGTATTTAAAGTTTTAAAACTTTATATGTTAAATACTAACATAATTGTTAAAATCTGTTTTAAAATACTTTCCCCAGTTTATAACTGCCTTCCTTTCTTTCATGATATATTCTGCTTGAAAAATTTTTTAATTCTAACAGAATTAAATGTGTTCATGTTTCTCTTTGTGATGAGTACCTTCAGTGTTGTTTTAAATAATTCTGTCAAGGAAAGAGTTAGGAACAGTGTTCACTATTTTTGACAGCAAGCATTTCCTTTCAATTTGATTATAGTAGTCAAAACTGGGAAAAGCATAAAATTACATATTTCTTGTGTATTATATTAGTTATAATATTACATATATCATGCCCAAAAAATATGAGAGAAAAAAATGAATAATTTGACTGTTTTAATTTTGTTAATTTTCTGCAGTAAACATCTATTACTTCTATAATACAATGTATGTTAAAAAATAATTAGGGAAAATAAACACACACAAAAAATGCAAACTATTTTCCATTGTGTTATTCCATTACAGGTTCCAGAAAGCTACCACATCCACTTATTGTGATGGACTCTAAATTCATTTATAACCTCATCCTTCCAACTTGCTCTGTGAACTCACCCTAATAAACTTGTGATGAGAAAGTTTACAGGAGCATTTCAGTACCAGACTGAAACTAAGGTCAACATGCCTGGCCCAGAAGAATTTAGACAGAGGAAGGGAAAACTTACAATATAGTTGTTCTGAGAATAAAAAGGAAACCCCAAGGCACATAATATTTTGTTAGAACTATTAAAGAAAAAAATCAAGAGGGAGAAAATCTCCCACCACTGGGTGTATGTACCATATGCTACATTTTCAGAAAAATAACCCTAAAATTTAATGGCAGTCAACAATTTAACTTTTATAAAGTCAATAAGAGGTTGCATATCTTAATAATTTAAATTTTAATATTTGCTTAATTTAGAGCCATCCTCATTTATATGCATATTTGTGGATTCTAAATAGTTCATTAAATATGTCTGTAATGATACTAACTTAACTAGTGAAGTATAACATAAATGAAGTACAAAGTAATGACTTTCTCTCATTTATATATTAAATGTGATAGTCTCCCTTGTGATGGAATACTGAAATTTCACCAAAAAAAATGTACTATCAATGTATTTTCTCCATTTTATTTATGTTATTAATTGGAATATGCATTTGTTAGATCAATGTTCAGAAAACAGAAAAGTTGGCGGTGACTTAAAACAAAAGATAAGACTTTTCCCCTGTGGAGGAAAAGTTAAATATTAAATTTGAACTCAATTGAACGTGGACACAAACAATGGTTACCAAGTCCTGGAACATGTTGCCTAAGTCCCTTGAGGCATTCCTCCAGCGCTGTTTGGGAGAAATCTCTGTTTCAATCTATTCCCGTATGTTAGTTATTGAAAAACAACAGATAATCACAAAAACAAGTTGACCTTTTTGTATTCCTTGAGCCCGGTTATGAAGGGCCCCCGTGACTGGGCCTCATGCCAAACAACTTGTTACAAAAAGAGCTAGGGTCCCAGACCGTGCGGAAGCTTCATGAGACCTCTCCTAGTCTGTGCACGGACAGGCGGCCGACTCTGGAGCCCAGGCTGTTGCTTCCCGGTCTGGTGATGCTTCCTCCATAGTCTGGTGAGTGTAAATATATATATATATTTTTTTTCCCTTCTCCCCTTGGCATTGCAATTTGCTTATTATATCTGTATTGCCATTTACATGGGATAAAAGTTGTTCACCCTTAAAACTATTGTGTGTGCGTCTTTTCCCCTCGCGCATTTCCTGCACAGAACATTTTTTGGCGTCACGAACAGGATGGGAAGAGGGTGCCTTTGGGGTTTTGGACCCAGAAGCTGCCAGAGGCCGCCAAAGCTTATACTCCTTTCGAAAAGCAACTGTTAGCTTGCTATTGGGCTTTGCTGGAAACAGAGCGCCTCTGCTTCAACCATCATGTTTTTATGAGGCCTGAGTTTCCTATTAAGACTTGCGTCAGAAGCTCCCCTAAAACCCATCGAATATGGCACCCCCAAGAAAGTAGCATCATAAAATAGAAATGATATAGACAAGATAGGGGTAAGCCGGGACCAAAGGGGGTATCATTTTTACCTGAGGATGTACAAAATTGCTAACTCAGGAAACCACTGAGCAAATCCTGCAGATAGGGAAGGAAACCTCCCCTGTCCAATGAGGCAAATCCTTTAAAGAACTAAGCCCAGAGGATCGGAAACACGCTTGGTTTACTGACGGATCTGCCAAATACATTGGTGGGACCCGATGCTGGAAGGCCGCGGCTTATAATCCTGTTAAAAACATAAGCATTTCTGATGAAGGAAGGGGTGGGAGCAGCCAGCTGGCTGAACTGGTGGTCATCCTCCCAGCTATTCAGGAGGAGGCCAGGGGGATTTGTCACCTGTATGCCTACTCTTGGTCAGTAGCAAATGGTTTCACTACTTGGATGACCCAATGGCAACGAAACAAATGGTTACTCGGGAATAAAGAGGTTTGGGGAAAACAATACTGGGAAGATATCTGGATTCTGGCGCACACTACAACTATCACTGTTTTCCATGTTGGTGGAAATGCTTACGCGTCTCTGCTTTCTCTTGACAGACTAATCAGCAGGCAGATCAACAAGCTCAAATTTCCACATTACTGCAGACTCGGGCCCGGGAGAACAGGACTGGGCTGCACTCACGTGATGGGTGCATCACAGGTGCGGGCATCTATGCGTCCAGGGAACCATGGTTTGAGGAGAGCAAAGAGGCATATCGTTACCCCAGGATGTGGTTTGCACAATTTTATGCCAATGCACTGCATGCCAGCAGTTAAAAACCAAGCCAGTTCCTCAAAGGGTTATGGGGCACATTCACAGGAGGAAAATGCCCGGACAAATTTGGCAAATGGATTACATTTGTCCACTGCCACACTCCAAAGGATGTCAGTACCTATGCACTGCCGAGGATACATATTCAGGACTTCTAGTAGCATGTGCCCACGGCAATGCTAATCAAACCAATACCATCAAAACTTTAAATATTTTAATTTTATGTTATGGTGTTCCCATACAAATTCAGACAGACAACCGTTCTCATTTTAATGGAAAGGCTTTACAAGCCTTTGCCACCCAACATGGCATTGAATGGATTTTCCATATCCCTTACCACCTGCAGGCGGCTGGCTTCATTGAAAGAAAGAACGGGTTATTGAAAAAACAGCTAAAGGTGTTAGGGCAAGGTAAGTTAGAAAAATGGAAAGATCACCTGTTTGATGCACTACAAGTTTTAAATAATCAGCCATTAACAACATCTGAGACCCCGTTAAGCCGCATGCTTACTCCACACCTACAAATTGTTAAGTGTGCAGGTGTACTCCGACCTCTCTCGCTAAAATGCTGGAAAATCCACCTAGAGGCTATATACTTGGAGAAGTACAGGAGAAGCCGCCAGTTTGGACTCATATAGTTTAAAGCCTGGGATAATTCCTGCCCAAAGTACATACGTGGTAGCCACCGGCCTAGGAGTTATAATACCGTGCAAACATTATGAGTGGATTACATCTTGCAATGCGGGGTATTACAGTACATGGGGGCATAATTGACAGTGATTACTGGGGAAAGTTAAAGGTCATTTTATGTAATACCCCTCCAGATATTTTTGTTATAAAACCGCAGATGCAGGTTGCTCAATTGTTAGTGGTACCTTGTCAGCAATTAACCCCTGAGGAAATCTCTGCCCCAACAAAGGCTACACACAAAACCGGGGGATTCGGATTCACTGGTACAGGGAGCTTAAACCCTGGAGCCAGAATATGGGTACAGCGTCTATCAGATCCCACCCCTAAGGCTGGTGACCTTGTAGCTATGGGAGCAGAAAATGAAGGCATAGTACAATGCCCTAAAGACGAAAAGCAATATCATGTCCCTCTTCGCTTTTTTTACTACAGAGAATAACTCTCCTGTTGACGGCCAGCACCTGCATTCTCCTTTCTGAGGCAGATAACAAATTCATCAATTGGATGGCCACATCTGCAGGGGAAGTGAACCGTAGTCAGTGTTGGCTTTGCACTGAATTGACAGAGGCCGCCGGAAGGGGACTACCATGGAAAATCATTCCCGCTAATGCCACAGAGTGGCTATGCCACTGCCAATGGGTCACAACAATAATACCGGCAATCCAACATGGATCTCTCTCACTCGCACTAAACAGGCACTCTTTGCCCAAGCCCGACATTGGGCAAACTCCACCCTCACCTTGCACCAAAACTCTTTGCTTCCGGCTTGATATGCATGGAATGGTATATATTGGGAACCAGCTTTGCTAGTTGCTGGATTTTATAAGGCTCCCCTTTGCCTAGAGGCATTAAATGGCTTCCTTAATGCCACCTTAGGATTTCTCCCTTTAGATAATTGTAAACACTTTCTCCAAATCAACAACACTGCCCTCAATGAAACACAAACCCTTTCCCACTTTAATGAAATACTATTACCACAATATAATTACAGCCGGGTCCTCATCGTCCCCTGGGGGGCCCTATGAGTATGCGGGCTCTCAGGGTGGCGATATCTACCCCCACACTGGACAGGAAGATGCACTTGGGGGTGGCCATTAATTCCATTTACAGTCCATGATGACATTTCTCTCCCTAGTAATTTAGAAGCTTATAAATATCGCTGGTTGCGAGTGCGTCGAACCCCATGGTGGTGGTATCCTGTCACAATACTCTATCCTGCTGCAGGCACTGTCTTACTCCAGCAGCAAACCGAAGTCTTAGGCTTGCACATAGAAAAGGCTCTTAATTATAGTAGTTCTGGGCTTATGTTATTATTAGATGAACTTGCCCAACTGCGCACAGTTGTCGTGCAGAACCATATGGCACCTGACATGCTTACCGCAGCCCAAGGAGGAGTTTGTGCCTTAGTACACACTAAGTGCTGTGTTTATACCCCAGACAATTCCCGCCATGTCACCCTTCTTGCGAAAGGTATGTGGGCGCGAGTACAACGCCTAAAATCTAGCTGTCAGGACCCTATCGTGGACTGGCTTTCCAACTGGTATTGGCGTTGGCCATGGTGGGTGTTGTTCTTGTTACTTAGGCTTCTGATTCTCCTCAGCTTACCCTGATTCTGTAACCTCTACCAATTATGTATTTCCCATTTATCTGCAAGGGTATTTTCCTAAAATTGAGTATCAAATTGAGGCCAAATATGGAGGAAAAGTTAAATATTAAATTTGAACTCAGTTGAACGTGGACACAAACAATGGTCACCAAGTCCCAGAACAGGTTGTGTGAGCCCCTTGAGGCATTCATCCAGTGCTGTTTCCGGGAAATCTCTATTTCAATAGATTGAAATAGTTATTGAAAAACAACAGACAATCGCAAAAATGAGTTGACCTCTTTGTGTTCCTTGAGCCCAGTCATGAAGGGCCCTCGTGACTGGGCCTTATGCCAAACAACTTGTAACAAAAAGAGCTAGGGTCCCAGACTATGCTGAAGATTCATGAGACCTCTCCTAGTCTGTGCTGGGACGGGCAGCCGATTCTGGAGCCCAGGCTGTTGCTTCCCGGTCTGGTGATGCTTCCTCCATAGTTTGGTAAGTGTAAATATATATATATGTGTGTGTGTGTGTATATATATATATACACACACACATATATATTTTCCCTTCTCCCCTTTCATTGCTTTTTGCTTATTTGCAATTTGCTTATTATATCATTGCAATTTGCTTATTGCAATTTGCTTATTATATCATTGCAATTTGCTTATTATATCATTTGCTTATTGTATCTGTATTGCCATTTACATGGGATAAAGGTTGTTTACCCTTAAAGGTATTGTGTGTGTGTCTTTTCTTTTCCCCTTGGACGTTTCCCACACAGAACACCCCCAAATTCTCCAAACGTGTCAGAAGTTCTTACTGTAATACTTCCAAATATTTGAAGGGAAGAGAACACTACATGGCTCAGTAATTTAGTGAGCACGTCTACAGATGGCACCTCATTGGTTAGAAATTCATAGAGAAATACATTTCTCATTACAAATTACTGTAGGCTGTCTGCAGTGGCTCACACATGTAATCCCAGCACTTTGGGAGGCCAAGACAGGAGGATCCTTTGAGCCCAGGAGTTTAAGATCAGCCTGGGCAACATGTTGAAACCTTATCTCTACAAAAAATACAAAAACTGAGCCGGGCATGGTGGTGTACACCTATAGTCCCAGCTACCTGGGGGGCTGAGATGAGAGAATCACTTGAGCCCAGGAGGTTGAGGCTGCAGTGAGCTATGATTGCACCACTGCACTCCAGCTTGTGCAACACAGTGAGATACTATCTCAAAAAAAAAAAAAAAAAAAGAAAGAAAGAAATTACTGTAAGGCAACCAATACTGTAACAAGTACAAGAGTAATAGTGAACACACAAATGATTATTAAAAACAGTATTTTTTCTTCAATGAAATTCATTACCCAATTAAATCCTGCAGTGCACCTGCTTTTTGCAGTAAACATGATGTTGACTTTCCAGTTTGGCTCTGTGAGACTAAGAATTCATCATTTTTTGTCACTGTACAACTTAAAATAAAAGAAGCAAAATCAATTTTAATTTATTCGGGACCTAAGACTTCCATTAAAAGCTAGACATCTTACTGTGCCTTGGATGACAAGCACAATAGCATAGCTTTCTTTAATTAATAGACCTGGTATCTTAATTCAATGAGTAGGTCTCCTCACTCAGGTATAATTTATGTCATTGAGTGCATTTTTTTTTCTTACTTTAAGTTGTATTTCATTCCAGGTTGTGTTGTTAAATTTGTATTCTTGTTCTTCTTCAAAATATTGTTATTCTGTTTATATCTTTGTTCTATTGGAAGATTCTACCAATCCAACTTTTCCCTGAAGTGTTTTTTTTGTTGTTGTTGTTAGAAGTTTTATTTAGAAAACTCAATTATCCAACGGGGAAATATAAAGCTCAAATGAGGACATAAAAGTGGATGAATTTCTTCCATTGTTCATTTTTGCAAATGTTAATAAACTTAGTTTTTTTGTTGTTTTAACAAATGAAACTTAATATTGTTTTGACAATGCACATTAAACATGAATATTGCACTATACTCAAATGAACAAACATAAACAATATATCATAATTTCAGAATTAAAATGTTTTCAGAGTTGTGTGTGTATTTTATTATGCCAGTCACCATACCTAAAATCTCAATGACAATTTTTAAAAACTTTGATGCACTGAATAACTTGAAGTGCATTAAAGAATCTATCACTCAACTGCATGTGAATATCAATATTTTGATGTTTATATAAAGGTGTCAAATCTCTAATTTATCTATCAAATATGAATTCACCATAAAAAAATCAAAATTAAAGCTGGGCTTCTGTGAAAATCAATGTCGATAATGACCTGTAATGGAAATGACTAATGCTAAGATTTGGTGAGACAATCTTGAGAGATAAAAAGTTTGGAAAACATACACCAGTCACTAATTACTGCAACAATTAAAGCAATGTGCTTTAAACACAAAGAGAGACACTAAGACGAATTAGAAAGAATGGAGTGTTGATCAGACGTATATTGTCACTTGATTCTTGACAAAGGCAGCAGCATAGAGAGATACAAAGAATCCTTAGCTATAGGGTAAAAAAAAAAAGAATATTGATGTCTACCTCACACTATGCACAAAAGTCAATTTCAATTATATTTCAGATCTCACTGTGAAGGGTAACACAAAGCATCAATTTGACTTTGACAATTTTCAACTAATAATTGTAACAGGTGACCAGATACTGGCAGTCCATCCAAAACCTTCCTGAAGTTCCCTGTATCTTCTTTGAGCAAGTATTTTTATGTATTTTCATAAATTTTTGCATTTTTACTTTATTAATAAAAAACTTCACCTGATTTATATGAATGTATTGTAACAATGTGTTAAATATTAGTTAGTATTTATGTTTGATATGTTTTCAATTTTTTTCTACTTTATATGGTTAACTACTAGTGTATTAGTCCGTTCTCACACTGCTATGAAGAAATACCTGAGACTGGGTAATTTATAAATGACAGAGGTTTAATTGACTTACAGTTCTGCATTGCTGGGGAGGCCTCAGGAAACTTACAATCATTGAGGAAGGAAAGGAGAAGCAGGTACCTTCTTTACAGGGCGAAAGGACAGAGTGAGTTCAAGCACGGGAAATGCTAGATGCTTATAAAACCATAAGATCTCATGAGATTCACTCATTATCAAGAGAACAGCATGGGGGAAATGATTCAATTACGGCCTCCCAAAGTGCTGGGATTACAGGTGTGAGCCACCGCACCTGTCCCATACCTGCCAGTTTTATATAAACCCCATGATTCAATTACCTCCACCTAGTTCCTCCCTCAACACCTGGGGACTACAGGGATTACTATTCAAGATGAGACTTGAGTAGCGGACACAAAGTCTAACCATATCAACTTAGTTACAAAAGGAATTGCAATCTTATTTGTTTAGTTTGGAGTAAAAGAAGAAAAGGTATTTCATCTAGAGCAATAGCTGTTATTTAAAAAGCAAATTTATTAATAAACTCCATTTGATGTTCAATTTTAATGATTAATTTTTTTCTTTTTTTTAAAAAAAGCATTCTTTCCTATTTGATAAAGTAATGAGAATCAAACTGGGTACAATTTCCAGATAAATAACTACATGCACACAGTCAAAAACTTGAACAAATGTTTTACTAATTTAGTTGCATTGATGATACAATTACATTAACAAGTATTCATAATAATGCAGTTTGTTGAGGTATAGTAGCTCTCAATTGTGTATGGTTATATTATTACAAAAATTAAAAGTAAAAGTTTATCACTTGAGCCCAGGAGTTCAAGACGGGCAAGATCCCATCTCTACAAAAAATAAAAGTTAAAAAAAAAACAGCCAGGCATGATGGTGTGCACCTGTGGTCCCAGCTACTCGAAAGGCTGAGATGGGAAGATTGCTTGAGTCCAGGAGATCAAAGCTACAGTGTGCCATGATCATGCCACTGCCCTCCAGCCTAGGAGACAGAATGAGACCCTATCTCAAAGACATAAAAAAAAAAAAATTAAAAAGAAAATTCAAAAGATGTGTTACAATACAGAATAGACTGAGCTATAAAAAGTACTAGAATTCTGAAGGCCTGAGGAGGTGACTTGGAAAAATAAAAAATTCTGCATGAAGAGGTAGAGATCTGAAAATATAAATGCATTATTAAAAAATTATTATACATAATTCTGATTAAAATTCAGGAGAAAAATAGAATTGTAATAAAAGCAATATCTAACAGCATTTTGACTAGAAATGTCAAAAGTGCTATTATTTAGTTTCAGGAAGATGGGATTTAAGGATTCCCATCCAGACTGGGAAAAATGTCATATATTTATTCAAAATATATAAAAAAGAAATAAGAGAAGCAGAGTAAAAGTGCAACAAAGAAGAAACTTTGAATTAAATACAAACAGACAAAAATATCTTGCTATGTACTTTGTACAAACAAGAGACATATCTAAAATTTAAGGATATAAAAGGTTTGTATAAAACTGGCAAGTATGGGTCAGGCGCAGTGGCTCACATCTGTAATCCCAGCACTTTGGGAGGCTGAGGCAGGCGGATCATCTGAGGTCGGGAGTTCGAGACTAGCCTGAACATCGTGGAGAAACCTCATTTCTACTAAAAATACAAAATTAGCCGGGCGTGGTGGCACATGCTTTTGATCCCAGCTACTCAGGAGGCTGAGGCAGGAGAATCACTTGAACCCGCGAGGTGAAGTTTGCAGTGAGCCAAGATCATGCCATTGCACTCCATCCTGGGCAACAAGAGCGAAACTCTGTCTCCAAAAAAAAAAAAAAAAAAAAAATGTTACCCGGGAGCGGTGGCTCACGCCTGTAATCCCAGCACTTTGGGAAGGCCGAGGCAAGCGGATTACGAGGTCAGTAGATCGAGACCATCCTGGATAACAAGGTGAAACCCCGTCTCTCCTAAAAAAAAATACAAAAAAAGAAAAATAATTAGCTGGGCGTGGTGATGGGCGCCTGTAGTCCCAGCTACTCCAGAGGCTGAGGCAGGAGAACGGCGTGAACCTGGAAGGCGGTGTTTGCAGTGAGCAGAGATCGCGCCACTGCACTCCAGCCTGGGTGACAGAGCAAGACTCCGTCTCAAAAAAAAAAAAAAAAAAGTAGGTGAACAATAAGTAACCAAAGAAAAAGTAGTGTAACTACATTAATATCAGATGAATAACTTTTAGAGAAAAAGCTTACTGTGTAATGATATAAAATGGTGTTGTATATGGAATCCAAATTTACATGCAATTTTAATTTATTCTGGACCTAAGACTTCAATTAAAACCTAAACATCTCCCTGTCTCCAGTTTACATGCTACAAAATACGGAGACAAAAGCAAAATCATTATGATCTCTCATTTATGGAAAGAACAATTGGAAAATATTTTTTACAATGAACAGCAAAGTTAACAGTCTTGGTCTAATTGATAAATATAAAACTACAATCAGAATCCTTTACAAGCAGAGAAACAGAATTTTTAAAATTCACATAAATTAGGCCACAAATTAAGTCTCAACCAACACCTGGATACAGGTACATTACAGATTATATTTTGAAAGACAGAATGTCATCGTGTTAGAAATAAATATAAATTTAAATGAATGAATGAGATAATAACTAAATAAATATCTGTCTGGAATTTTAAACTATAATTTCAAAATAAAACGGGTCACATAAGAAATGAAAATGAAAGTTTGAAAATTAAAACTTGTTTCATGTACATGGAGAAAATAGAAAAAAGATAAGAAGGTCTAAAAAATCAATTATGTAAATGCACAACTTAAGAAGTTGATCTCTGAAAAAGAAATTAAGAAAAGTAAAGAGAAGAAATAAAAGCAAACAAAAATGAGTAACAAACCTGACAAACTGATTTAATTAAGGTGAAATAAAAATACGTGGAAAACGTCAACTACACCACACATTAAAGAGATATACATGAAAAATGCCATTTGTTCAGAAGAATTAGATATGAGGGAAGAAAAATGGACTGATGATGCAAAAATGTACGCATTAGAAGAGAAAACCAAGACATACTATGAAGATTTTAAAAATTATATTGCAATAACTAATTTTATACTGATAAATATGAAAATAGATGAAATGGATACTTGGAAAGTAGTGAAATTACTCAAGAAGAAATAGAAACCTTCAATAGACCTACAATCAGGAGAGAAGTAAAATCAGTGACTAAATCTTATTTATGCATTATTGCTGAAATAAATTTTAAAAGATAGACATGCCTAGAGAGATAAGGGCACAATGTAACTCTCAGCCCCTAAATGGCTTTCCTTCCTTAGAGTAGAAGTTAAGCAGTTACCATGGCCCTATAAAATGCCCATGAGGTCTCATTGCTATTTTTTCTCTGACAACTTTTATCAAGATTACTCCTCCCTCCTCCCCTCGAACCACACTGAACTTCTATATAATCCTGCCTCAGAACGTTGTTTTTGTTTTCCTTGGTCTATGATGAATTTTTAAAATATTTGTTTTTTGGTTGACACATAAAAATGGTATATGTTTCTGGTGTGCACTGAGATGTTTTGATGTATGTATCCAATGTCAAATGATTAAATCAGTTGATTAACATATCCATCACCTCGTATACTTGTTTCCTTGTGGTTAGGATTTTGGTACTTGATGTTTTCTCTGCTTTGACTATGCTCTCTGGGGATATTATTTGTCCTCTCTCTTCACTTTCTGTGCCCAAATATCCCTTGAGTGAGTCATTTCCTTACATCCCAACATAATACTCCATCTCTGGCATGTCATGTACTCTTCATCAGGCTTTTTTTTTTATGTAAAATTGTAAGGTTTGTAGTACAACATCCATGACAAGCTATGTATGTCTTTAGGTTAGGAAGAGATGTCTTAAGTCATTAAAAAAATAAATAATCCAAAAAGGAGAATATAGATTGATTTCAAAACATCAGGATTACACATTTTTTTGCTCTAAAAGAATTCTTAAACAAAAAGAAGTGAAAAAAATTTCTCAGATATTATGTTCAATGCATAACACTAAAAAATGATCCTATGTATCTAAATCCTAGGATGAAAAAAGTAAAAATCAATAAGAAAACTTAAAGGACCCCATACAAAAATGGTTAAATAATATTAACAAATAAATTATAAAGACTCTATACAGGGGAGCTGAATGAAGATTCTTTTACTGTAACAATATTTGACTAAAATTGCCAGTCAATGGACAAAATTCTCACTCTACAAGCTAACAGCTTATTAATATGTGAAAATATTTAGCCATTTATGCTTGTGATTTGCTATGCAAGACAACTTTTTCATAGAAAAATCCAACTGTGAGATTTTTCCAGCTTGTGTCCTAAAATTAACTTTCTATCTTTATTCCAAAAAAGAAAGAAGAAAACAGTCACTATTAGTCACTTTGGTCCAAAATGAAGGGGAAAACTATTTTTGCACAACAAATAATGAAGGGTTTTTAAAAATTTGTATATATATATATATATATATATATATATATATATATATTTCTTTATTTTTGAGAAGGAGTCTTTCTCTGTTGCCCAGGCTGGAGCGCAATGGTACGATCTCAGCTCACTGTCACCTCCACTTCTGCGGCTCAAGCTCTAAGCCTCAGCCTCCTGAGTAGCTAAGATAACAGGTGCACACCACCATGCCTGGCCAATTTTTGTATTTTCAGTAGAGACTGGGTTTTCCCATGTTGGCCAGGCTGGTCTCGAACTCCTGACCTCAAGTAATCTGCTGCCTGGGCCTCCCAAAGTGTTGGGATTACAGGCATGCCCCATTGCCCAGCCAATGAGGGGCTTTTTAAATTCATCTTTAAATATTTTAAGCAAGCATGTCTTGCGGTTTTCTCCTTTAAATAAACAGAATTTGTCTGAATTCAGGCTTATGGGATCTGCAGGAGGGAAATCCTAAGAAAATACCTGCTTAAGGAGGCTGTACACTGAATCCACGCTTTTCTGTCCCTTTTCCCCCATTGCTAGAGTGCTTAAGTGTTATTTTTATATTCATTTTAAAGATTAGCCTCTCCAAAGTTTATTTCTAAATGATGTGGAATTGGATTTTAAGATAAAATTTGTTTGTAATGATCGTGTAAAGGACATGATCAGAATTTCATTAAGAAACTATTTGGAGTAGCAGATAATTCTTGGTGTTGAAGGTATCACTGTGTTCAATAGTTACTTATGGCAAATTACATTTCTTTTGCTGTAGCAGTTTCAAAGTTAATAAACCTAAACAAATGCTCCTAGATTAAAATGGAAAATGCAGAAATAGTGACACATTAGGAGTGACTTTGTGCAGAGCTTCAATCTTTGTGCATTTAAACAATTTATTTGAGATTCAGTAGCTTACTATGGCAAAGAAAATCCTCAAATGTACTAAGATGTGGAATAAGAGATGTTTAAAAAAAAAAAACCTTCTTTACTTTTGCGTAATCTTACTGAGAAACTGTGATAGGTTTTGTATTTATATATAAACATAACATTATTTTAATATAATAATATGTTAAGCATCTAAGATATTTATATATAAAGAACATACATCTAGATATTATACATTTTGAACCATTACCTTATTAAACTCTCTATTATAGAAATGTTTGCCAGTAAATTACAAGCCAACTTGGCAAGGAAAATTTTCTATATATAGGTATAAAATATATAGGTATTCTATACGTGAGATTCTATATATATAGAATCTTCACAGGTTTAGAAGAAAGTTCAATAAGTATTTGGAAAACTGTAGATTACTGATAAGACTCTAAGATTAATAAAAAACTGTATGTTGGGTAATGAATTCTGTAAGATCATATATTCCTCAGTGGAAGGTTTTCCAATGGAGAGTCAATAGATTCCAACAGTTTTTAAGAAATATTTATATTTTTAAAAAATTTAAGAGATATATGTTATACAATCAGTACAAATGGAAATAAATTAGAAAATTGTAAAGTCATTCACATGTAGTAGAAATCTTTAGATTTCAAAGCAAGCAGAACACTTAGCTACATCTGATGGTACCATATACCAATAAAGGGAGCACTCCCTCACAAATTGCACATTTTCAAAAAATGAAAGATGAAGAGCCCAATTTTAGTGTTTTACCAGAGAGTCCTGTGAAAATTTCCCTTTTAGAACAATATGAACTAGAGATTTAAGTTAGCTTGGTAAGTCTGTTTTTATTGGGGATGAATGTATTCAACCATCACCTCGCTGGCGTATTTTCTTTTCTCCTTTGATTCCATACTTACCAAGTTATTTAGAGTCTAATGAAGCAAGAGGAGATGGTGTATAAGTCACAGCTTCCAGTAAATCTCTGATATTTTCGTCTCTCTATATAACTTTGTCCTCTGGTTGGATTTTTTTCAAAGACATTTGATAGGAGAGATTGGTTAGAGTTAGCATTTGGGAGCTGAGTCGTGTCTGGGTCATAATTGGATTAAGTTTTGAATCTTACAGCTCTGGATGATAAAATTCCTAAACTGATGAAATTCTGTGGGTATTTGGGGCATCCGCTGATGGAGGCAATTTTAACACCCAGATGATTTTCATCTCAATGCCCATCACTAATTACAGAAATAAAGACAGAAGTGTAAGCATGAGTTGACAACCACAAAAATTAGGCTTCCACCCATAACTGTTAGATATTGTATGTTATCTATTAGGTAAGAAATACTATATAGCAGTTGACTCAATTGATGTTAGACAAAATGGGAGAGTAGAAAAAAATAGACCTTTGCATAATTTTGAAAGGTTTAACTTAACATGGTGGTGCCATTTTAAGCACAAATAATGACATTAGAGAGAGACACTAATTTAGGTAATTTTAATCAAATTATGTTAAGGTTCTTAAAACTGATGATGGAGCAACTACCTAAAAAGTAGGCGATTCTGTAATTACATATTTGTAATCGTTGAATAACTTTCTTCGCCCTCTTAGAACACATAGAAGTCTCTCTCTCTCTCTCCTCCCCCTCCTTTCTCTCTCTCTGACTTTCTTTCTCTCCCTGTCTCTTTCTCTCTCTCCCCCTCTCTTCTGTCCATTTCTCCATTCATCTTCCTCCCATTTCTCCCTTCTTCTCTCTCTCTTTCACTGAAATGATAGCTCAATTTCACAAGGCCAATTAGCAAGATATTTTATACTTTTTTTCTCTTAAATCTTCTCTATATGACCCCTTCACAGCTTCTAAAAATAGGAGCGTCTGTCTCCTTCCAAATTGCAAAAAGAGAAGTAGATTTTGATCCATTCACAGAGCAATTGTCTCTGTGCCACATGAAGTCCACTGAACACTTGATCTGGACTGATTAATAGGGTATGACTTGGTTACCATTTCAGGAAGCACAAACACCAATTTGGCATGTCTAAATACTAAGATCTGAATGTAAATTCTTCTGCATCAACCGAAGACTCTTCTCAAAGTAGCTTGCCCCAATTCTAAGGACACTCATGTTGCACCAGGCTCACCAAACTAGGCCTGTTTTCTTTCCATAAGGTATTATGTTTGGGATCCACTGTTCCCTTCCGCTAACCGCAGGACTTGATTGAAGACAACATCCTTCAAGTATTTTTGTCCTTGTTCTTCTAAAACTATGTAAGCTTTCTTGCAAAGGTATTTCTTCCACCCTTATTATCAGCTCAGGTTAAGGCAACCTTGGCTACATCATAAGAAGCACACTTATTCCCCTTTTTCTCTCTCCTAGACAATAGATGTTCATCCCCTTTACATTAGTATAACTTAGTGGGGTCATTCAATTATAAATAAGGACAACTTTCCATGTTAGATGATTTTGTCTTCTCTCCCATAGCTAGGCGAGCAGTTGATTTAGAAAATGTAACCTTTCCTGAACATGTACCTATTTCATATTTGCGCCTGATTAAACGTGTGTAATCTCCATTCTGTTTATCAAGGTAAATATCAGAGGCATTTGTTCCACATAGTGAGAAGTACTGAGACATGATGATGGACAGTTGACCTTGTGGTTAGAGCAAAGGCTATAGGCATTGCTTACAAAATCAGAGTACCACGAGCCATTCAGAAAAGGAAGAATGATTCTCGTAATGATAATGACCTCCAGTTGTATTATATCTTACATACAAAACGATCATAAATTGCCTAACAACTCCACAACTACAAATGAGTATGAGAATCATTTCGTTTACAACTAAAATGTGTCAGCTGTCTCACAGAGCACAGCAAAATTACTCAACAGTTTAGGACCGGAACTGAACAAAAGCAGTTGAAAGCAAAAATGACTGAGAAAGGCATGAGGTAATTATATAATCTGGAAGTGGTCCACATATCTAGGAGGGTGAGTGAAGTTTTCCCCCAAGTGCTTAGAAAACAGAGAATTTAATATCTCTCTCTCTCTCTCACACACACACACTTATTCCTTCAGAACTGAGACTTGAAAATAAACTGAGAATATGAAAAAAAATGAAGTCATCTTAAATGTATTGGATGGTCCATTTCGATCTGTAACTATATTTAATGTCTTAACCTATCTAAAGGCATTCTGTGTCTATCAGAAGGAAAACCAGGCCAGGCACAGTGGCTCATGCCTGTAATCCCAGTGCTTTGGGAGGCCGAGGCTGGCAGATCACTTGAGGTCAGGAGTTCAAGACCAGCCTGGCCAACATGGCAAAACCCCTTCTGTACTAAAAATACAAAAAATTTAGCCAGGCATGGTGGCACATTCCTGTAATCCCAGCTACTCAGGAGGCTGAGGCAGGAGAATTGCTTGAACCTGGGAGGCAGAGGTTGCAGTGAGCTGAGATTGCACCACTGCACTCCAGCCTGGGTGACAGAGGGAAACCGTGTCTCACAAAAAAAAAACAAAGCCTTCACTGATTGGTAAATTGGAATAGAAAACAAAGACCCAGTAACCAGCCACCATTTCTGCAACAACCTGGACAGAGACAATGGATACCATAATCCCACTTAGTAAACCACTGCTCTTCTGGAGGAGGACAGATTAAATTATCTCAGTCTGATCAATTAAAATAATTTAGTTTACCTTTCCCACTCTTTGCTCATGAAAAAACCAATAAGAAAACCCCAAATTATCATTTTGCTTGCCACGTAGGTCTACACATGGATAGAAAATGCACTAGTTTTATGTTTCTCTTAAAATCGTAGCTTCGGTGAGAGGTATACATTGTAAATTAACAATCTGGCATGCTAGCATTGTCAGTCTTGGAATTTTGTTATTTTACATCTTCTGCCTCTGAGCAACAGATCAACTTGCCATGCATTCATAAGCTCACGCTTCTGAATCTTCATGTTTAAGATACAGCCCCTGGAAGGTCACAAAATGACCTCTTAGGGCATGTCTAATAAACGAGGAAAACGTTAAAGGAGCACATATTTGTGCAGTCAAAACACCCTGCATGATATGCTTAATAAGTATTATTCTAGTGCTAGGCTCTGCAAGACTGAAGTCCACCTGCCCAAAAAGAGGTTGAAATTTGGCAAACTGTGTTTAGGCTGGAAAATTCCCTACACTTTTTGATACGAGCGTTACTTTCTATATTTTATGCACACACATAAACTCAGAGAAAATGTGTAATTTTCAAGTGCACACCAGTAATTCAATGGGGGAAAAATAAAATGCATTGATTCATGTTGATGAGGATTTCTTAATAAATATTTTTCTCTGTAGATATATACTCAACACTGCCAATTGTATAATAAGGACAATTGCTTCACATATCATGAGGTACTGGTATGTAATTCCTTGCCTTAATCATTGCAACCTTTTGCACTAGCAGTCAAATTCTCTAATTTTCCCATACCAAATGGCAATCGTTAGACTTTAGTATCTCTCAAATACATTTAACTACTGACTTTTTCTATTTACTATCCCCAAACCATTGATATTTCCTCATAAGTATAGCATTTTTTATCATTACTTGTTTAAAATCACTTGTTTTTCAATAGTGATGGTTTGGTGCCTTTGTGGAAAATAAATAGACCATACTTAGGCAGGTGGGTCAATATCTAAACTTTCTATGCAATTGCCATACTTTTATTGCTTGCACTAATTTATTATTGTTATTTTAGAGATGAGGTCTTGCTATGTTGCCCAGGTTGGACTCCAATTCCTGGGCTCAAGTTTTCCTCCCGCCTCAGCCTCCCGAGAAGCTGGAACTATAGGCACATGCCACCACACCCAGCTTATTTACTCTAATTTTAAAGTAAGTCATAAAATTAGGTAAAGTCCTCTAACTTCGCTCTTCCAAAACTTGTCTTAGCTCTTCTAGATCCTCCCTCCCCTCCAAAATGCCTGCTTTTAAAAGATAACCTGACTTTCATTTGATTCAGCTGAAAGTATACATCAATTTTAAGATATTGGAAATTATTACACTACTGAGTCTTCCAGTCTATAAACATGTGACTTATCTGTGTTTATTCGAGTTTTTTGACATCCTCCATCAAGGTTATATAGTTTTTTAATATAGAGATTTGCACGTTTTCATTAGATTTATTCCCACGAATTTTATGAATTTTATAGTCTTGTAATCAATTATTTTTTATTTTGATTTTCTACTTGTGTATATGCGTAAAGGTAATCCACCAGGAGGTATGATTTTAAGTTCTTTTTCATTATACAGTCCCTTTATCATATATAGGAAGGTTACTTATTGTGCGAATTTGCTGAGAGCTTTTACCATGAACGTGGGTAGACGTTTGTCAAATACTTTCTCTTTTACATCTGAGATGAGCGTACATTTTCTCTTCAATTAGTAAGGTATATGAGATGTAAATTTATTCAGTGAAAGATGTGAATACTCAGTGATTTAACTAATTCACATTTTATTGATATCTGTATAAAATATTTAACTGCTACCAAGAATTTTGTTTTCTAATTTAATTTTATTTAAAAAGAAATACTAGTTAACTCCTCGGGTAATTTCTATTATTTCTGTCAGTGTAACTTTGAAAACTAGATTAAAAACTTTAAATACAAATGATACTTTTGAAAGGATTACAATAGCTCAACTATAAAGATAATTAGCTATATTCTATTCTAAAAGAAAAAATCAGGGCTGGACACAGTAGCTCATGACTGTAATCCCAGCACTTTGGGAGGCTGAGGCAGGTGGATCACTCGAGCCCAGGAGCTTGAGACCAGCCTGGGCAACCAAGAGACACCCCGTCTTTACCAAAACATTAACAGTTTAGCTGGTGTGGTGGTACATGCCTGTAGTCCCAGCTACTTCAGAGGCTGAGATGGGAGGATTGGTTGGGCTCAGTACTTCTAGGCTGCAGTGAGCTCTGTTTGAACGCCACTGCACTTCAGCCTGGGCGACTCTATCTCTGAAAAGAAAGAATGGCCGGGCGCGGTGGCTCACGCCTGTAATCCCAGCACTTTGGGAGGCCGAGGCGGGTGGATCACGAGATCAGGAAATCGAGATCATCCTGGCTAACAAAGTGAAACCCCGTCTCTACTACAAATACAAAAAAATTAGCCGGGTGTGGTGGCGTGCACCTGTAGTCCCAGCTACTGGGGAGGCTGAGGCGGAAGAATGGCGTGAACACGGGAGGTGGAGCTTCCTGGGCGACAGAGCGAGACTCTGTCTCCAAACAAAAAAAAAAAAAAGAAAGAAAAGAAAGGAAGAGGAAAGAAAGAGAGAAAGAGAGAAGAGAGAGAAGATAGAGAAGAAAGAAAGAAAAAGAAGAAATAAAGAAAGAGAAAGAGAGGGAGAAAGAGAGAAGAAAGAAAGAAAGAAAAAGAAAAGAAAGAAAAGAAAAGAAAGAAGAAAGAAAAAAGGAAGGAAAGAAGAAATTTTTTCTAATTGGCATATAGTTAGGCAAATAATTTACAATCTCGGCTCACTGCAACTTCCGTCTCCTGGATTCAAGCGATTCTCCTGCCTCAGTCTCCCAAGTAGCTTGGACTACAGGTGCATGCCACCATGCTAGGCCAATTTTTGTATTTTTAGTAGAGATGGGGTTTTGCCATGTTAGCCAGGCTGGTCTCAAACTCCTGACCTTGGATCCATCCACCTCCACTTCCCAAAGTGCTGGGATTACAGGCGTGAGCCACCATGCCTGGCCTAGATATGTATATTTTTAAAATAAAATATGCCAAATGTCCTCCTGTGTCTGACTTGTTTTACTTAGCCCAGTGTTCTCTAGGTTCACACATGTTGTTGAAGATGGCAGCATTTCTTTCTTTTTTATGGCTGCCTAATATCATTTTTCTTTCTCCATTCATCTGTAGACAGCCACTGAGATTGTTTCTATCTTGGCCATTGTGAATAATGCTGCAATGAATCCAAGGGTTCATTCCATTTCTCTTCTCTCTCCCTGTAGAATGGAACTCCAGAAGCCTTGTGCTTTTAGGAAAGCAATAAGCACAGCTTATTTGGATGATACTGCAATGGTGGCTGCATGGCATGATACATTTGTTCAAGCCCATAGCATGCACAGCACTGAGTGAACCCTAATGTAAACTATGGACATTGGTTTGTAACTGAACACAGGTCCGGATGCTCACTACGTACAGAGTCCAGTAACAAGAGTGAGGTCTGGTAGAAAGAAAATGACTTTATTAACCAAAACTAGTGAAGGGGAAATGGTTGGATGCCTATCCAAAGTAACCACTTCAATTTGGTGGGGGGAAGGAAGGGGTTTAAAAAGGGAAAACTTGTTAAGGAAGGCATGCAAGAATTGGACTGAGTAAGATGCCTTTGTGTCTTGTCCTGGTGGCTGTCTTGGGACCCATTCCACCTGGACCTCACAGCAAAATGTCTGTGTGTCTTATGCTGGTGGCTGTCTTGGGTCCCAGTCCACGTGGCCTTTGGGCTGATGTCATCTCCACAATGGCTGGGTTGTTGGCTAGCCACCTTGAAGTAATCTCTGGAACTTTGCAGCTGGGTCTCTAGGCTTGGTGTGTATGTCTCAAGATCAGCCCCGGAACATCTACGAAGACACATAGTCAGATACTAGCATACAGTTAGATAAAAAAGAAGGAAGTATATATGGCGAAAAAGAGTCGTACGTGGAGTCTATTTTAAGGCTAAGGAAAAAAGGCTCTGCAGTTTGCCTCCAGTTGACGTCTTGAAACCTAAGCGAAAGAGAAAAAAAATGTTTCAGAATGCATTTTGAAGTTAAGTTGCCTGGTTACAGGTTGATAACGATATGTTGTGTAGGTGCATCAATGGTAACAAATGTATCACCATGGTGGGTTAATGTCAAACATGAAAGAGGTTGTGCATGTGTGGAGATAGGGGGTACATGGAAAATGTCTGTAGCTTCTGCTAAATTTTGCTATGAACCTAAAGCTGCTCTAAAAAATAAGGTTTTATTTTTTAAAAGCCCATAATTCTAGGCAGTGATGGACAGATGCAGAAAAAATGAACAAATAAAGAAAAGAAGACGCTGGGAAGTCCATGGACAAAGTCAGTTCAGAGCAAAAAAAGCTAAAAATGACAGAAAAGCCATCAGTGAACTTCACTGAAACTTTACCCAAACATAAAACACTTTCTGTTGCAGAACCGAGAAACAAAGCTGCCACTCAAGCTCATACCATCACTAAGGGTAGAACTGCAACTCAAACCCAGGTGTGTCCACTTTATTCATTCCTCTGTAGCAAATCACCAATGACATTTAAAAAAATAGTAACCAGAAATAAGTGTGGGATATAATTATCGCAATGTGCAAATGAAGAAGGGTTTCTCATGCAGGAAGTTAACAAGATAATATATAGTTTTAATTAAAATGAGCTATTTTTGGATGGTGACAAACTGCAGAACATACATAACTTACTGTGGTAGGACATGAAAATAAATCAGTTTACAATATAACATCCAGCAGATAGCTGTTTTTCTTTGGACAGGAAAGTAAAAAGTCTACTTACAAGGATACAAGGAACACAAATGTTTCACTGAGATGTTTAGTGAATTGAAGGAGGCCTCACTTATGTTAACTTCATAATCACCATGCTACTTTATTTTCTAAGCTCTCTGAAGAGACAGCCTCACAGGCAACTTAATTCATTTGTTGCCGGTCAACTTCATAAAGCAAACACTTCATTTTGTGGTTGTGGTAGATTTTTTTTTCCTTAGTATGTTTTCTAGGAACTTAGTGTAAATTTGCCACAGGGCACACTACTTTAGAAGTCTTTCTCTCTTTAAAAATTATTTTGAGTTATTAAAAATACTACAAATCATTTATCTATCATCTTATCTGTTTATCTGTCAATCATCTTATCTATAGATTATCTACCTATATCTATGATCTATATAAGCTATAATCTCTATATAAATTATCTATTGATGTATCTATCATCATATCTATGTATCAACTCGATCTATCATCTATCTATATAATCAATCATCTATTTACCATCTATATCTCTATCATCCTATCTATCTATATATCTATCGTCTACCTATATCTATCAATCATCTATCATCTATCTGTCTACTTATCTATCATTTATGTACCATCCTATATATTTACATATTATCTATCTATATTCTGTAGCTATCATCTGTCTAAACTATTATCTATTTCTCCATATATATATATAATTATTATTACACCAAAACCGAGAAGCCACTTCTCAGTTTGCAAAATGTTTCACCTATATTTTCATAACTGATCCTGATAACTCAAAGTAAATTTGTAAATTTTTTTTGGAATTATGCCTCTCTAGTGAGAAAAAAAATAGGTCCTTGCTTGCACTACTTTAAGGAAGTCAACTTGCTCTCCGATTGCCCCAGTTCTTGTTGCCTTTTTTTCCATCTCCTCAAGTTTTCCTTTAATCATTTGTCTTTATCTCTAATCCTTTCCTGTGGGTTTTTCTGTTCTTTGAGCTTCTAAATGCTCATTTGTATCTTAACTTCTAGATTTCATCCTATTAACAATTTCTACATTACTCAAATTAATTGTTTGGTTGTTTTCTTCATCTTCTTTCTTCCATACAATGGTATTTCTTGGAAATGTCCCTCACGATGCGTAGCGGAAATATTTTGGATTATGTATGGAGGATGCTAAGAACATGTGTAGCATCATCTTACTTCCAAAGGTATGCACAGATTGACAATTTTTGTATATCTTTTTTCTTTCAATAAATAAGAGATCTTTTAATGAAACTCAAACAGTCCCATTTGATAGCAACAGAA
The DNA here is from genome assembly GCF_028885625.2 of Pongo pygmaeus. Taxonomy (NCBI): domain Eukaryota; kingdom Metazoa; phylum Chordata; class Mammalia; order Primates; family Hominidae; genus Pongo; species Pongo pygmaeus. Next base: position 5,124,377 of record NC_072396.2, on the reverse strand, counting down.
TGTTCCAGAGGCCAGTTCAAACCAATCAAGGATCCCTCTGTGTGGCTCAACCTTGTCAAGAGGTGGAGGACTGTTTCTGAAAAAGGAAGCAAAAATCATTCTTGGAACAATGCTTAATAATACTTTCCTCAGGTCATTGCAAAGAGTTCACAGGTATATTTAGACTGTCATTGTAAATGGAGAGTTCTAAACATGAGACTGTATTAAAGCAATCAAAACTTTGCGCAAAACAAAATACCAAGAAAAAAAGAAACATTGCATAATCACAAAAGCACCGGAATTGTCAAAACGTTATAACAAACTGAATACAATGAAAGAATTAAGGTTGAACAGATCACTACCTAGTAAGCATCACTCTCTTTGTCTGGAATATGCAGATAACACTATGATTATCTACCTAGGGCTCTGTGAAGAATAAATGAGGAAATGCCGACATGGCGCTGAGTCTTGCCACCACATACCAAGCTCCACATTAGTGTCAAGTGTCGTCACTTTAGAACACTTACATTGGCCCTGCTTGCTGAGTGCATGCATTCATATTTCAAATATTTTTTCTAAGTATATTATTTTTCTTTACTCCTATTGTCCAGATTGCAATTAACTGTTACTGTCTAGTATCTTACTTTTGCCTGCATTTTTCTACACTTTTATCTCTTGCAAGCACCTTCTAGGAGATTTCCATAATCTGAAATTGTGACTCAATAAAATGGTTTTGTAGATTTTTCATGCTTGTCCAATTTATTGGTTCTGTATTCAATTGTGTGTGTGAGTGTGGATATGTGTATTATATATATAATTGCATATATGCCCCGATAGTTACATTTAAATATATACAAATACATTTTCTTATTGTGCATATATTTACTATATATGAATATATTATATATACTATAATTTTGTGTATGTATGTATATTTATGTGTGTGTGTGTATATATATATATTTTTCCTATTATTTCCACGGGATGCCCTTTATTTTCTTTGCTTCATTTTATATACATGAAGCACAGTCACATATATAACTATTATATATGTATATCAGGATATATGAAACATATATACACACATATACATACATATATGTATATACATGTATGTATATATAACTGCACATATATGTGTTGATATAAATATATAAATTTTCTTCTTGTGTGTATATTTATTATATATAAAAATTATATATAAAGTATATATGTTATATAACTGTGTGTGTATAAATATGTTTACATATATATATTATTTCCTAATATTTCCACAGTACCTTTTAATGCCTTTCATGGCTTCATTTTATATATATGAACACAAACACACAAACTTATACATGTATGTATGTCAGGAGATATAACATATATATAATTACATATTTATTTTCTGATATTTACATATATAATTTTGTGCATATTTATTATATATAAACACATATAAATAAGGTATATATACTATATACTTTATAACTTCATATCATTGTGTGTATATATGTGCTTATATATGTTTATATATATAATTTCTGATATTTTCTCAGTATATATTTCTCTTTCTTAATTTTATGCATACACACACACACATATATATATCTAACTAGTATAAGTTTATGGCAGGAGATGTGAGATATATATCTTCATCTTCATATGTATATATAAATATATATAAACTTTCTTCTTGTGCATATAGTTATATATAAATATGTTATATATACTATTTATAATTGTGTGTATGTATGTGTTTATATAATTAGATAGGTATATAATTCCTAAGATTTCCATAAGATAACGTTTTTGGCTTTATTATGTATACACACACATGTACATGTATATATATAAAAGTTCTATAAATATATGTCAGGAGATGTGAGAGATAGATAGATACACACACACTATATATATACATACATCTGTAATATTTCTTTTTTTTTAAGACATTCTCACTTTGTCGTCACCCAGGCTGGAGTGCAGTGGCACGATCTCGGCTCACTGCAACTTCTGCTGACTGGATTCAAGTGATTCTCTTCCCTCAGCCTCCCGAGTAGCTTGGATTACACATATGCACCACCACCCCCGGCTAATTTTTGTGTTTTTAGTAGAAACAGGGTTTCATCATGTTGGCCAGGTTGGTCTTGAACTCCTGACCTCAAGTGATCTGCCTGCCTCAGCCTCCCAAAGTGCTGGAATTACAGGCTTGAGCCACCACCCCGGCCATATTTCATTAAGCACTTTGCTCACTTTTTCTGATAAATTAGCTTTAGATGTGTCGGTCAGTCCAGTCAGGATATCAAAAATCTCACTATGTGCTTCAACAGAGAAATTTCACACAGAGATTGTTAGATTCTCAAGAGCTGAAAGCACCAAAAAGAATCACTGGGGTGCCCGAGGTAATATCCAAAGGAAGATGCTGCTGTCACAAGGTTGGGAATGTGTGACAGGGAGGGGCCCCAGCAGAACTCAGGGCAGATAGCTTTTCTAGGCTAACTGTTTGTGTGTCCAAGCATGTGGAGTGAGCCCAGTTCTGGGAGTGCTGCAAGAAGCTGGAAGCTGCTGGAACTCATGGCTGTGGACAGAGTGGCCTGGAGAAAGAAGGCTGCTCTTTCTCTTCTATTCTTTGATTCTCTTCAGTGTCTACTCTCTAGTAAAACATCTAGAGAAGAGCCAAAGAGCAAGCCCTAGTCTAGCCCACCAGGTAAATGGAAAGATCAGGGATCAACCTCAGGTGGACCTGTTAGCTATTCTCACTTTGTCCTGATCCATCAGCTCATTCCTTCAGTTAGTTTCATCTAATGTATCAGAAAATTTCAGCACTTCAAAGACGCTGTCTTCCTAGTTTGTAATTCTCCAGCGCCAGAAGTTTGCTTGGAGAGGAGGCTGAGGCAGAAACGAAGAAGGACGGCTGGGTGACTTATGTGGAGTAATATCCTTCCTCTATCACCCTAGACGTCTTGGTGATGCTGACTGGGATACTGCCCTGCCTAGGACAGGGGATAATTTCCCTAAGGGAACATGCAGAGCCCTTCTTGAAATCAGTGTTCAAGTCCTATCTCTCTCTGCATCTGCCTAGACTTCTCACAGTTTTAGAAACCAAAGTTTGTGTGTGTCCCTGAAACCAAGATAACATTTTCACCATTGTTTGCTTTTATTTCTATTGATTTCTTACTCCTCTCTGCAGAAAAAAAAATTACATCAAATTTAAAAGGTAAGACTTTGTTTTGGGGATGCTGCCAGAAAATTGAATCTCTCTCTCTCTCTCTCTCTCTCTCTCTCTCACACACACACACACACACACGCACACATATTCAAGCAAAAAAATTTTAAGTTACAAAGCTGAAGCTGCTTTATTATTTTGGAGGGCTATGAGCAGAAATCCTGCTAAGAGTCATTGGACATATCTAAAATTATCATTTTAAAGATAGAAAACAACACAAGGAAACTTGCAATATGGGTTCAAATTATATCCTCCCATTAATGAATGAAATGCATGTGGAGATGAGACGGTAGACGTTTTATTTATTTTATTTATTTTTTAGAAGAGAAAGAGTTTAATAGACACGAGGACAGCCATGCCACATGGGAGATGGAGTTCCTACTCAAATCATCTCCTTAGAAGCTCCTAGGTTAGGGGTTTGTCAAAGGCAGTTTGGAGGAAGGGGTCGGGGTAGCCAACAGGTGCTTGCTGCTGATTGGTTGGGGAGGAGTTGAAATCATAGGGAATCGAAGCTGTCCTCCTTCTGGTTGAATCACTTCTGGATGGGGCCCCAGGAGAGGGGTTGGCGGTGGAGGTGAAGCCATGGGTGTTAGACATGCAAAAAACCTGGAAAGATATCTCAAAAGGCCAATCTTAGGTTCTACAATAATGACGTTATTCACAGGCATCAATGGGGAAGTTGTATATCTTATAACCTCTGGAATATTGGCTGGCAATCAGTCGTTTATGTCTGTCCCTTAGCAGGACTCTGGGGTGCCTCTCCTCACCCCAGCCTGATGGCCCCCCATTAGCTTTACAAAAACAGTTGAATTTCGGGGCAAGGCTGTTATCATTTAAACTATAGCCTAAATGTCTTTCAAAGTTAGCTAGGCCCAACAATCCAGGAATAATTAAGGAAAAGGCAAAACGGGAGGGTGGGTTAGCTTAGTTTAGTGTTATAATTCTATCTTCTGCTACAGTGTTTTGCATTTCCTATGTGTTAATAATATTCTGGCCCAGATATAGATTATAGATATAGATATAGATGTAGGTACAGATACTTGTGCAGAACGACTGCCAGTTTGAATAATGCATGTTGTCCCCCTAAAATTGAACCTTGATAGATACTTTTCATATTCTGATTTTAAATTCAGGGACGATTAGGTATGTTTTTATCTGAAATCTGGCTTCTGAGAAAGGTAATGTGAAAGGAAAATAAATCTTGGGGTCCCCAAATCACTAAGCTAAAGGAAAAAGTCAAGCTGGGAACTGGGTCGTGCAAACCTGCCTCCCCTTTTGGTTCCTAAATAAGAGGGCTACAGGATGAAAAGCCACATGCCTCCCCTGTATTTTGCCCACAGGGAAATTCCCAGTGAGCTGCAGGATCTTTATCCTAAGGTGTTTCTGTGAAGATTTCACCATGGCAATGATAGCTTATCTTTACAGGTGCAGTCACCCCTGGCCCACCAGACACAAATGCATGTCTGATTGCTCCCCTGCCCCATTTTGTCTATGTTATCTTATGTAAAATGCAGATTCCTTGCATTTTTTACTCTGTTCTATTTGTCTATGTCATCTTATGTACAGCGCACCAGCATGGCACATGTATACATATGTAACTAACCTGCACATTGCGCACATGTACCCTAAAACCTAAAGTATAATAATAATAAATTAATTAATTTAAAAAAAACGCAGATTCACCAGGCCAAAGGCATTAATGACTATTTTTCCCTACCCCCCATACATAAAAATTGTGTACTTCTCAATAACCTGCCCTTTCCCTTTTAAATATGGAGCCCTCAAAATCATCTTCAGAGGAAGTCATAGACCTGTCCCCTGGGCATGCGTTCTTAGCTTAGTTTACACACAATGATTTTTTAAAACTATGAAGGTTTTGAGTCACCCACAAGTTGTTTTTTCTCATTTTCCAGTTCAGCCTCTCATCAACCCTGGCATCACTCTTTACTATCAAAGCAGAATGGTTCTGTTTGTAAATAAACTACTTATCCATTAGAATAAGGAAAAATAAAATGAGTATGATTGTTTCTTCTAGTTTCAGAAATCTATGATTGCTATCACTGCATCTTATTCATCATGTCCCTTTGAATCACCCTCTTTGCATTTGATTCTCCTTGAATTCCTGCATCTCGCTCCGGCAAAAAAAAGTGATGGAATATACAGAATATAAGAATGTAAGAATTGCTTTTTGGAATTCAGGGAGGAATTGGATTTAATGTATTAATGTGGTTTGTCTTAGTCATATGTTGCAAGATTTAAAAAAAGACTTTGAAATATATGTTCAAATTTTTAGCTTTTATATAGGTTGAGATTTTTCACAATTGCAGGTCATTTTTTCCCCTTAAAAATAGAGGGCTATATTTGATGCAACCTTGCTAAAAAGAAAGTAAAAATGTGTTAAAGAAAATGAAAGAAGACATTTAAATATATGCCCTGCATGAAGAAGAGGAGAACTTGCAACAACGCTAATGATCAGAGAAATGCAAACCAAAACCACAATGTGATACTACCTCACTCCTGCAAGAATGGCCATAATCAAAAAATCAAAAAATAATAGACGTCAGCATGGATGTGGTGAAAAGGGAACACTTTTGCAGTTGGTAGGAATGTCAACTACTACAATCACTGTGGAAAACAGTGAAGAGTTTCCTTAAATCACTAAGAGTAGATCTACCATTTAATCCAGTAATCCCACTCCTGGGTATCTACCATTTAATCCAGTAATCCCACTCCTGGGTATCTACCCAGAGGAAAAGAAGTCATTATATGGAAAAGATACTCGCACACACATATTTATAGCAGCACAATTCGTAATTGCAAATATATGGAACCAGCCCAAATTCCCATCAATCAACAAGTGGATAAAGAAAATGTGATATGTATATATCATGGAATACTACACAGCCATAAAAAGGAATGAAATAATGGCATCTGCAGCAACCTGGATGGAACTGGAGACCATTATTCTTAGTGAAGTAACTCAGGAATGGAAAATCAAACATGTATGTTCTCACTCATAATTGGGAGCTACGCTATGAGAACGCAAAGGCATAAGAATAAAATAATGGACTTCGGGGACTTGGGGGAAAGGGTGGGATGGGGTGAGGGATAAAAGAATAAACATCGGGTACAGTGTACACTGCTCAGGTGATGTGGGCACCAAAATCTCAGAAATCACCACTAAAGAACTTATTTATGTAACCAAACACCATCTGTTCCCCAAAAACCTATTGAAATAAAAATAAAAATAATAAAAAGAAGAGGACAGCTTGGATTGTATTTGGTTATTTGCATTGGCAGAATAGAGAAAAAGATTTGGAAGCAGGAGTTTCTCCAGAGAATCGATTCATGTTTATATTTTTCAAAAGGTGATTTTGTGATTCCTATATATAGATATATACATGCATATATACATGTACATGGATCTATACATGAACATATATTTATATATGTACATGTGCATGTATGCATAAGACTTTTTTCCCCTAAGTTGCCCATAAAAATATTATTCCATATAGAGATTATGTTCTCTTTAATTCTGAATTAAATTTTTATAGTGCAAAAATAACATGGGATAATATGAATGCTATTGTCACTTTGACCACAAAAATAAAAGAACAGAAGAGTGCTATGGGAGTGATTATCTGCCAGAGAAGTAGAGTTACGAATGCCTAGAAGGTGAATTATGTTGAATGGTGCTTTTTTTAATGTTACTGCTAACTGGGTCATTTTCTTCCTACAATTAAGGACTATTCTAACTGCGATATGTTAGTTGAAAATAATTGCTAATAATGATAATTCAAACAACAATGGAGTTCATATGACTGGAAAGAATCCTTGGCTTGTACTGAATTAAGACAAATGAGTAAACCAAGTTTCCTGCTTTGAAGATTTTCACAGCCTGTGATTGTACTTAGATCTGTGCAAGTAAAAGTCTCTAACTTCTGCAATAGAAACCTCAATTTAGCACAGATAACGAGAGTAAAAGGGAGCAATTAAGATTACTTAATAGGGAGAGGAGCTTCAAGGAAGAACAGAAATGAAGGGCCATTATTTGCAATTGGTTTTAGATTAAGAAGGCAGGGATTTGTTTTCTGAGCTGACTGTATGGCTAAGTAGTCACGTTTGATATGTTGCAGACTTAGAGAGATGTTTGAGATATTGAATAAGCTGTTTGAGCATCAGCCATGTACAGTCCTTTAAAGAGGCAATGAAGCAATTATTTCTGGAGTCTATCATTCCCTCTCTTCTCTCCCAATTTAGTCACGGCATGAGTATTAGAGAGACACATGGACTTCTGAAACTTGGTTATTATATGATTCACAGCCTTGTGGCATTGTCCCTGTTCAATGGCACTATTTTTTAAATTATTATTTCAATAGTTTTAGGGAAACAGATGGTGTTTGGTTACATTGATAAGTTCTTGAGTAGTGATTTCTGAGGTTTCGGTGCACCCATAAACGGAACAGTGTACACTGAACCCAATGTGTAGGTTTTTTTTAATCCCTCACCCCCCTCTCACCCTTCCCCCGAGTGCCTAGAGTTCGCTGTGTCATTCCATTTTTTTTTTTTGAGACGGAGTCTTGCTCTGTCACCCAGGCTGGAGTGCAATGGCACAATCTCAGCTCACTGCAACTTCCACCTACTGGGTTCAAGCGATTCTCCTGCCTCAGCCTTCCGAGTAGCTGGGATTACAGGCACCCGCCACCATGCCTGGCTAATTTTTGTACTTTTTAGTAGAGACGGGGTTTCACCGTGTTGGGCAGGCTGGTCTCGAACTCCTGACCTGAGGTGATCCACCTGCCGAGGCCTCCCAAAATGGTGGGATTACAGGCGTAAGCCACTGCGCCTGGCCCATTGTGTCATTCTTACGTCTTTGCATCCTTATAGCTTAGCTCCCACTAGTGAGAACATATGGTATTTGGTTTTCCATTCCTGAGTAACTTCACTTAGAATAATGGTCTTCAGTTCCATCCAGGTTTCTGCAAATGCCATTATTTCATTCCTTTTTATGGCTGAGTAGTACTCCATGGTATATATATACACTACATTTTCTTTATCCATGGCATATATTATATATATATGTGTGTGTGTGTATGTATATACATATACCAAATTTTCTTTCTATGATGGGCGTTTGGGCTGGTTTTATATTTTTGCTATTGTGAACTGTGCTGCTATAAACATGCATGTGCAAGTTTCTTTTTCATATAATGCCTTCTTTTCCTCTGGGTAGATACCCAGGAGTGGGATTGCTGAATCAAATGGTAGTTCTCCTTTTAGTTCTTTAAGGAATCTCCACACTGTTTTCCATAGTGGCTGAACTAGCTTACTTTCCCACCAGCAGTGTAAAAGTGCACTGATTTAATTATATATTTATGGCCTGAAGGTATCAGACATCTGAGCTAATTCCCAGGTGATAAGCAGTTTAGAAGATTCCCCCACCTCCTCTATTAAATAGGCGTAGAAAACAGGAAAGGGTAAATCTAAGCAGACATGCTATTTTAAAGGTATGACAGGCTAGCAGGGCAGATATAGGGCCTCTAAGAAGTTGAATTTGCTCATCTGTCTTCGCTCTTCACTCCACCAGCCCCATCCCTTCCTTAGTTATAGGATCATACTCTCAAATCCCCATTTGCAAATAAACTGGCTTCCTTGTGACCTTACTCTAACTCAGAGCCTTCAATTCCCTATTGCATAATATGTCACATAATAATGAGTGCATACCTTTAATTATGCTTGTAAATATTTTAAGATTGGATACATTCTAGTAATGATGCTCTATTTTGTTAGGATTTTTTAAAAATAAACTTCTATCTAACTCTCATTTGTATTCACTCTCCAACATTCACTTTATCCTGGTCAGAGTTAAGTTCCTAAACACTGGACTCTTTACACATCTCCAATATCCACCAAGAGCAGGAATTTTTTTTTTTCTTTACTGGGAGACTTCTTTTTTATTATTATTATTATTATACTTTAAGTTTTAGGGTACATGTGCACAATGTGCAGGTTAGTTACATATGTATACATGTGCCATGCTGGTGTGCTGCACCCATTAACTCGCCATTTAACATTAGGTATATCTCCTAATGCTATCCCTCCCCCCTCCCCCCACCCTACAACAGTCCCCAGAGTGTGATGTTCCCTGTCCTGTGTCCATGTGTTCTCACTGTTCAATTCCCATCTATGAGTGAGAACATGCAGTGTTTGGTCTTTTGTCCCTGCGATAGTTTACTGAGAATGATGATTTCTAATTTCATCCATGTCCCTACAAAGGACATGAACTCATCATTTTTTATGGCTGCATAGTATTCCATGGTGTATATGTGCCACACTTTCTTAATCCAGTCTATCATTGTTGGACACTTGGGTTGGTTCCAAGTCTTTGCTATTGTGAATAGTGCCGTAATAAACATACGTGTGCATGCAATGGCAACAAAAGCCAAAATTGACAAATGGGATCTAATTAAACTAAAGAGCTTCTGCACAGCAAAAGAAACTACCATCAGAGTGAACAGGCAACCTACAAAATGGGAGAAAATTTTCGCAACCTACCCATCTGACAAAGGGCTAATATCCAGAAGCTACAATGAACTCCAACAAATTTACAAGAAAAAAACAAACAACCCCATCAAAAAGTGGGAGAAGGATATGAACAGACACTTCTCAAAAGAAGACATTTGTGCAGCCAAAAGACACATGAAAAAATGCTCATCATCACTGGCCATCAGAGAAATGCAAATCAAAACCACAATGAGATACCATCTCACACCAGTTAGAATGGCAATCATTAAAAAGTCAGGAAACAACAGGTGCTGGAGAGGATGTGGAGAAATAGGAACACTTTTACACTGTTGGTGGGACTGTAAACTAGTTCAACCATTGTGGAAGTCAGTGTGGCAATTCCTCAGGGATCTAGAACTAGAAACACCATTTGACCCAGCCATCCCATTACTGGGTATACACCCAAAGGACTATAAATCATGCTGCTATAAAGACACAAGAGCAGGAATTTTAGTGGACGTGTTTTCAAGTGTTTTTGATAAAGATCACATTACTGCATTAAAAAAAAAAAACAGTTGCTCAAGCAGGAATCTTTGACAAGGTCCTGTAAGTAGGAAAAAAAATGGGTATGTAGTTAAGTATTTATTTTCTCCTTAAAAGTAAAAATAACAAAAATAATAATTATTATCGCCTTAAGGTATCAAACAAAGGAATAATATGTACTAAAGGCACAGAAAAAAGAGCAGATAAAACAAATAATTAAAGTAAGAAAACCTTTGAATTTGTTTTTGTTTTTAACAGCTATATTGGAAAGAAACATCACAAATAGAGATGTTTGGATAGTGAATTAAAGCACAAAATTAAGAGGAGGAGCATGTACTAACCAAGGTCACAGAGTGTTCAGTGGAATTTCTTCACAGTTTTCATTTGCTCTTGTTGTGGTGACTTTGCTGAACTCAGAAAACATTATAGGTAGGAACCAGCCATTCCTATCTTTGAAGTGCTCTGAGACTTAATAAATTTCTCTCATTTCTGCGTGGAGGTACATCACAACAATTTTTACTGTGAAGAATAATGATTGCTACAAAATGAAATGAAAGGAAGACACATTTGCCCATGATTCTATAAATCTCAATTTATAGAGTGTTATAATACTTAGTGGAAAGAAGAGATTAACATTGTCTAATTATGTATACTTAACAAAGAGAAGAAACCCAATAAGCAACTTAATCAAGTAATCAAGGGTTAAAATTGTAGCAGTGAGATGCCCTGAGAAGGACAAGGTATGACCTCTGTGGTAATAGCACCAAAAATTGTTAACATCAAGGCGATCACTTACAACCTGCCAATGGAAGTGAAAATTATTTAAAACATGCACGCCTCTACTAACATTGAAAATGGATAACACATATCATAACAGTATGCAATTTTGGTTCTAGGCGTGTAACATAAAGACAGTCTTACTTATGGTGTGCCAAGTGGATAAATAGGATGAGGTTCATTCATGACAACTGTGTTGATATATTACAAAGAGTAAAAGCCATCAAAATTTTCACCCAGAGCAGAATGTGCAATGCAATGCAATAAAATCCAGCAGTTGAAATAATGGACAATATATACTATAGTAACACTGATAGATGTAAAACACATTGAGTAAAAAGTTGCAAAACTGTCCCATACCCATAGTATATAGTTTATTAAAGTTTATAAGGTCTGTATCACTTGGGGATATACAGCTTTATTATAAAACCGTAATACCTGAATGGGAAGAATCCACACCAAATCTATGTCATTGGTTGCCCTTTAGGAGGGGGTTAGATTGCAATGAGTTGAAGAAGGCTTGGAAAGTAGAGAAGATGTGGAATTGATAGTTGATATTCTGTATATTTTGTAAGAATGAAAAAGAATTATCTGCAGCATTATCACTAATAGTTGTTCATGTGTTTACAGTGCTGATATAGACACACACACACACATATAGTTACACTAGAATTAGCTCATTGTCAACTGAAGATACTTTGAAAGTACAAGAAAAAATATTCAAGGGTTTGCACATCTACATGAAATATCACATGACCTGTTCAGAAAGGTGAAGCAGCTACGGTGTGGATGTGTTCTTCCTTCGTGGTAGGCTCTTTGGGACACACTTTCCATGCATGTTTCCCTTTAATTGCCATGATCACTCCTGGAAGTGGGCACTATTACTGTATGTGGCTTAATCCGTATAGAGTTCACCTAAGTATAGGATTGTTAGAGTGAAGTCAGAATTTGGAGACCAGTGCCTGTACTCCTCCCAGCTGCACTACATTGACATCGCTTTTCAGAACTCTAAAGTCTTTCTTCTCAGTAGGTTAAGTTTGAAGGATTATCACCAAAAGAAAACAAAAACAAAAACTAGGAGCAATATAGAAACAACCACTAGCCGGGCACGGTGGCCCACGCCTGTAATCCCAGCACTTTGGGAGGCTAAGGAGGGTGGATGGCCTGAGGTCAGGAGTTTGAGACCAGCCTGGCCAACATAGCGAAAACCCGTCTCTACTAAAAACACAAAAAATTAGCTGGGCATGGTGGCAGGTGCCTGTAATCCCAGCCTCTAGGGAGGCTGAGGCAGGAGAATCGCTTAAACCCGGGAGGCGGAGGCTGCAGTGAGCCGAGATCGCACGATTGTACTCCAGCCTGGGTGACAAGAGCAAAATTCCATCTCAAAAAAAAAAAAAAAGAAAGAAAGAAACAACCACTAATTAAATGTAACTCTTCTCAATGAAAAAGGAGTGGAAATAGACTGACTTGTGTCATATCCGTACGTGGGAAGGCTCTGTTCAGATGGCACTCCTTGGCACAGAATCATAACAGCACTGATCACATCGCCTCTCCTGTGTTAGGTATAGAGACATAACAGAGCTGTGAGAAGCCAAGCTCTAAATGGAAACATGAACAAAGATACGATGAAACAAGGTGATCAGCGATCATAAATAAACACACTCATAACAACTGGCAGCCCATATATGTCCCTACAAATATTCATAAATCAAGTGGTCACTTATATTCTTCAACCCAATTTCCCTCACCATAAAATTGGCAATCTTTTTTCCAAAGCTGCTTCTGAGCAAATAGAAATTCCTTTATACTCTTTGTTCTGCCTCTTCTATTTTGCACACTATTGTTGCTGTAGCTGTTGTTTCTGGATTTGTTTTTTTTTGTTTTTTGTTTTTTTGTTTTGTTTTGTTTTTATAGTAGGTTGGTTACCCTCCTGTTTTAGAGATGGTATGCTTATTGCAAAGTATACTACAATAAGTACACTTTTATACTTATATACTTTGATACTTATACATTTTTGTACTTTTATTTCTTATGCTGAACAAAATCAGACTTTGGTGAAAACACATGTTTTCAATATCATATATTCAGCCCTTTCATTTTTTAATTAAAAATATTAAATTAAAAATTAATTTTAATGTAAAAATTTACTTTACAAAGTAATTTATTTTAGGGCTGACTTTCCATGACCTGTTATTGTGAAGGTCTGTACTATAAATTTTTTCCAAATGTATATGATAAAAAATACACACAACATGCCATCGTATTCATTTGTTAGTGTACAGTTAAGTGGTATTAAATACGTTCTTCATGTTGTGGAAGCATCATGACGATTCATCCTCAGAATAGTTTCTTCTACCCAAACTAAAGCTCTGTCCCCATTAAACACTCACTCACTATTTCTCCCTTCCCCAGCCCCTGGCAACCACCATTCTGTGGCAGGCCAGGTCTCAGAAACGCAGGCCTCCGTAACAACTGTTTCAGCACTGACCGAGTGGTAAAGTTAAATATTAAAAGCTGAAAGAGCCAGCCCCCTTATACAAAGGCTGGAATGTCACAAAAGCCCACCAAGAGTTCTGCCCAGGCCTCTCCTAGGCCTTGAAGCATGACAAGATAATGAAGGGATTCTTAACAGGACCTGTTTGGGATTAAACAAGTTTTACTGAGGGTCTGAAGGAACTCCCCAGACCTCCACAAACAAGCTTTATCTGGGTCTACCTCCACGATTTAGCGGGAGACAAGATAAGGGTAATCACCCCAGCACCTGGATCCATTTAGATTAAGTCAATTTACTGAGGCTCCAGAGGAAGGTTTTCAGGACTCAGACCTTAGTTGTAGATTAGAAGAAGTTCATCACTAATGTCTTTAGATGAATGCACACTTACACGTAGACATATACATTAGAAATAGAAGCTCTGGAAAACTTTGTAATTTTGAGTTGGTCTGGTGATAATTTCCAGCCCTTCTCCCTGTAACCGGTTACAGAAATAAAAACTCTCTTCCGACCCAGTTCATCTGCATCTCATTACTGGGCCGCAAGAATAAGCAGCCCGACCCTCAGTTTGGTCCAGGAACAATTCTTCTTTCTGTCTCCATGAATTTGACTACTCTTGCGACCTCACAAAAGTTGCATTAAACAGTATTTGTCATTTTGTGCCTGGCTTATTTCACTGAGGATAATGTCCTCAAGGTTCCTCCATGTTGTAGCCTGTGTTAGGATTTCCTTCCTTCTAGGGCTGAATAATAACCCTGTATGTATATGCTGTACTTTGTTTATCCATTCATCCACAGTGGACACTTAGTTTGCTTCCACCCTTTGACTGCCATGAATAATGCTGCTGTGAACATGGGAAAAAATATCTCTTGGAGACCTTGCTTTCAATTATTTTGGATATTTCCCCAGAAGTGGTGTTGCAGAATCATAGGGTAGTTCTGTTTTTATATTTTTTAGGGACCATCATGTTGTTTTTCACAGCAGCTTTACCATTTTACAATCCCACCAATAGTACATGCACACGTATGTTTATTGCCGCACTATTCACAATAGCAAAGACTTGGAACCAACCCAAATGTCCATCGATGATGGACTGGATTAAGAAAATGTGACACATATACACCATGGAATACTATGCAGTCATAAAATAGGATGAGTTCATGTCCTTTGTAGGGACATGGATGAAGCTGGAAACCATCATTCTGAGCAAACTATCGCAAGGACAAAAAACCAAACACCGCATGTTCTCACTCATAGGTGGGAATTGAACAATGAGAACACTTGGACACAGGAAGGGGAACATCACACACTGAGGCCTGTCGTGGGGAGGGGGGAGGGGGGAGGGATAGCATTAGGAGATACACCTAATGCTAAATGACAAGTTAATGGGTGCAGCACACCAACATGGCACATGTATACATATGTAACAAACCTGCACGTTGTGCACACGTACCCTAGAACTTAAAGAATAATAACAAAAAAAGTAGACAAAACAAACAAACAAATAAAACAAACAAACAAGGCTTTCAATTTCCCCACATCCTGGCCAACACTTGTTATTTTCTATTTTTTAAAATTGTGCTTATCCCAGTGAGTGTGTCAATCTCCGTATTTCTAAATATATATTTTAGGCTGGGCATAGTGACTCATGCCTGTAATCCCAGCACTTCGGGAGGCTAAGGCATGCAGATCAGTTGAGGTCAGGAGTTCGATACCAGCCCGGCCAATATGGTGAAATCCCATCTCTACTATAAATTTTAAAAATTAGCCGGGCGTGGTGGCATGCGCTTGTAATCCCAGCTACTCCAGAAGCTGAGGCATGAAAATCACTTGAACCCGGGAGGCGGAGGTTGCAGTGAGCTGTGCCACTGTACTCCAGCCTGGGCAACAGAGTGAGACTCTGTCTGAAAAAATAAAATAAAATAAAGATATATTTTCATTTTACTGTAACTATCTGTTGCCTTCTTCCCTGAAGTATGGAGTCTGTGTGTGTGTGTGTGTGTGTGTGTGCACATGTAAGTGTGTGTCCAGATATTTGCAACTTGCTGTAGTGCAGAAGATAAAAAACAAGTTTTCATATATTTATCTTTTAATCCATGACACGACCAACTTTACCCTCTCCTGCTGTCGATATAGAAAGTGCTAAGTGTAACAATTTTATACTCATTTTTATGTGGACTAAACCTATATTTAAGGGGGGAAGTCCAGAACATATTACAGATAACATATATTTTGTTGTTGGGGTTGCTACGTGTTCTTGCTGCCAAGTTGTTATAAAAGTTTCTTCCCTACAGCCTCCTTTGCTCCAGCAATTCAGAGCAGCTGGATAAAATTGTATCCCATAAGGACAGATGTCATTAGAAATGCACAGGCTTTCATCTAAATTTGGCTTTCATTCATTCTTTAGTCAAATATTTATTGAGTCTCCACTATATTCCAGTTGCTAGGCATAAGGGGAAAATCGTGAAGCTGTGCAGCAGAATGAGTGCAACCTTCCACCTGCTCCCAAAGAGGTGCACATCCTGCCTTTCAGCCCTTCAAACCCAAGAGGCTTTGCACCACACAGTGTGTGCTTCACCACGTAGTGCATGCTTCGCCACGCAGTAGGCAATGTGGAGCTCTGGTATAAAGCAGACTAGAAGTAAGTGGCTTCTATGAGAGATCTAAGGGAGGATGTTTATTTCCTGTTTAATTGAAATACTGAGACCAAGCAACTCTGGCACAGCTTGCAGAGGAAAAAAACAAAACAGGAAACATGAAGATGCTATGGCCTGGGTGCAGTAGCTCAGGCCTGTCATCCCAGTGGTTTGGGAGGCTGAGGAGGGAGGATTGTTTGAGCCCAAAAGTTTGACACCAGCTGGGCAACATTGGGAGCTCTGCCTCCACAAAAAAAAAAAAAAAAAAAACAAAACATATTAGATGGGCATGGTGGTGCGTGCCTGTAATCCCAGCTACTTGAAAGACTGAGGCAGGATGATTGCTTGAGCCTGCAAGTTGGAGGCTGTGGTGAGCTATGATTCCACCACTGCACTCCAGCCTGGGTGGCAGAGCAAGACTCTGTCTCAAAAAAAAGCATACATATATACAATATATACATAATGTAAAAGAAGCTATGGACAGCTCAAGATGATTAATTCCGAGGCTCATCTGTAAGTAAATGTGACTAAAACAATTTCTCAGCTTCTTACCCATCTCCTCGGCAGCCAGTCCCCACAACGATTTAGGAAACAGATGAGCATGAGCAAAGGCCTCACACCTTAGGTGGTGACAGCAAAATAGAACAATGACACACAACACCACGCTCTCAAGAGTTTGGGCTCCCTTGGAGAGGAAACTCAACATTTGGCATTTCAATTATCCACTCACCTTTCAGTCTTCCTACCAGGCATGTAACCAACTTCTGGGAACTTCTAAAAATAGTTCACACAAGTGATATTTGAATTTTATTGTGGATTTAATTTGCATTCTTAATAACTAGTGATTTTAAGCACTTTTCTTTCTTTCTTTCTTTCTTTTTTTTTGAAGTGGTGTCTTGCTCTGCTGCCCAGGCTGGAGTGTAATGGCATGATCTTGGCATACTGCAACCTCCACCTCCCGGGGTTCAAGCGATTCTCCTGCCTCAGCCACCTGCATAGTTGGGAGTACAGGCGCCCACCACCACGCCCTCTCTACTGAAAATGTTCGTATTTTTAGTAGAGATGGGTTTTCGCCATGTTGGCCAGGCAGGTCTCGAACTCCTGACCTCGACTGATCTGCCTACCTAGTCCTCCCAAAGTGCTGGGATTACAGGCGTGAACCACCGCACTTGGCTAATTTTAAGCATCTTTTCATATCCATAGGCACAAGTGTATCTCACAGCTTACAGACCATCAGATGAATATAAGGGTTTCACATATATACGCGACATTTTACTGTTTCACGGTTGCCTCTTTGGGTGGCTTTTTAAAAGTAAAACCATTTCCCATTGGATACTTAAAAGATCTCTTTCTGCCATTCCTCTCCAAGAAGCAATCATTATATCCAATATGTACAACCCAGCATTTTTATAATTGTACTAAATACGAGCATAGCCATAAAAATTTTAGTAGATTTTATGATATTAGAATTTATAAATAATGCATTCTCTTATGCATAGATTTTAACTTACAGATTTTTGAGAAATATTCACATTGATTCAGGTAGATATAGTTTATATTTTTTAAACATCCATTAATTATATTATGAGAGTATATAATGCAGTGTAACCTTTTGACATTGATGGACATTTGGGTCGTGTGTGTGTGTGTGTGTGTGCGCGCGTGCGTGTCTGTGTGATATTTTTTGTTTTGTTTCCTTTCTTACATGCAATGCTACAATAAATATCCTAGCCAACCCCTCCTTGAGGGCATATGCTAGACAGAATGAATAAATACATTAAAAGCAGAAATAGAGGATTGGTGAGGGTGGGGGGCACTGTGTTCATTTTCAACCTAATAGATAATGAGGTGTTTTGTTTTGTTTTGTTTTTGTTTTTGAGACAGGATCTCGCTCTGTCACCCAGGCTGGAGTGCAGTGGTGCGAACATGGCTCACTGCAGCCTCGACTTCCAGTACCCAAGCCATCCTCCCACCTCAGGCTCCTGTGTAGCTGGGAATACAGGCGTGTGCCATTACACTCGGCTACTTTTAAGAATTTTTTGTAGAGATGAGGTCTCCCTTTGTTGCCCAGGCTGGTTGCGAGCTCCTGGGCTCAAGCCGTCCTCTCGCCTCAGCCTCCCTAAGTGATGGGATTAAAGGGTTGAGTCACTGTGCTTGGTCCTCTTTTTATTTTCATTTTTTTCTTTGACAGTGTCTCCTCATGTTGCCAAGGCTGGTCTCGAACTCTGGCTCAAGTGATCCTCCCAGCTCAACCTCTTGAGTAGCTAAGATTACAGGCCCTTGCCACCGTGCTTGACTAATTTTTAAAAATTTTTTGTAGAGATAGGGTCTCCCTGTGTTACCCAGGTTGGTCTCAAACTCCTTGGCCTCAAGCAATCCTCCTGCTTTCAAAGTGCTGGGAATACAGTCATGAGCCCTGACACCCAGCCAAGGTTTTTATTATTATTATTATAAAAATTCATACTCCATCAAAAGTAATTGAAGAGTGCCTACTCCCCATAAGTTTACTAACTTCCAGGGTTCTGTGATATTAATATTTGACAAACTGACGTGTATAATTAAAATTACTTTTATTTTAATTTGTAATTTTCTAATTGCAAATTTTATTTATTCATGATTCTGTATTCTCTGAAAAAAGTCATGTATTTTGCATAATTTTCTATGGAAATGTGTATTTGCTATAAAAAATATGGATGTTTCTCTCTGTGTGTCTATTGTATCTGTATCAACTCTCTGTTACATATGTTGCAAGTAGATGGTTGGAAGGTGAAAATTGCCAACTTGTTATGTCTATGGTGTCATGTTGAAAACAAGCTCCTAATCATTTATCAGCTCTTTGCTTTATTGTATATACAAATTTATATACAATAAAAATCCCAATGTGTAACTAGAGGAGTTGAAGAATGAAGCCACCAGCAGTACCATCAAGTAATAAATTATTCCCCAAGCACACACTGCCTGTTTCACAAATCATCACCACTGCACTGTTTTCATTAATATTTCATCCATCCCTTGTCACCACCATAAAATCTTTCCAATACTTTTGTTTTCATTTTAATTACTTTTTTGTCTTTGAAGAAAATGTTTCTGAATTTTTAAATTATTTTCTCGTTGTTGAACAAAATGTTTCACTTTTTTGTGGGTTTTTACCCAACATAACGTGTTGCGTTTTCTTTGGTTCTTCTCAGTGTCCTGGAGAATGCTTGAAATCAGGCTCAGAGCTACAAGCTAGGGACTGACCACTAGGATACCAGTACCTCTTCATTTTTTCAGCATCCTGACAGGATGCTACACCAACAAGTGTTCAATTAAGAGTGTACCTCTTTATTTAATTCGTTGTCTTTGTTCATTAGTACCTTTCAATTAAATACAGACTACCTATCTTTTCCCTGCCATGTCTAACTGAATTTTTCCCCAGCTATGCAGAATATTTTTAGTACTTTCATACTTAAGTGTTCTCCTTCCAGGCTATTGCATTTTCCCTATTGCTGCTGTAAAAAATCGCCACTAATTTAGTTGCTCAAAAGGTGATCCTTTTAGAATCTGGCAGTTCTCTAGATCAGAAATCCAACACAAGTTTCTCTGGGCAAAAATCAGTGTCTTGGGAGGCTGTGTTCTTTTCCAGAAGCTCTTGCAAAGAATTTGTTTTTCAGTTAATTCAAGTTGTTGGCAGATTAACACCCAATTTTCTTGCCAGCTGTCAGTTAAGCTATCCCCAGATTCTAGAGCCTGCCAACCTTTCTGGGCAAGTGGTCCCCTCTTCCTCCTAAAATCCATTAATGGTGCATTCATCCTTCTCAGGTCATATAACTAGGAGTCCTCCTTAACTGCGTATTTTCACCTTGAAAAACTCATGTAATGACATTTGGTCTATCTGGATGAAACACTCCATCTCAAAGTCCTTAATCACATTTACAATGTCCTGTTTGCCAGATAAAGTCAAATATTCACAGGTTTCATGATAGCCACCTTTGGAGGGCCATTATTCTGCTGACCACAGACATTGTGTCTCTTAATATGAAGGAAATCTCTGGATCATCATGCAAGACATTGTGAGGGATGATGATGATAGTGTTGATGATAGCGATGATGATAGTGATGGTGATGGTGATGATGATAGTGATGGTGATGGTGATGATGATAATGATGGTGATGTAGGTGGGGATGATGGCGATGGTGATGATGGTGGTGATGGTGATGATGATGGGGATGATGCTGATGATGCTGATAATTATTGGGATGATGATGATGGTGGTGGAATGATGACGATGATGGTGATAATGGTGATGATGATGGTGATGATAATAGTGATGGTGATGGTGGTGATGATTATGATAATGATGGCAAAGATGATGATGATGATAGTGGTGATGATGGTAATGATGATGATTGTATTGATGGTGGTGATGATAATAATAATGATGGTGGTGATAAGGATGATGGTGATGGATGATGGTGGTGTTGGATGATAGTAATGATGTTGATGGTGATGATGATGATGATGGTGATGTTGATAATGATGGTGGTGATGGTGATGATAAGGGTGATGATGATAATGGTGATGGTGATGATGGTGGTGATGATGATGAAGACAATGATAGTGATGATAATCATAATATGGTAATGGTAGTGATAGTGATTGTAATTATAAGATTATAAAATCTTCCCATTGCTGTAAGGATTTAATCAGATAGAATATGTTATTGAAATGTGTGAAATAATAAAGAAATTGAGGTATTTTTTCTTTCCTACTTATGTAGAAATGTCATGTCCAACTTACAAACACATCCAGGACAAAATCAGATTTTGCATTATATTTTTAAGGTCTTCCCTGTAGAATAAATTGAGCCATTTATTATAAACTTTCTTTATCTTTGCTTAACTCCCTTGGCAGACTGCTCTTTTCAGATGTAGGTGATGTATCACCTGTTAAGGAGTTGAAACTGACTGAGGTAACTACCTATGAGGGTTTTCCTAAAGTTCGGTAGCTATGAGATCTAAGAACCTTGTGGGCTTGGTGACCATACCTATTCTGCCTGTAGCTTTGTTGTTTACAAAGCTATGAACAATTTTAGTTAGTACTAGAGAATAAGTCATGGTGCCTTATGAAGGCAACGTTTTGACAAAGAATGGAAGGAAACTACTCTAGCAAAGGAGCCCCCATCTCAGATCAAATAGATCAACAATGTCATTTGTAAAATTTTTATTTTTTTAATTAAAAACCCATTTATTAAAAAATATATATTTAAAACACATTTACATATATTAAATATATATATATACATATTAAATACCCATTTATGAAAATACACACACACACACACACACATTCCTGGCTTTTATTTGAGCAGAGATAAATCCAGGTGATATGGTTTGTCTGTGTGCCCACCCAAATCTCACCTTGAATTGTAAATCCCCATGTGTCAAGAGTGGGGCCAGGTGGAGATAATTAAATCATGGGGGTGGTTTCCCCCATACTGTTCTCATGGTAGTGAATGAGTCTCATGAGACCTGATGGATTTATAAGTGGGAGTTTCCCTGCACAAGCTCTCTTGCCTGCCACCATGTAAAACATGCCTTTGCTCCTCCTTGCCTTCCACCATGATTGTGAGGCCTCCCCAGACACATGGAACTGTGAGTCCATTAAACCTCTTTCCTTTATAAATTACCCAGTCTCAGGTATATCTTTATAGTCTCAGGCATATCTTTATTACCAGCATGAGAACAGACTAATATGGAGTCTTGCTCTGTTGCTCAGGCTGGAGTGCAGTGGTGTGATCTCAGCTCACTGAAACCTCCACCTCCCAGGTTCAAGTGATTCTCATGCCTCAGTCTCCCAAATAGCTGGGACCACAGGTGTGCACCACTATGCCTGGCTAATTTTTGTATTTTTAGTAGAGATGGCGTTTTGCCTTGTTGTCCAGGGGTCTCAAACTTCTGACCTCAAGTGATCCATCTGCTTCTGCCTCCCAAAGTTCTGGGATTACAGACATGAGACACTGTGCCCATCCATTCTTGGGGGATTTCTAAGAGATAGCAAGGATCCAGATGACTGACTGTAGTATAGCTCATAAAAGATACCTCAAGGGAAACCAGAATGGCTGGCTCTGCTCAGCTTAGGTGGCACTCTTGTTTGGCCAAGTTACTGATCTTCAATTAAATACACTCCTACTCTATCTGAAAGGGGTTCATGGGGTGGTGTTGGTGTTCATTAATTAATGACAATTTGATTCATAAACCAAGAATGGTGAAGTAAGTGATTTGGCAGAGTTGAGGAATGTTTTCTTTCAAGTTGTAACTTGGAAAACTACCCTGAATATCTGATCTCCACTTTGAAAGGGAAGAAGAGGAACAGAACACCATGCCCCTTTAATGAGTTCGTGTCTTGAAAAAAATAGGCAGAAATGTACACTGGAGTCATTTTTTTGGTAGCCAAGAGGAGGGAGTATTGGCCTGTTCCCTAAAGGCATATCATAGGCATAGATTCAGGGAGCTGGACGCCATGTCATGGAGGCTTCTGAAAAGTGCCAGAAGAAATCTGTTTTTATCTTTCTTTAATACCAAGTATATTTACTGGAAAGTAAAACTTGAACATGTTGAATAGTTGCTTGGGATATGTCTTAAAATATAAGATAAAGGTTAAGATGTGTGTCCTCAGTCTTTATGAAAGCTTTCTAACCCTACCTCACTCCTTCAACATGCACGCTAATCAAAAGTCACAAAAAGAAGGAAGATAATGATTCTCAAGACAATTATCCACCCTTTGAAGGCTACAGAACCAAAACATTGGGTTCTTTGATCCAAACACTTGTCTGCAATCACCTCTACTCAGTCATTGCAAATCAGTCACTAGACCACAATTCTATGCTAAGTTCTGGACCCTAATACAACTTGATAAATATATTAAATATATTTATTTAATATATTACATTAAATATTTTATTTATATTAACATTATATATTAATATATTTGTTATATTATTAATATTATATATTATATTATATTAATAATATTATATATTATGTTATATTAATATATTACAATATATAATTACATATGTTATATTATATATAATTAATATATTATATTAACATATAATATAAATTATATATTGATTTATATTAATATAATATATATTAATATGAATAAACATAAAATAAATATATTTATATTAAATGTATTAATATAGTAAATAAATATATTTATATTAAATGTATTAATATAGTAAATAAATATATTTAATAAATATAAACATATTAAATTTTTTTTTGAGATAGAGTCTTGTTCTGTTGCCCAGGTTGAAATGTGGTGGTGTGATCTCTGCTCACAACAACCTCTGCCTCCCAGGTTCAAGTGATTCTCCTGCCTCAGCCTCCTGAGTAGCTGGGATTACAGGTGCACACTAACCACGCCTGGCTAATTTTTGTATTTTTAGTAGAAACGGGTTTCACCATGTTGGTCAGGCTGGTCTCAAATTCCTGACCTCAAGTGATCTGCCTGCCTCAGCCTCCCAAAGTGCTGGGATTATATACCTGAGCCAATATGCCAGGCCATGATATTAAAATGTCTTTAGTAAATGTAACTGTAATCTCACACATATACATTTGGATATCACATAAATATATTTAATATTTAATATGTTTATCCAAAATGAATCTAAGATTAGCTAAAGGATTCCAAAATTATAAGAGGAAGACTTATGATTTATCCAAATTCCATAATATTCTTCCTCCTATATTTCTTAAGGGATGATGATTTCCAACACGTTAGTATCCCAAACAAAAAATGAGGGCTCATGCAAGATTCATTTAATTTTCCTCCCTAAATATGTTTGGGCTCAACCTTTGTCCCTTCAAAAGCTCCTAAAGACCAGACATAGTGGCTCATGTCTGTAATACCAGCACTTTGGGAGGCTGAAGTGGGAGGATCACTTAGGCCCAGAAGTTTGAGACCAGCTTGGGCAACATAGTGAGACCCCATCTCTACAATATATGTGTATGTATATATATATGTGTGTGTGTGTGTGTGTGTGTGTATATACACATATATATACACATATATATACATATATACACATATATATACACATATATACACATATATACACACATATATACATATACACACATATGTACATATATACACATATATACATATATACACATATATACATATATACACATATATACATATATATACACATATGTATATACATATATATATACACATATGTATATACACATATGTATATACATATATATATACACATATGTATATACATATATATATATAAGCCAGGTGTGGTGGCATGTGACTGTGGTCCCAGCTACTTAGGAGGCTGAGGTAGGAGGATTGCTTGAGCCCAGGAGGTCAAGGTTGCAGTGAGCTGTGATCACTTCACTGCACTCAGGCCTGGACAACAGAGCAAGACCCTGTCTCAAAGGAAAAAAAAAAAAAAAAGATTCCTACATGACATTCAAAAGACACCAGGATGGCTAAATAGTCGAAAAAAGAGCTTTATTGGTGATAATTGGTTTGCGAACTGGGAAGAGATAGTTTCTGGGGTGGACTGAAGATGCTCTCTTTTTGAAGAGGGGAAGGGCAGGTTGGGTTTTATGCGTCACAGGGTCCATACTACACAATAGAGTCACACATATTCAGCAGCCTTGGGAGGAAAGCTATCCATATTTATGAGAGGAGCCAAGCTCAAGCAGATTGGGTAGACATATATGTAACATACATACATCCCACGTTCACTTTGGTGTGAAATTTTAGCATTTAAAATGGTGGTGGTGGTGATGATGATGATGACAATGATGATGGTGATGTTGATAACGGTGAAGATGGTTATGATGGTGATAAGGTAGAATTAAGCTCTTTATGTCAAAAAGTGAACAATAGGACACAAAGACAATTTGCGTACAGCCTCTGTAAGCTGCTGAAACTGATGGTAAGGTCTGCAGTTGCTTATTGAAAAAGAAGGTTTGTGGGTCCAGTCCTCTGTCCAGTCAGAGTTGTAGTGATCTGGATTGAAAATCAGAGTTAGAAGGGGTTGGATAATTTGCCTGATAGCTCTTATCTTAGGGAGTTGAGCCATGGGAATTTAGAAATTTGCCTTGCCTACCAGAGCCTGAACCCTTCACACATAGGTAACTTTTGTTTCCTTAATTTTAGGATCCCTCTTTGTTGATAAAAGGGCATCTCTCTTTGGTCTCTCAGATGACATAGGACAGGTGACTTAAATGACACTTTATGAGCGTTGATTGAAAGAATGGCCAGTGCTTGGCAGTACTGGAACTTAAAAGACAATCAAAGTCTGGCGTAATTCCAGCACTTTGGGAGGCCGAGGCCGGTGGATCACTTGAGGTCAGGAGTTCGAGATCAGCCTGGCCAACATGGTGAAACCCTGTCTCTACGAAAAATACAAAAAAAATTAGCTGGGCATGTTGGTGGGCGCCTGTAATCGCAGCTACTCAGGCGGCTGAGGCAGGAGAATCACTTGAACCTGGTAAGTGGAGGTTTCAGTGAGCCGAGATCGCACCATTGCACTCCAGCCTAGGTGACAGAGCAAAACCTTGTCTTGAAAAAAAAAAAAAAAGACAACCAATATAATTTTTTTGCTGACTACATTTATCAATGAATTAATAATTTTATTAACTGAGCAATAGGATGAAGATCTTTTGAAAAGATTTTTATTTCTGGCTATTAAGTGGATGGCCTTATTTGATGGAAGCACAAGATTATTTTTATTTTCGGCATCTTTTGAAATGACACATTGGTTCTAGTTAGGGTGGCCACCAGTTATTTTTGCTTAGGAAATCCATGGATTATGGCACATGTGTCACATATTTACGACTTTCCCCTTCCAGCCACAAACATGTCCCAGTGTGTTAGATGGTCTGCCTAATTATAGATGGTCTGCCTAATAATATTTAGGTAGTCTGATTAATTATATTTCAAAAGAAAAACCTTTATTTTGAATATTTCGCTGAATGATCAGCAACATGGCATGTGCTGAAAAGACAGAGAATTAGGACTGTTTGCATAGAAACTCACTTGTAACCTTGAACTTTAAAAAATGCCGTAAAAACAATTTGATACAGGTTATAAATTACACTTTTTTTTAAAACCGGAAATTGTCCTCTGTGAAACCTATACTTATTCTAACGTAGCCTTATTTTCCCTTCAGAGTATAATTTAAAGATTAATTCAACTCAATTTTATTGCATTTATCTTTGCAGTAAGTCAGTTGTTTTATTGTCTGAGCTGGGTTTTCAATAAACTATTTAGAATGGCAAGAACATTGCCACTTTGCCACGGGTGTATTTCTGAGAATTTCCGCATCTGGTATTTGGACTGTAGTCTTAAAAGGTAATTGTTTTGTCTTGGGAGTGAGTGTTTAATGTCACTCTGTTCACTGCATTAGAGACTAAGTGAATAATAAAAATTGTAGTTCATTCTAAAATTTATTCCCTTCGTCACCACCTAAGTTCCTAGGAGAATGTCATGTAAACCCAGCGGCATTAGAGTTAACTGTTCCTAAAAGCTTTTGATTTTTTTTCAGAAGATATTCTGAAAATATGAACAGTTTACCAAAATGCTTTCGAGTAATTTTGGAAAATCAACAATTGTATATTTATATTGGAGAGTGAAACATATTTAATAAGTTGTATTTTATTGGATGATTCTAAATCCTTATAAAAAGTTATAGCTTGAAAACAATGATCTTATTTTGGTGCTGATGTTTTATCTTCAAAGCACCTGTATCATAAACGTTAAATCAAATTTCAATAGCATTGATGTTTTCTGGCTATTTCTTAGACTTTTGTTTTTTTGTTTGTTTGTTTTGTTTTGACAGAGTCTTGCTCTGTCACCCAGGTTGGAGTTCAGTGATACAATCTCCGCTCACTGCAATCTCTGCCTCCCAGGTTCAAGCGATTCTCCTACCTCAGCCTCCCGGGTAGATGGGACTATAGGCGCCCGTCACCATACCCAACTAATTTTTTTTTTTTTGTATTTTTATTAGTGATAGGGTTTTGCCACGTTGGCCAGGCTGGTCTCAAACTCCTGACTTCAAGTGATCTGCCTGCATAGGCCTCCCAAAGTGTTAGGATTGCAGGTGTGAGCCACTGCGCCCGGCCTTCTTGGACTTTTGAATTTCAATTATTGAGTCAGGAATCCAAGAATGCATTTAACAAGTGTTTATTTTGTGCCTACTTTGTGTGGTGAACCAGCAAAGTGCTGGGAACAGAGCAACACACTCTTATGGAGTTGGAAATCATGTAGGGAGAGACGCAATAAACAAACTCATATGATATGGTATCAAGTCCTCATAGTTGTAGGCACTATAACAAAACAATTATAACTACAGCAAAGAATGTCTGGAAACTACAGCCCATGGGCCAGGTGTTGCTCCCCACCCATTTTTGTAAATAAAGTTTTATTGGAACACTGCCACACTCATTCACTTATATACAGCATATGAATGCTTTCCCACTAAAACAGTAGAGTTAAGCATATGTGACTGAAACCACTGACCCACAAAGCCTAAAATATCTATTATCTGACCATTTGTAGTAACAGTTGGAGACCCCTGGTATAGAGATTTTAGGGTGATTCCATTTTATTATAGGATGGACAGAGGGTTTCTATGAGAATGTGAATTTTCAGCAGCAGAGTCTACAATTAAATATGAGAGAAACCCATGGATATATTAGGGAAAAGATATTTTCCTGTTGAGAAAATAACTGGTACATGATTTGTTTTGAAAGCCCCCCTCCAAAAAAAAAAATCAAAACCAAGTCATAACTCAGACTATTGGATTTTAAAATGTGATGTGTGTTGAAGGTGGGGTGTTTATATTTTGTTTCTTTGTTATAAGGATACTTATGAGATTTTCCTTTTACTTTTTTTATTTTAAAATGGTCTCAGAGGAAGTTGCAAAAATAGCACAGAGTCCCATATAATGCTTCGCTCCATCCATGTGCAATGGTGACATCTCACACAGCTGTAGTATGTTATAAAAACCAGGAAATTGGCATTGGTATAATCCTGGTAAGAAGACTACATACCTTGTTCAGTTCTTACTACTTTTTAAAATCCCACAATAATGTGTTTTTGCCCTTGTGTGTGTAATTCTAGGTCATTTTATCCCATGTGTAGATTCGCATGACTACTAAACAATCAAGATTAAAAGTTGTTCCATCGTCACAAAAGATGCCCTTCCTGGTCCTTTGTTAGCACCTGCTGCACCCATGCAATTTTCCTGACAACCACTCACCTCTTCTCTATCTCTGTCATTTTGTCATTTTGAGGACATTTTGTAAATGAGATCATGCAGTGTATGACGTTTTGATATGTACTTTTTTTCACTCAGCATAATGCCTTTAGGTCTACTTAGGTTGTTGTGTGCATCAATAGTTTATTCTTTTCTATCGTTCACTCATATTCCACGGTATGGCAATACCACAGTTTGTTCAACCATTCACTCATTTCTTCCTAGGATTTTAATCTTTTTAATTAATTTATTTTTTAAAGGCAGCATCTCGCTCTGTCGACCAGGCTGGAGTGCAGTTTGTGCAAGCATGATTCACTGCAGCCTCGACCTCCCAGGCTCAAAGAATCCTCCTACCTCAGCCTCCTGAGTAGCTGGGACCACAGGCACATGCCACCAAACCAGGCTAATTTTTTGTATTTTTTTTTTTGTAAATACAGGATTTTGCCATGTTGCCCAGGCTGGTCTCAAAGTCCTGGGCTCAGGCGATCCTTCTACCTTGGCCTCCCAAAATGCCGTGATTACAGGTATGAGCCACTGTGCCTGGCTAGAGTTTGCTCTTCTAAATAAAGTTGCCATGAACGTTTGAGTACAGGTTTTTATTTGAATGTTGTTTTGATCTCTCTGGCATAATTTCCAATGAGTACAATTATGAGTTGTACGTGTCCATGTATATTACAATGGTTTCTTTCTTGATATTATGCTTAGTCTGTTTTTTATAATTTACATGCATTGTTGGCAGTAAGATGGACAGTTTATTGCCCTAAAATTATTTAGGAAAACCTACACAAACCCACATACATGATTTTAATTCTCTTTTAAGAATTGTTTTCTTGCATACCAAATATAGATTTTCCAGACTTTTTTAGATACCTGATTTGGTAGAAATGATTGTTTCTTTTTTTTACCTAGTTTCAGAAATCATAATCAATTGACATAATATTACATTTTTTAATTTAAATTTTTAAAAAAATCCTTTTGGAAATTACAAAATTATATGTTCTAATCACTCACTTTATCTCATTTAAAAGGTATCAGTTTTTGTGAGGCTATCACTATATAAATTTGCTTGATGTATGATTCTTTCTCCATTGTCTTAACACATGGCTTGTCAACATAGAGTACTGAAGAAACTCCACAAGCAGAAAATGTTCTCAAAGGGCAACAGTCATCTATTTTGTCTTCACCACTCTCATATGCTATACATCTTCCCAAAGGCATGTTCTACAACTTATCACACTCACAGAAAAAACACTGCCATAAACAGATGTGTATGCCACTAGCAGACAGAATTCAGCAAATCTTAAACATAAAGCAAACCAAACCTTTAATAAATTGCCAACAATGGAAAAATACGGTGCTGTCAACAAGATCCCCTGAACTTACGTTCAGAGAATGACAAAGTCAAAGAAACTCAGAGAAAACAGAAAAACATTTTAAATAAACTACACTGAATATCTTCAAAGACATTGTCTGCCATATTCTGGAGAATATCACATCAGAAGGACAGGAAGGAAATTAATTTTTCATCGCTGACATATAAAAATCAATGGATGGCATGAATAGCAATTTAGATATGGCTGAAGAACAAATATGAAAATAGGAATTTCAAAGCAAGAATGATCATGAAAAAAGAAAGAAAAAAAAAGCCAAGCAACATTAAGGCTGAATCCATTCATTATGAAATTAAGTTAAAATGAATTTCATGACAAGAGAATAAAGACTAGGCTGTATGCAAGATTACTAATAGTAGAGGAAAATTTTGTGAAGCTTAAGAAATAAATATATCCCACATTAGTGAGATGTGAAGCCGACTGGGCTTCTAGGGCAAGTGGGGACTTGAAGAACTTTTGTGTCTAGCTAAAGGACTGTAAACGCACCAATCAGCACTCTATGTCTAGCTAAAAGTTTGTAAATGCACCAGTCAGCACTCTGTGTCTAGCTAATGGGGTGGGGACTTGGAGAACTTTTGTGTCTAGCTAAAGGATTGTAAACGCACCAATCAGCACTCTGTGTCTAGCTAAAGGTTTGTAAATGCACCAATCAGCACTCTGTCAAAATGGACCAATCAGCTCCCTGTAAAACAGACCAATCAGCTCTCTGTAAAATGGACCAATGAGCAGGATGTGGGTGGGGCCAAATAAGGGAATAAAAGCAGGCCACCCGCGCTAGCAGCAGCAATCTGTTCAGGTTGCCTTCCACTCTATGGAAGTTTTGTTGTTTCTTCTTCACAATAAAGCTTGCTGCTGCTCACTGGGTCCGTGCTGCCTTTATGAGCTGTAACACTTAACCACAAAGGTCTGCAGCTTCACTCCTAAAGCCGGCGAGACCACGAACCCCGCGGGAGGGAGGGATGAACAACTCTGGACTGGAGCAACGAACTCAGGACCCGCCACCTTTATGAACTGTAACACCGCAAAGGTCTGTCACTCTTTGGGTCTGCACTGACTTTATAAGCTGTAACACTCACCATGGAGGTATGCAGCTTCACTCCTGAAGTCAGCAAGACCAGGAACACACGGGGAGGAACGAACAACTCCGGACGTGCCACCTTTATGAACTGTACTACTCACCGCAAAGGTCTGCAGCTTCACTCCAGCAGTCAGCGAGACCACGAACCCACCAGAAGGAAGAAACTCCGGACACCGCCGAACATCAGAAGGAACAAACTCCGGACACACCATCTTTAAGAACTGTAACACACTCACCGCGACGGTCCGTGGCTTCATTCTTGAAGTCAGCAAGACCAAGAACCCACCAATTCCGGACACGTTATGAGACCATAATCGGCTAAAAAAGACTTGTGACCAAAAATTTGTAATTAGACATAATATGTGCATATTTAGAAGATCAAGGTTAGACATGTTGGCTTATGCCTATAATCGCAGCACTTTGGGAAACTGAGGCGGGAGAATCACTAGAAGCCAGGTGTTTGAGACCACCTTGGGTAACATAGGGAGACTCCATCTCTACAAATAACAATATTAAAAATTAGCCTGGCAGGGTGGCCCATGCCTGTGGTCCCAGCTACTCAAGAGACTGAGGTTGGAAGATTGCTTGAGCCCAAGAGGACAAGGCTGCAGTGAGCTATGATGGCACCACTGCACTCCAACTTGGGCTACAGAGTGAGACCCTGTCTCTAAAAAACAACAAAAAAAAGCTATTAAATATATTTCACCTTTTCTCAAGACATAGCTTGAAGCAGGGACCTCCCCCTTGTTAAGCACAGCTTTCTTCGGTAACAAGATAAAGATACAATAAACAAAAAAGATGCCATAGAGTAAATTGTATTTTAAAGGAAGATGCCAGCATGAATGGAATGATATATCTGTTATGTGGCAGCAGCTTTACCTTAAAAATTCAGTACATCTGAAACAGCCACTTGCCTCAGCATCTCAGACCAACATCAGAGTCGGGTTTTTATTTGGGGGGTAGGAATCTACATGGAAGTCAAACACAGAAAGAAGGCACCAAGCCAATGCTAAAGATGCCTCAACCCAGATAGTCAAAGAAATGGGGTAAAATAAAGGGGAATTTTTCACCATCAATGCCATGAGACACAGCATCTGAGCGCATGCAAACCTCATGGTCAGACAGGAAGTCAGAGTGAGACATAACCTCCCACCTCTCATTTTCATGACGGACAGTGAGAAACATAGTGACTCCCTCTGTAACAATGTAGACACTGAGGGTGACACCCACCAAACTTTGAGCAGGAGAAAAGCAACAAAAAGGACCCTGAAAGGGCCAGAAAATAAAAACTTTTAACCATCTCACCTCAGAAACTCTTTGTAGACTTTCAGAGTTAAATGTATGGTGCAGATTTAACTGCATAAGGCTCTGATGGAAGCTTAGCGCATGAGTTGCCAGTGCAATCTATTTTTTCTCTACTTGGTACCTATTGTCTGACCTTAGGAAACATAGATGGATTAGAGAGAGCAAACCAATATCAATGACCAATTTCAGGTAGACAATGTATGATATGTAAGGACATACTACAGTATTGTTAACCTGTCAGATATGCAAAGTCAGAAGCCCACAGTGAGAAGAAAATGTTTGTTAGATGTAATTATGAGCGGATTAGACAACGCATAGGCTGTAGTGTGGATAACTTTCTGGTTTAGAAATTGGTACCTTTGTAAAAAAGAGGAAAGGCAGAATTTGACTGATGACAGGAACTATATTCCAGTAGACTTTGGAGGTATTAAGAAAAGAGGGAGGAAATGGAATCCTGGGGTAAAATCGAGTTTAAAGTCAATTTTTAATTTGCATGAAGACTCAGTTGTCATGGAAGCTTAAGGTAGATAATTATGTAGGATGATGTGAATGGAAATAAATCAGTTTCATTGAGTGCAAGAGTGCACATTTCTCAGTGTTAAGGATATTCTTCAAACAAATATCCAAGAACTTGTATGTGTGTTAGAGACAGTGTCTCACTATGCTGCCCAAGCTGGTCTGAATCTCCTGGCCTCAAGTAATTCACCCAACTTTGCCTCCCAAAGTGCTGGGATTACAGCCAACAGCCATTGCACCTGGCCCAGAAACTCTTGAACAGTGATTTGACAGAGTGCATGAGAACCCAAAATCAGCTTGAAAGATGGATTTATTTTAAACATGCTTATACAGCTACACAGTATTGGGTCCAGTAAATGCCAATGTTCAGCTATGACTCAATCTCAGTCTAGCAGTGCTCATTTCCTTTAACTTGAAAATAGGAATGGACAGCCTTCCTTACTTAAATATTATCTTAAAAATAATTAAATATTATCTTTAATGGAAGATTATCTTAATTTAAAGATTAGACACTGCCATCAAATCTTCCGTGTGTTACAGAAGTCATCCTATTATGTAATTTTAACCAAAAGAGATGAATATTTTAGCTTTCTCCAGGCACAGATAGACAGAAATAGGACATTAGAACATACTCGTATTGTGGGTAAAATGCATAATTCGTCTCTGGGAGCCTGATGTCTAACTGAACTGATGTGTAATTAAAATATATGCCTGAAACAAAGAAACTCATGTGACTGAAATGAGGTTATTACATTACCACAGTGTACACATTGCTGGTGTTAACAATAAAACCGAAATCATTAGAATTCAGAAAATAATTGACAAAAAATAATTACTTAAGAAAGACTTGTTGCAAAACTGACATGAATGTAACAATGTGAAAGTTATGCAAAAATTATTAACTTAAAATAATTCATAAACTACCTTAAATACAAAAATTAATAGAAAAATAACACATCCAAACATTCAAAAAAGTATTTCTGAATTTTGCACTTAATGTTCTATGGAAAATATCTGACATAAATGAGGATACAATAAAAGGTTTTTATTAGTAGATTTTTTCCCCAGTACTAAAAACGGCTTGTGATAAAAAAAAAAAAAAAAAAAAAAAAAAAGTGGGACCTGGCTCGGTGGCTCACGCCTGTAATCCCAGCACTTTGGGAGGCCGAGGTGGATGGATCACAAGGTCAGGAGATCAAGACCATCCTGGCTAACATGGTGAAACCCTGTCTTTACTAAAAATACAAAAAAAGTAGCTGGGCGTGGTGGCAGGTACCTGTAATTCCAGCTACTCGGGAGGCTGAGGCAGGAGAATAGCTTCAATCCAGGAGGCGGAGGTTGCAGTGAGCCAAGATCGTGCCACTGCACTCCAGCCTGGGTGACAGAGCGAGACTCCTTCTCAAAAAAAAAAAAAAAAGTGGTAGAACATAGCAAGGTTTCTGTACAAAGTTACTAAAAATAAAGTTCTTTCATTTTCTTGAGATGTTTATAGACAGTATGTCTCTTGGGAGATGCTCAAAGAATAAGCAGTTTCCTCTCTTGCAGAGTACGTTCAGTTCCACTTCATTCCAATTAAAAAATTGACTTCTCTTTGTTGAGGTGATTTTTTTATACTGAATTTCTACTCAGAAAAGGGCATTGATAAGCTTTTCTACTTTCAAAGCAAGATACCATTTTTATTCCACAATGATGTAACTTTTTAAAAATTTGTATTATAACGATATCCATTCTTTGCAATTTCACTTAAAAAGTAACACCAATTCTATACAGAAAAAATTTCAAAGGGAGATGAAGAAAATGAAATAAATCAAATGAGAAACTCAATTCCACCTATCAGGTAGAGCAAATGTTATACACACGCATGCACACATATCTGCTACCCATTCTTCTATTTTGTTTCAGGGTGGTTATGAATATCATTCTAGCAGTGGGATTCTAGCAGTGGAAAAAGTGCAGAAAAAAGAAAAATGTTGCATTTCCTTTGTAACATATCTCCAAATCATGGTGTAGTCTTAAAATTCCAACCCTGAGAATGAGTTAGTCGAAAACATCCCAGTTGCCCTCCTGGGTGAATGTTAATGAGAAGAACTGATCTTGCTGTCATTTTTGTGTGTGTGCATTTCATGCTTATTTGCTTTTATTTTGGGGGTTTTTTGGTTTGCTTGTTTTTTGAGACAAAGTCTTGCTCTGTCGACCAAGCTGGAGTGCAGTAGTACAATCATGGCTCATTGCAGCTTCGACCAGGCTTAAGTGATCCTCCACCTCAGCCTCCAGAGTAGCTTGGGTTACAGGTGCACACCACCACATCTGGCTAATTCTTTTCATTTTATTTTTTGTAGAGACAGGGTTTTGCTGTTTCCCAGGCTGGTCTTGAACTTCTGGGCTCAAGTGATCCACCTTCCTCAGCCTCCCAAAGTGCTCACAGACGTGAGCCACTGCAGCCAGTCTATTTGTTTATTTTACCTTTTATTGACTAATTTTTAATGTCTTACCTTTCATTGGTCAACTTTTCATTGTATGTCTCTATCAAAAACCATTTACTTATTTCTTGGCATATTTTGCATGTTTAATTATGTGTGGAATTTAAAAATTATCCTTTCCCATACTTTGATTATTCTTAATATATATCTTTTTTTTTTTAATTGTTTAGAATACTGGATAGTTTTTGGACATTGTTGTTAACTCATCTTAATATCTTATGTTAATTTCTTTTGAATAACTATCAGTTTTACTTTACTTTGAATATCTTATATTTTACCATACTGCCTTGTTAATTACTGATTAATCAATGCTAAGTAAAAATTTCAGTTTGCCTTTCTTTTTTAACTGGGCTTATAGTGTTGACAAAAAAGAGCCAAACTCTGTAAATTACTGAAGAGGTTTATTCTAAGCCAAATATGAGTGACACAGCCTCAAGAAGTCCTGAGAATATGTGCCCAAGGTGCTTGGGTTGCAGGTTCATTTTATACATTTTAGGAAGACAGAAGTTACAGGCAAAGGCATAAATCAACACATGTAATGTATACATTAGTTCGGCTGGGAAAGACAAGGCATCTCCGCGCAGGGGCTTCCAGGTCATAGGTGGATTCAAAGGTTTCCTGATTGACAATTGGTTGAAAGAGTTAAGCTTTGCCTAAAGAGTTGAAATCAGCAGAGAGAAATGCTTGAGTTTAGGGGGTTGCAGAAGCCAAGGTTCTTGTTACTTAGATGAAGTCTCTAAGTAGCATGGTTCAGAGGGAACAGATGATAAATGTCTCTCTTTACAGAGCTTAAATGTCAGATTGTTAGTTAAATCTCTCAGGATCAGGAAAAGAAAGGGAAGGAGATTTCCTAAAAAATGCACATTTGACCCGCGAGCAATGGCTTTGCAGGGCCACTTCAAAATATCTCAAAGAAAATCTATTTTGGAGTAAAGTACTTTGATTTCCTTCAGGGTCTACAGTCTGTCATGTGATGCTATACCAGAGTCAGGTTGGAATTTGGTATCTTATTGCCACAAAGGGTCTGTTTTGTCAGTCTTCTAAGCTCTGTCTTAGCCTTAGGTCAGTTGGATATAAGCTCCAAAGGGAGCAGGTATAACAAGGCCTGTCTGACATTTTCCAGTCATGGCCTGAACTAGTTTTTCAGATTATTTGTGGTGGGGGGAGATCCCCTTGGCCAAGAGAAGATGGGGTCTATTCAGTTCATTGGGGATTTAGAATTTCATTTTGTTTTACAGTAGCAATAGAACCTTAATGAATACTCCACAGCCGGCAAAGTTACAACTTTAATTTGGATGTCTCTGGATTCATGCAAGTACTTCCCAAGTGACAAAGGTCACTAAGAGAATAGCAGAGGAATTGGAGGTTGAATAAAGGGCAGAATGAGTGAGAGCATGAGAGCAGAAGAAAGGTAAAGGGGCAGGTGAGCAAGAAGCAAGATAAGAAGCAGAAGTTGAGCAGCCAAAACAAAAGTGAGATTAAAAAAAAAAGTGAGGCCGGGCGCGGTGGCTCACGCCTGTAATCCCAGCACTTTGGGAGGCCGAGACAGGCGGATCATGAGGTCAGGAGATCAAGACCATCCTGGCTAACACGGTGAAACCTCGTCTCTACTAAAAATACAAAAAAAATTAGCTGGGTGTGGTGGCGGGCGCCTGTAGTCCCAACTACTCGGGAGGCTGAGGCAGGAGAATGGCATGAACCTGGGAGGCGGAGCTTGCAGCGAGCCGAGATCAGGCCACTGCACTCCAGCCTGGGCGACAGAGTGAGACTCTGTCTCAAAAAAAAAAAAGAAAGTGAGTAAGAAGTCCCAAAGACCGGCTAGATCTGGACCAAACCTTTCAGGGGAAGCTCTTCAGAGATGGGCATGCTCATTAGAGAGAAAAAGTATCCTTAAAACGACCCCGCACGGTAATCAGCTACTTAAGGTGTATACATATGGACTGCATATCATGAACGTAATTAAAATTGTAGGATGGAGGCGTTGTGCAAGCGCACAAGTGCCACAGTAACTAAGAAATCCACCTATCAATCAAAAGGCAGACACTTGCTAGAGATTAGGCAGCCTTGGGAGAAGAAGATAAAAAAACACACCAAAGAATCTGAACTATTAGGTTGGTGCAAAAGTAACTGTGGCTTTTGCCATTAAAAGTAAAGGCAAAAACCGCAATCTAATACAGCGAGCTGGGGCTGTTTTCATCTTGCAGAGGTCAGTCTGCTCTCCCTCTCCCAGAGTGGAATACTGTGCTGAATAAACTTTTGCCGCTTTGCTTTCATCTGTGTGTGTGTCAAGTCCAATTATTTGTTTGGGACACCAAGAGCCTGTAACTGTGCAGCACCATCTGGTAACATATGAACTGCTTGAATTTTCCCTCTCCTCTCTCTCTCTCTCTCTGTCTCTCTTTCTCTCCCTCTCTTCAACAGGTTCACACGGACATTCACACATGCATAAGGTTGAAGGCAATACTGCCTGTCATAGGCATTCTTGGTGAAGTTTCAGAATAATTGGTGGGTGGTAACACCATAGCAATGTGACCTGCCCAATGCTGTGGATTTCCTGACCCTGGGAAGTGTCTGTGTTCCCGTCTACCAGCTTGGCGCGCTGTCTGTGCAGGAATGCTTTGTGAGTGATTACCATCTGCCGTACTTTCCATCCCACCTAAGTGAAAGTGATGCTTTCCCAACAGCAATTTATTCTTCAGAAACAGGCAATTAAACTCTCTAAGGGTCTCAGCTCCTTCAAAATGGAGTTTTAAACTACATGTTAAGGATTGATTTAATAATGACTTTTAGACAAAATTTGTTCATTAATCATCATTGATAACAAAGGATGCAGATAAAAATTAGGCAATCTTAGAATATCACAGAATGTCGCTGTTTTCTCAGTAGCTAACCCAATGTTTGGCACAAACAATGCATGAAATAAATATTTTTAAGTTGACATTTAGAAGGCTAATTAACTGGTTGACATATTATGCTTGTTTTCATAAATAAGAGAAAAATCAAATTGTTATACAAATTAGAGCTACTAAACTATGTCAGAAACATTCTGTTTTTAACTATTAGCATTTTTCTTTAGAACAACAATATTTTTATGATAAAAGAGGTTGCTCATTTGTTGATTAGAAAAACTATAGATTTTTCTTTTTCTGTATAGCTATTAATTAGATAAAAGTTACGGATATTATAATTAGCCAAATATGTGTAGCACTGCCACAAACTCTGGACTTATTTGAAGACTATTAATAGGATTCTTATTAATGCTGGATAAATAACATCTCTGAATTTATAGATTAGACCTTCAATGTGTGCATTTTCCAAGTTTATTGATTTATATTATAAATTTTATGTGTTCAAGGGATTCAATGTTAGTGATTATTGCCCTAATGAATGCCTGTTTGAATATTTTGATGATTTGTAATAGAAAATGAAAGAAATTTGGAATTATTAACAAATGTAGCATAAACATGTCTCAATTATAAGATTTTGATTATAGTTATGAATCTATATGACATTCAGAGAATCTCTTTAAATCTTTGGTTCAGTTGGGCACAGTGGATCACATCCATAATCCTAGCACTTTGGGAGACCAAGATGGGCAAATTGCTTGAGCCCAGGAGTTCAAGACCAGCCTGGGCAACACAGTGAGACCCCATCTCTAAAAATCAATCAATCAGTCAATCAATTGGTCTTTGGTTCAGCTCCACTTTGAAAAAAGAAAATTGAACATGTAATTTCTACAAATCCTGATATTTTTGACCCAGTAAATATATTTTCTAAATAATGTGATTAAAGGCCAGGCTAAGTTTTTGTCAATTATTTTTAATGTTTTTCAAATATTCCTTTAAAGTTTCAGATAGAAACACAGCAATCTGAAATACTCCAGTCACTAAAGTGAATTTTGGTTTGTTTAGATATTTGTACAGTTCTTCAAGTTATCTATGTGGATGCTTTTATGGACTACGATGGTCTCCATTTCTGAAAGAAAGAAATATTGAGAATGTGATACTGGATAATTTACATTCAAGCCAAAGAAGATAGAAATTTTAACAGCAGAAGTATCTAGCAGTTTCTCGTAGCTAAATATTCACCTTAGCTGAGCAGCCAAAACAAAAGTGAGATTAAAAAAAAAAAAAAGTAAGAAGCCCCAATGGCCAGCTAGATCTGGACCAAAAAATTGCCAAAAAGTAGATCATTTCCAATATTCCCTTCAAGCTCGCCAAGTCTGTATTTTCTTCCGATGACAGTTACAGATAGATGTAGAGATGTATAAAATGTAAAGAATCAAAAGTTACAACCTAAAACTATTTTTATAGATGACTATTAACATTGCTGCTTGCGGACAGACATGGTGGCTCATGCCTGTAATTCCAGCACTCTGGGAGGCTGAGGTGGGTAGATCACTTGAGGCTAGCAGTTCGAGACTAGCCTGCCCAACATGGTGAAATCTCGTCTCTACTGAAAGTACAAAAATTATCCGAGTGTGGTGGCACCTGTAGTACCAGCTACTTGGAGGCTGAGGTGAGAGGATCCCTTAAACTCAGGAGGTGGAGGTTGCAGTGAGCTGAGATCGCACTATTGCACTCCAGGCTGGGCAACAGAGTGAGACCCTGTCTCAAAAAAAAAAGCGCAGCTTGCAAAAATGACACTAATTAACAGTATTAGAAAAGTTTTATATTACAATGATGTCATTTATATATATAGATTTTTTATTTATAGTTTATATACTTTTTATATTACTTTCATACACACAGACACAATCAGTCCCATTTGTCTTGTGCCTTCAAGCAGGAAGCTTCAGAGCATGTAGTAAGAATTAAGGATAAAGTCTGTACTAGAAAGCATTAATCTTCAATCAATTTAATTTAAATTTGGGGTTCATTGGTCACGTTCCAGGAATAACTTATTTAACTACTTGAAAACTTCCGGTGGAAGGAAGGAAAGACAAAAGGACATAAATTGCATTTATCCTACACATTCAATTAATGTGTGAACACATTATTTAAAGCAGCATCTTTATTTTGTTGAGAGCTGTATCTTCAGTAGTAACAACTATGATTGGCATTTAGTAGCGAATATATATTTGTTGAAAAGTTGACCAGTTTCAGGTATTAAACTCGTAACTTGAGTCATTGGCATAGTCTTAGTGTGATGATACATTTTTATCCTCAGTTGGGTGATACCAGAAGAACATAGTGGCATTTATTTTCCTTACCCATGTTATTAACTAATTAGATGAGTGAAAGCGCTCTTGTAGCAATGCATGCAACATTTGATTACTGTTCATTAATCAAATTATAATGATTATTATCATGTTTAATAAACCTCAGAAACTAGTTACTCTCCCCTCCACCAACTATGTTACACAGAGCAGCTGTGTGGTTTATCTTAGAAAGGTTGAAGAACAAGGCCGGGTGCAGTGGCTCATGGCTGTAATCTCAATACTTTGGAAGGCCCAGATGGGAAGATTGCTTGAGGCCAGGAGTTTGAGACCAGCCTGGACAACATGGCAAAACTCCATCTCCACAAAAAAGTTAAAAAATTATCTGGGTGTGGTGGAGCACACCTGTAGTCCCCGCTATATGGGAGGCTGAGGTGGGAGAATTGCTTGAGCCCAGGAGCTTGAGGCTACAGTGAGCCATGACTGTGCCACTGCACTCCAGTCTGGGCAACAGAGTGAGACCAAGAAAGAGAGAGAGAGACAGGGAGAGAGAGAGAGAGAGAGAGGGAGGGAGAGAGAGAGAAAAAGAAAGAAAGAAAGAGAAAGAGAGAAAAAGAAAGAAAGAAAAGTCAGTGAAGAAAGAAAGAAAAGTTTGAAGAATATGGAGGAAAAAACACAAACCACCAAATATTCCGCACATTTGTTCAGGGTGTTACAGAGCTGAAATGTAGAGAGAATTCATGGAATACACACTTTCAAGAATACAATTGCTTTCCCACAGAGATTTGTTCCTTTACCAGATGTGATGGATTCTGGTGCTAAATGCCAAAGCAGTGGTTGTTCTGGTGTTTAATGGCCCCAGTTGAGGTGTAATGTATTGAGGGAATTCTTTCCAACACAAAAATATACATAGCTGGTTGACTGTCACTTCAAAATTCATATTTTCAATCTTGCTCCTTTGTAGAATTTGTTTAGATTCCATTTGTAGCAGCTGGGGCAAGAAAAAAGAATATTTTTGCTTAAAACTGATTGGAAATTTCATTTTCTCTGAAGAATATGTGAAATTTCTCTCAAGCAGAGCTATTTCATTGAATCTGTTATCCCAGTGGATTTCTCAGAGAAAAGTGTGTGGTCTCCACAATGTAGAAAAGCAAAATCAAAAAAATGCTGCAGAATTCACAGTAGCATTTTACATGAAAAGTGACATGTTTCATCAAAAAACCCCACTGAGACAGGAGAGTTCCCGCGACCCCCTTGTGGGAGGGACTTGCGACAGGGGTGTGGTTCATTTACTCCTCCTTGTGGGAGGGGGAGCACACAGGTGAGTGGGTGCAGGAGCTGGGGAGAGTGATTTTGAGTTCTGGCCCCAAGGCAGCGTCTAGGAGTGTGTTACAATTAATGTTCTTTTAGCAGTTGCCGTCCACAGCTGGCTAAGTGTTAACCAGATCAGTGGAGAGTCAGGTTGACAGCCTTTTACACCCTGCTCTCTTGGTACCCGGGTCCTTGTCCCGCCTCCAGGAAGAATCAGCTCACATGGACTTGAAGGATGATGAATGCAGAGGTTTTCTTAAGCAGTGGAAGTGGCTCTCAGCAGAAGGGGAACTGGAAAGGGGAGGGTGCGGAAGAAGGTGATCTTTCCCTGAAGCCTGGCCATCTCTGGGCAAGCTTCTCTCCGAAGTCGTGCCATCTGAACTTAAGCTGCATCTATCTGTAGTCTCTGACGCTCA
Source organism: Pongo pygmaeus (assembly GCF_028885625.2). Lineage (NCBI taxonomy): Eukaryota > Metazoa > Chordata > Mammalia > Primates > Hominidae > Pongo > Pongo pygmaeus. Next base: position 5,082,300 of record NC_072396.2, on the reverse strand, counting down.
GTTGCTTCTTCTCCTCTTGACATGTGCCGCTTGTCTCTCTGCCAGCTGAGATCTGGAGTTTATATGGGCACAGGACAGGGAGGGAGAGTGGGCCAAAAAAGTAACATTTGGGCAGAAAAACAGGGATAACTGTTCTCATTTAGGGCCACGGTTTCCAGGGATGGGGCCTTTGCCAGGGAACCACCTTCTTCTACCCAGTTTTTCCCTACGTCCTGTCTGTATCACCATGACTAGCATTACATAGGAGTCATTTCCAGGAAGTTCTCACAAGGAAGTAATAATCCATAATTTAAAAAGGTGTGTGGGGCTGGGGTCAGGCACGGTGGCTCATGCCTGTAATCCCAGCACTTTGGAAAGCCGCCATAGGCAGATCACTTGAGGCCAAGAGTTTGAGACCAGCCTGGCCAACATGGTGAAACCCCATCTCTACTAAAAATACAAAACTTAGCTGTGTGTGGTGGCGGGTGCCTGTAACCTCAGCTACTCAGAAGGCTGAGGCAGGAGAATCACTTGAACCCAGGAGGCGGAGATTGCAGTGAGCCAAGTTTATGCCACTGCACTCCAGCTTGGCAATAAAGTGAGACTCTGCCTCCAAAAAAAAAAAAAAAAAAAAACTTATTGGGTCTGGGCACCATGAGTCACACCTGTAATCCTAGCACGTTTGGAGGGCGAGACAGGTGGATCGCTTGAGCTCAGGAGTTCAAGACCAGCCTGGGCAACACAGTGAGACCTATTAATTTTTTTTTTTTTTAACAAATAAAGAGTACATAAGAATCCTTATTTGTAAATATGTAAGTAGGTTGTAATTACCATTACTATAAATTACTTCTTTAGACAAAGTCAACACTTGGTCCTGAATTCTCTCTTCTGTAAGGAAAATTTTTAAAGGAAAGAGTTGTTGTTGACCGTGTATTTTAAAAATTAAAATATCATTATTCGGCCAGGGCAGAAAAAATAAGAATGCTATATTTTTGCTTTAGTTTTATATTTAGTGTACACTATGAACATTTGTCTATTATTTTTTACTTGTTGTTTATTTCCAATAATATTTTAAACCTGCTTGGATACCATGAGAAGAAAGTCTAATTAAATAAAATTGAAAATTATTTTTTAAACTCATAGTGTTGTTTTTAGTATCACTTGAGCAATAGGTTTCCTGTTTCTGCTTTTCGTTTTTTGTTTTAATCTGAAAAGCATGTGAACTCCCAAAAATCAGAGGTGATTTGGAAGGAATTACAAAGAGCAGACTGGTGCAGTGGCTCACGCCTGTAATCCCAGCATTTTGAGAGGCTAAGATGCGCAGATTGCTTGAGCCCAGGAGTTCAAAACCAGACTGGAAAACTTAGTTGGACCCTGTCTCTACAAAAAAATTAGCCAGGTGTGGTGGTGCACACCTGTAATCCCAGCTACTTGGGATGCTGAGGTGGGAGGATCATTTGAGCCTGGGATGTCCAGGTTGCAGTGAGCAGAGATGGTGCCACTGCACTCCAGCCTGGGTGACAGAATGAAACCCTGTATCAAAAATAGATAAGAAAAAATATTAATATTATTACTAAAAATATAATGTTCAAAAAAAGAGCAAATGGCTGTGGTTTCAATTCCAGAGATTATAGACTACAAATGGGGAGAACTATGAAAGAACAAGGAAGTTTTAGTTGGCTCTGTATCCACACACAATTTGAATTTATTTAATACATTTAGAGAGGAAAAATATCTACTATGAAGCAGTCATTCAAAATTTAATGACATTTTTTCTATTTTTATAAAGCCTATTTTATGTATATTCATTGTCCTCGGCTAATATTTTTGTATAGTTTACAAACTATTGCTTGAGATTTGAAAAAAAAAAAGATGTTTCTAAACTTTAGGTATAATTTTAATGCAATTCATATACATTAAAGTCATTTTTTTTTACATTTGACTCATGCACACCTTTCCCTCTCCTTGCTTCAGACTATACATCTAAAAGTTAACTGCTTATAAAGGCATCTTTGCTCTGCTATACCCTGAGTTATTTTTCCAAGACCAGCACTGTCCAACACAACTATTTAAAATAATGCAAATGTTCTATTCTTGGCTGTCCAATATGGTAGCCACCAGCCATGTATGGCTACAGAGTACTTGAAATTTAGCAATTATAACTCAGATACTGAATGGTTAATCATTATTCATTTTAATTAACTTAAAGTAGTCACATATGGCTAATGACCAATGTAAACCAAAAATAAAATTCTAAGGACCCCAAACCATCTGAGTGGGCTTCCTCCTCAGCTAGGGCACGCTTAACCTGAAAGATTTGTTCAGACTATGATGGAAATTGGGGGTCGAATATGCCTCATTGCATCTCTCTGGCATTAACAGCAACAGACCTTAAGTCCGGTAAGAAGCATTTACAGTTTATTCTTTCTGAAGCCTGCTACTTGGAGGCTGCATCTGCGTAATAAAACTTTGGGCTCCATAACCTCTTATCGCGATGCAGACATTTCCTTTCTATTGATCCCAGGTCTTTGGATAAACTCAACCAATTGTCAACCAGAAAAATTTAAATCTACCTATAACCTGGACGCACCCCCGTGCCCGCCTTGCTTCAGGTTGTCCTGCCTTTCTGGACTGAACCATTGTCTTTCTTAAATGTATTTGATTGATGTCTCATGTCTCCCTAAAATGTGCCTGACCATCTTGGGCACATGTTCTCAGGATCTCCTGAGGGCTGTGTCACGGGCCAAGGTCACTCATATTTGGCTCAGAATAAATCTCTTCAAATATTTTACAGAGTTGGACTCTTTTGTCAACACCACCATACTGGGCAGTCCAAGAATTGCCAAGACCCTCCTCCAATTCTTCACTCAATGTTTTGTTTTTATCAGGAATGGCACTGTTGCAGTCTCGCCAGTGCACCACATTGTAGCAGTCTCTCATTGTGAGGTATCACCCAGAGTTCTGTGTCTCATGACTAAGAGAATTAAGGAGCATGGACACAAAGGATGAAGTTGGAGTGAAAGTTTAATAAGTGAAAGAAGAAAGCTCTCTGCTGCAGAGAGGGGACCTGGAAGAGGGTTGCCGTTTTTACAATTGAATGCAAAGACTTTTATAAGAAACCAATGAGGTCTAGGCATCTCATTTGCATAAGGCACACATTTCTAGTAGCTCTACCCCATCCTCCTAATGCATACACAGCCCCTTAGCTTGAGTTACTCCATATTGTTTTGTTCCATTTACTGGGCATGTGTCAGGAGATGGAAATTTCCATTGCATGCATGTCTGGGCAAGTCACCTGTGTAGCCTTTCTTATGTCTTGGGCAAGCCCCACTGTGCAACTTCCCTTATCTCTGCCTGCCTGCAGGCTGTTCCTTTGTTTCAAAGGATTCAACGGAGGACCCACCCTAATTGCCTGCCTGACTGTTTTTTTCCTTTCTCCTCTCTTACCACCTTTCACTACTTCACCTACCCAAATAGAATCTTTATCTTTAAAGATTCCATAGTCGACATCACCTGCTCCCTATTTGTTTTTCCTTTGAAGCCCCAAACCTTGTCCCTCTCCATAATTTGACTCTCCTGGATACTCGATTTTTAATTACATTTCCTTTCTGCCTTACATATATCTTACATCCTCTTCTCCCTTCTGTACATTGGTTTAGAAAAGGAAGTTTTGGGTACAAATGATAATACTTGTGTCTTCGTAGTGAATTAGAAAAATATATAATTACATTTTAACGATGAAGGCACAAGATTCTTGGTGAAACTGCTTGGATTGAGATATAAGAATAACCATTTACTAGTTATGTAACCATACAGTGGGTTCACCTTGCCACCTGCCTAGACAGAGTCCATTTATCAAGACAAGGGAATTGCAATGGAGGAGTAATTCATGCAGAGCTGGCTGTGCATGAGACCCGAGTTTTATTATTACTCAAATCAGTCTCCTTGAGCATTCAGGGATCAGAGGGGTTTTTTTTGGTTGTTCTCGTTTGTGTGTGTGTTTTTTTTTTTTTTTGAGACACAGTCTCACTTTGTCATCCCTGCTGGAATGCGGTGGCATGATCTCGGCTCACTGCAACCTCTGCCTCCCAGGTTCAAGCGATTCTTGTGCCTCAGCCTCCCAGGTAACTGGAATTACAAGTAAGCACCACCAAGCCTAATTTTTTTTTTTTTTTTTTTTTTTTTTTGTATTTTTAGTAGAGACAGGGTTTCGCCATGTTGGCCAGGCTGGTCTTGAACTCCTGACCTCAAGTGATCAGCCCACCTCAACTGGCTGGTCTTGAACTCCTGACCTCAAGTGATCAGCCTACCTCAACCTCTCAAAGGTTTGAGATTACAGGCGTGAGCCACTGCATCCAGCCAGGACCAGAGTTTTTAAGGATAATTTGGCAGGTAGGGGCTCCAGAAGTGGGGAGTGCTAATTGGTTGAGTTGGAGATGGACTCATAGGGGGTTAAAGTGAGGTTTTCTTGCTATTTTCTGTTCCTGGGTGGGATGGCAGAACTGATTGAGCCAGATTACCTGTCTGGGTGATGTCAGCTGATCGATCCAGTACAGGGTCTGCAAAATACCTCAAGCACTGATCTTAGGTTTTACAACAGTGATGTTATCCCCAGGAGCAATTTGAGGAAGTTCAGACTCTTGCAGCCAAAGGCTATATGACCTCTAAACTGTAATTTCTAATCTTGTAGCTAATTTGTTAATACTACAAAGGCAGACTGGTCCCAGGCATGAAGTGTTTTTTGTTCAGAAAAGAGCTATTATCAATTTTGTTTCAGAGTCAAACCATAAACTGTATTCCTTCCCAAGGCTAGATCGGCCTACACCCAGGAATGAAGAAGGACAGTTTAAAGATTAGAAGCGAGATGGAGTTGGTTAGGTCTGACCTCTTTCACTGTCATAATTTCCTCAGTTATAATTTTTGCAAAGGTGGTTTCAGTGAGATGAAAATTAAATGCTGTAAGACTCGATTTTCTCATCCATGAGTTGAAGTAGTTTATAGGTAGTCATTAAGTGAACAGGGGTGAGGACTTAAGGACTGTTTCAGTTCATCACCATATAAAAAGTAAACAAATAAGAGCCAAGCTGAACATTGATTGTGATACTTTGTCTAATGGAGCAAAATGTAATAGAAGCAGGATTTACCTGACTCCATTAAAATGCATAATTATAAAATGTACCATAATGATTTGTGCCATAATATTATGCCACAGGTCCCATTTAAAACGTTGTTATATTAGCTTAGGGACAACATCTGTCTTTGCATTTGATATTAAGAACTAAGCCTCTTCATCTTTTGCATAACTGACAAAAAATCCTAATGTTCTGAATGTCAGTATGTATACGTGGCAGTAGGAAAAGTAAACACATATTCAACCATGCAGTTCTGTCTCAAACTAGATAGATTTTGTAATAAACACATTACAAATGATGGGGAGAAATAAAAGGGCTCACTTAAGTTGACATCAAAATTCGCCCTTTCTCACAACAGTTTATTGAGTATCTAAAATACCCTATGATGACCCTATAATTAAACCTATTGTACCCAAAATGGATAATATTGCTGCATTTCAAAGATTGTCATGGAACAGGGCTGTCTATTCCCTCGTTAGCTAGAATAGCGGGTTTGATTTTAACTGTCAGGGTACTGCTTACAGAATTGAGCAATCAATATAGAAGCATTCATAAGTATTCCCCAAACTAAAAGCATTTAGCATTGTTATTGAGTTATATTGTGCAGGCAAAATAGCTTTTCAGAATCATATTTGTTGGTTATAGCTTTGAGCTACGATTTCATTATGCAGCTGGATCGTTTTTCAGTCGTTATATTTCAGTTCTCTTTTGTCTTTCGAGTGAAAATATTAAGAAACTATAATAAAGAGGCAAATATGCAATGGGAACTTCCAGATTACAATTATATAATTATATGTATTATATACGAAAGGATAAACTGTGCTTTCATTATAATATGAAAGGATGCATGATTAAAAAGTGGGAATTTTATCTTTCTTTTTAGATTGTTCAAAGTCAATGTCTGAGTTTATCAGAAATAGAGATACATAATACTTTGTAGCTTACAACCAATACATTTAATTTTGGCCAGGAATGAAGAGGTACGAAGAACAAACCATAAATTAACCGGAGGAGAGAATTTATGTTGGCCAAGGCAGTTACCTGAGTGCATGTTTCCCTTTTGGTAGAATAGCACAATGTCTTTGAAGTATTTATCAAAGAACAACAAAAAAGTTAGCTTAGCAAAGTTACTGAATAAAGATAATTTAATAAATAGAATTAGATATTTCCAAAGCCAAATCCCAAAGTCAAATATGTGTGGAATTCTTTTTTTTTTTTTTTTTTTTTTTTTTTTGAGACGGAGTCTCGAGTCTCGCTCTGTCGCCCAGGCTGGAGTGCAGTGATGCGATCTCGGCTCACTGTAACCTCCGCCTCCCTGGTTCACGCCATTCTCCTGCCTCAGCCTCCCGAGTAGCTGGGACTACAGGCACCCACCACCACGCCCGGCTAATTGTTTTGGTATTTTTAGTAGAGACGGGGTTTCACCGTGTTAGCCAGGATGGTCTCCATCTCCTGACCTCGTGATCCACTCGCCTCGGCCTCCCAAAGTGCTGGGATTACAGGCGTGAGCCACCGCGCCGGGCCAAATATGTGTGGAATTCTAATCTGAATGCCTTACTTCTCAGGATCTACAAGAGCCCCGGTTTTCAGACAATATTAGAACTGAGAGGCACTTCATGGTGTTTAAGCAAACTGAATATGGCCTGAGAAGGACTCCGTATTTCTATATTTGAGTCCTCGTGGATGAACTGCAACCTAACTTAATAGGTAGACAAGATTGAAAGCCTAACATAGAAGTATGCACCTGTAACAATAGCTCAGTGTTGGCCAATCCCAGCGGTGGTACTTCAATCACTCATAGACAGCTGAGTATTCAAACTATGTTCACACAAGGCAAACACCAACCAGTAACCAATCTAGTTGCTCTGTACCTCACTTCTGATTCCTGTAGGTCACTTTACTTTTTTTTGTTGATAAATTTGTTCTGACCACAAGGCACCCCTGGAGTCTCTCTGAATCTGCTGTGATTCTGGGGGCTGCCAGATTTGCGAATCCTTCATTGCTCAATTAAACTCCTTTAAATTTAATTTGGCTGAAGTTTTTCTTTTAACAGTGGATTCACTGGCTGAGTGGTCCTTGTCTTTGTTTGAGCCAGACATAACATTGAGACTGAGCAAAGCTGTGATCATCTCCCTGAAATAATTCATATATACACTTCTGGATCATCAGAGGGTCCCTTTGAAGACAATTCATGGGGTGGTGTCCAACAATTAAGTCAATCTATCAACTTGTTTTAGAATTCAGGAATCCAAATGCCAAGAAGATGAGCTGTGTACCAACTATCAGTCAGCGACAATGCCAGAATTTGATCTTCTCTGTTTTTACTGTAATGAAGTCCATGATGTGGTACTATCTCTTTTCATTATAATGTTTTAATTAATAATTTTGAAAATATTCTCATGGTAACCCATAGAAGCTGTACAAGAGCTCTCTTATTTTTTCTCTTCTCTCTTCCCCATATCTGGCCAGGTCATACATCATTGCCTGTCAGCACAAGAGATGGATCTCTGGAATTTGGAGGATTCTTTTATTTATTTATTTTTTATACTTACTTACAGTTATTTTGAAGAGCGGGCATACTCTGTCATAGATTTATGTTGGGAATGTGGGTGTCCTGCAGGTGCCTTTGTCCTTTTAGTTGTTCTGTGTTGTTTTTGGAGGAAATATTGGGAAATGTACTGACAACTGTCTCCCTTTGGTAAATAGTGAATCAGTGGTTGTTGCTTCTTTGATGGAGGTATTAGGAAGTATGCATCTTAATTGCTAAGCTTTCAACTTTACATTTTATTTGGATGCTGTTTTATTTGTATTGACTGGTGGGGATAGATTTTGCCCTGAAAATTAACTAAGTATTTTTATGCAAGTTTCACTGATATTTTAAAGAGTAGATCTGTTTACAGAGGGCTTATTGTTGGAAGTTCAACACTAGCTTTGTTTCGTCTATTGCTTTTTAAAAGTAATATTTGATTTATTCAAACATATCTAGCATTTATTAAGTCAGAAAACAAATATTTAAATTAACTCTTGGAGAATCTATCTACCTATCCATCTCTATCTATCAAGTGTCTATCATCCATCCATCAATCAATCAATCAATCATCTATCTTTCCAATCTATTGGCCTATCTATCTATCCATCTATCTCATCTCATCTGCCTGTCTGTATCATCTGTCATCATCTCTAACATCTATTTATTTATCTATCTAAATAATCAATCATTTTTTCTGAAGCATTTAAAAATAATTTGTAAAAATAATGCTTTTTATCCCTAAGAAGGTCAATAGATATCTTTCTCATTTTATACAAATGCGTGATAATTTATGGTGTATATATGCGCTTTTTAATAAACACAATCTCTTATAGTCAGTTATTTATACAACTTTCTATGTTTTGCAATTACAGACAACGTAGGAATATGCAACTTTGTAAATATGTATATTTGCATTTATCAGGGTATGTTTTCAGTGGTAATTTCCCAGAAGTGAGACTGTTGGTCAAAGGGTAAAAATATATGTAGCTCTGGTACAAGTTGTCAAATCCACTTCCATAAACATTGTCCGTTTTTAATTATTACTCTCTGTGTATGTGTGAGACATATTCCAGTAGCCTCATCACCAGAATGTGATGTCAAACTTTTATAATTTTGCTGATTTAATAATTGAGAAATGGTATCTACTATGTATCCATAATCTATCTATCTATCTATCCTTCCATCCATCCATCATCTAATTGCATTTGTACTTTGCATCACTTTTAAAGCATTCCTACATATCCAGGTTTTAGAAAAATTATTCATTTTTATTGATAAAGTTATACACTTTCAAATTTTTCCACGTAGACCTGTAATTCATTTGGATTTTATTTTTGTGCATTGTGTGGGGTAGGGAATCTACTTTATTTCAGTTTCTCAAAAGTGTATATGAAGAAGTCCCTACTGACTGGCAATATCATTGTTTTATTTGTTAAATTTCCATGTGTAGTTGGGTGTATTTCTGGACTTTTCATTCTGTTGAAATAGTCTGTCACTCCATATTTGGATACTATTAATATTTTACTTAAACAGGGTTGTCAATATGTTTCAATACATGGTAGGGCTCGTATCCTTATATAGAACTGCTTATCAGGTCTTCCATGGCTCTGTTTAGCACATCAGAACTCTACAGGCTCTGATAAGCATTCCCTTTTTCTTTACTGCCAAGGTTGGTTAAAACTTAATAATCTTGCTAGTGCAAATCTGAGGGTGCAAATTGCCCAAAGGTGTGAAGAAGTGCAATCTTCTTTATAGATAGTCTTTTCATTAAACCCTCTTGTTTAAAACTTTTGAGTAGATCTGTTTGCAGCTAGGATCTTGCTACCCTTCCCCTCCCCAGGGACATGGTTGTTACCGTACCTTCTTCTATGTTAGAAAATTATTTCCTAGGGCCAATACCTAGGCCAGTTACCCATTTGCTGCTGACTCAAGCCCTTGGTTAGAGCAGTGTGCTTTCTCAATATCATTTATGTGGCTCTTTGCTTTGCTTTTTTTTTCTGTTGGCATTAGGCAATTTCTTTGCAAAAGCCATAAAGTTCCAATGTTGATTACTTTAGCTGACTTGACTCAATCCACAAAGTGATTTTCTATTGAGGAATGCATTATTTATATGTGTAAAAAGAGAGATCTCATGGGAAATTGACATCAATCAATGTGGCATAGTTCTATCATTTTTTTAATTGACGAAAAATTATATATATTTATGAGGTACAATATGATGTTTTTATATATATGTATGCATTGTGGAATGATGAAATTGAGCTAGTTATCATATGCACTACTTCACATTCTTATCATACTTTTGTGTTGAGAACAATTAAAGTCTACTCTCAGCAATTTTCAAGTGTACAAAACATAGTTATTAATTCTAATTATCATGTTGTACAGTATATCTCTTGAATGTATTCCCTCAGTCTAGTTGAAACTTTTTATCCTTTGGCCAACATTTCCTCAATCCTCTAACCCCCACCCCCTCACTCCTGGTAACCACCATTCTATGTTTGGGGGTATTTTTCCTTAATTTCAATTCTGTTTTTCCCTTTTTAGTTCCATCAAGAAGACAGTCATAGCAATACACCAAATTCAGGCTCCAGGGAATATACAAACTCACATATATTTGGCATCATCCTTATACTTTTCTATTTGTGTATCCTTATGTGATTGGTAACCAGCAGCCTGATTTTGAAATTTAAAGAAAAATAAAAACTCTAAAACAGCTCTAATGTAAGGCATTTCCTGCTTTGGTGGAAAGATGGCAAAAATGTTGTCTGGGTTAAAAATAACAGATCACTTGTAAGCTGTGACTTAATAATAGCTCTTAGAAAATGGCAGGTCTTTGTTTTGCTTTGCAGGCAGTCCTTTCTAAAGTCTGTGGTCAAATCATGAGCTGTCTATTCAGCACAGCTGATCATTTTTAGACTCATCTCCGACGCTGACCTTCGCTAACCAAGCAACAGAGTGAGACCCGGTCTCTAAAAAATAGATAAATGAAAGAATGTGGAATCCTTCAATAGATCCTCACATAACACTATTGTGCGTCCTTTGAACCTCATGGAAACTTTTTTTCTGGATTTGCCATAGTTTTTCAATGTGTGTCTTAAAATGTGGCCATCAGAAATAAATGCATCACCCTGGGTATGACCTAATCAGAATCTGAGATGGTAATCTTTCTCTTGACAGCATGCATCTATCAAATGGAGTTAATAAACTGTTAAACTAGGAGTCCTCAATGCTGCCTTTAAAAAATGAAATTTAAAACTTTATGCTTTCCCTGTTCAGTTTCATCATATTTTGGCTAGTCATTTTCATTTTCTCTACAATATAAAATATTGCTCCAAGCCATGTAGGATGAACGTGTCTCTATGTCTTCATCTAAGTTCTGGACAATCGTGTCAAACAGGGAAAATCCAGAGAAGATGCATTTTCAGTTAGCCCTAAAGAACTTCCAACAGCTTAAAAATAAGCCATAAAGAGTCACTCCTCATCACTTCCTAAGGACTGTCACTCAAGCAGCTACAAAATAATGTGCTCATATTGTTATCCAGCTCAAAACTTTTCATATTACCCAAAATAATATTACCAGAAATGTTGCCAGACATCTTGTAGGAATTTCAATATATAATGTTTTGAGTATTTCTCTCATTATTTTTCTATGAGTTCAAGTATAAATTTATAATATGTTTATTTTTTGTTATACGATTACAGGAGAAACAAGCTTCTTGTTTTATAATATCATGAAAACTCTCTCTCTATATATATATACATATATATATAAAATCACCCTAGATATATAGATTTCTATATATATAGATTTTATATATATAGATTTCATCTAGATAAAACTGTATATAAAAGATTTTCTACAAATGTGTATATGTACAAATGTGTACATATGTGTGTCTGTGTGAGAGAAGGAACACCAAGAGGAAATCATAAAAAGTCACTTTTTACTTAATATGAGAAAGTAAAATTAAGATAACGTTTTCTCTGGGAAGGCTACTACATCTTCCAAATCCTACCCCATGACAGCAAACCCTGAGGAAACTATAATCACAGGAGACCAGACAATGTTAAAATCACTTTACCAATGGACAGAGGTTTACCTCAAATCATAATGTAGAATGCTGTCCAGCTAAATTGATTCATGGGAAAGAATATACCACCTAAGCCAGAAATAAGGCAGATTTTAGAAAGGGGTTTCCTTTGTTCTATGTTCCCAAAATCCATGTGTAACTCTCTGTTCTTTCTATGTCAAAATTTAGATTTCAAGGATGGCATACTCCAGAAAAAAATCAGGCAACCAGAGTGCATTTGCCCATTTTCATGCTGTTGATAAAGACATGTCTGAGATGGGGTAACTTATAAAGAATAACAGGTTTAATGGACTCACAGTTCCATGTGGCTGGGGAGGCCTCACAATCATGGCGGAAGGTGAAAGGCACGTCTTACATGGAATCAGGAAGAAAGAAAGAGAGCCAAGTGAAAGGGGAAACCCCTTGTAAAACCATCAGATCACTAGGATGAAAACAGTACGGGGGAAACTGTCCCCATGACTCAATGATCTCCCACCAGGTCCTTCCCACAACACATGGGAATCATGGGAGCTACAATTGAAGATGTGATTTGGGTGGGGACACAGCCAATCCACATCACAGAGGAAAATACAGAAAGAGCAATGCATCCCTCTTAAGCTAGGCCAAGTGGCTCATATCATGCTAGCCCATCTAGGACTAAACATGGGTCCACCTACTAATTGATAGAATTGGTGCTGAAAACCAGGGAGGTCACCCCATCAGGGACAGGACTTCTGCTCCACTGCATATCATGGGGATAACTAGTAGTCCATTGAGATGTATTTGAGACTAGGGCCTTGGCTCACTTTAAAGAGTGAAGTCATTTAGAAGGTGGAGCCCAACAGTACCTAGGTTCCTGGAAGAAGACCACAATCACTGGAACTGAACTTTCATTCTTTCAGAAGACTTGAAATACAACATAAAGAGTAGCCACTTTAGGTAGATTATCTGTGATCATTCCAAAGTCATCAGTATTATTATTACCATGCTAGAAGATGAGAAAAGGAGGGTCAGAGGGTATCAGTGGTTTTTCTTGGGTGAAACATCCAAAATACAAACATGAAAAGGAGAAGTTTTGAAATCAACAAGAAAACAAAAATGACATGGTACATACAGGAAAACAATGGTATGAGTAATAGCTGACTTCCCCTCGGAAACAATGCAGGACAGAAAACATTGGAATTGCTTATTAAAAGTTAAAGTTTGCGTAAAAGTGCACTCTATTTTGTGTTATAAGCCAGAATAGGGTTAGTCTACCTTAGTTAAACTTCCCTGTGCCCTTGAAAAAAAATGCACATTCTGGAAATTTTTGGTGTCTATGCAAGAAGTATAAATAACGTTTGGTGGTGAATAATATTGTTCAGATATTCTATACTGACTGTCTTTTAGTCTATTTAGCTTATTTGTTCTATCAATTATGTGACAGTTGTTTTAGAATATCCACCTGTTTTTTATTATTGGTTTTGTCTATCTTTCTTATTTACTCAGTTTCTCATTCACAGATTTTGAAGCCATTGTATTGAACACATATACATTCATAATTTCGATCTCTCCTGGATACACTGAGCTTTGTCATCATGCAAAGTCTCTTATTACCTACAGCAGCACACCCTGTCTTGAAATCTACTTTTTCTGATATCAGTGTACATTTTCTAGCTTTCCGTCTTTACTGTTATGTGATATCTTTTTTCCATTCTTTTAATCTCAACCAATGCATTTCTTCAAATTTAAAGTATTCCTCTTGTAGACAGCATAAATTTTAAAGAAACTTTTTTTTTTTTTTTTTTTTTTGAGGCAGGGTCTTGTTCTGTCACCTAGGCTGGAATGCAATGGTGCAATTATGGCTCACTGCAGCCTCAAGCTCCTGGGCTCAAGCGATCCTCCCACCTCAGCCTCCCAAGTAGCTGGGACTACAGGCATCTACCACCATGCCCAGCTAATAGCATAAGTTTACATCTTATTACTTCTCTTTGGTAAATTATGCCTTGTGATTTTATGCAATTTTTCATATATTTGGAGAAAGACCTCTCATTTTTACTATTTGTTTTGCACTTCTTTCAACATATTTTTCTTTTCTCCTCTGGTTTTTCTTTACTGTCTATTTTGATCAAATATTTTCTTGTATTTTATGCTAATTACCAATCCCAATGACGTTAAATTAGAAGTCAATAAACGCTGTATATGTAGAAAATCCTCAAATATTTAGGAACTGAAGACCACCCTTCTTAATTACCATTGATCAAAGAAGCTATCTTCAGGAAAGTTAGAAAAATATTTTGAGCTGGAAGAAAATGAAAACAAAATATATCACAATTTGTCACATGCAAGCAAAGCAGAAATTAAAGAAAATATCTAATTCTTTAGATCCTTATATGAATAAACAAACATAAATTCAACTAAGTTTTCACGTTTAAAAAGCTAACAAAAGAGAAATTTAATGGAATATAAGAAGGAATTGAAAAAAACATAGTAAATCATTGAAATAGAATATTGAATCATTAAAGAAAATTAAAATCAAATGTTGATTTTTCCTTACATGCACACACACACACACACACACACACACAGTGCATATAAAAACTGGTGAAGTCTGAAAAAGGTCTGTAGTATAATTAACAGTAGCACTGAGTAAATTCTGATATCCCTGTGTTGATATTGTGATATTGTGCTGTAGTTACAGAAGACAGTGCCATTAAGCACATTGTATAAAAGATACAGGTGACCCTCTGAATCATTTTTGCAACTTCTCTGAGTCTCTACTTAACTTCAAAAAATTTTTTAAAGTTTTTAAAAAGTCATTTTTAATAACTAATGAAAATTATATATACCTAGTAAGACTTGTCAAGAACAAAGAAACTTTTACAATTTCCAATACAGTAATAAAATAGAAGACACCATACATATGTTGAGGAATAGTAAGGAACTATGGATAACAACTTTATGCCAATGAACTATGGACAACCTTTTTGAAATGAACAAATTCTGGAAAAACACACATTACCTAAAGTGCATGTTAGTACAAGAAAACTTGAATTGCCACACATACCTTTTAAAAATCAAATGTGAATATTAAAAACCTTTGAAAAAGGAACTCCAGGTTCAAGTGGCTTTCTGATGAAGTCTATCACAGATTTAAGAAAAAAATTATTTCAATCTTATGCAAAATCTCAGAAAACTGTAGAGGAGTATAATCACTATGCATTTAATGTACATTACAAAGGCTGACATTTTCCCATCTGGGTATCCAAATGGGAAAAAAATAATGAACCTCAATTTTCCTCACATTATGGACAAAAACTAACTGCATAAATAATAAATCCTGTTAATGTTAAAAATATAAAATGCTAAACCTAAATTTAAGAGAAAAGTGTTTGTACCACTGAGTTAAACAAAGATCTCATATTGGACACACACACACTCCCCACACACCACAAAAAAATTTTTTAAAATATAGACTTAATAAAAATTGAAATATTTTTATTTTCAAAAGACACTGTTACTATATATATGTAACAAACTGGGGAAAAACCATTAGCAACTCATGTAACAGGCATGGATCTTGTATATGGGGTATCTAAAAAACTTATAACTTGATGATGAGAAACAACATCTTTTTAAAATTTGCATTGGGTAAAAGAACATTATATACGTGTGTGTGTATATGTATATATGTCAAATAAACATATTAATTGATATTTGGCATCATTAGTTATCAGTGAAATGCAAATTAAATCCAAAAATAAATATTAGTGCACACATATTAAAATGGGTAAAACGAAAAATAGTAACACAATATTGGCAAACCATTCTCATACATTACTGGTGGGAAAGTAAATGGTTAAACCACATAGTTTTTGTTTGTGTTTTTGGAAACAGAGTCTCACTTCCTCACCCAGGCTGGAGTGCAGTGGCACAATCTCAACTCACTGCAAACTCTGCCTCCCGGGTTTTCCTGCCTCAGCCTCCCAGGTAGCTGGGACTACAGGTGTGCACCACCCAACCCAGCTAATTTTTGTATTTTTAGTAGGGACGGGGTTTCACCATGTTGGCCAGGCTGGTCTCGAACTCCTGACCTCAGGTGATCCGCCTGCCTCGGCCTCCCAAAGTGCTTGGATTACAGGCCTGAGCCACTGCACCCAGCAAAATGGTTAAACCACCTTGGAAAAAAGGTTTGCCATATTCTTATCAAGCTAAACATAAACATTCTTCATGACACAGTAATTTTACTCTTAGATATTTGCTCAAGAGAAAAAAAATGTATTTTCTCTAATAACCTGCCTGTGAATTTTTATAGCAGCCTTAGTAATAGCTGCTAGAAACTAGAAATGACTCAAATGTCCATCAGCGGGTGAGGAAAAGACAAAGTGTAGCCTAGCCATAGAATGGAATTCTCTGCAGAAATAAAGTTTAAGGAACTTCTGGTACCTACGCCATCATGGAACATCAAAAGTACAATGCTTATCTGGGGACAATTGAATACCTACTGAAGCTTTCATGGCTATTAAAATTGCAGTAAAAGCAAAACAGATGTGTACTGATAGTGATGGTTGGGTTTAAAGATGAAGGACAGAGAATGCCAAATGCTAACAGGCAACATTCTGAGTTGATGTAAATGTGCTTTAGCTTGACTCTGGGGTCTTGGCACAAGGATATTCCCAGGTGCTAAAATTCTTTCAGGGTCTATTGATTTTCTTGATCTTTTGAAAGAAACAACTTTTAGGCTCTGTTAAATATCTCTATTGTTTTCTCTTTAGTGGAATCCTACTTCTTATCTTTATTACTTCCTTTCACTTGCTTTGGTTTAATTGGACCTCGGTTCATTATTTCATTATCTTATCTCCTGTCCCATCTCTGAGTTTAATGGCTCTTCTTTTTATAGCTTCTTAAGTTGATAAAATGAGTTCCTTAATATATCACATTTCTTTTTGATCTGATTTGGCTGTGTCCCCAACCCAAATCTCATCTTGAATTATAGTTCCCATAATTCTCACATGCTGTGGGAGGGACCCAGTGGGAGTTAATTGAATCATGGGGGCGATTTCCCCTACACTGTTCTCGTGGTAGTCATTAAGTTTCATGAGAGCTGAAGATTTTAGAAGGGAAATCCCTTTCACTTGGCTGTCATTCTCTCTTGTCTGCCGCCAGGTAAGACGTGGCTTTCGCCTGCTGCCTTGATTGTGAGGCCTCCCCAGCCATGTGAAACTGTGAGTCCATTAAACCTCTTTTTCTTTATAAGTTACCCGGTCTCAGGTAAGTCTCTATTAGCAGTGTGAAAACGGACTAATACATTTATCTTTTAGGATGTGTATGCGATGCTATGCAAGTGTATTTGTCATTGCTTTAGGTCCATCTCACAAATTGTCATATACTGTGTTTCATTTACCCCACATCTATTGGAAAAAGTTATTCACCATGCATATATCAATAAAGTGAAATTTATCTAGACTAATTAAGGGCTACATAAATATATATAAATAAATATTATATAGATATATATGAATATTCATTTAAATACATAAATGTTTAAATAAATCATTTTCGTAGCACAGATATAAAACATAAATGATTTATTCATATTAATATGTTTGTGTATACATGCATAAATATTTGAATGTATACTTTTTACTAAATATTTTATAAGTACAGGCACAATAGGAAACATACACATGGCATATACCTATGTATAATAATCCCCATGGGTCAAGGGTGGGACCAGGTGGATATATATATATATATATATATATATATACACACACACACATATATATAAGCCACATACATATTTCCTATTGTATCTGTATTTATTTGTAAACTATTTGCCCATCTTGACCACTTTCGTGGGCATATATATACATACAACAAATTACACACATATACACCCATGACCACATCATTCTACACATAGGTGTTTATGGACACACACATGAATTATCATTTCAACTTGTTTCATACAGACCTTAAGGTAAAAGCAGCCAAATGCCCTTTAATAGGAGAATACGCAGCTACACTGCAATGTTTTTCATATAACGAAATGCTGTTCAATTGTTAAAATGTTTTAAGAAAGGTAATAAGCACAACAAAGTGAATGAATCCCCTAAACGTTATGTGTAGTAAAAGGGGCTGGAGAAAAAAAAAATGCCTACTATAAGATGCTGTTCATAAAAAATTTCAAGAGCAAAGAAGCTAACCTAGGATGTTAAATGACAGAATCATGTTTGCCTCTGGGCATAAAAGGGGTTTACCAGAAAGTCATTTTTCTGGTGTGGTAGGAATACACTTTTCATGTTTTCTTCTGGTGTTGGTAATATTTGAGAATATTCATTGAATTACGATATGGTTTGGCTCTGCATCCCCACCCAAATCCCACCTTGAATTGTAATAATCCACACGTCAAGGGTGGGACTAGGTGGAGATAATTGAGTTATGGGGGCTGTTTCCCCCATACTGTTCTCGTGATAGTGAGTGAGTCTTCATGAGATCCGACGGTTTTATAAGGGGCTTTTCCCCCTTTTGCTCGGCACTTCTCCTTGCTGCCACCATGTGAAGAAGGTTGTGTTTGCTTCCTCTTCCGCCGTGATTGTAAGTTTCCTGAAGCCCCCGGCAATGCTGAACTGTGAGTCCATTAAGCCTTTTTTTCTTTATAAATTACCCAGTCTCGGGTATTCTTTCATGGCAGTATAAAAGTGGACTAATACAAATTGTATATTGAAAACCATGACTTTCACTTATGTATGTTTATTTCAATAAAAATTGTACAGTTCTATTTATAGCTCCAAAAAGCATAGGCTAATGCATGCAAAAATTAGTTCAATCATACAGGAAACTGCCACCCAAGCAGAATTTACACAAACAGAACTTATGAGAGTATAATCATTTATCCAGTAATATGTTGTGTTTCTGGTTTCACTGTTGGCAATCATAGAAGCTTCTCTTAATTATTCCAGGACATCCAACTTTTAAACTCATCTTATTCTCTTAAGTAACATAATGTATGGAATTGTTCTGAATTAGAAGGTTTTCTTGCACAGTAGTAGAATCTTTTCATTTGTCTTTCAATTAGGATTCTGAATGAATTTAGATCTATTTTCTTTTCTAGGAAGAATCTTTTACTAGAAGGCTTCTGTACTTTTCCTTCCCTGGAAACTCCGATTGGGTATTTCCCATTGGACACAGGTGCTTCTCTCTCCTACACTGTAGACAAAAACAGAGATTATTTTTCTCAAGCTCAAACCATAGCTCTCATTTCCTTATTTCTCCAAATGTTACTGAATTATTCCTAAAAGTGCAGCATGATAGGTTCCCTCTGTCCCGTTTCTGGTCCAATTTGATTGAAATACCTATAAGACCTTCTTTCTGTATTCTAGCTTGGAACAAATATGGCAGTTATTTTTCTCGGTTCTTAATAGGCAGTGCCTGGCCTTTAGCTCAGGGGTACTGGGAATTTTACTATGATATCAGCATGTTAGTTATCCAAAGTAATGCTTTAAAGATTAAACTGGGCTTATGTCATTTTCCCGAAGTAAATAATGCTGCCTTCCACTGCTTTTTAGATTTATACTCAAACTTCATCTATATCATAATGACATATATTCTTTAATCAGTGTTTCTTTCTTTCTGAAGCCAGATGTTACGTTGTTTATCTGTTGTCTTCAATTTTCACAATTATTTAAAGGTGGAAAGAGTGGCACATTTAATACATATCATTTAATTTTAAGAAAAATCTAAGCCTGGCGCAGTGGCTCACACCTGTAATCGTGGAAGGGACCCAGCGATGGGAGGTAATTGAATCCCCGGAGCGGGTTTTTCCCATGCTGTTTTCATGATAGTAAATAAGTCTCACGAGATCTGACGGTTTTATGAAGAGGTGTTCCCCTGCACATGTTCTTTTGTGTGCTGCCATGTGAGATGTGCCTTTGTTCTTCACCTTCCACCATGATTTTGAGGCCTCCCCAGCCACGTGGAACTGTGAGTCCGTTAAACCTCTTTCCTTTATAAATTACCCAGTCTCGGCTAAGTTTTTATTAGCAGCATGAGAATGGACTAATCAGACCCTTTCAAAATGTCTCCATACAATGTGCAATATTCATGGACCGTGAGTATTCCCCAGCCTTAGAAATACAGAATATCAACATGTATTCATAGAGATACAGTCAGTTATTGGCATGTATTCTTAACCAATTCAATCCTAGCATTTCACCCTCCAAATACAGAAGTATGCTTCTCTCCAAAGGTAAAAGAAAATTTTCCTGCATCACAGCAATGCTACAACACATCAAATGAAAACAAAGTAAATTTTCCACTATCATAAAATGTCACTATTGAGATCCAAGTTTCATCAGAGGTATCCAATAAAATATCTCACTTTACATTTGTTCTTTTTAGTTTCTTTTAACTAGAATAGCCACTCCATTCCCACTTTTATCTGATTTTATAATTTTTGGCGGGGAGGAGGGGTGATCTGACATGACTTATAAAATGACCTTCACTTATCCTGGATGCATCTGATCATACCTGCTGCAGTTAACATGTACCCATGCACCCTTTAATTCCTGTTGAGGTGAATATTAGATCTAAGGCATGATTGGAGTGAAGTTAGCTATCTGAACAGTGATGCCGTGCTGGCTCATGTCAATATACAAGAAGCTGTGATTGATAGATCACTGGTGGAATCAGCTCAGTCATTTCACTTTGCAGATAATGATATCTTCTATTGAGATGCAGTATTTCTTTTATCAATAAGAGCTCACAGCCCACTTCTGACATGGTTCCAAAATAACTTACAGGAAAAGGATATGCATGTATCTTTGCACAGAAAATAACAGTGCAAACAGCATATCTATGCCATGTGTGAGTAAACATTTAAAATCCTTCTACACCATAGTTAGAATCTGCCCTGTGATTTCATCATAGGCATTCAATATGACTATATTTTAGTGTATAATTATCTAACTAGCAGAAGGACTTATTTTATGTAGATAAAATAGTTCATAAGACTTAGAAGCCACATTTGAATCCTCACGAACTCCATAACTCAAAAGAAAAAACGACGCTTTGTGGCTTTCAACTTAATACAATTAATTTCAAATAATAACTCACAGTTTCTACTAATGTTTTTTCTTCTTTTGTTTTGTATCATACAGTTATAAACAGGTAGAGTCAGAAATGAGTTAGAAGACGAGAGCACTTAGATCAAGAGTTATAAATAAGAGGTCATTTCCCTTCTCATAGCATCTGATAATTCTCAAAACGACATCCAAAAATTGTCATGATCAGAAAACTGACTTCCTTGATTCTGAGTCAACTTTTCTCTAAACAGAGACTTCTACGTGATTGTCTGTTCTACCACAGACATTTGACCATTAAGAGTATGAAGCGGCTGGGCGTGGTGGCTCAGGCCTGTAATCCCAGCACTTTGGGAGGCCGAGGCGAGTGGATCACGAGGTCAGGAGATCGAGACCATCCTGGCTAACACAGTGAAACCCCGTCTCTACTAAAAATACAAAAAATTAGCCGGGCGTGGTGCCAGGCGCCTGTAGTCCCAGCTACTCGGGAGGCTGAAGCAGGAGAATGGCATGAGCCCAGGAGGCGGAGCTTGCAGTGAGCCGAGATCGCACCACTGCACTTCAGCCTGGGCGACAGAGCGAGACTCCATCTCAAAAAAAAAAAAAAAAAAAGTATGGAAGCTCAGAGGTTCAAAGTGGCATATTTGATAAAAATTTCAAGAGATTGCTTTTGGTGTAGTTACATACTGGATTCATTTTTTTGCTACATTTAATATGACACCTTCAAAAATATCCAAAATATTAATAGCATACACATCATATTTGGCCTTGAAGTAAGTTCAAAGACTCCTTCAATTTGTAAAAAATTATTCAATTAACAAATTAATTATTTAATTAACAATTTCTATAATTACTAATACCTTCATTAATTGCCTGAATAAGCATTGCAGAAAAATTCTAAGTTGGACTTTTAAATGCATGAGATATTTTGTTTGATGAGACTGGCTTGATTTCTTCTGGCACTGGAGCAATGAGTAGGAGATCTAGATAGAAAGTGTAAGGCCATAAATTTGGGTTAACTATTACTTTCTGTTCTAACCAATATTGATCTATTTCGTAAAATAAATGTGCATTTAGTTTTTCTCTCTCAAATATCAAGCATTCCAGCATTTCAAAAAATAAATCTGGTTTCAATATTATTTTTTATTCATTTTCCATATAGCTAATGAGAAAAATGACTACCTTTAGCCACTTTCCATACTAGCATTGAGCAACCCAACAATGAAAAAACCTTGATGTCTATTTAAAAAAAAAAAAAAACCGAAGCAGGAAGGGGAATTAAAACGCACATGTCATGGAACCAACTCATGTGCCCATCAAGAGTGGACTGGGTAAAGAAAATGTGGTTTATCTAAATTATGGAATACTGTGCAGCCATAAAAAAAGAATGCAATTATGTCCTTTGCAGCCAAGTGGATGCATCTGGAGACTATTATCCTAAGTGAATTAAAGCAGGAACAGAAAGCCAAACACTGCATGTTCTCACTTATAAGTAGGAGCTGAACATTGGGTGCTCATGGACACAAAGATAGAAACAACAAACAGTGGAGATCCCAAAAGTGGGGAAGAAGGGAGACCAGTGTTGAAAAGCTTCCTGTATTAGTCCATTTTCACACTGCTGTTAAAGACATAACCAAGACTGGGAAATTTACAAAAGAAAGAGGTTTATTGGACTCACAGTTCCACGTGGTTGGGGAGGCTTCACAATCATGGTGGAAAGTGAAAGACACATCTCACATGGCAGCAGACAAGAGAAGAGGGCTTTTACAGGGAGACTTCCACTTTTAAAACCATCTGAGAATCAAAAGTGTTGTAGAATTATAGTTTTGTATCATGAATTAAATAAAAATGCTGCAGTGATGGGCATAGTTTTGCCAGCGGAACAAAAATGGCCTTCCTGTATACTAGTTCTTTTCTGGCATTAATTAAAAGGAGGAGTTAAACCATTATTCATAGTGGAGTATAGAAGCCTTATTTTTTGGCATTAGGGATGGCATGGGGGCTTAGGACCACAAAATTCTGTAATTGGAAAAAGCAACTGCTCAAAGGGTTTTTTCTAGTGAATGGTTTTCCATCTGTGGTTTGATCTGTCTCTTAAAAACTTCTTCCCTTTTTCCATTTCCTCTTCACTCTCACTGCCTGCTAAGGAGTTTCCACTTAAATTATACATTATCTGCATCTCCAATGAGAAGAGTCTGTGAATTACAACATCTTTGAATTAAAAGTCTCCATCTTTATCAAATCAATAGCCTCTTACCGTGTGCCCGCAACGTCTAGCCCAAAGTCTGGCAGATGGACACATCTCTAACATACAAACGTTTTTGAACTAATTGAAGAAAAATTTCATTGGCAAGACAAAAAGCACTTAAAAAAAACCTCTTGATCCTATCTATAAATTGATTTTGGCAAAGTGCTGAAGGTCAATGCGGATCTTGCAGCGAATGGCCAAGGATAGAGAACGGTTGTTCTCATTCTCTAGTTTTGCGTGTAATAAAGTAAAACCATTTGACTCTGAAGCACCAAGTCAGACTCCCATTAGCATGTGTGGTATTATCATGGCAGGTTAGTGCGACTGAAGATGTGGCGCACAATGGCCCTATTGGAAGGCAGCCTTGCAAGTCAAGCTGACCTCTCAGTCAGCTGTAAAAAACATCTGATAATTTAAAGCATGAAAAGTCCCTTGTGATTTAAAATCAAGGCCAATGGTGAAGGGACAAGGTAATATAAATATACTATTATGTATATTTATATGTAATATATTATAATATATACCATGTATATTTATATATTTATATAAATATATCATATTTATATATAATATGCTTATAATTCATAATATATAAATATATTTTATACCGTATATAAATATATATAATATATAATAAAATTATATATAAATATATTATATGTAATATATTTATATTATATATAATTTATATTATATATATTTATATTATTTTATATTATATGTATAAATATATTATTATAAATATGTGATATATTTATGTAAATATGATATATTGATCTAAATATACCATATTTCTATAAAATGTATGATATATAATATCTATATTATATATAATATGAATATATCATATATAAATATATGTGATATTTTTATATGATATATTTACATATCATATATCATGTATATTTTATATATATTATTTTATATATGTGTTTCTATATCCTATGCATTTTTATATTTGATTTATATTATACTTATATACTGATACATTTTATAAATTATATATTTATATATTATATATATTTTATATATATTCTCTATATATGAATTTATATAGTTTATATAAACACATATCAAATCTATATATAAAATACTTCTAAAATAATATGTAAATATATACTATATAAATGTATATTATAAATTATTATATAAATATATATATTTATATATAGAATCTATATACTTACATATAAACTAACATATAGAATATATTCATATATATACAGAGAGTATATATATATCTATATATATGCAGACACACACATACACACATAAAATCATTCTACTCACAGCCGGGCACAGTGGCTCATGCCTATAATCCCAGCACTTTGGGAGGCTGAGGCGGGCGGATCACGAGGTCAGGAAATCAAGACCACTCTGGCTACCACGGTGAAACCCCGTCTCTACTAAAATTACAAAAAAATCAGCCAGGCGTGGTGGCGGGCGCCTATAGTCCCAGCTACTCAGGAGGCTGAGGCAGGAGAATGGTGTGAACCCAGGAGGCAGAGCTTGCAGTGAGCCGAGATCGCGCCACTGCACTCCAGCCTGGGCAACAGAGTGAGAAGCCATCCAAAAAAAAAAAAAATACTATTTAATTTACAAATAAGCTATCACTCATCACATTGGGAGAAATGTCAATTAAAATTTAAACATTTACTTCATAGATTCAAAAAAAATCATCTGCTCACTTGTTGGGTCATTTTTATAATGTTCAAGATATGTTTTCCTATCATGAAGTCACAAGTTTATCCAGGTTGGTTTCTTTCAAAGACATGAAGATTTTCTTTTCACTAGTAAATCTCTGATCCATTTAGACTTCATTTTCTTTTTCTGTTTCTCATGGTGAAGAAAATGAAAATATTTCACCCCAATATATGGCTCCCTTATTATAATGAGTACTTTGAATTAAAAACTCGTGGAGACGAACGAGCACTGGAAGATAATGTCCTCATCTATGTAAGGACAGGACTGACCTACCAAGGACAACAATTCTTATTCCTCTCCTTTGTCTCATTATTACCAAAAATATAATTACACCAGAACAGACCCTTTTACAAGATAATGACTGTCTCCAAGGATCATTTAAATTAAAAAGAAAAAACTATTTACAAGTTAATCTCTGTCTCCAGATCAAATCGTTCTCCCTACTAATCATTTATTGCCCCTCGATAGAATTCCTCCTCTCCTCCTCCCATCACCTGTTTTACCGTGACCCAAACCGCATCCCTTCTGTCACCTCAAGATGGTATTTAAGTTTCTGGCCCTGATTGGGAAGTTGGATCTTCATTCTGAAGGCTCCTGCATATAAATAAATTTGTATGCCTTGTTTTCTGTTAATCAATCTGCCACATGCCAGTGATTTTCTGTGAATCTTTAGCTGGTTCTGTGAACCAGAGCTTTTTGCTCCTACAATGAATAGCTACATGTCCAGCTCTGCAGAAACATTCCACTGTCTCCCCACTGAATTCTGGTAACTCCTCTGTTAATGCCATACTTTTGCCTTTCAGTGAACTCATTGCTGGGCTCTCACAGTTCCAAATTGAGTTAATGGTCTATCCCTGCATAAGCACCACATCATTTCAATTGATATAACTCTTGGGTAAAATTTTACTTGTCCAAAATTGCTGTTTCTTCATATTTTCCATGGTTCACATTGCTCCTTACAATTTCAAATGCTTTTAAGAATCTTGTTTTTATTTTTTTTCAAAACCCTTCTTAGAACATGATTGATTTAAATTTACTTGGGAGACTATATTGGAAATGATTTCCATCTTTATTGGACCTTTTCATCTATGAACATTGAATACATTCCCATTTACTCAAATGCACTTTTAAATAATTTTAAGTATATAATTTTAATAATTTTTTTGATAAGAGATTTGGCTGTGTTAGATCTATCCCTAAGTACCCCATAAATTGTTGGTGCTATTGTAAATGTATTGCTGTCTTCTTTCATACTAAATCATCAATAAGTAATGAGAACACTGAAGTTTTTATTCTTATTGAATACATTTATGCCAAGATGCAGGCAGGAAAGGGAACAGTGTCAACTCTGGAGAAATAAGGAAGGCTTATGTGAGAAATCACACCCGAATGGGTTTGCAAAGGATATTTGAGTTAGTCAGAATCCCATGTGTGTGTGGATTGGACCAGGCACCTCAGGGAAAGGGAAAAGTCTTTCAGACATACATATGTCTGGGGTGGGCACAGTGGCTCTCGCCTGTAATCCCAGCACTTTGGGAGGCAAAGGCAGGAGAATTGCTTGAAGCCAGGAGTTTGAGACCAGCCTAGGCAATATAGTAAGATCCTGTCTCTATGAAAAAAAAAAAAAGTTGGGCACGTTGGTGCACACCTGTGGTCCCAGCTTTTTGTGAGGCTGAGGCAGGAGGATTCCTTGAGCATGGGAGTTCAAGACTGCAATGAGCCATGATTGTGCCACTGCACTCAACCTGGGTAACAGAGTGAAACACTGTTAAAAAAAAAAAAAAGCATGAGAGAGTTATCACCCAATAGATTCTTCTTGTCAGCTGCACAGATAACACCAATTCACTAAGACAGCAGTATTGCAGTAGGGAAAGAGTTTAATTAATGCAGGGCTAGCCAACCAGAAGGTGGAAGTTTATGATTCCAATCAGTCTCTCTGAAAGCTCGGAGGCTAGGGGTTTTTAAGGATAGTTTGGTGGGCAGGGTGCTAGGGAATAGGGAATGCTGATTGATTGGGTCAGGGATGAAATCATAGATGGTAGAAGCTGTCTTCTAGCCCTGAGTTAGTTCCTGGGTTGAGACCACAAGATTAGTTGAGCCAGTTTCTTGGCATGGGTTATCAGTCTAGGTGGTACAATAATCTTACATGTTTCAATAGTACTATTATCTGTAGGAGCAATTGGAGAGTTATAAATCTTTTGACCTCTGGTTATATGATTCCTAAGCTGTAATGCCATAATTCTTTTTTTTCTTTTTTTTTTTTTTTTTTTTTGAGACAGGGTCTCTCTCTGTTGCCCAGGCTGCAATGCAATGCACAAACATGGCTCAGTGCAGCCTGGAACTCTTGGAACAATCCTCGTACCTCAGCCTCCCGGGTAATTGGGACGAGAGGCACAAGCCACCATACCTGGTTAGTTTTTTGATGTTTTGTAGACATGAGATCGCACCATGTTGCCCAGGCTGGTCTCAACTCCTGGCTGAGCCATAATTCTGACCTTGTGCCCTTTCAGTGGTTTCACAAAGGTAGTTTCAGTCTCCAAGAAAGAAACAGATAGTTTTGGAGAGGGCTGTTATCATCCTTGCTTTAAGCTTAAACTATAAACTAAATTCCTTCCAAAGTTAGCTTGGCCTGTGCCCAAGAATGACCAAGGACAGCTTGGAGGTTAGAAGCAAGATGGAGTCATGTGTGTTAGATTTCTCTTACTGTCATAATTTTGCAAAGGTGGTTTCAACAGTTGGCAAGTTCCAACAATTCACAATAATTTTAATTCCAGTGGCTTATAGCATATGGTGTGGATACATAACCATATGAGATTGAAGAGGTAGATGGGGACTAGGTCATGACATGAGAGGTCATCTGCACATTTTGAAGGACAGCAGGCTATATTATCTGGGACTGCTCTATCCAGCATGGTAGCCACTAACCACACGGGGCTATTCAGCCCATGCAATGCTGCAGGTCCAATGTGTGATGTGCTCTAAATGGAAAATACACCACGGATTTCAAAGACTTGGTATGAAAAAATGAACTATTCCATTAATAATGATTACATTAATTACACGTTAAATTTTGCGTATGTTAGGTTAAATAATATATATTTTAAAGTTAGATTCTCCTGTCTCTTTTCACATACTTTAATGTCACTGCCAGAAAATTTAAGTGACTGTGGGTGTCTCTTATTCTATTTCCAACTTACCACATTGATCTTGAAAAATACTTTTCCCATCAAAGGCCTCACAGCACTGTGGATGGGATAAGAAGGCTCTGAGATGATGAGAATTTGCAATGGAAGTGATGAGAACATAGATCTTCCCCTCACCTGACCTTCCCCATAGTAGCCTCGTATTATCTATTTCAGACACTGGTATCTGAAGAAAGAAATGCCTAGATTTTAAAATGGCTGGAAACCACTGCCTTTAAAAGGAGCAGAACATTGCAGGGTCAAAGGGTCAAGCTTGTCTTGTCAACGTCATCAGCCTCAATTTGGAGGCTGTTAGAAGAAAGGAAAAACTGACTTCGGGCAATAGACGGTGTCAAGCCCATGGGCATAGGTATATCAATAATGAAGGGGAGAGAGATATTTCAGTGGCAAAATGGACTTGAGGAAGATATTGCCATTAAAGGCAGCAAGATAGGGCAGGCAATCTCCAAACTCTGGCTCATTTCAATACGCAGGAGTCAAGAGGATCTTCATGAGTTCTACGAGAAGATCTACTCAGCAGGTGGGGGTATGCAAGAGAGAGTTGAATAACTGGAAAATACTTGATTGCTGTTTTCATAGGTGAACAGCTCTAAATGGAAGGAGGATAGGGCTGCTTGTGGCTATTTACAGGGGGAAAACTTGCTATCAACATGAGGAAGGAACTGTGAGTACCGAGGCTTTTCATCAACCAAAAATCTAAGTCACCAAACAATGAGCTTCATAGGATGGTAACCTCTTTGCTTCCAGATGCTGGGTCATAATCTATCCACAAAACTATGGGAGACGTATTTTATTTCTTTTTATTTTATTCTATTTATTATTTTATATTTGAGACAGGGTCTCACTTTGTCACCCAGGCTTGAGTGCAGTGGCATGATCACGGCTCACTGCAGCCTCAACCTCCCAGGCTCAAGTAATCGTCCTGCCTCAGCCTCCCAAGTAGCTGGGACCACAGGCACACACTACCACACCTATGCCACCACACAGGTTAATTATACATATATATATATAATATATATATGGTGGAGGAATTGTATTTTTGGCTCACTATATATATATGTGTTTGTGTATATATATATGTGTGTATGTGTGTGTGTGTGTGTATTTATATATATATATATATATATATCGTGTAGAGACAGGGTCATGCTATGTTGCCCAGGCTAGTCTCCTGCACTCAAGCAATCCTTCCACCTCAACCTCCCAAAGTGCTAAGATTATAGGCTTGATCCATTGCACCTGGCCATTTTTATTTCTTTTTAATGTGCAGATTTAATAAATAAACTACAAAGCATTTACAGTTCCATAACCATGATAGGCTAGAATTTCGGTGAACCTTACCATGGAGAAATCATTTTTGGGAAAAAAATGTATGCTAGGATCCGGTTTCTCTCCTGCTACAGGTAGAATTTAGGACAGAAAAATATTTATTAATAGGCATTACATAGATAGGATTTATGAACAGTCTTGGTGTTTTTTTCAAGGAAATTTTGCTAGGGAATATTTGGATCTGGGAGACCTAGAGGAAAACATAAAACGTGATGTCAAATAATAGAAGTTTTGAGGAAATAAAAAAGGCTTTTATTTCTGAATAATTGTGTGTGCTGGTTTCCCTTAAGGCTTCCTTCTGAGGACAGCATTTCTTCTAAAACTGCATGGGTTGCTTTTTCACTTAAGCTGCAATTCTTTTTTTTAAACTCTTGAACATCCCACTTAATCTTTTCTCAGTAGGAAAGGTTTTGCTTCCTTTTAAAAAGAAGTGGATTTTTCTTTCATCTTTAAATGTTTATTCAACTGCAAATAGCTTACAATAAATGTATTTAATTATTCCTATATTTTCAGTATTCCCAATTGCATTTTAAACCATTTTTTCTTTCATATATGAGGCTGATGTTAATGTTTAAATGAAGCTCTAAAATATAACACCAAGTGACTAGGAGATAACTTAGTGTCTCCTAATTCCAAAATGAGGTCCTCATATTTCATTTACTGGCATCAAACCAACACAAGGATTGTTCTTCTAGTCTTGTTTCTGTTTATCTGTTTATCTATTTATCTCGGACCAGCCATAACTCAGACTAGATTTCTCGTAGCAGGAGGAGATGCGTTCAATCAATCATGACATTACTCAGTGCCTTCAGAAATTTCTTTGGTGGAGGAATTGTATTTTTGACTCCCTGATTTGTTTTGTATTCACTTGCTACATATTGCATATTTCTTGTTTTATGAGTCTCCTCGACTCAAGGTAGAATTCAGAAAATTCAAATTTGCAGCTTCTTGGGACCCAAACCTGTGATTCAGACTCCTCCAATCATAGGCATTTTTATGGGTGTTGCCGGCAGCTGGAGTTTCCAGGTTTCCACGGTCAGGCTATGCTGGGAGCAGGTCACAGCCTTGACTTAAAGAGTTGTGTCATGGTGTGGCTTTGCAGATGACAAAAACTCCCCAAGTGGCCTGTGGACCAGCTGCAGAATTGGCAACATCTCCATCAGGCCAGTTCATGAGCTTTATTTTAGACATTGTTCCTGGAAGATTTCCCTATAGCCTGCTCGTCTAGCCCTTCCTAACAATTTCGGCATCTATGCAACATCTTTGCATAAGCCTCTTTCTGCTTAATCCACTGCAGTCAGCTTCAGATGGCTGCAATTCAGAACTCTGACTAGCATAAATCTAGGCACACCCTTGGCCAGAAGCTCCCTCAGAGATGTGCAGTATTCGGCAAGGTCACCTCCAAAACAAATTGACAAACAGTTAATGGGAACCTATATGTCTTTCCTTCTCAGTTTTCTTCAACTCTGATGAAGAAGCCAATTTATTTATTTTATTTTTTGAGACAGGGTCTCACTCTGTCACCCAGGCTGGAGAGCAGTGGCATGATCACAGCTCCGTGCAGCCTCTGCCTCCCAGGCTCAAGTGATCCCCCTGCCTCAGCCTCCTGAGTAGCTGGGACCACAGGCATGCACCACCATGCCCAGCTAATTTTTGCTCAAGGTTTCTTGCATTTGGGTTTTCTTCGGGCAGTTGTCATTCATATTGGCTCAGAATAAACCTCATTGTTTCCTTCCTTCCTTCCTTCCTTCCTTCCTTCCTTCCTTCCTTCCTTCCTCCCTTTCTTCCTCCCTCCCTCCTTTCCTTCCTTCCTTCCTTCTTTTCCTCCCTTCCTTCCTTCCCTCCTTTCCTTCCTTCCCTCCTTTCCTTCCTTCCTTCCCTCCTTTCCTTCCTTCCTTCCTTCCTTCCCTCCTTTCCTTCCTTCCTTCCCTCCCTCCTTTCCTTCCTTCCTTCCCTCCTTCCTTCCCTCCTTCCTTCCTTCCCTCCTTCCTTCCTTCCCTCCCTCCCTCCTTCCCTCCCTCCCTTCCTCCCTTCCTTCCTTCCCTCCTTTCCTTCCTTCCTTCCTCTCCTTCCTTCCTTTCTTCCTTCCTTCCTTTCTTCCTTCCTTCATTCCCTCCCTCCCTCCCTTCCTCCCTTCCTTCCTTCTTTCCTTCCTTCCTTCCTTCCTTCCCTCTTTTCCTTCCTTCCTTCCTTCCTTCCGTCCTTCCTTCCTTCCCTCTCTCCTTCCTTCCTTATACTCTTCCTTTCTTCAATGAAGATTCATTGATCAAGTTATTTCAGCTAACAAAAAACATCATTCTTTTCCTCCACTTGCATTCTATCCCTAAAACTATATGTTTAGTTTTGCGCTTCCAATACATTTATCTCTCCTCCTTTAACTGTAGACTATTCAGTATTCTACCAGTCACTAGCTCAACTTTGTAGCTGTGCTCATGGCCAGGCAACAGATTAGCTGGCAGGTCCTGGAGTGACTGTCTTAAAAGACAGGGTGAGGCTAGATGTGGTGGCTCACGCCTTAATCCCAGCAGTTTGGGAGGCCAAGGCAGGTGGATCACTTGAGCTCAGGAGTTTGAGACCAGCCCGGCAACATGGCAAAACCCTGTCTCTATAAACAATACAAAAATGAACTAGGTGTGGTAACATGAGCCTGTGGTCTCAGCTACTTGGGAGGCTGAGGTGGGAGAATTGCTTAAGCCCAGGAGGTCGAGGCTACAGTGAGCCAAGATCATGCCACTGCACTCCAGCCTGGGCAACAGAGCCAGATCCTGTCTCAAAAAAACAAAACAAAACAAGACAAGACAAAATAAAACAAAACAAAGACAGGATGAAGCTGGAGAGTATAGTCAACGACAGTTGCCTGTATACACCCAAAAAGTAAAATCAAGGAATACGCAAAATCTCAAAAGCTCAGTTTTGAATTTAAAAAAGAAATGCAAGATAAAGCATAAAATAAAACACTTGGAAACAACAGAATATCAGAAAATTTTATTTTGTAATAGCTATTTTATTTTCAATATGCTGGTAGGTAAAAAGTAAGAATAATAAAAGGTTGATCTGTGGCAGAATAACTTCATCTTTCTATCTATGCTTATGTTTCTTATAAACCAGAGTGTAGGTTTTTATCAGGATAAAACATGTCCTATTGGATTTATACATTTTTCTCTGATAATTAAATATATCTATATTTCCAAAAGTGTTCCAGATTGTGTTTTGATGTTTGTGTTATTGTAAGATGCAATGTTTGGTATAAACAAGCTAAAAAAAATTGTATGGATTTGTTCAAGTAAATAATACTTTATATTTTGGACTTATCCTTTACACTGATGCAGAGTTTAGACATTTGGTCATTTTCTTTTTTTTTTTTTTTTTCTAAGACAGAGTCTCGCTCTGTTGCTCAGGCTGGAGTGCAGTGGCACGATCCAAGATCTAAGCTCACTGCAACCTCTGCCTCCTGGGTTCAAGTGAAACTCCTGCCTCAGCCTCCCGAGTAGCTGGGATTACAGGCATGCACCACCACGCCAGGCTAATTTTTGTTTTTTTAATAGAGACAGGGTTTCACCATGTTGTCCAGGCTGGTCTTGAACTCCTGACTTCAGGTGATCTGCCCACCTCGGCCTCCCAAAGTGCTAGGATTAAAGGCGTGAGCCACCGCACCCAACCTGGACATTTTCTAAAGGCTTAATTTAATATTATCTGTATACAATTCTTAAAGTAATTAATTATTTCCTGATATTTAAAATGGTGTATGGGGCCTTGTGTGGTGGCTCAGGCCTGTAATCCCAGCACGTTGGTAGGCCAAGGCAAAAGGATTGCTTGAGTCCAAGAGTTTGAGACCAGCCTGGGCAACATAGGGAGACCCTATTTCTACAAATAAAAAATAAATGAGCTGGGCATCGTGGCTCATGCCTGTGTTCCCAGCTACTCAGGAAGCTGATGTAGGTGGATTGCTTGGGTCCAGGAGGTTGAGACAGCAGCAAGCCGTGATTGTGCCACTGCTCTCCAGCCTGGGTGACAGAGTGAGACTCACCTTGTCTCAAAAAATAAAAATAAAAAAATAAAAAATAAAATGGCATATGATTTGTACTGATGCAGTGTTTACTCTATCAGGAGATAGAGCTTATTTTGAGGAACAAAATAATAATAAATCAAACACACCCTGATGAGTTTATTTATTGAGTTCTTACCATGTTTATCTCAATAGTATTACTAATATTTTTTCCATTTTATATTTAATACAACGTTATGAAGCTAAGCCACAGTTACTATCATAGGCAATTTCTTTCTTTCTTATTGTGGATACGTTGAGGCTTTCTAATGCTTTAACTGTAGCAGTGAAATGTTATATGTATTTACAATTGCATTTAATTTAAAAAGGAAATGTATTTCCTGAAAAAGAAAAGTATAACACTCCCCTTTCTTGATAAAATAGCACAGGCGCTGTGATTTTATCAGTTGTCTATTTTTCAAAAGTAAAATGAATTTGACTTTTCCCATTTCAGTCTAACAAGGTGTTAGAGTATCTACCCAATTATTTTAAAAAGCAAGTAAAACAGACATCGATGGCTTATTTTAAAAACATATAGTATTTTCCTGAACGTAGAGCAGTTATTCACCTCCTTGAGCTGTTTAACTTTTGTTCAGTTGTATACCCTCACTCAGAAGAATATCTTTTTTTTTTTTTTTTTTACACAGTCTCACTCTGTCATCCAGGCTGGAGTGCAGTGGTGCCATCTTAGTTCACTGCAACCTCCACCTCCTGGGTTTAAGTGATTCTCCTGCCTCAGTCTCCCGAGTGGCTGGGATTACAGGTGTGCACCACCATGCCTGGCAAATTTTTGTATTTTTTATAGAGATGGGGTTTCACCATTTTGGCCAGGCTGGTCTCGAACTCAAGTGATCTGCCTGCCTTGGCCGCTCAAAGTGCCAGGATTACAGGTGTGAGCCCTGTGCCTGGCCGCTTTTCCTTAATTTCTTACTTTATATTACTATCCATATAATAACTGAAAACATAATTTTACATGTTTGTTTATTTATATAACCCAATTGAACTAATTCATATAGAGACGATGCTCACCATCAACATGTTTGATTGGCACGTACTTCACTTTAGTTATAACTACAATTGGTAGAAAATACTGTCAGGGTCTAGCCGGGAAAACAAGTTAGACAATTTGCTTAAAATAAAATGGAAAATGTAGGGGAAGGCAAAAGGAGACCACTGAGTGGACTGAACAGTAGTGATATTGAAAACCAGCCTCCAGCCCCTACACCTAGGGCAGGAAAGAAAGAAGTTGATTTGATAAAACGTAGCAGCTACATTGTGTCACTTCCTATAGCATATTCCTATGACAATAACATTGATCTGATTAGAGTGTCATTATAGCATGTCCTGTATGTGGTAGCAAATGCCCTATATCATGTATTATTTCTCTCATTGATTTCCTAACTATACTTGTATAATACATCTTCCTATATGAACTGTGAGATCATTTTCTACAATGCAAAAGATTAAACACCTTGTTATGATTGGAAATTGGATGACAATTGATTCATCCATCAATTTTGGTGGAGTTGGCATTTTTGTGATGTATAATTTAAGCATTTGAGGATATAACATGTACTTCCATTTGTTTGGGTATTCTGTGTTTCAGTTTAATTCAATGTATTTCTTCCCAGCGCCTCTCTTATTATATGCACTCCTAAGTTTTTAAAATAATTATTGGATTTTCAATAGAATGCTCCCATATTGCTTTCTAGGTTCCTATTGCAGTATGTAAAAAACACTAATAATTTTTGTTTATTTACTTTGTATTCAGCAATTTTACCAAATTACCTTATTTTTCGAATAGGTTTTTAGTAGATTTTCTCAGGTAAACATTCATGCTATCAGCGAAAGTGCTCTAATTTTATCTGTTCTTTTCCAATAGTTATCACAAATTTTCATTTACTCATTTCACTGCATTTGCCACAATCTTCCAGAAGATATTGTTGGATAATAATATAAATAAAAGGCATTCTCGTGTGCTCTCTAATTTTTCTTGAAATTACCTTAGTATTTTGCTTTTTAGGCTGCAATTGGTATTCATTTTAGAAGAGTGCTTTTTGTTTTGTTTTGTTTGAGACTAGTTCTTGCTCTGTTGCCCAGGCTGGAGTGCAGTGGTGCAATCCTAGCTCACGGTAGGCTCAACATCCTGGGCTCAAGCAATCCTCCCGCCTCAGCCTCCTGAGTAGCTGGGACTACAGGCGTGTGTCACCACACCCAGCTAATTTTGTTTATTTTTTAGAAAGATGGGAATTTGCTATGTTTCCTAGGCTGCTCTCAAACGCTTGGGCTCAAGCAATCCTCCAAACTGGGTCTGCCAAAGAGCTGGGATTACCAGCACAAGCCACGCACCTAGCTAGTGTGCTTTTGTTATTTACGTATTTGTTAAAATGTCTTATCCTTTTGTTCTTACCATTTTAGATTCAGTTTCATAATTTTTCCATGACTATTGATGGAATTACACAATTTGCCTTTCATTGGTTGAATTAGTGAATTACATTGACACTTTCTAACACTGCATTTTTCTAATGCATTGTCATCTTTGCAGCTACTCTTCTTAGCCATGTGGAGTGTTATTCCTTGCTCTGCTACTGTATTTTAAACAAATTTTAAAGGTACTGATATCATTAGGAAGATTGAATTATATTTGTCTATGCTATAATAATTATTTTAGTACCAAAGATGAATATATGCTTTATGTAGATAGTACCTTATTTCATGTGTTAACTCAAGCAATCCAAAAAAGAGTCATCTAGCCTAGGCAACATAACAAAACCTTGTCTCTACATATATATATATATTAGCCAGGCATGGTGGTGCACACCTGTGGTCCCTGCTACTTGGGAAGCTGAGGTAGGAGGTTTGCTTGAGCTCAGAAGGTCAAGGCTACAGTCCATGGGCCAGTTGCAGTGGCTCACACCTGTAATCCCAGCACTTTAGGAGGCTGAGGCAGGCAGATCTCTTGAGGCCAGGAGTTCGAGACTAGCCTGGCCAACATGGTGAAACCACGTATCTACTAAAAATACAAAAATTAGTCATACATGGTGGTGGGTGACTGTAATCCCGGCTACTCAGGAGGCTGAGGCAGGAGAATTGCTTGAATCCAGGAGGCAAAGTTTGCAGTGAGCTGAGATCGTGCCACTGCACCGCAGCATGGGCAATGGAGCTAGACTCCATCTCAAAAAAAAAAAAAAAAAAAAAAAAAAAAAAGGCAGTCCATGATTGAAACACTGCACTCCAGCCTGGGCAACAGAGTAAGACCCTGTCTCTAAAACAAACAAAAAAGCAGTCATAGGATGGCAGATTTATATCTCATTCTGTGGAGTGGTAAAACCTCCTTGGGTGTCTAAGTGCTTCTGTGAGAAGCCCTAGCCTTCCTTCTGAGAATGTTTGCTTTCATTTCTCTTTGAAGCATCTCCTCATACTGTGAGAACTGGATAAGTAGCCATATGTCTAGTTAATTGCTCTTATTGGAAAGGGTAATAAAACTTCTTATCTCCCCAAAGCCAAATGCTTATAGCTCCGACTTGTTCTTAGGTTAAAGCCCCTAGACACTTTTTAGACTGGAGCAAGTACCCAAGTAGGTATTTACATTTCAAGGAGGAATTCACCCAGATCTCGGCATCACCTCTAGGTGATAAAAGACACAGGGTCCTTCAGCTCCCGGAGAGGTTTTCTTTTATATTCCAAAGGGCTGGAGAAAGGAGGTGATCCTTTCAACAGGGAAGGGACATCTCCTCCCTTTTCTTTTATAAACAGATAACATTTGTTTTGTTCTTGATCTCTCAATCTAAGAAATGTGTTAGGCTGCTTGCTTAAGACAATTGACCTGGTTCTCATTGTATTTCCCCAGGGTAAAAATTAGGGCAGAGGGTGAGAACACACTTCTTATTTGTTGTGTGGTTTTTAATAAAAAAAATCTGTCTCTGAACCAGAACACCTTGTGTGCACATTCTTGTTAACCAATGAAGATGCTAAAATTCATGCTGATAGGTGCAAAGCTAGCTGGGACCTACACCTTGTGTTTGTCATATTTCTATACTGTCCTTGTCAGAGGCATTTGAACCAGAGCAACTCCATCTTTAATAGGGGCTGGGTAAAATAAGGCTGAGACCTGCTGGGCTGCATTCCTTGTAGGTTAGGCATTCTAAGTCATAGTATGAGAGAGGTTGGCAGAACTGGTATCACAGGTCACAAAGACCTTGCTGATAAAACAGGATGAGATAAAGAAGCTGACCAAAACTGGCCAAATCCAAGATGGCGGCAAAAGTGACCTCTGGTCGTCCTCACTGCTCATATGCTAATTGTAATGCATTAGCTGCTAAAAGACACTCCCGCCAGTGCCATGACAGTTTTCAAATGCCATGGCAACGTCCAGAAATTACCCTCTATGGTCTATAAAGGGGAGGAACCCTCAGTCCCAGGAATTGCCCACCCCTTTCCCAGAAAACTCATGAGTAATCCACCCCTTGTTTAGCCTACAATCAAGAAATAACTAAAATTATACTCAGTCAGCAGCCCAAGCCACTGCTCTGCCTATGGAATAGCCATTCTTTATTCCTTTACTTTCTTAATAAACTTGCTTTCACTTTACTCTATGGACTCACCCTGAGTTCTTTCTTTTGTGAGGTACAAAAACCCTCTCTTGGGGTCTGGTTCAGGACCCCTTTCTGGTAACATCCTTGTCAAATAAATTAGTGGGCTCTGTATTATTTTCTGTGGAATGAAAGAGTTTAACATCAGGTTTTTTTTTTTTTTTATTTCAATATGAGCTGCAATTCAGCTGTGAAACCACCTATTCCTATTGCATATTTCAATGGTAGATCTTTAATGGGCTTGACATTTACTTCCATGAAAACCAGCTAATTTAGGTTTCTCAATTTTCTTCCATCAAATTTGGTAATTTTTCTTTCCCACAAAATCATCTGCTTCTTCTATGTTTTCAAATTAAATGTCGTAGATTTTCATGTAGTTTTTTATTGTTAATATCTATTTCTTTAAATTCCTGTGTTTGTTTTAAGCTCCTTTTTTATAACATAATCTTGCTATTTGTTTCTTTACAATCCATCGGACTCACAGAAGCTTTATCTATTTTCTTTCATTGTATAATTTTAAGAAATTATCTTGGGTGATAGGTACAATTTTTATTTCCCATTTCATTAATTTCAGCTTTAAGCTTTATTAGCATTTTTCTATTTAATTTCATGTTGTTTTGTTCTTTAATTTATTCAAACAAACACTGAGTTCCTTTTCTTCTCTCATTTCTCTTAGATAATAAAGGCATTTGAGGCTGTGTTTTCCTTAAAGTGTTCCTAAAACTGCTTTTGCAAAAATTATAACAGTGAGAAAACTATGACAGTGAAAAGGGATCTGCCCTAACTGACTCCATTTTGCTCTTAAACTCCAAGCTGTCTTTGTTCATTCCTGGGCATCTGAACTAACTTTGGGAGGAATTTTGTTCATAGTTTAACTTTGACAAAGATAATAGCCCTTTCCTGAAACAAACCACCTTCTTGCCTGGGGACCAGACTGCCTTTGTAGGATGACGAAATGAAGCCCAAGATTAGAAATTATGTTTTAGGACTCATGAAGCCAGAGGCCACAATATTCTAAACCTTCCCAGTTACTCCTAAGGATAACATCACTATTGGTAAAACCTAAGATTGATGCTTGAGATATTTTTCAGACACTGCACTGGATGAATCAGCTGCCACCACCCAGTAAACTGGCTCAACTGGTCTTGTGGCCCCCACGCAGGAACTGACACAGCACAAAAGCACAGCTTCAACTGCCTATGACTTCATCTTCAACCCAACCAATCAGCACTCCCCACTCTGTGGCCCTCTGCTTGCAAAATTATCCTTAAAAATCCCTAGTCTCCAAATCTTCAGGGAGGCTAGTTTGAGTAAAAACTCTTGTCTCCTATGTGGCATGGCTGGCCTCGCACCAATTAAACTCTTTCTTTACTGCAATGCCATGGATTTACTTTGTGCAGAGGGCAGGAAGAACCCATAGAGCAGTTACACACTTACTGCTGAAGACTAGGCTGTTGATGTAATGTTGTCATTATAATTACTCTCAGATATTTTATAGGTTCAGATTTGATACCTTCTTTGAATACAGAGTTAGATTACATTCCTTAATTTTTAAATAATGGGGAAGTTTAGGGTCAATTATCTGTGCTTATTTCTATCTTATTTAGGTTACGATTTCAGCATACAGCACACACAATTTTCACTTTTTCAGATTTGTTGAAGTTTCTTATATGCAAATTATATTGATACTGTATATGTGTATGTTCTCAATAATGCATATGGCCATTATATGTACATAAAGATATTATGACATATATATGCATGTATATGCCTGTGTGTATATATGCATAAATGAGAGGCATATTAAATTGAACCTATCATTTGAATTCTTATGTTTTTCTCTTTCCTTACTTATTTTTCACTGTTAGATTTACTAATATCTCAAATTCATGAAGTAGTAGAGGCATGCAAACTATGCCTCTATAAATATAATCTTAAAAATTTCCCCTTTCACTCCTAATGATTTTTGTTTCACTCATTTAGCTGTTATTTTTACTTAATGTAAATATAATTACTCTCATTACATTTTTTTAACACTAGATCTCTTCTTGACAAATTCTTATTGCCCCTGCTACATAGCATTGTTTTCTGAAACTTTTTTATCACTTTATTTTTTAGTATGCTTGTATAAACAGGGTGCAGCTTAGTTTTTGTAATATGGATGAGGTAATTCAGTTCATTAATAATTAATGAGTCATTTTTCTATTCTTCTCCTTATATCTCATATTTAACATAATTAGCATGTAATGATATTGTTTCTCCTATTTCAAGTCACCACTGTTTCCCCATCTTAGAATCTCTGTTTCAGTAGATTGATGTTAAGGAGAGAGTTGCATTCTTTATCTCGATCTCCTTAAGTCCTAGGTCCTGTTTTGTTATTCAAATTGACTTCAAGTTCTGAGCATCTGTTTTCCGGACTTCTGCAGGCTCTGCGGCATTTCTTCCTCCAGCTGCTGGCCCCCTTGTATTTGGGGGATCCCTTATCCTAGACCCCTTCGTTGCTTGAGTACCTACACTGCTGCCCTCCACAAAGCAGAATGTGCAGTGGCGTCCATGCCTGTGAATCTACAGGGTTCAAACAGCCAGGAAGTCAGTGTCACAGGTATACCTGGTCAGGTTTCTCTATTCCCAAGTGTATTCACATGTTCAGGTTGTTTTTTTGTATTGTTTTTTTGTTTTTTTGAGATGGAGTGTGCTCTGTTACCCAGGCTGGAGTGCAGTGGCAGATCTCAGCTCACTGCAGCCTCTGCCTCCTGGGTTCAAGTGATTCTCCTGCCTCAGCCTTCCAAATAGCTGGGATTACAGGTGCACACCACTACGCTCGACTAATATTTGTATTTTGAGTAGAGATGGGGTTTTGCCTTGTTGGTCAGGCTGGTCCCAATCTCCTGACATTAAGTGATCTGCCTGCCCACCTCGGCCTTCCAAAGTGCTGCAATTACAGGCATGAGCCACCTTGCCCAGCCTACACTTCCAGGTTTAAAGCAAAGATAAATCAAGCTACCTATCCACTTCCTCTTAGCTTTGATAATGGAAAAACCAAACTCTGTCAAATATTTTAAAAGTTTATTCTGAGCCAATATGAGTGACCACGGCCTGGGGAAACAGTCTTAAGAGGTCCCGAGAAAGTGTGCCCGAGGCAGTTACAGTTTGGTTTTACACATTTTAGGGTGACAGGAAATGTAGGTGACATCATAAATCACTACATGGAAAGTGTACATTGGTTCAGCCTAAAGAGACAGGATCTCTTGAAGTGGGGCCTTACAGGTCATAGGTAGATTTAAAGATTTCTGATTGGCAATTGGTTGGAAGAGTTAAGTTTTGTCTAAAGAGTTGAAGTCAGTAGAAATAAATGCTAAGATAAAGGGCGAGGAGTTGTGGAAGCCAAGGTACTTATCATGTAGAAGACACCTCCAGGTAGCAGCCTTCAGAGAGAACAGATGGTAAATGTCTCTTTTCAGACCTTTCAAGGTGTCAGACTTAGAGTTAATCTTTCCTAGATAGAGCAAAGTCCTGGCTGTATTAATGGAGATTCTCCACAGATGCAAATTTCTGCCAGGAAAGATGGTTTTGCAGGGCCATTTCAAAATATGACAAAGAAATCTATGTTGGGGTGAGATATTTTGATTTCCTTCCGGGTCTGCTATCTGTCATGCGATGCTATACCAGAGTCAGGTTGGAATTTGGTAATTTCCTGTCCCAGGGGTCTGTTTTGTCAGTCTTTTGGTCCGTACTTTAATGTGAATGCTGGTGGGTTGTGCCTAGACTCCAAAAGGCAGGAGGGGTAAGGAAGGACGTATGTCTGACCTCTCTTCCTGTCATGGCTGGGAATCCAGTTTTTCAGATTTCTCTGGGGTCCCTTTGGCCCAGAGGGGGTTTGTTCAGTCAGTTGAGGAGCTTAGGATTTTATTTTTGGTTTACAGTCTTTTAAGTACTAGGGAGCAATAGCACACTAACTCAGAGAGGAAAGGAAAAACTTTTTGAGAGCCTGCCTCTTTTGCAGTGAACTAGACTCCACTTTGTACTTCCGGGCTCCTCAAATTTTGTCTTGAATCTCACTAGGGCAATTGGAGGAAAGCTTCGTTCAAGTACTCCTTGTCCTAAATGGCTTTAGGTCCAAGAAACCATTAGGACAGGGCTCTCCCTAGAGACAGGAGGGTTAGAGCAGCAGTCCCAAACCTTTTTGGTACCAGGGACCAGTTTCGTGGAAGACAATTTTTCCATCAACCAGAGGCAGGGGGATGGTTTCAGGATGATTCAAGAGCATTACATATATTGCGCACTTTATTTCCACCATTATTACATTGTAATATATAATGAAATTATTCTACAGCTCATCATAATGTAAAATCGGTGGGATCTTTGAGCATGTTTTCCTGCAATCAGACAGTCCTATCTGGGGGTGATGGGAGACAGTGATAGATCATCAGGAATTAGATTCTCATAAGGAGAATGCAACCTAGATCCCTCGCATGCACAGTTCACGATAGAGTTTGCACTCTTATGATAATCTAATGCCGCCACTCATCTGCCAGGAGGTGGAGCTCAGGTGGTAATGTGAGCCATGGGGAGCAGCTGTAAATACAGATGAAGTTTTGTTTGCTCACTCGCCACTCACCTTCGGCCATGTGGCCTGGTTCCTAACATGCCACGGACTGGTATCTCTAACCTGGGGCTCCCCAACCCCCAGGCCACGGTACCAGTCTGTGGCCTGGGGGTTGGGGAGCCCCAGGTTAGAGGAGACTCCCCCTTGGTTAAGAGAATGAACAATGTCTGGTGGCCTGGCATCTGTAGCCCACTGAGAGTAGATTGAAGGAGGGAGCAAATTGTTATTCTTTATTGTGTTGGAGATGCAATGCTATTTTTAACAGAAAAATTGAACACATATATGTTTATCTGTTGGTTCCATACACACATATCCTTCTGAAAACCTTCACTATTTTGCCACACAAACTATGCAAAAATGCACTTTAATATAATGCCAAAAGATGGCTTGACAATGTGTTTTCTTAATAAATGTAAGAAAGCTACACATTTAGCCTAGCAGTGTAATTTGTTTTTGTGTATTATGCCTGCTTTGTAAAGAATTGCTTAATATTGCATTTATAAATATTAGAATAAGTCTCTACTTTCTATGAATACATGTTTCTTTTGGAGAAGCAAAATTTGTCAGCTTGTGATTCACTCTTTTATTTTGTATATGTAAAAATGTTTGCTCCTTTATTTTTCTGCTCTTAAAAATATAGAAGCCACAGTGCATTTAAATTGTAACAAAAGTACCATCTTTGAGCTCACATATTTTGAAGAGCAACAATAATCTAGGTTTTTGTTAGCCTCCCAATTAAATTCTGACTGGGGTTATTAGTGTTCTAAACTGAATTTTATTGCAGTGCTTAAATGCATACAATAATTCATTAGCAATGAAGTCTCAAGTATTTTTATTTTATGTTTTGAAGGTTTTTTTTTAACGTTATCTACAAAAGGAGATGTTTTAGAGAGCTTTCTACTGATGTTTCTTCTAAAACATTAAATGAAAATCTAATAAGGCTCTGTTTCCATTACATTTATGCCACTTCTAAGAGGTGCAAGAAAGCTAGATCCTGGCTGGGTGAGGTGGCTCATGTCCGTAATCCTGGCACTTTGGGAGGCTGAGGTGGGAGGATGGCTCAAGCCCAGGAGTCTGAGACCAGCCCAGACAACATAGCGAGACTCAGTCTCTACTAAATATAAAAGAAAAAAAAATATTAGCCAGACGTGGTGGCACATATCTGTGGTTCCAGCTACTCCAAAGGCTGAAGTGGGAGGATTGCTTGAGCCTAGTAGGTTAAGGCTGCAGTGTGCTGTGATTGCGCTTCTGCACTCAAGCCTGGGTGACAGAGTGAGACCCTGTCTCAAAAAAAAGAAAAATAAAGCTAGATTCTCAAAAATGTTTCTACTCTAAAGAAATCTGTTTCTTTTTGTTACATGTTGCTGTGATGAACACACAAAAGCTAAGTTGATTGTGTACTTAGAATTTTCCTCTATTTTAATTTCTAGAATGCTGAGTCATACTGAGCTATTAAGTCAGGGAAACAACTAGAAAAAAATAGTTTGGGCAAACACAGTTATATAATATTTCTCTGTTATTGAAGGCAGAACAGACGTAAAAAAATGAAAAAATTACATTTAATAGGAAGAATAAAAAGAAAGTTAATCTGAAGAATAGGAAACAAAATAGCAAATCAAAAGCTAATTGAACTGAGAGAGAAAGAAAATAAAAATAGTGAGAGCTTGAAAGTTTGCTTAGGCATTGCAGGTGATAATAAACAATACTGTTAATGCGTTTGTGAGTTATTTCCAATCTGGAATTTTATTTCTCAAGCAAGAGTAAACAGTGAATCATGGTGTCAAATTGTTGTAAGCATTTAAAAATACCCAAAGGAGAAAGTAAGCAAATATGTGAAATACAAAACACTGAAATATTCACTTCTAAAGTAAGACAGCGTACCATTAGGTTTAAACTATTCAGAAAAAGAATCAGAAGTGACATGAAAGCATACCATTTAAGGTATTAAGTTTAATCTCTGTAAAGACAGTTTAAACCTGACATTCACTGATACCGTATTTTTAAAACTAATGTTGGTATAATTAGAGATTCGTAGGAATTTGTGAAGATAGCACAGAGGTCTTGTATACCCTTCAACC
Organism: Pongo pygmaeus; assembly: GCF_028885625.2. Taxonomy (NCBI): domain Eukaryota; kingdom Metazoa; phylum Chordata; class Mammalia; order Primates; family Hominidae; genus Pongo; species Pongo pygmaeus. Next base: position 5,037,719 of record NC_072396.2, on the reverse strand, counting down.
AGGTTTTCCTAATGGCAATACCTTATTTACCTATACTACAATGTCAAAGAAATTAATATGGGTCCAATGTATGTATAGTTTTATGACATAATTTTTCTCATGTCTACTTTTGAGGAACCACCACTGAAAAGATACAGAACTATTTCATTACCATAAAAATCCCTTTTTCTAATGCAACTGGTTCACCTCTGACATGGTTTGGCTATGTCCCTACCTAAATCTCATCTTGAATTGTAGCTCCCATAATCTCCACATGGTGTGAGAGGGACCTAGTGGGAGGTGATTGAATCATGGGGGTGGGTTTTTCCTGTGCTGTGCTGGTTATAGTAAATAAGTCTCATGAGATCTGCTGGTTTATAAAGGGCAGTTTCCCTGCACACGATCTCTTGCCTGCCACCATGTAAGAGATGCCTTTGCTCCTCTTTTTGCCTTCTGCCATGATTGTGAGGTCTTCCCAGCCATGTGGAACTGTGAGTCCATTAAACCTCTTTTGCTTTATAAATTACCCAGTCTTGGGTATGTCTTTATTAGCGGTGTGAGAACAGATTAATACAACCTCCTCTCCACTATCCACAACCCTTGGCAATGCTAATTATTACAATTATTGCTAGAATTTTGTCACTATAAGTGGAGTAATACAGTATAAGATCTTTTGAATGGGCTTTTATTGACTTAACACACATGGCATTCACCCAAGTTGTTGAGTATGTAAATCTTTTTCTTTGATTTAATGGCCAAACAAAATGTTGTGAAGATGCCATTTTGTTTAACCATTCCATTTCCTTCAAGTCAGATAAAAAGTTTTTTCAAAAATACATAAATTTACATATTCTACAAATTTTACTTCTTTCTTTTTTGCAAGTCAGGGTCTCATTCAATCATTCAGGCTGGTGTATAGTGGCATGGTCTTGGTTCACTGCAGCTTCCACCTCCCAGGCTCAAGTGATCCTCTCACGTCAGACTCCCAAGGAGCTGGGACCACAGGCATAAGCCACCACACCTGGCTAATATTTTTATTTTTGCAGAGACCTGCATTTTCCATGTTCCCCAGGTTGGTCTCAAACTCCTGGACTCAAGTGATCTTCCCTCCTCAGCCTCCCAAAGTTCAGGGAATACACATGCAAGCCACCATGCCCAGCCCAAGATTTGACTTTCAGTAAGATTTGTGTTACTCTTTTCTTGGTAAATAGGTCTACAAGTTTAATAATATGTGTGATACCATTTTAATTTATGATTGCATTTCTAGTTATCATATACTATTTTAAAAATAACTGAAAAGTGACTTTTTATATACATCCCTTGTATCCAACCACGTTGGAAAACATGTACTAGCCACACTCACTTACTAATGTTTATTAGATAAGAATAAACATATTTTTTCTTACTGTTCTAACTATTCCAATGCCTTGTCTTATTATACTAGCAGAACCTCCAGAAAGGTGTTTCTATCATTTTCTCCTCAAATTTCAGTGGAATTTTGGTTTTATTAATTTGATACGTGGCTTTGTACACAAACACATATCATATACATATGATATATGTGATATATAGATAAATAAATACATATATATGACATATAGATACATAGATATACATCATATATATCTGTATATATAATGTAGATATATTTATGATTTATACCTTATACCTTTTTTTCCCAAAACACAATATAGCACTCAGGATGCTTTCAAATTTAATAATTAAAAACATAACTAAATAAAGGTAGCTTGAACAATAGGGGTTTATATTTCTCAGGTAATAAGAAAGAGGCCAGAAAACATTTCCAGGATCTGTTAATTCAGCAACTCAACAATTCCAGGGGTCTTAGTCAGTTTCTTTCTTTGCCTTTTTTTTTTTTTTTAACTCTTCTTTTTCTTATTGCAATTGTTTTGTCCTCAAAGTGGCTGCAGTGGCTCTGGGTATCTCATAATATACATACAATGTTCAAAGCCAGAAAAGAGCAGAGGCTTTTTTATTGTACGCACCCATCTGTGTTTATCCAAGGCTGGGAGTTCCAGCATATATCTTCCCAATCTCGATGAAGAACCTCAATTCTGCTCCATCTGCTGTGAACATGACCAATCAATCCTTTTCTTCAAATTTACATTTCCATGGGGGTATTCTCTTGTGTCTTAGTTTATTGTTTTCCTTTTTAATTGCTTTACTGTGTATCATTTCAAAAGCATTGCGAATACATTTTATCATTATTTATTTATTTTTGAGACAGGGTTTCACTCTGTCACCCAGGCTGGAGTGCAGTGGCATGATCATGGCTTACTGGAGCCTTGACCTCCTGGGTTTAGGCAATCCTCTTACCTCAGCCTCCCAAGTAACAGGGCTCACAAGTGCATACCTCCATGCCTAGCTAACTGGTTTTTTTTTTTTTTTTTTTCTGGGAAAGATAGGGTCTCACCCTGTTGCTCAGGCTCGTCTCAAACTCCTGGACTCAAGTGATCCTTCCACCTTAGCCTCCCAAAGTGCTGGGATTACAGCCATGAGCCACTATGCCCAACCTGATTTTATCTGCATAACCTTATCTGATAGTCTTTAGTTTGATAGGAAAATTGATTTTCTCCATATTTATTGAGATAACAAATATTTAATACAGTACCTGATTGTTTTCATCTTTTATCTTACTCTATGCACATTGTTTTTATGCTGGGCCATTGTTTCTTCTTTATTTACATTTATATTTACATTTTTTGTAGCTTGACCAAATTTCAAATCACACGTTAATCTTGATCTAATTCCCACTCTAATTTGGAAATCGGACAGACATGTTATATTTATAAATATATATAATATATAAATTAATATAAACATATCACATTGATATTATATACAAAATATAAACACATCACATTTATATTATATATATAAAATGTGTATTATATATATGTATAAAGTTCATGTGCCAAGTTAAAAAACATACAATAATACACAATTGAAAGTAAGTGCTGTTCCCATATTTGAGCCCCCATTTTCCCTTCCTAAGTAGTCACTTGAAACACGTCCTTCCTTCATTGTTTGGTCTACTCATATATTATCATAGCATACTCTATGCAATATATTTTAATTTTGTTCTAGAGATGCCTATACTTATACCTTTATTAAATCTTTTTGTATTATTAAATATAGATCACCCTTATTTTTATAAGGTCTGCGTTTTCTTCTACAGTGTTGGTGTGGTACAATTTGTTTAAATCATACAGAAATTTGACTCATTATAATATATTTCTACTTCAAATAATGCTGCGTTATTTTACATGAATATTTTGGGGCACATTTGAGAATGTGTTAAGATGAATTCCAACAATCACAATGGAAGGAACAATTATATGTTTTTAACTTTGCAAATCTTGCACCAAAAAAAAAAAGTCCCTTAAAGAAGTCAAATCAATGGACACCATCGTCCAAAATATCTGGAAGACTATTTTTCTTTAGCTCCCCAAGCTTTCACTAATATATTATGAAGCTTTGCAATCTTTGCTAATAGTTGAAAAATGCATATTTGTAGCTAATGTTTGCAGTTCTCTGATTATGTGTGGGGGATGATTGTATTTATGACTAAAAGCCATTTTCTGCAACACTTTAAAATTGAGTTCATGGTTTAATTCTCAGCTCAAACACTTCTCTATAAACTATATGAATCCATTACCTTATCTAATGAAATGTCAACTATGTTCCTTTTGCAGGATGTTTCAATCAACGAGTCACCTTTTCTCTACTCCTTACTTGGGATTTTGCATTAATAATGCTTTTAAATGCCCATATCCATACTCTGATGAAAACCCAGGTTTTGCTGAAATACTTTAAAATGTATTCTCCCAAGCTTCTAATCGGTTTCTCCTTATGAATATATATTCATAAGGATTCTTATTTAGCACATATTATCAATCCAAGCTATATAAAATGTGTTGTGAGTCTATGTGTATCCTTACTATTTTCTTACCTCACTCTCTGTTAAGATCTCAGGTACCATGCAACGTATATTTGGCTAGTCAGTTTCTGTGTTGCGATACTCACTTAATATTCACATGAGGATTCTTATTTAGCACATATTATCGATCCAAGCTATATAAAATGTGTTGTGAGTCTATGTGTATCCTTACTATTTTCTTACCTCACTCTCTGTTAAGATCTCAGGTACCATGCAACGTATATTTGGCTAGTCAGTTTCTGTGTTGCGATACTCACTTAATATTCACATGAGGAAAATAAATGTCATATGGAAACTGCATCCTGGCAAGTGTGAAACCGGACTGTCAGCTCTGCTAGGTGAGTGTTTCATGGATGGGTACAGAAATCCACCCTCAGTTTGCAGACTTGTCTCATTGCATTCAGGAGTGGAGTGATGTTCATTCACATTCCTACCTAAGATGCTTTCCTTTTATATTCAGGAAATGCTGTTCCCTTGTGGAGACTTCTAAAATGTACTCCGTATCAATAAAATTTTACCAAAATATATCTCTGTGTCATTTGGTCATGGTGCAAAGTCCTTTTTATATGGTACTGAATTTGGTTTGCTAAAATATTATTGATGATTGTTGTGCATATGTTCATAAGGCATATTGATTGTAATTTTGTTTCCTTGTGATAGCTTTGCCTGGCTTTGTTATCAGGACTATCCTGCCCTCATAGGATAACTTCGGAAAAGTTTACTCCTGTGCTCATTTTCAAAAGCGTTCATGAAGTTATGGTATTCATTTTCATCGACAGCATCATCTGGTCTTGGGCTTTTCTTTGAAGGAAGTTTTGCAGTTTTGTTTTTTCTTTGTTTTTAATCACTATTTCACTCCCTTTAGTTCATAGGCCTATTCAGATTTTCTGTTGTTTTAAATTAGTCCCAGTAGTTTCTGTCTTTTTTAGGAATCTGTCCATTTTACCTAGATTGTCTCATATATATTTTATGATTACTCATTGTATTACACTCATTTTTAAAATTTCCATAAGGTCAGTAGTAATGTCTCTCTTTTATTTCAATGTCAACTACTTAAATCATTTCTCTGGTCAACGTAACTAAAGAATTGCCAGTTTTGTTTATCTTTTCAAATAATTGACCTTTGATTTCATTAAGTTTCTTTACTGTTTTTCTGTTCTCTATTTTATTTATTTCCAATCCAATATTAATATTTCTTCCCTCCTTCTCATGTTTGGTTTAATTTGCTGTTCTTAATCTATGATCTAAAGGTGAATGGTTAGAGAACTGCTTTGAGATATTCTTAATTTTATATGTAGACATTTACAGCTATAAATTGACCTTTAAGCACTACTTTACCTCTATATAATGTGTAAAATCCTGTTCATTTTGGTATGCCATGCTTTTATTTTCATTGATCTCATATCATTGTCTAAAGGCTTTCCTAATTCCATATTTGACCCATTGGTTATTTATGAGTGTGCTGTTTAATTTCCACATATTTGCAAATTTTCAAAATTTCTCTCTGCTCTTAATTTATAATTTATTTCCTCTAGGGTCAGAGACATATTTTGTACAATTTCAATCCCCTTAACTTCACTTAGTCTTGTTGTATGACCTAACCCATGGTCTGCCTAAGAATAAGTTGCATGGGCACTTGAGAAGAATATGTATGCTGCTGTTGATAGGCAAAGTGGGGAAACATCTTTTCCCACTGTGCAACCTCTTTGTCAAGTCAAATAAAAACAAATTCCATAAATGGAGCTTTTCCGGGGAGCTACCAGGTCAAATGCACAAAGTTTTCTCTACATGGAGCTTTTTGAGGAACTCCATTCTCGTTCTGCCCCCCTCAGTGACTATTAGGCTGTTAGTTTTCACAGCTATATGGCCTTCAAGGCTGGAGTACAAGGCTACCATGAAACTGGGGAGAAGACAAGGAGAATAGACCATGTTAAAACACCACAAACCTTCTGCCCTTACCAAAATTCAACTATCCTTCTTAAATCAATCAGCCTCTGACTGTTGAAAGCTTTGGTTAATTATTAGCATTCTGAACATTTTTATTTTGACAACATTTCCAAGTGTTCTCTTTGCTTTTAAGGAGGGGAGGATTTTCAGAGGTTTTCACAATTTTGGAAGTGATTTCTTTTTTTTAATTTTATTAATATTTTCTCTTACTTTAATTTACCTTCTTCTAATATCTTGCATTCAAGTGGTTGAATTTTTTTCTAGATGGCTGAGATAGATACTTACAGCATCAATTTTCTGCATTAATTAATTCTTATTTATCAACAGTGATTTATAGTAATAAATATTCAGCATTAATTAACCATTGTAGGCAATGAAGGCTGTTGCTATGGTCTGAACATTAGTATCCCCCTAAAATTCATGTTAGAACCTAATACCCAATATGACAGCAATAAGAGGTGGGGCCTTTGGAAGGTGACTAGGTCATAAGGGTGGAGCCCTAATGAAGGGAATTAGTACCCTCATAAAAGAAACCAAAGAGAGCTCCCTTGCCTCTTCCAATATGTGAGGACACAGCGAGAAGGTGCCTTATATAAGTTAGGAAGTGAATCCTCACCAGGCACTGAATCTGCTGGTATCTTGATCTTGAACTTCCCAGGGTCCAGAAATATGAGTTATAAATTTCTGTCATTTATTATAAGCCACTCAGTTTATAGTGCTTTGTTACAACAGCCCAAACAAACTGAGAGAGCTGCATATATCTTTCCAAGCCTAAATATGGATGTATTCACAGGGTTTCATATGTCACATTTTAATTATCATTAAATTTAAAATATTTTCTAATCACCCGTGTATATCTTCTTTATCTCCTGAGTTGATTATGTGTTGTTTAATTTACAAACATTTGGGTTTTTCTAGTTGTATTTGTGCCCTTGAATTGCTGCTAATTCCATCGTGATGAGAGCACATCGCTTTGATATTTTCATTCCTATAAAATGTGTCAACATTTGTTTTACAGTGCAGCATATGGTCAATGTTGATGCACGTCCCTTGTGCATTTGACACAAATAAGAACTATGTGGTCACTGGCTGCATTGTCGTACATATGCCAATTAAGTAACTTATGTTTCCAATTCTTCTTTATCATTTCTAATTATGTGCCTTCTTGTTCAATCAGGCACTGTGATCGATGTGTTAAAATAGTTGACCATCATGATTGTGTCTATTTCTCATCTATGATATGTGACATTTTGATTTACAGAGTTTGAGCCTCTCTTCTGAGTCACCAATGGATTTATAACTTTATGGCTTCCTGTTAAATTTGAAATAGCCCTCCTTAATTTTAGTAATTGGTTTGCCTTGTGTTTTACTTTGACTGATACTAGTATTGCTACATATATTTTTTAATGGTTAGTTTTTAGTTAGTATACATTTTTCTGTACTTATAATTTTAATCTTTACCTATTTTTGTACTTTGTGTTTGTGTCATGGAAGCAGCATATCTTTGGATTTTATTTTTACTCAGTATGAGAATTCCCTTTAATTGTACTCTTTGGACAACTTATATTTATGATATAAAGGCACATTTACATTTTGCGAAGAAATTAAATAATTTATTATTATGCATTTTTGTATTTATTAAATCATTTTTACTTTTTTAAAATTTTGTTCACACTACTTTTTGTAGTTACTGTGGAAGATACACAAAGAAACAATGCCTTCTACAAGTTTAACAAAAATTAGCATGTTTACCACATCACTTTCCAGAAAATGCAATTAACTTATAAGGATACTGTATTATAATTTATTATCTCTCATCTTCTTTTACTGTTTTAACTTCCTTTACACACATATACATAAGTAAGACATTATTAATAAGGTTTTATAAAACCCATATTACTCATGCATTCAACTGTGCTGAAATTTTCAACCATTTCTGTGCCTCAATCTGGCACTACTTTCCATTGGTTTTTAAAAATTGAGTATTTCCCTTATATCTGGTCTGCTGATAAATTTGTAGGTTTCATTGTTTTAGAAAATGTATATATTTGGCTGATGTTCCCAAAGGCGTATTCATTGGCCATTAATTTCTAGGATGGCACTGTATTTTTGTGACACTTCGATGCAGTTCTTTTTTTTTTTTTTTCCAGCATTTCATTATTTTGACCTGTCTTGTTCCTTCTATGAAAGTCATGTGCTTTTCCTCGCCGATGGCTGTTTTGAGATGTTTTTCTATGTCTTTGGTTTGTCATTTTGATATGTGTTGTCATGTTTACTTTGTTTCTTGTTTGGGCTTTGTAGTTCTGCTTGATTCTCTATTTGATGCTTTTGTCAGTTTTGTAAAATCCTTTGGCAACTTCTATTAACTGTTTGTCATTGACTGTCTTCTATTTCCCCTTCAAATACTCTCCAATTACGTGCATTTTGGCAGTGTTTACCTAGTTTCATAAGTTTCTTAGGCTCTTTCTTCTGTATTTTCCACCCTTTGTTTTCACTTGCCATCTTTCTGGGTATTTTCTTTCAATCAATCTTCCAAGTCACTAACCATTTCTTCAACAGAATCTACACTGCTGGTAAGCGTATTTAGTTTTCTATTTCAGATAGGGAGTTTTTCAGCTGTAGAACTTTCACTTGATTCTTTTTAAAATTGTTTAGTTACCTACCAGAATGTTTCATTTGGTCTTCTAATTTCTTAATATATTAATCATAGTTATTTAAAAGTTGAATTTAACAATCAATATTTTGATCTCACATAGAGCTATTTATATTGCCTGTAAGTTTTACTTTTCCTTGCCTTTTATTTTATTAATATACTTGATAACTTTGAGTGAATTCTGGACATTTTATATAATATACTTTGATGTTTTTTTAAATTTCTTTTTTGTATATCTTATTCTTCCAGAAAGGACTTATTTTTCTGTCAAGCAATTAGGGCGAGAGAATATTTCCTGAATTCAAATAGGAACGAAGCCACTTAGTGCCTGTACTGCAGCATTTCTGAAAGCTTTTCTATTGCTAACTTTCCCCTACTCTTAACATCCAGGGTTTACCAAGAGCCTCATGTTATCCACATGGTGTTATCATGTTGTCCACATTCATGGACTTTGATCTCCAATTTTTTTCCCCTTCTACCTTATAATTTTACTTCAGAAAAATTATACTGCTTGATGGTGTTTTCTGTTCATTTTCTCACTATCTTATTTATTTTATTTTATTTTAGGAAAAAAAAATTTTTAATTATTTTTTGAGATGAGGTCTTGCTATGCTGCCCAAACTGGTCTCGAACTCCTGGGCTCAAGCAATCCTCCTACCTCAGCCTCCCAAAGTGCTGTGATTACAGCTGTGAGTCACTGTGACTGGGCTTCTTCCTGTCTTAATAGACATGTGCAAATCTGTTTACGGATGGACCATATAACTCAGAATTGATGTTTCTCTCATCAGTTTCCTTTTTTTCTATTATGCTGATCTCTCAGGACCAATCTTCTACTAGCTCTCCACTCCCTTAACAGTGAATATTCTTTATATATCATGGCCAGATTTTCTAGTTATTTTCAGCAATAGAGCTGGAACACAGTGGAAAATTTACTAAATATGATGGGCTGCAGAGGTTATAAATACATATGAATTTATTTAACACATATGAAAAATTTAGCCTTTTGATGGACTGGTAAAAGGACAGCCAATTTGATAGATAGGCTTGGCTAATGTACCTCTCTATCTAGAACAATGGGCAGCAAAGTGCAGCTGAAGGGATAAATCTGGCCCTCCATGTGTTTTTGTAAGTAAGGTTTTATTGGAACATGCCCACTTGTGTGTGTGCTTGCTGTGCCTTCTTTGTCACTGTAATGAGAGAGCCATGTGGTCTGCAAAGCCTAAAATATTTACCAAAAAAAAATGTTCATTGCCCACTTAGAAGTAAGTCAGCCCATACCCACATTCATGCTATATGAGTACATTTCAGATGTAAGACTTATTTAAATGAAAATTAATGAAGATAGAGATATTATCCTGGTGGGCATGATCTAATCACATGACCTCTAAAAAAGCAGAGTGTTTCTCTAGCTGGTGGCAGATGAGCAAGTCAGAGAAATCCACAGGTTGAGAAGGATCTGATCTGCTATCTTTGGCTTTGAAGGGACCCCATGCCAAGGAATGTGATTGGTTTCCATAAGCATTCCTTGGCTGATAGCTGCTAAGGAAAAGAAGAATGTTCTACAACCATACAAAACTGAATTCTGCCAACAACCCAAATGAACATTCTTCTTAGAGCCTGCAGTTAAGAGCCCAACATAGGCTTATTGAGGGCAAGACTGTGAACAAAGAATCCAGCCACGTGCAGCTGGATTTCCAACCTACAGAACTCTGAGCTAAAGAAAAAAAAGTGTGTGTTGGTCTAAACCATTATATGCATGCAATAGGACGCATGGAATTTGGGGAGAAAGAAAGTCATCAGGGTTATTGGGGTTATGCACATAAGATAACAAACCATACTTAGAGCAAAAATAAGCATAAATCATTAAAATGCTACCTCACCTCACCATACACTGTATTTCCAGGTTTACAAACATCTCCAATTTGCATTGAAAGTTGTGGTTCGACATGGAATACCACCATAAAAAAAGAACGAAATCCTGTCCTTTGCAGCAATATGGATGCAGCTGGAGGCCATGATCCTAAGCGAATTAATGCAGGAACAGAAAATCAAATACCACATGTTCTCACTTGTAGATGGGAGCTAAATATTGGGTACACATGAACATAAAGATGGGAATAATAGACACTAGGGACTACTAGAGTGCAGAGAGAGGGAGAGGAGCAAGGGCTGCAAAACTGCCTATTGGTATGCTCACTATCTGTTTGACAGTATCATTCATATCACAAACCTCAGCATCATACCATATATCCATGCAACAAACCTGCACATGCACCCTCTCAATCTAAAATAGCAGTTAAAATTATATTTTTAAAGTTAAAAAAGAAAACTTGAAAAATTAAAATCTACAAGATCTACATTTTTTGAAAAAAAAAAAAAAAAACATGGTCCAAGCTTCTTTTATATGTCCTATTTCATAAAGCACAGGGAAAATGCCAGAAGTCACCCTTGCTAGTCCTGGAGGTTCATATGAGATACAAATAATCATAGAGACTGATAGTTAAGCAAATAAATAACAAAATAACAAGAAAAGAAAAAATCCTACCGTGGTTCAAAGGTTGTATGTTTCTCTTCTTTTTCTTCCCCACCTCCCTAACACTTACTTCTCTTTTTTACTTTACCCTCTTGTTTTATTGTCTCTTTTCTTTCTTCGTCTCTACATATTATTAAAAAATACCTTGATTATTAATTTGAGAAATGTGGACAATTATTGGCATTAATAAACATCTTTATATTAGGGAACAGGGGCCTGGGGTAGGGAAAGAGGAAGCAAGAAAGTGGAAGATCGGAAGGAAGAAAGTATGGTCCCATGTAACTCAGTAAGAGAGAAAAGGTGAAGTAGATATAGAGATGAATACGTTGAATTGATAGATGATGGATAAATGGATAATTCACAGATAGATAAATAGATGATAGATAGATGATAAATAGATAATTCACAGATAGATAGAAGTTAAACAGTTCATATATAGATGGATGATAGAAGATTAATAAATAGATGATAGAAGTTAGAAAATAGATGGATAGATGATTAATGAATAGATAATAGATAGATGATTGATAGACATATAATAGATAATAGACAGACATATAGATAGAAAATAGTTGATGCATAGATAATAAATAGGTAGATTATGGATAAACGCACACATAGATGATAAATAAATAGCTAGATGATTGATAGATGATAAATGATAAATAGAAGATAGATAATGAATATATAAATAGATGATAGATGATTGATAGATGATAGAAGATAGATTATAAATAGATATATAGATGATAGAAAATAGATGATAGGTGATTGATAGATGATAGACAAATAGCTACACCGATAGATGGATAAATAGGTCATAGATGATTGATAGATAGTAGCAGCTAGATGGAACATAGATGATAGATAAAGCTTTAAGAAAAAGAGAAAAGAAAGAAATAGTCTCTATCAGATAACTAAAATGAATGAATGAATAAATGAAACAACAATCATGTTGGATATGAATGACAGATATGGCGTCCCCCCAAGTGAAGATGTTGCCAAATTAATTCTCCTATGAGGGCATCAGGGGTTGAGGGTGGTTCGGAAGTGACAAGCATCCTCTGCTGCTGAAGAATCAATTTCCCCAAAGCTTTTTCCTCTCAAGAAGCACTAAATCCCACGGCGGTGACCACAAAATATCTGCAAGATGTGCAATCTTCCCATGTGGCTTGTTGGAAGTGAATGATCAATAAACCTTTGGCAGTCTGCCTGTGTCAACATGCAGGCAACCACAGAATAAGCAGGTTATGGTGAAGGGGGCTCAAGAAAAGTTCTGAGGTGGAGACAGAGACATCATCTCCATCTATGACAACATCTCCATCTATTAATATGGATCACAGCAAGAAAGTCAGTAGGTTATCCTACTGCAGCTGGAAGCACTTTTTGTCTTATAAAACACTATTCTTCTTTAACTTATTCAAAAATGGATAATTTTTGCTTTTTTTTTTTTGTAAAGGAATGCTTTTTATTTTATCACCTTTTAGAACTTTGAGCCAGGACAGTGAGCATTTTTTCTTTTCTTTTTTCTTTTCTTTTCTTTTCACAGTCTTGCTCTGCCACCTAGGCTAGAGTGCAGTGGCGTGATCTCGGTTCACTGCAGCCACTGCCTCCGGGCTCAAGTGATCCTCCTGCCTCAGCCCCCTGAGCAGATGGGACTAAAGGCATGCACCTCCATCCCTGGCTACTTTTTATGTTTTTTGTAGAGACAGGGTCTTGTTATGTTGCCCAGGTTGGTCTTGAACTCCTGGGCTCAAGTGATTTGCTCACCTTGGCCTCTCAAAGTGCCAGGATTCTAGGTAGTGAGCGTTTTCATTCACCAGCTGATCTCTTTGCAGATACATGGAGGCCAGCCAATGACATTCCCAGCATCTGCAGGAGGTTCTTTGAGCTTGCTTAACCACATTCTTTTGGGTACAATTTAACATTAATTAAAGAGCACTGAAGGATACTGGCCAGGGAGAAACACAATGTAGAAATTCAGAAGCCAACCTGAGCAGGTATGACTAATTACCCCATTCCCTACATGTTCTTTTTCTTTTCTAACAGGCTTCCTAACCTCAAATATATCCTCTTCACCATTGTATGTTTTCATCTCTTACTATTTTTCATACCTGCTTCACTTGTAAGGTCATCATTAATTTTTTTTTTCTTTAGTACTTGGAAGTCCCTTTAAAAACATTAGTTTGTAAATAACACATTCTGCAAAGCAGAATTTCACGCCAAAATCCACGCTTTGTAAATAAAAGTAAAAGACACAGAAACTTGAAACTCACTGTATTAGTCTGCTCTCATGCTGCTAATGAAGACATACCCTAGACTGGGCAATTTATAAAGGAAATAGGTTTAATGGACTCACGGTTCCACATGGCTGGGGAGGCCTCACAATCATGGTGGAAGAGCAAGGCACATCTTACATAGCAGCAGGCAAGATAGAGCTTGTGCAGGGGAACTCCCCTTTATAAACCCATCAGATCTCATGAGACTCATTCACTACCACGAGAACAGCACGGGAAAGACCTGCCCCCATGATTCAATTACCTCCCACCAGGTCCCTCCCATGACATGAGGGAATTGTGGGAGCTACAATTCACGATGAAATTTGGATGGGGACACAGCCAGATCATATCACTCACATAACAGTATAACCATGATGTTATCTGAAGTTCCTGAGAAATCTGTTGGTATCATTATGCTCTGTCCTCTGTCCAAACAACAGGTAAATCCACATGTCCTCTCCACACTTACACCCAACCTTCAATCCATGGAAGGGATCACATTGTCTTGGGTTGGTCTCCTTCTCATTCTCACACCAACTCCTCACCTCTGAAACATCCGACCTTCTACTGAATTTCCTCAAGGGCTTGAGTGGGTTCAATCATGGCACTCCAAAAGATATATCCAAATCTAACCCCAAGAGCCTGTGACTGTGGCCCTATTTGGAAAAAGGGTTTTTGCAGATGTAATTACTCAAATGAGGTCATAGTGGATTAGAATGGGCCCTACATCCAGTGACATGTGTCCTTCTAAGAGACAGAAGAGGAGACACAGACACAGAGAAGGCCACATGGAGATGGAGGCAGGGACTGGAGTCGTGTGGCCACAAGCTCAGGGATGCCTGGAGCCCCCAGGAGCTGGAAGAGGAAGTAAGGAGCCTCCTCCAGAGCCTCCAGAGGGAGCACAGTCCTGTCCACATCTTGATCTCAGACTTCTGGTCTCCAGAACTGGGAGAGAATACATTTGTTTGGTTTTAGGGTACCCAGGTTTTTGTACTAAGACAGCCCTAGGAAACTCCTATACTGTATAAAATGCACTTCCTTGTGTACATTCTACTGAATGTTTGCATGGGGTGGGGTTGTGACATCAAAATGCAATGAAACCAATAAATACATTTTTTTTTTTAGACACGGGGTCTCACTATGTTACCCAGGCTGATCTCAATCTCCTGGCCTCAAGTGATCCTCCTAACTCAGCCTCTCAAAGTGCTGGGATTACAGGCATGAGCCACAGTACCTGGCCCAAATTTATTTATTTATTATTTTTTTTTATGTTTTGTAGGGATGGGGTCTTGCTATGTTGCCCAGGCTGATCTGAAACTCCAGGCCTCAAGTGATCCTCCTATTCCAGCCTCCCAAAATACTTGGATTACAAGTACAAGCCACTGCACCTGGCTGAAGTAAATGTTGATACTGTTAGAAATATCTATCCCTCTAACTCCATCAACAATCAATTACCTTTGCTACACAAAGTGCCTCCCGCAGTCAGTGTTTCCCAAACACTACTCCTGTTGTCCATGGATTTGGCCCCAGGCTCTCTCGTCTCCTGTCCTCCTCTTTTCCCTCTATCCTTCCTCTTCTTCTTCTTCTTCCTCTCTCTCTCTCTCTCTCTCTCTGTCTCCAGCTTCTTTTCATCCCCCAGCCCTCCTCTACAACCAAACTACAGTCATTTATCTTGCAGCACTCCATGAACATCCTTGATTTCATTGACTTCTCAGAAACCTCTGCTAAGAGCTCTTTGAACACAAAGCAGCCTCTTAAAATATGTTAAACTTGGCCAGGCATGGTGGTTCACGCCTGTAATCCTAGCACTTTGGGATGCTAAGGTGGGTGGATCACATGAGGTCAGGAGTCCAAGACCAGCCTGGGGCCGACATGACAAGACCCCATTTCTATGCACGCCTGTAGTCCCAGGTACTGGAGAGGCTGAGGCAGGAGAATCACTTGAACCTGGCAGGTGGAGTTTGCAGTGAGCCGAGATTGCACCACTGCACTCCAGCCTTGGAGACAGAGCAAGACTCAGTCTCAAAAAAAAAAAAAAAAGTTAAGCAAAAGGTTCTTTGAAGAAGTGGTCAACTCTCCTAGGAATTAAAGTGGCCTCATTCTTCTCAGTGACAATACAAAAATGCATGATTTAGGAAATTTCCTCCCTAGTTTTTTCTAGTGACTCTACATTTTATGGCAGCAAATATTTCAATTTCTCCCCTACACAAATATATTCAGTATCCTGGCTATCTCTACTTCTTTGAAACTTCTGTTGACTGACAATTGTTTCCTAAAACGTATACAGGACCATCTTTATTTCTCTGAAAACACAAATTTCATTTTTTGACTATGGAGATAATTCATAGTTTAATCTCAGTGAATCTCTTCCGTTTTACAAATTTATATTTCCTCCTATGAAACCTTATGATCTATGAAATAATGCCTGCCTTCATGGGTGATCTCATTGTCTTATCCTCTTTTTAACTATTCTTAAATGTCCATTCTTTCTATTTGCTTTAAAAAAAGTCTATTCTTAAATATCCAATACATTCCTATCTCAACATGACAGTCTTCTTCAGTGGGAAATGGCCTTTCTACATGTTCTTGTCAAGCACTTGTTTTTTGTATCAATAAATACAGGATGCAATTCAATAACAGTTAATCTAAACACACTAGGCCTACAGTAGTTTCAAAAACAGATTCCCATTATCACCAATAAATATTCTTTATGGAAGGGTATACAAAGTCAGAGAGATGCAGGGATTGTTTTAGAAACTATGATTCTGTACTATGTGGAAAACGTTCTGATAGACCCCTCATAGGACGTCATAGGACGTGATATCATTTGGGATAAAGAAGGCTAAAAGAACATTTTCAAAGAAAACTGATTTACCCAACTATGGAGACTCAGCTCTCTAGGGTTAGATAGAGTTGGAAAATTAGGGCTGGGCACAGTGGCTCATGCCTGTCATCCAACACTTTGGGATGCCAAGGCAGGAGGGTAGCTTGAGCCCAGGAATTCAAGATCAGCCTGGGCAACATAGTGAGAACTTCTCTCTACCAAAGATTAAAAATAACAACAAAATGGGCATGGTGGCACATGTTTATAGTCCCAGCTACTCAGGAGGCTGAGGTGGGAGGATTGCTTGAGCCCAGGAACTTGAGGTTGCAGCAAGCTGAGATATTGCCATTGCGCTCCAGCCTGGGTGACAGAGTGAGACTCTGTCTCAAAAATAAATACATAAATAAATAAACAAACAAATAAATAAAACAAAAAGCATGAAAAAACCCAACCAAACAGAGAGTTGGGGAATTAAAATCAGCACTGTAGTTCTGTACAAAAGCATAGGAGAAAAGTTCAAAAACACACAGAGACCTCTATTCTAACTGTATTATTTAATTTTACAAAAAGTATTTAGTAGCATGTATAGGTTAGACTCCGATTAAATGCTAGAATTAAAAAAAAACACACAATTGTCAAGAAGAATATGAAGCAATGCCTTAGTGTTGCATGTGATCAGAACATTCCCATAAGGGTCTGTCCTGGAATAAAACTTGTAGCTTTTATTCTAAAGGATGGTCATAAGATGATCAAAGGATAATGAAGTCTTCTCAAGAAGAGAAAGAATAGATGTTGAGTGCGTTATATTAAATAATGTGTAGTAATTACATATCTCCATGATTTTAGACATGGGTCCAGACATTCTCCAACAAATACCTCATCTTCATCAAATCCTACACAGAGTTTTTTAAAAGTCATTTCTACATCAATACATCTTGTCCTGCAAAGCACACCCACAACTACCGATCTCTATTAAGACCATGTACTTGTTTGCTTCAAGATGGGATGATGTCTAAACATCCGTAGGCTGACAATCCCCAGTTTCGAGCATTTTAAAAGTAACATTAAAGCAACAATGATAGATTAAATGCTGCTCCCTAAGTCCAGAAATGATGCTCTTGACACATTCAGAAGGCCTGAGATGACACTTTTCTCCTTGATGTAGTGATGGCTTTGCATGGAAGACTGATCTCTTATAGCCTTTTTATTTTTAATTACCCTGTGCACAGCAGAGACTTTTAAAATATGAGTCTGAGCAACAGACTAAAACTCACTGCTATTATTCCTGTGGGGTTGTTTTCATCAAAACCACAGGCAGGCAGACCCTGTAGAAAATTGAAGCTAATGCGAGATAATCAATAGGAAGACAGTATCAAAGCATCCAAAATATAGTAAAAATGTTCTCCTTACGCATATTATCTGATGAATTTCAATCATTCTCAATTATGAAGGAACTGAAATTAAGCTCTTCCTTTGCTCTAACTAAAATAAACATCCAGGTTGTGTACAAGGTGGTGGTGTTGGGGGTCTAGGGAATTGATTAGATACTTACACATTAAGATTCCATTATAGTAAACAAGTATATGGTTTATAATCTGTAGTGTGAGTTTTAGCATACGTAATAGATTTGTTTAGTGATAAAGTAGAAATCAAACATAAGTGGGAAGATTTTCTCACATATCGTTAAAAGAGGATCTGGCCGGGTGTGGTGGCTCAAACCTGTAATCCCAGCACTTCAGGAGGCCAAGGTGGGAGAGTGGCTTGAACCCAGGAGTTTGAGACCAGCTTGGGCAATAAACCTCATCTCTACAAAAAACTTAAAAGAAAACATTAGCCAGACATGGTGGTTCATGCCTGTAGGCCTAGCTGCTAGGGAGGCTGAGGAGGAAGGATTACTTGACCCTGGGAGGTTGAGGCTGTAATAAGCTATGATTGCACCACCGCACTCCAGTAGCTTGGGTGACAGAGCAAGACCCTGTCTCAAAAAAAACAAAAAAAAGGAAAAGAAAAGAAAAGAAACAAACAAACAAAAAAACCAGATCACCTCTATGCATAAATCCTAAAAAAAAAAAAAAAAAAAGCTTCAAAACTCTGTATCTGTATCCCCAAATGGGAGCCCAAGAAAATCATCCTTTTAAGAAAGCAAAATTGCTTCTCCCTTAATACTCTAGATTGTATAAAACAATCATACGCACTGTTATAATTTCAGTTGGGGAACTGCAGCTCTATGATATTGAGTTGTATTTATTCACAGGTATCTCATGGAATAATGAAAATCCAAGCCCATTTATTCTTTTGTGCAAATACAGCAAGGGTAAGATAGATGAGCGCTTACATTTTGTATGTCTCATTACTTACTGTTAGTGATTTAAAATTAAAAGCAGCACAGAGGAGTAACGCCTATTTTATTTTATTTTATTTTATTTTTTTTTTTTTTAATATTTTAATCAGCTTGGTTTAATCATTTCCCAATGTATGAAAACATCATATTGTATACCACAAATGCACATACTTTTTATGAGTCAAATATACTTCAATAAAGCTG
Source organism: Pongo pygmaeus (assembly GCF_028885625.2). Lineage (NCBI taxonomy): Eukaryota > Metazoa > Chordata > Mammalia > Primates > Hominidae > Pongo > Pongo pygmaeus. The sequence continues at coordinate 5,018,998 of NC_072396.2, read as the reverse complement.
AAAAAAGATTAACATCAATAGTAATAAGTCATATTGATAGCATATATCCTCTAATGAGGTGACAAGAATGGAACTCTACCTCTATGTTTTGTTTTCCTAAAACATATTACCCCTGTGTAATCATGAAAAAAATGTCAAAAAATTCCAGCTGAGGGATCTGCCACAAAAAACCTGATTACTATGCCTTGAAACTATCAAAGACATCACAAACAAGGAAAGTCTGAGAAACTGTCACAACCAAGAGAAGCCTAAAGAGACATGAATGTAATGTGGCGTCCTGGATGGGATGCTGGAACAGGAAAAAGACACTGAAGAAAAACTGGGAAAATCTGAATGAAGTGTGGATTTTAGTTATGAATTATTTATAAATATTAAGTTTATTAATTGTGAAAAATGTACTATAATAATCAGATGTTAATACTGAGAAAAATTGTGTGTGGAGTATCTGGAAATTTTTTGTACTATCTTTGCAACTTTTCTGTAAATCTAAAACTGTTCTAAAATATAACTTTATTAAAAATGGCAATGATAAACTCATTGAAAGTTAACATAAATAATACATGAATTAAAAATTATTCTATTTATTTCAAAAAAATTATTAAAGAGAGGGGCATTGTTTTGCATTTTTGCAAATCCCTTTAATATCTAGGTTGAAGTGGAGAGCCCCTCCTGTCTCACGCCAATACTCACTTATACTATTATTGCATAATCACTGGAAGCTGGGAACAAGTCATAATAGTAAGGCATGTGTAGAAGAGAGCTATTATCTTATGATTGTATGTAGATCACCACCAAAGGGTCTTCAGAGCATTGCATAGAATCAAACATATTAACTAATTAAACAAAACCCATTCTCTAGAATATACCACCTTTTTTTTTTTTTTTTTTCAGAGGAAATCTTGCTCTGTTACCCAGGCTGGAGTGCAATGGTGCGATCTCGGCTCACTGCAACCTCCGCCTCCCAGGTTCAAGCGATTCTCCTGCCTCAGCCTCCCGAGTAGCTGGGATTACAGGCACCCGCCACTGCGCCCATCTAATTTTTGTATGTTTTAGTAGAGACAGGTTTCACCATCTTGGCCAGGCTGGTCTTGAACTCCTGACCTCGTGATCCGCCCGCCTCAGCCTACCAAAGTGCTGGGATGGATATACTCTATATTTTATACATAAACGTACAGCTCAAATTAAGCAGGGTACATTTTAAGACTTAAACACTCTGTAAGAGTTGGCCTGGAAATGGAGATGGGTTTTTGTATATTGGACCTTGGATGTTTTATGGTGGTGACAACACTTTAGAGCATTTGTTGCTCTATATAGCATTCTATTTTTTTAAAGAAGAGTTTAGATTTGGAGGTTCATATGCAAGTTTGTTACATGGGCATATTGCATGATGTTGAGGTTTGGAGTACAAATTAACCTGTCACCCAGGTACTGAACATAGTACCTAATAGGTAGTTTTTCAACCTTTGTATTCTTCCTTCATTCCCCGCTCTAGAGATCCCAGTGTCTATTGTTACCATCTTTATGTCCCTAAGTACCCAAGGTTTAGCTCCCCCTTATAAGTGACAATATGAGATACTTGGTTTTCTTTTTGTGTTTTTGTTTTTACAATCTGAGCACTATATGATGTTCAGAATGTACCTAATTACCTTGAAGAGTATTGGCATTTGATGTGAACTTATTAGAGATCATCAATACTAAATGTATACATCAGATAGGAAAAATTCACATATATCCAAAGAATGCAAACATGTTTGTTCAACAGAGGTATTCTACCCACTTTGTTTGGGACACATAAAATATAAACACAGAGCTATTTGAAGTGTTAACTATTTGGTCTGCTCTCCAGCAATGATAAGGGATAAAGCTTGAAATAATTTGGCAGCCCCTCAGTTCATGTTCAGGTCTGTGTAAAGCATTATAAAACTCCTGTAAAATTACTATGCCCTAACTCTACCTTGCTACCTAAGGAGGAGATTTTTGCACAGGGAAAGCCTGGAATATGACCTGAGTGTGTTGTTAGTTTCGAAGGTGGTCATTCCATGCAATGTCCTCTTTGCCTGTAGCCTCCTACCAGCCATAGCACTCAGTGCCTGGTATCAGTACTAGAAATGGGCTGCTGTCCATCTGACACAATGCCTCAAACTGCACATATAGCTTCTTGCTCAAACTAAGGGCAGCCTGTCCCAGGACACACCAGGTATCTGACTCCAGAGTTCGTTCCTTGCATTAAATACCAGTCTTTTCATAAAATACAGGCTACTCTTTCAAGGCCATAAATGTAAAATAGAAATACAATTGCATTTCCTTTCTGTAGTCACCCTTACAGTCTTCATAAATATACCAGAATGTCAGGCGACCATCAGGTGATGATCAGGCGGTTGTTAACTACCTCTCCAAAAGAATCATTGGTCACAGCCAGCGCCAGCGAAAGGCGGTCTCCAAATAGAAAACACCTGAAACAGGTGATCAGCAGCGTCCCAACAAGATCTCTGGAGTTGAGCTAGTGGGCTCAAGCATGCGCATTAAGAGGCAAAATTGCAGAGTTTAATGAATATATGAGCTTCTAGGGACATTTGGCTGGTAAGGAAGAATGCTTCAAGTGAGCATGTGTATAACTTCTAGTAAAAACAATGAGCATGCTCACCTCCCAAATGCTAGCAGGCCACTGCACATGCAGACAGCCCACTCCAAGGGAAGAATCCAGAGAGAAGTAATGCAAGACCATGGAAGCAGCCAATGCATGAAACCCCAAGTCAAAAAGTCAAACTGGGTGCTTGAATCTCTCAAGTCACTCGCTTGGCACTCTTCCAAGTATACTTTACTTCCTTTCATTTTTGCTCTAAAGCTTTTTAATAAACTTTCACTCCTGTTCTCAAACTTGCCTCAGTCTCTCCTTCTACCTTGTGCTCCTCTGTTGAATTCTTTCTTCTGAGGAGGCAAGAATTGAGGTTGTTGCAGACTCATATGGATTTGCTACCACTAACATATTTTGGTGCCGTGTGACTTGGATACCTTCCACTGCTAACATATCCATATGGTCTGGCTGTGTCTCCACCCAAATATCATCTTGAATTGTACTTCTCATAATCCCCACGTGTAGTGGGAGGACTTGGTGGGAGATAATTGAATCATGGGGACAGTTTCCCCAGTTTTCCCCATCCTGTTCTCATGATAGTGAGTGAGTTCTCACAAGATCTGAGGGTTTTATAAAAGCCTTTTCCCCCTTTTGCTAGGCACTTCTCCTTGCTTCCACCATGTGAAGAAACACATGTTTGCTTCCACTTCCGCCATTACTGTAAGTTTCCTGAGGCCTCCCCAGCCATGCTGAACTGTGAGTCAATTAAACCCCTTTTCTTTATAAATTACCCAGTCCTGGGTATGTCTTTATTAGCAACAAGAGAATAAACTAATACACATACCCACAGCCCTATAAGATTTATAAGTCTATTAAACACATGCCTTGTTTCCCTTAAGTTGTAAAATACGATTTCTCAAACTTCAATGCTGTTAGTATTTGAGGTTGTATACTTTTTGCTGTGAGTGGCTGTCCTGGCAATTACAAGGATGCTATGGCAGCGTCCCCGGTATCTTTGCAGTAGATACTGGTAGAACTTTCTCCCCCTCGCTGGTGAGAACCAAAAACATCTCCAGACATTGCCAAATGTTTCCTGGAGAGAAGCAAAATCACCTTTTGTTAAGAGCCACTGCTGTCAACTATCAGGATGGTAAGACCTATATTTTATTTAGCACTAAATATACCCAAGACTAGAGCACAGCCTGGTTATAGTAAGTCCTCAATCAATATTTATTACACTAAATTGACTAAACTTAGCAATTAAAAAATCTCTTGAAAGAGCAGAGAAGTCTCTGGACTGTCTACCATGTAAAGTTTCATATATCACTGCTGTCATTTCAAAAGATGATGATTTCTATGGAGAAGAATATTGTATAGGTCTAACTGTGGAAATGTAATGTGAAATCCTCATAAATCTTAATTATTACAATATGAAAAGGCAAAGAAAGCAACTTCCACATCTCAGAAGGAGACACAGCATTTATTTTATTCCATAACTCAAAGTTTAGGAGCAGAAGAGACTGATTATTACCCTGGAGATCCATTTCACTTCGATGAGAGTCCATTTCATTCTCTTTTTCTTTGGATAAACAACTACCAGTGTATCTTCCATTCAGATACTTTTTCTTGAATTATATGTCCAGGATGATAAAGTCTTGGGAGAGTATAAAGCCTGCCTCTTTGCAGACCAAATTGCTCTCTTAGCTGTGCAATTTTTCTTCTCTGCAGAGGTGTAGACATGATCATCTTATCAGTGTTTGACGATTCCTATTTATTTCCTTTCCTACGCAGAGATGAGGAAGAAAATGGGATCCTGAAGTCTGATCCCTGGCTGCTAGAAAGAAAAACTCTGTGTTAACTGCACAGAGAAATCATTTCAAGATGTGTGCACTAAATTGGCATGTGACAGGTTTCCATGTTTGCCTCAAATGTTATGTTTAGAATTTCATGGTCAGGGAAGGCTGTATTTCAGTGCAGACTCCCAAAATGCAGAGGGCAATGATGGCAAGATTGAAGGGGATAACCACCCACTTTACAGAGAGACTAATACAGGAGTATGCCCAGCAGCAGCAACAAGACTGGCTACAGTTTTCAGTTCAATTCTACACGAAATGGAAAGCCAGTGGACACATTTTGCATAAGGGAAGGATGTAATCAGATGTATGCTTGACACGCATCTCCTTGGCTGCTCTGTGGGGGGTGAATTTTGCTATCCTGGCAGAAGAGTGACTAGGTGGGAAGCTGAACATGTTTGGGATTAATGTCAGGTGGGAATGAAGTTGAAAATGTGAAGGAAGTGGGTTGCCTTTTGGAAGCAGAGCCAATGGAACTCGCTGATGCATTAGTTGCACAGAGTTAGGGAAAAGATGAATCTCATATAATCCTTTCCTCGTGGTCTTCAACGACTAAGTAGTGGCATATGCACAAGTAGTAAAACTGGAAAAAAGGCAGTTCTAGGGGGTGAGAATCAAGAGTTTTCTTTGGAGCATGTTAAATTTGGATGTATATAGATACTAAAATTGAGATAACAGTCAACATCTGGACTTGAAATAGAATTTTAAAGAATTTTTTAATATTAAAAAATTAAATATTAATTATATACTTTTTCATTTAATGTTTTTATTTTTACAATTTTACAATATATAAAGTACAAAAATGTCACAGGCAGTAAGCATGCAATGATCCTGTATTAGCCCAGGTTCTCCAGAGAGACAGAACTAAGGAAGAGATGTATTTTTAGGAGTTGGCCTATATGATCGTGGGGACTGGCAAGTCTGTACAGTGTAGGGCAGCCCTGAGGGCTGGGAATTCAGGCAGGAGTTGCCACCTTGAATCCAAAATCTACAAAACAAGCTGGAAACTCAGGCTGAATTCTTATGTTGCACTCCTGAGGTGGAATTTCTTCTTTTTCGAGAACCTTCACCTTTTGCTCCCAATCAGAGGAAATCCAACCACATTACGAAAGATTGCCTCTCTTTCTTAAAATCTACTGATTGTAAATGTTAATCCCATCTACAAAAGTACCTTCACATCAACGTCTAGACTATTCGACCAAACAACTGGGCACCACAGCCCAGCCAACTGGCATATAAATTTAACCATCAGAATTCTATTTACCTTCAAAAAATTAAATTTATATATATATAGATAGATGTATGTAAATAAAGGAAATGGCTAGAATGATACATAGCCAAACTTTTAATTGATTAAAGGAGTCATCTCTGAAATTCACTGGGAATAAGAAAAAGGAAAGTCTTCTATTTTACATTACTTTGTATTATTTAGTTATTTCTGCAGTGAGGATATAATTATAAATTACATGTGTAATAGAAAGTAATATAAAACATAGCCAAAAGGGTATACTGTAAAGGAACATGTAATTCTGTCTATGAATAAAACGAATTAAAATACAATCTGGCAAGAGGTAACAATAACAAAAAAATAAAAAATGAAAACTATAAAATGACCCTTTAGTATCCTTCTGAACTAAGAATAGAATGTGTTTGTTTGTTTTTTTTTTTAATGGCAGAATCAGTAAAATTTAGTGGAAATATGACACTCCTTGAAGTGGGAGGGTTAGAATGAAAAACTGAGGCTCCCTGATGTTGCAAATTCCACAGAGCAAAGAAGTTCCTCTGTATGTTAAAGACAATGGGATGCAAATTAAAACAGGTATGTGGGAGATGCCACAGAACAGAGTCCAGCATCAGGGAAATTCTTGGTCCCTTAATCTTTTATAAGGCTATATTGGGGATATTGATGTTGAATTAACACAAATTATGTATATGCAAATATGACTAGTCTGATAGCTATTGGTGGTTTTTTTTTTTTTTTTCTGTTTGTTTGTTTTGTTTTTGGGTTTTCTGTTTGTTTGTTTGTTTTCTGAGACAGAGTCTCGCTCTGTTGCCAGGCCAGGCTGCAGTGCAGTGGCACAATCTCGGCTCAATGCAACCTCTGTCTCCTGGGTTCAAGTGATTTTCCTGCCTCAGCCTCCCAAGTAGCTAGGACTACAGGCACGCACAATCATGTCCAGCTAATTTTTGTATTCTTAGTAGAGATTTCACCATGTTGGCCAGGATGGTCTCTATCTTCCAACTCGTGATCTGCCTGCCTCGGCCTCCCAAAGTGCTGAGATTACAGGCGTGAGCCACCACACCCAAGCTTGTTTTTTTTAAGTCATTGACAGCAGCTCCCCAGACAGGCTTTTTTACTGTGCGAAATAAGTGGACTTGAAAAAAGTAATTATTTTATTAGAAATCATTTTAATTAACTAATAAATTTATTTAGTTAATTATTTATTTTGGAAAAGAGTACATTTCAAATATTCTCTCAGCAATGGACTTCAAGATGCTTTTCTAGATCTCATTATTTAACAATCCCCCTTCCCCTCTAAAAGTACCTCCTGCAGCTTTGTTGTGTGTTTTTGTTGCTGTTGTTCTTTTTACTAAGATTTGCTTTTCTGAAGCTGAAAGCAGTAAGTTTGATTCCAGTTAGCTTCAATATAGCAGTTTTATGAATTACAGTTGCTAGATTTCTACAAAATGAGTGTGAGACTGTATTAGTCCGTTTTCACGCCACTGTAAAGAACTACCTGAGACTGGGTAATTTATAAAGAAAAGATTTATAATTGACTCACAGTTCCTCATGGCTGGGGAGGCCTCAGAAAACTTATAATCATGGCAGAAGGCGAAGGGGAAGCAAGGCACGTCTTTTATGGTGGCAGGAGAGAGAGAGGGCAAGGCGGAAGGCGCCACACACTTTTAAACCAACCAGATCTCGTGAGAACTCTATCACAAGATAGCACCAGGAGGATGGTGCTAAGCCATTAGAAACCACACCCATGATCCAATCACCTCCCACCAGGCCCCACCTTCAGCACATGGGGACTACAATTCAAGATGTGATTTGGGTGGGGACACAGAGTCAAACCATATCAGAGACTAAGGTTATTTCTCTGAAATCATGCCATTGCTGTAAGAAGAAAAAGAGTAAATCATATTGTGTTCTCATGGGAAGTAAATATATATATAATTTTCCTATGCCTAAAAAAAACACACAAATGAAAAAATCAAATTTGATATTTTATCGGGAAATAAAAGTTAGAGACAGAATCCTTAACCTGAAGTGTCCGTGTACCCAGACATTCACATGTAAGACAGGAAAGTGGGAAAGGCCCCAAATCTGATGGTATTCACCCTCAACCCAAAGAGCTAAGGTAACACTTCAATTTTCAACAACTTAATCTGCTTTTTTTTCTTTTTTTTACGTTCAGCTGCCTAAAATCTATTTTTAAATGAATTTATTAAAAATGCTAATTACAGTAGTTGCCAAAAAAAAAACAAAACAGTTGAATCAACACAACTACTACACAAGGGAATCTGCACTGCTGAAAACTTTTCCAAAAATTATATTTATTTAAGAGATGATGTCTCATTTTGTTGACTAGGCTGGAGTACAATGGCACATTCATAGCTCCAGCCTTGACCTCCTGGGCTCACGAAATCCTTGCACATCAGGTTCCTGAATAAATAGGACTAAAGGTATGCACCACCACACCTAGCTGATTTTTAAAATTTTTAGTTTATTGTAGAGATGGAGTCTTGCTATGTTGCTCAGGCCAGTCTTGAACGTTTGGCCTCAACCTCCATCCTCCTGCCTCATCTTCCCAAAGTGCTGGCATTATAGGTGTGAGCCACTGCATCTGGCTACTGCAAACATTTTTTAGAACAATTCACAATATGTAACAAATATCTTAAAATGTTCATACTCTTTTTTTTTTTTTTTTTTGAGATGGAGTCTCACTCTGTCTCCCAAGCTCAAGTGCAGTGGCGCGATCTTGGCTCACAGCAACCTCTGCTTCCTGGGTTCAACTGATTCTCGTGCCTCAACCTCCCAAGTAGCTGGGATTACAGGTGCCTGCCACCACACTATGCCCAGCTAATTTTTGTTTTTTTGTATTTTTAGTAGAGATGGGATTTCACCAGTTGGCCAGGCTGGTTTTGAACTCCTGACCTCAAGTGATCCTCCCGCCTTGGCCTCCCAAAGTGCTAGGATTACAGGTGTGAGCCACTGCGCCCAGCTCACATTCTTAAACTCACTAATTCCACTCCTAAGAATATATTCTAAGTAATGAGTCAAAGAGGCAAATTGTGTTTATTATAGGAGGGTGTTCACAGCATTCCGAAACTTTAAGCATCTAAAAATCACTTAAATCCTCAAAGATAAATACATTAAAAGAGGGTTTTATCATGTGACTTTCACTGAAAAGGTTTGGTACAAAACATTTAATATAACATGGTCCCAATTATGTAAATATATACATACGTGTAGCAGCAGCAGATATATAAGAAAGAGAAAAGAAAAGAGAGACAGTGAGAGAGAGAGCAAGAGAAAGAGAGCAAGGGAGAGAGAGAGAGAGATTATGAAGGATATATGCATTGAAAAAAAAGCTACAGGGAAAAATTAGCAACATTCTAACAGGAATCAGACAAACATTTTTTTCATCTTTTGTCTCAATCTCCTTTTTTCTTTATTATTGATGGGTTAGTTTTGCATCAGTCTACTGAGGATAAAGAATCTTTGAAAAATTGTATGAGAACCTGTCATAGTATGTTTGGGGTGCTATAATAAACTACCATAGCCTAGGTGGCTTATAAACTACAGACATTTGTTGCTCACAGTTCTGGAGGCTGGGAGTCCAAGTTCAAGGCATGGCAGATTCAGTGTCTAGTGAGGGCTTCCTGGTTCTTAGATGGTGCCTTCTTGCTGTGTCCTCACATGGTGGAAGGGACAAGGGAGCTCTCTGGGGTACCTTTTATGAAGGCACTGATCCCGTTCATGAGGCTCCACCTTCATGACCTCATCACCTCCCATAGTCCCCCACTCCTAACACTATCACTTTGGGGGTTAAGATGTCAACACATGAATTTCAGGGGCACAAACATTCAACTTATAGCAGAGCCTCTGGTTAGAAACTGGGCCAAGAAAGCAGTCTCAACTAAAAATAGTCTTTAGAAGTGATTATTTTCCCTGAATTTAGATGTTGTTCAAAATAAAAATAGTGTCATTTGGAAAGGACAGTGCTTCAAAGCATAATTAATGATATGAATGTTGAAACTTAAGTTTGACCTCTTTAAGAAATTTTAGCATTTTCACTGTGTCATGATGCATTCTTTATTCTTAATTGTGCTCCATTGCAGAAAAATTCGAAAAGAATGAAGATTGTGACTGGCAACTTTCTTCAGGGCAATTTAATTATAAAAGATATAAACCCTCAAAGATTGTGTCACAATGAGTTAGTGTTACACAACAGGGAAATAAAACAGGTCATAACTTCAAAGAAATACGTCTGAACTCCTGGTTTTTATTCAGGTGTTCAGTCTGTCTTGCATGAGAGGAGTGGTTTTGACATAAATAGATGCAGCTTCTTAGAACTAAATTTGGTTATAAATCACATAGTAGAAAACATTATTTCACTTAAAAAGAAAGAAAGCATGCCTCCATATTCAGGGAATCTTCATTTATTTTTACTTTCCCTTTAAAGACAATATATTGTTTTGAAAGAAGGTTTTGAAGAAACAACATCCAAAAATGAGTTGAATTATTCATTTTCATGAAACATCATATTATGATTGGTTTAAAGGACTCCATAGTACTTGTCAGTAATACGTTAGAGTTACTGCATTTTAAAAATATTTGGACAGAAAGAGACTGCACTATTAAGTGAGTTGGTAAAGAGCTTTCAACTCTATAATTGATATGACAGAGACTCAATGCAATGTTTTATATGGGTTCTTTTCTATAGTAAAAGAAAACAAAATAAACACAGTGGGTACAATCGCAGTATTGGAAATCATTTTTTGTTCATTTGCTTTGTGAATTGCAACCAAACTTTCATGTAACCAATTCCTACTGAAAAGGTTAAAATCAGACATGTCCCTTTCTGAATATTAGTTTTTAAAAATGTCACCATGATGTTCTGGTGTTGTTATAAGTAAACACACAAATATCTTAGGAAGCTGTTATTTCAACCTTGAGGTAGGTTATGCTATCGAGATTCACATAGAACACAAACCACGTACCAACGGATAAACTCTTACAGATTTTTTCTCATAGTATGATTATATATTAGTCTGTTCTCACATTGCTATAAGAAAGTTCCTGAGATTGGGTAATTTATAAAGGGAAGAGATTTAATTGGCTCATGGTTCTGCAGGCTGCACAGGAAGCATGACGGCTTCTGCTTTTGGGGAGGCCTCAGGAAACTAATAATCATGGTGAAAGGCAAAGGGAGAGCAGGCCCATCTTACATGATCAGAGCAGGAGGAAGAGAGAGAAGGGAAGAAGTGCCACACACTTTTAAACAACCAGATCTCATGAGAACTCACTCACTATCATGACACAGTACCAAGGAAGAAATCCACCTCCATGATCCAGTCACCTCCCACTAGGCCCCACCTTCAACATTAGGGATTACAATTCAACAAGCGATTAGGGAAGGGACACAAATACAAACCATATCAGATTATAATATTCTTTTAAAAATAAATCAACTTGTCAAAGTTCTATAATAATCCTATTACAGTTGAATACCCCAAAGAAAATTAAATATACCGCCAAAGAAAGTTTTCTGCTTTCAGGTGTTTCATTCCACAGGTTATTCCTTCTATGGCAAAGAACTACCTGTTCTAAATAAACCAAAGCTATTTCTCCCTTTTCTAATTATGAACTGAAAGCTGGATATGGTTAAGCCAAAAACTAAGCTGACAGAATTTGTGTTGCAGTAATTTGAATGACTAAGTTCTCTCTAATTAATTACAAGTGGAAGTGACGTGCTTCTCTTGACATGGGGATATAGAAACAGCTAGAGTTTCTCCTACCTGTGCCTTCCCCCAAAACTGAATGGGATCAACCACAAGTGGGGGTTTGGAAAAGATGTAGTTGGAATGGACAAAGCTATTAAGAGCTTGGAGTCCTGCATCACTCTGTGTAACTGAGGCAGTCACCAACCCAGATTATGAAAGACAAAGAAACTTGCAGACATGGAGTCTACAAAGAGCTAGCATGGGGTACACAAAAAACTGGAATTTCTCCTACCTGTGCCTTACCCCCAAATTAAATGGAATCAACCAGAAGTGGGGCTATGTAAATATGTGGTTAAAAATGGCAAAGCTATTAGTATCCCACGGTCCTGCATCACTCTGTGGAACCAAGACAGCCAACCACCCAGATCATGGAAGACAAAGGAGCTTGCAGACATGGGATATATAAAGAGCTGATATGGGGTATATAAACGGCTGGAGTCCCTCCTTTACATGCCCATCCCACCTCCTAGATTGACTAGAATCAAGCACAAGTGAGGTTTCAGAAAATATATAGTTGAAATGGACAAAGCCATAAATAGTCTTGGTTCCTGCATCACGCTGTGGAACCGAGCCAGCCACCAACCCAGATTATGAAAGACAAAGGAGCTTGCCGACATGGAGTATATAAAGGTCTTATATTGGGTATGTAAACAGCTGGAGACCTCCTTTATATCCCTTCCCAACCCCTAACTGGACTGGAATCAACAACAAGTGGGGCTTTGTTAAAATGTAGCTGAAAATGGCAAAGCTATTCATAGCTTGGGGCTCTGCGTGACTCTGTGGAACTGAGACAGCCACCAACTCAGAAACGAAAGACAAACAAATTCTTTCTTTTAGAGCTTTTGCTTTTTAGACTTTCATATTTGAGCATCTTAACCTTTTGGCTAAATAATGCAGCCTGAGTTATTTGTGTTTCCACGTCTTTCTTTATGAAAAGTCTGCCCATTTAACCAAGTCATTCAAAAATATATAAATTTGAAGGCATTTTCATTCTTATATATTTTTAATGGGAAAATATACAATTTTATTATTTTCCAAACATTTCCCTTGTAGTATGATGTTTCCTTAAATCTGAAGTTGTCCGCTGGAAAGGCCTGCTAGAGGCAAGTAAAGTAGCATTAATGTTTTTTCATGCTTGCTAATAAATGTATGTAAAGTTTTTCTTTCAAGTTTTTTGCACTTTTTTTCAAATAAATGTACATTTCATTAAATGACAACCATGAAATACAGAGACGATCGTCAAACTAAAATCAGAGAAACTGCTTCTATTGCTATTCCTTAAGACTTTTGGCTAATTAATAAATGTCTTTGATTCATATATATGTATGTATGGAAAGGGGGTGTGAATTGAAATAAAATAATGTTACAAATAATTAAAAAATCTGAAGCAGATGCACAGTAAATACTGAACTTATTTTTTACCAGCTTGGGGATTCAGCTACTCCAAAATAACATTAAGAATGTTTTGCTGTACTATCTTCACAAAAAGTAAAGTCAACTAAATGATGTTCTGTTCCCAACTCAGCAGTTAAATATTTGTTTAAGAAACATGAGGGAGAAACAGAAAGCTGTATTGGAAAGTTATGCATGTGAAACTAAATTATCAAGGCTCCAAGTCTTTTCCACGAACTAGTAAGTAACTTATTTTCAGTATGACGAACAGATATTTTTGTCAAATTTTTAATTATAAATAAAAAGATACATGTGAATTCCTGCCTAGTAGTTTTCTTTTAATTTTTATCATGTGAGTTTCCATTGAGAGGAGAAGTTTTCATTCCTTATGTGAACATATTTGAAAATACAGACTTTTATTTTGCTTTTTGAGTAATGGTTTCTTATCTTAGAGAGCAATTAAAATTGGAACACTATCTCTTTAATGAATAATAAGATATATGGCACCAATGAAAGCTGCATAAATATTTTTTGATCAATGGTGTATATATGCGACATAAATTATTTGATAATTTTAATTAATTGCACACGAGAAATAAAAAAATAGTAATATTCTATAACGAAACACAATGTAGTATTCATCATGTCCTAAATATGAATTCACTGCTGGATGCTAATTGTTATAAAATACTGACAAATACAAGTTTTTCCCTTCTAAATATTTTAAGACATTCTTTCTATTTCCTCTGTATGTATTTAACCAACCACTTGCCTACTTGCTCTTTGTTTATTTTTTTGAGACAGGATGTTGCTCTGTCACCCAGGCTAGAGTGCAGTGGCACAATCATGGCTCACTGCAGCCTCAACCTCCTGGGCTCAAGCAGTCCTGCTGCAGCTTCCTGAGTAGCTGGGACAACAGGTACATACCACTGCATCCAGCTATTTTTCTTTAAATTTTTGTAGAGAGGGAGTCTTGCTGTGTTGCTCAGGCTGATCTCAAACTCCTGGGCTCAAGGGATCCTCCCACATTAGCCTCCTAAAGCAGTGGGATTACAGGTGTGGCCCATCATGCCCGCCTCATTGTTCTATGCTTAATTGAAATACCAGTGTTCTTACATTCATCATATTATATTGCCTCCTCTATTTACAACCACTTTGCATTTTCCTTCATTTCCTACTTATTTCACCTGTTGACTTTTAATGAATTAGATACTGAATCTCACTCTATAAATATGTTTTTTTCTAAATATAGGCAATTATTAAACAACTCATACATCTATTTTATAAAATTACTTATTGTAGAGTGGGAATCTCATACAGCTATTTTATAAAATTACATATTGTAATCCTAGCACTTTGGGAGGCCGAGGCAGGTGGATCATCTGAGATCAGGAATTTGGCCAACATGTTAAAACCCTGTTTCTACTAAAAATACACACACACAAAAAATAGCCAGGCGTGGTGGTGGGCACCTGTAATCCCAGCTACTCGGGAGCCTGAGGCAGGAGAACTGCTTGAACCCAGAGGGTGGAGGTTGCAGTGAGCTGAGATCACACCATTGTACTCTAGCCTGGGCAAAAAGAGTAAAACTCCATCTCAAAAAATGATAATAATAATAATAACGTATTGTGCCTAAAAAATGCTATGGCATATATATTTATACATTTTTCTACATTTTTTGCAAATGTTTTGTGGAATGGCAAAACTTGCCCTTATGAAAGTTATAATCCACCGGGCTGTGGAAAGATTGTCAGGGACAAATGGAAATGATTGATCCTACAGAATGACGGTATTTGAAGGAGTAATGCAAAAGGAGGGGTGGCTGTGTGCACATGTGCGCACGCGTGTGTGTGTGTGTTATGGTTTGGCTGTGTCCCCACCCAAATCTCATCTTGAATTGTAGCTCCCATCATTCCCACTGTCACAGGAGAGACATGGTGGGAGGTAATTGAATCATGGGCGCAGGTTTTTCCCATGCTGTTCTCGTGATAGTGAATGAGTCTCATGAGATCTGATGGTTTTATAAAGGGCAGTCCCCCTGCACATGGTCTCTTTGCCTGCCACCATGTAAGACATGCCTTTGTTCCTTTTTCACCTTCTGCCGTGATTGTGAGGCCTCCTCAGACATGTGGAACTGTGAGTCTATTAAACCTCTTGCCTTCATAAATTACCCCGGCTCGGGTATGTCTTTATTAGCAGCATGAGAACAGATCAATACAGTGTGTGTGTGTGTGTGTGTGTTTTGTTTTTCAGTACGTTTACAAAGGAGATGATTCTTATATTGGATACATGTGCATAGTGCAGCATGTCAATTATTTCCATTTGTCAGTGAACCACTGCTGCCCTTTTTAAATGCAACAAACAGGGTAAGAACCATGTCAAAGCTATCTGTTTATCCTCTAGCATAAATCATCTACAGGCTTTCTTCTGTCTAATTCAAAGTGTAGCACAAATGAAAGACAGCTTCATTAATTATAAGATAAATGCCCAACTGCTTTCTGGGTGCAAATTTTCCTGAATAAAGCGGGGCAATAGGATTAGTACCAACTCAAAGAACGATATAATTAGGAACAGGAGTAAAGATGACTGCAAGCCAATAATATTATCTCCCTAAAAATAGTAACAGTTTTCAACCTCTATCTACAAAATTTGATTTATGTATCTCTCAAATACAAGATAATTTTGTTTACCATCTTTCGTGCTTCTATTCCATTAAAGCTTTTCATAACATTCAAAAACGCATCAGCCATGAAAAAGACATGGAGCTTGAAACATTAATAAGGTATTGAAATATGTTTCGCCCCGAAGGTTTTATACCCTGTAATCAGACATCCTTCCACCTCGCACAGCATATGTTTCTGATGAACCGAGAAGTGTAAAAGGAACATAATCTGCATGAAACTAAGGTATTGAAAGTTCATACTTACTTTTAAATCATTGGTTTCTCTGACGCCAGAAAAGAATGCTGTTCCACCTAGAAATCAGATGTGTACCACTTATTTTGATTAGACTAAAGGATGTATCTGTCTATCATCTATATATCAATTATGTATCTATCTAGATTTATATACTTATCATCTACCAATTAGCAATCTATCTCTATAGCAATATAGAGATAGATAGACAAGATATAGATATACTCTGTGTTAAGGAAAGTTAAGGCTCAGACCCACATGTCCGTATTACAGACTTAAAGCTTAAGAGAAATAATCTCCAACCTGGGAAATACAGCAAAACCTAAAAATAAAAACTAGATTTTGCTATGTTGCCTAAAAATAAAACTACTTTACTAAAAGTTAAAATTAAAATATTGGCTAAGAGTGGTGTCATGCACCTGTAGTCTCAACTACTCAGGAGGCTGAGGCAGGAGAATCGCTTGAGCCTGGGAAGTGAAGTCTGCAGTGAGCCATTATCACACCACTGAATGCCAGCCTGGGCAACAGAGCAAGACCCTGTCTCTAAAGGAAAACAAATCTGCTAATTGAATGTATAAATGAGAGAACTAGGTGAAGAATGATCTAGCAATAAAATCTGTAAAGCATAATTTTCCTGAAGATTTGATTTTGAAGAGATTAGGTTGATTTTAGGAAGAATTATTTTGCTCTAAAGGTGAACACATCTTTGACTAGCCACAGCAGGTTAAGGCATCTGTATCCCAGGCTATAATAACGAGGAAGCTACTAAGCCTACAACATCAGAGAATGAAACACAAACCAACCATCTTCCTGAAACTCCAAACTAAAACTGGAGGTGAATTTAAGGAGAATTTTTGGTCTCTGATATGGTTTGGCTGTGTCCCCAGTGAAATCTCAACTCAAATTGTGTCTCCCAGAATTCCCATGTGTTGTGGGAGGGACCCAGGAGGAGGTAATTGAATTATGGGTGCTGGTCTTTCTGGTGCTATTCTCACAACAGTGAATAAGTCTCACGAGATCTGAAGGGTTTATCAGGGGTTTCCACTTTTGCTTCTTCCTCATTTTCTCTTGCAGCCACCATATAAGAAGTGCCTTTCACCTTCCACCATGATTCTGAGGCCTCCCCATCCATGTGGAACTGTAAGTCCAATGAAACCTCTTTTTCTTTTTTTTTTATTTTTTTTATTATTATACTTTAGGTTTTATGGTACATGTGCACAATGTGCAGGTAAGTTACATATGTATACATGTGCCATGCTGGTGCACTGCACCCACTAACTCGTCATCTAGCATTAGGTATATCTCCCAATGCTATCCCTCCCCCCTCCCCCCACCCCACAACAGTCCCCAAAGTGTGATGTTCCCCTTCCTGTGTCCATGTGTTCTCATTGTTCAATTCCCACCTATGAGAATATGCGGTGTTTGGTTTTTTGTTCTTGTGATAGTTTACTGAGAATGATGCTTTCCAATTTCATCCATGTCCCTACAAAGGACATGAACTCATCATTTTTTATGGCTGCATAGTATTCCATGGTGTATATGTGCCACATTTTCTTAATCCAGTCTATCATTGTTGGACATTTGGGTTGGTTCCAAGTCTTTGCTATTGTGCATAATGCGGCAATAAACATACGTGTGCATGTGTCTTTATAGCAGCATGATTTATAGTCCTTTGGGTATATACCCAGTAATGGGACGGCTGGGTCGAATGGAATTTCTAGTTCTAGATCCCTGAGGAATCGCCACACTGACTTCCACAAGGGTTGAACTAGTTTACAGTCCCACCAACAGTGTAAAAGTGTTCCTATTTCTCCACATCCTCTCCAGCACCTGTTGTTTCCTGACTTTTTAATGATTGCCATTCTAACTGGTGTCAGATGGTATCTCATTGTGGTTTTGATTTGCATTTCTCTGATGGCCAGTGATGGTGAGCATTTTTTCATGTGTTTTTTGGCTGCATAAATGTCTTCTTCTGAGAAGTGTCTGTTCATGTCCTTCGCCCACTTTTTGATGGGGTTGTTTGTTTTTTTCTTGTAAATTTGTTGGAGTTCATTGTAGATTCTGGATACTAGCCCTTTGTCAGATGAGTAGGTTGCGAAAATTTTCTCCCATTTTGTAGGTTGCCTGTTCACTCTGATGGTAGTTTCCCTTGCTGTGCAGAAGCTCTTTAGTTTAATTAGATCCCATTTGTCAATTTTGGCTTTTGTTGCCATTGCTTTTGGTGTTTTAGACATGAAGTCCTTGCCCATGCCTATGTCCTGAATGGTAATGCCTAGGTTTTCTTCTAGGGTTTTTATGGTTTTAGGTCTAACATTTAAGTCTTTAATCCATCTTGAATTGATTTTTGTATAAGGTGTAAGGAAGGGATCCAGTTTCAGCTTTCTACATATGGCTAGCCAGTTTTCCCAGCACCATTTATTAAATAGGGAATCCTTTCCCCATTTCTTGTTTTTCTCAGGTTTGTCAAAGATCAGATAGTTGTAGATATGTGGCATTATTTCTGACGGCTCTGTTCTGTTCCATTGATCTATATCTCTGTTTTGGTAACAGTACCATGCTGTTTTGGTTACTGTAGCCTTGTAGTATAGTTTGAAGTCAGGTAGTGTGATGCCTCCAGCTTTGTTCTTTTGGCTTCGGATTGACTTGGCGATGTGGGCTCTTTTTTGGTTCCATATGAACTTTAAAGTAGTTTTTTCCAATTCTGTGAAGAAAGTCATTGGTAGCTTGATGGGGATGGCATTGAATCTGTAAATTACCTTGGGAAGGATGGCCATTTTCACAATATTGATTCTTCCTACCCATGAACATGGAATGTTCTTCCATTTGTTTGTATCCTCTTTTATTTCCTTGAGCAGTGGTTTGTAGTTCTCCTTGAAGAGGGCCTTCACATCCCTTGTAAGTTGGATTCCTAGGTATTTTATTCTCTTTGAAGCAATTGTGAATGGGAGTTGACTCATGATTTGGCTCTCTGTTTGTCTGTTATTGATGTATAAGAATGCTTGTGATTTTTGTACATTGATTTTGTATCCTGAGACTTTGCTGAAGTTGTTTATCAGCTTAAGGAGATTTTGGGCTGAGACAATGGGGTTTTCTAGATATACTATCATGTCGTCTGCAAACAGGGACAATTTGACTTCCTCTTTTCCTAATTGAATACCCTTTATTTCCTTCTCCTGCCTAATTGCCCTGGCCAGAACTTCCAACACTATGTTGAATAGAAGTGGTGATAGAAGGCATCCCTGTCTTGTGCCAGTTTTCAAAGGGAATGCTTCCAGTTTTTGCCCATTCAGTATGATATTGGCTGTGGGTTTGTCATACATAGCTCTTATTATTTTGAGATACGTCCCATCAATACCTAATTTATTGAGAGTTTTTAGCATGAAGTGTTGTTGAATTTTGTCAAAGGCCTTTTCTGCATCTATTGAGATAATCATGTGGTTTTTGTCTTTGGTTCTGTTTCTATGCTGGATTACATTTATTGATTTGCGTATATTGAACCAGCCCTGCATCCCAGGGATGAAGCCCACTTGATCATGGTGGATAAGCTTTTTGATGTGCTGCTGGATTCTGTTTGCCAGTATTTTATTGAGGATTTTTGCATCAATGTTCATCAAGGATATTGGTCTAAAATTCTCTTTTTTTGTTGTGTCTCTGCCAGGCTTTGCTATCAGGATGATGCTGGCCTCATAAAATGAGTTAGGGAGGATTCCCTCTTTTTCTATTGATTGGAATAGTTTCAGAAGGAATGGTACCAGCTACTCCTTGTACCTCTGGTAGAATTCGGCTGTGAACCCATCTGGTCCTGGACTTTTTTTGGTTGGTAAGCTATTGATTATTGCCACAATTTCAACTCCTGTTATTGGTCTATTCAGAGATTCAACTTCTTCCTGGTTTAGTCTTGGGAGGGTGTATGTGTTGAGGAATTTATCCATTTCTTCTAGATTTTCTAGTTTATTTGCGTAGAGGTGTTTGTAATATTCTCTGATGGTAGTTTGTATTTCTGTGGGATCGGTGGTGATATCCTCTTTATCATTTTTTATTGCATCTATTTGATTCTTCTCTTTTTTTCTTTATTAATCTTGCTAGCGGTCTATCAATTTTGTTGATCCTTTCAAAAAACCAGCTCCTGGATTCATTAATTTTTTGAAGGGTTTTTTGTGTCTCTATTTCCTTCAGTTCTGCTCTGATTTTAGTTATTTCTTGCCTTCTGCTAGCTTTTGAATGTGTTTGCTCTTGCTTTTCTAGTTCTTTTAATTGTGATGTTAGGGTGTCAATTTTGGATCTTTCCTGCTTTCTCTTGTGGGCATTTAGTGCTATAAATTTCCCTCTACACACTGCTTTGAATGCATCCCAGAGATTCTGGTATGTCGTGTCTTGGTTCTCGTTGGTTTCAAAGAACATCTTTATTTCTGCCTTCATTTCATTATGTACCCAGTAGTCATTCAGGAGCAGGTTGTTCAGTTTCCATGTAGTTGAGCGGTTTTGAGTGAGATTCTTAATCCTGAGTTCTAGCTTGATTGCACTGTGATCTGAGAGATAGTTTGTTATAATTTCTGTTCTTTTACATTTATTGAGGAGAGCTTTACTTCCAAGTATGTGGTCAATTTTGGAATAGGTGTGGTGTGGTGCTGAAAAAAATGTATATTCTGTTGATTTGGGGTGGAGAGTTCTGTAGATGTCTATTAGGTCTGCTTGGTGCAGAGCTGAGTTCAATTCCTGGGTATCCTTGTTGACTTTCTGTCTCATTGATCTGTCTAATGTTGACAGTGGGGTGTTAAAGTCTCCCATTATTAATGTGTGGGAGTCTAAGTCTCTTTGTAGGTCACTCAGGACTTGCTTTATGAATCTGGGTGCTCCTGTATTGGGTGCATATATATTTAGGATAGTTAGCTCTTCTTGTTGAATTGATCCCTTTACCATTATGTAATGGCCTTCTTTGTCTCTTTTGATCTTTGTTGGTTGAAAGTCTGTTTTATCAGAGACTAGGATTGCAACCCCTGCCTTTTCTTGTTTTCCATTTGCTTGGTAGATCTTCCTCCATCCTTTTATTTTGAGCCTATGTGTGTCTCTGCATGTGAGATGGGTTTCCTGAATACAGCACACTGATGGGTCTTGAGTCTTTATCCAATTTGCCAGTCTGTGTCTTTTAATTGGAGCATTTAGTCCATTTACATTTAAAGTTAATATTGTTATGTGTGAATTTGATCCTGTCATTATGATGTTAGCTGGTTATTTTGCTCGTTAGTTGATGCAGTCTCTTCCTAGTCTCAATGGTCTTTACATTTTGGCATGATTTTGCAGTGGCTGGTACTGGTTGTGCCTTTCCATGTTTAGTGCTTCCTTCAGGAGCTCTTTTAGGGCAGGCCTGGTGGTGACAAAATCTCTCAGCATTTGCTTGTCTGCAAAGTATTTTATTTCTCCTTCACTTATGAAGCTTAGTTTGGCTGGATATGAAATTATGGGTTGAAAATTCTTTTCTTTAAGAATGTTGAATATTGGCCCCCACTCTCTTCTGGCTTGTAGGGTTTCTGCCGAGAGATCCGCTGTTAGTCTGATGGGCTTCCCTTTGATGGTAACCCGACCTTTCTCTCTGGCTGCCCTTAACATTTTTTCCTTCATTTCAACTTTGGTGAATCTGACAATTATGTGTCTTGGAGTTGCTCTTCTCGAGGAGTATCTTTGTGGCGTTCTCTGTATTTCCTGAATCTGAATGTTGGCCTGCCTTGCTAGATTGGGGAAGTTCTCCTGGATAATATCCTGCAGAGTGTTTTCCAACTTGTTTCCATTCTCCCCTTCACTTTCAGGTACACCAATCAGACGTAGATTTGGTCTTTTCACATAGTCCCATATTTCTTGGAGGCTTTGCTCGTTTCTTTTTATTCTTTTTTCTCTAAACTTCCCTTCTCGCTTCATTTCATTCATTTCATCTTCCAGGGCTGACACCCTTTCTTCCATTTCATCGCATCGGCTCCTGAGGCTTCTGCATTCTTCACGTAGTTCTCGAGCCTTGGTTTTCAGCTCCATCAGCTCCTTTAAGCACTTCTCTGTATTGGTTATTCTAGTTATACATTCTTCTAAATTTTTTTCAAAGTTTTCAACTTCTTTGCTTTTGGTTTGAATATCCTCCCATAGCTTGGAGTAATTTGATCGTCTGAAGCCTTCTTCTCTCAGCTCGTCAAAGTCATTCTCCATCCAGCTTTGTTCCGTTGCTGGTGAGGAACTGCGTTCCTTTGGAGGAGGAGAGGTACTCTGCTTTTTAGAGTTTCCAGTTTTTCTGCTCTGTTTTTTCCCCATCTTTGTGGTTTTATCTACTTTTGGTCTTTGATGATGGTGATGTACAGATGGGTTTTTGGTGTGGATGTCCCTTCTGTTAGTTTTCCTTCTAACAGACAGGACCTTCAGCTGCAGGTCTGTTGGAGTACCTGGCCGGCCGTGTGAGGTGTCAGTCTGCCCCTGCTGGGGGGTGCCTCCCAGTTAGGCTGCTCAGGGGTCAGGGGTCAGGGACCCACTTGAGGAGGCAGTCTGCCCGTTCTCAGATCTCCAGCTGTGTGCTGGGAGAACCACTGCTCTCCTCAAAGCTGTCAGACAGGGACATTTAAGTCTGCAGAGGTTACTGCTGTCTTTTTGTTTGTCTGTGCCCTGCCCCCAGAGGTGGAGCCTACAGAGGCAGGCAGGCCTCCTTGAGCTGTGGTGGGCTCCACCCAGTTCAAGCTTCCAGGCTGCTTTGTTTACCTAAGCGAGCCTGGGCAATGGCGGGCGCCCCTCCCCCAGCCTCGCTGCCGACTTGCTGTTTGATCTCAGACTGCTGTGCTAGCAATCAGCGAAGACTCCGTGGGCGTAGGACCCTCTGAGCCAGGTGCGGGCTACACTCTCCTGGGGCACCGGTTCCTAAGCCCGTCGGAAAAGCACAGTATTCGGGTGGGAGTGGCCCGATTTTCCAGGTGCTGTCTGTCACCCCTGGAAAGGGAACTCCCTGACCCCTTGCGCTTCCCGAGTGAGGCAATGCCTCGCCCCTGCTTCGGCTGGCGCACGGTGCGCTCACCCACTGACCTGCGCCCACTGTCTGGCACTCCCTAGTGAGATGAACACGGTACCTCAGATGGAAATGCAGAAATCACCCGTCTTCTGCGTCGCTCACGCTGGGAGCTGTAGACCGGAGCTGTTCCTATTCGGCCATCTTGGCTCCTCCCCTGAAACCTCTTTTTCTTCCCAGTCTCTGGTATGTGTTTATCAGCAGCATGAAACGGACTAACACAGTCTCCTTCAACTCTCTGTTGCCCAAAGAATTTAAGGTATGATTGCAATACCTTTGACAAATAGATTTCTTCTGTTTGAATCGAGAATTTCCCTAATGACATGAAGAAAGAGAAAATACCTCAATTAAAGAGAAAAATATTCAAGGTTTATTTACCAGGTTCACAAAACACTTCCTATTTTTGTTTGCTTTCATCTATAAAATAAACTGGTATTAATCCATTTAATGATGAATACTCTAAAAAAAAAAAAGGGGTAGATGTTGCCAGTTCAAATTATACTTAATTTATGGCTTACACCTGTAAGCCATAGGCGTGATTATGGGAGGCTGAGGTGGGTGGATCACTTGAGGTCTGGAGTTTGAGACCAGCCTGGCCAAGATGGTAAACCCCGTCTCTACTAAAAATACAAAAATTAGCCAGACATGGTGGCACACACCTGTGTCCCAGCTACTCAGGAAGCTGAGGCAGGATAATCGCTTGAACTGGGGAGGCAGAGGTTGCAGTGAGCAGAGATTATGCCATTGAACTGCAGCCTGGGTGACAGAGTGAGACTCTGTCTCAAAAAAAAAAAAAAAAAAAAACACAAAAGGAAAACCCCAACAAAAAACAACTGAATTTATATGAATAGGGATACATAGTACACCCATTTTCATAGGTAGACATCAATGAAATTATCAATTTTTTATTTGTGCTATATCATTTCACTTATTTTATATCTTTGGTCATTCTCATCAAAATTTAATCATTTTAATTTACCTTTTAAAACAATAAATGAACCTTAGTTTATAAAACAAGACATTTTCTGATGAATTATTTCTCCATAAAATAAACTTTGTTACTAACATATAGTGTAATATAAGAGATTCAGCTTACATATATATGCTCCTTAATATTTTGATCTCAATTATAACATCCCCTATACATTAAACTGACAGATTCTTTTAATCCACCAGCAAATGTTTTCTTTGCCCACAGAAACTTAAATTGCAGGAAACTTCTTGCTCAGAATGAAGGATTAAGTAAATATGATTACTGTTGATCCTTACAGAAAACTCTGGTCATAAATATAATGCTGTATGATTTAGCATAATGGCAGATAATTTTCTACAATGTAATTTGCATTTCTGCATTGATTTCAAGAACTGAAATTCCAAAGAATCTTATAAATTGAATTAACAAAGTCCTCTTAAGTTAACTGTATTTCAATCAGGTAGTTGGACACAGCCTCCCTATCCTACAGACGGGGTCATTTGGCAAAGGCCGAGAGTGAGAATCCAATGTTGCTGTCACGACATTCAAGAATCTTCACCCGGATGTGGTGGCTTATGCCTGTGATTCCAGCACCTTGGGAGGCCCAGGTGTGAGGATCTCTTGAGCCCAGGAGTTTGAGACCAGCCTGGGCAATATAGTGAGACCCTATTTCTACTAAAAATGGAAAAATCAGCCCAGTATGGTGGCATATACCTGTAGTCCCAGTTACTCAGGAGGCTGAGTAACTTGAATTAATATTCAAGTTAATATTCAGGATCACTTAAGCACCAGGAAGTTGAGGCAGCAGTGAGCTATGATCATTCCACTGAACTCTAGCCTGGGTGACAGAGAGAGACTCTATCTTGAAAAAAATCAAAAACTAAAAAATTTTCATTTGACGACAGAGTAAAGGGAAAGAATAAACTCTACTACACATTATTTGATAAAAGCTGTTGGATGAGGCCAGGCATGGTGGCTCATGCCTGTAATTCCAGCACTTTGGGAGGCCGAGGTGGGTGAATCACTTGAGGCCAGGAGTTCAAGACCAGCCTGGCCAACACAACAAAATCCTGCCTCTACTAAAAATACAAAAATTATCCGGGCATGGTGGCATGCGCTTGTAATTCCAGCTACTCAGGAGGCTGAGGCAGAGAATTGATTGAGTTTGGGAGGCAGAGGTTGCAGTGAGCCGAGACCACCCCACTGCACTCCAGCCTGGGCAACAGTGACACTCTGTCTCAAAAAGAAATCTGTTGGATGAAATGAGGCTTGCTGTTCCCTTGGCATGGTTTTTTACTCCCTACATTCTTTCTATTTTCATCCTTATTCCATCATTTGTTTCTGTTCTTCTCTTTTATGTATAAATATCCCCAAGTAATATCTTCCCTTTACAAACAGAATCAATAGTCCTAACAACTCAAAATACAATGACAGCAACAACAAATTTCTCAAATCCACCTGAATCACGTGCTACATTCAGTCATCCTTCACCTTTTTTTCCACAACCTGTCTTTATCGTTCACTTCTCTCCTGAATAGTACAGATCTTCTTGTTAGGAAGTAGGAATTGATGCTGTGATAGACACTGTGCTGGACCTCTGTTTCTGTTCTTCTCCTTTATGTATAAATATCCTCAAGTAATATCTTCAACTTACAAAGAGAATCAACAGTCCTAACAACTCAAAATACAAAAATACAATAACAGCAACAACAAATTTTTTTTTTTTTTTTTTTTTTTGAGATGGAGTCTCGCTCTTGTCACCCAGGCTGGAGTGCAGTGGCGTGATCTCGGCTCACTGCAACCTCCGCCTCCTGGGCTCAAGCGATTCTCCTGCCTCAGCCTCCTGAGTAGCTGAGATTACAGGTGCCTGCCACCATGCCTGGCTAATTTTTGTACTTTTAGTAGAGACAGGGTTTTGCCATGTTGGCCAGGCTGGTCTCGAACTCCTGACCTCGTGATCTGCCCGCCTCGGCCTCCCAAAGTGCTGGGATTATAGGCGTGAGCCACCGTGCCCGGCCAACAAATTTCTTAAATCCACCTGAATCACGTGCTACATTCACTCATCCTTCACCTTTTTTTCTACAACCTGTCTTTATCCTTGATTTCTCTTGTGAATCATACATGCCTTCTTGTTAGGAATTAGGACTTCATGCTGTGATAGACACCGTGGTGGCATCAGGGATGAATGTCTGTGCTCACTTTATCTATGGGTTCAATTCACTGTAATTAACATGCCAAACCCTCTATTCAGCATGTGTTTACACAATATTTTTTGTAGTTTAACCCTCTTCTTTGCTCACTTCCTATTTTTAAGAGATGGAATCTTCTCATGTTGCTGGGATAGCTCTGACTCCTCTTCTGACTTTTTTTTTTTTTTTTTTTTTAGAAAGGGAATCTTACTCTGTTGCCCAGGCCAGAGTGCATTGGCACCATCATAGCAAAGTGCAGCCTCAACCTCCTGGGCTTGGCTAAAGCAATCCTCCCACTTCAACCTCCTGAGTAGCTGGGACTGCAGGTGTGTACCACCACACCCAGATAATTTTTAAAATGTCTTGTATCAACAGGGTCTCACTGTGTTGCCGAGGCTGGTCTTAAATTCCTTGCCTCAAGAGATCCTCCAACCTTGCCCTCCCAGGCATAAGCCACTACACAGGGATTTTCTGACTTTTTAAAGGGTGTCACCTATTTTATATCTCATGGATCTTCATCTTCCGTTCTAACTCTTCTTGCTATCCCTCTGATGGCTCATTTTTTCCTCTGCGTTCAACTGTCACTCATAATAGCTGCCTTTGTGCTGCTGTTGTCAAGCCAAAGCTTCCCTAGTCTCTATACACAGCTTTTCTGAAAGGTTAAACACTATCAGGTCTCACTGGATATCTGAAGGCATCTCAAACTTGAAAAGTCAGTGGTGATTTTATGGGCTTTCTTGAAACATCTGAGCACATAGCACTCACGGAATGATGTAGTTAGACACCGTGGTGACAATTCCCTGGCAGAAATGATCCCTCATAAATGAGAGAATATGAATTAGACAGAATGTTGAAGGAGAATTTCATTTTCCAACATTAAATCCAGACTCTATGATCTCCCAGGGAATGAAAAAATGTCAATGTGTGTGTGTGTGTGTGCGCATGTGTGTGTGTAGGTGCTTCCTGATCTTTACCTGACATTAGGCGTATCCGTAAGAACCATTAAATATCTTTGCACCTTACCAAATACTTACAGCCTCCGTGAAATTAACACAGTACAAGAAATTTTGAAAATCAGTACAAATATGCTTATGATGAGTGATATATTCAGCAGATCATCAAAAGAAGTGTTCAAATTATTTTAAATTAAAGTTTAACATCAGTATTTCCCTTTTAATTAAAGTGGAATTTGAGAACAATTTCTATGCATGGAGTGTTTATTCCATATTACTTTAAAAGTGTAAGATTTTATTTTCCTATTTAAGAGCACAAGCCAGTAGATGAGAGAGGGATTCTCATTAAAACACAAAACACACAACACTTGAGTATTTCTCGTTGATGAACTGATTTATGATTTATGCACGGTTCTCTTGGGTTTGGATTTTTATTTGCTTTAAATAACTATCCTTTTGTAGAAAGTTTGATCCTGAAATGTCTGAGGTAATGCAACATATTTTTGATAAAATTTAATTCAGAGAAGAAAATCACAAAAGTATGTTATATTATAAACTCCTTTAACTCTGATGGAACTGCAGCTGGCTTGATTCTTACACATCTACCTCCTGTCATCATATGATTGGCACTGAAACAGATACCACTTCTGTGCTTGGATGTTGACCTACATATCTGTGGGTCTGGTTATCAAGACATAGTACATAGACACAGGTCTAATAAGTCAGAATAGAGATGTATTTCTGGTTCTACTTGCAGGGAGCACGATTACAGGTGTTAGTCCATTCGGGCTGCTATAGCGCAAAACCACAGACTGTGTGACTTATAACCAGCAGACACTGATTGATCATGGTTTATGAGGCTGAGTCCAAATCAAGGCTTGGCAGATTCGATGTCTGGTGAGGACCTGCTTCCTGGTTCATAGACGGCGCCTTCTTGCTGTGTCCTCGCATGGTAGAAGGGGCGAGGGAACTCTCTGGGGTCCCTTTATAAGGGCACTGATCCCATTCATGAGGCCCCACCCTCATGACCTAACCACACTCCCGAATACCTCACATCCTAATTCCATCACCTTGGGATTAGATTTCAACATAGGAATTTTAGAGGAAAATAGACATTTAGACCCAGGGTGTCCAATCTTTTGGCTTCCTGAACAACATTGGGAGAAGAAGCATTGTCTGGGGCCACACATAAAATACACTAACACTAAAGATGGCTGATGATCTAAAAACAAATACAAAAAAGTCTCATAATGCTTTAAGAAAGTTTATGAATTTGTGTTGGGCCACATTCAAAGCCATCCTGGGCCACATGCATCCCGTGGGCTGCAGGCTGAACAAGCTTGATTTAGACCATACTGTTATGTTTAACCTACATCCTCTCTCTTCTTCACTTTGCAGGAATGGGGACAAAGCTATTGAAAACTTCTCCTTCTCAGGCTCACTTTGTCAACAACTGTGGCTGAATGTAGACGTTCCCCCTTTTAGGCAAATTTCTTTAAATTCATAGCAAGATATGACCAAGAACATTAAAACAATGCTTCATTGCTTATGCCTGACATTGAAGAGCAAAATTTACACCTGCTACAAAGTTCAAGGTTTCCATGGCCTTAGCAGAGGTCATGAAATGTACAGTTTCAAAACTTATTGGAGTATCTTTAGGGAACAATTTTAATGGACTAGAGTGACAATATTTTTATACAACATTGACCTCCCCTGCCCCAAATGATGTGAAAGACTGTGGCTGTATTAGAATTTAGTCTAGTAAGACCAATACCATTTCAGGGAGCTTTTTGTAGTTTTCCTCCATAAATATATTTTCCACATCAACTGTTCTGAGCTGAGTTGCTGGAACATTTTCAATTCTTTATAAGTACATACTTTGGCTGAGTTCAGAAACCTTGGACTAGGCACTGTCCTTTGAGTGAGACGTCAGGATTGAGGTAGCATAGGCACAAGACCAAATTTTAGTTAATGATGGAGTATTGCCAGCTTGTGAGCCTCTGTGCTTTCAAGGAAGCACAGGTGATGGAAATCAAATAAAAACAGAGCCAGGAAAACATCTGGTGTGGAAAGTAGCTCATTGCATAAAATGCTAAAAAAAAAAAAAAGTTGAGAAAATTAAGCCTCTTCTACTTTTTAAAAGAAAAAGTTGACTCTACCAATTATAACCACAAGGAATGTTCTCCAGACTTGAATATTTTAAGTGAAAGATTAATATCCAGCCATTTATAAACCTCCAAATCATTTCCCCAACTTTATTCATACCATTTTTTTTTATAAATTTTCAAAAAATTTACTGATCTAGTTTGGAAAAATCATGTCCTTGAACTGTTGAACCATATTTGTAATCTGTTTTAATAAAAATATAGATATAATACTTAGAAAAACAGATTCCTTCTGGAATTGGAAGGTTAATGATGATTTCATCTATGCTTCTCTCTCCTAGTTCAACCATTTATCCAGCATTCTACCGAATTATCCTCTTGCCTTTGTCTTCACAGCTGCAAAGACAGGGAATTCAATGCCTTGATGAAAACCAACCAGGATTCACAAGCTTTTACTGAAACATGACTAAAAATGTCAAACTATTAGAAAAAGTATATCCACATTCATTCAAGATGAAGAAAAACCCATCATAGCTTATCTTAGCCTGACTTAAATGATAGAAGTCATATTTGATTGCCATTTAAAATCATTTTACAGTTTTTAGCAAGGAGATTCCTTAAAGAACTAAAAGTAGACCTACCAATCAATCCAGCAATCCCACTCCTGGGTAACTACCCAAAGGAAAAAAGTCATTATATCCAAAAGACACATGCACATGCATGTTTATAGCAGCACAGTTCACAATTCCAAAAATGTGGAACCAACCTAAATACCCATCAATCAAGGAGTGGATAAAGAAAATGTATGTATACACCATGGAATACTACTTAGCCATAAAGAGGAACGAAATAATGGCCTTTCCAGCAATTTGGATGGATCTGGAGGCCATTGTTCTAAATGAAGTAACTCACGAATGAAAAACCAAATATCATATATTCTCACTTATAAGTGGGAGCTAAGCTATGAGGACACAAAGGCATAATAATGATACAATGGACTTTAGGAACTCGGGGGTAAGTGTGGTAGGAAGTCAGGGATAAAAGACTGCTCCCTGGGTACAGTGCACACTGCTTGGGTGAGGGGAACACCAAAATCTCAGAAATCACCACTAAAGAATTTATCTATGTAACCAAAAACCACCTGTACCCCCCAAAACTATTGAAATAATAAAAAATATATTTTACAGTTTTCATATATATATATATATGTGGGTGTGATCAATTTATGGTTGCAAAGTAAACACAGGCCCCAACAGCTTTGTGTGTGTGTGAAATTTAACTGATATATTACTATGAAAGTATCTAACACTAAGTAGATGCCAATATGTTGAACTTTTGCTACCAGGCATGAAATAATCCATATTTGGTAAAGAATCAAGAGGGTTAAAGGAAATACCAGAGGAGTCATAAGAACTCACATTTCCTGCTTTAAAATTCTATAACCTTGGAATCCATGATGCTAATTTTTGGCTCCCAAATTGGCAGGGATGTTTTTCTCCCACTCCTCCAATTTTTTCCCCTGATTATTGTTTTTCTCATAGAGATATTTATTACCACCTTAAGAAACACATGTTTGTTGTTATTAGTTGCCCGCCTGCATTATTAAGTATAATCAGAACAAAATATACTTTACATTTTTAGATTCAACTGAACTGCTGCTCCACTGTGGGAACCAAGATTATTAAAAAACAAATTTGTCTGTACCTCAAAACCCTGCTTTCTACCTTTTTTTTAACTGTCCAATTTTAAAATTGTGGTATGCAATTAACAAAATATATAGCATTTTTTTTTTTTTTTTTTTTTTTTTGAGACGGAGTCTTGCTCTGTCGCCCAGGCTGGAGTGCAGTGGCGCGATCTCGGCTCACTGCAAGCTCTGCCTCCCGGGTTCATGCCATTCTCCTGCGTCAGCCTCCCGGGTAGCTGGGACTACAGGCGCCCGCCACCACGCCAGGCTAATTTTTTTGTGTTTTTAGTACAGATGGGGTTTCACTGTGTTAGCCAGGATGGTCTCGATCTCCTGACCTTGTGATCCACCCGCCTTGGCCTCCCAAAGTGCTGGGATTACAGGCATGAGCCACCGCGCCCAGCCCAAAACATATAGCATTTAACAAAACATATATAATTTCGAATTTTTACCATTTTAAAGTATATATTTTAGTGGCATTTGGTACACTCATCATCATAATGTGTAACCATCCTCTCCTTTTTTTTTTTTTTTTTTGGTTTCGTTTTGTTTTGTTTTGGAGGCAGGGTCTCACTCTGTCACCCAGGCTGGAATGCAGTGGCATGACCATGGCTCACTGTAGCCTTGACCTCCTGGGCTCAAGTGATTATCCCCCCTTGGCCTCCCAAGTATCTTGGACTACAGGAATGAGCCACCACCCCGGCTAATTTGTAAATTTTTTTGTAGAGATGGGGTTTTACCACATTGCCCAGGCTGGTCTTGACCTCCTGGGCTCAAGTGATCCTACCACCTCAGCCTCCCAAAGTGCTGGGATTACAGGTGTAAGCCACCACTCCCAGCCTAAATGGAAATCTTATACCTATAAAGCAGTGACTCCCCATTCTCCTATTGCCTAAAATACTGGCAACCACTAATCTGCATTTGGTCTCTAAAGATTTTCTTATTCTGGACACCTCATATAAATGGAATCCTATAATATATAGCATTATGTGTCTGCTCTTTTCCACAGAGCATGATATGCTCAAGGTTTATCCATGCAGTAGCCTATGTCAGAGCTTCATTCTTTTTCATGGTTGAACAAAATCCCATTATATGGATAGATCACATTTTGTTTATTGATTCATCAGTTGATAGGCATTTGGGTTGTTCCTCCTTTTCACTATGGTGAATAGTAATTCTATAAAAATCATGTATATGCATTAAAAATGTGTTTGTACTTCTTGTGGGTATATACTTATGATTGAAATTACTGGATCTTTCTTCTACAAAATTTTCAGATATTACATTTTAAAATTTCAACATGCCCTGCAAGAATGGCCATAATCAAAAAATCAAAAAATATGATGTCGGTGTTGATACAGTGAAAAGGGAACACTTCTACACTGCTAGTGGGAATGTAAACTAGTACAACCACTATGGAAAACAGTGTGGAGATTCCTTAAAGAACTAAAAGTAGAACTATCATTTGACCTACCAGTCCCACTACTGGGTAACCATCCAGAGGAAAAGAAAAAGATACTTGCACACACATATTTATAGCAGTACAATTTGCAATTGCAAAAATGTGGAACCAGCCCAAATGCCCATCAATCACTGAGTGGATAAAGAAACTGTGGTGTACATATACAATGGGATGCTACTGAGCCATAAAAAGAATAAATTAATGGCATTCACAGCAACCTGGTTGGGATTGGAGACTATTAGTCTAAGTGAAGTAACTCAGGAATGGAAAACCAAACATTGTATGTTCTCACTCGTAAGTGGGAGCTAAGCTATGAGGATGCAAAGGCATAAGAGTGATACAATGGACTTTGGGGACGTGGAGGGAAAGGGTGGGAAGGGGGTGAGGAATAAAAGGCTACAAATTGGTTTCACTGTATACTGCTCCAGTGATGGATGCACCAAAATCTCACAAATCACCACTGAAGAACTTACTCATGTAACCAAATACCACCTGTCCCCCAAAACCTATGGGAAAAATATTTCAGTATGCGTAATAGGATTTCAACACACATAAATATGATTTTAACAAAGACATATAACCACACAATTTTAGTAATAGTCTTTCTAGCTATCAAATGACTGGTATCCTTTAAATTAATATTTTATATCAAGCCGTCTATACAGAAGAAGTTAGTTTGAAAATGTGAGTGATAGTTTGATGTAGAGATCTATTTGATATAATCAATTTCTTCCAATTATACATTGCTGTTGGAGCCAAGTCAAGTTAAAGTTCACTTCAATATATGAAAGAGAGTCCATTAAAAGTGATCCAAGAATTCACAGGCACTTTAAAACAATTTGAAAGTGAATTCCATGGCAAACGTAGTATTAACGACAATGACCACTTTCTTATCTCTGTAGCAAGTATGATGTACATGTCTTCAGAAATCTGTATCTGAAATATAATTACTGCAACACTGAGAGTATTGCAAGATTGAAGAAATTGTGTGTAGGTTGATAAATTCATTAAAATATCTACAATTCTAACTTAGGACACCTTCCCCCCTCCCAAAAAGGGTACTGACTCAGTGTAAATGCTTAGGAAAAGTGTTCACTGAACTAAAGTTAATTGAGTTATGCCTTTCAATGAAAATCTCAAGTTCAAGTTAAAAAAACAAACCAAAAAAAAACCAACCTCAGGAATAAATGAAGATAAAGAACTTAGCCTAAAAACACCTGCAGAAAGCACTTCGGTGTCAGCCTTAGAGATGGGTCTTGCATACAGGACAATATAAATTAGGAAACAAGGCAATGTAAGTAGTGTCAAACTGGTCTGAGCTCTCTGTTGTTCCAGCCAACGCATTTGTTTGCATAACAGACTGGAGTGACAGGGTAGAGTAATTACTACAATCCGTCTCTGAGCCCATTAATCTGAGCTGAACTGTAGGGAGTAAATGAAACAGAAAGAAACCCAGTGGAGAAATCTTTCTTTTGTTTGTGTCAAACCTCAAATCGAGTTTTTATCTTGAAACTCCAATTTATAATTTATCTTTCTGTTCCCTGATGATCAACAACGAAAATACTAGGTGAAAATCTGGGATGGGCAGGCATTTCCAGACACTTGGTGGAAGTTGGTTAATGAACAGTTGGTGGAAATGTGACATCAATCTGATCCGGGTCTGCTACCTCTAATGACTGCAGAGTCCTAATCAGCTGCCATTTTCTTACACAAGAATTGGAGCTCCTGTAGTCACCCTGTTGTGCTATCAAATAATAGATCTTATTCATTCCTTCTAATTCTATTTTTGTATCTATTAACCATCCCCACTTCCCCACTGCCTCATTACCCTTCCCAGCCTCTGCTGTCTGTCTCCATGACTCTCTGTCTCCATGACTTCTACTCTCTGTCTTCATGACTTCTACTCTCTGTCTCCATGACTTCAATTGTTTTAATTTTTAGCTTTCACAAATACGAGAAACATGTGAAGTTTGTCTTTCTGTGCCTGGCTTATTTCACTTAACATAATCTCCTCCAGTTCCATCCATGTTGTTGCAAATGACAGGATCTCATTCTCTTTTATGTCAGAATAGTACTCCCTTGTGTATATGTAGCACATTTTCTTTATTCATTCATCTATTGATGGACACAGAGGTTGCTTCCAAATCTTCGCTATTGTGAACAGTGCTGCAGCAAACATGGGAGTGCAGCTATCTCTTCAGTAACTGATTTGCTTATTTTTGGGTGTATACTGAGCAGTGGGATTCCTGGGTCATACGTGGCCATAACAATAAAAAATAAAAAGAATTGGAACTAATGGTTTGCAGAAAATCACTAAAGTTTTAACTTTTTTTTCCTTTTAATATTTTATTCTTTAGTTATTTTATTTGGGTTTTTCTCTTTCTATTCATTGTTCTCATAAAGATTATTGAACTTGGATGGGATTTGTAATTTAAGATCCATTTTGAATTAAATGAAAATGAACACAGTACACAACATTACAATTTGTGGTGCGCAGAAAGAGAAAGAAAAAATACATCACCAAATACATTAAAAAAGAAGGAAGGTCTCAAATAAAGGATCTGAGCTTCTACTTCAAAAATCAGTGAAATGAGAGCAAGTTAAATTCAAAATAAAGGGAAGGAAAGAAATAATAAAGGTAAGAACAGAAATCAATGAGAGAAAAAGCAATTAAACAATAGAGAAAACCAATTAAACCAAAAGCTGGTTTTTTGAAAGTTCAATAAAATTGATACATTTCTAACTATTCTATTTAAGGAAAAAAGACATGAAAAAATAGGGAACATTGACAAAACTCACACAGGAAGAAGAAAAGATAGTTTACATAGTCCTATGTATATTCAATGAATGGAATTTGCAGTAAAAAGTACCCCAAAGAAATTTTTAGGAAGAAATGGCTTATTAGGTGGAACTTTAAAAAAATGGGGAAAATAATACTGAGTACATGCAAAATCAAATGGAAAGAAAAGATTAAAAAAAGGGTTTCCAACTCATTTTAAGAGGCTAGTATAATAATAATAATAAAGATTATAATAAGAGTAAACTATAGCTTCATATCCCTAGTGAACATAGGTGCAAAATCCTTAACAAAATACTGGTAACTAGAATTCAGCAATGTGTAATAATGACCATCTATTTTGGTTAAGTGGGCTTTATTGTTGAAATATGAGGTTGCACTCAGTAATCCACCAGTGTAAGTCCACATATGAACAGAATAAGAGGAAATATTTACATGATAATAGTAAGAATCACTGGCTAAAAATAATTGAAGCAGAAAAGACATATGCCAACATTTCAATATAAGAGCCAACTTTTCTATATGAAATTATCATTTCTTGTAAGAAAAATTATTTGTGACCTTTGGTTAGGAAAATATCTCCTAAGTGGGACACAAAAAAGATGGACCATAAAGGAAAATAATAATAGATTGTATGTCATTAAGATTTAGAAAACATTTTTTTTAAAGATACTGTTAAGGATATGGTAAGTTAACCCACAAATTGGAGGAAAAAGCTTACAATATAAATAACAGATAAAGTGACAAAGACTTCTGGTTTTTTTTTTACCAGAATATATATATTTAAAAAACTCTTACAAATAAACAATAAGAAGAAAAGCAAAACAATCAAAATAAATGAAATGGCTAAATGATATAACCAGACATTTTATCCAAGAAAATGTTCAAATGACCAATACACACATGAAGTGTAATCAATATCATTAGTTATTAAGGAGAGCAAATTAAAACAATGAGTGACCACTACACACGTATTGGAGTGGCTAAAATTAAAAAGACTGACCATATTAAGTGTTGGTGAAAGTGTGGAACAGTTAGAACTCACACATGCAATTTGTAAATGTAATATTTGCAAGCCACTTTGGGAAAGGTATTTGACATTTTTCAGTAAAGTTCAATATACACTTGACATATCACACTGCAGTGCCTCTTCTATTTATTTATCCAAGATAAATAAAAATATACTTCTACTCAAAGACCAGCACATGAATGTTCAGGTCAGTTGAAGCCATATTAAGGAGAAACTGGAAAAAATCCAAATGTCCATCAACTAGTGACTACATCCATAAGATGAAATCCTCTTCAATGATAAAAAGAACAAACTACTCAGATCCATGCCAACATGGATCACACGCAAAAACATTATGCTAAGTGAAAGATACCAGGCAGGCAGAAGATAATGATTCATTTCACAAATATGAGATCCTTGACAAACAAAAACTAGTGACTTGGGACTCAGGAATTGTTGCAGACTAGGAGGGAGTTGTGGTGATCGACAGCCATGGGACATATACAATATATTTATTTATTCATTTATTTTTGAGATAGGGTCTTTCTCTGTTGCCCACGCTGTAGTGCAGTGGTGTGATCATGGCTCACTACAGGCTTGATCTCCTGGGCTCAAACAATTCTCCCACCTCAGCCTCC
The DNA here is from genome assembly GCF_028885625.2 of Pongo pygmaeus. Taxonomy (NCBI): domain Eukaryota; kingdom Metazoa; phylum Chordata; class Mammalia; order Primates; family Hominidae; genus Pongo; species Pongo pygmaeus. The sequence goes on along the minus strand of NC_072396.2, from coordinate 4,982,409 downwards.
CCAATAGCTGGGACTATAAGTGTGTGCCACCATGCATGGCTAAGTTTTTTATTTTTTGTAGAGTTGGAGTCTCAATTTGTTGTCCAGGCTCAATTTGTTGTGGGCCCAAGTGACCCTCCTGCATCAGCCTCCCAAGGTGCTGAGATTATAGGTGTGAGCCACCGCACTGGGCCCACACCATATTTTTGACTGATGGAAATGGCCTGTACCTTGGCTGTGATGATTTTTACATGTATACATATATTTCTCAGAATCTATCAAATTCTACATTTTTAAATGTGAATTTTAAACTTGGATATTATTGTATACGAATTACTCATAAATGAAAATAACTATTATTAATTCTTAAAAACCACAGTTCAGCATTCATGCATGCCCAAGGATGATGATGATGATGATGATGAAGTCAACCTGCTCAGAATTCTTGGAGATACCAACTCACCTACCCTTCTCCAAGCAGGTCCACACTGAACCCAGAGGGACATCCTGGTTTCCCTTTCCTTAGAAAGTCCAGTGGCTATTTGAAAAACCATGCAGACTTGGAAACCAAGGGATTTTATGAACATCCTCAGTTTAATGAACTGCATAGAAGGTAAATCTTATTTCCTCTGTTATGGAAAAAGAGATACCACAATTTCCCTGAGACCCTGGATTCTAGCTGTAGTGTGAGGTAACGAGGATAAATTCATCTTGAGTGGATGAAGAACAAAATTGGGTAGAAATTCAGGTCTCTATCAGACAGATAAATGTCACTAAAACCCCATTTTATAAATGAGAAAAAAAATTATCTCCTGTCTTATTACGTCTTTGACCCCACAGTTTTCATCTCCTTCTTTTCTCCTCAGCTTCATGGCCAATGTCTGTGTGTTGGGTGTTTTTTTTTTTTATGTTAAGAAATCGTGCTCAATTTTTCTCTTTAAACTCTAGATGAAACAAAAAAAAGAGAGAGAAGAAAATGTTAGGTTGGCATGCTGTTCAGATGAAAGAGTTCTTTTTATGTTGAACTAAATAGCTTTTAGAAATTAAACCTAATTGGCAAGTGACATAAAAAGGGAATTAGAAAGTATTCCAACAAAATGTCAACAGGATTGGCAGTTTCAAAAAAATTGTTTCAGTCTGGATTTGATCAACAAGATGAGAAATAGAAACATAAAATTATAAGTGGTTATGATTTTTGCAATTCTTTGCAAACACATAAATGGGTTAAAGAAATCTAGTAATTAAAACATGGTGTTAAATTCAGAAGGAAATTTTCTGCATCTATATTCCAATTCTAGCCTTCATTTTCATTGCTATTATTGAACAACACAAGTCCAGATACCAGATTTGGTTAATAATAATAATAATACATATAATAATGGGTTTTAGAGCCTTTTTGGAATTAAAGATAAGATGTAACATCTATCTTCCCTCATCCATTTCGTACTTAAAGAAATAAAATTAGCATTAACTGAATTCATGGAATGTACCTCAGTTATTACGTGAAATTTGATTAAAGGGTGCAGTACAGAATACATAACATTCATTAAAAAATGATCCTCCAGGATCTTGTTCCTATCTGGAACAGATTGCTTACTGTAAAATAAGTGCAGAAGAGACGGTTTGAGAGGTTATGAAAATTAAGAGACCTCAGCTTGCTGCAATTAAATCACGGTAAAGAAATAAGATAGGCTTTCTTTCTTGCACCCCTGCCAAAGCTCAAATCTCATTCAAAGAAAGATAGCTTAAATGATAGCTTACAGTAGATAGCAGTGAACGCAAGGATTGGAAAGAAAAAATATATTGCATTTTGCTTGTTCAAGTTTGCGAAGAAAAGATAAGGCCAGTGAAGAAGCAGAAAGAGATAACACCAAGAAAAGGTGGTCATAGGAATAAAGGCTCCTTGAAAATGCTGTTCCGCTGAGAGAAAAAGGAAATCTAAGACCAAAAAATAAAAAATAAACCCTACAAACCAAAGAAGGATATCAAATGAGTGTCCACTATCAAATATTACCTGCTGAACACAGTCTCCCTCTAACGAAAAAGTGGCAAGAACTTATTAGAAATGTGATACTCCATTATAAGAAACTTACTATCAAACAAATAGAAATCTGGATGTGAGAATCGAGTATAAACATCCAAATCATGATTTCTGAGTCAGGGTTTTGTGTGTCACATGGACACTCATTCTGCAAACTGAAACAAACAAACAAACAAAAACAGATTTCTTAGCTGGGCAGTTCAAACACAGCAGTTCAAAATGAGACAGGCTCCGGTCTGCGTTGCTGCTAGCTGAGGTCAGGGGGCTAAGTTGTTGCAAAGGGGTGAAAGGAAAAATGCCATATAAGAGCTTGCAGGAAACCTTCTATAAATTAAAAGAGAAAAGAAACCCTTCTTCTGCCCTCTTCTTTGTTTTTCCTTTCCCCGTTGTGGGACTGGAATACAGATAATTCCAACTCAAACTGTGGATGAAGGATTTCCATTTGTGGTAAGCACTTTCAGCTTTATTCTAATTTTCTTGTGTGTATGCATTCTTCCTCTTTGTATAGCAGTTATTAACAGCCGGAGAGACAAATTTGGCTGTGAGCTAAGAGTGGTTTGGACATTTTAACATGTAAAATGTAAAACAAACAAATAAAACAAACAAAACTACCAGCTAGTCCTTCAGAGAGAACAATAGCTTGCCAAGTTGAGGGCGTTACATCTATCGAAATTTCTAAACTATTTACTCTCTGGCTCTTTAAAGAAAAAAATTGCTAACTTATTCCTAAATATATAGCAAATATTTATAAGGAAGGAAAATAGCTTATGGTTTTCCCTTTTCATTTTTCCAACAATACCTGGAATAATATTCATAATAAGCTAAGCACTTGATAAAATAAATCATGCAACCACTTTTATTAAACACCTCTTGTGCCAAGTTTACTTTGACTTTGTGTCTTTGAACAATTCCACCCACCAGTGTCAATTCTCTACCAAAACCAACCAAAACAAAACAAAACAAAAACCTCCATTGGCCATTTCGTTCATATGGGTACAATATATCTAAAACAGTTTATTTGATATTGAAAACTTCACCATTTTTAAGAGATGGTAAAAAGATACTATTGTTTAATGTTTCCACAGCAATTCTTCCAAATAAAAGCCTTTGTTTATTTGAGTGGCTTAGTTGAAATTGGTGTTAAAAAGTGAATGAAGATGTTACCACTTGCTTACCTGTTATAAAAGTTCCCAGCAAAACAGAAGTCATACTAGAAAGAAGTGGCAGGATCAGAGATAGATGAATACTATTAATTTTTGATGAGACATAAAATAAAAGGTATGAATGTGTGTCATATTCACAGATTTCATCAAGAAACAACTTCTAGATATGTTAGGTGTATTTTCAAGGCTGGCAAACGTAAGTTACTATGAAGGAAGCATTACTTTAAAAATTCTCTTATTTTTGTGCTAAATGTTGGAATCATTGGATTGTTTTCAATAAATTTTACATAAAATATTTTCAGATAACAGAAGAGAAAAATGTAACCTGTAATTAGTAAATTAATGAAATGTTTTTGAGTACATATGCATATAGCAGTGGTCCTTGATATCTTTTATTAGGTAATATAATTTTAAAATATAATAACTTGAAAACATTCTCTCATAGCTATCATGCTATGTTTTATCAAATCATTTGATTATGTCCATTATAGTTTGTTGAAATTTCCTTGATGTCAAGGCAGAATATCGTAGCTATAATGCTGTAGTTTCTCTCAACCTCTTGGCAGAAAAAAGCAAATTAGAGTGTTATGTATGAAAACATGCAAAAAAAAAACAAGAAAACAGAACTTTGAAAGTTAAGTAAATATTAACCTCAGTAAAGTCATTTTCTCCCCAAATAGTGAACATGGATGGTAGAAATAATATAAAATTTATATTCATTATGTTATTTTATGACTTCAACCCCCATTGTGAGGTGCATGTTTGTGAGTATACAAAACAGGGCAGTATTGAACATTACTTATGGACTTTAAAATCTTGGTATAGTGTCAATTACCACTATTTTAGTTTTTCTTGTTGCTTTATTCCTATTATTAAATAAATAGGATACTAATTCATAGTAAGAGAGTGATTCATGGCCAATTCTGTTGTAATCCTCTATGGCAAGACCCGAATCTGGCAAGAGATTAAAATCACTAATCTCCAAATTGATCCAAAACATTGACAAATGGTAATAAAATGAGGTTTCCCAACCACAGCATTCACTTGTCAAATTAGTCTTTTATACCATCACCCTTATTTTTAATTTCTCCAATTTACATATTTAATTCTCTTCATAGAAATTCTACTGAATGGTAGTAAAAACCATCAATTATGTGTCCGCCCCTTTGGGAGCTGAGTTTGCAAGACATTCTCATCTCTTATGTGGAGATTGGGACACACCAGCGTACAACGGCTATCCTATGACAGCAGTTTCCTGTTGGTATCATTGAAGGAGAAGAACACCAAGTTACTTCCTAATGCTCTTAGCCTCTAACACTTTTAGGAAATGAACTTGCCCCTGTATGAGCCCATGCCTCCAGGTGAGTTCCCAAGGACCCCTGCCTCCTGGTACCATTTGCCATGCCTTCTGTATAGCCAGCCCTCCCTGACTGTACTAAAATAAGGTAGAGGTGATGTGATAGATGGCATTTCTGAAATAAGATTATAAAAAACCTTGCAATTGTCCTCTTCTCTGTATGTGTACGTGTGTCTCTCTTTCTCTCTGTGTTTTTCTCTGTGTCTCTCTGTCTCTTTCCCTCTCTATCTTTCTCTCTTTCTTTCTCTGTCTCTCCTTTCTCTTTTTCTCTCTCTCTCATCTCTCTCTCCCTCTCTCTGTCCCCTCCTCTCTCTCTCTGTCTCTTTCTCTCTCCCTTTCTGTCACTCTCCCTCTCTTTCTCTGTGTCTCTCTTGCCCTCACTCTCCTTGTGTATCTTCCCCACCATCTCTCTTTCTTTCTCTCTCTTTGTTAGGCTCTCTCTGTTTCTCCATCTCTCTCTGCCTCTCTCTCTCTCTCTCAATCTCTTCCCTCTCCCCCCTCCTCTCTCTGTCTCTCTCTGTGTCTCTCCTTTTCTCTCTCTCCCTCTCTCTCTGTCTGTCTCTCTCTGTCTCTCTGTCCCTCTCTCTCTCCCCATCCTTTCTCTCCTCCCATCTCCTCCCATCATCACTCCCTCTGGAGAAGCCAGCTACCATATCCTGAGCAGCCTTGTGGAGCAGCCCATTTGATTGGAAACTGAGGCCTCTTCTGTTGGAACAGCCATGTGACTGGGCATGGCAGCAGAATCTCAACCCCAGTCCAGGTTTCCCACGGCTGCAGCCATAACTGAAAGCTTGATGTTTACTTAATGGGGGACCCTGTTGCAGGAAGTCGGGGACCCTGAATGGAGGGACCAGCTGGAGCCGTGGCAGAGGAACATGAATTGTGAAGATTTCATTTTAATATGGACGTTTATCAGTTCCCAAATAATACTTTTATAATTTCTTATGCTTGTCTTTAATCTCTTAATCCTGTTATCTTCATAAGCTGAGGATGTATGTCACCTCAGGACCACTGTGATAATTGTGTTAACTGTACAAATTGATTGTAAAACATGTGTTTGAACAATATGAAATCAGTGCACCTTGAAAAAGAACAGAATAACAGCAATTTTTAGGGAACAAGAGAAGACAACCACAAGGTCTGACTGCTTGCAGGGTTGGGCAAAAATAGCCATATTTTTCTTCTTGCAGAGAGCCTACAAACAGACGTGCAAGTAGGAGAGATACTACTAAATTCTTTTCCTAGCAAGGAATATTAATATTAATATCCTGGGAAAGGAATGCATTCCTGGGGGGAGGTCTATAAATGGCCGCTCTGGGAGTGTCTGTCTTATGCTGTTGAGATAAGGACTGAGATAAGCCCTGGTCTCCTGCAATACTCTCAGGCTTACTAGGTTGGGGAAAAAACTCTGCCCTGGTAAATTTGTGGTCAGACCAGTTCTCTGCCCTTGATCCCTGTTTTCTGTTGTTTAAGATGTTTATCAAGACAATACATGCACCACTGAACATAGAACCTTATCAGTAGTTCTGCTTTTGCCTTTTGTCTTGTTCCCTCAGAAGCATGTGATCTTTGTTCTGCTTTTTGCCATTTGAAGCATGTGATCTTTGTACCTACTCTCTTTTCTTATGCCCCTCCCCTTTTGAAACTCTTAATAAAAAACTTGCTGGTTTGAGGCTCAGGTGGGCATCATGGTCCTACCAATACGTGACGTCACCCCCGGCAGCCCGGCTGTAAAATTCCTCTCTTTGTACTCTTTCTCTTTATTTCTCAGCTGGCTGACACTTATGGAAAATAGAAAGAACCTACATTGACATATTGGGGGTGGGTTCCCCCGATAGGACCCAAGGCCACAAACCACCCCATGAAATGACTCCAAGATTCATGACCCACGCACACTGTGAGACAATGGCTGTTTGACGATTCAGTTGCTAATTTTGGGGGAAATTTGTTCTGCAGTGATAGAAAAATTAATACAACATGCTTGTCAAAAGTACGATAGGATTTTTTAAATAATCGAACCCAATAAACAGTATAGGAATCATTATGAGCATGGTTAATTATTAATCCTGAGAAAGTAGATAAACACAAACGTTCTTTTTCTTAATAGTGGGACTTACCTTGAATAATAGGACAAGCATTTTTTTTTCTTATAGAAGAAACTGCCTTAAGTTCTGTGTGATAACTAACAGGGAACCAGAGAGATATTTCACTGGTTTCAAAAATAGACCAGGAAGTAGAAAACAGCCCCAAATCTCAAAAATTTAAAAATAGAACCTTCACATTTACTTCTATGAACATATTTGTTCCTTTTCTTTAGACCAACTGTATCTTCAACCATATTACTCACCACAGTGTCATCTTTAAATTTTGGCCTCTGATTACATGCTAAGACATAAAAGTAGTGCATAGAATAAATGGATCTATACTTAGCATTTAAGTTAGATGATAGAATATGGAATTCTAAGTCAAACATTTATAAATTGGGTCTAATTTCTCAGTGTATTATGAAAATCAATAAGCTATTTTAATATATAGCAGGGGTCAACTCTTTTCCCCTGCAAAGGGGCACATAGTAAGTATTTTCAATGTTGCAAGCTGTGTGTCTCTGATGCAGCTACACAACTGTTGCAGTCATGCAAAGCAACCACAGGAAAGATGTAAATGAATGCACATGGTTATGTTTTCATAAAATATTATTTACAAAAAAAATGGTAATCAACCAGACATGGTCATATATACCATAGTTTGTTAACTGTGATGGTTAATATTCAGTGTCAACTTGATTGGATTGAAGGATGCAAAGTATTGTTCTTGGGTGTGTCTGTGAGGGGGTTGCCAAAGGAGATTGACATTTGAGTCAGTGGAGCGAGAGAGGAAGACCACCCTCAACCTGGATGGGCACCATCTAATCAGTTGCTAGTGTGGCTGGGATTGTCTGTGTGTGTGTGTACATATATGTATGTATAAATTATATCTGTACATATATACACAATCTGTATAGCTATATATATGATCAACATATATATATACAGATTGTATATATATATATACACACACATATACAAATGGATCCATGTATATACACAAATATATTTATATATTTATATATGTGTAGCTTTAACATAGCTATGTAGACATAGATGTGACCTTAATATAGACAGACAGATTAATATAATATATAGATATTGATATGCTATGTGACTTTTTTCTGATTCTGTTTAATTGTTGCAGAACCCCATCAAAACACACTCATACAAATTAAATGAGTAATCAAAAAGCATATAAAAATATTCTCTGCACCCTTGGTAGCATGGAATACTACCAGGTCCATGGCATAGCTCAAATTTAAAGTTCAAAAGACACATACAAAGGTTTTGAAGGATCTGGGGTACAAAACACCCTCATACCTGATTGATGAGAGACTGATGTTTTTGGAAGGACCGTCGTAGAAAACAATTTCTTTAAAAGTCAAATACACCTTATTTATACCTTGCAATTTCACCATTAGACAATTACTCAAGATAAATGAAAGTAAGTCCACACTAAAGCCTGTGTATGGCTATTTATAAAAGCTTCACATAAAACAGCCAAATGGCAAAAAAGAAACCTCACCAATTAGGGGATAAACCCATTAAGGTCTGTCTACACAAAGGAATCCTCTGTAATAACAAAAAGCAAACTATTGATGGCTGAATTTCACAACAATATGGCTGAATTTCAAAAGAATTATGCTCAGTGAGAGAAGCTAGATACAAAGAAAACATTATATTTGAAAGTTTGATCAAGTCTCTTTATCAATAATTCTATTTCTGCAACATTCTTGAGAAGATATCCTGTGTGAATCTAGATAGATATATCTAGATTATCTATAACATAGAGAGATAAAGATATGGCTTTAATATAGATATTTGATATAGACATCACTTTAAGATACTTATAGATCCATAGGGATAGATAAATAGTATAGCTACAGATATAAATATGTTTTACCTTTACTACAGCCATATCCATATCTATCTCTCTATCTCTCTCTGTCTCTCTCTCTCTATCATCTATCCATCTATCTATAAATTCACACAGGAGAAGATATAGATATCTTCTTAGATATAGATACAGAGACAGAAAACAGATCAAGAGTTATCAGAGGCTGTGCTTGGAAGGCATGCTTTCTGCAAAAGGACATAAGTGAGCTTTTTAGGGTAAAAGAGTTGTTCTTTATCCACATCGTGGTTGCCATTGTGTAACTGAATGCATTTACCTAAATCTACCACATCAAGCATTTGAAAGGGGGAGTGAATATTGGTTACACCCAAGCCTTGGTAAGTTATATGTTAAAGAAAATATTAATAGTTATTATTATTGTTGTTATTGAAATGTGTATTTTTGAGCAATTAACAACTAATTATCTTAAGATAGTATTGGGCTTTTTGGATGTAATGCTTCAAAATAAATGTTTCTAATAGAATTTATGATTGACACCAGCTGTCATTTAAACTTACAGTAGGTTTGATAAATGTGTGACCTCTTTGAATGCAAGACTGACTTTTTCAACTCTTATTGAATAGACTTTTTTCCAAGAGTTTGCTTGTCTAACCTGGGCATCCCTCCTCCTTCTTTTTCCTTTCTTTTGAAGCTTTGAGAGACTGTGAAATTTAGTAACCTCCCACTGATAAAGAAGTTTTTTGTTTAATGCACGTTATAAGGTGCCTGGGGCCAGCTTCACCCAATGGGAAGAATAAACACAGTAAGTTGAAATTCTCTTTACTTTTAAGTAGTACTTTTGTTATTTAGAGAAGAAAATTGCTTAGTTATATTTAATAATCTGTACTCAAGGACATATGCGGAGAATAAAATGCAATGAAAAAGTGCAAAATCTGTGACATCATTATATCACATTGTCATTAGGGATACAGGTCTTGACATATTGGAAGCATTTGTTATTTTCAGTGTCAGGTATGGAAAATAGCATTGTCAATCTAGAAAATTTTTGCTGGAATCCCTTTCATAGATATAATAAGTTGCATACTAATGGTTTAACTTTTAAGCACTGTATTAGTCACAGTTGTCCAGATAGAGTCAACGGAGTGGAGAAAGAGAGAGAGAGACAGAGAGAGAGAGAGAGAGACAAAGAAAGAAAGAAAGAGAGAGAGAAAGAAAAAAAGAAAGAAAGAAAGAAAGAAAAAGGAAGAAAGAAAGAAAGAAAGAAAAGAAAGAAAAGAAAAGAAAAGGAAGATTTATTTAAGTAATTGGCTCTCTTGATTGTGGAGGGCTGGCAAGTTCAAAGTGTGCAGGGTAGACTTGCAGGATTGAGATCCAGGGAAGAGTTGATGTTGCAGCTTCACTTTGAAGACCATCCTGGAGGCGGAATTCCCTGTTCTTGGAGGTACAGAGGGGATCAGTCTTTTCTATCAAGATCTTCAACTGATTAGATGAGGCCCACACACATTCTGAAGAGCAACCTGCTTTACTCAATGTCTACTCATTTGAATCTTAATATCATCTAAAAAGTACCTTCACAAGAGCATCTAGACTGGTGTTTTACCAAATAGTCAAGTTGCCACATAAAATAAGTCCTCACAAACACTTATCATAAATTTGCTGAAATTAACTTACAATGTATGCAGTAGATTTTTAAATAATAATATTATTAATAGTCTACAATAATTATAAAGTATGAATTTATATTTTTATGAAGACAATTTAGACAAATGTGGTTGCATTTCTAACTTGTCAGCACTGTTCACAGTAGCCAAAAGTTGGAAGCAACCGAAGTGTCCATCAACAGATAAATGGAAAGCATAGAAGGAATTGGAGGTCATTATGCTAACAGAGAGACCTTCTTTATCACTATTTAGCATTGTTCTGCTGACCTTTTGATAATTTCTACATTTTAGTCATAAAGTCTTTTAATCATTGAGTAGGAAACAATCAAAAGTTAGAAGCCTTAGAATATGGAAGTGTGTAGCCTAGAAATACACGTTTGGGTGACTGTTTAATGAGGGCTTGTTTAGAACACTACATAAACATTTTTTTTGCCAAATATATATATTATATATATAATACCAGTAGATAGCAAATATATCTAACTATATATAATAACAGTATATATTGGTGTATATATATATATATATATATAAAACCAGTAGGTAGCAAATATATGTATTTGTATGTGTGCTATATATAGCAAATATATATATTTGTATGGTTGTATGTCTATCTTGCTATATACGTATATATTTGCTATATAATAGCAAATATATTTGTATATTTGCTATCTACTTGTATAACATATTGCAAATATATCTATATATTTGCTATCTACTGCTCATATATATATTATATATTTGTATATAGAGATATATAAAATCAGACTTGTTAGGATAAAGTCCAAAGTGTATACAGAGCAAGGAATGTTTTGATGCATTGCGTAGCTGCTTCAAATTTTATTACAGATTTAGAAAAGTTCAAAGCAAACATTCACTAAAAGTTTGCATATGACTGCATCGATTTTCCCAGTTATGTTAACATTAATCATTTGCATTCTTCACACACACTCAATCATGATAAACAAATATTTTCTACTGTTCCACCTTCCATGAGCAAGTTTAAGGATGGTTTCATGGAAATAGTTGAAATTCTCAGTTTGCCTGTCCTTTGTACAAACGCTTGGGATTACGAAAAATCACAACTATTTCCCTTTGTCCACTTGATTGCCAGGTTTCTTATACAAATAACGCTGTAGGTGGAATGCTGTTTTTGGTTAGCTGTGATTCAAAGACTGAGTTTCAGAGCACTTTCCAGCATCTTCAAGACTCTACTTTTATCCCTCCCTGTTTTCTTTCAACAGCCTCAAAAACAACTAAGAGTTGTAAACTCTAGAGGTTTTCAACAGTGGCTGCATTAACATTTTGCACTGAATATTATTTTGTACTCTAGGAGGTTTGGCAGCATCCCTTGCTTTTACCCAGTAGATCCCAGTAACATCCCATGCCTCCATTCTGACAACCAAAGATGTCTCTGGAATTGCCAAATGTCCCATGGAGGGGAGCAAATCACCCCCAAATCTGAGGTACTATGATGGATGCTACATCAGTTATTTCTTCTAAAATGATCAGACAAGAGTCTGTGACAGTCAGTGTATCAGTTCATTTTCTCAGTGCTATAAAGAACTACCTGAGACTGGGTAGTTTATGAAGAAAAGAGATTTAATTGACTCACAGTTCCGCAGGCGTACAGGAGGCATGACTGGGAAGCCTCAGGAAACTTACAATTATGGTGGAAGGCAAAGGGGAAGCAGACATGTCTTACCATGGCGGAGCAGGAGAGAAGGAGATAACGAAGAGGGATGTGCCATACACTTTAAAATAAACCATCAGGTCTCGTGAGAGCTCAATGATTATCATGAGAATAGCATGGGGGAAAATCCTCCCCCATGATCCAATCACCTCCCACTATGTCACTCCCTCAACATTGGGAATTATAAGTCAACTTGAGATTTGCATGGGGACACAGAGCCAAACCATATCAGTAAGTATTCAAAAATACTTGCTGAATAGTTGCTACTATTTATTAAACTTCTACCATGTCTTCAGGATAGCAATAGATGAAAGCCTCATTTCCATTAGGGGAATGAGAAAAAAAGCTTGAGAAAGAAGCTGGTTGCAGAGGCCAGATCTATATTTTCATTTTCCAATAGAGGAGATTGAGCAGCTTCTTTCTATGCATGGCTTTAAAATTCCCATGTCATAGTCCCTGAACCAGACCTCAGCCCATTTAATTAGCTTTGGGCACTGCACATCTGCTGGCCCAAGGCCTTTAATAAATAGCAGGTGATGATGATATTTCTGTTGCTTGTGTGGAAGATACAAGGGAACCAATTCTTTCAATGCATGGTTCTGTCCTGGTAACAGAGGCAATTTGAGAGATGCATTAACTTTTTCAGGCCAGTAAGGTATTTTATGGGAAATGACTTCGACCGACGGTGCCCCAAATGGTCATCTAGTGGCCTCATCCAGTTAATGCAACTTCCAAAATTACCTCCTCCGCAGGAGTCCATCGGGAGCACTCAAGGTGAGCAGCTGATAACGTCAGAGTGATGCCAGGGTACGCTGTGCATCTGCGTCTTTTTCCAGGCTCTGTCAGGTCCCCAATGGACACAGAGGTGCAGTTGGTCCATCATGCATAGGGGACTCTGCTCCTCATAGAATCAGGACCCACAATGATCCCAGTTCTCTCCCTTGAACCACAATGTCACTGCCTTGCCCTATCCAACAACTCTGATATCTGCATCTCCTATGCTCTTGGGAAGGAGGGATGTGTCAGAATAAAAGTATGTGCTTCAAATTGTGGTGCATCATCATTAAGTATTCATGAATGATGAGATGCTGTTCCATGGGAATTTGAAGACAGTGATACAGAATTCCTAAAGGATGTGTTTCAGAAAGAAGAAAACATCAAGTAACATTCATATCTTTTGTGCAGACTTCATTGCAGAATTGTACTCACAGAAACAACGCACTCTTCCTCCATATATCTTTCAGCTTTGAAATCATGCCGTTTAGTTTAAACAGTCATTTCATCATATCATCAGCAAATTTGCCTTCTTATGGTAGGTCAAGAGTTAAAAGTTAGGGTTGGTATCATTACTCTTAACTACCCTGAAGCAAGGGGCATGGTTCTGGCATATGAATTACCCTTATAAATACATCACTGCACTTCTTTTTAAATGTTCTTTAAAGTGGGTTTCAGGAAATCTTGTAAATAATTCTGCATGCAGAATTCTTCTGGGTGTCTTTTTTGTTTGTTTGTTTGTTCGTTTTTGAGAAGGAGTCTCATTTCGTCACCGAGGAGGGAGTGCAGTAGCAAAATCATGGCTCACTGCAGCCTCGACCTCCTGGGCTCAAGTGTTCTTCCCACCTCAGTACCCCAAGTAGCTGGGACCACAAGGCGAGAGCCATTATGCCCAGCTAATTTTTGTATTTTTTCTAGAGATGTGGTTTTGCCACATTGCCCAAGCTGGTCTCAAATTCCTGAGCTCAAGAGATCCTCCTGCCTCAGCCTCCCAAATTGCTGGGTTTACAGGTGTCATTCACTGTGTCTGGCCATTTATTTATTTTATTTATTTATTTATTTTTTTGGCTAGCCTTACCCCCTAGCGTAGACACTATAGTTTCAACAATGGAGTATAGTTTTAAGACTAGGTATAGTTTTAACACTAGAGTATCATTTTGCCTGTTTCTAAATCTTGTAGAATTGAAACCATACAGAATATAATTTTTTTGTAAGTGGATTCTTTTGTTATGTGCATGAGACTCATTCATTTTGTATGCAGTTGGGTGTAATGTAAAATCTTCTAATATATATGAATTTACAACTGTTTTCCATTCTGATATTGATGGGAGTTTCTGTTGTTTCCCGTGTGTGGTTTCTTTCTGATATATGGCTATTTTGAAGAAGTGCTGCTAAGCAGATTCTTATGCGTGTGTTCTGGTAAATGTATGTATGCATTTCTAGTGAGTACATACTTAAGGGTGGAGTTTCTGGATCATAATGCATAACAAAATTTTACACAGCGCCTGCGCCATATAACACTTCCTCCAGCTATGTAAAAAAGTGGATCTACATTCTCATTAACACTAGATATTTCCTGACATTCTATTTTTAGTCTTTGGTAAGAGTACAGTGGTATTATATTTTGTTTTTAATTCCATTTTCTTAATAATGAGTAACGTTGAGAACCTGATTACACTTTTGTTGTTCATTTAAATGTCCTCAGTAAAATTAAAATGTCTGTTTTTTCAGGAAGTGTTTAATAGAGGGTGATGGATCAATAGTTAGATGGATGGATGAATAGACAGAAAGGCAGACAGACAAATAGAAGAGATGGATATAGATAAATGATAGTTGAATAGATGAATAGGTCAATTAGATAGATGAAAGGTAGATATAACTGATAGATTATATAGATAGATGATAGAGATGATAGATAAACATGATAAATAGATGATAGATAAATCTGATAGATAGATATGAATCCTTTGTTGGATATATTTATTGTACTTATATTTTTCATTCAGTGAATTCTGTTTTTAATTCCTTCATGGTATCTTTTGTTAGATGGAAGAGTTTAATTTTGTTTTATTCCAATTGATCAATGTTTCCTTCTATAGACAGAAAGATTTTATCCTGTATAAATATTTTTGCTTAATTAGTGTCATGAAGATATTTTCTGTTTTTTTTCCTAAAATCATTATTATTTCATATTTTGCATTTAGGTGTACAATACATCTAGAAAGAATTTGAGTAAATGATATTAACTGTCAGTAAAGATGCATATTTCCTCATACAGACGTCCAATTGAACTAGCACCATTTATTGTAAAGACCGTATTCCATATTACAGAGTTATGTCTGGTACTGCATATCTTTGAGTATTGTTCTTCAGTTTCAAGATATCATAGCTATGCATTTTCCTTTATATTTCCATAAAAGTTTTGCTATCACTTTGTTGGTACATATTAGATTGTATATATTAGTAACAAGCTATTGAGATTTTTATAGTGATCATGCTAAATCTATAAATTTGATAAGAAATGACATCCTTATTCGTGAACATGGTACATTTTTCTGATTTTGATTTTTAATTCCTCAAAATAATATTTTGCAGTGTAGAGTGCAAATGACTAGCACATCTCATTAAAATTATTTTCAAATATATGATATGTTTGATATTTTAACAAATTTTTTCACTATTGAATTTATATTGACTTGCTTTTCTGCCATATAAAAATTTTTATATTGCTTTGTGTCTGGAAACCTTTCTAAATTTTCTAAAATGGTTTATCTATAGAGTCTTTTGAATTTTCTATGTGGGCAATGATGGCTTCTATGAATAATAGATTTCATTTTGAAACATATATAAATATACTAGTTCTGAATAAGATAAGTATTCTTTTTATTAATTCAGAAATATTTATATTATATATTCATTCTGATGCCATATATATATACACACATATATATACATATACACATATATATGAGTTGTGTGTGTATCTGCAGATCAGAAGTTCTGTATTACAACTATTCATCTGGATCATGTGTCGTGGAGGCACATAAGCAGTCATTGAAATTGCACATCAATACTCTCTCAGGGTGTGGCTTTTTTCTAATAAAACATTTTTTTTTTTCCGCAGGAACAGGCAGGGAGCTGGCCTGAGGCCTATAGTTTGCCCAATTTTGGCTTAAGCCACTGATGTAGTACAAAAAATTAGTCTCCAAAAATCAGTCCAATGTGCTTGCATAATAAAGCAACCTATGAAAATAAGATGAAATCAATTAAATAAATGGACAGAAACAGAGAAAATATTTGAAATCCAAATTTATTCTGAAAAAATTTTATATAACTATGGTTTCATTGATCATGATAAATATATACACGCCAACAATTAGCAATATCAGAAGGGAAACACAGGCTATCTTTGCAGATCCTACATGCATTAAATACACTAAATAATCAAATGTGATGACCTACATGAAACACACACCTTTTAAACAGTTGTCAAAATAATTACAGCACATGCATCAAATCAAGCCCATGGTCCACTTTTGTTTGCTCCTTGAGGTAATGATGGTTTTTGCCTTTTGGATAAATTATACACAAAAAGAGAGAGAGAAAGGAAGAAAGAAATATGCGTATATGACCCAGACCATATTCAGCCCGAAAAGCTCATCTCTGCTTTAAAACCATCGAATTATCAAAGAAAGATTCTATAAGAAAGAAAAACTCTTACACACTATTCATGGGAATGTCAATTAGTACAGCCACTATGGACAACAATATGGCAGTTCCTCAAGAAACTAAGAATAGAACTATCATTTGATTCAGCAATCCTACTACTGGCCATTTATCAAAATAACAAGAAACAATTATGTCAAAGGACTACCTGCACTCTCATGTTTATTACAGCACTACTCACAACAGCAAAGATATGGAATCAACCTATGTGTCCATCAGTGAGTAAATGGATAAAGAAAATGTTGCATATGTACACATGGAATACTATTCAGCCGCAAAAAAGAATGGATTCTTGTCCTTGGCAGCAACATGGATGAACCTACAAGATATTATGTTAAGTGAAATAAACCAAGCACAGAAGGGCGAATACTGCATGGCCTCACTTCTATGGGGAAACTTAAAAAGTTGAATTCATAGAAGCAGAGAATAGAACAGTAGTTACCAGAGAGTAGGCAAGAGAGATGGGAAGGAGAGAGATTGGTCACTGGGTACGAAGTTACAATTAGACAGGAAAAATAAGTCCTGGTGTTCTCCTGCACAGTAGGGTGACTATAGTCCACAGTAACGCATACTGTACTTCAATATATCTAGAATAGGGCCGGGCGGGTGGCTCATGCTTGTAATCCTAGCATTTGGGGAGGCTGAAATGGGTGGATCACTTGAGGTTAGGAGTTCGAGACCAGCCTGGCCAACAGTGCAATAGTTATTTCTTTGCAAAGAGTAATATAACATAAACTTCCCATAAGACTATCCCAGAAATAGAGATAGCCCCATTAATAAACTAAGAAACCAAAGGTAACATTGTTTTACACTAAGCTATATTAAAAGAACCAATGTACAAATACACGCTTATTTAATAAAAATCTAGATGACATGGACAAACTCTTTTATAATGTAACAAAAAATAACAATTAAAGAGTAGAACCTCAAGGCTGGGTGCAGTGGCTCACTCCTGCAATCCCAGAATTTTGGGAGGCCAAGGCAGGTGGATCACCCGGGGTCAGGAGTTCGAGACCAGCTTGGCCAACATGGTGAAACCCTGTCTCTACTAAAAAATACAAAAATCAGCTGGGCGTGGTGGCACGGGCCTATAGTCCCAGCTACTCAGGAGGCTGAGGCAGGAGAATCGCTTGAACCCGGGAAGTGGAGGTTGCAATGAGCTGACATCGCACCACTGCACTCCAGTCTGGGTGACAAAGTAAGACTGTGTCTCAAAAAAAAAAAAAAATCTAGAAAAGGAAATTTGGAATGACAAGTATTGGAGGTGATGGATAGGCTAATTACCCTGATTTTATCATTACACAATGTCTATACGTGTGAAAACATGACACTGTACCCCATTAATATGTCCAACTATTATTTGTTAATTAAAAACAAAATAAAACTTTTTAAAGCCCCCCCAAAAGAATCTTCAGGGCAGGATAAATGGAAAGAATAAAATTTAATAGCCAGTATCCTTGTCTCATTTCAGATATTCATGAAACAGCTTTCACTAATAAATTATTAAGAATAATTTTAGGCTTACTGGTATTGGAAATATAGTTTGCTGAAAGAGGTGTTCTCATATTCATAGCATTGTGAAGAGTTTTATTAGAAATCAGTAATGGGTCTTATCAAGTGCTTTATCTAAACTACTAAGATGATCATATAGTTGTTTATTCCGTTGTGCGGGGAATTATATTGAGGATTTTCAAATGTTAAATCAACCCTGTATTTCTGCAATAAACCTCAGTTAAACAAGATGCATTATTTATCTTATGTACCATAGATTTAGTTTGCTAGTATTTTATCTACATTTGCCTTTCTGGATATGGCAGATTTTGTATTTAATTTAATTTCCAGATTTGTTATTAGGTTAATGCTGTTCTCATAAAATGATTGGGAAGGTTTTCCTTCTTTTTTCATTCTCTGCAAGAGTTTGTTTATGCTGTTTCTTCAGAAAATTTTTGGATGAATTCAGTATTGTGTCCATTGGGTTTGGAGATTTTTTTGTGAAAGATCTAAAATAGTGAATAATTTTAAAAAGTTAATAGGGGTTATTGAGTTTCTACTCTTTGTTTTTTTTGTTGTTGTTGTATTTGTTTGTTTGAGACACAGTTTCTCTCTTGTTGCCCAGGCTGGAGTGCAATGGCACGATCTCAGCTCACTGCAACCTTTGCCTCCCAGGTTCAAGCGATTCTCCTCCCTCAGCCTCCCGAGTAGCTGGGATTACAGGCATGCACCACCACTCCTGGCTAATTTTTTGTATTTTTAGTAGAGATGGGGTTTCACCATGTTGGCCAGGCTGGTCTCGAACTCCTGACCCCGGGTGATCCACCTGCTTCGGCCTCCCAAAGTTCTGGGATTACAGGCGTGAGCCACTGTGCCCAACCTTGAGGTTCTATTCTTCAATTGTTATTTTTTGTTACATTATAAAAGACTTTGTCCATGTCATCTAGATTTTTATTAAATAAGCATGTATTTGTACATGGGTTCTTTTGATATAGTTTAGTGTAAAATGATGTTACCTTTGGTTTCTTAGTTTATTAATGGGGCTATCTCTATTTCTGGGATAGTCTTATGGGAAGTTTATGTTATATTACTCTTCGCAAAGAAATAACTTATTGCACTGTTGAGTCACACTATTTTTTGTACTGCTTATTATTTGTTTAATGTCTCCTCTGAAGTACAATATATATTCTCCCTTTTGCTTTGTTTGCATTCTATTTGCTGGAATTTCTTCCACATGCATGATTTAGATAATTCATACTTGTTTTTCAACTTTTCTTTTTTTCCCACGTATGTATTAACATCCATACATTTTCACTAAATTCAATTGGAGCTTCATAACACCTGCTTGGACACATTTTATTTTTTATTATTATATACTTCTATATTTTTTGTAAATTGCAATGTAATTTCTTCTTTGACCAGTAAGTTATCTAGAAATGTATTGCTTAATTTTCAAGTAATTGGATATTTTGTTTTGTCTAGTTGATTTCTAAATTAATTTTACTGAGACCAGGGACCATTCACTGTAAATTCAGCACTTTGAAAATTGCCTAACCTTAAATTATGTTCCAGCATATTATCAAATCGGGCAGACGTTCCAAGTATTGTTAAAATGAGTGCATACTAACCAATTTTATTAATTGTATTGTTAAAGTTGTCTTTATCTTACTGGGTTTTTTTTGCTAAATTTATATCAGTTTCTGCGTTCAGTATCACTCACTCTGATTTTGGATATCTCTATCTTTTCCTTTGTTTCTGTCAATCATATTTTTGGAGCTTTGTCACTTACATACATATGCATTAAAATCATTATGTCTGTAATGGATTTCTTTATGAAACCTTATTTTTTGGCAATTCTGCTTTCTAGACTACATAGAATAACATTAGGATAATTATTCCAATGTGGCTTGGTTAATGTTTACATGATATTAAACATATTTTTCTATTCTTCTACATAAAATATTCTGTTACCTCTGTGCTTAATATGCTTCTCTAGTAAGTAACATATAATCATATTTTACTTTGTAATCTAGTCTGAAAATATTTCAAATATTGAAATATTAGATGACTAACATCTAGCGTAATTACTGACATATTTGAACTAAATATATGACATATGTATTGTATTACTATTTCTTTTTTCTATTATTGGTTTTATTGTAGTATTATTTGTTTTTTCCCTGCCTGTGCTTTGTTTCTTCTGCTGCCGCCACACCGTCTTTCAATAATTTTCATTTTTTTCTCAAAGTTCATATTCTTATTTTTTCAGCCATTTACTAGTTTGTTTTGCAGGGGTTTTACCATTATTTAACTAGATATTATTGAAATTAAAATGTACCTTCTTATGTTGCTGAAGTCAATATGAATTTATAATTTTTCCCACTTCCCTGAACTTGCATGGATTTAGAACACTTCGACTTAATAAGCCTTAATCTATTCTTCTGTCATCATGCATTTTTAAAGTGAAATTTAACTCACAAACCATAAATGTCACTATTTCAAATTGCACAATTTAGTAGCTTTGACTATATTCACAATGTTGTGCAACCAACACCACTCTCTAGTTCCAGAACACTTTTCATTATCCCAAAGAGAAACCCAATAACTGTTAGCAGTCAATTCCCATTTACTTTTCCCCAGTCTCTGGTAATCAGTAATCTACTTACTGTCTGTGGATTGGCCTTTCCTGGACATTTCGTATAAACAGAATCATGTAATATATGGCCTTTTGTGACTTTCTTCTTTTGCCTCATATAGTGTTTTCAAGGTTCATCCATGTTGTAGCATGTATTGGTGCTTTGTGCCCATGTATAGCTGAATAATATTCCCTTGCGTGGATAGACCCCCTTTTGTGTGGGCATTCATCCAATAGACACTTGAGTTGTTTCTACTTTTTGGCTCTCATGAACAATGCTGCTTTGAACATGTGTGAAAATCTTTTGAGTGGATACTTTCATTCTTCTTTGAGTAAAATTGCTTGTTCATGGGGTAACTTTATATGTAACACTGGTTCTGAATTTTTGCAGCCTGATGGTGAGCAATGGAGGAGGTGAAAGTATTGGGAAGGACTATGAGGCCAGAAACCACCACTATTCAACATAAACTCAAGTATTTGACTGGAAGAATAGAAATGGGTCATGCTGCCTATCCAAGTCGACTTCTTCAATCTGTTTCTACTAACAAGTAGTTCTGCATTTTTCTTTTTCTTCTAAGTTATGTATATATATATATATATCCTAACGAACATGTTCCTATATACATAACATTACTCTCAAGAATGAGAGCAATGTTTTTTGTTTTTCATTATAGGTTTAAACAATTATAATCATGACTGTATATTGATATTGATATATATTGATATTAAATATACAATCATAGTTATATAATTGATTATATCAATTATAATCATGACTTGATATTTCTATATATTTCTTTTATCCAAATCACTGACTATAATTTAAAAATGAATTGTTTCTTAGATGATCTTTTTACATTTTCTAGGAATACTCCTTTATCATGTTCAAATATTTGGCATCTATAGCTTAGAGACAGATATTAATCAGTGATGAATGTGACATAGTTTTTATTTGCATCCATATTAAGTCAAATTGCTCGAATTAATTCACTAAATCGTTAGTCTCATTGGTACCAAAGACAGCAAATACATTCCCAGAAATATAGATACAACCTCAAACACACACACACACACACACGTACACATAAACACTCAATCCATTATACATATGTTAAAGTAGTTGTATGAATTATCTTTTTTTTTGCTTAAATATTTTAATTAGGTAATGCTTAATTTGTTTTATACAAAGTGATGATAGATCAGTGATTAAACTCATAATTCTATGACATGCACAAGTGACCCTTTTAAACACCATTAGTTACAGACATAATTAGATATAATTAATTAAGTATTACAACTAAGAACATCCATGATGGGTTCAGAGAGAACTTGGCTCCACCTTAAATTCATACACATTATGTACTCATTTCTAGTTATTAATTCATTTCCAAATCTCCACATGTTAAAAACAAAAACCCAATAACAAGTTTCTGTTTTATCTTTTCTTTGTGTCATATAACTTCTCCCTCTGGAATCGAGTCACTTCTTATCCTATCATTCAAGCATCAAGACATCAAGATTGTTTAATAAATCATTAAAATTTGATTCCAAATTAATTCTAGAAATTAATTTTATTAGAAATTAAGATTTTTTATTAGAAATTTCTCATTCTGTATCTGAGTAGACATTTAAAAAATGTGACCATATTTTATTTAAAATATGACTATTGTAGTTAATTGATTTTTTTTTTTTTTTTTTGAGACAGAGTTTCACTCTTGTTGCCCAGGCTGGAGTGCAATGGCACAATCTCGGCTCACTGCAACCTCTGCCTCCCGGGTTCAAGCGATTCTCCCGCCTCAGCCTCCCAAGTAGCTGAGATTACAGGCCCCCACCACCACATCAGTTAATTTTTGTATTTTTAGTAGAGACAGGGTTTCTCCATGTTTGCCAGGCTGGTCTCGAACTCCTCACCTCAGGTAATTCCACCCGCCTTGGCCTCCCAAAGTGCTGGGATTACAGGTGTGAGCCACCATGCCTGGCCCTATTGATATCTTAATATTTTAAATGAGTCATTATCATTCTTTCTTTATATCTGTCTGATGAGGTATGCCTTTTAGGTTGTTAAAAATGGTCTGTACTCTCTAGGTAATAATGTATACCCTGACTGTAAATCAAGTCTCACTGAGTGAGCTACATTTAGGCTGAATAAATACATAAGGTTCTGGAAGTTCAATTACAATATAATGCAGATTATCTGGCCCAATCGCTGATCATAATTTATAAGATGGTGATTAGAAATCAAAAGCAAACATGTTGTAATAATTAAATTTTAAATGGTTTTAACAATTTTTAACTTCCATTTTGAGTATGTTTTAAATAGAATTGTCCATTTAACTATGAGTGGATTGCCATGCTTGCTTTTATGAACTTTTATCCTGAAAAGAAGTTTAAAACAGACATCCCAAAAATGGAGTCTGGGACAAAAACCTCCAGACTGGGGTAGGTTTTAGATGAATGATTAAGAGCAAAATATCAGCCAAACTTTAATGGCAGGATACAAATGAGTACAACTTAAAATTGTTCTTGTCAAGTTCATATATAGCTCATTACTTTCTAGCCTTTATTTTTCCCCTGCCAGATCTTGAAGAAAAAGCTTAATTTAAAAATGGCATGGATAATTTTGTATTCGTTCCTATTACCATTTCTCTCTGTAAAACCATTGATTTATTCTTTGCTCTGCTTTTCAAAAATTATTCTTTAAAAATCATTTTATAGGCTACTTAAAAGTTATCACAACTCAGTGCTATTTATAAGATACACAGCAGCCTTAGATAGAGATTAAAATTCTCTTAGTTTTTGTTAGATTGAAGGAGTAACTCCACACTGAGACAGATGCTGTAATTCAAAGCAGTCCCTTGAGCTATGAAAACTTGTATGACAGGAGACCATTAAAAACTCAAAGTATTTTTGAAACTTAGAAAATTTTTCTTTTTTTTGCCAGGCTTGGTGGTATGCATGTGTAGTCCTAGCTATACAGGAGGGAGGCTGAGGCTGGAGGATTACTTGAGCCCAGGAGTTCAAGACCAGCCTACACAGCATAGTAAGAACCTGTCTTTAAAAAAAAAATTAAAAGCAACAAAACTTTCGATTTTTGTATGGTGACATTAGTATGCTGACTTATGAGAGTTGATCATTCTAATATGTATGATATAGGCTTTCAAAGCGGGTACTGTTCTGTGCTTCAAATATTACTTTCATTCATTGGGTCTCATGGGATTTCATCACTGAGTTGTAAATCAATAATCATAATGTTGAGAGGAAGGGATTACAAGATAGCTCTTCAAAGTCATCTTTGCATTTCATGTTAAACATCATTCCCTTTTGGACTACAATGAAAAACATTGAGTTTGTTTACTTTGAAAATGAGCCTTAGTCTATGAATGCCTGGGTAGGGTCAAGAATGAAAAATGAGAGGAACAGAGAAGCATCAGGTAGATAAAAAGATAAATCTCACAAAACTTGCTATTTTTAAAAAGCGTCATTCTTATTTTGAAAAGAACGAAATGGGGTCAAAATCAGAGTAATGGAATAGTAGGATGTCTTATGCACAAAAGCAACACGTTTCAAGGATGATCTAAAACAATTTATTACTTATAGGAAGAAATATACCTGAAAAGTGCAAAAACAAATTGGGTTTGGCCTCTTGTCACTGAAATGATCTACTAAATCTAACAGCGTCTATGTTCCTTTAGTCATTGTGTATATTGTATACAAATGTGAAACCATAACTCATATTTTACAATTTTCCAAGAAAAATATTGAGCTATATGGTTATACATTTGCATATATAATTATATGCATATGCCATATATATGTATGTATATGAATAACGAACACATATGTAATTTGACATTAATTTCTCTAAAATACAATACTCAGGTATTACTAATTTTTATAGGTTTCTTAAAAAGTAGTTGTAAGTTTTGAAACTCCATGTTTTATATGGTTATTCAGTTATTTTATCACTATTTATCAGACATTCTTTTCCCATTAAATTTCTTTGGCATTCTTGCCAAAAATCAGTATACTATATAAATGAGGATCAATTTGTGTCCTCTTTATTTTTATCCATTGGTAATTTGCCTTCTTATAGGATAATAACAGGCCCTCTTAATTCCTGATGTTGGCAGTAAATTCTGGAATTACACAGCCTCTTACATATGCAGTTCTTTTTCAACATCACATGCCTCTTCTTGGTCCTTACATTTCCAGATAATACTTAGATTACACTTGACCATTTCTGCTTCAAAAGCCTGGCAGTATAATGAGGAAAATTGCATTAAATATATCAATCAATTTGAGAAGGTTTTGTATTTAACAAAGATAGGTCTTCTAATCCATCCATACACATGCTATATATTCCGATTTATCTCAGCCTTCTTATTTTCTTAGAGTCATGCTATGTGGATTTCAGTGGAGAGATCTTGGATAATTTTTTTTAATGTGCTAAACATTTTTTGTTTTTATGCTAAGGTGAAAGTATTTTTTTAAAGTTTTACTTACAATTGCTAGCTGCTAGTAGTTAGAAAAAACGATTTATTTATATTGACTCTGTAAATTG
Source organism: Pongo pygmaeus (assembly GCF_028885625.2). NCBI lineage: Eukaryota > Metazoa > Chordata > Mammalia > Primates > Hominidae > Pongo > Pongo pygmaeus. Next base: position 4,957,386 of record NC_072396.2, on the reverse strand, counting down.
CAACCTTGCTAAGTTCATTTAATGGTTCTATTATTGATTTTGCATGTTCATTAGGATTTTCTGCATTTGAAAAGCATATTCTCTTTGGATATAGACAATTTCACTCATTGTTTTTTAATCTTTATGAAATGTGTTTGTCTTTCTTGGGTCATTGCGGTGGCTGAGACTTCCAGCACAATCTTGAAGAAATGAGGTGAGAGTGCATGTCCATGCTGAGCTCCCAATCTCAAAAAGACAGTGTTCCATATTTCAATAGAAAGCACAGTGTTAGTGTAAGTTTTTAAATTAGGTGTCACTGATCAAATTAAAGAAATTCCAGGCTGGATTATGGGCTCACACCTATAATTCCAACACTTTGGGAGTCTGAGGCAGGAGGATCACTTGAGCCCAGGAGTTCGAGACCAGCTTGGGCAACCTAGTAAGACCCTGACTCTACAAAAAATTTAAAAATTAGTTGGGCATGGTGGCACACATCTGTAGTCCCAGCCACTCAGGAGGCTGAGGCTGGAGGACTTCTTGAGCCCAGGATTTGGAGGCTGCAGTGAGCTATGATCACACCACTGCGCTGCAGCCTGGGCGACGGAATGAGATCCTTTCTAAAAAAAAAAAAAAAAAAAAAAGAAGAAGAAGAAGAAGAAAAAGAAATAAATTTGCATTATTCTTACTGTATGTGGAGATTTTATCTTCAATATTTTTGTATCCACTTTGGTAAGAAATTATTATTCTGTAATTTACTCTTCTTTGTGGTATCTTTGTCAGGAGTTGCTATTAAAATTACGCTGACATAAAATAAATCTCTGAGTGTTCCTTCCCTATTTTCTGAAATAATTTTTGAAGATGTATATAATTTCAGCAAAATTGCCAGTGTCAGGAAAAACATTCTGAATCTCTAAATCACTTAAGACATGGGTAAGCACACGGAAAATTATGCCTGGTTATGAGACCTTCCCAATACAAATGAAATCCAGCAAAAGAGATATTTATATTCTAATCTAGTTTCATTGTGACTGTCTTCTGAGCATGGCCCAGGCTTCTTCTTCTACAGAACCTCTTTTTAGCCTTCAGTCTCCTAATGCAGTTTGTTTAATAATTAATTAGACATTCTGGATGTCCAGGGATGTGACATAGTTGAGTGGTTAAACACATGGAGTTCAGAGATAGAAAGGGAAAGTTTCAAAACCTAGTGTGTCCCTTTGCTAGCTATGTTGTCCTGGAAAAGTTATTTAAATACTCTAAGTTAAAGTGGCACTGTCTTTAGCACTGGTCTAATAATACCTTCTCAGTGGATTATAATATAAACTGAGTGTGTTAATGCTTACTAAACACAGTTCACAGCGCTTCTCATGGTGAAAGACGGTACTTCTTGCAATTTGGTTCATATTCAGCTGTTTTGATACAGCTATTTGTCTTAGACTTTTTATACTACCCTTACCTTCTGCACAGATTTCTCATAACAAATAGGTAATTTTATTTATTTATTTATTTATTTATTTATTTATTTATTTATTTATTTTTTATTTTTTTGAGACGAGTCTCTGTCATCCAGGCTGGAGTGCAGTGGTGGGACCTTGGCTCACTGCAACCTCTGCCTCTTGGATTCAAGCGATTCTTGTACCTCAACCCCCCAAGTAGCTGGGATTACAGGCGTGCGCCATCAGGCCCAGATAATTTTTGTATTTATGATAGAAATAGAGTTTCACCATGTTGGCCAAGCTGGTCTCAAACTCCTGACCTCAAGTGATCTGCCCGCCTCAGCCTCCCAAAGTGCTGGGATTAAAGGAGTGAGCCACTGTGCCTGGCCAACAAAGAGGTAAATTAAAATTGCATTAAATACATCAATTTAAAGTGTTTAAGCATGTGTGTTTCCTGTTTCATCAATACTCAATCTCCTTAGTCCCAAATGAAACAATATGACAAAGTCCAACAAGAGCTTCATATAATGAAGTAAAATGAATTATGTTTGAATACAAAGATAGGCAACAGGGCCGATGCCTTTATAAAATACCTTTGGAATTTGGATTCTGAATGTTATATTGTGAAACTGCAGTCACCGCTTAAGAAACATAGTAGCAGTTGCTATTGCTGCCTATTACAAAAACACATGGATCCAATGTAGAAACAAGACACTAAAAGCTACATTTAATATAATTTCAATTGCTAAAATTGGCCTTGTCAAGAACTTGAGTAATCTAAGTTGTATGCATGTCCTTATAGGTCTATAAATCTATTTCTCAATTAAAGAAGAAAGTCAACTGGTTCTTCTTTTCAGTCTTCCCACATTGACAAGTGAAGTCAAGCGTGATATTATCCCTGTTGTTTTGCTTTTCTTTTCTGCAAATATATTTTCCAATAAATTCTAAAGCAAGTGGTGAGGGAGGCTGACTTCAGCTATTTTATAAAGAGTCTCATAACTTATGTTTAATGTGCTGCCAAATGACTTTTTATAAGTGAACAGAAGTTAACTCTTCTGCAATAGTTTCTGCTGGTTATAAAACATCTTCAATTGCACACTTAACACCAACCAACTCATCTTTATTTAAAGAATGCATTCAAGGCTGGGTGTGGCTGCTCACACCTGTCATCCCAGCAGTTTGGAAGGCCTGAGGCAGGAGGATTGCTTGAACCCAGGAGTTCAAGACCAGCCTGAATTACATAGCAAGACCCTGTCTATGCAAAAAATTTTTAAAAATTAGGCATGATGGTGTGTCCTTATAGTCCCAGCTACTTTGGAGGCTGAGATGGGAGGATTGCTTGAGCCCAGGAGGTCACAGCTGCAGTCAGCTATGATTATACCATTTCACACATTGTACTCCAGCCTAGGCAACAGAGCAAGACCCTGTCTAAAAAATAATCATAAAAATAAATAAATACAAGCATTCACCCCTTGACTGCATTTGTCCGTCTGTCTGTCTTGTTTTTAAAGAGACACACTGACGAATTTATAAATGCTGATTTGACTGATATTGATGAGGTTGCCCTGACAACTCTAAAAGCACTGAAAATTCACTGACCCAGAGAGCTTCTGTCCTGTTACTTTCCAGCCCTGTAGGACTCTGAAGAGTTCACCCATTAGTTCCCCTATCTGAGGCAATAACCTCTGAAAACTCCCCCTCATCGATTGGAAGCCATCCTCGTGCCATGCATTTGAAGTCTCTCCTGGTTTCCTCTTAGCACTTGAAAGGGACTTGGGTCTTCTTTGAAATTTACTCCCATTGGTCTTCCCATCAATTATATTCTCCAGGGCATCTTTCGTGACTCAATCCTGCATTCACACTATTTTTGTCTCTGGTCAACATTATCAGCCTTCATTACTTCAGCTTTGCCTCTCTGTAGCTCTCCTGGGTTGAAGAGTGCACTCCTAAACTTCATGTGCTCTGGGAACCTCAGAATGTGACCTTATTTGGAAATAGGGTCTTTGCCGATGCAATTAATTACGATCTTGAGATAAACTCGTGGGCCCTAAATCCAATGACTGGTTTCATGACACAGAGACAAGAGAAAGAAGAACATGGGAACATGGAGGCAGAGATTGGACTGATGCAGCCACATGCCAAGGAACACCTGCAGCCACCAGAAAATGGAAGATGCAAGAAGCAGCCTCCCCTAGGGCCTTCCATGGGAGCATGACCCTAAAGACACTTTGATTTTGAGCTCCTCAGTTTATTGCAATTTATTCCAGCAGCCCTGGGAAACTAACGCTCTAGCTAGCTTAGCATTCACTTTCTCTATTTCCATCTGCCATTTCTCTCTTGAGCTCCAGACCAAAATTTGAACTCTACTCAAAGGATTAAAAGCATCTCAAATTAACATTTTTTTTTTTTTACTTTTATTTTAGGTTCAGTGGTCCATGTGCAGGTTTGTTATGTAGATAAATTGAACATTACCAGGGTCCAGGGTACAGATAATTTTGTCGCCCAGGTAATAAGCATAGTATCTGATAGGTAGTTTTTCCATTCTCTCCTTCCTCCCTTCTTCCACCCTCCAGTAGGCCCTGGTGTCTGTTGTTCCCTTCATTGAATTCGTGTGTACTCAATGTTTAGCTCCCACTTATAAGTGAGAGCATATAGTGTTTGGTTTTCTGTTCCTGTGTTAGTTTGCTTAGGGTAATGGCCTTCAGCTCCATTCATGTTGCTGCAAAGGACATGATCTCATTCTTGTTTATAGCTGTGTAGTATATATGTGTATACGTACCAGATTTTCTTTATCCAGTCCACTGTTGATGGGCATCTAGGTTGATTCCACATCTTTGCTATTGTGAATCTTGCTGCAGTGAACATATGCATGCATTGCCTTTATGGCAGAAGGATTTATATTCCTTTGGCTATATACCCGATAATGGGATTGGGTCTGATTAACATTCCTAAAGCAAGAGGCATCTTCCTCCTCATCCCAAACACTGTGTGTTCCTTCAGAGCTTTCTATTTGTAATACTTTTCTTAACCCATTTTGGAATCCAGGCTAAAACCTCAGCAGAGACTCTGTCCTCATTCTATACTCATATTTATTTGGACCCCAAATTCCAGGGATTCTTGCTTCATAGCTTTCCTCATTTAGATCCCCTCTTTTTCTTGACCATTGCAATTGATCAAGATCACATCAATACTTAAAGAGTGCCACCCCCAGCCGGGCACAGTGGCTAATGCCTGTAATCCCAGCACTTTGGGAGGCCGAGGGGTCAGGAGTTTGAGACTAGCTTGGCCACCATGGTGAAACCCCGTCTCTACTAAAAGTACAAAAATTAGCTGGGTGTGGTGGCAGGCGTCTGTAATCCCAGCTACTTGGGAGGCTGAAGCAGGAGAATCGTTTGAACCTGGGAGGCGGAGGTTGCAGTGAGCCGAGATCGCACCATTGCACTACAGCCTGGATGACAGGGTGAGACTCCGACTGAAAAAAGAAAAAAGAGTACCACCCCCTAAAAAATATCATCTCTGCATTTTAATCATCCTGCCTGCTGCCAGCACACCCCTCCTCAGGCCAGCCCCTTACTGCCCAGAGGAGAAAGTAGAAACATTGTGCCATGTTATATACACGAAAGCCAACAGGTTCTGCTGCCTGACCAATTTTGGGGTCTTGAGTTTTCTTGCTTTGCTTGAGGTTCATGCTGGAATATTCCATCACTCTAATTTGCTTCCAGGCTCCTAAAGAACCCAATCCTTTGCTCTAGCTTTTAAAAAGTATATTATTATCAGAAAGTTCCCTTTTTTCTGGTCCAAACTTCAAAATTCTTAAAGTCCCACCTCAAATGGCATCTCTTTCTTCAAAGTCTTCCCAACTCAGCCTCTGTGACAAAATATCTGATCTCTTTCTACTCCTTTGGAACCAATATTCATTTTTAATTTAGCCTTATCCTTGATTTTTCTATTGAGAGCCCTTACATGCTCTTCACTCAGTCGTAATCTAAAAACTCTTGCAGGAAAAGAACTCAGACTCATTCATACGTGTTCCCTTGGTGCTTGGCTTAGTGCCAGAGAGTGAACAGATACTAAATGTTTCTGAATAAAAGAGACTCGTGCGAGAGTCAGACCACATCTCTGAAATCCAGTTTTCAGTGCAACAAACTATGATTTAATTGCTTTGACCTGGCAGGAAGGAATATTTCCTTCAAACCTCAAACACAGAAGACCTCAAAATTAAAGCTCTTCAAACGCATAAAATGCCTCAGCAATATAACAAACTCAGGGTGATGAGAGTTTTATGAAGAGTCAGAAGAATCATCAGAAACAGAGGGAGTAGATTCTAACATGTGGGGAAGGCTGTGTTATGTAACGTGTGGAACACTGGCGGACTTTCAGCTCCTTGGCTGTTCGTCTTTGCCTGTGCTGGGTCTCCACATTCTCCTTTTAACTGGAATGTGTATTTGAACAGAAAGTCATTAGAATAGCAACCTGTAGGCTTTGTATGCAAGCCAGTGGTTTTCTTGCCAATTTTACTGCTGAATACTTAAACTTCTAATGGAGAAAAATGCTTCTCACTGTGGTGCGAAGTAAGCCATCATAAAGAATAGGTCATTAGTGGTGGCAGTTTCTAGGAGCCGTGGTTATTATCCAAGAATAGAAGATGCTGAGGAAGCCGTGATGGTCTTTAAGGGAACTTATTATTCTCAGTCTGCCACACAGCCAGACTGCCACCTCCAGAACTGTGTGCAAAACATCCACCCTTTCTATTTCAATAAAGACAACAAAACACCAAAAATAGAGCCAGGATTCTTTTGCCAAACCACAAAACTTCTTCACGTCTGTGTTTTAAAAAGTATTAGATAGAGGAACATCACATTCCAGAGAGAATCTCCAAGGCTGAATGCCAGTTTATTATTTTTATCATTCTACCATCATAAAAAAAAAAGTGCCTGCTCTTAATATGCTATTGACAGACAGACACTCGGTGCCAGAAATAACCCTGATGTGAAATTGATGCTCATGCATTATTCATGGTGTCTGGTTTATACTATTTCTGGCACTCATGAGAAAACAAGGATCATGGCTCCTCTGTAGAGTAATTCGGGACTCTTCAAACTCAAAGGATACCTGAGAGAACAATGTCAAACACCGAAACACAAGCAGAGGTCTGATGGAGTTGTGCGGTTGTCAAAAAAACAAAAAAAAAAGCAGGAAGTGTACTCATTATGCTAAGTTGCTAGATGAAGCAGGAAGGGGCATAATGTTCCTTGCTTCTTTTAAAAATATCCAAAGGGACAGGGAGGTTTACCATAATGATGTCAAAAAAAGCCCTGATATACCCCTATAACAACGTTACCTTGACGGTCATCTAGAAAATGCACCAAAGCACTAGATGTCAGCCAGGAGTGCAGCACGGTGAAAACAGAAAGGGCTCAGGCTTGGTTTCAAAGACCGCACGGGTCAGCCACTACTTGCATGACCTTGAAAAATCCCATCACCTGCTTCCTCATGTGGAAAACTGGGGAAACGGTCGTACCTAGCAGGGCTGATAGATGGTTTAATGGGGCACCTAAGTTAGTACTGGAGAAATTGCAGGTAATAAATGGCCATCCCTCTTCTCTCTGTCCGTCAAGGAATGTGCAGACTTCAGGGAAACCTTCTTAGAATGCATGAGGAGGGTCTAAAACTTTTATTATAAGAGGGAGTACATATCCTCAGATGTGTTTGACCTTGTATGGTGGAATGATGGACTCTAAGAGACACAGCAATTTCTAAAGCTCTTCTTTGTTAGAATTTGTATAATCTTGTAACATTCTGCACTGGCAGTCAATTTAGGTTTCAACTGACATCAAAACATGGATGATGAGTGAGAAGAATCTAAATTTCCTTCTTGACTCTGGATCTTATCAGAATGATGACTTTGAATGGACCTCTCCTGGTCTGCTTATCAGACCAGGCTCTCTCCAGCACAGGAGCATGCATTTGGAAGTGTCGGCCACCTGTTCTCTTGAAAGTGCCTTCTATCTCAGTTTTGTAGCTTGCATTCTGCTAGGCAACATTTTGCCTGCTTCATCTCAGGTTCTTTGATTTCTCTCTCTCCATGTCTAGATTTCTCCTCCTAATTTCCCAGCAGACAGCTCAGATGTATGACCAACAATAAACGCATTAGTTCCCCAAAAGTCCTTTTCCTGGAGTATTCATCAATTGATTAAAGTTAGCATTACCCACCCAGTTCTTGTAGGGAGAGACTTCAGCAGCAGCCTTGCCCTTTTTGGTTTTCTCTGAATCCAATTCTCACTTTTTTTTTTTTTTTTTTTTTTTTTGAGACAGTCTTTCTCTGTCACCCAGACTAGAGTGCAGTGGGGCAATCACAGATCACCGTAGCCTCAACCTTCCAGGCTTAAGCAATCCTCCCAACTCAGCCTCCTGAGTAGCTGGGACTACAGGTGTGCAACACCACACCTGGCTTATTTTTTACTTTTTGTAGAGATGGGGTCTCACTCTGTTGCCCAGGCTGGCCTCAAACTCCTGGCCTCAAACGATCTGCCTGTCTCAGCCTCCTAGAGAGCTGGGATTACAGGTGTGAGCCACCATGCCCAGCCAGATCGTAACATCTGATTACTTATTAAAGCCATCCCTTGTTCTCTGTTCCCACATGATGACGTTCCTTCTGTCCATTCCATCTGTATTAGTTTCTAGAGCTACAGAAACAATGTTCCACAAACTTGGTGGCTTCAGTCAAGATTAATTTATCTTCTCACAGTTCAAGCGACCACAAGTCAGAATTCAAGGTGTTGGCAGGTCTGTACTGTCTCTGAGAGCTCTATCAGAGAATACTTTCTTGACTCTCTCAGCTCTGCTGGTTTCTTTCAATCCTTGGGCTGTGGCCACATTACTGCAACCTCTGCCTAGATCATGACTGTGTGTCTGTGTCTTTTCCTCCCTATGTGTGTTGTTCTCTGTGTCTACTTTTTTTTTTTTTTTGAGACAGTGTCTCTCTCTGTTGCCCAGGCTGGAGTGCAGTGGTGCCATGTCAACTCACTGCAACCTCTGCCTCCTGGGCTCAAGTGATCCTCCCATCTCAGCCTCCTGAGTAGCTGGGACTACAGGCGTGCACCACCACACCTGGCTAATTTTTGTATTTTTTGTAGAGACAGGGTCTCACCATGTTGCCGAGGCTTGTCTCAAACTTGTGAGCTCAAGCAATCCTCCCCCCATGGCCTTCCAAAGTACTGGGATTGTGGGGATGAGCCACCATGCCTAGCCTCCTCTTCTTATAAAGACACTAGTCATACAGGATTAAGGTCCCACCCTACTGCACTATGACCCTGTCTTAACTTACATCTTAATTACATGTGCAAAGACCCTATTTTCAAACGAGGTCACATTCACAAGTACTAGAGATGAGGAATTCAACTTATCTTTTTGAGGGAGACAAATCAGTTCCTAACAAATGAATAAATTGGTATCACTGACTTACTTTTCTCCAAATTCAATTTCATCACTCAACATTCAACATGTCTCCAAGAGTTCTCTTTCTTTAAAGACTCAAAAGCAGAAACCAATGCTTTAAGTTTTCCTTAACCAGCTCCCATGGCATACCACTGTCTACTCCTCACTTAGAAAGTAAAAATTGAATTGCAGAAGAATACCTTGTTAGTCTACATCTTTTTTTTTTTCTGAGACTGAGTCTTGCTCTGTCTCCCAGGCTGGACTGCAGTGGTGCAATCTCGGCTCACTGCAACCTCCACCTCCCTTGAGAACTGTTCAAGCAATTCTCCTGCCTCAGCCTTCTGAGTAGCTGGGATTACACTGCGCACCACCACGCCCAGCTAATTTTTGTATTTTTAGTAGAAACGGGGTTTCTCCATGTTGGCCAGCCTTGTCTTGAACTCCTCACCTCAGATGATCTACACGCCTCGGCCTCCCAAAGTGCTGGGATTACAGGCACAAGCCACCATGCCTGGCCTAGTCTACGTATTACTCATCAGTTCTCCAACTACACCAAGTCCTCTGCCCCGCCACTGGTGCCACGTTTTGTCTATGATTCTTTTCCTAGGATTCTCATAATTCAAATAATCTCTCATCACTTCTTCTGCCTCCTCCCCACAAAAGATTATGTACGTTATCTTTCTTCCTCCTGTAGTACTTTCTACACCTTTTATTTCAGCACTTGTGTTTTAGGGAAAAGGAAAATTTGCTTGTAGTCTCTGCACCATGTGTCAGACATGAGTATAGATGGTCTTCAATCAATTTCTTGCTTAATCCTTGCGAAGATATGTCAGTTCAGTATAGAAGTATTCATCTCACTTCAAAGGCAAGAAAAGTAAGTGTCGGGGAGATAAATGTACTCAAGTTTGCATGGCTAAAATTTCGTGAAGCCATTGTTGCAACCTAAATCTGAGGCTATTACTCATTCTACCAACCTAATTCACCCCTACATTTGTGGTTATGATGGGCTCCTTAGCACCAAAACAACATCCTATTTATCTTTGTATTCCTAGAGCTCATTAGTGCCTTGAACTTTCCCAGATGGAAAATGAGGATACAATAGATGCATAATCTCTCTGCCTGTTGCATTCTCTACTGGCGCAGGACCTTATTGATGTTCACATTCAAACAATGGTTTAGAGAATTCATATAGAGTGAAAGCACTTTGTTGCAAATATTGCTTCCAAAATGATCTTTGACCCCTTAAATTTCACCACTGAAGACTAATTTCCATGTATACATATCTGAACCACTCTGTGAACATTTCTACTGTATCTACCAAAGTAAAAACCTATCAGTTTTTACTTCTAGTTTTTGTTTTGATTTGAAAAGAGAGTCAGATACTCCCCCCACAAAATAAATCAGAAAATATTGTGAAAACTGAAGATGAAAAAGCAGGGAAGTGAGGTGGCATCAACATCGAAATCCAGACTCTGATTAATAAGTACGGCTTGACTTCATCAAGCCATTTCCACTTGGGAGAGCTTTTAATGTTTATTATACACCAATTAAAATGCTTTTCCTCTCAGACACATTCTAATGGCTTTGTCTGGATAAAGTTGATGGGTGAGGAAATTTTGTTGACCTTGTTTTTAGTTTAAACTTGGAGACATACTGAACTTTATTTAATTGGTGTTTGAAACAGGTTTTGAAGTGAAACAAATATAAATTGTTTCAGTGAGTAAATTAATTACTTAGGTTGGTATGCTTTGCATTCATTTTACCAAGTGTCTTCTCATATATTAACTCCTTGAGTCTTTCATAATACCTTAATAATGTATAATTAGGTGTACTAAGCTATGCATGTACATTTATGTATATATTTAAAATGTACACTGTGAACTCAAAATATCTAAGACAGGTCTCAATCAATTTAGAAAGTTAATTTTGCCACGGTTAAGGATGCACCTGTGACACAACCTCCGGAGGTCCTGATGATATGTGCCCAAGGCAGTCAGGACACAGTTTACTTTTATACATTTTAGGGAGACATAATACATCAGTCAATACACATATAAGATTTACATTGGTTTGATCGGGAAGGGTTGGACAACCTGAAGTAGAAAGGTGGGGGACTTGCAGGTCATAGGTAGGTTTAAAATTTTTCTGATTGCCAATTGGTTGAAAGCATTAGTATTAGGTTTGTGCAAAAGTAATTGCGGTTTACTTTCCATGGCAAAAACTGCAATTACTTTTGCACCAACCTACTATCAGTAGAAAGGAATATCTGCATTAAGATAAAGGGTTGTGCAGACCAAGGTTTTGCCATGCAGATGAAGCCTCCAGGTAGCCAGCTTCACATACAATAGATTGTAAAAGTTGCTTATCAGACTTAAGGTCTGTGTTGATGTTGATGCTGGAGGGGTAGAACGAGGCATGTCTGACCCCCTTCTCCTCAGTCATGGCCTGAACTAGATTTTCAGGTTAACCGCGGAATGCCCTTGTCTGAGAGGAGAGGTCCACTCAGATGGTTGGGGCAGGCCTTAGAAGTTTATTTTTGGTTTACAATACATACATACATATATATATATGTATGCATTACCTAAAATATATTATATATAACACACGTGTATATTATATACATACAGAATATTTTAACACGTATGTAATAGGTACTATATATTCATATAAGTAATATGTAGATATTATATATGTATTAATATGTATGATTAGTATTACTAATATATTATATATATATCATATGTAATAGTCTTAAGAGTGTATTATTACAAAGTAATAATTATATGGTAAAAATTTCATTACAATTCAATATATAAAAAGAAATATGCTTCTTCCACTCCTATTGATGAGAGGCAAATTATTACCAAGATTTTTTTTGTCCTTCAAAAAATATACATATACATATACACACACAAACACATACATACACAAATGCATGTACAAACATTTATTTGTACAATGTCCACTATCTTTCTCTTTAATCTTTTTGCCCTTTTAAACAATACACACCCCCCCCCCCACATAGTTACACAAATGCATATACACACACACTTATCTGTACAATGTCTACTCTCTTGGTCTTTAATCTTTCTACGTATCTGTATAAGAAACCACTATGAGGATTCCCTCTGAAACTGTTCTGGTTTTGGAGGCTGCCTAATAAAATTGGAAAGAAAAATAAACCACTATGTAATAGCGGTTTTGCTTAGAAAGGCAATGTGTCCAGATAAAAATCTTTACCTGCTCAGATTCCCCAGAAGGTAGCATGCCCATCTGGAGCTCTTCCTAACCAATGAGACGTGAGTGGAAAGTGGTGGGTGGAGCTTCCAGGAACTGCCCTGAGAAAAGCAAGATGCTTCTGATTCCTTACACACTTCTGATTAAAACTATTCCTAAAACTGGAACTCCTGCATCAAAATGTATGTGTATTTTTCATCATGATGGGTATTGCAAAATTCCTCCAATGATGTTACAATAGTCTATTTTCTTATCAGTTATTTATGAGAGAGTTTCTCCATCCACTCATCAATTTGCTGTGTGTTATGAAACGTCCTCTTTACCAATCTATGAAGTGAATGTTTAAATTTTAATTGACATTTCTACCAATGTGATGAGTAATAGCTTATTTGTAAATTAAATAGTTTTTTTTTTTGAGACGGAGTCTCACTCTGTCGCCCAGGCTGGAGTGCAGTGTCGCGATCTCGGCTCACTGCAAGCTCCGCCTCCCGGGTTCACGCCATTCTCCTGCCTCAGCCTCCCAAGTAGCTGGGACTACAGGCGTCCACCACCACGCCCGGCTAATTTTTTTGTATTTTTAGTAGAGACGGGGTTTCACCGTGTTTGCCAGGACAGTCTCGATCTCCTGACCTCGTGATCCGCCCGCCTCGGCCTTCCGAAGTGCTGGGATTACAGGCGTGAGCTGCCGCGCCCAGCCTTAAATAGTATTTTTCTGAATAATGTATATTATCCTTTTTTAAATATTATTTATGTATTTGTATATTAAAATATACATTATACTTATATATTAAAGACTTTAGTACTTAATGTTTTCATGCATACTCTGATTTTATTGATAGTACTTGCAATCTATTAAAATGTAATCCAATATACCAACATTCTAACAATAGGTGAGCTCAGTGCTAAAACCATATTTACCACTCTGAGATCATTTAAGCAAAATCATTTCAAGCTTTTTTCTGGCACTGTATTGTACTCCTTTTTACCCTGAAATATTTAATCCAGAGGAAATGAATTTTAGTGTATATAAATGGATGACAGGAATCACCTTTCCCCCCTTAAGGGATACTCACTTACTATTAAAAATTTTCAAATGTGATGGAAGCCTACATCATATACTAACTTGTTTTATGTTTTGGGATCTGTTCCTGGATGCACTGCTTTATTGCAAGTATTTATTCAACTCTTCATATCCTAATCCCAACTCATTATTTCATTTCCAATTATGCCAAAAATAATGACACCATAGCTAAAAATTAGGTACCCCTACATATTGCGGGCTATATGCATACTACATACAGGACAATATTTTAACTAGATCTTGTATACAAATCCCTTTCCATTTATACAAAAGACTGACAATACTAGTGATTTATTGTCACTATTGAAAAAATGAGAAAATATAAACACGATGCTAAGGAACTTGCCGTGTGTCTTGAATCTAGTAAGAAGTAGTGGAAGAGTTATACACAAGTATTTGGAGACCTCAGTTTCTGCTATGAGCTTCATGCTTGTCTAAGGTATAAATAAAGCACTAATATAAATTAGATGGTAGGGAAAATTCCATGCATTATCAGTCTGTTTCAGAATATTCTATTCTCCCAGTTTGTTTTTCTATAAAAGAGTCACCATATCTGATTTCTTTTTCCTTCAAAAAAAAGTAGTATTTGAAAGTAGAATTGCACTCACTTATAGTTTAATTTGGAGATAATTGATATCTAATATTGATAACTTGGGCACAAAGATAGTGCTTGCTTTCCTTAATCCACATGGACTGTATCCTCCTTTATAACATTGGAATTACAATCATCCTCAGTATATGAGAGAGATAGACTCCAGGACTCCTGCTTATACAAAAATCTGAGCATACTCATGTCCCAAAGCGTGCCCTGCAGAACTCGCATAAATTGGACCTTAGTAAAATGAGTAAACTCAGTATACTCAGATTGCCCATCTCGTGAATACTGTGTTTTCGATCCTCATTTGGTTGAAAAAAAAAATCTGTGCCTAAGTGAACTCTCAACTGTATTCTTTATAAAGTTTATGTGTGTTCTCTGATACATTTGCTCCTGAAGTCCTAGGACTACTATAATTTCGTCCTTAGTTTATATTTGCATATTTTATTTCTTTTTATTTTCTAAATTGTGTGTATATAATTTGCTATTAATTTTTATGTATTCATTTCTTTATCCTGCAGAATTATTGCATAATGTCATTGCTTAAGGAAGAAATTCAATTTTTTATCAGTTTTGCATTCTTATTAACTGTGAATGTTGCTAATGTGTTATCTCTTTCTGATTTTGTATGATTTTTAAAAATTGCTTTTGTCTCAGGTACATTGTCTAAAACAATATCAAGTCAAAGTGGCTTTAGTGGTGATCATTGTCTCTCTTGAGATGCAATTCTTTCCTGAGGAGGATCAACAACTTTTATTCTGAATGTTTTTCAAAGATGTTTGAAACATAACAACATAGTTGGAAGAATCTCCGGTGGGGAGAACTGTCCAGTATTATAAAGATAACATCTCCGCCACAGGCAAACGGTAGGCAGTTTCTCACTCTCACGAAAGACGGGAATTTCTTAAGCTTGAAGTCCCTCAGATGTAACATGAACTTACTGCATGAGCAGTATTTACTCAGACACTCCAAGTCATCCCTACAAAATGACAGGGAGAAGTCACAGAGAGAATGACAGGGAGAATGCAGGGAGAACTCACACACACTTGAAGTTGAAGCTCATGTTGCCTGCTGTGCATAAGTAATAGTAACTTTTGTCTCTGAATCAGGAATCTCATGTCTTCCATCAGCATTTATGAAAACATGCTAGGCTAAATGGTCTGTTTGCAAGGAGGGTGATATCTCAGATCATTCACCATTCTTGACAGTCCTACACTCCTGTATTAAAGAGTTTCTTTAATACAACTGATGATTACAGTTAGCTTGATATATTTATGATTATTTGTCCACTTACTCCTGTTTATCACCTGATTTTGTTCAGTAAAATTCTCTTTTACTTCTCCTCTATATTTCTTAAGAGAAAGAGAAAGAGTGTGTGTGTGTGTGTATACAAGATAAAACAAGATTTTGAGAGCTTGCTTCGAAAAAAGAATGAATCAGCATGGATTATGCCTCATCTGATTCCTTTTTGTTTCAGCTTTTCAACCTTAAGATTTTAGGATTGTCTTCTAAATTAATGATTGAAAACTAGTTTTTTTACTTTTTAATTTTTTAAATGTTTTAATTTTTTAAATTTTTAGTTTGGTTTTAATTATAAATTTTTTTATTTTTGTGTATTTATTTATTTTGAGACAGCGTGTCACTCTGTCACCCAAGCTTGAGTGCAGTGGCACAATCTTAGCTCACTGCGACCTCTGCCGCCTTGGGTTCAAGAGATTCTCCTGCCAGTAGCTGGGATTACAGGTGCATACCACCACACCCAGCTAATTTTTGTATTTTTAGTAGAGACGAGGTTTCACCATGTTGGCAAGGCTGGTCTCAAACTCCTGACCTCAGGCGGTCCACCCACCTCAGCCTCCCAAAGTGTTGGGATTACAGGCATGAGCCACCATGGCCAGCCTATTGTTATTATTTTTAACCAACATAGAAATGGTTCCTCCCAGTCTTAAAGCTTGAAATTCACATTGGTCTAATCTGATTTCCTTTCTCAGGAAACTGACTCTCAGGCCTCCCAGCTAGTATCAAGGAACTGAAGCTCCTTTTCCTTACCCACCTCCCCCAATTCCTGTAGATTCCTTCCCCAACATAAAAACCTTCAGTTTGACTTGGTTGCAGAGATGGATTTGACATTTATACCCTATCCCCTTGGCTGCTGCACCCATAAAAGCCTTCTTCCTTGGCAACACCTGTCTCAGTAATTGGCTTTCTCTCTGGTGAGCAACAGGACCTAAACCAAACCCCTAGTGTTTTGGTAACATTTCCCTTGTTATGAGATCAAATCAGGGAGCTTAACATACGCCTCCTTGAGGATGAAATATATGAGACTCACAGCTGAAAACTCTGAAAGTGACCTCTTGTCCATGGTTATATGCTCCCAGCACAGAACAGGAAGGGTTTCTGTGCAAATTGGCATCCAAGAAGATAAATGATTGAAACTGCATCATATGGTCAATTCAGCTATTGATACCCAAAGGAATATAAATCATTCCATTACTATTCACAATAGCAAAGACATGGAATCCACCCAAATGCCCATCAATGATAGACTGGATAAAGAAAATATGGTACATATACACCATGGAATGCTATGCCACCACCAAAAGGAACGAGATCATGTCCTTTGGAGGGACATGATCTAGCATGAGCTAGAAGCTGTTATCGTCAGCAAACTAACACAAGAACAGAAAACCAAACACTGCATGTTCTCACTTATAAGTGGAAGCTGAACGATGAGAGCACATGGACACAGGCAGGGAAGCATCACACACCAGGGCCTGTTGGTGGATGGCAAGGGAGGGAGAGCATCAGGAAAAATAGCTAATGCATGCAAGGCTTCATAACTAGGTGATGGGTTGATAGGTGCAGCAAACCATCATGGGACACTTTTATCTATGTAACAAACCTGCACATCCTGCACATGTACCCCAGAACATAAAATAAAACAAAATAAAATAGAAAAGAAACTGCATCAAAACCATAAGAGAACCCAAGGACATCTAGCTGAAGGAGACAGTGCCTGGAAAAAGAAAACTTCATAAATCTTTGTTAGTGAAAATGATGTCTCCAGACCCCAACAATACGCCAGGAAAGAACAAATCAGGGCTTTGAATCAGCCATACCCTGTCATAGCCACATCACATTTCAACTGCGCAACTTTTCTACAACACCTCCTTCTTATGCCTTACCTGGGTGTGTTGTTTTCCACACTCCTACCTTGAAAGAAACAGGCACTGAAAGGTACCTGAGCAAGTAGACAAAACGTTGCTTAAGAGTAAGTGGAAAATTAGAAAAATTTAACCATGGCTTTTGACTCCAGTTGTATTTCTGAACCGAGACTGGCTAGAACTAGGGTTTCTTAGTTTGTTTTCTGTTGCTTCTAACAGAATGCATGAAACTTGGTAATTTATAAACAAAAGAAATTTACTTCTTACAGACTTGGAGGCTCAGAAGTCTCAGGTCAAGGCGCTACATCTGGTGAAAGCCTTCTTTTTGTAATTTTTACTTTTAGAGGCAGGATCTCACTCTGTCACCCAGGCTGGAGTGCAGTGGCTTGATCATAGCTCACGGCAGCTTCAAACTCCTGGCTTCAAGGGATCCTCACACCTCAGCCTCCCAAGGAACTGGCATTACTGGCACATGCCACCATGCCTGGCTAATTTTTTTTTTTTTTTTGTAGAGGCAGTGTCTCACTATGTTGTTCAGGCTGGTCTTGAACTCCTGGCCTCAAGCAATCTTCCCATCTCAGTCTCCCACAATGCTGGGATTACAGCTGTGAGCCCCTGCACCTAGCCTGGTGAGTGATTTATTGCTGGTAGGGACTTTGCAGAATCCCGAGGTGGCACAGGGCATCACATGGCAACGGTGCTAATAGTGCTGGCTCAGGTCTCTCTTCCTCTTCTCATAAAGCCACCACTCCCACTCTCTTGATAAACCATAAATGCATTAACTCATTAATGCATTATTCATGATAGCAGAGCCTTCATGACCCAGTCACCTCTCACAGGCCCCACCTCTCAATACTGCTACACCGGAGATGACATTTCCACGTGAGTTTTGGAGGGGACAAATATTCGAACCACGGCATAGGGCAAGTGAAAAACTTTAATTGGGTAAGAGTTTTGATCTTCGTGATTACACTGGACTGGATTTTTTTAATCTCCTAAATAGGGCCTTATCGATATCCCTTCCCCCCGAAAAAAGAAGGAAAGAATAAGTCAAGAGAATGCATCGAAATGACAGGAAAGAAAATACAATAACATGGCACCTTGCACCATCATGTCTAGAGCGGTCAGTTAACATTGCATTTATCCATTTTCCCTTACTCTATATTTCATTTTGATGTTCTGACTTTCATATAGTTTGCACAAGGACAAGAGCGTCTGATGGAAAGATATCTGTAAATGTAGAAAAATAATACACACTCCATTAACGGAGATAAAGGATGCAATTTAGCATCCACAGACAATGCTACAAAGTAGGAGATTGCAGCATTTTTCATCGTGAAGCCCCTGACGTTCCATCTGCATGAAAACTCCCAGCTGCCAAGGATACTCCTGCTGGGTCCACTAGGAAAACACCACCAAGCCTACTGAAAAACTCTATTGGGGGTTCATCTAAGAAAACTTTATCATATTCTGCACGTTCAAAGAACTGTTTTTGAACACTCTGCAAATATTGGCTCCGCTTTTAGTGAATTCTGTCTGATTTATCAGAAATATTTGCGTCAAAGGAAGGTTACTCCAACCACAGCAAAGCCTTTTGACATCATGGATCCCCTTTTCCTTGCAAATATTGATTCTTTAAAGTTCATCACAAATGGCACAATGAGCTGACAATTATTATCCTGATTTTACAGATTTAATGTCAGAGGCTTGAAGCCTGGAATTTATACCCAGCCTGCTGATTCCAGAGTGTCTCTCCACCATACCACCCTGCCTCTCTTTGTCTGCTACTGGCACTGTCTGGCCATAATGAAGATTGTGTGAATTTATATCTGTCTGGCCACTAAGGACACCATCCATGACTGTGAACCTCCCCTTGTTTTTTTCTTCTGAGTGCATTCTTTCAATTTCACCCCATAACTCATTTGGAAATGATGGCTATAGCTCTGGTTATTACAAGGAGTTAATTCCCCAAAACAGCATTACTTAAGCAATCCATTTAAAGTAAATTAATCTGTAATGTCCTAATCTGGTATATTTTACTCTTATATATACAATGGGCAGCTTCAAGATTATTTCTTCCTTTCTGTGCTCTGAATGTGAATGCTAGGTCCACTATAATATATTATTTGGTAAACATTTTTTCCTTCTAAAAATACATATTACCTATTTTGAAATGTAAAACATACTACATTTGGCAATGTATTATCAAGTACATTACATTTATTACATTACATGCATAGTACATGTGAGTGTGAATGTGAATCCTAGGTCCACTATAATATATTAATTATCTGATAGATTTTTTCCTTTTAAAAATACATATTACCTATTTTGAAAGGTAATACATGGTACATTTGGTAATGTATTATAAACATATTACATTTATTATATTACATGCATATTACATTTGTAATACATATTACATAATATATAGTACATATTTTCATTTTTCACAATAGACTGTGCCAAGTCACAAAGTAAATGTAATTGGAAATGTGTTTGTTTTTCATTAAAACTCTATATCAACATGGTAGAAAATTTTCCTTTTCTCCCCTTTTCCTTGTTCCCTCTTTTTCTATAGTATCCAGTCATAAACATCACATATATAGTATGATTCTCCGTTTATACTAGTTAGATTTGATACTTTCCCTTATAAAGTTATTAAAGTTTCAATGTGAGCTTCTTTAAGAATTTCACTTTGAGTAGATTCATTTTTCTCCATCTTATCTTTTAACTAATCATTACTAATGCATAGAAATGCTTTTGGATTTATTAATTCTCTTATGTTAATTTGGTTGTCTTGAATTGTCTATGTATTTAATTATATCATCTTTAAAAACATAATTATAATTCGTGCTTTCCCAAAATTATATCTCTCTTTCCTTTTGAAGTCTTGTCTTTGTTCAGGCTGCTAACTAAATAGATTGGGTGGCTTAAACAATAGACATTTATTGCTCACAGCTCTGGAGGCTGGAAGTTCAAGGCATGGCAGATCGACTTCTCTGGTGAGGGATCACTTCCTGACTTACTGCGTCCTCACATGGAAGAGAGAGAGAGCTCTGCTGTCTGGTCTCTGGTCTCCCGTCGTTTTTTTGTAAGGACACTCATCCCATTATGGACGCTCCACCTCCAAATGCCATAACTTTGGGGGTTAGGGCTTCAACACGGGAATTTCAGGGGACACAAGAATTCAGTACATAGCAGATTTGAGTGAATTTGAGTTTGCAGGAAAATGGCAGGAAGAGTCAATTCATTGGCTGCCAGTTTTAAGGATGACATCATTAAGTGATCCTCTAGATGTTGGTTTAAGAAGAAATAGTTGGTTTATTTAATAAAATATTTGATTAGGCCTCATTTTCTAAAAGGTTGTTTTATCTTTAATGCGTGCTTAATAGTAGTAAATTCTAAACATCAATTTAAAATAATATTTTCTTTATATTTAAAGCATGATAACGATAAAAAATATGTTTGAGAACATTTTGGAAAGGTGGTGATGTAGGAGAGAGAATCTAAAGTAAGCCATAATTCAATAGGCAGACATATTGCAATTAACATTTTAATTGTAGGTACTTCCTGAACACACTTGAAGTGCTTTAAAATATTGACCTAAATATGTAATATTTTTTAATATTCTATTTCCTCATATTAAAGTTTTATGCTTCTGGGATGATAATGTTTTTGGCCACATGACTCATTCTATTAAAATCCAAATTAAGTCATGTTTTTTCTAGGTTTTTCACGTCATTATTTAAAAATAATATTGTCACATGAATTTTATTTCTGTGGTATATCAGACTCTGGTACTAAGCTAAAGCTAAGTATATTTTCTTTTTTTTATTATTATTATTATACTTTAAGTTTTAGGGTACATGTGCACAATGTGCAGGTTAGTTACATATGTATACATGTGCCATGCTGGTGTGCTGCACCCATTAACTCGTCATTTAGCATTAGGTATATCTCCTAATGCTATCCCTCCCCCCTTCTGCCACCCCACAACAGTCCCCAGAGTGTGATGTTCCCCTTCCTGTGTCCATGTTTTCTCATTGTTCAATTCCCATCTATGAGTGAGAACATGCGGTGTTTGGTTTTTGGTCCTTGCGATAGTTTACTGAGAATGATGATTTCCAATTTCATCCATGTCCCTACAAAGGACATGAACACATCATTTTTTATGGCTGCATAGTATTCCATGGGGTATATGTGCCACATTTTCTTAATTCAGTCTGTCATTGTTGGACATTTGGGTTGGTTCCAAGTCTTTGCTATTGTGAATAGTGCCGCAATAAACATACGTGTGCATGTGTCTTTACAGCAGCATGATTTATAGTCCTTTGGGTATATACCCAGTAATGGGATGGCTGAGACAAATGGTATTTCTAGTTCTAGATCCCTGAGGAATCGTCACACTGACTTCCACAATGGTTGAACTAGTTTACAGTCCCACCAACAGTGTAAAAGTGTTCCTATTTCTCCACATCCTCTCCAGCACCTGTTGTTTCCTGACTTTTTAATGATTGCCATTCTAACTGGTGTGAGATGCTATCTCATTGTGATTTTGATTTGCATTTCTCTGATGGCCAGTGATGATGAGCATTTTTTCATGTGTTTTTTGGCTGCATAAATGTCTTCTTTTGAGAAGTGTCTGTTCATATCCTTTGCCCACTTTTTGATGGGGTTGTTTGTTTTTTTCTTGTAAATTTGTTTGAGTTCATTGTAGATTCTGGATATTAGCCCTTTGTCAGATGAGTAGGTTGCGAAAATTTTCTCCCATTCTGTAGGTTGCCTGTTCACTCTGATGGTAGTTTCTTTTGCTGTGCAGAAGCTCTTTAGTTTAATTAGATCCCATTTGTCAATTTTGGCTTTTGTTGCCATTGCTTTTGGTGTTTTAGACATGAAGTCCTTGCCCATGCCTATGTCCTGAATGGTAATGCCTAGGTTTTCTTCTAGGGTTTTTATGGTTTTAGGTCTAACGTTTAAGTCTTTAATCCATCTTGAATTAATTTTTGTATAAGGTGTATATTTTCTGAGTAAAATTTCATTTTTACTTTGTTCTTTAAAAATTATTTCATCAGAGGTGTTTCTTTATTAATATTTTAAAAGTTGTCCCACTAATATCTGACCTGGTGCTTTTAGTAATGGCAAGCCTTTCATTGTAGGCTTAATTTGTTGAGGTCAATGGTTGATAAAATTTTATACTTCTCTTTGAACCAGTTTGATGTGGATCTTTGATAAATCCATTTAATTTAATGCCAAAAGTGGTGTTGTTTCTAAATGTTGCTAACATTTACATTTGTAACAAATTTGGAATTGATCCATTTTTTTCTACTATATCAATATTTTGCAAACTTTAAAAATCACTCAGAAATCATTGTGGGGTTTGAAGGGCTGGGCTTTCTTTCTTTCTTTCTTTCTTTCTTTCTTTCTTTCTCTCTCTCTCTTTCTCCCTTTTTTACTCTTTCCCCTCCTTCTCCCCCTTTTCTTTCTTTAATTTTCCTCTCTCCCTCCCTTCATCCTTTTCTTCCCCCGTCTGTCTCTTCTTTCATCCCTCCCTCCCTTCCACCCTCCTTTCCTTCTTGGCTTTCAAGGAGATAATTTTTTCTTGTTGGAATGCTATTTGACTGATGTTGTCATTCATTCATGTCCTCTGCAGCCGAGTTTAGCTATGAACATAAAGTTGTAACAAGCTTCAGGTGAAGGAGCAACAAGGAGACCTCCATTGCACATTTACTCCTGTGCAGTAATAGGAGTAGTTTATGACCTCTCTCCTCTGTAGTGAATGCCCATGTATATTTTAACATGAGACTGGCAATCATTGACAATGTGAATGCACAATTAACTGGATACCTCATTGGAAATGGTGTTATTGCTAGGTTACCATTGTCTTAGTGTTCTTAAATCTGCAGGCAGCATTTCTCAAGAGCACTATTTGTCCACCACAGGGAGCTGCAAGCTGCTCCTTTGGCTCTAGCAAGAGGAAAAGCTAAGCCTATTGCCTTTTAATCTACAGCATTCAAAAGCTCTTTTTGCATTCATGCAAGACAAAAGATTAAAATAAAATAAAATTTAAATGCATTCACTAGACTTACAGATGCCTTTTGACCTTTAGGCATACATGTTGAATATTATTTTACAACTGCAGACATAAATCTCAGACTACTTTCTTTCCACAATTGCAAACAAAAATCTTGGAATACTTTCTTATTCCACATGACTGAAACTTCAGGAGCAAAATTCTCTGCCCCGCCATGCCTTATGTTTATTACCACTGTCAAATTTGTCTTTTTGTAAGGTTGATTCGATAAGCACTTAGTGTGCGCCAACACACTCCTCTACTCGGCCAGACTTACCAGGGAATGGAACAAATATTACATTCTTCTGATTCTTTTTTAGCTTTTTGAGGAATCACCATACTGTTTTCCACAATGGTTGAACTAATTTATACTGTCACCAATGGTGTACAAGGGTTCTCTTTTCTCTGCAACGTTGCCAGCATCTGTTATTTTTTGACTTTTTAATAATAGCCATTCTGACTGGTATGAGATGGTTTTGACTTGCGTTTCTCTAATGATCAGTGATATTGAGCTTTTTTTCATTTGCTTGTTGGCCGCATGTATGTCTTCATTTGAAAAGTGTGTGTTCATGTCCTTGCCTACTTTTTGATGGGTAGTTTGATTTTCTTGTAAATTTGTCTAAGTTCCTAATAGATGCTGGATATTAGACCTTTGTAGGATGCACATTTTGCAAAAATTTTCTCCCATTCTCTAGGTTGCCTGTTTACTCTATTGGTTTCTTTTGCTCTTTAGTTTAACTAGATTCTAGTTGTCAATTTTTGCTTTTGTTTAGATTGATTTTGGCATCTTTGTTGTGAAATTTTTGCCAATTCCTATGTCCATATTGCCTAGGTTGTCTTCCAGAGTTTGTACAGTTTTGGGTCTTACATTTGAGTCTTAAATCCATCTTGAGTTGATTTTTGTATATGGTGTAAGGAAGGGGTTCAGTTTCAATCTTCTGCATATGGCTGGACAGATGGAAATTTAAAGTAACCATAATAACAATGTATTAAGAGATAATAGCATATATGTCAATAAAATAAACACATGGCAGTAATTACATAAGGAATGGGAAGGTGGAATTAAGAATACTCTCTTAAGAGGCAGCTCCATTGTCCAGGAAGCAGTATCATGGTATTCAAAACATGACTTATATTAGCTGCAAAGATAAATAAGTGATGTTCAGGAAAATACTAACTTGTTTTAAAGTGTAATTTGTATGCCAAGAGAAGGGACAAATAATATTGTTTAAACTGTTCAAAATATCCCATGTATCCCCAAAATATATACATCTACTATGTACACACAAAAAATACAAATAATTTTTAAAAATACCCAGCAAAAAAGCATAGACAGCCAAAAATGGGGAAAAAAACAAACAACAAATATAATAAATAGAAGGATTACAAGCATATTAGAAATTCATCCAAGTATATCACTAATCACTTTAAACACTCATGTTTATGTACTTCAATTAAAAGGATGTGATTATAATGGTAGATGTAAAGGAAAAAAAAACTCCCAATATACGTTTCTAAAGAAAACTCATTTTGAATTTAAAAACACAGATATGTTAAAAAGAAAGAGATGGAGAGATATGCCATGCAAACACTAATCAAAACAAATCTGGAGTACCTAATGAATTTCATACAAATCAGACTTCAAAACAAAGAAAATTATAATGGATTAAAGTACACATTCTATAATATCAAAGAGGACAATTCTTCAAGAAAACATATCAATTCCAAATATGTATTTGCCAAAAACAGGAGCATAAAATTGCATGAGGTAAGAACTGATAGAACTGAATGGAGAAATGGAATAATCCACTAATCTAGTTATGCATTTCAAATCTCCTCTGTCAGTAACTAACAGATGAAACAGCAAAAATATCAGAAAAGATATTGTTGAACTGATCAGCTCTATCAATTAACTTGATTTGACTCACATTTATAGAACAAGTCATACAACAATAGCAGAATACACATTCTTCTCAGGTTCACATGGAATACTCACCAATACAGAAAACATTCTGGGCAATAAAACACAACTTAAACATTCTAGGACTAGAAATCAAACTAACAGAGGAGAAAGTAAAAAACTGGTCACACAGGCAGTTAGGGTAGGTTCTTGGTAAAGCTCCTTCGAACAAAGAAGATCCTGAAAATCAAACTGCAGGCCCCAGATAAGAAAGAGCTTGCGTCCTTGAATGGAAATGCTTACTCTGTGAACCCAGATGAACAAATTCCACCCCTTTTTGGCACATTTCTTTCTCCTTGGCATGCCTTAGGCTCTTACTTTTCACCCATTTTACATATGCCTATCTTTCTATAATCGGCTGCAGGCTAAGTCTTCATTTACATAGGGTGAATCATCACTTCAGCTGCTGATTGGTCTTGGTCCAAGATCCTGAGCCAAGTCTTCACTTCTTTCTCCAATTGGTTCTTTACACTCTCATACCTCTTTCTACGTGGTGCTTTCTCCAAAACAGCCCGCAGCCCAGTCAGCACATTCTTCCCCATCCAAGTCCATAAAAACCCCAGACTCAGCCTCATAGTTGGCAACCTTCTTTCAGGCCCCCTCTCCACTACAGAGGGCTTTCCCCTTTTGGTTATTAAACTTTTGCTCCCACCTCACTCTTTGTGTCCACACTCCTTAATTTTCTTGGTCATTAGACAAAGAACTCCAGGTGATACTTCAAACAATGAGAGACTGCTACCTTGTGGTGCATTAGTGAGATTGTAACAAAACAAAGTATATTCTCAGCCTACAATAGAACTAAACTAGAAATCAATAACAGAAAGATAGATGACTATTCCCAAAATATCTGGAAATGAAATAATACTCTCTTGAATAACACATGGGCCAAAGAAAAAGTCTGAAGAAAATGTTTTAAATATTTTGAATTCAATGAAAATAAAAAATACAACTTATTGAAACACGTGGAATGCAAATGAAATTTTAAAGCAATAAATGCCTATATTAAAGAAGAAAGATCTAAAATCAATAATCTAAGCTTCTACCTTGGCAAAGTATAGAAAAAGAGATATATTTCAAAAATTTAAAGCAAGAAGAAGGAAATAAATCAAAGCATATAACAATAAATTTTAGAGCAGCCCATAGAAAAAAATCAGCAACCAAAAAAAGGTTATTTTAAAAGATAAGTAAAATTTAAAAACTTCTAGGTATACTATCCAAGCAAAAAGAGAAAAGACACACTCTAGTAATATCACAAATGAAAGACAGGTTATCATCAATGATTCCATGGACAGGAAAATGTAATAAAAGAATATTATAAACAACTATATGCCCACAAATTTGATAATGTCAATGAAAAGAACAAATTCCTGAAAGACACCAATTGCTAGAACTCATACAAAGACAAATATATAATTTGAGCGGCTTATATCTATAAAGAAATTGAATTGGTAATGTCTTTTCCAAAAATGTACCAGGACCACCTAGTTTAACTACAGAATTCTACCAAACCTCTAAAGAATAAACATGTAGTAGTCTGCTTGGGCTGCCATATGAAGTGCCACAAAATGCATGGCTTAAATAACACAATTTTATTTTTTCACAATTCTGAACACTAGAAGTCTAAGATTAAAGTGTCTACAGGTTTGGTTTCTTCTGAGAACTCTCTGCTTTCTTGTAGATGGCTGTCTTCTCCCTGTGTCCTCACATCATCTTTTCTCTGTGTGCAAACCCCTGATGTCTCTTTTATTAGGACACTACTCATAATGGATAAGGGCCCCATCCCACTGACCTCATTTTAGCTTATGGCCTCTTTAAGGGCTTTATCTTCAAGTAAGGTCACATTCTGAGGTACTGTGTGTCAGGATTTCAACGTATGAAGACTGCAGGGTGGCAATCCAGCTCATAAGAAACAACCCCAATTTCCTAAATCTTTTCTATGAAATAAGAGCAAAGGGAACCTTTTTTATCTCATGCTATGTGGCAAGTGCGATCCTAATACCAAAACCAGATAAAGACATTGCACAAAAGAAAAACTACAGGCCAATGTCTCTCATAAACATAAATGCAAAAATTCTTAACATAGGTAATAACAAATAGAATTCTACATGAATAACCAGATAAAGATAATGCACAAAACTAAAACTACAGCCCAATGTCTCTTATAAACATAGATGCAAAAATTATTAACATAAGTATTTTCAAATAGATTTCTACCACACGTGAAAATGTATATACACAATGACAAAGTGAGGTATATCCTATATAAGCAAGGCTGGTTCACATTTGCAAACCAATTAATGTAATCAGCAAGCTAAAGACGAAAAGTCATCAGATTATATAAATTAAAGCAGAAAAAGCATTTGCTATAATTCAGTACCACTTCATGAAAAAAAAAAACAAAAAAAACTCTGAGCAAGTTAGGAGTAGAGTCCTTAATTCCTCGATTTTATGAAGAATATCTCCACACATCCTAAAGCTAATATCCTACTTAATTAGGAGAAACTGAGTATTTTGGCCCTAAGATCAAGAACAAGACATGGATGTCTCCTCTCACTATTCCTAGCTCAAATTGTGATGGAGGTTCTAGGTTATGCAATAAGACAAGAAAAAGAGATACAAATTATATAGATTGGTAAAGAAGATATAAAATTGTCTTTTTCCTTATAGATAATATGATTATCTATGTGGAAAATCCCAAAGAATAAACAACTACAACAAAATCTCCTAGAAGTAATAAGTGATCACAGCAAAATCACAGAACACAAAGACAGTGTAAATAGTCAATTGCTTTTCTATTCACCAGCAATTAGTAATTGAAATTAAAAAATAGTTAAAGTATTACTTAATTATCACCATAAAAAACAATTGATTATTGCAAATAACCAGTGAAAAAATCTACCTTTATATTAGGGCTTTGTGTATGTGTATAATAACAAAATATTATAGACAACCTCAAGTCTGTTAGTAGGGAGATGGCTAAACAAACCATTGTATAGGTATGATCATTTATAAAGCATGACACACGGGATTATAATACTGATCTGCATGTACTGTGATCCACCCTCAAGCTACATTATATAGTATACAAGTACCATATAGTGTTATTGAAGAAACACATCAGATTGTCCACATGTTGTCTACAGGTATTTATACATATACCAAATGATGATAGCTACCTCTCAAGAAGTGGCAGGAAAACGAAACCCTACAGAAAAATAAAAATTTGTGACTTTGACATGATTTCTATGAGATAACTAGCATCATCACCTTCCTTACAAATGGGGCAATTGAAGCTCAGAGAATTACTGTTAATGGTGTTACCATCTACAGAATCAGAATTACACTTGGTCTGCGAAGCTTAAAAGTTCATGCTCTTGCATCAGAGCCTCTTCATTTTATATTCGTAAAGCAAGTAAAATATATCCCAATGAGAGGTATTATCTAGAAGTAAAATATGACACTCAGCATCATTGGAATGGATATCATTAGAAGATCCATTTCCATATTATAGGGCCATTTCTGATCTCAGTAAATGACCCATAATAAGTGATTTGTAGATCTTGTTATAAAACCTCCTAATAAAAATTCCTTTGTAAGTATCCAACTCATTTCAACAAGAATTCATTAGCTTGTTTTACCAATGTAAGCAAGTTTAGAATTAAAGTTTAATACCAAAGGGTTTTGGAGATCATGGGAGACCACTTGCAGGGCTGAGATGAGAGATACAAATTTAGAAGTGAGAGAAGAAGACTTCAAAAAGTAGAGACTGGGCTCTAAAACAAAGGATGTTGAAGACCTGTAACAAGGTAAGAAATAAAACAAAACAAAACAAAAATCAAGGATGTACTATTTTCACTTTGGATTTTCTTATTTTTGTATATTCTTATTTTTCAGTATATCCCCCAAAATATACAGCTACCCTCAATAGAAGCCAGTCATGATCACATGCCTAAACTTTAAATAAGTGGTGTTGAATGCACACAGAAATCTTTTAACATCAGACTCTTTCTGATTTCAGAACATTTCTACTAGCTAGGATACTGCCATAACATTTGAATTGTAATTTTCAATATAGAATCTAAGATTACTTCACTATTCTCGGATATTACTTCGTCTATTTAAGAAAAATTTTGTCTTTGTTTCTTTTCTTCCTCCCTCCCACTCTCCCTCTTTCCTTCCTCACTCCCACCTTCCCTCCTTCGTTCCTCCTTCCCTCCCTCCCTTGATGATGTGAATTTTGTTCTGTCGTAAATTGAATGACTCATCTGCCACAAAGTTGAATTCTAACACACGATGGTGCTTGGTTTCACATAGTGTAATCACAATTTTGTGCATTTTAAAATTAAACAACACTGAGATCCACAACAGCAATGGAAATCATTAACATGTGGAGAACTACCATGGGTTGCCAAAATTCTTTCCACATCGGCTGCCTATACTCGAGTCCTCTGCAGCCAGAGGTTGCTTTGTTTCCTCCTTTGGAAGCTAGAAGAATTGCAAATGGTTGTGTGATATTTAAAAACTACAGGGATGCCATCCTCCAAAGAGAATAGACTGGGGCCGAACAGGTGTATATTCTGTGAACTTTGTTTTCCAAAAAGTCTGATTGAGTGTTCAGGGTCCAACTAGCTACCAAGAAATAGCCAAGGTCTGCAAAGTGTAGAATGCCAAACGATGGCAAACTGCCCTTCCATGCATTTCAACAATTCATGCATTTTTCCTTTAAATAATAAGCCAATTTGACCCTTTAGATTCAACCAGCACAGCTTAGGGGATGACACATGCATGAGGTATACTGTCAGAGTGGTGCACTTTGTAAAATAGAAAGAAATGAAAATAAAATAGAAAGAAAAACAAAGCAAATGATTTGCTAGGAACTCTGTCTGACTTGTAGTTTCTCAGCCCATAACATTGTCTCTAGGGAAGAAGAAGAGTTCATCTCAAGCTGCAAACAGACAGTAAATGGTAAGAAGTCTCAGGTTCTGAGACTTGGATAACCACAGTAAGAATCCCCCATGTTAGAGCGTTGCAGAGCTCAGCTTTCCAAAGTGGAGATTTCTAATGAAGAGACAAGTTTCTCGGCACAGTTAGGGAGTTGGGCTTACAGGATTTTTCATTTTGCTTACTTTCTGGGTGCATGAAGATTTTCATTGTCAAGTTTATTATTGTCAGATCTTGACAAAATTCAGATTGCATAAAATGTTAAAGAGTATCTACAACAATTTTTTAAAGCACAGTTAAAAAGCTCTTCTCTTCTCCCTACCTCATTTAATTAATCAACCTAGAAGATCTGGTTAAAGCCCTCTCTTTAACAATTTAGAAGTGGAGTGTTACCATGGACTTTTGTTTGAGTGATATAAAATAACTCTTTGGGTAGCCTTGCAAGAAAGCATGTAACGCTTTGCAAGAAAGCATGTAACTCTGTGTTATGCAAATGTAACACCAGGAGGCTGGGCAGGGTAGCTCACACTTGTAATCCCAGCACTTTGGGAGGCCAAGGCGGGTGGACCACCTGAGGTCAGGAGTTCAAGACCAGACTGGCCAACATGGTGAAACCACGTCTCTACAAAAATACAAAACTTAGCTGGGCATGATGGAGGGTGCCTGTAATCCCAGCTACTCGGGAGGCTGAGGTAGGAGAATTGCTTGAACCTGGGAGGCGGAGGTTGCAGTGAGCCGAGATGGCGCCATTGCATTCCAGCCTGGGTGACAGAGAGAGACTCCCTGTCAAGAAAAAAGAAAAAAGAAAAAAAAAAAAAGTAACACTAACACCAGGAGGCCTTGGGATTATCCACCTATTAGTGCTGAGATTAAGAAGCTGTTAAAAGTGATCCTTCTTGCTCCAAGCTTGTGCAGGATATTTTTTGGTTAGAGCATTTTGTTGCATATTGACCATGTCCTTCATCTTCTCTTAGCTTATGTATCAATTCACACTAGTCGGTTCAGTTCCTGGTGTCTATATGAAGAGACTGGCTGCCAAAATCTTTCATCACTCTGCCTGCAACTACGAAAAAGTTAGTTCTAAAAAATGCAAGCTTGCTGTATCGACTACCAATAGGATTGGATCAATTCTGCTCTATGTCTGTTCCAAATTGTTGTGGTGTGCATCTTTGCCATGCATGGTTTGTAGGAGTTATTGCATCTCTAACTTCCCACCAATGTTTGAAAACATATTTAGATTTATAGAACTTTATTGCTGCAGACAGAAAAAAGCATGTAGTTCTAAACAAAAGGTCCATGAATTCCAGCAATATCACTGAAAATCAATGGCCTTTAAGAGTATTTCCTATTTCTTACTATGGGTCAAAATTTAAGAATAACTCTGGCCAGGTGTGGTAGCTCACACCCTGTAATCCCAGCACTTTGGGAGGCTGAGGCAGGCAGATCACTTGAGCCCAGGAGTTCAAGACCAGCCTGGGAAACATGGCAAAACCCCACCTCTACAAAAAATACAAAAATTAGTCTATCACGGTGGTATGCACCTGTAGTCCCAGTGACTTGTGAGACTGGGATGGGAGGATCTCTTGAGCCCAGAAGATGGAGGCTGCAGTGAGCCATGACCATGCCACTGTACTCCAGATGGGGTGACAGAGCAAGATCCTGTCTCGAAAAAAAAAAAAAGAAAAGAAAAGAAAAGAAATAACTCCTATTGCTAAAGACATATATGCTTATCTGGTTGAGACAAAGTGAATCTGTCCTTGCCAATGACATTTCAGGATATTCGTTCACAGGACAGAACATATCAGAGATTGGTACTGGCTAGAAATTTCTGTTGAGTATTTATTACCCCATGGTAATAATTGTAAACCACAATTTATAAGGTTTTTTTGAAAGCCACATCATTTTCCAAAGAGATAATTGGAAGATGGAAATGGAGGGTCAAAGAATGAAATGCAGCTAAGATTTCTAATTTCTAAAAGTTGTACAGCATGCCCTATGGCTACTCTTTAAATCTCCAAATCAAATGAGGTAAATCCTTGGGAAGTGCATTTTACAGATGAAGAAACCAAAGCTTATCAGGGTTAAATGATGTTCTAAAGTCACACTTGAAACTTTGGAGCTAAGTAGAGGACACAGTCCTTCTCAAGTAAAAATTGTAAATTGCAATGTTGATTCAAAATCAGTTGAAACTTAGACACATGAAAATAAAAAAAACCCAAGAAACTCTGGTCCAATTACAATTTTTTTTCTAGTAGAACATCTGGAGAAGCCTCAGAAAAGAACCCATCTTCACAGAGAAAATGCGTTTAACATAGTAGAGAGAGAGGAGAATCGAGTTAGAATGAAGAAAATGGCAAAGGGTTCTCCAGGGAACAGCCTGGGTGTCTTGAGTGTACCACCTGGAAAACCAGTGAGAAGTTATCATGTAGTCATAACTTCAAACTTACTGTTTCTCCTTTATTAATTCTATGTAGAGGTTAAAAAACATAAGCTACGTGTATGTGGCTGAAATAAGAAAGTACAACAAACTGGGAGTTTGAAACAACAGAAATGAATTCTCTCCCAGTCCTGGAGACCAGAAGTCTGAGATCAAGGTGTCTCAGGGCCACACATCCTCTGAAGGCTCCAGAAGAGTAGCTATAGGGCATGTTGTATAAAACTTTTAGAAATTCTCAGAAATCTTAGCTACATTTGATTCTTTGACCCTCCATTTCCATCTTCCAATTATCTCTTTGGAAAATGATGTGGCTTTCAAAAAAACCTTATAAATTGTGGTTTACAATTATTACCATGGGGTAATAAATACTCAACAGAAATTTCTAGCCAGTATCAATCCCTAATATGTTCTGTCCTGTGAACAAATACCTGAAATGTCATTGGGAAGGACAGATTCGCTTTGTCTCAACCTTATAAGCATATACATCTTTAGCAATGGGAGTTATTTCTTTTCTTTTCTTTCTTTCTTTTTTCCTTTCTTTCTTTCTTTCTTTCCTTCTCTCTGTCTCTCTCTCTCTTTCTTTTTTTCTTTTTTTTTTTTTTTTTGAGACAGGATCTTATACTGTCACCCATTCTGGAGTATAGTGGCAGGATCATGGCTCACTGCAGCCTCCATCTTCTGGGTTCAAGAAATCCTCCCATCCCAGCCTCCCAAGTCACTGGGACTACAGGTGCATGCCACCATGACCAACTAATTTTTGTATTTTTTGTAGAGGTGGGGTTTTGCCAGAGAGCTCCCTTGCCCCTTCCACTGTGTGAGGATACAGCGAGAAGGCACTGTCTATGAACCAGGAAGTGGGTCCCCACCAGACATTGAATCTGTCACACCTTAATATTGGACTTCCAGACTCCAAAATTGTGGGCAATAAATGTCTGTTGTTTATAACCTGCCCAGTATCTTTAGTGTTTTGCTATAGCAACCCAAATGGTCTAAGAAAACAACAGAGTCTATACCTAATAAAAACATCGTCTTCACAATTTATTGTACTTACCAATCAGGTGACTGTTTTTCCACTAAAATAATTACATTAGTCCACTAATGGGTGAGTTAGGTCAATGAATTTTACTGAGTAGGACACTTTTCTTACTGTTCTTGATAAGTTTCAGAAACTGGTCTTTCCAATTAGTTAAGCAAATTCAAAAAAAATTATTGTTACAGAGCAAATGTGTGTGGGGGGCCTTCTGCTAATTACTGGTAGAGTTTTTCATTGGATGTACATAGGTATATGGATACCTGGAGGTTCTTCATAAACACTTTATCAATGTAGCAGGTATTTTTATTTTAGCTAGATTAATGACTCTACAAAAGAAATGCCTGGCAAAAATAAATTCTGATTCATTTCATATTAATTCCTCAGGAGAACCTAGCAATTTATCATTTAGGAGTGTTAGATCTTTATTCTATGTAATAGATCTATGAGATCCCTCTCAAAGAAAACCGACTGGTTCTGCTCATGTATTTCACAATTGTTTTATATAAATTAGCCCCATGGGACACATCATACATGTTTTATTTTATGTATAGAGGCATAGACTGACAGTTAAAATCTGAATATATGAGATATATATAGTGTGTGTTTACACACACACATACACACATGCAGACACACACACACACATATATATATATGATCACAGTTTCAAAACTTACATTGTAAAATTGTATTTTCAAAAATCAATAAGTTCATCCAAAGACTAAAAGCTGGATGTTTCCAGAGCTGGCTCTAGTAGGCAAAGCATCAAATAAAGAGATGTGAAAAAGCATCACCCCAGATATTTAATTATAAGAATGAGCCTTGGTTTGAAGCGCCCCAGCAAACAGCACAACCTTTAAAACACAACAATAATGGAAAAATCAAATAAGCACCCATTCCATATGCCAACTCCTCTTCTTCATCCCTTAATATAAAAATCATATTTTGAGATGTATGGGATTTTCAATTTCTTGAAGAATTACCACCTCAATTTTTTTCACAGAGCTAGCTACAGCTGATATCATACAAAGGGGCTGCTGGTGGCACGGACTGAGTCTAATGTGTTTGTGCTTCTGAGATACCCTAGCATCTAGTTTGCTGGCCATATTGTCTATGAATTTGGGGGTATGATTTCTAGTTACTCTGTCTGTTTTTGTGTGGGAATTTGGCAATAGATAAAAACTACACAGTTACTACCACTGCCATCTTCCCAGAAACCTATCCAACTTTTACTTAAACAATTATATCATCTCAGTTTTAATATTTGATAAATAGCCTTAATTGAAATTTTACTCTATGAAAAATACCTAGGTGAAGAGTTATCTGCACCCCCATGTTTATCGCAGCACTATTCATAATAGCCAAGATATGGAATCAACCCAAGTGTCCATAAGTGGATGAATTAATAGAGAAATTGTGTTATGCATACAAGATGGAATACTACTCAGCCTTAAAAAGAATGAAATCCTGTTAGTTGCAGAACGTGGATGGACCCAGAAAACATTATGTTAAGTGAAATAAGCCAGGCAAACAAAGACAAATACCGCATAATCTCATTTATACCGAGAAATAAAAATAAGTCAAACGTATAGAAGCAGAGAGTAGAGTGATGGTTACCTACCAGGGGTTGGAGGTGGTTGGGGGATTGGGGAGATGTTGTTCAAAAACATAAACTTTTAGTTAAAACAGGAAGGATAAATTCAGGAAATCTATTGTACAACATAGTGGCATAACACTATGTTAAAGGTCTAACACTGCGTGATACTATGTTATAGCTAAAAACAACATATTGTACACTTGAAAATGGCTACAATAATGGATTTTAAGTGTTCTCACCTTAAATAAATGAAAAGTATGTGATGTAATGCCTATGTTAAGTAGCTTCATTTAGCCATTCCACAATGAATACATATTTCAAAGAGGTCTGAAAAAGCACCATCCCAGACATTTAATTATAAGAACAAGGCTTGGTTTGAAGTGCCCCAGCAAATAGCACCACCTTTAAAACACAACATTATGGAAGAATCCCATAAGCGCACATTTCATATGCCAACTCCTCTTCATCCCTTAGTATAAAAATCATATTTTGAGATGTATGTAATTTTCAGTTTCTGAAAGAATTAAAGCACTGGCTAGATTCTTTCAAATTATTTAGATCACATGGTACATCCTAAATATATATATAATTTTTATTTGTCAAATTAAAAATAAATGAATAATATGGGAAAGTCTTGAGAAATTCCAATTTTTATTAGTTGTGTTCCAGGAAACTATTAATCTTACAGAGATTTGTCCCAGCCAGGTCACATCTGGAAAAAATATCATGAAGATACAAGAATGTATTTTGTTTTCCCTTATATGAGAAATTGTACTCCTTACCTTGGACTATCTCTGTAAAAGGGTGTGTGTGTGTGTGTGTGTGTGTGTGTGTGTGTGTGGACACACAATAGAGTGGACATTTGAAATTTACATTTTACATTTTTGCCCCTGAATATAATCTAACCTCTCCAATGCAAATGTCGCTCCCTTATTATATTTTAGGACACTTAACAATTGCCATGGCAATTGTAAATAAATCAGAACATGAATATATAATATTATAACACTAGTATTTGCAGTAGAATGATGCTATTATTTGCAGTTTATAGGCTTGACTGCCCTAGGCTTTAGAGAATAGGATGTGAATGTGCAAATAGAACAAATATTACTGAAGCAAACGGAAGTTCCTCTGCCTCTCTGCCTACCACACCCAACATTGCTGCACACTTCTATGTGCTTGTCCATCTCCACAGATCAACCTACTTCCATTTGCTCACTGCCGTCCCTACTGCACCGCTGAGAGCAAATATCACTCCCTTGAAACATCACAGTTGCTAAGTTGTAGCAAGCACTTCCTATGTGTCAGACAATGTCTCCGGGGCATTATCTACTTTACCACGGGAAGGAGATCACTTGGCACACGCAGTTGCCATCTGTGTACCAATGCAAGAGAACAGAGACTCAGAGAGCTCGAGGAACTTGTGCAAATAAGTGGCCTGTCCAGAGGCCAAACGCTAGCCTCACTTCCTCCAGTAACAGCACCCTGAGCTACTGTGTTCCACTGTCTTTCAAGAGTACATGCTTTGCCTTTTCTTCCACAGGTATTAGGTAGGTAGATGTTTATCTGTCTTAATGCACTCCCTATACACTGTGGTAGAAACGATTGCACTGTGTCAAAAACACATATGTAATTATCAGTGTATCTGAGTATACTATACATTCCTCGAGAGCAGTGACCTAGATTGTCTTGACTTTGTGAGCTCTTTTTATATCTATCTATTTATTTTTTTATCACAGCAGCTGCTAAAGAAAAGTCAGCATAGGCAGGCAGAAATTAAGGTTCATGAAGTCTAAACAAAAAGAAAACAAATCAGAGCCTCGGTTAAGCTAGAGTTGTATCACTCCTGTCTGACTGATGCGGGAATCCCTGTGCAGCTGCAAAAACTAAGGAACACCGAGGGGAAAAGAAACGTTTAAGCCATCACTGACCTCAAAAGCAAGAAAGAGTAATTCCAAGGGTCGGAATAGAAGAGAAAATAATACTCTAAATTATAAGACGGAGGTGAAGCTTCGATGTGAAAAGGCCAATTATATGTAAAGAAATGAAAATACACGTAACTCCAGTCAATGCAAGACTACAGAACATTTAGGTATCTTTAAAAAGTTGCATAGAAATAAATGTTAACAAAAATTTTAAACCACATTTAAATAGCATTCAAGATTCAGGACCCAAGAAAATACGTTTAGACATCCAAGCATGCAGATAATGTGCTGCTAATACGACTCTAATAGAAATAATTTCTAGAAAATATGCTTCAAAAACATGACAATTGGATGCATGAAGTAAGTTGTGATGTAAGAAGCAATATTAAGCCACAAACTAGTAACTGCAGTTGTAAATGTACATTTAAAAATTTTATTTTTAATTTTTGTGGGTACATAGTAGGGGTATATATTTTATGGTGTACATGAGATATTTTGGTACAGGCATGCAATATGTAATAATCACATCATGGAAAATTGGATATCCAACCCTCAGGCATTTATCTTTTGTGTTACCAACAACTCAATTATACTCCCTTATTTATTTTATTATTTATTGATTTATTTATTTTGAGACGGAGTCTTGCTCTGTCGCCCAAGCTGGAGTGCAGTGTGATCTTGGCTCACCGCAACCTCCATCTCCCAGGTTCAAGCAATTATCTTCCCTTAGCCTCCCAAGTAGCTGGGATTATAGGAGCCCACCATCATGCTTGGCTAATTTTTGTATTTTTAGTAGAGATGGGGTTTCGCCATGTTGGCCAGGCTGGTCTCGAACTCCTGACTTCAGGTGATCTGCCCACTTTGGCCTCCCAAAGTGCTGGGATTACTGGCATGAACCACCATGCCCAGCCTCTTTTATTTATTTTTAAATGTACAATTAATCATTATTGACTGTAGTCTCCCTGTTATGCTATCAAATACTAGGTCTTTCTAATTTTTTTTTATAGCCATAGTAGTAAATACAAAAGTTTAATTTTGTGGAGTATGTAAAAAGATAGATTTAAAATACTGAAAAATACTGTATGGAAGATAGAAGATGAAGATGATGTTTAACATGTTTTAAGACTCTTATTTTTCAGGAGAAAATTAGGGATATTGATTAATATATATATTTTTATATATACATGTTAACATTGCAGAATTAACCATTAAAGATTAAATGATTAAAAATGAAAGTGAAATTCCAAACCAATAGAAGGGAAAAAAAGGCGATGAACATTATCAATCTAAGAGATGGCATCAAAAAAGAAAAAAAAAAAAGAGGAACAGAAAAGAAAACTGAAGAAAAGCATCATGTTATATTAAAAACATGAAATGACCAAATTAATAGTCATATATGTAATAAAAAAAGGAGAAAAAAATTATTTCAGCAGTTGAAGTGAATGAACTAGAGCTATTATATATGATTTAATGTTGCGTGAAAATGCTGTAAGCAGAATATAGATTCAGTTGAATGTAAAAAAAAAAACAGAGAAATTCTATCTATGATTACCTATGATTAATGGTTCCATGTATGAGTATTTTGAAAGTGTTCTCATTTGTATTGGAATGATACAAGACTGATTCATGAAAATGGTTTTCCGGTGAAGGAGGGAGACAGATTTAGCATAAGGTTAAAGGGATACTTTCTGTAACCATTTTTTAAATATAAATATCTGAACAGAAAGTTAATATTTACATTTATTAATTCTAGATGGTGGCTACCGGAATTTCACCACTCTCGTTTCATTTTTCCTGTACTTACAAGTATTTTAAAACATACAAACATGTATCCATAGCAGGTCAGCTTTAGAGGAACAGGCCAATGAGTTAAGAATGAAAACCACCAGCATGTGACAGCTTGAAACCTCAGGCTTTTCTTTTCCTTTTTAAAATTTTTCATTTCCATAAGTTTTTGGGGAACAGATGGTATTTGGTGACATGAGTCAGTTCTTTAGTGGTCATTTGTGAGATTTTAGTGCACCCATCACCTGAGCAGTATACACTGAACCCAAAGTCTTTTATCCCTCACCCCATTCCCACCCTTTCTCTCCCCAGTCCCTGAAGTCCACTGTGTCATCCTTATGCCTTTGCGTCCTCATAGCTGAGCTCCCACTTATGAGTAAGAACTCATGATGTTTGCTTTTCCATTCCTGAGTTACTTCACTTAGAATAATGGTCTCCAATCCCATCCAGGTTGCTGCAAATGCCATTAATCCATTCCTTTTTATGGTTGAGTAGTATTCCATCATATACATGCCACAGTTTCTTTATCCACTTGTTGATTGATGGGCAGGGGGCCAGAGAAACCACAGCAATTTCAATGACACAGTGCGGTTGCAGCAAATGTTCAAAATTGGAAAACAACAACAAAATATTTTGGAGAAAGACCACAATTTTCTCCACGTCCTCTCTCACTTTCAAGTTAACCTAAGCATGTGTGGTGATGAATGGAGGCAGAATAAGAGATAGCAATAGAAGACCCAACTGTTAATAAGTTTGTTAATTCTGGAAGCCCAAGTTGTGCAAAATGTGGACAATATCTCAGACTTCATCAAGATTCTGGGAAAAAAATGTACTAGCCTAGGTAGGCACCTGATTCTTGTTGAAGGCTCTCCATAAATGCTGGTCAAATCAAGTAGGATTTTTCATCCATCATCTAACCTTCTCTGGAAACCATGAGGAGTCATTATAACAAGACACAACCTAAATGTTCATCAATGATAGGTTGGATAAAGAAAATGTGGTGCATATCCAACGTAGAATACTATGCAGCCTTAATAAAGAATGAGATCATGTCCTTTGCAGGGACATGGATGGAGCTGGAGGCCATTATCCTTTTCCAACTAATGCAGGAGCGAAAAACCAAATACCACATGTTCTCACTTAAGTAGGAGCTAAATGATGAGAACACATGGACATATAGAGGGGAACAATACACACTGGAGCCTTTCAGAAAGTGGAGGGTGGCAGCAGGGAGAGGATCAGGAGAAATAGCTACTAGATACTAGGCTTAATACCTGAGTAATTAAAAAAACTGTACAACAAACCCCCATGACGCATGTTTACCTCTGTAACAAACCTGCAGGTCCTGCACATGTACCCCTGAACTTAAAATAAAAATTAAAAAAAAGGACACAAATCCTAATGCTGTAGGGTATAGTATGTTTGAGACTAGATCGTCCAATCACATGCCTGGTATTTATTATGTCATCTCTCTTTATTACATCACAACATATTATGTGTTAGCATTACTGCTTGAGTTTTACTCTAAGCTGACCAAAACACTTCTCTTTATCTGCTGGAGAAGATATAATACATGGTCCCATAGCATTTACTCTGAGGAGGCACAGCAAAGTTGCAAAAGTTTGTTTCTAATACATCATTGTTAGTAGTTTTCTCTGAAACCTGAGTCTCCAAAGGGACTCTACAAAGGAGAAAGATAATCATGGTGTAAAAACAAAAACAGAAACAAACAAACAAGAAAACCCCTGCCGGGCACGGTGGCTCACGCCTGTAATCCCAGCACTTTGTGAGGCCAAGGCGGGTGGATCACGAAGTCAGGAGTTCGAGACCAGCCTGCCCAATACAGTGAAACCCCGTCTCTACTAAAAATACAAAAATTAGCCCAGCGTGGTGGTCCACGCCTGTAGTCCCAGCTACTCAGGAGACTGAGGCAGGAGAATTGCTTGAACCCAGGATGTGGAGGTTGCAGTGAGCCAAGATTGCACCACTGCCCTCCAGCCTGGGCGACAGAGTGAGACTCTGTCTCAAACAAACAAACAAAACAATTTATTGTATGAAAAGGCTCAGGCACAAAAACCGTAATCATATTAAAAAATGTAATATTGCAGATTGCATACAAGAATAATTTAAACAAACACAGGTAAGTGACCAAAGTGATATTAGAAGTCACAAATTTAGTGGTATTTTTAAAACACCTGTCATACCACAAAATGCCAACGGAGATGCAGGAAAAGGTTTGATTATGAAGAAACAGCATACTTTGTAATGTTATTTCAGTTTGTTTGCCATTAAAGTATAGTTCATAAACAATAAAATGCACAAATGTTAACTAATGGCATGATGCATCAGGTTTACTAATTATATGTATGGAGGGTTAATTTGGAGCACTAACTTTAGAACGTTAGAGAGACCTTTTTTTAATTCTTTCAGGTTTAAGTGAATCTGATTCAACAATTTATGCATGTATGAGTGTGTTTTAGCTGTTTGACTTAATCCTGAATTTGAATTCTACCGGGGCCTTAACCACTTTTTTTTCAGTGAGGTTTTTGCAAAAATTAAATTATTCTTCAGCCCCCTTTACATAAGTATTAGCTTCTCTGTAAGAAACCAAATCCCATAATGCTGATTACTGAGAAAACTGCATTTGCATCTGAGTCCTGTTGAATCACAAATTGAAAGTATGTTTAATATTAGAATCTGATGTAAATGGAAAACCAAGGGGAAAATAGCTCTGGAATGAGACTCTAAATGAAGATTGTCCTGTTGTAATTTTAATTCTATTGTTGAAAGAATATTATAAGCATATTCTAAACCTACTCCATCATTTTGGGAGCTGTAGTTTGGATACCAGAAAACTAGCTCTCTTTTTTTTTTTTTTTTCCATCAGCTAAAAAGTCAGGATTGTTGATTTTTTTAAGTAAGACTATAAAGACTGGGGTCCCTAGAGTGGACAATTCCCACTCATCTCAGGAACGTCAGTTTACAAAATGCACAACCTCTCATTATTCATCTAAACTCACCTAACTGCTACTCCTGGAATACCAAGATACCAGGGCTTGTGTATCTTTCTGTCTTTTGAGTCACAAGTTCTTCTTTCAGCCTCAATCCATAGCTATTCCATGGTCATCCCAACAGGTGGAAAAATCTTAATCAAATGGAAAGAGATTCTGCCACTAAACCTCGAAAACCGTGGAAAACATTTACCATGAAACGGCCTTTTTCAGTACAGTATAAATGACATACTTAAACAGGTATCTAAAAACTAATATCCTTGGAGAAGGAGGTAAATTAGATACAGTCCAAAAACTAGAGAGCTTGAGGGTAAGGTTCACATAACCCTTGAAGGTATACATTGTCTTCTGAAATGTTAAGTTTAGGTTCAGCTTGCTGAAAGGCCATATAAATGATATGTTTAGCGTCTGTTTGCTGAAACGCCATATAAAGTCCATTCAAAACTATAGGTTTCATTATTTCTAACTGTTTTTTTGTACCCATTAACCAACCCCCCAACTACCCTTCCCAGGCTCTGGTAACCATCTTTCTACTCTCTATCTCCATAGTTCAATTGTTTTGATTTTCAGCTCCCATACATAAATGACAACATGCAAAGTT
This sequence comes from Pongo pygmaeus, assembly GCF_028885625.2. Lineage (NCBI taxonomy): Eukaryota > Metazoa > Chordata > Mammalia > Primates > Hominidae > Pongo > Pongo pygmaeus. The sequence goes on along the minus strand of NC_072396.2, from coordinate 4,915,097 downwards.
TGTCTTTCTGTGTCTGGCTTAGTTCACTTAGCATAATGACCTCCACTTCTGTCCATGTTGTTGCAAATGACTGGACACAAATGATAAATACTTGAGGGGATGGTGCCCCATTTGCCCTGATATCATTATTACACATTGAATGCCTGTATCTTATGTAACCCATATCTTATGTAACCCATCTTATGTAACCCATAAATAGATACACCTACTATGTGCCCACAAAAATCGACAATAAAAAATAAATAAAACAAAACTATATGTTTCATCTGAGGCATTTTCATTCTCATCAAGTCTATCAATACACTTTTTGTTATCAAGAGCACTGACAGTCTTACAGCCCCATGTAATGTCAAAGAGATATGACTAATTATTCTTTTTAGTAACAAGTTTATTATGTGTGCCCCTGTCTCACTACCCTTTGAGCTCTCTGCTTTCCATATTTTCCCCCAAAGCTTTATGATTGTGCTGGAAAGTAAGAACTGCAGAGAGATACTCAGAAAGGTATGGACTTTGGAGCTAATCCAACCTACGTTTGAGCATTCTCTGTTGTGTGACTGAGGACGTGTGGTCAACCCATTATGAGCTTTGGTTTTCTCTTCCATGCTGAAAATAAATCGTGGTTTCTAACTCACAGAGGGAATTGTGAGAATCAAATCTTCTAAATTTTGTTTCCCCAAGCCTGGCACCTCCTATATGTTTCGTATATTTGTGGGTGTTCTCATAATGATGATTTTAAAAATTGTGGTTATCTGGTATCTAAAGTAAAACTCACTCTTTTTATTGTAGGGTTTGGCAAGTTTTGATAAAAATAGTAAGCATATTGACAATATAACCCATGCATAAAGTAGTACCTCAACCTACACATCATGCTTTGACCTTTTGTCATCAACCCCTTGCTATCACCTCAGCCCACCGGTACCACTAATCTAACCACTAATCTCTCCATATAGTGCATTATCCAGAATATTTTATAAATGGGTAATGCAATACGCACCCTATTGACACTGGCTTGTTCCATGTAGGTTAATACAGTTGAGGTTCCCCCATTGTTGCATATATCAGCAATTAGTTCCCTTTGTATTGCTGGATGGTATTTCATTCTATACATATACTCCAGTTTTGTTTTGTTTTATTTAATCCTCAAATCCATTAAAGGACATCTGTGTTGTTTCCATTTTTTCATCATTATAATTAAAGCCACAATGAATACTCAATGGCAGGTTTTTTTTTTAACCAACACTAATGTTCTATTTCTCTTTGGTAACACTTAGGAGGGGATTTCTGGGTCATATTGGGTCAGGTAGTGATATGGACAGGAGGCAGGGAAATACTGTGTAGAAGAGGGTGGTTCCCTGGCAAAAGCCACATCCTCAAGCCTGGAAACCCATGGCCCTAAATGGAAACAGGCATTCCTGTTTTCACACCCAAATGCTGCCTTTTGGCCCACAACACTCCCCTATTTTGTACCCATATAAGCCCCAAACCCCAGGCTCTATGAGCAGAAGAGCAGAGGAGCAGAAGGGCAGCACAGCAGAGAAGGAGAGAAGAAGAGAAGAGAAGGAGCATTTGAACATTGAGAGGAGTTTGGCTGGGGATGGTCAGAGAGGACATCAGCCATGTAACAGCCAAACTCCAGGGGAAGATCATCTTCCCACTCCATCCCCTTTCCAGCTCCTCATCCATCTCACTGATAGCCACCTCCATCTGGCAATAAAATCCCCCACATTTACTATTCTTCAATTTGTCTGTGTGTCCTGATTTTTCCTAGATGCCAGACAAGAACCTGGGTACCAAGAGGTACCCAGTGTTAAGAGCTGGTTAAGTGTTAAGAGCTGGTTAACACTTAAGTGGTCTGTGGATGGCAGAGCTAAAAGAGCACTGTAACACACCCACTGGGACTTCAGGAGTTGCAGGCACCCACTCCCAGAAGCTACCATGGGGTCAGAGCCCAAAAGCACTTGCCCCAGCTCCTGCATCTGCCTGTCTGTGTGATTCCCCTTCCATAAGGGGTTTGAGCCAAGGCAGCAGGACAGACATGCCACACCCCTGTCACACGTCCTGCAAGGTAGGTCAGGGAACTCTCCTCTTTCAGTAGTACTTGCATGTTTAGTTTTGTAAGAAGCCACCGTTCTGTTTTCCTGTGCCTGTACCATTCTGCGTTCTCACCAACAACATATGAGGGTTCTCTGCTATTCCCCCTCCTCACTGACGCTTCATATCATTAGGGTTTTGTTTTAGTATTTTTGTTCTTGTATGTTGATTTAAATTTTAGACATTCACACTCATGCGTGGTAACATTTCCCTGTGGTTGTAATTTGCATTTCCTTATGGACTAAAGATGTTGAGCATCTTTTCATGAGCCTATATTCTGTAACATCTTTGGTAAAGTCTCTATTCAAACAACTTGCCCATTTTTTAATTGGATTGTTGGTTTGGTGTACCAGACTGTGCATTTCTTAAAACGGAATTTCTTAAATAGGCTTGGTTGAATGATTGCCATGGAGTACAGGAAGTCCCTGTGCAACTCTCAAGCAGTTCCTCTCATTATTAACATCTAATGTGGCTGTGCTGTACTTGTCAAAACTAAGAATCCGACATCATTGACACAGCACTCCTAAGTACACTTCAGACCTTTGGTCAGATTCCACCGGCTTTTTATGAACTTTTTTTTTTTTTTCTGTCTCAGGATCCCATTGAGGGATCACACTGCACTTACTTGTCACCCCTCCCCCATCTCCTGTCTGTGGCCCTTTCTCAGACTTCCCTTGCTTTTTCATGACAGTCTTGAGTACTGCTCAAGTAGTCTGTGGAATATCTCCCATGCCACATTTGTCTCCTGTTTGTCTTATCATTAGAGTGGGGTTAGGGAATGTTGGGAACAAATACCACAGAGGCAAAGTGCCGTTCTCATCCCCTCACCAGCATTGAGGGATAGATAGATGATAGATAGATAGATAGATAGATAGATAGATAGATAGATAGATAGATAAATACATACATACATACATACATAGATAATAGATACATGAGACATAGATAAATGATAGATGATAGACAGATGATAGAAGATACATAGATACATAGTAGATTTTATAGATATAGATATATAACATACTATATTATATTAAAAATAATAAAATATTGCTAATTAATGTTATAAAATATACATTTATATACTTAAATATATTATACATGACATAATATAGAATATAATGTATAATATTGTACGTAATATATGTATAACTATATATAGTATACACAATGAATTATATACAATTATATACATATTATATGATTGTATACAGTAGACCCTTGAACAAGGCGAGGCTTGGGGCACCAATCCCCTGTATGGTTAAAAGTTCCCATATAGGCTGGGCATGGTGGCTCACGCCTGTAATCCCAGCACTTTAGGAGGCCAAGGTGGGCAGATTGCTTCAGGTCAGGAGTTCAAGACCAGCCTGGCCAACATGGTGAAACCCATCTCTACTAACAATAGAAAAATTAGCCAGGCATGTTGGTGCATGCCTGTAGTCCCAGCTTACTCAGGATGCTGAGGCAGGAAAATCACTTGATCCCGGAAGAGGGAGGTTGCAGTGAGCTGAGACTGTGCCATTGCACTCCAGCCTGGGTGACAGAGTGAGACTCTGTCTCAAAAATAGTTCACATATAGCTTTTGATCCCACCAAATCTTAGCTAGCAGCCTACTGAAATCCACTGATAATGGATCCCCATAGTTTAAACTCATGTTGTTCCAGGGTCAACTGTGTATATTGTGTATAATACTCTTTATATATAGTATAACACATAATAAAATTATTATTTTCTTAAGGCTACAGAGGATCTTCAGCTGCACAGGATTTCCTGCAACTAAAGACTTTTGTTCCACCTGCAAACTGCAAACCAAGAGTGACTTCCCATCAGGAACTATGAAGAGTCTGGGAGTATATCCTGTTTGCAAGTTAATAAAATAGCTTGCTGTAATGCTGCCATTCTATGGATGGTGGCCGAAGACACAGAACTTTTAGGTCTAAAACTAGAGATTTGTTTCCAGCAAAGCCATTGCCAGAGCATCAGCTTCTTTTTCTCAGGACCACAAGAGGGTGCTGAGGATGAACTTGGATGGGAACCTACACCTGCTACTGGCTGCGTTATAGGAGGGAGATACGGAGCCTGGGAAAAGTCGACCACTTCGAAACCCCCGATAAGCAGAGCCTGTTCTTTGTCCTGGAGGAAGATGTCGCCTCCTCCTTCAAGGTCGAACAGGTAGTAGAGCCACAACCCTGAGAAATACTCTAGGGAAAGAGTGATCAGAGCCTGGCATTCTTACTTAGCACACCCATAAGATATGGAAGACAAAAGACTCATGGAGAAGAGTCTCTGCCACTGCTGTTCAACTCTCCCAAGACATCATCTTGGGGGCTTTTTCAGTTCCCTCAACTTGTCCCCAGTCTTCCTTGTAGGTAATAGGTAAAGTTTGTGAAGACTCGGTGAGAGCTGCAAATTCCTCTTGTGGCTGCATCTCCCAGAGGTCCTACAACTTCACCCTAGTCCACTGTCAGCCTCAGCAAGCCCCTTGAGACTTTCTCTGCATGTGTCTTATCCATTTGTGTGTTTTCTGTGTCTGTTCAAGGTAAGATGTACACACATCCTATCTCACCTTAGAAACACCTGCCTTTCCTTGTATTTCTGCCTGATTGTTTGCACTATATATTAGTCAGGGTTCTCCAGATGGACAGAACTAATACGTTCTATGTCTATATGAAAGGGAGTTTATTAGGGAGAATTGGTTCACACCATCACAAGGTGACACCCCACCATAGGCCATCTGCAAGCTGGGAAAGACAGAAACTGGTAGTGGCTTAGTCCAAGTCCAACAGCTTCAAAAGCAGGGAAACTGACAGTTCAGCCTTCAGTCTGTGGCCAAAGGCCCAAGAGCCCCCAGCAAACAACTGGTGTAAGTCCAAGAGTCCAAAAGCCAGCCGGGCACGGTGGCTTACACCTGTAATCCCAGCACTTTGGGAGGCCAAGGCAGGTGGATTGCTTGAGGTCAGAGCCCAGAGTTCAAGACCAGCCTGGCCAACATGATGAAACCCCGTCTCTATTAAAAATACAAAAATTAGTCTGGTGTAGTGGTGGGTGCCTGTAATCCCAGTTACTTGGGAGGCTGAGTCAGGAGAATTGCTTGAACCCAGGAGGCAGAGGTTGTAGTGAGCCAAGATCGCACCACTGCACTCCAGCCTGGGTGACAGAGTGAGACCCCCGTCTCAAATAATAATAATAATAATAATAATAATAATGACAATAATAAATAAATAAGAGTCCAAAAGCCAAAGAACCTGGAGTCTCATGTCCAAGGGCAGGAGGAACAGAGTGAAGTGTCCAACACGGGAGAGAGATGAAAGCCAGAAGACCCAGCAAGCCAGCTTCTCCTGCCTTCTAACCATCTGCTTTGCTGTAGCCACACTGGTAGCCAATTAGATGGTGCCCATCCACATTGAGGGTGGGTCTTCCTCTCCCAGCCCACCGACTCAATGTCAATCTCCTCTGGCAACACCCTCAGAGACACACCCAGAAACAATACTTTACCAGCTGTCTAGGCGTCCCTTGATAGTTGACACCTAATATTACCCACCACATCCTACAACTGGAGTTTTCTGACAGATTCAAGAAACTTTGGATTTAGTTTATGATTTGCCCTTGATTTTGCCGTGATTGTTGGAGCGATGATCTTCTTACAAGCTTTCTACATCCTAAGTTTAAGCTAGAAGGCTAAACTTTTTATTTTGTAAAGAAGGGCTTTAAGTTGATCTGTTTTTAAACACTAAGTTTAAATTGCTGGCTTTCAGTAAAATGTTCAAATGCATTTTTTAAAGATAGACATGTCCTTTAAAATAATTAGTCTGAGTGAAGTTGTAGTTTCTGTCCATAAATTTATTATATGTCAGGAATATTTATTAACATGGAGAAGGGGATAGAGACCAAGCTGATGGGTAGGTGACCTTAGATCTAGCACTGGAGGTGGAAGAACAACTTATAGAAAGAACTGAAAGTAATCGCCTTTAGTCTCCATAGGGCTACACAGTATGCAGTCTTTACCACACAGTAGGTGCTCGATCTCGCTTCAACGAATGAACGAGTTACTTGATTAATAGTCTAATGCCTGTACTGTTATGTGTGGAAGAAAAATCCAGCCAATACGATTTACAATGCTGTCTATAACCACTTCACTGAATCTGGGAACTAAGTGAATGCTCCAAAAATATTCCTGGTTATGTCTTTTTCCTAGTTCTAACCTGGTCATATTAGCATTTCAAATTCATCTCTGATGGGTGAAAATCTAATTCTTTTCTCCCATCTTTTTTTTTTGGTGGTGTTCCATTTTTTTAAAGTACAGGAACTAAAAATTCTGTTCAATTCAGTGAAGGATCCATTAACTTAATTAGGCTAAATGCATCTCTTTTCAGCTGGATTCAACTTCCAGCCTCAATTGTGCTTCTCTTTGTCATACCCGGGTAAACATTTCTTCACAAAAGCTATATTTGCTCTCCTCCTCAGCTTCTTTTTGGAGAATGCCCCTTTTCTGGAATCAATGCCCATCACCAAATATCTGTCTGGAAAGACTGCATTTAGATATTTATATTTTCATGGCACCCTAAACATTGAACAAATAGAGATGATTGAAGCATTTGCATGGTTTGAACAAATACCATGACAAAGTTATGGTTTCGGTACCTCGATATGAACGTTCATTATGCATAATTGACCCTCTCCAGGCGTTGGCAGCTGCAGGTGTAGTTAAAACAAAGCAAAGGCCTTGAGGAGGTCACTTGAAGATGCCAGATTTTTAAGGAAAATTTCCCGTCTCAGCAACTCAAATCAACATCGCCACCTGCTGGCCATTGTCTGATATGGCATGCTCCATGAAGATGGCACTAAGAGGTTTTCAAATGCGCATTGAACATTATTAGCAAGGCAACTTTTTACAATGCATATTAACATGTCCCGCGCTTAGATAAAGTATCGTGCTCGATGCACGCATAAAAATAGTGATAGCCCATGCGAAAAGCATCATGGGTGACCACGGAACCCACATTTCTAGGAATACATAGAGTTCTTGGACTTACCTGCATATTAGCATCACCTGAAACCTTTAAAAATTTCACATTTCCGCAGGTGCATTTCAAAACACTTAAGTAAGTCTCTGATAGTGGGACTCAGAGGCATTTCTTTCTCCAAAGCTTCCAAGTGATTCTAAGGTGCAGCCAAGCTTAGAAACATAATTGAGCCTTTCTCTACTGCATGGCTTAGCTGAGAATGATGTTGACATTTGAGCTACAGATTACATGGCCGAATGTTGAGGTAGGTCTGTTGTAATTAAAGAGAGGTTTGGAAACCTCATTGGGTTAAAAGCCAGGCAGCAACATTTCTAGCATTACTTCTATGAATTATAGCTGCTTGATGTGGGGCCAATACACACTTTCATCAGATCCTATTTCCCTTTTTTTTTTGACGGAGTCTCGCTCTGTCGCCAGGCTGGAGTGCAGTGGCGCGATCTCGGCTCACTGCTACCTCCTCTGCCTACTGGGTTCAAGCGATTCTCCTGCCTCAGCCTCCCAAGTAGCTGGGACTACAGGCACGTGCCACCACACCCAGCTAATTTTTGTATTTTCAGTAGAGACGGGGGTTTCACCATGTTGGCCAGAATGGTCTCGATCTCTTGATCTCGTGATCCTCCCTCCTCGGCCTCTCAAAGTGCTGGGATTACAGGCATGAGCCACTGCGCCCGGCCCTATTTCTCTTTCTATAAGGGTGCACTGGGCTGTGGGCTTTCTAAGGGATTTAACAACTCAGAGATCTGCTTATCTCTCTTTGTTTGAAAATAATTATGGCACGAATCAGAGCAGAGATGAAACATTGCAGTTAGTTTAAGTTAGTAGTTGTATTTCAGAGCATCTATTTCTTTGGCAATAATGTTACATGAGGACATACAGAGCAGGTCATACAATGTTCAGTATTTTAAAGAGATCCCCCAATAAATAATACTCATTGAACCAACTCGATTTTTGAAAAAAAAGGAAGAGTCCACTGATCATGAAAACCTCCCTTGACTTTCTTCTCTAAAAACTTTTCAGATAGACTAGAACAAAGTTCTACAGCTAAAATGAACATAAAATCACCTGACCTATTTGCTTAACCTGCAACCACCCAAGGGGTTCACCTTGCCTGCCGCCTAGACGCAGCCGATTCATTAAGACGGGAATTGCAATAGAGAAAGAGTAATTCATGTAGAGCCGGCTGTGCGGGAGATCCGAGTTTTATTATTACTTAAATCAGTCTCCCCGAGCATTCAGGGAGCAGAGTTGTTAAGGATAACTTGGTGGGTCAGGAGAAGCCAGTGAGCCAGGAGTGCTGATTGGTCAGAGATGAAATCATAAGGAGTCAGAGCTGCCTTCTTGCGTTCAATCAGTTCTTGGGTGGGGGCCACAAGATCAGAAGAACCAGTTTAACTATTTGGGTGGTGCCGGCTGATCCATCAATGATGGGTCTGCAAAATATCTCAAGCACTGATCTTAGGGGCAGCTTAGGGAGGGTCAGAATCTTGTAGCCTCCAGCTGCATGAACCCCCAAACCACAATTTCTAATCTTCTGGCTAATGTTAGCCCTACAAAGGCAATCTAGTCCCCAGACAAGAAGGAAGTCTGCTTTGGGAAAGGGCTGTTACCATCTTTGTTTAAACAATAAACCATAAGCTAAGTTTCTCCCAAAGTTAGTTTAGCCCATGCCCAGGAATGAACAAAGACAGCTTGGAGGTTAGAAGCAAGATGGAGTGAGTTAAGTTAGATCTCTTTCACTGTCTCAGTCCTAATTTTACAAAGGTGGTTTCAATCCAACAGATAAGAAAACAAGTGGAGGAAAACAAACTAAATGGAACATCCAATAGCCACTTACCAGTACAGGAGTTTACAAAAATCAGCTCTCAGGCTGTCTTCTGGGATTATAAAATAGACAATGGTGAAAACACAGATAAACCTGGAGGGATCATGTGCAGTGAAATCAGCCAGGCACAGAAAGACAGGTACTGCATGATCTCACTTCTATGCGGAATCTATGAAAGAAAAATTCATAGAAGTGTAACCGCCCTGCCGGGTGCGGTGGCTCACGCCTGTAATCCCAGCACTTTGGGAGGCCGAGGCGGGTGGATCACGAGGTCAGGAGATCGAGACCATCCTGGCTAACACGGTGAAACCCCGTCTCTACTAAAAATACAAAAAATTATCCGGGCATGGTGGCGGGCGCCTGTAGTCCCAGCTACTCGGGAGGCTGAGGCAGAAGAATGGCGTGAACCCGGGAGGCGGAGCTTGCAGTGAGCCGAGATCACGCCACTGCACGCTAGCCTGGGCAACAGAGCCGGACTCTGCCTCAAAAAAAAAAAAAGAAAATTATATACACATTAAACACTAAGTCCTCTTTCCTACCTCACCATAGTCCCTGGCAATCATCATTCCCGCTGTGCCCTGTCCTATTCTTCCACCAGCTGTTCGGGAGGCTGAGGCAAGAGAATGCCGTTAACTCGGGAGGCGGAGCTTGCAGTGAGCCGAGATCGCGACACTGCACTCCAGCCTGGGTGACAGAGCGAGACTCCGTCTCGAAAACAAACAAACAAACAAAAAAAAAACAAAGAAGTGTAACCGCCCAAGGGGTTCCTCCTGCCAACTGCATAAAGACGAAGGCATTGTATAGTAGAGAGTTTAATAGACAGGAGGCTGGCCACACCACGTGGGAGATGGAATTCATACTCAAATCATCTTGTTCAACGCCTGTAGATTAGGCGTTTTTCAAGGACAGTTTGGGGGACGAGGTAGAGGTGGCCAGGTAATTGGTGCTTGCTGCTGATCGGCTGGGGCAGAGATTAACTCATAGGGGTTGAAGCTGTCCTCCTACGGGCTGGATTGCTTCTGGGTGTGGCCACAGGGGCTGGGTTGTAGGTCCAGGTGGAGTCATGGGTGTTAGACATGCAAAAAGACTGGCAAGATATCTCAAAAGGCTAATCTTCAACAGTGGTACAGGAATGCTTGGGGAAGCGGCACATCTTATAACTTCTGGAATAACGGCTCCTCTCCTCCCCGCAGCCCCCTGGCCTCCCATCAGCTTTACAAATTCGGTTGAGTTTGGGGGTAAAGCCCAATTATCATTTAAAATGTAGCCTAAATGTCTTCCAAAGTTAATTTGCCCCACTAGCCCAAAATAATTAAGGGAGAGGCGAGATGGAGGTTGGGTTAGCTTAGCTTACTGTTAGAATTTTCTCACTGATATCACTTTTGCAAAGGTGGTTTCCGAAGCAGAGAGTAGCATGATGGGTGCCAGGGACAAATGAGTGGAGAAAGAGAATGAGGAGATATTGATTGAAGAGGAAAGTTCCAGTTAGACAGAAAGAGTAATTTCTTGAAATCTATTGCACAGCATGGTGTCTCTAATTATTAATAATGTAATGTATATTTCAAGATTACTGAGGGAGCCCATTTTAAATGTTTGACCCACCCACACAAAAATACAAATAAGAAAGTGAAGTGATAAACATGCTAATTAGTTTGATTTAATTATTTCATCATGTATGCATCTATCAAAACATCACATTGTACTCCAGAAATAGATACAATTATTATGTCATTTAAACATAAATAAAATAAAATAATACTTTTATTTAATAATAAGTAACTTAATAACAATAAATTTACAGAAGATGTAAGATTTGAGGTTCTTCAGCCTCATTCTGTTACCAGAAAGGGGTCCCGATCCAGAGCCCAGGGGAGGCTTCTTGAATCTCGCGCAAGAAAGAATTCAAGGCAAGTCCATAGAATAAAGGAATAAAAGAATGGCTACTCCACAGACAGAGCAGCCCCTAGGGCTGCTGGTTGCCCATTCTTATGGTTATTTCTTGATTATATGCTAAACAAGGCGTGGGTTATTCATGCCTCCCCTTTTTAGACCATATAGGGTAACTTCGTGATGTTGCCATGGCATTTGTAACTGTCATGGCGCTGGTGAGAGTGTAGCAGTGAGGACCACCAGAGGTCACTGTCGTGGCCATCTTGGTTTGGGTGGGATTTGGCCGGCTTCTTTACTGCAACCTGTTTTAGCAGCAAGGTCTTTATGACCTGTATCTTGTGCTGACCTCCTGTCTCATCCTGTGACTTAGAATGCCTTAACCTCCTGGGAATGTAGCCCAGCAGGTCTCTGCCTCATTTTACCCAGCCTTTATTCAAGATGGAGTTGCTCTGGTTCAAATGCTTCTGACAATTCTACCTCCTGTGAGTTATGAGACTGTGAATAATTTGCTCATCCTGCTTAATGCTGTATTTTTTATATATAAAGTGATATCATTTTAAAGGAACTTGCTAGCAGATTAGATGAAATAAGGTATAAGAAAATGTTGTTTTTATAAAAAATCTGTAATGTGTTATAAAGTACCATTGACATGTAAAGTGCTACGCCCACCTGAGTATTCTATCAAGTAAACTGGAGAATCTGAAGATTTATATACACAATTTAAAGCAAGTACTTATTCAGAATATTATGTGTGCAACATACTGTGATGGCCATATTTAAACATAAAGTGGTTAAGTCCCCTAAAAAGTATATTACCTAGATGAAGTCTATCAATGTGTTATAAGAATGGCAGGAATAAAACCAGTTTATCAGTCCTATTGATTGGTAATGGGACAAACAGAAAAACATTCTTGTTAGATTAACATTGGACTAAAAATAAGTTCAAGTTTAATATATGCCCTTCTATAAGATTTTATGTACCTGCAATGAGGTTTTTGGTAATTTTTTTTCCTATGTGATTAGTCTTCATGGCAAAATCCTAAAATTATTTTATAGTCTTTAAATATGTTCCACCCCCCTTCAATACTGTTTCAGCTTTTTACCAACGATCATGTTTTCACAAACCGCTTACAATATTTTTGCAAGGTATAATATTGTTGTGTAACTCACAGCAAACTAGACTTCTATTTGACAGACCCCATAGAGAGTGGTGGTCCCAGAAGACTATAATAACCTTATTTTTAACGTACTGTGTTTCTGTTTAGATATATTTAGGTGTGGAAATATCTACCAGTGTGTTAAATTGTCTACAATATTCAGTACAGTCACCTGCTGTACAGGTATGTAGCCCAAGTGTGTAGTAACCTAGACCATTTAGGTTAGTGTAAGTGCACCCTTTGATGTTCGCACAATGATGAAATCGCCTCACGATACATTGTCAGAATGTAACCCTGTAGTTAAATGATGCATGACTGTATTTTAGATGTTTCTACTTATCAGCTGATATCGGAGGGGAAAACATTGAAGGATATTCTGATCTTTGAGGATGTTGGCAGGTGAAAGGGATACTGTTTCTTATTTGCCCCCAAGTTGCACAACTCCATGAATAAGACCCATAAGTCTATATTTGCCAGTCTTCTTGCAAGGTTTTCAAAAACTCACCATCCTAATTTAAAGTTGACTGAGCTGCAAGCCTTTTCAAAGGTGTGTCTTCTCCAATATTGACTATGATGAAAACTACCACCCTATTCATTCATTTACTATTATCATGTCTCTGTTTTTGGTTTTTGCCTCTTTTAGCAGTCTGTCTCTTCTTTGCGATCAGTTCTTTGAGGGTAGGGATCTGCCTCACATATTTTGATTTCCCCATGGCCTTTCACTTAATAGGTGTTCAATAAATTGCTTCACAAATAAATGAACAGAGGAGGGAAAGAATAAGGAAATAGGAAACTACCTGAGGAAAAAGTGGAACAAATTCATTGAAAGTTCTTTTGCTTTCCACGCAACTATATAAAAATTATTCATACACTTAATCTCTCCTGATTTCAGAGATGTTCTCATGAATGAAAAATGCAATTTGATCAATGCTTACCCAGGGAAATTAAAAAAGAAATATTGTTCTTTCCTTACCTAACCTTGGCTATAAATAGATTACTGTTACTTTGTCACAGGATTTGGGCTATTTCTAATGTTGGGGAAAAATTCGATGCAATTTCTTTCACATGCAGCAGAGTCATGATAAAGTATCCCTTTAAGGCAATCATTTCTTTTCTCTTGAGCAACCCAAAATGTCTGCTCAAAAAAGAGACTTTGGAAAAATCTAAAATGCAAGTTCCACATTTCCAGGTATTCACAGTTGAGTTAACAAGCTTGGTCCAGTGAACTACAGTGCAGTAGATGGAAATCATTTACATTAACTTTGTTACTCTCTGGTAGAGAATAATGTGCCTCAATCCACATCACTATAAAAGGAGCCAGATCAGCTTCGCTGTTCACGTAAAAAGCTAAAAACCAAGACACAAGCCATAACACTGGTGTGAATATTCTGAGTAAGCAAATCAGGACCTAATCTCAAAATGCTTTGAGCTTCTTAGTAGTTTCTTTTGCATAGCTGTAAGTATACAGGGCAATGAACAATAAGAGGTTATTTGCTGATTAACTGACCTCTGAGATTTACCCAGAGGGCAGTCTCTGTTTTTGTTTCCAAAGTTAATGTGTCAATGTCCTCTAGCCAAAGCACACCAATAACACACATGTAGTTGAAAAAGTTGGGTTTATTACTTGGTTCAGCAAGAGAGAACAATCATCTTGGGTGTAGTTAGGCTAAATAAAGGCATCTTCAAAGATATCATCTGATCGGAATCCCCAGAACCTAGAGGTATGTGACTGCATGGGGAACCGCACTGTGCAGATAAGATGTAGAAAGGATCTTGAGATGGGCGATCACCCTGCGTTATCTGGGTGTGCCCAATGTAATCACAAGAATCCTTATGAAAGGGAGATAAAGAGAGGTTTGGACACACATGGACAGGAGAAGGCAATGTCAACATGGAGCAGAGAGAGTTAAAGATGCCGGCCTTGAAGACTGGAGCGATGGAGCCACAAATTGTCCTCCCCTAGAGCCTCCAGAGATCAAACACCCTGGGAGCCTATTCTGGCCACACTTGCAGTAGGCTGGAAATACTGTTAAAATGTATATATACACATATATTTACACACACACATATATATAAAATACAGTATATTTATAAATATATAAATTTTTTATGTAGTATATGAATAATGTATAATATAATATAAAAATATATAATATAATATATATTAATTATATTATATATTTATATGTGAAAAAATATAGATATATTAATATTTAGATAAAATTTATGTGATATAAATATATATTAACATATATGTTAATATGAATGTATTTATGTTTTAGATATTTATATAAATATAATTATATATTTATTAGATAAATGTAAGTATATATTTTTATATATCTCTTTTATTCCAATGAATTTATTGCAATAAAAGTTTCTCTTTCATTGCAATAAAGCACATATAACATACAACTTACCATTTTAACCATTTTAAAGTATATAGTTCAGTTCAGTGGCATTAAGGATATTCACAAAATCGCTCAACCACCCCCTCTATCTAGTCCCAGAATACTTTCATTACCCAAAAAGGAGCCACTCCCCTGTCCCCCTTCCCAGCCCCTGGCAACCTCCAGTCTGCTTTCTGTTCACATCGAAAAGTGAAAACCAAGACACAAACCAAAACCCAAGTGTGAGTTCTGTGTAAGCCAATGAGGAATTTATTTCCCAAGGCTTTGAGCTTCTTAAGTAGTTTCTTTTACATAGTTACAGGCATAGAAGGCAATGAAAAATAAGAAAATAAGGCATAGAGCTGGGCATGGTGTCTCACACCTGTGATCCCAGCACTTTGAGATGCTGAGATGGGTGGAGCTCTTGAGGTCAGGAGTTCAAGACCAGCCTGACCAACATGGTGAAACCCCATCTCTACTAAAAAAAGAATACAAAAAATTAGCTGGGCCTGGTGGTGCGTGCCTGTAATCCCAGCTACTCGGAAGGCTGAGGCAGGAGAATCGCTTGAAACGCAGGAGGCAGAGGCAGAGGTGGAAGTTGAGATGAGCAGAGATTGCACCACTGCACTCCAGCTTCAGCAACAGAGCCAGACTCCTTCTAAAAAAAGAAAATGAAACGAAGGCATAGAGGGCAATGTAAAACATGTACGTGTGTGTGTGTGTGTGTGTGTATATATATATACATACATACATATATATATATTTGTATTTTTTATGGTAAATGCTTTTTATTACATAATATTTTGTAGTCATGCTCAATCAGCAAGGTCAACAGAAACTTGTAAAGGTTCAGCTGAGTAATCTTGCACATTTGTACATAATCCGTACACATTTTTCAGTGCAGTAACATTAAAATAATCCTTTTGTCCTTTATTTATACAATTCTGCAAACTGGGGAATAAATACAGCTATGAACACACAAGAAGTTATTTTCTTAAAGCCAGTAAGGCTAACAGAAACTAAAATTTATTGATAAGCCAAAGACTGACCCTGATCCTAACAGCATGAAACTCAAAGTAGCTCTTGGTCAGAAAAGTGCAGTGGAAGGTATGGCAAAGTGACACTCTGTGCTCTCCTCGGTCGTCTATCTCTGTCTCTGAGAATGTCCTTATTTTGGGCATTTCATATAACTAGAATAATGTGATACGTGGCCTTTGTGTGTTTCTTCTTTCACTGACCATGATGCTTTCAAGGTCGTTCCACACCAGGGAAACCTTATCTATCGCTCATGAGCATGGAAAGTGACATGGTACAGGTGCTGTGGAAGACAACTTGAAGATCCCTCAAAGGGACAAACACAGAATTACCGTATGACCCCAGAAACATTCCTATTTTACTATATGTTTTTCCTAGGAACACTTTCTAACAAATGTTCTATGAACCTCTGTTCTGAATATGCTTCTAGGGAATGCAAAGCAAACACCAATGCCAATGCACCCAGTGAATTACCCAAAAAAAAAAAAAAAAAAAAAAAATCACATTGCTAACTGTCAGAAATTCTCCACAAAGGGTGTAGCTAAAGCTTTCCAACTGTGCTCATCCTATGGTTGCAAAAATTCAAAAAATAACAGGCATTTTGTTGATCAGTGAGTGTAGAGATCTAAAAACAAGACAGGCCATGTCATGCTGTCATAGGGCAATTCTCACCCCATATACATCACAACTTCCAAAATGTTGCTGATGTTTCTTTTCTTTTTTTGCAACTGAGTCTCGCTCTGTCACCAGGCTGGAGCACAGTGGCATGATCTCGGCTCACTGCAAGCTCTGCCTCCTGAATTCAAGCAATTCTCCTGCCTCAGCCTCTCAAGTAGCTGGGACTACAGGTGCGCGCCAGCACGCCCAGCTAATTTTTGTATTTTTAGTAGAGACTTGGTTTCATCATGTTGGCCAGGATGGTCTCGATCTCTTGACCTCATGATCCACCCGCCTCGGCCTCCCAAAGTGCTGGGATTACAGGTGTGAGCCACCACACTAGGCCTGATGTTCCTTATCTCATTGTTGAAGCTAAGCCCTCCTTCACTTCACACTTTTAATACAAATCACTGCCTAGTTTGATTTCTCTTCTTCCTGTGTTGAATGAGAATTCCTCAAATGTCTACATGCCTGTTGCAATGCTTGCTGCAGGTTTTTAAAGACCTATCCTTACATACCCTTGTGATATTTCATGGCATAAAACATATATTTAAAAATAAATACATATATTTTTAAAATAAATGTGTATATATTTTGAAAATAATTATATATTTAAAAGATAAGTATGTACATTAAAAAATAAATACATATATTTTAAAAATAAATAAATATATTTTAAATATATACATTTTAAAATAAATAGATATATTTTAAAATATATATATTATAATACATATTTAAATATATATTTTATAAATAAATATATATGTTTAAAATATATATATTTAAATATATATTTTATAAATAAATATGTGTATAAAAATATATTTAAATATATATATTTTAAAAATAAATACATATTTTTTGAAAATGTTGATGATGATAAAAATGTTCTGGGCCTAGATAGAGGAGCTGATTGCAGGACATTGTGAATGTACTAAATGCCACTGAATTGTATACTTTAAAATGGTTAAAATGATAAATTGTGTGTTATGTGTATTTTATTGCAATGAAAGACAAAGATACACACACACACGTAAATATTTTTAAAATACATTTCAGCAATATAACATAGATATATCTATATTATGTCTACTTTATATAAAAATGATATATATTATACAATATAAATATATAATATATAAATAAGTAATATAATATATCTAATATATAGTATTAGATATATAGTATATATAGATATATGTATACACTATCTATATATAGATATATAGTATATATAGTACTATAGCTATGTAGTATATATAGATATATAGTATATATAGTATATATAGATATATATGTATATATATTAGATATATACATACACATGTATGTGTATATGTGTATATATGCATGTATATACATACACACGTGTGTGTATATGTGTATATATACATGTATATACATACACACACACAGGGAGAGAGAGTCATAAACAGTGTTAAATCAACAGAAGACAAATAAGGTAGCATATAATGTCTGATACCAAATATGTAAATCATTTCTCTCTGTTCAAAGAAGAAGAAAATTAGACAAGAGAGCAATGCTTCCAGACATTAGAAGTGATTATTTTAAGGTGTTAAGTTCATGAATGTTTTGTTTTGTTAAAAAAATTTTCTTGACTTGGTAGATATTTGGGTTATGAATACAGAAGTTTGCATTGAACTGGAGCTCCTTGTGGATGAGAAATATTGACTGCTGGAAAAGCAAATCCAATAAGACTGCATTCGGTTCACACCTCTCACAGAGAGTACAGATATGCCCCAAGTCCTGGTAAACCTATAGGATTTTATTTGGAGCTTGGCACCACATGCTGAAATACATGATCATATTTATTTCTGGAGAAACATGTAGAGTCATAAACGATCAGGAAGTATCATCTCAGGGAAATTTTAGTAATGACTTAGAGATTCTTAACCCAGAGCAATAATGACAAATATAAAACGAAAACTACCCAAAAAGACATAAGCACATTTAATGTGGACATACCCTTATATATTCCAACTGATTACTCATAAAATCAGAATCATGTGAGGGTTGAGGTTTGATCTCAAATCCTTGGGAGTAACCTCTTTGAAAATCTAATTTAAAATTCAGGGAATACACAGCAAAATAGGTTTTGAAAACATACTGGCTTGAATTAATGTCCTTGAAGTGAATATACCTTTCTTTGAACTAATTGTAACATTTCAAGTTTTTGCTTAACAATGTGTCTCTTAAAATTCAAGGGCCAGTTTATGAATAATGCAAAAAATAGATATGATACAAGAGAGAATGAAATTGGAACTGCAAAAGAATGAGAAGTTTGGAAAAGATTAGCCTTGTGTCCTTGAAGTGTCCTGGAAATTCTTGGGTATGTAGGAATCCTAGCGCTCCCCTATAAAAGCATTAACTGCACCAATAATTAAACCCAGGATGATTAAACTCATGTTTCCATGAGTTAGCCTTTATAACAGCAGGTCTTCCAACTAGGTTAAGCAGAAATGAATTTATTACCTTGTGGTTGTTAGTTAATGGAATTTGTGAGCACTTTAAAAGTTAATATGGATGTTTCAAAACCAGAAGTGACCCAGGCAGGAGAAATATCCAAGCCAAATGCAGAACTGTCCCCATAAAAACCCCTACTAAGAGACTCAAGTCACAGAACCCCTGGCCAATGACAGCTGTCATCACTCAGATCTCACTCCGATGTAGCTGTCTGACATCACTTAACCACAACCAAGATCCTAACTCAAGTAAAAATAGGGGAAAATACAGTGTTTAGTGATCACCTTCTAGTATACATGCAGACTTCACAGGGCTGAAGTGACATGGAAAGACACAATATTTCATAAAAACATTCCCATAAGGAAATTCAACAATACATCCATAGAAGAGAGAAAAAAAAAAGTTAACTTCAGTAAGAACCTGTTAAATATTAATCACAATGGGTGTGAATTTCAACTGTGTTCTATGAGAAATATATGTAAATCCTAATAATATATGTCTTAGTTCAGGCTGCTGTAACAGGATACCATAGACTTGGCAGCTTAAACAACAGACTTGTATTTCTCACAGTTCTGGGGGCTGTAAATTCAAGATTAAGGAATCAGCAGATTCCATGTTCGGTGAGGGCTCGCTTTCCGGTTTGCAGATGGCCACCTTCTTACTGTGCCCTCACATGGCAATGAAAAGAAGTTCTGGTGTCTCTTCCTCTTCTTATAAAAGCATTAATCCCAATATGGTGTTCCATTTTCATGACTTAATCTAAACATGATTACCTCCCAAAAACCCCACCTCCTAGTACCATCCCATTAGAGATTAGGGCTTCAACATATATTTTGAAGAAACAGAAACCTTCATCCACAGCAAAATTTATTAAATATTTATGAGAATGTGTAATAATTCTTACAGATACATTATCAAATAAAACTGAAGGATGTTATAGCCTTGTGGCTTTTAAGAAATATATAGACATGATGAAACAAGGTGCATTTTCAAATAAGATTGGTCCTGCAAAATTCTACTGCTATTTAATTTGCAATGAGAAGATAAATTCCATCAAGGGGAAGAAATCAATAGCGGAATCTACAGCAATTTAAAAAGAATAAGGTTTTATCAAAAGTACAAAAGTGACTGCATTAAAAAAAAAAATAATAGGCTTGTGATTCCAGCAAGTGGGTTTAACTGGCAAGAATTAGCAATTTGGGGAAGAAACAATCTTTGTTTTGCACAGATTATAACAGGAATACAGAAAAAGAAATGGTAACAATATAAAATAGATTGAGAATAGGCATATTACAAATTTGACTGAAAATACCCATTCACCCACTCAAAGCAACATATATTTATTGATCAGTATTTATTTATAATTGCCATATAAAGATAGTAAAAATGGATATATCAATATAGATCTCATGCACTCTTAAGGAAATAATAGCAAAAGAGGAATATTTTCTGTGATGATGGAGAGAATTTTAAAGTCCCTTGGAGTTCATTTTGTTTTATTAGTGGAGCTGTTACAGAGAAATAGAACATTCATCAAATAGCCAATCAATCAAATAAAATTTCCTGATTATCCAGGATGCTACCTAAAACTCCAAAACAATGTGGAAGAGGGATTGTAGTTAATCACAAAAGATTTCCTAAAGGCACTAAGTAAATGCTGAAGTCATTTGTTACATAGGGCTGTCCAACACAGTTCCTACCTCCAAACCTGGGAGAGGAGAGACAATGAACAAAGGTCAGGTGAGTGGATTTTATATTCCAGTGTAGATTATATTGAAGTTGTGCAAGACTTGCAATACTAGAAAATATTAGCTGAATGACAGAAGGTGATTTTCAGAGATTGGCATGTTAGGAACAGAAAAGAAGAAGGCAATACAACTTTTGTAATGGAGATTCATGGTTTGGCCGTAGCAGGGAGAGATGGAGGAAGGATGAAAGCAAGCTTCCTAAGGAGAAGAAGCATACAAACTCAGGGGTATTGCCAAAAATAAAGACAAGGGCCGTGCTAGTTGTAATGATAATAAGCAAAGAATTGAATCATCCAAACATTTGGTACAAAGAGCTGGGTTGAGATAGACAATTATAGCAAGAGTATTTGTGCTAGAGAATGAAAATTGGGTGCTTTCAAGTACAGAGTGGAAAATGGATAGGTAGCATCTCAAATAAACAAAGAAGACACACTCATTTAGCCTCATAGAATGAGAGATGAAAGAGAAACATGATATATCTCTTCCTAAGTTACCCCAAAGCTGACGCACAATTGCAGAAGGATGTCCTTATTCCTCTGCATGAATCCCAGAGAGTGGAGGCAACAGTGTTTTCCCAAGTAACAAGGCTTCTGCAGACATTTGTTGGCCTTTGTAGTTCAGGAAATATCATACATGAGTTTGTGTACTTAATTATCGGGCACAGGTTTGAATTCCAGAATTGTCATAAAGAAAAGCAAGTTAGGCTCTGTTTCTTGTTGACATGCTACATGCTCCAGTGAAATGAAAGCTGTCAAACTCAAGCACTCGACATCAGTCTCTGCATTGAGAAACATCTGGAGATTATATTGAACAGTTTGAATATTCTGAGAGGTAAGCAGGAAGTGATCTTATTATTCATCAATAGAGGAACCAATAGTCTGTGCGACCAAGAGATCTTGTCTCTACAAATATTAGCCAGGGCTGGGTGTGGTGGCTCACACCTGTAATCCTAGCACTTTAGGAGGCCGAGGCAGGCGAGTTACCTGAGCTCAGGAGTTTGAGACCACCTTGGGCAACATGGTGAAACCTTGTCTCTACTAAAATACAAAAAAAAATTAGCCAGGTGTAGTGGTGGGTTCCTACAGTCCCAGCTACTTGGGAGGCTGAGGCATGAGAATCACTTGAACCTGGGAGGCAGAGGTTGCAGTGAGCCAAGATTGCACCACTGAGCTCCAGCCTGGACAGAGAGAGACTCTGTCTCTAAAAACAAAAACAAAAACAAAAAACAGCCAGATGTGGTGATATGTACTGGTAGTCTCAGCTACTTGGGAGGCTGAGGCTGGAGGATCACCCTATCTCAAGAGGTCGAGGCTGCAGTGAGCTATGACAATGCCACTGCACTCCAGCCTGGGCAACAGAGCAAGGACCTGTCTCAGAAAACAAAATGGAGGAATAAATAAAGTACTTATTGTTTAATAATATAGAGACTTATCAAGCAATGGCTGATATATATATGTGTGTATATATATGCATATATGTGGATATATATCATATATATAATCCCAAAGGTTATAATGAAGCATAGAGAGAAAACTAATATATCACACTAGATACTGGCATTGCATATCAAGTAGGGGAAAAGGTCTATATTAAGTAATGGTGCTGAGAAATTTAGTTTTTCACATAAAAACATAAATGAAAATATGCACGTCACTTAGGTTTCTGTAAGTACTCTCTATGATGTCAGTATAATGGTAAAGCTGCTTAATGATACATTTCTCAGAGTGTACCCCCTTATTAAGCAATGTATGCCTTTATGTAAATACACATGCTCTTTGATTTATGATGGGGCTATGTTCTGATAAACCCATCATAAGTGGAAAATATTGTATTGAAAATGCATTGAATACATCTAACCTATCAAACATCATGGCTTAGGCCAGCCTACCTTAAAATGTGCTCAGAACGATCACATTAGTCTACAGTTGAGCAAAACCATCTGGCAACACAGTTCACTGTGGAATAAGGTTGCTTACCCTCATGATCTCAGGGCTGACTGGGAGCTCTGGCTCCCTGCTGTTGTCCAGCATCCAGAGAGAATGTCCTACCGAATATTGCTAGCCCCAGAAAAGATCAGCACTGAAAATTTTAAGTAGGGTCTCCTCTGAATAGAATCATTTTTACACCATTATAACGTCAAAACACCGTAATTTGGAGAAACTCTGTGTGTGTATAAGCACACACACACTCAAAAACACACACTCACATCTCAACATGAATATACCTGGAAAACCTAATGTTAAGTTAAAAAAGCAAGTTATGTAAAGATATGTATGGGTTGATATTACTTATGGAAGATTTAAAAACAAAATATACTTGAGGCCGGGAGTTTGAAACAAGCCTAGGAAACATGGAAAACCTCCATCTCTACTAAAAGTACAAAAAATATTAGCTGGATGTCATGACACAGGCCTGTAATTCCAGCTACTTAGGAGGCTGAGGCATGAGACACATTTGAGCCCGGGAGGCAGAGGTTGCAGTGAGCTGAGATCGCGCCACTGCACTCCAGCCTGGGTGACAGAGTAAAACTCTGTCTCAAAAAATAACAAACAAAAACAAAACGAAAACTATATATATAATATATATATGTGTGTGTGTGTGTGTGTATACATATATATGGTTTCATAAGATTATAATAAATATTGTATGTTTTAGTTTTGGGACTTACATAGAACTGTAGAATAATTTACAATTGGAAGTAAGTATATATCCAAATGCCTAGAAAAGTCATAGATAGAAATGGGTGAATAATAGATGTATAGATAGATAATAGATATATAGAAAGAGATATCCTACATACATGTGATATACAACATATGTGTATCCTACATGCACATATATACATATAAATACACATACATATAAGAGAGAAAGAGAGAGAGAGAAAGAGAAAGAGATGGGGCCAGAGACCTGGGTTCTGTCCAAGGCAAATGATGATAGCCACCACGGTTTGAAATACATACCTTTGTTGTACAAAGCCACTCAGAATTTGCAGTGTATAAATAAATGCAGCTGCTATTTACTCCAACTTCATACAGTTCTCTTCTACGTGTTTGAAAAATGCAGCAATGTCCTGGGTGCTTTTATATTGATTTCAATAATTTTGAGTAAATTCCCAGAACTTAAGATACCGTCAAACTCAACATTGAAACATAAATATATTCTAAAACAAAGCAACATTTTTTTACCAAAGTATTTGAGCAGATCATTGAGTTTTCCTAATAGCCATATGGCCTCCAAGTATCCATATATCAATATTATTCTCAAAATGTGAAATACTTTTGCAATATGTGCCGTGCCATGATAGATTAGTCACGGTAAATAAGTTACTTATCAATCTCAGTAGAAGAAAACAAGGTTAGAAAAAAAAAACTGAAAATTTTTTCCTGAAGTCGTGAGTACTAGATTTTAAAAGAAAATATAATGAAATAAATATAGATCAGCTTTTAGAATCTACACAATATATGTCAGTGGATTTATTCAATAAGTTTATATTTTCTTTATTGGCATGTGATTTTCTGATGATAGGCCAACTTCTGGTTTAAATGCCAAATCTCGTAACATCTTAGTAAACATTGAAAAGATAAACAAAAACTCATTTAAAATCGAAAGAGCTCATGTATTCATATGCTCAGGAGATTTTTTAAAATGAAAAAGAGAGTTATGCATTTAAGGATACTTTAAGGGGTAATTATTTTCTAAACCTTTATTTCTCTCCTGCCCCAGTTTAATGAAGAAATAAGTCCTGTCCTTGAAGCTTGATGTTCTCATGAATATTCTTCAACAATTAGCCATTGGGGACCCCTTAAATTGAGAATTCTATAAATGGTGCTTGAAATTACATACTCAAACAGTACAACCACTAATTCTTTTAATTGTTTATATTAACCTTCCTTTTCCAAGAAAATCATTCTCCCATAGAAAGTACAACATAATCTTTCCCTGACTAAAGAAGAGTCAATTAGATTTAATTTGTTCAATCACGGATGATAAACAGATTATAATTTGCCTTACAAAAGGAAAGGCATCATTATGGTGACTTTTGGTGGTGTTATAAAATATCCTAATGAATTACAGTTGAGGGAAAAGATCAATGTGCAAGTATAGCATAATTGTTTTACTTAAAAATGTAATTTTTCACATGGATACTTTTGGCCACTTCTGAACTCAAGAAATGACATGATAATCTATTCACAATCAACAAATATTTACAACATAGAGAAGTTGAACTCAATATTTTTTCATTGTTTCTAATTAGACAATTGTAAACCAATAACCACACCCACAATAAAATTAGCATTTTGGGAAGACGTAATGCTAGGAAGCCAGTAATGTACCTAGTAAGTGAGTCACTTTGAAGAACGACAAACTCTGCCAATTTGAAAGCCATATTTATAATTTCAAATGTTCTTCATTCCATTGGCTTGCAGAAGGGATTGATATCTTTAAAAAATAGATCTTCACTTTGGGAGGCCAAGATGGGAGGATTGCTTGAGTCCAGGAGTTTGAAACAAGTCTAGGCAACATGGCAAAACCTCATCTCTACAAAAAATACAAAAATAAGCTGTTTTGGTGGCATAGGCCTGCAGTCCCAGCTCTTTGGGAGGCTGAGGTGGGATGATCACTTGAGCCTGGGAGGTGGAGGCTGGAGTGAGCTATGATTGCACCACTACACTCCAGTCTGGACAATAGAGCAAAACCTTCTCTCAAAAAAAAAAAAAAAAATCCAATCAACACACTATGTATCTGCTCAATGGTTTGTAATGGGGATTCAAAGTACTATTCATTATCATGTTGAATGAAAAGAATCAGTGTCACGTAGGAAAAATCGGAGAAAAAGAAACTGGTACATGAAAAATTAGTCACCCATTCTCCAAAATTATTCACTATATACCCTAAAGGGATAGAACAGAGGAAAATGCTTCAAAGGTGTTCATATTGAGTTTGCATCCTTTTTGCATACACTCTGTGATCTAGAATGAAATAGGATGTTTTTAAGGAACTGGCTGTCTTGAAAATACACATTCAATATACGTTGAAATTTTACAGATAATAGGTGGACATTTAGGACATACCATTGACTGGAGATGTATGTTTGCAATACTAGTCTGTTGATGCCAACTTAAACAATCTAAAAACTTCTATGGTGCTTGGAGAAATTAAACGCTGGTGTACTCTTATTCTTAGATAAATATTTTACTGACCATATGGAGTTAATATAAAGTCACTTGAACCCGGGAGGCAGAGGTTGCAGTGAGCTGAGATCGTGCCACCGCACTCCAGGCTGGGCGACAGAGTGAGACTCTGTCTCAAAACAACAACAACAACAACAAAACATCTTCCTAAGTTATCAAATCCTTAATAGTAACATCACTGTTTGCTAACATTTTGGAGACAATATAAGAAAGACAATCTGCAAGAAGTCAACTGTTTATAAATATGTTTAATCTATTTGAAAGGCAGTGAGATTGCATCATGCACAAATCACACAATCCTAAAATCCCACTTCTAAGTGTCTACCAAAGAAACATGAAAACACATGCCTACAAAAACTTGTACATGAATTCAAAGCAGCTTTATTCACAATATTAAAAAAAACACTAAAAGCAAACCATAGGTTCACCAACTAGTGAATGAATAAACATTTATCCATTTCATGCAACGAAAACTCTTCAGCATATCAAAAGCAAAAAAAAATTAATAAATGCGACAACATAGATAAATCTTAAAAAAAGCTATGCTAAGTGAAAGAAATCAGACACAAAAGTATGCATACGTGCAAGATGCCATATATATGTAATTCTAGAAAAGGCAAAACTAGAGGAATGGGAAATGGATCTGTGCTTGTCTGGGGCAGGGAGTTACGAAAAAGGATTGACTGCAAGGAGAATAAAGCAACGTGGTAGGATGCTCCAACTGGTTTGCCTTGTTTGGCAGCGGATACACAGAATAATAAAATAAACAGAACTCATAAAATTTACACTTTAAAAGGTGTTTTATGAAAATTATGCCTCAGTAAAGCTGGAAACTGTACAATAAAGCTTAAAAGTGTATATTTTACATGAAACTTTCATGTTTAACTTTGTGCATTTTAATTATGTATTTGTTTATCCATCCACCCACTTTATCTATAATCTATCTACCTATCCATCTATCTAATCTATCTATCTATATATATATCAGCCTATCATCTGTCTATCTAAATTATCTGTCTATCTATCATACATCCATGATCCACTATCTATCCATCATCCATCCATTCATTATGTGTGTGTTTATGTACCTATGTGTGTCTCTCTCTCTATTCATCCATTATCTCTTTATGCTATCTAGCTAGCTATCATCTATCCATCATCTATTTATCTGTCATCTATTTATCTATCTACCATCCATCCATTTATCTATGTATCTATCTATCCATCATTCACCCATTTACTATCTGTCTATGTCTATCATCTATCTCTTTATCTCTCTATGTATCTATCTACTCTATAATATACCCATGATCCATCTATGTATCTATCTGTCATGCATTCATTATGTACGTATGTCTGTATGTATGTGTTTATATAACTATGTGTCTATCTTATTCATCCATTATCTATC
The DNA here is from genome assembly GCF_028885625.2 of Pongo pygmaeus. NCBI lineage: Eukaryota > Metazoa > Chordata > Mammalia > Primates > Hominidae > Pongo > Pongo pygmaeus. The sequence continues at coordinate 4,888,190 of NC_072396.2, read as the reverse complement.
TACCATACATCCATATACTTATTTATCTATGTATCTATCCATTCATCATTTATCCATTATCTATCTATGTATGTATCTATCTATCATCTATCCATCATATCTATCCATCAATCTATCCATCCATCTAGCTATTCATCTATCTAATCTATCATCTATCTACTATCAATCGTCTATCTATCCGTCCATCCACCTGTCCATCTATCCAACCACCTATCCATCTATCTAATCTACCTTCTATGTATCTAATCTATCTATCTTTCACTCTGGCCTAAGTGTAATCCATGATACATAAAATGATTCTGCTCTACCCCCATAATGAAAAAATTCAGGTTTGCAGTCAATAACTGGGGCAATCTTGTCTCCAACTTCTATTTAACCTGCTTCTCCCCTACAAAAGGAGACTCAGTCACCTCTTTGGTATGCCCAATTAATTTTCTAAGTGTTTTCTACAACCTGTCTTCACGTGATAGACTTCAAATAAAAATGGAGTCTCCTCACGACCTGGAAGGTTGGATCATTCACAAGGACCCATTTTCCATGCAGGGCATATCTTTTCCATCTTGCTCTTCTCACTCTTTGACCACGTATGAGCCTTGTAACTGAGCTCTACAATGTATGTCTATCCAATTTAGCATATTTCTCTTTTACATATGAGAAAGCAGGTTCAAGGAGATTAAGAAACATATCTACAGGCCGGGCGTGGTGGCTCACGCCTGTAATCCCAGCACTTTGAGAGGCCAAGGCAGGCAGATCATGAGGTCAGGAGTTCAAGACCAGCCTGGCCAATATGGTGAAACCCCGTCTCTACTAAAAATACAAAAAGTTAGCTGAGCATGGTGGTGGGTGCCTGTAGTCCCAGCTACTCTGGAGGCTGAGGCAGGAGAATCACTTGAACCCAGGAGGCAGAGGTTGCAGTGAGCTGAGATGGCACCACTGCACTCCAGCCTGGGTGACAGAGTGAGACTCTGACTCAAAAAAAAAAAAAAAAAAGAAACATATCTACATAATGAGTAAAGGTCAGATGCAATTGAATTGAAACACTGTGCCTTGCCCAACACAGTAAAGTGGGAAATAGAACATCATGTCTTACATAGCCCATGACTGCAGTAAAATGCATTGTGTTAATTTTATACCCATTTCGGATATTGCTAGCATTTTATTGTGTCAAAGCCTATCATTGATACTTCCTTATAGCATCTTCTTTTTAAAAATGCATCATATTTTCACCTAAAATATGAAAAAGTGCTATTAAAAATTTATGTTATTATAGAGTAAAATTTTATTTTACTCTCAAGCTCTGTTGGCCTTAGCATAATTATCTAGGTGCTTTTGTTACATAATGCATGGGGTTTTCCTGTTCAATTTTTAAGCTTGTTGGTAGGAAACCTCATTTCTATAAGAAACCAAGGGTAATAACTCCATTTTATAAATTTTCATCACAACTCACGTTCTGTTCAGGTAATCTGAATCAAATTGTACAGATATGATACAAATCTTACATACTAAGAGATATATTTAACAAAATAAACAGTTTAATTTTTCTATATTGATCTATTTCTTTCCACAAATAAGATTTAAGTAAACATGCAAATTTAACTGAACATGGACGAAAACTTGAATTGATAATCTTAAATAACGCTAATGCTTCTTGCATATTCTGATGTACCTAGAGGAGAAAATTTCTCAAAATCTTTCTTTTTAAAAGAAATCCTTCTTTAATTTTAAAGAAATCTTATTTAAAAATTTATTTTATTATTGATTAGCTAATTATAATTGTATATATTTATGGGGTAAAGAGTGACGTTATGCTATACGTATAAAATGTAGAATGCTTAAAATCAAACTAAATAACATAGGCATTACATCAAATACCATTTTTTGTGGTGACAACATAGGAAAGGTACTCTCTTGCAGTTTTAAAATATACATAATATACTGTTGGTGGGCATGTAAACTTTACAGGTATTATGGAAAGCCACATGGAGGTTTCTCAAAAACCTAAAAATAAAATTATCGTGTGATCCAGCAACCCCACATCTAGGTATATATCCAAAGGATCTGAAATCAATATGTCACATAGCTATCTACACTCAAAATCTTTGTCATCATAGACCTGAATTTAACTATTGGTATTTAATATTGTCTTAGTCCATTTGGGCTGTGTGATGGTTAATATTAATTGTCAACTTGATTGGATTGAAGGATGCAAAGTATTGATTCTGGGTATCTCTGAGTGTTGCCAGAAGAAATTAACATTTGAGTCAGTGCACTGGAAAAGGAGGACCTACTGTCAGGAAGACCTGCCCACAATCTGAGTAGGCACCATCCAATTGGCTGCCAGCTTGGCTAGAAAAAGCAGTCAGAAGAAGGTGGAAGAAGGTGACTTGCTGAGTCTTCCAGCCTTCATCTTTCTCCTGTGCTGGATGCTTCCTGCTCTCAAACATCAGATTCCAAGTTCTTTGGCTTTTGGCCTCTTGGACGTAACCAGTGGTTTGCCAGGGGCTCTCGGGCCTTCGGCCACAGACCAAAGGCTGCACTGTCGGCTTCCCTGCTTTTGGTGCCTGGACTGAGCCACTACTGGCTTCCTTGCTCCCCAACTTGCAGAAGGCCTATCGTGGGACTTCACCTTGTGATCGTGTGAGTCAATACTCCTTAATAAACTCTCTTTAATATATACATCTATCCTATTAGTTCTGTCCCTCTAGAGAATCCTGACTAATACAGGCTGCTATTACAAAATATCATAAACTGGGTAGTTCATGAACAGCAGACATTTATTTCTGACAGTTCTGTTGCCTGAAAAGTTCAAGACCAGGGTGTCAAGATAGTCAGGTTCTGGTAAGTGCCACTTTCTGGGATGCAGACTGCTGACTTCTCTCTGGATGCTCATATGGTGAAAAGGGCAAGGGAGCTTTCTGGGGTCCCTTTTAGAAGGGCTCTAATCTCATTCATGAAGCTCCACCCTCATGGCCTCATCACCTCCCAAAGGCCCCACCTCCTAAACCAATCACATAGATGATTAGGTTTTCAACATATGAATTTTGAGGGAACACAAACATTTAGACCACAGTAAGATATTATGTCATGTTAATAAATTCTTGAATGAGCAAAAAATTCTTGAATGAGCAGTCCCTTATATTAAAATCATCAATACTTTACTGTGAATTTCTTAAATACAGTATACAACTGGCAGATTTTCAAGCAGTGATGTTGGGCAGAATATAAAGGCCGTAAGTTCTGAGACTTTGAGATAACCCAAAACCAGAAGAAGCAAACTTAAAACAGAAGACACAGTAATATATGTTATGAATAGTCACATAAGTATAGTGTTTGAGGGATTTCTTGGATGAGTTGTATATTAGTCTGTTCTCATGCTGCTAATAAAGACGTACCCAGGACTGGGTAATTTATAAAGGAAAGAGGTTTAATGGACTCACAGTTCCAAATGACTGGGGAGGACTCATGATCATGGTGGAAGGCAAATGAGGAGCAAAATAGTCACATCTTAGATGAAGGCAGGCAAGAGAGTGTGTGCAGGGGAACTCCCCTTTATAAAACCATCAGCTCTTGTGAGACTTATTCACTATCATGAGAACAGTACGGGAAAGACCTGCCCCCCTGATTCAATAACCTCCCATCGGGTCCCTCCCATGACACCTGGGGATTATGGAACCTACAATTCAGGATGAGATTTTTGTGGGGACATGGTCAAACCATATCAAGTTGCAAAGTGCCATTGTACAACCTCAGAACACTGATATATCTGTCAGATACACAAGGTGATGCTTCAGTAAGAAACAACCCTCCATCTCCACAGCATAAGTCAACCAAGGTTTATCTCTCACTCACTCTTCCTCCATAGCAGGTTTCTAGGTGACAAGGAGACATTGTTGCCCAGAGAATTCAGAGATACGGTCACATGACTGTGAAATCTCATAAAAAAGTACTGCAAAATTTTCAAAGTACTTAGCAACAACAGTGTCACTGTTGAAAACATTAAAAGTATTTTCAGTAGTTTTGCTGATAGAAGGCAGGAGAGGAAATGGTATTTAAGAAAATGAGCACCAAATAATGCCATGTCTTTAGAGAACTGTAGATGAGGAGAGGGATTCACTAGGCACTATGATGGGTGTGTAGGATATTTGAACATATTTAGAGTCCAATTCACCATTATAATGGAAATTGCAGCCCTTGTAATTGTATTTCATAATATTTTTCCTACTTCTTTTGCCTCTTCACTATATTGATGAATTAAAATACAATAGTATTGAGGCTATTTGCACAGAGAAAGGCTCATTTTTAAAACATTAATTATCCTTTCTTAAATATTAAGGGAAGATTGCTGGGAAAATATCATCAGCTTCACTAATTTTTGTACTTTATTCATTTCTCTATTGATTGAGTCAGGATCATCAGTTTTAGAACTGAGTCAATGAGAGAGGGCTGAAATTTTGTTTCTTATATTAAAAATTTCATTCATCAGCTGGAGGAAGCAAAGCAAGTAGGCACCTACTTGTACATTATAGTGCAGTGATTCATTGGCTGTCTTTCTGGAGACAAGGAGATGTGGAATGAGTAGGATCATGATATTGTGTGTGTGTGTGTGTGTGTGTGTGTGTGTGTGTGTGCATGTGCCCACACAAAAACATTGGAGCCACAGTAAATACTTGGAACTGCTCCTCCTGAATTTACAAGACTACAGTGCATAACAGAATGGTGAACTTTTTATTCTCAATATTTCTTAAAGGTTCCTTTTTGTTTTCATCCTAAGAAGTAACTATCCAAATAGAATTGGTTTCCAAGTATGATTAGAGAAAAAAAATTCAAATGCACAGGAACGAAATTTTGAAATATAAGAAAAAGTACACGTTTATTTAAATAAGATCATATGGCATATATAAGGTTGATGCAAAAGTAATTGTGGTTTTTGCCATTAAAAGTCATGGTAAAAGTAGTAACTATATCTATACAACTATAACTATAACTACATCTATATTTATACTACATCTATATATATAACCATATCTATATCTATAACTATACATCTACAACTACATCTATATCTGTACATCTATAACTACATCTATATCTATATCTATACTACATCTGTATCTATATATCTATAGCTATATCTATATAACCACATATATAACTATGACTATATTTATAACTACATCCACACCTATAACTACAAATATATCTATAACTACATTTATATCTATAACTACATCTAAACTATACCTATACTACATATATATCTATAACCATATCTATAACTACATCTATAAGTACATCTATATCTATAACTACATCTTATCTATATCTATATTACTTCTGTATCTATATCTATAGCTACTTCTGTATCTATAAATATATCTATAACTACATCTATATCTGTAACTACATCTATAACTATAAATATATCTATAACTACATCTATACCTATAAATATATCTATATCTATAACTATATCTATATCTATAGCTACATCTAATCTATAATTACATCTATATTTATAACTATATCTATAACTACATATATATCTGTAACTATATCTCTATCTATAAATATATTAATTATATCTGTATCTATATATCTATGCCCATACCTATACCTATATGTCTATAGATCTACATCTATATTCCTATATCTATATCTATTCAACTATCTATGCATCTATATATTTGTCTCTATCTCTATCTACGTATCTATAACTATCTATAACTACAACTACATCTATAAACATATCTACATATATATTCATAACCATACCCACACCTATATCTATATATGTATTCATATATTTATATATTTGTAACAGTATATACATCTACATCTCTGTTATCTATGTCTATACCTATATATATGTAGTTATATTTATATCTATCTATATCTAAATAACTACAGTCGTGTGTCACTTAACAATAGGAATATGTTCTGAAAAATGAGTTGTTAGGCTGACTTTGTCATCATGGGAATATCCTAGTGTGCACTTACACAAACCAAGATGGGATAGCCTAACACACACGTAGGCTGTATGGTGTAGCTTATTGTTCCTAGGCTACAAGCCTGTACAGCATGTTCCTGTACTAAATACTATAGGCAGTCGTAACACTATGGTAACTATTTCTGTACCGAAACATATTGCAGGGTAGTTGCAGAGAATGGTATGGTAAAACAGAGAAAAGGTATGGGAAAATATGGTCTCATAATCTTACAGAACCACCCTCATACCTGTGGCTCATTGTTGACCTAAATGTAATTATGCAGCCCATGATTCTGTATCTAAATCTATTTATATGAATACATCTGAGTCTATATAACTATGATATCGATTGGATGTATGTTCCTGCCAAATCTCATGTTGAATTGTAATCCTCAGTGTTGGAGGTGGGGCCTGGTGAGAGGTGTTTAAGTCATGAGGATGGATTTCTCATGGTTAGGTGCTGTCCTTGAAATAGTGTGTGAGTTCTTATGAGATCTGCTTGTGTGACACTTCCTCCCTACCCCACTCTGTCTCTTGCTCCTACTTTTGCTGTGAGACGTGCCAGCTCCCGATTTGCCTTCTACCATGAGTAGAAGTTCTCTGAGGCCTGCCCAGAAGCCGAGCACATGCCAGTACTGTGCTTCCTGTATAGCCTTCAGAACCATAAGCGAGTGTAGCTTTTTTTCTTATAAATCACCTAGCCACAGGAATTTTTTATAGCAATGTAAGAATGGACTAATACATATATCTATCTATAACTATCTCTATCTCTATCTCCATCAAGAATGTCTTTGCCACAACCATCCATGAATGAACAGTGGGCATGCTATGTTTTCTGATAAAGCTTTGCACTGTAATGCTATTTGGAGCTCCCTAGTGCAGGCTTTCCTAGAAATGAGTTTTTCTGTGTTCTCCCTTATTCAGTTCCTTTCTTATTCATTCATGTAGAACGGCAAGAGTGGCTCCTTGCCTCATTGAGCCACTGAGATTCCCTTGAATACTCTGGGGCCCACTTCCACCTACTGGCCTACTTTTAGGGCTTTTCTGGTTGGCCGCTGCCAACATCTCTTTGCAAGTGTATCCATTTTCCTCCTGATAAAAAATCTGTAGGGACATAGCAGAAGAAATAACACCAATCACAATCTTTGCCTGTATTGATGAAGACAATAGATGCATGGAAGGTCTGAAAGCCAGACCCTAACTTGAGGTCAAACTATTGGAAACACATTGAAGAAAACAAGAAGATTCTTCCACTTTAAATATTTTCTGTATTTTTTCTTTATAGAATTGATTTTTCTTTGCCGACTTTGAGGATTTTATAACAATAATTAAGATGGTGCCAGCAATGAAGATATTTCCTATGTGAAGAAATTACTGCGTTTGTGTTAAAACAGTACCCTTCTTTCCTTCCTTCCTTCCTTCCTTCCTTCCTTCCTCCCTCCCTCTCTCTCTCTCTCTTCTTTTCTTTCTTTCTTTTTCTTTCTTTCTTTCCTTTCTTTCTTTCTTTTTTCTTCTTTCTTTCTTTTTTTCGACAGAGTTTTGCCCTGTTGTCCAGACTGGAGTGCAGTCGTACGATCTCGGCTCACTGCAACCTCCACTTCCCGGGTTCAAGCAATTCTCCTGCCTCAGCCTCCCTAGTAGCTGGGATTACAGGCACCTGCCACTATGCCCGGATAACTTTTTGTATTTTTAGTAGTGATGGAGTTTCACCATGTTGGCCAGGCTGATCTCAAACTCCTGGCCTCAAGTGATCTGCCTGCCTTGGCCTCCCAAAGTGCTGGGATTACAGGTATGAGCCACCACGCCCGGCCAGAGCAGTACTTTTCAAACATTATTATGTGTGTGCACATGCATGTGTTTGAATGTGTGTGTGTGCATGTCTGTTTACTCATGCAGCAAACATTAGGGCTACAGTGAATAACCCACCTTACTTTCCCTGAATCGTACAGGGCAATATTGCATAGCAGAATGGATGGCAATGCATTTTCATATGTTGCACTTAGGTGTCTTCAAGATGGCTCCTATTTCTATAGGTCTTGGTGGACCTAAGCTTTTCATTATCTCCCAAGTGACACTGATGATATTAAGAAAAGAGATAAACGAAAACCAAAAACAGGAGCCAGAAAGTTGTTAGGTTGGTGCAAAAGTAATTATGGTTTTTGCCTTTCTTTTCTTTTTCTTTTTTTTTGAGATGGAGTCTTATTCTGTCACTCAGGCTGGAGTGCGGTGGCACACGCTATCTGGGCTCACTGCAACCTCCGTCTCCTGGGTTCAAGCAATTATCCCATCTCTGCCTCCCAAGCATCTCGGACCACAGGCATACACCACCATATCCAGCTGTTTTTTTTATTTTTGGTAGGGACAGGGTTTTGCTATGTTATCCAGGCTGCTCTAGAACGTCTTAGCTCAAGCAGTCCTTCCACCTTGGCCTCCCAAAATGCTGAGATTACAGGCCTGAGTCACCACACCCTGCCCAATCTGTTATTTTTTTACAAACTATCTCTTGTGCTTTTATGACAAGGACTGTTGTTGTAAAGACCCAGTTCTCTTATTTATATCTTTGAATATGTTAAGTACACTTAATTAAATATATTTTTCTGTTTCCTTGATCAACTCTTCACTTAGATGGGGTTCTTTGGATTATCAAATGTAAAATTTCTATTGTATGATAGGCATTATTTTCAAATGGTCATTGATTTTGAAGACACTTGCATCAGTTTGGTTTATGGCTCTTGAATGCATCAATAATGCTTAGCTGTTGATATTAAGTATGTGTTCATCATTAAGTTGAGATTCTCTTATCTGTCTGATAGAGCCCTTGTTTAGACTTTCTGGTGTGGGATGCACATTTAGCTCTTGGCAGATTTTATGCTATTTAGATGGGTGATAGATGTTAGCTTTCAGACTCTTCATTTTTTTAAACTCTTGGTTTAGGTTCAGGGGTACATGTGTAAGTTTGTTACATGGGTAAATTGCATGCTGCAGGGGGTTGGTGTACAGATTATTTCACCACCCAGATAATAAGCACAGTACCCAATAGACAGCTTTTTGTTACTCATTCTCCTTCCTCTCTATCCCTGAGTGGTCCCAGTGTTTGTTTTTCTCTTCTTTGTGTCCATAGGTGCCCAGTTTTGAAGATAAGTTTGCATGTTCTCTGTTCTCACCTGGAGTCAACCATCCCCAACATTGCTAATCTAATTCATGTGAGTTTGCTACAGGATCCATAAGTCCAGATTCTGCTCTTGTAGTAGCCCAGGTTCCCATATCTAGTAATCTGCCTTCTCCTTTTTCCCTTTCCCTGTTTGCAGTGCCTTGCTTCTTCACACTTAACAGAACTTCCTGTCATGCCCGGCACTCTGGTGCTTCCTCCAAGTTCTGGCTTCTTTCTATCTGTTTCCTGTCTATTACCTGTATGTCTGGTTTTCCTGAGAAATCCTCATACTAAATACAGTCATTGCTATATACATAAGTATGTGTACATTTATATTAGGTTGGCGGCACCAACAATACAATTTTAATCATTTCTATATGTTCAGTGCAGAGATATATAGAACATACCATATACTTAGTTTATTATCAGTTTATCTTCATCAACTCACTCTTCATCTTTGCTCTCCTTCTGTAAATTAATTAGAACAAATGCGTTTCTACCTAGATATAGCCATTTCCACATACTTCAATGTAGTTATCATGTTTTCTACTAATCCCAGTAGTATCTTCCAGATGGAAAATTCTTTGAGGTTCCTCAAATTAATTTTTTTTTATGGATTGCCCAATCATGGTGGCCATTTCAACAAAATAACTTAAAGAAATATTTTAACTCATAGGAACTAAGCTATCACCCAATTTGCAGTTTCTTTTGTTTCCTCAAATCTCTGGGTGCCCCCAAGAAGATTAAACCTTTTGAGCATTATGTACTTTTCAGAGCATCTAAATTAATGGAGCATGCTGAGGGCTTTTTTTTTTTTTAACCTAACGCATCTATATGCATTTATTAGACCCTGACTGCTGCAGTTGAATTGGTGTGAAGGAATAGGTCTTTACCAAAACAGGATGGCAGATCACAGACATAAACACACACCCTGCCAGATTTTATCAGGGGGAAAATAACCCATTCCAGTAAGATGTTATCATGGATTTACACCAAGAGTTACTGCCTAGAAGGACTACAATGCAATCCCCTCTCCCACATATTTCTAACAGAGCACCCTGCCAGATTGAGCCCAATTCTCTGTGGCTGTATCATCCCACACATTCATTTTTCTTCGTCCTGCTTTGGTGCCATACAGATTCTTTCTGTGACTTCCCTTGTTCATGTTTCTTTGCCTCCTTATAGGATTTTAGATAAAGATAGTTTACTTCACAAATATCAATGTTGTTTAACTTACTCATGCTAGTCTTGGTTTTCTGATACATTTTGCCATCTGTCAAGAAGCCACAAGCACAGACTTATGCTGTTCATTTCTATTCACTTAACAGAGTAGTTCTTTTCCATGGAGGACCCTGAGATTATATGACACTTTTCAATTTATGCAGAACTGTGCAATCATCTTTTTTGAAACAAAACCATTTTGGGGAACTGCATAGATGCTTGCTTGGCAGACACCTCAGAGGTGGTACAAAGTGGCATAGACAGCCTTAGATGTGGCATCAGATTTTCTGAGCTTCAGACCTAATGGAGCATATTTCTTTTATGGCTACTTATCAGGGCTGTAGTTGAGGGAATCTGAGAGGATGCTTCCCACGATTCTGTGTAAATCAAAAACTCTCCTACAATCTCAGGGACTTCTGTGTAAAAGAACTACTCTGTAAGTGAATGAAGACGAATAGTTCAGGTCAGTGCTTACAGCTTCATGACAGATGGCAAAATTGCTCAGGAAATCAAGTCTATCAAAGCTGTGTCCAAAACAGTTCATAGATTTCAATTTTATGACTGAAGGACTGCTTTAAATCAAAATCATATTTTGCTGTAAATATTAGGGTTGTTGAGAAAGTAGCAAACTTGGTTCCAGAAATCTCTTGGGAGATATATATATATATATATATATATTTCCTGGGTAACTTCTGATTCTTATTCATAGAGCTGAGTCTCTCAAATTTGTGCAATGAATTTATTCCTCAAATGAAAATAACTCACCAATTGTTTTGAGAAGAGTTTGGAGGAATAGGTGAAAAGAAAAAACCTACATACACACACAGGCATACACATGCACACACTGCTATACATATAGAGATAGAGAAAAATTAGGTATCAGTAACGGGTTAAGGAAGATGAAAGGTAGAAGAAACCAAGGCTAGTCCTTTATTTTCAAAATGATTTCCAAAGTGGACAATGGGCCCAAAATCTTGTCCTCAGCCTTCCAAAGTGCTGGGATTACAGGTGTGAGCCACTGTGAGCTGGAAACCATTGTCTTACGTGAATTAAGGCAGAAACAGAAAACCCATTACTGTATGTTCTCACTTATAAGTGGGAGCTAAACATTGTGTACTCATGGACATAAAGATGGGAACACTAGACACTGGGGGCTATTAGAGGGGAGAGGGAGGGGGGCAAATGTTGAAAAGCTAACTGTTGGGTACTATGCTTAGTACCTGTGTGATGGGATCAATTGTACCCCACACTTCAGCACCACATGATATAACCAGGTAACAAACTTGCACATATACCCTCTGAATCTAACATAAAAGTGCAAAAGAAAAAACAATGTAGAAAATGAAATCTGCTTCTTCTCTATTTTCTGGAAATTGGATTCTGCTGGACTGGGGACAGCAGAGCTTTATTGAACAAGAAGCCCACAAGACACAAGTCTTCTGAAACGTTTTCCCACCATGGTGATTTCCTCCTGGGAACCTGTTTTCCTAGACAGGACAAATGCACTCTCTTCAGGACCCAGTGAGGCATGGACTTGCAACGGCAGCCTATGTTTTCAAACTCAAATCAGGATGACAGCAGAACCACTGCAGATAATGACTCTTCATTTGAGAGGATGAGCAGTTTTATTCTGAAAGACATGGAAACCTAAGACTCAGAAATATTAGTTAATGTTTAGAAGTACTTATGCTTAGAAGAGTGTTGAGTAAATCCTTGCTATGCCTTCAATAAGTTTTCAAGATTATTTATTGGTATCTAATCAAGTCTTACTGTTGTATCTGGCAACACTCATCTGCAACACTCTAAGCCTCCTTAATAATTTAAAGCAAAAAAAAAATGCATTGAAGTAAGCACTACAGTACTCGCTTTTACCATAAATCCAATAGATTTCTGTTGAATATGTATTGGTAATTCTATAAACACCTTCAAAAATTGTTATGGTCTACATTAGCAAATGAACTGGGTACACATTAACAAATGTAGCTTGTCCTGTGTACATTTTAAATAATTTCATTCCAGGATAATTGGTTGTAAGGTGTTTCAAATTATATTCTTTGAGAAAAGCAGATCAATTTCAACTTAAAGAAACATTAAGAGTTGCAGGCTGTGCCCAGAATTGATGTTCGTGTTGTAAATCAAATCTCATTTTCTGCTCAGAATTACTAATTTATTTTCTTCCTATCCTAATGCTTACTTCATCACAAATAAAAATGGGTATATGATAAGATGTGCCTGTAGAATTTAATTTGCAATTTCAGACATTTAACATTTTTTAAATGTTACATTGAAAATCTCCCTTTCTTGCTATCCACACAATTCTGATATGTAGCTGATTTAAGAGGCATGAGGAAATTCACACTAAAAGTCTACATTTTGAGGATTGTATATGTGTGTGTGGAGGTGGGGGTCTCACTATGTTGCCCAGGCTGGTCTTGAATTCCTGGGTTCAAATGATCCTCCCTGTTGGTCTCCCAAAGTGCTGGGATTACAGGTGCGAACCAGGCCCTTGAGGATCTTAATATTGGTTATCTTGACAATTTTAAAGCAGACAGCATCTGAACTCTTCTTCTATCTTCAAACATGTTCCAAATTCTACCACCTCAAGGAATTTTTCTAGAAATTATCGATGAAAGTGGTTCACATATGAGAAAGTAATGCCTAGCATTTAGTAATTCCTAATATTCTAGAGAATCTTGTTTGATAGGGATTACATTATTTTAACCTAAGCAATTGTTAAGTTGTGAAAACAGAGAAGGCTACTGCTAAGACTGGCAATTAATTGAGACAAGAATTGTGCCTTTATGTTGCCTAGTTGGGTCAAAATTTTGCCTTAAGAGTAGAAGTATCATTTTCTCCTATAGCAAATTATACTTTCATAATTCCACAGTTTAATACATTATCACTGCATCAGAGTAAACTGCTACATTTTTTATTTGACAGTTGACACAAAAAGTTTTCCTGGGCAGATATCTCCATTATTAGACACCTCTGAAGGGAGTGATGCTGTTTTCTAGCTTTTTAGAAAGAAAGAATGAGAAGAAAAGCACAGTTTGGGGTGCTTTTGATATGGAGACAGGAGATTTCTAAAGCAGTTAGAATATCAGACAAATATAATTTGTGTTTGAAAGTAGTAGGAATTCAACTGAAAAGTAAATCCCCATGAACAAAAGTGCTGTACAGTCCCAAGAGTATAATCACGCTGTAATTACGTGGCCCTACAAATATGACACTGTAATGGTGGATCCACGTCATTATACATTGGTCCAAACCCACATTCTGTACAACACCAAGGGTGAACCCTCATGTAAACTATGGACATTGAGTGACAATGATGTGTCAATGTAGGTTCATCAACCGTACCAAATGTGCCACTCTGGTGAGGGATGTTGATAATGGGGGAGGCAGTGCATGTGTGAGGGCAGGAGATATGTGGGATCTCTCTGGACCATCCATTCAATTATGCTCTGAACCTAACACATATCTAAGAAAATAAATTCCTTATAAATGATATATAATACACTATGCACTCATTTAAAAAAAGATAGTAAGGACCTAATAACAACTTGAAATAAATTAATTCATTCATCCAATAATTTCAATGATGTTGTGTTAGTTGCTGAAGACTCAAAGACAAAACACCAAGTTGTCTAGGAGATGGGGGTGTTTATGTGATATTGTACTTATTGAATCTATTACATTAATTGCCCTCATGACTGGCAATGGGGGATCAGTTGATTTCTTTATATTTTCTAATTAAAGACATCTCAGAATCTCACATTATTTTTTTTTCAAATGAATGCTTAGTCTTTCATATTGTTTCTTAATTTCTGTTTTCATCTGTCAAAGAGGGTGGAGTGCATGTGTGTGTGTTTGTGTGTGTGTGTGTGTGTTTCCTGGGAGTTACATCTCAAAAGGCATAGGTGTCATTCATTTTTATACAAAAGTGGAACTTAGAAACAATAAAATCTGGCCGTGCGCGGTGGCTCATGCCTGTAATCCCAGCACTTTGAGAAGCCGAGGCGGACAGATCATGAGGTCAGGAGATCAAGACCATCCTGGCTAACACGGTGAAACCCTGTTTCTACTAAAAATACAAAAAAATTAGCGGGCATGGTGGCGGGCGCCTGTAGTCTCAGCTACTCAGGAGGCTGTGGCAGGAGAATGGCGTGAACCTGGGAGGCAGAGCTTGCGGTGAGCCGAGATCGCGCCACTGCACTCCAGCCTGGCCGACAGAGCGAGACTCCTTCTCAATAAAAAAAAAAAAAAGAAAGAAAGAAAACAAAGAAAGAAAAAGAAAGAAAGAGAGAGAGAGAGAGAAAGAGAGACAGACGAAAGAAGGAAAGAAAGAAAGAAAGAAAGATAGAAAGAAAGAAAGAAAGAAGCAATAAAACCTGGCAGCTCAAAACCAAGAGAATTCTGTACTAGCTTAATTATAGCCTATGCAAATGACGGCATGCACATCAGACCCAAAACAGCATTTAAAATTCTCTCCTTTTTCAGTGTCTGCCAAAGAGAATGGCATACACCACAAAGTAAAAATTAAAATGCTTGCAAGGGCATTAATAGGCATTTGCTAATGGCAAAATAATAACTTCAGACCTTATGAAATGTTTCCTTATAGAAAAGAAATTCACAATCTCTGACCGTTAACTCTGTTCAAAACCTCAGATCAGATATACACATCAATTTGAATGGTGGAGACCTAATGTAGCCTGATAAAGCATGCCAAAACTGGGATCCCTATGGAACCACCCCCAATGGGGAAGTGCGCTCATGAGAGAGGACTTTCTAGTTATTGGAAAATGTATCTTTGTCTTGAAGAATCCACAAGCTTTTACAAATCACTGTGTACTCTTTGCATACCACGCACTTTCCGATATTAGTCCTAATTATAGGGGGAAATTAGGTAAGCCTTTTCTTGGATCAAGAACCACCCAGCCCCCTCATCCTTTTACATGGCTCCTTTGTTTTATCAGCTGTCCCCATCAATCTCCTCAGCATTTCCATTCTTGCTACCCACTCAGCTGGAAGGTTGGTTGCTATAGTTTGGATGTTTATCTTCCCAAACCTCATGTTGAAATTGGATCCCCAATGTTGGAGGTGGAGCCTAATGGGAGGTGGTTGCGTCCTGGGATTGGATTCCTCTTGCATGTCTTCATGCCATCCTTGCAGTAATGGGTGAGTTCTATTAGTTTCTGCAAGAGCTGGTTCTTTAAAAGAGCTTGGCAGCTCACTTGCTCCCTCTCTTGCTTCCTTTCTCACCACGTGATCTCTGCACAAACCATCTCCCCTTCTGCCATGAACAGAAACAGTCTTAGGCCCTCACCAGGTGCACAATCTTCCAACCAGTAGTATCATGAGCCAAATAAATTTTTTATCAATTACCCAGACTCAGATATTCTTTCATGGCAACACAAAACACACTACGACGTTAGCCAAGCTCAGTGAATAAAGAGAGTCACTTGCTGAACATTCTAGACGCATAAGCATTTGAAGGCTCTAAAACCTCTATTTTGAATGTGGGATGTCTTCATGTATTTTATCTGAATGAGGTTTACCTGCAGTGCTTGTTGAAGTACTAGATTTTTTAGGAGCATTTCTCGCCCATCATCAAAGAACTAATTCTCTTGGTGTAGAATGCAAGGATCTTAATTCAGCAAACTTCCCAAATGGTGTAGTGAACACTACATTGGGAAAAACTTTTCCAGAAGGCAAATGATAAATGTTTTACCTTCAACCAGACGATGTGTGTGCTCGGGTCTGCTGGGTAGAAATTAGAGAAGGAGGAGAGGGCACGGTCTTCATCTTGTGTCTTAGGAGTCAACAATAGCCTCCTCAATATTCAGGGTCCTTCTAATTTGAGTTTTCTATTTAAAATTATTGTTTATCTCTTGTAGCCAATGTATCTGAGAGTGGGCATGTTAGATCACTCTCAGTCCAAGCTGAGGCATGAAGAAAAAGTTTGTTCCTTAAGAGAGGTAAGATTTGGCACAGACATTTATGTAGATTAAAAAAAAAACTATTCATGACCAGCTTTGATTGAAAATATATGTGATTCACATTTTCATTAGTCTCAAACTGCCACATATTAAGATATTTGTGTTAAATACTCAATATATGAGTTTGTTTGGAAATAACACTAGTTCCTTTCATTTAGAAAAATATGAAGAAGAGCTCTGGCCTGAGAAGCTCTTGGCCTCTGGTGCACACAAACTCACACACAAACATGCCATAACCCCAATAACTTTCAGTAGTCTATATTGACCAAAGGGATTTCTAATTTCTGGGTATACTTTAACTTAATTAAATCATCTCAGCATTTTGGACTAACTGAATTTATACAAAAATAAATGTGTGGAAACCACAGAATTCATGTCTTTGCTGTTTCTTAGTTTGTAAGCCTAAGACACCTATTATTTTAAGCCAGGCACAGAAAAACAAACGGCGTATGGTCTCATTCATAAGTAGAATCTACAAATCTTTATATCACAGAAGTAGAGAGTAGAATGGTGGTTAGCAGGGGATGTGGGGGGTAAGGGAGATGTTGGCCAAAGGATACAAAATTTCAATTAGACAGGAGGAATGAGTTCAAGAGATCTATTGTACAATGTGGTGGCTACATGTAATAACATGTTGTATTCTTGAAAAATGCTAAGAGAGTAGCTATAAAGTTTCCTCAGCACAAAAATTATAACTATGTGAGGTAGTACATTTGTTAATGAGCTAAATTCAGTTATTCCACATTGTATATATACTTCAAACCATCATGTCATCCATGGTAAATATATGAAATTTTCTTTGTCTATTTAAAAAAGAAAATAAACATGTAAAAATATATATCTTTCAGAAAATATTCACCAACCCCAAGTTATAATGTTAGTCAAATGCGGTTTCAGAGTGATAAACTGGAAAAGCATTTAGAAAAAAAAAATATATATATATATATTTTATTTTGGGGAAGACTAATATAGACATGCAAATGCATACATGATTGACTGGGCAACTTTACCTAATTTTTTGAAACCAGCTTTCTCATGGATGTGTATAGGAGTAAAAATAAGAGACTTAATATTAACCCAAAATAAATTGTATGTATCTTCTATGTGCTGGTGGATGTGTGTTAGGGCTAAGAACTGAAAACTCTCCTTTATGATTCTTTACTTGACAGGAAATATATCTGTATTCCCGAAATCCAAGCATATGTCATTGCTGCTCTCAGTGCAATAAACAAATTGCTACATTAACCATTTTTTAAATGGGTTGGGTGTGGTGGCTTATGCCTGTACTGCTAGCACTTTGGGAGGCTGAGGTGGAAAGATCACTTGAGCCCAGGAGTTCAAGACCAGACTGAGCAACAAAGTGAGACCTCATCTCTACAAAAATAAATAAATAAATATTTAAGAAAATAGCCAGTTGTGGTGCTTGCTTGAGCTAGGGAGGTGGAGACTACAGTGAGCTGTGATTGCACCACTGCACTCCAACCTGGGTGACAGAGTGAGGCCTTGTCTCAAGAAGTGAAAAAAAAGAATTTTTGATACAGTTCCCAGAAAGTGGTTTTTAGGAAAGCAATACCCTATTCCCTATTTTTGCCTTTAATTCCCCTTTCCTTTGTTTATTGTAAAAATTCACAGAGTACACCATTAAGACCCTGCTCTCTGGCCTGAGAAGCTCTTGGCCTCTTGTGCACACAAACTTACAGAGGCATCACTCCCAAGCATGCTTATGAAACCCTGTATAGGGTGCTCATGCTTTGGGTACCTATGCACATTGTCTCCATTGCTCATTCTCCCAGAATAAACTTCTTCACAAAGTTTCTCTGGCAAACTGCTACATCTGGTTTATATTGGCACATGGATGTGCAGAATTTGATGCATCATAATATCCAGGTCATGCACACTGATTACTGGCCCTCGGATGGTGCCTTTCATTGAGTTTCATTTAGTTATTTAATTTGATATTGCATACAATGCAGTAAGCATCTACAAACCACCACACCAAAAAAAAGTCGGTACCATGACAATACATTAATTTATTCAATGATCTCCTCAGTAATCCATCTTTCCCTTCTAAGTTAATCATCATGATTGTCTTAATTCATTTGAGCTGCTATAATAAAATATCATGGACTTGGGTGGTGATATGGTTTGGCTCAGTGTCCCCAACCAAATCTCATCTTGAATTGTAATCCCTACATGTCAAGGGAGGGACTTGATGGGATGTGATTAGATCATGGGGCTGGTTTTCCCCATGCTGTTCTCATGGTAGTGAGTAAGTGCTCATGAGATCTGATGGTTTTTTAAGAGGCTCTTCCCCTTTCGCTCTCTCCCTCTCTCTCCTGCCACCAAGTAAGACATGCCTGCTTCCCCTTCCACCATGACTGTAAGTTTCCTGAGACCTCCCCAGCCATGTGGAACTGGGTCAATTAAACTTTCTTTCTTTATAAATTACCCAGTCTCAGGTTGTATCTTTATAGCCATGTGTGAAAACAGATTAATACAGGTGGCTTATAAACAACAGACATTTATTGCTCACTGTTCTGGAGGCTGGAGGCTAGGATCAGGTTTCCAACATGGTAGGATTCTGGGGAGGATCTTCCTGGATTCTTCCTGGTTGCAGACTGGCATCTGCTCATTGTAATTGTATCCTTATATAGCAGAAAGAGGGCCAATGAGCAATCTGGGGTCTCCTTAATAAGGGCACTCATCCCATTCATGAGGGCTCCACCTTCATGATCTTATAATCTCTCAAAGGCCCCACCTTCTAATATAGATGCTCCTTGACTAACATGAGGTTACATCCAAATAAACCCATCATAAGTTGAAAAATTGTAAATAAAAAATGAATTTAATATACCTCACCTTCCAAACGTCAAAGCTGAGCCCAGCCTACCTTAAACATGCTCAGAACGCTCACATTAGTGTATATGTGGGCACAGTCCTCTAATCCGATGCCTATTATTTATTAAAGAGCTGAAAATCTCCTGTAATTTTTTGAATCCTCTACTAAAAGTGAAAGATGCAGTATGTATGGATACTTGAAATACAGTTTCTACTAAATGTGATCACTTTCATACCATCATAAGTCAAATCATCCTGATTTCCAATTGTCTGTACTATCACCTTGGGGTTTAGGACTTCGGCATATGGATTTTAGGAGTGACACAAACATTCAGTCCATAAAAATCATGAATCTTATGTTTAGGATATTCTTCCTTCCTTTCTTTCTCAAATGAGGCTTTGTTTGACTGGCATATATTTTTAAACATGCATATGCTTTTATTTTTATTGCCTTAAATTTTGCAAAAAAAAAAAAAAAAGTAAACCTCAGTTTGGAATCTTGTTGAGCTCATGATTTTAGTTGAGTAAAACCACTGCAGCGTTTTCCACAGTGCTGTGCTATGTGTGATAATGAGTGGCACGTGAAGATTTGTTATGTGAAGACACATGTGCTATTATCAGAGGTGACCTGCATGGTCTCTAGAGTTTGTGTTTGTGAGCCACGCTGCTATAAGCATTGTTCTACATTTTTTCCGTTGGCTACTGTATATGTTTCAATTTCTATTGGGTATATACCTAGGAGTGCTGTGGTTAGCTACAGGCTCTGGGGATGTTTAGCTTTACAGATCATGTTAAACTGTTTTCCAAAGTGGTTGCACTGATTCACTCTTCTCACTCAGAATTCATCAGGGATACTGTGGATTCACATCAGAACTTAGGCTTGACTATCAGCTGATTTGTTTCTATTTGCCAAAGTTGTAAAATATCATCTGGCACATATCCTCATCTCATTTCTAATTTAAAGATAATGTGGCTGAGTGTGGTGAAGTTCACACCTCTAATCTCATCACTTTGGGAGGCCAAGGTGGGAGGACTGCTTGAACCCAGGAGTTCAAGACCAACCTGGGTAACATTTTGAGATCCTTTCTCTACAAAAAATAAAAATAAAAAATTAGTCAAGCATGGTGGTGGCCGCCTGTAGGCCCAGCTACTAAGGCAGCTGAGGTGGGAGGATTGCTTGACACCAGAAATTGGAGGCTGTAGTGGTGAGCTAAGATCTTGCCACTGCCCTCCCGCCTGGGCAGCAAAGTGAGACACTGTCTCTGAAGATTAAATAAAGGTTAAAAAAAAAGGTAAAGATAATGTGCTTCCATTTAAGGCAGAGTTTACTCTCTTTTTTATGTTCTTTTACTCCCTTAAGTAAGTTCCATTTGATGTCTAATTTACAGCATATTTTGCGATATGAGAATTAAATATTATCAATGATTTTTCTTGTTCCATTTAGAGGATCATATCTTCTCTCCTAATCCAAAACTGAGATAAATTTCATTTCTAGACTTTTTAATAAGAAATCTCTGCTGCACAGAGACAAACCCAGATGGGTCATGGTATATTATTATTTATACGCCGTTGCATATAGCTTGTTAAAAATGCCTTTAGATGTTTGAAAGTAATTCATAAGTGAAATAGACTTTTTTTTTTTTGAGATGGAGTTTCACTCTTGTTGCCCAGGCTGGAGTGCAGTGATGCAATCTCAGCTCACTGCAAGCTCAGCTCACTGCAAGCTCTGCCTCCTGGGTTCAAGCGATTCTCCTGCCTCAGCTCCCCAAGTAGCTGGGATTATAGGCATGGTGAAATCGATTTTTGATTTTCTTTTCCATTTTCAAAGTCTCTGTCAAGTTTCAGTGTTAAGGATGGCACAACAGCCTTAAAATATGAGTTTGGACTCTTCCATTTCCTTTTTATCTCTAGTTTTGCCCCCTTCTACATTTATGTTTATTTGTTTTTGTCTCTTTAATCCTTAGTCAGTATTGCCTCACATGTGCCTCTTTTCCTAGTTGTTTTTGAAAGAACAACTGTTGGTTATGTTGTTTCTCAACTGCACTATTCACTTCATAATTTATATTTTTTATTTCTTCTCTTATTTATCTCTTTCCCTTCATATTCTTGTGATGTGTGCTATTGTTCTTTTTACTGGGTTTTTGTGTATGGGGGGAGGGTTTGTTGTTGTTTGTTTTTTGAGACAGAGTGTAGTTCTGTTGCCCAGGCTGGAGTACAGAGGTGTGACCAGGGCTCACTGCAACCTCTGCCTCCCAGGTTCAAGCAATCTTCCCACCTCAACTTTCTGAGTAGCTGGGGCTACAGGTGTGTGCCACCATACCTGGCTAATTTTTGTACTTTTTGTAGAGACAGAGTTTTGCCATGTTGCCTACTCTGGTCTCTAAGTCCTGAGCTCTGGTGATCCACCAGTCTCAATCACCCAAAGTGCTAGCATTACAGGTGTAAGCCACCATGCCCAACCCTTTTTATTGTTCATGTGAGCACTTGGATCACCACTTTTGAATTGCTTCATTTTTTGCTTAAAATTTCTAAGGATATAATTTCTTCAATGAACTAATTTTACTTAACATAATATTTCAACATTTAGTATATCCATTATTATTTACTTCTAATAATACTTCAAAATTTTGCACGATTTCATCTCTAACCCATGAGTTGTTTACCTAAGCATGTTCATATTTTTATTTAGTATGTGGGAATTCATTTTCTACTTTCTTATTATTAATTTATAAATTAAAGTAAACTAATGTCAAAATAATATGAATTAAGAGTTAGACAGAAAGTATTATCTCCATGATACTTTTTCTTTGATATGTGTGGAGAGTTTTTAATGGCCTAATAGATGATCAATTATTGTAATACTCTAAATGCTTAAGAAATAAAGTATCGATTAACATGGTCCATCTCACACCCACACACCTTATTATTAGATATCTTTGTGCATTGCTTCAGAGTATTTTAGTTCTACCTCCAATGCATACTACTTTGGTGATCAACTCCATGCATGTCTTACTGAGTTCAGGAAGGTACATTAGCATCTTTTTGAAGTTGTAGAATTCTGTGAGCTGTCAGGGACAAACAGAAAATGTTGAGGGAGTTTACACATTTAGGGGCCAGTTTAGCAAATGAATGATGGGGACTTAAAATCAATGCTTCTACATTTTACCTTTTCATCCACAAATGTGCAGTTGTGAGAAACAATTTGTAAGTTTCCAAGTCTCAGTGAAATGAAGCATCAGTCACCAAATTTGCTAAAAATTCCTTTTATTAGCTCTTCCATCTTTCCTGTCCTGTTACAGGTAGTTAAACAGGCATGAGCAGAGCAGGAGAGGGCTCTTCCCCCACCCACCAGGAATGTCAGGCAAGAATCAGGTGATAGTGTGACAATTGTCATATTGCCTATCTAAAAGGGATAAATTGGCAGCTGGCACCAGGAAGAGGCCATTTGCTAACTGTCCACACCCATTGCACTAAAGTGTCAAGTGAATGCAAGCACCAAGGAGATGCAACTTCCCAGCCATGTGCAATAAGAGACAAAATGGCCAAGTGTGACCTTCCAGGGGCACTCCACCAGAAAGGGAAGAAAGCCTCAGATGGGCATGCATACAACTTGCTGAACACACTGCGTGTGCTCAGTTCCCAAGGCTAAGGAGGGCACTGTGCATGTGGAAGAATAAATTGTCAGAGGTGCATTGGTTTGTGTCTATTTTTTCCCAGCTTCTCTCAAGCTCCAAACTTCTATGCCACCTGGATTTTACTAAGAAGAGTATGTGTCTCCCAATCTGAGTGAAGACAGGTAAGGAGGAGTCACTGTGTCATACCACAGCCACGGTGGGAGAGAAATAAAAGCAAGTGTTATCTTGCCGCCTCTTAACCTATAAAGCCATTCAAGGCTGCCCCAGGATAAAGCCATCCTCAACTGCTTCATCCCATGAACACCCATTCATTGTGCCCTGCATCACTCAATTTTGTTTTTACTTCTTGTCCTCTCCACTTTTGAAGAACTGATCATTGGAGAAGTGGCCAGCACCTTAAGCACTCCAGCACCTTGTTCAGAACACCCGCTGTTTGATGGACGACTCTGCTCGGTGCCTTTGCACACCACTTATGTGATTCATCTCCCTGGAGTGCTCATAAGCTACAGTTCCCCTAGGAGGTGGAACAGAAAGCCCTTTTCACCAGGTAGTTAATCAGTCCCTTGTCCTTGCAGTATCTGGGCTCATTCTGTTGGTATATGCATTGAATATTGTATCTTTTCATATATAGCCTTTTCTTCTAGAATAGGAGGTCAGCCAGAAGTGATAGCTCACGTCTGTAATCCAGGAATTCTGGGAGGCTGAGGTGGGAGGATGGCTTGAGGCCAGGAGTTGGAGACTAGCCTGAGCAATACAGACAGACCCTATATTTAAGAAAAAAAAAAAAATGTAGCCAGGAATAGCAGCATGCACCTGTAGTTTCAGCTACTTAGGAGGCTAAGGTGGAAGGATCACTTGAGCCCAGGAGGTCGGGGCTACATTGAGCTATGATCACATCACTGCACTCCAGCCTGGGCAACAGAGTGAGACTGTGTCTCTTAAAAAAATAGATAATAAAAAAAATAGAAAGAACAAAAAACCAAACACTGCATATTCTCACTCATAGGTGGGAATTGAACAATGAGAACACATGGACACAGGAATGGGAACATCACACTCTGGGGACTGTTGTGGGGTGGGGGGAGGGGGAAGGGATAGCATTGGGAGATATACCTAATGCTAGACGATGAGTTAGTGGGTGCAGCGCACCAGCATGGCACATGTATACATATGTAACTAACCTGCACATTGCGCACATGTACCCTAAAACCTAAAGTATAATAATAATAAAAAAAAATAAAATATCCATTAAAGACCACCATCAGAAAATATATTCAAGGGATTTAGCATCTATGTTGAAATGACAATGAGAGGAACCCCAGAAAGTGAAGCAAAACAAGGCAAAAGAAACAAAAGTTATGCCTAAATGCTCCAAATTGCTCAATCTATGAAAGTGATTTTGGGGAAAAAATGCACACACTGCAAGCATTTCAGTTCATTTGTTATGGATAGACACGGTCGGGTAGCCCTAAAAATTAAAGTGATCACTTTACAGACTTGCATACAAAAACAAACGTCCTCTGGCTGACTTGTCCTTTTTATTTTCCAGGGACTGCATGTCTAATTGGCTGGGGGCCTTAGGAAGAGCTTATATTATTTTAACCTTTTATTTTTTTTTATTCATTCTCTGACTTTTCAAATCTAAAGCCAGAAAAACCATGAAGTTCTTCAGGGAAGAAGGATAGAATCTGAACATATTAAAGCAAGTAATGTGAAAGAAATGGATAATTACCACAGAAGGAAAAAAAAATCATGAGTAAATTTACTGTTAATATTTTTATGATTAAATAGAAGCAAAGATTAGTGACCATTAGATCAATTCCAAATAATTATTTGCTAGTGTATAATATGAACCTGTGTGTAAATTATTATAATATTTTCCAACCTATACTAGATCATTATTATTTGACCTATAACAAAAAATACAGGGTGTGGAAATGACTCAGATACCAGATTTTGTACTAGGAGCAGTTTCTTTTAAATTCCAATTTAATTTTGGTTCTTGCTAGTCCCAGCATGCACTTTGAACCTCTCAGCAGGACCCTGTGATTTTAGAGTTGAAAATCTCCAGATACAAGGTCTCTGTTTAAAATACTGGCTGGTGAGGCAGGAGGAAGATCACTTGAACCCAGGAATTTGAGGTCGCAGTGACCTATGATTGTACCACTGCACTCCAGCCTGGGTGACAGGGAAAGATCCTGTCTCTAAAAGAATAATAAAAATAAAAATAAATAATAGAGGATCACTGAGCTCAAGAGTTTGAGACCAGCCTGGACAACATAGGGAGACCGCATGTCAACAAAAAATAAAAATTAAAAATAAACAGATAAATACTGAGTGGCCCCAGTGAAATGATTTCTTTCCCTGGAGAAATCATTCATTGTATTTCATTTTTATTGTACTTAAAATAGTGCTTTAAAAATATAAATGTGTTGGATTGGATTTTTCAAAGTCGTTTTACCTAAATCTACTCACGCAAATGAATGTTCTCTGCCATATCGGTTCCCCATGGAATTTGAAATCCCCTTCCGTTGATCTTGACAAATTTCAAAGAGATATGAAAGCCTCCTCCAGATATTATGATGTGTTTGTACACATATGCTCTATCCACAGTCCTAGCACATCCTCTCAATTTGGCCACACAGTCACATTATGGAAGGACAAAGATCCATCTTCAATTTGCTCCTTCAACCTCACCCAAGCTATGTCTTGAGTCCAACCCAATGTTTTCCTGCTGGAAACTTGCAGAACAAAGATAAGATTCTCATAGGTGTAATCCATGATCTTCCCCAAAATGGTGTCCAGCATGACCATGAAACATCACGGATGGAATCTAGGAGGCACCACCAACATGAGCTAAAAGGAAGCTTAGTTTTGTTGCTCTTCTGTTTAAATTTGACATTATCTGCCCTCCCACTGCTTTTCTGACATAGATGTCTATTCCTCATCATTTTCATGTGCAAGACCCTCTCAATCCCAGCTCTGGTCTCTGCGTACTTGTATTACCTCCACAAATGTGCACCTGCCTTCCCAAAACCCATTTCTCTGAAACGCATATGTTAATCTTTTACTGTGATTGTGCCAAGTGATAAAGAGGACACACAGAAGAGTAAAGACTAGGGTTTTTCTCCTTGGGCTGCTCATAGCAGTTGAGGTATAGGGTCATGTTGCAGGGTATTGCAGTAGAGGCTAAACCAATTGTGCCTAGGAAATATTCAGGCATGGTGACAGTGACATGGATGGACCACAAGGCAGGGCTCCCTGAGGTTCACAATTAAGATGGAATCCTAGATGAGTGCAAGTTGACTCCTAGACAGGAGCTCTTTTTGCTCCTCTAGGAAGCAGAAAGTCTGATTCATCCCTCTTTCCTCCCCTCATCCTGCTGATACATTTCTGCAGTGACCCTGATGTCTACATGGGGCTTTGATGTCCAGCGGGTCCTTGATTCTGGCTGCTTTACTCTGCTGCCCACCCAGGAGAGCCTGTCCCTGTGCATGCTAGCAGAGCTCAGACCCCAGGGCAATGCCTGCCCCACCACAGCAGACAAGTCCTTCCCTGACCTTGCTGTCATTTATGAGTCATGAACACAAAATGTGGTGGCCTTTGTCCACAGCCTATAAATGCAAATGTTCCAGTCAGCCAACAGCCAAAACATCACATTGCCTACATCACAACGCTGCTTATTTATTAAAGCAAAACACAACATTTTATGTGGCTGTTCATGGAGGCAGCCAACCAAACACAGAAAAGGAAAAAACAGAATTACTCACTACTGATGGGTTCTATTTTATTAACAGGTGAAGACACACTATTAATTTTACAATTGAAAATGTTATGAATGAAGAGAAACTGACAACTATATAATTAGCAAGAGGAAATCTGCTTAATAACAATTTCTTGATTATCAGAGGAAAAAAAAATCTCATAAAAAGGGCCCATCCTGGCCATAACATAACAAGAATGGTGGTGATATTTGGAGACATTTAAAACCATTTACACACAGAAGGGCAAATAGACAAGTCCAATTCCACTAACTGGTCATTCAGAACATGTTTATGGGAAGCTAATTTACATTTCAGTGACTTTATAAATATATCTTCTGTAACTGAAATTAAAGGCAAAAAACATTTCTTACTATTCTGCCCTCAAACTCTCCATTTTCTGGGTCCTTGGTCTTTGCTTTCCCGACCATCATTAAATACAGAAGCACCAAATACAAATCTCAAACAGACATGTGTTAAATGACCTGGTAAAATAGCCTAATCATGTAGCTGGGCCCTTCCTAAAATATTTTATGGATATAATATTTTTCAAGATCGCTTAATGCTGCAGATATGGTTTCAGTGATTTAAGCGCTATCACTAATGGCAGGACTTTTGCTTTCTCTCTGCAGTGCCTCCTTTAAGAAGGTATCAGGTTTAAACCCTGGAGAAAGACATCCAAAAAAAAAGGACAAGGCTGTGGCAACCAAGGAAGCCCTGCTATGACTCTCTGCTTCAAGCCAAGTCAAATGACCCCTAGTTGCTCCTTGATCACAGAACAGGTAACGACCCAGAAGGTGCAGGTGCAGTTCAATGTGCCTTGTGGTACTTGGACACACTCCCTGTACTTAGGAAGGTACCCAATCTCATCTACTTCTGGCAACAGGTGTCTATGAGCACACTCTCAAAAATGTTCTTACCCACCCTTTGAGGTCATTCTGCTTTTCCATAAACTCTGGATAATTTTTAAGAAGAACAATGGCATTTAAGAGTTTGTAAAAGCCTCTCTTCAATCCGACTTATTTATTTACTCTAAGAAAGCCTCCTAAAATGTTCTTTTCTCAAATGTGCTATTTCTAATGTAAAGGAAAAATCAATAAAACCATATGCATTTAGTCTTCATATGAGAATTCATATATTTTTGTATCATTTGAAATGCAAACTCAGATTTTTATTTCTCACTCAAGGAAAATTACAAGGAAAACCGTGGACCCTCCGTAAAAGATGTTAGTTTATTTTGTTTTCAAAAGAAAATGTAATTCTTTCTATTTTGAATTCATCCCTATTTTTAATCTTCCCTTTGGGAAAAGGAAAGGCAGGAGGAAAATTTTGAGGGGTGTAACCACCAGATTATGACTCAATACTAAAATATCCAGATAGAAATTACTCAGTTGTTTTAAACTTGAGGGAATATATGTGACATACTTATTGAATATCCAGATATTTTCTGAGGAATCAATAGATAAGTTACAGCTTCTTAGACATGCTTCAATTACTTGACTTTTTTAGTAAAAATGTTTTCAGTTTTCTGATTAATTGCCTGACTTCTGCAAATTATCTGGCCACATCATTTATGTCAGTTGCAACAAAGTGCTAACAGCCTGACAGGCAAAGTGATCGCAGTTCTTGTGAAGCTTAATGGCAACTATGTCAAACTGAAATTTAAAAAAAGAAAAAAGGAATTAAAAGAAATTGTTTAGCTATAATCTAAGGCAAAATACTGTTTAATTGCTACTTTGTTTGACATATATAATCTTAAGGTTTTTTCATCAATCTATGCAATGAAAACCTAAAGGATGTTAGAAGAAAAAAATATATATATAAAAATATATGTATATTTACATATGTATTTATATTTTAATATTTAAATATATGAACATGTGTTTATATATGAATTTTATAAAATATATAATATACAAATATTTTTATACAAATAACAAATAATATATAAAAATATATATTATATATGTAAAAATTTAGGAAAATATATTCTATATTCATATCCATGTAAAATATATAATTTATTTTATATGTTATATATTATATCTATTTTATATTTCTCTATTATATTTATTATCTCTCTCTCTCTCTATCTGGAGATCTGGAGTTAAGGTATCTATAAAAGCCTCACAGATCAGTGGTAACTCTATGCACGTAAACAGAATGCTCATTCCTTTCCTAATGTTTCTATTAAGGAGGCAATAACAGTTTGACCAGGTGGCAATAAAAAAAGGTGTAGAATTATATTTTAGAGATAATGTTAGATCGGTCTCAGGTAGAAAAGTTGTAGCTTTCCCATGTAGCATACAATGGGAGTGATCTAGTTAGTATAATTATTTCATATTGACAGTTTTTAAAAAAACAGATGTCTTCTGAGTTCAATTTTATTTGCATCTTTAACCCAAACACTAGCAGTTAAGATGAATTATGTCTACTTTCCTATAATAGCCAGTCTCTAACACAATTAATTCCTACTGATGTCTTCAGGTCTTTCATTTTGAGCTTGATCTTGGTCGAGCTCAAAAACGTGGATATTGTCTTGGCTACTAAATCTCATGTGATAAGAGATTAATAAGACAGCTATACAGCAATGGCCTTCTCCTATAAGATCATTTCTGAAGACTACAGGTTTCTCCATCTATGACACATTATAAAAGCCCCAAAATGGTTGACATCTTGCACCCTGCCAAGGTGGGGCAAAGGGGGATTATTCTGCTACTTAGACTATTCCAGACCTTGCTTCCCTGCTCTGATTCACTTTCTTCTTCATATCAGAATTTGTAAGATATTTCTCTGATTTGTTAATATACAATTCTCTACCCCCAAGCTCAAATCAGTTTTCTTTACTACTCAAGCTCAGCTCCGATTCAGGGTACTTTGAAGTCTGACATTTATCAGGCCTAGAGAACTTGTTGTCATGCCTGAAATTAAAAATGAAATCCCTTGAGATGTTGTATCTTAAGAACAAAAAAATAAAAATAAAAAAGTCTTTAGATTTCTTTAGGAATTGAATTCTAGGGTAAAATAATCTGTTCCCATGCATTTCACCTAATTTTTAATCTGCAGTAGTAATTTATATTTATTACATAAAAGACAAAAATAAAGCACCCTAACATTGTTTAATAAATAACTCTAATTTTTAATTTTTTTAAAATGATAAGAATTAGAAATGTAAAATTAAGTATGAAAACAATAACAACTAGCCAAGTACCTTTTATAAAAATTTAAATAATGAATTTTATTATTCTATTAGCTTCCAGAAACCTCTTCATTATTAAAAATAAATTGTTATAGATATGACCTGAATTATTTTAAATTTGTCATAAAAAGTTTTATGGCCTTGACTATGGTCTAACAGACTAAATGTTTTCTGTTGTCTTGTAAAGAACTATTATTGGGTTGACTTTTCTCTCAATATTAATTAAAGTCAAGTTGATTGATAGTGTTAATCTAATCTCTTTTTTTCCTTACTGATTTCTCTATCTGCTTTTTCTGTCAATTATTCAGGTAAGGCTATTTAAAATTTCCACTTAAGTTATGAATTTCTCTGGTTGTCCTAATACATCTATAAATTTTTGATTTGTGCATTTTCAGGCTCTGTTATTAGGTGCATAAAAGTTTAGGATTTTATGTTCTCTTGTTTAAACTGACCCTTTTATTGTTAAGAAATAACCCTTATTACTGAGGATATTCTTCATTGTAAAACATCCTTTTTGTTATATTAATATAGCCGCACCAAATTTTATTTGATTAGGACTAGCATGATATAACTTTTTCTATCATTTTGCCTTTAATCACCCTGGGTCTTTATATTTAAATTGTGCTTCTTTTAGGCAGCGTATATTGGGTCCTGCCTTTTATTCAACTTGAGAAACTGCTTTTTATTGGTGTTTTCAGAGCATTTACATTTTAGGTTATTATTTATGTGGCAAAGTTTGAAATACCATCTCCTATTTGGTTTCCATTTCTTTGTCCCATTTTTTTTTTGTCTTTTTTTCTATTTGTGTTCTTTTCTACCAATTGAATTAATTTTATAATTCTATTTTGTCTGTTTTTGTTAGTTGTAACTCTTTGTATTGCTATAGTGGTGGTTGCTTTAGGGTTTATAGTATACAACATTAACTCATCATAGCCTATCTATTTTCCAGTGTTGTCACACTTCACATTACTGGAGTATACGTATCTAATAAGAAGAAGATTACCAGAATACACTTGCATTTCTCTCTTCCTGAGCTTTGTGCTAATGTCATTAATTTTACATTTACATATGTTATAAACTCCAGACCAGATCATATTTGCTTAAAGGATCGATTATCCTTTATGGAGATTAGTAACAAGAAAAACATGTACGTACTTACTTATGATGTCTGCATTGTTGTCATATTTGTTTAAACAATCAATATCTTTTAAAGAGATTTAAAAAAGTGAAAGATCCCACACATTATTAATGCAGTCACAAATTCTAGTGTTCTTCATTTCTTTGTATAAATCCACATTTCCATAGCCACACCTGATTTCATTTTCCTTCTGTTTGAAGGATGCCCTTACCACTTCTGGCAGTGTGGTCTATGCTAATCAATTCTTTCTGCTTTTGTATTTTTGAACATGTCTACATCTTCTCTGATTTTAAAGAATATTTTTGCTAGTTGTTTGATTCTAGATTACCTTACACTCCCACCCCTCTCCAGTTCATTAGATCATTCCACCATCTTCTTGTGGACATTATTTTTCCCATGAAATTTGCTGTAATCATTACTTTGACATATGGTATGTAACCTGTCTTTTCTCTCTGGATGCTTGTAAGATTTTCTTTGAATCATCACTTTTCAGCACTCTGATTATGGAGTACTATGCATTTCTCCTAAATACTTCTTTGGCATCATCTACAAATTTTATAAGTTGGAGTTTTATTTGTGATTTTGGTGCTTTGAGTTGGCTGAGCTTCTTGAATCTATGGGATTATAATTTACATCAAATATAAAAATGTTTTGTCATTATGTCTTAAAATATGGTTTCTGTGATTTCTCTTTTTCAGGAATTCCAATTACATGTATATTGAGGTACTTAAAATTTTCCCACAACTCGTAGATCTTCTATTCACTTTTTAAAATCTCTCTTCTCTGTTTTTTTTGGGGGGTAGGGTTTTTATTGCTATGTCTTTAAATTCATAAGTCATATTTTTCCTGCAAATTCTAATCTCCTGTTAATTCTGCTCAATGCAATTTTGATCTCACACATTGTAGATTTTATATCCAGATGTTTGATTTGGGCCTTTTATGTAACTGTGATGTCTTTATCTAACTTTATGAACACATGAAATACAGTTGTAATAACTGCTTAATGTTATTGCATAATCTACCATCTGTGTCATTTCTGGCACCATTTTGATTGATTGATTTTTCTTCATCTTATTTATTACATTTTTATACTGTTTCCCTTAATTAGAAGTTTTTCTTTGGATGCCATACCTTGTAAAATTTACCCATTTGGAGTTGAATATTTTTGTATCCTGTAAGTATTCTTGAGTTAACTTCTAAGATGCATACGTGATCAAATAGACACAGGCATGTCTACCAGGATAGACTACATTCTAGACCTGAAAATACATTGTATTAGTCCATTTTCATACTGCTATGAAGAATACTCGAGACTAGGTGATTTATAAGGAAAGAAGTTTAATTGACTCACAGTTCCACATGGCTGGGGAGGCCTCAGGAAACTCACAGTCATGGCGGAAGGGGAAGCAGGGCACCTTCTTCACAAGGTGGCAGGAAAGAGAGAGTATGCACAGGGGAAACTGCCACTTTTAAACCATTAGATCTCATGAGAACTGCCTCACTATCATGGAAACAGCATTTGGGAAACAGTCCCCATGATTCAATCACCTCCCACCAGGTCCTTCCCTAGACATGTGGATATTACAATTCCAGGTGAGATTTGGGTGGGGATACAGAGCCACACCATATCATACATCTCAAAAAATTAGAAGAAAATCCAAATGACACAATGTATGTTCTCTGACCACAATAGCATTAAATTACAATCAATAATTAAAACATGTCTAGAAAATGTCCAAATATTGGAAACTGAATAGCACAGTTGTAAATTATCAATGAAGAGTCAAAGAAAAAAAATCAGAAATCAGAAAGTAATTTGAACAGAACGAATACGAAACCACAATGTATGACATTTGCAGGATAACACTAAACCTGTACTAAGAAATTTATGGCTCTGAATGACTATATTAAAAAAGAATGAAGATTTTAAATCAAGGAGCCCTAGCTTTCACTTCAAGAAACCAGAAGAGGAAAAGCAAGTTAAATCAAAAATAAGCAGGAAAAAGAAAATAATATAAGGGAATAAAAATGAAATAGGGTAGCCAAAGCAATACTAGAAAGCTTGGAGTAAACAATATACCAAAATAATGTTCACATTCTGTATTAATTAGAGAAATGCTAGTTCAAATGAAAATAACATATGAACTATCAACATCGTTGAATTTGCAAGCATATAAGTAAGATTGCCAAACCCAACTCTTTTTTTCCCTTTTTTTTCCCCTAACCATGACTTTGTAGAGTAGAATTTTTGTCTACTGCCTCCAAGTAAGGCTGCTGTGTTGTGCTCTTTCTGACCTATCATTTCTTCTTTGCTGAGATCTTCATCTTCCCTTTGTGCTAGTGTTCCTCCAGCTACATCCCTCACTTCCCCCGTTTCCTCCCCCCACTGTTTCCCAGGGCACCTTACCTAAAACAACCAGCTTAATTATTACTGAGGAGACCAAAGATCACCTGGTGGCCATCAAGCAGACCATCCAGAGGCCAGACTCCTTATCTGAGGAATTCAGAAATAATTAGACTCCCCTATTCTCTAAAGCTGGTATAGGGTATCAGGCTTCTTTTCCCCCCAAATTGTAAGTAACTAGAATTTCTAGTTACTCTAGAATGCATGCATGTCAAACTCATTGTGCAACCCTTGCTGACGTTAAGGCACCAAAATGTCTACAAATGTCATCATTTATCGTGACCTACATGGCTACTATGGTGCAAATTACGCTTCAGCTCCTGCTTTAAGGTCCTTAAATACCGATAAGGAAAATCCACCATGGCGAGCTCAGTCCTCTCTTGCTGAGGCACCCACTGCACTCTTCTGCAGCATTCTTTCTATCCAATAAAGCTTTCTTTTTTAAACCCATACTGTTGTCTGTAAATTCTATTTCCTACCCTACTATCTGAGAGCTGACCACTTTCCAATGTTAGGGCTCTGACACCTTGCCGGGCAATTTCCTCTTGGGTAGGGTTCCTTCCAAACTATAGCATATTCCAACATCTCACTGAGATTTTGATTCAACCCGAATTCCATCCAATGTCAAATATCCATGTCTGCATGCAACCTCAGCTCAACAAGTGTACTGTCATATTCATGGTTTCTTTATTGGTTAAAAAAAACCCACCATTTTTTCCTAGAGTGGACAGGTACTCCATACAAAGAATTGTAGAAATGCAAATAATCTTTTGGTTCTAGTCTGTCAGTTGCGAAAGTACCTAAGCAGTTTTGGGTATAAAAAAAGAAAGTTGGACCTGGCACGGTGGCTCACGCCTGTAATCCCAGCACTTTGGGAGGCCAAGGCGGTCAGACCGTGAGGTCAGGAGAGCGAGACCTTCCTGGCTAACATGGTGGAACCCCATCTCTACCAAAAATACAAAAAATTAGCCAGGCATGGTGGCACACACCTGTAGTCCCAGCTACTCGGGAATCTGAGGCAGGAGAATTGCTTGAACCCAGGAGGCAGAGGTTGCAGTGAGCAGAGGTCGTGCCGCTGCACTCCAGCCTGGACAACACAGCAAGACTCTGTCTCAAAAAAAAAAAAAAAAGAAAAAGAAAAGAAAGAAAGTTGTCATCTAAGCTAAGAACTACATAACATTATATAAGCATCATTTACTTGTGCATATACTCATGAGTTTACATACGTAAATATGTAAATATATGACAAATATGTGTATACCTCTATATGCATATATTTATATCATATATGTATATTATGTATACACACATATACACACACATATATTTGGCTTATTGTATTTTGTATGTGTGTCTGTATATATACATACACAATACGATTTAAGCAATGCTTATAATACAATAAGCAAAAAAATCTCAGATTGAATTGCAATGGCAGCATACCTTGGTCCATAAAATTTATAATATTTCAAAAAATTCTAGGTAGTTGGAAAGCAAGAACTGAATAGTACAAAGGAGATCATTTCAATGATGCAAAATTATCCCCATCAAGTAAGTTCACAGAATGCTTACCTCATTAGAGAAGAATTTTCAAATTCATAGATGCATATTAATGCACTGAGTGTTCCTGTTCCCCTTCCATATCCTAAATTTATGTTTCAATGTACAGCCTTCCTGTTTATTCTGCATTTTTACATTTCCTTCTTTTATTTCCAATTCTAAAGAAATAATTCCATTTTTACCTAGTTAGTTCATTATTAGTGGCCTAGAATATTTGTTAGCACACAAAACTATACATGCCAGAAGGCAACTGTGGGGACGATTTAAAATTAAGCCGACATTGTAATTATCAATGTGATACCATATTTAACTTATGGTTTCCTTAAAAAAAAAAAAAAGGCTTCAGGAACAAAAACAGAAAAGCCAAGAATATCCTTTAAAACACTATTAACTTCAAAGCCTTGAATAGATATATGCCATAAAAATCTAGATAGCATCCTTAATTATGCTTCTAATTGTTGTCACCTGAATCACCAAGGGCAGAAATGCTATCCTATTTCCCCAACTCGTCACATATTTTTGTTTGAATCTTCTTGGTAATTCTAGGGAGTGCAGGAGCATCCCCTACAGGAAGCGCCGAGGCCAGGTTTAATTTAAACGTTTTCATGGTATCTTTTTCATCTGCTAATTTGTATTCACCCAGTGTGTTAACAGTAATTGTGAGAGAATTAGAGATGGCTACTGCAGTGGTTTGTGAATTACATCAATGTTTCAGCCCCTAAAAGGATTCTGCAATTTTGTCAAAGGATTTCAAAGCACATGCTGAAATACATACTAGGATTTTTATTTGTTTATTTGTTTCTATGTACCACGTTTTGTTTATACTAGGTTCTCAAACATGTGTCTCTCTCTTTAGAATTGTAAAATTAAGCTTACATGTAGTTAATTTTTAAAAAGAGAAAGAAAGAAAAAAGAAATTCAGGGAGGAGCACATTCCCTTGTATTTCACGGTCAGCTTTAAATGCAGTCGTTCCCTAAAGCAGGAAAAAATGGATCAGTCTAAGAGCAAAATAAGTTGTAGCAAAATACTCTGTGCATGGTGTGTTTGTGTGCAGGTGTGTGTGAGCGTGTTTGTGTGTCAGTGTGTTCATGTGAGTATATGTGAGTTGGCAAGTGTGTGTTTGCAAAAATTCTATCAGTGAGAAAAATCGAGTTTGCAAAAATTCAATCATCAGTGATAAAAATTATAACAGTAAGCTGAGCTAACCCACCCCCCCATCTTGCCTTTCCCTTAATTATTCCTGTGCTATTGGGCCAAGCGAACTCGGGAAGACACTTAGGCTACAGTTTAAATGATAATACGACTGGCCCAGAAACCCAACCACAGTTGTAAAGCTGATGGGAGGCCATCGGGCTGCAGGGAGGAGGAGAGCCTGATTCCTGCTAAGGCGCAGACATGAAGGATTGCCAGCTGTTATTCCAGAGGTTATAAGATGTGCAACTTCCCCAAGTGCTCTTGTAAATAACATCACTATTGTGGAACCTATGATTGGCCTTTTGAGATAACTTTTCAGTCTTTTTGAATGTCTGATACCCATGGCTCCACCTGGACCCAGCAATCCCGCTCCTGTGGCCCCATCCACAAGCAATTCAGCCTTCAGGAGGACAGCTTCAACCCCCTAAGATTTCATCATTGCCTTAATCAATCGGCAGCAAGCACCTGTTACCTGCTACCCCGACCCCTTCCCTTAAACTGTCTTTGAAAAGCCCCTAACCTATAAGCTTTGGATGAGATGATTTTGTTACAAGAAAGGGGTCCCAATCCAGACCCCAAGAGAGGGGTTTTGTACTTCACATAAGAAAGAATTCCAGGTGAGTCCATAGAGTAAAGTGAAAACAAGTTTATTAAGAAAGTAGAGGAATAAAGAATTGCTACTCCATAGGCAGAGCAGTGGTGTGGGCTGCTCAACTGGATACACTTATGGTTATTTCTTGATTATATGCTAACGGAGGGGTGGATTATTCATGAGTTTTCCGGGAAAGGGGTAGGCAGTTCCAGGAACTGAGAGTTCCTTCCCTTTTTACACCATATAGTATAGGGGAACTTCCTGACATTGCCCTGGCATTTGTAAACTGTCACAGCGCTGGTGGGAGTGTCTTTTAGCATGCTAACGCAGGATAATTAGCCTATATGAGCGGTGAGGATGGCCAGAGGTCACTTTCATGGTCATCTTGGTTTTGGCCTGCTTCTTTACCACATCCTGTTTTATCAGCAAGGTCTTTGTGACCTGTATCTTGGGCTGACCTCCTATCTCAAAAAACCAAACACCGCATGTTCTCACTCATAGATGAGAATGGAACAATGAGAACACATGGACACAGGAAGGGGAACATCACACTCTGGGGACTGTTGTGGGGTGGGGGGAGGGGGGAGGGATAGCATTAGGAGATATACCTAATGCTAAATGGCAAGTTAATGGGTGCAGCACACCAGCATGGCACATGTATACATATGTAACTAACCTGCACATTGTGCACATGTACCCTAAAACTTAAACTATAATAATAATAAAAATAAAAAATAAAAAATAAAGAAGAATGCCAGACCTCCAGGGAATGCAGCCCAGCAGGTCTCAGCCGCATTTTACCCAGCCCCTATTCAAGATGGAGTTGCTGAGGTAGGAGAATCATCTGAGCCTATGAAGTCCAGGTTACAGTGAGTTGTGGTGGAGCCTGGGTTATAGAGGTAAGACCCTGTCTCAAAAAAGCAAAGAGGAAGGTGCCTGGCTCCAGAGTCCCCAAGAATGCCTTTCAAGACACTGTTATTACAGATCAAGAGACTATAATCTTTACTTTTCCAAGTTAGCCTTAATTTTTTAAATAACATAGTACTTTTTAATTAATTAAAAATGCTAAAATGGTAAAATATACCTAAAATAAAATTTACCATTTTAGCATTTTGTTGTTGGTGGTGGTGGTGATGGTGGTGGTGGTGGTGGTGGTGGTGGTTTCTTTTCTTTTCTTTTTTTCTTTTTTGAGACAGAGTCTCACTCTCTCACCCAGGCTGGAGTGCAGTGGCGCAATCTTGGCTCACTGCAGCCTCTGCCTCCCAGGATCAAGCAATTCTCATTCTCAGCCTCCCAAATAACCGGAATTACAGGCATGCACCACCACGCCTGGCTAATTTTCCTATATTTAGTAGAGATGCGGTTTCACCATGTTGTTCAGGCTGGTCTCAAATTCCTGGCCTCCAGTGATCCGACCCGCCTCGGCCTCCCAAAGTCCTGGGATTACAGGCTTGAGCCACTACGCCCAGCCCATTTTAGCTATTTTTAAGTTTGGTGGTATTAAGTACAGTACATTCATATTGTGCAACCATCACCTCTATCCATCCCCAGAACTCTTTTCACCTTGCAAAGCTGAATCTTTGCACTCGTAAGAGTGCAAGCAATAAGTTCTCATTTCTCACCCTCCACTGCACCAGCTTCTGGTAACCACCATTCTACTTTCTGTCTGTGTGAATTTGCCCATTCTAGATATTGCATAGCAGTGGAATCATAATATTTGTTGTGTTGTGTCTGGCGTCCTTTACTTACCATAATGTCATCAATATCTTCAAAGGAGCCAGGACTGAATGGGAATTTCATCTGGACCAGGTGCTGCTGCAAGGTGTTCATGGAGTCGTGACTACCTTTTGCGGAAAGTACAGTCTCTCTTTCTCGCAATACAGACCTGCGATTTCTAGATGAGAATTAGTTACTGTATCTCCGAGTAACCTACAATAAAAAGTGAATATCTCATATTTGTTCTCAGAGCTGAACTAAGAAATACCACATACCAGGTGATTTAAAACAGCAGGCGTGTATTCTCTCACAGTTCTCAGGCCAGAATTCCGGAATCAAGGTGTGCACAGGGTCATGCTCTCTCTGACGGCTCTAGGGGATGCTCTGTTTCATTGCCTCTCTCTTAGCTTCTGTAGGTGGCCAGCAATCTTTGGAGTTTCTTCGCTTGTGGCTGTGTCACTCCAATCTCTGCCTCTGTCTTCACATGATCTTGTTTTTGTATGTGTCTGTCTCTTTGTCTCTTCTCTTCTTATGAGGATACCACTCATCTTGGGGAACAGGTGGTGTTTAGTTACATGAATAAGTTCTTCAGTGGTGATTTCTGAGATTTTGGTGCATCTATCACCTGAGCAGTGTCCACTGTACCCAGTATGTGGTCTTTTATCCCTCACTCCCCTCCCACCCTTTCCCCGAGTCCCCGAAGTCCATTGTGTCATTCTTATGCCTTTGCATTCTCATAGCTTAGCTCCCACTTGTGAGTGAGAACATAGGATGTTTGGTTTTCCATTCCTGAGTTACTTCACTTAGAATAATGGTCTCCAACTCCTTCCAGGTTGCTGTGAATGCCATTAGTTCAGTCCTTTTCATGGGTGAGTAGTATTCCACAGTGTATACATGCCACATTTTCTTAGGATACCACTCATATTGGATTAAGGTCTCACTCTACTGCAGTATGACTTCGTTTTAACTATTTATGTCTGCAAGGACCCTGTCTCTAAAAAAGGGTACATTCTGGGGTCCAAGGGGTTAAGATGTCAACATATCTTTTGCGGGGGAACGGAATTCAGCAGATAAAAGCCTACATTCTTCCTCATTATATTTGGTCATCACTGGCAGTTGAGTTTTCTTCTGCCTTAAGACTATGGAATGGTGTAGGTCAAGCTTGTCCAACCCATGGCCTGCGGTCTGCATGCGGCCCAGGACAGCTTTGAATATGGCCCAACACGGATTTGCAAACTTTCTTAAAACATTATGAGATGTTTTTGCATTTTTAACAAAACTCATCAGCTATCATGAGTGTTAGTGTATTTTATGTGTGGCCCCAAACAATTTTTCTTCCAAAATGGCCCAGGGAAGCCAAAAGATTGGACACGCCTGGTGGAGTGGCTTCCAGGCAAGAGGTTTCACAAGCCTCGCACCATAGCTCTGTTTTTACTAGAGCTGACACTCTCTCCTGCTTTTAACAGAGCCGACACACGCAGGTAAGACCAATGCTGTGGATAGTTCTG
The DNA here is from genome assembly GCF_028885625.2 of Pongo pygmaeus. Taxonomy (NCBI): domain Eukaryota; kingdom Metazoa; phylum Chordata; class Mammalia; order Primates; family Hominidae; genus Pongo; species Pongo pygmaeus. The sequence continues at coordinate 4,848,287 of NC_072396.2, read as the reverse complement.
AGGAGGTCCCGAGCTTATCATGAGGGTAAAATGTGCTTGGCATCAGCAACTGTCCTTCCCACCCCTGGGCATGTTTGAGCCCAGAGAATATGTCACCTTTATGTCAGGGACACATTTTCTCCCAGAAATTTCATTCTTCAATTTTTAAACTCTTTGTCCTCTGGGTTGAATTTTATGCTGTTAACTGTGAACATTTTCCATTTCATGCTAGTTGATAGTTTATAAAATACCTATAATGAAATGCTCATTTTTGACCTTCCCAACAACTCTCTGTGAAATAGGTTGAACAATTATCATTCACTCTCTTTTCAGCAATGTCATTGAAACCTAGAAACGCATTAAATAGCTTGGTAAAAGTCTCCCAAGGTTTAGAGTTGGACAAGGCACAAAAATTCAGGTTATCTTGAATCCACTCTATGACTTGAAATTATTGTTAGAGAAAAAAAGTCATTGAAACATAGAGAAAAAAGGAGCTTTCATATACTTTCTGTAGATGTCTTTAGTTTTACATTAGTAACCCTTTCTCATCATATTAACACCTTTATTTAGTTATTTGTTCTTTTTCTTAGGGCACCAAAGCCCTATTTCCTTCGTTATTTATTCATCTGGAGACAGAGTCTTGCTCTGTCGCCCAGGCTGGAGTGCAGTGGTGTGATCTTGGCTCACTGCAACCTCCACCTCCTGCGTTCAAGCAATTCTCCTGCCTCAGCCTCCCAAGTAGCTGGGATTACAGGCATGCACCACCATGCCTGGCTAATTTTTGTATTTTTAGTAGAGATGGAGTTTCGCCATGTTGTCCAGGCTGCTCTTGAATTCCTGGCCTCAAGTGACCTGCCCGCCTTGGCCTCCCAAAGTGTTGGGATTAAAAGTGTGAGCCACCGTGCCCGGCCTTTTTTAAAATTTTTGTTTTTACTTTTTGCAGGGCATTTGCAAAAAGACATCCTAAAACATAGTTAGGCTATTACATGAATTTTTACTCAAGTCCTTTGGTGTGGCATGAAATTAAGTTGAAAACTAGCACAATGATTGTAAGCCTAGCTAGTGATATTTTGCTTCCACACTAAATTACACAGTTGAGAATTTTACAAAGGATTGTACAGGAGAGAAGAGTTGGTCATTCAAGCAACAGATGGTTCCACGTACTTATTCATGTTCAGCTAAAAATTAAGAAAAAACAAGAAGGAAAAACTTCAACAAAGATTAAAGATTTTGTGAGAGCAATAGATTTTAGTAAAACTGCTTCATTATTTTCCCAGGAATTCTCATGAAACAGTTTTAGCATGTGTATTTTGGGGGTGGCTGGAGATACAGACATTTGCTAATAAACTTTCTTTTGAAAATATTTATTTATATATTTACACAAATGTATGGGGTAGAAGTGCAATTTTGTTACATGCATAGGTTGTGTGGTGGACATGTCAGGACTTTTAGGGTTTTCTTCTTTGCTAAAATTAAATAGGGCTGGGCTAACTTTCTTCCACTATTTTTTATGGTGGTAAAACATACATAATGTGAAACTTGCCATTTTAACCAAAGTGTGCAATTCTGTAGTATTAAATATATTCACAATGTTTTGCAAATATCACCTCTATCTATATCCAAAATATTTTCTTACTCCAAAGAGAAAATCTATACCATTATGCAACAACTTCCCATTTCCTCCCTCCCTCCTTCAGCCCCTAATAACCACCAATCTCCTTTCTGTCCCTGTGAATTTGCCTTCTCTAGATATTTCATATCAGCCAAATCATACAATATGTGTTCCTTCTTGTCTGGTTCCCTTCACTGAGCATAATATCTTCAAAGATCTTCCACATTGTAGAAGAACATGGCATGAGTCAGCTTCTTTAATTTTTATGGCTGAATAATGTATTCCATTGTGTGGCTAGACTCCATTTTGTTTGTTCATGTATTGGTTGATGGACATTTGGATTGTTTCTATCTTTTGACTATTGTGAATAATGTTTTCATCTGTTCGCATCCCTGTTGTTCATTTGTGAAAGTATATACCTAGGTGTGAAACTGCTGAGTCAGGTGCTAATTCTGTGCTTAACTTTTTTTTTTTTTTTTTTTCTGAGTTGGAGTATCACTCTGTCACCCAGGCTAAAGTGCAGTGGCACGATCTCGGCTCACTGCAGCCTCCACCACCTGGGCTCAAGTGATTTTCCTGTCTCAACCTCGTGAGTAGCTGGAACTACAAGCAGATGACACCACACCTGGCTAATCTTTTTAATGTTTTGCATAGATGAGGTCTCACTATGCTGCCCAGGCTGGTCTCAAACTACTGGACTCAGAAGATCCTCCCACATCAGCCTCCCAAAGTCCTGAGATTATAGGTGTGAGCCACCATACCCTGCTTGGAATAATGTTAAATCAAGGGACTAAGTGAATCAATGTACCTGTTCTATAAATGTAACAATCTGGCCGGGAGTGATGGCTCATGCCTGTAATCCCAGCACTTTGGGAAGCCAAGGTGATCACCTGAGGTCAGGAGTTCGAGACCAGCCTGGCCAACATGGCAAAACCCCATCTCTAGTAAAAATACAAAAATTAACCGGATGTGGTGGCGAGTGCCTGTAGTCCCAGCTACTCGGGAGGCTGAGACAAGAGAATTGCTTGAACCTGGGAGGCCGAGGTTGCTGTGAGCTGAGATCTTGCCACTGCACTCAAGACTGGGCAACAGAGTGAGACGCCATCTCAAAAAAAAAAAAAAGGTAATAATGTCACCATGCATGTATGTGTGTGTGAATATGTGTCATCTGTAGCAAATTACAGCAAAGAGAAGGTGGGGAATAAGGAATTCTAGGAGTAAGAAGACTACGTTACAAGAACCATGAGACGTAATTATTTACTTGCATCTCACAGTTGTGTAAGATCTCCTAAATGCATGCGTTGACCTACTAAATGTTAAAGGAAGTACTGGAATCTGCAAGACACTAAGCTACTTAGTCACAGAGAGAGGTTAGAACTAGAGCATCCACCTCTCTACCTTCCGTTTTACTTTATTTTTCCATTAGTCCTTCAAATGTGTAGCCGACTATAGCTCATTCCACCTGTGAGGATTGTCTATGCCATTCACTGCATCACTTGATTCCTCTTCCTGAGAAAGTCAACGCATTAATAGATTATCACTCTGGTTTGTCATTTTGAGTATCTCATTTTCCTTTTAGAATGCCAGAGTGGCTCTCTCCTGGCTCTTCATTAAACAATCATTATAATCACAGGTTTGAAGGTGTCTATGCCTGAACTTCAGTTATCTAATTGCTGTCATTTACTAAGTGCTTTTGTTACCTGAGTTCAGAGAACAGATGCTCCCCCACCCCAAACCAAACCAGGCGAAATTGCAAAATCCCTTTTTAATAGCACATTTCTCTGTATGTCTGTTGTTATCCATTTCTTTGTTTCTTTGGGGACACCATACTGATGGCAGACAAGAAACCAAAATTCCCATCTTGGCTCAGTTTTACAATCAAGGTGAGCCTTTGGTAATATAAAAATATCTCTCTTCCCTATAGCCTCTCTTCATCCTCCCCATCCTCTCTCTTCCCTCCCCTTAACTTCCTTCTTTCCTTCCTTCCATTTTCTTTTGACATTCCTTCCTTTTGATTTCCTTCCTTCTTCCCTCTTTCCTCCCTTCCTCCCTCCCTCCCTCTCTTTCTTTCTCTTTCTTTCTTTCTTTTTCTTTCTTTCTCTTTCTTTCTCTTTCCTCCTCCTCCTTCCCTCCTCTTCCTCCTCCTTCCCTCCTCTTCCTCCTCCTTCTTCTTCTTCTCCTTCTTCTCCTCCTCCCCCTCCCCTCCCTCCCTCTCTTTCTTCCTTCCTTCCTCATTTTCCCCTCCCTCCTTCCTTTCTTTCATCCCTCCTTTCCTCCCACGTTTTCTCTTTCCCTTCCTTCTGTTTTCTTTTATCCATCCTTTCTTTTTTCCTCCTTCCTTCCTTCATCTGTCTCTTCTTCTCTTCTTTCCTACCTCTTTCTGCTTCCCTTGTTCTGTCTCTCTCTCTCTCTGTTTCTTTTCCTCCCGCCTTTTTTCTTTCTCCTCCTTCCCTCCCTTCCTGCTTTCCATACCTATCCAGAAGCTACACATATCTTGCTCATTTATGGAGTATGCATGATACCTGTTATCTCCCCCTCACTGGGTGGTGTGGAGGTCAAGATGGTGAAAATGACATCAGTACTTTTTTCAATCTTCATTTCCAGGTGTGTGGCAAATATAAACTGCTCACCACAAAGCCTGACAAATAATAGGTACTTTGGGGAAGAAAATTATTATTTGATGGATGAGGTAGATGTAGGTGACACCCAAGGCTACACAGACAAATTGACAGAATTATATTCTGGGAGAGGAATGAGGCACAAGCTTGCAAATTCACACTTGTCAGAGATGAGTTGTTGGAATACAGTCCTGACTTTGATATTGGTTTGTAAACCTGTGTCTCCATGTTTGTGATTCTTTTCATAATGTGGGGTTTCATAATGAAATTTGCTTTCCAAATCTCCTCTATTTGATAGACTGTTTTATTTGAAAATACTTTAAATCAGGGTGTTCTCTCTCATCTTTCTGTCTAGGACCTACACTCGCATATTGGGGTTCCAATAAAGAAACAGATAACTACAGACATACAGAAAAATGTGCTATTAAAAAGGGATTTTGCAAATTAGCCTGTTTTTGTCCCAGGTGGGGGAGAATCTGTCCTCTGAACTCAGGCAACAAAAGCACTTAGCAAATGACAGCAATTAGTTAACTGGAGCTCAGGCATGGACACCTTCAAACCTGCGATTATAATGATTATTTAATGAAGATGCATGTCAGCTGTTCCAGACACCCCATTCTCAGAATCCCCTTGTTCCTCACAGCAAAGACCTTGGGGCTATTATCAGTTGTATATTTTTTTCTCTGTCATCATCACCACATTAAGAATAACTTTAAATAATATCTTTATGCCAGATAGCTTGTGATAAGATAAAGGCTAAACCTGGTCTACACAAATTGAGTGTGGCTTCAATGGAATGTGTAACTACAATTCCACTGATGGATTTTTCCTACAGGTTAGGGATATGACTCATTGGGGTGGCGATGAACAGTAATTAATCAGTCTCCTCCAAGGAGAAATCAAATGTTGCTTTGGGGGAGGCCTTTGACAGGGCACACTTGTAAACTTCGAGAAGATAACAATTACAGGTTTATGCTCTCAAAGTGAGGAGCCCGTCCCTGGAAGAGGTTGATGTATACTTAGCTGTCTCCGGGGGCTTTGAGGGTATTATCTTATATTAAAGTCGATGATTAATTATCATGGTGCTTGGAGAATCATTGAAGCACAGCTTGCAGCCTGAGTTGATTGAAAGCCCGTGTCCAATGTAATTACCAGCTTGTCTATCAGATTTCTCAAAATAGAACATGAGGACTCGCATGGGGCTGTTTAAAATATTCAGATTTGCATTATTTGGGATCTCAACATTTAAAACATGAATCCAAAGAGAAATTACTTTCAATATTTGTTCCCCCATAATTTCATGATGGCATTAATGTAAAATATTTTTTTTTAGCAGTGAAAGGACCATAAAATAAAAATAAAAATTTAAAAGCCACTTTACATTTAAATTATATTTCATCAATATGTGTAGTGGATGCATCAAATAATACAAATTTAGAAAATGTTCAGGTTTAATTGGAAAGGTTATAAGCACAGAAATTAAGACACAAATTTAAATATTTCTATATATTTAACGAGGTCAATTGTAATGTGAAAAGTTCAAAAATATGAAACATATGCACAGTTGCAATTAATTGAATTTGGAAGTCAGACAAAAATAATAAATATACCATCCTTTGATTTTTACCAGTGTATAAATATAATATCAATGCAATAAAATAATATGCATCAACAGAAATAAAATGGGCACACGAGAGAAACTTGCACACAGACACACACACACACAAGCTAAGTGGTTAAAACATTTTAATCCAAACCCACTCTTTCTTTAAACAATTTTTCTTTTGCTGTGACATTTGCAATCCATGGACTGTAATGAATTTCTGAACAGAGCCATGCTTCTCAAATTTCTAGCCAACTGGAGAATTATACAACATGGTGTGATCTTGTCTCTCAGAACGAAATCTCCATCACTTAGTGGTTTTAATCATTGTAGTACTCCTCACCCTCTTACTTTCAACTCATTATATGGAAATGATTTAATAATAATTCTTGCTTTATGACATATTCTCATTTGTAGTACGTAAATCATTCCCTCTTCTTCTTTCTCGCCCCCCTTTCTCCTTCCCTCTCTCCCTCCCTTCCTCCCTTCCTCCTTCTTTCCTTCCTTCCCCCATCCTTCCCTCCCTCTCTTCTCTCCTTTTCTCTCTTCTCCTTTCTTCATTCATCTCTCCTTTATCTTCCTTTACTTTCTTCTACTTATACCTCACATTCACAAAAATGTCACCTTGACAATATGTTATAACTACTTGTGATTTCCCCTTCATTTCATTTCTTTGCCTTCTTGGCTTAAAGCAAGGACCTCCCCCCAAATTTGTGGTTGTTAAATTTGTGGTTGCTTTAATTTTGATAAGGTTTATGCATATATTCTTTTTTTTAGACAGGGTCCTGCTCGGTCTCCCAGGCTGCAGTGCAGTGGCATGATCAAGGCTCACTGTAGCCTCAACCTCGCCAGGCTCAAGTGATCTCCCCACCTCAGCCACCCAGCGTTGCTGGGACTATAGGTGCACATCACCATCCCTGGCTAAATTTCATATATTTTTGTAGAGATGGGATTCGCCATGTGCCCAGGCTGGTCTCAAACTCCTGGGCTCAAGAGATCCACCTGCCTCAGCCTACCAAAGTGCTGGGATATGTATATATTATTTAAAAATATATATTTTTTAATCTAAGTTTTAAACTTAAAGCATATTACGTTGTTTGTAATATGTTTGAACTTGTTTAATATGTTGCAAAGTTTCTTGTATGTTTTATGCTATCTCCTGGCTGATTTATTTTGATTGCAATGTAATATTTTATTGCATTAATCTACTACAAAGTTTCACCTATAATTTGGGCTGAGCCCTGGTTGATTCCTTTTTGACCAAAGTATATTTCATTGTAGTAATATGCTAATATTCCAACAGCCCAGGATTAGCAGTGAGGTACTGCCTCAGGAATGTAAATGTCCCACAAGTTTAAAAGAAAGCAAAAATGTCTTTGTGTAGGTAGAAACAAAAGGAGTCCTGTTAGCAATTCATGTGGGGAATTAAAGATTTTTTTAAAATATCATATGGTTTACCTTTCAGATACATAAGGCAATAATGACAATAACAAATAAACGAATTGAAGTTCTCTTTCTCCTTGAATATAAAGGGAAATTATAAAAATGAAAAAAAATTTAAAAAGAGATCTCATTGTCCATTGATTGTTTTTGTTTTGTTTTGTTTGGTTTTGCTTTGCTTTGTTTCTGCAGAAACAGTAACAAGTCTCTAAAGGAGCTTATGTTAGAAACAATACATCAACATTTACTAAGAAAGCCAAAAAATGGACTGAATGCTTCAGTATTCCAATTACCCTTTAAAACTAACTAACAAGTTGCTTATTCCTGTTCCTGACATCTAAAATAGTCTGGGCACTTGTATGTACTTAATCCATATTTCTTAAAATGAGGAATGCCTCACTATTCATAAGAAAGTGAAGTCATAATTTTTTCATTGGATAATTTATGTTATAATAGTGTCCTCCATAATTGGAGAAGTTGACAAGGAGGATAAATAATAAAATGACTACTGGGAGATTTTTACCATCACTAAGTTCCTCTTTATGCCTTTTTTCATAGAGGGCTTATATCATCTGCATTATGCAAAGTATGAGATAAACAACGCTAATGATAAATATAATAAAAAGTGTAAACTAATAGAGCAGTGTTGGTTTAGTAAAAGAATGAGGCCAGGCATGGTGGCTTATGCCTATAATCCCAGCCCTTTGAGAGTCCAAGGCGGGTGGATCACCTGAGGTCAGGAGTTTGAGACCAGCCTGACCAATATGGCAAAACCCCATCAAATTAGCCGGGTGTGGTGGTGAGTGTCTGTAGTCCCAGCTACTCAGGAGGCTGAGACAGGAGAATTGCTTGAACCCTGGAGGCGGAGGTTGCAGTGAGCTGAGATCGTGCCACTGCACTCCAGCCTGGACAACAGAGTGAGATGCCATCTCAAAAATAATTAATTAATTAATTAAAAAATAAATAAAATAGTGAAGGAATACAGAAAAAAATCTATTTTCTTCATAATGGCAATTTTACAGATTTTTTTATGTGAAGTTGCATTTCTTTTTTGCATGGAAACACGTAAGTTTTATTTTAAAGTAATTCCCTCTCCACCTAGGGTGTATAAAATGTTGCCCTTGAAGTAGGTGTGGTCTGTAGGATGAAATGGAGGCTGGTTGCACACTTTTGCACAGTATGAGCTCCAAATCCCCCTATGGCAAATGTAATTCCAAGAAGAAAGCCCTTTGTGAGCTCGGCTGTTGGAGACATGCAATCGATACAGGAAGACAGTTTACATATTTTCCTTTACTCCCAGTTCAATTACAAGCCCATGGAACATGACTGGTGCATGAATATTTCCTAATTAAATCTACTCTGATTTTTTAAATTAGGAATTTAGCTGTTGTGTTCAGTCACCAAATCTTGCTACTATTTTTATCGCAGAGACCTACTACTTAGAAGGCACTTGAAAACAGTGTGCTAATAATAAATTGTGAATAATAAACAGCAAAGACATGACAGCTGGTGGTGGCATTTAAATTCCTAAAAAAAATTATTATCATTCCTTGAGTGCCTACAAGGTTGCAGACAACTTAAAGATTTTCCATTCATTAGTTCATTAAATCACTACAACAGCATCCTGAAGTGACTCTTATCCCTGTCTTACTTGTGAGGGAATTAAAGTCCAGGGAGATTACAGCACTTTGCTTGGGATAGTAAATAGCCTAACTATGATTAGGGTGGAGGTTCTCACATCTATGCCTTTGATTATAATCGTTGTCACATCCTTGGAATGCATCACTAACATGCCTTTACGACCATAAAGCAAGCAACTCCTTCCTTTCTTCTTCCTAGCCCCTGTCTGTCATTTATTTATGACTGTGGTGGCCAGAAAGAGAGCATGACATACTTACTCCAAAGGATGGCACATCTAACTTTCCTGAAAGATGCAGTAGAATGCACCATGACTTAGGAGCAAAATGCATCATGCCTAGCTTGGATCAACAGTGAACTCCAGAGGAAACTGCAGGTGCTGGGCTTGAACTCATGGTGACTTCTAGGAAAGGGATGAAAACTGACTTTCTGTGATAGATTGGATCATTTGTCCCTCAAAGACATCCACTTCTTGACTTCTGGGATCCGAATACGTTCACCTACATGACAAAAGCCTTCACAGATCTGATCAAGTTAAGGGTGTCAAGATGAGAGGTCATCTTCAATTATCCAAGTGGTCTCACTTTTATCACATGGATCCTTATAAGACATAGACAAGAATGTCAAAGAAGAGAGGAAACTTGGTGACAGAAGCAGAGATGGAATGATGTGCTTTGAAGATAAAGGAAGAGACCATGAGTCAAAGTAGACTCCAGAATTTGGAAAAGTCAGGGAATGGATTCTCCCTGGAATCTTCATAAAGAACCAGCCAGCCGACTCCTTGAATTTAACCCCTTAAGACTCATCTCAGACTTCCAATCTCCAGAACTATGAAAGGATCAATGTATGCTGTTTCTTAAGCCACTGGGTTTGCAGTAATTTCTTATAGCAGCAACATAAAACTCATACATCCTCCCATCAGGCAAACTTAGTCACCTTTTCATTGTGGACCAATTTGGAAATTATTTCTTTTTTGCATTTATCAGTAGTCTAGTCATTTATCTAAAGGAGAGCTGTGTAAGAGATTAAATTGCACAGGCTTTTCTAGCCAGTGAGTACTGTACCTCCCTTGAAAAAGCAGATGACTCAGAGAGTTCCTAATTGTTTCAATCAAAGCCAACTAAAATGTAAGCCAGGCCTCTTTGCATGTCTCAAGTCATGCAACTTAGAACTGCAGTTTATAGATAAAGAGCCCGAAACACACTGAGTTATAAATCGGAGACTTTATTTTAGTCTTCATTTCACCTAACACATATTCCCTACAGGTAACTGAAACAATCTCTGGAGATTTTTAAGGACTGGTTTGATTTTTTTTCTCTTTCTTTTTCTCTTTCTTTCTCTTTCTTCCTCTTTCTTTCTTTTCTTTCTCTCTCTCTTCCTTTCCTTCTCTCTTCCTTTCTTTCTTCTTTCTTTCTTTTTCTTTCTTTCTTTCTTTCTCTCTCTCTCTCTCTTCTTTCTTTCTTTGTTTTTTAGAGACAGGGTCTTGCTCTGCCACCCAGGCTGTAGTGCAGTGGCATGATCACAGCTCATTGTGGTCTCCAACTCCTTGGCTCAAGAAATCCTCCTGCCTCAACCTCCCAAGTAGCTGGGACTGCAGCCATGCATCACCACATCTGGCTATTTTTTAATTTTTATTTTAAGAGATGGGGTCTTGCTATGTTGCCCAGGCTGGTTTCAAACTCCTAGCCTCAAGCAGCTCTCCTGTTTTGGCCTCCCAAACTGCTGGGATTACAGGTTTAAGACCTGATGCCTGGCTCATTTTCTTTTTGCTTTTGCTTTTTCATCTTCTCTCTTCCCTTGAAAATGCTAGTGTGCGGTGCTATATAGAATATGATTCTAACACAGTTGTTCCCAAACTTGAGAGACTATCAGGAGCATCTAGAGGGCTTGAAAAAAATACAGATCACTGGGCACTGTCCCAGAGATTCTGATATTGTGTGTCTGAGATGCAGCCAGAGAATTCATGGCACCAGGAAATTCCCCAGGGATGACAATGCTTCCTGTCTTGGTAGGATACTTTGGAGACTACTACATTCATTTTTAGTCTACTTGAATGAACCAATGCAATGATTATCAACCTGGGGTATTTTCCACACCCCTGCCCACCCCCCCATCCCCCACAATGACACCTGGCACTGTCTGAAGACACGCCACTTGTCACATCTTTAAGGAGGGAGAGGTATTGCTACTGGCATCTAGTGTGTGCAGGCCAGAAATGCTGCAAATCATCCTACAATGCAAAGAGTGACCCCTACCACAAAAAAATCATCTGATGCAAAATGTCAGTGGCTTTGTGGGTAAGATATTAGGCTGCCTATGCTGATGTCTTCACATGCTGTAACTTTGCACCTTTGACTAATTTGCTGAATGCCTCTATACCTACCTCCATTTACTAACCGATTAAAAAGAAATAAAATGTTAATAGATTTGTACAAAAGATGAAGCGAGATAATGCTACAAATTGTCTAGCAGATTATAAACTCACAGTAAAAATGGGTTGATGTAAAATATATCTCTCCACTTCAATTGCACATTTTTTCCTCCTCAAGAAATGTATGACAGAATGAAAATGGGCTGACGTGTTGTCTTGGTTGAGCAATCTCCCATAACAATCCCCCAAATTCTCACCCTGCAAAAATGATCATTGACTCATCCCTAAATGATGGGCTTTCAGAATTGTGAAATGACTCCTTTCTTGCCCCCGCGATAGAAACCATCTGATACTGCCCTGGAAAACAAACAAACAAACAAACAACAACAACAAAAAAAAAACAGAATTAGGATCAAACCTCCAGAAATCAGTTCCACTTACCATTTGGCAGAGTCAACAAGCATATCTTATTTGTAGCTCTTCACTGTATATATTAAATTTCAAAATGCACCCACCAGGGTTAAAGAGTCCACATAGAGATGTCTTTTACAGAAGTTTGTCCATGGTTTTGCTAGGTATATATCAGTCCTTGTTTAAGCATTGGAAAAGCATATTTTTAAGGACTGTGTGTATGTGTGATTTAAGAGGTTGTTTTTTTTTTTGAAGCCTCTTGATATTATAAAATTTATGGTTTTTCAAATGGCATTCTCCAATGTCTTTATCTCTAGGACCTGCTGTTTTGATATTTAATACATGAGATGTGTCAGATAGAACGTGGAGTAGGAGGATTGCCTATCAAAATTACAAATGACATGGAGCCATTATCCTGGGGAACTTTTCAAAGAAAGTAGCAGAAAGTACAAGCTGTTTTTATTGGGCTCTGACACCCGTCTGCTTTGAACTCTGTCGTCAACTCTTAATTGCTAGTAGAATGTGTCTCCAGATGAGCCCTTTGATAGTTCTGTCTTTGCAGACTTAGCCTACAGGGGAGTAAACAGCCTTTATTTTTTGCGTAAGAGAGTCTTCAGATGCAACATTTATAAATACAAGAAGCAACCTGTAGGGCACAAAAAAGAAAAAAGATGATTCTGCATGCTAACCGGTAGAGAATATTCTGAGCGCTGGTGCCTGAGTAAAGATAAGGAAGAAGGACCATGCTGTGCTTCTGCAGAGACTTGCCTGTCTGGAGCTGAATTTGCTCAGCAAAATTGATTAGGATTATTTGATCTGAGTTAGTTTCTCTCTGAGGCAGGTGTGGGCACTAACATGTCTGTTGGGGCTCCATTGCTATAATGGAATATGGCAAGGAGAGGGCCCCTAGGAAGTGATTATTCTGAAACTTCAGCAGTTGTTTATCTATATTTTTTAAAACAGGCTCAGCTTTTAAATGAGTGCCACTAAGAAAGGGAATCAATGGCTTGGATTTCTTGAAAATATTGTAAAACTTCACCAGGCTAGTCTGTGTTACTGTAAGTGCTGTCTTCTCTCATCTTATAACTGTGGAAGCAATATTACAACAATTACGTGAAATGTCCTCTGTAACCTACTTTCCCCTGGTTATTCTTTTACTTATATAAAGTATCGTTCACATCTTTTAATGTGGCCAACCAAATCCTCTGAGGCATAGAAACATGCCTTCCATTTTCTTTCTAAACTTTTAATTAAAAGCGAAAAGAATTTCCCATCAAGTCAAAAGCAACAAAGACAAAAATGGACCTCCCAACTTGATCTTGCATTCTGTTCTACAGATTCCAGATCTCTCTTCCTTTTAGCAGCTAAACCACATAGAAAAACTAAAATCTCAGACTTTACCACTACACAATTTATCCATGTAACCAAAAACAACTTGTACCCCCAAGCTATAGAAATATATATATATATATATATATATATATTTCTTCTGTTCATCTTCACTCATACGGATGCTAGATTCTCTTGCCTTGACCGCTACAAATACTTGTTTCTCTTTTGTGAAGTCTTAGAGCAATGCTGCTAATCCGTAGCATGCCCTGCATAAAACCCTTTAGTCTCCCCCTGTTGCTGTAGGATCAGGAACAATCCCCTTAGCTTGGCCTATAAGAGTCCCCATGATTCTTCTCTCTACCAAGTCACCCTCCAGCTCAAGTAAATTTCTCTGTCCACCAAATATTTCCTTTATTCATCAGATACTTACATGACACCAGGTATATTTCAGCTCTCATATTCAATGCCAGGAATAATATGATAAACCCATCATACAGAACCTCACATGAAACGTGGGCTCCATGTTTGATGAATGTGCCGTTTAATTTGGGAAAGTGGATTCTCTGTGAGAAGGCAGCCTAATCTGCTGGTTCAGTATCAAGAAAGATAAATAAGTCAGCATTGGTTACCAAGATATAAGGATCAACTCATTTATCTGACTTGCTCTTCCTGTATTTTCACCAACTGTTTCTTGACTATGACTTGGTCTCCATGATGGGTGTGCTCAAAGGGAGATCCAGCCCCGAAAACCAGGCACTAACACCTGCTCTCTTGGTTCTTGTATTTATTGTTATATAATAAAAAATGCTCTACGAACTGGGGTTGTCACTTTACAATAATTCCTTACCAAACTTTCATAGCATTGTGAGCACACATGGATGAAAGCAACAAATAGTGAAGGAACAGGCTGGATATCACAAATACATGGACCAATCAAGATATATCATTTTCCTTCTCTTGCATTTAGGGATGTTTCATTTGATTTTTTACAACTTTAAGTGATATTTTTACAAAGTTTGCTTTGTCACTTATTTCACTAGAAACATATTTAATCAGAAAGAGGAAGATCAAGATGAAGGATAAAATTCTAATTAAAACAACATTAACCAACATTAATTTAGGGAGTCGTGGCCAGAGGAGGACTGGAATATTCTAGTAGTCTAGGCTGGCCAATTTCCTTCACTTATTTATACATGCACGAATAAAGCATGCCTCATTTATTGTTTGCACAAACCGTATCAGTGCTAATATTATAGCTGTATAATTGAAAGATGGAAGAAATGGAGAAACCATCAGATAGAAAACTCCAGGCAGAGTTTTCTTCCTATCTTAAAGCTCTATCTCATGGGTGTGCAGGATAAATAAGCAAGAAGGGAACAAGAACAGTGTTTGAAAGTCAAGAAACACTCCTGTTCTGACAGGTTGCCACAGAGGTAATGTCTGTAAGCTTTTCCATTTTTCTCTTCAGATGAGAGCTCTGATTCTCTCAGGCACTTTGCTGTAAGATGCCGGGAGACAGATTAAACCTTCAGGAAGCTTATCACAAATAAATTCATATTTAATCATCACAGGCTACCAAAGAAATATTCTGTTTCCTTATAATATTATACAGCCTCACAGCCCCATGGATTTATTTTATTGAAAAAAGTTAAAAATGATGATAATAACTGAATAGAATTAAGGACTCAGAAAATAAAACTCACTCCCCAAAGTGTGCCTTTAGTTGTTTTCTTCCTGCCACAGTCAAAAGGCAAATGGAAATGTGGATTCTGCACTCAGTGATCTAACCATCTGCTGTCAGGGTACAGTTCTTGCAGGATATCAAATTGGGATTTCACTGCCCAGCACAGCAGTGCACCCAACTGTGCTTCTGAGAGACAAATCATCACCAACCGTTCTTCCTCTACCTGTCATCATTATCTACTAACTACGCTTTAATTCAAACTGCAACTTATGTTTCTGCTATGTTGACCATCTCCCCCCACCCTCTCCAATGCTTTGAAAAATGTGCAATATTTGTGGTCAGCTAAAGATGAAATTGGCAGACAGGCCGGTCTCTAAACTGCCAAGAGCCAAGGAGCAGCTTTTTTAAAGAAGCTACTTTAAAAACCCAATGCGTCCAGCTGTGTGTTGATGGAAGGGTCTCGTGCTCACAAATTCATAAACACTCCATTTTTCCGTGTAGCCACAGGTTCCATCTATATAGGTGTTAAATATAAATGGTATGCATCATGCAACAGGTCTGTACATTGCAGAACCATAACAGGTTTGGCTTGTTTTCAAATTGCACATGAGACTTTCCCTGTATTCCGTAGTGCAGAGTTGGATGTAAGAGGACAAACACTTGAGGGATCAGTTATACTCACCATCTAAGAGTTAAGTAGCAAGTCTATCCACTAAACTCACCACCAGCCATACCCATCTGTAATAGCAATGGGAGTAATTTGTGACTTCTACTTTTATCATTAATTACCATACCTATTTTTAACCATCATTTCCTTAGTAATGAGTTTGCACAATGTGTCTTGCAAAATAATCATGATATTTATATCATGAAAACATATAATTACTCATTACTGATATCTTAATTAAAATCACAGATTATATCATTGAAATATTGAGATAAAGCTTGCCATGCACTTGATGTAAATATCCAATGTGTATGGGTGCCAACAGTATCTACTCATTAACTTTGATTCTTCAACACACAAACCTATCTTACCTCCAGATAGGTTGATATCTTTTTCTTACTTGCATAATTCTCTTCTTTATTTTTTTCTGAATTTGTCTGCTTTTTATAACTCACTGTGTTGTTAAACAGGCATTAGGAAATAAAATATTACTTGGAGGATGTCAGCCACACTCTTGTGAGCTTGAAAGAACCAAAGAAATAAAAATGAGGAAAAACGGAGAAGACGGTTTGCACAAGCAAGACATTTTAATTGCACTTCTTCTTACAAAGGGCCATCCTTCAAGCAGGGGAATGCAGGGAGAGATGAACTGAGCTGGCATCACTGTGGGTCCATCACAATTAAAAGTGGCCACTCTTTGTGTTGAAATCAAGAAAGCATGGAAAAAGACAAGGTGAAAAAAATGATAGTGTAAAACCTAGGATGCGATTTGATGCAAGTAGAGATTACCCAATGACTAACAACTTCAGTAATAGAGACACTTATTTATCTCATATAATAGATCCACAGAGGTAATCAGAGACATTATCTTGGGTTCTTTATCTCACTTCTCAGCTCCTTTCAGCATGTTTTGTCCTATGTCTGCGGTGACTATGTGTTCTATGTGTACGGTGTTCAGTTCACCTAATGGCTTCTGAACACCCAGTCAGCATGGTTTCATGCATCTGTGTACATGGCTGCAATAAAGGGTTGGAATCCACCTTTCTCTTTCTTTCTTTCTTTTCTTCTTTCTTTCTGTCTCTCTCTTTTTCTCTTTCTTCTCTTTTTTTCTTCTTTCTTTTTTTCTCTCTCCCCCCCTTCCTTCCTTCCCTCCTTCCTTCTTTTCTTCCCTCCCTTCATTCTTCTTTCTTTCTTTCTTTGACTCCTCCATCCCTCCTTTCCTTCCTTTCTTCCTTCCTTCCCTCCTTTTTTTCTTCCTTCCCTTCCTTCCTCTTTCTTTCTTTCTCTCTCCCCCTCCCACCCTCCTTTCCTTCCTTCCTTCCCTCCCTCCTTTTTTTCTTCCCTTTCTTCCTTCCTTTTTCTTTTTCTTTCTTTCTTTCTTTCTTTCTCTCTTTCTTTCTCTCTCTCTCTTCTTTTATTTCTTTCTGACAGTTCTGACAGGGTCTCAGTCTGTTGCCCAGGCTGGAGAACAGTGCTGCAATCATAGCTCCCTGCAGCCTTGACCCCCTGGACTCAAACAATCCCCCCCCCACCTCAGCCTCTGAAGTAGGTGGGACTACAGGCTTACACCACCATGCCAAGCTAATTTTTTTTTATATTTATTATTTGTAAAGAGAAGATCTTGCTAAGTTTCCCAGGCTGGTCTTGAACTCGTGGTCTCCAGCAGTCTTCCTGCCTTAGCCTCCCAAAGTGCCGGGATTATAGATGTGAGCCACCACACCTGGCCTGCATTCCATTTCTCTAATGTTTGACTGCAGATAGCGTCCAGGCTTCAGCCCCACCTTTTTCTCTTCCACCTCCCATCAGGGCAACTGGGTACACAAGCGTGGGTCCTCCCTCCTTGGATGACAGCCGGAAGTGTACCAACACCAGCCCCTCATCACATTAAAAGCCCCAAGTCAGTCTTTCCTGGAAGCGTTACCCATTTTTAGATACTTGAGAAGCCCGCCCTGCCCTTCCTAAAAAGCCTCATTGTGCAAGCAATAAATTTTTCATACCTCCTTGGTGTGTGTGTCTGAGTGTGTATGTAAAATTATCAGCCTCAACAACCAAACCAAATTCAGTGTGGTGGTCAATCTTAGTTTTGTAGGGCACCCATACACATTGGATATTTACATCAAATATATATATATATATTTCAATTCAAAAGACAGCAAAATTATTTGCAGAGACTGCTTCCTTCAGACTTCATTATATGTCTTTAACCATAAAAACCTTTCCTGACTTTTCCTAAACTGGTCACTTAAGAAAGGGAAATGAGATTCTCTTCTTTGGCTAAGACTCATTATCCTTATGCCCTGGGCTAAGAAAAAGCTGTGTTTGACAGGGCATTTGATTAAACAATATCAGCCTTCAAAAAACGAAAAGAGAAGAAAGAAATGTCTGTTCAGTAGACACCCATGAGTATCTACTACAAGCAATGTAGCAGAAATTTGTCCAGACATAATGGGTGTTGAATAGCAGTTCCTTCCTGTAGTTTCAAGTATTAGCAAGCAGTGAACAGCATCTTTAATTTAAAGTTGTGAACATGAAAAACAGATAACCTAGAAGGGCACTGATTTACAGCAATGTGCTACAAAAAAAAACATGGCTATTTCAAAACTTTTTGTGCAACATTCATGTAGTCTGATAATTTATTAAAGAATGCACAATATTGTGGAAATGCACACACACAAAATTAAATACTTATGGATAAAAATACCTTGAGCTCTTTGTGATCATGTGGGAAATTAGTTAGAATTAGATCATCACAGCTTTTAAAAATGACAGGACATGTCATTTAAAAATTCATGCATTTATATAAAATTAACCAACTTGTGTTAGTATATTTTAGCCATAATTATTTGTGGAAGAGCCATAATTCCGTAATTTTACACATACTCAAATTGATTCATTTGAGTTCTGAACAACTAAAGACCTAAATCAGAAAACATGACAAAATCTTTTTAAAATATGGTGCCTCTGGTTGTCATAAAAATCTGTCATAACGTAATATTGGAAGTCTGTTAAAAGCATCCTACTTCAGAACGTTAATCAATATTGAAAAGAAAATGAGTGTTGGTGGTTGTAAAAAAAAGATTTTAAAACATTTTCTTAATCGTTTTAATTTAAGCTTGAAGTAATTTACAGTTTAAAGGAGACATTACCTGAAGCATGTGAATTCTGAGATAGATTTCAAAACTTTGCATTCAAGATTCGTGTATTCTGATGATTTATTGAAGAATGTGTGATATGGTGGATATGCATGGGGAAAGTGTCAAGTAGTTATAGATAGGTCAATCTGGAGCCCTGGTGTCATGTACAGCCTGCGATAGCTCACAGTCTGGCTGCATGCTTGATGCATCACTCAGGAGCCTGGTAGGGTCCTAGTTTATGAATGTTCATGTGCAATGCCCCTGAGGTCCAACTCAGAGTCATTTGCGTAGAAGAAAATATTTATTTCCAGAACACAATATTATTAAGAATGGTATGTTTTCCAAACAAGTTCACAAAAAGCTTACCAAAAAGTATAAGATACAAAACACTTTTGATTGACAGCTTTACAACCTAATGTGGTTGTAATCATAACTAAATAAAATAGATTAGAATTGAGTAAGAAAAAAGTTTAAAATCATCTTAAATGATAACACATAAAAGGAAATTAATTTTATTTTGACGATTAACTGTCAGATGTAATTTGTTTGTTTGTTTGTTTGTTTGTTTGTTTTTAGATGGAGTCTCACTCTGCTGCCCAGGCTGGAGTGCAGTGGTACGGTCTTGGCTTACCGCAAACTCCGCCTCCCGTGTTCACGTGGTTCTCGTGCCTTAGCCTCTCAAGTAACTGGGACTACAGGCATTCATCACCATGCCCAGCTAATTTTTGTATTTTTTTAGTAGAGATGGGGTTTCACCATGCTGGCTAGGCTGGTCTCGAACTCCTGACCTCAGGTGATCCGCCCGCCTCAACCTCCCAAAGTGTTGGGATTACAGGCGTGAGACACTGCACCCGGCCCTGAGTTAAATATTTCTTTAAAAAGTACTCACTTAAGTTTTGTGGTGACTAGAGTGTTTTTGTAGATATTCAAACTTCTGATATGCCAAGATAACTTAAAGATAACTCCATTCAAGGAGTCATGATCTTATAAAACTTAACATATAAAAATTTGGAATTAGGAAGACCCTATTGGTTTTGTTTCCATTTATTTCTCATGCATTGGAACTAACAACGTCGGAGAGTCCAATTCCTCTCACATCTTTGTCTTGTTTTCTCCTACTGGCCACCCTTTGGCGGTCTCGCAGATCTTGCTAGACTGTTCATGGAATCATTTGCGTTTGCCTTAGTAGTTTCTGACTCAACATATTTGAAAGTGATTCTACTCAAGGAAGTCAGGCTTAGGTCATGTAGGGCCCCTTTCAGAGGTAATATGTGGGCTGGGATTTGAAACAGTCATGCATATTTTGTTCTATGATTGTCTTCTTCCAAAAAATAGTAGAAATGGCTTTTTTGAAGCACTTGTCTCCAATTTCACCAACAGGTATTCCTTAATGATACAGATAACAAATCAATAAGTGCCTTACCTTGTGGGAAATCTTTGCGCATACAGAATATTTTCCTTGTAAAATGACTTCAGTCATTTCTTAACTCCTAATACAACCATAACTCTTGGTCAACATAACCTTGGAATCCGAGTATTTGGTTTTATCCATCTATGGGATAAATACCTTCAGTTCTTGGCAGGGCTCTTTCTTTGGTGCAAATTTTAAAAAAAGAAAAGCATTGCTGGTTTCATCTTAAGTGGGTGTAATTATTTTCTGCCAGGTGGTTTGTACAAATTCCATGAAACTGCTTTATTCAGCACCCAAAATGAAAGTTTAAAACCACCATACAACATATATTACTTGTTCAGCAAAAATTTGAAAACAGATTTCATAGAAATGAAGACCACGTTGGAGTTTTTTAACGTTGCAAGGAAATTATTGATATTAATATAATATTTACTGCCATGTGATATTTCATTACGTATAGCCATATATTCTGAGAATGTATTTTTTTCCAAAATTAGAGGTAACTCACTTTGTTTTGCTAGTTTACACTTAGATTTGATTTTCTAAGATATAAACATCTATAAATAAATAACATCTAAAGGCAACAAAAGTCCTACAGACCTGTCAATGTATCTTTCTGTTAACACTTCATATTCTCTTTGTTATAGTATTAGGCAACATGTGACTATTATTACAGGGATTTAAGCACTTGGATTGTAAAGTTCCTTTGCTTTGGGTGGGAAGTGACAGCAGGGGCAGACATTGAGTTTTGTCAACAATGAGGCGTGCATTTCAAAATGATGAAAGTTAAGCATCAATTAACAATATTTTTATTTTCACTTTCTTGAAGACCATGAGGATATCCTTAAGCATATTGAGACTCCTACTAACGGTATTCAGATCTAAGAAGTGGAAATTGAACACAGAGCAGCATGGAACAGGAAAGAGTTTATGCACTGAAATATTAATACTACCTGTTCTGCAGGAGATGGTGATCGTCTTGTGGATGAAATAGGGTTCATTTATTTTCCCATTCTTGTTGACAAATACCCATAATAGAAACATAAGAGTATAAAGAAAATGAAGAAAAAGGAGAAGGAGAAGGAGAAGAGGAAGAAGAAGGAGGAGGAGGAGAGGAGGAGGAGGAAGAGGAGGAGGAGGAGAGGAAAAGGGGAAGGAGAAGAAGAAGAAGAAGAAGAAGAGAAAGAAAGAGAGAAAGAAAGAGAAAGAAAAAAGAAAAGAGAAAGAAGAAAGAAAGAAAGAAAGAAAGAAGAAAGAAAGAAAGAAAGAAAGTAAAGAGAAAGAGAAAAGAAGAAATAAGAAATGAAGAAAACAGGACTTATGGGTAATTCCAATGTAACACTAATTATACATTTTAAACTGTTATTTGAAAGTGGACAATCTGTTGGGATACAAGTGTTAATATTTTGAGATAGAGACTGGTAGTTTTGTTTTATGCTTTTATTTCTATTTTATTTATTCATTTATTTTGTGACACAGTCTCCCTTTGTCACCCAGGCTGGACTGCAATGGGTGCAGTCATTGGCTCACTGCAGCCTCGTCCTCTCAGGCTCAAGTGATCTTCTGGCCTCAGCCTCCCCAGCAGCTGGGACCATAGGCGTGTGCCACCACGTCTGGCTAATTTTTGTATTTTTAGTAGAGATGGGTTATCCCCATATTATCTAACCTGGTGCCCAACTCCTGGGCTCAAGCCATCTGCCAGCCTCGGCCTCCCAAAGTGCTGAAATTACTCTGGCCACTGAGCCCAGCTGAAAGTTTTGTTTTAAAGGGAATTCTAGGGACGAAGTCCTAAACCATTGTTCTCCATCCTGAAATGCATGCTTTTAAGCCCAATTAAAGAAATTTGTCTGGAATATCTGATGATACCGGAGGTTCTCAACTAAAAGTTCAGTGTGATAAAATTCTACAGTAAGACGCAAAAATCCCATGGAGAGTTGTGCATATGTGCACTGCTCCAGAGAGAGGCCTATTATTATCATTATTACTATTATTATTATTGTTATTTTGAGAAAAGGTCTCGCTTTGTTTCCTGGGCTAGATTACCGCGGCACGATCTTGGCTCACTGCGGCCTCAAACTCCTGGGCTCAAGTGATTCTAAGGCCTCATACTTCTAATTAGATGCTCCAATGCTCTGTGATCCTCAAAATAGTAAGAACCACTAAAAGTCCTTTTTTCATTTTTTCTTATTTTAAAAATGATGGGATGAGACTACACTGACTTTAAGGTCAGTTCGAGTTCTATAATTATATGCATCTATAAATTTTGTAATGACTTCTTAAAGGCAAACTTCCTTTCCTCAGTACCTTACCTTTTCATAGCCTTTAAACAACTCTACAGGGAAATAAATAATTTTGACCCAAACTAGGTCAGCATTGAAGCAGAATTCCATTTGTCAGTGCCCACAAATTCAAGATTCTCTTTGCAGGATGAAGCAGAAACCGTGCTTTATTGGATCACAGAGAAATATAGTTTAGAACTCACAGAAACTGCGGCTTGAGTCATAAGAAAATACCTTTTCAAAATAAAAATGGTGCCAAATTATATCACATGATTACATGATCATTTTGTTCAATTGGTGAACAATTTTCAATATATCCATTAGCAGAACAATTACTGTTTGCAAAGCTACTTATAATGCGCATTTATATAGTGGTTTTTCTTTTATAATGAGTGTTCACTGACTTTAAAATCATTTAATTTTTATTCAATCCCACTGCCTTCCAGATGCTTTCAAATATAGTCACATAAATATGAAAATAGGAAGCTATCTTTATCAGCATTTGGGGGAAAATATAATAACATCATGAGCAGTATCACATTAGGAATGCCTACACAACGTGGTGCAGAGAGGAATCCATTGAAATAAGTACTGATCAGGCCAAGATTCACGGCAATGGAAATTTGAAGAAAGATATTAACAGAAGCACAGATGCAACAAAAACAAAAAGCAAAAAACATACCCTTATAAGCTTGTGGTAGCAAGGAAACCAAGCCTGTATATACCATGGAGATATGGGTTGGCACTATGACTACCTGCTATGAGAAAGAACATCAATAGATTCTTAGAGTTGCCACACAGAGTTCCTCGCTCGAGTGCACATCCATTGTTCAATGGATCTTCCACAGTTCCTTGGCATAAAAAGTGAGATATTGCCAAGGCATGACCCTATAGTGATCATGCCAGGAAAAGAAAGGACAACGTCCCCTCCTCTCATTGTAATCTCCATTATATAGAAGGTATTGCAAATTCCTGTAGGAACAACCATGACCTTCCTAGCTATGCATGTGTTTGCAGAAATGATTGCATTCAGTTGTTTCTGAGTTTGTTCCTGCTCTGCTAGGCATATCGGACTCTGACTTCACATCAATGCCATCAGACCTGAAGGTACAGGGGATGGAGGTGAGACCAGGGCATGTGGGCAGGCAACAGTAGGCAAAACCTAATGCCAAGAGAGACACCAGAGAGAGCATCCTTAGCTCCTCCGTAGGGAAATCTAGTTTTCATTCATCATGCTCAATGTCTTTACATGTGTAGTTGACACAATGTGTTTAAAATGTCCCCTGTCTTAAATCATTGCTATCACCAACAGGTGTTTGTTGTTTTATATGTTTGTTTTTATGTAAAGAAAATGGAAACGTTGACAAGATAGGATGCAACGAGCCAGAGAGCATTTCCATTGAGTGGGGACCCAAACAGGGATTCAATGGAGGAAGAGAGAGAATCCTTAAGGACAGGGAGGCATAAAATTCCCAAATATTGCTCTGGAAACTCTCGAGGGAGAGCAGAGGGTGGCAAGGAGGAAAATGGACCAAAATGTCATTTATTGGTCACTGTATGCACTGCCCCACCTCTGCTGACTTGATTGTACCAAATAACTACTATCTTTCGCCTTTGTCATGGTCACTAAAAATGAGACCGGCCCCTCTTTCAAGCAAAACCCATGCACAAGCTATTCAGTGTTCCATCACTGACATCTTAGGGAAACTTTCAACTGAGACATAGGAAGACTAATACAGGGAGAGGTTGGATCTGGAACAAAAGAAAAAGAAATATAGACCTGTATAAGTTCACAAATCCATATTGTTTGTCACGCATGTGGACTTTTTAAAATGTTCAACCTATAAATACCCTAAGCTGAACACAAACCCATTAGTATCCTACACCCCTTACCCCTCCCCATGTTTTTATTTTTTACCCCAAAGGAATGTGAATTTCAAACTCCTGTCAAGGATTGAGCTCTCTCACATCTACTGACTTGGTAAGCCTAAATTTACCCAGTGAGGATGGAGGAAGATGGCAAAGAGATGTCCAGTTAAAGAGTGGGCTTCTAATTTTCATCAGTGATAGACCTAATGCATGTTTAGTTGAACTCCCATTCTAAATTATTCCATGGTTGATTTTTATTTTTATATATAGATAATAAAATGAGTAATTTAAAATCCAATTTTTCTTATTTAGGGCTTTATCTATTTATCATTCATTTCTAAATGGAAAATAAGTTAGGCAAGCATAAACTATCCGTTATAAACTTAGCATATCAAAAAAACTCATGGGCAAAAATCCTCAACACCATGACAAAGGACAGAATTTGTTATTAGCCTGAAATAGATTTTCATTAGGAAGGATGATGGTACCCAGCAGTGGAATTCTGATGTGAAATGGTTTACCTTGAATATCCTTCAAACGTGCTCCTGCAAGAACTAAAAATTTAATAGGAAGTTATTAGATTAAACTTTCTTCTTTGAAAACAGTGACAGAATTACATGGGCTCTGATCATAATCATTTGTTAAAAAGACATGTCAAGGAAAGCAGCTGCCTTAAAAAGACTTTAAGACTTTAAGGCAGTAAAGGTTTATTATATATACAAGGTTGACAGTGGTTCCAGCAGAGAATGGAGCCATCTTGAGTGAAGGAAGCAGTTAAGATGTCACCCAGTACCCTAGAAAAATTAGTGGCATTGGTTTTAGTAATTTAACTATAGGTGTGGCTGTCCAATATTCTCTTAAGTGTTTCAACTTCTATCAAAGACAACACAGAAAGGATCTTGCTTTCAAATTTATAGAGTCCTTAAGATTGTGTTTAATGAAGTGTTTTACGTGAGGCTGTTGTATTAGTGGTCACTATTGTTAAATACCTAACTTGCCATGGAAACCTTACCCTTATCTGTGGGTGTTAATTTTGCCACATTCTGCATGAAGGGACTCTAACTCAGAGATGCAAAATGCCTTGACTGGAATTACACAGCTTCACACTGGCTCAGTTGGTTTTCCAGGCAGTCGGCCTGACTCCCCCATTGTATTAGTCTGTTTTCATACTGCTATAAAGAGTTGCCTGAGAGTGGATAATTTCTAAAGGAAACAGGTTTTTTTGACTCATAGTTCAGCATGGCTGCAGAGGCCTCAGGAAACTTACAGTCATAGCACGAGGCACCTTCTTCACAGGGCAATAGGACAGGGAATGAGTGCTGAGCAAAGGGGGAAACCCCTTATAAAACCATCATATCTTGCGAGGACTCACTCACTATCATGAGAACAGCATTGGGGAAACAAACCCCATGATTCCATTACTTCCACGTGGCATCTCCCTTGACACATGGGGTTTATGGGGATTATGGGATTACAATTCCAGATGAGATTTGGGTGGGGAAACAAGCCTAACCATATCACTCATCCATGCCAACTCTTTGGAATCCTGTATAGAATAACAGGAATATGCAAAGTATGTTTATCACAGCACTGTTCACAATAGCAAAGACATGGAATTAAGCTATGTGTTCATCAACAGATGAATGGATAAGGAAAATGGTGGTATACACATACAATGAAAACATTAGCTACGAAGTCAACAACAAAATTGACTAACGTGATATAAATATTGGGAAATGGGATATATAAGTGGTTTCATTTAGCATCAGCTTGCCAAAGACAATAATATAGAAACCAACTAAGCATAAAAGCTAGATACATGTGCTCACAGAATTCCTCTAAAAGTTTTCAATGATTTGCCCTATTTTATTTTTTTAACTGGAGTAAATGTGTTATGGACTTAATGGTTCCCTGTCTCCATTCATATCTTGAAGTCTTAATCTCCAGGACCCCAGAATGTGACTGTGTTTGGAGACAGGGCCTTTAATTAAAGAGGTGATTAAGGTAAATTGAAGTCACTAGGGTATGCCCTAATGTGTATTAGTCCTATTTCACACTGCTGTGAAGAAATACCCGAGACTAGGTAATTTACGAATAAAAACAGCTTAATGGACTCTCAGTTCCACATGGCTGGAAAGGCCTCACAATCATGGTAGAAGGTGAAGGAGGAACAAAGGCACATCTTACATGGTGGCAGGCAAGAGAGCCTGTGCAGGGAAACTGCCCTTTATAAAACCATAATATCTCATAAGACTTATTCATTACAATGAGAACAGCATGGGAAAATCCCACCCCCATGATTCAATTACCTCCCACTGTGTCCCTTCCACAACACATGGCAGTTATGGGAGCTACAATTCAAGACGAAATTTGGGTGGGGACACAGCCAAACTGTATCCTAATCCAACTGGAGTGGTGTCCTCATAAGAGGAGATTAGACACAGAGACAGAGGAACGATCGATCACATAAGGACACAGGGAGAACACTGCATCTACAAGCCAAAGAGAGAGACCTCGGGAGGAACCAGCCCTGCCAACATGTTGATCTGGGACTTCCAGCATCTAAAACTGTGAAGCAATAAATTTCTGTTGTTGTTGTTGTAAAAAGCTCCTCTTTTTACCTCTGGTAGAATTCAGCTGTGAATCCATCTGGTCCTGGGCTTTTTTAGGTTAGTAGGCTATTAATTGCTGCCTCAGTTTCAGAACTTGTTACTGGTCTGTTCAGGGATTCGACTTCTTCCTGGTTTAGTCTTGGGAGGGTGTATGTGTCCAGAAATTTATCCATTTCTTCTAAGTTTTCTGGTTTATTTGCATATAGGTGTTTATGGTATTCTCTGATGGTAGTTTGTGTTTCTGTGGGGTCAGTGGTAATATACCCTTTATCATTTTCTATTGTGTCTATTTGATTCTTCTCTCTTTTCTTCTTTATTAGTCTAGCTAGTGGTCTATTTTGTTAATTTTTTCAAAAAATTAGCTCCTGGATTAATTAATTGATTTTTTGCAGCATTTTTTGTGTCTCTCTCTTCTTCAATTCTGCTCTAATCTTGGTTACTTCTTGTCTTCTGATGGCTTTTGGATTAGTTTGCTCTTGCCTCTCTACCTCTTTTAATTGTGATGTTAGGGTGTCGATTTGAGATCTTTCTAGCTTCCAATGTGGGCATTTAGTGCTACAAATTTCCCTCTTAACATGCTTTAGCTGTGTTCCAGATATTCTGGTATGTTGTCTCTTTGTTTTCACTGGTTTAAAAGAACTTCTTGATTTCTACCTTAATTTCATTATTTACCCAGGAGTCACTCAGGAGCAGGTTGTTCAATTTCCATGTAATTGTGTGGTTTTGAGTGAGCCTCTTAATCCTGAGTTCTAATTTGATTGCACTGTGGTCTGAGAGACTATTTGTTATGATTTCTGTTCTTTTGCATTTGCTGAGGAGTGTTTTACTTCCAATTATGTGGTCGATTTTAGAATAAGTGCCATGTGGCACTGAGAAGAATGTATATTCTGTTGATTTGGGGTGGAGAGTTCTGTACATGTCTGTTAGGTCTACTTGATCCAGAGCTGAGTTCACGACCTGAATATCCTTGTTAGTTTTCTGTCTCACTGATCTGTCTAATATTGAGACTGGAGTGTTAAAGTATCCCACTATTACTGTGTGGGAGTCTAAGTTTCTTTATAGGTCTCTAAGAACTTGTTTTATGAATCACGGTGCTCCTGTCTTGGGTACATATATATTTATAATAGTTAGCTCTTCTTGTTGAATTGTTCCCTTTACCATTATGTAATGATCTTCTTTGTCTTTTTTGATCTTTGTTGGTTTAAAATTTGTTTTGTCAGAGACTAGGATTGCAACCCCTGCTTTTTTTTCCTTTCCATTTGCTTGGTAAATTTTTCTCCATCCCTTTATTTTGAGCCTATGTATGTCTTTGCATGTGAGCTGGGTCTCCTGAATACAGCACATTGATGGGTCTTCACTCTTTATCCAATTTGCCAGTCTGTGTCTTTTAATTGGGGCATTTAGCCCATTTACATTTAAAGTAGTATTGTTATGTGTGAATTTGATCCTGTTATCATGATACTATCTGATTATTTTGCATGCTAGTTGATGCAGTTTCTTCATAGTGTCATTGGTTTTTGTGTTTTGATATGTTTTTGCAGTGGCTGGTACCAGTTTTTCCTTTCCATATTTAGTGCTTCTTTCAGGAGCTCTTGCAAGGTAGGCCTGGTGGTAATGAAATCCCTCAGCATTTGCTCATCTTGAAAGGATTTTACTTCTCCTTTGCTTATGAAGCTTAGTTTGGCTGGATATGATATTCTGGATTGAAAATTCTTTTCTTTAATAATTTTGAATATTGACCCCAATCTCTTCTGGCTTGTAGAGTTTCTGCTGAGAGGTCCACTGTTAGTCTGATGGGCTTCCCTTTGTAGGTAACCTGGCCTTTCTCTCTGGCTGCCCTTGACATTTTTTTCCTTCATTTTGACCTTGGAGAATCTGATGATTATATGTCTTGGGGTTGATCTTCTTATGGACTACCTTAGTGGTGTTTTCTGTATTTCTTGAATTTGCATGTTGGCTTGTCTTGCTAGGTTGGGGAAGTTCTCCTGGATAATATCTTGAAGTGTGTTTTCCAGCTTGTTTCCATTCTCCCCATCTCCTTCAGGTACTTCAATCAATCATAGCTTTGGTCTTTTTATGAAGTCCCATATTTCTTGAAGGCTTTGTTTGTTCCTTTTCATTCTTTTTTCTCTAATCTTGTCTGCATGCCTTTTTTCAGAAAGGAGGTCTTCGAGCTCTGATATCTTTTCTTCCGCTTGGTCAATTCAGCTATTGATATTTGTGTATGCTTCACAAAGTTCTCATGCTGTGTTTTTTAGCTCCATCAGGTCATTTATGTTCCTGTCTAAACTAGTTATTCTAGTTAGCAGCTCCTCTAATATTTTATCAAGGTTCTTAGCTTCTTTGCATTGGGTTAGAACATGCTCCTTTAGCTCAGTGGACTTTTTATTACCCATCTTCTGAAGCCTACTTCTATCACTTTGTCCATCTCATCCTCTGTCCAGTTCTGCACACTTGCCCGAGAGGCATTGTGATCATTTGAGGGAGAAGAGGCGCTCTGGCCTTTTGAGTTTTCAGCATTTTTTTGTTGATTCTTTCTCATCTTTGTGAGTTTGTCTAGTTTCGATCTTTGAGGCTGCTGACCCTTGGATGGGGTTTTCTTGGGAACTTTTTTTGTTGTTGATGCTGTTGCTGTTGCTTTCTGTTTTTTTCTTTCAATGGTCAGGTTTCTGTTCTGTAGGACTGCTGCAGTTTGCTGGGGTTTCACTTCAGGCTCTATTCATCTGGTTCACTCCCATGCCTGGAGATGTCACTCAAGGAGGCTGGAGAACAACAAAGATAGGTGCCTGCTCCTTCTGGGATCTCTGACCTTGAGGAGCACCAACATGATGCCAGTAGGATCATTCCTGTACAGGGTGTCTGATAACCCCTGTTGGAGGGTCTCACCCAGTTGGGTGGCACAGGGAACGGTACCCATTTAACAAAGCATTTTGACTGTCCTTTTGTGGAGGGGGTGTGCTTCCCTGGGGGAAACCCACTTGTCTGGGCTGCCTGGATTCCTCAGAACTACCAGGAGGAAAAGCTAAGTCTGCTGGTCCACAGACTGTGGCCATCTCTCCCCCTAGGGGATCAGGCCCAGGAAGATCCAGGTTCTGTCCCTGAGTCTCTGGCCAAAGTTGTTAGAGTTCCTGAGCCCCATCCAGTGAGGAAGGATGTCAGGGTCAGGCCTGAAGAGGTGCTCTGTGGCTGCAGTCTGCCACAGCTGGCGTGTTGGGCTGTGGGGGACACCTCTTGGGGACCAAGCCATCCAGCCTCCCTCACTGAAGCAGGGAAAAAGCATGGCCTGGAACTATTGAGATGGATGCCGCCCTTCCCCTACCCAGGGAACTTAGTGTGTTAGGCAGTTAGGAGTCCCAGCGCTGGCTGCTGCCCTTCCCCCAAGGAGCTCAAAGGGCTTACGCAGCAGGCAGCTGCAACTCTGGTGCTGGTCACCCCTCCCCTTGGGAGCTTGGCAGGCTTAGGCAGATTCCAGCTGAGAGGCTGTTGAGAATCTGTGTGGCTTTGGGGTTGGGACCCTAGGCCCTGGTGGCATGGGTTCGCAAGTGGGATCTTCCAATCCGTGGGTTGCACAGTTCTGTGGAAAAAGCACAGTTCCTTTAACTTGGTAGCACACTCACTCACTGCCTCCCTTGGCTGAGGGTTGGGGGCTCCCCTGCCCCACGTGACTCTCAGGTGGGCCGCCACACCACACTGCTCTTCCTTCCTCTCCCAGGTTCACATCAGCTGCCCAGTCAGTTCTGATGAGAGAACCTGGATACCTTGGTTGCTAGTGAAGGATTCACATGCTAATTATGGTTCTTTTTGATGGGGGCCTCTGATCGAGGCTGTTTCTAGTCAGCCATCTTGGCCCTGCCCCCCAGATGATCCTTTTTCTGACATATCATCAGAAGGTCAGTAGTAGCCTAACACTGCTTCACAATGCCTATGTTATCCACCTCACTTCATCTAATCACGTGGGCTTTGTAACATCTGACATCATCACAGGAAGAGTGAGTATAGTACAGTAAGATATTTTAAGAGAGAGAGAAAAGGAGAGACCATATTCATTTAACTTTTATTGCAGTATATTATTATAATTCTTTTCTTTTCTTAGAAGAATTGGTTATTATTTGTTATATAATAAGATTAGTTATTGTATTAGTCTGTTCTCACGCTGCTAATAAAGACATACCTGAGACTGGGTAACTTATAAAGGAAAGAAGTTTAATTGACTCACAGTTCTGCAGAACTGGGGAGGTCTCACAATCATGGCGGAAGATGAAGGAGAAGCAAAGGCACACCTCACATGGCAGCAGGCAAGAGAGCCTGTGCAGAGGAAGTACCCTTTATAAAACCATCAGATCTCATGAGACTCATTCACTATCACAAGAACAGCACAGGAAAAGCCAGCCCCATGATTCAGTTACCTCCCATCAGGTCTCTCCCATGACACGTAGGAATTATGGGAGCTACAATTCAAGATGAGATTTGAGTGGGGACACAGCCAAACCATATCAGTTATTATTGTCAATTTCTTACTGTGCCCAATTTATAAATTAAACTTTATCACAGGTGTGTATGTCCAGGAGAAGATATCATATATATAGGTTGAGTACTGTCCACGGTTTCAGGCATCCACTAGGGTTCTTGTAATATATCTCCCATGGATAAGTGGGGACTATTGTGTGGCAGAAGAAAAATCAGTACGGAAAACATTAGAGGAACTCAACCTTCTGTTGCTGGAGAAACCCATACAGAGATCTTGAGAGAGAACATAGGTGGTCTTTATCAGCAAAAACAGGCTCCTAGCTGACAGCCAGCCAGGAAGTGTTGGCCTCAGTTATACAGCTGCATGGTACTGAATTCAGCCAATAACTTCAGTGAACTTGGAAGGAGGACCTCCCCTGAGCCTCAAGTGAAAAACACAGCCCTGCAGACACGTTGATTTTTCTTTGTGAGACCCAAGCAGAGGACCTAGTTGAGCCGTGCTGTGCCCAGACTCATGGCAACTGTGTGGTAACAAATAGCTGTCGGTTTAAGCCATTAGATTTGTGGTAACTTGTTGTAGAGGTGATAGATATTTCTGTTAATTTCTGTTTCCTGATCCAATCATTCTCCCTAGTAATCATATACTGGCCTTGAATAGAATTCCTCTTCTCCCCCTCACACAGCCTGTCTTGCTAGAACCCAAGCCCCCTTTCCTTCTGTAACCTCAAGATGGCATATAGGTTTCTGCACTCCACTGGGATATTGAGCAATCACTGTGATTTTCCCCACGTGCACGGTGAGGTAAGTTTGTATGCTTTTTCTCCTATTAATCTGTTTTTTTGTGAGTTGATTTTTCATCAAAGCTTTGCAGGGGGAGGGCAGGCATCTTGGACCCACAGTACCTATCAGGTTTTGTCCCTGAGTCTATGGATTTAACACTGCTTGAAGCCACAGTCTGTCAGCGGACTTCTCAGCTAGCCCAGATGATAAATGGCCTCTTCTGATGAAATCTATTTGCACTTGGTTTCTCTTACCACGGACTAATGCAACCTCTCAGGTGTCAGTTATCACCTCCATGCAAGTTATTCCCTAATCAGATATTTGCAATTTGGCCTCTTTCCTTTGCTCTAGATTCACATTTCCAAAGGTCTCTCAGATATCTTCAACTGGCTGCCCTGAAATCACCTAAATTTCAACAAGTCTCAAAACAAATTAATCATCATGTTCCTGATACCAACTCCTCTTACCAACTTCCCTCTTCCTTTAATGGTCGCACCATTTTCACAGGCAGGGTTGAATCCTTTGAGCTGTTTTTGACTGACCTATCTTCCTTGCTGTTCTCATTGCGTCTCTTGCCAGTTGATATTTCCTTAAAAAAAAGTAGAGTCTTGGCCAGGCCTGGTGGCTCACGCCTGTAATCCCAGCACTTTGGGAGGCCAAGGCGGGTGGATCACCTGAGGTCAGGAGTTCAAGATCAGCCTGACCAACATGGTGAAACCCCGTCTCTACTAAAAAAATACAAAAAATTAGCTGGGTGTGGTGGAGGGCCCCTGTAATCCCAGCTACTCAGGAGGCTGAGGCAGGAGAATCGCTTGAATCCAGGAGGCTGAGGTTGCAGTGAGCCGAGATCACTCCATTGCACTCCAGCCTGGGCAACAAGAGCAAAACTCCATCTCAAAAAAAAAAAAAATCTTATTTCCTTGTGTTCTAGCAATTTTTCTAGCATTGAGTATGTGCTAAATAATGTTCTTACAGAGAAAGTGAAATCCCTTCTTTTTCCTCACACAACGTGCCTCAGCATTATCTTGTATTTTTATTCCTACAACAGATCTCTAACTAATGTTTTCTATCTCTTCTTCAATTTAACCTAAGTTAAAATGTTTTGGCCTGCCAAAAAATTATTTTACAAGTGAATTTCTGTTTCTCGAATCAATCATTTTTGATACAATTATTTATACAGTAATTTTCACAATTATTTTGTTCAGGCCTGTAATCTCATTGCTCTAGGAGGCTGAGGTGGGCAAATTGCTTGAGACCACAAGTTCAAGACCAGCCTGGGCAACATGGTGAAACCCTGTCTCTACAAAAAATTAGGTGGCCAAGATGGCAAGTGCCTGTGGTCCCAGCTACTTAGGGAGCTGAGGTGAGACCTCAGGAGGTCAAGGCTGCAGTGAGCTGTGATCATGTCACTGCATCCCCTCCTGGGTGACAGAGTGAGACTCTGTCTCAAAAGAAAAAAAAACTAGCTCAGGGTGGTAGCACATGCCTGTGCTCCCAGCTACACAGGAGGTTGAGGCAGGAGGAATGCTTGAGCCCAGGAGTTCGAGGCTGCAGTGAGCTATGATTGCACTACTACACTTCAGCCTGGATGACAGAGTGACACACTGTTTCAAAAAAATAAATAAATAAAAATCTAAATAGCACATTACATAGCAAATCTAATCCCATTTTTTGTTTTCTTCTTCTTTGTCGTCCTCTTCTTTCTTATCTACTCCCTTTCTCACCTATTTTCTCTTGAGTCCAATTTTATCAGACTGTTTCCCATGACGCCACTGAGCAATTCTTGAGAATTTCAACCAAATTGTGGCCACACCCATCTGTCATCTCTCAATCTTCCTCACAATCTCCTTTTCTTTTCTCTTTCTTGCTCCTTTTCTTTTCTTATGAGACAGGGTCTCACTGTGTTACCCAGGCTGTAGTGCCATGGTGCCATATTGGCTCATTCCTGGGCTCAAGCAATCTTCCTGCCCCAGCCTCCTGGGTAGCATGTGCCACCATGTCTGGCTAATTTTTGTATGTTGTGTACAGGTGGGGTCTGGCTGTGTTCCCCAGGCTACATTCTCCTTATCAGCAGCAGTAGACCCAGCTGAACTCTATCAATGCTAATAAAACATGTATTTCACTTGTACTCTGATATGCTTCCCCTTCCAATCTCACTGGCAGCCCCTGTTCACTCTGTTCACCTAATCTCTTCTTACCTATATTTAATTTTTCCCTCTTGACAGTGCTTTCCTCCATCAGAACAAATGTGATTTCTCTTTGCAATTAATGCATATAGAAGTTTGTATATGATAAGTACTCATCCTTATGTTTATTGTCTTTTATATGTTTTATCTTTTCCTCTGACTTTTTTGTCCCTTTGGGGGCCATCCCAAAGCTATATATTTTAGTATTTCTCATGGTCTCTAGCATATTAAAGCCTCTTAATAAATATTTGTTCAATGAGTACAAGGGAGAGTGAATTTTATCATTTCTTACTGTGTAAGTCTAACTTCTCTATTTAGCTTAATACAATTCACAATGCAATGGGTTGTCATTTTCATGGTTAGTTTTTATCTCCATGATCATAACAGTAGCTGCATAATTTAGATTCTGCAGAACAGTCATCCTTTTTTATCGTTTCTCATGTTATTTAAGTTTCTCTAATGACTTTGAAAATTCCATTTGAGGTTGCAAATGAAAAATTTAATCACTGCTTTTCAGTTTAGAGTATCTCACCAGATGTCCCCAATTCACTCTTTATAAATATGGTCTTTTGCTATCCTGACTCTAGTAGTTAGTACTTGTGATGTACTTCGTCCCTCTCTGTATGGGGAATCCAAACTCCCTAAGTGAAATGTATTATATTATAATTGTGTCTCCCACTTTCTCTGAAACTTGCCTATTTTCTGCTGGATCAAACTCAAAATATTTTATTCTGCTACTTCAGGCCTTTCCTATCTGCACAAAAATCTCATTTCTATTATATTTAACTACATCTAAACATGACTCACCCCTTTCACTTAAGGTTCATTTTCTGGTTATATAATTTTCACTCTCACCATGCCGCCAAGAAGACTAGAATCTGTAGGACCTATGTAAGGACTATCAATGAAAAGAGCCAAACTCTGTAAAATATTTAAGGAGGCTTATTCTGAGCCAAATATGAGTTACCATGGTCCATACCATGGTCCAAGGGATAGTCTCAAGAGGTCCTGAGAACACATGCCCAAGGTGGTTGGGTTACAGCTTGGTTTTATAAATTTTATGGAGACATAAGACATCAGTCAATCCATGTGAGGTGTATATTGGTTCAGTCTAGAAAGGTGAGACAATGCAAAGTGGAGGATTCCAGGTCATAGGTGGATTCAAAGATTTTCTGATTGACATTTAATTGAAAGAGCTAAGTTATTATCTCGAGACCTGGAATCAATAGAAGGGCATGTCTGGGTTAAGATAAGGGGTTGTGGAGAACAAGGTTCTTATTATGTAGATGAAGTCTCATAGGTGGCTACCCTTAGAGGCAATAGATGCCAAATGTTTCCTATTCAGATACCTAAAACATGCCAGACTCTCAGCTAGTCTCTTCAGGATCAGAAAAAATCTGGAATGAAAATGGGATTCTCTACAGAATGTATACTTCCCCTACAAGAGACAGCTTTGTAGGACCATTTAAAAATATGTCAAAGAAATATATTTTGGGGTAAAATAGTTTGATTTCTTTCAGGGCCTGCTATTTGTCATATGATGGTATACCAGAGTCAGGTTGGAATTCGGTAACTTATTGCTACAAAGAGTCTGTTCTATCAGTCTTAAGATCTTTGTTTTAAAGTGAATGCTGATCAGTTGTGCTTGATTCCCCAAGAAGGGAGAATACCATGAGGCATGTCTGACCCCCCCTTTTTCCAATTATGGCCCAAAATAGTTTTTCAGTTTCTTTGAAATTCCCTTGGCTGAAAGGAAGGGTCCATTCATTCAGTTGGGGGGCTTACAATTTCATTTTTGGTTTATAGTCTTTTATTTACCAGGAATGGCCCCAACATATCTATGTACTGAAATTCAACTTGTTCCTCACAGTGAACTAAAATCCCCACCCTTTCTGGTAAAGCAATGTTCCCACTGAAAAGAATTACTTTATCCCACGGATTGCTGTTTCAGCAGTTCTGAGGATACCTATTCTTGCTGCCTAAAAACCTTAGAAGGTTTTACACAGCAAGGCAGTTATGTTTAATAAGGGCATGGATGTTCTTGCCGTTCTTGTTTGTTTTCTGAGTGACCCATCTAATTATTTATAATTTTGCTTTTAACCTCATTAAGACATATTCCCTTTGGCTTTAAAAGTCTTTGCTGTTATCTCACTGGCTTGCTGTGAGTATATATGTAAAACATATGAGAGGCTGAGTCAAGAGCCCAGCACATGATCAGAACTCCATCACTTTGTAACTCCTGGAGCATATAGCATATTTTGTCTTCAACAACTGTTTTTGTTTTGTTTTATTTTGTTTTTAAGAGATGGGGTCTTGCTCTGTCACCCAGGCTGGAGTGCAGTGGTGTGATCCTAGCTTACTGCAGCCTGGAACTCTTGGGCTTAAGAGATCCTCCTGCTTCAGCCTCCTGAGTACTTAGGACTATAGGCAGGCACCACCATGCCCAACTAATTTTTTTTAGCTTTTTTTTTTTTTAGAGATGGGATCTCACTCTTTCCCAGGCTGGTCTCAAAATTCTGGACTCTCCTGCCTTGACCTCCCCAAAGTACTGGGATTACAGGCCGCAGCCATCACATCAATCCCCAAAACTGTTATTTATTCCTTACTTTGATTTCACCATGGTACTTTATAATACAAGGGTCTTAAAATGAACAATGGCCACTGACAGAGACCTTGCTGAACACAATTTAATTGCATAGCCACTTATTAATACATTAAATTCCTCTGCAACTCCATGATATCTGAGTTTTTATTTTCACTTATGGAGCAACTACTGAAGGAGAATCAAAGGCTGAAATGACTTTCCCAAAGTTTCCCAGCTATTTAGGAATGAAATCAACTTAATACTAGATATGGTCCTCTGAATGCTCAAAATATATACTCCTGTCACTAACTAATGTTATGATTGTATTGAAATAGTTGCGATTGAAAATTAAAATTATAAATTTACATAATATGGAAAACCAAATAGTTCTATAGAATAGTTTTATCTTTAAGTTTCCTTTAAAATAATCCTGTATTATGAATAACAAATCAAAATTGCATTGCAACGATTTAGGCAAATATGGATGAGTAAATCTGCTTTTTAACAATTATATTTCAGGAGCTT
Organism: Pongo pygmaeus; assembly: GCF_028885625.2. Taxonomy (NCBI): domain Eukaryota; kingdom Metazoa; phylum Chordata; class Mammalia; order Primates; family Hominidae; genus Pongo; species Pongo pygmaeus. The sequence goes on along the minus strand of NC_072396.2, from coordinate 4,811,085 downwards.
TGTCCAGTGCCTGGTACATAATAGAAAATGCCTCATACATTTGGTCCTGACATGCAAAAGTAATTATATAGTATATATATATATATATACATATATATATATATATATGTAAAGTACATGTGGAAAAGTTTATACTGTGTATATACCTATCTAATTATTTTTGCATGTAATTATGGCAGATGTATCCATATTAAAAATGTGTGTGTGTGTATATATATATATATTTTATATATATAATGTTTTCTTCTTTTACGAGACAGGGTCTCACTCTGTTTCCCTGGTTGGAGTGCAGTGGTGCAATCATTGCAGCCTTGAATTCCTGGGCACCATGCCTGACTACATTTTTCCTTTTTTTTAAGAGCTGGGGTCTCACTATGTTGCCCAGGCTGGTAATATATTTTTATTATATTTATTGTAATCTTGTTACAATTGCAAATTGCTGAGGCTACAGTCATATTGTAAATAAAAATAAATTTTAAACATAAATTATTTATAATCTTTTTTTTTTATTTTTAGAGAGAGGGTCTTACTCTGTCACCCAGGCTGGAAGGCACTGGCATGATCACGGCTTACTGCAGCCTTGAATTCCTGGGCCTCATTGCCTCAGCCTCCTACATAGCTGGGACTACAGGTGCATACTATCATGCCGGATAATGTTTGTAAGTATAAATTATTAAAATATGAACATATATAATGTTTATATATGAACATATATATGCACATATATCATTTTATGTTTTCTATCTACTCACATTCTTTAATAATAATATGAACAGAAGTGACACAGAGAAAGGCAAGCTTCAACACTATTAAAAAAACCCTGAAATACAACTAAGACTATGTATAACTTAATTTACATCCCTAAATCTACACCATCATGAAGACCATATTATGTTCCCACCCAAAGTGAAAGCATACTTAACTCCCTGTCTTGTTCTAATAGTTCTTCTCCATCTGTTGTATCTGAAGGTGGTGATTTTGTATTGTTTTTGTGTTGGGTATGAACTACTTTTCAAGTCAGATGATCGCTAAGGACTGTCTCTCTAGGCAAACTCATTTGCTCCCATGAACCACATATTTTGCCAATAAAATTGGCAGGGTTTTGAGTTTCCAGGATTTTATGAGTCATGGCATTAAAATTCTTATTCTAAGGCATCATAGTTTGTAGATAAGAGTATACCTGGCTGAATTTTGCCTAATTGATCTAGGATGTCCAGGTCTTGGCTAGACGCCAGCAGTGCTGTGAATGATCAGATTCAGGAGGGACACAGCTTGATGGAGGTGGGGGAAAAGGAGACGCCAGGCACCAGGCCAGCTACGGGAGCCTCTCCACAACTGGGTACCTGAATGAACTCAAGGCAGGAAGGCAGCAGGATCCCTTGTAAAGCTGCTAAGGGTAGGAAGAAAAGCCCCAAAACAGATGGGAATGGTAGGAAAAGATACGGAAAACAACATAATGAGAACTCAGCTCTAGCAAAAAAAGACAGACAGACAGAAAGAAAGAAAAACAATTAGCTGGGCATGGTGTTGTGCACCTGTGGTCCCAGCTACTCTGAAGGCTGAGGTGGGAGGATTGCTTGAGCCTGGGAGGTCAATACTGCAGTCAGCTATGATTGCACCACTTGCACTCCAGCCTGGACTACAGAGCGAGGCCATGTCTCAAAAAAAACAAAAACAAACACAAAAAACAAGCAAAACCCAAAACGTTAGCAATATCCAGCAGCATATGTCATCTATGTGAAACATTATATCCAAATATTCCCCTCCAGGAATTGCATTTAGAGATTTGTTAGGAGACGATTTCCTTTGTCTACTTGCAACTTCTGACAACCAAGGCACACTGGCATGCCCAGCATAAACAAGTAACCTTGTCTTTGATGACAACATAAAATTCTCGTAGACAGTTAGAAGCTCCAAAATGTTAACACCCAGAAACAAAAACAACAATGAAAATATATTTTGGATCCAGCTGAGTCTATGCAAATAAAAATATAGAAATAATGCTGTTAAATAACTGGAATGATTAGCAATCCATCTGCCAAGAGACAGCATAATTGGAAAAATACATCACACAAAAGCAATAATAAACACTGGATAGAGGCTACTTGTTCTGTTCAATAAAGTTGAAGGTAGGAAAAATCCTATGAAAGAAGAAATGAACAATAAGATAACAAGACAACAGCGTGAGGGAGGCGGAAATGTACACACAAGTCAAGATGAACATTTATGATGTCATCGGTATGAAGTGTGGGGCTAAAGAAATGTAGTGTAATAATTATGTAGTTGCAGGATATTATGGAAATGTCTTTTGAAAGACAAGATGTGTGATATGGCTTGGCTGTGTCCTCATCCAAATCTCATCTTGAACTGTAGTTCCCATAATCCCCACGTATCGTGGGAGGGACCAGATGGAGATGATTGAATCATGGAGGCAGTTGCCTCCATGCTGTTCTCGTGTTACTGAGTGAGTTCTCATGACAGCTGATGGTTTTTTAAGGTGCTTTCCCTGCATTTGCTCTGCACTTCTCCTTGCTGCCAACATGTGAAGAAGGACATGTCTGCTTTCCCTTCCACTGTGATTGTAAGTTTTCTGAGGCCTCCCCAACCCTGTGGAACTGTGAGTCAATTAAACTTCTTTCCTTTATAAATTATCCAGTCTCGGGTATATTTTTATTAGCAGTGTGAGAATGGTCTAATACAATGTATAATACAAAATAATTATTTAATATTACAATGTCTAAAACACCACCTTTTACCAATTAAAAAAATAAATAGAAGATAGGTGGGGTGAAAAAATTGTGTTTATGTTCACATTTTTCAAAAGTAAATGCATATCACATCAAAAAGAGTTAAATTGTATATTTCTGTGTATGTGTACATATATATAGTATGTGTGTGTATTTCCATGAATCTATATATCTATGTGTATGTATATGTATGTGTGTATATATATAAATATATACAATTTAAGAATATTAAATATACATAAATGTAATGCTTTATAATGAAAAACTACATATTTTTCATTAATAAAACATGTCAGCTGGGTACGGTGGCTCATGCTGGTAATCCCAGCACTTTGGGAGGCTGAGGTGGGCGGATCACAAGGTCAGGAGATCGAGACCATCCTGGCTAATGGTGAAACCCCGTCTCTACCGAAAATACAAAAAAAATTAGCCAGGCGTGGTGGCAGATGCCTGTAGTCCCAGCTACTCCGGAGGCTGAGGCAGGAGAATGGCATGAACCCAGGAGGCGGAGCTTGCAGTGAGCCGAGATCACACCACTGCATTCCAGCCTGGGCGACAGAGTGAGACTCCATCTCAAAAATAAAATAAAATAAAATAAAAAATAAATAAATAAAACATGTTTATGCATGAATTAATATTTTTAATTTTTGAAAGTGTACCTACATCTATCATTCATGGCAATGTAAATGAATTTATGTTGAATTCACCTATAAAAGCAGAAAGATAATAATTACATCAAAAACTATTGATTAAATGCAACCTTTAAACAAGCATAGATAAAGAAAATCATTCAGAAAGTTCAAAGTAAAGGAATGATCAGTTTTGGGTTGCATCAATACAGGCAGAGAGAAATCAGAAAGAATTACATGAATATGGGGCAAAATAGAACTTATCGAAAACATGTTAAATACAAATGTTTCTCATTTTAAACGAGTGTGCCACTCTTAATAAAGATATTCTTCTGGCCCTAGACCTTTGAAAAGTAAGAGAACTGTTTGTAAACACAAGATGATAGGAAATTTCATCTTTCTCAAGCTTTTGCATTTGTTTATAGCAAATTAGCATAACAAAAATGTTCATGGGCCAGCCCAATCTTCTCTTCCATGACATGTTTAAGAATCCATGACATGCTACATGATATGGTTCGTCTGTGTCCCCACTCAAATTTCATCTTGAGTTGTAGCTCCCATTATCCCCATATGTTATGGGAGGGAGCCAGTGGGAGATAATTGAATCATGGAGGAGGTTTCCCCCATACTGTTCTTGTGGTAGTGATTAAGTCTCACAAGATGTGATGGTTTTATAAGGGATTTCCCCTTTCACTTCACTCTCATTCTTTCTTGCCTGCTGTCATGTAAGATGTGACTTTGCTCTTCCTTTGCCTTCCACCATGATTGTGAGGCCTCCACAGCCATGTGGAACTGTGAGTCAATTAAATCTCTTTCCTTTATAAATTACTCAGTCTTGGGTATGTCTTTATTAGCAGCATGAGAACAGGCTAATACACTACACAAAATTTTCCATTTGTATTGGCTTTCCCCAATCAATTCATAGGAATAATTCCTATATTGGGAATTCTAGTGCTGTGTCCATAAAAATTCTTGCAAGCAACTTCATTGAGTGTGTGATTTGTTTTCTATTTCTTTAAGGTATCTTAATGTTAATATCCTTGATTTCAGTTTTGAGATGTACCATTTTCACTGTCATTCAATTCTTGTATTTTCTCATTTTAATAATCACCTTGTCTTTGGCCCACTGGTTAAGGAGGAGTGAAGTGATTAATTTTCAAAACTTTTGTGTAACTTATCTTCAAAGCTGATGAAGATAATGATGATGATTATGTACTACTTCCATAGATTATACATATATTTGTAACGTTTCATATGTTCTTTAAGGAGGTTTTGTGATTTTTTTTCATTTTGTATTAAAGTTTACCATAATAATTTTATTGTAAAATACCAGTTTGTATTTACTTGTAATTCTCAGACTTCAAAAGCATATGATTGACTAAGTACCAGGAGATAACTGCGAACTTCAACTATGAACACAGAAATGCCAAAGAAGGAAAGAAACAAAAAATGCTCAAAGAAAAAAATGGTTAATTTTGTATTTCAATTTATAGTTATTTTCTAAAATATAACTTAGATTATATAGAACAAAACTTCTTCTGTCTTAACAAACTCAGTAAGTATTCTAAATGTAAATGTATTCTAAAGTAAAAAAGGAGACATTGAACTTTGGCAAAAATTAATATGCTATCAGCCACTAGGCATTAAAAAAAAATAAAACATGAACACTTTTTATTTGATTCTCCTGAGCTGAGCAATGCAGAAGCAGTTTTTCTATGGATTAGATGAGGTAGCTGGTTGATTCACTGAATTAAGTCAAAACGTCATATTCGAATACATATGCAGTTTAAGGTATTCTCTTCTTTTTATAGGAAGTGAATCTCTGCCTTTTTTTTTTTTTTTTTTTTTTATTAATTCTGTATAACACAGGATCACCTAGGCCACAAGATCAACACAGTGGTTTTTCTTTTCTTCATTTAATTTTGAGTGCAGAGGAGATTTTGAATATTCACAGAATCACTCAGAACTATATTAAAATAAGCTTTCATGAAGACTACACGTTAAAGAAGTCCTTTGAATTCTATTTCCCTAGGCCTTTACGTTGTCAGAATACAAGGATATCTTTCCTTCTCATAAAATTCTCCCAAAGGCAATGGAGAATTAACTCCCAGCCGTGCTGTGGTGTATGTTCTGGTCTCATACATTCAGTTATGTGTTCACTGAATTTAACAAACAAAGGTAAAGCTAAAGAGATGCCTTTCTTCCCCTTATTTTAAACAAAATTGCCATCTCTTATCCATTTCTGAAAGGAAGGCATGCATATGTAAGGAAACTATTCAGTGAACTTAACACAGACAGAAATATTATTAACACATGGTGTTTTTAGAATGAATTTCTTTTCCCTTTTTCATTATTAACATCAGATATGTAGCAAAGTAAATAGCATTGGATATTATTTATATTAAGATATTTAGTTGGCAAATGCACACATAAATTTAGGTTTTCAAATCTACCTTAGTCACTGTGAGGGAAACAGTGAAGGTTTCCCGACACCCAATAATTATATCATCTGTAGATGGAATCGGGAACTTTAGAAAGAGCATTAGTTTTTCCAGTTAGACATTTAAGTGATTGGTACAATTTTAGAAACCCATAATCTCAAAATTTACCGTATTCATTTACAGTAAGATTCTTTCAGGTCACCGGCACCCTCATTTCTAGTGGATGGTGAAGGTTCTCACGGAATGATTCAACTACTTCGCAGACCTGTCCCAAGGAGTTAAATAATTTAAAATTGGTGGGACAAGAACAGAAATTGATATTCTTTCTCAAATTAATGGGGAGTAAAGAGAGAGAGGTATGTATCTTAGGAAAGAGGCAACCAGGAAACAAGTCAATCAACCGTTAGGAAATGTTAAGTCAAAGAGTTTGTGAAGTCATAATGCCTCTTTTTCAATTCAAAATTCATTAGAAAACTCATGATGAAATTTTGATAAGAAAAATCCTTAAATCAAAATGATCATTTCAATATATAAGGGACATCTTCAAAGTGCCAGGAAATAAAAAGACCTTTTCTTGTTAGAAAATAAAAAGGTTGATGATTGTTATTGTTTTGCTGACAACCCCTATAGATAACAAAAGTATTCTTAGTACACACATTCTTGAGCTAATTCTTTGCCAGATGCAAAGTTTGCCAAGAAAGTCACAATACCCGAAAGGATGCTCAAATAGAACAAAAAAAATGGTGTGCTAAAAATCACAGAAGCTATTGTTCCTGGACTGAACCACGGGTCAGGCTGCTTGTTCTCACAGCCCAATAATGACATGCAGAAGAACTGGGAAAAGAAGAGAGTTTACTTCTATAACCGCGTACAGGGAGAAGACGTGGAAAATGTCGCCAGACAAACTCAAATTACAAAGTTTTCCGGAGCTTATATACCTGCTAATCTATATGTCTACGTGTAAGTGTGCATTCATCTAAAGACATTAGTGATGAACTTCTTCTAATCTATAACTAAGGTCTGAGTCCTGAAGACCTTCCTCTGGAGCCTCAGTAAATTGACTTAATCTAGATGGGTCCAGGTGCCTGGGGTGATTACCCTTATCTTGTCGCCTGCTAAATCATGGAGGTTTGGGGAGTTCTTTTAGACCCCCAATAAAACTTGTTTGTGGAGGTCTGGGGAGTTCCTTCAGATCCCCAATAAAACTTGTTTAATCCTAAATGGGTCCTGTTAAGAATCCCTTCATTATCTTGTCATGCTTCAAGGCCCAGGAGAGGCCTGGGCAGAACTCTTGGTGGGCTTTTGTTACATTCCAGCCTTTGTATGAGGGCGCTGGCTCTTTCAGCTTTTAATATTTAACTTCACCACTCAGTGCTGAAACAGTTGTTACAGATGCCTGCCTGCTCAGCTGTTAGTGAGGCCTGGCCTACCACACTATAGCCTTTTATAGACGTTACTAAAAATCTTTAAATATACACTTAGAAAACAAAAGCATAAAAGACACTCTTCTGAAATCAATTTCCATTTCTGAGTAATGGTGTATCTGTTGACTAGATATACACACACAGAGTTAACTATTATGGCTCAAATAGTTCTCCAGTTCTGTGAGATCTTAATTCTTCACTAAATCCTTTCTGAGCTACCTTTGTGTGTGTTGCTGATGCTTTGAGCCTCTTGTTCTCTTAACAAACATTGCTTTTTTTTCTTTATCACTAATAGAAAATGTTATTAGCTTTCATGTGTCTCCATGAACCAAACAACAGTACTTTGCCCAAGATGAAACTTTTACTTCTTGCACATAAATGTCTGAACAGATGGGTGTTTTGAGAGAGTGAAAGTTCTGTTCTCTGGATTCACTCAGAATTTTCCAGAATATACCCATCTTCCACCCTGTTTCCCCATCCCCAGGAGAGGCGTCCTTGTTTAGTTGCTGGAAAATGGTTTGTCACTATCACATTCATATTCTACTGCATGGAAAGGGTAAATTAGCTGGAGAAAAGTCACGTTTTAAAAGATGAATAACTTTGTGGGTTTTTAAAACCATTTTACTGAACTATGATTGACACATTGAAAGCTATACACATTTAACAAATACAGCTTGGCGAGTTTGGGGATAAGTATACACTCTTGAAACCATCACCATCACCAAGGTTATAAATATATTAATCAATCCATTATCTCCTAAAGTTTCCTCCCACTCCTTTTATTATTATTATTTTATGTCTGTGTGTGTGTGTGTGTGTGTGTGTGTGTGTGTGTGTGCGTGTGTTTGGTATGAACATTTAACATGATATCTACCCTTTTAGTAAATTTTATATATAAAATACAGTATTGTTTGTCCTAGGCACTATACTAGAGAGTAGGTCTCTAGAATTAATTTACTTTGCATAACTGAAAGTTTGGACCCTTTGACCATTATTACCTCCCCATTTCTCCTTCCCCACCCACCTGGTAACCAACATTTGCTCTCTGCTTCTATGAGTCTGACTATTTTGGATTCCACCTATAAATGAGTAAATAAGATCACACAGAATTTGTCTTTCTACACCTGGCCCATCTCACTCAGCATAATATCCCTCAGGTCTATCCATGTTGTTAAAAAAATGACAAGATTTCTTTTTTTTCAAGGTTGAATAATATTCCATGACATACATAAATATGTATACATGTTTTCTCGATTCATCTGTATGTCAATGGACTTCTAGGTTGTTTCCAAATCTTTGCTGTCATGAACATGGTGGCTGTATTAGTCCATTTTCATACTGCTATGAAGAAATACTCAAGACTGAGTAATATATAAAGAAAAAGAGGTTTAATGGACTCACAATTCCACATTGCTGGGGAGGCCTCACAATCACGGCAGAAGGCAAAGGAAGAGCAAAGGCATGTCTTACATGGCGGCAGGAAGGAGAAGTGCTGAGCAAAAGGGGGAATAGCCCCTTATAAAACCATCAGATCTCGTGAGAACTCACTCAATGTCACGAGAACAGCAGCGTGGGGGTAACTGCCCCCATGATTCAATTACCTCCCACTGGGTCCCTCCCACGGCACATGGGAATTATGGGAACTACAATTCAAGATGAGATTTAAGTGGGGACACAGCCAAGCCATATCAGTGGTGCACACATGTCTTCAAAATACTGATTTCATTTAAAAGATGAATGACGTTGAATTCACATCCATGATTTCTACATATATCCCATGCACTAGAACATGTATGTGTATAGTGAAGCATTTATTATTAGTCTTCATGGTGTCACATTCTGTAGGTGCTGTAACAAGAAAACAGAGTTCCTGTGTCTAGCAAGGTTCTGGCTTGGTCACTTGGATATTCTAGAATCATTTAAATATAAAAATATAGATAAGAAGGTTAGTTAAATATTTTGAAAACTGGTACTACATTCCCTGTTTTCTTTTCATTCTCTATTCCTCCCAGCAAAGGTGGATCTGGTTAAGGACTGAGAGGCATATGGGAGTTTACCTTTTATTCTAGGAACTGTCTAAGATAAAGCCTGCTTCTCAACATTCCAAAGACTAATGTAAATAAAATGGAAATTAAAACTGTGCTGAATTACCTCATAGGGAAATAGAAAAATTAGTTTGTCAGGCTATTTAAAATGTTCTTCTCCTTTGATTGCAAACCTTTGAAGACAAAAAAGGCTTTGTACTATTTCCATTTTTCAGTGAGCTGTCATTTAATGTTATTAATATTTTCCTTATAATGTCTGTGCATATAGCGGCAGTTGGTCCTTTGAGTTTAGTCTACTTTATTCCTTCCAGCCACTTTCTGTGTTCATGAAATTTGTCAATGTTTTGACAACAACTAACAACTCCCTGCAATAACAATGAACAAACAAATAAACAAATATAGATAGATAGATTTCCAGCTGTAAAGCTGTCTATCTGTCTATCTATCTCTCTATCTCTGTAGACATATATATTTCCTGTGTATCTGTCTCCAATATGAATACAATCTACATATATATGGCTATATAGAGATATATATATGCATACATATGTGCATTGCATTTGTATGTATAAGTACATATATTGTATATATATATTTATGTTAAATCTCTTTTACACACATGCACACACATATGTATACACAAACACATTTTTTTTCTCTGTGGCTCATTTCCATTACAGAAGTTTTTTCCATTATGGGGTATTAGTTCAAATGATTTTATCTAGTCTGACATAGAGGGAACAAGCTCTGGTACTTTTGACTGGGGTTTTTTTTTAAATCCAATCAACATATATTGTTTACCCACTGCATATCAAGTACTAACTCAAAGGTTACACGAATGGAAAGGCAGATACCCAAAGTTTATATTCGGGGAGAAATCTGATAAAAGGAAATACAAGACAACAAACACAGAAACACAACCATCGGGCATCATGAAACCTCGTGAAGATAATCATCAGGGTAAGGAAATGGAAAAATTGGGAAGAAAAAAGATTACGTATGGTGGTCAGTTGTATGGTTGATCTGTATGATTGATCTGTATCACATCTGTCCACCCTCTCCTCACTAGCAGGAGATGCAGTGTAGACCCCAGGCAAATTTTAGGCAAATGCTAGGTTAATTTGCATCTGTTTTACACTGTAAGCGTTTAAGCCAAGAACACAAATTTCACAAAGCACTAAAAATGTAACACAATAAATCATATAAACTGCTCAGTATGTTTTTATTAATAACCCGGAATACATTAATATTTATTCCCTTGCCTTATGGATATCAATGAATCTAGACAACCACCAAACATAGCCCACCTGGTAAAAAAATATTGAGTCATGACTTGCAGAGAAAAATCATATTCAGGGGAACATTTTCAAGGGAGACTCAAATAAGCCAATTTTTATAAAGCATTTGCAACACTAATGGGCTCATATGTTTCTGTGGCTGTGAGAGTGGCCATTTGGGGAAAGACAAAATGAAACGCTACCTATTGGCTATGGCTATGGAAACGGACACTTACAAATCAATCTGTACTGACACAGCCAGCTCTGAACCTGAAAATGATAGCTATAATCCACATTTCCATTTTAGCTCTGCCAGAGCGGAGCCCATAAATTACTGGGGTTTTTGAGCTGTTTAGAAAAATGCTGTGTGAATGGTGAACTTGAGCTCACTTGGGAATAAGGTTGTGAGGTTTAGACCATCGTCTGCAAAGAATGATATTGAAGAATGATTTGTATTGTCATGTTAGGAAGTGAACTTACATCTTGCTAACTGCAGATTACCTCACCAGGGCTGGTGGAACGGGATACGAGACACTGTTCTTTCCAGGAGAGAAGAGCCCAGGTGAACAAAAAGGTCCAAAGTTTATTAAGCCATGCTAGTTATATAAGTTATAGGGAAAAAAAGTGAAGGAAAGAAAAATAGAGAGGGAGAGAAGAATGAGGAAGAGACAGAGGCAGGGAGGGAAAGAGAGAATGAATTACGTAGACAATCTCCCTAGATTTCTTTACTTTTTTTTTTTTTAACTTTTACGAATTTTACTTTAAAAGTCATTTTGAAGACATCCCCTTAGGTAAAATAGGATGTTCTTTATTTTATTACAAGCAAAAAGATCAACTTTAATTCACTTCTCTAGAGGTTTTCCAACTTCCATAAAAATGATAATACAGACAATAAAATTTAACTGACTTCTGCTGGAAAATCTTCCATTAGGAATTTCAATTGAAATTGTCTTAAACTTTTTAAAGGCAATGTTGTTTAGTTGAGTGAGATGGTTCTACTTTTTAGGAAGCTTGTAATTTACACCTGGGACTTCAGATCATATTAAAAATATTTTAGAATGACCCCTGGGTTAGTGTTTGAGAATTTTATTGTGAAAATCACAACATGAAGGAAAATCTAATGATGCTATTTTGATCATGTTAATACTACATCTGAAAATAATGATCATCTGATTGTAAATTTAGAAATGGCCACTAAGAAAATACAATATTTACCATTAATGGACAAGGACATTTTCAGACCAAATCTTTCAGTGTCCAACTTTATTTATTGAAAGTTTTTCACAACTACTTTATGGCTTTATTGAAATAGGAAAACAGAAGTCTATCAGTGGAATTTTTCAGGATGTGGAACCACATCCTAAGAAACTTACATCAAATATGCTAGAGTATATTTGTATAATACATGAATACATGTATAAATATTTACATATTGTGAGAATATTTACACCAAATATACTAGATCATAAACTATCCCAAGAGCTTTGAATGAAAGATAATTTTGGAAGAAAATATGTCATAATAGCAAGCATTGGGTATATCAATTTATTCCAATATCCGAATTTCATACCCTTTAATCCATTTTGATTTTATTTTTGTAACCACAAAAGTTTTAAGAAACTAAAAATAAATGAAATTCATACCCTTAATATTTAAGACTTTCAACAGATGGAACATAAGAAAAACAAAACAAAACAAAACAAAAATTTTCCAGTGTGGAGAATCAGTAGAATAGTGCAGAAAACACGCTCCCTTTTTCACAGTATGTTAGGTCTTTTTTTCAACTTGCACTATAAGAGATTGAGCAAAAATTCTCATATTCTGTTTAGTTTTCTTTTCTTGAGTTTATAATATTTTGTGAGTCTATTTTTCAAATTTTAAAACTTCTTTTAAAATTAGGTAATAAATTGTTTCAAGTTCAAACATATGAACCATGAAGATTCTTCATTACGCCAAAAAATCTTATGCCTATGACCTAATTATCTATAAAATATAGAAAAGCATAGGTACTAATCACTCATCAAGGAGTAGCATGATTGTATGGAAAACACTGGGCAGGCATGTAGAGATTCTCAAATCCCATTATTATCCTCCAGTTTCATATTTACTAGATTTGTGGTCTGGGACAAGCCTTCCATGACCCATTCAGTCTTTATTTCTCACCTCTAATGTTGTTTAATTCATTTGAATGTATTTAAGAATTGCTTGGGTGGATACTAGGATTGAGTGCGCTAATTTAGGTGAAGGACCTGTGGAAATGCTTTTACAAAATGTAACATCCATGTGCACTCAGTATGTTAAGAAAACTGACTAACGTTGGAAACCTAAGTGGTATGCCCAAAGTAACAATACTAGTCAGGCATCCGTAAGATTGTGGAATAGCTCCTTCAGTTAAAAGTGTCAACATTGTCAATATAAAAACAAATTCTAAGCTCATTTTCCTTGAAGGGTAATGAGACAAAGACTTAAATGTAAGAACTAAAACTATAAAACTCTTAATAGAAAACATAGGGGAAAAAGCTTTGCAACACTGGGTTTGGTCAGGATTTCTTACATATGACACCAAAGACACAGGTAACAATAGAAAAAAAATAGACAATTTGGACTTCACAAATTTTTTAAAATTGTGAGTCAATTTTTTTGGCCAAGTGCGGTGGCTCATGCCTGTAATCTCAGTACTTTGGGAGGCCAAAGCAGGCGAATCACTTGAGGTCAGGAGTTTGAGACCACCCTGACCAACATGGTGAAACGCCATCTCTACTAAAAATACAAAAATTAGCTGGGGATGGTGGCAGGTGCTTATAATCCCACCTTCTCAGAAGGCTGAGGCAGGAGAATTGCTTGACCCCAGGAGGTGGAGGTTGCAGTGAGCTGAGATCGTGCCACTGAACTCCAGCCTGGGCAGCAGAGGGAAACTCCATTTCAAAAACAAACAAACAAAAAACTGTGCATCAAAAGACAATATCATCAGGGTAAAAAAGCTGAACTCATGGGATGGATAAAATATTTGCAAATTATATATGTTATGAAATTAATATTCAGAATATAGAGAACTCTTAAAACTCAACAGCAAAACCTATTCAAAAATGGGCAAAGGATTTGAACATATATTCTCCAAAGAAGATATATACAAATGGCCAACAGGCACATGAAAAGGAAAATGCAAATCAAAACCACAATGAGATACCACTTCACACCCATTAGAATAACTGCTATAAAAAAAAAAAGCAAAAAATAACAAATGTTGGCAAGGACATAGAGAAATTAGAACTCTTGTAAACTGCTGGTGGGAAGGTAAAATAGTACAGTGACTGTAGAAAACATTATGGTGCTTCCTCAAAAATTTAGAAATAGAATTACCATATGATCCAATAATTCTGCTTCTGGATGTATGCCCAATAGAGTTGAAAGCAAGGCCTTGAAGAGAGATTTATGCACTTATGTTCATAACAGTATCATTCACAATAGCTAAATTGTGGAAGCCATCTAAGTGTTTATCATCTGATGAATGGATAAGCAAAATGTGGTCTATACATATGATATGGTTTTGCTCTGTGTCCCCACCCAAATCTCACCTTGAATTGTAATAATCCCCACGTGTCAAAGTCAGGACCAGGAGGAGATAATTGAATCATGGGGGTGGTTTCCCCCATGCTGTTCTCATGATAGTAAGTGATTTCTCACGAGATCTGATGGTTTTACAAGGGGCTTTCCCCTTCGCTCGGCATTCATTCTCTCTCCTACCACCCTGTGAAGAAGATGCCTTCCATCAGGTCATAAGTTTCCAGAGGCCTCTCAGTCATGCGGAACTGTGAGTTCATTAAACCTCTTTTGCAGTGTAAATTACCCAGTCTCCGATGTTTCTTCATAGCAGCATGAGAATGGATTAATACAACATACAAAGTAATATTATTCAGCCTTAAATAGGAAGGAAATTCTGACACATGCTGCAACATGAATGAACCTTGAGAACATTATGTTAAGTGATGTAAATTAGTTACAAAAAGACAAATACTGTGTGATTCTACTTAAAAGAGATAGTTAGAGTAGTCAAAATTATAGAGAAAGAAAGTAGAGGAGTGATTTCCAGGTGATGTGTGGAGGGAAATGGGAAGTCATTGTTAATGAGTATAAAGTTTCAGATTTAGAAGATGAAAAGACTTATGTAGATGAATGGTGGTGATGATTGCACAATATTATGAATGTATTCAATACCACTGAACCATACACTTAAAAATACCTAAGATGGTAAAATGCATGCTGTATATATTTTACCATAATGAAAAAGAATTAGAAAAAAAACAGAATAATGAGAAATGAAATAAACTGACTTGAATTTTGAATGTCAGAGCCAATAAAAACAACATTTTTATTTCATTCTATTTGATTTCAATTTTGGACAGCTTTATTGAGATAAAATTGACATGACAAATTACATGTATTTATAATATACAATTTATTAAATGTTTACATATGTATACTAAATTTTGTTTATAATTTTTGTATCTGTGTTCATGAAGGAATTGACTTTCTGTGTGTTTACTATACTGTCTTTGTCTTTCTTTTCTCAAAAATGACTCTAACATTTCAGAATGTACAATAGACAAGATTCAAACTTAAACAGCAAATAGACAAAATTGTACACCAGGACACTAGCAAAAACTTAAAAAGCACTTCATTGTGCTTTATACATAAAATGAATCCTGAGGCATTTTCTCCTCTTCAGATTTCTGGCAGAATTTGCATACAATAGACATTATTTTCCTTAAGTGTTTAGTAGAATTTACCAATGAATCCATCTTACACTGTTTATAGGTTTGGCTTGGTTTTGGGCTTGTCTTATTGTTTTTGCTCATTTTTGTTACAAAGTTTTTTAGCCACATATCCTATTTGTTTAATAGATGTACTATTTCAAATTTCTATTTTTTCTTGAGCTTTGAGCTTTGGTAATTCATGTGTTTCAAGGAGATTTTCCATTCCATGTACATAGTCAAAATTTTTGCCATAAAGTTATTGATAATATCCTTTTATTATTAACTTACTTTTGGATTTTGAGTAAAACAGTTTGCCCTCTGTATTAGTCAGGGTTCTGTAGAGGGACAGGACTAATAGATGTATATATGAAAGGGAGTTCATTAAGAAGTATTGACTAACATGATCACAAGGTGAAATCCCACAATAGGCCATCTGCAAGCTGAGGAGCAAATCTCTCTGTGGCTGAAGGCTCAAAAGCCCTAGCCACACCAATGGTGTAGGTTCAAGAGACCAAAAGCTGAAAAACTTGGAGTCTAATGTTCCAGGACAGGAAACACCCAACATGGGAGAAAGATGGGGGTTGGAAGACTCAGCAAGTCTAGTCCTTCCACATTCCTCTGCCTGCCTTTATCCTAGCCATGCTGGAAGCTGATTAGATGGTGCCTATCCAGATTGAGGGTGGATCTGCCTCTCCTAGCCTACTGACTCAAATGTTAATCTCTTGGCAACACCCTCACAGACACATGCAGGAACAATACTTTGCGTCCTTCAGTGCAATCAAGTTGGCACTCAATATTAACCATCACACTGTCCATAATGTGAGTGGTCCTCATCAACTCAGTTGAAGGCCTGAATAGAACAAAAGACTGACCTACCCAGAGCATGAATGAATTCTGCCAACAAGTGGCCCTCGGACTCTATCTGCAACATTGGCTCAACTTAGTCTCCAGGTTGCCGGACCACCCTGTAGATTTTGAACTTAACAGCTTCCCTAATCACATGAACCAAGGCCTTTTAATAAAGGTATGTATACGTGTATGTATGTCTCTATGTATCAATCATTGGTCTATCATCTATCTACAATCTATTATATATCCATTATGTGTCCCATAAATATATATATATATATATATATATATATATCATCTGCCTTGCTGACTTATCCCTACATCCACCCATCCCATCTGTTGATATATCAAATCTATCTTTCTATCAATTATCTATCTATCTATCTATCTATCTATCATCCATTTATCATTTATCTATCATCTGTCTACCATCTATTATCTGTCCTATCTATTATCTTTCTTCCTATCTTATCCATCTATCCATACCATCTACTCATCTATGAAATCTCTGTCACTATCTAGCTACCTATCTAGCTATTATATATCATCTATCTATAATCTTCATCTATCATCTGTCTTTCTATCTTATCCGTCCATCAATCCAACCATCCCTCCATTCATCTATTTTATCTAGTGATCTGTCAATCAAATCTAACTACCTATCATCTATTCTATCTATCTATCTATTTATCAATCTATCTATACATCCATTTCCTACTGGTTCTGTTTCTCTGGCAAATATTGACTAATAATAATTCTAGTCTCCTAATGATGAGATATCATTGTTAGATCTATGAATTCAGTTTGACTAAAAGCATCAATTTCAGCACTAGGGATCAATGGAGAAAAGAGAAATAAAAGGAAGGCTGCATTTTCTTGGATGAGCAAGAATAAACAAACAGAGCTAACCAGCCATGTAAAACACTCAGCATCCACCTGTCATTCTCCAAAGCTATCTGACTGGCTTCTTGGTGACCTAGGAGCTGATGGCTGAAGACATCCTGGCTGAGACTTGAGAAGCTTCTTGTCACATGTCCTCACCTTACAATGGATAGACCAGTTGTAAGACAGAATTCCAAGGTGTACTTTAGTCTCCCAACACACCAGAGCCATAAAAAGCCAAAAAAAGGCCAGGTAGAGTGTCACCAGGGGTGACAATGTGTGTTATCTGGGTCTCACTGAGCTCACACCAGGCATATACATCACAAATTCCACAGCCTTGAGGGGAATTATGGACTCTACAAGCCTGTGAACTAGAGCCACTCCTGTTTAGGAACTTCCCTCCAGCTCCACAAGCTGCACCCGCCCTTTCTAAAAATCAGTGACTCCTTTTAAAGAGCTTGCAAAAAGAAGAGATTCATCAGATGAATGGACATAAACAATATGAAGATGTTCTCAGGCTTCAGTGGCTGAAAAATGGCAAACTTCTTTCAACAAGGTCAATTGCAGGTCTTTGGAAGAATGAAAAATGAAAACCTTGAACTATGTGTTTTAACTTGCTTGACATCGGTCAATAAACAGGTCCTCCATCTCTTCTCCCCACCTCTTCCTTCGTCCTTCTCTGTCCCTGTTTCCCTCTCTTGTTTTCTTTCCTTCATGTCTTCAATGTATATTAACTGCATTCCTCTTACAAGGCTGTCTGCTAAAAATGGAATTCCGGAAATGGGCAGTAAAGGGTCTTTGCCCTTGAGGAGTTCACAGTTTACTGCGAAAGTCTGATAGGAAAAGGAGAATTACAACCTGGCTCCATGATTTCTATTCTCCAGTAGAGTGGGAACACAGAAAAGGAAGAAGCTTGATCCATTTTTGCATAGAATACTTGAGAATTCAACAATGTATCCACATTTATAAGTAAAAGCTACTACCACAAGACAGCTTGTCATGTTTAACATGATGTGACCTGAAATCACAGTATGAATATTAAATACATTTCAGAATTTGAGTTGGCATTGAAAAATGTTCCTTGCATAGCCCTGTTGAATTTGCTCATTAGAAATGTGGCCAAGGTAGGATAACCAGCAAAAGCAGGATCTCAAATAGAATTTCTAAATGTGAGATCAAAGGAGGATGCATTAAGAAACAAATAAAAAAAAAAGACCCAGTGACTTAATTTGTAAGACATCTGCAGAAATGTCCTGAAGTTCAAGTCTGGTTGGACGTGGATGGCGTCAAGAATGAGATGTCAAATCTTAGGGATCTTGCCTCCAAAAACAGCCCAGCCACTGTCTCTTCATTGTCCACTGGGCAGCGCACCCTGAATATCTGCAGCTTGGTAAACAAAGTACTGTGAGAGGAAGCAAAGACATAGACAGCCAGTTACCGTTTATACCAAGAGATAATGTGACTGGTAAGACCAGACGGCAAGCAAACACTTATGAGTAATACCAGAATTCTTGAAAAGAAGCAAAATTTAGGTCAAATTATGATTGTACTGGGAGCAGTCATATACCAAAGAGCTGATGTTGGTTTTGAAATCCTTGGGAATTTCTACAGTGACATTCTTATTTTAAATCTTGGAGATAATGCCAAGCTTTTATTCTGGGATTGGAATGAATGGATTTTAATGGGTATGTATATCCCTAAAATGAAAGAGCATTTTTAATGTGCACAAATAATAATCCCTTAGTATGTTTCTAGAAGGCTTATAGTGCAGAATACTTTATTATAATAATATCCTGATCTTTGAGTTGTTCCTCAAATTCTCACTCTCCCTCTACCCAAGGATTGCTTGACTATGTTTTTCAGGAAACACACCTGATATGGTTAGACTTTGTGTCCCCACCCAAATCTCATCTTGAATTGTAATCCTCAGGTGTTTGGGGAGAGACCTGGTGGGAAGTGATTGGATTATGGAGGCAGTTTTCCTCATGCTGTTCTCATGATAGTGTGTGAACTCTCACAAGATCTGATGGTTTTATAAATGTTAGTTTTTCCTGCACTGACACATGTGCTCTCTCTCTCACCTGCTCACCTGCTGCAATGTAAGATGTGCCTATTTCCCCTTCTGCCATGACTGTAAGTTTCCTAAGGCCTCCTTAACCATGTGAACTGCAAGTCAATTAGACCTCTTTTATTTATAAATTACCCAGTCTTCGGTATGTCTCTATAGCAGTGTGAAAACAGACTAATACAACACCCTTTAACCTGAGGCAGAATTAAGGAAGATTTTGTTGGTGTTTTGGTAACAAATCTCACTCAGAAATTCCAAAGATGAAGTTTTCCTTCCCTGCCTGAAGCTTTCTTAAAACCTTAAATTCCAAAAAGTATAACAGTTCCTTCAAAAGAGAAGCATACAGTTATCATATGACTCAGAAACTCTGCTTCCAGATATAGACCCAAAATAATTGGAAGTGGAACTTCTAAAAGTTATTTGCACACCCATGTTCATTGCAGCATCATTTACAATAGCCAAAAGGTTCACTCAACTTATGTGTCTATTGATTAATGAATGGCTAGAGAAATTGTGGTACGTACATTCAAGGGAATATTCATTAATATGAGGTACCTAGAATGCTCAAATTCATAGAGACAGAAAGTAGAATGATGGTCCCCAGAGGTTGGACAAAGTGGGGAACAGGAGGTTATTGTTTAATGGGTATAAAGCTTTGTGAGATGAACAGAGTTCTGGAGATGGATGGTGGTGATAGTGGTGATACGGACAAGAAGCAGGGAAATACTGGGTAGAAGAGGGTGGCTCCCTGGCAAAAGCCCCACCCTCAAGCCTGGAAACTGCCACCCTAAATGAGAACAGTTATCCCTGCTTTCCTACCAAAATGTTACCTTTTTGGCCAGCCACCCCAGCATCTTGTGCCCATATAAACCCCAGATCTCAGATGGCAGAGGAAGAAGTGGCTGAATGTAAAGAGGAGAAGAAGCAACTGAGCATCAGAGACTATGGATAGATGCAGCTTAACTTCAGAACAGCATGACTTCAGAGAGGAGTCTGAACGGAGATGGTACGGCTCCTGGGAAAGATCACCTTCTTCCTGTACCATCCCGCTTCCAGCTCCCCTTCTGCTGAGAGCCACTTCCACCACTTAATAAAATCCTCTGCATTCATCACCTTTCAAACCATTCATGTGACCTGATTTTTCCTGGACCCTAGACAAGAATTCTGGATGCACTGAGTGCAGGAATCCAAAAAGGCAGTCAAACTGACTCTTCATTGAGTTGTTTAACACTTAAGCCATCCACAGATGGCAAAGCTAAAAGAGAATTAATTGTGACACAGCCCAAGATGCTGCCATGAGGACGGAAAGTGCTCACCCGGGCCCTGGCACCCACTCGCCTGTGTGCTCCCTCCCATAAGGGGTTGAGCCCAGCGAGTTTGAGAAAATAAAGTTTATCCTTGCCAGTGCCAAAGTGGCCTGCTGGATCCAGAACCAGAATGGACTTCATGCCAATGAACTGTACCGTTAAAAATGGTTAAAGTGATTAAATTTAGGCCGAGCACGGTGGCTCACGCCTGTAATCCCAGCACTTTGGGAGGCTGAGGCGGGTGGATCACGAAGTCAGAGATCGAGACCATCCTGGCTAACACGGTGAAACCCCGTCTCTACTAAAAATACAAAAAATTAGCTGGGCGTGGTGGCAGGCACCTGTAGTCCCAGCTACTCGGGAGGCTGAGGCAGGAGAATGGTGTGAACCCGGGAGGCAGAGCTTGCAGTGAGCCGAGATCGAGTCACTGCACTCCAGCCTGGGCAGCAGAGTGAGACTCCTTCTCAAAAAAAAAAAAAAAAGTGTTTAAATGTATATTGTATATATTACCCCAATAAATAAACACCTCCATTTCTAGAGACCAGAAAATGAGGAAACTGCCAGGAAGATGGAAGAGAAAGAAGAATCATCCTCTTATAATAGAAATGTGTGAGAGAGTGCTGGTTCCCTGAGAATCAGAGATTCCCCACAAAGGGGGTGTCTTACCAGGAGAGGTTTTCAGACTCCAGTTGGCCTCCTGAATTCTTAGTGTTTCTGGCTTTTGTTGGTACCTTCCCCTTATTATCCCACACCAAATGATTAAATTAAATTTTATTTCTGCCTAGTGTAAAGAGAATCAAGGGTCATAATTCATTGGTTTCTGAGAACATATAATTAATGGCTTTTCTTGCAGAGAATGTCTGAAATTAGACTCCTGATCCACATCCTCTTTCCTTTTAATTTATTTATTTTTAATTTTTATTTTTGTCTTAAGTTCTGGGGTACATGTGCAGGATGTGCAGGTTTGTTACATAGGTAAACATGTGCCACGGTGGTTTGCTGCACCAATCAACCCATCACCTAGGTATTAAGCCCCACATCCATTAGCTATTCTTCCTAATGTTCTCCCTCCCCCCAAACAGGGAGGGGAAAACACATATACCCTCTTTTCCTTTTTTTTTTTTTTTTTCCAAGATGGAGTCTTGCTCTGTCACCCAGGTTGGAGTGCCGTGGCGTGATCTTGGCTCACTGCAACTGCAACCTCTGCCTCCTGGGTTCAAGTGATTCTCCTGCCTCAGCCTCCCGAGTAGCTGGGATTACAGGGGGGCATCACTATGCCTGGCTAATTTTTTTTTTTTTTTTTTTTTTTAGTAGAGTGGAGTTTCACCATGTTGGCCAGGCTGGTCTTGAACTCCTGACCTCATGATTTGCCCGCCTTGGCCTCCCAAATTGCTGGGATTACAGGCGTAAGCCAATGCGCCCAGCCACACACCCTTTTTTCTACGTTCTCTTCCTTTTAGGATTCTTTCAAGGTAAATGACAACAAAATCATGGAGTTATATATACGAGAAACATGGCTTTTATTCAGACATCTGGTTTCTCTCACTACCTTAAGCTCTGGGAACTTTCCATCTTCCATCCATCATCTCTCCCATCATGAGTAAAACCAGTGTCATCTTTACACAACATGCAGAAGCTAAATTAAAATATATGAGTGTCAATCAATACAGAAATTTCAATTCCCATACCAAATTGCACAATATTTCAAATTACAGCATAAAATATACCTTTAAGATTATGATCCCATAAAAGAAAACAAGATCTCTCTGCATGTGCTGACATACAAGATCATTGATGACAGATTATTAATTGAAGAAATCATATGGCAAAACCAGATATCTATAGATGCATAGAAAGATATCTGGAAGACTTTCACAGTTTTCTTTATACATTCTGTGTATTTGGATTCTTTGACAAATAGGTTAAAATTGTGTGTCTTAGTCCAGTTGGGCTGCTATAACGAAATATCTGAGGCTGAGCAAATTTTAAGAATGGAAATGTATTTCTTACAGTTCTGGAGGCTAAGTCCAAAATCAAGGTGCTGGCAGATTCAGTGTCTGGGGAGGGTTGCTCTCTGCTTCCAAAATGGTGCCTTGTTGCTGTGCCCTCCTGCTGTAGAAATTCCGTGTCCTCACATGGTAGAAGGTGAAACGGCAGAAAAAGTCTAGCTAGGTCCCTTTAGCCTTTTTATGAAGGCACTAATACCATTCATGAGGGCAGAATAATCACCTTCCAGAGATCTCACTTCTTAATACCATCACCTTGGGCATTAAGTTTTAACAAATAAATTTTGGAAGGACACAAGCATGCAAATCACAGCATTGTGTTAACATATGTTGCAAAAAAGACCTCTAGATATTTTGATCTGGACTCATGTTTAAAAGTGAAAGAGATTATGCCTTTTATAAGCTGGGCATGGTGGCTCACACTGGTAATCCCAGCACTTTGGGAGGCCAAGGTGGGCAGATCACCTGAGGTGAGGAGTTTGAGACTGGCCTGGCCAACATGGCGAAACCCCATCTCCATTAAAAATACAAAAAATTAACTGAGCATGTTGGCGCATGCCTGTAATCTCAGCTACTTGGAAGACTGAGGCACGAGAATCACTTGAACCCTGGAGGCAGGCGTTACAGTGAGCCAAGATTGCGCCACTGCACTCCAGCCTGGGTGACGGAGTGAGACTTCAACTCAAAAAAGAAGAAGATTATGCCTTTTATATTCGTGTCTCTATTCTCAGCATGGAACAGACATCTTAGCTGATATGTTCTCAATTTGTACTTCTAAAAGCATGAACGAATGAGATGACAACATGGCGTGTAATGCCTTATCAGCCTGAGCAACTTGGGGACTCTCAATATTTGAATGCACAATGAACATACATTTACTGTATTTAGGAATAGGTAAGCTGGTACTTGTTAAAAAATAGAGTTTATAAGAATAATGTATGTAAGACTCATTTTAAAAAGCTGTTTGGAAAACTGCAAACAGGTCTTAAGAATAACATGGATTAAATAGTGGCAGAGGAAACACTTAGAATGAAGGAATCTGGGTGCGTGGTGGTAAAGTCAACTGAGTGAATAGCTGCAGATTGAAGAAAGGGTGTTGAAGTAGTGACTTTATATGCATTATGAATTTTTCTCACTCTGTTTAATTTTTTTTTCTTATTTGTTAAAGCCAGTCGATTACCTGAGAAAGCTAAATAACAAATAGCAGGACAACAAAATGAGAAACAAGGGCACATACTTTTGAGAAAATACATTTTAAGACAGCAATTCATGCTCCAAATTAACAAATATACAAAATAAGACTTCGTGTCAGAGTCTAGTCTTAGTAGGACAAGCAGGAAAATTTAAAAGTTCAACATAACATCATCTCGTAAAGGGCTTTCTACAAAGAAACAGTAACTTCAGTATAATGTAGTCTTGTTAACCCAATAGGCACCATTTTCAGGTCGTGATGTAATTTATGGAATGTCTTTACACATCTTAGTTTGTTTTTGTTTTTTGTTTTGTGATTTTTGTGTCAAAGGTCTCTTTGAATGAAGGGAGGCCACAGGCGTTATCTCAGTTCTGAACCCTGAGTAATGGAGGCTGATTGATACTGAACATCACTAAATTCCCACATGAACACAAGATAGAGACCACTAACATGTCCCCCTATTATTTTATCCCCATTTAAGTGCATGCTGGTCTATATTCTGCAGCCTCTAAAATTGATAACATGTATTAAGGCATATTTAAATGTCATTTGGGTAGACTTTTTCTTAATAATTTTCCCGTAATTGTGTTTTATAAGACACATATTTCTTTATTTAAAATTTTTTATTTCCATAGGTTATTGGGGAACAGATGGTATTTGGTTACATAAGCTCTTCAGTGGTGATCTGTGAGATTTTGGCGCGCCTATCATCTGAGCAGTATACACCAAACCCAATTTGTAGTCTTTTATCCCTCACTTCCCTCCTACCATGTCTCCCCAGCCCCCAGAGTCCATTGTATCATTCTTATGCCTTTGCATCCTCATAGCTTAGCTCCTACTTATGAATGAGAACATATGATATTTGGTTTTCCATTCCTGAGTTACTTCCCTTAGAACAATAGTCTCCAGTTCCATCCAGGGTGCTGTGAATGCCATTAACTCATTCCTTTTTATGGCTGAGTAGTATTCCATTGGATGTATAAACCACAGTTTCTTTATCCATTTGTCGATTGATAGGCAATTGTTTAAGACACACATTTCTAGCAGTAAACGTGGCTACACACACTGCTATATAGGTAACATTACATTTTTATGGGAAAATAGTGCCTATAGCATAGTTAAGACTTATTTTACTACACACTCCATTGTCCAACTACCACCTCTTGGTGAGCTGAGTTGTGGAAATGTGACACAAAGGAGTGGCCTGGGATCTGAAGGCAAAAGACAGGCTCTGCTGTCCTGTTTCTATAGGACAATTAACTGTGGTCAAACTTCTGCCTAAAGCAAGTGAATTCTCATTAGAAGCAACAGTGCAGGGAATTCAAAATGATTCTTGGATGACATAGGGTATCTCTCAGTGCTTCCCAAATGTCAGCGAGAGTGTGCCTTACCAATCCCTTGAGATCATGTGAAAATGCAGATTCTGTCTCAAGGGCTAAGGTTTGACAATGAAACCCACTCCCAGTAACGGCTGCTGTTGCTGATTCCAGAACCACACTTTGAGTAGCAAGGACCTAGGGTGGCTCTGGAAGGTTTTTTGGTCAGAGCCAGGCTCTGCTGTTCAACAACTGCCCACTAAATGGGGCCATTTGAACACATCAGTACCGTGTCCAGGCAAAATAAAATCCTATTATGTTGTTTATCAGCTTTAATTGAGATAGTTAAGTGTTATAAAATTGATCCTTTAGTGTGTACTATTCAGTGTTTTCTTAGTATATTCACAGGGGAGTGCAACCATCAACACTATCTGTTCCACAACATTTTCATCACCCCCAAAAGAAACTATGCACTTATTAGCAGTTGCTCTTCATGCCCCTGCACCCAGCTTTGCAAAAAGTAATCGCCTTCCTGTCACTACTGATTGTCATTTCATATCAATGGAATTTCATATTCTAGGCATTCCGCATCAATTTCATATAAATGGAATCTTGCAGACCGTCCTTTGCGATTGGCTAATTTCACTTAGCATAAAGTTTTCTTTGCATGTTTCAAATGCTTAATATTATGAATAATTCCAGTATAGATGCTAGAAAAATACCACTGCCAAAATAGGATATATAATATATATGATATTCATAAATAATTCCCATATAACTGAATATGTATAATCTATGTATTATACAATTTTTTTACAAAATAGTTTGGAGATTGGTGTAACACTTAAAGAAAATTCCACTTTATTAAAAACCTGATGGTATTACTTTGAGAGTAATATGTAAATATAATTATATATAATAGATTGTAATTATATATAACCTCATATTACATGTTATAATAATATAGATAGTGTTATAATCTATCATATAATATATGTTACACATATGTATTATAAATACATATGTGACATAAATCATAATATATAATATACTGTCTATATACAACTGACATAATCTATAATGATTTATATTTTCTATATTATAAAAATATATTAAATATATATTATATAAGATTTACAATATAAAGTTATGTATAACATATATTATAAAATATGTATTTGAATGTAATATATTTGTTATATATAAATACATATTACATATTATATACTTGTAATGTGAATATGTATTATATAACATATAATATTATAACATAATCATGTTATACAACTGTGAAACCTACTGGACATTATATATGTTATAATATTATGTGTTATATAATACATATACACAATATTATAACATAACATAATTATGTTATAATATTATGTGTTATATAATATAATATTATGTAACACATTATATTAATGCAAATATATATAATATAATGTGCATATGTATTATATATATACTTGTATATAAATATTATAAATACTCATATAATACAATAATATAAATATTACATATAACATAATGTGTATATGTACATGTGTATATTTATATATAAATACTATATATAAATAAATAAAATATACATACATAAATAAATATAATATATAGAAATATATGTGTATACTTGTATATAAATATTATGCATAAATACGTATAATACACATATATAAATAAATATAATATTTCTATATTTATTTATATTATATTATATAATATATAGAGATATTATATTATATAAATATTTCTATAATAAATATATTAATATAGAAATATTATATTTATATTATATTTATATATGTATATTTTATTTATATAAATATATAAATATTATATAAAACAAATATTATATAAATATATAAAGAATATAATATTAACATAATATATACATATATTTATATTATATACTTATAATGTAAATATATATTACAATGTGTATATGAATTATATATGTATACTTATATATAAATATGTATAAATAAATATAATATACATATATAATTAAATTTATATGTGTATATTTTATTTATATAAAAGAATACATATGTAATGTGTAAATATTATATTAGATAATATTTAGCATATTATGTAATGATATGTGTTGTTATATTAAGTAATTATGTATTTGTGTGTGTGTGTGTATATGTATGTGTGTGTGTGGTGTGAATATATATAAGGTCCAGTAAGGTTCACAGTCTTACGCAGAGAACATGGGCATAATGGAAATCGGTATTTCATATTTTGAACGGATGCCACTAAAAGCATTCTCACTTAGACCTGACAGTGTGATAGCTGTTTCTGTGCATTGTTGCAGATTTCCATATGTTTCAAACACAGCCTCCAAATGCTATGTTTAACATGTATGTAGTCATAAACCAAGAGATACTCAAACAAAAATACTTTTCAAAATTGGTAGCCTAATTCCAGACGTCTAGTTTTCACCCTTCCTTGTATTTTACAACCTTCCTTTCTATTTTTCTGTTACTTGAAGAATGCTGCTGCAAAAATCATTCTGGGCTTATTTTCCTCGGAATCACTTAATAGTCCAATAATAACTATAGACATCGTGAATTAGTTTGGTTAATAGAATCTGTTATCTCTTCTCCATGGCGTTAGAAAAAGAACAAAATTATTTTAACAATTGCAACTAGTTATTTTAATCAGACATATTGATACATTCTACAGTAAGGTATAAATTGGGTAATGGGTTTTTCTCGGATTAATTCTCTCACATTTTTAGTAATATGAAATTTTCTTTCAATCACCAAGCTATTATTTTGTGTAAAAATCACTTGATAAAAGAAAAATGTTCTGACTTCATTAACTTTGAGTGCTGGATATTTGGCTAAATTATCCTGCCTATAACTGAGTGTGACAGCCCGACGCAAAATGCAAAACCAACAATTTTCCTTGAAAGATCGATCCTTCATTGAGGTTTATTACAGTGAGGAAATATTGCTTCTTAGATACTTTTCCATCTTCTTTCCATCAGTAACACCATTCTCGGTTTCTGGTAATAGCCTGCGATGGATTATTAGATAAATGCCTTTTTAATATAGAGAATCCAGGTGTAGTGGTCAAATACTATGATTGAGTAGCTTTCATCTCTCAGCTTCATTAAGCAGGGACTGGGTGTAATGCTCTTTTCTCACTTATTCTGCTTGGGCTGCCAACCTTTTCCTGTGGCTGTGAATGATGACAGCTCATCCATTATTTTATGAAAATACAGAAATATTTCCATCTCTATGTTACGTATTTCTCTATTCCCAAAGATTGGCAACTGAGAAAGCCGCTTCCGTGCTACCGGCACTAACTTACCTCCATTGTCTTCCCTAGCAGACATTTCCAAAATTGGCATAAAAATTCAGAATTGCTAATCACAGGTTTCCATTGATTCAGATTATGTTTTGTCCCTCTTTAAGAGTTTACTCTTGGAGGCATGGACAAAAATCAGGACATCGATGATAATCTGTAAAACATTCAATGACGACAGTAATACCTAACCGATTTCCTTTTCAAAGCTGCATAACTATAATTCTCACTCTTCTGAAGAGATTCCAATGTGCTGGACAGCAGTCTCCTCATAAGAACTGAGAAATTACTCAGGTCTTGAATCACAGTCGACTGACACATCATTAAACACTCATTATTAGGATGGGTGAAAGCAGCCTCTTTTTTAAGCTTCAGATTTATATGTTCATAAAAATATACACGGAAAGGAAACCACAAGATTCTTATGAGCTTGGAATTTTTCTTAGCAGCTGAGCAACGTAAGAAGGGATAGGCAAGTGTACCCAAGCTCCAGGGAATATATCTAGTGCAAATTTTATCTACCTTAAAGTGGAATTCACATCCCCAATGTCGTTCAACAGGTAAATGCACAAACTGCAGCGCATCCAGCAATGGAATACAACACCCAAAAGAAATGAGCTACAAAGCCCTGAGAGACACAAAGGAAACTAAAATGCATATTACTAAGTGGAAGAAGCCAGTCTGAAAATGCTGCATATTGTATAGGAACATGAAGATAGTAAAAAGATCAGTGGTTCCCAGGAATTGGGGAGAGGAAGGGATGAATAGGTGAACAGGATTTTTAGGGTGGTGAAACTATTTTTTGTGATGCTATAATGAAGGGTACATGCAATTTTACATCTAGCCAAACCCACAGAATGTACAACACCAATAATGAATCCTACTATAAACTACTATGGACTTTGGATGATAATGACGTTCCCATGTAGGTCCACCAGTCGCAAAAAATGTACCACTCTGGTGGGGGATGTTGACAATGAGGGAGGTTGTACATACGTAGGGTTAAGAGATGTATAGGTGGCCAGACATTGTGGCTCACGCCTGTAATCCCAGAACTTTGAGAGGTTGAGACGGGCGGATGGCTTGAGACCAAGAGGTCCAGACCAGCCATGGGCAACAAGGCAAAACCCTGTCTCTACAAAAAGATACAAAAAAAAAAAAAATTAGCCAAGCATGGTGGCATGTACCTGTAGTCCCAACTACTTGGGAAGCTGAGGCAGGAGAATCACCTGAGCCTGGGAGGTAGAGACTGCTGTGATCCATGATCGTGCCACTGCACTCCAGCCTAGGTGATAGTGAGATCCTGTCTCAAAACAAAAACAAAGTAAAAGAGATATGGGAAATCTCTGTATTTTCCACTTAATTTTGCTGTAAAGCTAAAACTGCTTTTAAAGTTTCAAAATAATAATAATAACATGAAAACCAAAAAAAAAGTCCATCAATTTTGAATGAAATTGGTTGTCCTGAGAATTATGAGTTTGCTAGGATTTTGAAATAGGTTGCTGCCTTGGGAGAGAGGTTAGATAAAACGGTTTTGTCCATTTACTGCTTGAAAATTATACGGTGATATGTAAACTTTATTTTTCTTGGGGTATCTAGGCCACAATTTAAAGAATTCTAGGAAGTAATTTAAAAGTAAATCTTTTTTTTTATTTGGCTGGGCGTGGTGGCTCACACCTGTAATCCCAACACTTTGGGAGGCTGAGGCGGGTAGATCATGAGGTCAGGAGTTTGAAACCAGCCTGGCCAACATGGTGAAACCCCGTCTCTACTAAAAATACAAAAATAAG
Source organism: Pongo pygmaeus (assembly GCF_028885625.2). Taxonomy (NCBI): domain Eukaryota; kingdom Metazoa; phylum Chordata; class Mammalia; order Primates; family Hominidae; genus Pongo; species Pongo pygmaeus. The sequence goes on along the minus strand of NC_072396.2, from coordinate 4,781,040 downwards.
CTGGGCATGGTGGTGTGTGCCTGTAGTCCCAGCTACTCGGGAGGCTGAGGCAGGAGAATCGCTTGAACCCAGGAGGCGGAGGTTGCAGTGAGCAGAGATCGTGCCACTGCACTCCAACCTGGTGACAGAGTAAGAATCCGTCTCCAAATAAATAAATAAATAAATAAAAATAAAAAATAAAAAAGTAAGTCTTTTTAAAGATGGAGAGAAAAATGCAGGGGCTTTGAAATGAAGAAAATAAAATTATTAGTGAATCACCTAAAGATTATTGTTGCCTGGAGATCATTTTTAACCCATTCTTAATGACAGCATTCTGTTTTTCCAACAGTTCACATTAAATGCTGGAAACCATTCCACTGTGGCTTCACAGTATAATCAATAATGCAAATGCAATAGCATGGCAATATGATGAATTATGGAAATTAATTGATACTCTATCACACGTTTTAGCCTTGAAGCTCAAAATGATCCCTGTCCATCTTCCTGAAACAGGTTTGAGACTTACATGGAATGATGAACATTCTAAATACATAAACTTTGATGTTCCGAAGAGTATCTGCAGCTGGACCATCTCATAGATGTAAGAGAATCTCTTTGTGACATACTTTGTTCCACTCTGATTGACCATTTCAATCTCTATCTTATAAAAAAAATGATTAAAATCATACTTTGCTCAACAGCTAGAAATCTCACCTTGAAAATCTCTAATGTTACAAGTATATATATTATCTATGTGCTTAAACATTTTTTGATTATGAAGAATTAACATTTCCCAGAGCTGATATATTTAAAAGGGGAGAGTGGAAAAGAAAGTAGAAACAGGAAGCATGGGGCACTAGAGTGAGTGAAGATCGTCTCTATTCCTTTGCAATAGTTTTCCATTGCAAATATGGAGATATATCATTTTAGAAAATGATTAATACATAGACATTGAAGACATCTTTTAACATGGTCTGTTCATAAGAACTGATAATAAAAATCTGGATAGCTAAGTGAGTGTTTACCTTTGCTCATTGCTTTCCTTCTTACTAGGATGTCATAATTCTTCAACGTGTGTCAACATATGCGGGAGATAATAGTGCAAGATGCTGTATATGAGAGAATCTGAAAACACTAAAACAAATAATGTATTATAAAATGTGTAACTTTTACACTCATTTATAATATTCCGAAAAAGAGAATCCTTCATACATATCTTCAACTTTATTTTCCCTAGCCAAGGTTCAAAAGTATACACTATAAATTGTGTGCTTTTAAAATGCTGTGAGAAAGTATGCCTTCAGTTGGCCTGGTTTTAGAAGATCAGTGTTTCCGCCATGCTGGTAGATAGAATACTCCTCCAATTTGCAATGCTTCCATCCAAAAATACAAACGGGCTCCACAAATACAGGATCTAAAAATAAACAGGGGTGTTTTCAAATAAATCCCTGTATGTGTTCACGGTGACATACATTACTAGACCATTGAGGAGACCTCCTTTATGAACCACATGTTAGAGATCAGATTTCCATAACGTACAAGCCAAAAGTTCTTTGTCTTTCAATAAAAAAAAAATACGGATATGAAACAAAAGCAGTATGCTCATTTTTAGGCCAAAAACAAGTCTAACTCACCCTTCCCCAAACAAGCCAAACCATATAAAATCTCTTGATCCACAGCCGCAGATGAGATTGTGGAAGAAGGTTGTTTTGGTTAAAATGTAAAATTTAGTTTTTAGTAGCCCCTATCTCTTCCCCACGAAATTTGCCGAAGCTTTCAAGAGTTTTTAAAATATTTTCTAGAAGGCTTATGTGTACAAACCAAGCCAGGCAGCTCACTCTGGTTATACAATTCTTGGCTTAAGCTGTAAATTGGGCACTGAATTGGAGGCAGATGTTCAGAAAAGATTTGGGTGATAATAATTAATGACTGCATGATAATAAAATGTTCCTGCCTAAATTATAACATTCATCATACTCTCCCACCACCTTATTTTGCTATTAGAAAATAGTTTGAAATAATGCAACATTGGCTGTGTTTGGATTTTTCTATAATCAAAATAGACTCAAGATGGGGTACTGTAGATCAATTTCTGGGCAACTGGCCTGTCTCCCATCCCTTTAGTCTGTCTGAATCTTTCAAGGGAATGAAGCTGTTTTATTAACATCAGTCATTGCAATAAATGAGTTATTTACTGGGTTGTTAGAACAAGGGGGAAATATTTTTTAAGTTCTAAGTTTAGAGATACATGTGCAGGTTTTTATATAGGTAAACGCGTGTCATGGGGGTTTGTTGTACAGATTATTTTGTCACCCAGTTATTAAGCTTAGTATCCATTAATTATTTGTCTTGATCCTCTCACTCCTCCCACCCTCCACCCTCCATTAGGTCCCAGTGTGTGTTGTTCCCCTCGACATAGGTGTTGTCCATGTGTTATCATTATTTAGCTCCCACTTACAAGTGAGAACATATGGTATTATTTTGTTTTCTGTTACTACATTAATTTGCAAAAGACAATCGCCTCCAGCTCCATCCATGTTCCTGCAAAACACATGATCTCATTCTTTTTTATGGCTGCATAGTATTACATGGTGTATATGTACCACATTTTGTTTATCCAATCTATCATTGATGGGCAGGTTGATTCCATGTCTTGTTATTGTGAATAGTGCTGCAATGAACATACACACGTGCATGTGTTTTTATAATAGAATAACTTATATTCACAAAGGAGAAATACAGAAATAATCAATTTTCTTCTTCTAAACCAGAATGCAAAAAAATTATAATCACTTGTTTTCTCCGTAAGGAGGCTGGATCCAAATGTGCTGTGAATAGCTTTTCCTGATCTTATAGTTTTCAGGATTGATTTTGACCCTAAGGCAACATCTCAACAAAGGACGTATTTATCATTACTGCACGTCTGCTGACCTTTAGTCCATTTCATTAAGGTTTATTAGAGTTTTTCCACCCAACGCTCTTATGCATCAGACCAAGAAAAATTTATTCCTGGTGTCTCTTTTTAATGCCATTACCTCTGAAATGGTGGTGGTAGAAGCTCAGGTTCAATATGTTGATGCTATTTGCTAACGCAAACCATTAAAACATGTCAATGATCAGAGAGTTTTTACAAGCCCCAAAATCACTCATATGGATTTTATATCTGAAACAAAAAGTCTTTCCCCAGGAATTTTCAATATTAGAATGGCCAGTCTTCTTTTCATCCATTTTTGTATATGCGTGTGTGTGAAGGAACACACAGCCACACTCATTTACAGTATTCTGCAAAGGAGAATCCTTCATAGGTATCTTCAACTTTATTCGCCCTAACCAAGGTTCAGCTATCACCAGCAAAAAAAAAAAAAAAAAAAAAAAAAATCACAGCTATCATTGTATCATTGCCTTTTACAGAGGGGAGATGTCACCTTCGCCTAAGCACTCTCAGGCATAGCTTTTAAACTGCATTTGCAATGAAAAATATTATACAAGGGTATAAAGGTGGTGTGGGTGTGGACAGGTTGCCTAATATAGCTGAAACTTCCCTTTTGTGACACAAAATGCAGGAAAATGATGGCACAATATTAAGATAGCTATTGAGGAATAATATCTGTGACCTCATGTGTTATATCCGGTAAGGGTTCCAGGTGCAAATGTGGCAAACACCTATTTTAGGATATAAAAGTTTTCACAGATGAATAAATTTATGACATATTCATTGTTTAAAAAAATTAGTAGAACATATATAGAAATAGAGGAAAATGAAGAAGAACTTAGGACGAACAATGAAGAAGACATATTCAATGAGTCAAAATTGATACATATCAAATACTTCTGGAAATAAAAGATATAATGAAATGACAAAATAATCAAACTTTTACAAAACTATGTGCATAGCTTATATATAATTAATATATATAGAAATGTAGCACAAAATAAAATTTAGATCAATCTAAATCATGAATGTATATAAGGTTAAAAATGAAATGTTAAAATTTATAAAATTCATATATATGAAACATAAATTTATATTATATAATATATGTAAACGTAGTACACAATAAAACAGATCAATCTAAATTATGACTATATGTAAGAAATGAGAACTATAATGTTAAAATGAATACAATTTATATGTATACAATTTTTTAATGTAATTTATATTATATTCAGTTTACATATACAAGTATACCAGCCCAAAATAAAACAGGTTAATCTAAATTATTACTGTACATAAAAATGAGAACTAAAATGTTAAAAGGCAATGATTTTAGCATTATATTAAAGATAATAGAAAATGCGTGGCTTTGTGGTTTTAGGGATTTGCTCTAAGTTTTTTTTCTTGTGTTTTTTTTTTTTTTTTTAAGAGAGTCTTGCTCTGTTGCTCAGGCTGGAGTGCAGTGGGATGATCACAGCTCACTGTAGCCTTGACCTTCACAGGGCTCAAGCAATCCTACAACCTCAACCTCCTGAGTAGCTGGGGCTATAGGCCTGAGCCACCACACCTGGCTAATCTTTTCTTTTCTTTTCTTTTCTTGTCTTTTCTTTTCTTTCTTTTTTTTTTTTTTTTTGAGATGGAGTCTCACTCTGTCACCCAGGCTGGAGTGCAGTGGCAAAATCTCGGCTCACTGCAACCTCTGCCTCCCGGGTTCACGTCATTATCCTGCCTCAGCCTCCCGAGTAGCTGGGACTACAGGCGCCCACCACCACGCCCAGCTAATTTTTTTATATTTTTAGTAGAGACGGGGTTTCACCGTGTTAGCCAGGATGGTTTCAATCTCCTGACCTTGTGATCCACCCACCTCGGCCTCCCAAAGTGCTGGGATTACAGGCTTGAGCCACCACGCCTGGCCTCTTTTCTTTTCTTTTCTTTTTCTCTTTTTGTATTCTTTGTAGAGATGGGGGCTCACTTTGTTTCCCAGGCTGGTCTTGAACTCCTGAGCTCAAGTGATCCTCCCGCCTCAGCCTCCTGAGTAGTTGGGACTACAGGCCTGTGCCACCATGCCTGGCTAATTTTTCTTTTTTTTCTGTTTTCTTTTGTATTTCTTGTAGAGATGGGGCCTCACTTTGTTTCCCAGGCTGGTCTTGAATTCCTGAGCTCAAGTGATCCCTCTGCCCCTTCCTCCCAAAGTACTGGGATTACAGGCATGGGCCACCGTGCCCAGCCTCCTGTAAGTTTAAAAGTTTGTTGAGCATTTGATTGTACATTAATATAGTTAAGCATATGAGCAAATGATATCCATTTAGTATATAAGCCTAACCCCATAGAAGTCAAGGCATGAGGTAAAAATGTTCAAAATTAATTAAGTACAATAGCACTTAGTATTATAAATGTCATTTCTTTACCCCTTAATATTTATGAGACACTGGAAAAGCTCTTATCTTAAATTATTTTATTCCATTCTCATTGCAGCCCTATACAGTAGATAACCTCATACAGATTTTCACAGATGTTGCAGCTGAGTTCAAAGAGATGTTGCTCATGTTCAACCCACAGCAGATCGATATCCTCAATTATTCTGTATATTAGTAAATCATAAAAATAAATTAAAATGCTATTTTTATACATACTTGCTGTTTCTTGATAAACCAGGAATGTAATCATTCTTTATATTTTACATATATGTATTGTGAAAGCACTATCTAATATAACATACAAGTAATATAGTTGACTTACTCTATATTTATGAATAGCTATAATTTAATCAAGAATATCCAATTTTTATCTATTTTATTCTACATGAACTACCTGATGTGATATCTGACCAATAATTAAAATTGTTGGCAAGAGATAGTAAGAATAAACCATGATGTAGGTAATATCATTGTCTGTTAGAACATCCCACATAACCTACTTGAATCTATTTAAGGACCTTAAGCGGATTTACTAAAATACACAGGTAAAAATCAATTTTTATTGCTTGTCATAAGGAACAAGACTATTTTGTCTGAAATTAATTTGGTAAAAAGAAATTACTGCATCATGACTGTCAAAGTATAAGATCCTGAGAATAAAATGAATATGGAATACATGGAACTTTTTGAAGTAAATGAAAATGTTTCTAAAACACCAAAAAAATGTCGAAAAACAAGCAGCTATAAAATGAGCCAACAGCTATGAAGAGCATAGGACTTTTAAAAACTATTTCTGACATACTCTTTTTATTGTGACTTTGTTTCATTAATAAATACTGTGGTGTTCCTATTTCTAATTTATTACATTAAAATAAGCTGTGATTAATTGTGGTGTTGAGGTCAAGTCCTGACACGTTTTAATTTGAGGGACAACCAGATTACTGTCAGAGAATCTCTGTGACTGGTGACAAAATCATCCTATTGGGAAATAATCTTTTTTTCTTATTTAAGTAATTTTTCCCATGGAGATGATGGAAGGTAGGCAACACTGCAAATTTAGCATTTTTAAAAATTCTTTAATGTTTTTAACATTAGATTAGGCCCTTTTTTGTCCAATCCTATTTCTACATGGCTGTCCATACTTTGTTGAATCAAGGCATAAAAATGGACAATTTCCCCTGTATCTTTGGGTCTTCACTCTGAAGGCTCCCATGTATACACATTAAATACATTTGTATGCCTTTTATCCTATTAATCAATCTGCCTCATGTCCATGATTTTCAGCAAACTTTTAGGGATCCAAGGGCCTTGGCCCCCACACATGGCTTTTCGTATCCATAGGGGACCTGCAACAAGTCCCCTCCCCCACCTGCTGATACTGAGGATGATTGTAGCAGAACACTTAAGATTAGAAGGGATTTAGTTCATAGTTCTTTAAAATTAGTTTTTATCCCTTGATGTTATCAAAATTTAAAGAATGAATAAGATGACTTGTTTCCCCATCTAAGACCAATTTTTCCTCGAGAGCAGCTGTGTTTATCTGCTGTGTCTCTTCTTTCAGAGGTCCCCAGTGGATCTGTGGCCTGTTAGGAACCGGGCCATACAGCAGGAGGTGAGTGGTGGGCAAGCAAGTGAAGCTTCATCTGTGTTTACAGCCACTCCTCATCGCTGGCATTATCACCTGAGCTCCGCCTCCTGTCAGATCAGGAACGGCATTAGATTCTCATAGGAGTGCAAACCCTATTGTGAACTGTTCAAGTGAGAGATCTAGGTTGTGTGCTCCTTATGAGAATCTAGTGCCTGATGTTTCTAGTGTCACTGTTTCTCACAACCCCTAAATGGGACTGTCTAGTTGCAGGGAAACAAGCTCAGGGCTCTCACTGATTTTACATTATGGTGAGTTGTATAATTATTTCATTATATATTGCAAAGTAATTATGATAGAGGTAAAGGGCACAATCAATGTAATGTGCTTGAATCATCCGGAAACCATCCCCCAACCCCTGGCCCATGGAAAAATCGTCTTCCATGAAACTGGTCCCTGGTGCCAAAAAGGTTGGGGACAACTGTCTTATAGTATCCAGAGCTTCTAGAACAATGCCTGAGACAGAATAAGCACTCACAGTTCTTACTGAATGACAAATAAATGAAGATCCCTGCAGGGTTAGGAGAAAACTTCAGCCTGTGGACGTTATTGCTCACATGAACTGTGATGTTCATGAGTAAGAGTGGAGCTTCTTTGGCTGGAGGAAAGAGCTTTAGTTTAGTAAGTAAAGAAAGAGTGCATTTTTGGAAGGACTTCTGACCATCTCGGGATTAGTAGGAGACTACAGAATTGGGCTTGGCAATAGGTACTCAGGAGTCAGAAAGCAGAAACTACAATGAAAGCCTCAATGTGGAAGAGTTTAGTCAAGCAAGACGCAGCTGATAGAATTCTTTGGAGAGGCTGGGTGTGGTGGCTCATGCCTGTAGTCCCCACACTTTGGGAAGCTGAGGCAGAAGGATTGCTCGAGCCCAAAAGTTCAAGACCAGCCTGGGTAACAGTAAGACCTCATCTCTAAAAAGGAAAAAATAATAATAATAAAAAAAACTGGCTCAGAGGGTCAACACTCTCCAAGCCTTCCACTCCTCTCATCAAGATTTAAATTTGTGGAAGGGGTATCTCCCCAAGCTGTCGTATGCCATGTGCTCACCCTAGGCTGGGGGACAAAAAAAGATCTGTGGATTATCATCACCCCAGGCTACATGCAATAGAGAAGCAGTACTATTCATAAAGAAATCAAGAAACACTTAGAAAATTGATATGAATGCAAAAAAGACAGAAAAGAGCAAGAAATACCCAGTGCAAAGACCTTTTAAATTTTTCAAAAGTCTACCTTTTCTGCATCTCACTACAGCATCTGGGATATTCATATTAATGTCACTGGTAATCTTCTACCTATTGCATGTTCATGTTACACAAGCGTGTCATGTTTATCCCATTTAAATTTCATCCTATTAGTTTTGGCTCACAGGCAAGGTTCTAACTTGTGATCTAAACATTTTAGTTGCAAGACATTACTCACTCATCATATTCCTTCTTTAATCCTAGAAGATATATGATCTTCCTAGTCACTCTTTGAAATGATTTCAATCCTTGAGGTTGCCTATCTATCTATCCATAAATCATACCTATCTATATGTCCATCAATAATATGTATCTATTTATCCATCCATCCATCCATCCATCACCCATCCATCCATCAGTTCATCCATCTATCCATTCATCCATTCATCTATTCACTCTATCTATCTATCTATCTATCTATCTCCATCTGTGTCCATCTTTCTCTCCCTCTCTCATTCTCTCTCTCCATACATATACAATTGGCTCTTGAACAACACAAGTTTGAACTGCATGGGTCCACTTATACGTGGGTTTCCTTCCTCCTTTGCCACCCCTGAAAGCAAGATAAGCCCCTCCTCTTCCTCCTTCTCCTCAGCCTACTCATTGACCATAACAATGATTCACTTCCACTTAATGAATAGTAGATATATTATCTTCCTTATGATTTTCTTAATAACTTTCTTTTCTCTAGCTTACTTTATTGTAAGAACACAGTATATGATACGTACAACATAAAAAATATGTGTTGATTGACTGTTTATGTTATCAGTAAGGAGTTCTTTCAATAGTAGGCTATTAGTACTTAGGTTTTCAAAGAGTAAAATGTATATATGCATTTTCAACTACAGAACTACAGAGGAAGGTGGCACTCCTAACCCTGGAGTTGTTCAGGGATTAACTCTGTGTGTGTGTGTGTGTGTGTGTGTGTGTGTGTGTGTGTGTGTCTATCTCCCTTCAAACTCTTAAATAGTAGTTTCCTTGAAACTTAGTCTTTGAGAAAGATAACATGAAATACAGAGCCTTGCACTGCATCCTAATAAACTTGGAATCTGCCTGGAAAATAAGATTTATTCATAATACCACACTTCTGGGGAGTGTTGCTATGTTCAGCCCTGATGCATTCTAAGTGTACTATCACACGGATCTCAGCTTTCATGTATTCCACAGAGATATCACAGAATTCTCGAAGCTTTGTTCACCCAGACACACAGTGCTTATAAATTTCTTTGATTTTCCTCCCTAGTAATGATATAAAGAAATAAAACAAAACCAGCATATAATTATTTTGGATGAGCCCCAAACAGCTGCATAATTATCAGATTATCAGTTGTTGACTTAGCAATTATTTAAATGCAAGGGAATAAGTAAGTAAGGGGTTAAAGAAGACCTAGACGAATGTTGGTAGCATTTTAGGGACTGTAGAAAAGCAAACATAGTATGAAAGAGATGTAAAAGTATGTTTTTGTCATGTTTTAAGCGAGAGATATAAGCAAATTTAAGCAACAAAAAGAACAAGCTCAGGATAGAAATGTATGAATGTGGTAGTAGGTAACTCTCAAGTGCTTCGATAAAGATTGTTGCAGAGAAGGATTTGGAATAAATATGGAGGTGCATCCAATCCAGAAGCTCGGAGTATGCTGACGTTTAGAAAGTGCTGAGAGACAAATGTCTGGCACCATCATGGAATCTTCCTTTAAGGTTATATACACATGTCTCATAGTCACTATGGTAGAAGAATCAAGGACTGTGAATATTGAAGAGGCAAAGTCAGTGAGATTTTAGGAAAGACTGAATGGGTGGTTCATGAATGAGCACAGTCATCTCTTATGCATCTCTTCCCTGAACACAAACAAACCAACAAGGAGATCCAGCAACGGAACTGGAAACCTCATCATTGACAGAACTTGTGAGCAACTCCACTACTCCCTCACAATGGATGCAGAAACTCAATGAAATTTACACAGATGGGAGGGGTGCATTATGGATTGTGTTCCACAAAATAATTATCTACAAAAATATGGATTACTCACCTGACTCCAAGAGGATTTTGAAAACCAAGTGTAATTATTGCCAGGAAGCATAAGAAATTATCAGGGAGTGATCCCTAATACCCCAAAGCCCAGTGCATTGAGAGTGAAGTTCTATTAAAACCTTGAAAGACAGATCATTTCAATGTTTTAAAAAGATTATTCTGGCTAGGGCCGGGCATGGTGGCTCATGCCTATAACCAATCCCAGCACTTTGGGAGGCCTAGGCGGGTGGGTTACCTGAGGTCAGGAGTTTGAGACCAGCCTGGCCAACATGGAGAAACCCCGTCTCTACTAAAAAAATACAAAACTTAGCCGGGCATGGTGGCGTGCGCCTGTAATCCCAACTACTCCAGAGGCTGAGGCAGGAGATCACTTGAACTCGGAAGGCAGACGTTGCAGTGAGCCGAGATCATGCTGTTGCATTCCAGCCCAGGTGACAGAGAAAGACTCCATCTCAAAAAATAAAGAAAGAAAGAAAGAAATAATTCTGGCCCGGCACAGTGGCTCATGCTTGTAATCCCAGCACTTTAGGAGGCCAAGGTGGGCGGATCACTTGAGGTAGGGAGTTCGAGACCAGCCTGACCAACATGGATAAACCTCGTTTCTACTAAAAATACAAAATTAGCTGGGCATGGTGGCGCATGCCTGTAATCCCAGCTACTTGGGAAGCTGAGGCAGGAGAATCTCTTGAACCCCGGAGGCAGAGGTTGCGGTGAGCCGAGATCGCGCCATTGCACTCCAGCCTGGGCAACAAGATCGAAACTCCATCTCAAAAAAGAAAAAAAAAATATTCTAGAATGCAGGGAAAGGAGAAAAATTCATTGATTTTTATATACTTCCAGGCACAGAGATTTAAGAACCTTTTTCAAAAGAAAGCTATAAAGCAACTCCCCTTACAAATGTGACTAAGTTTAAGTAAAACATTTGAAAGTATAATATAGCAGCACATTTTTAAATGTATACCTATTATGTGGGTGTTCACACCAGAAATAAAGAATTATTCATTATAAAACAGAAATATATTAATTTCATTTTGCAGATAAAGATTTCATAGAGAAAAATTATAAACATCATCATAGAACATGAAAAGACACATCAATTTGTTATTTTCAAATAGAAAACAAATTGGAAAAACATTTTAATATTATATATGCATGTTTATAGAGACAGAAATGATAATTGTGTTTAGTGGTAAAAACATAGAAATTCTTGCAACATCACAACTTTCTGAAAGATGTTCCCCACCACACCAAGAAGAGTATTACGGAAGTTGTACTCAAAGCAATTTGACACAAGAAACATGAGAAATAGAAAATTGGAAAGCAGATGACAAATAGATAATTATATATATTTTGCATAAATGAAAATGTTATAACTATTGGAAAAAAATTCTTTTAAACATAGTAAAACTACTAAATAAAGTTTCTAACTACAAATTAATGTCTTATTATGCACAAACATATTTTACCTCTCCTGAAGCAGGAGGATCACTTAAGGCTGGGAGTTTGAGACCAGCCAGGGCAACCTAGGAAAACTCTGTCTCTAAAAATTTAATTAGCTGGGTGTAGTGGTGCAGGCCTATAATCCCAGTTACTCGGAAAGCTGAAGTGGGAGGATTGCTTGAGACCAGGAGTTTGAGACCAGCCTGAGCAACACAATGAGACCCTTGTCTCTAAAAAATAAAAAATAAAAAATTATCCAGGCATAGCAGCTCATTCCTGTAATATCTGCAACTTGGGAAGTTGAATTGGGAGCATTGTTTGAGCCCAGGAGTTGAGGCTGCAGTGAGGTATGATCACACCACTGCACTCCAGCCTGGGTGACAGAGTGAGACCCTGTCTCTTAAAAAAGAAAAAAATTCTGCCTTTACGTGTACCATCTTAAATACAAACGACAACCAAATAGAACTTAATAACAGAAAGACTTAATTGCAACACTAACAAAAAATGAAAATAGCAATTATTTAATATGCTACTAGGGGTGGGGCACGGTGGTTCATGCCTCTAATTCAGCACTTTGGGAGGCCGAGGTGGGCGGATCACTTGAGGTTAGCAGTTCGAGACCAGCCTGGCCAACATGGTGAAACCCTGTCTCTACTAAAAATATAAAAAATTGGCTGGGCATTGTGGCGCACACCTGTAATCCCAGCTATTTGGGAGGCTGAGGCAGGAGAATCGCTTCAGCCTGGGAGACGGAGGTTGCGGTGAGCTGAGATCACACCACTGCACTCCAGCATGAGTGGCAGAGTAAGATTCTGTCTCAAAAAAATTACATATATATATATATATATATATATATATGTATGCAACTAGGGAATATATCAAGAGATATTATGCCACTCATGATGTAACCTATTTCAGCTTCATAGTACACAATGGGTTCAACATAAATGAAATGTCCTTGATTTTTCTAACAGGTGAAAGTACACAGATTGGAAATTCTTGCCCTTGGTGATAAGATGAAGAGCACCAAACCCCACAATGACTCTTTGTAGCTGAGGGTCAGTGAGACTGAGGACACTGTCTTAGTCCTTTCGGGCTGCCACAACAAAATATCATAAACCAGGCAGCTTAGAAACAACAGACATTTATTTCTCACAGTTCTGGAGGCTGGAAGTGCAAGAATAAGGTGCTAGAACGTTCATTTCCTGGTGAGGGATATTTGCCTGGTTCATAGTTAGTGCCTTCTCACTGTGTCCTCACATGGTAGAGGAGAGAGCCATTGTATTTCTTCTTCTTTTTATAAAGACACTAATCCCATTTTGGGGACCCACCCTCATGAGTCCATCTAAACCCAATCACCACTTAAGAGTCCCACTTCTCAATACTATCCTATTGGGGATTAGGATTTCAACATATAAATTTGGAGGAGACATGAATTTTCATTCCATAATGGACATGTCTTCGTTTTCACCCCAGTGATCTTCAGTAGCATTCAGTAGCACCTCAGTAGCATCCAAGGATGCAGTGATGTAGGATTTTTCTTCTTGGTTACTTTGCAAGCTGGAGATTTCTGGCCAGTGAAGCTCTGCCCAGGCCTCACTTGACCACACTAACCTGCTGCAGGACACAGCCACTCAATCGGCCACTCGAGCAGAATCTGGCTTGTTCACTGGCTCAGCCCATGGCTGGGAAGGGCATGCTGCAGCTCACTTGCATTATAGCTTGTAGTTGCCTTTGGTGGTTCCCGAGCTCCTGTACTATACCCAAGAAGAATGAGGATACACTGGACATTTAAAGGGTGAGTAGTGTGGAGAAGAATTTCATTGAGCAACAAAACAGATCTCAGTGGAGAGGGGATGTGGGGGTGGTCCCCCATCCCAGCAGTCAGGTGGTTCTCTCCTCCCCTTGTGGCTGGGTCTGGCGCTTTTTATGGGCTCAGAATAGGGGAGGGGCCGGCTGTAGGTGGTATTGGAAAAGGCAACATTCGATTGGTTAAAAGGCATTATTCAGAAAGAATCAATCAGGAAAGGGTGGGCAAATAGGAACAGAAGTTCTCACTCTGGGTCGCAGGTTTAATCCGGGACCAACAGTCCAGTCTTTCAGCCTTCAAGCTGTTTTTGGTTTGAAGGTGGAGTTTCACCAGAGACCTGCCCCTATCTGCCTAGGCATTTGGCTGGCTCCTGTCGCTATCAGTAGGGTGAGCAGAGGCCTGGAGTGGGGGGGACAGGGACCCCCAGGACTGAGGTTACAGCACCCTGAAGGCATAAACTTTCAATTCCACATCTTTCTGTCTCTCCAGGTTCCCAGTATCCCAGCTGCTTCTTTTTTTCAGGGCCAACGCTATCATTTGAGAGCCTTGTTCTATTGCTACATGCACACACAGATATTTTAAGACACTCAAAGGCACTTTACTGCTCAATTTGGAAAACCACCTTTATTAAAAACATTTCCTCTTTTGTTTGTCTCCTGCTTCTTCTCTTTCGCTTACTGTTATATAGACATTAGTTTCTGAATACTAAGAAGGCCTCATAGATATGCATCTGTATCTCAAGGAAATACTAATATTTAGGCTGTATCTCAAGGAAATACTAATATTTACTACCATGATTTTGGGGCTACAATATGGGGAGACAGAAATTGAGTAGAGAAAACCAATAGTATGGCAAAAACTGAGGATGTGGTTGGAGTCATGACCAATGGGTCCTATGGCTTGCTTTTAGGGACTATTCCTAGTTCTCATCAGCGGAATTGAGGCAAGAGTGATGTATGGCATATGCCTATTATGTGTACCTAGATTCCTCCAAACTTCGCTCTCTCTATCATCCTGTTTGGCAGCTAAATGTTGATGGTCAGGGTGACCTCAATGTGCTTTGAACAGGCACAATTTTTTCAGTCTTGTCTTTGAAGAAGAAAGTAGACAGGACACCTATCTCTCCCTACCACGGAGACAACCTATAGTGGACTTCAGTCTTAGCAAGAAATGAACTTTTGTTGAGTGAAGCCACTGGGATTTGGGGGTTGTTCCTACAGCAAGAAGCCTCTCCTGACAAACACATTTGGATCCAGATATTCATAGCTCGGGCCTTTTGGCAAATCACTCTCACATGGAAACTCAGTTCATTTATTGTTTATAAAGGAGTTAAAGGTACCTAGCTTCTCACCTATATAGTGGGAAGTATTGGAGGCAATCTATGAAAATGATATGAGAATCATTACTTTAAAAACTTTTATATGGCTAAGAAATATTTAGTTCACTTGTAAATGTAACTTTGGTTTCCTCTGTAAATATAACCTGGCATTTGGACAATCTGTGTCAACCTCAGATTCTATCCATTCCTTGCTTTATTTTAAAATTTTAAACACTTTTTCCCCTTGCAGTTGATATTTTGCAAACTTGGAAAGCAAGAAAACCACAAAAACATTAAAAGAATTTTAAGGTAACCATTACATATGAGAGAATAATCTCAATTAATGAAGTTTAACTCAACTGAGCTTGCTTATTTTGGTTTCATAGGTTAGTGCTTAGCCAATTCTCAATTTGATTTTTTTCTTCTTTTAGCCTTTTTTCTTGTCTCTCTTGGTGTGGTTGGTGAAATGGAAATGAAGACTGATAAGCCTGACATGATGTTATTGGTTTTTTCTCTCCCTGCACATAAAGTATCACATTCTAGACTATCTGTTTCTAAAGAAAGGATTACATTTGCAAAATAGTGTCAGCATAGTTGTTGTCAATTTAAATAATCTTTACTTCGTGTGGTTTGTATTTTCAACATCACCAGTGAAGTTTCTTCCCTCTTTTCAAACCTGTCAAGTCCAAGCAGAACTTAAGAGACACCCAGAGGTTCAGGTCAGTGAGCAACAGAACGGTACTGGTGTGACAAGACATAATACAACTTCCCTTCAAACAAATTACTTTCTTTAGAGATGACGTCCTTTTTTCGGTATTTATGATTTAAAGCAAACCAAAGGAAGCAGATGTCAATCTGTGAGAGAATTACAGGTCTACAGGAAAAAGAAATGACACAAGCATCTAGCAAAGTGAGAATTGAAAAGTAAAGGAGGAATCGGATATGTCAGTTTTCCTACTCTGACACTGGGAGATTAATAATTGTCAGACAGTACAGACAATGATAGTATTTGGATTATTTAGACTGACAAAGATATAAATGGATAGTTGAGTGATGATGTATGACCAATTAATGAATACAAATCTCAAAACACAGGCAATTTTCATTTTTCTCATGGCATTTCTTTTATTTCTATCTGCAATAGTAGAAACTGTATCATCCATCGATTTCACTGTGGAATGCAGTCTTAGGCATGATGGCTTTATTTCCTTGGTGCTTCAGAATTATATCAAAACACACACCCAAGATTTTATCTATATGAAATAACCAGAATAGGCAAATCCATAGAGACAGAGAGTAGGTTAGCAATTGCTAAGAGCTGGAGAGGGGAAATGAGTGACTGTTTCATGGGTTCCAGGTCTCCTTTTGGAGTGATGAAAATATTCTTGCATTAGATACAGGTGATGGTTGCATGCCTTTGTAAATGTACTAAATCTCACTGAGCTGCAGACTTTAAAGAGTGAATTTTATGTTGTGTGGATTTTACTACAATAACAAAGAATTATGCTGCCATGTCACATGTTCTGAAACAACCAGTTGTATAAGGATCAGATTAGAAGTTCATGACTCCAAGATGAAGATGCCCAAGACCTGCACCCATGGAAGCTCTTGGTTTACTGAGAAAGTTCAGGGACAGAACTAAAGTTTGGAAAGACCCATAGTTGCTGCGAGAGAAAGGGACGCTTCCGTGGTTAGTTGGACTTTGGAAGAAAGAGATACTCCTAGTGAAACTAGGATGTGCCTGTCTCTGCATCTCATGGAGAACCACAACACAGAGCAATGCTACAGGACACAATGAGGTTGCCTTAGCCCTTGTGGGATGAGCGAGCCTATGGTGGACATGCCCAGAGTGGGTGTCCCTGGGTTAACTCAGACAGCTAGTCAGCCAATGGATTTGAGGATCTTCAACATTCGAATTCCTAAAATGATGTTTGCTCTGATCTCTAAAGTCAACGCATGGATGTTTGTTGAGACCATGATTAATAAAGTTTTAGGCTGGGTGCAGTGGCATGCTCCTGTAATCCCAGAAAATTAGGAGGCTGAAGTGGGAGAATTTCTTGAACCCAGGAGTTTAAGACCAGCCTGGGCAACATAGCAAGACTCCATGTCTGCAAAAAAAATAAAAAATTACCTTGCATAGTGGTGCATACTTGTGGTTCCAGCTACTCAGAAGGCTGAGGTGGGAGGACTGCTTGAGCCTGGGAGTTTAGCCTGGGCAACAGAGCAAAACTCTCAAAAAAAAAAAACCCAAAATGTTAAAAGTTAAGTTAAACACCTTTTTTGGTATTTCCTTCCTACCATATTGAATGATCCAACAACAGCCACTCAGATCTTCATTAAATCTTCTGAGATTATATCTCAAAAGCCGGGATTTTGCTCTTCAGTGATAATCCCAGTTGACTTAACTTTCTCCGTTCTTTTGTTGCTACTTCTTGAATCTTGAAAATGAGGTGAGAAAAAGGTTTTCTTCAAGTCTAGCACCATACAGTTCAGGGTCTGTTGTCAATGTATTTGTTCTTAGATAAAGCATTAAAAGCTGAATATTCTGAAGAAAATTGTGTGACCTCTTTTAAAAGGAGTTGTGGGTGGAATCGCATATGTTTCTTGAATCACCAGTCTGGGAAACCACATCAGATGTTCTTCCTTTTCAGTGATTCATCCCAAATCATGACTTGGCATGGCCGTTTAACCTCCTGTCATCTCCTACTTGGTTAGAAGAAATTTCTCACGCTCCAGAACCAGAGATAGACTGGAGACCTGTGCTTGGCTTCCTGATTTTAGACCCTAAGGAACTGTTTGCCCTTCTGATACTAAACCAGCAAAATCACAAGAAGAAAGAAGAAAGAATGTAGTGATTTTCTTTCAAAGATAAGGAGTATGACATGGACATTCCCCTTGACTTCAATTTTCCAGTATAACTGTAAGTCTCCGTATTAGCTCTCTGGGGCTGCTGAAACAAAGTACTACAAATTACAAACTAAGTGGCTTGGTCAATTGAAATTTCTTCCCTCACTGTTCTGGAGAAATCTGAGGTCAAGGTGTCTGCAGGGTTGATTCTTTCTCAAGGCTATTAGAGACACATCTATTCCATGCCTCTCCCTTAGATTTTGATATTTGGCTGCAAGTCTTTTGTGTCTGTTGACTTGTAAATGCATCATTCTGATCTCTGCCTTCATCTTCACATGATATTCTTGTGTGCATGTCTGGGACTAAATTTATCTCTCCTATAAGAATGCCAGTCACATTGGGATAGAGTGACCCACTCTACTCTTATATGACTTCACCTTAACTAATTTCATCTACAATCACCCTATTTCCAAATGTGGTCACATTCTCAAGGACTAGGCTTAAGACTTCAACATATAAACTTTCAGGGGGACACCATTTAACCGAGGAAAATCTCCAAGTAGAAGTGTTCTCAGGTCCCATTTTACAAAACCATCCCATGAAACAAAAGTACCAAGAGATAAAACATGAATGAAAAGATGAAGGCACATAGTAACCTATTGTGTAGCTGTCAGGACATAAGCCACAAGCCAACGATCATACAGTTGTAAGGTCTATAATGCAAGTAAAATAGCGAGCTACAAAATCATGATTTGGGAAGGCCATTTTACTGCCTCTAGGGGAGAGAATTTTACAAAAGGCTTACCTGAGAAGGTCATACATTTAAGTGAATCTTGCAGAATGAGTATGAGTTATCAGAGAATAAAAATGGAGGAAGTGCTAACTACAAAGATGGAAGTTTCAGAGTCTGGTAAATAGATAAAAAGCAGTGAATTTTATGTGCAAGAAAACAAAATACAGATGGGAGAATGGTGTAAAATCTGCCCCTTTCAATGAAGAGATGCTCAATACTGCAAGACTAATGCAAGCATATGGGCCATTTTTACTTTCACGGTGTGTACAACCCTTGGACTTGTCTGTGCATTTGGCCACTTAAGTGGAAGTTGTGCTTTTTCTGCTTCTTGTTGGTTTTTGAGATTGGGGCTTCTCTCTCACAGAGAATGTTTGCAGGGCTCAGTGTTCCAGTTCCCACTGGGCTCTGGCCATTTCTGAAGAAGAGAGATACAGACAGGCAGTGTGTGGCACATGACAATCTCTGCATGCTCTGCTGTTGCTTCTTCCTCAAATGCAATTTGAAGAGTGACTTTGATGGACAGCCCTTTGCTTGAGGGGCTCTGAGTGCACAGAGGCCACTCATTTTATATGCATTGCATTTGGTCGAGAGGCCTGAGCCATTTTCACAGACAAGTTGACATTTAATTTTGGATGTGCTGCTGCAATCTGGAACATCCTTTGCATAACGTTGTTGATTGGGGAAAGTCCTGGTCTGAGAGGCCACTGCTATTTTAGGGTTCAGTTTGCAGCCTCCGTTTTATTGAGCTTTTCTCTAAAGACAAAATAAACGTGGCTGGGAGCCAAGTTCCAATAGCAATTTTAGGGCGATTATGAGATGTCTCTGTTGCTTGTCAATTCAGCTATGGTATCATCCCATGTTGGTAAATGTGTTTGGATTATTGTAGTACATGTATTTTTGAGTATAAAATAAGAAATAAACATTCAAGATTATTGCTTAAAAGAATTGAACAGAGGTTATTGGTTATTGGTTAAAAGAATTGAATGGCTTTTACCTGTAACATTGAATGTTTAGATGTCAATTGTAGCTCCCATAATTCCCACATGTCATGGGCCGGACCTGGTGGGAGGTAATTGAATCATGGGTGAGGGCGGGGCAGGGGGCATCTTTCCTGTGCTGTTCTCATGATAGTAAGTCTCACAGGATCTGATGGTTTTATAAAGGAGAGTTCCCCTGCACAAGCTCTCTCTTCCCTGCCACCATGTAAGACATCCTTCGCTCTTCTGCCATGATTGTGAGGCCTCCCTAGCCATGCAGAACTGTGTCAATTAAATCATTTTCATTTATAAATTACCCAGTCTTGGGTATGTCTTTATTGGCAGCATGACAACAGACTAATACAACGTCTAATTAAATATCATTTTTACTTTTATTTTTGGAGTTTAGAGAAAAGTCTAACACCATAACTTGGAAGAATGATGACCTGATTAAGCTCAAGGATGTGTAATTGTTTCCTAGGATGGAGTTGTGTATAAACATTTACCGATCAATCAGAAATCCCTGCTGACTTTGTAGTAACTTAGATTGAAATCCTGAGTCCTTGGCACTAAGGCAACAGTCAGGGAGGAGATAGCTCTAAAATATAATGTGGTTTTAAAAGAGGCAGAGGTGCCTGTGAAAACCCATGATCGAATGCTCATCCCAGAGGGGAATGATCCAGGATTAAGTCATCCACTTTAGGTTATTCTTTGTGACTTAAAGTAACTTATGCATTAGTGGATACATCTTTACAAAAATGGTAATAAAAAGTACAGTATCTTGGAACCAACCCAAATGTCCATCAATGATAGACTGGATTAAGAAAATGTGGCACATATACACCATGGAATACTATGCAGCCATAAAAAAGGATGAGTTCATGTCCCTTGCAGGGACATGGATGAAGCTGGAAACCATCATTCTCAGCAAGCTATCACAAGGACAGAAAACCAAACACTGCATGTTCTCACTCACAGGTGGGAATTGAACGATGAGATCACTTGGACACAGGGCGGAGAACATCACACACCGGGGCCTGTCGGGTGTTGGGGGGCTGGGGGTGGGATAGCATTAGGAGAAATACTTAATGTAAATGACAAGTTGATGGGTGCAGCAAACCAACATGGCACATGTATACCTATGTAACAAACCTGCACATTGGGCACATGTACCCTAGAACTTAAAGTATAATAGAAAAAAAAAAGAAAAGAAAATGAGCTAGAATTTCTTGTAATATCAGGAAACAGGGAAGTGTTCCAAGATAAAAGGATGGGGTGTGCTGCAAGAATGCAGGATCCAAAATAAATGAGCTCCCAGCACCGAATAAAGCTGTGGTGATTTGAACAATAAAATGAATAATGTAGCATGGATCTTCTTCAGAGAATGAAATAGACATCCATAAACCAATATGAATATTAACAGATGACGAAATAAAGAAATAATGGGAAGAACACATCTCCTTACAGAAGTATTCCAAATATCTCAAGTGGATAGTCCTCCAATCAAGTAGGTGAAGTGTAAACACTCATGAGTTGATTGTGGCCTGAGATTACAGACTTGGAGAAAAATAATCACTATTAGTGTATTTTATAATGAGAATTCAGATATAACGCCAAAGACATGATCTACGGATAAAGAAAATTTTACATGTTTTTTAATCAAAATTTGTACAAACACACACACACACACACACAGAGGCAGATATTTTTCTGCAGTACACACTGATAGGGGAGTAAAAAGCAACCACAGACTTGGAGAAAATACTTCCAAGTCACAAATTTGTTAAATGAATTCTTTTAATTCTTTAAATGACTTTTATAAACTATATACAAGTAAACTTACAACTAATCAAAACAAAACAATGCAGTTAAAAATGAACCAAATATCAGGAAAGGCATCTCACCAAAAATTATATAAAAATTGTTAAATATGATTTTATATTAGGGACATGTGCATTTAAATAAAAATTAGATCCCATTACTCACCTACTAGAATGATGAAAGCCCACAATTCTCATAGGGATAAATAACAATATGAATGTGGAAAACCAAGAACTATCATGCATGGATGGTGGCAATTCAAAGTGCTACATGCACAAAATGGGATTTTTTGGTCTTTTTTTTAATAGAGATAAAAGTACAGTTAAAATGTGATCTTGTGTCTATGTTCCAAAATACTAAAAACACTGATTCAGAAATTAATGTTTACAATGATACCTTCAGAGGAAGTTCTAATCAGTTTCATTAATTGATTCATTCTCCACTCCCTGAAATTTGCTTACAGAATAAATATTGTATGAAAAATCTCTCTAATAATTAAAATTTCTCAAATACAAAAAAAAGTATAGTATCCATGATGATCAGGAGATAAGTGATACAACAAATGAGAAACTCACGTTGAACAGCCCATGGCAAAAGGATACCCTCTAATGCATTTTAGTGACCTGTTCCAAAATATCTGATTTTTCATCTCAAAAAGAACAGATATTCTGTTGAAACAGGTTGGATAGATCTGCTGTAATATTGTATACTTTTTTGTAAATGTATAAAATTTTGGAATGTCTTCCAATTCACATACCACTTAGTTGTATAAATATTTATCATTCATATGCAGATACAGACAGTCATCAGATTATGATAGTTTGACATACATTTTTAGACTTTATGATGATGGAAATGCAATATGCATTTAGTAGAAACCATAGTTTGAATACCAACACGGTGTTTTTTCACTTACAGTGTAATATGCAATAAATTACATGAGATATGCAACACTTTACTGTAAAATAGGCTTTGTGTTAGGTGATTTTCCCAAACTATAGGGTAATCTGAGTCTTCTCAGCACATTTAAGTTAGGCCAGATACAGTAGGTTAGCTGTATTCAATGCATTTTTAACTTACGACATTTTTGACTTACAATATTTTCAACTTATGATGAGCTTGTTGGGATGTAACTCCATTGTAAGTGAAGAAGCATCTGTGTTACATATCTTAAATATGCCAGACATTGCACTAGGCACTGCAGACATAGACATATACTTTTAAAAATGCCTGGCCTCAGGCATTTACTGGTCCTATCTGTTTATTTCATTCTTCTCTCTCTTCCTTTTTTTTTTTTTTTTTGGAGACAGGGTCTCGCTCTGTCATGCAGGCTGGAGTGCAGTGACGTGATCACAGCTCACTGCAACCTGTGCCTCCCGGGCTCAAGCAATTTTCCTACCTCAGCCTCCCAAGCAGCTGGGACTACAGGTGTGCACCACCATGGCTGGCTAATATTTTTATGTTTATTTTTTGTACAGACGGGGTTTCACCATGTTGCCCAGGCTAGTCTCAAACTCCTGGGCTCAAGTGACCCTCCCACTTTGGCTTCCCAAAGTGTTGGGCTTACAAGGCTGGCCTTCTCTCTTTTTAAATTAGGAGTATCAAAAGACAAGTTTCTTGTATAAATTTTGTAAAAGACAGAATAAGAAATGACAGCAACTCAGGCCAGGCATGGTGTCTCATGCCTCTAATCCCAGCAATTTGGGAGGCCGAGGTGGGTGGATCATGAGGTCAGGAGTTTGAGACCAGCCTGACCAATATGTTGAAACCCTGTCTCTACTAAAAACACAAAAATGAGCCAGGCGTGTTGGCACACGCCTGTAATCCCAGCTACTTAGGAGGCTGAGGCAGGAGAATTGCTTGAACCCGGGAGGTGGAGGTTGCAGTGAGCCAAGATCGCACCACTGCACTCCAGCCTGGGCAACAGAGTGAGACTCCATCTCAAAAAAAAGAAAAAAATGATAGCAACTCTTAATAAATAATTTGCTTGTGATGTATCACAAATACTAGGAAGAGGTTTTGATTTTAAGGGAAATGAATTAAAATCTTACTTGGACTGTAACAGAGAAATGAGGTAATGGGTGAACATAAGGGTAGGGGCCCCTGTGCGGTTACCTGCTGCTCCATTTCTAATACCCACAACAGAAGAAATTCATCAATCCATATTTGTTCGCAGAATAAATTGAGACTACCGTAGTCAGGGATTTTCACCCTCTCCAAGGGTGATAATACGAGGTACCTTGAATTGATGTGTATGCAATGTATCAATTGCTGCAAAAAGTGCAAGGCACACTTTGCATTGCTAATCTGTTTTTTTATTTTAATTTAAAGTTCACATATTATAAAAGAGAGGGCTTATTTTGTTTATTTATTTTAACAGTAGAACCCTTTGCAGATGAAACGGTGTGGATGTCCAGTGTATAATTAGATGAAAGCTGAAGTTGTGTCATGCCTGGGTATTCGGGAGGGAAACCCATTTGGCCCATGTCTCTGAGGCCCTGCAGACAATTGCACGTATTTGTGGAACACAGTTTGAACCACAGCCATGGGCAAAGCCTCCGGGACTCTGCTGACAGCCTGGAACACAGGTCTCATTTGTCTCCATGGGTGGCCAGCATCCCCGCTCCAAGGCCTCATCTCTGTAGCAGATCTTAGCACAAAACTGGTTAGAAAAATAATTTAGAAAAACATTACAGAAGCATACAAAGCAAGGTGACTGGAATGCATGGGACTGCACCTTTTTACAAGTTATTTCATGTTAGGATGATTAAAATAGCGAAAGACAGACACAGAGGAATGGATTCATGATACAGGCAGCATTTGGAACTGTATCATTAACCAATTTTACAGTGTGAGGGAATCTGGTGATTATTCTGCCAAAGATTTCAACTCTATTTTTCAACCTGAAAATATTTAAATATTTTTAAACATGGCAGCATTCGCAACCATATTAAAAAGGCATTTCTGTTTTGTTGCTGGGGATACACATACACACATATACATATACATACATATGCACATATGTATATGTGTGTATGTATATCACCAACAACAAAAGAGAAAAGCCTGCGTGTATATACATATATATATATATATATCTTTTTGTAAAACAAAGTATATGTACTTGTTTTAAAGTGTCAGAAACTCTGAAGAATCAAGAGTACATTTATGCAACAGAAAATCTGCATGTAGTCATTTAATGACGTCAGTATGGGGCAAACAGAAGTATAAATACCATAAGTAAGAATCAATTAATAAATTCCCAAGGCTCTACTAACTAATTTTTTGCAAATTCCAATCAATTTGACACATTTGGGGCAGGCAAAACATATTTCATTTTCTCTATAGAATTAATGTCTAGTTATATGTCTCAGTAACTCCCCAGTATCCAAAGTACTTTCACGTATATTATTTAATGTGGCCCAGACCATAATTTTGTAGCAACAGTACATTAAGTAGCTAATATTGGCTTTACCTCATGTGTGAAGAAACTGAGAGAAGTTGCAAAGCATGAAAAATCCCCATAGCAATATGAAAGTACCTTAAAATCATATGTGTATAGAAAGAAAAAAATAGTAGTCATAGATACAGAAAACAGAATGGTGTTTACTAGGTGATGTGGTAAGAGGACCCAGAGCAGTTGTGTTTATTGGATACAGAGTTTCAGTTCTGCAAGATGAAAAGTTCTGGAGATCTTTTGAACAGCAGTGTAAATTTACTGAACACTACTGAACTATATACTTAAAAACATAGTTAAGATGGTAAATTTTGTGCTGTGATTTTTTTCTACCACAATGAATTAACAAAGCAGGTTATTGAATAGTATGTGTGCAATTTATATCAATTAAAATAAACATTTTTAGAACACTGGAAATTTTTAAAAATCTAATTTAAAAGATAAGTTGAGATTGGTGAGGCCATATGAATAACATGGATAGAGTCTTTATTTGCTATTTTTCTTATCCCTTTGTTTATAAAAGGGAATAAGAAATTTATCCCCTGATATTTTAAGTCAATTTATTATTGCCTAAGAATATTTACATCTCTTCTCATAACAGAAAATTTTTCAGATCCTTACCCATGTTTATATAGCACAATTCACAATTGCAAAAATATGGAACATGCTCATCAATCAACAAGTGGATAAAGAAATTGTGAGAGAGAGATATATATACACACACATAGAGAGAGAGAGAGGGAAATAAATACACACACATACTCACCATGGAATACTACTCAGTGATAAAAAAGGAATGAAATAATAGCATTTGCAGCAATCTGGATGGAACTGGAGGCCATTATTCTAAATGAAGTAACTCAGGAAAGGAAACTCAAACATCATATGTTCTCACTCATAAGTGAGAGCTAAGTTATGAGGATGCAAAGGCATAAGAATGATACAATGGACTTTGGGGACTTGGGTGAAAGGGTGGGAGGGGGGTGAGGGATAAAAGACTGCACATTGGGTACAGTGTACACTGCTTGGGTGATGGGTACACCAAAATCTCAGAAATCACCACTAAATAACTCATTCATGTAACCAATCACCACCTATTCCCCAAAAACCTATTGAAATAAACAAAGTTGATACTTTTTCTAGAATCAATAATATCCATAATAAGACACCTTCAGATGTACACCACATTGCTTATATAGATTTGACCATCCACAGAAAGATAGTCAAAAAGCAAGTTTTCATTAAGCATTCTCTCAGGAATGCTTCTCCCTTTATAAACAACCATCTCTGACTGGGTGCAATGGCTCACCTCTGTAATTCCAACACTTTGAGAGGCCGAGGAAGGAGGATCGCTTGAGCCCAGGAGTTCAAGACCACCCTAGGCAACATAGTGAGACCCCCCCATCTCCACTATACATAAAAGAAAAAATTAGCTGGGTGTGGTGGCCTGCAGTGTCAGCTAATGAGGAGGCTGAGGTGGTAGGATCACTTGAGCTTGGGAGGTCAAAGCTGCAGTGAACTGGGATTGTACCAGTGTATTCCAGCCTTGGCAACAGAACAAGACTCTCTTGCAAAAATAAATGAATAAATAATTTTTTTAAACCCTTCTCTTTGTGTGGCAGTATACATTGGCCAATGATCTGGTAGCAACATTGCCCTTTTTTTTTCCTGAAATATGTTCTCAATATTCAAATTGGACCTCCCTGGAGTAGAATCAGTTGAGTTATGACAGGAAATGAGGGCATCCAATGAGATCAAAGTAAGAGTCTCACAAACATATGCATTCCATGTCTGAATTATCTGTAGCCCCCAGTAATTGGCTGAGCTCCCCCAAAATATAACTGAAAGTCATCACAATTGTTGGCTGTCTCAGATAAAGGATAAACACATGACAAAATGCATGTTTCACAGGTACACTGATAGCTCTCCCTCATTAAACATATTGAAAATTTTAACCAGTTTATGGGGTGGACACAAGTTAGTTATTCTAACACAAGTTATATGACCTTCATAGAGGGAGCTTAAACTCACCATCTGAACTCAGTCCAGGAACAGAACCCTTTTGGCATCAAAGGAGCCACTTTGATGTCTTACTTCCATCATCTTACTTCCACTTTGAGTCTGTAAGGTAGTGAGAAGGCTACTATTGGAGCCAATAAATAAGATGTATGTTGCAGGTGATGTGAAAGTCATCTCGGTGCGTTGATCTCTCTAGGGTTCAGTGCTTCCCCTTTAGTATAGCTCTTCTTTTACAATAGTAGTAGTTATATGCTCAGACCAACAGCAACACCAGCAAAAAGAGAGAAAAAAAACGAAAGCAAGAAGAAGCCCCACTATGATACAGAATGCAGGCTGGAATAAACCAGCTAGCTGTCATTTCAACCAGGTGTCCCAAGCTCACACCAGGTAAGGGAAGCGCCAGTGTCTAGAAGCTTAAACAGAGGGCTGGGGTCAGTAGCCAGGGATTCCAGAAGGCAAATGATATGCAGAAAGGATTTGAGTCACATATAATCTCAGGAGAACGAACAGCCAACGGCTGGATTAGAAGTCAAAAAGCAGGACACCATTCTTGCAAAAGTGCGAGACATATGGCAGGCTCTCACTCACAGGCTGAGAAGGATTCTGCAAGAAAATGTAACTACCCAATGGGTTCTTCTTGTCTGCTGGACAGATAAAGCCAATTCGCTGAAACAGTGGTGTTGTAGTAGAGAGAGTTTAATTATTGCAAGGAAGCCCAGTGGAAGGATGGGAGACATTTCTCAAATCTGCCTCCCTGAGAGCTCAGAAGCTAGGGTTTTTAACCTTTTCCTGTTTGCACTGAGAATACTCACTGGCGGTGCTTGCAGCATTTACCCTGAGATAACTTTGCTATGAAATATCTTGCTTTTATTATTTTTTTTTTTGCATTGCTCTAGTATATCAACTTTGGAAACAAAAGACATCATTCTATTTTTAGCATTCGTTTGTAGTAATGGTATTTCCATTTACTAAATATAGTAATTCTTGATCACTGAAAATGTCAAATCCTAGAAGACATAGCATTCCTATGTGTGATGTTAAACATTGTTCTCCAACAGTTATTGGCTGGAGATTAATTTGATGAATCCGATTTTTTGAAAATAGACAATTCTGATAATTCAGACAACTTTGATATTATTTCTCTTTAGAAATAACTCCAAGAACAGCTTTTATATTTTATTTTCACATTGAAAATCAGTCAGATTTGCTTCAGCCTCAAAGAGCATGTTTGTGTAAAATTAAATGAGTGGTGGCAGAAAGCTGTACTTTTTTTTCTAAACTGGAAAAAGATTAAGGATAATTTGGTGGGCAAAGGGCTAGGGAAAAGGTGCTGCTGATTGTTTGGGGATGAAATCACAGGCGTGTGGAAAACAGTTCTTGTCTGCCCATTCCACCTCCGGGTGAGGACCACAAGACTAGTTGAGTCATGAGTCATGAATCATGGGCCTGGGTAGGTTTGGCTGATGTCAGGTCAGTAGTTTAGCCACAATGCAAAAGTCTGAAAAACATCTCAAAGACCAATCTTAGGTTTTCACAATAATGATGCTATCTATAGAAGCAATTGAGGAAGTTAAAAATCTTTTGATCTCCAGCTAAATGACTCTTGGGCAGTAAGAGATTACAGAAAGGCAAACTACGGAGCAATGGCTGGTTATCATTTAAATATACCTACATCTTAGCTGAATTCAGGTCCCCTGTTCCCATAATTCTAACCTTGTGGCCTTCCATTAGTCTTACAAAGGTGATTTCTGTTCCTAAGCAACGAAGGGGTTAGTTTTGGAAGGGATTATTGTAATCTTCTTTAAAGTTAACAAAGTCAGTTCACTTGTAAGGTTAAAAGCAAGACGGAGTCAGCTATGTTAGATTTCTCTCACTGTCATATATCTTGCAAAAGGCAGTTTCAAAAACAGGCTTACAGAGCAAGCCAACTGCTAGGATGCAGGGTAGCCTCAAGGTCAGAAAACTGCCCTTAGAATGAGCTGACACCGATGCAGGGGATGTCACTCTGGGGCTATCCAGGTGCATTATTTACCTGTTGTTCCTCCTACGGTCCAGGCCATAAGTGCAACCTAAATGTGAAACTTCGCAGGAGCAATGAAGCAGACGCTGATACTGTGTTTGGGGGCTGTTCATTCATCATGGCTAGCTTGCTCCCAGCCTATGATGCAACAGTTTCTAAATGTATCAGGGAATCTCTGATCATTGCATAGTCATCCCATTTTTCTCTAATCTGTATCCATGTTGCAGGACACATGGTCCTCTGCACTGCAGAAACCATCCCCACAGGGTTAACAAGAATTGCATCCCAGGTTCTGGACATAAATACACTTATAATTAAGCATGAATCAGGCTGCACTTTGGCCCATTTCCTTGTTGCTAAAAGCCCTGCAGCACTAGACACTTACCATCTGCATTCACAATGCTCCTATAGATAGGATTTCTGACATTAGCATCATAAGACTGTTTAAGAATTGATTTACATCTTCATTGCTCCTATAGACAGAATCCCTGACATTAGAATCATAAGGGTTTTGTTTAAGAATTGCTTAAAGTGTTTTCCAGGCCCTGAATTCCAGCAACCATTTGAAGATGCCCACAGAGGAACGGGATCAGCATGAGAACACAGCTTCTTCCTCTCTCTGTCCCATGACTCTATGCTGCAGTCTTCCACCAATCAACCATCTCCACACTTCGGCCCACTCTAAAACCCTTAAAATCCCTAGCACCAAATTCCACAGAGAGATGAATTTGAGGCTTTCTGTTGTCTCTTTGTTTGGAGGCTGTCGTTCTCTGCTGCAATCCAGTGTCCCTCCATATTGACTAG
This sequence comes from Pongo pygmaeus, assembly GCF_028885625.2. Lineage (NCBI taxonomy): Eukaryota > Metazoa > Chordata > Mammalia > Primates > Hominidae > Pongo > Pongo pygmaeus. Next base: position 4,751,484 of record NC_072396.2, on the reverse strand, counting down.
CTGTGTGCATTGCACAATGAATCTACTATGATTACAAACTTACCTAGGAATTGCTGATCAGTGCATAGCCATCCCATTTCTCTCTAAGCCATATCCATTTTGCAGAATCCACAGTCCTATGTACTGCCAGTTGACTCAAGTCCATTTGGCCCTGGCAAATTATTCAGGGTCAAAAGAGACTGACTGCTTTTGTTTCATGCCTGATGTCATGGTGGTGTAGCCCTGGCATCAGGTCTTAATCTGGAGGTTCCTGCTACCTTCCTATAACTACCCAATGGGTTCATTTTGCCTGCTGCCCAGATAGAGCTGATTTATCAAGACAGGAGAATTGCAATAGAGAAAGTTTAATTCACATATAGCCAGCTAAATGGGAGACCAGAGTTTTATTATTATTCAGATCAACCTCATCAAAAATTTGGAGATAGTTTGGCAGCCAGCGGGCTAGAGAATGGATGCTGCTGATTGGTTGTGGATACAATCAGAGGGGTGTGGAAAACGGTCCTTGTGTGCTGAGTCCCCTTCTGGGTGGGGCCACAGGACCACTGAGTCATGAATCTTGAGTCTGGATGGAGCCATCTGGTCATCAGAAATGCAAAAGTCTGAAAAGACATCGCAAAAGGCCAATCTTAGGTTCCACAATAGTTATGTTTTAGGAGAGCAAAAATCACCTGGGGTCCATTGAACAGGTCCTGGAGACAAAAACTCCCTCTCTGAGGAATTTAGAAGGGAGCAAACACCACTTGGTGACCATCAAACAGGCCATCCAGAGGCAAAACTCATCTAGATGATTTAGAAGTAATTAACCTTCCCTGGTATCTAAAGTCAGCATCTGGTTCCAGGCCTCTTTCAACTTTTAAAAGTAACTAGAATTTCTATACATCTCTAAATGCACGCATATCAAAACTTATTGCGCAACCTTTGCCCACATTAAGGCACCAACGTGTCTACAAATGTAATCATTTATCATGAAAATTACCCTTCAGCTCCCCCTTTAAGGTTCGTAACTACCTCTAAGGAAAAATCCACTGCAGCACTGTCAGTCCTCTCTCACTAAGGTGCCCCTCCCCTGCACTCTGCTACAGTGTTCTCTCTGTCTAATAGAACTTTCCTTTTCAAACCTATACTGTTGTCGGTAAATTCTTCTTACCAACCTGCAAGTTGACCAATTCCTGATGCTGGGGCTCTGACAGCTGGCCTGGCAATGTTATTTACTGGAGTATTTGGGGAATTTGCAAATCTTGTGACCTTCAAAATAATGGCTGGTAATGCTTTAACTCCATCTATTGTATTAGCCTGTTCTCATGCTACTAATAAAGACATACCTGAGACTGGGTAATTTATAAAGGAAAGAGGTTTAACGGACTCACAGTTCCACATGGCTGGGGAGGCCTCACAATCATGGCAGAAGGCAAAGGAGAAGCAAAGTTGCATTTTACATGGCTACAGGCAAGAGAGAGAGTATGTGCAGGGGTACTCCCCTTTATAAAACCATCAGACCTGTGAGACTTACTTACTGTCATGACAATAGCATGGGAAAAACCCGCCACCATGATTCAATTACCTCCCACCAGGTCCCTCCCATGACATGTGGGAATTATGGGAGCTACAATTCAAGATGAGATTTGGGTGGGGACACAGCCAAACCACATCACCTATATATTAGCAGACTTCAGGCACCTCTCGTTCTCCTAACCTGGTGGTCTTCAATTAGTTTTACAAAGGCAGTTTAATTTTGGGAAGGGCTATTATCATTTCAACTGTAAACTAAAGTTCTCCCAAAGTTGGCTTGGCCCATGCCCAGGAATGACCAAGGGCAGTTTGGAGATTAAAGGCAAGATGGAGTTAGGTCAGATGTCTTTCACAGTCATAATTTTCTTACTGTTATAAATTTTGCAAAAGTGATTTCATTACCTCTCTGCTGTTGCTGCACTTGAACCTTCACTTCAGTCTTGGTGGACAATGAGTTTCCAAAATGCTACTCTGGAGTAAAAATTCTCACCAGTAACTTTTACTAATCCAAATCTAGTTCCTCTACAAATTTAGAACAACATTCAAAATAGTGACTAATTCGGTAACTATCTAAAGTGCATAAACACTCTCCTATAATTTATTTGCTTTTTACAACTGAGAAACTTGAACCTAGGTAAATGTGTGCCTATGTAATAAACCTGCACATCCTGCACATATACCTCAGAACATAAAATAGAATTTAAAGAAAGAAAGTTGAGGCCAGGTGCGGTGACTCAAGCCTGTAATCCCTGCACTTTGGCAGGCCAAGGTGGGTGGATCACTTGAGGTCAGGAGTTCGAGACCAGCCTGGCCAACATGGTGAAACCCCGTCTCTGCTAAAACTACAAAAATTAGTTTTTTGTAGTTAGTTAGTGGTGGTGCCTGTAATCCCAGTTACTCAGGAGGCTGAGGCAGGAGAATAGCTTGAACCCGGGAGGTGGAGATTGCAGTGAGCTGAGACCATGCTGCTGGACACCAGCCTAGTCAACAGAGTGACAACCCATCGCAAAAAAAAAAAAAAAAAAAAAAAAAAAAAAAAGTTGAATCTTAGAGATGTAAGTGATTTAGCAAAGGAAGAAGAGCCCAGAGATTCAGAGTAAATTCTTCACACCCCTGTGCCAGGATTCCACTGCTAGCTGAGTTTATGACCATTTGCACAGACGGTCATTTTTAATTTTCCTAGATATATGTATGCAAGTTCAAAGAATGTTGCTCCTTCAAACTCTGAAAGCTATCTTCTTTCAATACTAGAGTGCTCTTTTATTGTTACTCAAAGCTCAATGCTTCTCAACATCTTTCAAATTATTAATTAGTAAGGCAGATAGTTTTAATCAAAGAGAGAGAAGAGATTTCTAATATGAAGTTAGAGAAAATATTTTTTTCCTACAGCAAATTACTTTCACCTCCAAGGGAAAGTAGTTATTCTATTTACACCTATGCTAATGGATACTTTTAAGAAAGAACTTGCAGAATTCAATTTCATTGAATTCACTGTGACTGTAGGAATACACAGGCCTTTGAGGCCACTGCTTGGCTAATGTTTGTATTCTACTGACTCCCCAAGAAAGTCGGGAATGGTTGCCTGTGAATACCAACTCCTTTCAGATTGAAATCAGCCAATTACCATTTATATTTGAAGAGTTTTGCGTAATTTGGGAACCATTACAAAAATGTCTGCCCTCCATTTATGAGCCAAAATTTAAATTTGACTAAAGATTCATCCTGATTCAGATTCCAACCAGAGAGTTAAATGGCAGAAAACCCAAACACATCCTCTGAAAATCAGGGCAGGATTACAAAAGCTGCTAAAATATCATCACATTCCCTGCCACGACCAGGGTCCAAGGCTAGAATGCCCAGTAAAACATTCCCACTTACAGTTTCATTTTCCAATCTTCTAGCTGAGATGGAAATCATTCTTTACTGCAAATTGCTTTGCTGAAGCAAAAATGAATGGCTTTTCAGGCAAACACCTAACATTCCCACCTGAAGATTTGCTTTTAAAAGGTTATATTTTTCCTCTTCATGTTAGAGATGAAAATATCCCATTAAGCACAGAGTGGGTTTGAATTATGCAGTGCTAGGAAATGTGAAAATAAGTTTAGTGTAAACAATCTCTTAGATTTCATACAGTTTGCTGTCTTTTGGGTAATGATACCAATTTTTTTCTTCCCATGACTGATCGGAGAAGCATTTTTTTCTGGATGTTCTAATTAGATTAAGGCTTATGCACATATTAAAATTTAATTCTAATGAATACTGACAGAAATGGAAAATTACTTAGAAATTTGACTCTGAGTCTTAATTATCAATACGTTAGTGTGCTATCCTTTTTTAGGTGTTAGTGGATTCTGGCGTATTCCAATAAGTCCATTAGTTAAAGAATACATGATAATTTACTCCTAATATTGACCTAAGCCCTAGTGATATTTTAAAAGAAAATATCTACATCTTTATTGATGTTAGGTCTACAACAGACGTAAATGTAAATGACTTTGCATATGGCAATCTGGCACAAAGAGACCACTTCACTCACACAGTCCAGCAAAAATAAAGGATGGAAAAATAATAACAGGAATGACAAAAGAAACTCTCATATGCCACTTAGTATATAAGCGAAAGCATGAGATCAAATGGATACATTAACAAATGCAAATTAAAGAAGATACCCCATTAAAATTAAAACATTCTTATGTTGGATAAGAAAAGCACAATCCAGCTATATGATTTAATTTAAAAATACTTAAAACATAAATAACAAAGAAAAAGTTGAAAGTAAAGCGATAGAAACATAATGCCAGGTAAATAGTGGCAAATAAAAAAACAAGTGTAACTATTAAATCAATATAAAACCCAGGATGAAAACGTAACTGAGAAAAGAGGATTATTTTATAATTATATGTAGTATGATTCTTTAAGAAACTTCAATAGCCACGTAGCAATCACTGTAGAAATTAAAGAGCAAATTGTCAAAGTCCTTTTAGAGTTGGAGACATCCATCATCTTTTCTCAGAAATTGGTAATTCAAGTTAATTTGAACATATTTGAAACATGCAGGATTTCAAAGACACAATTAACAAAGATAATCTGAAACATTTCCCCAAACTTACAATGCATTCCTTTCAAACACCCATGGATTAATCCCAAAAGTGCTGATGTAGCAGGACTCAGAGAGATTCTTCAAGTTCCTAAAACAAGTATCAGGCATGGGGTTAGTCTTGTGGGGAAAGGGACTGTTGGAATTTTTACCTTTATCCCTTCTCTTTCTGTTCCATTTTCTTTTCCAAACTACAGATGCACTTAGTTATTACTTATTTGATTGAATGTAATAGGGAAAATTGCAAAAACTGTAGGCTAGGCAGAGAAAAATGTTCTAATTGGATTAATTAATCCATAAAGTTATTGTTGGTTTAAAGTACAATGCATTTTCTTTAAGCAGCAGGTGTGGGAATGATAAACCCATGAGAAGTTTGACCATGCGTGATTTTCAGCATCACCCCAAGCCTTACTCTCGGTTCTCTATTGAACCTGGTATCCTATGCATCTTTTTGTTTAATAAGTTTCATCTGTGCTGGATCCTTGGATCTTCAGGAGTCCTTCAAAACATTCAAAATGTAAGAAGAAATATGAAGGGTTATTTGCCTATAAAGGTAAAGAAAATGTTGTCATTACATATAACAGGGATAGCTGGATAATAATACAAAACAATGTACAAGGAATTAGAATAAAGAATTTTATCATTAGAATAATAAAAGGGTCCATGAAGTTTGCCGATAAGTAAATAAGTCTGTAAACCAAGACAAGGCACAGAAAACTAATTTTCCTTTCTGGAAAATGGTATCATAAGCACAGATGGAGATAGTCAATATTTTAGAGGCAAATCTCTCTTGATCTTACATCTATTTGTGAGGTGCACATTCAATTAAATTTCAAATAGAGGCCAGGTGTGGTGGCTCACACCTGTAATCCCAGCACTTTGGGAGGCCGAGGCACGTGGGTCACTTGAAGTCAGGAGTTCGAGACTAGCCTGGCCAATATGGTGAAACCTTGTCTCTACTAAAAATACAAAAATTAGCCAGGTGTGGTGGTGCGTGCCTGTAATCCCAGATGCTCTGGAGGCTGAGGCAGGAGAATTGCTTGAACCTTGCAGGTGGAGGTTGCAGTGAACCGAGATCATGCCACTGCACTCCAGCCTGGGCAAAAGAGCGAGACTATAAAAAAAAAAATCAAATAGAATAGTTTCAGTTATCAATAGTTGTATAATACATGAACCCAAAAGTTAGTGACTGAAGACAACCACACTATTTGTTCATAAATTTGTATAGATCAGGGGTTTGAGATTAGCTAGAATGGGGGAAGAGGTTCTTCTAATATTCATGGTGATGGCTGCTGAACTGCCTTTGCAAAAATTGTAACTGAGGAAATTATGACAGTGAAAGAGATCAGACCTAACTGACTCCATCTTGCTTCTAACGTTTAACCTGTCCTTGTTCATTTCTGGGCATAGGCTGAACTAACTTTGAGAAGGAATTTAGTTTATAATTTAACTCTGACACAAAATTGATAACAGCTCCTTCCCTGCCCCTCCCCCACAAAAAACCCTTCTTGCCTGGGAACCAACCTGCCTTTGCAGTACTTACAAATTAGCTACAAAATTAGAAATTACGGTTTAGGGGCCAGGGAGTCTCTGGCTGCCAGAGTCTGAACCTCCCCAAATTGCTCCTGGGCATAACGTCACTATTGTAAAATCTAAGATTAGTACTTCAGGTATTTTGCAGGCCCTGCACTAGATGCACCAGCTTACACCACCCAGACCAGTAATGTGGCTCAACCAGTTCTGCGATCCCACCCAGGAACAAGACAGCAAGAAAACCTCACTTCGACCCCCTTTGATTATATCTCCAACCCAACCAATCAGCACTCCCCACTTCCTGAGCCCCTACCCACCAAATTATCCCTAAAAACTCCAATCCCTGAATGCTCACATAGACTGATTTGAGTAACAATAAAACTCCAGTATCCCACACAACCAGGTCTGAATGAATTACTCTTTCTCCATTGCAATTCCTCTGTCTTGATAAATTGGCTCTGTCTAGCAAGAGGGCAAGGTGATCCTGTTGGGTGGTTACACTGGGGCATTTATTTAGCTGCTTCAAATGATGGCTTGTCTGGGGTACAAGGTTTAATAAGGTTTCACTCACGTGTCCAGCTGAGAGATTGTTAGTGGAGAACAAAGCTGAGGCTGCTGGCCAGAGGCTATGGTTCTTCTCCATGTGAATCTCTCCTCATCATGGCTTGAGCTTCCTTACAGCATGGTGGCTGAGTTCCAAGGAGTGTTCACAGCAGCAAAGGTGAGGTCTGCAGATGTCTGGAATCCCATCTTAGGAAATGACATAGTTTCACTTTCACCACATTTTACTGATCAAAGCAGAGCCTAGGGCCAGCCCAGTTTCAAGAAAGAACTGCAGTATTTAATGTCAAGACAACATTGCTAAAGAATTTATGGGGTGGGAGAATGGGACATCTTTGGAAACAGAATTCACCATGCACGTTTTTCATGGGACTTGACTAGGTAATAATAAATAGACTTATTATGAAGCTCTAGCAAATTAATACAGTGCAAATTGTTTTAAGAATATAAAGAAAATTAAAAATTTGAGAGCATAGAATGAGATGTATGCACAGATTGTCATTGAAAGACATATGTGTCATAAATATAGACACATGGTATTATAAATAAAAGGTGAAATTTTGCAATTTCCACAAATGTGAGGCAATTGGTTTTCATATGGAAAAGAAAACAAAATAGCTACTCACAATAAATTAAATATACATTAAGTAACTAAAACTTTTAAAAAAATTAATTTATGAATTGAATAATTTTTATAATAGAAGATGAAAAAAGTGCAAATATTAAAGGAAAGAATGATAAAATGGATTTTGAAATAAAATCTTGTGGTCAAGCCGGCATCGTGGCTCACACCTGTAATTCGAGCACTTTGGGAGGCCTAGGCGGGTGGATCACCTGAGGTCAGGAGTTCAAGGCCAGCCTGGCCAACATGGTGAAACCCCATCTGTACTAAAAATACAAAAATTAGCCAGGTGTGCTGACATGTGTCTGTAATCCCAGCTACTTGGGAGGCAGAGGCACAAGAATCGCTTGAACTGGAGAGGCAGAGGTTGCAGAGAGCCGAGATGGCACCACTGCACTCCAGCCTGGGCAACAGAATGAGACTCCATCTCAAAAAAAAAAAAAAAAAAAAAATCTTGTAATCAAAGACTACCTAAACACATCTGGAAAACAAGAAATGTGCAAATAAATTTGCAATGGATATAAATAGCAAAAGAATAAAACCAATTATATGTAAATAGTTCTTAAAAGTCAATTTAAAACATTAGACAAAATGATAATAGGACATAAAGGAGAATAAGCACATTACTCACAATGACATTGAAACATCCAGTAAACATATGGAAAGATGTTATGCATCTCTCTAATGACAGAAAGGAACATTTACTTATACACATGTAATTAACAAAATGTAAAGTCTATAAAAATGGAATTACCATATGATCCAGCAATCTCACTACTCACTATACAGCCAAAGAAAATTAAATCAGTACTCCCATATGCATCACAGCACTGCATGCAACAGATAAGACAGGGAATCAACCTAAGCGTCTTTGGAAAAGAAAAGGTGATACCTACACACAATGGAATACTATTCAGCCTTAAAAAAATGAAATTCTGTCATTCACTACAACATGGATGAACCTGGAGGATGTTATGCTAAGTGAAATAAGACAGGCACAGAGAGATAAATACTGCATGATCTCACTTATATGTGAAATCTACAACAGTTGAACTCATAGAAGCAGAGAGTAGAATAGTGATTGGCCAAAAGATACAAAAGTTTAGTTAAATGGGAGGAATAATTTCAAGAGATCTATTGTAGTCATGGTGACTATAGTTAACAATGTATTGTCTACTGGAAAATTGCTAAGATAATCGATTTTAAATGTCTCAGGCTGGGATGATAGTTCATGCGTGTTGGGAGGCTGAGGTGGCAGGATTGCTTGAGCTCAGAAGTTTGAGACGAGTCTGGGCAACATAACAAGACCCCATCTCTATAAAAAATAAACAAAATTAGCCAGGTGTGGTGGTGTGTGCCTGTAGTCCCAGCTACTCACGAGGCTGAGGTGGGAGGATCTCTTGAGCCCTGGAGGTCAAGGCTGCAGCAAGCTATGAACATGTCACTGCACTCCAACCTAGGGGACAGAGCAAGATCCTGTCTCAAAAAAACAAAACAAATCACACAACGTTCTCATAAATATATGCTATTGTTACTTGTCAATTAAAAATACATAAAGGAATAAAAAAATGTAAAGTCTAACTCTATGACGTGTAAGGTTACAAGAGAATAGTGATTCTCATCCTTTTTTTTTTTTTTAAATAAACATTGCTACAACCAGTAGGGAGAGATATATACAATTATTTAGTAAAATTGAAAAACAATGAGTTACACACTCTGGCTCAGAAGTTGGACCGCTACCTTCCCCCCTTAGAAGTGTTCCTACCCGATGCACAAGAAGACATGTAGACCACCTGTATTAGTTGCTAGGGCTGCTACAGCAAACTACCACAAACTGAGTGAGGTTTTTAGGTTTATTTGTTTGGTTATTTTAGAGACAGGATCTTGCCTTGTTACACAGGCTGAAGTGCAGTGGTGCGATCATGGCTCACTGCAGCCTTGACCTCCCAAGCTTGAGCTATTCTCCTGCTTCAGCCTCCCAAGTAGCTGGGACTACAGGTACATACCATCACGCCTGGCCAATTTTTTAACGTTTTGTAGAGATTGGGTTTTCTGTGTTGCCCAGGCTGGTCTTGAACTCCTGGGCTCAAGCGATCCTCCCACCTCAGCCTTCCAAAGTACTGAAACTGCAGCTATGAGCCACTGTGCCTGGTCCAAACTGGGTGATTTAGAACAACACAAATTTATTTTTTCATGGTTCTGAAGACCAGAAGCATAAAATCAAGGTGTTACCAGAACCACGCTTTCCACTGAGCCTCTAGGGAAAGATTTTTCTTTGCCTTTTTCTTTGCCTTTCTAGATTCTGGTAGTCCTAAATGTTCCTTGGCTTGTGGCCCTGTTACACAGTCTTTATATAGAGTTTTCCCTGTGTCTCTTCATATAACCCCCTCTCTATGTGCATATGTGTCTCTGTCTCAAAAACCCTCTTTTACAAGTCATGTGGATTAGGGTGCATCCTAGTGACCTAGTCTTAGTTTGACCCCATCTACAAAGACTCTATTAGTGACCTAGTCTTAGTTTGACCCCATCTACAAAGACTCTATTTCCAAATAAACTCACATTCAGCAGTACCAGAGGTTGGGACATCAACATGTCTTTTGGGGAGTGACACAATTCAGCCCTTAACACCACCCTATTATCAGCATCTTTTTAAATGCTCCACCTATTTAAATAATGTCCAGTCATTTAAGAATGAATAGACTTAGATATAATAATCTTTTTAATTTTTAATTTATTAATATTTTAAAAATTATTTTTTGGGGGATCTTTAACTTTTTTTTTGAAACAGAGTCTCACTGTTCGCCCAGCCTGGAGTACAATGGTGCAATTATGGCTCACTGCAGCCCCAACCTCCTGGACTCAAGCGGTCCTCCCACCTCAGCCTCTCAAGTAGCTGGGACCACAGGCTTGTGCCACCATGCCTGGATTTTTTTTTTGACTTTTTGTAGAGACAGGGTCTTGTTATGCTGCCCTAGCTGGTCTCAAACTCCCGGGCTCAAGCAATTCTCCCGCCTTGGCTTCCCAAAGTACTGGGACTACAGATAGGAGCAATGCTACTCAGCCAGACGTAATAATCTTACCCATTAATTACCTCTTACAATACTCATCAATGTGGTTAGAACTTAAAAAAAATTAAATAAACAAATGCTTATAGAGCTAATTGTAACAGTGCACAAATTGATGTACATTTTTAAATTAAAATTATAAATAGACAACGGTGGGAATGATGAATACCAATCTCATCAAAATAGTTGTCTTTGAATATGAAGGGAATGGAAAACCAGGACTGAAAACTAAGGGGGCTTCAATGATGTTCACAAAGTCTTATGAATTAACAATGACCACAGCAACCATAAAACACACACAAATGTGAAGAAAAGAGGATGAATCTACTCACGCTTGTTTGTTCTGAATGGTGGGTTCATGAGTGTTTGTTTTATTAGTTTGGATTAATTTTGAGATTTACCCAATGAAAGCAATAAAACATGGTCAAAATGGATTTAAAATAATGACTTACAAACTAGATCATGATATGAATGCCAAGAGAACTGGCATTATCTAATTCATGTTTTGGAGAGCCAAGGAGTATTCTCTAAATTCCAGTGGAATCTTGTGAACACGTATAACGTTAATTTTAACCGTATTTGAAATGCACCCCACTTTTTTCACATCTTTGCAATCTCCTCTCACCTCCTTCCCTTCCGATTGGAGTAATAGTCACCATTTTGAAGAAGTTTAATTTATAGTGTGTATACCTCTGAAACTTCATATGAAGCTGTATTTCGTATCAATGAACGAGTGGGGGAAATTGGCTATCCTCCTATTGATGTAGTATAAATCTTTAATATGCATTATTTTTCTACTATGTAAGACTGTATATTTTAAGTACACATTTATATTAAAAGCACAATGAGAAACCCTAACTTTAGAAGCATACGTCTCTGATGGTGGAAGAACATTGTTGAAGATAACAGTGTTTTAAAATGTAGGCACTTTACAGAATTATAATTTGATGTAGCACTAATTCACTAAACTGAATTCAAATGATGTCTCCCATCCTCCCCAACTCATGAGAGTGAAGATGCAGAGTTGATCTTTGAGGTCCTATTTTGCTGGTTTCACCTCCACATTTTCACTGTGCATTTGCTTGGGAATTTAGCAAACATCTTCCATTGCATTTAACGTAAAGTGGCCTTCCAGAGGGAGGCGAAACGGCAGAGCCTTGGCAGCATGGTAAAACTTACTCTGTCTAGCGATGGACCAGTGCCAAGAGAAGAACTGCAGAGATAAATGATTTGTTTAAAGTCCAGTATTACACAGACAGTCCTGGCTGTAAACCAATGTACTGTAAAATTGGAAGGCAAGGGATCTCTGCTTCCCAACGGGGCATGGTAAGCTCCTTTCCCTCTTGCATGTCCAGGGCAACTTGGTTCATTAAATAAAGAAGTTAGGAAAGAACTACTGGCAGTTTGCCTGCTGTTGCCTGCACAAGCAACATTACTTCCCAATATATTTTCATCTTTACTGCCTTCATTACTTTGCACTGCTGGATGCTAAATCCAAAAAATGCACCTGTCACCTCTCCTTTTATTTGAGACGTTATGGCACTGTAAGGTTAGACTTTAAGTTAGCTTCATGGGCTTAAAGAGTATATGTCAGGATAGGGAAGGTGTTCTCCATCCACGCAGCCACTGAATTATTCAATCTCAGCGTCTTTCTACAAATCACCATAGAATGATATGCACATAGACTCAGGGTGATGATTCAGTAGTATATCAACAAAAGTGCATAAAGGGTTGATAGTCATATTCAAGCCAACTGTTAATTAAGTATAATGGAAGCCATAAAACAGTATCAAGTTCTGAGGCTCAAAATGATATTCAGTACTCCTCCCACTTCTCCTTTCAAAATTTCCAACACCTATTTTTCCCACCCCAGGGTATTGTATAAATATAAAAGCAAAAGTATATATTCACATTCATTCACATCATTATTTTGCATATATATTGATATACCATATGTATCATTATATGTATGTATGATGCATGATGCACAATGCATTTTTATGTAGAATGCACTTGTATGTACAATCCATTGTGTACAATGCTTTTGTATGTACAATGCACTTTATGTACAATGTATTATGTACAATGCATTTGTCATACATCAATAAATCTTGGAGACTTTTTTATATTAGTACATAAAGCAAAACCACCTTCTCTTTGTGCACTTGCACAGTGTAATAATCACTTGATGGAAGAAATAAGACAACTGTATTGAGTGGATCACAAAGAGTTTGGCATTCTTCTAAGTTCAACTCCCTTTTGCCAATGATTCCTAAAGAATTCTAGGCATTATAAACCCAGTTGATGCCACACATACGATTTCTCTGATGATCTCTGTTTCCATTAATATCAAGTTCATCTACATGCCCACTTAGGGACTTTGGCATGATTTCCCTAAATTCACATTTTTCATGCCATGTTATATACCAAGATATGTGAGCTGTACCCTCCTTTTCAAGGATCAAACTGTATCCTCCCTTATTCCCAAAATACGTTGAAGTACTAACCCCTAGTACTTCATTATGTGACCTTATTTGAAAATAGGGTCATTGCAGATGCAATTAGTTTAGGATGAGGTCATATTGGAGTGGGGTAGATTCTAAATCCAATATGACTAATGTCCCAGTGAGTAGACTGCCATGTGAAGACAGAGATGCACAGACAGAGCACCATATGATGAAGAGTTAGAGATTGGAGTGATGCATCCTCAAGGCAGGAATGCCAAGGATTGCTGGCTACCACCAAAGCTAGGAGAGAAGCTAAGAAGGATTCCTTCCTCAGAACCTCCAGATGGAACCAACCCTGGCAACATCTTTTCATAAAATTGGAAGGGAAGGCATCTCTGCTCCCCAACGGGGCATGGTAATTTCCTTTTACTCATGCATGTCCAAGGGCAACTTGGACCATTAAATAAAGAACTGCTGGCTTGTACCCGTTGTCGCCTCACAAGCAACATTACTTCCTGATATATTTTTATCTTTACCGTCTTTATTACCGTGCACTGCTGGATGCTAAATCCAGAAAGGCACCCGTCTCTAGAATTTTGGAATTATGGCTTCCAGAATTGTGACACAATACATTTCTGTTGTTTTAAACTGCCCAATTTGTTGTTCTTTGTAATGGAAGTCTTAGGATATTAGATTTCCCTAAACCTGTTTATAATTTGCTCTTTCTCTCCAGCTCCCAAGCACAGCTAAAATTCAGAGCTTGCATTAATGCAGAATCTCCTCCCAGATACCAATTCATGCCACCAAAATTAGGCACCTAAAATATGCATGTGCAGTTATTTCCTTCCTTGAGTTGTTCATATGACCACAGGTTTACCGGGGAGATTAAGTTGAAGCCTGTCATTTATTCAACCATTGATTACCTGACTGATGATTGATTGATTGATTGATTGAATAATTGATTGTAGGAAGCATTCGCTGAATGCTTAGTAGATGTCAGGAATTGCATATGACTCCCCACCCTCAACTTAGCCAAGAAATACCTCTCCCCATCTCAGGATATTTCCTTGAATGTCATTTTAGAACTTAAAGTTCTACTTTTCTCACTACTTCATTTGTGCTATTTCCTTTGCTTGAAACCCCTGATAATCTTAATCTCCAGGATTTAGTTTAAATCACATCTTCCCTGTGAAGTCATCTTTTATTCCTCAGAGACTGGGAAAATGTGCTTATCTTATTCCTTAGAGCAATTCTAGGAGGGAAGGTCTACCTTATTTTAGATATTATTTTTTTAAATGAGTAATTATGAAAATCAGACCCAACTACAGAGCTTAAAGAATAGTGATATTCTAAATACCCTGACTTGATCATTACACAATTCTATGCATGTAACAAAATATCACATTTACCCCATAAATGTGTACAAATATTATGTATCAATACATTTTTTAAAATAATATTTTAAACTGTTAATTATTCTTCTAAATCCCAAATCCCATAATACAATACAGTTTCCACACCTGGACAGAAAACGTCCCTAGCCTGGAGCCTATGCCTTAGAAGGCACTGTGCATCACAAACACAAGTCAACAATTAAATGCATATGAGATTAAGGATGGACAACAGGAACCTGTCACTTGGGATCCAGGGCTCAACTCAAACATGGTGTAACTGCCTCCCTGAGCATCTGTTCTCATGACTAACACCTTTTATGTCTCCAAAAACCTTCCCCAGTTTGACCAATGAATGTTCCTGAAACCAGATGTGACTTGTTTTAATGCCCCTAAGGTCTTTGAGTTATAGCTTAGACATTTATGAGATAGACATTGCTTTACTGCTTTGGTATGTGGAAGGATCTGAGTTGCAGAAGTGTTTAGGTGAATGGCAAAAAAATTAATTAATTAATTAAATAAATAAATAAAATAAATGTTAATTTGTCAAACACTTGTTCTCAGAGTAAAAATGCAGAATAGACTCCTAAAGTGTAAGCTCTGGCTAAGAATGACTTTTCTCTTTATAAGTAGTTGCATTGTAAATGGTTCTATAAGCAGCTACATAATATCGTGGGCTTGACCACCTAGACTGTGAAGCCATCATCCTCTTTCCAGAAAAAACCTAGGATCCTCAGATGCAGAGGATGGTTGAATAAAAAGTATCATTTCCAGCCGGATGTGGTGACTCATGCCTATAATCTCAGCACTTTGGGAGGCCAAGGCGGGCAGATCACTTGAAGTCAGGAGTTCGAGACCAGCCTGGCCAACATTATGAAACTTTGTCTCTACCAAAAGTACAAAAATTCACCAAGTATAGTGGTGCACGCCTGTAATCCCAGCTACTCTAGAGGCTGAGGCAGGAGAATCACTTGAACTTGGGAGGTGGAGGTTGCAGTGAGCCAAGATCACACCACTGCACTCCTCTAGCCTGGGCGACTGAGCAAGATTCTGTTTCAAGAAAAAAAAAAAAAAAAGATAATTTCCTAGCACTGCCCAGTAAATGTTTACTCCCTGTCTTCATTTTCTATACTGTGGTTCTAGATGTGCTCACAAATTAGCATGGTGTCTCCAAAAGCTGCACAAGGTCACTGACAAACATGTTGCAATATAAAAAAATTATATTTCATGTATAAACATATGTGGATATTCGTGTATAATATGTACGAGTATACGTATATGTGTTGTATGTATTTCACATATATAGAACACGGGTATACATGTATATATGGAGTTCAATATATTACATGGATATTACATGGAAATTGTGATCATCATTCCTTACTTTAGCTACCAAATGAATGTTAAAATATTAAATTTTAGACTAAAGTTCATGTTTAAAACATAAATTGAAAGCTCCAATATTACTTAAATCATTCAATTTATAAAATTTAATATTTATTCACTAAAATTTTATATTTTGCTTTTTATTGCCTTTTTATATATTTAAGCAAAACCCAACTTTTGGAAACATGAAACATTTACTTATAATGTGATTTTTATGTGTTTTAATTTACGTAAGTGTTTTTAATTTTTTAACAATTACATTTAGTTTTTTTTTTGTTTTTTTTTGTTTTTTTTTAGATTCCTTATGATGAATTTATTATTATTATTATTATTATTATTATTATTATACTTTAGGTTTTATGGTACATGTGCCCAATGTGCAGGTAAGTTACATATGTATACATGTGCCATGCTGGTGCGCTGCACCCACCAACTCGTCATCTAGCATTAGGTATATCTCCCAATGCTATCCCTCCTCCCTCCCCCAAACCCACAACAGTCCCCAAAGTGTGATGTTCCCCTTCCTGTGTCCATGTGTTCTCATTGTTCAATTCCCACCTATGAGTGAGAATATGCGGTGTTTGGTTTTTTGTTCTTGCGATAGTTTACTGAGAATGATGATTTCCAATTTCATCCATGTCCCTACAAAGGACGTGAACTCATCATTTTTTATGGCTGCATAGTATTCCATGGTGTATATGTGCCACATTTTCTTAATCCAGTCTATCATTGTTCGACATTTGGGTTGGTTCCAAGTCTTTGCTATTGTGAATAATGCGGCAATAAACATACGTGTGCATGTGTCTTTATAGCAGCATGATTTATAGTCCTTTGGGTATATACCCAGTAATGGGATGGCTGGGTCGAATGGAATTTCTAGTTCTAGATCCCTGAGGAATCGCCACACTGACTTCCACAAGGGTTGAACTAGTTTACAGTCCCACCAACAGTGTAAAAGTGTTCCTATTTCTCCACATCCTCTCCAGCACCTGTTGTTTCCTGACTTTTTAATGATTGCCATTCTAACTGGTGTGAGATGGTATCTCATTGTGGTTTTGATTTGCATTTCTCTGATGGCCACCTCCTCTCCAGCACCTGTTGTTTCCTGACTTTTTAATGATTGCCATTCTAACTGGTGTCAGATGGTATCTCATTGTGGTTTTGATTTGCATTTCTCTGATGGCCAGTGATGGTGAGCATTCAATGCCATCCCCATCAAGCTACCAATGACTTTCTTCACAGAATTGGAAAAAACTACTTTAAAGTTCATATGGAACCAAAAAAGAGCCCGCATCGCCAAGTCAATCCTAAGCCAAAAGAACAAAGCTGGAGGCATCACGCTACCTGACTTCAAACTATACTACAAGGCTACAGTAACCAAAACAGCATGGTACTGGTACCAAAACAGAGATATAGATCAATGGAACAGAACAGAGCCGTCAGAAATAATGCCACATATCTACAACCATCTGATCTTTGACAAACCTGAGAAAAACAAGAAATGGGGAAAGGATTCCCTATTTAATAAATGGTGCTGGGAAAACTGGCTAGCCATATATAGAAAGCTGAAACTGGATCCCTTCCTTACACCTTATACAAAAATCAATTCAAGATGGATTAAGGACTTAAATGTTAGACCTAAAACCATAAAAACCCTAGAAGAAAACCTAGGCAATACCATTCAGGACATAGGCATGGGCAAGGACTTCATGTCTAAAACACCAAAAGCAATGGCAACAAAAGCCAAAATTGACAAATGGGATCTAATTCAACTAAAGAGCTTCTGCACAGCAAAGGAAACTACCATCAGAGTGAACAGGCAACCTACAAAATGGGAGAAAATTTTCGCAACCTACTCATCTGACAAAGGGCTAATATCCAGAATCTACAATGAACTCCAACAAATTTACAAGAAAAAAACAAACAACCCCATCAAAAAGTGGGCGAAGGACATGAACAGACACTTCTCAAAAGAAAACATTTATGCAGCCAAAAAACACATGAAAAAATACATTTAGTTTTTAATCATTCAAAACAGCACCAAATGAAACCTGCTGTTTTTAATTTTTTTAAAAGTGTTATTGGAACACAGACATGCCCTTTTTTTTTTTTTTTTTTTTTTTGCATACTGCCTGTAGCTTCTCTCACAGGGTAAAAGCAATTGCTCGGTGCTTTCAATAATGAAATATTGGCAAGATTTATTGGAGACATCCAACTGGATGTTTACAATGGACAGAAACTGACATCAAATCAATTAACTTGTAATCATTTATACAATTTGTTAGTGACTTACCAAAAAAAATTCATCCAAAGGGATGCTAAAACTGTAGAAACTGCAACAAAACACATGTCAAATTTTAAAAGCATAGAGTCACCGTCCTCTAATTTCTTCCTCTCTAACCTCCTCTGGGTCACAATAACTCTTGCAAAGAAAACTGGTGAGAAGAGGAATCTAAGTTCTGCAGTCAGCCAGTTACCATATTCTTCCTTGAATTCCAATTGGCACGTTTTGAACAGTGGCATAAAATTGTACGCATGAAGGTTGACCTCAGATGGCATCAACCAGGGTAGGTATTTGTATGGTATTCCCCACAAAAGGCGACAAAAATCCACCAATTGAAGGAGAGTCACCCACAGCAAAAAGAACTATAAAAGAATTCCCGGAGAAGCCAGGTTGGCTTGTGGAAAGCTTTTCTTGTGATTGAGTTGTGATTGTTCAAAGATTATTCTCTCCTTAACTTTTTTCCCAGTTGCCCTGAAAATACTTGCCAGCGGTGCTGGCAGTTGCTGCGTTTACCGTGAGATAACTTTGCCATGAAATATCTCGCTTTTGTTATTATTTTTGCATCACCCTGTTATATTGACTTTGGAAACAAAAGACATCATTCTATTTATAGCATTCTGTTTGTAGCAGTGATTTTCCATTTACAAAATACAGTGATTCTCAATCACTAAAAATGTCGAATCTTAGAAAATGTAGCATTACTGTATGTGATATTAACATCGTTCTCCCACAGTTGTTAGACAAAGACTCATTTGATGAATCCGATTTTTCTGAAATGATAATTCTGATGATTCAGACTGTTCTCATGCTACTTCTCTTGAGAAATAACTCCGAGAACAGGTTTTATATTTTATTTTCACATTGAAAATCATTCAGATTTGCTTCAGCCTCAAAGAGAATGTTCATGTAAAATTAAATGAGTGCTGGAAGTGAGGTGCACTTTTTTAAAAAACAAGAAAAGGGAAAAAAGTGAAATACATGTGTTTTCTCACATGACCCCTGTGTATGATTCCTGCGGCTCCCTGGTAGGTTTATTTTGCTTTGTGTGTTCTAACAAGCATGCTTTATGGATTGCCTATTGTGTGGGAGAAACCGTGTTGAGTACAAACCCTCATTATGAGACAAGATAGTTCCCTTGATCCGTTCCTGGGACTTATGAAGGGGTGACTCGCTTACTCAGCCTACAGCTCTCAAACCCCTTGCAGGAGTGGGAGTACACAGGTGAGTGGGTGCAGGTTCTGGGGCAAACAAATCCCGTACCGGCCCCGCGGCAGCATCTAGGGGTTGTCCGTGACCCCTGGAGCCCCAGAGGGCATGTGTTGCAGTGCGCTCCCTTAGCTTTGCTGTCCGTTGATGGCTTAAGTGTTAAATAGCTCAGTGGAGAGTCAGCGTGACAGCCTCTTGCACCCACACCTGGGTTCTTGTCCAAAGTCCAGGAGGACTGAGGTTGCATGAACAAATTGGAGGGTGGTGAACATGGAGGATTTTATTGAGCGATGAAAGTGGCTCTCAGCGGGAAAAGGAGCTGGAAGGGTGATTAAGCAGGAAGATAATCTTCTCCTGGAGTTCGCCCATCACCAGCTGAACTCCTCTCTAAAGTTCCACCGTCAAGCTGTCCCTCTGAAGTCAAGCTGCTTCTCTCCGATGTCCGGCTGCTTCTCTTCTCTCCTTCTCTGTCACTCGCCTCTGTTCCCCTGCCAGTGGAGCTTGGGGTTTTTATGAGTACAGGGTTAAGGGTGGGGCAGGCCAGGGTGGTTTTGGAAAAGACAACATTCGGGTGGGAAAACAGGGATGTGAAGTTCCCATTTAGGGCCATGGGTCCAGGCTTAAGGGTGGAACCCTTGTCAAGAACCCCATCCTTTTCTACCCAGTATTTCCCTGCCTCTTGTCCATATTGACTAGAGCTGGGCCCCCCAATATGGGAACCCCTAGCTACATGGGACTCTCACACACTTGAAACGTGTGCAGTCTCAGCCATGATGTGCTGTAAGTTCAAAATACACAACAAACTTTTAACTCTTCATACGATAAAAGTGCATTAAATACCTCATTCTTATTTTGTATTGATAACGTTAAAATAACAACATTTTGGATGCATTGGGTTAAATAAAAGATATTTTATTCAGATTAATATCACCTGTCCTTGAGTTCCCTATGGCTGCAGTAACAAAACACCACAGACAGAGTAAGTTAAACAACAGGAATGTATTCTCTCTTAGTTTTCAAGGCTGAAAGTCCAAGATAAATGTTAGAAGAGTTGATTCCTTATGAGGGTGAATTTTTGCTAAGGGTTTAGATATGCAGCAAATATTATTCAATTCTTAAATGTGGATGCAGTGCCCATGGGTCTCCTGACTAATGAGGAATAGAAGAGGAGAATTTTTTCTGAGGGTTGAGCCTCTTTGCTAGTTTTCTAAAGGAACATGTATCTTGAAACTCTGATTTTTTCTCCAATTTTAGCATAGTACTTTTCATAGCTTTGTCTGTAAAAGTGTCTTTCATATGACATTTGAATGACATTACAATCAAAATCTACAAATTTTTCATGCACTTTTTGGATAATATTCCTAAAACTTGCCATATGAAAAATGTTTCTTATTCCAAATATACGTATTTGGAAGATACGTTATTTTTTTGGAAACATAAATGGATATCTGGAAGCTCTTCAAATTCAGATTTCTAACAAACAGCCCTTCTGAAAAGAGGAAGATTGAGATTTGAAAAAAAAATTGACAGCATATTACGTAAATCTGTTTTCAGGGTTTTAAGAGAAAAAAACATTAGTTTCTCAATTTTCATGATGACAGATTTTGCTATTTGCAAAGTAGCCTTCAGTTCACAATAAAATATATTATTTATGTTGAAGAGCTTTGATAAATTTCAAATAATAAATATTAAATTTCATGGAATCAGCATGTAACTCTTAATAGTCTTACAATTTAGAGGATGTTTAATTCACCCTATTCAAATTTTAAGCATTTGTATGACTTCTTTTTAATTGTTTTGCTAATTCCAGGTTATGTATGACTTCCTAATATACACAAAAACAAAATAAGACACACAGAACAGTGTCTGATATTAGAATGAGAAACACATTTACAGATCTCTGTTAATGAAAACTGAAGAATGGAAGCTCTTTTTCTGAAAGTATCCTAGTTTTCTGAGTGGAACATTATTTTCTAAATAAACTTTTTCATTGCTCATTCTGCTTCTTGCTTGCATAAACATTTCCAGGTGGGTCAGGAGACATTTGGGAATTCTCGCATGCCAGTAGGGTTCCTGGCCATTTGCCATGGGTGATTCTTCATGTATCTGTGCATGTATGACTTCAAACACTGCATTGAAATCCCTCCAGCAGGTTTCACAGCAACCATTCTATTCTTGAAAGATCATTTTTGACAAATTGCAACTTGGGATGCAAAGGGAGCATGATATGTTCTTCAGCATGTGGACATCTTGGTCCTAAAAAGTTATGCATTTCAACATATCTTAATATTTCTTTTTTTTTTTATACTTTAAGTTTTAGGGTACATGTGCACAACGTGCAGGTTTGTTATGTATGTATACATGTACCATGTTGGTGTGCTGCACCCATTAACTTGTCATTTAACATTAGGTATATCTCCTAATGCTATCCCTCCCCACTCCCCCCACCCCACAACAGGCCCCAGGGTGTGATGTTCCCCTTCCTGTGTCCATGTGTTCTCATTGTTCAATTCCCACCTATGAGTGAGAACGTGTGGTGTTTGGTTTTTTGTCCTTGTGATAGTTTACTGAGAATGATGGTTTCCACCTTCATCCATGTCCCTACAAAGGACATGAACTCATCATTTTTTAAGGCTGCATAGTATTCCATGGTGTATATGTGCCACATTTTCTTAATCCAGTCTATCATTGTGGGACATTTGGGTTGGTTCCAAGTCTTTGCTATTGTGAATAGTGCTGCAATAAATATACATGTGCATGTGTCTTTATAGCAGCATGATTTATAATCCTTTGGGTATATATCCAGTAATAGGATGGCTGGGTCAAATGGTATTTCTAGTTCTAGATCCCTGAGGAATCGCCACACTGACTTCCACGACGGTTGAACTAGTTTACAGTCCCACCAACAGTGTAAAAGTGTTCCTATTTCTCCACATCCTCTCCAGCATCTGTTGTTTCCTGACTTTTTAATGATCGCCATTCTAACTGGTGTGAGATGGTATCTCATTGTGGTTTTAATTTGCATTTCTCTGATGGCCAGTGATGATGAGCATTTTTTCATGTGTCTTTCGGCTGCATAAATGTCTTCTTTTGAGAAGTGTCTGTTTATATCCTTCGCTCACTTGTTGATGGGGTTGTTTGTTTTTTTCTTGTAAATTTGTTTGAGTTCATTGTAGATTCTGGATATCAGCCCTTTGTCAGATGAGTAGATTGCAAAAATTTTCCCCCATTCTGTAGGTTGCCTGTTCACTCTGATAGTAGTTTCTTTTTCTGTGCAGAAGCTCTTTAGTTAATTTCTGGAAGAGCAAAATAGATATTTTATATGTTTCAACATATTCATCTTTTTCGTCCTTCTTGAAAAACTTAATATATGAATATTAAACAAACTTACCATTATATCTTCTTAACAATAGAAGGAATCCACATTGAAATAGTCAGAAATATATTCAGAGAGCTATTTTTTCTGATGAATTGGGTTAGACTGGAAATGGATGCATGCTCTGAAATCAACTGTTTTCTAAAGGAAAAGAAATTTTTTTCTTCGAACTGTATCTGTAATTTTAGGGCTGCTGTACCTTCATTTTCCCCTCTGGGATCACGTCGGGTTACCAGTTTCCCAGAGCACAACCCTCTGTGTAAAGACTTCAGACGTAGTCGACTGCACAGAGGCAACGTATCCAGTGTGAATTCACTAAGCATTTCCGTCTGCTATTTATAAAACAAGTTTGGAAGAAAGCAACAGCACATGTTGGGTAATTTGTCAATGATTCATTGCAGTGACAGGTTATGGTGTTATTGGGTTAATATCAAGCATGGGAAAATCCCCAGCCCTGAGTGATTTTCCATCATGAATTTGATTGGAATTCACATCAGAGTCCTCACAGTGGTGATGCATAAGATGAGATGGGCAGGTGGGCTGCCCTGCCGTGGTGGCAACATCAATAGCTTTTTACACAAGCCTTTCACGTAGAGACTCTGTCCAAACAGCAAAATGAGAACCATGGGGTGAATCATAATGGCCTGCCTGGGTGTGTGTTTCTCTGGAGGTATTGGCTTCTTATTTATACGGCCATCACTGGCTATTTATCTACGTTTCAGCTGTGAAAGCAAAATCTGGAATTCTCTTTCATCATAGCTGACAGCCATGCCTACGCCTTCCTGGGAGAACTAGGAAACACTGCTTTCTGAGCTGTATGTGATTTTATCCCCAAATCATAGCTTACTGACCTCTATCAGGGAAATCCCACTAACTTGAAAGCAGCAACTTTATTATTCACTAACACTTTCTTGTGTTTGCTTTTTATTTTATTTTCGTGCTACTTATAGATGTTTCAATGTTTTCTGAGTTTACTGCTCTGCCTTGCATATTCTTTACTTATACAGCCCTATTGGGAAAAGGGAGACCGAGTAGAAAATAATGAAAGGAGTTTTGCATTACATATTTTAGAACTATCTTTTAATACACTCCCAATGGTATACAACAACCACCTCTCTCTAGTTCCACAACATTTGTGGCACTCCAGAATGAATTTCATAGCCGTTAGCATTCAATTCCTAGTCCTTTCTCCTCCTCCCAGCCCCTGACAATTATAATCTACTTTCTGTCTCTATGGATTGACTTATTTTGGATACTTTCTACAAACAGTTATACATTATGAGGCCGTTTGTGTCTGGCTTCTTTCACTTGGCATGATGTATTTGAGGTTCATACACATTTGACATGCATCAGTACTTCATGACTATTTAGGGCTGAATACTCTTCTGTTTTATGCATATGCAACATTTTGCTTATCCACTCATCTGTTGAAGGACGTTGGCTTGATTGCATCTCTTGACTATTATGAACAATGGTGCCATGAGTGTATGTGCGCAGGGAGCTGTCTGCGTCCCTGTTTTTAATTCTTCTGGGTATATACTTATGAGTAGGATTGCTTAATCACTTATTCGGCCATCACTGGCTATTCATTTACGTTCCAGCTCTGAAAGTGAAGTCTAGATTTTCTTTCATCATGGTTGACAGCCAAGCCCATGCCTTCCTGGGAGTAGAAACCAAGAACCAGGAAACACTCTTTCTGTATGTGATTTTATCCCCAAATAGTACTCTACTAACTTCTATCAGGAAGTTCTTGCTAACTTAAAAGCAGCAACTTTATTATTCACTGAGACTTTCTTGCATTTGCTTTTCCTTTTACTTTTCTGCTACTTGTAGATGGCTCAGGATTATCTGAGTTGATCATATGGCCATGTCATGTTCAACTTCTTGAGGAACTTCTATGTTGTCTTCCATAGCAGTTGAACCATTTCATCCATATACGAGTATTCCAATTTCTACACATTCTAGTCAATACTCACTTTCTATCATTGATTATAGTCCCTCTAATGAGTGTAGTTACATTTTAATTGAAATCCATTTTAATTCCATTATTGATAACAACTTTAATATAAAACTAGTTGTGTCTTAATATACCAAATTTAGAAGCTTTACATTTCTCTTGAGTTTTATTTTTTAAAACCACAGTAAACAAATAGCCTTAAATGATATGCCCTGACAAGTTTTAGAAGTGGCCATCTCTTTCCAATAGTTTACAAAAAATGAGGCCAAGAAACATAAGTGCTTGCATAATCTGGGGGCTTTTGATACAAAGCCATGGGAATGTTATTCAGAAATAAAAATTACCCTTCACAAGGCTAGGAAAATAGCTGACTTAACAGAAAGTAGATAAACAATCATTAGCAATTGTCTTTGTTTTTCTCATCGTATGGTTATGATGTTTTGACTTCTTCTTTTCTAAGTAAAAAGCAAGTTTCAGAGGAAAAATAAAAACACTTCATGTTGAAACTCTCAATTTTTCCCACTCAGGATCACAGATTCATCTACATACAAAGAAAAAAATTAAAGCTTGATCTTTGCCTTTTGGAAGAACCCAAATTTTAATATGAAAGGTTATTTTAATTGACTGTATCTTCTCCTGAGCAATCTGGACATAAGGATTCTCGTGTTTTATTTATTTGTTTGTTTGTTTGTTCGTTTTTTAATTTTGGGACAGGGTCTCTCTGTGAAGCTGGAGTGCAGTGATGCAATCACAGCTCACTGCAGCCTCAGCCTCCTGAGTTCAGGGAATCCTCCTGCCTCAGCCTCCTGAGTAGTAGCCGGGACCACAGGTGTGCACAACATGCTTGGCTTTTTTTTTTTTTTTTTTTTTGGAGACAGAGTAGTCTCGCTCTATCCCCCAGGCTCGAGTGTAGTGGCGCAATCTTGGCTCACTGCAAGCTCCGCCTCCTGGGTCCAAACGATTCTCATGCCTCAGCCTCCCAAGTAGCTGGGATTACAGGTGCCTGCCACCACGCCTGGCTAATTTTTGTATTTTTAGTAGAGACGGGGTTTCGCCATGTTGGCCAGGCTGGTCTTGAACTCCTGACTGCAGGCAATCCGCCTGCCTCGGCCTCCCAAAGTGCTGGGATTGCAGGTGTGACCTACCACGCCCGGCCCTTATTTTTTTTTAATGATCTGTAGAAATAGGGTCTCCCTCTGTTGCCCATAATGGTCTTGAACTGGGCTCAAGTAATCCTCCTGCTTCAGCCTCTCAAAGTGCTAGGATTACAGGCATGAGCCACTGCGCCCAGCCTAGATTCTTCTATTTTAGTTGGTTTTATTGCACTTGAGGTTAGTGTACATACCATATATATAAATATAAATATAAAATTATGTATGTATGCATATGTATATATGTAATTATGCATTTTTCTTCAATTTACTTATGTTTTATAGGTTTATTATTAAAATTTTACATTTTTATTAAAAAAATACAAAAGAACTTCATCTTTGCCTAGGGTTATAGGAAACAGAATTTGAGGCAATAAAACTTGTGCATGAACACATTTTCAGCAAATGCAATTCCAGGGAAGAAAAGTGAGGGGCAAATGAAGTACAATGGGGAGAGAGAGGTGAATCTCAGTGTGCAAATTACCCAGCTGGCCACACCTTCAGGACAAGCTGAGAGCACAGTCTCTTCATAGAGGCTTCGTGAAGCCCTGGCTACCAAAGACTCTCTCAAGGAGAAAAGCAGAGAATAAGTTATTATTGTCAGAAGCTCCCGTATTTTCAAAATTATCCTCAAGGAGCATCAGCCCCTAACACTTCTGAACTCTTCAGTGCAGTTCCTGCAATAAAGGGGCAGTGAGCTCTGAACCCAAGACTCCCTCCCACTTGGTCTTTAGTACCCAGCAGCCTCCTAGACCCCCTGTGGACATCAAACTGGCCCAGCAGCCTTGTAGGACTCAGAGACAGCAGTGAGTCACAGACCAAGTTGCAGCTGAGAGTGCCTGAGAACCAGAGAGCAGAAGCCAGAGTAGATTTCAATCTGCAAACATAAACATCACTTTGCAAAGACAATTTTCCAGTGGCCATGGCCCCCACTATGGTCAAGTGCCTTGAGGTGGACGGTATGCCTGCTGTATCATCCCAGGAAAAGCCTAGAAAAAGGTTTCCAATTGTGATCATTGTTCATGATCTTTTTCTTTAAGCATAGGATGGGTTTGTAAAATTTGCTTTTGATAAAAATACAACTTTTTTCTTTTAAAAAAAGAAATAAGCCCAAATGACTTAGATACATGTATTAGTCAGGATTCTCTAGGGCAATAGAACCAACAGAATATATACAGATAAACACATCAAAAAGATACCTGCACTTAACAGTTTATTGCAGTACCATTCACAATAGCAAAGAAATGGAATCCACCTCAGTATCCATCAATAGAGAACTGGATAAAGAAAATGTGGCACATATACACAATGGAACACTATTTAGTCATAAAAAAGAATGAAACCGTGTCTTTTGCAGCAACATGGATGGAACTGGAGGCCATTATCTTAAGTAAAATAAGCCATACACAGAAACATAAATACCACATGTTCTCACTTACAAGTGGGTGCTAAACAATTTGTACGCGTGGATATAGAGAGTAGAATAATAGACACTGTAGACTCGGAAGGGTGGGATGGTAGGAGGGCAGTAGAGGATGAGAAATTACTTAATGGGTAATGAATATCCTAAAAGCCCTGACTTGATCACTGTGTAGTCTATGCCTGTAACAAATTGTACTTGTACCTCTTAAATTCATACAAATAAATAATTTTAAAAAGAAAGATATTCGTTATGAGGGATTGACTCATGTGGTCAGAGAAGCTGAGAAGTCCCACAGTCTGCTGTCTGTAAGCCAGAGACCCAGGAAAGCAGGTGGTGTAGTTACAGTGCAAGTCTGAAGACCTGAAAACAGAGGGGTTTGATGTCCAAAGGCAGGAGAAGATGGATGTCTCAGCTCAAGCTAGGAGCAAATTTTTCCTTTCTCCACCTTTTTGTTCTATTTAGGCCTTTGGCTGTTTGGACAATACCCACCTACCCACGTTGGTGAAGGCAGATCTTCACTTAGTCTACTGATTGAAATGTTAATCTCTTCCAGAAACATACTCACAGACACACACAGAAATCATGTTTCCCCAGCTATTTGGGCATCCCTTAATCTGGTAAAGTGGACATATACAATTAACCATCATAGTACATATTAGTTAGAGTTATTTAACTATTTAGACAGTATTTCATTCTTCCATTCACATTTAACAATATCAGTCCATTTCTAATTTGCAATTTGTAATAAGTTACTTCAAATCCTTTTTGGAAGTATACGAACAAAATAGTGAAATATTTGAAGTATATGAACAAAATGGTGGAGACAGAATTTAAGCACAAAAATCTTATCCTAACCAAAACCCAAACGTGGCTTATTTATGGAACTTGTTTCCCAAGATACCATGTTCATGTGAGCACACCAAAGGCAAACATCAGGAAGAGACCATTTAATTCACACATTATGGCCACCTACAAGCTTGAGATGTGTATTGGCACCACTACGGGACTCACGGGAGGAGAGAAAATGCTCTTTTCCTTTACATCTGAGCTGGAGGTTATAGCCTCCAGGAGGTAATATTTTAAGCCTGCTAACTTTTATGAATTCCCACAGTAAAAACATAGAGCAGCATTCACCACACACTTTATGTTCCCCTTTAAATGACTGCTAAGTTCCTTCCCCAGGATGTATAAATTCCATTTTTCCTACTCATGATATTTGATTTACTGCATGCCATTCAGCCAGACAGATTTCTAGCCCTTGATGGAAATCACCTTTATTTGGGTAGTTAATACCCTGAGGACCTCTTAAAAATGTGACATATATATATACATATATTATTAAAGAATATTATTTTCTTAATCTTGATATACTGGTATTTCACCTTCATCTACCTCTTTTATGCATCAGGTGACCTATGGACACAATATACCTGAAATTTCTGTTTGTGAAGAAAGACCCAGGAATAGTAAATAATGTCCGTATCTCATGATTGGTGAAGCCAAAATTTAAGCCCAAAAAAATCTTCCCTAACTCTAACCCTAACTAAGCACTGGCCCCTCCATGATTTGAGTTTTTGTTTGTTTTTGAGACACAGTCTAGCTCTGTTGCTCAGGCTGGAGTGCAGTGGTGTAATCACAGCTCACTGCAGCCTCAACCACTTGGGCGCAGGCAATCCTCCCACCTCAGCCTCCCCAAATGCCAGGATAACAGGCACGAGCCACCTCTTCCAGCCCTGGATTTTATCTTGATTTCTATCCTACATCAACAACAAAAACATTTTCACTGTAACTCATGCAGATCCAGCTATTATGGCAGAATGAAAATGCAATTCTAGCAGGATTAATTAGCGTTGCTTTGAGGGAGAAATTAAATCCTTTTGCCAAATCTTTTAACAACTATGTTCTCATTTTCTTTTTGTGTTTTTATTAGTCCCTCTTTTTACTTTCTTTGGCTTTCTTTTTGCTTTACTTATTTCTAGTTTCCCAAGTTCAATGCATAATTCATTGGATTTGTATTCTTTCTTGATGCCTAATAAATGTTTCTAGTATGGAGCTTTTACTCAGAACACTACTTTAGCCATTCCTTAGAGGTTCCTATATGAATTTGTCTTTAATGCCTGTTTCTAATTGATTAAAATTCTAATTAAAGTTTTGCTTTAATTATTAGCCTAAGCATTTATCTGGAGGAATGCTGTTTAATTCTCAATACAGAGGGTTTATATTTTTAATTGTTTGTCCTATGTTGAAAATATATAATTTTATTGCATTGTGATTAGTGACATTTAATTATTATTTTTTTAGATTGTGGTTAGGGATATGTTGATGACCTTTTTGCCTTAATGCATGGAACGTATGCAGACAAAAAAGAAAAGAGGTGATGATAACTTGCTGAATACTTGTCTTCCATCCCATTATTATTTTGTCAGGTCTGTAAAGGTAAAGTAGAATATCTAATATTTTCTATTAATAAACCTTCCTTCTTACCTAACTTTGGCCTAATTTCTTATGCAACAATTGATACAAAATATTCATTAATTCTTCAAGCTTTTGAATCGTCAATTTCACCCTTCTCCTTTTGATGAACTAATACCAACCTATACATAAAGTCTGCCTTTTGATCCAGTTTTGCTAATTAATAAATGTTTCATGGAAGTTACACTTGAGGAAGATTTTTGATAGAAGGGAAGGGAAGGGAGAGAAAGAAGGAAGGAAGGAAAGAAGGAAGAAAGGTAGGGAAGGAAAAGAGAAGGAAAGAAAGGAAGGAAGAAACGAAGGAAGGAAAGAAAGAATGAAAAGAAAAGAAAGAAGGAGAGAAAAGACAGTAAGAAAAGAGGAGGAAAGAAATAAAGAAAGGAAAGAAAAAGGAAGGAGGGAGGAAGGAAGAAAATTGGTCAGAAATGTGTTTAGTTATTACAGAGAAACATGAACATAGGATGGCAATTACTAATATTTTACTTGTTTCTTTCCAAATGTTTTCACCTTTCTAAAGTATTGGACAGATTGAGAAGTTAAAATATTCTCTAGTGGCAAACTACATTTCTTAATATACCACTGAAAGACTAATCCCTACTCAATCATATCTTCATGCATCAGGTAGTTATGTTAAGATATTTAACATATATTAGAGGCAGGAATGATTGTTATAATTTCCAAGACTGGATCAAATAAAACAGTTCTTTTATAGTTATAAAACTCCCAATTGTGTGCTTGCATATGTCAATCAATTCTTGTAATTTTCAGATTCAGTTACTTTTAGCTGAGATTGTGGCCACTCAAAACAAAATCCTTACTCTCTTAACTTGCTTGCATTAGTGATTAAGTTCTCAGCCCATAGGATGTAAGAAGTGGTATTTGAACTTCAAGAAAGAATCCTCAAAGGAGGAATTTCTAGTTCCTTAGAGAGATTCTTCTTACTGCCAGTAGGATGCAGACCTAATGGCTGGAGCTTCAGCAGTCACTTTGGACTACATGGGTGGAAGTTATGTATTGAGGATAGTGGAGCAAGAAGATGAAAGAACTCTGGCTTCTTGTGTTATTGAGGTTATCTTTTCAATTGCAGTCAATCCTATTTCTAATTAATACAATAACTCACTGCATAAATTCTTGAATGGCTTTTCATTGCTTTCAGGATAAAAGGTATACAAGAAACATTACAATCTGCTTCCTGCTCCTCTTTCTGGAAGTATCCCTCAGCACACTCCTTTTTCCTCATTCTACATATTCTGGCCACACCGAAGTTCTTTCACTCCCTGACATGCAACTTATTCTTTCATATTAGGCTTATTCACAGATTCCCTTCCACCCTGTTCACTCTTTCATGCTTAACTATATTCAACCTTCAGGTCCATTGTAAAGACATACTCCCAGCAGAAACTTTTCCTGACCAGCCTTGCCCAGGGAGGGTCTCTCAGTGTATGCCAAGACTGTTTCACTTGCAACTTTATTAAAGTGCTTATCACATCTTGCTGTGCTGTCGCTAAGCTACTAATTCTTTAAGGCAGCAGTTTTCAAGTGGAGGCAAGTTTACCTCTGGGGGCAGGACATCTGGCAATGTTTGGAGACATTTTTGGTTGTCACAGCTGTGAAGTGAGGACTGAGAAGATGTTACTGACTTCTACACTGTGGAGATCAGGGATGCGGTTAAATCTCCTGCATTAGCCCATTCTCTCATTGCTAAATAGAAATACTCTTTTCTTTACAAAGAAAAGAGGTTTAATTGGCTCACAGTTTAGCAGGCTGTACAAGAAACATGGTGGCTTATGCTTCTGGGGAGGGCTCAGGAAGCTTCCAATCATGGCAGAAGGTAAAGGAGAAGCAGGCGCATCTTACATGGCCAGAGGAGGAGCAAGAAAGAGAAGGAGGAGATGCCACACACTTTAAAACAACCAGCTTTCACAGCAACTCATTCATGACCACAAAAACAGCACCAAGGGGATGGTACACTTCAAAAAACCAGCTCTCACAGCAACTCATTCATGATGACAAAAACAGCACCAAGGGGATGGTGTGAAAGCATTTATAAGAAACACCTCCATGATCCAGGCACCTCCCACCAGGCCCCAACTCCAACATTAGGTATTACAATTTGACATGAGATTTGGGCAGGGACAGAGATCCAAATCATATCACCCCTGCAATAGATATCATGGCCCTCCACAAGAAAAAATCCAGCCCCAAATATCAGCAGTTCTGCAATTCAGAAACCCTCCCTTAAAATTTCCTGAAAAAAAAAAAAAAAGCTACCACAGTTTACAATTATGTACCCGATATTATCACACTTTCTAGCGTACAGCTAACAATTGAAGATTTAAAATATTGAATGGCATTGAAGTTATTTTTGAGGGATGGCTGAGTAGAACTATATGGTTTTGTTCAAATTATTGATGAAAATAATACAGTAAATGTGCACTGAACTTTTACTACATGCTAGCACACTCTAATTATAGAGGAGTATTATTTAATTACTTCAAAGCAACACCCTCTGGAGACAAGAAATAATTCCATCCCCACTTTATAGATGAAGATATTGAGACCCAGTAAGTTATGTCTTTTGCCATGGATAAGAGGTCCATCTCAGATAACCTCCCAGCCCGCCCAGCCCAGGGCACAAGGTTCAGCCCTCAACCCCCATGAGGGGCTGCCTGTCTAAAATGCCCATGGGTGCATACCATACTGGAGATATTCAAATATTTTAATATCTTTCGTATTAAAATAAACTGCTTCCTGAAATTATGGCAAAACAATATTTGATTAAAAACATATCTATAGGCTGGGTGTGGTGGCTCACACCTGTAATCCCAGCACTTTGGGAGGCTGAGGCGGGTGGATCACCTGAGGTCAGGAGTTAGAGACCAGCTTGACCAACATAGTGAAGCCTCGTCTCTACTAAAAATACAACAATTAGCCAGGTGTGGTAGCAAGCACCTGTCATCCCAGCTACTTGGGAGGCTGAGGCAGGAGAATCGCTCAAACCTGGGAGGTGGAGGTTGTAGTGAGCCTAGATCACACCACCGCACTCCAGCCTGGGCGATAGAACAAGACCCCGTCTCAAAAAATAAATAAATAAAGTAAAAATAAAAACATATCTACAGTCACACACCTCATAACAACATCTTGGGCATAGATTACACTGGTCCCATGAGATTATAATAAAACTGAAAAATTCCTGTTGCTTAGTGACTTTGTAATTGTTCTAAAGTCTTGCATTACTCATGTGCTTATGGTGATGCTGGTGTAAACAAAACTAATGCAGTGCTAGTTATATAAAAGTCTAGCACATACAGTTATGTTCACTACATAATACTTCATAATGATAAATGACTACGTTACTGGTTTATGCATTTACTATTCTATACTTTTAATTGTTATTTTAGAGTGTACATCTAATTTTTGTTGTTGTTGTTGTTTTGAGACAGAATCTCGCTCTGTTGCCCAGGCTGGAGTGCAATGGTGCAATCCTAGCTCACTGCAACCTCAACTTCCTGGGCTCAAGCGATCCTCCCACCTCAGCCTATTGAGTAGCTGGGACTACAGGCCCATGTCACCACACCAAGCCAATTTTTGTTTGTAGTCTTTGCAGAGACAGGGTTTTGCCATATTGCCCAGGCTGGTCTCGAACTCCCGAGCTCAAGTGATCCACCAGCCTTGGCCTCCCAAAGTGCTGGGATTACAGGCATGAGCCACCCTGTCTGGCCACTCCTTCTACTTATAAAACACAGTTAACTGTAAAACAGCAGCAGGCAGGTCCTTTAGAAGGTATTCTAGAAAAAGACATTATTATCATAGGAGATGATAGCTCCATGCATGTTATTGTCCCTGAAGACCTTCCAGTGGGACAAGATGTGGAGGTGGAGGGCAGTGATATTGATGATCCTGACCCTGTGTAAGGCTAGGCGAATGGGCATGTTTATGTCTTAGTTTTTAACCAAAGAGTTTAGAAAGTAAAGCATAAATCAATAAATATATACATAAATTTAAAAATAGAAAAAGAAGCTATAGAGTAAAGATATAAAGAAAGAAAATATTGAGGGGCCAGGCATGGTGGCTCACGCCTGTAATCCCAGCACTTTGGGAGGCCGAAGTCGGTGGATCATTTGAGGTCAGGAGTTCAAGACTAGCCAGGCCAACACAGCGAAACCCTGTCTCTATTAAAAATACAAAAATTAGCCAGGTGTGGTGGTGGGCACCTGTAATCGCACCTACTTGCGAGGCTGATACAGAAGAAAAAAAAATATTTTTGTGTAGCTCTACAATGTATTTGTGTTTTAAGATAAATGTTATTACAAAACAGTCAAAAAACTAAAAAAAATTAAAAAGTTTATAAAGTAAAAATTACAGTAAGCTAAGGTTAATTCATTGCTGAAGAAAAGAAACTATTTTTAAAATAAATTTAGTGTAGGGTAAGTGTACAGTGTTTATAAAGCCTGCAGTGGTGCACAGTAATGACTGAGGCGCTCACATCCACTCACTCCTCACTCACTGAATCACCCAGAGCAACTTCTAGTCCTGCAAGCTCCATTCATGGTAAGTGCCCTACGCTGGTGTGCCAGTTTTTATCTTTTATACTGTACTGTGTCTCTTCTTTGTTTAGATATGTTTACATATATACAAACTTACCATTGTGTTACAATTGCCTACAGTATTCAGTACAGTATCATGCTGTGCAGGTTTGTAGCCTAGGAGCAGTAGGCTTGACCTTACAACCTAGGTGGGTAGTAGGCTGTGCTACCTAGGTTTGTGTAAGTGTACACTATGATTTTTGCTCAACAGGGAAATTGCCTAATAATACATTCATCAGAACATATCCCTGTCATTAAGTGGTGCATGACTGTATATATCTATATATCTATGGACATATATGGATATATACAAACATATACCTTTATATACTGTGTTATAATATATATCTACTATACATATACATTATATTATATATATTGCTACATGTACTATAAATATTATATATCATTATAAATATAGTATATATTTTGTTACTACAAGGCAGCACACTCTGGATATATGAAGTAATATTTACTACATATATACTATAATATCTATCTATATGTATATACTATATATACAGTAAATCCTCACTTAAAATCATTGATAGGTCCTTGGAAACTGCATTGAAGCAAAAAGACATCCTGAGACAGAATCTCGCTCTGTTGCCCAGGCTGGAGTGCAATGACATCCTGTATGACATAGGAACTTAACTGTTATTTATATCAATTAGCCTATGGTAAATTTGTTTTTCTATTTTTATTTTATTTTATTATTATTTTTTTGAGACAGTCTTGCTCTGCCATCCAGGATGGAGTGCAATGGTGCAATCTCAGCTCACTGCACCCTCCTCCTCCTGGGTTCAAGCAATTCTTGTGCCTCGGCCTCCCAAGTAGCTGAGGTTACAGGCGCCTGCAACCATGCTTGACTAATTTTCATATTTTTAGTAGCTACGGGGTTTCACCATGTTGGCGAGGCTGGTCTCGAGCTCCTGACCTCAAGTGATCCACCTACCTCAGCCTCCCAAAGTGCTGGGATTACAGGCGTGAGCCACAGCGCTGGGCCAAATTTATTTTTTTCAATACAGTAGAGTACAATGTTTCAGTTAAAGTCACAGCTTCCAAGAATGTATCAACAATGTTAAATGGGGGCTTACTGTAATGTGTACGTGTGTGTGCGTGTTTGTGTGGGGAAGGGTGTGTGTACACACATTATATATAGTATATGCAATATATTATATATAGTATATAGACTATACCATATGTGATAATATACATTATATATAATATATATTATATATACAATACACACATAAACTGTGTATACTATGTATATATAAGTATAGTGTACCTAGTATACATAATATATACTAATATATATATAATATTGGATATGTACTATCCAGTTTATAGTATATATTTATACTACTATAGTGACGTAGAATAATGAGTATGCTTAAAATAAATAATGTGTGGCTTACAATAAATAAAACAAAATACCTGGGTGCCAATTTTGGATCCGCAACATTTCACATGATGTTTAACTTTGCTGTGTATATGTCCTCAAAAGCAGGTGTTATCATCTTAGATGAATTTTGACAGCGATGATCTGATGGCCACTGTATAGAAAGAATGCCACTTGTTTTTTTTTTTAAGCTATCCTAACGTTTTAGGAGGATAATTAAAATCCTGAAACTCACAAAACTATATTTCAGTGATGATACTAGTTCTTTGTTTTCATTAGCAACTTTCTAGAATGAAGATTCCATATATCCAAGGGCCGACTTTAACCCTGTGGTCAGCCCAAGATCATAGCAAATCTATGGAAAATGTGACATTTTAAGTAGACCAGTTGAGTTCAGAAAGTTCAGCTGTAGCTAAATAGAAACCACACAGCTCACCACAGTTGGAATTAGACTCAGAAATGGAGCTGAAGTCTTTCCTGGACACTGAGCTGGTAAAAAAACACACACAAAAAATACATTTGTAATACATAAAATGTCTTATTTTTCCCTTAACATTCATTTTCATCAAATGAATAAGGCTAGTAGTGGAATATGTTTTTAATTAACTTAATACTTAAACAAATGAGATTATGACAGAAATTTTATATATTGGTGAATATAGTTAATGTTTGCATCAATAGATAAGCTCTTTAAAAATTAGAATTAATAGTTAAAATATAGACTATGTTCTCTTCAGTATATTATGAAATGTCTTGTATTAGTGTCCCAAGGCCTCCAACAACAAAATACCAGAGACTAGGAGGCTTAAATAATATGATTTTATTTTCTCATGGTTCTGCAGGCTGGAAGTCCGAGATCAAGGTGTGGGCAGGGCTGGTCCTCCTGAGTCCTCTCTTCTTGGCTTGTAGATGCTGTCTTCTCCCTGTGTCCACACAGGGTTATCCCTCTGTGTGTGTCTGTATCTGAATCTCCTCTTCTTATAAGGACACCAATCCTATTGGATCAAGGTCCACCCTAGTGACCTCATTTTACCTTAATGACCTCTTCAAAGACCCCATCTTCAAATACAGTCATGTTCTGAAGTTTTGGGGATTAGGACTTGTTAGGACTTCAATAGATGCAATTTGAGGGCATGCAATTTAGCCCATAGCACTTGGGATATCATATTGTATTATTACAATAACAGTCCCTACAAATATCAAGAAATGAGGGAAGACTTTGGAACTGAAGAAAACATGAGTATTCTTTATAATAACACTTTATAATAACATGTATACATACACTAATAATAACAATCATGTCATAGAAGTAGAGAGAATATTGGTTATTAGAGGCTGGGAAGGGAAAAGAGAAGGGAGGTGGGGACAGGTTGGTTAATGGATACAAAATTATAGCTACATAACAGGAATAAATTCTAGTGCTCTAAAGCACTGAAGATGAGTATGGTTAACAATAATTTATCATATATTTTCAAAAAGCTAGAAGAAAGGATTGTGAATGTTCTCAACACAAAAAAATGTTTAAGGTGATGAATATGCTAATTACCCTGAAAGGATCATTACTCCTGGTACACAAGTATGGAAAAATCACTCTGTATCCCATAAATATGTATAGGTATTACACGTTAACTCAAAAGGAAAAATAAGAATGTCTCGGGCGAAGGAACAACACTACATGTTCATAAGCAGGTCTTCATTTTCAATACAAAAATCAGGCATTGATATAACCTCTTGATACATCTTGAAAAGCTTCCCTTACTCTTCATACCCTTCAGCCTCACCCTCACTCAATTTCCTTAGATTCGATGATGCTCACTAATACTTTTCTATTTTATTCCCAGTCACTCAACCAAGAAGGGTGCTGAGGTTTATTTCAGAGAATGCATACTGAAATCAGAATTTCATGCAAACACACACACACACACACACACACAAACACACACACACATACACTTTCACATTTTCTTATACATGGTATTCAAAGAACCTTCTTGCACTAATTCTGTAGAGATCACCATAGATGCATCCACATTCTGCTGTTTCCTACTTATGGGGACAATGTCTGGCTGTTTCAATTTTGCTATGAGCCTCTTCCAGCTAAATTTACAAACTTGCCACCTCTGCACCCTGACCAATAATTCCATCTGGATTCCTGAGCCAGATGCCCATCTGCCTTCTAGAGAGCCAGCACGCTGCTTCATTCTATGCATTCATTCCATTGAGATGCCATGTTTCCTTGCGGGGTTTTATCCTCCTGAACTCTCCACCACCTTCAGCCCCTACATGAGGCTGCTTAGAAAATTCCACACTCATCCCCTTTCCCAGTCTCCAAGTCAAAGTCCAAAGCAGAAATTAAACTCTGACTTCTGGGATGTGTTCCAGAATCTCATATAGCTTTTTCTGCTCAGAAATATCTGTTGAGGATTTGACCTTGGACAACACCAAGAAAATCATCAATGGTGGAGAGATGGTGATATCTCTCACTCTCAAAAAGGGATCTGGATGTACATTTTCTGAAACATACAGATCGCTTGAAATGTTAGAGGAAAAAATCCAGCAGTACAATGTACACCGTTTTGGAATTAAAGAGGCAAAGCTAGTTGTTTTAGTGACCGTTTAACCTCGAAAAAAACATGGCCCTAAGTTTCTTGCTTCTTAAAGAAGAATGAGAAGTAAAGGGTCTCAATATTTAATAGGTTTACTGTGGCAATCACATGAGCGTAAGAGACAAAGTAATAAAAATTTTAAACTGTTGTATAAATGTAAGTTAGTATTAAAAAATTTCAGCATGGGATACGAAATTTCATAAAATGTATAATGATCTAGAATGTTTAAATATACTATAAAATGAAGAGGAACTGCCTCGTTGATTTCAAAGTAATCAGTACGGGTAAGATAATTACAAATATATTACCAACATCCCTTCTGAGAGGACTGTGACCCTTTCTTTGGAAATATTTTT
This sequence comes from Pongo pygmaeus, assembly GCF_028885625.2. Taxonomy (NCBI): domain Eukaryota; kingdom Metazoa; phylum Chordata; class Mammalia; order Primates; family Hominidae; genus Pongo; species Pongo pygmaeus. The sequence continues at coordinate 4,713,051 of NC_072396.2, read as the reverse complement.
AAGTGAGAAAAGTCATTAATAAAAAAACACAATCTATAACACTTTACATTAAATATTCTAAGGCTCATATTCCCCTTTCAAAACATAATCGTGTTATGACTGTAAACACTATTTTTTAGCTATACTATACAAATGAAGTTAATATTTTGGAATCTAAAGAAAACCAGGGTGTGTGCTGTATACATTTAATTTGCTTTCACTGGCTTTATTCTGAGAAAAATGGCCAATGAAGTCAGACACACACCATTGTCTTTAGCATACGCTTCTGGAAGGTTCTGGAAAGTTCTAGAAAATTCTGGAAAGTTCCCCATCTGACTGAGCAAAAGTGAACACACAGCATGTACAACTCTGCTGACTTTATCAAGAACACAAAAACAGTTTTCTTCTCCTATTCAACATGGCCCATATTGCTAGCGCTAAGCTATAACTAAATAGCTTAAAAAGCAAGCATTTTGGGGTTGTTTTTTTCCCCACATTTATTGGAGAGGGATGAGGTGGTGAGTGCCGTGTGTTCATTTATCCACTTCTTTTTCTGCCTTTTAGAAGTTCTCTCAGGGCACAAGGCTGTCCAGCTGAGACCCTTCCTGAATCCCACTTGGCTCTAGATGTGACCTCAACACTCATTTCTGGACAGCTGGAGGCAAGATAGAGACAGAAGGCAACATTTAGGTCTTTCCCAAAGAAATCTGTGCTCTCTACTTCCTCAGCCCCAGTTCCACCTCTCAGGAACCTGAAATTACATTCGACCAGCCAATAGGAAAAACACTTTTTCCACATCTCTCTACAGCAATATTATGAGTTGAATTGTGTCTCCTTCAACCCCAAAAGGCAAAGAGATGTTGAAATCCTAAGCCCTGGTAATTTAGAATGTGACCTGATTTGGAAATAGATCAGTTGCAAAGGAAATTAGTTAGGTTAAATAGAGGTCATACTGGATTAAGGTGGTGCCCTAATCCAATAAGACTGGTGCCCTTATAAGAAGAAACTCTTGAAGCCTCTCTCCCTGGCAAAGAGATGCCATCTTCTTCCTGTGTCCTCACAGGGTCATCCCTCTGTCTGTGTCTGTGTCCTCTTCTCCTCTTCTTATAAGGACACCAGTCCTATTGGATCAAAGCCTACCCTACTGACCTCATTTTACCTTAATTGCCTCTTTAGAGACCTCATCTCCAAATACAGCCACATTCTGAGGTCCTGGTTGTGAGGACATCAACCTATGAAACTCTACTCCATCATCAGTAGGCTCCGATTGATTCTTTCTCATTATGTTGCTTCAGGCTGAAGCAACAAAATATCAATGTCTTGGTGATGCTTGAACCTGGGTCTTTCACACCCTGATAAACATTCGTCTCAATCAACTCCATCCCATTACCTTTTAAGTACACCATCTGTTTCCCATCAGCATCTCCAGTGTTAAATTTCCTCATCTACGTTTATGAGAACATTATAACCTGCACTGAAAATATTTTTTTAATAAAATAAAATACATAAAGTGAAGCCAGGGTCTTATAAGAAACCTATAACAACGTACTTATGAACATGACTGTAAATATCCTAATGAAAACAGAAAAGTGAATTCAGCTAGGTCAAAAAAAATCCATCACAATCAATTTGGGTTTATCCTAGAAACCCAAGAATGTTGATCATTAAAAAATATATGAGTATGAACTGTCACATCCACAGAATAAATGACAAAAGTCGTAATTTAATAAAGCATTCAACAAATGTTAATGATAATTCATGATTAATATAGAAACTTTTAGCAAACTAAAAAAATTCCCTTAACCTGACAAAAGCTATCTCAAAAATGGAGATAAAGCAATTATAAAATTAAGAAATGAATGAAGAAGATGATTACAAAACCATTTCAAAATATTCAGACATTTCAGAGCTATATGGAGTATTCATAAGGTGTTAACATATGAAATATTGTACTAGACACTAGATAGTACTGTATGTTTCAAACATATTTCATATCAAAATTATTTTCAAAAGAAGAGTTTACTCCCATCATGCAGATACAGTTAAAGTAAATTATAATAGCAAGTCAAGTCTTAATAAATGGAAGAATTCTAGAAAGCAAAATACTTGAATGAGTCATACAACAACAAATTAAATATCATGCATTTTATCCAGTAAAAGTACTCCTAGAAATTTATTTTAAGAAAATCACTGAACAACATTTAGAATATTCATGTACAAATATACTTGTTTTTTGGTTGTTATAGCAAGACTTAGAGAAAAAAGTAATCCCAGTATTTTGGGAGACTGAGGTGAGAGAACTGCTTGAGCCCAGGAGTTCCTGACCAGACTGGGCAAGGTAGCAAGACCCTGTCTCTACAAAAAATTAGTTGGGTGTGTGGTGAATTCCTGTGGTCCCAGCTGCTCCAGAGGCTGAGGCAGGGGAATCACTTGAGTCCACAAGTTTGAGGTTGCAGTGAGCTATGATTGCACCCCTGCACTCTAGCCTGAGAGACAGAGCAAGACCTCATTTCCACCCCACTCCCCACAAAAAAGAGAGAGAAAGAATGAGAGAGAGGGAGGGACGGAAGCAGAAAGAAAGAAAAAACATGCTAAACATATGACAACAGAGAAGAATTAACTAAATCATAGTGCATTTATTCAACAAAATGAATTGCATAATATATTTAATTTTAAATTTAGTTTGCAATGCATATTGTATATCATCACCATATAATTCTCCCTAGATAGTAATTTGGGAAGATATTTCCCTTTATCTTATAAAATTTAATTTTAAAAATAATTAAAGTATTATTAAAAACAGTGAAAATATATTTTAATATATTTTAAAACTTCCACTTCCCCTCAGCTTTAAAAATAATAAATAGATCACAAACATATATTTGACAGTGCCATTCAAAATGATGTAGATAGAGAAAAAAGCAATATCGTGTGCTGGTGAAGAAAAAGATGCAATATCCAGTATTCCTTAGAAAGTTGAAAATATATCAAATTTGTCAACAGCAAGCAAAAAGAAAAAAAGCAAAGTCAGCGTTGGGTCTTCCAATGTGCAGTTGGTGGCTTGGCTTGTTCGAGTTTTAGGGGCTGATAAGCAAGTTTGCTGATATTTTCCATTATGTATTTTAAGAGGAGCAGCTGATTGTGGACACCCGTTTGTTCCCAAGTTGCTGTGTAGATGAAAGAAAAATGGACCACACAATTCTTTCCTCAGGAGACAAGGATGCCATGTGTGATTGAATCACCCTGAAGGTTCCTCCACCCTCAATTTCCCCAGAAAAGATGTGTGATTCTTGGAGCCTTGGAAAGCCAGGCTTTGCCCAGAATCAAGAAGTAATAAGACGCCCCGTGCTGACATAGGCATCCTTACTAGGGAAGACATGCTCATTAGTGGAAAAACAACTTCAGATGTTGGCCCTATTTGCATATTTGGGCTTTAGAACACCACAGACTGTCAGCATTTAAAGACTATTCAGTAAGTGTTAGAAACTTGTTACCCTTTCCATTACCGTTGCCATTTTCAGATTCCCGAAATATTTTGCCTAAGAATTGTCGTGCAACTCATCTATTTATCTACATATATTTTCTGCCTGACCAGACATCCAAAGCTTGTCATTTGTTTGACCTTTGTTTAAAAATAAATTCCTTTGCCTGTCAAGAGATGAAGGTGATGAGAGGGAAAATAATGTACTGAGCTGTCATTCTGCCAAGGTAAAAAGAAAGAAATTGGATGAGAAATCACTGAGCCACGAAAGAAGTCAGAGCTTTCCTTGACATTCATTTAGGTCATAGCAAACCATTTAATGATGTCCCTTCTCCATTAAACCCTAGCACATTAGTGCCATTTGCTTATAAGGCTGGATGGCTTCAAAGAATCATTTTCTTTGGCTGAGAAAGAAATGATAATATTCAATACTGTGATTTTAATATAGTCTCAACTCTGGTGTGTTCATGTTTTTCACTCCTTTATCTTCAAAATATACAAAGGCGACCAGAATGGTTTGCGTTTCTGATAAACAGAAATGCAGCAAGCATTGTGATTTAAACAAGCATCGCCAACATTTATAATTCTGTATCCAATGCTTGATATTCTTTATTAGAGGTTGAAAAAGAACTTTCTCTGAGTCTGTTAATGACTACTTTTTCTAAAGGAGTTACAGACAATGATTTCAGGAAATATCATGAAAGTCCAAAGAAAACCGATCCATGCTATTTATTATGTCATTCACTAATAAAAAGGGATCCATTGCATCAAATTGGCAAAAACAATGTAATCAACCTAGTGCATGTGTTTCTGTATTTGGAGTATCATGTAATTCATTTAGCTATCCCTGCTATGCTGGGTCAGAATGTATACATTGTATTTTATTTTCCCAAGAACCTGGCAAAAGAAGTTATATTTACAATTACCTTTCTTTTTTTTTTTTTTTTTTTTGAAACAAGGTCTCACTCTGTCACCTAAGCTAGGGTGCAGTGGTGCAGTGGTGCAATCATAGCTCACTGCAACCTCGACATCTCAGGGCTCAAGCAATCCTCCCATCCTCAGCCTTCCAAGTACAGGCATGCGTCAGCAAGCCCAGCTATTTTTATTTTTTGTAGATATAGGTTTTTGCCGTGCTACCCAGGCTGGTCTCAAACTCCTGGCTTCAAGCGATCCTACTGCCTCAGCCTTCCAAGTAGCTGGGACTACAGGTGCACACCACCATGCCTGGCTGATTTATTTTTATTTTTACTTTAGAGATGGGGTCTCACTATGTTGCCCAGGCTGGTCTTGAACTCCTGGCCTCAAGAGATCTTCCTGTCTCAGCCTCCTAAAGTGCCGGGATTACAGGCAGGAGCCACTGTGCCTAGCCACAACTTTATTTTTTACATCATAATTTTAACACAGTCTTTAAACTATTTAAGTATAACTGGGCCTTCCTATTACCGTCTTGCATTCACTGTGTTCCCTTGTCATTGATCTCAGTGGATTATCTGCTTTTTTAGACATTACTATTCCTATTGTAGAATAAAAATTTGGCAAAATATATCCTTGACTACCCTTGCCAGTTTATCCGATCCCAATATGATTTCACATAATGTTGCGGGCAAGGTTATCTCTTTACTTAATAGATGTCACTTCATATTTCGTTTTTCTGAGCCTTTCTTTACAGTGTCAATTTTCTCTTTTCTCTGAATACATTGAAGGGAAAAACTCTTCCATTATTGTTAATTTGCTATGGTCTGTTCTGAACTTGTTCATTTTTATTCTTCATAACCTTGACATCTTTCCCTGATTCTGTCTCCTGTTAGATATAAAGTTATCTCTTGCCTGCAGCCTTAGATTTCCTCATCCATTGTGAGAAAATAACTGGTTTTCCTGTAATATCATAAATAAAACTTTTCCAGCTGCTCTACTTCTTGGCCTAGAATCTATAGGAGTCCCTGAATCTGTATTGGTTGTAAGTCTCATTGTTCCTTCTCTGGAACCATTTTTACTTGCCCTTGATTACCTCAAAGTCCTTTAAATATTGTCTTTATATAATATGCATTATATAATGTGGATCATATAACATACATTGCATATGGAAACATAATATGCATAACTTAACATGCATCACATAACATATATAACAAGCATTACATAATACGACATAGCATAACCTAGCACAACACCTAACAGAGCATAGGATAGCATAACATAATGTATAACATAACATCACATAGCATGTAAAATAATATAGCCTAGCTTGGCATAACATATAACACAACATAACCTAGCACAGCGTGACATATAACATAAGAGTGCATGGCATGGCATAAAACAACGTAGCATAGCATAGAAAAACACAAAACAGAATGATAGATAGCACAGCATAACTAACATATAACATATTACAGTGTAGCCTACCATAACATGTAACATAGCATTAAACATAAAGCAAATGATATGGGAGTGCTGGGAAGGGAAGAGCGTGGTCACTTTAAATGACACAGAGTGGGAGAAGGGAAGTGCTGGGTATAGAAAGGCGGGTCCCTGGCTAGGGCTCCACCTCCACGGACCTAGGTGAGGACAGGCACTCCTGCTTTCCCACCCAAATGTTGCATTTTCCAAGACCAGCCTGGCCCGCCACACCCCCATCCTGGGCCTATAAAAAGCCGAGATCCTAGCGGGCACACAAGTGACCAGATGTCGAGAGGAGCACACCAGCAGAAGAAGATGCAAGCAGCTGGTCATCAAGAGGACCTCGAGAGGAGCATACCCACAGAAGAGCCCACCGACAGGCACCAGCACATGGGCAGGCCATTGACCGGCAGGACAAAGTGACGATTGGCTGGGGCAGTCCAAGGAGAGCCAGGGCTGCTGACCAGCCCAACTCCAGGGGAAAACCATCTCGCTGCTGGCTCCCCCATTGGCTGAGAGCTACTTCCACTCAATAAAACCGCACTCATTCTCCAAGCCCACGTGTGATCTGATTCTTCTGGTACACAAAGACAAGAACCTGGGATACAGAAAGCCCTCTGTCCTTGCAACAAGGTAGAGGGTCTAATTAGGCTGGCTAACACAAGCTGCCTATAGGCAAACTAAAAGAGCACCCTGTAACACATATCCACTGGGGCACAGACACTGCCATGGGGTCGGAGCCCCACAGCCTGCCTGTCTTTATTCTCCCCTAGAGATTTGAGCAGTGGAGCACTGAAGAAGTGAGCCACACCCCCATTGCACACCCTGTGAGGGGGACAAGGGAACTTTTCCCATTTCACTAACACATACATCATAGTATAAAACATAGGATAGCATAGCATAGCATACCATAGCATAGCATAAAACATAGCAAATAATAGTATAATATACCGAAATGTATCATATAACATCATAACATAAAACATATCATAGACTAAGCACGGTATAACACAGCATAATATGTAACACAGCATAATATAGTATAACAAATAATCTAACATGTTATAGCATAGAAAAGCATAGCATAAATCATAGCATAGCAAAACATGACATATAACAGTATAACATAGCCTATAACACAGTATAACAGCATAACATCTAATACAGAATATAACACAACATAACATAGCACAGCATAGCATAACATATAACACAGCATAACAACAAAACATAATACAGCATAACATAACATATAACAGCATATAACACAGCATAACATAACACAGCATAGCATAAACTATAACGTAACATAGCATAACGTATAACCTAACATAGCATAACGTATAACCTAACATAGCATAGCACAGAAGAGCATAGCATAAGTCATCACATAGCACAGAATAACACAGAACTTACCACAGCACAGCACAGCTCAGCATATAGCATAATCTGACATGACACAGCATAGCATAGCAAATATGACAGCATGCAATACCATAACAGAAAACATGTGACATGCCATCCCGTAATAATACATAATGAAAACATTATTCTCCTTCCTTTTTAAGTCCAATATCTTCTCCTTTCTTTCTGAGAGGCAGTTGAGTGAGCACGCAGAGAACTTGGATTTGGAGGTCCTAGACTTGGATCCTGACTAGACTTGGCTTTTTATTTTGCAAACCCAGGGCAATAACCCTAAGGCAATTCACCTAATCTATGTCTACATATTTTAAAGTTATAACCAAGCAAATGGATAAAATAGTGTATATTCTGTATTTCGATTTTAACAAAACACATCTTTATAACAACCTGGAAGGACAGGTACAGACTGGGTGGGGAATAGGGGAGGTGAATTGGAGAGAGGGCCTGAGGAACTGGCCATGCCTGAGACCCATCCCCTTCTCTTCCAGTGCCCAGGCTATCTCCTAAGCTCCTCCAGCACTCATGAGTAGAGACCCCAGCCTGTATGTCTGTATTATTTCATCTGCCTCCTAAAACACATCTGTATGCATTCAACCCCTAATGCATATCTGTATCCATCCACTCTCCCAATGCATGTCTATTTTTCATCCATCCCTCCCCACAATCGGCATTATATTCCACTCATTCTTCATGGGTATTTGTGCTCCATCCATCCCTGCATGCACATTCATATTTGATCCAACTCTCCAATATGAACCCATATTCAATCTGCCTCTCCAATGTGTGTCCATATTCCATCTTTCCTCCCACAAGGGCATCTAGATTCTGCTCACCCACCCACAACACAAGTCCTTATTCTAACCTTCCAGCAGCCACCACATGGCCACTCCTCTGAATAGAAGTGTTCTTTACAGGCACGGCTTAGGGAACAAGCCACGCTAATTCTGGAAGTGTGTGTAGAGTCATTTGGGTTGGGAAGTCCAGGGCCCTAGATACCCAGAGTGGGTTCAAAACTGAGGTATAGAGCTTTGACATCTTGGAGTCCTTGCACAGATGAATGTGGCTGGAGGAAGGTCAGAATTTAGTCCTTGAAAGCAAGGCTCAGTACAGGAGCTCTTCTAACCTGGATTTAAGGGTCGTACTGTTCTGTTGCTTTTTCTGCCATCAGTGATTGGTCCCAAGGGTTATCGTGTAACCAGTTCATCTCATGGCATATGTGTTTGTCTATTCCAGTCCTGCTACTGGCACTCTTTGATTACCAATTACCAGAATGAAAATTACCCAGTGCCAGAAACTACTTGCAAAAAACCAGTGATGAAAGAACAACATCTATTCTACATGCTCCTCAATGACTAGGAGTGTGTCCCTGAATTTGGGGCCAAAACTAGGTTTGAACAGACTACCTGAACTACAGGTATTCTAACCAATCCCTTGGGAGGCCACCAAGGCCAAATTTCTTTCTGAATGCCAAGTATTCCCCTCGGTGCTCAGATCTTGCCAGGCACATTTGGGCTCAAGGAAGGGAGGATAGCAGAAAGTTCAGTGCCCAGCTGGTAGACCAAGGAAATTACACCTTCCCACTGGCTCTGCCATCTTCTATCTCTGGGACTTCCCTGTCACACGGTCACCTTCAAGTTCAGCATAAGCCGCTACACAAACTGATTATCTATCCTTGCAGAGATTAGCTTTGGCTTTCAACCACGATTCACTGAGCTGGATACATAGAATGTAAACTCTTTTCTATCAATATGTTCTACTTCAATAATTTCTTTAGGGATGGCTCTTTTTTGGTTTGAGTATCTTCCCTTATCATCTCTGTAAATATGAGGGTCCATTTAGACCTTAGTTCTCTTTCCACGGACTCACTCCTTTTTCCAACGTATGTGTTTCATACAAGAGATTGTTTACTTGACTTGCCTCTTCCCTGTTCTCATAAAGCAAACTCTGGCCTTTGATATATACGGAGAAGGAAGAAGCGCTTATCTCCTTTCTTACAAAAAGCTTCATGACACTTTGCTTTGTGCACAGAGGTTTATTTTGCTTATCTTTTCTGTTGCACAAACCCAGGTCTTCTGAAGCATTAACTTCAGTTCTCTCTAAACCTTAATGTATATCGTCTGAGTTCCTGCAGAGGGATTGTGTCCAACTTTCCTCCTTCAGTGCTGCAACAGACCTTAGTACTATTTTACACTTCTTTACTGATTCTTTTTGAACTCAGGTTTACATACTAATCATTGAGACTCTCAGTGGAAGCACTTATGATTCAAGCAGATTTCCCCTCATCGGATAGTTCTTTGTAGCATTATTCAATATGATCCCCCTTGGTTCAACATCTTCCCTCTCCTCTTATCTTCTTTATTCTTCTTTGAGACATTTCTCAGGTAAGGCCAAGGGTAGACTGCTCATTTAGATGTTTCTTGCACTCCAGTGAATTTTATAAAATCAGTAGAAATGAGTATGCATTTGTCTTGGACTCTCTTTTCCCTTTGACATATCACACGAGCAGCATTTTAAGTGAATTGGCTTCATGAATATAGCCTTATGGACCCATGAACACCAGAGTTACACTCTAATAAAAAGTGTTGGACAAGCCACTACAAATGAGTGTATCCACATTCTTCTTTGTCCTATGATGCATTTCAAGAATGACACTCACATAGAAATAAGTATCTGAATATCTGACATAGTAGAAGAACCAACTATAAGGTCCTCTAAAAAATAACCAGTCCAAGGAAATTGACCTTTGAAAAATTCACACTAAGACATTTTTTAACCACAAAGAACCTCTGTTTTAACTTCCCAAGAGGAAACAAACACCTCAACCCCAACATCTCACATTCCTCAATGCTTCCTCTATCTCACATTCCTCAATTCCACTTTCCAAGTGTCATGTGGGTACATCTACAGAGTGCAATATGGGAAAAATAAGAAAATCTGGCCACAAGGGAATCAAGATTTCCATACCATATAGAAGTTGAAGAAAGGCCTCTAGAAAGAGACTAAGACTGGTGAAAAATGAGCTGGTCATCAACATCTGTCTCAGAACCTTTCTTTAGCTACTCTACTTCTTTGCATACCCTTGTTCCCCTGGATATTGCTTGTCCCTCTTGTAGGTAAATCATAACTTCAAATTGACATCTTATGAGCTAAGGACTAAATGGTGAGGCTACCCTACCAACATCCTATGCAAACTTAAGCAAAATATTAAGTGAAATTAGTAGATCCATCATGATGGTCAACGCTCTTTCTTAGCAAATGAGCCCCAAGTGGTACTCCTTGAAATTATATCCACGGGCAAGATTACCTTTCTCCAGGGTACCCAAAAGCTATCACCAAAGGAGAAATAAATCTGCAACTGTCTGCTTCCAGCTGATGCCAACACATCTTGCAGGAACATCAATTAACTAGAAGAGAATTTGGTCTCCACAAGCAAATAATTATAGGAAGCCCCTCATGAGGTCACAGGTGTAGATTTAGGGAGAATGGGCTAAGACAAATGGATAGGACCAGTACTCTCACATGAAATAAATGTCTCAAGAATTCAAACAAGGCATGCGAGAGGCAGGTCACCACACATCAGTTACCAATCCCAAGTTTGCTACACTAATTCCTAGCACAGGTCAGGCAAAACAATTTATTACTCACAGATGGGCAGCAAGAATCAACAGAACCCTAGGATTCATGGCAAGTGGTTATCCTAAGACTCAAGAAATCCATCCAGGGCTAATGTGGTTGTGAGTGTGTGAATACTTCACTTTGCACCACAGCTGAGAGATCCCCAGAGAACTCGATTCTGAGTTTTATATACTAGGCAACACCTGAGTCATTGAGATCAAGCATTGCAGGACATCTTTTTCTAGGAGAGATGAGGAAAAAGCCTGGGCTGTTCTGAATAGTTTATTCTTATTTCAGGATGTTGCATTCTTGCTACATTCTGCCCAAAAATTGCAAGCAAAAAGGATAAGAGCTAGGTCAGCCAAAGTCATTTGGGAAAATGTCCTCCTGCAGGGTGAAAATGCAGCATCTTTTCTTTTACTTGAGATGAAGTGAACAAATTACAACCAGTGGACTCCACAAAAATTTTACCAAAGTGGAATATCCCTTAATTTTTGCAGTATTCATTTTCTACTCTTAGTAAACATTTCTCTCTAAGTCTTTTAAAGTACTTGCTTCTTCTGGCTCAACAGGTCCTCTTAGTACAACGTAATCTTAAATGTGGGCAAATATATAAATATATATATATATAAATGTGGGTATATATATTATACATATATATATAGAGAGAGAGAGAGAGAAAGAGAGAGAGAGAGAGAGACTGAGAGAAGAGAGAGAGGGTCTCTGTTGCCCAAGCTGGAGTGCAGTGGTGCAATCATGGCTCACTGCAGCCCCCACCTTGCTGGGCTCATGTGATCCTCCCACCTCAGCCTCCCAGGTAAGTAGGACTACAGCCATGCACCACCAAGCCCTGCTAAAGGCAAGTATGATTTTCCTGAGATAGTGTAGAAATCAAATCCCCTGTGGAGTCAGAAAGTGTGTCAATTAATTTGAGTTAATCATTACTCAATGTATATCTATATCAAGTCATCCCATTGTACACCTTGAATAGATGCAGTTTTAATGTGTCAATTAAGTATTTTAAAATTTTAAAAAAGATTAGGACACAGACACATGCAGAGGGATAATCAATAAGCATGCATGCTGCTATGTTTATTGAACTAGCCCACTCAAACAGTTTCTCTCTATTGATTAGAATAGCAAGAAAATATCAAAAGCATTCCTTAGATCCATAGATGCTTCCCAAGTCCCAGTGTCTCTATTAACCACATCTGGAATAGCAACAATATTGGGATCAGCACATGAGTAAGCACACCACTAGTCAGGAAACCTTTAAAATCTATCTATCTACTGCATATCCCAAGAGATTTATTAAATGGCCATTGGTTAAGTATGTTCTGGTTGCCATAACAAAGTATGAGTGACTTAAAAAACATGAATTCACTTCTTACAATTCTGGAGGCTGGAAGTGCAAGATCAAGGTGTTCACAGGGTTGGTTCTTCCTGAGGCCTCTCTCCTTGGCTTGTAGATGTCATCTTCTCCCTGTGTCCTCACACGGTTTTCCCTCTGTGTGTATCTCTGTCCTCATCTCCTCTTCTAACGAGGTGTCTTAGTCCCTTTCAGGCTGCTGTAACTGAATACCATAGACTGGGGAGCTTATAAACAACAGACATCTATTCTCCCATGGTCCTGGAGGCTGGAAGTCTGAGATCAAGGTGTGGGCAGGGCTGGTTCCTCCTGAGGCCTCTCTCCTTGGCTTGGAGATGCCATCTTCTCCCTGTATCCTCACAGGGTCATGCCTCTGTGCGTGTCTGTGTCCTCATCTCCTTTTATAAATCTTAAAATACTGAATCAATAAAAATTCTACATATCCAAGGTGTGCAATGGGATGATTTGATATAGATATACATTGGGTAATGATTAACTCAGTCAAGTTAATGAACACATCTATCACCAACCATAGGTAACATTTGTGTGTGTGTGTATGTGTGTGGTTAGAATACTTAAAATCTGCCCTCTTATCAAATTTCAATTAGATAATACAACATTATTAACTATAGTTACCATGCCATGCATTAGACCTCCCGAACTTATTCATCTTATAACTAACTAAAAGCTCGTACTCCTTAACCAACATCTGCCTATTTCTCTCATTTCTAAGGACACCAATCCTATTCAATGAGGGCTCGCCCAGACAACCTCATCACACTTTAATTACCTCCTTAAAGAAACTATCTCCAAATACAGTCAAATTCTGAAGTTCTATGGGCTAGAATTTCAGCATATGAATTTTGGGGAGGATACAATTCTATACAACAGGCATGGATCAAAGATTTCTATGTTAGAACTCTGATGGTGGCTCCAATATTTTATTTTTCAGGGATGTCCGCTTGGTTGGGTTTGTCATTTTGGTAAGAGGAGGACATCTGGAATGTCCTCTGCCATAATCCTCACTTGAAGATCAGAAAGCCAATGTTGGGGGTCCCTGGCAGGTAATAAGTATATACACTCCTAATATATATTCAGAAACATGAGATACAATGGCAGGATGTCTTCAAACTATTTTTCTCATTGTGAGATAGAGTCACATCACAATTCTATTTAAGTGACTCCCCCACACCCAGGCCAGTGAGCCCCTATTCTGACTCAGCTACCCTAGAAACATTCCAAGTCACCAGAGACATTTGCTTAACTCTGAGCCAATGACCTATAAATCCTGAAAGAGCTGAATAGTTTTTTTTCTCATATAAACTTCCGTTAATGGCTTCCGATCACTTGGATACAGTGCTTTGGATGTTATCAAGGGCTTGGTCTTTAAGGAAACTATTCAAAAGATTCTTAGTCTGGAAATAGCTGTGGTCTGGATATGGTTATGGGTCCACAACTCAGGATCATGGTGTCCCAAGAGAAACACCGGCTCACCCTATTTGATATCTCCATGGTGGACAACAACATGGGCTCTTTCTCTTTTGGGTCCCTAGAGATGCCATGATAAATTAACCTGCAACAAAGATCTCTGCAAATGAAACATTCTGGTCCACAGACTGCCTGATGCCTCTTCAGCAACCACATCTAATAATGTTTAGTGGTTAAACAATCTCCCTTGATCTTGCCCATTTCCTGCTTCCCATGACTTAGTGAGCCCATTTCCAACGTCTCACAAACACAACCTTCATTTCCTGCATTAAGAAAGGCAGATAAGGGAACATATTTGCAAGGAGCAGGATTTTCCCTTCTTCATAAATTTCTTGATGCTTTGATAAAGGGAGAAAGTGCTCAGCCCCCCTGGGGAGCAAAGATGGCAGATATGTGGATCCCACATGCTAGATCTACCCAAACTTTCGCCAAAAGTCTTCCGATTCCTTCTTTCCTATTGCTGCAGGGGCTTTCTGACATCTATGTTTATTTAAGATTCCATCACCAACAGATCAAACAGTTAAAAACCCTCTCAGCTACTCTCATAGATGCAACTGTGAAAATAAATTCTAACCAATTTATAACTATTTTCTTTCTTCCTTGACTAGCAAGATTAGAATCTATTCCTATTTCCATACATATTGCCCAGGTTTAAAGATTATAAAAAAAAAACAAAAAACAGAAACAACTACAACAAAAAAAGCCAGCAACAACAGCAACAAAAAACAAAACTGCAAAATAGTGCCCTATTTTAGCATACTTCTCTTCTTGGATTCATCTATGGTGTAGGCTTCTCTTCCTTCTGGATTCATCTATGGTGTAGATTTCTCTTCCTTCTGGATTAATCTATGATGTAAACTTCTCTTCTCCCTGGATTCATCTATGGTGTAGACTTCTCTTCCTCCTAGATTCATCTATGATGTAGACTTCTCTTCTTCCTGGATTCATCTATACAAGTAACCACAGAGCCTGCTAGGATCTGACTCTCATTATAGGTCTGGAGACCACAAGAAGTCACAAGGGTGGGGCATGAAGAAAATTTGCACTTCCGTATCAGGTAACATCTCAGGTAACATACTTCAGGTGAGGTAATATATCAGGTAAGGATATTACAAGGTCTTCAAACAAGGCAAGGACAGCCTCATCAAAGTATCCTGAGTTTTCATGAGCAAGGATACATCAGGGTAGTCTGAAAGGTTTGCATTACAATTCCTGGAGTCACATACTCTCCTCATCAACTTCACAAGAGACTTAGAAAAGCTGTAATTCATCTTTCGTTGAAATCACAGTATAATACTCCTCACTGGAATTTCAGATACACCAACCCTGGGCCTGTAAGAAATTAGATCTTTTGGCCGGGCACAGTGGCTCATGCCAGTAATCCCAGTGTTTTGGGAGGCTGAGGAGAGCAGATTACCTGAGCTCAGGAGTTTGAGACCAGGTTGGCCAAGATGGTGAAAACCCATCTACTAAAAATATAAAAAATTAGCTAGGTGTGGTGGCACCCGTCTGTAATCCCAGCTACACAGGAGGCTGAGGCAGGAGAATTGCTTGAACCTGGGGGGCCGAGGTTGCAGTGAGCTCAGATGGCGCCATTGCACTCCAGCCTGGGCAACAGAAATTAGATCTTTTCTTTAAAGTGGGTGATAATAAAGTTCTTAATTTTCTCACTATTCCATGAGCTAAGAAATTAATATTTTGAACGAGTGACTTTTGTTCTTTAAGATTCTAGTGCACAGTAAGAAGCAGCCAGCATACTCCACCATCCTTGTATTCCTAAAGCCTATTAAAACGGTTCATTGCAACAGTCACACGGACAGCCAAACCAGTCCTTTTACTAAGCACTGCATTGAAATTAGTAACTTAAGTGACTTTTTACCATAACATCCAAGTGTCAGTTCAAATAACAATGAGCCACCCAAAATTATTCTTGATGGTTTTTTACCTGCATCTGTTACAGGAACCAATAGACAACGGTTTTTCATTGGCTGACAATAGAATACACTTAATTTACTTTAGGTAGAAAGGTATTATTAGGGATTTTGTAGTTTAAACATTTTATTTTTCAGAGAGGAGCCCAGTCACAAGGCATCCCTTGTAGAAAATATTAATCTGGCCAGTAGAACATTCCATTTTTCAGCTGAGGATCCCAGAAGGACAAAATAGGATTGATCCCCAGAGCTCAGTGAGGTATCTGGTCCACCTCATATAAGCAAGCGAGGCTTTGAGAATGTCTCAAATCAGAGAAACTGGGATGGGGCCTGGGACCCATGCAGTTTCAGAGGTTTCTATGATAATTATTATGTCGCTTACCTAGCCTGCAAAATTCTAGGAGGAACATTAAGAACAGAACTTGAAGAGGTATTGAAAAATGCAGAGGGATTTGGAGAATGTGAATATGCTATTTTCATGCTTTGTTTACTTGACATTTAGGTCTGCAAACAGAAAGTTGAATTGTGGCTGTCTAATTAAGTGCACAAATGTTATATATGTGTGTGTGAAAGAGTGTAAGTGCTTTCTTAAATTAACATAAGACTGTTGAGTTCACTTAACACTCTACATACACATATGTGCATGTGTGTGGATGCATGTTTACATGCACACACATAGTACACCTATTTATCATGTTAACCAAATGCCATTTGAAAGCAATAAGGAGAATTGGTGTTCAGAAATTATGAATAAATTTCTGGTTTAAAAATTTTCTAATCTCTGTAATTCTGCAGTATTCTTTGGTATGATCTTAAAGGCTTGAGGTTTGACTCATTTTACATTTATGGCACGTATTCATAAAAACAAGCAAATATAGTCCTAATACAGTGCACCAGCTAATTTTTAGAAGTTACCATATTTATACAATCACCTTAAGATATACTTTGATAAATATTGTTTTGATTAATAATCAGGAAATCCACGCAAAAATAAACTTAGGAACTCCTTCCCTCTTTCTTTGATATAGTCAGCATTAAATGAACAAGAACAGCAACGATCAATTCTAAGTTTTTATTTTCATTTTATGGTAGTTTATGTTTAACATTCCATCCTTACTAATGTAAATCTTGGTTGGCGGCGTATACATTTTCCAGGGCTGCATTTCCATGTTGCTGTATTTGCACATTTTGCATCACATTTTGCATTATTCAACTAATGCTGTGTAAAAGCATTTTATAGTAAGATCTATGAAATGGAAGGGGAATAATATTAGCATTTTCTTGATGAAATGCTTTTAATGAGTCATTGAGTTCTTAAGGATTGATTAATTCACTCAAATGATATAAAAGCCAACATGATATGTAAAGTTGTCAGAGTGCAAATTTCAGCATAGATATCTTAGGCCAAATCTTTTTGACAGGAAAATGCACGATGGCTTAAAAATCAGGAGGACTTGATGAATTCAAAACCAGTCCTTTGTTAATGGACTGCATCCAATGCAGCAGGTCCGGAAAGCGTGTTAGCACTCTATATTCCGTTCAGCAGGAGGAAAAGAACATTTTGTATTCAGTAATGCCCTTCCCCTAAAATGTAATTGTGCCTCCAAAATGTAAGTGAGTTTTGGGGCTTGTAAAATGTGCCATGCATTAAAACTAGCATTTAGTGGACCTGGGCATGATGTCATTTCCATAAAAATAGGTGAATTTCTCTCACTTTTCCTCCCTCTATCTTTGCAGGCTGTCTAGCTTTGCATTTTTTAATGTGGCTAATGGCAAGCATTTTACTGCTCAAAAATACAAAAATAGTAAAGAATTTACTTTTGTAAATTTACAAATGCATTAAACGTATTTTTGTAGCTAATTATACTCTTGTTTTTTATAGGGATTCTAGATCAATCTCCTGGAATACTTTTACTCCACAGGGAATATACTACACAATTTACATAACTAGTTGATTTATTAAAACATATAATGTGAGAGTATACATGTGCACACATATATATACATAGTAAGTCCTCAGTAACATCGTGTATATACATACAAATATATATACATATATACATATATATGTATATATATACACACAGCAAGTCCTCAATGTTATCAATAGGTTCTTGGAACTTGCAACTTTAAGAAAAACAACACATAGCAAGTTCTTGAGTAATATTATTTTCATTCAAAGTTGTTACAACGGTGATGAGAAAAAAAGATTGGTTTCATTATGTCATTTCGCTTAAAGTTGCAGTTTCCAATCTGTCTACAACATTAAGTGAAGACTTATTGTATATAAATACAAGTTTACTTCCCTGGGATATATAGAATGCATTTATCTGTATCTATTCAAATAAATTTTCATATCCATTCATATATCTATATATACATAGATTGTATATATGTAAGGGTGTGTGTGTACATATATATGCACATATATATATACACATACACACTATATATGATATATGTATAAAATCTGTGTATGTCTGTCTGAAATTAGAAATTAGAGACATACACCATATTGAGTTATTATAAATATGCCAAAGACATTATCATCTTTGGTTTGCAACATTTCAACCCCCAGATTTTATGTCTAAACAAGATTAGAGGAGTTAACTCCCACTTTCTGTTGAGTATGACAAATAACTTCAAAAAATGTTTACAAACCACTTTTCAGTCTAACATGTTGAAACGAAATCAGGATTTTAATATTTCTGAGTGCTTATGAAAATAAAAAGGTTTAACCTTCTTAACTGTTGAAGAAGGTGTGTAAGAAATATAGTTTCAAGAACCAGAGGCATCAGACATCTTTCTTTTTTGTTCAAGTATTTTTGCCACCTGTCATTACATCCCTGGAATCTTATCTTAAATACACACCCTAAATCATATATATTGAAAATCAGTCCAGGCTTTCAGTCTTTACTGCTATGAGAAGGAGTTGAAGTCCTCGAGTTTTGTCCAAAAACCATAACATTAATAATCTCTCAACCCTATGGCTCTATCTTGTTACGGCTATTCTCTTTCTTTACTCTGTTGCTACTTACTCACTCCAAAGTCATTCCTTCACCCAGTTTAATCTGTATGGTCAAGGCATAGAAATTGCATTTGCTAAGCTCTCTGATCACTTAATTTTCAAACTCAATGAACAGCAAATAACTGTTGATATTGTTCCACCTTCCTGGAATATCTTTCTCCATCTACAGCTTTCAACATTCTAGCCGTCTTCAAGTGAACACTGAAATACTATTTCTTTCATGGAGTATATTGCTTTCTTTCCCCATTCCCTAGCTAAAAGTCATCCTTTCATACGCCTTTTTCGTTTAACATTAAACTCTATCTAGAAAGACTATTAGTTATAAATACAAAGAACTAGGTAAAGCTGCCTTATTATGCATTTTGATAAAATTATTCCTGTCTAACACATTATACCTGTTATCTTTTAAGCCAGCAAAATGAAAAATGGCATTTATCTCAATATGCCTTAGAAAAGAGCTATTTATGGACACATCATTCTCCCCTACCTGACAATGAATTGCAGAGAACAATGACTATTTTTACTCATCTTTTTATTTCTCACGGTTTTTAGATAATTCAGAGTAGGCTGTAGGTACTTAATGCATGTTGCATTGAATTTTCTTTTTTTTATATTAAACATTCCCTTATCTGAGAACGTATTTAAACTACATATAAAACATATGTTTCTTCTCTTATATATTTGATGTTCATACTTCAGAAAAGTCTTCCACTGTTATACCACGTAAGAATAATAGATGTGAGTATGCTTCAATTAGAATTAGTGTTTTTCAATATATTTTGAATTAGCCCAGCCGTCACTGATCTCTAATGTGAATGGTTGTGCCTATTACAAATAGATATGGCCCCAAAATTGTTATTCCACTCAATAAGAGTTCCCCCTTATTTTGAGGGTGCCCCCACACACTATACCCCACACACACTCTACCTTCTTAGAGAGAAAGAGAAGACCTAGATGATGTTAAATCCATAGCCACTATAAGCCCTTCACCCTCTAACGTGGCCAAACCAAAGCTTGCTGTTTATCTACCTTGTATAGTCAGGGTTTGAGTATTATTTGTTTGAAAAAACATGGTCGTATCCATGAAAATGTGTCTGCAGCCATTATCAAAGACCAGGACATTATTTAATATGGCGATTATGGCAAATTGGTTTGTTTAGCTACCTGGCACGTCGCAGAAATAGAATTGAAGTTGCCAAAGAAAATACAGGCTGCTCAGTGAAATTTAAATCTTAGATAAAACTCACTTTTTTCCACATAAATATTCACTTACTTTTGCACCAACCTAATATTTCCCAGATATTGCCTGGATATACTAATACTAAAAATATTCAGTTTATCTGAAATTTAAATTAAACTGGTCATCTTGTACTTCTGCTTGTGAAAACTGACAATCATAAGGGTCACTTATTAAAATGTTTGTTGGCCAACTGGGTTTGCAAACAATGTATTGAGGAGCTGAAGTTCTCACACCTGTTTTTGATGGAAGAATCCATTAATCACCATGCAAGTGTATCCTGTAAAAAAAAATACAATATAT
This sequence comes from Pongo pygmaeus, assembly GCF_028885625.2. Taxonomy (NCBI): domain Eukaryota; kingdom Metazoa; phylum Chordata; class Mammalia; order Primates; family Hominidae; genus Pongo; species Pongo pygmaeus. Next base: position 4,692,798 of record NC_072396.2, on the reverse strand, counting down.
GCTATTAAAATTTCAAAAATACATAATTTTCCCCCAAACTTGGGCTGGTTTCCTATTTCGGTATCTTTAAAGATATTCGGTATCTTTAAAGAAACAGTTGCTGTCTGCACAATTTTTTTAAGCTCAATCATTTCTTAGGCTTTACTTCTTTAGGCTAAATTATCTCAATTCTTTGATCATTCTTTTCCTTACCAGTTAAGTATTTCAAAATAATGGTTTTCATTAATATACAAAATTGATGCTACAGAAAAATTAGAAAAAGACCTATGGCTAATGATTTCTTAGAAAATGGAGGTTCTTTCTGTGCTCCTTAATGATAATATTACATGTTAACTTTGAATCAGAAGAGCGTCTATGAATAAGGATAAGAAGGTACTGTCTTAATGAGCCCAGCCCATATGCATAACAGTTATGAAAGTCACTGCTGCGTTTTTTATGGGAAATAATGGGCTCTGAAGATAAATATGTTTGGCAGGCATTTGATAACACAGCCACTGGATTTTATTCATCTTAGAACTTTGTTATTCAGATGTTATCAATTTGGATAGGTTTAGATATCTCAAAGAAAATACTACTTCAGTTGCATTACTGAAAGAAAGTGCAAGTCAGATAAAAGACATTATAGCTATAAAATCTCAGGAGTTTGGCAGAAATTACACAACAGCTTTGGCATACTAATACCCCACCACCAATAATACTTATAGATAATTCTTTTCAGAGGGTTGGGAGCAGGTATTGAAAACTCTAATTAGTCATCCTAACATGGATGATTAAATAAAGGCTTCTCTGGAGTGAATTATAAAACTATTTCATTTTTCTGGCAAAAGGGATAGACAGGAAAAAACTCTGACATACTGTCTATGGAATAAGAAAAATAAATTTGGTATCTCTCCCATTTCTCTGGGTTGATCCAGAGTATTTTGGAATTGATGTGAACTATGTGTAAAATGGTCATTGTTTCTTGAATTATTATGAATATGCTGCTTATATCACCAGCTATACTGAAGGATTACTCTTTCTGCAACATCACTGGTGATTTTTAACTACGATTAATGATGGAATAGAGAAAGACACCAGCATCTAAACATTTGAATAGAGTTCCCAAAAAGGGCAAAAGGGCTGGATCTTGAAAAATTAGATATTTGCCACAAGATGAATAATAGACATTTTAAGATGTAGGTTCTCCCTAAGATAATAAACATATTTAACACAGTTCCATAAAAAGATGCACAAATGATGTTAATGAAACACAGAACGATGTTTTCAAAGTATACGGACCGGGCGCAGTGGCTCACACCTATAATCCCAGCACTTTGGGAGGCCAAGGCAGGCGGATCACTTGAGCTCAGGAGGTCGAGACCAGCCTGGGCAACATGGTGAAATTCCGTCTTTACTAAAAATACAAAAAATTAGCCAGGTTTAATAGTGCACGCCTGTGGTCCTAGCTCTTCAGGAGGTTGAGGTGGGAGGAATCCTTGAGCCCAGGGGGTCAAGGGTGCAGTGAGGGAGACTGTGGCACTGCACTCCAGCCTGGGTCACAAATGTGTAAATATAATCAAAAATACATTGGAAATACAAAATAGCCATGAGGAGTGACTGGCCCTAATAAACATTAAAAAGCGACATAGTGTCTCTATTTTGAAGAGAAGTGTAGTCTTATTTATAAAAGACAAGCAAGTGGAGCAGAAGAGGAAGTTCATAATTAGATTTAAATACATAAGGAAATATGCATAAAAATATGCCATCTCAAATTGCTGGGCACAGATTAGCTTTTTGCCAAATGGTATTGAGACAACTTGTCAGACATTTGGAAAAAATGACATTAGATATGTCCTTCACAAGGAAGGAAAAGATAAACTCTCAATAAGGAAATTAAATGTTTTAAAATATCTATACCAGTATTAACATGACATAAGCAGATTCCTATTCATAACTCAAAATCCAAATGCCACACAAATATAAAAATATTTTGACTACAGTGAAAAAGACAACTTTTAAATGGCCAAAATGGACAATAAACAAAGTCAAAAAGCAACTGATAAAAATAGAGAAAATATTCACAACATACGTTGTAGATTAAATGCTGAATAAACCTAATAGATAAAACTTTTTATTTAAATAGAGAAAAAGATTAAAATTAGGTAGAAAGCAGTAATAAACAATGCATGTAAAATACAACTCATAAACACAGGAAAAGAATGTTAAGCCAAACTCAGAAAAAAATGAAAATAAAACAAACTTTATGAGATACCAGTTCTCCAATTCCAATTTTATAAAACTTTGGTGTGCCTGTGAGAAAACCTTCATCATTTTTTAGTTGAAAACAAATTTGCGTTATCTTTTGGAAGATAATTTGGAGATATCTTAGAAAAATAAATAAATAAAAAAAAACAAAAAAAAGATATCACTGAGACTTCATTTTCCATTTCAGCCATCAATGCCACTTCTCAGAATTTATCCGAAGGATGCATGTCCAATAATATGAAAATCCACATGTGTAAAATTATCTATTGCAGTGTTGTCTGAAATTGCCTATTGGGAATAAAACTAAATGCTCTTCCACAGGTGAATGTTCTAATAATCTATGGTGCATACATGCAATGGTGTATTCTGAAACTATAGAAAAGAGAAAATAAAAACATTATTTTAAACTGATATAGAGATTTTAAAAAATATTAAGTGAAACAATAAAAAGCAAAACAGTGCCTATGTTAATGAAACTTTTCTGCAAGAAAGAAGCTAAAAGGTGAAATGAGAAATAAGAAGGCTCATTTGTGTAAAAAGAAGCATGGTCAAATAAAACAGAAACTAATGAAGTTCAAAACCTGCAGGGCTGAATGCAAATAGGATGGAAAGATCGGGGAGGTGAGAACGAATAATAAGGAATGAGGAGTGACGCTTCTCTGGGTACTTTTTGTATTATTTTCACTTTTAGTGTTACATATGTTCACATACTCAAAAATAGACATATAATCAAAAAGACAGGGAGGGAAAAGAAAACCAAAAGTTCATACAAAGCAAAACAAATGAGCCTAAATAAATAGCATAACCACACTGAAGGACAGTGGGGGAAAAGTAACTCTCAGATGAAGTATTGTGCCTATATACCTCAGGCTAAAAACAAAAGAATGTTTTGAGCGTCTAGAACTCTACTTGGTAGGTTTGTTTTATACTGGTATAGTTAGCAGTTCTGCAGGTCTAAAGAGTATAGTCTTGAAGCATTGTTGATTTGCTGACTTTCATCATTGTTCTGATGATATACAAAAGAATGTCCATGTATTTTAAGAAATACCCACTGAAGTAGTTAGGGGTAAATGAGAATTACATTTGCAACTTATGATGCAACAGTTATAAAATTAGACACACAGTCACACTTACAGAAAAAGGCAGGCAAAAAGACAAAATAAAACAAAATAGCAAGCAAATAAAAAAATCACTAAGAATTCATTTTTCTTATATGTACCCATGGGTGCACACAAGAAGTGATAAAAGCAAATGTGGCAACACATTAACATTTAGCAAATTTGAGCGAATTTGGTGAATGTGTGTGCACTTTTTTGGTACTCCATAAATTTCAATAAGGCTGAAATTATTTTAAATAGAACGATATCAAAAGGAAGGACATAAAATAAATCTACCTTCATCATTGCTCAGCTATTTAAATGTTTCTCATTTGTGAGGCAAGCAAAGACCACCTGGTGACTATCAAACAGACCATCCAGAACCAAAACTCCTTATCTAAGGAATTTAGAAGTAATTAGACTTCTCTATTATCTAAAGCTGTCATCCAGTACCAGGCTTCTTTCTCCAAAGTTGTGAGTAACTAGAATTTCTACGCATCTCTGGAATGCATACATGTCAAAACTCATTGTGCAATCCTCGCTGACATTAAGGCATCAAAATGTCTACAAATGTCATCATTTATCATGACCTTTGTGGCTAATGTGGTCCAAGTTACCCTTCAGCTCCCGCTTTAGGGCCCATAAATACCCCTAAGGAAAAGTCCACCAGGTGCGCTCAGTCCTCTCTCGCTGAGGCACCTGCTGCCTTCTTCTGCAGCATTCTTTCTATGGGATAACACCTTCCTTTTCAAACCTATGCTGTTGTCAGTAAATTCTTGCCACCCGCGAGCTCGTGATTTTCCACTGCTGGTGCTCTGACGCCTGGCCCAGCAATTCATTGCATTTATTTGAGGGATTACCAAAAGGAGCAACCCCTGCTACATCCTGGCAGTGGAAAAATCATAGAGAGACAAGCTGTAGCACCAACGCATATTCCAATGCTGTTGCATCACAACATTGTATTCCTGGACCACAGTGAGGACTAGGGATGCTAGACTGGGGGAGGGTCCTGGGAAGCTGGAGAGGGGCATGAGTACAAAATGAACCACCAAAACCGGGTTAATAGCACTCATCAGCCATCTATGCTACACCACACATGCTACACACCCTAATGTGAATAGACACCCCACTCTCAGCCGACATTTAGAGCAATAAAACACCTGGGCAAACCAGATGCCTAACTTCAGAACAAACAGATCATTCAAGAACAAGAAAGGAATGTTCTAATTTTTGTGTCAAGTTAATACTCTCAAAGTGTTTCTAGAGGATGGTCCAGGCAGAAAACAAGAAAAGGTTCCTATAAAAAGCAGGAGGGTAAGATGTGTTTACGTGTGTGTACACATATGTATGTATGAATGTGTGTGTGTGCAGCATAACATATATACATCGAGTCTAATATACAGTTACATAAATAAACTTATATATAAATAGATATTACATTTATTTATATGTAATTACATAAATTTCCCTCAAATTAAAAAAATTTACAAATTTAGAAATGAGGGGCTCAACAAATGCAAAGTAGAATGAAAACAAAAGTCCTACTCCCTGATGAAAAATTGTGAAAAGAAAAAAGTCAAGAAATAAATAATCCAAGAATTTATCATGATAAGTTTGATGTCATACTTTTCCTCACAATGAATCAAGGTCTCTCAACAGCCAAAGAGGGAAAATATATATATTATTTTAACCCAGGAATCTGAGAAGAAGCCAAACATTCAAGGGTTAGAACAAAATTTTATTAAATATAAGAATTCAGATTTTTTACATTTATCTCCCCATTCACGCTTTTTAATTTTTTTTAAAAAATGGTTATTCTTAAAGAAAACTTCCAACTGAATGGAAAGAAACAGAAGACATATCAGGATAGATCACCAGGAAATAGCACCAAATCGAAAGGACAGGTGAAAGTTAATTCAGGATCCAATAAACCTCGATCCTTGAAAGTATCTTTGTTTAGCAGTGAAGTTTAAATAATGCAGAAATACATTTTCATCCATTTGAATCCAATTAACATTTTTAAATGAATAATATTTACATAATATTGGAACACTTTCTCTTATTGAGTTAGAACTATTTTGGAATTCAACCAACAATAAAGCCCAAAAGACTTTCTCATATTATAGAAACTTGGAAAGGTAAAAGTGTTACTATAAAGATAAAAGTTGGAAGAAAAAAGATATGTACCAATTTTCTGAAATTTTAGAAAAAACAAATACATCAGAAACTAACTTGGATGCCTCTGAAATATTGAAGGTTATTAAAGTGGAAATGTTCACTATAAATTATAAAAACTACATTTAAAATGTTTAATTAATTAAGTTTGACATTGGAGAGCGAGATACTTTTTTGGATTTTTTAAATATAAGAGCATTTGAATGAACTTCCCAGTGGGTCTGAATAATTTACATGGCTTGATTTGAAACAGCATGGGGTATAAATGAATTGTACATCCACGTGTGTAATTTTCATAGCCTAAAAACACCTGTAATTAATTGGAAAGCAATGACCCTTTTGCTGAGAAGGGATTCTGCTACAGAGATTCAGAATTCTGACTTTGGAAAAAGCAAACCTCTTCTGGGGTAAGTGGCCATGGACAGGCTATCGGACCCCTAAACCTTGGTTTTGTCAAAGCCAAATAAAACACAAAGGCAAATCTCTGAAATGAAAACATTTATTTGGGAAGAAAGAATTGCAATTCGGGGCATATACACAGACCTGAAGAACAAAGAGAAAGAGGTTTTAGGAGAAGGAGAAATGTTATGTATTGCTCTTTGTGAAAGTTCATTGGCACTAATAAGGTTTTGGGGAGCGGGCAAGTTTCGATCCGTCAGTGAAGGGAGCCACAGCTTGTTGTTTCAGCAGCCGGTAGATAAAACCAGTTTCAGGTCACAGCAGGCAGTTTTAGCTGCTGGGCTTGCAGAGAATTCCATTTTTGGAGCAATCCTCTGTGCCCTAAGTGCTTTTTCCTCCTGGTCGACTCTTGTTTTCGTCGGGTATGACAAGAATGACTCACTTGGTAGGATCAGCTTTCACAGTTTCTTAGCCTGATTTGGATTTTTATCAAAATCTTGATACCGCAGTGGGTTGTTGTGAAGATCAAACATAGAAACAAGCAGAAGGATCAGTGGAATCATAGCAACAGCAGAAACTGGTTCGCTGTAGTTATTGGAATCAATTGGAAGTTACTGAATGAAAGAGGAGGTTAAGCCATCAGACAGTAGGAGTCCCATGCGAGTTTTAAGATTGGGGTGACCTTTAAAAGGAATTTGACCCTACCAAGACACATCTAAGACTCAAGCAGAGCAGTAGAATACAGTTTATAAAGGCTATTCTAATAGGTCAAGAATATTGCCAAGTAGCATTTCTCAAACTCCCTAAAATCTCTTTATATTCTTCAAACTTCTTGAGAAAGCTTTGTTGATGTGAATTTTACCTGTCCAATATTTACCACTGTGTACTTAGAATTAAAATATATATAAATTAATTAACTTATTTTAAAATGGCAATAATAAATATTACAAATTAATAAATACCATATTTTGCTTAAAATAACTCTATGTTCTAAGGCAAGAAAAATTAATGAGAGTTATGGCATTCTTTTACATGTTTGCAAATTTTTTAAATGTCTAGTTTAATAAAGGACAGATGAACTCTCTTATCTTCTGTATCCAATCTGTTGCAATGATTTCTTTTCTTTTTTGTTTTTGTTTGTTTGCTTTGGGATAGTGTCTCACTCTGTCACCCAGGCTGGAGTGCAGTGATGCCATTATAGCTCACTGCAGCCTCTACCTCCTGGGCTCAAGTGATCCTCCCACCTCAGCCTTCCAAGTAGCTGGAACTACAGGCGCATGCCACCACACCCAGCTAATTTTTTTTTTTTTTTTTAGAGATGGGTTATTTTTTTTAGAGTTGAGGTTTCACCCAGACTGGTCTCAAACTCCTCAGCTTAAGCGATCCACCCACCTTGGCCTCCCAAAGTGCTGGGATTGCAGGCATGAGCCACTGCGCCTGGCCTGCAATATATTGTTTTGTCTGATGTATGTAGAAAATCTGGCCTTTCACAGATGGTAATTGGAAAAGGGAGAAATATTCTAATGGTCTTTGCAGGTAGCTGGGGTTTGATACTACACCAAAACCCAACGAACGGCAGTTTTTAAAAGAAATTTTAGATTGCCACATGGAATATGAAATCATTATCAATGAAATTTTCTTATTTTGTTAGATTAATATCAATGATTAACTACATTAATTATCTATTGCATTTTTGAGGGGCTCTTTTAACCAAGCATGATTGTGTAGCATCATACAATATTCACCGGGAAAATATTGCTTCCCTAAGTTTTGCTGATCTTACAGATTTTGACAAATTTTTACTATGCAATATTAAAAAAATCGCATATGTTAGTCACCACTGATGTATTCTTTATGAAACACCTTATGTATTGGAAAATTGTCTAGCTTATAGTATTGGATGCAAGTTTCCCAAAATTCTATGGTTCTTTTGCAAGTCCAAATGCATCACTGTCAACAAATGCTGTTAGTTGTTTTCCATGAAATGACTAACTCACTTCATTCATTTTGGTCAAAACGTCTGCCCTAGACTGAAAATCAGAAGAAACATAGTTTATCATTCCCCTATTCTAGTAAAACCCATGTTCCACCGTAAAAAGATGTGTACTCAGGGGTGGGTCAATATATATGTAATAAGTGAATGAATTTGTTTCATAAAGGACTTCCTTAGGTAAATTTTGTTTTCTTTCTTTTTTGTTTGTTTGTTCTACTGTTAGTGCCAGACAGAAAAGAGTGAAATAACAAACCAATAAGGCTTAGTGCCACTGCCTTCATCCATGCTAAGTCACTAGCTTTTGCAGCATAAGGTAAATGCCAACCCAGTGAGAAAGGAAAATAATGTCTTCATATTATTATGAAAATACTTCTGGCCTGCCCGTTTCCCTGAGTGGGTCTCCATGACACCCTGAGTTCTACACACCAAACACACATTCAGAAGCACTGTCCTATAGGAAAGCCTGTTTAGGAAGAAAACATACCTTGAAATGTTTGAGCTAAATGAGCATAGGTAGTAAGAAACTTTCTTGGTGATTTAATGAAGACTTCTGCAACAGGAAAAAAAATATATTTTCTGGATTAGTTGTCTCATAGAGAAATGCATCTCATTCGCCCAACAGATATTTATTCAGTGCCAAGTACGTGCTTTAGGCATGTCTTCTGGGGTTGTTCAGCAGGTAAACAAGACAACTGAGGGAAATTGGTGGTTTCCGATAATGAGAAGGGATTTCCTTTATTAAAGATTGTACTTAGTAGTAGGAAAACCCTGTGACATGCTCGTGTTGGAAGGAAACAGGCTTGTTAGTGGGTGGAAAGTTAGAATTTACATTCTGACACGCAAGCAAGCTATTCCTGCAGGTTAATCCATGACCACACATAGTCCTCAAAGACATTTTCATGGATCACTGGAGGATTCCTAATCACTGTCCAGCTTATGCTGCCAAAGCTCTCTTTGGAAACTTCCAGGGAATATTATGTTTAATTGAGGAAAATTATATGCAAAAATATCTTCCTATTTATGTAAGAGATGGGGTCTGGGGTGGGTGGCTCAGAGCCCAGGAGAAGTTGTTACTGGTGTAGTTGCCATTGTTGTTTTTGTTATTTCATTTTGGGCTGTGTTTAGAGAGTGGTTCATGTCTAAACCGAATAAGAAACAGATATCTTAGAATTTAAATTTCTAACATTTCTTTTCAAAGAAATGCTTCGAATTTTTTCAACAGAAATGATTCGATTTTTTTCCTTTTTTCTTTCCTTTTCACTTACCCAACTGGAAGTAAGTATTCCAATAGCAAACTGACCCTTTGTTGCTCTTCCTGTCACCCATAAATTTTTCCATTACTGCTTAAAGCTGAGCCATTCTAAATTGGATCCTCTATTATGTCCTGTCCCTCTGATTATGAACACAGAAGCAAGCCCCTGAGAATGCCTGTGCAACTGTGCCCGTGATTCCAGAAGAATACCATTATCAGACGACATCTAGATCCTGATAACATGTCTTGAGCAACTGGGTGAGAATTCCTTAAAAATCACACCTGCGTGACAGGAACAGTGTCTCAAATCTGTAATCTCAGTGACTCAGGAGGTCAAGAAGGGAGGCTCACTTGAACCCAGGAGATTGAGGCTGCAGTGAGCTATGATCACGCCACTGAGCTCCAGCCTGGGCAACAACAGAGTGAGACCCCATCTCTTAAAAAAAAAAAAAAAACACAAAAAGTTGCACCTGTGCTTGTAGTCCATTTAAAGGAGATTGCAGTAAATATAAAAACAGGGCATTAACAAGTTTCTCTTAAAAATTAAAAAAAAAGTTTTCTCTGCATATAGCTAAATACAAAGTCTCTGATTTAAAATATCATAAAAAATTATGGTTATCAAACAATTTTCGTGACAAGAATGAACAAGGAATGTCAGCAGATCCTCAATTAACCCCAGAGAATAAATTCTTCTAAATAGCAAGAAAAATAAGATCACAGTCAATACCATGGAAAAACACAGAACCAGCCTTCACTGGAGGTTTGGCCTGCAGTAACCCTCCCTGATCAAATGCAAAAGTTCAAAATTATAGAGATCCAACAACAGAAAGCCCACTCACATACTACTGATCCTACACGTTTTCTTAAACATGAGAATTTTTTCTAAGGAGGCATAAACCTTTCTGAAAATGAGTAACTCAAGTAACTATGTGCACTTATCCTTAACTAGGAATAAACATTCTAGGTCCCTCATCATTGTGTCCCCTGGGCCAAAGCAAGCACAGCCTGCCTTCATGATTATGGACTGCTTTTCCAGGACTGAAGTGATCAGGGACCACCATCTCCACCATGGACTGGTTTCCCTGGATAGAGGTGATCATGGCAGAACATCTCTCTCATTGACTGCTTTTCCTGGACTGAAGTGATTATAGCCACTCAACTCGGTCACCCACTAGTTCCCCTGGAATGAGGGTTCTCAGCCCAACCTGGCCTCATTCTTAGAAGTGGGGTTGCTGAATTTTTCAAAAGTGCTTTGGTTGATCTTTGTTTCCCTGTCATCACTTTGCAAAACAAAGAGACACCTCAAAAATTCATTTCTTCCACCAATAAATGCACCTTGACAAAGACTTCTGTGTAGGAAAAATAAATTTAAAAAATAAAAAATAAAAATTATAAAAATAAATAAATAAAAATAAAATAGTGATTAAATCACTAGGCCAAAGGGAAAAGTCAATCTGGGAACTGCATCAGGCAGACCTGTCTCCCATTTTATTCCTAAGTAAGAAAGCTACAAAGATTAAAAAAAAAAAAAAAAAAAAAAAGTTACATACCTCCCTCACAGTTTGCTCACAAAGAAATTCCTTGTGGGCCTCAAGATGTTTACCCTAAAAACAGAGTTCTTTTGAATTTCACCCTAGCAATGTAAGTGGATAGCTTATCTTCATAGGTGCAGGACAGAAGGTCATCTCTCTGCTCACCTGAGAAAAATGCATATCTGGTTGCTTCCCCTGCCCAATTGTTTATGCAAAAATGCAGATTCACTGAGCCAGTCTATAGTATAAGTGACTATTGCTCTATCCTACTCTCATATGTAAATTTTATATTCAGTGAAAAGCTGATCAAAGACTCAAAAGAATGCAACCTTTTGTCTGTTATCTACCCATGACCTGGAAGCCCCCCATTTCCTGCCCCCACTTTGAGTGGTCCCGCCTTTCTGGACTGAACCAATGTATATCTTACACATATTGATTGATGTCTCATGTCTCTCTAAAATGCATAAAACCAAGCAGTCTCCCAATCACCCTGGGCACATGTAGTCAGGACCTCCTGAGGCTGTGTCTTGGGTGTGTCCTTAACCTGGGCTAAATTAACTTTCTAAATTGGTTGAGACCTATCTCAGATAGTTTGGTCCACAATTCTATGGCCCCAACCCCTTTTTTGCTTCTCATAGAACGACAAGTTCCTGCCCCGGGCATGTGGCTGCCTAAATGAAGGTGTGCATTGTCTTGTGTGTGAACATTTTCTGAGGTAGGAACATCAGCTTGTGATGGGGGGTGGGGAGATGCCAAGAAGAGATTTATAGCAGGAGGGATGTGACCACTGCATGCTCACCTCAACCTGAGTGTCTACAATTCTATGTTCCTCTCAGAGAAACATAAGGAAAAAAACACAATTTCTTCCTTTTCTGAAGAGAAACTGACCAGAGATTCTGCTGTGTGTTAATCCACTCGGAGTACACATAGGTCCTGAATCACGGAGCGGGGCTCGGGGCTTGGGATTTTCTTTTCTAAGCCATTTGTTCTGTTAATGATCTTGTTTTATCCAATTATCGTTATTATCTTGCTTCTCTCTTCTGAAAAGTACTGTGATTCCCACTTGAACTCGTGTTATAGACTGAATGTTTGTGCTCCCCCCACCCCAAATTCCTATGTTGAAACTCTAACCCTTGATAGGATGCTGTTTGGAAGTGAAACCTTTGGAAGGTGATTAAGTTTGCATGAGGTCAGGAGGATGGGGCCCCCATGATGGGATATGTCCTTATAAGAAGAGGAATAAACATATGAGCATTCTCTCTATCTCCTCTCTCCTCTTTCTCTCTCCATTCCCTCTCTTCTCTCTCTTCTCTCTCTCTCCTCTCTGTCTTTTTCTCTCTCTCTTCTCTCTCCTCTCTCTTCTCTCCTCTGTCTCTTTCTCTCCTCTCTGTCTTCTCTCTTTCTCTTCTCTCTCTCCTCTCTCCTCTCTCTCTTCTCTCGCTCTTTTCTCTGTCTCTCTCCTCTCTCCTCTCTCTGTCTCTCTGTCTCTCTCTGTTTTCTTTGTCTCTGTCTCTCTTTTCTCTGTCTCCCTGTCTCTCTCTCTTCTCTCTGTGTCTCTGTTTCTCTTCTCTCTCTCCTCTCTCTTCTCTCTCTGTCTGTCTCTCTGTTATCTTTGTCTCTGTCTCTCTTCTCTGTCTCCCTGTCTCTCTCTTCTGTTTTTTTTTTTTTTTCATACGGAGTCTTGCTCTGTCACCCAGGCTGGAGTGCAGTGGCGCAATCTCGGCTCACTGAAAGCTCCGCCTCCTGGGTTCACACCATTCTCCTGCCTCAGCCTTCCGAGTAGCTGGGACTACAGGCGCCCGCCACCACGCCTAGCTAATTTTTTTTTTTTTTTTTTTTTTTTGTATTTTTAGTAGAGACGGGGTTTCACAGTGGTCTCAATCTCCTGACCTCGTGATCCGCCCGCCTCGGCCTCCCAAAGTGCTGGGATTACAGGCGTGAGCCACCGCACCCGGCCCTCTCTCTTCTCTCTGTGTCTCTGTCGCTCTCCTTTCTCTCCTCTCTCTTCTCTCTCTGTCTCTCTCTCTGTTATCTTTGTCTCTGTCTCTCTCTCCTCTCTGTCTCCCTGTCTTTCTCTCTTCTCTCTGTGTCTCTGTCTCTCTCTTATCTCTGTCTCTGTCTCTCCCACCCACCCTCTCTTTCTCTCTCTTCCTTTGCTGTGGGAGAATACAGCAAGAAGTCAGCCGTCTGCAAGTCAGGAAGATATTCCTCACCAGGAAGCAAATCAATGGACACCCTGATTGTGGGCATTTCAGCTTTGTAAACCTTGAGAAAATAAATTTCTGTTGTTTAAGTCAACCAGTCTATGGTATTCTGTTATAGCAGCTCGAACTGATTAGTACAACACTCAAGGTCAATATTTTTAATTAAAAAAAAATGTAATAGCTTTTGGGGCACAAGTGGGTTTTGGTTACATGGGTGAATTGTATAGCACTGAAGTCTGAGATTTTAGTGCACCTGTCACTCAAGTAGTGTGCATTGTACCCAACATGTAGTTTTTTATCCCTTTTGGCTCCCATCCTCCACCACGAGTCTCCAATGACCATTATACTACTCTGTATACCATTGGGTATACCAGGCTCTACAACTATTACAGCCAATCTTGCCAATGAATTTTAAAGGGCATCATGCTGATGAAGAGAGCATCTCATCATTGTCCTAATTTGTTCATAATCTTGATATAATTTCTTTTTAATACAGTATTTGCTGTGAGAAATATTAAAGTGTTTCTGCTTGTTTGTTGTTTTTACAAAAATGAGATATATTAGGGAATAGACAGAGATGGCTAATATGCTCCCATTAGACAGAAATGATTGGGAATATTCTCTGATGAAATACGTAGGATGCTCACTCAGTAATCAGTATTAGTATATATCAAGTGTTAAGAGAAAAACCTTAGCTGGATTAAATTTAACAGAGTTTAATTGCTGCTTCCTGAGCCAGAGTAGGCTTGGAGACTCCAGTGCAGCCACATGGTAGAAGAATTATGGACAAAAAAGAGAAAATGTTGTACAGAAATGGAAGTGAGGTACAGAAACAGCCGGATTGGTTACAGCTCGGTGTCTGTCTTATTTGAACACAATTTGAACAGTTGGCCACCTTTGATTGGCCAAAACTCAGCGATTGGCACAAGAGTAGGCTACAGTCTGCTTACAACTTTCTTTAGGTGTTATAGTTCAAGATGTACAGAGAAGTCTTTAGGCTGAACTTAAAATACATAAGGAGGCAGCTTTAGGCTAAACTTGATTTAACATAAGTGATGCATAGAGATGGATCTGAGTTTAGCAAAAGTTCGAGGAAGGCATGATTATTACCCTTAGTCCTTGAATCCTATGATCCCATGCTGGAATTTTCTTCCAAAGCATTCCCTAAAGGGCACAGCAACATAAATTTAGCCTTATAGAAATGTCAGCTTCAAAATTCTCACAATACTTCATTCTTCAATTAGTCAAGGAAGATGGAAAATTGGGATTTCAGTAGCAGTTATGGAGGTCAAATATTATGGAGGAAAAAACTAATCAGCAGCTTTGAAGTTCACTGACACGGATGTCTATATATGGGTAAAAGGAATATTGACCAGTGGGTTCCACCAGCATGTTTTTAAATGCAAAAACTGGAAAGTACACACAAATTCTAAAAGAGGGTGCTGAAAGTACTCATTAATTACCAGCCAAAATAAAGAATGTATAGCGCACCTCAAAGTTAACTGACACAGGATGTCTATGTGTGGGTAGAAGGGACATTGAACACTGGGTTCTACCCACATTTTTTTTAAATGCAAAAACTAGAAAATATGAATTCTAAAATAGGATGCAGAAAGTGCTCTTTAGTAACCAGCCGCAATAAAGAATGTATAGAGCACCTCAAAGTTCATTGACACAGGATGTCTACGTGTGGGTAGAAGGGATATTGACCACTGGGTTCCACCAGTACTTTTTAATGCAAAAACTTGAAAATTCTAAATAGGGTGCTGAAAGTTCTCATCAGTAACCAGCCACAATAAAAAAAATTATTGACCAAGCTGTTTCTATTTGGCATTCCCTAAATTGCAGAGAAATGGAACCACTGATGTTTAGAGTTCTGTGGGGACTCAGAACTCCCTTTTTAATTGAAAAGTTGGTTGTGCGGGAAGTGCTCAGATCTGTAACCACCTTCAAATAGAGTATAAACTGAAGTCTTTGTATAGCAGGGGAGTTCATTTTCAAATATAAGCATTTTATATTTCAAAAAGGTTTCCATAATAGATTGTATTATGAGATAAAAATCCAGGTATTGATTTTTGTTTCAAATACCCAACCACAATGTGCCTACCTATTATACTATATATCAGGATTCTTTTTTTCTTTAAAAATGCATGAATTGCCAGGTGTGATGCTACATACGGAGGATGTAAAATAAATAGGACGCAGCTCCTGTAGGAAAGAAGTAGTCGCAAATAATGAGACAGAGTTACGTTTTTGTTTTCATTGGTGCCTCTTTCCGGTATCCCTGCTTAGTTTAGAAAGGGAAGTCATAATTACATTTTGCCTTATTCTCTCACATGTATGTATAGTTTCAATATAGATTTACAAAGTATGTAATAAAAGAAGAAGGTGCTTTCAAAAGTAGGACACACCACCTACTCAGGGGCTGGGATTGGGGCATCACTTGAGCTCAGGAGTTTGAGACCAGCCTGGGCAGCATAGTGAGACCCTGTCTCAGAAAAAAAAAGAAGTAGGACACAGTAAATTTGGTGAAGTAGAGACTAAACCACCAGCCTCACCTACTCTCCCCAATCCTTGAGCAGACTTGGGAGGTTTCCACTTGGCAACACAAAAAGAAGCTTCCTTCAAGCATTGCTGTTTTCGTAAGTGCAGATTATTGAAACAGTGCTTGAAGTTTGCATATTAACACTGAGAAATTTAAACATTGAAATTGTTGGAAATTTGATGATTGGAAAGTTATCTAAAAGACTGAGGTGTGAGGTGAGAAGGCACAGAGAAAGAAAACTAACAATATTTTCTAATTTCTACATGTGGTTTTACAGGTATTTGTCTTCTGGAAGCCACCAACCTAAAAGCTGGTGAAAGGTGTTTTTGAAAGTTCTAGGCAAAGGCTTAGGGTAAGGCATAGAAATTCTAAATCTTAGCACAGTGCATTGCACATAGTAGATACTCAATTAATGCTGGTCAAATGGTGAGTCTTTCAAATACAGAGCAGGTCTAAAGACTCCATTTTCTTGATTTTGAGTCCCATGCTTTTTCTCGTAATCTGTATTTCTTTCGCCAATTGATCAAAGTCATTTTCATCTCTGCTCCGTGAAGAGAATGCTTGGGAGTATTATATGCTTAGATGCTGATTTATTTTTCTTTTTATTTATGTGAAAACTCCATTCCATTGAAGATAAAGGAAATGCATGGTGAACAGTTACTTATAATTTGCATTCTGTATGGAAATTTTCTAGCTCATCGATCTTGTCATTTTTAATTTATATATTGTGAGGATAATGAGACCAAGTAAATTAAGGAGTGAAGAAGTGTGTAATTCCTAGTGTGTATAAATAGATAAAAATTTAAGTTTTAAAACTAAAATAGGATTGATAATGAGCAATGCATTGTATTAGTGGGTCAGAGATAAACACAGAAATGAACAAACATGACCTCAACTAGAAAGCATCATCTCCAAGGACATGAAATGTAGAGAAATCCCATTTTAAATTTGTCTTCCATTATTATCAGTGTGCTCCTATTGAAGCTTGATTATGATTGCCACATCATACATTTACTCACATGTAAATGGCAAATATAAAAATGGGATATCAAAAAAATTGTAACACACCTCAAAAGTGTATGCTTTCATGATTCAGATAAAATCCACTCTCTTTTTTATACATTAAGCATGGAGTGGAAAATGTACAGGATGTGTAACACATGACTGACATACAGAAAGAAAAGAAAAATAGCCGGGAAGCATAAACAAGTGACATTTTCAGCAGTTAAATAGATACATGACAACTATGAACTGCAATATTTTTTGCAAGCTGTTTGCTGTTTTGGTCTGAAGATCAACATGGTTGTCAAATATTTACTTTGTAACTCAGCAGTTGTTTGTTATGAAGTATTAAAAAGTATATGCAACTTTAGCGCTATTATTACAGGAACAAGTTCACCACTGCTACAAATGTTGAAAGTGCATTTATTTTCTTACTATTCTATCAGTTTCTCTTTGTCACTCAAATTAACATGGTATGATCAAGTTAACGTTCCTTTTAATTTTTTTAAATTTTAATTTTAATTTTTGTAGGTGCGTAATAGGTGTATATATTTATGGGGTACATGAGATATTTTGATACAGGCATGTAATGCATAATAATCACATCAGGGTGCATGGGGTTTCCATCAGGTCAAGCATTTATTCTTTGTCTTAAAAACAGTCCAACTATACTCCTTAAGTTATTTTTAAATGTACAAATGTTATTTTTAAATGTATAAAGTATTGTTGACTGTGGTCAACCTGCAGTGCTACCAAATACTAGGTCTTATTCACTCTTTACAACTGTGTTTTTTGTATGCATTAACAATTCCCACCACCCCCTCCACCCCCAACTAACCTTTGCAGCCTCTGGTAACCATCCTTCTACTCTCTGTCTCCATGAGTTCAATTGTTTTAATTTTTAGCTTCCACAAATAAGTAAAAACATGTGATGTTTGTCTTTCTGTGCCTGGCTTATTTCACGTAACATCATGATCTGCAATTTCCTCCAGGTTGTTGCAAGTAATAGAAACCCATTCTTTTCTATGGCTGAATAGTACTCCCTTGTATATATGTACCATGTTTTCTTTATCCATTCATCTGTTAATGGATACCTAGGTTGCTTCCAAATTTTGGCTATATTGAGTAGTGCTGCAGTAAACATGACAGTGCAGATATCTCTTCAATATACTAATTTCCTTTGGCAGGAGTATATACCCAGCAGTGGGATTGCTGGATCATATGGCAGCTCTATTTTTAGTTTTTTGAGGAACCTCCAAACTGTCCTCCACAGTGGTTGTACTAATTTACATTCCCACAAAGAGTGTACAAGGGTTCCCTTTTCTCCACATCTTCGACAGCATTTGTTATTGCCTGTCTTTTAGATAGAAGCCATTTTAACTGGAGTGACATGATATCACATTGTAGTTTTGATTTGCATTTCTCTGATCAATTACGTTGAACACCTTTTCATATGCATGTTAATCCAAAAGAACATTCTATGGGATTTTTGGGTCAGTTTCACTGTCAAGGAGAGGTAGCGACAAAGATTCTCTGTTTGACCAAATTTTGTTTAGGCCTCTGATCCTTCTCCTAGGTCCAGTACCTTACAAGGGTGCATTTCCTTGTAAATGCCAGTTTTAGCAAAGAACCTGCCAAGTCAGATTAGCCAAAGTAATATCTTATAAAATAGTCTTCAAAAGAAAGGATAACCAGATATAAATTGCAAATTTCACAAAGATAGCAGGGTCAACTCACCAAGAGGATATAAACATCCTAAATACGTGTGTCTCTAAAAACAGATCTTCAAAGAAAATAAAGCAAAAATTGACAGGAATAAAGGGACATACAGACAAATCCATAAAGTTGGAGATGGGGATAATCCTATTTCAAAAAAAGTTGACAAAAAAAAAAATCCCAAAAAACATAAGTACATAGATTCAGGTTGGAAAATACAGAGTATTTGAACCACATTATCAATCATGTCAACTTAATAGATATTTATGAAACACAATATCCCACAACTTACACACTTTGCAAGTGTTGCAGGACTTTTCCGTTGTTCAGCTAAAGGCAGGGTCCTTGTCCATCCCATGGCCACGAAAATTCAGGCTCGCAGACTATTTGAGGGGTGAGTAAGACAGGGTTTTATTGGGTGAAAAGGAAGAAAAGGAGGAAGCAGGGACTCTCGCAAGGCCGGAGTCCCTGCTAGAGCACTTTCTGCCTGGCCATTCAAATCCCTAGTTCCGCACAGGTAGAGAAGGGGCCAGGCTCCTCCTCCCTGCAAATGGTATGAACTTCCTGAGTCTCTCCCTCAGTGCGCGTTCCTCGCAGTGTGCAGTATTTCAAGATTTATGCAATACAGCTAAAATCATGTGAAGAGAGAAATGCATGGCTTTAAATACTTACAGTTAAAAAAAAGACAAAATATCTAAAATCAGCGATCTAGGCTTTAAATTTTAGAATGTAGGAAAGGAACACTGGGTAAAGTCAAAAAGAAAACACAGGTCAATAAAAGAGGAAAAATAAATAACATAGAAAAAACCAAAACCTTAGAAAAGCAAAACCTTAAGAATATTTATTTGAAAAGATCAATACAATTGATAAGCTATTAGACTGATCAAGGAAAAAAAAAAAGAGAAAACATGGATTACCAAAATAAAAAACGAAAGAGGGGATATTGCCTTAAATTCCATAGAAATAGTAAGGGAATATTCTGAATGACTTTATTCTTAGAATTTTGATGGCATAGATAAAATGGATGATTTTATTAAAAACACGACTTGCCAACACTGCCACAAAAAAATAGACATCCCAAATAGCACTGTATCTGTTAAAGAAATTGAATTTATAGTTAACAGCTAGCTGCTGCCACTGCCCCCTCCCCAACCTGCTCCAAAATCAACCACTTTGTCTTGACTCGGATTATCTGGTGAATTCTACTGAATGTATATATTTTTAAAACAATCTTAGATTAATTTATTTAAAAGGAGGAAGTAATACTTCCAGACTTTTAAAATAATGAAGCCAGCATAATCCCAATACTAAAACCAAAGAAGCAATTTATAGACTAATATCACTCATGACAATAGTTGATGCAGGAATTCTCCTCAAAATTTTAGCAGATGGAATCTAGCTAAATATAAAAGAAAGAATGCTTCATTACATTGTGAGGTTGATACCAGGAATGCAAAGTAGGTTTGACATTTTAAGAAGAGTGTAATTAACCACATCACTAGCAAATTAAAAGAGAAAAACACTATGATCATCTCAATAAATGCAGAGAAAGACATTCACAATATCCAACATATAGTCACGATTTAACACACACATTCAATGATAACAGAGTAGAAACAGAAGAGCCAGTTCTTCCATTGGATAAAGAATACCTTTAAGAAACCTTCAGCCAACATAATACTTTAAGGTTAAATATTGAACACATTCTATCCTAAAATTGGAGAGAATGCCAGGAAGGATGTCCCTCTTAACACTTCAAATGAAATTTATAGATGTTCTAGCTGATCTTATAGTACAAAACAGACAAAAAGGAAGATAGGTAGATAGATAATGGGTGGGTAGATGGATAACAGACATGCAAATGATAATTTATAGATACCTAGATGGATGGACAGATAGGAAGAATGGATACATAGATAGATGATAGATGGATATTATAGACAGATAAAAGAGATAATAATAGGTATACCGATGGATAGACAGAGGGATATGATAATAGATACGATAGATATAGATAAATAGATATGCTAGATAATATGGATAGGTAGACATGCTAGATAATAGATACATAGACAGATGGACAGATAGAGATGATGGAACAATGTTTGAGAAAGAAGAAATAAAATTATTCACAGGTGGCATTATGCATGTAGAAAATTCAAAGAAATCTATAAATGAACCACTGGATCCTATAAATAAGTTCTACAAGTTCCCAGACAGCAAATTTTCTATACACTAGTAATAAACCATCACCGTATGTGATTCCATTCTATTTACAATTGACTGTAAATCACTTTTGTGTACAATGGCATCAAAAGACACAATGTATCTAAAATATATTTAAGAAAAGTAGTCAAAAACATCTACTCTGAAAACTGCAAAACAGTGTCAAGCTGAATTATAGAAGCCCTAAGTAGACAAAGAAATATACCCTGCTCATGGGTTGGAAAACTTAATATTGTGAAATTGCCAGTTATCCCTAAATTGATCTATAGATTCCAAACAAATCAAATGAAACACTCAAGTTTTTCAGATATTGGCAAGCTGAGACTACAATTTAATGTAAGTGTAAAGGATCTAAAGTTGCCAAAAAGAAACCTTGAAAATAAAGGAAAAAATTATTTGACCTGATTTTAAATGTATTATGAAACTACAGTTACGAAGACAGTGTGTTACTGGTATAAGGTTAGACAGAGACTGATAGATTAGAGTCGGTAGTTGAGAAATAGACCCACTCACACTCATAAACAATTTGACAATTGCATCACACAAATCAACAGGGAAAGGTAAGAGGTTTTAATGACTGGGACTGGATTCACTAGTAAAGGAAATGTGTGTCTTCATCTATATTTCACACTGTCCCCTAAAATAAACTCAGAATGATTTGTAGACTGAAATATAAAAGACTAAAATGATAATAAAAAGTAAATAAAACTAGAAGATGACATGGGAGAATGTCTTTGCAACTTGGGAACAGACAAAGATTTTCTGAGCAGAACACTAATCTTATAATAATAATATAAACTGGAGATATCAAAATTTAAAACTTTTCATCCAAAGCAACATTAAATAAATAAAAAGGGAAGGCATAAAGTGAGCAAATGTATTTGTAATATAAATGCCTGGCAATGAACTCATAGTCATATTTTACACAAACAATATATATCAATAATAAAGGCATAAACAATTCAAAAAAGGAACAAAAGTGTTAAATAGACACATATAGGAACAAAGATATAGGACTGTACAACATACTCATAAAATGATTCTCATTATCATTACTTATTAACAAAGTGAAAATTAAAACAACCATGGTACGCCAACATGCACCCAATAAAATAGCTGAAATTAGCGAACTGTCAACACCAAGAATTGGGAAAGACATGAACTACTGCAGTTCTTACTGGTAAGGGTGTAAAACGGTGCAATAACTATGTAAATTGGGCAGTTGCTTTTATGACCAACAATCCACAATTCCCATCAATACACTTTTATGCAAAAAACAACACATTCACTAAAGACTTCAGTTGAGTAATGTTTTCTACATGAATAGAAACATTTACGTTTATAAACTCATTGGACTATACATTGAAGTTCAGCAAACTTTACTGTATATAATTTTACTCCAATAAAATGCACAAATCCTAGGTCGAATATAGTAAACACAAAAACTCCAAACGCTACCACTGTTTTCAGTCAAGCTCCAGCTCAGTTTTCCGTATGCAGTAGGAAGGTGAAAAGAGTAGCCGTTTACTTAAAGATGATCAACAGTTTTCAAGGCAACATAGGAAGCATGTATGTTGATATGTGTTCGCATGTATATGTCCTTTTGTGTGTATATATGCTATAAATACATATTTATGGATACAAAGACAGACATTTCTTCATAGGTGCCTGTGTAAATATTTCGGTTGATAGAACAATAAGGATATAAAAATGCTTTTTTTCTTTTGAGACAGGGTATTAGTCTGTGGCCCAGACTGGAGTGCAGTGACACGATGAGATCATAGTTCCCTGCAGCCTCAACCTCCTGGGCTCAAGCGATTCTCCCACCTCAGCCTCCCAAGTATCTGAGACTACAGGTGTGCCACCAGGTCCAGTTTTTTTTTTATTTTTATTTTTTGAAGAGAGGTTCTCCCTATATTGCCCAGGCTAGTTTTGAACTGGTGGGCTCAAGGGATCCTCCTGCCTTGGCCTCCCAAAGTGCTGTGATTACATGTGTGAGCCAGTGCGCCGGCCTAAAAACATGGTTTAATCTGCCACTATTCAGACCATTGTGTGGATAACTGAAACTATCTCTATTAGTTATAAACATACATTTCAGAGACAATTCTGTCTCTACATATTTAGAGGCAGCTTTAGTTTACTTGGCTGGTTAAGTCATTACCAGAAGATGACTTTTATCATATAATCCATAAAGATTTCTATCTTATAGAGATTTCTATTTTACTCACTGCCCTAAAATTCCCTTCTGAATAAGTTGCAGTAATAAGATAATTGATGTCCTTCTCCTTGCTTAATAAGAATCTGAAAAATTAAAACAACCAACCGATAAGAATCTGAAATGGAAAATGAAAGAAAATACATTATGTCTACACACACCCACACACGCACACACACAATGTTGGGTAGTGAACTCCTCATTAGAGACTTGTTTTTTAAAACATCAGCTTCTATGTTCAAGTAAAGTCATGCTGAAATGAACGCAATTTATGAAACTTATTTTCCAAACTTAAGTGAGGAAGGCTTAGGTAAGAATCTAAAATAAGTTACACACCGAATATTGATTATTTCAAGAATGGATTCTCAGAATGACTTTGGCAACATTGGTTCCAGATCTGGAAACTACCTGATGATTACTTGCCTGACCTTTGTACAGAAAGAATACATGGCTTAGAGAAGTAACTGGGAATTATCTAAGCAATAAAAACTATTGTCTACATGTTCTCCTGCCTCCTTAATTATTCCTAGAATCCAAACTTAAAACAAGGCAACTCATTCATGCGTAAGCTTTATTTCAACATGAAGATCTAAACAGAGATCATTTTCTTCATCCATTCATCTGTTGATGGACACTTAGGTTACTTCCAAATCTCAGCTATAATATTATGAACAGGGCTGTAACAAACATAGGACTGCAGGTATCTCTCTGATATACTGATTTCCTAGGTGAAATAAGCCAGGCACAGAAAGACAAACAATGCATGTTCTCACTTATTCATTGGGAGCTAAAAATCAAAGCAATTGAACTCATAGACATAGAGAGTAGAAGGATGTTTACCAGAGGCTGGGAAGGGTAATGGGGGGCTGGTGGTAGAGAGGTGGGAATGATTAATGGGTACAAAAAAAAAAGAATAAATAAGACCTACTATTTGACAGCACAACAGGGTGACTATAGTCAATAATAGCTTAATTGTACATTTTAAAATAGCTTAAAGAGTTTAACTGGATTGTAACTCAGAGGATAAATGCTTGAGGGGATGGACACCCCATTCTCCACGATGTGCTTATTACACATTGCATGCCTGCATCAAAACATCTCCTGTATCCCATAAATATATATACCTACTATGTACCCACAAAAATTAAATATTAAAAATGATTTTAAAAGATAGGAAGGAAAACAAAAATAAAAATAAATAGATTATTGATCTGCTATGGTGAAAGGTACATCATCCTATATAAGGCGTATGTTCAATCTAAAACTAGGTATAACTATCCATCCATCACGTAAAGCAAAAAAAAAAAAAAAAAGACACAAAACTAGAAATGTCAAGGCCCCATATTGTTAATAAAATAAAATATTTAAGGGAAGTTAGGTATCTGAAATGTCTACAGATGTGTAGACTCCTTAAAATATTACCCATCACTCATGTTTCTAGTAATATACGAAGCTTTTAAAAAAAATCTAGTGTTTTCTAACATGAAGACATTTAACACAAATGCTGCCTTTTCTAACTGTTGTTCAGAGATTTTAATAAATGTGTGATTCCTGAAATGAGTATATTTTTAAAAGTTCTATCTAATGTAGTAGCTGATTTAAAGCTCTGAGTCAATGTTACATTGCTTTAAAGTTTAATTATATATGTATTTTTTTTGCATAGCTGTTTATAAATAAGTTTTGCACATGGGAAGAAACTACCACATTCTATGTTACAGTTTCCAGACTCATCCACTGGTCTTCTCAGTTAGAGTAAATATGGTGCCAGGGAAGTTGGATGTCAATTGGGACATGTGCTCCAAAGACACAAAGACCCATTTCAGTTCAAAGACAGGAGATAATTATCCATCCAAGGGAATAGCAGAGGGGACCAATATGCACTTTTATTTACACACATAAATTCAGGTCATATTTTAAAAATAATAATTTCATATTTGTGTTTACACATATGAAAACTTTTCGTTGAAAGCACCAGTAATGAAGAGACCAACTCAAAAACAGGGATCAATGTTTTGAATGGACACTTATAGGAGCAGTGATATATGAATGTCCTTATGTCATTATTGCTAAGTAGCAACCTGTTTCTATTGAATTTCCAGAAACACAGTTGTATCTAGTCTTCAATTTTCTAGAGTAAACATAGAAATAGTTTTTCACTCAAATACACAGTAATAGGGTGGAATACCTGTGGCTGCCTCTCTTTTTCTTTTCTTTAAAATGCTTATGACTTATACAGCAAAGCCTTGTTCTATGAGTTGTAATATATTCAGTTTCTCAGATCACCAAATATTTAAACTGCAGACCTTCCCTGTTTATAAGGATGTGAAGATATAAGAGATTTATTACTTATCCAAAAGCATGGAGCTGAGCCCTTTGTGTAGACTGAATTAATCTGATTTTTAACTGATGAATCAATTATAATATAATTTTTCCAGGCTCCTCTATTATGCATTGTTTTGAAAGTTGGGACTAATATCCAAGAGTATTTTGTGGACAGTTTCTTTATCTTATCACTAAAATTTAAACAAATAAATATTTAAATTTGAAATATTTTTCTAGATATTTTGTCCCAAAATATCTGTTTGGGGAAAAAATTTTGTTGGGGGAGGGACAGAAAAGAACATGATAACTTGTAGCACAATACTATCTCTTTTGTTTAAATAAGGAAGTTAATTTGTTTTCTAAATGGCAGGTTGGGATGATTATGGCACGGAAATGAATTTGTGGATTACAGAGGCTCTTTAAACAAATCCATTGGATTTCTGAGTTTTCTTTGCCTGCACATTTACTGACTTTTTACCATGCACAAGTCCATCCTAAGAAACTATATTAGACAGAGAAATGTACCCATCCAGTTACAATGTGCATGTGATTTGCAATTGCATGTTCTACTAAGGAACAGATCAGATAAGCATATTATATATAACCTATGGGCTGTGTAGATGTTTTTTGAAATGTTTACAACTGTGCATCCCAGGTATTCTGGCTTTAGTGCAAGTAGGTTAATTACATGATTTCAAGAAACAATGAAAGAAGAGGTACTGAAAGAGAAAATGAAAGTCTATTCAAAGATGCCTTATGAAAGGATGAAGAGAAAGTGGAACCCTCCTACACAGTTGGTGGGAATGTAAGTTAGTACACTATTAGTATAAAGATTCCCCCAAAAGCTACACATAGAGCTATCATACAATCCAGCAATTCCACTGCTGGGTATACCTACAAAAGAAATGAAGCCAATATTGGAGAGATGACTGCACTCTCATGTATATCACACTATCCATAATAGTCAAGATATAGAACCACCTAAGTGTCAATGGATGAATAGATAAAGACAATGTGCACATCCACCATGGAATATTATTCAGCCATGTTAAAAATGAGATCTTGTCATGTTCAGCAACATGGATGGAATTGGAGATCATTCATGAAATAAGCCAGGCACAGAGTGACAAATACTGCATGACCTCATTCATCTGTAGGAGCTAAACAGGTGCATCTCATGGAGGTAGAGAGTAGAATAATAGGTACCAGAAGATGAGAAGGGTTTTTGTGTAGGGAGATGAAGAAAGATTGGCTAATGTCTACAAAGATGCACTTAGATAGAAAGAATAAGTTCTAGTGTTCAATAGCACAGTAGGGTGACTATAGTTAATAATGTATCATATATTTCAAAATAATTAGCAAAATAACTAGAAGAGAAGAATTGGAAGGTTCCCAACATAAAAGATAAATGTTTGAGATGATGGATATGTGAATTACCCTGATTTAACCATGACACAGTGAAAGCATGAGTATTAGTTCATTTTCACATTGCTATAAAGATACTACCTGAGACTGGGTAATTTATAAAGGGAAGAGATTTAGTTGACTCACAGTTCTGCACGGCTGGGGAGGCCTCAGGAAACTTACAATCATGGTGGAAAGCAAAGTGGAAGCAAGCACCTTCTTCACAAGGTGGCAAGAGAGAGAGAGAGAAGGAAGAAGCGCCAAACACTTATCAAACAACCAGATATCGTGAGAATTCACTATCACAAGAACAGCAAGGGGGAAATTCACCCCCAGATCCAATCACCTCCCATCAGGTCCCTCTCCCAACACCTGGGATTTCAATTCAATATGAGATTTGGGTGGGAACACAGAGCCAAACCATATCAGCATGTATTAAAATTTCATATGTATCCCATAAACATGTACAACTATTCTGCATCAATTGAAAACATGATAATTTACTACCCAACAAGTATTTATTTCAAAGAAAAAAGCAACAACAACCCCTCCCCCACACACACACACACAAAGATGCCTTATGGATGGAGTTCACCACTCAATGGTCAAATGGTGTTTGCATCTATGAGGTGTTTTGAGGCACCTTGTGAAATATATATCAGAACTGTCTACTCCCAGGACACATGGAGGATTTGGTGTCCATTTATCCATTGGTCTCTGCCTCTCATTCATCAGGAGTTACCTTTCAGAAGAAACTCTTCCTAGAAGGAAGTAAGAAGTTAAAGGTCAGATACTGTAAGGCGCAGCTGTGTAAAATGAGTAAAAACCTACATGGATGAACCATCTCAGCAGGAGCTGCAGTAAAAAAATGGTCAAAGTCTGTGGAGAGACCCTAAAGCTGTTCATAAATACATGTATGCCCTCACTTCTTCTTCCATAATTCAGTTACATTCAGCAAATGTTTACTGAATGTCTACTATGTGAAAAGGTCCATGTCTCTCTCTCTCTCTCTTTCTCTCTTTAATCTCAAGCAACATTGTCAAAATCTTATAAAAACCACAAGTTCTTCCTTGAAAAATACAACGCACATGAACTTTTGTTCATAATCCTTGAAGGTGGATTAGAGCTCCTGGAAAACTATCCAGCTCAGAAGTAAAAGTCCAGCTATAAGCACCATGCTAAGCACTTGAGAGGTATTAATAGGATGAGTAAAACCTTAATTGTGTCACTGAGAATGCTTTAATTAATGGAATAGAGCCATAACCATGTACCAATGTTGTAAGATTGAAGACCTGTGCTAGAACTGTAGATAAGTTTCTAGGAAAGCCACAAAAAAGAGCGTATGATTATTTCTAACTGGGGATAACATGGGTAGTTTTCCCATACAACTACAAAATAACACATGACAGGATCTCATTCTTTTTCATGGCTGAGTAATGTTCCATTGTGGATATGCACATTGTAATATACATGAGAGTGCAGTCATCTCTCCAATATTGATTTCATTTCTTTTCTAGGTATACCCAGCAGTGGAATTGCTGGATTGTATGGTAAATCTATTCGTAGCTTTTGTTGGGGGGTGGGGGGGTGTGGAGACCAGACATCTTGAGTATTTCTGGAGGGTCTTAAAGATATCATAGCTTAGATGGATAGATAAGGGAAATCACCTTGAAGCCATGGAGTAGCAAAAAGTTTGCACATTCCTGTTAGGTACAAAGCATTATCTATATGATACCAATAAGTACTTTCAAGTTCCCAATCTTCATATAGAAAAGGGGAAACAATAGCAGTTGTGGGTTTTTTTCTCTCAAATAAAACAAACAGCATTTCAAAAAATGTACTGTAAATCAGTACAAGATGAAGACATGCTTTTAGGAGAAGGCAGCAGGAAGGAGATTCAGGGAAAACAAAATTCACTAAGGGGAAATTGGTCATGAAAATTGAATTTAGAAGAGTCTAAAATTTAATACATGATTTTACAATAAAGTCTACTTTTTTAACAGAGACTAAGGGAATGAGTTAGGATCTGGTTCTGGCTCCTGTAGCAGATTCAAAATGACATTGCTGTGAATATGAGAATTTTGTCAAAAGAGTGTGAATTACACCGTCATGGAGTTGTCCCAGCATAAACAGTCCAGGTTGGTGATGGCTCCGGGATTTGAAGAACCCAGAGTTTTTTGACCCTGTTGTTTTTCTGTTCCTGAATGTTGCCTTCGCCAGTAGGTCCAAGTGGGCTTATCACAATGCTCACTGTGCAGAAAGAATGAAGGGAAAAAGGAACAGGAGAAGTGAGTCCTGCCTGTTCAAAGCAGGACACAACACAGACTAGATGCACATCCTCTGGGCAAGAACTTAGCCATATGACCACAACTTGCTGGAAGAAATGCTTGATGATGGAGACTTTATTCTGCACATCTCTGCCCCCTCCTAAAAAGAGAGCATTTTCTTGTGATGAAACAAGAAGCACGTTAATAAGAGTCTCTGCCTTGCTGAGATAATATGAAAGCAAACCTGTTGTGTGTGAGTGCATGCATGCATGTGCGTGTATGTGCATGTATGTAGGGAACACATGTGTGCAAGTGTTATGTATATATAGGCACATGAGTCTGTGTTACTATATGCAATAGGAAATTTTTAAATTCAAATACATGTATAAGGGGGCATAACTGATTAATGAATTAATTGCTCTCATTAATTAACCTAATTAATAAATGAGTTTCCAGATGGACCCCCAAGTTCCTCCTGATGTTCTGAATACATGCATTGGTTTTCAAAATGTTACTTTTTCTACCTTAGGGAAAACTACATTGAGATTTGATCCAAAAATAAAAATCCCCTTTGAAGCCAGCAGAGAGACTCCTCACCCTCAATGGTTGAGGTTCCAGAGAAGAGCAGCAAAGCCCATAAATAGTAAACTTACTAAACAAATGCTAGGAGTACTGCAAAGAGCTCCTTGAAGTCTTCAAGGACCTGACTTGGTATCTATAAAAATACTATGGAATTTACACTTCAGGGAATTGTTAGTCCAAGAACTGGTTGAAGATAAGGATGCAAAGATTATTAAGTTCCAGATTAAAAAAGATTTTTTTAAATAGATTCATAATGGGTAGCCAAAAGGATGAGGGAAAATTGAGGGTAACATTAGCAGAGGCCCATGTGCTTGATCTCAGGAAAATATCTACCAAGATGTACCAAGGATTTAATTCAATTGTAGTATTTACATCTCAAACTAATCAGGAATTCATTCACGAGGTGATTCACAAATAAGTGCATGAGTATAAAATTTAACATGTTAAGAAACTTCAAGGAAATAGAGTGGGAAATACTTTATTTATTCAACAAGGATTTATAAGGCATTTACAAAATGCCACGCCCTATGTTCTTGGATCCACAGTGCTAAAATGGATTGAAAATGATAGACAATTATTATATAAGCAACAAACATGATAAATAATAGAAATTATGGGACTCATTGCCATCTTGATTGACAAATTTTCTTTTTAGAGATGCAGTTTCACTATGTCGTACAGGTTGGTGTCAAACTCCTGGCCTCAGTGATAATCCTGAACCATTTATCTATCCATCACATCTATCTGTCTATCTCTATTTATCTATCTATCCATTCTATCAATCAATCAATCTATCTATCTATCTATTATATACCTCTATTATCTACTTACTATGTATCTTGATCATCATCTGTTTAACTATCCATATATCTATCATCTCTCTACCTACCTATCCATCCATTATCTGTTATCTGTCTATCTCGATATCTATTATATATCTATCATCTACTACCTATCTGTCTCAATAGCTACCATGTCTATCTTTCATCTATCATCTATTTCTATATGTATTCATCATCTATCTGTCATCTGTCAATCATCTATTATCTATCATTTATTTATCTAGCATTTCATTTTATCTATCATTTCTATCATCTATCGTATCTATCATATCTATTATCTATCATCTCTCATCTCTACGTATCTATCATATATATCTATCATCTATTAATCTATCATATCTATCTCTTTATCATATCATTCATCTATCCATCATATCTATCTATTATCTATCTATCTATCTATCTATCTATCTACCTAGTATCTATCTGTCTATCTATCTACCTTCCTGTCTTTCTATCCTATCTATCCTATTCACCCTTGGTTTCTTATTTGAAACAAAGACAAGTAGGCACTCTTCCCTTCATCTATTAGCCTGTTCAAACCTCCAGTTGTTTAACTTTTCTTTAATTTCTGTGGAGCCTGTTCTAGGCAAGAGAACTGAAAGCATCCAATAGACTCTTTAGCTCCTCAGGGCACTAACAGTCCAGTTTACAAATGAGAAAGACTCAATGAAACTGAGATAAAATGTCCTGCAGTGCACTGACTGCTTTTTATCACTTCGCCAGTTGTGTGGAAATTTTCTATGGTAAGAAGAAGCCAAGTGAGTAAATAGCATTGAGGAGAAAGAGGAATAAGAGAAGAAAAAGCATGACAAGCAAGATAAGAAAGAAAAGGTAAAGACAAAGATGAGGAAAAGAATAATACTGATAAACTAGCACTGCTGGAGTCTCTGATATAGCCCAGATGTTGGGCTTAACATTGGTTTCATCCACATCACCACAACAGTCACTGACAGGGCTGTGTGAGGAATCTATTACTTCCAGTTCACTGATGAGGAAACTGAGGGTGAGAGAGACTCACTAGGTTGTCCAATGTCTTGCTAAGTAGAAGAAACTGAACTGGGGTTTGAATGCTCTGCTGTGAGCTTTTAAGAAAAAAAAACTATCGGCATTGGATAAACAGGACAAGCTTGGTATTGGAGAAACAGGATTCATGCCCCTGGATCGATCATGTAAGCTTCCACAGAAGGCAGTTGTGCTTTGCTGGGCCTGACCCTGAAATCAGTCTGTGTAACAGAGATGGCTAGAGTGAGTCCCTGTGTTTTATACGGTGTGCTTTTCTTTCTTAAGTTACAGTACTTGAGAGGTGTGGAAATTTAGCAATCAATTAAAAAGTAAATTCTGAAGACTCATGTATTCAAAAGCATCAAGGTCTTTACTTTTTTTAATTTAAGAAAGGATAGATAATTCAACCTTTTTTTGTTTGCTTGTTTTTAAGACACAATCTCACTCTGTCACCCAGGCTGGAGTGCAGAGGAGTTCACTGCAGCCTCAAACTTCTGAGATCAAGTGATTCTCCTACCTTAACCTCCTTAGTAGATGAGACTAGAGGTGCATGCTACCACATCTATATATTTTTTTGTTTTTTATAGAGACAATGTCTCATTATGTTGCCCAGGCTGGTCTCAAACTCCTGACTTCAAGTGATGCTCCCACCTCAGCTTCCCAAAACTCTGGGATCACAGCCATGCGCCACCACACCTGGCCCCATTTTAAAAAATAATTATGTTACTTAACTTTAGCACTAGGGCTCCCAGGAGGAGATGGTTAGTAATTTATAAAACAAGAGTCTCCCAAGATACAATAACTTGCTTATTACTGAAATGATGAGATAAAATACATATAGTGTGAGTGATTATATTTATTTTCATTTCACTAATAAAAATAATGGTTGAATGAGTACTTATGTACAATATCCTTTATAGACCACCTTTATTATTCTTTAAGATGCAAAGACATCATCCTATTTGTATGTGTGTTTATTATTTCCTTACATGATCTTGTTAAAATTGGAAATGAGTCAAAGAATATGAATATTCTTTGCATCTTCATATTCTTCGCAGAAAGCATATGAAGATTGTTAAGAGATTGCACATGCATTCCTTCAACAAATACACATGGTTAACTGTATTAGGAGCTATGAATTGAGTACAAATTACTGAATAATACCAATGAAGAAACAGAGTCCCTGCTGTCATAGAGACTACGGATCAGTAGAAGAGGAGAGAAAACATACAAAATTATTATATATGTTCTATACCTATATCTTGTGCTAAGTGCTCTGAAGGTAAAATACAGGGTGAGAGAATACAGGAATAATGGAAACTTATCTGCAGAAGTTATATGAATCTGAGACGTCAGAGGGAGACACCACCAAGGGAACCCCAAGAAAGAAGTGAAGGGCTCTAGACCAACATCCTAAGGAGGGAACAAACTTGGCTTTGCCCAGAAATTTAAAGACTGATATGTCTGAATCCAAGAAAGTCTAGGGAAGCAAGGAAGGGGAGGAGGGAGCTGCCATGGGAGCCAGGTTAGATGGGATATTGTCAGTCATATTCACTGTCTTTAGAACTTCAAATACAATAAGACATGAGGAATGGCAAGGCCAAGTTTTTGATGTAAAGAGCATCATTGGTTGCTCTCTAGAGGACAAATTAAAAGAAAACTAAATGAAATTGTGCAAGTCTAGTCTATGACCCTAGCATACTTTCACATGATGACTTCTTATGGCAGAAAGAAAAAAAAATCACTCCGATTTTTGTGATTTCCCCACAGATACAGTTAGAAAAGCTCCTAGGATGGTGCTACTCAGATAGATAGATAGATAGATAGATAGATAGATAGATAGATAGATAATAGGTAGATAGATAAATGATAGGTAGGTAGATAGATGGATGGATAAATAGATGATAGATAGATAGATACAGATTAATACATGATAGATAGATAGATGGATGATAAGGAGATGATAGATAACAGATAAATGGATGATAGATAGATAGATAGATAATAGGTAGACAGATAAATATAGATAGATTGATAGATGATAGATGAATAGATAATAGATGAATGATAGGTAGATAGATGATAGATGATAGATAATAGATGGATGAATGATAGGTAGTAGATAGATGATAGGTAGATGGATGGATAGATAGATGATAGATAGATATAGATGGATAGATATATTGATTGATTGATAGATGATAAATAGATAATAGACTGGTGATAGGTAGATCGATAGAGATAGAATAGATAGATGATAGCTAGATAGCTAGATGATAGATAAAATAGAGAGATAAATAGATATATTATAGAGAGGTAGATAGATGATAGATGATAGGTAGATAGATAGATAGATAGATAGATAGATAGATGATAGATAGATACAAATATAGATACATAGATGACAGAATAGGTAGATGGTTCCTAGCTAGCTATAATAGATGATAGATTAGATAGAGAGATGATAGATAGATAGATAGATAGATAGATAGATAGATAGATAGATAGATAGATAATAGGTAGGCAGATGACAGAAAAATGATAGGGAGATAACTAGATGATAGGTAGGTAGGTAGAGAGATGACAGACCGATGATAGGTAGATAGCTAGATAATAGATAGGTAGGTAGATTAGCAGAAAGACAGACAGATAAATGATGGATAGATAGATGATAGATTAGACAGATGGAGAGATAGATGGAATAGATGTATGGATGGATTGATAGCTACATTGAGAGACAAACTAGAAAATTTTGGCAGGAGAATTGAAAGGATTTTTTAAAAAAAAAAATATGCTGTCTATCAGGACTAGTTTGGTCTACACATAACAAAAACCCAAGAGTGAATGGCTTGAGGAATTAATGAGATTATGTTTTTGCTGTGTTCTCTACACAATAAACAGCTCAGAGGGGTTATGGGTTGTGTGATGTCGCCCCAAAATTCATGTGCACCTGGAATCTGGAGAGAAACGTCTATGTGGAGAATCAACACCCTCTGAATTATGATCTAACATTCTCACGCCACCAATATATATTATTTCTGGAGATATATTGTGTGTGTGTGTGTGTGTGTGTGTGTGTGTATACACACACATTATATGTATTGTGTGTATACATATAGTTATATATGTATTAATATATATAATTATATTGTAAATAAATGACAGTTGGCCAACATAGTTGTTAGAGACATTGACCTCTTGTGCACTCAAAAATCCATGTACAACATTCAACTCCCCAAAACTTAACTATTAATAGACTACTGTTGACTCAAAGCATTACTAATGACATATACAGCAGATTAACTCATATTTTGTATGTGATATGCATTATATACTATATATACTGTATTCTTACAATAAAGTAAGCTAGCAAAAATAAAATGTTAAAGAAAATAATAAGGAAGACAAAATATATTTACTATTTATTGAGTGGAAGTGGATCCTCATAAAGATCTTCACCTCTGTTGTCTTTACGTTGAGGAGGCTGAGGAGGAGGAGGAGGAGGAGGAAGAAGAGGAGGCATTGGTCTTGCTGTCTAAGGGGTGGCAGAGGCAGAAGGAAATCTATGCATAAGTAAGCCCATGCTATTAAAATTCATATTGTTCAAGGGTCAACTATCTACCTATCTCTCTCTCTCCCTATCTATCTAGCTATCTATCTATCTATCTATCACATTATAATTGATGAGTTGTATTGTAAATTAATACTTCCCTAGAGTTCTTTCTGTATACCGGGTAAAAATGGAGAAGAGAGAAAAATGAAACAACGAAAATATACATGCCAAATGGTTCACACCTTTCATTCTATGTTGATGTAATTATAAGTGATTCATGGTTTTTATAATCTCCAGTTTTCGTTTAAAAATGTTTAGGCAAGAAGTCAGTTCGGTTTGAAATATATAATGTTACTTACAAAAATGACAAATACATAAGTGTAAATTTTTTGGATAAAAAATATTAATTCTTAAATAAAATTTTAATTGGCCCTCTTTGCATGCCTCAGAACTTGTTTCAGTGAAAGAGCTTGACTTTCTTTTCTTGACACTAAGAAGGTAAGGAGAAATGATATTTTCTTAAAGACAGTGGAATGAAGTGAATAAGCTGAAATGATATATTTGCCTCCATAACATTCTTACAAAGAAACATTGGCCTTAGCACAAACTCTTTACAGTTAGAGGATAAAATAATGGAATTTGAAAGCCTATATAAATCAATATAATGTGAGACTCAAAAATAAGAAAAAGCTCTGGAAAGGAATGTTTGCTCCTAGGGCATAGAGGATATTGATTAAAGAAAAGTTTTGAGGGCTTACTGAAGTGGCTTCATTACTTAAGTCTACTCCTCAAAAGAGAAATTGGTTACATATAAAAGACACAGGTGTATAATTCTGGTGCCTTAAAAGGAGTTCCCCAATTATTTGAGTCTCTTGTTATATCCAAGAGGTGTGAGGAATTCCTTAAAGAACTCAGTAGAGAGCTGATTTAAAAATGCAAATAACCTTGAATCTGTTTCTGATTTAAGCAAATTATTGAGTGCATGATCAATAAATCTATCCCAGGGCTCGTCTCAAGAGTAATGCAAAGATGAGTTCCCCTACAGACTTATTGTTGTTGACATTTTGGTGTCTTACATAGCATCCTCTCCTCGTTTCTTCTTCCTAACAGAACCCCAATTTTATACATTGATTAAGCACAAGCGCTTCATATAAATGGAATCCATTCCTATCCCGAGGAAGGATGGAGGGGAAGAGAGATTAGGATTTGTCCAAGCCAATTATGGCAATGCTGCCATTGTTTGATTTTAAAATGGGATTGGGAGTAAATTCTGTCCAAAAATATGAGACAAAAGGGCTGCTGGAGTGATGCTATGAAATATATCCACACTCCTAAAGAAGAGACACCTTTATCATTTCTGTCTGGAGTATGACAGAGAAAGTTTGTGCTACTCCATTTGTGGCTACCATCTTGGTAAGACACATCTGGAAACCAACATCCAAGAGGTCAGAGAAGAAGGTTAGAAAGAACTGCCAACATTACAGGCATCGTTGAGCCTGAGCTGCTTCCATGCATGGGAGCATTCAGATTTTAAATTATTGATGGTAATTGGAATTGGAGTTTCTGAGCCTGGCAGCTGAAAGGGACTCAAGTCTTCCTCATGCCCATTGATATTTCGATGATCTATGATTTTATTCACTCTCTCACATGCCTCGCTAAGAATAATAAATACAAGATGATGAGAGAAAGTAGAGTAGTGCCTCAAACCCAGGTTTGTTGAAGAAATCATTAAAGAAATAAGTTTAAGATTATTATCTTTAGAATGACTTGCTTCTGGGACTGACTCTAGGCTGGCATCTGGAATTTTGATGTTCAGAATAGTTACTAAATTACTAAGTAATAAAGTTGCATTAGCCTGCCTAGACTGTTTCTACAAAAACGTGCTTTCTTTCAGAAAACACAGACTTTGGGTGATTGTAGCTGATAACCCAGACAGAGAGAACCTGAGTGAAGAGCTCCCAATAAAAATCCTGGACTTTGAGTCTTAACCAGGCTTCCTTTGAGAAAAACATGACACACATATGCTATTGCATTTAACTGCTAGACAAAAGGGTAATCGAACACTACAGATAAAAACATAATCTCAGACGACTGGAGAGTCAAAACTTCTATACTTGCTAAGCTGTAGCCCCCCAAACGTGATTATCATTGGGGACCACATGAAGAGAAAGAACTCCCATCCACCCTCAGCAATTAAGGGTGTTCTCCTCTCTCTCCACTGGGGTGGTGTCAAGAGAGGTTGAAGGGGGAGGCAGGACCTTCAGCACCAGGCAGAAGGAACCATGTCACTCCCATCGTTGGTGTGAGTGGAAGCCTAGTGGGGAGTGGGACCCACCACCCCCAAGCACCAGTAACAGGTGGCTCCGTCTCCCTCATTCAATGGAGGCTAAGGAGGGAACATGCATATCTACACTCACTTGCAGGTAACTGGACTGTGTCCCCACGCCCCCTGTTGTAGTCTTCTCAAAAGAAGTCAGCTGAAGCTGAAGGGTTAAATAAGACACTGAGTCTCATAGCATTGTACCCAAAACACTCAGGTTTTGATCGAAAATTGCTTGTTATACCAAGAACCAGGAAAATTTCAAAATCAACAACAACAGCAAAACAACCAATAAATGCCAACACCAAGGTGCCAGAGATATTAGGAATTGGGTCAAGGGAATACAGGGGTTCTCTAAATAGAGAGAAATAATTTATTTTAATCTCTTACAATCGCATGTGACTCTGAAACTATCTCAAAATAAAATGAAATAAGTATAAACATATATTGAAAACGTAACTAAAATAAAAGTATTTAATTACTTTTCAAGTATAGGGAATTATTTCCATAAGACTATGATAAACATAATAATTTTTTATAATTGCACATGGCTCTACAACTATTAATAAAATATTTACAAAATAAAATAAACTATAAAGATTACTAAAAGTGTTTAATTACTTTTAAAATATAATAAATGTTTTCAAAAAATAAAACTATTTGTATAAATTATAATTATGTGTGTGTGTTATATATACTAATTACAAATTTTTTTTTCTATTTTTCTGAAAAGCTAACCATATGACCTTTCCTTCAACTGATGCAAGCAATAAAAAATTCACTGTATTACCATTATAATGTCTTAAAATTATAATTTTAGCATGTTGTAGAAAACATGTATTATATTTTTCAAGGGTTGGATTTGAAAACTTAGAAGCAACTTTTAATCTCTTCTCTTCGCTGACTCCTAGTTGTGTGTTAAGCATATAAATGATTCTAACACATATTTAAATATAATAAATTTTAGGTCTATCTCAAAATTTAGAAATGACTTTACAGATATGTCAAATTAAAATTCTAAAATTACTTGCAGTAGTAGTTACAAATGTGGGGTTTGGCTTAATAATCATCTTACCATGATATACTTACTTGGAACATTACAGCTTTGGGTTTAGTTCACTTTCTATTTTCCATCTTAGTTACTTGAATATACTCTTTGTAGAAATATGGACTCCTAGAAGTAGGAGCTATTAACCAAATTACAATAGTAATAATAAATTCTCTCTCACAAATATTAATCTGATTTCATATCTTATGTGCAAAGGACTATGTCTAAGGTTCTAAGAGCACAAAAAAGTAACAAAAACACAGTTTGTTCTTGCACTCCAAGTGTTTACATCAAACACAAACAAACAAATCCTCAAGGTAAAAGAAGACAAATGAGAAAAGTTCAAAATTTGGAGGTAGCATTCAAGATCTATGAGACCCCAAAAGATCACAGACACACTCACACACACACACTGTGTGAGTTTTCAGGCTGCCACAACAAAATATCACATATAGGGTTGCTAAAAACAACAGAAATTAATTCTCTCCCAGTTCTGGAGACCAGGAGTCTAAGATCAAGATGTCTCAGGGCTGTGCTCTCTCCAGAGGCTCTAGGAGAGGATTTTTCCTGCCTCTCCCAGCTCCCGGTGGCTTCAGGAATCCCTAGGCTTGTGGCTACATTACTCCAGTCTCTGCCTTCGTCTCCACGTGGCTGTTTTCTTTCTTTATGTCCAAACTTTCCTCTTCTTATAAGTCATGTTGAATTAGAGTCTAGCCCTAGTGACCTCATCTTAACTTGAATACATCCATAAAGACCCTTTTTTCAAAAACTGTCACATTTGGAGGCACCAGGGGTTAAGACTTCAATATATCTATTTGCAGGACACAATTCAACTCAACACACACACACACAAAGACACACACACACACACACACACTTCACAGTTGAAGAATGTAGTGTTCTGGGGAACAGTAGCAGGGAGAAGTTAGGAGTAGGTGGATTTGATCACAGCTTTGTGGAAGAATCAGTGTTGCTAATTATTTAAATTTAGGACGATGACATCACCTACAAGTTCCTATAAGTAAGCAGTTAACAGTCCTAGTTAGCATCTGTTAGAAATCTTTTGACAGCAGTGGAGACACTTATGATTTCATGCCTATATGTTCTCTATGTGTTTCAAGGTCACTGAGGGTAGAGTTGAATAAACAAACCCTTTGACAGATAACTCACTGGTGCGATGTACTCTACTCTTTAGAAAAAAAGTTAAATTGGTTTTACCACGATGACAATTTTGCTGTCTAATTATTTCCAAAATGTATTTGCTTTAGGATGTGCTCTTCTTCTTCATATGAAAAAAAAAATGCCAAATCCAAGGCAGTATCTAGCATAAAAGGAAACTCATGGTAGAAACTCAAGGGTGTGCAGGAGCAATAGAAAGAAAACAGAGCTGATTGCCCTCTAAAGAAGAATTTATGCTGCCAGGAGACAGGTAGCTCAGATGGCAGATCTTGAGAGAAATTGAGTAATAATCTGCTAACTTTGATGAAATGTAAATACGGAGAAAGCAAAATGCACCTGGAGAAAATAAATCTGCTCAATGAGAGAAAGGCCCTGGGTAGACAAAGAGGAAAGAACAAATGTAGACCAATGTTTAAATATTAAACGTGCACCCTGAATTCTGAGATGTGTGTGTTTTCCAAGTGTATTAGTTTGTTCTCACATTGCTATAAAGAAATACCTGAGACTGTGTAATTTATAAAGGAAAGAGGTTTAATTGACTCACAGATCTGCCTGGCTGGGGAGGCCTCAGGAAACTTACAATCATGGAGGAAGGTGAAGAAGAAGCAAGGACCTTCTTTGCATGGCAGAAGGAGAGAGATGTGCAAGCAGGGGAAATGCCAGATGCTTATAAAACCATCAGACCCCATGAGAGCTCACTCACTATCACAAAAACAGCATGGGGAAAACCACCCCCACGATCCAATCACCTTCCTCCCTCGACACGTGGGTATTATAGGTCCCTTTTTCAACACGTGAGAATTACAATTCAAGGTGAGATTTGGGTGGGGACACAGAGCCAAACCATATTACCAAGTGAGGGACAGTTCTTCCTCCAGCTTTTCTCAGCCTCTGAAAGTCCAACTTCCCCAACAGGGCCCCTGGTGAGGCTATCTTCTCTGCTACACATCTAAGAATCCCTGGAAGTACTGCCAAAATGTATTAGATAAATGCATAACTTCCCTGGTGTTTGCAAGAACCTATTAAGAAAGTGTTGCAACTTGAATTGTGCAACTCCAACGGATATGTCCAAGTCCTAACCCCCAAAACCTGTGAATGTGAACTTACTTGAAAATAGGGTCTGTGCAAATATCTTTAGTTAAAGATGAGGTTCCATTGGAGTAGGGTGGCTCCTGATCCAACATGACTGGTGTCCCTATAAAAATGTAAACACCAGCATGCATGCAGGAAAAACACCATACGACGGAGGCAGAGATAGGCGTAGTGTGTCTACCAGCTAAAGAACACCAGCTGCCACCAACCACATAAAAATAGGATAGGGGCATGAAATGGATTCTCCTGGAGTTTACAGAAGAAGCCAACCATGCTGGCACTTTGATTTCAGACTTCTAGACCCCAGAATTATGAGAGAATGCATTTTTGGTATTCCTGACACCCAGTCTGTGGTACTTTATAATTCTGACAAATGAATTCAAAACGTTACGACCAACCCTTCACCAACATATCAAGAATTAACTTGAAAGCCATGGCTGATGTTCCTCTCCTCTCTCTCCCAGTCTATGCAAACCAGAGACGACTTCTACACACCTGCACCAGCAATTGATTTAATTTTCTCTTCCTTCCAAAATGAACAATACAAAGAACAAAAGGGCAACTGCTGAACTTGAGTGGGATGGAATGGAAAAGCTGACTCCCAGATTCCCACTCTCTGACAAAATAGCAGCAAGTATGAAAATAAAGCCCTCTTAAAGCCAGCATCCTCTAGAGAAGTTTGCATGGGGAGAGTAAATCATCTCCTTTGGTTCTGATATTTGTTCGGTCATTTAAGACAAGAGCCAAGACTGGAAAGCACTGGAGAGGGTAACCTGTAAGTTAGTGAAAGGCTGGCTGTGTTTATCTTCGCTCACACAAAATTTTAATGCAGAGGGCTCTCAAAAGACAGCTTTCTCCATATGGATTTGTTGACTCAGGGGATTATTCTGCCTCTTAAATGGGTGTTCCTACTATTTGATCAGCTGGATGAGTTCTCTTCACCATATTATTATTTTTTTTTCCTTTTTTTTTCTTTTATTATTATTATTATTATTATTAGATTATTAAAATGTGGCAATGGTCTTCAAGTCAGCTATGCTCTGTCGAATTCTCCAAACTAACACTGAAATGAACATTGAAAAAATGCAGAAGGGGTACTCTCAAGGCAAACTTCTCAGGATAGAGCATTGTCAGTCTCTGTCTCTCTTTTCTCTCTCTCTCTCTATATATATATGTGTGTGTGTGTATGCAAACATATTTGTAAGTATAAATAGATGACTATTTCTCTGTCTCTCTGTCTCTGTGTGTATAAACACATTTGTAAGTATAAATCGAGAAGATCTCTCTCCCTCTCCATCCCTCTCCCTGTGTAAACATATTTGTCAGTATAAATAGATGAGAATCTCTCTCTTTTTCTCTCTCTCTATGTAAACATATCTGTAAGCATGAATAGATGAAAATCTCTCTGTCTCTTTCTCTCTGTGTGTAAACATATCTGTAAGTATAAATAGATGAAAATCTCTCTGTCTCTTTCTATGTAAACATATTTGTGAGTATAAATAGATAATAATCTCTCTCTGTCTCTCTGTGTAAACATCTGTAAGTATAAATAGATGAAAATCTCTCTCTGTGTGTCTTTCTGTGTGTGCAAACATTTTTAAGTATAAATAGATGAAGATCTCTCTCTCTGTCTCTGTGTGTGGGGGGGGTAAACATATTTGTAAGTATGAATACATGAAAATGTCTCTGTCTCATTTTCTCTGTGTGTAACTTATCTATAAGTATAAATAGATTAAAATATTTCTCTCTCTGTCTCTCTCTGTGTTTGTAAACATATTTGTGAGTATAAATAAATGATGATCTCCCTGTCTCTCTCTCTCTCTGTCTCTCTCTGTGTGTAAACATGTCTGTAAGTATAAATAGATATAAATCTCTGTGTGCGTATGTGTAAACATTTGTAAGTATAAATAGATGAAGATCTCTCTTTTTCTCTGTCTCTGTTTGTGTAAATATATTTGTAGCTATAAATAGATGAAGATCTCTCTCTGTCTCTGTGTGTGTGTTAAAATATTTGTTAACTATGAATAGGTTAAAAAGTCTGTCTGTCTCTGTCTCTCTGCGTATATATGTAAACGTATTTGTATGTATAAATAAAGACTGGATGGGTGTGTGTGTGTGTGATTATATTTCACCTTTCAAGTTGCTGAATATCTCAGTGTGAAAGAAGAAATATTATAACGAAGAATCAGAAGCATACACGAATAGCCATAATGAAACACCTCCATTAGAAAACACAGCCTGTTGAAAAGCTAATAGAATATTTTTACCTCCAAGCAAAGAAGTGACCAAGGAATGCAAGCAATCACAATTTTCGTTTGCTTTAAATGTAGTCAGGAAATGCCAACCTTAAGAAAAGCAGAGGTAATTCAGTCTTAGTCTGTTCAGGATGCTATAAGAAAATATCATAGACTGGTAGGCTTATGAACAAGAGAAATTTATTGCTCACAGTCTTAGAGGCTGGGAGTCTAAGATCAAGGAATGGCAGATTCAGTGTCTAGTGGGGACCCGCTTCCTGGTTCATAGACGGCACCTTCGTACTGTGTCCTCACATGGAGGAAGGGGCAAGGGAGCTCTCTGGGGTCCCTTTTATAAAGGAACTATAAAAGGCTCCACCTTCATGGCCTCGCCACCTCCAAAAAGCACCACCTCTGAACACAATCACCTTTGGGGTTAGGATTTCAACTTAGGAATTTTCAGGGATTTAAACATTGAGGCCATAGCAAGCACCATGACATTCATTCGCAGATCGTGCTAGCAGAGTTGACATTGATCAAGGTCAAATGTTGAGATGATCACAGCTATGGCAGGATGTGTTTTAGAAATGGGCCACACATTCTCTTCTGTCCTATAATGCCTTCTCCAATGTGACTTCGCCAACCCCATCACAGAGTGGCGTATAATTCCCCTCTGCTGGAATCTGGACTGGCATGTAGCAGGTCCAGCCAAGGGAAGATGGTGGAAGTGAGTAGAATTGTGTCTTTCAAATAGGTATGTCCATGTCCTAACATCTACAAAGAACCTGTAAATGTGTGCTTATTTGGAAATAGGGTCTTTGTAGATGTAACTAAGAATCTCAAGATGAAATTATCCTGGATTATCTGTGAGAAGTCTACATTCAGTGACAGATGTCCTTCTAAAAGACAAAAGAGAAGAAGACACAGACACAGAGGCCACGAGGAGATGGAGGCAGAGACTGGAGAGATGCGGCCACAAGCTCAGGGATTCCTGGACCCCTCAGGAGCTTGGAGAGACAGAAAGGATCCTCCCCTAGAGCCCATGGAAGGAGTGTGGCCTTGAAACCTCTTGATTTCAGACTTCTTGCCACCAGAACTCTGAGAAAATAAAATTCTGTTTTTATAAGTCATTCAATGGGTGGCAATTCATTACAGCAGTCCTAAGAAATGAATACAGTGATGCTCTCCTTGCCCCTGGAATATTTGTACCTGGAGCCCTGAGCCACCACATAAAACATCCTAAGTCCATTCTGCTGGGAGGCATCCAGCCCTCAAGGAGAGACCTTGTGTAAGCTCTCTGATGAGTTGTCCAAATCACAAGTCATCTCAACACAAGGCTTAGAAATAGAAGTAAATGAAACTCTCTGATCCCACTACTCCTACTTGTAAAGTCAACCTCAGTCTTTCAGTTTTCCTAGCTGAGAGCTGACAGCCTCAGACTTCGTGGAGCAGAGACATGCCATCCTCCCCATACTCTGTCCAGATTCCCACCCCACAGAATTTGTGTGCATAACCAAATGGTTATTTTAAACCACCAAGATTAGTGGGATTTTGTTACAAAGCAATAGTTACTGCTACAAAGAAAGAAGTTGAATAAATCCACAGTAGTAGATATCAGAGGAGAGGTTAATGTGTGACAGGCATCAGAATAGACATTATTATGACCGTACTGGGCATGGATCATTGAACAAAAATGGGTGGGTAAGAAGGAGCGTTATAGAGTCGTTAAAATGCCCATGTT
The DNA here is from genome assembly GCF_028885625.2 of Pongo pygmaeus. Taxonomy (NCBI): domain Eukaryota; kingdom Metazoa; phylum Chordata; class Mammalia; order Primates; family Hominidae; genus Pongo; species Pongo pygmaeus. The sequence goes on along the minus strand of NC_072396.2, from coordinate 4,648,609 downwards.
TTGATCCAAGTGCTGGCTATATGAGCAAGTTTTTTGTGCTCTGGAGTTCTATACACTCTAATCCATGTTGATTATTCTTCAGTTTAGCAAACTCAAATGCTCTAGTGCTCTGAGGAGGATGTTCTTCTAAAGCTCATTGCAGTCATAGCTGGTGTTTTCCTCCCACTGATATGGAGAGAAATAATTGTGGATGTTGAGTTTATTAAAATGTCTGAGAGGGAGGGAAACCAGCATGGGCTCAACCTATCACAGAAATAGAAACAACCTAAAACAGAAACAAGAGACACAATGGGGTTCTCTCCCTACCTTCCCCAGGGCCTATGGAGCTTTGAGTCATTTATACAACATGCATCCTTTAAATTTTCAAATGTACCCCTGCACGAAGTCCCCACATATAGTGGTATCACAAAGACTTATGTGCAACACACTCATTTATTCCTACATTCAATTTGATATGATGCAAGTGCAAATTTTAGACAAGCAATCAATATTAGCTTACTCAAATTAAAATGTTTTTATACCTAGACACCTTAAACTTCAAGAAAGGCGTTTACATTTGGTAAATGCAAAATAGAAGATTGACCAATGAATTCTAATATTTTTGGAGCAAAATATCCCATGATTATGACTGCTGTTGCTGAAGATTCCAATCTATTTCATCTACCAATCATCAGGGCAAATAAATTTTTAAGTTTCACTTTGGTCATCTACGACAATGGTGTCCAATACCAAGGCCATCAGCCAATGTGGCTATTTAAATTTAAATTGCAATGAAAAATTCAGTTCCTCCTGAGAATATAAAATGGTGCAGCTGCTATGGAAAATAGTAAAATAGAAAAAAATAATTTTTTCCTCAAAAAATTTAACATAGAATTAGTGTATGATCCAGCAATTTCACTTCTGGAATATATACCCAAAAGAATTGAAAGCAGGGATTCACGCATGTTCATGGCAACACTGTTCATAATAGTCAAAGTGTAGAAACAACCATTGACAGATGAATGGATAAACAAAATGGGGTGTATCCATTCAATGGAATATTATTCACCCTTAAAAAGAAAAAAGAAATTCTAACACATGCTACAACATGGATTAACCTTGAAAACATTGTACTCATCCTGGCATGATGGCTCATGCCTATAATCCTAGCAATTTGGAAGGCTAAGGCAGGAGGATTGCTTGAGCTCAGGAGTTCTAGACCAGCCTGGGCAACATGGGAAAACTCTGTCTCTATAAGAAATACAAAAATTAGCTGGGTGTGTGGGTGCATGCCTGTGGTCTCAGCTGCTTGAGACCTGAGGCAAAAGGACTGATTAAGCCCGGGAGATCGAGGCTGCAGTGGCCCATGATGGCACCACTGTACTCCAGCGTGCATAGCAGAGCGAGACCCCATCTCAAAGAAAAGAAAAAAAGAAAAGAAAAGAAAAGAAAACATTGTGCTCAAGAAACCAGTCACAATGAAAGAAAAACGCCACTATGCACCACAAAAAGATATTTCAGTCAATGACAGATTGCATATACAATGGTGGTCTCATAAGATTATGTCATACTTTTACTGTACCTTTTCTATGCTTAGGTATGTGTTGATACATAATCACTTTACCATTGTGTTACCATTGCCTACTGTATCCAGTACAGTAAGATTCCATACAGGTTTATAGCCCAGGAGCAATAGGCTCTACCATATAATGTAGGTGTGTAGCAGGCTGTACCATCCAGGTTTATGTAAGTGCACTCTCTGATGTTCCCACAAAGACAAAATTGCCTAATGGTACATTTCTCATGAAGTATTCTTATTGTTAAATAGATGACTGTACCATATGATTTCACTTACATGAGGCACATAAAGCAGTCAAATTCATAGAGATAGAAAGTAGAAAGGTGGTTGCCAGGGGCAGAAGAAAGAGGAGTTTGGGGAGTTAGTGTTTAATGGGGACAGAGTTTCAGTTTGAGAAGACAAAAAAAAGTTCTGGAGATGAAGGGTGGTGATAGTTGCATAACAATGTGAATGTACTTATTGGTTGCAGTTTTATGTGCATCACAGCTCTATTCACAGTAGCAAAGACGTGTAATCTACCTAAGTGTCCATCAGTGGATGACTGGATAAAGAAACTGTGGTGCATGCACACCATGGAATACTATGCAACCATAAAAAAGAAGGAAATCATGTCTTTTGCAGCAACATGGATGGAACTGGAGGCCATTATCTTAAGGAAAATAACTCAGAAACAGAAAGTCATATACTAATACTGCATGTTCTCCCATATAAGTGGGAGCTAAATAGTGTAGCCATGTGGACACAGAGAGTGGAATAGTAGACATTGGAGACTTGGAAGGGTGGGAGGGTGGAGAAGGGTGAGGGATGAGAAGTTACCTATTGGGTACAAGGTAAACTATTCAGGTGATGAATTCACTAAAAGTCCCAACTTTACCCCTATGCAATATATCCATGTAAAAAAGCTGCACTTGTACTGACATGGTTTGGCTGTGTCCCCACCCAAATCTCATGAACTGTAGCTCCAATAATCCCCATGAGTAATGGGAGGGACCTGGTTGTGGGGGCGGGTTTTCCCATGCTGTTCTCATGTTAATGAATAAGTCTCACAAGATCTGATGGTTTTATAAAGGGGAGCTCCCCTGCAGAAGCTCTCTTGCCTGCCGCCATGTAGGACATCCCTTTGTTCCTCCTTTGCTTTCCACCATGATTGTGAGGCCTCCCTGGCAATGTGGAACTGTGAGTCCATTAAACCTCTTTTTTCTTTATAAATTTCCTAGTCTTCAGGTATTTCTTCACAGCAGTATGAAAATGGACTAATACATGTACCTTTTAAATTTATGCAAAATTTTTAAAATGGTTAAGAGGGTATATTTTGTTATGAATATTTAGTCACAATTAAATGATTAAATTAAAACCCACACATTTGCAGTAGTCACATTTAAACGCTTAATAACCACAGACAGCTAGCAATGCCATATTGGATGGCACAGGGGAAAAGCATCCACACTGTGGTGGAAGGGTCTCCTGGACAGAATTGCTCTGCAAGGCTATAGTTCAAAATTAGAAAAAAAAAAAAAAAAAAAGAATATCAAATCATATCATCATCCTTTTAAGAACAGATGTGCTGGTTAGATCCACACGATTCAGATGACCAGGTTGGTGTCTGTTTGGGGACGATACATGTCTTTCCAACTTGTAAGGAAGTTTGATCATAATTAAAATCACTTTCCCCTTTTAGGGGGACAGTGGTGTCAGAGTGTAACTAGCAACACCTAAGAGGAAAGTGATTAGTAACATGAAGTCAACCTGTAGGATCAAACATTAGATGGGGAGAAAATCACCATCACTATAGTAAACTTTATTTCAAAGCACATGGTTCCTAGATTTCTAACATTTAATACTTAAGAAAAATAGATCCTTATAATTTCTCAAAACAAGAAGCTGTGATATAAGGTTAGCAAAGATATTAACAGCAGCTTCCCAGTTTTCAAAACAATCGAGGTTAAACTGCATTTTCTTGATGCAAAAGGGTTGATTTGGCATCTGTATTCCAAGTGTGTTCACAGACATATGAAAAAGGAAGGCGGGGCGTGGTGGCTTGCACCTGTAATCCCAACACTTTGGGAGACTGAGGCAGGCAGATCACTTGAGTTCAGGAATTCAAAAACAGCCTGGCCAACACAGTGAAACCCTGCCTCTACTGAAAATACAAAATTTAGTTGAGTGTGGTGGCAGGCGCCTGTAATCCCAGCTACTCAGGAGGTTGAGGCAGGAGAATCACTTGAAGTTGGGAGGCGGAGGCTGCAGACAGGCAAGATCACACCACTGCACTCCAGCCTGGGTGACAGAGCAAGACTCCATCTCAAAAAAAAAAAAACACCAACCAAACAAACAAACAAAATGAAGAAAAAGGTAACAATTCGCATTCAGTAGAAAAGCTACCGGAAAGAGACAGACCTTGCCAGAAACATCTTTCTCCAAAATAAAATTCTTCTATATTCATGTTCCGTATGATTACATGAAATGACATGTTTGAGAACTACTAGTTTCTCACTTACTGACTATGCTGAAGTTGACTGAAAATGACTATTGATAATCTCACTATAAAAATAAACGGCAGCCATAACCTTTAGCAAAACGAAACAAAGGGTTTAAAAATCTATTTTCTTTTTGTTCTTTTGGGCCGTAAAGGGAATTAGTGTAATTGGAGAATGAAAAGTAGCTTATAAGAAAATTCCTCAAGCCACGCAGACAAGAAAGAGAGAAGTTAAAAACTAAGTCAGATAGCAGCTGTAATCACTTATTCCTTGTTGCATAGATAGATGCATGATAGAGATAGAGTACACATAATATATATATAATCAGTATACTACATACCCATTTCTATTAATATATCATGATATATGATTTATATGTACATATATGAATGCATGTCTACATGTGTGCATATAAAATATAATAGATATACAGTTGACCTTTGAACATGTAGGCTAGGGGCACCAACCCCTCGTGTAGTCAAAAATCTGAATATAACTTTTTTTTTAGACTGAGTCTTGCTCTGTTGCCCAGGCTGGAGTACAGTGGCGCAATCTCAGCTCACTGCAACGTCCACCTCCTGGGTTCATGTGATTCTCCTGCCTCAGCCTCCCAAGTAGCTGGGATTACACGTGCGTGCCACCACACCTGGCTAATTTTGTATTTTTAGTAGAGACAGGGATTCACCATGTTGGCCAGGCTGGTCCTGACCTCCTGACCTCAGTTTATCCACCTGCCTTGGCCTCCCAAAGTGCTGGGATTACAAGTGTGAGCTACTGTGCCTGGCCCTGAATATAACTTTTAATTTCCCCAAAACTTAAATACTGATAGTCTTTTGTTGACTGGAAGCCTTACCAGTAACATAAACAGTGGAGTCACACATATTTTATGTGTTACGTGTACAGTCTACTGTGTTCTTACACCAAAGTAAGCTAGAGAAAATAAAATGTCATTAAGAAAATCATGAGGAAGAGAAAATATCTTTACTGTTCATTAAGAGGAACTGGATTATCATAAAGGTCTTCATCTTCATCATCTCCAAATTGAGAAGGAAGAAGAGGAGGGGTTTGTTTTGCTGTCTTCAGGAGTGGCAGAGGCTGAAGACATTCCATCAGCTTAAGTTGATGCACACAGTTCTAACCCATGTTGTGTTCAAGGATCAACTTTAATACATATATTTCTTATAATATGTTGTAATATATATGCACACATATATGTGCATACATGTGTATATCTTTTCCCTCTATAATCTTCACCATGATCACAGTGAGCAGGCTCATTCATATGTGAAAGTCAGAGTAGCAAGTTCAACGGTCAGAGATATAAGGACAATTGTCAGACATGGGGACGACCGCTGCCCAGTGAAGCAAGCACTGAACGCTGCCTTCCATGGACCATCTGCTCTGCAGATGAGATCCTTCCAGTGTACAGTGAGAAGGCTTTAGCATGGAATCTCATGACTCCATGTGTGGTCGTCAGACAAGTCAATATTAGCAGCCCAAAGACCTTGTGAGAAACTCACAACCTCTGCTGAGTCGGAATATGCATTTTAACAAAACCACTATGTGAGCTTTGTGCACATTCAAGTTAAAGACTCTGTGGACTGAATGAACTCCAATTTTCTTAGACTGTAAACTCAGATGGTTCTCTGTAAATGCTATAAAATTAAGTGGAGACTCCCAGCTTGGTAAGGACAACGTCTATGCAATATCTGCTGTGTTTTGGCAGTTGCCGATAAGTCAAGGACATCCTAGGGATGGTGGTCCCTCCAGTGTCGGCTGCTATCGGCCATTCTAAATGCTTTCCCAAGTAATAAAAACTGTTGTGTTCTCATCTCACTTGATACTAGAAGTCTCCTTTTGGCTAATTAATTTGCAATTTGTCCACAATAGCAGAAAGTCTTTAACTAAATTCTTTTTAATTAGAGTTTTACAGATAGAGGAGGAAAAACAAAGACCAGATGATCATTTTTAACACTTCTCCAGGTTGAGAAGGGTAATTCCATGTGATCCAAAAGAAAACCACAAAAAAGCACTATGAATTCCTTTATTTGAAGGGATTATCAATACCCTCCCTGGTGTGATGAAAAATCCCTGCTTGTTGATCTCTACGTGGCCACTTAATATTTACAAAAATTTAAGTGAGTAGAATAAATTTAAGATACATTTATTTCCTAATCTAAAATTCTTACATTTTACGACTTATTTCACAAAATGGTTACAATAAAGTAATATGCCATGCAGAGTGTTATATGAATGTCGTTATTATGATTTTTTTTAAAAAAGAAATGAGATCGTGAATGCTTTGATATTCTACAGGAAGATTTTAAAATCCCATAGAGGGGCAGTGAGTTTTGAAAAAGCAGTCAGCATTTTTCAAAGTCGCAAGGTAAGCAATCCATTGTGTATTAACAAAGAGCAGGCAACATGACCATACTCATGCTCACATCTTACTCCTTAAAAGACATATCTTGAAATGTTAATGCACCTAAATTGAATCTTCTGGGAGGCATTGGGTCTGGACTTCTTTTTTTTTTCTTTTTTTAACTTTGAAGTACCTGTGATGGTAATGAGAACTTTGTATCAAGGGGCTTTCAACCCCTTCACTGTGCAATTTTTAGATTTACTTGAATTTTCTATTCTCTTTAACCCTTATCCTCTGTTGATAAAGAAAAAGAGAGAGAGAGAGAGAGAGAGAAAGGAAGGAGGAAAAAAGGAGGAAGGAAGGAAAAATGAGGAAAGGAAGGAGAAGGGAGGGAGGAAGGTAGGAAGGAAGGAAAGAAAGAGAAAGAGAAAGAAAGAAAAAAGAAAGAAAGAAAGAAAGAAAGAAGGAAAAGGAAGGAAGGAAGGAAGGAAGATCCTCTTTCAATACAATGGTCATGATTTATTTGTTTAAACCTAGTCATTACTTTAGTCTAAATCAAGAAGGCTAAGATTTTAAACACAAAACCAAAGGCAATTGTGTTAATGTTCTATTTCTTTCTTTGATGAATATCTTGTTAACCTTCTCCTGAGGCTAGGAAAAGAAATAGGCAGACCTTTGCCCTGTATGATTCTAAAATACTATCTTGACAACGTCACCTCCCAGCTCAAAGCCTCGGATAATTTCTTCTTACCAACTTTCTCTGTCTCTTTCCCTTTCATAGCTCTCAGCCAAGGCCAAGTAGCCATCTCCCTCACGTGCTGGCGCCAGTCAATCTTCCTGGTCTTATGCCCTCTAGTGCTCTAGCTGGAGAAGGCAAAACGTATAACTCTACATCTACACATCAGAACTCTAAATGCCTTGTAGCAATTGCAGATCTAAATAAAAATAGCAGTTGAATTGCTTGGATTTTAAAAGGGAGGATTAAACAATTTTAAGTAGTTATTCTAAGAATCTGCTGACATCCCTATATAAACTATGACAGAAGAAGACTGCCAAACCAGTTGGAATAAAATGGGAATTAGACATAGAACTGCAAGAAAAACAAAGTAGTGTCTTTTTCTGTCTCTTTTTTACAATTTTTAAATTTCTAAAATTGACATATAAATATTGGATGTGTTTATGGGGTAATAGTGATGTTTTGATACCTATGTTGTACAGTGATCATATCAGGTAATTGGCATATCCATCATCTCATTTATCATTTCTTTGTATTGGGAAAATTCCTTCTAGTTATTTCAAACTATATAACATATTATTGTTAACCATAGTCATCCCACAGTGGTATAGAACAGCAGTTCACAAACTTTTTGGCACAGGGACTGGTTTCATGGAAGACAATTTTTCCACAGACCAGGGGGTTGAGGGGTTGGGGTGGACAGTGGGGATGGGAGAGAGAGTTTGGGGATTGATAGTTTGGGGATTCAAGCACATTACATTTGTTGTGCACTTTATTTTTATTATTGTATCGTAATGTATAAAAAAATAATTGTACAACTCACCATCATGTGGAATCAGTGGGAGCCCTGAGCTTGTTTTCCTGCAACTAGATGGTCCCATCTGGAGGGTGATGGGAGACAGTGACAGATCATCAGGCATTAGATTCTCATATGGTTCTGCACTCCTATGAGACTCTAATGTGGTTACTGATCTGACAGGAGGCGGATCTCAGGCAGTAATGCGAGCAATGGGGAGTGGCCGTAAAGACAGATAAAGTTTTACTGGCTGCTGTGTGGCCTGTTCCTGACTCCTGGTATAGAACACCAGAACTTATTCATTGTATCTAACTGCAGTTTTGTATCCTTTATCCAATCTCTCCCTATATTTCTTTAGGTAGCTGTTTGGGCAAACATCACTGATGCCCATTTTCTTTAAAACCTCAAGCAGAATGTCTCCTGTCAGCCTGAGCATCAACAACAAGACATTCTTGAGGTTTTTTTTTTGTTTTTTGTATATTTGTTGTTGTTGTTTTACCAAATTAAACCCAAACCCTGGACAGTGTGTCTAGGAATTGATGGCTTTCTTAAGCTGTGTGCACCATTCTTACATTATTCTCATTCTATTGTGTTTTGATTTAAGTTTTTAAACTGGTATGTGTTGAACAATAATACAAGGAAAGCAATCTTTTTTTTTTTTTTTTTTTTGAGACAAGATCTCACTTTGTCACCCAGGCTGGAGTGCAGTGGTGTGATCGTGGCTCACTGCAGCCTTGACCTCCTGGGTTCAGGTGATTCTCCCACCTCAGCTTCCTGAATATCTGGGATCACAGGTGTACACCACCATGCCCAGCTTCAAGGAGGGCAATTTCTAGAAGGGCAGGCTTTGCCAAATGGTTTTACCTCTGGCACTCAGACTCTGGAAAGGAAGTCCAAGGTCTTAGAGAGAGGAACAGGGAATGCACAGAGCTGCCTCCATCCCAGATAGAGCTTAGCAAAGAATCCAGGAGATTCATTGGCCCCGGATCCTGAGTGGTCAAGTCTTCATAGCAGATTCACCACCTTCTAAGTCTCTGTCCTCTCTGAAAACTATAACTATGGACGGGTAGGACTTATTTCAGCTGGGACCATGGCACAGAGGCTGTGTTATATACAGAGCTCCTATTCATTAGAAATAACACTGACGGGAAAAGGAAACACTTTTACACTGCAAGTGGGAATGTAAACTAGTACAACCACTATGGAAAACAGGATGAACATTCCTTAAAGAACTAAAAGTAGATCTACCATTAGATCCATCAACCCCACTCCTGAGTATTTACCCAATGGAAAATAAGTCATTATATGAAAAAGACACTTGAACACACGTCTTTATAGCAGCAAAATTTGCAATAGGGAACCAGCCTAAGTGCCCATCAACCAATGAGTGGGTAGACAAAATGTGATACATGTACGCCATGGAATACCACTCAGCCATAAAAAGGAATGAAATAATCTATTTTGCAGCAACTTGGATGGAGCTAGAGGCCATTACTCTAAGTAAAGTAGCTTAGGAATAGGAAAACCAAACATTGATATGTTCTCACTTATAAGTGGGAGCTAAGCTATGAAGATGTAAGGGCATAAGAACGATACAATGAACTTCGGGGACTTGGGGAAAGAGTGGGAGGAGGGTGAGGGATAAAAGACTACATATTGGGTACAGTGTACACTGCTCGGGTGACAGGTGCACCAAAAATCTCAGAAATTACCACTAAAGAATGTATCCATGTAACCAAACACCACCTGTACTCCAACAACAATTGAAATTTTAAAAAAAGAGAAAAAAAAAACTATACTGACATATTAGCGGATGAACCGTTTACAGATGAAACGATGTTATGCCTGGGCTTTGTTTCAAATACTACAATACCAGAAATTGTCAGAAGTGAGAGAGTCTAGGGTAAAAATAATGATAATAATAAGATGTCCAAGAAATGGCTAATCACTAAAACTGGGTGATTCGTGGGATCTCATCATATTATTATCTCTAATTTCATGTATATTCAATAGTCTATAATTTAAAAATAAAAAGAATTTAGATTATCTCTTTCTTGCAGGAAAACACTCTAGCCAACCTGGCCAGAAACTCAGAATAAAGTTGGAAAAAAATCGCATTCAGTAATGATGGATCACAGTTCTCTCACTCATATTATTTCCAATGTGGGTTTTTATTATTATTATTTTAATCAGCAATAAATATATTTGTGAATAATGAAATTTATTTTGCATTCTGTATGCTTCCTTTAGGCTATATTTCATAGCACTTTTTACAGCAATTAATGCTTATTCCTTGCCACACCGTTTTTTTTTCAAAAATAATAATAGCATTTTACCCCTCCTACCAGCAATGATTGGAATGTCTCACTTTACTCCCCAGCTCATAGAGAGCAAGTTTTCTTTTCGTTATTGCGATCACTATAGAGTTGCAGTGTTTCCAGTTTTAAATTAATTTTCTTTCCTTTATTGTAAAATAATTTTTTCTCCCTTGTCACATTGAGCTTCTTTTTTTTTTTTTTTTCGAGACAGAGTTTCACTCTTTTCACTCAGGCTGGAGTGTGGTGGTGTGATCTCGGCTCACTGCAACCTCCACCTCCCAGGTTCAAATGATTCTTCTGCCTTAGCCTCCTGAGTAGCTGGGATTACAGGCGCCCGCCACCATGCCCGGCAAATTTTTGTATTTTTTAGTAGAGATGGGGTTTCACCATGTTGGTCAGGCTGGTCTCAAACTCCTGACCTCAGGTGATCCGCCTGCCTGGGCCTCCCAAAGTGATGAGATTATAGGCATGAGTCACCACACCTGGCCCACATGGCACTTTTGTTTGTGCGTTTTCCAGGTGATCTTCCTGTAAAAGGTATTATCCATATCTACCAGTCACATTTTTTCCAACAGCCTTTCCAAACCAATTTCCTCTTGAATTTTATTTTCTTTGTATATTTTAGATACATTATGGCCATAATTACCTAACAAGCTTAAGAAATCTGTTCTCTTTCACCAATTAAATTACATCAAGGCTTATTACATTCATAAAGGAAGATATTTAGAATCAGTATCTTCAAACAAAAACCAATCAGCCCCACTTCATAGTTAATTCTGTTTCCTTAGGATTTTAATGACTGAAAAGAGAAACATCCAAAAATTCCACATTCCTGGCTTGCCTTAGCAAGGTGCATGCCCAGGCTTACAGAGATCCAAGAAATGTCCAAAAGAGCTGACCGCTGTTCTACATTGGACTATATCATAGTAAAGTCATGCACTCTGAATTGGCTTTGCTTTCAAACCAGACACAGGAAACCTGCCAAGGTGTATGACTATCATCCAAGATTATATTTATTCATTTCTTAGTCAGACTGTCTTGCTTTTCTTTCCTTCTCAATCCTTTTTATTTTCCCCTTGTTGATTGTGTGTGTGTGTGTGTGTGTGTGTGTGTGTGTGTGTGTGTGTGTGTGGAAAAAGGTAAAGTTCTCTGTAAACAATCATCTGATCCAATTCTGCTTTGTTTTTATTTTTAAAAGTACAGCTTACTGTAATTTTGTTGTTCATCTTGAATACAGAATTTTTAAAAAATACTGTTACTTATACATGTATCTGGTAGTAATCAACAGCACTATTTAGCAGGTTTTAAAGTAAATATAACTGGTAGAATTTTGTTGTGCCACCCTGCACTTGGATTACTTCCAATCGTTTACTATTACAGACAGTGCTACACTGACTTTCCTTTTATATAGCACTTTATGTAAACATTCAAAAGGCTTAAGGTATAGGCATAGAAAATTCACTAGACATTGCTCAATTATTCCCCAATGGGTCATACGAATTTCTGCTTCTCTCAGCAGTGTAAGAGAGAGAATTTTCTTCAAATCTTAATCAGCATTTTATAGTTCATGCAACACAGAGGTTTTTTCATCCTTCAGTTGGATATTTTCTAAGTGGCATTTCTGTGTGTGCTCCTCCTGTGTGCAACATATTTCTGAAGAATTTGAATTCAACTTGTCAATCTTTACTTTTGAATAGGTGAATACAATACATACGAACACACACATACATGCAAACACACACCACATGCAAACACACAGACACACACACATACAGCCATGTGCTAATTATTCATTACTTTGAATAATTTCTAACCATTATTTTTATTTTGTGTTTTTTACTCTCTTTTTGCTTCTCCTTTTCTTCCTACTACTCTTCTTTCTTTTGGATTAATTTTTTGTTGTTGCTTTTTTTCTTTCCTGCTTCTTTGGAATCTATATGTTTTATTTTTATTCTTTTGGCAATTACCATTACATTTTATTGTAAATATTGAAATGGATATGATTTTAATATCATGTAAATAAGTTATTTCTAGAATACTCTTGACTATTATGGATCTCTTACGATAACTAACGAATGATGGAACTCTCCATTGTTCTTACAACTCAAAAGTGGCCCATTCTGTATTTGAAACTTTATTAAATTCTAAGATATATTTTATAAATTTACAGACATGTCATTGTTTCTCATATTCTTCTCTCCATATGGAGAATTCCACAATTATATGAAATTACAGAAATTTATCTTTTCTATAAGTTATATATTCAAATAATTTAGTCTTTTATTAAAGGTCATGTTAGGTTCCTATATATGCATATATATATAACATATATACATATATTATATATATATACATAAATGAGTCTTTATTTTGTCTTAATCTACAGTTTCACCACATAATCTCTACATGTGAATTTACCTATTTGAAAACTGCCGAATACTTTAAAAAATTGACGTATAATAAATTGTACATGTTTCTGGGGCACACAGTGATGTTTTGATACATACAATGTCTAGTGATTAGTCTAGGATAATTAGCAAATCCATCACCTCAAACTTTATTGATCATTCTTTGTGTTGAAATCATCCTTCTAACTATTTGGATCTACATAATATATGATTGTTAACTATAGTCACCCTGCCGTGGTATAGAACACTAGAACTTATTCCTCCTATCTGGCTGTAGTTTTGTATTCTTCAACAAATCTCTCCCAATTCCCTTCGTCCCCCTACCCTCCCGGCCTCACTATCCTCTCTTCTACTTTCCACTTCTGTGAGAGCAACTCTTTTTAGCTTCCACATATGAGTGCGAACATGCAGCGTTTAAACTTTTGTTCCTGACTCATTTCACTTTTAATCTGAATTTTGGACCTTTCTTCAATTCTAGAAGATTATTAGTAATTATCTTTCTAAACATTGCCTTGTCACATTCATTTCATCGTTTTGGAAATTTCAAATATTTATATAGATCATGGAAACTCAATCTCTTCACCATTTCTTGAATTCACTGTTTCATATTTTAACTTCGTGTTTTTTTTGTGGTATCCCTTGAGTCTCTTTCTTAGGAATATCTTCTAATTCACTAGTTTTTGCTTCAGTTATATCTGATGTAGAATTTGTTTTGAATATATATATGGTTTTATATAAATGACTGCATTTTTACTTCACAAGAATTTCCATAACCATCAGTTCTGCTTAATTTAACCAAGTTTTGATTTCATATTTTTTCATATTTATTATTATTATTATTATTATTTTGTTTTTCTTTTTTGAGATGGTGTCTCGCTGTGTCACCCAGGCTGGAGTGCAGTGGTGCAATCTCGGCTCATTGCAACCTCCACCTCCCAGGTTCAAGCAATTCTCGTGCCTCAACCTCCCGAGTATCTGGGATTACAGGCATCTGCCACCACACCCAACTAATTTTAGTAGAGACGGGGTTTCACCGTGTTGGTCAGGCTGGCCTTGAACTCCTGACCTCAGGTAATCTGCCCGCCTCCGCCTCCCAGAGTACTGGTCTTTATTATTTTGACTATTATAAATATACTTAAGGACTTCTTCAATATTTTTAATAAGAAGATCTCTTTGCCTTGAGTTAGTTTAGGTCTCAACACTGATTTTTGATGCTGTCATTCCTAAAATTATATTTATTTATAGATTTTGCATTTCTTATTCACTGTTTTGTTTTGATGGGGAGTATTAAAACAGCTAAATGAGAGGTAATTAAACTGAAATGGTTCTGATGCACTAGGTTCTATGGAAGCAAACCAAAAGCTTTCATCCTTCATTTGGAAATTTTCTAGGTCAGATGTGGATTTAGACATTTCTTTTCATAATTTGTCAGATGTAGATTTATATATTTGTTATAATTGTTCAATTCCTCTAAGTGGCTAATTTATAGGAAAACAAAACTTTAGCTCAACCAGTCATAAATGGCCAACTGAGCACTGGTTATATTGTCTCGAACTTTCTACAGAGATAGTCCAAATAAGGTCACTGCTTCAGCTTTAACCATTCACATTTTTTTTAATGCTCCACTCCTGCCTTCATCCTATAAAAGCCTCTTTCATGCTCCTTCAGCTGAGCCCCAAACCACTTCCCACGTGAAACTGCCAGATTGATGAATCCCTGTGAAAAACTCAATAAACTTTTTAAAATATGAATGAGCCAGGGTGCGTCTCCGAACAGTTTGGATGTGGTTTGAGATTGCTTTCTTTTATTGATTGACTTGCTCTCTGTCTCTCCGAGAATTTGTATTCCCCATCTCCATGCTTGCCTAATGTGGTTGCCCCTGCCCACCCACTCCAGGTCGAAAACCAGGTCTTTTTTTGTAATTTTTATTTTAGTTTCAGGGGTCTATGTGCAGGTTTCTTAGATAGGTAAATTGCGTGTCGCAGGGGCTTGATGTACAGATTATTTCATGACCCAGGTAATAAGTATAGTACTCAATTGGCAGTTTTTTATTCTTACTGTCCTTCCTCCCTCCACCCTCAACTAGTCCCCAGCGTCTGTTGTTCCCCTCTTTTTTTCCATATGTACTCAATGTTTAGCTCCCACTTATAAGTGAGAACATGTAGTATTTGGTTTTCTGTTCCTGCATTAGTTCTCTGAGGATAATGGCCTCCAGCTCCATCTATGGTGCTGCAAAGGACACGATAGCAAAGCATGGAATCAACCTAGATGCCCATCAAAGGTGGATTGGATAAAGAAAATGTGGTGCACATACACCATGGAATACTACACAGCCATAAAAAAGAGCAAAAACCACGTCTTGTAATGACATCGCAGTTGCAATGTCTCACTCTCAGGCTTCCACACATCACACTTTTCTTTGAGTCCTCATTGTGAAGCTGGTTTTTTATTTTCCTCTCTCTGTAGCATCACATCATGCTTAAAATTGTAGCACCTGTGCAGCTCAAAAAAAGATGTGTTTGCCTCCTTTTACAAAATTAATATTTTTGAGGTGAAACTCACCGTCATAAAATTAAACATTTTAAAGTGTATAGTTCAGTGACATTTAGAACATTTACAATGTTGCACAATCACCTCTGTCTAGTTCCAAAACACTTTTATCACCCCAAAAGAAAACCCTGAGCCCATTAAGTAGCCACTTCCCAATAACCCCTCCCTCAGCCCCGTATACTATAATAATATAGTATAATATAATATAATATAAATTTGACTATATTGTTTAATGCTGATATTTTGACAGGCAATTATCCAGGCAACCACCAAACCTCTTTCTGACTGTATGAATTTACCTATTCTGGAGAGTTTTTATAAAAGGAATCATGTAATATCTGACCTTTTCTGTCTGGCTTCTTTCACTTAGAATGAAACAATGTTTTCAAGTTATTTTCACATCAAACTCTATTTTGATTTTTTGTCCCCTTTCTCAGAGTTGTGAGAACCGTTTTCATCACAGATATTGGTTTTACACTGCATCCTGGCTTTTTTCCCTATTTGTCCTGAAAGACATTTAGAACTTAGCCATGACATCAACAGACCTCCAGCACCCTCTACCTGTCTTCTGATCCAAAGTCAAGAAAGCCCAGGGCATCCAACCAACTCTCTAACATGCCTTTCTTCCTTTCTTTCTTTCTTTCTTTTTTTTTTTTTTTTGCACTGTATTTTTTCTACTCTGGCTGTCTTGTTAATGGAATCTTCTGTATTTTATTAGTCTTGCTTTGTATCTTGTGTGGTGGTGGGGAGTAAGTCAGTGCTTATACTGCTGTGCCATCTTGTCCGGAATGCTCTCTTGTATATCATTATTAGCATTAAAAGCAGCCAGAGGGCTGGGCGCAGTGGCTCACGCTTGTAATCCCAGCACTTTGGGAGGCAGAGGCTAGAGAATTGCTTGAAGCCAGGAGTTCAAGACCAGCCTGGACTACAAAGTGAGATCCCATCTCTACAAAAAAAAATATATATATATATATATTATGAATGTATATATATATACATACATATATATGTGTATATATATAAAAATATATATATATTTTGTGAATGTATATATATATACATACATATATATGTGTATATATATAAAAAACATATATATAATATATATATATTTTAAAAATTAACTGGGCATGGTTGTGTGTATCTATAGTCCCTGCTACTTGGGAGGCTGAAGTGGGAGGATTGCTTGAGCCTGGAAGTTTGAGGGTACAGTGAGCTATCATGACACTGCACTCTAGCCTGAGCAACAGAGCAAGACCCTGACTCAAAAAAAAAAAAAAGTAGCAGGATGTCATCTAATAGAACAGTTAAAATACACTGTGCATCTGTAAAAGCCAAAAGTACAGATGTCTGTTCATCTCTGCACCTGTTGTGTATAGTGCAGATCTAGTACATGCAAACATCAACAAGAACTGCTCACAAACAAATGCGTTTCAAGCAAACAATTCAAAAAATCTCCTAGAGACATAAAGAATTGCAGAGGAAATTACTTCATGTGACAAAATTCTATGCTCTCTGCACTCAAAATCCTTTTCTCCTTCTTCGCTTTTTCTCTTTTGTGCATGTATCACCTTCTAGCATATGGCAGTCAATCATTTAATATATCTACTTTTATTGTTTCTTATGAAATTCAGAAGTTAATGTTGAGTGATAAGATTTTTGTCTTCTTACTTTATTCTTTTATCTTTACTGCCTGTATAACTGCCTGTCAAAATATCAGCATTTAACAATATAGTCAAATTTATACTATATTATACTGTATTATTAAAATATACTATATATTATACTGTATTGTTATAATACACTACATATTATACTGTATTATTATAATACACTACATATCATACTATATTATTATAATACACTACATATCATACTATATTATTATAATACACTACATATCATACTATATTATTATAATACACTACATATCATACTATATTATTATAATACACTACATATCATACTATATTATTATAATACACTACATATCATACTATATTATTATAATACACTACATATTATACTATATTATTATAATACACTACATATTATACTATATTATTATAATACACTACATATTATACTACATTATTATAATACACTACATATTATACTATATTATTATAATACACTACATATTATACTATATTATTATAATACACTACATATTATACTATATTATTATAATACACTACATATTATACTATATTATTACAATACACTACATATTATACTATATTATTACAATACACTACATATTATACTATATTATTACAATACACTACATATTATACTATATTATTACAATACACTACATATTATACTATATTATTACAATACACCACATATTATACTATATTATTACAATACACCACATATTATACTATATTATTACAATACACCACATATTATACTATATTATTATAATACACCACATATTATACTATATTATTATAATACACTACATATTATACTATATTATTATAATACACTACATATTATACTATATTATTATAATACACTACATATTATACTATATTATTATAATATACTATATATTATACTATATTATTATAATATAGTATACATAGCATATACTAAATAATAATATATTATTTATATATTTATATATTATATGTACTATTATATTTTATATAATATATATTATGTATACTGTTATATTTTATGTAATATATATAATATATCATATACACATATTATATACATACTATATAATATATAATATGTATATAATATACTGTATATATATCTCTAGCCTCTGCCTCCCAAAGTGCTGGGATTACCAGGGTGATAATATTATTGCTAAATATTATATAGTATATGCTACGTACACTGCATGGCATATATAGCATAATATATAATATATACTATATATTACAATATAGTATATGGTTTTTGTAAAGACAGGGTTTTGCCATAGTATAGTATATATAGTATAGTATACATAGTATATACTATAATAATATGGTACAGTATATGCTATCTATACTATATATTATGTTACATTATACTATATATTATTATATTATAATTGTATTATATATTATAATATATTATATTATATATATTATATATTATAATATATTATATTTTATATATTATATATTTAATATATTATATTATATATTATATATTGTATTATATATATTATATATTTTATATATTATATATTATATATTATATATTATATATTATATATTATATTATATATATTATATATTACATTATATATTATATTATTATAAAATATGTACTATATACTGTATTATAATAATACAGTATATAGTATGTGTTATACTAATAATAGTATATAGTATGTATTATACTAATGATGTGCAATGAGATTTTTGTCTTTCTAGTTTATTCTTTCATCTTTAGTACCTAGATAATTGCCTGCCAAGATATCAGCTTTTAACAATATAGTCGAACTTATCTTATATTATATTATACTATATTATTATATATGGTATTATGTTATACTATTTTGCTGTATTACATTTGACTATAATATATTATTACAATCTCTTATATTTTACTCAAACCTACCTATTTTTCATCACTCTGCCCTCATCACCTACATTTAAGGATTCAGATACGTATCCGCATCCCCCACTTTTGTCCATCTTCCTTCTCATAAAGTTTTCAAGAACCTCTTAGTTTTTAACTTACAAAGTCATTTGTGACAGATTTATTGCTTAATTTTATTATAATGTTTTCAGTTAAAAAGTTAAGTTTCTGGCTGTGTACCGGAAAGTAAAACTCAAAGTCTCTTAAGTGGTTATCGAAGACAAGTGATGCTGATTATAGTTAACTTCCCCCATAACCTCCTGACGTGGCCAGGCCATAACAACCAGGTGAGAGCCACAGTTCACAAGTGACCTGTCAGCCTTGCTGATCAGAGAAGCTAATAAGAAGAAAGTGTGTCTGACCTTCCCCCAGTCTCGAGTCGAGCAGGTCACTGGGTTCAGATTTTAAAAGTCATTATTCCTCTCCATAAAATGCTTTCCTTCCACCTGCGAAATGACCACTGGGCTTCCACCATGACAATTAGGAGCTCGGGAAGGCCGATAAATACAATAAAATGAACAGAGTGGCCTTATGCTCAAATGCCTGCAGCCTCAATTTATAAACAGCACGTAGTAAGAAGCCCCCTAGCCAGTTTAGTCTTCTTCATGTTGGGGATTTTCCTAAATCAGAATGGCAAGAAGAGATGTGGCTTCTCAGATGGAGAAGTGAAAACTCTTACTTCTCATCATAGGCCAAAGCGCAGAAATTTGAATTGTGAGACCATGGGGGCAGGAAGTAATTCATCAACGAATGTTTCAGTGTAGACAAAACAAGTCAATTTGGGGAAAAGGGATGCCTGCCTAAAAAAAAAAAAAAAAAAGCATGCTCAAAGAAGAGAAAATTAATATCCCAATATTATGACAATGAAGCAAGTATTATTTGTGATTGGAATAGTTACATCCAAGACCATTCTTCCCAGAGCTAACTGTTGGCCCTTGGTTAATCACAGCTATTTGCTCTCCTTATCATGGTCTGATAAACATCATCTCCAGAAAAAGTCTTCTCATTCCTCAGATTTGTAGGCAGAAGTGGATAGAAATCAGATTAAATTCTAGAAGTCTGTTTACAAATCATGTGCTTTTAAATCCAAAATGAATAAGAGAGGTTTAACCCTACAGTGTTCTGATGTATATCTACCATCTACCCAAGTGGAGTATAAATCAATCTCTTAAAAGTTACAGACCATATTTTTTCTTTATTGTGGATGCATGTTTTTTAAGCAGGCATCCCTTTTCCCCAAATCGACCCATTTTGTCTACACTGAAAAATTAGTTGATGAATTACTTCCTGGCCCCATGGTCTCCCTGGTCACATCATCACTGGGGGCACTGAATTCACTTTCTTTCCGTGTATTCAAACATGCCGAACCTCAGAAAACAGCTAAAGCAGTGATTCTCATTCGTATCGGAGATTACACCACAGGGAAACAGGGCAGTGTCTAGAGACACTTTTGGTTGTTAGAACTTGGAGGCTGCTACTGGCATCTAGTGGATAAGTGCCAGAGATGCTGAAAAACACACTTCACAGGACAGCCCCTACAGTGAAGCAGTATGCCACCCAAAATTCAATAGTGCCAAGGTTGAGAAAACCTGATTTAAATGTTCCCAGGTAGCATTTCACTAGCTTTGCATATAAGATATCAAAGGAACAACTTCATTTTCTCCACAATTAATTAATGATAGGTTTATAGCCATCTCATGTCGATATCCACCCTCTAGTTTATATTCCTAATGCTTAATTCTACTTTCCTTCATATTATTTTGATTGTTTTGGATTGCATATAGCTACCACTTTATATGTTTCCTATATCATCCTTGATCATTCTTCTTATATTTGTAGGTTTGAGGCTCGTCAAATCCATATTTGTAACACCCTTCATGGTCTTCACATTTCATGTAAAGAAATTTCCTCACCTTTAATTTCCAACATCATTGTGTTTTTTTGCTCACTGCCCCAGTTCAAACTCCCACGACTTGGCTACGGGCCCTACACAACAGAGTTTATCAAGAAATCTATTTCTGGAATATAGATACTCATATTTCTTGAATCACCAAGCTGGAATAAATATGCAGGTATGAAGCAGACAAGATCAAAGGAAGACAAGAATTGCTGCTTGAAGGCTGTCACTGTTCCTCCTTTCACCACTGGTGGTGTTCCCGCCGAGTTTAAATTCACCAGGGCCCAAGAACTAAATAATAAACTCACATGGTGGTAGCCAATTTTCACCCGCAGTCTACAAATACACTCTGAAATATGGGACGAAGGGTAATGTACCCACCTCTGTGGTTCATCTTTTGATAAGCAGCTCTTTTGAACTAAGGCCTTATTATGTTGACACAGGACAGATATGTCCTGAAATACGTAGAAGGAATTCATAACTGAGCTACTGGGAAAACCCATCCCCACCTTGGCTCAGACGACATCAGCAGCAGACTTCCTTTACAGACTGGGCTCAAAAATCCAGGATGATATACAAAACCGTAGGCAGAAGAATCGTCAGTTTTGTTCTTACTAACCCATCATATCAAAGCAGATGTATTCTCTCCTGAAAATGCAGATTGCAACACAGGCAGCATGTGGCCACCTCCAATCAGCAGGGGGTACTTCAAGCACAGGCAGGGATCCCTATTTTCTGTTGCAGACATATTTTTACACTTGATTATACTCCACGGAAGACCAATTTATACATCCCGGCCTCACTATTCATGGGTTTCATTGTAAATTCATAGAATGTTTTGCTTAGGAAAGCCCTCAGAATCATAATATACACAGAAGAGTATTCTGGGTTAAGGAACCTGCCCGCGATCCCTCCCCAGGTAATAACAGCGTCTGGATGTGAAACCTTTTGACTTCTATTGGAACACAGTGCTGTTTCTTCTCCATTCCTCTCTCCCAAGATGTAAACTCCTTGATAGCACAGTTCAGAACATAAATGTAGGTGTGTTTCATTGTAGTTATCACAGCATTAGGTATTTGTCAGTCGCACAATAAATACTTGTCAGACTAGAATTGAGGGTAAGAGTCAGCTTCAGACGTTCTGCAGTTCTGCAGAGGGGCAACGTATTCACTCTCATGCTGATTGCATCACGCACAGATTCAAGACCAGGATTCTTTACACAGATCTATGACAAGATGCTTTGAGGAAGCAACTAAAGGCAACCCAATATCTAGGCGGCACTCCTGCTGAAGAAGCCAGGTTGAGCCTGGACTCCTCACTCATAGAACAGAACAGCAGCAGGAAGAGATATTAGCATCTTCCCCATTTGAGAATTTTCCCACCAAGAATGTCTTAGTCCATTCAAGCTGCTATTACAAAATAGCACAGATTGAGTTGCTTCTAAACGACAGACATTTATTGCTTGCAGTTCTGGAAGCTGGAAGTTCAAGATCAAGCCGTGGCAGATTCACTGTCTGGGGAGGATTTGCTTCTTGATTGAGATGACGTTTTCTGGCTGTGTCCGCACACGCTGAAAAAAAAGAACTGTGTTCTCTTTTCCTCCGCAAGGGGCACTGTGCTATCACGTATATGATAGGTTTTTGTTGATGGTTCTTGACTCAGCTCCCATAGCCTATGTTATAATGTTGGGGCGCTTTAAGTCTCGGAAGACAGAATCTCTCTCCCTGACTTTCTCCTGCCTTACTTTCACCAACCCAAGGCAGGACACTATTTTTTCCTTGGGTTTCTTTTCTTTACTTTACTTTTTTTTTTTTTTTTTTTCCTTTTAAGACACAGTCTCACTCTGTAGCCCAGGCTGGAGTACATTGGCGCAATCATGGCTCACTGCAGCCTCCACCTCCTGGGCTGAAGCAATCCTCCCACCTCAGCCTCCCAAGTAGTTGGGGCTACAGGCATACACCACCATTCGCAGCTAATTTTTGTAATTTTTGTAGAGACAGGGTTTTGCCATCTTGCTCAGTCTGGTCTCAAACTCCAGGCTGAAGCGATCTGCTCACCTCAGTCTCCCAAAATGCTGGGATTAAGGGCATGAGCCACAGCACCAGGCCTTTCCTCTGATTTGTGATTGTGGGTCATAAGACCCTCATTTCAGAAGGGGTCCTGCCCCATACCCAAGAGGAGAGAATGCTGTAGAGACACAGCAAGAAGAATTTGAACAGACAGACGTCGCTGGGTTCCCCTACTCAGTCTATTAGTGTTAAATCATAACCCTTTTTTCCAATCACATTTCTACATGGTAGTCAATCATGCCTAACCAATGAAGTCCCCATAAAAACCCAAAAGGACTGAGTTTGGAGAGCTTCTGGATAGCTGAACACATGGAGTTTCCAGGAGGGTGGTGCAACCCAGGAGAGCATGGAAGCTCCGTGCCCCTTCCCCCATATCTTCCTCTATGCATCTCTTCACCTGTGTCCCTGGTAATATTCTTGATAATAAACTGGTATATTTGTTTTTTAGAGTTCTATGAGATACTCCAGCAAATCAAACCAATCTACATAGGGAGTTATGGGAATCCATCTTGAAGCTGGCCAATCAGAAGTTCTGAAGGCCCAGACTTGCGACTCGTGGGAAGAGGGAGCAGTCTTGTGGGACTGAGCACTCAGTCTGTGGGATCTGACACTGTCTCCATGTAGAGAGTGTCAGAACTGAATTGGAAGACACCCAGCTGGTGTGTGCTGCACAATGGCTGGCTTGCTTGCTTGCTTGGTGTGTGGTGAGAAGCCCCCACACATTTGGTCACAGACATCTTGTGTTGATTGTTGTGGTGTGAGAGCAGAGGAAAAACAATTTGTGTTTGTGTGGTGGGGCGGGGGCGGTTTCCATTCACAGGAACTAATCTCATTCATGAGGGCTCCACCCTCATGATCCAATCACCTCCCAAAGGCTCCACCTTCTAATACTAATACATCGGGGATTAGGTATCACATATGCATCTTGGGGGAAAAGAAAATTTCAGGCCATAGCAGAGTTTTCACTGCACTTCAAAAATATGGCTGTGGTCCTTTATCAATAAAACTGCATGTGAATGAAAAGGGAAAGCAAATACGCAAACTTTCAAGGGAGCAATGAATCACTAAGCCAAGGGTATTTTACTGCATTTCCTGCAACAGAGAGAAGAGTGGCTTATATGAGTGGTTGTTAAAATACGGTTAAAGACTAAGAATTTTGTAGAATTTAGGGAAGTACAGAACCCTTATAAAATATTTCTTTCTTTTAAGAAATATGGGGGAGGAGCCAAGATGGCCGAATAGGAACAGCTCCGGTCTACAGCTCCCAGCGCGAGCGACGCAGAAGACGGGTGATTTCTGCATTTCCATCTGAGGTACCGTGTTCATCTCACTAGGGAGTGCCAGACAGTGGGCGCAGGTCAGTGGGTGAGCGCACTGTGCGCCAGCCGAAGCAGGGGCGAGGCATCGCCTCACTCGGGAAGCGCAAGGGGTCAGGGAGTTCCCCTTCCAGGGGTGACAGACAGCACCTGGAAAATCGGGCCACTCCCACCCGAATACTGTGTTTTTCCGACGGGCTTAGGAAACGGTGCCGCAGAAGAGTATAGCCCGCACCTGGCTCAGAGGGTCCTACGCCCACGGAGTCTCCCTGATTGCTAGCACAGCAGTCTGAGATCAAACAGCAAGTCGGCAGCGAGGCTGGGGGAGGGGCGCCCGCCATTGCCCAGGCTCGCTTAGGTAAACAAAGCAGCCTGGAAGCTTGAACTGGGTGGAGCCCACCACAGCTCAAGGAGGCCTGCCTGCCTCTGTAGGCTCCACCTCTGGGGGCAGGGCACAGACAAACAAAAAGACAGCAGTAACCTCTGCAGACTTAAATGTCCCTGTCTGACAGCTGTGAGGAGAGCAGTGGTTCTCCCAGCACACAGCTGGAGATCTGAGAACGGGCTGACTGCCTCCTCAAGTGGGTCCCTGACCCCTGACCCCCGAGCAGCCTAACTGGGAGGCACCCCCCAGCAGGGGCAGACTGACACCTCACACAGCCGGCCAGGTACTCCAACAGACCTGCAGCTGAGGGTTCTGTCTGTTAGAAGGAAAACTAACAGAAAGGACATCCACACCAAAAACCCATCTGTACATCACCATCATCAAAGACCAAAAGTAGATAAAACCACAAAGATGGGGAAAAAACAGAGCAGAAAAACTGGAAACTCTAAAAACCAGAGTACCTCTCCTCCTCCAAAGGAACGCAGTTCCTCACCAGCAACGGAACAAAGCTGGACGGAGAATGACTTTGACGAGCTGAGAGAAGAAAGCTTCAGACGATCAAATTACTCCGAGCTACGGGAGGATATTCAAACCAAAGGCAAAGAAGTTGAAAACTTTGAAAAAAATTTAGAAGAATGTATAACTAGAATAACCAATACAGAGAAGTGCTTAAAGGAGCTGATGGAGCTGAAAACCAAGGCTCGAGAACTACGTGAAGAATGCAGAAGCCTCAGGAGCCGATGCGATCAAATGGAAGAAAGGGTATCAGCCCTGGAAGATGAAATGAATGAAATGAAGCGAGAAGGGAAGTTTAGAGAAAAAAGAATAAAAAGAAACGAGCAAAGCCTCTAAGAAATGTGGGACTATGTGAAAAGACCAAATCTACGTCTGATTGGTGTACCTGAAAGTGACGGGGAGAATGGAACCAAGTTGGAAAACACTCTGCAGGATATTATCCAGGAGAACTTCCCCAATCTAGCAAGGCAGGCCAACATTCAGATTCAGGAAATACAGAGAACGCCACAAAGATACTCCTCGAGAAGAGCAACTCCAAGACACATAATTGTCAGATTCACCAAAGTTGAAATGAAGGAAAAAATGTTAAGGGCAGCCGGAGAGAAAGGTCGGGTTACCCTCAAAGGGAAGCCCATCAGACTAACAGTGGATCTCTCGGCAGAAACCCTACAAGCCAGAAGAGAGTGGGGGCCAATATTCAACATTCTTAAAGAAAAGAATTTTCAACCCAGAATTTCATATCCTGCCAAACTAAGCTTCATAAGTGAAGGAGAAATAAAATACTTTACAGACAAGCAAATGCTGAGAGATTTTGTCACCACCAGGCCTGCCCTAAAAGAGCTCCTGAAGGAAGCGCTAAACATGGAAAGGCACAACCGGTACCAGCCACTGCAAAATCATACCGAAATGTAAAGACCATCGAGACTAGGAAGAGACTGCATCAACTAACGAGAAAAATATCCAGCTAACATCATAATGACAGGATCAGATTCACACATAACAATATTAACTTTAAATGTAAATGGACTAAATGCTCCAATTAAAAGACACAGACTGGCAAATTGGATAAAGACTCAAGACCCATCAGTGTGCTGTATTCAGGAAACCCATCTCACGTGCAGAGACACACATAGGCTCAAAATAAAAGGATGGAGGAAGATCTACCAAGCAAATGGAAAACAAAAAAAGGCAGGGGTTGCAATCCTAGTCTCTGATAAAACAGACTTTAAACCAACAAAGATCAAAAGAGACAAAGAAGGCCATTACATAATGGTAAAGGGATTAATTCAACAAGAAGAGCTAACTATCCTAAATATATATGCACCCAATACAGGAGCACCCAGATTCATAAAGCAAGTCCTGAGTGACCTACAAAGAGACTTAGACTCCCACACATTAATAATGGGAGACTTTAACACCCCACTGTCAACATTAGACAGATCAATGAGACAGAAAGTCAACAAGGATACCCAGGAATTGAACTCAGCTCTGCACCAAGTGGACCTAATAGACATCTACAGAACTCTCCACCCCAAATCAACAGAATATACATTTTTTTCAGCACCACACCACACCTATTCCAAAATTGACCATATACTTGGAAGTAAAGCTCTCCTCAATAAATGTAAAAGAACAGAAATTGTAACAAACTGTCTCTCAGATCACAGTGCAATCAAGCTAGAACTCAGGATTAAGAATCTCACTCAAAACCGCTCAACTACGTGGAAACTGAACAACCTGCTCCTGAATGACTACTGGGTACATAACGAAATGAAGGCAGAAATAAAGATGTTCTTTGAAACCAACGAGAACCAAGACACAACATACCAGAATCTCTGGGATGCATTCAAAGCAGTGTGTAGAGGGAAATTTATAGCACTAAATGCCCACAAGAGAAAGCAGGAAAGATCCAAAATTGACACCTTAACATCACAATTAAAAGAACTAGAAAAGCAAGAGCAAACACATTCAAAAGCTAGCAGAAGGCAAGAAATAACTAAAATCAGAGCAGAACTGAAGGAAATAGAGACACAAAAAACCCTTCAAAAAATAAATGAATCCAGGAGCTGGTTTTTTGAAAGGATCAACAAAATTGATAGACCGCTAGCAAGATTAATAAAGAAAAAAAGAGAGAAGAATCAAATAGATGCAATAAAAAATGATAAAGGGGATATCACCACCGATCCCACAGAAATACAAACTACCATCAGAGAATATTACAAACACCTCTATGCAAATAAACTAGAAAATCTAGAAGAAATGGATAAATTCCTCAACACATACACCCTCCCAAGACTAAACCAGGAAGAAGTTGAATCTCTGAATAGACCAATAACACGAGCTGAAATTGTGGCAATAATCAATAGCTTACCAACCAAAAAAAGTCCAGGACCAGATGGGTTCACAGCCGAATTCTACCAGAGGTACAAGGAGGAGCTGGTACCATTCCTTCTGAAACTATTCCAATCAATAGAAAAAGAGGGAATCCTCCCTAACTCATTTTATGAGGCCAGCATCATCCTGATACCAAAGCCTGGCAGAGACACAACAAAAAAAGAGAATTTTAGACCAATATCCTTGATGAACATTGATGCAAAAATCCTCAATAAGATACTGGCAAACAGAATCCAGCAGCACATCAAAAAGCTTATCCACCATGATCAAGTGGGCTTCATCCCTGGGATGCAAGGCTGGTTCAATATACGCAAATCAATAAATGTAATCCAGCATATAAACAGAACCAAAGACAAAAACCACATGATTATCTCAATAGATGCACAAAAGGCCTTTGACAAAATTCAACAACGCTTCCTGCTAAAAACTCTCAATAAATTAGGAATTGATGGGACGTATCTCAAAATAATAAGAGCTATTTATGACAAACCCACAGCCAATATCGTACTGAATGGGCAAAAACTGGAAGCATTCCCTTTGAAAACTGGCACAAGACAGGGATGCCCTCTCTCGCCACTTCTATTCAATATAGTGTTGGAAGTTCTGGCCAGGGCAATTAGGCAGGAGAAGGAAATCAAGGGTATTCAATTAGGAAAAGAGGAAGTCAAATTGTCCTTGTTTGCAGATGACATGATAGTATATCTAGAAAACCCCATTGTCTCAGCCCAAAATCTCCTTAAGCTGATAAGCAACTTCAGCAAAGTCTCAGGATACAAAATCAATGTGCAAAAATCACAAGCATTCTTATACATCAATAACAGACAAACAGAGAGCCAAATCATGAGTGAACTCCCATTCACAATTGCTTCAAAGAGAATAAAATACCTAGGAATCCAACTTACAAGGGATGTGAAAGACCTCTTCAAGGAGAACTACAAACCACTGCTCAAGGAAATAAAAGAGGATACAAACAAATGGAAGAACATTCCATGCTCATGGGTAGGAAGAATCAATATCATGAAAATGGCCATCCTTCCCAAGGTAATTTACAGATTCAATGCCATCCCCATCAAGCTACCAATGACTTTCTTCAGAGAATTGGAAAAAACTACTTTAAAGTTCATATGGAACCAAAAAAGAGCCCGCATCGCCAAGTCAATCCTAAGCCAAAAGAACAAAGCTGGAGGCATCACACTACCTGACTTCAAACTATACTACAAGGCTACAGTAACCAAAACAGCATGGTACTGGTACCAAAACAGAGATATAGATCAATGGAACAGAACAGAGCCGTCAGAAATAATGCCACATATCTACAAGTATCTGATCTTTGACAAACCTGACAAAAAAAAGAAATGGGGAAAGGATTCCCTATTTAATAAATGGTGCTGGGAAAACTGGCTAGCCATATGTAGAAAGCTGAAACTGGATCCCTTCCTTACACCTTATACAAAAATCAATTCAAGATGGATTAAAGACTTAAATGTTAGACCTAAAACCATAAAAACCCTAGAAGAAAACCTAGGCATTACCATTCAGGACATAGGCATGGGCAAGGACTTCATGTCTAAAACACCAAAAGCAATGGCAACAAAAGCCAAAATTGACAAATGGGATCTAATTAAACTAAAGAGCTTCTGCACAGCAAAGGAAACTACCATCAGAGTGAACAGGCAACCTACAAAATGGGAGAAAATTTTCGCAACCTACTCATCTGACAAAGGGCTAATATCCAGAATCTACAATGAACTCCAACAAATTTACAAGAAAAAAACAAACAACCCCATCAAAAAGTGGGCGAAGGACATGAACAGACACTTCTCAAAAGAAGACATTTATGCAGCCAAAAAACACATGAAAAAATGCTCACCATCACTGGCCATCAGAGAAATGCAAATCAAAACCACAATGAGATACCATCTCACACCAGTTAGAATGGCAATCATTAAAAAGTCAGGAAACAACAGGTGCTGGAGAGGATGTGGAGAAATAGGAACACTTTTACACTGTTGGTGGGACTGTAAACTAGTTCAACCCTTGTGGAAGTCAGTGTGGCGATTCCTCAGGGATCTAGAACTAGAAATTCCATTCGACCCAGCCATCCCATTACTGGGTATATACCCAAAGGACTATAAATCATGCTGCTATAAAGACACATGCACACGTATGTTTATTGCAGCATTATTCACAATAGCAAAGACTTGGAACCAACCCAAATGTCCAACAATGATAGACTGGATTAAGAAAATGTGGCACATATACACCATGGAATACTACGCAGCCATAAAAAATGATGAGTTCACGTCCTTTGTAGGGACATGGATGAAACTGGAAATCATCATTCTCAGTAAACTATCGCAAGAACAAAAAACCAAACACCGCATATTCTCACTCATAGGTGGGAATTGAACAATGAGAACACATGGACACAGGAAGGGGAACATCACACTTTGGGGACTGTTGTGGGGTGGGGGGAGGGGGGAGGGATAGCATTGGGAGATATACCTAATGCTAGATGACAAGTTGGTGGGTGCAGCGCACCAGCATGGCACATGTATACATATGTAACTTACCTGCACATTGTGCACATGTACCATAAAACCTAAAGTATAATAATGATAATAATAATAATAATAAAAGAAAAATAAAAAATAAATAAATAAATAAATAAAAAGAAATATGCAACAAACCTGCACAAGTATCCGTGAATCTAAAATAAAAGTTAACAAAAAAGAAATCTGGGCTGGGTGCAGTGGCTCATGCCTGTAATCCCAGTGCTTTGGGAGGCCGAGGTGGGCGGATCACCTGAGGTCGGGAGTTCGAGACCAGCCTGACCAACATGGAGAAACCCCGTCTCTACTAAAAATACAAAATTAGCCAGGCGTGGTGGCACATGCCTGTAATCCCAGCTACTTGGGAGGGTGAGGGAGGAGAATTGCTTGGACCTGGGAGGCGGAGGTTGTGGTGAGCCGAGATCAAGCCATTGTACTCCAGCCGGGGCAACAAGAGCGAAACTCCGTCTCAAAAAAGAAATCTGAATTTGATATCAAAGAACAAACAAACAGGAGAAGATTAGAAATTAACTGGATATTAAGTTATACGGGCTTTTCTGAGAACAGAGTAGTAAATATGGGCTTCAGTATTTGGGAATGCCAGAATAGTCACATTGGAGTTCACACCTTCAAAGTTAATAAAGATTGTGTCAGATTGTTTTATACAGAGAATGTTATGTGTCAAATTATTTTCCCAAAAATGATATGTTGAAGTCCTATCCCCCAGCACCTCAGAAAGTGACCTCCTTTGAAAATAGGGTCTTTGCAGATGTAATTAGTTAAGATTTGGTCATGCTGGAGTCAGGTGGGCTCCTAATTCACTATTCCTGATGTCCTTATAAGAAGAGACACAGGGGAAGACCATATAAAGATGAAGGCAGAGATGGGACTGAGGCTGCCACAAGCCAAGCAATGTCAAAGATTAATGACCATGAGCATCTGCTCAGAAGGAGAAAGAAACGATTCCCTGCAAAATTTTGGACAGAGAGGGTATGCCTGGTTGACATGCTGGTTTCAGGCGTCTAGTGTCCAGAAGTGTGGGACAGACTGGGTATCTTATAATAAATTATTGTCATAAATATATTATAATAAATAAACGGTAATAATTATTATTATAAGATACCCCGTTAATAGAAGTGTCCATTATTAACAGGCACTGATACAATGAACTATCTAATTTATTATATAACAATTTATTATTACATAACCAGAACTTAACATAAATATATTTATAATATGTATAATAATTTATCAAATTAATACATTATGGGCCTAATAACAAATATTATAAGACAGCAGGCACTGATGGAATGAACTAATTTATTATATAATAATTTATTATTAAATAATAATTTATTTTAAGACAAATATAGTAAATATAATATTGATTATAATAATTTATTACATTAATAAGCTATTATTATAGACAGATGATACTAAGTAAATTATTATTAGGAGAAAGCAAGCATTGATGCAATGAACTGATTTATTATGTAATGTATTATAAATGTATATCTTTATATGATAGTTTATTATTATATATTAATAATTTATTTAAAGACAAATATAGTAAATGTCATATTAATAATATATTATAGACATATAATAATAAATAAATAATTATTATTATTGTGGGACAGCAGGCATTGATGCAATGAACTACTAATATCTAATTTATTATATAGTAACTTATGATGTAATAATAATTTATTTTAAGACACATAATATTTATTATTATATTAATTTATTATATTAATAGTAAGTGATTATGGACAGATATTACTAAGTAAATTATTATTATAAGAAGCAGCCATTGATGCAATGAACTAATTTATTATATAATAATTTACTATTATAAATATATAAATTCATTATATAACTTATTATATGTTTTTATGACAAATGTTATAATAAATGTTATATTCATAATAAATTATTATTATAGACATATAATAAATAAATTATTATTATAAGAACAGGCATTAATGCAATGAACTATCTGATTTATTATTATATAACAATTTATTTTAAGACACATATAATAAATGTAATAATACTTATTATACTCATATGATAAATGTAATGTTTATTATAACATTTATTATATTATAATAATTTATTATAAACAGATAATAAATTATTATAAGGCAGCAGATATTGATGCAATCAACGGTCTGATTTATTATACAATAATAATTTTTTATAGACACCCAGTCTGTGGTACTGTGTTATAGCAGCTGTAGAAAGCTAAGACAGAGGGTGAACATGAAAAGGATATTGTGTCAACAGATTCAGCTGACTGCGAATTTGAATTTCAGAAGCCTAAGATGTTATCTGGTCCCTATTTGGCCACCCAGACTTTCTGCATCCTGTAGTCTAGGAATAACATCTTTCTTCTTGGTCAAGCCTGGAATTGCTTCATTGAATAGATCTTACATGTCCAGCAAGGTATCATTTTCACACTTGCATTCCCCCAAATAAGTCAGGAACTCTGATAAACAGCCATAGATTCTTTAGCATTTCGTTGATGCTGATAAAAATGCCACTTCTCCATGACTTTTCTCTTTAGCATCTAAATCAGACTCTAGAGAGCCTGCAATTACTGTTGTAAAATTTATTCCCTGCATCTTAGCCTCACAATTCAATGTGGCATCTTTGATTAAAGCATCCCATCACCATCTAAAGCTATCAAATGGTACTTCAGAACAGTTACTTGAATTTTATGTCTGTTTCAACTGAATCCATCCTCTTTCAAATTGTAATCAGGCATAGGCTTGGCTGGGGGAAGAGTCATCTTAATGCCCACAATTATGTTGCTGAATGGAAAGCCCAATAATACTTGTATCTCCGGAGGACATGGCCAGATATTTACTTCGTGGCATAAGCATAGGCGTGAAATGCTTCTAGCTTTCATGTAAAGAAGGAGAGCTGATGGGAGAAGCTGAATATCTGCTTCACCTTGCTCCAATTCCTCGAATTCCACAATCATCACAAATTTATGCTCACTCTCCAATTTAAATACACTTTTATTCCCCATATGCTAAGCAATGGGTGTTGGACTCTTCCTAGGGTGAAAGCATAGGGCCAAATGAAGCTGTATATTCTCCAGGAGCAATCAGGAAAGAAAAGACTCAGAAATGTTGTTAGGGGTTGAACTGGGTTTCCCAGAAATCTATGTTCCAGTCCTAATGTCACAGGATCTTTGGGGTGTTGCTTCACCAGCCGGAAACCTCTGTGGCCATTGATGCCTTCTACCTGAGTATTGCTCACCCCCACTGGCCTCATTCTGCCCACTCGGCCCAGCAGGCTGTGCTCAGTTGGCACTACCAGCCTGGATCCCACACCTGCCAAGGACGAGCCAGGAGCAGAGTGGCAAGGGGTGTGTGGGAGAGCAAGCACGGGTCCCAGCCACTGCACACAGCTAGCCATGCCAGGGTGGGAAGTTCCTGGTGCTGGCACAGGTGCTGGCTCCATGCAAGGCTGCAGCTAGACCAGATGTACTGTATGAGGCTTCTACTGTGAGCACCCACATCTAGATGAGGATAAGGGGAACTTGGTGGTTCCCAGAAGCTTGGAGGTGCCAGGAACCACAGAGCCCCAAAGAAAGTGTCACAGCCCTGGATCCGGGAACCCCTAGGTCTGAGCTCCCTGAAGAGCTGCAGTTCTTCTCTCTTTCTCGTCACCCACAACGCGGCAAGCAGTGGGGTGTGTTTCAGTTCTGTTTGTGTTACGTTTGTGGTACAGCTCTTTCAGTCCCACCATTTGGCACATCCTGAGTTCCTGTCCTGCATCCAGGAAGAATGAGGGACATGAACATGAGCAAAGCAGAGAGGAACCTCATTGAGTGACAGAACAGCTCTCAGGTGACCCAAAGTGAGTAGCTCCTTTCCACAGGCAAGTTGTCCTGATGAGTGTCCAGCTCTCAGTGGAGAGGAGACTCACAGTGGGCAGCTCCTTCCCACAGCTGGTAGTCTTGGTGTCTCTTCAAGTCTGGCTGAGTCTGGGGTTTTTATGTGCTCAGAAGGGAGAAAGTGCATGCTGATTGGTCCATGGGTGGCCATGGGTGGGCCCAGAAAAAGCACTCCTCCTGGAACTCACTCCAGTTTACAGACTCCACCTGGAACTGATAGCCTGGACCCCATGCTTCAGGCTGTCTCTGGCTTGAAGGTGGGGCTTCACTGAGGACCCACTCCTTTCCACCCAGGAGCCTGTCTGTGTCCAGCCACTATCAGTCATGTTGTCCCTGGTGCCCAGGCAGTTCATGCCGAAGGGCACCTGCAGGCCCACCCTGAGCCACCCTCAGCCCCTTCCTTGGCCTCCCTCTCATGCTCATTGGTGCCCAAAGTTCAGAAGTGGCTGAAGCAGCAAGAGGCTGGCATGTCAGCACTGCCCTGAGCATGCACACACCTGGCCGGTTTGTGACATTGCCCAGGCTTGGCCTCAACTTTGCTCCAAAATCAGAGTGGATTCCAGGACTGGGGAGAGGCCAAGCAGTGGGAGCAGGCACTTCTGAGCCTGCGGGGGTATAGGAGACTTCCTGGGCCCCTGAGAGTGCAAGGATGATCAGGTCCACAGCTGCAACTAGGCAGCTGCAGTTGCGCCCAGGAGGGTGGCTCTCCCACCCCACCAACTCGGAGGGAGGCAGGGCTCCCACTTGTTCCTGGCTTCTGCCAGCTCAGTGGAGCATACAGCCCTGGCGGTGCCACCACTGCTGCAGTCAGCATCTTTATAGCGGCCTCTCCAGATGGGCGGCCGCTGCCGTCACTAACATGCAATAATTCAGAAAGTGACCTTATTTGAAATTAGAGTGGTATGGTTTCACTCTGTGTCCCTGCCCATATCTCATGTTGAATTGTAATCCCCACTGTTGGAAATAGGGCCTGGTGAGAGGTGATTGGATCATGGGGGCAGATTTCTCATAAATGGCTTAGCACCAATCCCCCCAACACCGGTACTGTATAGTGAGTGAGTTCTCATGAGACCTGGTTATTTAGAAGCATTTGGCACCTCCCTCATCTCTCTCTCTTTGTCCTGCTCATGCCACGTGAGACGCCTGCTCTCACTTTTGCCTTCCTCCATAAATAGAAGCTCCCTGAAGCCTCCCCAGAAGGAGATGATGCCATGATTCCTGTACAGCCTGCAGAACCCTGAGACACTTAAACCTCTTTTCTGTTTAAATTACCCAGTCTCAGGTATTTCTTTACAGCAATGCGAAAATGGACTAATACATGGGGGCTTTACAGATGTAGTCAACTTAAAGTGAGTTCATACTGGATTAAAGTGGCCTGGCATTGAATGACTGGTGTCTTTATGAGAAAAGGAAAAATTGGATATAGAGACACTCAGTAAGTACACCATGCAATGATGGAGGCAGATATAGGAGAGATCCGGCCACAAGCCAAGGAATGCCAAGAACCACTAGCCATCACCATAAATTGAGAAGGAGGCACAGAACAGTTTCTCCCTTCAAGCTTTCAAAAGTAACCAACCATGCTGTGACCTTGATCTTGAATTTCTGACTTACAGAACTGTGAGAGAGAAAGAAAGAATCTTGTTTAAACCACACTGTTTGACGTCATTTGTTATGGCAGTTTCAGGAAACGAATAGAGCAGGGATTAGCTTTTCAAAATAGTACCCATTGTCCAAATGTGACTATTGATCCCTTGAAATACAGATAGTGTGACTGAGAAACTAGAGTTTTAAATTTGATTTAATTTTATTTCCTGGTAGAATAGTCACTTGTGATTATCGGATGCCATATAGGACAGTCTAGTTCTAAAACAATTATTCAAGTTGGCTGGTAGTATGTTCTCCCAAAGTCAGTGAATCATCTAGTGTTTGTAAATGCCCTTCACATCCATGGATGGTGAGCTGGAAACGCTGTAAACAAACATTTAATAATGTAGATTTATGTGGCTGAAAATAAAGTGTTCTTATTTCAAAATCATTGTTCACAGAAAACAAAACAAAGAAACAAATAAAACAATGATGTATGTATGTGTGTTTAAAAGATGAAACATTCTAAGGAGAAAATCATGGAAGCTTTTTTTCTCAGGTGCAGAGTATAGCAGTGAAATGGATTAAAATGTCTTGCAGCTAAGAAGTTATAAATATGGCCTCCATAGATACAGTAACAAACAGCCTAACATTCCTGCCTAACCTGAGTGTCATTAAGAATAAACAGAAAACACAAACATAAATGCCAGGTCTTGTTTTAGTACATTCTGAGGATTGCAATATATACGACCTTGCGTATGTCTCTCCCTGCAATTACCACTCTAGACTTCTGCTGTTTAAATTTCTTCCTTTCATAACTTCTCCCCTCCAAAATCCTCAAAAGTTAGCTAGCCCACTAGCCCTTTTGGAATTATTTCAATTATTTCTAGAAGCAGTTTATAAAAGGCCCTTTCAAGTCTTTAAAATTAGCATGAGAAAATTTAAAGATCTTTGTAAGGCTTAAGTAAGTAATTTAAAAGATGCTTTCATTATGTGTCTAATAGTAAATGTTAACATAAGAACACCTTTGAATTTCTGATGTTTGGATTCATGGTAACGCGGAGTTCACACCAACACAGATCTGAAAATTAACCAACACAGCAGGCTTTGATGCAATGAACTATCTAACTGAAACAAAATGGAATGTACAATTCTGATTAAAAAGAAAATAAGACTTCTTTTTTGTAGTTTCATTTATTCTGATTAGGTGTCTAAATATTTTAACTTAATGGTAAAATGGGTCTACTTCTCTTGATCTAGGGTCAGATCTCCTTGGGGAAGCCATGTCGAACCTCATCTAAGTGTCCATTATTCTTTCAGTTGCTCAGTTTGCAAATGGCTAATGAAATACTGTAGGAAAGGAGGGTTCGACTTTTCAAAATGGTTCAGACACAAGAAAGAAAAACGTTTTATTGATACGTATATAATAAAGGAGGAAAATGAAGAATCAGACACATTTGGGAAGGCAAAAATGTAGGTTCCTTCGGAAGAGATTCACACATATATACACACACACACACATGCCTTAAGAGGAGAATTTATTTTTTATTTGTTTTTATTTTTAATAGGAGAAAAGGCATGCAAATTTATTCAACGTGTATGTATGGGAGTTCTCAGAAAAGGAGAATTTATTTACTTATTTATTGTGATAAATGGTTGGTTTCTTGAATAGAAAAAGATTTATAGTGGGTTTGTAGAGAGACCTGAATTAGCACTACAGCAATTTATTCTGTCATCGAACCTTTATGAATAATGTATAAAGGGACTCATGGGCAACCCGGAGACTTGTCTTCATTGTCCTAA
Organism: Pongo pygmaeus; assembly: GCF_028885625.2. Taxonomy (NCBI): domain Eukaryota; kingdom Metazoa; phylum Chordata; class Mammalia; order Primates; family Hominidae; genus Pongo; species Pongo pygmaeus. The sequence continues at coordinate 4,611,384 of NC_072396.2, read as the reverse complement.
CACAGCTAAAGAAGACAAACCCTAGGAAACTCAAGACACATTAGATTCCACAGCCAGCATCAGATGGGCTTCAACTGCAAGAACTGGAAAACTCTCTCATCTGCATGGGGAGAAAAGGCATTTGAAGACATGTTGGGACAGTCATCAGTATTCTTGAAACCAGTCTGTGTGTGTTAAGTCACGTATCACACTTTAAATGTTATTCTCAGTCCACCCCCATTAAAAAGTGTGTTTCCTACCTCATATCCAATCATCAAAGGTAGATGAATGAGAAAAATGAGAAGGGGGCCACATTTTTACAATAATAACACTGGTGATGACAGCACTTTGAACTTCACATTTATGGACTGAATGCTTTAAAGTTAAAAAATGTTTTTTTAAAAACTTCTTGTAAAAAAAAGTTTTTAAAAAATTGTTAAATGTTTTTCTTAAAAAGCATCTCCATTGAAAGTTTATTGTGAGTTCTACTAAAAAGTGATGAAATTATTGTCTTTAATTTTTCTCAGAAAGATATGTATATGTGTGTATGTGTGATTTTATAATATATTGATAACATGTTAATTTTCTTCGTAGACAAGCCTATTTTAAATAAGTATATGTATGTATAAACACACACATACAGCTATATGTAAACAAACCCAAAGATATATAAATTAAATATATAGAAATAGTATTTGAATATTTCCTGTTTCTCCCCTGTTGAAGACACACTTCCTCTGTCTCCCCTGTTAAGAACACATTTCCTCTGTCTCCCCTGAGCCCTAAGGGGAACACAATTTTTGTTCCTCCTGTGTGCAGGACACACTTCGGGTTTCTCCCTTTTTAAGGACACACTTCTTGTTTCTCCCCTAGGCAGAACACACTGCCTTTGTAGCCCTGTGGGTAACACACTTGCAGTTTCTCCCCTATGCAACACACACTTTCTCTTCCTCCCCTGTGCTGGACACATTTCCTGTTTATCCCCTGTGCAGGACACACTTCTTGTGTCTCTGTCGTGCAGGAAACACTTCCTCTTTCTTCCTTGAAGAGGCCACACTTCCTGTTCTTCCACTGTTATGGACATACTTCCTGTTTCTCCCATGTGCCTGACACACTTCCTGTTTCTCCCCTCTGCAGGACACACCATAGGCTTATTCAATAAAGATCAGTTAAGTGGTTTCTCTAATGACACTTATGTGTGGTCATTCACTAGTAAATTAAGGACTATTCTTTTGTCTTCCTTCTACTGAATTTGTTGTCAAGGAGTTAAATGGCTATCTCTATTTAGATATCTGAAATCCATTTATAAAGTATATTACTGACTCCACTAGAGAAAGTTGCATAGAGTGACTGAGTTTAGTAAACAAGGGTTTGAAAACTAATCATGTTTCTGTTGAAGGCCAACACAGGGTTAATAAACTTTCAAGCAGAAGGTCCATAACAGATTATCATGGAACCAATGAGCCATCATTTCGCCAGCCTCAGAGGTGAAGGCAATGTTTTCACCACTTATTTAAACATCGGTTGGTCACTGATAGAAACCAGAAGCCAATTAGAATGACTCAGAGATGAAGTACATCAAAGCTATACTGCTTTCTTGACTGATTCTTCATTTTTATCATGTCCTTGAGTGAGTTCCATAAGGTATGAATTTCCCTTGGCTTCATAAGCAAACTCCAAATTCAAACAGAATTTAGAACAATAGCACTACATGATATATGAAACCAACTAAACCACTTTGGTTAAAGTATAGTATCTCCATAACAGCACTTAACTACATTCACTCGGTAAACTCACCATGAAATACTGAACAATAAAGTCCAAAAGTAATCATTCCTTCTGTATTTTACTATAGACAAGCCAGTAATTCTATAAGATAAACTCATTGCGGGATAGGTAAGAGAAAAATTAAAGATAGAAAATATTCTTATCTTTCTTAGTCCATGGAAACTATTATTGTAAAATGCATCTAAACAGGATGACCCTTAAAATCTAGTAAGTACAGCCTTTATTTTGTTCTTCTTAGGGGAAAAAACACATCAAAGAAATCTATATTATTGACCCCTTAGAATAAACTGAAAGCAAATATTTATTTTATTTGTTTATTTTGAGATGGAATCTCTCTCTGTTGCCCAGGCTGGAGTACAATGGCATGATCTTGGCTCACTGCAATCTCCACCTCCTGGGTTCAAGGAATTCTCTGCCTCAGCCTTCCGAGTAGCTGGAATTACAGACACCCACCACCATGCCTGGCTAATTTTTTTGTATTTCTAGTAGAGATGGGGTTTCATCATCTTGGCCAGGCTGGTCTTGAACTCCTGACCTCAGGTGATCCACTCGCCTCGGCCTCCCAAAGTGCTGGGATTACAGGCGTTAGCCACTGCGCCCAGCCTTAATTGATTTTTAAAATAAATATTGCAGTTTCAATGCTTTAGATGCTTTAAGACAACTGTAACGCATAATGTAATTGAAGAACAAAAACTTTTAAAATCTTAGGCTGTATGATGTAAGCTTACTGAGTCAGGGATTTATCTTTTTCATTTTTGTGCTTCTTACGACATTTGCAACCGACCCACTCTCTATGAAGCACTTACCTTACTAAATGATGTTAAAAAGAATTCAAATGGAGACAGCAAATTAATTTTAAAAATGCAAAGAGTACATTTTTTTAAAAAAAAGCAACGCTTAACCATGTAATATTTTAAATGATACAAACAACATTTTGATTTATATTAAAGACAATGTTTTTCGTCATTCAATCTGCTATACTGTTCTGGATACGGACATACACATTTATATGCATATTTATATTTATATCCATATTTAAGCTTTACATATAATATATACATCAGAATCCATACACAATCATGTACAAGTCTTTTCCTATAAGAGAGATAAATGATGATTCATGAAGTTTTATCCAAAAATCACAAAAACGTTTAACAAAGAAGGGAAACTTTGCTTAGTTGTTCAGACTGCAGGAAAAGAGGAGAACGAGACATTCAAGAAAGAGGAAAGCTTGCATGTTGGTAGAAAGCCACAGTAAATTTCATGTCACTCCACACTACGCATTTTACCAATGAAACCACGCTGTCCTAGACCATTCCTCTCTATGGGAGGGTTCCCTCCCGGCAGTGCCAGGTGATGGTAGCAATTTCTATATTCATTTACTTCATATTGCACCACATCATTTTCAAAGTGCTTTCATTTGCACTATGAAAATATTTATAATTTCTAAAACAATGAGGGAGGCCAAATGACCTTTTTCAGATTACAAATATTAGGTGTTGGACAAAATACTCAAATGCAATATATCCAACCTAAGGACTTCATGTTCCCACTGGATTAGACTTATAATCTTTGTCCACTTGCATTGATAGAAGTGGTGATTGGGATTGCATTGTGCCATCAAAACTTCATTTTGGAAACTAAGAAGCTGAGTGGTTTAGAAAAATTAAACAACACATCCAAGTTCACTCAACAACTACAGGTAAGAAGAACAATACAAATATGCTTAACCATATGGTACCATCTCTTTTTTAGAGATCATTGTATCACTGCCAAAGCATAATGTTCAAACAGCGAGAAACCTATCACGGAAATACATGAATAATTTATACCAGATATTTACCCAACACATTAACAAGGGGTATTAGTCAGGGTTCTCCAGAGAAACAGAACCAATAGCATCTACGTCTATATGAAAAGGAGTTTATTAGGAAGAATTGGCTCACATGATCACAAGGTGAAGTTCCACAATACACTGTCTGCAAGCCGGGGAAGAGAGAAGCCGGTAGTGGCTCAGTTCATGTCCAAAAGCCTCAAAAGTAGGGAGTCAGATGTTTGAGGGCAGGAAGCATCCAGCATGGGAGAAAGATGAAAGCCAGAGACCCAGCAAGCCAGCTTCTCCCAGCTTCTTTTGCCTACTTTCTCTAGCCACACTGGCAGCTGATTGGATGGTGCACACGCACACTCAGGGTGGGTCTTCCTCTCCCAGTCCACTGACTCAAATTTTAATCTCCTTTGGCAACACCTTCACAGACACACCCAGGAACAATATTTTGCATCCTTCAATCCAATCAAGTTGACACTTAATATTGACCGTCACACCAGGCACATAGCAAAATGACACAGTTGACTTAAATGAGACTTTGAGATACAGATATTTACATAATATGAGGGAAAACATGCAGAAATCATTTGGGTAAATTATATCCAAAAGTAGTTAAAGCTTCAAGGAGCAAAACAGCTATAACCTTTGAGGTCATTTTATTTTCCTACCTGTCACTAACCATTTGCAACTTATTAGACTTCTACAAGTTAATGCATGACTTCTCATAGTCTAAGCCTTAATTCATAATTAGTGAGTCAAAGAAAATTACCTTCATTTCAATAATTAAAAACAAAATTGGTGGCCCCATTAAATCAATGTTCCTATATATCGCTGAAGAGATATGCAGTCATTCTTTGGACCTGTTTCCATGTAGGAATTTTTTTTCTATATACCTACATCTTTATGATATTGATTCACAAGAGGATGAAAGTAAATTTCAGCATAGCTTAAAAGTCAGGATCCTTATAGATTTATCTTTATTGTCAGAGTATTGAGAACCTCATAGTTTTTTGATACTCTTTATTAGAGGAAAACAGACCAGCCACATATGAGTAAATAATTTAGGGGGTTTTTGCATGGATATTTGGAATATTCTTGACTGAATGGTTGCAATGAAATTATACACAAGTGAACAATGTGAATTTAACACCCCAAAAATCTAAATACATTGTAAAGTACAACTTAAGTATCCACTTACCCTATTTTAGGGAAGATGTCCTTTTTTGAAATCTATGATCTACTACCGGCAGCTAAACCTGTTGGATTGCTATCACTTCTTTACACACCCTTTTAATACTCAGTTCAGAGTCAGTTTCATGCATTCATAAGTTGAATTATGAAAGTCATCATTTTGTTTGTGACTCCAGGCTGCACCTGGAAATGACCTATGTACTTTATGTCCCAATATGTAGAAAATAATCATTAGATATAATCCTTTTGTTTCACACTTTTCAAAAAACTTGTTGAAAAAAAACCACATCAAGTATTAAAGCTTACAGAAAATAATATTTCTTGAAAGAGCCGTGTTTGGAAGATGGAGCAATCGTGCTGATAACAGAAACAGCTGATTAAAAATGTGGCCAATCATGAAATGGTTTTATCATTATTCATTGAATTTTTATTCACTATTGAAAACAGACACATCAGCCTAAGCAACATAGTGAGACCCCTTCTTTACACACACAAAAACTAGCTAGGTGTGGTGCCATGCACCTGCAGTGAGCTATGATTGCACCACTGCACTCCAGCCTGGACAACAGAGCAAGACACTGTCTCTTTCAAGATAAAAAGGAAAAAAAGGAAAAAGAGGGACATCAATTTATTATAGTTTATAATATAAATTATTAGTTTAATTCTTCATTAAAATTGTAATGTGTATAATTTATAATAAGTATTAAGATTATTAATATATTATACACTATATATTTGTTATCACATAAATAAATATATCACATAAAATGGACTTACATTATTTTGGAACTGTGGTGGCCTCAGAATTTGATCAAAGTTTTATTGATATATATCAGCCCTATGAAATTAAGAGACCATTTTTATGTTTTTGTGGTTTGTTAATTACAGCCATGAAAATTACATACTAATTTCTTCACTCTACCCCTCAATATCAGGTTGTTGAAATGGGATTACATTGGTTAATATCCATGGTAGGTCGTGGTGTTGAGCAATTTTCCAGAATCATTCCAGTGAATCCTCAGTTAATAAATCAATTGGCATACCCTCCCCATTTTACAGATGAAAGACTGAAGCATAAAAGATTAAGTAACGGCTCAGAGCCACACGGACAGTTCATGGTGGGAGAGATGCATCTAGGCAGTCTGACTCCAAAAAATGACAAATAACTAAACGAAACGAGACTCAAGGAGCTTTGAGGCTGATGGAGTAGACAGGGATTTGAAATGGAGCAAGCAGATGGAATTAAAAGAAAATTAGCAAAAGGCATCTGAAATGCAAGATACTGTGGATGAAGAAGAGGGAGTGAGCAAACAGAGTGAATTGGTCTAGGCTGGCTGAGCAGTCACTGAAAGGATGAATGGGAGCCACTGGGTGTAACAAAGGCCTAGGGGATGTGCAAGGAGTGTTAGAGAACCCAAAAGACAGCAGGTGCAAAAGGAAAGTAGCTGCAGAGAAACAAAGATCCTTGTAGTTATCATGGGGCTTCTCGTGTTCTACTCAGGCTAGGGGGTCTCTTTCTTAGGATAGGGTTTAAGCTGGAAGAAGTCGGTGGCAATTTGCATTTGAATAGGTCCCTTCTGGTCCAAAAGTGGAGTTTGCTTTACAGATGGCGACAAGCGTGCAAAGATTGTTTCAGAAAACAATGCCCAGCTGTAGGAGACACATCATGAAGCAAACCCCAGGAATAAGCCAATGGACATTGTTTTTAGTGATTAAATCCTGCCCCTTTTAAACCTTAGGCATTGCGACTATAATGCTCCTGGACTTGATTTAAACTCTAAAAGCAGGTGGAGGGAAACGAAAAACTGGCAAGATATTTTTAAAATGATAGACCTTCCTTGCGGAAACATGTGTCTACCAAGCGATAGTAAATATCCTGCTTTGTCATGTCAAAGGGTGAGTTCTCTGTGGAGTGTCTATTGCTCATAAAGCTGTTTGTGCCTCAGGACTGGCCAGAGGCAAGACTCAAGTTTCTGTGACAGGTGTCTATGGGGTGTACATTGATGTTGCCAGGGTAGCATTACAGGAGAGGAAACTTTCTATGGAACAGAGCACCCACATGTGAGCACCCACTTTGATCACCTGCAAAGATGCAAAACTCAAGTAAGCAAAGAAAGGTTGTGAGGCTATACAAGGAATTCTCAAACACCTTTATGTTGATTTTTGAGGTAAGCAAAACACTACAAAGTACCATCTTTCATATTCCAGACTCTTCTAGATATAGGAACAAAAGTGCAACTGAAAGTTTTCAGCCACAAAAAAGGTTGACGCTTTCCCTGAGGCTGTTTCTTTTTTTCTTTTTTTTAAACATATAATAGCTATGCCAAATATTTTGTTCTCATAGTCTTTGTCTCTTGCTCTGCGTAAACATCTGTTCTTCTGTCTTGCTGGTAACTGTTTGGGGAAACCATTTCTTTATAGTCCATTCTCAGCCACCTTCCGAAGTCAATCTACTCTAGACATAACATCTTCTGTAAGTCCTTGGCAATAGAGACATTAGCTTGAGCTTTAGTTCACTTTGTTTCCTTTTACCTTTGGAAATTGTCCCAAATTTCAACTTTCTTTTGACCTCCCACCCAGACCTGCTTATGATCAAGAAACAGATTCCTCTCCACCTCTAGAGATGTGGAGGCAGGCACGGGAGGTAAAGAGACTTTTTCTTCCTCTCCTTCCATCTCAAAATGTCCTGCCCACTTACTACCTCAGCGCTCGCCTTCTATCAAAAAGAATGCCATTCAACGAGCTCTCTCTGAGGACCCCCTGAAAACTTAGGCTCAGAGACATCTCTGCTCTGCAGGCTGTTTTAGCAGGTCCTGAATTTGTGCTCTCTAGACAGTAGATACAGAGAGAAACAACAAAGCCGACAGATAAGCCATTTCATTCACAAAACCCAGTTGTCACTTGCCCTCCCAAGAAATGTCATGCCTTCCCAACATCACCTCCTTCATCTCAGTAAAAGAAAATCCAATCCAACTGTCTTCAATTAAGAAACTTCTGTGCTTCCTTTTTCTTCTTCTTTTCTTAGGTATGTGGTCAGGCACGTTCATGAGTCCATGAATATTTTAAACCTTTACTAATCTGAATTGTCAACTTATTCCACGTAAGTGAAGTGTTGTACGGGTGGAAAAATCTAGTCACTATTGTATACCTAGGGGAAAATCTTAGGTGAAGTCCCTCAAGGAATCTGGAAATATCCATTTCATATAGTAACACATATGGCTACTTTTCAAAGGAAGTCAGTATGCCCAAATGGTATAAGCCCTTGAGTGTAACTGAAAATCTCTACCACTCTTAGGAAGAAAAAGTATCATTTTATTATAAAGTAAAACTAACTACATGACTTCACCATAAATTCATTATCAACAAAAATTATATAATTAATTTTGTTGTTTCTGACTTGTTCTTATTTATTTATTTATTATTGATGTATTTTTTAATTTTAGATTCAGAGGATACCTGTGCAGGTGTGTTACAAGAGTATATTGCATAATGCCGAGGTTTAGCCTTCTGTTGATCCCGTCGCCCAAATAATGAACATAGTACTGCATAGAAAATTTTTCAGTCCTTGCCCCCTTTCCAATAGGAAATTTTTCAGTCCCCAGTGTCTGTTATTTCTGTATTTATGTTCCCATGTACCCAATGTTCATCTCCCTCATAAGTGAGAACATGCAGTATTTGGTTTTCTCTTTCCGTGTTAATTACCTCCGCGTTTTCTTGATTTCTTTTCTCTTGAAAATGTTTTAGCACCTAAAATTCAATGGTACTCATTGAGAGACTTTGCATGAAGTTGCTGAAGTAAGAGATTTGAAAATGCAAACAAATGAATTAGTTATTTTTTATTTACTTAGAAAGAAAAGGAAGCAGCCAGAGGGTATTAATAGAGCAGTTGTCATAAAAAGTAACCATTACTTTTATGCCACGTGTTGTTATGGTAAAGTTGAGATTCTCAGTGTGTTACTGAAGCAGATCAAAAACTTCCCATAAGCGAGGAGCGCCTCTGCCCGGGCGGCCCCGTCGGGGAGGTGAGGAGCGCCTCTGCCCGGCCGCCCCGTCTGGGAGGAGAGGAGCGCCTCTGCCCGGGCGGCCCCGTCTGGGAGGCGAGGGGCGCTTCTGCCCAGCCGCCCTGTCTGGGAGGTGAGGAGCGCCTCTGCCCGGCTGCCCTGTCTGGGAGGTGTACCCAACAGCTCCGAAGAGACAGCGACCATCGGGAGCCGGCCATGAGGACGATGGCGGTTTTGTTGAAGAGAAGGGGAGGAAGTGTGGGGAAAGGAAGGAGAGATCAGATTGTTGCTGTGTCTGTGTAGAAAGGGGTGGGCATAGGAGACTCCATTTTGTTCTGACTAGGAGAAATTCTTCTGCCTTGGGATGCTGTTGATCTATGGCCTTTCCCCCAGCCCCCTGCTCTCTGAAACATGCGCTGTGTCAACTCAGGGTTATATGGATTAAGGGTGGTGCAAGATGTGCTTTGTTAAACAGATGCTTGAAGGCAGCATGCTCTTTAAGAGTCATCACCACTCCCTAATCTCAAGTACTCAGGGGCACAAACACTGCAGAAGGCCGCAGGGTCCTCTGCCTAGGAAAACCAGAGACCTTTGTTCATGTGTTTATCTCCTGACCTTCTCTCCACTATTATCCTATGACCCTGCCATATCCCCCTCTCCGAGAAACACCCAAGAATGATCAATAAATACTTCAGAAATTAAAAAAAAAAAAAAAAAAAACAAAAACTTCCCATAATACTTAGATGTTTGTTTAAATCATTATCCTTCAAGGCTTATTTACCTATAAATTGTCATAATATTTATAATAGAAAGCTTCATTTGCTAGAATGCTCACTCTAGAAAATGTTCACTATGCATCTAAATTTGGAAACCATATGTTTCTTGAAGCTGGAAGTTGTTCACTTACCTTGTGATAATTCACTGTTGACTGTGACCTCATTGACCTGAAAATGATTGGTCAAAGAAGGGTGAAAGGCCGGGCACAGTGGCTCACGCCTGTAATCCCAGCACTTTGGGAGGCTGAGGTAGGCGGATCACGAGGTTAAGAGATCGAGACCGTCCTGGCCAACATGGTGAAACCCCCTCTCTATTAAAAATACAAAAATTAGCTGGGCGTGGTGGCGTGCACCTGTAATCCCAGCTACTCAGGAGGCTGAGGCAGGAGAATCGCTTGAACCTGGGAGGCGGAGGTTGCAGAGAGCCGAGATCGCGCCACTGCACTCCAGCCTGGGTGACAGAGTCAGACTCCATCTCAAAAAAAAAAAAAGAAGAAGAAGAAGAAAGAAAAAAGAGAAGGATAGAAGTCTTTGTGAATTCTCTAGGAGTTAGGAAAATAAATACAATTTCAAGTAAAACAAGTCATTGATTCTGAGAGATTAAAGCATGCTGCACAGTCTTGTTTTTTATATGACTGAAAGCTAATCAGCCAGCATTATTTTAAAATTATAGAAACTGATTCACAATAGTAAAAATGTGGAATCAACCTAGGTGCCCATCAACAGTGGATTGGATAAAGAAAATGTGGCACATATACACCATAGAATACTATGCAGCCTTAAAAAAGAATAAAATTATGTCCTTTGCAGCAACACAGATGGAGCTAGAGGCCATTATCCTAAGCAAATTAATGCAGAAACAGAAAATCAAATACTGTGCGTTCTCACTTATAAGTGAGAGCTAAACATTAAGTACTCATGGACATAAAGACGGAGACAATAGAAACTGCAGGGTGGGGGCCAAGGGCCGAAAAACTAACTATTGGCCACTCTGCTCAGTACAATTGTACCCAAAACCTCAGCATCATGTAACATATTTATGTAACAAAACTGGGGTAATTCATGTACCCCCTGAATCTAAAACAAAAGTTGAAAAAAAATGGAAAAACTGATGCAGAGAGTTTGATTATTAACATGTTCTTCCATAAACGAGTTACTTATGCAGCCACCTGTCAAAATTGTATTATGCCTTCTCTTCAATTGTATATCACCTCCTGTTTATTTGTATAGTAATTACATAACTAAAAACTCACCAAATATGCTGTTTAAAAGTATGTAGCTTTTGTTCCCTGTATCCATCTTCAATGTACAAATACAGTGAGGTTTGGTCTCTGAGCACATTTGTAACCTAATGTTTTGCCAAGATAAAAGCCAATCAGAAGGTTTAAATCCCTTTGATCTTTGCCCTTGAAATCCATATTGGTGGCCCATATGATTCCATTGCCAACAACATTGGAAAGTCAGCTACCCCTTCCACCTTCATGAGATTTCCCCAAAAGCCCCAGATGGTTGGATTCACAGGTTTCAAGTTCTGTCAGGAATCCTGGACTCCAGAAGCTTCAGACAACTTTTAGATGGAGTTTTCACTCAATGTGGGATGACACATGTTGAGGGTCAAACCAACTTAGCATTTTCCTGAATCACACAGGGAAGAAGATTTCTAAACTCTGATGAAAGCTTTCTCCATTCCTGCCTTGAATTTCTCTTCTCAGATACTCATAGTAAGTTTCCCATCTCCATTCAGGGTTCTTAGTTAATTAAAACCCAAGCTCCATCCTGACATTCTTCTGAATGTTTGCATGGTCACTTAAGTTCAGCCTTAGGAATTACAACTGGGCTAACCTTGGCTGGGAGAAAGGAAATGAGAATTCTAGAACATCAGCTAATGTTGAATTGAATTGTTAAACCAATGGTGTCTCTTTATAGTATCTAATTAAATATTTTATGATGAAATATTTTTATTTGTGATAACACAAATTCCCTAATGAAGAAAGGATAATGTATCCCAATTACTGTCCCAAACAGTAATTATGTTTGTCGAGTTGGGTATAAATGTCTTTTTTCCAAGCACTTTCTAAGTAATCATGCTGAACCTACTATATTTTTCAGTTATATCACTGAGGCACAATCAACTGCATGGGTGTTTAAAGTCTGCACTTCAATACATTTTAACACTTCACCACTATCAATAAAATAAACATATCCATTAATTCCCCAAATTTTCTCATGTTCCCTTGAAATTTTTCCCTCTCCCTTTTCCTTCTTCAAACACAAGCAACACTGATGTGCTTCTTGTCACTACAGATTTTACTTTCTGGAATTTTACATAAATGCCATGATGTGTTATACATTCTTTTTTATTTTCTTGCGTTAGTCAATAAAATTATTTCAAGGTTCATTGGTGTTGTTTTATGTATCGATAGTTTATTCTTTTTAATTTCTGGACTGTATTTCACTGTATGTACTCATGAAAATTTGTTTATCCATTCAACTCTTGATGGAGGTTCAGGTTGTCTCCAGATTTTTGCTAATAAAAATAAAGCTGTTGTTTACATTTGTATACATGCCTTTGTTTGGATAAGTGCTTCTATATATTTTGGATAAATACCCATGATTAGAATGTCTGAGTTATAAATCAGGTATATCACTAACTTTTAAAGTAGCAGTCCCCAATCTTTTTGGCACCAGGGACTGGTTTTGTGGAAGACAATTTTTCCATGGACCAGGGTGGGGAGAGGAGGGGGATGGTTTCAGGAGGATTCAAGCATATTACATTGATTGTGCACTTTAGTTCTATGATTATTACATTGTAATATAGAATGAAATAATTCTACAACTCACTATAATGTAGAATCAGTGGGAGCCCTGAGCTTGTTTTCCTGCAACTAGATGGTCCCATCTGTGGGTGATGGGAGACAGTGACAGATCATCAGGAATTAGATTCTCATAAGGAGTGCACAACCTAGATCCTTCACAGGTGCAGTCCACAATAGGGCTCATGCTCCTTTGAGAATCTAATGCTGCTGCTGATCTGACAGGAGGTGGAGCTCAGGCAGTAATGTGAGCAATGCGGAGTGGCTGTAAATATAGATGAAGCTTTGCTCATTCACCGGTCACTCAGCTGCTGTGTGGCTGAGTTCCTAACAGGCCAAGGACTGGTACTGGCTGGGGGATTGAGGACCCCTGTTTTAAAGAAACTAAAATTGTTTTCCAAAGTTGTTTCACTGTTTTACATTCTTATCAAGGATGTGTGAGTGTTCAAGTTCCTCCACATCTTCACAAACTTGCTATAATCAGACTTTTTTCTTAAAAAGTAAAATATATGTATAGTGGTATTTCATGTGGTTTCAACAGAATTTCCCTAATCACTATGATGTTCAGAATCTTTTCTTGTGCTTATTTTCCATTAGCATAACTTTCCTGTGTCTGCTCAAATGCTTTAAACAACTTTTTAATTGGGTTGCTTATTTTCTTATTATTTTTCTAGAGTTATTTATATATTCTGTATAAAAATCTTTCATCACATGTGATTTTCCTATATTTTCTCTCAACCTGTAGCATGTGCTTTCATTGTCTTAACAGTGTCTTACAGAAAAAGCAGACGTTTTTCACTTTGTTAAAATCTAATGATCAATTTTGCTAGATGGAATGTTCTACAAATGTCTACTTGCAAGTGAGTTTCTTGGAGGCAGCACAGAGTTGAGTCTTGCATATTTTATTCAACATGACCATCTCTGAATTTCAATTTGGGCATTTGGTTCATTTACATTTAATGTGACTATTGATATGGTTGTGTTTCAAACTGCCATCTTGTTATTTATTTTTTATTTGTCCCATCTGTTCATGGTTTCTCTCTCTTTTTCTGCCTTCCTTTGGATTGGGTGTTTTTATGATTCCATTCTGGTTAATTGTGTTGGTTTATTGGTTTTAATTATTTTCTGTATTACTATTGTGACTGCTTTAGAGTTTACGGGTACACTTTTTTTTTCTTATCACAGTCTAGTTTCAAATGATATCATACTACTTCACTTTTAGTATCAGAAGCTCAAAACACTGTTTTCAGTTATTCCCTTCTGGTCTTTGTGCAACTGTTGCCATCCTATCTGTTTAGTTATGTAGTTGTACCTTGAGGTGGTGGTGGTGGTGGTATAAATTCATCTCATTACTCCTTCATGGAAAAAGTGAAAGTCCACATCCAAATTTTTATTTTATATTTGTTTTCTGCTGTTTGAGGAACGGCACCAGGAGCTATTAAGGTATTATCTTTCCATGGTCTCCTACTCATAGTATCTGGAAAAGTATGGAAAGAAAGAGTATCAGATGTAATAATAAACAAGAGATTTTCTTGGACAAGCTATCTGGGATTTTTCTTATTTTGCATCTTAATGTATGTAAAATAAAGTTCCACATAAACTAGTGATAATTTTTATTCACCAAACATCTATAAATATACAAGAAAATGGGAAATATATATTACCTTATGTAAGCATTCTTTACCACCACCCTTTTTAATGAATTTTGTTATTTATAATTTTCTTTTATTTGGGATACAAATTTTGCCTGTAACTGATATACATAGATAGGTAGATAAATAGATAGATGATAGATAAATAGATAGTAGATACATAGATAGATAGATAGATAGATAGATAGATAGATAGGCAGACAAATAGATAATAGATAGATAGATGACAGATAGATAGATGACAGATAGGTAAGATAGATGATTGATTGATAGATTTTTTTCTAAGAAATAGATACAAGAATTAATACTAAGAGTTAGAAATTATTATTTTTTTATTTTCTTTTCCCCTCTGCCTCAACCAAGCACATGCAAAAACTCAAAGCAAGACTATATAAAAGAAAATAAGATAAGAGTGGTACAGATATAGCGAACTTGAGTGGTGTTTTCGAAGGTTCAGTGGTCTACAAGATATTGAGAAAGAAATCCACAAAATTCAGAGGCATACAAATTAAGATAGCCACATTTAGCAGGATTTGTCAAACATCCTAATGGTATAAGTGTTTTTTTGCTTCCCAACATCTTGTAGTACTTTCTGGAAACCCATCTTGGGTCTTCCCATGAATGGAAGCTGTCGGTAGCTCCTTGGTAAGCTGACATGTGACATTCACTCAAGTACTTATTTTTCAGAACCTGGTTCAAAGTTAGCACCCCATAACAATCGCTAATATTTCATGTCAACATTGTTCAAGAAAAAATAATCTATTGATCTAGATAAATGAACAACAATCAAACACATAGAAATGATATAAAGAATATTGGTCTTTGAAAGGAAGCATGTACATCAACACATTGTATTAATAACTTCCTGAAAATACACTTTGCTGGCTTCTTTGTCTTTGACGTGATAACATCATTCAAATTCTTTTCATATTTTATTCTCTTCGTACTCTTAAGGTGAAGAGAAAATGATTTATAATATGCGATAAACATTCAAAGAAATATCCATATATTTTATTGCTTTCATCTACATACTTGTTAATTCAAATTTTATGACTTAATTTTAGGCAAGTTTTGAATTAGCAATGATTTCAGTATACTACTTTTATTAAATCCCTTATTATGAACCACTTAGGAGCTTTTTGAAATTCACATCACCTGTCAGGTATAAAATGGGCACAAAAACATTGGCAAATGCCACAAGAACACTCAATCTCAGTAAATGAGCTAACTTAGCAAGTTGTGCTTGCTTCAGACTATTTAGCAAATGTTGTAAAGCAAATTGGTTTTGTAGTAAAGGCAAAACGAACATGTTTTGCTCTTAAAATAATGTAAAACCTATTATCCAAAGCAAGGGTGAAGGTAAAGATTTACGTTATCAACAGTACCATACTTGGCCAGCTTATTCCAACGTGTATGTGGATAAAGGTTTTGTTTTTCCTTTTTAAAATGAAGCAACTTTTAGTCACTGTCACTCACACAAACAATGCCCTGCGGTATAAGATCTGACTCTTTCATGTATAAAGGTGATTTTAACAATGAAAGTAAAGAGGTTAAACAAAGACACTCACACTTTTCATTTTGCTGGTTTTCCTTTAAGATTGTTGTGCTCATATATGAAATAAACTTCACAATAATTTCAGTGACCGGTTCAATTTTCTGGCTTAAACAATCAATTTGGTCACTGCAATAATATCAGGAATCTATGTAGACTTTTTTTTTTAAGAGACAAAGTCTTGCTCTGTCACCCAGCCTGGAGTGCAGTGGTGCAATCACAGCTCACTGCAGTTTCAATCTCCCAGGCTCAAGTGATCCTTGCACCCTAGCCCCCCCGAGTAGCTACAGCTAGTCTTGTGCCACAAAGCCTAGCCAACTTTTGTTTATTTGTTGTAGAGATGGGGTCTCACTGTATTGCTCCAACTGGTATCAAACACCTGAATTGAAGCGATCCTCCCACTTCAGCCTCCCAAAGTGCTGGTATTACCAGCATGAGCCACCATGCATGTCTTACATAGACTATTAAAAATAGACATGCAGAGTAACTAAAAAAGTGATAAAGAACAGTGTTGGTAGTGAGAAACAGCACAAGAGATACACCCTCCAGTGGATAAAGCAGAGAGCAAGAAGGCATGGGTGGGGAGAAGAGAGAAGATGGAAAATGAAGTTGCCTTTATGAAGATGGGTCTGACTCAGCTGACTCAGGAACCTTCTTCTTGCCTTTGAGGAACCCCCTCTCAATGGTCTTAGATGACCATGGATGGCAGGGCAATGTCCTCACCAAGTCCAACGTAGAACAGGGAGGGAAAGACACTTAGTGAGGTGATAGAGCTCAGAATGAGTGGTATTTGAAAGCTTAACTAAAATGTTGGGCACCAAGTGCATGCCTTAGCAATGGGGATGTTTCTGCCAGTTCTGGTTATAGCACAGATTGGACTTGTACCCAACAATCAGATGGTCATGTGATCCCTGAAAATCTGAGACAGGTCTCAGTTAATTTAGAAAGCTTATTTTGCCACAGTTGAGGAAGCGTGCCTGTGACACAGCCTCAGGAAGTCCTGACAACATGTGCCCAAGGTGGTCGGGACACAGCTTGGTTTTATACATTTTAGGGAGACAGGAGATATCAATCAATGTATGTAAGAAGTACATTAGTTCTGTCCAGAAAGGTGGGGACAACTCAAAGCAGAAGGGGGCTTCCAGGTCACAGGTAGGTGAGAGACAAATGGTTGCATTCTTTTGACAATTCCTGGGTCTCTCCTATGCATGACAAACTTCCTGTTTCTTCCCTGTGGAGGACAAACTTCCTGTTTCTTCCCTGAGCAGGATGCACTTCCTGTTTCTCCTCTGTGCATTACACACTTCCTGTTTTTCCCTGTGCAAGACACACTTCCTGTACCTCCCTGTGAATGACACCTTTCCTGTTTCTTCTTAGTGTAGCACTCACCCGTTTCTCCTCTGTGCATGACACACTTCCTGTTTCTCCACTGTGCAGAACACACTTTCTGTTTCTTTCCTGTGAAGGACACACCTCCTGTTTCTCTTGTGCAAGACACACATTCCGTTCCTTTTCTGTGCAAGACACACTTCCTGTTTCTCCTCTGTGCATGACACACTTCCTGTTTCTTTCCTGGACAAAACACACTTCCTGTGCCTCCCCTGTGAATTACACCCTTCGTGTTTCTCCTCTGTTTAGTACACACTTTCTCTTCCTCCTCTGTGCATGACACACTTCCTGTTTCACTTCTGTGCATGACACATTTCCTGTTTCTTCTCTGTGCAAGACATACTTCTTGTGCCTCCCCTGTGAATGACACTCTTCCTGTTTCTCCTCCGTGTAGCACACACTTTCTGTTTCTCTTCTGTGCATAATACCCTTCCTATTTCTTCACTGTGCAGGACACAGTTCCTGTGTCTACCCTGTGGGAGATCCACTTTCTCTTTCTTTCCTATGTAGAACACACTTTTCTTTCCTCCTCTGTGCATGACGCATTTTCAGTTACTCTCGTGTGCATGACACACTTCCTGTTTCTTCCCTGTGGAGGATCCACTTCCTGTTTCTTCCCTGCATAGGACACATTTTCTGTTTCTCCCCTGTGTAGGACACACTTCATGTTTTTTTCTCCTGTGCAGGACACACTTGCTGTTTCTCCTCTGTGCATGACACATTTTTGTTTCTCTACTGTGTAGGACACACTATTCATGTTTCTACTGTAAATGACACACTTCCAGTTTCTTCCCTGTATAGCAGACACTTTCCATTCCTCCTCTATTCATGACCCATTTTCTGTTACTCCCATGTGCATGGTTTCTCCTCTATGCAGGGCACACTTCCTATTCCTCCACTGTGCAAGACACACTTCCTGTGCCTCCCCTGTGAATGACACCCTTCCTGTTTCTTCTCAGTGTAGCACACACTTTTTGTTACTCCTCTGTGCATGACACACTTCCTGTGTATCTCCTGTGCATGACACACTTCCAGTTTCTTCCGTGTGGGGGACTCACTTTTTCTTTCTTTTCTGCGTAGCACACACTTTCCATTCCTCTTCTGTACATGACACATTTTCTGTTTACTCCGATGTGCATGACACACTTCCTGTTTTTTCCATGTGGAGGACATACTTCCTGTTTCTTCCCTGTGCAGTACACACTTTCTGTTCTTCCGGTATGCAGGACACACTTCCTGTTTCTCCCCTGTGCAGAACACACTTCCTGTTTTTTTTCCAGTGCAGGACACACTTTCCGTTCCTTCTCTGTGCATGACACACTTCCTGTTTCTCCGCTGTGCAGGACATACTTCCTTTGTCTCTCCCGTGCATGACATCCTTCCTGTTTCTCCCCTGTGTAGCACACACTTTCCATTCCTCCTCTGTGCATGACACATTTTCTGTTTCTCCCCTGTGCAAGACACACTTCCTGTGCCTCCGCTATGAGTGACACTCCTTCTGTTGTTTCTCAGTGTAGCACACACTTTCTGTTTCTCCTCTGTACATGACACACTTCCTGCTTCTCCACTGTGCAGGACACACTTTCTGTGTCTCTTCTGTTCATGGCACACTTCCTGTTCTTCCCTGTAGAGGACACACTTCCTGCTTCTTTCCTGTGTAGCACACACTTTCCATTTCCCCTTTGTGCATGACACACTTTCTGTTACTGCCATGTGCATGACACACTTTCTGTTTCTTCCCTATGCAGGAAACACTTCCGTTACCCTCCTGAGACAGACACACTTTCTGTTCCTCTTCTGTGCAGCATACACTTCCTGTGTCTCCCCTGTGCAGGACACACTTTCTGGTCCTGCTCTTGTGCAGGCCACATTTTCTGTTCCTCCTCTTTGCAGGACACATTTCCTTTGTTGCCCCTCTTCTTGACACACTTCCTGTGTCTTCCTTGTGCAGGACACTCTTCCTGTTATTCTCCTGAGACAAAGATACTTCCTGTTTCTCCTCTGTGCACGACACACTTCCTGCTTCTCCACTGTGCAGGACACACTTTCTATTCCTCCCCTGTACATGACACACTTCCTGTTTCTCCCCTGTGCAGCACACACATTCTGTTCCTCCGTTGTGTGTGACACATCTCCTGTCTTCCCTGTGCAGGACACACTTCCTGTTTCTCCCCTGTGCAGCACACACATTCTGTTCCTCCGTTGTGTGTGACACATCTCCTGTCTTCCCTGTGCAGGACACACTTCCTGTTTCTCCCCTGTGCAGCACACACATTCTGTTCCTCCGTTGTGTGTGACACATCTCCTGTCTTCCCTGTGCAGGACACACTTCCTGTTTCTCCCCTGTGCAGCACACACATTCTGTTCCTCCGTTGTGTGTGACACATCTCCTGTCTTCCCTGTGCAGGACACACTTCCTGTTTCTCTCCTGTGCAGAACCAAATTTGTAGTCTTTTAATCCCTCACCCCCTCCCACTCTTTCCGTCAAGCCCCCAAAGTCCATTCTATCATTCTTATGCCTTTGCCTCCTCATAGCTTAACTCCCACTTATGAGTGAGAACATATGTTTGGTTTTCCATTACTGAGTTACTTAGAATAATAGTCTCCAGTTCCATCCAGGTTGCTGAAAATGCCATTAACTCATTGGTTTTTATGGCTGAGTAGTATTTCATTGTATAAATATACAACACAGTTGCTTTATCCACTCATTGATTTGGGCTGGTTCCATACTTTTTACAAAAAAACCACAATTACTTTTGCACCAACAACAATACTATTCTATAGGTGGAGAACACTCTGAAGTATTTGAGATACTACACCATACAAAACAAATAAAGCTCATCTTTTATGAAACTCACGTTCTAGTAGGGGAGGAATGGTAATGAACAAATGAATATGTCTTTATTCAGGTAACAGTAATAATTGGAAAGAAAAACCACAGTATTGAGAGTGGCAAGTCAAGGAGAACTTTTATAGAAAGTAGTTTGGGAATACCTCTCTGAAAATGTTGTATTTTGAAGGAAGTGAGAAAGCACAAGATGTTGATAGCTGCTGGGAAGAGCATGCAAGAACAAAGGAACAGAAATGGCAAAGACAAAACTCCTAATATAGCAGTGGGATTGTGACATTTGAGGAAATGTGGGCAGAAGTGTGGTTGGAACACAGAAAATGGAGTTGACAAAAAGAAATGAGAGAGAATGGGAAGAGAGGTGGATGAGGGTCTTGTAGGCCTTCTAAGGACTTGTTTCTACCCTAGTGAGATGGGAATCCTTGGAGGGTTTTGAGAAAAGTAGAGGTGTTCTCTTATTCAGTTTTTAAAAAGATCACCCCAACTACAGACTGAAGGAGGACAAGGATAACAGAAAGAAGACTGATATAAGGCTATCATAACTGGCAGTGGAAAAGGCGATGGGGTATGAAAAAGACAGCATTATGGCACTGGAAAGTATTTGTTCTGGATATATTTTGAAAGGCGAGCAGATAGTGTTAAGTTGATAGATTTGAGTGTGGCTTATTCATAAAAGGACAGAAGAAAGATTTTTAGTCTATGCAACTGTTAGAATAATAGTATAAGTTTTTTGTTTAGGTGGGAAATATTTTGGGACTAAATTCAGGAGGGAGGTAGGACTCAAGAGTGTATTTTTAACAAGTTCATCCAGAGATGTTCAATCAGGATCAGTGTCATGCAGCTACACCTCCTACTCCAGCAAAACAGCTCAGCTCATTGCACACCTGCTGTTATTAACAGAGTCAGGAACAAATAGCAAAATGAATTTTATAAGGGGATGCTTCCAATATCTTAAAAACACCACTTACCTAGGAACCAATATAATGACAGATGTGAAGGATCTTCTCCACAAAACTATATCGTTTAGAGAAATTTTAAATGACCTTGAGATAATAAGCACAAAAATACAGTTAGTAGCCAGGTGAGGTGGTTTGTGCCTGTAGACCCAGCACTTTAGGAGGCTGAAACAGGGCGATTGTTTGAGGTCAAGAGTTTGAGATCAGACTAAGCAACACAGCAAGACTCTGTCTCCACACACACACACACACACACACACACACACACACACAATTAAGTTTGGCTGAGCATGGTGTGGTCTCAGCTACTTTGAAGGATGAATGAGGTGGGGGGGATCGCTTGAGCCCTGGAGTCTGAGGCTGCAGTGAGCTACAATCACACCACTGCACTCCAGCCTGGACAACAGGGAAAAACCCTTCTCTAAAAAAATAAAAAATAAGAATACAATTTGCTAGAAAAAATAAGAAGTTCTAGTGTTCAGTAGCACAGTAGGGGGACAACAGTTATAAAGAATTTACAGTATATTTCAAAATAGCTGGAAGAGAAGATTTGAAATGTACTAAACAAAACAAAATAATAAATGTTTGAGGTGATGGTTACCTCAATTACCCTGATCAGATTATTACACATTGTATACCTGTATCAAAATATCACATGCACTCCCAAAATATACACAGCTATTATGTATCAATAATAAATAAGTAAGTAAATAAATAATTGCCTAAATAAACTGACAGACAGATTTTTAAAATATCTGGAGATGTCAATAATGCATCTCGGAGTGAGTGGCAAATTGGTGGTGGGATATAAAACTTTGGAGTTTTCTGCCAAGATTCTAGGAGACGCAAAAAAGACATTGGTCCAATTATAAATGTAGGCACTAGCAAGAATAAAATCTATTTAATCCTGTAGAACAGGATGATATCAAATATAGAGTGAATGTACAAAAAGATGAACTCACCCTAAAACTGAGCTCTGGAACTCTCCAAATTTTAGAGTTTAAGGGAAATATAGAAAAATACCTAAAATACAGAGAAAGGAGTTGCCATTGAACTAAAAGGAAGTCCAAGAAATGCCATCATTTCAGGGAACAAGTAAGGAAATAGTCACCTACTTCAACTGGAGCTGATAGAACAAGTATGTTGAAATTATACAAATGACTATTGGATCTGTCACCAAAGAGGCACTAGTGGCCTAGGTGATAGCAGTCTCTGCACAATAAAAAAAGGAAAATCTTATTGGAATAGATTCCCAAAGAATAGCAGGAAATTAAAGATGGTGAGTATAGTTGAAGAGAGGCACTTGGCATTACTGAAGTGAGGCTATGAATTTTGCAGGGTCTAGATGGTTTGTGTGTGTTTGTTTTAAGGTAGCTTATATTTCAGTGTGTTTTAAATTGATTGAATGATCAACTTAAAGATTAATGATGGCACAGTGGCTCATGCTGGTATTCCTAACACTTTGGGAAGATGAGACAGGAAGAGTGCCTAAGGCCAGGAGTTCAAAAACCAATCTGGAAAACATAGTGAGATCCCATTTCTACAAAAATAAAAATAAACAAATTAGCTGGGCGTGGTGGTTCACACTATAGTCCCAGCTACTCGGGAGGCTGAGGCAGGAGAATGGCTTGAGCCTAGGAGTTTGAGGCTGCAGTGAGCTATGATTGCACCACTGCACTGCAGCCTAGGTGACACAGTGAGACCTTGTCTCTAAAACAAAACAAATGTTGATGATGGAAAAGGTTATCCATGGAGAAAAGAGAGAGGATATAAAAGATGCATCATCCTTGTGTAGATGAGAGGAGATAAGCCTGAGTGTCCAAGTAGAGTGAGTATTTTAGAAAGGAACAACAGGAAAAATACATTCATAGACAAAGGTTGGGAGAGTCACATCACTTATTGACACTTCCTTCTCCTTTTCTGTGATGGTCACACTCTCCAGTGTAAACCTTAGAGATGCGTGCAGGATCTCCACCCAGGGAATCTAACTCGAGTCCCAGGGTTCAGAATTATAAAAGAAGGCTATTCACATAGGTACATACTCTTATATGACTAGCCATGGTGCTAAGCCCAAAACCTACACAAGGCTCATGTCACAAATCTTCATATTTACAGCAAATAAGGTTGACAGCCTGGTTCATCTTGACCCATTGCTTGGGCATATAGAATAATATCTTTTCTTAGTATGATAGTCAATTTGACTGAGCTAAGGGATGCCCAAATAGCTGGAAACACATTATTTCTGGATGTGTTCGTGAGGATGTTTCCAGAGGAGATTAACATTTGAGTCAGTAGACTGAATAAAGAAGATTGCTCTCACCTATGTAGGTGGGCATCATCCAATCCACTGAGAGCCTGAATAAAAAAATAAAAATAAAAGGTGAAAGAAAGGCAAACATACCCTCTCTTCTGTATCTGAGACATCTGTCTTCTGCTTTCAGTCATTTCATTTAGACTGAAACTACACCATGAGCTTTCTTGGACTTCCAACTTGCAGAAGGCAGATTGTGGAATGTTTCAGCCTCCATAGCAATGTAAGACAATCCCCCATAATAAATATCTTTCTATGTATCTCTGCATATATCTTATTTGTTTTTGTTTCTCTGGAGAACCCTGACTAATACACCAAATACATATCTGAACATTCCACTAGTGTTGCTCTCACAATTTGATCAAGGGTCATTGTCAAAGCTGCAGAGATAAGCAAGAATTAAGTAAAACAGACCCACCACATTAACTATTTCATCAAGGTGAATACCTATAGATGTGATACCATAGGTGATATGGTTTGTCTCTGTGCCCCCATCCAAGTCTCATGTTGAATTGTCGTTCCCAGTGTTGGAGGTGGGGCCTGGTGGGAGGTGATTGGTTATGGGGGTAATTTCTAATGGTTTAGGACCATCCTCCTACTGCTGTCTCATGAGTGAGTTATCACAAAATCTGCTTATTTGAAATGTGTAGTGGCTCCTTTTTGCTCTCTCTCTTTCTCCTGCCAGCCATGTGAAGATATGCTTGCTTCCCCTTTGCCTTCCACCATGACTGTAAGTTTCCTGAGGCCTCCCCAGAAGCAAAAGCCTGTACAGCCCACAGAATGACAAGCTGATTAAACCTATTTTCTTTATAAATTACTCCATCTTAGGTATGTTTTTATAGCAGTGTGAGAATGGACTAATACAATGAGCACTTTCCTCTAATATGCTTCTTTTTTTTCTTTCTTAGAGAAACGCAAAGCGAAGTAGTTAGCCAAGTTTGAAAGAGCACAAACAGGCTTTAGAAGTTTAAGGAGAAAGGATAAAATGCAAAGTTGTCTTGCATGGGATTGGGAGAATAAATTAAGGGGGATATATAGTAGGACTTCTGCGAAGTACCACAGTCTACTTTATTGGTCATTGTCATAATTTAAAGTTAGACCATCTGGTATGTTGCTTTTCTCCAGCACCTTCAGGGGCAAGTTAGGAAGAGCTGGTTCTTCCAACTTTAGGACTTTCTGGTTGGTAGGCTAAAAAGTAGAGGGACAAAACAGTACAGGGATAATGGATCAGGAAATCCAAATATGTTAGGAGAAAAGAGAAGACATGCTCCACTCGTATCTTTTGGAGTGAGTTCAAGATCCTTACATTTCACAGCACTTTATAATTTATAAAACCATCTCGCATGCAGTCATTCATTTTATATTCATAATAACCTAAAGAGCTATGTGGAACACATTTTTTATTTTCACCTTTCAGGTGAGGGATCTTGGAGATCTTTGGTTTGCCCATGGTGACAAAGAGGGTAAGAACTAGACCTGGGATTAGAACGTGTTCTTAATTATAATGCCATGCTTGTGAATTAAAGACTTATTTTCTGACTGGAAAATGAAGAAAGAGATAAGTAAGAATCAATTTTAGAATCCATGTGGACAATCCATTGGCATAACCTTCAAATCCTGACATTTAACTCCCATGAGAACACATAAATACATTCACAGTAAGTCCCATAAGCGTCAAACATTATATTTAGAGTTTCTGTTCAGGAATCAATATCCAACATCTTGTTTGATGTTCAACCACACTTAATGGATGGAAGTTTCTATGTGAAAAGTATCTTAACCCTATACAGGGATTCACCATTGCTGTTCATCCGGAAGATCAATGCATCAGCAGATGAAACACTGTATTTTCCTGTATTCAGCATGTTCCATCAACTGGTAAGCTTTTGTTTCTATGCTTTTGAAATGGCTGGATGTGCATGATCAGATTGAATTACTTGTAAACCTGGATAGCTGATTTTGTTCCACAACTTCTTAGAATGGTGCTGCAGGCAAGACGAAATAATCATA
The DNA here is from genome assembly GCF_028885625.2 of Pongo pygmaeus. Classification (NCBI taxonomy): domain Eukaryota; kingdom Metazoa; phylum Chordata; class Mammalia; order Primates; family Hominidae; genus Pongo; species Pongo pygmaeus. The sequence continues at coordinate 4,586,293 of NC_072396.2, read as the reverse complement.
ACAGCCAATGTCTTTGGGGGGATTTCTCTATACAGGCTTTCTGCCACCCTCTCTGCTTGCATCACCTAATTGTAGCCTTACAATGGATGCACTGTGATCTTATTAACCGATAAGAAAAGGGAGGCATTGGGTTTATGAACTTACGGTGATCATGTAGCTGGTAAAAAGAATCCACCCATCAGTAAAGTCATGGAATTCCTTATTCTGGGGAAAACAGGGGAGGAAAAATTCAAAAGCATGTTCAAAATGCCGGGAACAGAAGTCTGATGTCCTGTTGTTTCCTAATCAATATGTATTAACCTCCCAAACTCCTTCTCCCTACCTCAGTTATTTGCCAATGTTTCATGAAACAGAATATTTTGGAAACTAAGAACGGACGTTTGAAATACTCATTCAATCCAGGGCTACATAATGTCCCAGACCACGACCTTGAAGGTCTGAATATGCATTTCCAAACAATTTCCTGAAACAAGACTGCAAGGAGGAGAATTGGATCCATAGTTAGTGATCTATTTAATGCGACAGATGATGTTTTAACTAACTGCAATTGATTTTTGGAGGACTTCTCCCTCAGATGCAATGGTAGATGAATTTTATTTCACTGGGCTTTGTTTGTAGTCATTAAAAGCTAAACACAATTAAAACCAAAATGTATCTGAAGCTGGAAGCTAAATCCAGACAGAGTGAAGTTCAGGCATTAAGTAGATGCTCCCTGACACCCACTCTGCTCCTTGGAAGGAAGAGATCAACAGAATAAAGCACTCATAATCCTGAAACCTTATTTATTGGAAAGGGTAACATCAGTTCACTAAGATCAGGAGACCAAGCAAAGAGGACATTTTATGAATGCTAGTCTTTTATGAATTTTATAAATGCTGGTCATTTAAATGAAAATTTTTTTTCAGCTGATTTATTCAAAGCTTGTGTGCCATGGCCGGTCTAACATTTGCAGGATTAAGGTCTTAAGAAATAAAATAAGTCATTAGTTTTGATTGTACTTTTTCAGCTGGTTGGCAAGAGATTAAACAAAGTTAATTATAGAGGTCTTTGTTTTAAAGCTAGCTAGCCGACAGGACTGATATTCCACTAAAATAAGGTTGCCTTGGGTTATTGCATCTTAGGTGATTGTGCTTTACAGAGGTTAAAGGGCAGAACTACAAACTCAGATGGCTTCCTTGGTCAGGAAGACAACTCAAATATACAAATCTGTTCAGGATGGAACAACCAGGAGCTTTGGGAACCAAAAGGAAGCCAGTTCTGAAGATGTTAAAAATTAAAGTGCTTATCACCAATGAATACACGAAGAGGGAACATAAAACTGATCTTCAAATCACACCTCTAAACCAGGTGTGGCATTCTCTTGTGGGATAAATTATTCCTCTGCTATTGGAGTAGAACTCGTGGTGGTTATAAGGCAAACCTTTATTCACATCTCATCATTCTCACTGGTAGAAAAGTTCGAATAAATTCGATAATAACTCTGACCTTCAATTCCTGATCAAGAAAATGGGCTCAATCATACTCCGGTCAAAATAAAAAAATAACAGATGTTGGCACAGAAGTGGTGAAAAGGGGACACTTGTTCACTGCTGGCGGGAATGTAAACTAGTACAACCACTGTGGAAAACAGTATGGAGATTCCTTGAAAAACTAAAAGAACTACTGTATAAGCCAAGGTTTCCTAGAGGGACAGGACTAATAGGATAGATGTAATATGAAAGGGAGTTTAGGAGCAAGGAAGCCAGTCCGAGTCCCAAAAGCTCAAAAATAGGGAAGCCAAAAGTGCAGCCTTCAGTCTGTGACTGAGGGCCTGAAAGCCCCTGGCAAACCACTGGTGTAAGTCCAAAAGTCCAAAAGTTGTAGGCCAATGTTCGAGGGCACGAAGCATCCAGCACAGGAGAAAGATGGAGGCCAGAAAACTCAGCCAGTCTAGTTCTTCCATGTTCCTCTGCCTGCTTCTATCCTAGCTGCACTGGCAGTTGACTAGATGGTGCCCACCCAGAATGAGGCAGGTCTGCCTCTCCCAGTCCACCAACTCAAATGTTAATCTCCTTTGGCAACACCCTCACAGACACACTCAGAAACAATACTTTGCATTCTTCAATCCGATCAAGTTGAATTCAATATTAACCTTCACAATTGCCATTTTATTCACCAATCCCACTACCATGTATCTACCCAGAGGAAAATAAGTCCATGTCTATATAAAAAAGACACTTGGACATGCATGTTTACAACAGCAAAATTTGCAATTGCAAAAATATGGAACCAGCCTAAATGCCCATCAACCAACAAGTGGATAAAGAAAAAGTTATATATATATATATGTATACATATATGTGTATATATGTATATATATAGTATATATGTATATGTGTATATATACGTATATATGTATATATATGTGTATATATATGTATATATGTATATATGTATATATGTATATATGTATACATATGTATATATGTATACATATATATGTATATATGTATATATATACACACACACACACACATATATACATATATACACATACACACACACACACACACACATATATATATAATGGAATACTACTCAGTCATAAGAAGGAACAAAATAATGGTATTCGCAGCAACCTGGATGGGGTTGGAGACCATTATTCTAAGTAAAGTAACTCAGGAATGGAAAACCTAATATTATATGTTCTCACTTATAAGTGAGAGCTAAGCTATGAGAATGCAAAGGCATAAGAATGATATACTAAACTTTGGGGACTTGGGGAGAAGGATGGAAGCAGGGTGAGGGTAAAAGACCACATATTGGATACAGTGTACACTGCTCTGTTGATGGGTGCAGCAAAATCTCAGAAATCACTACTAAAGAACTCTTCCAAGCAACAAATCACCACCTTTTCCCTCAAAACTATTGAAATTAAAAAAAAATTAAGGAATTAGTAGAGAAGTCAATTCACTGTGTTACCTAATAATATATTGTTATTGCCTGTTACCCCCAATCTAGAATAAAGTAGAATAATTGAAAAAAATAATAATATAATCTGTAAACCCCCCAAAATCCCTGACAGTTACTAGTATCCATCAATAAAGGATTGTCATCCCCTCCAGCCATATAGAGACTGCATATCTCAGGCTCCTGGCTATTGAGTGAGATCATTCACCTATTTCTCACTAATTCCTTTCCTGTATATACTAAGGAGGCCACCTGTTTCAGATTGTTGAGCTACAAATTAGGAACACTGCCATCTGCATGGGAAATAGCTTCTCTGAACAGTTGTCAAGAGTTAGAAATAAACCCTTGCTAGCTTAAGGGACTGCAAATTAGTATATGATTTTCATTACTGCAGCATCGCCTAGTCTATCCTGTATAATAAAATACCAATCTGTCACTGTATTATTTTTTCTTTTTTTCAAGTGCGGTTTCCTTCCAGAGGGTAAAGGGAGTCATAGGTGAAGGCAAGCAAGGAGTATCATGATGGTACATGTCATTGAAGATAGGTAAGAGTGGCCATAAGAACAGGAACAGGGCAACAGATAGCAACGCAGTGCTGGGGTTTTGCCATGTTGGCCGGGCTGGTCTTGGACTCCTGATCTCAGGTGGTCTGCCACCCTCGGCTTCTCAAAGTGCTGGGATTACAGGCGTGAGCCATTGTGCCTGGCCACATTATGATTTATTTTAAAAGAGCACTTAGATGCCATATGGAAAATAACCATTTTTAGCTTTGAGGAAGGAGCCAGAGTAAGGTAGGGACACCAGCTAGGAGTTTCTACAGGAGTCCAGATGAGAAATGATAGTTGCTTAGAGCAGGGTAGCTGACTGGAGAGAAGTGGGTTGAAACATACTTTTGAAGTACAATCCTTCTGACTTATTGGTGGGTTGGATGGGGTAGGAGAGAATGGGGGAAAGAGGAGGAAAGTATGGCTCCCAGGTTTCTGGTTGGAGTGGTGGGTGAGAATGATGGAGTAAAGATTAGAGGAGAAGATAAAGAACTAAGTTTTGGGCCACGTGCAGTGGCTCGTGCCTGTAACCCCAGCACTTTGGGAGGCCGAGGTAGGTGGATCACCTGAGGTGAGGAGTTCAAGACCAGCCTGGCCAACAGGGTGAAACCCCATCTCTACTAAATACAAAAAATTAGCCGGGCGTGGTGGCAGGTGCCTGTAATCCCAGTTACTTGGGAGGGTGAGGCAGGAGAATCACTTGAACCCGGGAGGCGAAGGTTGCAGTGAGCTGAGATTGTGCCACTGCACTCCAGCCTGGGCAACAAGAACAAAACTCTGTCTCAAAAAAAATAATAAATAAAATAAAAAAAAGAAGAACTTAAAAGATAGCAATGCAGTGCTAAAAATCAAACAAAAAACAGTAAGTTTCAGTCTTAGCAGAGCTGAAGACTGTCAGTGTGAGGAACAGAAATGAAAAAGTGATAAATGGTAATTAGAGGATGTTAATCATTAAAACTGGTGTCAGAGTGATGAGTGATGAGAAGGTGGAGAGTATGGGCATGCATGCCAGAGTCAGGAACAAGGAAAAACATGCAAGAGAAGACATAAAGAAATGGAAATACAAAGGCATTGGAAAGATTGTCTATGTTTTTGGTTGTGAGTAATGAGAAGGTCGAGAATATAGGAATGCACGTCAGAGTTAGGAACAAGGAAATCTATGCAAGAGATCAATAAATGGAAATACCAAGGTATTGAAAAGACCATTTATGTGTGTAGTTTTCAATCCTGGCTATGCATTATGTTCAGCTGGGAAACTTCTGAAAGCAGAGCCCAAGTCACAGAATCTGAATCTCTCTGGGGACAGAGAGCAGGCTTTATTATTTTGTAAAGCTCCTTCAAGATGTCGATATGTACCTGAGGTTGAAACCCCATGAATTTTAAAATCTTCAGTTACTAAAACAAAAGTAGTGTTTGTGAATCCCATGCTAAAATTTTCAACAAACAATGGACTCCTTCAATGGCTGTCCCTTGGAGGGAGAGGGAAATTGACACGGCCACATGGCCAATGTCATGAGTTCCAAAGCTGGCCTTTTTAAAAGAGATTCTCGAGGAGGCTGTCAGCAGGCAAAAAAACACCATGCCACCTCTAGCCCTAGGGATGAGAAAATTGAAAAAGAGACTGTCTTTATTGAAGGATGCTGCCAACAAATTGTTACCCTGCCAAGGAAGGGCCAAGCTTTCAATGAGAAAAAGAAAGTAAAGGAAACATTCAAAAAGTGTTTAAGGTAAGAAGAATTTTGTTAAAAAATTTATGAGTGCCACAAGGCAAGTGGAAGCTTCCAGAAATTGAGAACTTTGGGAGATAAGGAATTTGTGTCGAATAAGGGGATCTATAGACCTCATGGGATGAGATGGTCTTGAATTTCTTTAACAACATGTGTGACAACATGATTTGTCATGGGATCTACAGAAGACATCCCAGATGGAAATTCAAGAGAAAGTCATCTGTAATTGCACATGAAACATAGCAACCCAGATAGTCCCTTCATGCATTGGACATAGCTTCTCTGACAGAAGGTTCCACTCAAATTACAACAATAAACGTAACATGCAGCAGCTCCTAACCAATTACCACTGGGAAACATTCCATCGTGTATCTACAAATTCTTAGGACTCAGGAAGGTGAAGCCTGTGACTCTTATAGAACAAATCAATGAGAGAAAATAAATGATTGAATCAATATAGCAGAAGAGTTTTATTCTACAGACATTTACTGAATGAATAAGAAGAAAAACATCAAGGATCTCTAAGGATTTTTGCTTGTTTTTGGTAAAGCTATGTAAGACATTGAAACATAGAGGTGAGACCAATAGCAAGAGTGAGAGAATCCCAAGGGCAGGTCATGATATTGGATCTGAACATAGAGGTACCAGTAGACTGCAGAGGTGGATATACAAAAAGATATAAGGAAAAGAGGAGTAGAACTAAATAGCAAAGACATGTAATTATCCTTTTTGTCTTTTTGCTCAGATTTTTTTCATGCTTTTCCTGATTGTAATATCTTTTGAGCAAGATGGAATTCATGTCATTAGTTTGCTCCTGGTCATCCTTTTTTTTTTTTTTTTTTTTTTTTTGAAATGGAGTTTCACGCTTGTTGCCCAGGCTGGAGTACAATGGCACCATCTCTGCTCACTGCAACTTCTTCCTCCCAGGTTCAGGCGAATCTCCTGCCTCAGCCTCCCTAGTAGCTGAGATTACAGGCGCCTGCCACTGCGCCCAGCTAATTTTTGTATCTTTAGTAGAGATGGGGTTTCACCATGTTGGCCAGGCTGGTCTTGAACTCCTGACCTCAGATGATCCACTCGCCTCAGGCTCCCAAAGTGTTGGGATTACAGGCGTGAGCCACTGCGCCCAGGCCCTGGTCATCTTTAGAGATGTCTTTATCAACCCTTTAAATTCTCATCTAAAAGTCCACTCAAAATTATATTTCAACCAGTGGGAAATCCAAAGCTTAGACTAAATTACCAAATAGGCAGTTGATAGGGTGCTCTTCAGTGTCTTACAAACTAGCCCCTCAGCCTACTGTAGAGGTCACTAATGAATTGTTAAGTCAAAGCTCTAACACCAGAAGAGCCCATTTAGCTAAAATGGTTTTTGCACTCCTGTACATAAAGATTAAGAATGGACTAAAGTCCAATCCACCTTTTATCATGCAAAAATGGAGGGTGGCTACTAACAGACTAAACCCAAAGAATCAAAGATTGGTTATCACAGCGACAATTTCATATATTGTAGGATTTACAGATTCTTTTAATAGAGGGAACATTACTAATGCAAACATTATGAAAGAGAATAATCTTCTATTTCTATTTTATTTTGAACATCTACCAATGGCAAACATCAACCAATTCATAAAATATCAAATAATTCAGTAGCAGAAGAAATGAAAGCAAAACAAAGCTAATAAAAAATCACATTTTTTATTATTGCTTAAAAATGGCTTATTGCTCACTTTAATATTATTTTCACCAACAAATGACACATTAGTTTCATTTGTAATCAATAATAAAAAATTGCCAGGGGGGTGTTTTATTATTTATTGTTGATATTATTATTATTTATTGGAATAGGTTGCTAAGCAATTTTTATTAATAATACAAAGATGTCAATTTTCCCTTTAATGACAGCTTTAGATCTCTTTTAGAAAACTTTATTATTCTAATTGCTTGAAAAATTAATGTAGCACAATTAAATCCTAGATATTAAATATCACTATTCTAATAATGTTAAAATTGACTACAAACTTCTTTTCTGACATGATAAAGTATACTTTACAGACTTAGAAGGCTTAAAGCTAACTAAGTAGAGAGAGAGAAAGAGAGAGTGTGTTGTGTTGGGATAGTGCCTGTACATGTTAGTAACAATAAACATCTTTAGGTTTCTTCACTGGGAAGCCAACAATTAAAGTAATAGGTTTTCTACCCATCCATTCCCTTTAGTGTGGGGGTTAACACAAGAGATTCAGGCTCATTTCATTCTAATTATACTCCTAGCAGACCTCATAGTGAGTCAACCAAATGGTTCTTGCTAGCAAGACTATCCTTATCTATGGAATGGTTTAGCATGACGTACCAAGTTGTTTAGGTTTGTTTTCTGGCAAGGAAACATGACATCTATGGATCTATGTGATATAGCCCCTGGAAACCTTCACCTAAGCTGTGCAACTGAGGGAAAAAAAAGATATTCCATGACCCCAAATATTTCTTTTTGATGGTAAAGTGGTCATGGGTTTTTGTTAGAAACCTCATCCATCAACCTGGTCTAGAAACATGCAATGAGAGAAGAGGAAACTTGAGGAGTCTTGATGGAGGAAAACAAATATCTCTAGTTTACTGTACTGCAAAATTACTCATGCCTTTAACATCCTCAGTAAAGCCTGGCCTGGCTGACCCCAGAGGGTGTGCTTTGACAACTCAATGCTTTGCGTCATGTCTTTTACTAAATTGGTGATGTATTTAAATAAGGTACTGAATCTCTTTTTTCAAATCAATATGTGAAGCATGGTGTAAGTGAGCATGCGTTTTACAAAGGGCATCAGGGAAACTGTTAAGGTGTTTATCATCAGAGCCCTATAATGTTGACAGGTGCCCAGCGGGGGCAGCCAAGACTAGGCACAAATGGCTGAACAAAGGGCAGATGCAAGGACCCAGAGAGTGGGGGATTCAGGCCAACAGCAGTGGCTAAGGTTCCCTGCAATCATCACTGCCCAAGCCAGTTGTACACTTTACCAGAAATATGAGTGACAGGATGTGAGTGTTGCCACAGAGAAATTAATGCAAAAATAAAACAGAACTACATCTTAACCTGGTAATATAATAACAGGGGCTAGGATGTGGTTTCCTAAACTCACTTTTTTTCTTGGGATCCAGATTTCCCATAGGTAGATAGATAGGTAGTAAGGATGTAGGTAGCTAGCTAGTTTGATATAGGTAGGTGGGTAAGTAGGTAGGTAGGTAGGTTAGTAGGTAGAAAGGTATATGGATAGGTTCTTAGGCCATATTTAGTTGGTAGTAAACATGGTACTTAGACTGGTAGGCAAATAGGTAGGTGGATTGTTAGGTAAGTAAGTAGGTAAATAGGTAGGTGGGTAGGTAGCTAGGTAGGTTAGTAGGTAGAAAGGTAAATAGATAGGTACTTAGGTCATATTTACTAGGTAGTAAACAAGTAGGTAGGTAGGTAGGTAGGGTAGATAAGTGGATGGGTAAGTATATTCATAAGTAGTAGATAGTTAAGCAGATAAGTATATAGGTATAGGTTGGCATGTAGGTAGCTAACTAGCTAGGTAGATAGGTGGCTTAATAGGTATAAAGGTATATACATAGGTACTTAGGTCATATTTAGTAAGTAGATAGGTAGGTAGGTAGGTAGGTAGGTGGGTAGGTAGGTAGGTAGAGAGGTGGATAGTTAGGTAGGTAAGTTTATAATTAGTAGATATCATTAGGTATAGGTTGGTAGGTAGGTAGCTAACTAGCTAGGTAAGTAGGTAGCTTAGTAGGTAGAAAGGTATATAGATAGGTACTTAGGTAATATTTAGTAGGTAGTACACAGGTAAGTGGATAGATAGGTAGGTAGGGGAGATAGGTGGATAATTAGGTAGGTATATTTATTTATAAGTAGGTAGGTAGGTATATACATAAGTAGATAAGTATGTAGGTAGAGGTTGGTATGTAGCTAGCTAACTAGCTACATAGGTAGGTAGCTTAGTAGATAGGAAGGCATATAGATAGTACTTAGGTCATATTTAGTAAGTAGTAAACAAGCAGGTAGGTAGATAGGTAGGTGGGAATATATGTAGCTCAGTTAGTAGGTAAATGGTTAGGTAGGTAGCTAAGTAGGTAAGTAGATATGTACATAAGTAGATACTAGGTATGTTACTAGGTAGGAAGATCTATTATATATATAATAGATAGGTACTAGGTCATATTTAGTAAGTAGTAGACAGACACATAAATAGAGAGGTAGAGAAGTAGGTAGGTGGGTAGGTAGCTAAATAGATAGGCAGATACATAGGCAGGTAGGTAGGTTAGCAGGTAGAAAGGAATATAGATAGGTACCTAGGCCGTATTTAGTAGATAGTAGACAAACAAGTAGGTGGATAGGTAGGTAGATAAGTTAGTAGATAACTCTGTAGGTATATAGGTAGGTAGCTAGCTAGCAAATTAGCTATATAGGTAGGTAGCTAGCTAGCAAATTAGCTAGATAGGTAGGTAGAGACTGTGCTACATGCTTAATTTACAATCTACCAAATAAGAGATGAGTCTCTTCTTACATGAGGCAATATAAAAAGTCATACAAGTCAAAGGAATTTTATTGTGACTTTGTTCTCCTGTACAAGACAATGGACAGCATTTGGATCTCACCCCAATTGTGTTTACCTCTCTGAAAAAGGATAGAGTCAGTCAAGCTCTGTGGTGGCCATGACAGTCATAGGCCAGTTTGCATATGACAGAGTGAGTTTCTGGATGTAGGACTTTCAGAGGTAGAACAAGAAAGTTCCTGAGCAAACTTGGATGAGTTGGTCAGCCTCAAAATATCTGAACAAGTGTAGGCCCTTCAGAAAGCCTCATTCACACAGAGAGAAGAGGAAAACAAAAGAATGGGCTAAGACCCCACAGCCAAGCTCCGTGAGACCAGCCAGGAAAATGCTTCAAACAAGAAATGTCCTCGTTTCTTTTAATCCGTTCCCCATGCAAAAAAAGATGGTGGATGCCCAGAAAGGCCCCTTTGCTTTATGTAATTGGAGCTGGTTTAATAATGGCATGTAATTGAACATAGGTTCAATGTGTCCATCTTAGTGGAAGTACTAAATTGTACACCGCTTTCTAGCCTCTCTATACTTTAACAAGCAAGCTAATTCTTCAGGAAAGTAATTTTCCTAGGAATTCTGTCATTATCTTGTTTTGTCCTTTAGAACAACACTTATAATTTTGGGGGGAAATATTTGGAAATTTGTTTTCAGGGTGAGTTAGAAATTAGACATGCTCTGTTCACTCTATGTTGCTTATCTGGTGGTGTTTGAATCCTTAGATAGGATCTGACCAAGGGTTTCCAACAACCACATGTTACACAGATTCATTTAATTTTTACGCGAATCTGTTGAAATGAGAGTTGCTGGTGCTAATGCTTTTATGAATAAGAAAAATGAAGTTTGGATCAGAAACTTTCCCAATATCAGACAGTGATCAAGCCAAGGTTTAGAATCTAGTCTTGGAATCTAAGTTATCCCACCTATGCATAGGACTCTGACCCACACAAATTATTCCAATGTCAGTCAAGTTAAAATAAGATCATACCGCATTAGGGTTGGCTCTAAATCCAATGGCTGCTTTCCTTATAAGAAGAAAGGAAACATGGAGATACAGGCAAACAATAAAGAAAAAGTCCATGTGAAGATGCGGCCAGCAATTGGAGTTATTCAGCTGCAAATCCAGGAACACCAGGAACTACTGGCAATCGTTAAAAGCTAGGAAAGAAAAGAAAAGAAAAGAAAAGAAAAGAAAGAAGAAAGGAAAGAAAGAAGGGGAGAAGGAGAGAAGGGAAGGAGAAAGTAAGGAAGGAAGAAGAAAGGAAAGAAGGAAGGAAGGAAAAACTAAAAGAAAAAAGAAACAATACCATGAACAATGCCTATGACATAATTATATAATCACGCTCTTACATACAATTTTTTCCATAAATTATTGTGGTACAGGTGGTATTTGGTTACATGAATAAGTTCTTTAGTGGTGATTTGTGAGATTTTGGTGCATCCATCACCTGAGCAGTATACATTGCACCATATATGTAGTCTTTTATCCTTCACCCCCCTCCCTCTTTTCCCCTCAAGTCCCCAAAGTCCATTGTATCATTCTCCTGCCTTTGCATCCTCATAGCTTAGCTCCAGCATATCAGTGAGAACATACAATGTTTGGTTTTCCATTCCTGAGTTACTTCACTTAGAATAATAGTCTCCAGTCTCATCCAGGTCACTGCAAATGCTGTTAATTCATTCTTTTTTATGGCTGCATAGTAACCCATCATACATATACATATATATGATCCCATCATACATATACATATATATGATCCCATCATATATATACATATATATATACACCACAATTTCTTTATCCACTCATTGATTGATGGGCATTTGGGTTGGTTCCATGATTTTGCTATTGTGAATTCTGCCACCATAAACATGTGTGTGCAAGTATCTTTTTCAAATAATGACTTGTTTTCCTCTGGGTAGATACCAAGTAGCTGGATTGCTGGATGAAATGGTAGCCCACTCTCACCACTCCTCTTCAACATAGTACTGGAAGTCCTAGCCAAAGCAATTAGACAAGAGAAAGAAATAAAGGGCATCCAAATCGGTAAAGAGGAAGTCAAACTGCCACTGTTTGCTGAGTATATGATCATTTACCTTGAAAATCCTTAGGACTCCTCCAGAAAGCTCCAAGAACTGACAAAAGAATTCAGCAGAGCTTCCAGATACAAGATTAATGTACACAAATCAGTACCTCTTCTTTATACACCAACAGTGATGAAGCAGAGAATCAAATCAAGAACTCAACCCCTTTTACAGTAGCTGTAAAAAAAAAATACTTAGGAATATACCCAACCAAGGATTCAAAAGACCTCTAGAAGAAAAACTACAAATCACCACTGAAAGAAATCATAGATGACACAAACAAATGGAAACACATCCCATGCTCATGGACGGGTAGAATCAATATTGTGAAAATGACCATACGGCCAAAAGCAATCTACAAATTCAACGCAATCCCTATTAAAATACCACATACAATTTAAAAAATGTAAATCTCAAACAAGTAGTTATGACATTTGCTTATAGGGTTCAGCATGTGTCCCATTCTCAAATCTCCAAGAGAAAAAAAAAATTGCATTAAATCAGGAAAAGAATAAAGGATTAAAATGGTGAAAAATTTAAATCAGAGGTAGAAAAAAGTTTATTCCTTGTAAATGAATTGCCTTCCAACTTTACCAAAGTTTTTGTTTTGGTTTGGAACATCCATATGGTTTACAACAGAAAGAGACAAAGTCTTAAAATATTTTCTCTCTCTTTGGTGTTTTAGTTCCTTATGGGAGTTTCCTTCTATTTTTATTCTGCATATTGTCCTATTTAATGATTGTGTTTATTCACTTGTGGCTTTGAATAAGGCTTTATTCATTTTTATTTCTTTTTTTCCCTGATTCTAGAAATATTAGTGCTGCATATATAGAAGAAGACAATTAAATGAGACCTAGGGGAGGGGTGATGATAAGGGATTTGCATAATTGTATGCACATGGTTTTCAATTGTTGATCTTGCTCCGACCCGCTGTGCTATAACTCAAGCTGTCATACTGTGCGGAAAGCAGCAAAATTTCCTATTATGAGAAAATGAAGGCTTAAATCAACATGCACTTATTCTGTGAGCAATCTATTATTTAAATCAAAACGTATTGAACATTACTCTTAAACTATCTCATTCAACTCATTTTAAGCAAGTTTTATAATCAGTTTCTTTTCCATGCAAAGAAATTAAACTTCAGGGATATTACAGTTGAGTGATTTCTACAAAAGAGATTCTTCTCCATATGTTTTTGTTTGTTTGGGGGTTTTCTTGAAATTCCATTTAAATTGATAAGTTCTAAAGTGATTTTTTTTTTTGTTCACAATTTATTTTCCAAATTGGGTTTGCATAGATGTCATTTAGAAATTTTGAAAGAAATTTGAGATAGAAGTTTATGATTTATTTTGTAAGATTTTTCCAGTCTTACTCAAATTCCAGGAGAATGTTAACAACATAATATTTATAGATATTTTTATAGCTCAGAGTACTCTGAGTTATGTGAAGTATGCAAAACTTATGAGGCCCAGGGAGACAAGTGTATGTGAGACTTCAGCCACACTCACTCACCCTCGTACCCATGCCTGGGGGCAATTGTTTGAAAGCATTTTATTTCTGACTAGCTGCCTCACTTAGTAGCTTCATGTCCCTGGAATTTGTGATACAAAAAAACAATGTATAGCCAATCAACATTTTATGTTACTTTCACGTAAATTCTTGGTAAACAATTTAGGAACTGCCTCTTCTTTTCCTTTAAAAACTCACTTGTTCCTGCTGTTAATCAGAGCATACATTCAGGGCAACTTGAACCTACGGTCCTGGGTTACAATCTTCGAACTTGGACTAAATAAACTCTACTTATAATATGTGTGTCTCATGTTTTCCCCCATTAGGCTAACATATATGCACAGCTAACATCTGTCTAGAGGATAAGAAAAGCTAGGACACACACACACACACAAAATGGAAGTCGCACACTTAAAAAAGATTAGGTAGTATATTCAAAATAACCCTAACTGCTCATACTTGTAACAGCCACACAATTCACTGGGGTTCTCTGGGATGCAGGATTAGCAATTAACAGGAGTTGCAGTGCTGTTTCCATAGCATTTGAAAGCTTTCCTTCTTCTCTCGCAGGACCTCATCAAAAGAATCCAGGCCAGGTGCAGTGGCTCACGCCTGTAATCCCAACACTATGGGAGGCCGAGGTGGGTGGATCACTTGAGGCCAGGAGTTCAAGACTAGCCTGGCCAACATGGCAAAACCCTGTCTCTAATAAAATACAAAAATTAGCTGGGCATGGTGGCGCATGCCTGTAGTCCCAGCTGCTAGGGAAACTGAGGCATGAGAATCGTTTGAACCTGGGAAGTGGAGGTTGCAGTGAGCTGAGATCACACTGCTGCACTCCAGCCTGGGTGACTAAGCAAGACCCGTCTCAGAAAAACAAAAACAAAAATCCCGAAGATGGAGCACATGTCAGTGTAAAATAACGTTGATGCTGAAGGAAGCCACAGCTCTTGAAAGTTTCACACATATTTCTTTTACAAAGGTACTATTCTGACTCCAATGGTGGACTGTAAGTCTTGTTAAATTAAGTGAGGTGGTCATGCTTCCATACTTGGAGTCTCTACATAACAAACACAGATCTAATGTAATATGTAGGAAAAAAAATTAGGGTTTCACCTCATTACAAACAGTTGAGCTTCAGTTAATCGCAGCTATCCAATCAATCAGATTGTTCTCAAATAAGGTGAATGTCTCATCACATTATGCCCAAATAAAGAAGATGGCCAGCTGTGGCCAATCAGATGATTTTTCTACTTTGCTTCTGTGTTTGGTCTATAAAACCTCTCTTGTCACACTGCTTGGCACAGCTTTCTGAACCTCCTCTGCTCCAAAGTGCTGCCCAACTCGTGAATCACTCTTTGCTCAAATAAACTCTGCTAAATTCTTCTAAAGTTTTTTTTATTATTTTAATAGTATAAAAATTCACATAATCAAAATATTGATTTTTTTGCATCATGGCTGATAAAGGCTTGTTTATGTAGAGGAGAGACAATACAGTGTCTGTTTAGATGTGATGCATTTCGGAAGCCACCTTGAGAAAGATTGTACTGCCTATATATGTTCCTGTGAGTTACAACAAAACATTCCATCTAGGAAGAAAAATAACACACTTTGCTTCTTAACTGGAGCTCCTCATGATTTTGTTTAAAAAAGTAATTCCAACAGGAAAACAAAATTGCCAGGTGGATAAAGTAATGTTTTGGGTCATTAAAAAAAAGTATCTTTGCTGTTTTGCATTGTTTCAGGCAAGGTAAGAGAGGAGATATTGTGCTAGCAATGAGGCAAATGTGGGTAGGTCATAGAGATTCTTTTATTCTACTAAGATGCATGACCATACTGCGGAATTCCACTTTTATTTTCCTGGTTGACTCAAACCTGGGTTCTTAATGTTAAATTATCCATGCATTCATGTATTATTAATTTAATTGGTAACAAATTATTAATTTATGTATAATAAATGTATTGTAAAAGTTAACAAGTATTCATTAATGATCTGTTGTTATAATCATGCCTTGTAGATTCATACTTCAGGATAATGAAGATAGTGAGTGATCTGAAATAAATCACACCTGGGACTACAGGCATGCACCACCACACTTGCATTTAGGCCAAGGTGGGATGATCACTGAGGCCAAGAGTTCAAGTCCAACCTGGGAAACATAGTGAAACTCTATCTCTTAAAAATAAAAATAGATGGCCAGGTGCAGTGGTTCACACCTGTAATCCCAGCACTTTAGGAGGCTGAGGTGGGTGGATCATCTGAGGTCAGGGGTTCAAGACCAGCCTGGCCAACATGGTGAAACCCCGTCTCTACAAAAATATAAAAATTAGCCAAGCATGATGGCGGGTGCCTGTATCGGGAGGCTGAGGCAGGAGAATTGCTTGAACCCAGGAGGCAGAGGTTGCAGTGAGCCAAGTTCATGCCATTGCACTCCAGCCTGGGCGACAGAGTGAGACTCTGTCTCAAAAAATAAATGAATAAATATTTAAAAATAGGTTAAAATAAATAGATTTTTAAAATTTAAATGTATTTACCATTTGACAAAAATGTATATATTAATTGTGTACAGCATGATGTTTTGATATTTGTATACATTGTGGGGTGACTAAATCAAGCTAATTAACTTATTTATGACCTCATATGCTGTGTGTTTTTGTGTAGTGTGAATAATAGATTTTGAGCAATTAACGGGGCAACTGGGCATTTTTTCATCCATGCTGGCTCCTGGTCAGTCATGTTATATTTCCAGAGCACTAATAGTGCTGTATCAGGGCCCTCATGCTCCACAATGGAAGGCTGGGATTTTTAGGATGGTGAGTAAGGCTCTAATTTACCTTCAGTCACTTCCTTCAACCTTGTGTCCAGCTCATACACAGATGACAGTAGTCATCAACCAAGCCCTCAATCCCTGAATTTACAAGAGAAGAATGACAATGTCTATGGAAAAAGTTATTCAATTGCTTTTAATCCCCAACTGAGCGTGTGGAATGGGGTTCTTTATGTTGGATGCATGCACAACAAAGGGAATTGTATTAGTTTGTTCTCACAGTGCTATAAAGAACTACCTGAGATGGGGTAATTTATAAACAAAAGAACTTTAATTGACTCACAGTTCCACAGGCTTAAGAGAAAGCGTGACTGGGAGGCCTCAGGAAACTTACAATCATGGCAGAAAGCTAAGGGGAAGCAAGCACCCTCTTCACATGGCGGCAGGAGGGAGAGAGAGAGCAAAGGGGGAAGTGCTACATACTTTAAAACCATCAGGTTCCGTGAGAACTCACTCATTATCATGAGAACAGCAAAGGGAAAGTGCGCCCCCATGATCCAATCACCTCCCACCAGATCCCTCCCTCGACACTGGGAATTACAATTTGACATGAGATTCAGGTGGGGACACAGAGCCAAACCATATCAGCTATGAATTGAGGATCAAGTGGACATACTTATGGCAAAAACACCTGCAGAGCAGTAAGACAGTTCTCCGAGCAAGCCACCAGTCTTTGATTATATCTTCTTTGAACTCAAATGTTTTTGTCAGTGACTATCACAGTAGCTGAAAGATTGTTGAGTCAGAAAACAAATTGGTGGTTGTCAGGGCTGCAGGGAGAGTGTATGGGAAGTAACTACTTAATGGGTACTGGGTTTTTGTGTGATGATGAAAATATTCTGAAGTTGGATAGTGGTGATGCTTGTACAACTCTGAACATAGAAAAAGCCATTGAACTGTATACTTTGAAAGGTTGAATGTTATGGTCTATGAGTTATACTCTTAAAAAAGCCTCTAAACTTTAAACATTGAAATCTGTTATTTCTAATGTATTAAATTGTTAAAATACATGATGCTGTTAAATTCTAGAAACCAACAATCTTACCATTTTTAAATTAAAATTTAATGGTTTAGTGAACATTTTATTCTTTAAAAATTTTGGTATCAAAGGAAGGTTTTTCAGGGATGGGAGTATTTGATCAAGGAACCATATTTGGAAGGCTGGACATTCTCCAGAGATGTTAATTTTGACACTAAATCTTCCCCTAAAAGGAAATCCAAATAGAAATTTGAAGTTGGCAAATCTTGAGCCTGCATCTAAGTGTAAGAATATTCTCGGGCCAGGCGTGGTGGCTTACGCTTGTAATCCCAGCACTTTGGGAAGCCGAGGAGGGCGGATCACAAGGTCAGGAGCTGGAGACCATCCTGGCTAACACAGTGAAACCCTGTCTCTACTAAAAACTGCAAAAAATTAGCCGGGCATGGTGGCGGGCGCCTGTGGTCCCAGCTACTCGGCAGGCTGAGGCAGGAGAATGGCGTGAACCCGGGAGGCGGAGCTTGCAGTGAGCTGAGATTGTGCCACTGCACTCCAGCCTGGGCAACAGAGCGAGACTCTGTCTCAAAAAAAGAAAAGAAAAGAATATTCTCCCTTAGTAAAACAATTGTATACATGCATTTTGAAAAACAACTTCAGCTAACATGGCCAGAATATATTGCAGAAGCAAATGCCATAAATTTACTTGTACGGTAAGCTCCTTAAGACTGAAAGAAGTAAAATCATATGTTTTCTGTTGTTTAGAATGGCTGTATTTAGAATCATGCATAATACTCATAAAAACTCTAAATTTCAGTTAATTTTTTTAAGTCCTACTTCATAGTATAGGTTGAATGGAAACTAAGGTGATTCAGCCGTTAATGTTCCAAAATACCACCACGAGTAAGATGCTATGAATTGGCCTTTTCCCCAAATTGATGTTTAGTGCCCATTATGCTTAATTTCACCTAGTTCTTTGTGTCACCTTGTCAACAAATATCTTAACATTTTAAAGACAATAGTAGTAGAGAAATAATTCTCCCTCCCTCTCTCTCTGTCTTTCTCTCTCTCTCTGTCTCTGACTCTTTTTCTCTCTCTTCTCTTATGGTATCTTACTTGGCAAACAACTTAGGATTTCATAACCATACACACTTATTCCTCTACTAGGCAGTAAAGAGGAAGAATAGAGGAAGGTTAAAGCCCTTCAAAATCTCATATTATTTTAAAAGTGCGGGCCCGGTGAGCTGGCTCACACCTGTAATCCCAGTACTTTGGGAAGCCAAGGCAGGAGGACTACTTGAGCCCAGGAGCACAAGACCAGCTGGGGCAACATAGTAGACCCCTTCTCTGCAGAAAATAGAATAAATTAGCTGGATGTGGTGGTGCCCTCCTGTACTTCCAGCAACTTGGGGGGCTCGGGTGGGAGGATCACTTGAGCTAGGTGAAAGAGGCTGCAGTGATCTTTGATCACACCACTGCCCTCTAGCCTGGGCGACAGAGCAAAATTGTATGTTCAATAAATAAATAAGCAAAGAGGTTTTTCACACAGATAAGCTCATCTAGTCCCCATTTTACAAATGAGAAAATTGAAATCCAGGGCAATTAAATGCCGTACTGTTGGTGGTTCTCAGCAGCTCTTCACACTTTTATTCCAGCCACAGGCTTTCTTTGTAACAGCAAAAAATACATGTAATCAAATTAAATTACTAAAGAGCACATACCACGTCTTCCTCTTCTGTTGATACTTTTCCTGTGTATGCAACACTTTTTTTTCCTGCACCGTGAGAGCTTGGCAAATGCTGACTGATGGAGTGCCAGGAACTGGGAGCCCCAGTACTCAGTGGTAGAGAATGTCAACTATGTTCACTGCAGGAACATAGCTCAGATTCTCTGGGCTGTCTATCACAGGGCCCTGTTGAGGGGAACTCCATAAGCACAGTGGAAATAAGATGACTTGCTTGTCTGCCAGGCCCCATACCACTGGGAAGAGGCTCTCCACCACTATATCTGTAGTACAGGAAGTGCCACCTTCAGCCAGTACACACTGATGAAGGCCATGTGGATGCTGAGAATCCACGCCTCACAATGGCACCTGGACTTTGACAATGTTCCATAAATAATTCTTTTCATCAACATAAGGCTCCACATTACAGACCCATAATGAAAGAGAAATTATCTCTGTGAAACAATCATTAACAAAATATAAAAGGATTCATCTGAAGTCTAGGACAGTCACCTGCAGAGATCTAAGACGTCACCTGCCTACAACTGTTGTTGTTTTCTTGTTTTTGTTTTTTTTAAATAAACTTATTTTAGGTTGGTGTACAGATTATTTCATCACCCAGGTAATAAGCATAGTACCCGATAGGTAGTATTTTTTTTTAATTTTTTTCTTTTTATTATTATTATTATTATTATTATTATTATTATTATTATTATACTTTAGGCTCTATGGTACATGTGCGCAACGTGCAGGTAAGTTACATATGTATACATGTGCCATGCTGGTGCGCTGCACCCACCAACTTGTCATCTAGCATTAGTATTTTTATCTTGACCCTCATCCCACCCTCCACCCTCAAGTAGTCCCCAGTGACTATTGTTCCCCTCTTTGTGTCCATGTGTACTAAATGTTTAGCTCCCACTTATCGGTGAGAACATATAGTATTCGGTTTTCTGTTCCTGTGTTAGTTCACTTAGGGCAATGGCCTCCAACTCCATCCACGTTGCTGCAAAGGACAGATCTTGTTCTATTTTATGTCTGTGCAGTATTCCATGTTGCCTATGTACCACATTTTCTTTATCTAGTCTACCACTAATGGGCACCTAGGTTGATTCCATGTCTTTGCTATTGTGAACAGTGCTGAGATAAACATATGCCTGCATGTGCCTTTATGGTAGAATGATTTATATTCCTTTGGGTATGTACCCAATAATGGGATTGCTGGGTCAAATGGTAGTTCTGTTTTAAGTTCTTTGAGAAATCACTTCGTGCTACAAAAAGAACAGCCCTGTTGCAGAGATCAACCCTAAGCTTCACAACGTATCTTTTCAAACAGATTCCATGTCCCCGTTTCATTTGTCCACAGGATGCTCCCAAGTGCTGTTAATATACCACACCAGAAAAAGAATCTTAATAAATTCATGAAAGCTAATGTGGTCCAGGCAGCATTTTATCACTAATTTATGGTTGGTGCATCAATTCAGAATGACATCAAAATAAAAAATGTATGAGACAAACAAATAGAACTAATAAGAAACTCTGTCTGGTATAAATATTGGATGTAAGAGGAAATCAGAATCGTAATAAGCATTAATTAGAATATACTACATTACTAAACTACTAGAAAACAGAGCAACACTAAAATTATGGGAAGTAGCCAATGCCTTACTCAGAAGGCAAATTTATAATCTTAAATGTTAACTGTTTCCCCTATTAATAATAGAGAAGAAAAATAATTGGATGAAACAAAAACAAACAAAAAAACCTGTCTTTGCCTTGCCTACTGATAACATTTTATCCAGTGTTAGACCCCTGAACCCACTACTTGAAAACCCAATTGCTCATTTGAAAAAAACAAAAAAAAAATGAAGTACCGACACACACTAATACGTGGATAAACCTTGAAGAAGTTACACTGAGTGAAAGAAGGACACATGGTGTATGATTCTATTTACAAGAAATGTCCAGAAGAGGCAAATTCATGGAGTCAAAAAGTAGACTCATGGTTTTCAGGGACTTGGGTGGGTGAGAGAAAGAGGAGGGAATTTTTTTTTTTTTTTTTTTTTTTTTTTTTTTTTTTTTTTTTTTTTTGAGACAGAGACTTGCTCTATCACCCAGGCTGGAGTGCAGTGGCGTGATCACACCTCACTGCAGCCTCCACCTCCCCAGGCTCAGGTGATCTTCCCACCTCAGCCTCCTGAGTAGCTGAGACGACAGGTGTGCACCACCATGAGCAGCTAATATATATACATTTTTTTTGAGACAGAGTCTCGCTCTGTTGCCCAGGCTGGAGTGTAGTGGTGCAATCTCGGCTCACTGCAAGCTCTGCCTCCCGTGTTCACGCCATTCTCCTGCCTCAGCCTCCCCAGTAGCTGGGACTACAGGCGCCCGCCACCACGCCCGGCTAATTTTTTTGTATTTTTGGTAGAGAAGGGGTTTCACCGTGTTCGCCAGGATGGTCTCGATCTCCTGGCCTCGTGATCTGCCCGCCTCAGCCTCCCAAAGTGCTGGGATTACAGGCATGAGCCACCGCGTCCGGCTGTATTTTTTGTAGAGACAGTGTCTCACTGTGTTACCCAGGCTGGTCTCAAACTCCTGGAATCAAGCCATCCGCCCACCTTGGCCTCTCAAAGTGTCAGGATTATAGGCACAAGCCATCGCACCCAGTCCATATTACTAACTTTGAAGTTGCAACTTTTAATAGATACGAGGCTTCTTTGTGCTATTATAAAAGTATTTTGCAATTGGATAGTGGTGACATTGCACAATTACGAATATACTAAAAGCCACGGAGTTGTGCCCTTTAAAAGGGTGACTATTATGGTATATAATTTTATTTCACACACACAAAGATAATTCCACATCAGGTGTGGTTGCCATTAGAATTTTCTACTATACGCAGCAACACGGATGGAGCTGAAGGACATTACCTTAAGTGAAACAGCTCAGAAACAGAAAGTCAAATACTGCATGTTCTTACTTATAAGTGGGATGTAAATAATGTGTACACTTGGACATAGAGAGTGGAATAATAGACACTGGAGACTCAGAAGAGTGGGAGGGTCAGGGAGGGATAAGCGATGAGAAATTACTTATTGGGTATGATGTACATTATTCAGGTGATGGATACACTAAAAGCCAAGAGTTCACCACTAAGCAATACATAGGTGTAATAAAATTGCACTTGGACCCCTTAAATTTATACAAATACAAAAGAAAAACGAGTTTACATATCCAGCTTAAAAATAAGAAGAATATGTTGCCATGGTTAATATACCCAATAGTGGGGGAAATTAGTTCTATTTAGCAATATATAAGGGATTTTCTCTGAAAACCATCTTTTGTCATGGAGACATCATTGCAGACATTGGTTGAAAACTTCCTATGAACCTGGATATTCCTTCATACTGTGCTATAAAACAAAATAAAAAATAAAAAGCCTACTAAAAAGAGTCGAGCTAAAGACCTGAGATTCCATCCTGAGAAAGTCATACTTACTAGGTTGGCCCAAGACTGCCATTTAAGAACTTGGACTTAGGGAACTTCCCACTACCCTAACTGATAAGCATGGTTCATGATGTCTAAACTATACCCCAAAAATGTAATTTGGGGAGAACACCTGCTTTCCTTCCAGATGGCTGAAATTTTGGTAGATGTCTTTGTGAAGATCCCCCCATAAAAATCCTGGGTACTGAGTCTCCAAGGAGATTCCCTGGTAGAGAGCATTTCAAATGTGCTGTCAAAATTCATCACTGGAGGAATTAATCACATCCTCTGTGACTCCAGTGAGAGAGAATTTCCTTGGAAGCTTGCACCTGGTTTCCTGTGGCATTCACCTCATTTGCTTTTTCCTTTTGCTAATTTTTCTTGTTAAATTTTGCTTACATAAATCATAGCTTAGAGTATGATTATCTGCTCAGTCTTTTGAGTTATTCTAGTACATCATCAAATCTGGAGGTGGATTTGGAGATATGTTAGCACACCAACCTTCCCATAAGTTGGGCTCATAAAACTGTCTTAAAAAGCCTCATGAAGTTTGTGAACACAGGAGCTAGGAGGTATCAAAAAATGGCATATTTCTGATCTCATCTGTAGACTTCGTATGCTCTGTTCTTGGAGGATATGGGCTGTCATTGCTAAAAACATTCTGCATGAAGAGCATTTTAGTAGAAAAAATAGAAATGTTGGCTGGGTGCTGTGGCTCATGCCCCTAATCCCAGGACTTTGGGAGGCTGAGGTGGGAGGATTGCTTGAGCCAAGGGGTTTGAGACTAGCCTGGGCAATATAGCAAGACCTTGTCCCTACAAATAATTTTTTTAAATAGCTGGGCACAGTTACGTGTGCCTGTGATTCCAAGAACTCGGGAGGCTGAGATGGAAGAATTACTTGAGCCCAGGAGTTTGAGACCAGCCTGGGCAACATAGCAAGAACCCATCTCTACAAATAATAATAATAATAAAGTAGCCTGATGTGGTGGTGTGTGCCTCTGGTTCCAACTACTCAGGAGGCAGAGGTGGGAAGATCACTTGAGCCCAGGAAGTTGAGGCTGCAGAGAGCTATGATCACATCATTGCACTCCAGCCTGGGTGACAAAACAATACCCTGTATCAAGAAAAAAAAAAAAAAGAAAAGAAAAGAAAAAAGAAAAAGAACAGATATATTAAAAGAAAGTACAAAATCGATCTCTTATAAACAAAACAGTGACAGAAAAGTGTTTTGGTTTTTAATTTCATAGGCTTTCCTTGTTACTTCTTCATTAGTAAAAGCCACACTCGCTGGACAGTCAACCAGTGTATATGCCTTCTTTCATCATTAAATATCTGACTTATCTGCTATTTTCAAGATAAAGTTTCACATTTTCTGTGTGAAAACTTTCCACGAAATCTTACCAGGGCTATATTTATCAGAGGACACAAGTAAGTTGGGGTGAGGCTCATCTTTTTCTTGCTTCTTTCCAAGAAAGGTAAATGACAAGTCAGCCCAAACAGATATGAAGAGCCAGGCTGATTTACAAGAGAACATGGACTCCCCAGACAGTTCTGTAGTGGCAGTGATCCCAGCTGCGATAAACCTGCCTGGCATTTTATAATACATTCCTGGAAGGAAGATTTTTTCCCTCAAATAAAAATTGGCCTTTCCTAACTTTGAAGTTGCAATTATATAGGACACAGTCTCCCCGATTTATGACAATAGATTAGTGATCTGTCCTTAGAAACTGTCTTCAATAACCAAAGTGGTGAACTTCTTGATATGTATCCAAAGGAAAATAAATCATTGTATCAAAAAGACAGGTGCACTTGCATGTTTATTGCTGTACTATTCACAAATGCAAAGATATGGAATCAACCAAAGTGCGCATCAACAGAGGGCTGGATAAAGAAAACGTGGTACATATACACTGCGGAAAACTACTTGGCCATACAAGAGAATGAAATCATGTCTTTTGCAAAATAAATGGAACTAGAGGCCATTCTTCTGGGTAAAATAACTCAGAAACAGAAAGTCAAATACCACATATTCTCACTTATATGTGGAGCTAAACAATGAGTCCACATGGACATACAGAGTGGAATCATAGAAACTGGTGAATCCAAGGATGGGAAGAGTGGAAGGGGAGTGAGGGTTGAAACATTACCTAGTGGGTACAATATTCACTATTTAGGAGGTGGGTTCACTAACAGCCCAGACTTCACCAGTATGCAATGTATGCATGTCAGAAACCTGCACTTGTGCCCCTTAAATATGTAAAATAGTAATAATAATAGTTATTTTCAAAGGATGAAGGAAAACTGCTGAATGATTGTCAATCCCTTCATTCTGCATTTGTTTGGTAAATATTCATGGAGGGCCTACCATAAGCCATGGAGGGCCTACCATAAGCCAAGCACTGCATCCTGTACTAGGAAGCAAGGAAACGAAGCTGAGTGAGCCCATGGAATACTACACAGCCATAAAAAAGAATGAGATCATGTCCTTTGCAGGGACATGGATGGAGCCGGAGGCCATTGTCTTTGCCAAACTAATACAGGAACAGAAAACCAAATAAAACAAATACCGCATGTCCTTACTTATAAGTGGGAGCTAAATTATGAGAACACATGGACCCAAAGAAGTAAACAATAGACACTGGGACCCACAAAAGGGTGGAGGGTGGGAGGAGGGAGAGGAGCAGAAAATATATGAATTGGGTACTAGGGTTAATGCTTGGGTAATGAAATAATCTGTACAACGAATCTTAATGACACAATTTTACCTATGTAATAAATGTGTTGTATTAGTCTGCTTTCACATTGCTGTAAAGATACAACCCAAGACTTGGTAATTTATAAAGAAAAGATGTTTAATTGACTCACAGTTCTGCATGGCTGGGGAGGCCTCAAAAAAGTTACAATCATGGCAGAAGGGGAAGAGGCATGTCTTACCTGGTGGCAGGTGAGAGAGTGTGAGGAACGAAGGGGGAAAAGCACCTTATAAAACCATCAGATCTCATGAGAACTCTCACTATCATGAGAACAGCATGGGGGAAACCACTCCCATGATCAAATCACCTCCACCTGGTCTCTCCCTTGATACATAGGGATTATGGGAATTTTAATTCAAGATGAGATTTGGGTGGGGACACAAAGCCTAACCATATCACCTGCACTTGTACTCTTGAATTTAATATAAAAGTTAAAAGAAAAGTTGATCTCATAGAATTAAAAACTAGACCAGAGGATACTACAGCCTGGGAAGGGTGGTGGGAAGAAGGAGATAGGGAGAGATTAGTTAAAGGATACAAAATTACAGCCAGATAGGAGGAATACGTTCTGGTGGTCTATACCACTGTAGGATGTCTAAAGTTAACAATAATATATGTTTTTATACAGCTAGAAGGAGAATATTGAATGTTTCCAACACCAAGAAATGATAAATATTCAAGATGATGGATATGCTAATTACCCCAATCTGATCACTTTACATTATATGTATTGCAACACCACTATGTATCCCATAAATATGTTCAATTATTATGTCAATTAAAAAATAAAAGGAAAAAAGAACAAAGATGAGCGAGAAATACTTCCTGCCTATAAAGATGTTACAACATTTTATATTTACTGGGGGGGATGGGCAAACACGAAAATCACTCCGTTGCAGGTGAGTGCACGCAGAAAACTCTTTGCATCTTGTTTCACAACACAGGATGTTGTGAAAAGCAAAAGTTGTGTTCAATTTGTGGAAAGTTATATTCGATTTGTGGAAAGTTGTATTCAATTTGTGGAAAGTTGTATTTTATTTGTTTGGGGTGTGCCCAAGACCAACCCATGCTCAAAAATTTGTGAGAAGTAGTTAGAGTTAAGACTTATTACAGCAACACAGTAATGATACTCAGCCGCATTATTAAGGGAAAAAGACACTGTCATAGTTTGAAGAAATCCAAGCACAGGCTTCTTAGCAGTAACAGTAACAAAAACAGTCATGCCCAAAGAGTGTTTCTACCCATCAGGGACTCCACAACCAAAGATTTTATTAGGGGCTGGTCACATAGGAACCCTCTGCTTACCACCTGCCTAAATACTAGACTCCTGGAAGGAAAGCAGATTTGCACCATAAATTACAAAAGAGAAGACATGAAAATGTGGTGACCATTGTGCTCCAACTGACTTAACTGGTCACCATCTGTTGAGGGTTGAATGCTGCTTCCTACAGCAAGGTTTTCCCCTCCTCTCAACAAGTTGTATTCTGTTTGGACATCACCGGTGAACTTCTTCCCCCAGGTGACTCCTGCTAGAATTCATAGGTCCTCTTAGCCTTTCCATCTCCCAGGAGGATATCTGTGACCCCAGTTTGAGTTAGGAGTGTTGCTGTGAATTCAATTGCATTGGAGCTCACTGCATCATAGAAAAGTGCATTGTGCGAGAAGAATTGCAGAACATCTTGCCTTTATAACAGTGGATTGCCTTTTCACAAACTAAAACAGTTGGAGAGGAAAGACTGTTTATTCTCACTCTTTCCTCAGTAAGCAGTTAGATGCCTGACCTAGAGAGCAGTCTCCAAATAATAGTCTGTATAATGATACTGAATGAAGGAAGGGAACCTTTGAGTCACGCAGAAACAGGGCTGTTTGCATCCATGGGAAAGACTGTCACTCACAAAGGCACCCGCATGTCTACGGTTAACAGATATTAAAGGTCCCTGGCTTCCATCTCATGCACCATTTGGTTTTCTGTGGGAAGGCAAATCTACATTTGACCCTCTGATTGTTGCAATTTAAGTATCCTTTGACCTAACCTGGAGATGATTCCCTCCTCCAGCCTTCTGGGTAAAGAATACTTAATTAGCAGGCTCCTAAAATAGCATAAGACCAATGAGAAGGGAACAATACCCCAGTTTAAGTAGAGAGAAAATGTAATAGGGATGAAGATGTGGTGGGACAAACCGAGAAAGAGGAGAGATACTTCGTCATTGAGGTATCTTTATGATAGAAGATGCTGAGATCGTAGAGGGTGATCAAGGTCACGACCCCAGCAGAGGGCTGGCCATCCTGATAGGGAAACTCTAGCGTGTATTTGAGACATGACTGAAGCCCTCTGTGAGCATTGTTGTAATGGAAGCAGCTCAGAGATATGGGGACACCAGAGACCCTGCTGGATGGATGTCCTCACTTGCAAAAGGTTAGTTATTGCTGGAATCGTTTTCACTTCTGTAAATCAGCATACCCAAAATATTGTGTATTGAGTTATGAGTCTAGCTTGCATCTAAGGTGATAATTTTAAAAAATTAAGTATATCAAGCAGTATTTTAAATGTATAGGAAGAATCTAATTTAAAAAAATATGGTAGTGCGTTCTTCTGTCAACGAAACAATCTTGTTTTGTACAAATTTATGAGGTAGAGGTGCCTTTTGTTACATGCATAGATTGCATACTGGTCAAAACAGGACTTTTAGGTTATCTATCACCTAATCAACATACATTGTACCCATTAACTAATGTCTCATCATTCACTCCTCCCTCCCACCCACTCACCCATTCACATCTCTATTGTTTGTCATTCTACTCTCTATGTCCATTTGTACACATTATTTTGCACCCACTTGTGAGTGAGAATATGTAGTATTTGACTTTCTGTGCCTGGTTTGTTTCACGTAAGATAGTTACCTCCAGTTTCATCCATGTTGCTGCAAAAGACACAATTTCATTCTTTTTTATGGCTAATAGTATTCTGTGGTGTATATGTACCACATTTTCTTTTTCCAGCCTACTATTGATGGACACTTAAGTTGATTCCCTACCTTTGCTATTGTGAATAGGATTGCCACAAACATGTGAGTATAGGTTTATTTTTAATATGATGACTTATTTTCCCTTGAGTACATATCCAGTAGTGAAATTGCTGGATCAAATGGTAGTTCTAATTTTAGTTATTTGAGAAATCTTCATATTGATTTCCATAAAGATTGTATTAACCAACAGCATTTAAACATTCCCTTTTCTCTGTATCCTCATCAACATCTGTTATTTTTGATCTTTTTAATAATAGCCTTTCTGAGTGGGGTAAGATAAAATCTCATTGCGGTTTTAATTTGGATTTCCCTGATGATTACTGAGGTTGAGCAGAAATAATCTTTTGCAATTAAAAGTAGAAACTTCAATTTGTTTTTTTGAAATTAGTATTTTTATGGGGTCAATGTGTGTGATGTAGCTAAAATGAAAAATGAAAAAGAGACATAATAACAAGTGTTGGAAAGGGTAGAGAAAAAGATGGAACTTTCCTGCACTACTGTTGGGAGCCTTCATACACTACTGATAGAACCTTCCTACACTACTGATGGAACTTTCCCACACTACTGATGGAACCTTCCCACACTACTATGGAAGCCTTCCTACACTACTGATGGAACTTTCCCACACTACTATAAAAAGACACAGCCATTTTGGAAAACAGTCTGGCAGTTCCTCAAAATGTTAAATGTAGAGTGACTCTTTGACCCCATCTATTCCACTCCTATGTATATACTCAAAATAAATGAACATATAGGGCCACACAATAACTGGTATACAAATGTGCATACAGCAGTATTCATAATCGCCAAACAATTGTAAACCACACACATGTCCATCAATGGATGAATACACAAACATTTGCATGTTTATCTATTCAAAAGAGTGGCCAACCCATACAGAGGAGTAATATTTGGCCATAAAAAGAAATGAAATTCTGACACAGACTACAACACGGTTATGAAAACATCATGCTCAATGAAAGAAACTAGACAGGCAAAGCCACATGTTATATGATTCCATTTACATGACATGCTAAGACTAGGCAAATATATAGACAGAATATAGATTAGTGATTGCCAGGGATTAGAGACAGAGGTAATGGGAAGTAAATGTTTAACAAATATGAGGTTTCCCTCTTGGGGTGATAAAAATGTTCTGGAATTAGAGGTGATGGTTGCACGACTCTGTGAATATACAAAGAACCACTAAATTGGATACATTAAAAGAGGGAACTTTAGGATATGTAAGCAATATCTCACTAAAACTCAGTATATCAATTATAAGGCAGAGTGTTCTTATGGAAAAAAAAAAGATCTAGGTCTAAAACAGCTACAAACATGGTAACTAATTTATCCTACTTAAGCCATTAATTTCCTCACTTAATAATGTAAAATTACAAATGATTTTTTAAAAAATCTGAAGCATAATCTCGTAGCAATTCGGGTTTTTTCCTCATTGTTCTGCTACATAGAGACCTTAGTGCATGATAAAGCTGAAGAGAATTATCAATTAATCAAACTGATGTGGATTATGAAGAAAAATTTGTGTTTATATTAGTATTTCCCTTAGTGACCAGCTAATGTGATTTGGACACCACACCATTTACTCTTCAAGGCTCCTTATAATTATAAAAGCCTATAAAAGGCAAATTGATTGATAAATAAATTTCAGTAATTCAATGAAAGGAGAAATTACAGGGTCAATAGATGGCATTGGTCTTCATTACATTTGTAGCCAATAAGACTTCATATAATCAGAGGACAATACAGTGACCTTGAATAATCAGATGGTGGCATTAAGGAACATCCTCAGAAGCATTTGCAGAACACAAGTCTCATGCCTGACCTCCTTCCTCATACATTATGCAGAATCCACAAATGTCCACCTGTTCTCTTTGAAATAAGACACTTTGTTCATTTAATGGTCGCCATTTCTAAAAGAGACAAGAGAAATTTGAAAGTCAACAGCCAAACTAAACAACAGCACAAGGAAATTACCAGACATCCAGAGGGGATATAATTCTGCAGGAAAAGGGAGCTGGAGGCTTCAGTGGGGTGCAAGGGTGGAGACGTAGATGGGCAGATGAATAGAACTGTGGATGGCTAGAACAACGGACAGATAGGATGACATAATGATGGAATAGTAGAACAGTAGATGGATAGAAAGAGATTCAGTTTAGGTATTGGCTCATGCAATTTTGGAAGCTGAGAAGTCCCACAATGTGCTGTCTGCAAGCTGGAGACCCAGAAAAGCCAGTGGTGTCATTGAAGAAGGTCTGAGAGCTGGAGAGACAATGGTGTAGATTCCAGTCCAAGTCTGAAGACCTGAGAGCTGGGAGCACCCAGGGCAGAAGATAAATGTCCCAGCTCAGCAGTGAGGAAGAAAGAGGGAGAGTCAGCCTTCCTCCACCTTTTTTATCTCTTCTGGCTTTCAGGGGATTGAATGATGTCTGCCCACATTGTGGAGGTTTCATCTGCTTTAATCTATGGATTCAAATACTAATCTCTTCTGGAAACACCCTTACGGACACACTAAAAAATAATGTCTAATCAGGGATCTTGGCATTCCATGGCCCAGTCAAAGTGACAGCTAAAATGAGTCATTAACGGAGCGTTCCTGAGATCTCAGGATATAGATGTAGGCATGCTTTTAAAACAAAATTACTTTTACTTTAAATTTGGGGATACATGTGCAGGTTTGTTACATGGGTATATGGCATAATGCTGGGGTTTGGACTTCTAGTGAACCCATCACCCAAATAATGAACATTGTACCCAACAGATAATTATTCAATGCTTAACTTTCTCCCACCCTCTCCCTCTTTTCACGTCCCCAGTGGTTTTGTTTTTGTTTTTCTATTTTTCTTTTCTTTTTTTTTTAAGAGACAAAATTTCACTCTATTGCCAGACCATTTTCCTTTTCTTTTTCTTTCTTTCTTTTCTATTTCTTTCTTCTTTCTTTCTTTTTTAAGACAGGGTCTTGATCTGTCACCCAGGTTGGAGAGCAGCCGTGCAATCACAGCTCACTGCAGTCTGGAACTCCTGGGCTTAAACAATTCTCCTGCCTCAGCCTCTCTAGCAGCTGAGACTACATGCAGATGCCATCATGCATGGCTAACAGGCATGCATTTCATCTGTCCAGAATCTTAGCCAGGGTTATGGACGCAGCTTTAAGGATATGCTGTTATCTTCGTCTACATTCTGAGAATTCATGTCACTCAGCCAGATGAGAGCCCTGCCCCATCCTTCCTCCTCCTGCTCTGCGCTTTCTTCTTCCCTTTCCTCTTACTCTGAAGGCAATTCACAGTCTCCAACTCCTTTTCCCTTGTAACCATGTTCTGCATCCCCTAGGGCACCTGCAGCAAGCAGAAAATAGCAACGGTGCAGACATCTCAGTAAGTCTGTGTGTTGTGTTCACTCAAGTCTGTGTACTGTGTTCACTCAACTATTTAGTTCTCCAAACAAGCACTTCCATCCTTTAAAAAAATTGAATTTTCTTTCATTAATTCATACATTCAAGAACTATTTCACAGGTTCTGAACTTAGCTCTCAGGATACATATGTGTTCAGATTCTGTTTAAGAATTCCTAAGCTTTGTCTTTTAGATTTTTTTGTATTACTTCAATCTCTCATGTTCTTTTACAGACAGTAAGCTACATATTCTATCTCCATTTCTTCAAATAAAAAGCGTATGTGGTTTAACTCATGCATCACCACCACCTTTTGGGAAAAGAGCTGAACTGATATTAAAGGGCTGAGGCTGTGCTTCCTGAAAAAAGAAAAAAAAAAAAAACCTCAAGGTTATCTCTCTATGCCCTATGTTCCAAACTTGCCTGAGGGTTTGTCTGAGGCCAAACTTCCAAATGGATTTATGGCATCAAAAAAAAAAAAAAAAAACAAGTAGATCCAATGTGGTTAAAATTGTTGGTTGCTATATTTGAGGAGTCCCAGGACGTTTGTGCATGGAACATCTGGCACAAGATGATCCCATATTCCCAAAGACATCACAGACTCACCTAAGGGAAAGGAAGATTTAAGAAGCTTAGTGGTTGAGAATAAAGGTCAACCCAGGTGGACCTGCATGGACCAATTCTTGGAACAAATCGAAATAACAACAGTTATGTGAATACCAGCAATACATAGATGATAACACAGATGCCTGGATACTACCACGCCCTATCTGTACTCCTTGGTCCAATACAAACAAAGCCTACCAACCTCCTTCTTCCCAAGAATAGACAGCACCCATGGAAAAGACGGTCCCCTGACCTGTGTCTGCATTTCACCAATACAAACACATTCTGTTCTTTATAAACTCAGTGTATTAGCCCGTTCTTGCATTACTATAAAAAAAATGCTTGAGACTGGGTAATTTACAAAGAAAAGAGGTTTAATTGGCTCACAGTTCTGCAGGCTGTATAGGAATCATGGTGTCAACCTCTGCTTCTGGAGAGGACTCAGGAAGCTTATAATTATGGTACAAGGAGAAGGGGGAGCAGGCCCTTCACATGGCAGAAGTTAGCAGAAAGAAAGAGCGAGAGAGAGAAAGAGAGAGAGAGTTGGGGGATGCCACATGCTTTTAAACAATCAGATCTCACAAATCTCACTCACTATCATGAGGACAGCAACAAGAGGATGGTGCTAAGCCATTCATGGGAAGTTCGCCCTTATGATCTAGTCTCCTGCCACCAGGCCCCCCTCCAATACTGGGGATTACAAATTAACATGAGATTGGGGCAGGGACACAGATCCAAGCTATATCACTCAAGTTCTGCATGAGAGCAAGACTCACTGTAGATTGTACGAAGGGCTGCAATTTATTCCTGTCTGAGTCCACAAGAGCACCTGGGAGAGAGGGACTTATTTTGCTGGAGCACACTCAGGAAGACTGCCTCAAATGATGCTCCCAAGAGGCTCGAAGTACACGGTCAACTGCATGCCATGAGATGCTTCCCCGGTGAAGGATGAGTTCCTCAGGGTATTAAATTTAAAAGGTGAATCCAGGGATAAAAATCGAAAGAAATATTATTGGAGATTGTGTCTTGGCTAGGGGTATAAATATAACTTTTAGCCATGGAGAAACATGACGCTTTGTGTGTAGAAATGATCGGATCTTTATACTAAATCTGAAAATTAAGACTTTGCCCCGTTCTATTTCCCCTGCCTCTTCAGCCTCAACAGCACAAGAAGAAACATCTTTAGATACAATCCTGATAACCCCACATCTACTCCCCATCCACCGTCCACTTGCCAGATATACCATCCATCTCTTCCTATGTTCCACTCTATCAGGATCTAATGAATATTGAATATTGTATTCTTACAATAAAGTATGCTAGAGAAAAAATGTTATTAACAAAATCCTAAGGAAGAGAAAATATATTTACTATTCATTAACTGGAAGTCGATCACCATAAAGGTCTTCATCCTCATTGTCTTCAGGTTGAGTAGGCTGAGGAGGAGGATAAAGAGGAGAGGCTGGTCTTGCTGTCTCAGGACTGGCAGAGGCAAAATAAAATCCACAAAATCAAACTTGCGTTGTTTAAGCGTCAACCACATCTGCCTTCCAATACACTTGGTAGAAAAAGTTCATCTTTCTCTTAGCTTTTCTCACTTATTGTCTAGCAATGGGAAGAACTTCATCTTTCTCTTAGAGTTTCCCACTTAGTTTATCCAGTGGTAGGGCAGAAACATCCTTCTATTTTTTCCAGGTTATCAGCCTTTTGAAGGGTTTTCTTCCAAACCTTTTTTTAAATGGCTATTTTTAAATATTGTTTTATTTGTAATATATTTAGGGGGGTACAAGTGCAGGTTTTTTACATGCATATATTGCATAGTGGTGAAGTCTAGGCTTTTAGTGAACCCATCATTCATATAGTGAACATTGTACACATAGGTCATTTTTCAACCCTTTCTCCCCTGCCACCCTCCCCTTTTTTGGAGTCCCCAGTGTCTATTGTTTCCATCTATATGTCCATGTGTACACATTTTTTAGTTCCCACTTATAAGTGAGAGCATGTGGTATTTTATTTTCTGCTTCTGAGTTAATTCACTTAGGATAATGGCCTGCAGGTTCACTCATGTTGCTGCAAAAGACATAATTTCATTCTTTTTTATGGCTGAGTAGTATTCCATAGTGTATATACACCACATTTTCTTTATACAATCCTCTGTTGATGGACACTTAGGTTGATTCCACATCGTTGCAATTGTGAATAGTGCTGTGATAAACACACAAGTGCAGGTGTCTCGTTGATAGAATGATTTCTTTTCCTTTGGATACATATAGCTAGTAGTGGAATTGCTGGATCAAACCCTGGTTCTATTTTTAGTTCTTTGAGAAATCCTCATACTGTTTTACAGAAAGGTTCTAACACTTTGATGTGGTTTGGCTGTGTCCCCACCCAAATCTCGAATTGTAGCTCCCATAATTTCCACGTGTAGTGGGAGGGACCGGGTGGGAGGTAATTGAAACATGAAGGCGGGTCTTTCCAATCCTATTCTTGTGACAGTGAATATGTCTCACGACATCTGATAGTTTTATAAAGGGGAGTTCCCCTGCACACACTCTCTTCCCTGCTGCCATAGAAGACATGACTTTGCTCCTTCGCCTTCTGCCATGACTGTGAGGCTTCCCCAGCCATGTGGAACTGTGAGTCCATTAAGCCTCTTTCCTTTATAAATTACCCAGTCTTGGGTATGTCTTTATTAGCAGTGTAATAACAGACTAATACGCCCTTGATTGAATATCTGAGCAATTCTCTCACCAGCCAGCTGGATTCACTATTCTCCACTCTCTTCCATGTGTGCAGAGCCCCAGTCCTGCCTTGTGCTGCACTCATTGGTCTCTGTACACACACCAAGAGGATGAATAGTTAAGAAAATCTGACATTGTGCAGACTGGGATACAAGAAAAAAAGTCCACTTACCATTGCTCTTCAACCTGACAGTTTCTGTCTGGGTAGCTTCCTCTCTCACTTTCCTCAATGATCCTTCCACTCCAGAGCCATTCCTTCAAACCCCACAGAAGCCCTGCTAGCCTCTCCCTGGAACCTTTCCCATTTTAGGATTTCTTACACTGCAACCTGTTATTCCAATCACATAAGGCATCTCGTTACAATGTAGAATCCATTTCACAATCCCAGGTGGAGCTAGAGGTTCACCATGTCTAGCAAACTCTCCCATGGTGACATGATGCATGTCTGTTTTCCTTGAACTTCTCCCCTCCGCTTTTTTCAAGTGTTTCTTCTCCATTTATCAAACCCAAGCTGGTGTTTTCTGTCACTGCGTCTGTTGATTTTCTCCATTTATCTAACTTTACTTGCTGGTGTTTTCTATGTCATGGGGTCCACTGATTTCCTCACTTTACCTTGTTCCCTGGGCTGTCACAGCATGCACACTTTTTGTTTCACTTACCAGCTCTGTGCCTCTTTCGTATCAACACCATAGATGCACTTCCACTAGCTTCACTCTCATACCTCCAACCACATACCTGTGATGCCTTCCTGGATATACACAGACACTCAAAGTCAGCAAGGTTACAACACACTCAGCATGTCTCTGCCTAAGTGGTTCGTCCACCTGCATTTCTTCCTTCCATGTGCTGTACCAATCACTAACACTGGAAAATCTGATTATCAACCTTATCTTCTTTTCCCCTTAAGCCAGGGGTCCTCAAACCCCAGGCCATGGAATGGTACTGGTCTGTGTCCTGTTAGGAACCGTGCCACATAGCAGGAGGTGAGCGACAGGCAAGCGAGGGAAACTTCATCTGTATTTACAGCCTCTTCCCATCACTCGCATTACCACCTGAGCACTGCCTCCTGTCAGATCAGCAGTGGCATTAGATTCTCATGGGAGCACAAACCCTATTGTGAACTGCGCATGTGAGGGATCTAGATTGTGTGCTCCTTATGAGAATCTAATGCCTGGTGATCTGTTACTGTCTCCCATTACCCCAGATGGGACCATCTAGTTGCAGGTAAACAAGCTCAGTGCTCCCACTGATTTCACATGATGCTGTTTGAGTTGTACAATTATTATATATTACGATGTAATAATAATAGAAATAAAGTGCACAATAAATGGCATGTGCTTGAATCATCCCGGAACCATCCTCCCCACCACCAGTCCGTGGAAAAATTGTCTTCCACTAAACCAGTCCCTGGTGCCAAAAAGGTTGGGAACTGCTGCCTGAAGCTTCTCCTCCCACATCCATCACCTCCCCCAATCAATGGCCATATTCTGGTGATTGAAACTGCTAAATATTTCCTGAAAATCTCACCACTTTCCTCTAGTTTACTTGTTTTGTTCATGTCCCTGTCTTCTCCTGGCTTGCCTATTACAAAGTTGTCTACGTGAGCCTCTGCCCTTAGGTTAATGACATCAAACTTACCCTCTATTCAGAAGACACTCCTGAAAACACGCATGATCATTTAACTCCTTCCAACTCTTCAGTGGCTTACCATCGCCTGCAGGATGTCATCAAAACTAATTAACACACTAGACCAAGCTGTGAAAGCCTCATTTCTCCATACTCCCTGCCTCTTAACTTTATGCTCTGACCACTTTCTACTCCAAGGGTGGTCCATGAATGGGTAGCATCAGTCAGCTTGGAGCTTGTTAGAAATGCAGAATCAAAGACACAAACCCAGACACAGAGAATTGGAACCTGCACTAAGCAGAATCCCAGAGGATTGAAATGCTCAAAGCATGGTAGAAAAGTGCTGCTCTAACATGGAATTTCCAAACCTAGATTCTATGACACACTCTTCCAGGAGAAACTCATTAATTCATTAAGCAATTGGTACACCTACATTTATTTATTTATTACTAGGAAAAAAATCTGTTTCTACTGTAGTTTGAGAGAGGATCTCGCTCTGTTGCCCAGGGTGCAGTGGCGCAATCATGGCTCACTGCAGCATTGATCTTGCGGGCTCAAGAAATTCTTCTACCTCAACCCCCTGAGTAGTTGGTACTATAGTCATGCACACAGCTACTTTTAGTACTTTTTGTACAGATGGGGTTTTGCCATGTTGTCCAGGCTGGTCTCAAACTATTAATTGTGCTGAATTTAGTTTTTCTGTTTGCTTCCTTTTTGTCTTTTATAATTTTTTGCACTGATTATTTTTTTTGCTCTCTCCAGGAGGAGATTAGCTATTTACATATCATTGGTTTTGTTTCCCAACAGAACCAGCCCCTCAATTGATCAGAATGTTATTATATTTATAAATTATTTTCTTCCTGTCTCTTTAATAATATTTTGTTTTCTTTTAAACAAATTGAGTATAATTTATTAATTTAATATGTGCTTATTATTAAAGGTGTCTACATTTGGAAATGTCTCTTGGGCTTTATTTATACTACAGTTTTAGACATGTAATATTTTATATATTTTATCCAGATGGTTTGAGATTAAAGTTTTGATGTCTCAGCTTAAAATTCATTTGCTGGTTTGAAAATAAACAAATTCACGTGGTCCACAACTTTCCTATATTCATAGTCCTTTTACACTTTGTCACAGAATTCAGTTTAAGTAATTATAGTTTGAAATATAGACTATCAAGATGGACGAATAGGAACAGCTCCGGTCTGCAGCTCCCAGCGTGAGCGACGCAGAAGACGGGTGATTTCTGCATTTCCATCTGAGCTTTGAAGAGAGCAGTGGTTCTCCCAGCACGCAGCT
Source organism: Pongo pygmaeus (assembly GCF_028885625.2). NCBI lineage: Eukaryota > Metazoa > Chordata > Mammalia > Primates > Hominidae > Pongo > Pongo pygmaeus. The sequence goes on along the minus strand of NC_072396.2, from coordinate 4,548,422 downwards.
GGAGATCTGAGAACGGGCAGACTGCCTCCTCAAGTGGGTCCCTGACCCCTGACCCCCGAGCAGCCTAACTGGGAGGCACCCCCCAGCAGGGGCAGACTGACACCTCACACAGCCGGCCAGGTACTCCAACAGACCTGCAGCTGAGGGTCCTGTCTGTTAGAAGGAAAACTAACAAACAGAAAGGACATCCACACCAAAAACCCATCTGTACATCACCATCATCAAAGACCAAAAGTAGATAAAACCACAAAGATGGGGAAAAAACAGAGCAGAAAAACTGGAAACTCTAAAAAGCAGAGCGCCTCTCCTCCTCCAAAGGAACGCAGTTCCTCACCAGCAACGGAACAAAGCTGGACGGAGAATGACTTTGACGAGCTGAGAGAAGAAGGCTTCAGACGATCAAATTACTCCAATCTATGGGAGGATATTCAAACAAAAGGCAAAGAAGTTGAAAACTTTGAAAAAAATTTAGAAGAATGTATAACTAGAATAACCAATACAGAGAAGTGCTTAAAGGAGCTGATGGAGCTGAAAACCAAGGCTCGAGAACTACGTGAAGAATGCAGAAGCCTCAGGAGCCGATGCAATCAAATGGAAGAAAGGGTATCGGCGATGGAAGATGAAATGAATGAAATGAAGCGAGAAGGGAAGTCCAGAGAAGAAAGAATAAAAAGAAACGAGCAAAGCCTCCAAGAAATATGGGACTATGTGAAAAGACCAAATCTACATCTGATAGGTGTACCTGAAAGTGACGGGGAAAATGGAACCAAGTTGGAAAACACTCTGCAGGATATTATCCAGGAGAACTTCCCCAATCTAGCAAGGCAGGCCAACATTCAGATTCAGGAAATACAGAGGATGCCACAAAGATTCTCCTCAAGAAGAGCAACTCCAAGACACATAATTGTCAGATTCACCAAAGTTGAAATGAAGGAAAAAATGTTAAGGGCAGCCGGAGAGAAAGGTCGGGTTTCCCTCAAAGGGAAGCCCATCAGACTAACAGCGGATCTCTCGGCAGAAACCCTACAAGCCAGAAGAGAGTGGGGGCCAATATTCAACATTCTTAAAGAAAAGAATTTTCAACCCAGAATTTCATATCCAGCCAAACTAAGCTTCATAAGTGAAGGAGAAATAAAATACTTTACAGACAAGCAAATGCTGAGAGATTTTGTCACCACCAGGCCTGCCCTAAAAGAGCTCCTGAAGGAAGCACTAAACGTGAAAAGGCACAACAGGTACCAGCCGCTGCAAAATCATGCCAAAATGTAAAGACCATCAAGACTAGGAAGAGACTGCATCAACTAACGAGCAAAATAACCAGCTAACATCATAATGACAGGATCAAATTAACACATAACAATATGAACTTTAAATGTAAATGGACTAAATGCTCCAATTAAAAGACACAGACTGGCAAATTGGATAAAGACTCAAGACCCATCAGTGTGCTGTATTCAGGAAACCCATCTCACATGCAGAGACACACATAGGCTCAAAATAAAAGGATGGAGGAAGATCTACCAAGCAAATGGAAAACAAGAAAAGGCAGGGGTTGCAATCCTAGTCTCTGATAAAACAGACTTTAAACCAACAAAGATCAAAAGAGACAAAGAAGGCCATTACATAATGGTAAAAGGATCAATTCAACAAGAAGAGCTAACTATCCTAAATATATATGCACCCAATACAGGAGCACCCAGATTCATAAAGCAAGTCCTGAGTGACCTACAAAGAGACTTAGACTCCCACACATTAACAATGGGAGACTTTAATACCCCACTGTCAACATTAGACAGATCAACGAGACAGAAAGTCAACAAGGATACCCAGGAATTGAACTCAGCTCTGCACCAAGCAGACCTAATAGACATCTACAGAACTCTCCACCCCAAATCAACAGAATATACATTTATTTCAGCACCACAGCACACCTATTCCAAAATTGACCACATAGTTGGAAGTAAAGCTCTCCTCAGAAAATGTAAAAGAACAGAAATTATAACGAACTATCTCTCAGATCACAGTGCAATCAAGCTAGAACTCAGGATTAAGAATCTCACTCAAAACCGCTCAACTACATGGAAACTGAACAACCTGCTCCTGAATGACTACTGGGTACATAATGAAATGAAGGCAGAAATAAAGATGTTCTTTGAAACCAATGAGAACCAAGACACAACATACCAGAATCTCTGGGATGCATTCAAAGCAGTGTATAGAGGGAAATTTATAGCACTAAATGCCCACAAGAGAAAGCAGGAAAGATCCAAAATTGACACCCTAACATCAAAATTAAAAGAACTAGAGAAGCAAGAGCAAACACATTCAAAAGCTAGCAGAAGGCAAGAAATAACTAAAATCAGAGCAGAACTGAAGGAAATAGAGACACAAAAAACCCTTCAAAAAATTAATGAATGCAGGAGCTGGTTTTTTGAAAGGATCAACAAAATTGATAGACCACTAGCAAGATTGATAAAGAAAAAAAGAGAGAAGAATCAAATAGATGCAATAAAAAATGATAAAGGGGATATCACCACCGATCCCACAGAAATACAAACTACCATCAGAGAATACTACAAACACCTCTACGCAAATAAACTAGAAAATCTGGAAGAAATGGATAAATTCCTCAACACATACACTCTGCCAAGACTAAACCAGGAAGAAGTTGAATCTCTGAATAGACCAATAACAGGAGCTGAAATTGTGGCAATAATCAATAGCTTACCAACCAAAAAAAGTCCAGGACCAGATGGATTCACAGCCGAATTCTACAAGAGGTACAAGGAGGAGCTGGTACCATTCCTTCTGAAACTATTCCAATCAATAGAAAAAGAGGGAATCCTCCCTAACTCATTTTATGAGGCCAGCATCATCCTGATACCAAAGCCGGGCAGAGACACAACAAAAAACAGAGAATTTTAGACCAATATCCTTGATGAACATTGATGCAAAAATCCTCAATAAAATACTGGCAAACCAAATCCAGCAGCACATCAAAAAGCTTATCCACCATGATCAAGTGGGCTTCATCCCTGGGATGCAAGGCTGGTTCAATATATGCAAATCAATAAATGTAATCCAGCATATAAACAGAACCAAAGACAAAAACCACATGATTATCTCAATAGATGCACAAAAGGCCTTTGACAAAATTCAACAACCCTTCATGCTAAAAACTCTCAATAAATTAGGTATTGATGGGACGTATCTCAAAATAATAAGAGCTATCTATGACAAACCCACAGCCAATATCATACTGAATGGGCAAAAACTGGAAGCATTCCCTTTGAAAACGGGCACAAGACAGGGATGCCCTCTCTCACCACTCCTATTCAACATAGTGTTGGAAGTTCTGGCCAGGGCAATTAGGCAGGAGAAGGAAATAAAGGGTATTCAATTAGGAAAAGAGGAAGTCAAATTGTCCCTGTTTGCAGACGACATGATTGTATATCTGGAAAACCCCATTGTCTCAGCCCAAAATCTCCTTAAGCTGATAAGCAACTTCAGCAATGTCTCAGGATACAAAATCAATGTACAAAAATCACAAGCATTCTTATACACCAACAACAGACAAACAGAGAGCCAAATCATGAGTGAACTCCCATTCACAATTGCTTCAAAGGGAATAAAATACCTAGGAATACAACTTACAAGGGACGTGAAGGACCTCTTCAAGGAGAACTACAAACCACTGCTCAAGGAAATAAAAGAGGATACAAACAAATGGAAGAACATTCCATGCTCATGGGTAGAAAGAATCAATATTGTGAAAATGGCCGTACTGCCCAAGGCAATTTACAGATTCAATGCCATCCCCATCAAGCTACCAATGACTTTCTTCACAGAACTGGAAAAAACTACTTCAAAGTTCATATGGAACCAAAAAAGAGCCTGCATCACCAAGTCAATCCTAAGCCAAAAGAACAAAGCTGGAGGCATCACACTACCTGACTTCAAACTATACTACAAGGCTACAGTAACCAAAACAGCATGGTACTGGTACCAAAACAGAGATACAGATCAATGGAACAGAACAGAGCCCTCAGAAAAAATGCCGCCTATCTACAACTATCTGATCTTTGACAAACCTGACAAAAACAAGCAATGGGGAAAGGATTCCCTATTTAATAAATGGTGCTGGGAAAACTGGCTAGCCATATGTAGAAAGCTGAAACTGGATCCCTTCCTTACACCTTATACAAAAATCAATTCAAGATGGATTAAAGACTTAAACGTTAGACCTAAAACCATAAAAACCCTAGAAGAAAACCTAGGCATTACCATTCAGGACATAGGCACGGGCAAGGACTTCATGTCTAAAACACCAAAAGCAATGGCAACAAAAGCCAAAATTGACAAATGGGATCTAATTAAACTAAAGAGCTTCTGCACAGCAAAAGAAACTACCATCAGAGTGAACAGGCAACCTACAAAATGGGAGAAAATTTTCGCAACCTACTCATCTGACAAAGGGCTAATATCCAGAATCTACAATGAACCCAAACCAATTTACAAGAAAAAAACAAACAACCCCATCAAAAAGTGGGCAAAGGACATGAACAGACACTTCTCAAAATAAGACATTTATGCAGCCAAAAAACACATGAAAAAATGCTCACCATCACTGGCTATCAGAGAAATGCAAATCAAAACCACAATGAGATACCATCTCACACCAGCTAGAATGGCAATCATTAAAAAGTCAGGAAACAACAGGTGCTGGAGAGGATGTGGAGAAATAGGAACACTTTTACACTGTTGGTGGGACTGTAAACTAGTTCAACCCTTGTGGAAGTCAGTGTGGCGATTCCTCAGGGATCTAGAACTAGAAATTCCATTTGACCCAGCCATCCCATTACTGGGTATATACCCAAAGGACTATAAACATGCACACGTATGTTTATTGCGGCATTATTCACAATAGCAAAGACTTGGAACCAACCCAAATGTCCAACAATGATAGACTGGATTAAGAAAATGTGACACATATACACCGTGGAATACTATGCAGCCATGAAAAATGATGAGTTCATGTCCTTTGTAGGGACATGGATGAAATTGGAAATCATCATTCAATCAAAATTGAATATGGGTTTCAACATTTCCCATAAATGAAACTTCAGGTCCTGACTGTTTTCCGAGTAAATTATGCCAAATATTTACTATGGAAACAATGCTAAATCTATACAAACTTTATGTTACAGGATTACAGAATAAAGAGAATGTACGTAACTCCTTTAATGTGGTTAACATAATCCTAATACTTAAACTTTACTACATTATCCCTTTCCGCCCCATTAGACACTATCTTTCATCATATAGATACCAAAAATCTTTATAAAATTTAGCCATATATTAGTCCACAAAGATAGTCTATATTTCTTTTTTTTTCTTTTTTTTTTTAATTTATTATTATTATACTTTAGGTTTTAGGGTACATGTGCGCAATGTGCAGGTTAGTTACATATGTATACATGTGCCATGCTGGTGTGCTGCACCCATTAACTAGCCATTTAGCATTAGGTATATCTCCTAATGCTATCCCTCCCCCCTCCCCCCACCCCACAACAGTCCCCAGAGTGTGATGTTCCCCTTCCTGTGTCCATGTGTTCTCACTGTTCAATTCCCATCTATGAGTGAGAACATGCGGTGTTTGGTTTTTTGTCCTTGCAATAGTTTACTGAGAATGATGATTTCCAATTTCATCCATGTCCCTACAAAGGACATGAACCCATCATTCTTTATGGCTGCATAATATTTTTCTATTGCTTCTTGTGTTGGTTTCACAGTGTTACGCTTTTCCAGGAATTTTTCCATTTCCTCTTAGTCATCGAATGTATAGTCATAAATTTAGTGGTAATATTCTCTTATTTTCCTTTCAGTGTCAATTCTTTTTATTCTTCACTCTGGTAATTTGTGCTTTTAATTTGTCAGTCTCAGTCATGATTTATCAATTATAATCATCTCTTTGAATTTCTTTCCAATTTTTGTTCTCAATTTCAGTGAATGATGCTTTAATCATCACCTGTCCCAGTATAGACACAAAAATAATAAACATGGACAGAATATCCTGCTGTTTTATGACAAGTCTAAAGAACATGTTTGCGGAAATTCTTCAAGATTCATTACATCAACGCTTCACCTCAACTGTGCTACTCATTGGCATCAATGGGTCCAAACCTCCTAGAAAATGGTATTTGTAAATAATGCATTTTGGTAATTTTAGATGGCAAGGATGGGGATGCAGATCAATGGGTCCAATCCTCCTAGAAAATGGTATTTGTAAATAATGCATTTTGGTAATTTTAGATGGCAAGGATGTGGATGCAGATCAATGGGGCCAATCCACCTAGAAAATGGTATTTGTAAATAATGCATTTTGGTAATTTTAGATGGCAAGGATGGGGATGCAGACAGAGTATTTCAGATGATGGGGATTTATGGAAGATATGTACAGGAAAGTTATAAATGATCAAACCTAAGTAGGACTCCCAGAAATCCCCATAGTGCAAGGATACCTAGAATTTCAGGACAGCAGGATTTCTTGGAGGCAGCACTATTGATTATTGGCTATACTTTGTTGTAGGGAGTTAGCCAGGTGGATGCAGACTCATGACATGATTTGGCGATCCCAGCAGGGGCTGTATTTTCCCATTGGATTTGTCTACCATGTGTGAAGTGAAGAATGCATGCAGCCAAGCAAGGCAGCCCTGACTTGACCCCCTTAGAAGTGAGGGAGTCCGTGCAGTGGCCGAAGTACACTGCAGCAGGTGCAGAAAAAATGGTGGGTAACTCTTTTACTCATTAGACAACTAGGGCTGATTAATAGAATGTTCACAATAGTGGTTTTTACAGGAGAGGAAAAAAAAGTTTATACTATTTTGAGGGACATGTGTCTTTAAAATTTTTGGACTTACACTCTGTCATTGATATTTTGGGGGATATCAAGAAAAGTCTTAGAAATTTAAAAAATGCTTAAAAATACATATATTATATGAATTTGTATTATACATTAATAAAATTGATTTAATTAATATTTTATTATGTGATATATACTTAAAATACATAAATTTCTGTATCTATATATACATACATAGATATAAATATAGATAGCTATAGATTAATATAGATGGATAGAGATACAATGTGGTAAACGATAAAGTTTTAATTTTATCCTATATAAAGAGATTTTTGCCAAATGAAATCAATTATCCAGAATAGTGCTTTTTGAATGGCTATTATTAACAAGTCAAAAAATAACAGATGTTGGTGAGGTTGTGGATAAAAGAGAATGCTTGTACACTGCTAGTAGGAATGTAAATTAGTTCATCTGCTTTGGAAAGCAGTTTGGTGATTTCTTAAAGAACTTAAAACAGAAAGACTGTTTGACCCAGCTATCCCATTACTGGATATAGACCCAAAGGAAAATAAGTCCTTCTACCAAAAAGACACATGCACTCACATGTTCATTGCAGCACAATTCACAATAGCGAAGACATGGAATCAACCTAGGTGCCCATCAATTGTAGATTGAATTTTAAAAAATGAGGTGTCTATACAAGATGGAATACTACATAGCCTTAAGAAGAATGAGATCATATCTTTGCAACAACATGAACGCAGCTGGAGGCCATCATCCTTAGCAAATGAATGCAGGAACAGAAATCCAAAGGCTGCATGTTCTCACTTATAAGTGCGATCGAAACATTGAGCACACATGGACACAAAGAAGGGAACAACAGACACAAGGGTCTTCTTGAGGGTGAAGGGTGGGAGGAAGGAGAGAATTAAAAAATTACCTATTGGATACGATGTTTATCACCTGGAGGATGAAATAATCTGTGCACCAAACCCCCGTGACACACAATTTACCTACATAACAGACCTGAATAGTGCTTCTCAACCAGCAATGTGAGAATGACTTACAAAACCTTTCTGAGTTTCCCCTAGTGAGCAAAAGTGCCACCAGTTCTGATCTACTGGTAAGAAAATGTCTATTTGTGGTATCATGTTATGGTGAAAAATGTGATTACGACATGGAAAAATGAACCATGCACTCCATCCTGTGATTATATCTGACTTTAATAATGCCACCAAAATGACAATTTAAAGATGCTGCTCTGCAGAAGACCTCCAGAAAGCATTGACCAGTGCTTTGCAGCATTATTTTAATGGATATAACAACTATTACTGAGCAATAAATACAAACCAAATTTCCTTCCTTGTTGTTGTTTTTACTGAGGGAATAGGAATTCATAATAAATCTTGATTTAAGAGTACATGTCAACATTTCAGTAAGTTATCAAATTCTTCAAACCTAGTATTTTAAAGGCTCACTGCCTCTCAGATCCAGTTGAATCCAGGCATCCTTCTAGCATGAAGCTATATAAACAAAGTGGTGCAATTAGAGAAACTCCAAATTTGTGCTTTTCCATCTTTAAAGCAACTGTGACCAGAAACAAATGTATTATACTACTCAGACACCTAAAACATCATTTTCCTTTCTCCCAGGGCAAAAACAGACAATGAAAGTAAAGTACAAAGAAATACAACTTTAAATAACTAATTATAAATGCTTTTATGATCTAAATTTAATTGTAGGCAGTTGCTTATATACATAAAGCAAACACTCAAATAATTCCTACCAGTCAATTTGTTAGTATACCAAGATAAGCTGCTTTTTTCTAATGCCAGTTAGGGCTCCATCAAAGAACACATTTGTTTCCAGTTGAATTGAGAAAATTTTAGCTTTTTTGGGGGAAGAAAATAACTGCCAAAATCCTGGTGTGCAGTGTGTGTGTGTGTGTGTGTGTGTGTGTGTTCACACTCAAATCTTCCAATGAGCTAATGTTTGTCTTTAGTTTTTTTCCTTTTTAATTTTTGTGGGCACATAGTAGGTGTATATATTTGTGTGGTATATGTGACGTTTTGAGCCTTATTACACAAATTCCTGAAGCTTGTTAGGTGAGTTGGTAATATAATACAGATACAGGTTATGGTGGTAAGCAAATAACCCCTTAATCACTCTCCTCCCGCTAAGTGATCTTTGCAACCGGCGTTCCCCATGGCATGTCTAAACATAGTGGATTTGCTTGGTTGTAGGACCAAGATACACTCCTGGGATAAATGTGGCCGAGTTTTATCTGCTGCCAGGGCTTTCAGATGGGTTGACCTGGCAATGGGTCCCCCCTGGGACTGATGATTAGGAAGAGTTAGTACCTGAAATGCAAGATGCGCTGTTACATTTGAATTTCAGATTCACGATTGGTTTTTTTCTTAGTGTAAGCATGTCCCATGCAATATCTGGGATATACTGATACTTTAAAAAATGTGTTCATTGTTTATCTAAAATTCAGCTGAGAGTACTTGTTTTGTTATTGTTGTTATTGTTTCGTTCCTTAATAATCAGACAAAGTGCTGAGAATGGAGTTTGTTACCCGTGACTGGCTCCAAAGTCCCTGGAGGTCTGAAGTTTGCAGATCATCAGAGGTGACAGGATGGAGTGGACAGGCCAGTGGTTCCCTTGAATGAGAAGAAGATATATTACATAGCTATCGACAAAACTGGAAGGCAAGTGGGGTTTCTGAGGACCTATTACAAATTATCTAGGCAAGTGGTTGCTCATCCTTTTAGAGCTGGCCATCCTTAAACAGAGGACCAACATAGGTATCACTTACCTCTTTTAGGAGTAACATCTTGATGATTCTATTCATTGAACTAGGCTTTGTAAAATTGAATCACATCTGTTACAAGGATCTGGCAAATTCTGAAAAAGCCTCCAAAACAAAAAGATCAGCAACAGTAGCATTTGTGTCACCCTAATCACCAGAAGTAGATCCAATTCACAAACTCTTTACCATGTCTTAAAACAAACCAAATGAAACCAGTACATCAAAGAGAGATCTGCATTCCCATGTTCATTGTGGCACTATTCACAACAGCCAAAATATGAAATCAACCTAGATCCCCCATCAATAATGGATTGCATAAGCAAATCTGGTACATATATACCATGGAATACTACACAGCCATAAAAAAGAACAAAATCATTTCCTTTGCAGCAACATGAATGCAGGTGGAGGCCACTATTTTAAAAGCATTAACACAGGAATAGAAAATCAAATACTGTATGTTCTCACTTTTAAGTAGGAGCTAAACATTGCGTACTCACAGACATAAAGATGGCAACAATTGACACTGGTGACTACTAGAGAGGGTAAGAAGGAAGGGTGACAAGGGTTACTAACTAACTATTGGGTATTACGCTTACTACCTGAGTGATGGGATAAGTTGTACCTCAAACCTCAGCATCACGCAATATACCCATGTAACAAATCTGAACATGTACTCCCCTGAATCCCGAATAAAGGTAGAAAATATAAAATAAGTAAATAACACTGCATTTTACAAATGTCTCTTCTCAAAATCCCAATATCTCATCCATGTGGGGTTTTCTTCCATACAAACCACACACCCACACAACAGTGACCTATGTTCATCTTCTTTTGATTCTTCTCTTACCCAGTTTCCTTCTCTACTGTCTCCTTTCACCCCTCCCTCCCAGAAGTAGAAAATACCTTTGCCTCATGTCCACTGGGGCAACTTCACTCTCTTCTTCAAAACTTGGTATCAGATGTCACCTTGACTGGCATTTACTACCCAATCCCTTATTAAGCCAAGTAACTTTCAAACAGTGCCCATCTATCCATGCAGGGATCCTGTTGCCTGCTGCATTCCAGGGCAGAGTTGTCCTCTGCTCCAAGTTAGTGGCTCAAGTGTTTGCCCAACGCTGGAAACAGAGTGGGCAGATGTCCAAGGAGTGTTGACTATGTGCTGTGGATCACACAATAAAAGTGAAAAGAAAAATAATTAACATTTTTTCTTTTTTAGCTGAATAAAAACAAAGATAATTGTGCCCCAGTCAACACTGAGAGGTAAATATTGATGACTTTGTGCTGTTACTCTCCCTTTTCTTTTGTTTTCTCCTCTTTTTACATTATTTACTTAGAACGATATTTTAAAAAATTAAAAATGAATATGCTACTACTAGAAGGGTTATTAGAATTTTTAAGTATAATTGAATTTTTTGAAGCCTGAAAAACAATTTTTTAATATAGTAAATGAAAAGTAAGCCTTCAGAAAGGCAATCGATCATATAGAGTGATCAAAGTATTGACATTTATCAATATGTTGCTAATAGCTTTGGTTTGGTGGGTGCAGATTTGGTGGGAGCAGGGAAGGAATTGCTTCATTGTTGCTTTTCATTCATTTCTGCTGTATTATACCCTAAATTTCGTTATGAGGCTGATTTTTAAAAAATTGTTTACGTCTATTGATTAAAAGTTACAAGTATAAACACCCAGGTTTTTTTCTCTTTCTGATTTTTCTGGTCAACCAAACCAGTTGCCCATTTGTGTGTGTTACATTAGATGGTTAAAGCAACGCATATGTTCATGGAATTGCTGAGTAGCAAGGTAAATTAGTTTGTAATTCCATCACAAGCTAGACCCCAATAATAATGTGTCCTAAGGGAAAGGACTTCAATGTGGGCTGGAGAAATCAGAGGACGCAGATGTCGAAGAGGCATTTTTGAAAGACAGGATTTAAATAAAGGTGAGGAAGGGGCAAAGTCATTACAGCTAGAGGGTAGTCATTACAGGTAGTCATTATTTGCTAGAGAAAGGAGAGTGGTTTCCCATCAGGGATGAATAAACCTTATGAAAGAATGTGTTACAGACTGGGCACGGTGGCTCACGCCTGTAATCCCAACACTTTGAGAGGCCGAGGCTGGTGGATCACTTGAGGTCAGGAGTTTGAGACCAGCCTGGCCAACATAGTGAAACCCCCGTCTCTACTAAAAAAAAAAAAAAAAAAAAAAAAAAAAAAAAAAAAAAAAAATTAGCTCAGTGTGGTGGTGCAACAGCTATAATCCCAGCTACTCGGGAGACTGAGGCAGGAGAATCACTTGAATCCGGGAGGAGGAGGTTGCAGTGAGCCAAGATCGTGCCACTGCCTGGGCAACAGAGCAAAATTCCCTCTGAAAAAAAAAAATAATAATGTGTTACAAAGGAAAGATAAAATACTGAAACTAGAGTACTAGAGTATAATGTGAGTTAGTAGAGATACATATGGGAGAGCCCAGATACAGGAAACTTACAGTGCATTTCCATTAGCCTCAAGGCTGTTTCTCAATTACTTGTTACTCACAGTGTTGCTCTTTTTGTGTATGTGACGTCTTGTTTTCTTAAAAAGATTTCAGACTTGTTCATGGAGTGATTTAAGCTGATCACAATCTTAGTGAAGAACACTTACTAAAAGCTTGTTAAAATTTAAAATAAATAAGTAAAACAGAGATAAAATCATCGTCATCATCTTTATCATCATTACCACTATCATCACCAACACCATCACTATCATCACCATCATCATCATCGCAATCACAATCATCATTATCATCATCACCGTCATCACGATCATCATCATCCCCATCATCACTATCATCATCATCACCACCATCATCAACATCATTACCATCATCACCATTATCATCACTGTTATCACCATCATTGCTATCATTATTACCATCATTACCATAACCATCATTGCCATCATCACCATCACCATCATCATCACCATCATCAGCATCCCCACCATCACCATCATTACCATTATCACTATCACAGATGAGGACAATTTATTTTATAGAAAGAAAACAGGAAAAAGGCTAAGAGTGACGTGATTCACCAATAGAAAAGTATAAGCTTCTGGTTAAGGTGGAGACACTCTATTTTAACCTCCCTTTAGCGATTAGCATTTATTGAGTTCTTTCCATGTTCAGAGTCTGAGGGAATAGAGGTAAACCCAATTTTTTTTAAAAGGAACACACAGATCCGTGTACTTAGTTTATAAACCCATTGCAACTTTTATGCATCTACTTTATGCATTAATCTCTGAGTAAAAGCTACTTGAGGTTTTCATCAGCTCTAAAACTTGCCAGAAATAACCTGTGAAATGCCTCCTTTTAATTTTGTGGGTCTGCTGGCTGTTGTGTTAGGAGGCATTACCCATTACCAGTGCAGTCTAGTCTCACTGCCAAAAATGACTCTTCACACCAGATAATTAGATTAGGACCAGCAGGCTGGAAGATAAAGGCCACTCAGTTCCTCAGGCAGAAGAGTACACTTTATTTTTTTACCAACTTAAGATTTCCAAGCAGAAATAACCTGGAGGAAAAACTGCTACAGACGAGAGATTCATCAAGCCCATAAAGTATAATTAGAACCTTCAGTTCTTTCCCACAAGAGGAATTCTAAAGGGGCATTGAGAAATTTGCAATACAGGATCCTACTCAAGTAATAGATGCATTTAGCACATGTCCGTGTTCAACACTGTCTGAGTTTCGTAGATGGAGGAAGGTGGAAAATATGCAATTAACAATAAATGGGGACAATGTGGTCCCCTGAGATAGATTGTTCTGAATTTGTGATTCTACCTAAAAATATACAGGTAGAACAGCATTCAGTACTCTCCTAATGCAAAATGCCATGTCTCCCTGCAAAGCCTGAGATCCTGAGGTATTTGTAAATTTAAGAAGACAGAAATAAGAAGAGCACACTGGAGGTGATGTTTATACACCAGGCAGGCTTTCCAGACAAAATATTGCAAGGGACATACTTAAACTAAATAATTACTCTTTTTTTTCTGCAAATCAAAATTAACTTGCCCTATTTGCTAAATCAGGCAATCCCCCCTGGTCACTACTCTCTACTTCTATGAGTTCGACTTTTTTAGATTCCACATGTAAGTGAGATTATGTGGTATTTGTCTCTCTACTCCTGGGTTGTTTCACTTAGCATAATCTCCTCCAGCTTTATCCATACTTTTACAAATGACAGAATTTCCTTCTATTTTAAGGCTGAATAAAATCCTATTGTGTTTGTATGTGTCATTGTAATCTCCTTTTCTACCGCCTAGAGCACATCCTAACTTGGATGCCTTCATCATCTTTAACTTTAATCTTGAGACGTTTTTCCTTGGCAAGGCTCAGAGTGAAGGGTGCTATTGGCTTCTAGTGGGTGGAGAGCACAAAGGCTGATAAACATCTCACAGTGCATGGGACAGTCTCACGCCACACAAATAATAATCCAGGCCCAAATTGTCAGGTGTGCTGCTGTTTGAACCCATATCTCCTGTCTTCTTCATCCCATAAGAGTATTTGAAATGAATAATTGAAACATCTTTTTCCCTTTTTAGGTACTAAGACTAATGCAGCTGCATGCCAACATAATTTCCCCCCTAAGCACTCAAATTATCTTTCCAGAAATATAATAATAACGATTACTATTATTATTTGCAGTCCAACTCTACACAGTACCCAGTTTTTGGAAAATTAGCCTACTCATATAAGAGTTAATAAAGTAATAAGACAAAACGCCCCTGTCTTCAAATATTCAAACCTTGTTTGGAAAGAATATGCAAACAACACACATTTTCCTAAGAACATACAGTGCAATGAATACAGGCTGAATGAAAGACATAATTGCTAAATAGTTAGGGCCAATCAAATAATGCAGAGATGCCTTACACTGAAGAAATACTGCTCATCTTGATCAAATATGACCACCAAGTTGTCTTGTCTAATCCTAGTGCTGAGCAATCAATTGCTCTAGAAGGATGTAAAGAATGGTAGAACGTTTTGTTTTGTTTTTGAGACGAGGTCTCACTCTGTCACCCAGGCTGGAGTACAGTAGCGCCACCTCAGCTCACTGCAACCTCCACTTCCCAGCCTCAAGCCATCCTCCCACCTCAGCCTTCCAAGTAGCTGGGACTACAGGTGAGCACCATCACGCTCAGCTAATTTTTTGTATTTTTTGTAAGAAACAAGGTTTCACCATGTTACCCAGGCTGGTCTTGAACTTGTGAGCTCAAGTGATTTACCCTCCTTGGCCTCCTAAAGTGCTGCGATTACAGGCATGAACCGCCACGCCCGGCCAAGAATGGCAGGGTTCTGTTTCAAGTCTATTTTCATGATAGGAAATAACAGGTAATATTTTTCAGTTGTCTTCCTCAAGTTCAAGTACTTTGATGAGAAATTGGCAAATCCAGGTCTCTTCCCCCAAGATGATGACAATCTCTAGAGAAAACATTTAAAAAATTACATGAAAAAAAGGAAAGTTGATATCATTCCCAAACCTCAAGTTACAGTTTCAGAGCCTTTTAAGGTATTATTTTGTTTTAATTGACAAATAATTATTGTATATATTTATAGGGTACAGTTTGAGGTCTTAATATCTATATATAGATAGATATAGATATACACACATATATATAAAACATGATATATTACATGATTAAATGAAGCTAATTAGCATATTCACCACTTTAAAAACCTATCATTTGTGGTGAAAACATTTCAAATTTACTGTTTTAGCAATTTTGACAGATGCATTATATTATGATTAACTATAGTCAGCATGCTGTACAATAGATCTTTCAAACTTGTTCTTCTTGTCTAATTGGAACTTTGTATGCTTTGACCAACATCTCCTAAGCCTCCCACCCAGCTCCTGGTATGTACCATTCCATTCTCTACTTCTATGAGTTTTACTTTTTTGGATTTCACATGTAAGATTGTGTGGTATTTGTTTCTCTATGCCTGGTTTATTTCACTTAACATTCTGTCCTCCAGTTTCATTCATGCTGTTGCAAATGACAGAATTTCCTTCTGTTTTAAGGCTGAGTAGAATCTCATCTGTATCCACACAACATTTTAAAAATCTCCTTTTCCACCACCTGGAGGACATTCTAACTTGGTTGCCTTCATCACCTTTAACTCATCATGACCAAGTGCATCATCTCTTTGCCAGCATATCACTAGTGATCATTGCCACTCCAGTGTCCATTGTCTCAATTCATGTCTTCACTATCCCTTTCCAAACAAAAAGCACACAAGATTAATCCTGGACTCTGCTCTCTTCCCTCCTCTGAGATCCTGTGTGTCAGCATGTCCTGTCAATTCCACTTGGTAAATACCACTTGAACGCATCCATTTCCAACCCTGCCCACCCGTGATGCACATGCACCCAAACCACTACCATGTCTCCATTACCACTACAAAAAGGCTGCAAAGATCAGAGGAAGCCTGGTTGGTGCTAAAAAGAGCATCCACTCTTTTCTCATTGGCACCATCTTGCTTCCCTTCCAAACCAGACAACACTATGTATCCAGAGTTATCCTTCCAAAACAGAACAGGAATCTCACCACCCCCAGGCTAAAAATGTCCACATTGCTTTTCATATGAATTCTAAATACCTTATTGGATCTGCTGGGCCACAACAAAGTCCTCTGCCTGCTGCTCCCATCTCATAATTATCCCTCTTGCTCTCTCCTACCTCTCTCTCATGCTAAGCACCAGCCATATGGGACATGATTTTGCCTGATTTTGCCCTTAAAACCTGTTGAGCTTTCTCTCACAGAAGAACATTTCTTACTGTTTAATAACAGCTTGGCTATTTTCTCACACTCAACTTCTACTCAAGGCTACACTCCACCTTTTCTGCATGCTGTTTCTTCATCCCTCATTTCTGCAAAACTTCTTTGATCCACCAGACTAGATTAGGTATCCTCTCTCGTCACACTGAATTTAATATAAGGATTGAGTCTCTCATTCTTTCTCTGATCTGTATGATTTGTGACAGCTGAGATGGTTCCTCTCTTAGTCACACACATCACCTGCTTACCTTCAAGCATATTAGAAGTCTGGATGTATACATCTCTCGGCAATTGGTGTAGCTCAAGTTTTACATGTTACAAGTGTTTCAAATTTTGTGAATAATGGCAGGATAAACACAAATTACTTTTGCCCGTGTTGTTCCGTAGGAATGTAGAACTATATCACCATAATGGCAGACTTTTCCCATTTCCAACACAGCCCTGAGGTTGTTCCATGGAAATACTTGCTATATTTTCCCTTTTGGTACATTCTTCACTTTGACAGAAAGGATCTAGAATCAACAAAAGAAAAAACAAAAACAAAAACAAAAAACAAACAAAAAAAAAACCCCACACAACAGAAAAAACCACAAGGAAAAATTTTGTACTATTCTTCTCACTCAAGTGGGTGAGAATATGGCATATGGAAGAAATATCCTTGGATTTGTTTCTAACATGACATAAGACTGTGAGGGAGGAATGAACTATATCAGACAAAATTCACCATGTTTTTATTTTGGAAATGAAGGCAGTGGATGAGATTTTTCTAGCACATAGCCCACATATGCCTTCAAAACCTCACATAAAATTTTTACAAAAAAAATAACTCTTCAATTATGCAATTGATCAATCTATCAGCAAGCATCAACTCATTTAATAAGATTGACTTTGCCATACTGTCTGGTCGCTACTCTGGGTGTATAATTAACTACTTTGCAAAAATCTTAAATTATATGACTTGTAAGTTGTGTAGCTCTTTCCATCAGAAAACACACAATACAATTGGGTTTTCTCACCTTTGGCCCAAGTGACATTTTGGACCCAGTGATTGTTTGCTATGGGGACCGTCCTGTGCATTGTAGGATTTTTAACATCACCCCCTGGTCTCTACACACTGGACCCCAGTAGTGTCCACTCTCCCAACTGTGACAGCCAAAACTCTTTTCAGACATTGTCAAATGTCCCCCACTGGGAGTGATTTTACCCCGGGTTGGGTGGGGGGGACATTTGACAATGTCTGAAAACAGTTTACTGCATGATGATTTAGATAAATTCAACTAAAAATGTATGTCCCTACCATGTTCCAGGCAATATTCTAATGTCCCCTCCAACATCTCTTACAGTCTAAGAGGGAGAATGAGCACGTGCATGTTCAACGAGTGTGTGCAGACATGGAAGTACTTAAAGTATAGAGACAGTACAGAGGCAAAAAAAAAAAAAGAGGTACACAGGGATGGATGAATAGATATGTATAAGAAAAAAACTTTCCAGAGATGGTACTAGCTATTCAGGTTTTTGAGGGATGAATAGGAGTTCACCTGGTCACATGGGTGGGGTGGGGGGTGTAAGCAAGTTATCCATGAGTGGGATGTCAGTAAAACAAAATACAGTACTGAAGATAATAAGGCTGAAACATGAAAAGTTTGGAAAGCAACAGGACACACTATCGTTTAGTGAAACACTATGCAAAGCACAAATCCCATAACATTCAGAAAATGTGGGATGTAGTAAAGGTAGGCAGGCCACACATTTATCAGGGCAGGAGAACCTGACCCAGACTTTTACTTTCAAATGGGAAATGAAAGGCTTTTGCTGTTTTGCTCTGTATGATTTCATAAAAATGAGGGAACCATTGATTATCCATGGTCAGTTTACGGGGAAAAAAAAAGTTATTTTAGCATCCATTGATGCAACTAAGAAAATGCAAACAAGTTAGACGATCCTTTGTCTTCCTAGGACTGATCACCTCACAGCAAGTCTTAGTATTTGCACCATGGGCAACTCGCTGCACAATCACCTGGGACTATCTGTTAAATAGACCCATCCTTGTTCCTACCCAAACTGATAGGACCAGTTTTCCTCGATATGAGATCACAGAATCTGCAAGCAAAATGGTCACCCAGTTTATTCTTACATGCTGCAAAGTCTCAGAATCTCTAGTCTGGTCTAACTTTCATAGTAACCTGCAATTTAAATAGGTAGAATTGCAAATCAAATCTGTTGCTCTATGTGGAAAGTGAGTATAAAAATAAAACAAGGAATATATGTCATTGGAGGGTTTCCTAAACATGAAGACAGAGCAGATTTTAAATAAAAAGAATGAAGAGACATTACTTACATGGAAAAAAGCCCAGAGTGAAGGTGAATAAATTAATTTAAATTTTTCTTTTCTTTTTCAGATGGAGTCTTGCTCTGTCACCCAGGCTGGAGTGTAGTGACGCGATCTCGGTTTACTACAACCTCCGCCTCCTGGGTTCAAGCAATTCTCCTGCTTCAGCCTCTTGAGTATCTGGGACTACAGGTGTGTGCCACCATGCCCTGGCTAATTCTTGTATTTTTGGTAGAGATAGGGTTTCACCATGTTGGGCAGGCTGGTCTCAAACTCTTGACATCAAGTCTTCCACCTGACTGGGCCTCCCAAAGTGCTGGGATTACAGGGGTGAGCCACCACACCCGGTCAAATAAAACCTTGAAATCAAATATCAATTGTCAAAACTTTTTCTTCTATATTCTTTTTTGGGGGATAAAAGAGAGAAGATATAAATGGACACTGGAGGTTTCGGTTGTAAAAAAATATATAGATATATGTTTATATATTTATATATATTTATGTGTTATATAAATATAATTAAAGACACACATTGGCCAGTTTGTATTTCTATGGTAGCTTTTCTTTCCCCGAGCCTGTTAAAAATACCATGAATAGTTGCAGGAGGTTTTCATCCTGATTTTTCTTCTTCTTGAGAGGAAGCAGATTATAAACCCATTAAAAAACTATGCGTTAATTGTAAGGCTAAAATGCTGTGAAAAGCCATGGCTCCCTGGTGAATTAAACAGGGTTACTTTCAGAGACAGAAATTAATTGCTTGTGACAAACTCGAAGTAACAAGTGAAGGCATAGGAAGAAGGCAGTAGAGTAGCCTGGAGGAAGAGAAACTGTGGGGAGTAAATGGCATTTTATTCCAGAGTAAGTCAAGAGCCTGTGTACAGGTAGAGTTTTATAGACCACAGAAAAGTGAGGCTGAAAATAGACTGTTTTCATGCTACTACATACTGGGTTCTCCATGCAAATCCTCTTTATAGAGATGCTGTGCTGTTGCTGCTACAAATTCATACCTGCACTCTTTTTCAGAGAACCATTTATTTGCTTCTACCTCGCCTGGAAATCCCTGGGAGTTGATATTCCTGCACACATCCTAAGTTAACTGCTAGCAAACACCTGACCAATGCAGCTCCGCTTCATTTGCTCTGGGTGAGGAATACCCTCTGGGACCACTTAGACTGTACAGCTCCCCATAGGATCAAACTGAGGACTCCTGGTCTTCTCCACCTGCTTGTCTTTGCTTTTTATGGGTTTCTCCTGAGAGCATTTGCTCAGTACCTCACCAAACAAGAATACTCAGCCCAGGTCCTGTTGCTTGAGAACCAAACCTTAGACATGTGCTATTTGCACAATATTTGAGATACAGGGATGCTTTAAATCACGGGTCCCCGGCCCCTGGGCCATGGACCACTACTCGTCCATGGCCTATGAGCCATGGTTGAGCAAGCAAAGCTTCATCTGTATTTATAGCCACTCCCCATCTCTCTCATCACTGCCTGAGCTCTGCCCCCTGTCAGATCAGCAGCAGCATGATTCTCATAGGAGCGAGAACTCTATTGTGAACTGTGCATGCGAGATATCTAAATTGCATGCTCCTTATGAGAATCTAATGCCTGATGATCTGTCACTGTCTCCCATCACCCCCAGATGGGACTGTCTAGTTGCATGAAAACAAGCTCAGGGCTCCCACTGATTCTACATGATGGTGAGTTGTATAATTATTTAATTATATATTACAATGGAATAATAATAGAAATCAGTGCCCAATAAATGTAATGTGCTTGAATTATCCCAAAACCATCCCCTACAATCCCGCCACCACTGTCTGTGGAAAAATTGTCTTCCACTAAACCAGTCCCTGGTGCCAAAAAGTTTGGGGGCTGCTGATTTAAATCTTAGTTATGTGTAACATGTGAAGAAATACCAAGTGCTTTAAACAAAGTCATTTTCTCACAACTAAACAGACTGTGAGTACTAGAATATTTAATAGTATTATTTTTAATACTATTTATTTATAAATAAATTTAATAGTATTTTTACTATTTATTTATAAATAAATTTAATAGTATTTTTACTATTTATTTATAAATAAATTTAATAGTATTATTAAAATGTAACGATTAGTTGAAATCAGAGTTTTTTCTTAAAGTAATAGAACATTTTCTTTTTTTCGACTTTTATTTTAGGTTTGGGGGTACATGGGAAGGTTTATTACATCAGTAAACATGTGTCACAGGTGTTTGTCGTACAGATTATTTCATAACCCTGGTTTTAAGCCCAGTACCCAATAGTTATCTTTCCTACTCCTCTCCCTCCTCCCATCCTTCCCCCACAAGTAGACCCCAGTATCTGTCATTTCCTTCTTTGTAGAACATTTTCAGCGTCGACAGGTTTACTGTATTCAGCAAAGAACTACTCTGCTGACTGAAGAGGAGTTCAATGCAAATCCCTTATCAAGCCTGAATTCAAGGTGAAGGTTGGTTGTGTTTATGAAGAGAATTGGCAGCTGCCTAGTAGAGGTAGTTATAGGATTGCTTGAACAAAACTTCAGCGATCTGCAACAGTTCCAGATATTTTAAAGTTAGTGATTCATTTATACCAACTTCAGGACTGACATTTAACCTCATGAGAAGAAATATCTAAGACGCCTTTCCAGTAGGGAGACTCTCTGAGAAGCAATGGAACCTAGGACAAGTATGTTTGGTGGTTTGGGCTCGGATTTCTCAATTTCGGATGCACACTGGAATGATGTGCAAAGTTGTGAAAGGAGAAAGAATGCCAGAGATCGTTGACTACCAACTAAATCAACCCCTGGTAGGGGGATATCCCAGAGAAGTAGGTTTGGAGGTGGAGTCTGACATGCTTTATTTCTGACACATGCATCAGTTTCCTAGACAATGTGAATGCTTGGGTCTGTGGACTGCAAATGTCAAATTTCTGGACTATGAAGAACAGGAAGTCTAGACTTAGTCATTGCAAGATGAAAGGATTCTAGGTGGCTTCAGAGGGACACAAAGGTGAGCTCACCAGGAAAGAAACATGGAGGACCTACTGTGATGGTTGTTCATGAAACCTGGAGCTAGGGTTTAGCAAAAGCTGGAATGAAGACCAAAATGGCAAGGGACAAAGAGATCTAAAGAAGGCACATTGTAAATTTCCTGAACGTCACTTGAAATCTTCTGTGACAGGAAAAAACAATAGTTGTTGTTTTGCTGTAAAAAAATTAAATGACAGTAAACTGGAATTTTCTTAAAAACATTTAAGTTCCAGGGTACAAGTGCATAGGTAAACTTGTGTCATGGGTGTTTGTTGAAACAATTATTTCATCAGTCAGGTATTAAGCCTAATACTCATTAATTATTTTCCAGATCCTCTTCCTCCTCCCACCGTCTACCCTCCAAAAGGTCCCAAGGTATGTTGGTCCCCTCTGTGTGCCCATGTGTTCTCATCATTTAGCTTCCACTTATAAGTGAGAACATGCAGTATTTGGCTTTCTGTTCCTGCATTAGTTTGCTTAGGATAATAGCCTCCAGCTCCATCCATGTCACTGCAAAGAACTTGATCTCATTCTTTTTTATGGCTGCATAGTATTCCATGGTGCATATGTACCACATTTTCTTTATCTAGTCTATCACTGATGGGCATTTAGGCTGATTCCATGTCTCTGTTATTGTGAATAGTGCTGCAGTGAACATGCATGTGCATGTGTCTTTATAATAGAATAATTTATATTCCTTTGGGTATATACCCAGTAATGGAATTGCTAGGTTGAATGGTATTTCTGGCTTTAGGTCTTTGAAGAATTGTCACACTGTCTTCCACAATGGTTGAACTAATTTACACTCCCATCAACAGTGTATAAGCGTTCCTTTTTCTCCACAACCTTGCCAGCATCTGTTGTTTTTTGACTTTTTATTAATAGCCATTCTGACTGGCGTTAGATGGTATCTCTTAAAAGATGCTTTTAGTAAATCCACAATGAATTTAACTATAAGTGTTTTTTTCTCAATAGTCAAAGAAGATCAATAGAATTAGTCATCTGAAATCTGAAACAAATGCTTAAACAATGTGTAATGATTGATTTTTCACAGGGTCTGAGCATATGACAACAGCCGCTTATATAATGGCTTCAATTTGTGTCCACATTTTTCTCTCACACACAAACACAGAGATAGAAAAATGGAAGAAATAAATCATTATTTTGGTTATGAAAATATTTGGTTAGAAAAGTATGAGAAAGACACTAAACAATTATTTTACAAAATGCAAAAGAGAGATTTTCAGTGAAGTCCCCAGACAATTTCCCATGAGATGCAGCACCTTTCTAATGGTATTGGAGATTCACCGATACAAAATTAACACCATTGAAAGAGTATTGGTGGATAAAATGGTGGAAAGGATGTGTAGATGGTTATGTGGCCAAATGTTCAATTTTAGAATAGTGGAGATTTTAGAAGAGGCTACAAGAGTCATGGTCTGGCAAATGCCATTACAAAGAAAATATAGACTCAAGTTCCTGGACCAATAGTTAGAAATGCGAGAGAATAACCAGAGTGAAAAAAAAAAAAAAACAGTTATTTTCAGAGAGAAAGTCATTCCAATGATAAATCAGGTAGATGTCTCTGGCATTTTTAAGAAAAAGGGAGAGTTTGTTTGTTTGCAGGAGTGTTTAACAAAACAATGGAGGAAATTAATGAAACAGAGTAACCAGGTGAGAATGTGCTCAACATTCACGGGTTAATTGTGGGGGGTGTAGGGAGAGTAATGACCAGAGGACTCCAGGTTCTGTGTCCTGTTAAGGAGTGAAAACTTAGAGAAGATCGACAGATTGCAAGGTTTTCATTCAGTTTCTGTTGTTTGCTTTTGCTTTAATATTACAGTAAGTTGGTTTCATGCATCCGAGTGACTGAGGATTCCCAATTATGTCAGGAAACCCCATGCAATATCTGTGTTTTGAAACTTTCTTTGTCCAGAGCTCCATTTGGGACACTGGAAAAATAACAAAGAGCTGTAGACCCAACCCTGCCTGGGTGTAATGTCTCCTTGATCTGTGCCCCCATTGTCAGAGGCCTTTGAAGAGAGCGACTCCATCTTGAACAGAGTGACTCCATCTTGAACAGAGCGACTCCATCTTGAACAGGGGACTGGGTGAAATGAGGCTGAGACCTGCTGGGCTGCATTCCCAGGAGGTCAGGCATTCTTAGTCACAGGATGAGATAGGAGGTCAGCACAAGCTACAGGGCACAAAGACCTTGCTGATAAAACAGGTTGCAGTAAAGAAGGTGGCCAGAACCCACCAAAACCAAGATGGGACGAAAGTGACTCTGGTTGTGCTCACTGCTCATTATGCGCTGGTTATAATGCATTAGCTGCTGAAAACACTTTCATCAGCACCAGGACAGTTTACAAATGCCATGGCAATGTCCGGAAGTTACTCTATGTGGTCTAAAAGGGGAGGAACTCTCAGTTCCAGGAATAGCCCACCCCTTTCCTGGAAAACTCATGAATAATCCACCCCTCGTATAGCCTATAATCAAGAAATAACCGTAAGTATACTCAGTCAAGCAGCCCATGCCACTGCTCTGTCTATGGAGTAGCCATTCTTTTTATTCCTTTACGTTCTTAATAAACTTACTTTCACTTTACTCTATGGATTCGCGTGAATTCTTTCTTGTGTGAGATTTAAGAACCCTCTCTTGGGGTCTAGATCAGGACCCCTTTCCAGTAATACCATGAATGTGATATTAGACTGCCAGGTGATTTTTTTTTTTCATAAACTTCAGTCTTTTGAAACAAAACATTCCCAAGCTATGAATCAGACAGTGTCCTTTATATTATTGTACACGAATCACCAAAAGCTAAATAAAAACTTTTTTGTTGTTGTTGTTGTTGTTGTTGTTGTTGAGACGGAGTCTCGCTCTGTCACCCAGGCTGGAGTGCAGTGGCTGATCTTGGCTCACTGCAGCCTCTGCCTCCTGTGTTCAAGTGATCCTCCTGCCTCAGCCTCCCAAGTAGCTGGATTTTAAGCATGCACTACCATGCCCAGACAATTTTTGTATTTTTAGCAGAGACAGGGTTTCACCATGTTGGTCAGGCTGGTCTCGAACTCCTGACCTCAAATGATTCGCCCATCTGGGCCTCCCAAAGTGCTAGGATTACAGGCATGAGCCATCATGCCCGGGAGAGAAATACACTTTTAATGGTTCTAATTTTGAATTAATTGATCTCCAATATCATTAGAAAGGTGTTGCATCCCATGCAAAGTTGTCTGGGGACTTTATTGAAAATCTCTCTCTTTTGCATTTTGTAAGATAATTTTTAATCTCTTTCTCATACTTTTTCAACCAAATATCTTCATAGCCAAAATAATGATTTATTTTGCCATCTTTCTATCTCTGTGAGAAAAAGAGAGAGGGAGATGCGTGCATAAATTCAAGCCATTGTATAACTGGCTATTGTCACCTATTCAGACATTGTGAAAAATTATTACCCATTGTTTAAGCATTTATTTCAGATTTCAGATGACTAACTTTATTGATCTTTTTTGACTTTTGAGGAAATTATCCCCTTTCAATTAAATTCATTTTGGATTTACTAAAAGCATCTCTTAATATTGTCCTGTTTACTGTCATTTAATTTTTGTTTTACAGCAAACAGACAACTTTATGGTTTTTCGCTGTCACAGAAAATTTCAAGTGACATTCAGGATATCTGCAACGTGCCTTCTTCAGACCTCTTTGTTCCCTGCAATTCGGGTCTTCATTCTCGCTTTAGCATTTCCACACAATTCTGTGCCTTCATTGTACATTTTAAGATATGCAGACACTTTATAAATTACAAAATGATTTAATTATGTTATGATTAAAATAATAAATATTTCTATGTAATTACTTGTTACTATTTACAGAGGTATCACCGCAAATGTTGCTGACTCCAAAAAAAACACACAAAAATCAACAAATAACAATGCTATGTCAGTCTACAAAAGATTATTCAAACTGAATCAATCTGTTGATACTGATGACATCTGTGACTAGTGTATGTGTAATGGGAAAAACTATGCACTCACTCAACACGAATAGGACGATATAATAAAAAGTTCTTACACAAGGCAATAATTAAAATAAAATATAGTCCTAACAAAATAATAAGATTGTGCTTAATAGCAAACTATTTTATACTGCTTTCATTTTTTAAATTTAAATTTAAAATAATTAAAATGAAATAAAATTAAAAATGAATTGCTCAGTTATATTAGCCACACTGCAAGAGCTCAAGGTGATATGTGGCCAGAGGTTACCAAATTGGATAGTGCAGCTCTAGAGAAGTCTCCAAAAATAAAGTAGAAAGAATCACTCATAAGGCAATAGAGAGATAAAATGGCAAATTTGAACACTGAATCTAAAAGAAGGCAGAAAAGCTGAGGAGAAACGGAGAACAAATAAGATGAATTAAAAAAAAAATAGCAAGACAGTAGAGTTGCACCCAACCATATTCATGATTTTATTACTGAAAATAAGCATGCCAGTGAAACCACAGATGATCAGACAGGACACACACACAAAAAAGAAGTAATTACATTCTTTTTTTAAACTTGTATTTTAGTTTCGGGGGTACATGTGCAGGCTTGTTACTAATTACATTCTTTCTACAAGAAATACAATTTAAAAATAAAATCTCACAAGGGGTTAAAAGAAAACAACAGAAAAAAAGCATGTGATTTAAGTGTTAATTGTAGAAAAGCAAAGAAACAATATTAATCTCAGACAAAGTACACTTCAGGCCAAGAACTATTAGCGAAGATAAAGAGGGGAATTTCAAAAGGAAACAAGAGTCAATCTATTATAACAATTGTGAGTGTGTATGCATGTGGTAATACAAGAACTTCAGCACACAAACATTAAAAAAAAAAAACTGATAGAACTGCAAGGAGAAGTAGATAAACCCACAATTATATTTAGAGATTCCAAGACTCCTCAGTCAGTAAATGCTAGAACAAGTAGGCAGAAAATCAACAAGAATATAGCATCTATGAACAGCAATATTAACATAGGTGACATTTATAGAACACTATATTCCATAATGATAAAATACATTATTTTTAAGTGCCCAGAAGGCATTCATTAAGATTCACCACATGCTGAGCTAAGAAATAAGTTTCCATAAATTTAAAATGATTGAAGTCTGAGCATGGTGGAGTTAAAATTGTAACATACATGCACACACACACACACACACACACACACAACTAGTAATCCCCTATTTGGGATTTAAAGCACATTTCTAAATAGTCCGTAGGAAGAAGAAAAAAATAATCACAAGGGAAGTAGAAAAATATGTTGACTGAATGAAAATTAAAACACAGTATAAAAGTGGTAGTTTTCAGCTAAAGCTTAATGCTTACAGGGAAACTTAAAGCTTTAAACGATCGTATAAAATAAGAAAGTTTCCCAAACCTAAGTTTCCCATTGAAGAAGCTAGAAAAAAAAAAAAAACTAAAAACTAAAAGTTAAACAAAGGCTAAGTAAAAGAGTGAAAGTAACAACATAAAAAGAAATAATCAAAATAGAAAAAGAAGGCAACAAGAAAATCAATGAAACCAAAAGATGATTCTTTTGTAAAGATTCATAAAATTGATACACTTTTAGCTAGACTTCTCAAGGAAAAAAAGACAGAATTTAACAATGTCAGGGATTTTATAATATAAATTATTACAGATTCTACAAACTTTAAAAACGTAATAAGGAAATACTATGAAGGACTTTGAGTAAACAAATATAAAATCTTGAAGAAAAATGGTAAATTCTTGAAATATGTAACTGAAACGGACACAGTATGAAATGGAAAATATGAATAGGCCAAATCTATTAAGAAAATGGAATTAATTATTAATAGCTCACCACGAAAAAAACTCTGAAACCAGTCAGTTTCACTGGTAAATTCTACCAAATTTATAATAAATAAATAAAACCAATACTACATAAACTCTTCCAAAAAGTGAAAAGGAAGGAACATCTTCCAGTTCATCTTATGAAACACACATTATTCTGCTATTAAAACCAGAAAAGACATTACCAATATCTCTCATAAACATAAATGCAGAAATCCTTGACAGAAATATTAGAAAATTAAACCAGGTAATATATATAAAATAGACAATAAATAAGGACCAATTGAGATTTATCCCAGGAATGGAAAGAAGATTGAGTACTAAAAAAATAAATTAATGCAAGTCACCATATTTACAGAATAAGAAAAAAATTTCAAAGGATGCAGAAAAAAATGTGACAAACACAGTTATAAAAACAGACTTCAGCAAACTAGGAATAGAAAATTAATTAATTAACCTCAAAAAGGCATCTACAAAGAAAAAGGACAGCTAACTTCATAATTATTGACGAAAAACTGAATGCTCTTCCTCTAAGACCCATTTTTCTTTAACTTGGCACTGGGTGTTCAAGCCATTAACTAAATAAAGAAAAAGAAATTTTATATACTCTAGCAAGAAAGTAGTGAACCTGTCTTTATTTGAAGATGTAATTATCGTGGATGTAGCAAATCTTAAAGACTCTTCAAAAAAGCCCATGGAAATAATGAGAGCATTAACCAAGGAACTGAAAATAAGGGAAATATGTGAAACCAAGTGTATGATTTATACAAGCCAAAATCTAATGAAAATTCAATTGTGAAGCATTTACAGTCACATCAAAAATGAAATACTTAGATATATATTTAACAATTTATGTGCAAAACCTGTACACAGAAAACTAGAAAACATTGTTAAAAGACATTAGAGAATAATTAACCAAATGAAATTATGTGTCTCACAAAGTTTATGTATTCTAAATATAATTAACTCTCACAACTCAAGTCCAATAATATAATTTTTTAATGGGCAAATATTGGAATAGACATTTCACAAATGAAGTCATATTAATAATCAATAGCTCCTGAAAAGACGCACATCAGTACAAATGCAAATTAAAACTACAATGAGATTATCATTAAATCATTAGAAAGTCTGAAAGCAAGAAACAAACAGATCTAAAAATACCATATGTAGGTGATGAACGGGAAAAACTGGAACTGTCAGATTTTTCTTGTGAGAGTGTAAAAATGTCACAACCACATGGGAAAACAGTTTGCCAATCTCTTGTAAAATTACCTATACCTTTACAATATGAGCTAGTGAAATACCTAGGACAGAAATTTCTCAGAGAAATAAGAACATGTCCACAGAAAGACTTTGATGCTAACATTCATGGTAGCATTATTCCTAATAGCATCGAACTAGAAATCAGCTAAATATTCATTATCAGTTGACTGGATAAACAATTCATGATCTGTTTCCAATGTCATCTACTACTCAGCAATAAGTAGGAAGAAACTGCTCACATACAACTCGGATGCTTCTGTTTTAAAAATTAATTTTAATTTTATTTTTTCCTTGAGAAGTCTAGCTAAAAGTTTATCGATTTTGCATTGTTGTTAAATATAGTCACCTTACCCTGCTATTGAACATAATAACTTCTTTTTTCTACCTAAATATATGTTAGTACCTGCTACTTTTACCATTTAGAAAATAAAAGTGCAGCTTGCTGCCAGTGCTTGTTTAATTTTACAGAAATACGCTCTTTGAGGTCAAAGCAAGTCTGACTGATTTTCAATGTCAACATAAGATATAAAAACTGTTATTGGTGTTATTTGTAAACAGAACTAGCATAAGAATCATCTGAATAATCAGAGTCATCTATTTCAGGAAAACTGGATTCATGAAATGAATCTTCAGCTAACAACTGTTAGAAATTGATGTTAACATCACGTGTAGGAATGCCATGTTTTCTAGGATTTAACATTTTCAGCAATGAAGAATTGCTATATTTTTGTAAATGGAATTGCCACTACTAAAAATACAATGCTGTGTTTGGTTCCCAAAGTCGACATACTAGAGCAATGTGAAAATAATAATAAAAGTGAGATATTACAGGGCAAAGTTGTCTCGGTGTAAACACTGCAGCCCCAAGTGCCCCTGGTAAGTGGCCCCTGGCAAATGGGAAAAGGGTTAACTAACCTCCCTCATCCCCATTCCCATAACATAACCAGTCTCTAACTCCATGAGATCCATTTTTTTTATCTCCCATGTATAAGTGAAAATATGAGATATTTGTCTTTCTGTGCCTGGTTTATGATTTTAGTCTTTTTATGGCTGAATAGGATTCCATTGTGTTTATGTACCATGTTTTCTTTATCCAATCATCCACGGATGAACACTTAGGTTGATTCCATATCTTTGCAATTGTAAATAGTGCTGCAATAAACATGGAGGTGCAGGTGTCTTTGTGAGATATTGATTTCTTTTCCTTTGAATCAATACCCAGGAGTTGGAATGCTGAATCTTATTGTAATTCTATTTTTAGTCTTCTGATAAATCTCCATACTGTTCTCTATGGTGGCTGTACTGATTTACATTCCCACCAACAGTGTATAAGAATTCCTTCTTCTCCACATCCTCGACATTATCTGTTACTTTTTGTCTTTTTAATAATAGCCATTCTGCCTTGGTTGAGATGACATCTCACAGCGGTTTTGATTTGCATTTCCTTGATGATAGTTATGATGAGTATTTTTTCATATACCTGTTGGCCATTTATATATCTTCTTTGAAGAAATGTCTCTTTATTTCCTTTGCCCATTTTTAAATGGGATTATTTGTTTTATTTACTGTTGAATTGTTTTAGTGTTTTGTATATTCTGACTTCACATTTGATACATGAGAGTTTTCGAGCCCGACCTACATCTTCTCCTTTGGCCTCCACATCTGGGCAAACTGATGACAATATCTGCATGCAACCTCTCCTAGTGACAGTGAGTAGTTCAAACCATGCAAACCCCAGCTAGTGCCGCCTAATAATAATAAAACCCAAAGTCACCATTTGCTGCCTTGCTCAAATCATTCTGGACTAATTTGTGTCATCCCCTGACTCCACAGTTTCCCATAAAGTCTCATTACGTGAATAACAAATGTCATATTCTCTTGGGGCATGTGGTGTCATCAGTCTATACATCCTAACCAAACTTGACATTGGAGGGAGTTGTTGATTGTGCTGTCTGCGTGGAAACCACAAGATGCATCTCAAAACATAACTCTGAGTTAAAAAAAATCTAAGAAAAAACAAAATGAAAGCCGTATAATTTTGTTCCTATTTAAATCTAGAAAAGACAAACTGTATATAGAACTAGATAGCCAAAGTAGATTAGTAGCTTCCAGAGAATGAGGGGAGTGGAAGAGATGCCAACTGCAAAAATACTGAAAAGAATATTTAAGTTGATGGAAACATCATATATTTTGGTGGTTTTACTGATTAGCCATGAGTAAACATTTGTCAAAACTCACCAAATTTTAAGAGGGTATAATTTGTGGTATGCGAATTATACCATAATGAAGCTGCTTTTTTAAAGGAAAGAGTTAAAATAGGCTTGAGGGCTTGATGAGAATAAACAATACTTATGAAAGCTGATGTGGACAAAGTGTTTCATCTTTTTTTTTTTTTTTTTTGATGGAGTCTTGCTCTGTCGCCCAGGCTGGAGTGCAGTGGCGCGATTTCGGCTCACTGCAAGCTCCGCCTCCCGGATTCAGGGCCATTCTCCTGCCTCAGCCTCCCGAGTAGCTGGGACTACAGGCGCCTGCCACCATGCCCGGCTAATTTTTTTTGAATTTTTAGTAGAGACGGGGTTTCACCGTGTTAGCCAGGATGGTCTCGATCTCCTGACCTCGTGATCCACCCATCTCGGCCTCCCAAAGTGCTGGGATTACAGGCTTGAGCCACCGCGCCAGGCTGACAAAGTGTTTCAGTTAGAGACAACAGGTTGCAAAGCACCCTTGAGTGTCCCAGTGAAATTAATGAAATAAAAAGCAAAACATTCTACCCAGTGTTGTAATTTACATTTTCTCCCTATTTTCTCCACAGTGATGAATGGAAAAAATAATGCTGGGTTTAGCCAAGGCTGGAGTTGGCAAGAAATTTTCTGCAGAATGACATGGCCCCAGTATTTGTGGAAGCCTTCTTGGAGGGGGTTCTTTAGAAGATGTGGATGAGAAAAGACCATCATGTACATAGGACTACCAGATTGTACAATCTGGAAAATTTATACTATAAACTAAACACATATGGAGTGAATATTTAAGTAGAGAAATTGTTATGCAGTATTTAATCCATGAAAAGAACAATATTGAAAGTAGCAGCATCTCTGTGTGATAAAATTACCTGTTAAACAGAAGGGTATAATCACTTTTAAAAGACACTTGTCTCAAGAGACATGCAAAGGGCCAATAAGCATATAAAAAAAAAAAGGCTCAACATCATTAATCATCAGGGAAATGCAAATTTAAACTTTAAGGAGACATCAGCCCACACCTGTTAAGATGGCTATTATCAAAAAGGTATAGATTACAGCTTGCCAGTTACTTTTGTGGTTAGATAAGTCTTAAAGGTCATGAACACATTGGCAATGCCAAGAATAGTGAATCTACTTCTATTCTTGTAAGATGGTGATTGACAAGAAAGCCAAATCTAACCCTAGGCTGACTCATGAGAAAAAACTTCTAGCCAAACTGAAAAATTAGTTTAGATTTTCTGAAATTTTGTATAATTGTAATAAAATCTATGTAGTCTTTTTCTCTAGTTTCTATGTTAGCAAAATTATTTTGAGATTCTTCCACATCGTAGCATGTATCAGCAGTTCATTACTTTTTTTTAATGAGTAGCAATACATTTTATGGATGGATTTACTACCTTTAGTTCAGCGGTCCTCAACCTTTTTGGCACCAGGGACTGGTTTCATGGAAGACAATTTTTCCATGGACTGAGTGGAGGTTGAGGGCTGGGGCCAGTATAGTTTTGGGATGATTTAAGTGCATTACATTTACTGTGCACTTTATTTCTATCATTGTTTCATCGTAATATATAATGAAATAATTATACAACTCACTATAATGTAGAATCAGTGGAAGCCCTGAGTTTGTTTTCCTGCAACTGAACAGTCCCACCTGGGGGTGATGGGAGACATGACAGATCATCAGGCATTAGATTCTCATAATGAATGCACAACCTAGATCCTTCGCAAACACATTTCATAATAGGGTTCACACTCCTATGAGAATCTAACGCTGCTGCTGATCTGACAGGAGGCAAAGTTCAGGTGGTAATGTGAGCAATGGGGAGTGGCTGTAAATAGAGATGAAGCTTCACTCCCTCACCACTCACCTCTTGTTATATGGCCCAGTTCCTAATGGGCCATGGATTGTTACTGCTCCATGGCCTGGACCCCTCATGGCCTTGGGGACCTCTGCTTTAGTTTATCCATTAACCTGATGAAGGACATCTGACGTTTTTTCCAGGTTTTGTCTTTACAAATAAAGCCACTGTAAACATTCATACTGAAAAAAGAAAAAGAAAAGACAAAATACGACAAGTGTTGTTGAGAATGTGGAGAAAGGGAACCCCATCACACTGTTGCTGGGAAGGTAAATTAGTGCAGCCATTATACAAAACAGCATGGAGGTTCCTCAAAAAAAAAAAAAAAAAATTAAAAATAGAACTACCAGATGATCCAGCAATTGCACTTCTGGGTATGTACCCAAAAGAATGGAAATCAGTATGTTGTAGAGATGTCTGCACTTCCACGTGCATTGCAGCACTATTCACAATAACCAAGATATGGAATCAACCTAATTGTCCATCAATGGATGAATGGATAAATAAAATGGGGTATACATACACAATGGAATATTATTCAGCCTTGAAAGGCCTTAGTAATGCTAAGTAATACTGCAATCAGAGGTCAGCCATAGCTGTGTCTTCATAACTGGAAAAGGGTTCTCTTCCCAGCTATCTTGGGTTATTGGCAGAATTCGTTTCCTATTGTATTCAGGACAAATGGAAGCTCATATCTACAAAGTCAGCAAGGAAAACAAGACCATAGACAGTCACCTAGGAAGATGTAGTCCTGGGAGTGACAGACAACTCATCACTATAGCCATTTTTCATTGGTCACACCTCCTGCCCACATTCAAGAGGAGTGGGTTGTTGAAGGGCATGAACTCCAGGAGGTGAAGGTCCTGAGGGCCACCTGAAAATCTGCCCACCACCATGACCCAGGAGTTTGTGAAATGCACTTGAAAGCAACTTGAATGTCTAAAAAACAAAAAGTTTACTCTAGCAGAGTAGAGTGATTCTGGTTCTGTGGTGTTCTCCTGGGAATCCCTGCTCTGATCCCCAAGGTGCAGCTTTGTGAAGATTGGAGACTACCTTGTTTTGAAATTCTAATAGGGCTTTTCATGCCAGACTGCAGTTTTAAAGGGGATTTGTGGAGCTATGATTTGTTCAAACAACATCCCTGGCCATCTGAGTTTACATAATTATTTTCCCATCTCAGGCCCCTGCTGGGTCCTTCATACTCCTAGAGTATTCATGAAACCAACAGGACTCCAAGCTTCTTGTCTCTTGGCTCTAAGGGTGTTGAATGTGTTTCTTGGGTGCTTAGGGAAGCTCTGCACTGTATGACTTTAGCGTGTAGTGAAAAACTTGCTCTCAGTAGCACTGCTTGCCACTTAATCACTGTTGATCTCTCTTGCTGTGATTTATGATGCAAACTGCCCCAGGTTTTCAGGAGAAGAAAACTGGCTCTAAAATATCATGATTGGATCAGATAGTAATAAATAACAACAAAGCACACATGTTTGCTCTTTCTTATGGTCTAGCTGAGGCCAAGGAGACTATGACCAGTAAAACAAGAGAAGAAAAACAATCACCTAGTGATATGGTTTGGCTGTGTCCCCACCCAAATCTCATCTTGAATTCCCACATGTTGTGGGAGGGACCCGGTGGGAGGTAATTGAATCATGAGGGGGGGTCTTTCCCATGCTGCTCTTGTGATAGTGAATAAGTCTCACGAGATCTGATGGTTTTAAGAACAGGAGTTTCCCTGCACAAGCTCTTTCTCTTTGCCTGCTGCCATCCATGTAAGACATGACATGTTCCTCCTTGCTTTCTGCCATAATTGTGAGACTTCCCCAGCCACATGGAACTGTACGTCCATTACACCTCTTTCTTTTGTAAATTGCCCAGTCTTGGGTATGTCTTTATCAGCAGCATGAAAACAGACTAATACACGTAGTTCAGTCCTTTCTTTCTCTATTGTGTTTTCTAGAGGATTGGTGAGTTTGATTTTTAATAATGTTCTCTATTATTCCCTAACATTTACTCTCCCTTTTACTTTGTAACCAAATGTCCAGCAAATCACCATATTACCTGGTATACATATAATTTAGCTGCTTTCCTTTTTTATTTCTCACTTTTTAAAATTTTTTGCACTCTGTCACTCAGGCTGGAGTGCAGTGGCACAGTCCTGGCTCACTGCAACCTCCAGCCCCCCTGGGTCAAGTAATTCTCCCACCTCAGCCTCCCAAGTAGCTAGGACCACATGTGCTCACCACCACACCCAGCTTTTAAATTTTTTGTAGAGATAGGGTCTCACTATGTTGCCCAGGCTGGTCTCCCTCTCCTTGGCTTAAGCAATCCCCCTGTCTTGGCCTCCCAAAGTACTAAGATTACAGGCATAAGCCACTGTACCAGACCTGCCTTCTTTTTTTACAGAGAAGAAAATCTGACTTGTCCTTGAACAAGGTAAACTCCTTCCTCTTTCCTCCTCCCCAGCAAGCCCACTCATCCACTGATGTTCTCATTAATAAGCCATCCTGCAGTGGAAGGAAGCAACATTTCCATTTTTTAGGCAAGGTAAATCCATCACGTTGTCAGCCTGGATAATCCTCCCATAATTTGATATACCAATCAGCTCCAATCTGGGCATTTTATCGCCCATATGTGCCTGGTTCTGCCACAACAACTCTGATTTAATACTGCAGCAGCTGCTCTGCAACTCAAGAAAAATGGCTTCACTCTAAGGAAAAATAGAGTACAGTCAAGACCGATCTGCCATGCCCAGTAAAGAAAATGTCCGATGAATACGCTCATTTATTAAATGTGCAGATATACAAGGGACTGCTTTGGGGGGCCCTGTCCATTTCCAAGAAGTATGGTCCAAATGCAAGTCTCTTGATCCATATTTCAAAAATAGGAAGAAAGTAATATTCCTACTTTAAAGCATCCTTCTAAAAATTAATGAGGATGAGAAAAATCAAGTTAGGAATACTGTTTTTGTTTTAAGATCTTCCGACCTCTTAACCCAGATAACTAACCAAGGCCAAGGAGACAAATAGGAGAGCCATGAAGTCAGTCCACAGAAGAAAAGCCAGAATGCTCTGGGACTTGAATGTGGATATCATTCCTCTAATTTATTCACTCTCATTAAATATTACCCATATGTCGTGTGCATGGCAAAAGAGACCTTCAATTCAGACTAGGAACACAGGTCCTTCCATTAGGACCAATGGAAAATGGGAAGTTTAATGATAAATTCTATGATTTCATAAGCCATCACTGGCATTACCCCCAAACAAAAGTAACATTTTTCTCACATATTATTAGTGTCTGATTTTAAACTTACTCTTAATAAACAGTGTTAGGTTCATTTGATAAATGGAGCAGAATATCTGTTCTATTTTTTTCTTTCTTTCTTTAAGTTTCTATCTCATGATCCATCAAGCATCATATTTTTGGGTCACCAATTACTATTTATCTACAATGAAATGATTGATGTGCACTTGGGCAAGACATTAGACTCAAATTTGCCTCTAAGCTGCTCATATCAACAAGCAGAGCTTAGAAGGGAGGGTGGCTGTTTCTTATCAATTCTGCATAGACTATAGCATTACTTTAGCAAATTGAGTCTTCTGAGAGCTTGAGAGAATTTGGTTTCATCAGAGGCTGCACGTGCTGAGATGCCCCTGCATTGTGGCGGGGGCCAAGAGACCCAGCTTGGATGCAGATTCCAAAATCAATAGCACCCACGAACAACCTTGCATGTAGAATAGCAGGGCTATTCACATAAGATTCATGCATGAGTCATCCTGAGACACCGCCTTTAAATTTCTGAGGAAGTAAAGTTTGGGCACAAATGGAACTCCTGCAAACAAATGGTAGAAAGTAAGTAAAACAATGTAGTTTATCCTTGGTAATGAAAACCCATTTTTAGCTCATTTTTAGCTCAAACCCCAGTGCAAATAATTGGAAGAACTTTTTCCCTGAGCAACACAGCTTACTTGGTGACTGAGGGGGAACACGAAAAAATGCTCTTGACTTACAGGAACATCTTGATTCTTGGTCCTACACAAATAGAGTGCATTAAAAGGACAAGAAACCACCCTGTCAAAAAGACATCTGCACTCATATGTTTATTTTAACACTATTCACAATAGCAAAGATATGGAATCAACCTAAGTGTCCAACAGATGACTGGAGAAAGAAAATTCGATTGGATAAAGAAAATTACACATAATTTTGGTAGTGTTCTTAATTCATGCTCCACCCACTGATATCAAGAAAATCCTCAAGAATAAATTCTGGGACAAAAATAAATAAATAAATTGTGTCTTTTGATGCAACATGGCTTGAACTGAAAGCCATTCTCGTAAGTGAAATAACACAGAAACAGAAAGTCAAATACCATAAATTCTCACTTATAAGTGGGACCTAAATAATGTGTACAGGAAAAGACATAGAGTGTAGAATCATGGGCATTAGAGACTGAGAAGGATTGGGTTGGGAAGGGGGAGTGAGGGATGAAAAATTACCTATTGGATGCAATGTTCACCATTCAAGTGATGGTTACACTAAAAGCCCAGACTTCACAACTATGCAATGTACCTGTGTAACAAAACTGCACTTGTACCTCTTACATGTATACAAATAAAAATATTTTTAAAATAAGATAAGGGTTTTGGAGTGTATGCTGAGTAATTGTGCACGCGTAGGATTCCAATGGTTCTACTTTAATTAAAGACA
Source organism: Pongo pygmaeus (assembly GCF_028885625.2). Lineage (NCBI taxonomy): Eukaryota > Metazoa > Chordata > Mammalia > Primates > Hominidae > Pongo > Pongo pygmaeus. The sequence continues at coordinate 4,510,643 of NC_072396.2, read as the reverse complement.
TGGCTCAGTCTTGAGACAGGTTAAAATTGACGCTTCCATCTCAACCACATCACAGCTAACAGGCAGTAGACACAAACATTTACATAATTTTGGTAATGTTCTTAATTCGTGCTGCACCCACTGATATCAAGAAAGTCCTTAAGAATAAACTCTGGAAAAACTAACAGTGGGAGAGATTTGAAAACCAAAGTGATCTCAACTTTAATAATAACCTGGTCTGCATATGTGATGCTCCTATAATTCCATCAATTGAATCTGCGAGTCCCACTGCCCCTATCTAACAAAACAATAAGATTTGCCCTCAGTCATAATCCATTTGTGCCTGAACTACAGAATAAACCTGATAACTTAATTCATGGAGTGACAGCAAGGTCACTACTGGTGAAGATTTAAATGACCGTTGCATTATACTTAATAGAAGATGCCCTATTTAGAAAACAAGACCTATACACTGGCCAGAGAAGATGCATTTGAGGCAAAATAAATATGGCTAGTCTTTTAAGCATAGCAATACATTAATAGATGAATGTCAACCTCTCTGTGATCTGTATTAATTTGTTGGTGCAATTAAAGTGACAATCTGGCCAGGTGCGGTGGTGCACTCCTGTAATCCCAGCACTTTGGGAAGCCGAGGTGGGTGGATCACTTGAGCTCAGTAGTTGAAGACCAGCCTAGGCAACATAACAAATCCCCCTCTCTACAAAAAGACGCAAAAATTAGCTGGGCATTGTGGTGTGGGCCTGTAGTCCCAGCTACTCGGGTGGCTGAGGTGGGAGGATCATTTGAGCTCAGGAGGTTGAGGCTGCAGTAAGCTATGATTGCACCACTGCACTCCAGTCTAGGTAACAGAGTGAGACCCTGTCTAAAAATTTTTTTTAAAAAAGTACCAATCTCACTTTATAATCCCTGCATGTTCTTTATGCAGTACATTAAAAATAGGATTCATTCATGATGTTGTGACACCACATGTAATCACACAAACAATATGCTAATACATCTGACATGAGGACATGAGATTTGATAGTTTACACAAGGAAAGGGACTAGCATTTCATTAACAATGAGTACATATTAAAAGCAGCAGAAAAGTGTCACTACTTTGTTTTTTTAACTGCAATTCACATTCCCTTGAGTGAACTTCTTCCAAGTTTTGTCAGATGTGGGGAATGGAATGTGACCAGTTGGTTTGCCATTTCCTACCAATATGTGGTCTATTCTCCCTCGCTGGGTGATTCAGGATCCTCAGCAGAAACTCACATGGAAATTGAGGGCAATAACCCCACTAACAGTCTATGATGTACCTGTGGTTTTTCATATGTCATATAATTTTGTCCTCTTAACAACCTTTTTGTGGTTAAAAATTGACATTTGACCAGGAATCCATTGAGAAAAATAATACATCAGGAGTCTGTGGTGAACACACCAAGATGAACCCCAACGACTCCACCATTGAATACTCACTCTCCTTTATTTTTTGTGCCAGCAGACTTGTAACTTGCTTCTAACCAATGGAATATGACACAAGTGATGGTGTATTCATAATTAGATTATGTTCATCAAAGACTATGTCTTAACAGCCTGTGTGAGAGATTATCCCGGTGACCTTGAAGAAGTAAGCTACTATGTTGCGAACTACCTATATAACGGACTCATGTCAACAGAGTGAGAGACCATCCCCACGAAAGATACAAAAATTAACTGGGCATGGTGGCATGTGCCTGTAATCCTAGCAACTTGGGAGGCTAAGGTGGGAGGATCGCGTAAGCCCAGGAGTTTGAGGCTGCAGTGAGCTATGATCATGCCACTGTACTCCAGCCTGGGTAACATAGCGAGACCTCTGTCTCTACAAGAAATTTAGAAAAAAAAGAATAGCTGAGTGTAGTGGCACACACCTGTAGTACCAGCTACTTGGGAGTCTGAGGCGGTGGGCTCACTCAAGCTCAGGAGGTCAAGGCTGCAGTGAGCCATGATCGCACCACTGCACTCCAGCCTAAGTGATGACACAGTAAGAACCTGTCTCTCCCAAAAAAGGAGATTCATTGATGTGGCAGGAACCTGGAAGACACTCAGTGAATATGGCTTCAAGTTCTGCAACTTCAACTGAATTCAAGCAACAACTGCATGAGCTTGGAGGAACACCCCGAGTTCCAGAAAAACAACACAGTCTGGGCAACTCCTCAACTGTACCCCGGGAAGACCTAGAACACAGAACCCAGTAAGCCATGCAAGATATCTCAGCCTCATATAATGAGCTAATAAATGCATGCCACTTTAAGTTGCTAAGTTTGTGGTATTTTGTTGCACAGCATTGCTAACTAATGCAGAGACATTAAGAAGGAGGTTATCAAAAGATGACCAAAGAGCCCCAAATGTCTCATCTGGATGAACAGAATCCTGGTGCAAGGTCTGGTCTTCAGTCTGAAACCTCAAAAATTAAAACTGAATGTACTGTTCAGCAGTGAAACAGCATTAACCAGTGGGATTGCTGTACAACACAAATATGCTTATTTGTGTGTCGCTTCCTTTTTTATATTTTATTTTTATTTTGAGACAAATTCTCCCTCTGTCACCCTAGACTGGAGTGCAGTGGCATGATCTGGGCTCACTGCAAACTCTGCCTCCCGGTTCAAGTGATTCTTGTGCCTCAGCCTCCCAAATAGCTGGGACTACAGGTGCATGCCACCACACCTGGCTAAGTTTTGTATTTTTAGTAGAGATGGGGTTTCACCGTGTTGGCCAGACTGGTCTCGAACTCCTGACCTCAAGTGATCCATTCGCCTCAGCCTCCCAAAGTGCTGGGATTACAGGCATGAGCCTGTCTCTCTCTCTCTCTTTTTTTTTTTCCAAGTGGGAAATTTAACAATTAGACCAGAAAACGCATCTAAGCAAATTTATGTGGGAAACCGAAGTACAATATAAAAGTTGCATTCCGGCCAGGCATGGTGACTCAATGCCTGTAATCCCAGAACTTTGAGACGCTAAGGTAGGAAGATTGCTTGAGCCTAGGAGTTTGAGACCAGCCTGGGAAACACAGTGAGATCCCCATCTCTGCAGAAAAATTTTAAAAAAAAACAACTAAAAATTTAGCCAAATGTAGTGGCACACACCTATAGCTACTTGGAAGCTGAGACAGGAGGATCACAGGAGCTCAGGAGGTCAAGGCTACAGTGAGCTATGATTGTGCCACTACACTCCAGCCTGGGCAACAGATCAAGACTCTGTCTTTAAAAAATAATGAGAGTTGTTTTCTGAACATAGAATCAGACCAAGCTATGATCTATAATGTCCATCCCAATCTCTACCAACATCAGGGTATTACCATCTTTTTTTTTTTTTTTTTGAGACGGAGTCTTTCTCTGTAGCCCAGGCTGGAGTGCAGTGGTGTGATCTTGGCTCACTGCAACCTCCGCCTCTCGGGTTCAAGCAATTCTCCTGCCTCAGCCTCCCAAGTAGCTGGGATTACAGGCACATGCCACCATGCCTGTATTTTTTGTATTTTTAGTAGAGACGGTGTTTCACCATGCTGGTCAGGCTGGTTTCTAACTCCTGACCTCATGATCCGTCCTCCTCAGCCTCCCAAAGTGCTGGGATTACAGGCATGAGCCACCGCGCCCAGCCTGGGTATTATCATCTTAAAGCTGTGATATTTATGGAATATATATATCTTTATTCTTAATGTCTAGCACTCTTAGAATGATTTTTCTCTCCTGATAAGTATTTTGGATGGATATTTATGAGTTTTGTCCCAAGACTCTCCTGTATCTGTAATTCCATCATTCATTTTCCTCTAACTTTAGTGACATAACACAATGTAAGCTAAATTTATATTTTCCTTAAAACAAACCTCTTTTAGGTGAATTTGCACATAGTTGATCTGACCCAATAAGTCTTGTGTTATACTTTATAAGTCAGAAGAAATCTTTCTTCTCTTTTCCTGTCTAAGCTTTTAAGAACACCTAGCAATTTTCACCCATTCTTCCTACACAGAATCGGTGTATGAGAAACCTGGAGCTTCATGAAAGTATACAGCCCACTTAGGACCACAGAGTTAGTGCGTATGAGAGCCTCTATACACACACACACGTGTGCACGTGCACATGCATGCATACAGACACACACCCATATAGACACACACACACATACATTGTTGTATTACAAAGCCCCTGCCCTATTGCCTGCACACAGTCCGAAATCCCTGCAAGGTCCCAAGATTGTGTCTATGCTTATTTAAGAGCTGGATGCATAGAGATAACCCTGTCGTCTACCCCAAGCCTGTCGAAGTGTCTTTACACACCTAGATTTGCCGCAGGTAGAAGCTTAGTCTACCAGTTGCTCCTTCCTGAGCCCATATCACTCTCAGTCATAGGAGGGGTGATTCAGACACTAGCAATGCCTTAGAAGAAAGCTCCCCACAAACTCCCATTTACCTGGTAAAATACCCTCCCTTATCTCTCCAGCCAGCAAGAGAAGTGACAGTACAGTTTAACACAAGAGTTGTCAGTAATAGACTGACTTTTAAAGAGAGTCCTAATCGTTAATCTAACCTGCACCACATTACAAGGATATTTCCAGTGCATTTCACAAACTCAATTTTAATTTTCATAACAACACGAGGAAGTAGGTACTACCAGCCTTATGTTATCAATATTATCAATTAAGGCTCAGAGAACAGTAAAACTTTAATAACTCCAAAACCACTCAGTAAGTAAGCATGAAAGCAGGGTTTCAATTGCTGGCTTGTGTGATCGAAGCCTGGGTTCTTTTTTAAAAACGACAATTTCAACTTCTATTTTAGACTCAGGGGATACATGTGCAGGTTTGTTACCTGGGCAAATTGTGTGATGCTGAGGTTTGGGGTGTGAAGGAACCCTTCACCCAGGTATTGAGCACAATACTCAATAGTTAGTTTTTCAACCCTGGCCCCCCTCCTTACCCTTCCGCCTCTGGTAGTCCCCAGTGCCTATTGTTCCCATCTTTATGTCCATGTGTACTCAGTATTTAGCTCCTACTTATAAGTGAGAACATTTGGTATTTGGTTTTCTTTTCCTTCATTAATTTTCTTACGATAATGGCCTTCAGCTCCATCTATGTTGCTGCAAAGGACATGATCTTGTTCTTTTTCACAGCTGCGTGCTACTCCATGGTGTATATGTTCCACATTTCCTTTATCCAGTCCACTGTTGGTGGGTACTTAGGTTGATTACATGTCTTTGCTATTGTGCAATGAACATATGAGTGCATGTGACTTTCTGGTAGAACGATTTGTTTTCTTTTGGGTAGACACCCAGTAATGTGATTGCTAGGTCAAATGGTAGTTGTATTTTAAGTTCTCCGAGAAATCTCCAAACTTTTCTCCACAATGCAAGGCCTAGAATTCTTAATGAATAGCCTGTATTAAAAAAGGATAGGCAGCCATGAGAAAAACAACAGAATTTTGAGGCAGTAACTTAATAAAGAAGATATAGGTAGAAATGGACATTTTTAAAATGTAACTGGCAATCCAGAGATTTTGAGGTTAACAAAGACCTTGGCATCCTAAAATATCCTCACTCTCTGCCCCCACAGTTTATGAGAACAGATAGTGTTTTCTTTACAGTATTTAAGGGTTTAAAAGTGGAAATATCTTTGCTCTTATATGCTGAATCCCTGGAGTCCTTTTCCCACGGGATCTTTAATATCAAGGGGCATCTGCTCAAGCCTTCAAGTCTCAGTGAGCACCTTCTGCCTTCACTTGCAATTTTGCTATCATTGCATCCACCAGGAAAAGCTACCTTCCCCACACCAGCTGGTCATTGCGGCTCTTCCTCTAGTGCCGTGTAGTGCACACCCCTATTTCTCAGCATCTGAGCATCCTCCCCACCACTTTTCCAATCCATGAGAGCCTCTGTGGGGCCAAATGGCACAGATGTCATATCTCTTGGTCCTGGTCACAGCGAATACTTCCCTCTACCTTTTGATATCTGAGAAGTAGGCAGCTTCAAAAGTCATTTTTTCATGTTCCTTCCTTGGCTTAGTTTCTTAAGGCTGCCATAACAAAGTACCACACACTGGGTGGCTTAAAAGAACAGAAATTTACTGGGGACGAGAAATCTGAAACCAAAGTGTGGGCAGCGTTGGTTCCTCCTGGAGGATCTGAGACACAATCTGTCCCACGCCTCTGCCCCAGCTACTAGTGCTTGCTGGTGTTCCTTGACTTGTCAATGCATCACTCTAATTTCTGACTCTGTCGTCATGTGGCCTTCTTTTCTGTGTGTCCGTGTCCAAATTTCCATCTTAGAAAAGCAAAACAAAACAAAACAAAAAAACCACGGGGCCTCTCTGTTACCCAGGCTGGACTGCAGCAGTGCAATCACAGCTCACTGCAGCCTCCAACTCGTGGGCTCAAGTGATCCTCCTATCTCAGCCTCCCAAGTAGCTGGGAATACAGGCGTGCCCGCCACACCTGGTTAAGCTCTTCTAATTTTTTGTAGAGATGGGATCTCACAATGTTGCCCAATATGGTCTCAAATTCCTGGCTTCAAATGACCCTCCTGTCTTGGCCTTCCAAAGTGCTTGGATTACAGGTATAAGCCACCATGACTGGCCAGAAATTTCCACCTTCTTATAAGAATACCAGTCATTGCACTAGAGCTCACTCTAATCCAGAATGACCTATCTCATTGTAACTTGATTATATTTTCAAAAACTCTATTTTCAAATAAGATCACATTCACAGGCGCTGGTGTTAGGATGCAGACATATCATTTTTTGGAGGGAAACACAATTTAATCCACTATATTTGTCAGAGTCTACCCAGAGCCATCTGCTGCCTCAACTAACTCACAAAGTTTCTTGTTTTGGCCAGGCACGGTGGCTTACTCTCATAATCCCAGCACTTTGGGAGCCTGAGGTAGGAGGATTGCTTGAGCTCAGGAATTGGAGAGCAGCCTAGAAAACATAGGGAGATCTTGTCTGAAGAGAAAGAAAGAAGGAAAGAAAGAAAGAAAGAAAGAGAGAGAGAGAGAGAGAAAGAAAGAAAGAAAGAAAGAAAGAAAGAAAGAAAGAAAGAAAGAAAGAAAGAAAAGAAAGAAAGAAAAAAGAAAGAAAGAAGGGAAGGAAGGAAGAAGGAAGGAAGGAAAGAAAGAAAGAGAGAAAGAAAAGAAAGAAAGAGGAGAAAAGTTGGGTGTGGTGGTGCACAACTGTAGTCCCAGCTACTTGGGAGGCTGAGGTGAGAAAATTGCTTGAGCCCGGGAGGTCAAGGCTATAGTGAGCTTTGATTGCACCACTGCACTCCAGCCTGGGCAACAGAGCAAGACCACGTCTTTAAAAAAAAAGAAAAAAAGATTTGCGTGTTTTTTCTCTTGCTGGACTCCTCCAATTCACTCTATAGTACAACTGGAAGTTATTTAAAGGAACAACAAAAGTTTGGCTGCAGACCAAACTCGGTAGGGGAGGACACACACAGCAGCTCACCGAGAATGGAAACAGTCATTGCCCAGTAATGGTGCCATAGCACACCCTTAGATGTGCATGGAACTAAAAATTCAGAGCAAACAACTTTGAATTGGAGCTTGGTGCCCTGACTCTCTGATCCTCAGCACATCTTCCCCCCACCCTCCAAGAAAAACTTTGCTCACCTGTTCCCCCTTTCTCTTCACACTGGATTAAACCCCACCTCTGCCAGTTCCACCTCTGCCAGTTCCACCTTAGGTATTGCCAAAAATTTTTCCCTCCTTCTCCGACTCTAGATATGAATGGGAAACAGTGTCCAAAATCAATATGAAGCTTGCTATCTTGATTCCAAATTTCAAGGAAGGATAATAGCATCCCTTAATTGTGCTACATACATAAAGCACACTTCTCTAAAGAAGAAGTACATCACAAAAGTGTGTGAACCAATCTGAGATTAAACACAGTCCCCAGTTTTGTCTCAGAAAAGGCTTTGTTTATATTCCAAACCTCCCTCCCTTACCACCTGCCTCCGCCAAGCCTCAGACTGCATCAGCATTTGGCATGAAGCACCACCAGAGGCATTATCAACTCCAGTCTCCCAAGAAGCATCGAGCATTCAGAAACCCGCACTTCAGGTTAATTCTCAGCCATCAGAAGCACAGCCATCTCAGAAAAGCAAGTAGGTCCCCGGTGACAACATCGAGTGAGGTGTCAAAAGTTTTGGAATTAAGAACTGAGTGACCTTATTCGAAGTGCAATTTGAGAGAAAATTGCATCTGCGAAATACATAATAGTGCTAAGAAAAAAAAAAGCACAGGATACTGAAGGTCAGAAGACAAAGATGCAATGGATTCGTGAGTGGCATGCTTGCTGTGCAGGGAAGAACAAGCTCAGAGTTACCCTAGGAGTTTCGCTTTCTTTGGGATACAGGTCCCAGCCATGCATGTCTGGATTAGAAGAAAACAAATGCATCCAACCTGAGACACATGTCTCGCTTCATGGAGCATTTTTTAAAATTTCTGAAACCACGCACTAATGTGTTCAGGAATCCAGGTGCATCACAGTGATTCTGGGAGGCAGAAATATCTAACCCATCCTGTTTTATTTTAAAATTGGAAATTTATTTTCTGATGATGAACAATGGAGACTCAGGAAAGCAGATTCAAAAGTAGACTTTCAATGAGTTTTGAAGGAATAGTGACATTCTTCACAATGACATGCAACTTTGCTTTTAACAGTCATGGGAGCGGTTTTGTTCATAGGGCAATACTTGATCTACATCCATACATCTACACCAATAATTTGAAGTACTACTACTTCAAACCCATGGAAAATTCAAATACAAAATCTCTGATGCCTGTTGCAATTTTTGCAGAATGGTACAGGTCAACTGTCCAAACCGGTGCTTCTGACGCTGTTTGCTAATTTACTCTTCCAATAATTCTATTATTATAAGCAATTATGCATATGCATAAAAGTATATAGGATGTAACTGAAAAAACAAAAACTTTGGTTTTCATGCAAACATCACGTTAATTCTACTAATATATAAATAGCACAATCTTCTTTGTTACCCAAAGCACTTAGATTTAAAGGAGGATTAACCAACGTCCTGCTAAGTATTGCTCAAGAAATTAAGAGACAGCTTTCTACTTGCAAAAGTATTACTCTCTGCTTTCATGAGTTCAAATTTCAGAGTCCACACGTGAGTGACATCATGCGATATCTATCTTTCTGTGCCTGGCTTATTTTGTGAATCATAGTGTCCTGCAGGTTCATCCACGTTGTTGTAATTGACAAGGTTTCCTTCTTTTTTAAGGCTGGAGAGTGTTGCACTCTGCATAGGTACTACATTTTATGATTCATTCATTTGCTGATGGACACTTAGGTTGTTTTCATATCTTGGCTTTTGTGAATGCACGTGGGAATGCAGGTATCTGGAGATATTGGTCAAGGGGTACAAACGAAATTATAAGATGGATAAGCTCTGAGGACCTAATGTACAGCATGGGGACAAATGTTTCTTAAATTTTCACAAGCAAGGTGATTTTAAGTGTTCCCAACATACACAGACATACAAACATGAACACACACACACACACACACACACAAATGGTAACTATGGGTGGCAATGAGTATGTTAGTTGATTGTGATAATCATTATAACATGTGTACATACATAAGACCATTACATTCTAGACCTTGAATACATACATTTTTGTCAACTAAATATTTAAAAATTTAGGCAGCAGTGGGATGTGGTCACACCACTGCACTCCAGCCTAGGCAACAGAGTGAGACCCTGTCTCAGAAAATACATATGTATTTAACATTTTTTTAAAAAAAGTATTACTGCCATTTAGCTACAATCTGTATTTTGCAAGTTTTAGGTTCCATCATGGTTTTAACTCTTGTACTTTTTCTCAAGAGATATTACTCCAACTATATCTCAAACTATGCTTCAGAATTCATGTACTTAGCAGAGTATATAATTGCATTTGTAATGAAGCGTTCTTCTTACCTAAAGAGAGAGGTCTCACCTTAGCCCTCACCTCCTGAAAGGTGATCTCCTGGCCACTGGAATGTCCTGTTCAATAGAAGTGTCTTTGCCTGTAGTCTTTGGCCACACAACAGTCTAACAAGGTGGTTAAGGCTGGTACTTGGGCCATGCCATATCCAGAAGAGCTGAAGACTAGAGATGAGCTCTGCCTCCAGGAGGAGCTTGAGACCAAAGCTCAGCAATGTGGAAGTTTGTGATTGAACTCCATTAAAGACTGGACAGAAAGGCTCATGTGAGCTTCTCTGTTTGGCAATACACAGTGCCTAAGGTCATGTGTCATGTCCAGGGGGAAGCAACTCCATCCATAACTGCAGAACGAAGAGAACACTGGAAGCTCCATATCTAGACCCCTGCTGGACTCTGCCCCATGCACTGTTTCTCTTGGCTAATTTTCATCTGTCCTTCCTCTGTAATAAACCTAATCTTGAGTAGAATAGCTTTCAGGGAGTTCGATGAGTTCTAGAAAATTATCAAAACTGAGAGTGATCTTAAGGACCCCTTGAAGTTGTGATTGGTGTCAGAATTAAGGATGGTTTTTGGGGGACTATGCTATCTCCATTTGCAATGGGCATAACTCTTTCAAAGAAAACTAGAAGTGAGATGGGATTATGTTGATCTTCAGTGGAGTTATCCATTCCACAAATGTGTGTGTTGACAATTGAATACGATTTATAAAGAACGATTAACAGTCGTATGAGCTGTTTTACTCATATGGCAATACTTTATCTACATCCACACATCTATATCATATAGTTTGAAGAATCACTATATCAAAATCCTGGAAGATTCAAATACTAAATCTCTGATGTCTGTTGCAATTTTTGCAGAATAGTATAGGTCAACGGCCCAAACCAGTGCTTCTGATGCCATTTGCTAATTTACCCTTCCAAAATTTTTACTGTTATGAGTAAATATGCATATGCATGTAAGTATATGGGTTGTAACTGGAGTTAGTTCCCTTTCTCCCAAAAGTTGCCATAAACTTGCAGTTATTCTATGGGCTGCCTTTTTGTTGTTGTTTTTCATGAGCTTGCTTGTTTCACTCAATAATGTAACCTGTAGCTCACTCATACCAATGCCTAGATTTCTACTTTGTCTCCGTTACATTTCTTCTGTCTCTGTACCATAGTTTGTTGAATCAGTTTTCTATAGAAGGACATTTGGGATGTTTCCAGTCTTTGAGATTACAGATCACACTGGAGTGATGTATTAGTCCGTTCTCACACTGCCATAAAGGTACTACCTGAGACTGGGTAGTTTATAAACAAAAGAGGTTTAATTGACTCATAGTTCCCCATGACTGGGGAGGCCTCAGGAAATTTACAATCATGGTGCAAGGTGAAGGGGAAGCAAGGCACATCTTACATGACGGCAAGGAAGAAAAGAGAGTGCAGGGGAAACTGCCGCGTTTAAAACCATCAGATCTCATGAGAACTCCCTCGCTATCATAAGAACAAACTGGGGGAAACCGCCCCCATGATCCAATCACCCCCACCAGGTCCCTCTCTTGACACGTGGGGATTACAACTAGAGATGAGATTTGGGAGGGGACACAAAGTCAAACCATATCAACTGAGTAACATTGTACAAAAGAGATGCTCTGTTTTGCTCTATTTATCTTTGGCTTTGGTTTCTAGACATAGATCAAAGGGTAACTGGATATGCATTTTGCCAAATTTCCCTCCTATCAGTGTGGTACCATTTTGCATTTCCACCAGCAACACATGGTACCTATTTTCCCACAGCCTGGCCAACAGATTTTGTGGCCAAACTTCTGCATTTTTCCAATCTGCTTGTTGAGAAGTGGTGTCTATGTATGATGTCAATTTGCAATTCTGCCATTGAGACTGCATGGTTGAACATATTTTCATATATTAGGTCCTTTTTCATGTCTTCTGTAGAAGGCCATCTGTTCATTTATCTTGCACACTTCTTAAGTAGGTTTTGGTTTCTGGAAGTTTTTTTGTCTTGATTATGTTAGAGTCCTTTGTCTGTGATTTCCACTGCAAATATCTTTTCCAGCTTGCCATGTTTCTTTAAACTCTACTTATGAAAGGTCTTGTGATGTGAAAGTTTTATATGCAACGGATTCATTAAATTTGTATGCAGTGAATTTATTGCTTTAAAAATTCAAGCAATGGGAGGTTTATTTCTAGGATATAACTTGTTGCGTATTTTCACAGGTTTATCTTTTGAGACTTTTTAGTTATTGTGGTATACATTTGTTATGCATCCTATTTTAACTTTTCTTTTAACTTTCAAATGTCTGCCCAGTTGTCCAAATACAATCTACTAAAACATTCACTTGTCCCTGTTGATGTGTGATGCTGCATTTACCAAACATTGTATTGCTGTGTAATCCTACATCTGATTTGGGGATTTCTATTGTGTTCTATGGGTCCCTCATGAACAAATGCAGCAGTTTTAATTATAGATGCAATACAACGTTTTAATATCTAATGGCTCTGACTTCCCATTGACATTGTTCATATTCTTTTTTTTATTATACTTTAAGTTCTTGGGTACATGTGCAGAATGTGCAGGTTTGTTACATAGGTATACACATGCCATGGTGGTTTGCTGCACCCATCAACCTGTTGTCTACATTAGGTATTTCTCCTAATGCTCTCCCTCCCCTAGCCCCCCACCACCCAACAGACCCTGGTGTGTGATGTTCCCCTCCCTGTGTCCATGTTTTCTCATTGTTCAACTCCCACTTATGAGTGAGAGCATGTGGTGTTTGGTTTTCTGTTCCTGTGTTACTTTTCTGAGAATGATGGTTTCCAGCTTCATCCATGTCCCTGCAAAGGACATGAACTCATTCAGTTTTATGGCTGCATAGTATTCCATGGTGTATATGTGCCACATTTTCTTTATCCAGTCTATCATTGATGGGCATTTGGGTTGGTTCCAAGTCTTTGCTATTGTGAATAGTGCTGCAATAAACATACATGTGCATGTGTCTTTACACTAGAATGATTTATAATTCTTTGGGTACCCAGTAATGGGATGGCTGGGTCAAATGGTATCTCTGGTTCTAGATCCTTGAAGAATTGCCACACTGTCTTCCATAATGATTGAACTAATTTACACTACCACCAACAGTGTAAAAGTGTTCCTATTTCTCCACATCCTCTCCAGCATCTGTTGTTTCCTGACTTTTTAATGATTGCCATTCTAACTGGTGTGAGATTGTATCTCATTGTGGTTTTGATTTGCATTTCTCTAATAATCAGTGATGATGAGCTTTTTTTCATATGTTTGTTGACTACATAAATGTCTTCTTTTGAGAAGTGTCTGTTCATATCCTTTCCCCACTTTTTGATGGGGTTGTTTGTTTTTTTCTTGTAAATTTGTTTAAGTTCCTTGTAGATTCTGGATATTAGCCCTTTGTCAGATGGATAGATTACAAAAATTTTCTCCCATTCTGTAGATTGCCTGTTCACGCCGATGATGGTTTCTTTTGCTGTGCAGAAGCTCTTTAGTTTAATTAGATCCCGTTGGTCAATTTTGGCTTTTGTTGCCATTACTTTTGGTGTTTTATTCATTAAGTCTTTGCCCACACCTATGTCTTGAATGGTATTGCCTAGGTTTTCTTCTAGGGTTTTTATGGTTTTAGGTCTTATGTTTAAGTCTTAATCCATCTTGAGTTAATTTTTATATAAGGTGTAAGGAAGGGGTCCAGTTTCAGTTTTCTGCCTGTGGCTAGCCAGTTTTCCCAACACCATTTATTAAGTAGGGAATCCTTTCCCCATTGCTTGTTTTTGTCAGGTTTGTCAAAGATCAGATGGTTGCAGATGTGTGGTGTTTTTTCTGAGGCCTCCATCATCCTGATACCAAAACCTGGCAGAAACACAATAAAAGAAGAAAATTTCAGGCCAATATCCCTGATGAACATTGATGCTAAAATCCTCAAGAAAATACTGGCAAACCGAATCCAGCAGCACATCAAAAAGCTTATCCACCATGATCAAGTTGGCTTCATCCCTGGGATGCAATGCTGGTTTGACATATGCAAATCAATAAACATAATCCATCACATAAACAGAACCAATGACAAAAACCACATGATTATCTCAATAGATGCAGAAAAGGCCTTCAATAAAATTCAACACCCCTTCATGCTAAAAACTCTCAATAAACTGGGTATTGATGGAATGTATCTCAGAATAATAAGAGATATTTATGACAAACCCACAGCCAATATCATACTGAATGGGCAAAAGCTGGAAGCATTCCCTTTGAAAACCGGCACAAGACAAGGATGCCCTCTCTCACCACTCCTATTCAACATAGTATTGGAAGTTCTGACCAGGGCAATCAGGCAAGAGAAAGAAGTAAAGGGTATTCACATAGGAAGAGAGGAAATCAAATTGTCTCTGTTTGTGGATGACATGATTGTATATTTAGAAAACCCCATCGTCTCAGCTCAAAATCTCCTTAAGCTGATAAGCAACTTCAGCAAAGTCTCAGCATTCAAAATCAATGTGCAAAAATCACAAGCATGCCTACACACCAATAACAGACAAACAGAGAGCCAAATCATGAGTGAACTCCCATTCACAATTGCTACAAAGAGAATAAAATACCTAGGAATACAACTTACAAGGGATGTGAAGGACCTCTTCAAGGAGAACTACAAACTACTGCTCAAGGAAATAAGAGAGGACACAAACAAATGGAGAAACATTCCATGCTCATGGATAGGAAGAACCAATATCGTGAAAATGGCCGTACTGCCCAAAGTAATTTAGAGATTCAATGCTATCCTCATCAAGCTACCATTGACTTTCTTCACAGAATTAGAAAAAAACTACTTTAAATTTCATATGGAACCAAAAAAGAGCCCATATAGCAAAGACAATCCTAAGCAAAAAGAACAAAGCTGGAGGCATCATACTACCTGACTTCAAACTATACTACAAGCCTACAGTAACCAAAACAGCATGGTACTGTTTATTTTCACAGTAGTGTCCTAATCCTTCCTGCATGTATATTTCTTGATGTCACCTTTACAATCATGTTTTCCAAGTGCATAAAATTTTAGGAATAGGGTCCTGCTCTGTCACTCAGACTTGAATGCAGTGGCATGACGACAGGTCACTGCAGCTTCAAACTTGTGGGTTCAAGTGATCCTCCTGCCTCAGCCTCCCAAGTATTTGGGACTACAGGTAAAAACCACCATGCTTGGCTCTTGGTTAGTATTTTTATTGAACTGACATTGAATTCGTAAGTAAATTTACAGGGAGTTGATGGACTTACATATTTAAGTGGATTGACTCTTTGTAGCTGCTGCGTACATTTGTAAATTTGGTAATTTAATTTTGGTAATTTTCTGTATACATCTGTAAATTGGTAATTTTACCACAAAGTCAAAGCCTCTTAAAAACATCTATGTATTATCTCACCATTGGGTGGGTCAAAAGTCCTGTGTGCTCACCTTACCACTGTGCTCTGGGTCTCCCTAAGCTAAAATCAAGGTGTCAGCAGTCCTGAGTTTTTATAAGGAGATTCAGGGATGTCAGTTTCCAAGCCCACTTGAATTGTTGGCAGAATCTTGCCATCGAAGGACTGAAGTCTTCATTTCTTTACTGTCTGCCATGGAAAGAAGAAGGAGAAATCCTCAGTTGTTAGAGTCCTTTTGCTGGTCCTCGCAGATATCTCCTCCATCTCAGAACATTGCAGCAATGGTGGCTTAAATTCTTCTCACCCTTGGAATCTTTCTGCTTTTTCCTTTTGCCTCCCCATCTCTCTTTCTCCAGAAAGAGAAAATTCTCTGCTTTCAAGGGCACCTGTGATTAGATTGGACCTGCCTGGTTAAGTAGGATACTTTTTCTCTTGTAAGGTCAATGACATCAATTACACCTGCAAAGTCCCTGTACCATGTAATGAACATAATACAGGTCCTGGGGTTTAGAGTGTGGATATCTATGTGAGGATATCATTCTGCCTCCTATAATACATCAAGCTTCTTTGCTTTATTGAGACTCCTCTGTATAGCCATTATCAAAAAGTCAAAAAATAATAGATGTTCGTGTAGATGTGGTGAAAGGGGAATGCTTATCCACTGCTGGTGGGAGTGTAAATTAGTACAACCTCTATGGAAACACTTTGGAGACTTCTTAAAAAACTGAAACTAAAAGAACTAAAAGAACTTAAAGAAATAAAAGTAGATCTACCATTCGGTCCAGCAATCCCACTACTTGGTATCTACCCAAAGGAAAAAAGTCATTATATCAAAAGGACACCTGCAACACATATGTTTGTCACAGCACAATTCACAATTGCAAAGATATGGAACCGACCTAAGTGCCCATGGACCAATGAGTGGATCAATAAGATGCAGTATATATGCACCATGAAATACTACTCAGCTATATGTATTTAAAAAAAGATAATGTTTTTTGCAGCACCTTGGATAGAGCTAGAGGACATTATTCTAAGTGAAATAACTCAGGAATGGAAAATGGAGCTAAACTATGGGTATGCAAAGGCATACAGAGTGATAGAATGGACATTGGACACTCAGAAGCGGGAGGGTAGGGGGCAATGGATAAAAAACTATATATTGCACACAATGCACACTACTTGGATGACAGGCACACTAAAATCTCAGACTTCACCGCTCTACAATTAATCCATGTAACCAAAAACCACTTGAAACCCAAAATCTATTAAAATAAAAATATTAAATACTTCTCTGAATATATTTTTAAATATGTATACATACTGAAATACCTTTCCCTTTTTCAAATCTTTCTGCCGGGTCTAGGTGATGCCTTCAGGTCATCAGCTTTGAGCACTAACATAGCAGCATGCCAATATCATGTTTTACGCCAGGAACCAGTTGCAAAAACAAAGAACAAATAATGTGCTAATGATTTACCTCCCATAATTAACCAATAAATGCTTGCTCAGAACGTGGCAAGTAGTTACAAGTTGTGTCAAGAAATGTTCACAGTAAGAATCGGGTGTGATGTTTCATGCCTGTAATCCCAGCACTTTGGAAGGCTGAGGCAGGCAGATCACTTGAGGTCAGGAGATCGAGACCAGCCTGGCCAACATGGTGAACCCCCATCTTTACTAAAAATACAAAAATTAGCCGGGCTTGGTGGCGCGTGCCTATAATCCCAGCCACTTGGGAACCTGAGCACAAGAATCGCTTGAACCCGACAGGTGGAGGTTGCAGTGAGCTGAGATCTCATCACTGCACTCCAGCCTGGACGACAGAGTGAGACTCCATCTCAAAAACAAACAAACAAACAAAAAGAAATGTTCACAATAAGAAATGCACTTAAATTATTTGTGATGCTATGTCTTGAAAATATTTTCTTTTAAAAAATTACAAATAATATATCCACCACCTCACATACTTATCTTTTTGTGATGAGAATATTTAAAATCTACTCTGTTAGCAATTTTTAAGTTTAACATATGGTATTATTAACTACAGTTGCCATGTTGTACAGAAGATCTCTTGAATTTATTCCTCCTCTTTATCCTTTGACCAACATCTTCTCATCCACGACCCCTTCCACTCAGCCTCTGGCAACTATCATTCTACTCTCTGCTTTTATTAGTTCCATTTTCCTCAGATTCTACATATAAGTGAGAACGTGCATTATTTACCTTTCTAAACCTGCTTTGTTTCATTTCACATAATGTTCTCTTGTGTCATCCATGTGGTCACAAATGAAACAAAAATGTCTGTCTTTTACAAAAGGTCTTAAACTATGATACATCAGAATTGCAAGTACAAATTCTAAAATTGATTGAAGCCAGGCATGGTGGCACTCGCTTGTAGTCTCAGCTACTCAGGAGGCCGATGGGGGAGGATCACTTGAGCCCAGGAGTTCAATACCAGCCTGGGAAACACAGCAAGACCCTGACTTTAAAATAAAACAAACACTAAAATCTCACGAATCACCACTAAAGAACTTACTCATGTAACCAAATACCACCTGTTCCACAAAAACCTATGGAAATAAAAAATTAAAATAAAATAAAACAAACAAATGTACAACAGATGTGGCTTATTGGAATCTCTCATTTCCAATTTTGATCATGAACTTCAAGAGTTTCAGAGGAAGTATTGAAAGACCTCTGCTGTAAAATGCACAAAAGCTCATCACGTTCACACAACTTCTCTTCTAATTCCAGAGCCATTGGAGCCCCTGAATTTTCTCCCTTGTTCCTGCATTGGACTCCAGCAGGACATCCAGGGCACAAGAGATTCACAGAAAATGGGGAATCTCTAGAAGAGAAAGGGTTCAGTGGAGATATAGCCAACCGCTCTTTCCTTAATGTTTGCAGAGCCTTGGAGCCCCTGACCCAGGGACTGTGGCCTTCTGGGCTTGGGCCTGTCCACAGCCAGGAAAGGGCAGAGTAACCCCATCTGGCCCTAATGCAGGAGAGATATTGTTTACCTTACAATTGATCTCACTTCTGGACAGGACACAGTTTCCAGGAGAAACTTCCAGTCAACCCATGGGGGCAATGTCTGCAGAGCTATCTACTGCTGTTCTGAAATGAAACTGTTAATAAAACCCTAACTATCCAGACAAAAATGGGCTCTCTGTGGCTGAGAGTGACCCTCAAATTAAGATAAAAGGAACCCAGTGGCCAGGGAGAGTGAGAGAAGAGAGTCACAAAGCACTTTGTTCCTGGAGATGGCAGCTCTGAATATCCTGCTTGTGCTGAGCTGAGATGGTTCTTAGCTCACTGAAGCTGAGAAACCCTGGCTGGAAAATTCCTCCCAACAGCGACCTCTCTGGGTTTGAGCTTAGAAACTACCTAATCAGTACTCATTATTTTCAATCTCAAAGACCAAACGAATTAAAATACATCATTTAAACACACAGATTTGTACCACATTTTCTTATCTATTGTTAATGGGGATTTAGGTTGATTCCGTGTCTTTGCTATTGTGAATAGTGGTGCAATGAACATACACGTGCATGTATATTTATAATAGAACGATTTATATTCCTTTGGATATATATCCAGTAATAGGGTTGCTGGGTCAAAAGGAATTTCTGTCTCTAGGTCTTTCAGGAATCGCCACACCATCTTCCACAATGGTTGAACTAATTTACACTCCCATCAACAGTGTAAAAATGTTCCATTTTCTCCACAACCTCACCAGCACCTGTTGTTTTTTGACTTTTTAATAATAGCCATTCTGACTAGTGTGAGATGGTATCTCATTGTGGTTTTGATTTGCACTTCTCTAATGATCAGTGATGTTGAGCTTTTGTTCATATGATTTTTGGTACATATACACCATGGAATACTATGCAGCTATAAAAAAAGAATGAGATCATGTCCTTTGCAGAAACATGGGTGGAGCTGGAGGCCATTATCCTTAACCAGCTAATGCAGGAAGAGAAAACCAAATACTGTGTGTTCTCACTTATAAATGATGAGAACACATGACACATAGAGGGGAACAACACAGACTGGGGCCTACCAGAGGTCAGAGGGTGGGAGGAGGGAGAGCATCCAATAGCTAATGGATACCAGGCTTAATACCTGGGTGATGAAATAATTTGTACAACAAACCCCCATGACACACATTTACCTATGTAACATACCTGCACATACTGCACATGTACCCCGAGCTTTAAAACTTAAAATAAAAGCATATATATGTGTGTGTGTGTGTGCATATATATATATATATTCTATCTATCTATCCATCTCTCTCTCTGTGTGTGTATGTGTGTGTGTGTGTGTGTGTGTGTGTGTAATGGCATACAGGTCTAATTGAGGACTGGGACAGGAACCTTCCCGATTTAAGCCAGACCCCCTCTTTGTCCTCTGGGGCTCATTTTGTTTTACACTGGAGTCTGCATCCCCCAATCTGCAGATTGTCTTTCATGGAAAACAAAGCTCTCCCTTTTTCCTCTGCAGATCTCAGAGTCTTCTCTTAATCGTATCAAGGGATTATTCTATGTCCAGGACAGGTCTGAGGCTCCAGAAAGCAAGAGGTGAAAGGAGAAAAAGGTGTCCTTTTCCATTTAGAGTACGGATTATCCTCAGCTTCTAGAAATGCAAAGCCTTAGCCACCGTGATTCCTGTGAGCACATGTCTCACCACACGTGTTCACACCTAGAAAGCAGTCTGTGGAACACTCTCTTATTTTGAAAGAGAAAACAAATCAAGCTACAGTTCCCCAAGGTATCCAAAGAAATGAATGAATATATCACCCCTTATTGAAAGTTTAAGATCTCCATGTTGGGCAGGTATCATGATCGTTTCATTAAAATTATAAATGCAAACTCAGAGTATTCAGAGAAGCTAAAAGCAGTCTAAAGTAGATTTTACCCATAAAAGTAATTCTTTGGGTTAAAAAAGGCATTATATTCACACTGATGGCAATAATTAGTCCTTCAAGGATTTAAATGGACTACTGTTGGGTGCACCATAAGCAAAATTCGACTTACGTATGACATCTCCCAGTTTTAGACCAATTTCTGCCTGATTAAAATCAATCGAGGAGAGTGCGGTGGCTCACACCTGTAATCCCAGCATTTTTGGAGGCTGAGGTGGGACAATCGCTTGAGCTCAGAAGTTCAAGACCAGCCTTGGCAACAGAGTGAGGTCCCATCTCTATTATATTTTAAAAAATTTTTAAAGTAAAATCAACCTATGCAAGTTAAATGCAATATTTAATTTAATTATATTTACTGATAGAAATGGAAAATATTTTACTAACAACTAGAATGCTCACACAGATGAATGAAGAAATTTATCCTCTCCTATACAATGAAAACTGACATTTCCTTGAGAAAGCTTTGGAGCCAATATAATAGGGGATTACTAGAAAGTAGTAAAACATCAATAAAATGCAAGCTAAATAGCTGATCCAACTATCTTTTCTCACTGATATAAGATAATTTGAGGCTTAAAGAATAGATTCAAAATTACAACATCATAGTAATTTATCTAAATAGCCAAAAAACCACTTTAATACCAAAAAAATTGAGTCAATCTGATCTGTATAAATGATTTAATATATTCAGGGGCAAAATAGTCCTTGGGACATTTTCTTTCATTTACAGAATTAAGTAGTATTGATTTGTCTACTACACACACTCACTCACGCACACATATTTAAAAGCACTGGATTCATAGGGATAAAAAGAGTATAAATGCAAGTTACAGTATTTTTCTATTATTTGGATACTATGAATAAAATAAGGCAAACTATTATACATGCATTGCATGAAGATTGTATTGTTATCTCTTCATCTTCCAGGTTTTTTGTGTTTTGCAACAGATCCGATCCTTTGAAAGAATTTAAATCTGTGTCTTCAGCTGCACAGGGATGTTTGACATTTTTTATTGAAAGCGTAGTACTATAACGATTATAGCAATAGACACTACTGTGAGTGCCGAAAATCCTTACCATAAACTCTTGTAATGAGATAAGAACTAATTGGATGCAAAGCTTTGTGAGAATAGTATATTGTCATATCTAAAATTTCCAACCTATCTATAGTCTTAGAGACTCTTGGTGATCTGTTTTATAGAGTAGGTTTTATGCAGAGACAAGAGTAGAATTCTGTCTTGGTGTCTTTACAGCGTCCCAAATTCCACTTTTGGTCACTGTTCTTTCTCTAAAGCACCATGCCCAGGTCACATTGTATAGCAGTTTGAACTTCCCATTTCAACTCAGAGCTGGGCAGCATACCCCAGTGTGCTCTCAGACTTTTCTCCTTCCAATGGAAGGTCCAAATTTTCCTTTCCCTAGGGCCTGGTGGTCTACATGAATGCCATGGTATCGATTAGTTCATGTTAAAAAAGAAATAGCTTGTGATGTCTTGTTTCAACCAGAAAACTTCAATGAACCTCCAATGTTTCAATGCACGGAAGACAAAAGAAGGGAAGAGAAGAAAAGGGAAGGGGAGAAGAGGAAAAAAAAGCAGTAAAAGAATAGGAGACAGAAAAGGAGAGGAGAGGAGAGGAGAGAAAACCATCATAAAGATTTAATATGTGAAACTACTCAGAAACAGTCAAATGTCCTATGTTCTCACTTATAAGTGGGAGCTAAATAATGTGTACACACGGACATAGAGAATGCAATAACAGACATTGGAGACTCAGAAGAGTGGGCGGGGCTGGGCGGTGAGGGATGAGAAATTACTTAACAGGTACAATGTACACTATTTAGGTGATGGTTACTCTAAAAGCTCAGACTTCACCACTGTGCAATCTATCCATGTAACGAAACTGCAGTTGTATATTCTACCCCTTACATTTGTGCAAATAATACGTAAAGATTTAACGAGCCACAGCAAGGCAATAAAAACAATAATTGAGGGGAAAGGAGTTATACTGAATTCTTCTAGTCTTACCTAAAATTTTAATTTTTTCATGGAGGAAATGAGTTTCCTTAGCCACCATTTTAAAATATATGAAATTGCTTAATTTAATTTAATTTATTTAATTTTTCTTTGTATGTTCTCCTGTATCATTTTTTGATGCTTATAGAAGGGAATTTTCCTTTATATGTCACATTTATTGATCCACTAGCTACTGGTTTGTTTTGTTTTGTTTTTAGGTACTCTGCCAGCTATAATTAGACACGGTAATTACTTCTTGTTGATTAACATATACAATTATTTTCTAGGACAAGGCAATTTTTAAATAAAGTCTCGACTCTTAGATGAAAGAAAATTATACACATTGCATTTAATATTTCCAACAGCTATGTCAATTCTCATCATTTTCTCTCTAATTAAGGAAGCATGCAAAAACTTATTTTAATAGAAAATGTATGGTCTTATTAAATGCTCTTCAACCTTCATTAATTTTCATCAAAAGTCTTTAAAAAACACAACAAAAGGAGTATGGGAAATAAAAAATTGCTTTATGATGGCAGTATTTTTCTTCCGTGTTTATCCTATGCCTGGTACATGTATATTTGTATATATTTTGTATGTATATATGTAATATATGTATGCATTATGTATGTACATGTGTATGCATGTATATAAACTATATACATGAGTTATATATACAGTCCTGTTGCTTAATAACAAGGATAAATTTTGAGAAATGCATCATTAGGCAATTTCATCATTGTGTGAACATCATCGAGTGGACTTACACAAACCAAGATGGGAGAGCCTGCTACACACCTAGGCTAGATGTATGGCCTACTGCTCTTTCACTACACACCTGAATAACGGTTTACTGTACTGAATACTGCAGACAATTTAATGCAATTTTCAGTATCTGTGTATCTAAACACCTAAACATAGAAAAAGCAGAGTAAAAATATGGTATTATAATCTTAGAAGATCACCTATGTCTATGTAGTCTGTCGTTGACTGAAATATCATTATGTGGCTCATAACTGTATAGATTATCTATCCATTTATGTATCTATCTCTTCATCCACCCCTCCATGCATCCATTCATCATCCATCCATCCATTCATCCATCCATCCACTCATGCATCCATCCATCTTATCTATCTATCTAGCTATCTATCTAGCCATCTATCTATGAACTATATTTTATGTTACTCCTTGTAGTTCTGTATTTAATAAAGAAGCAATGGCTTGTTAGTCTCTCCACCATAAAAATATCTTAGCCCTTGTTCATAAATGGTAGCACTGGCACTCGTCCACAAATTGGAAAGAGATTCCTCATGAATGTAGCATTAAAAAAAAACCATACATCCTCTGGTTCTCAAAAAGGAGAACAGTCAGAAGAGAAATAACCCAGGAGAAGGTGCAGAACACATTTATATGGATGGCAGAAATCATCAACTCTCTTGGGAATGGAAACCAACGTGACTAGGAAGAAAGCTGCCAATCCATTTTAAAAACACACATTGATGCTTTGTTATCTGTTTCATCTCATGAGCAAAGCACTTGACTTTTCAGTTACCTTTTTTTTCTCAAAATTTACATTGAATATGCTTTTCGAGCTAATAGACTTCAAGCTTGTGAATGTCTTGGGGGTCGAATGGTTTTCTACTGTTAAAAGCCTGTAGGTGCTGTGGCAACCTCATTTGGTGTTTGAATGTTGCAGGGATACCTGAGAGGAGCTTTGTTTTCTTAGCCCTAAAGTTTATGCTTTGGTTTGTTGGGATTGGTTTGCTTTGTTTTCTACCCGGATGTTTATAGGGTATTGCTTTCATTTTTTCATTTTTCAGGATATGTCTAGGCATGATCTTATTTGGGATGTTATTTTCTGAAGTGCCAGTGATGAATACTAATTTGTACGAGTAGGGAGTTGAAACCTCCACACATATCAGGAAGAAGGGCTTAATTGAAGGAAAGTTAGTAACAGATAAATTAAGCACTGTCTGAGCAATTCCCCCACTTTTCCATGTTTATCCTAGCACAAACACCCACAATGATGTTCTCTCTCTCTTTCGCTCTTTTTTTCTCTTTTTTCTCTCTCTGTCTCACACACACACACAAACACAGCACACATATCCACAGAAACACACACACCACACACATAAACACGAAGACACACAGTCAGACATATGTACACAAACTCAAGTGTACACACAGAAGCACATGCACACACACACACAAGCATACATATACACAGAAACATACAGGTACTCACAAACACACACATGCACACAACACACAGATTCCCAGAAATACATGCAGAAGCACACACACCCATTTAACGAGCAGTCACTTTCTGGTATTTATCATTCCTGAATGATCATAAAATAGATATTGCAGACAGCTGAGGCAGGAGTCATCAAGTCAAGGGAATTGTTGAGTTTCTGGAAAACACAGATTCCTGAGTACAAAGGTGGTAGGGAAAGTAGAGAGTGCGGTACAACTGCTTCTTCTTTCAGTTGGTCTTGGAGTTCAGGCTCAGGCATGAATGTTCCCTGAAGGGAAATTTAGGTTTTCTTTTATTCTTTTTTTTTTTTCCTCCACAACTTCCTGTACCTTATGACTAATTGACATTCTTTTCAAAGACTGGTTTATTAGTCTTGTTTCATGGTTATTCTACATTTCCATTAAAAAAGTCTTTGTGGGCATTTTACAAAACATTTCAGAGAGACTATACAAAAGAAAATTCCCTTGGTATGAATTTAAAGGGAAGCAATCCATTTTTTTCTCAGGTTTAATTTTACATACAGGGGATACATGCGCAGGTTTGCTATGTGGGTATATTGTACCCAGGTAGTGAGCATAGTACTCAAGAGGTAGTTTTTCAAGCCATGACACACTCCCTCCCACCTGTCTCCCTGCCGGTGTCTATTGTCTATTGAGAACAGTGTCCGTTGTTCCTACGTTTATGTTCATGTGTACTCAATGTTTGTCTCCCACTTACAAGTGAGAACATGTGGTATTTGCTTTTCTTTTCCCGTATTAATTCACTTAGGATGACAGGCACCAGCTCCATTCATGTTGCTGCAAAGGACAATATTTCATTCTTTTTTATGGCCGCATAGTATTTCATGGTGTATGTGCACCACATTTTCTTTATCCAGTCTATGGATGGGCACTTGGGTTGATTCCCTGTATTGGCTATTATGAATAGCATGGCAATGAACATACAAGTGCAGTGTGTTTTGGGGTAGAATGATTTCTTTTCCTTTGGATATATACCCAGTAACGAGGTTGCTGGGTTGAATGGTAGCTCTGTTGTAAATTCTTTGAGAAATCTCCAGACTGCTTTCCCCAGTGCTGAACTAACTTACATTCCCACCAGCAGTGTGTAAGTGTTCCCTTTTCTCCGCATCCTCACTAACATCTGTTATTTTTGACTTTTTAAGAATAGTCATTCCGACTGGTGTGAGATGATATCTCACTGTGGTTTTGATTTGCATAGGAAAGGAATTACTTTTAAGACAAGGTTGCAATGAGACAATCAATGAGCACCAGGTATCTGGTACTTATGGCCTGTCATAAAATTTGGAACCTAGTACTGTCACTGAGCACAGGCTCAGCTTGGCTGTTTGCCACTTGCAAAGCAAAGAAAAAGAATGAGATGCAGTGGGGGGAAAGTGCTGACAGTGGGGAAGTGGCCAGGTTCACACCTAAAGAAACCACCTCAAAGTTTCAACTGGACAAGGGGACTTTAAAAGGGGAGCTTGGAATGGGAAGCATGCAGGAGGGGTGCCAGATAGGAGGTCTGCATGTGTTGTTCTGAAGGTCATCTCAAGCCATGGTCCACCTGGAGCTCAGGCTGGTGTCATCTCAACAATTGCCAGGGTGTAGACTAACCCCAGTGAGGTAATCTCTAGGATTTCGCAGCTGGGTCTCCACATCTGATTGATCTCAAGATTAGCCGCTGGACCTTCCAATAAGCACATAATTACATACAAGAGTACAGTTAAATAAATATGCATGGTGTAAGGGAGCGAATGGTGAGAAAGAGAGGGATGTTGTATTCCAAAGAAAGTTCATTTCTATGATATATTTTAAGACTAAGGAGGGGCCGGGTGCAGTGGCTCCTGCCTGTAATCCTAGCACTTTGGGAGGCCGAGGTGGGTGGATCACTTGAGGCCAGGAGTTTGAGACCAGCCTGACCAACGTGGTGAAACCTCATCTCAACTAAAATACAAAAATTACCTGGGCGTGGTGGTGTGTGCCTGTCATCCCAGCTACTCTGGAGGCTGAGGCAGGAGAACCGCTTGAACCGGGAAGGTGGAGATTGCAGTGAGCTGAGATTGTGCCACTTCACTGCAGCCTGGGTGACAGAGCGAGACTGTCTCAAAACACAAACAAACAAAAACTAAGGAGGGCAAAAGGGTTTTGACAGAACATTTTAAAGTTACATCTTGAGACTGGGGGGAAAGGAAAAAAAGTTTTAAAATGCACTTTGAGGCTACACTATTTGGTTACACTGTGACTATACGGTCACTATTCTGACTATTTACGTCTTGTTAGGAGTAAATAAAAGTGTAGAATAGACCTTTTCACAATAGTCAAGATATGGAATCAACCTGGGTATCCAACAACAGATGGATGAATAAAGTGTGGTACATATACACAACGGAATACTATTTAGCCATAAAACGAATGAAATTTTGTCGTTTGCAACAACATAGAACTTGAGGACATTGTGTTAGGTGAAATAAGTCAGAAATAAAAAGTTAAACATTGTGTGTTCTCACTCATAGGTGGAAGCCAAAAAAAGTGGATCTCAGAATACTAGAGGCTGAGAACGGGAAGGGGAAGGCAGGGACAAGGAGAAATTTTATAAAGGATACAAAATTACAGCCAGATAGGAGGAATAAGTTCTAGTGTTTGATGGCTCTGTAGGATGATTACAGTTAACAATAATATATTTATATAGTTTCAAATAACTAGAAGAGAGGATATTGAATGTTCACAACACAAAGCAATGATCAGTGTTTGAGATGATGGATGTGCTAATTACCCTGATATGATTACTCTACAATATATGCATTGCAATATCACTATGCACTCCATAAATATATATCATGACTATGTGTCCATTTAAATTTTTTTTTAATTTTTAAAGCATCATTTCTTGTGGAGAAATTGCAGTCCATGTTAACTGTTTTGGGGGAATTACGTGGAACAGTCACCACAGAAATCAGTATAGTGATCCTTTAAGAAATTACAAAGAGAATCAGAGAATTAGCATATGATCCTGTAATCCTGCTTCTGGGCATATACCCAAGGGAATTGAAAGCAGAGTCTTAAAGAGATATTTTCACACCCAAAGTATATTGCAGTATTAATCACAATAACCAAAAGGTAGAAGCAATCCAAGTGTCCACTGGCGGACGAATAGGTAAACTGAATGTGGTTTATCTATACAATAGAATGTTATTCAGCCTTAAAAAGGAAGGAAATTTTGACACATGCTACTACGTGGATGAACCTTGAGAACATTATGCTCAGTGAAATTAACCAGTCACAAAAGGACCATAGTTCATTATTCCACTTACATGAGGCACTTAGAGTCACCAAATTTATAGAGACAGAAAGTAGAATGGTGCTTACAGGGCATTGGAGGGGAGAATGGGGAGTTGTTGCTTAATGAGGACAGAGTTTCAGTTTGGGAAGACAAAAATTTCTGGAGATGAATAATGCTGATGGTTGCACAATAATGTGAATGTACTTAATTCCACTGAACTCAGTGCCTAAGAATTATTGAGATGGTAAATTTTATGTTCTATGCTTGTTTGTTTTACCACATATAGAAATGTAAAGGATTGTAAAAGATTAAATAAAAGAAAAAACAAAAACAAACAAAGAAAACAAAGCTGCCACTTCACTCTCTTGACCTGACACACTTCTCCTTGCCATGGCATTTCTTCCTAACTTTGTACGCTTCTGCAAAATAAAGTTTCTGTCCCAGAAAGCACAGCAACTTTGCCATTGTGTAACAGCAGAAGCAAACCCAATAAAAAAATGAGAGTGCGCAGAGCTCCAGTATCAGTCAGCAAAAAGAGCAAATAATAGGGCAAGAGAAATAGAGGAACAGCACCAAAAAATCTGGAATGCCCCTTTCTGTAGACTGTCATGCTCTCCAAGGAGCGTATGAGGGTAGCAACTAGGGAGGAGGCAGAAGCACTGGCCTCAGGCCGAAAATTTAAGGGATCACCAATAAACTTTGTATCCAAGATAAATAATATTTAATGCAACATTTAAAGAAATAAACATGGATGCGAATAATAATAATATAAAATTCCAGGATAGAAACAGGACCAGAATTTTGAAGAAAAGCAGCATTGGTATCATTAATTAACTTTTTTTTCTGTTGCTTTCGGCTCCAATATGACTCTGTGTTATCTACATAGCAACTCCCTGGACTCCAATAACAGCTTGGCTTAATTCTAGCTCAGTGATCCCCAAATGAGGGGAGGATATTTGGCAAGGTCTGGAGATAATTTTGGTGTCACCAGCTGGAGAAGGGAATGTTATTGGCCTCTGGTGGGTGGAACCAGAGGATGTTGCTCAACATCCTACAGTGCACATGGCCCCCACCTTCACAAAGCCTCATCCAGCCCCAAATGTCAGTAGTGCTGACATTGAGAAACCTGTTCTGACGAATCCCAGTTGTATACAAGTTTTCACTTCTGCGTCACCCTCCCCAGCCGGATTCGAATCTCTGCCAGGTCATGCCCATGTCATTAAGTTTGCAGTCCTCTTGGTTCCTGCATGCTCTGACAGGGGAGTGGGGTGACTTTTTGGGGTCTTTGAATGCTCATTACCAAATCAACCCAACCCTAATGAAGCAACCTCAACAGCCGTCACTAAGCAAAGACTCCAGCCCACCAAAGTCTCCAGAAAGACAATGCTAACATCCCAATTTTTACCTTTGTTATATTAAATATATTTTACCACCTAATGTCTATTTATGATAAACATTTACTAGATTTCAGGCAGAGAATGAGATTTCCTATGTAGTCTTCTGCATTTCCCTGCAGTGATTTATAGAGGTAAAAGATGAGAAGATTGGGTCATTGTGATTTAAATATCTCGGAACCCTTGGAGATTCAAAAACATCCTGCCTTTGGCGGGGCGCAGTGGCTCACGCCTGTAATCCCAGCACTTCGGGAGGCCGAGACGGGTGGATCATGAGGTCAGGAGATTGAGATCATCCTGGCTAACACGGTGAAACCCCATCTCTACTAAAAATACAAAAAAAAAAAAAAAATTAGCCAGGTGTGGTTGCAGGCACCTGTAGTCCCAGCTACTCGAGAGGCTGAGGCAGGAGAATGGCGTGAACCAGGGAGGCGGAGCTTGCAGTGAGCCAAGATCGCACCACTGCACTCCAGCCTGGGCGACAGAGTGAGACTCTGTCAGAAAAAAAAAAAAAAAAAAAAAAAAATCCTACCTTTTAGCATCTGTTGCAATATTTCAGTACTTTATAATAAGGTTTAGCTTAAATGCTAAGGGTGTTTATGCTTAAGTACAGTTTAAACGTTTGAAAAGTATTTCACCTGAAATCTAGCATGGGGAGAAACACAACATTCATGCATTGACCAGAGTGGACATGAATTATCTGCCTTAGAAAGCACAGCTCAGCGAAAGTCAAGAAAGGCATGCATCCTAAGATCTCAAGTTTATATCACTCTCAGATCAATATCCATGGAAGTTGGTAGATCATAGACCAAACACAGAAAATGTCAAACTTCCCAAATACTACGTGTGCACTGGTACCCATCAGCAACCCTACTGTCATTTAGAGAATATCAAAACGCTAGGTTTATGAATTATTGACATAATTCATCAATGTATTCCCACCCAAAAAAAGTCCTTGGCATCTTACACTTAGATGATATACAGTAAAAATTTATTACACAGTGAACTTTTGTTATATCTAATATCAGAAAGTATTACATGGTAACTTGCTGATTGGAAATCTAATTATGTTTCTATTTGGCTATAATTTTAAATCAAGATATCTAGCTACATAATACTGCTTCTGGGAGTTCTTAAGAGAAGATATAATACAGTTTATTTAATACGACTATTTTTGTAAATTTATTTCAGTAGCTTTATGGGTACAAGTGGTTTGGGGTGTATAAATGAATTGTATGGTGGTGAAGCCTGGGCTTTTAGTACACCTTTCACCCAAATAGTGTAAATTGTACCCAACAGGTGATATTTTACTTCTCACCCACCCCCATCTTCCCCACTTCAGAGTCTTCAATGTCCATTTTACCACTCTGAATCCCTTTGCCTACCCATAGCTTAGCTCCCACTTTTAAGTGGTAACATACAGTGTTTGGTTTTCTTTTCTGAGTTACTTCATCTAGGATAATGACCTCCAGTTCCATCCACGTTGCTGCAAAAGATGTGATTTTCTTCTTTTTTATAGCTGAGTAATATTCCATGGTGTATATGTACCACATTTTCTTTATCCACTCATCTGTTTGATAGGCACTTAGATTGATTTCCATATCTTTACAATAGTGAATTATGCTGTGATAAAAATACGACTGCAGGTGACTTTATAATTATAATGATTACTTTTCCTTTGGGCTGAAACCCAGTAGTGGGATTGCAGGGTCAATTAGTAGATCTACTTTTAGTTATTTCGGAAATCTTCTTTTGTTTTTTTAGGGGTTTTCTAATTCACATTCCCACCAACAGTGTATTTGTGTTCCCATGACATCTGTGCCAACATCTATTGTTTTTTGACTTTTCAATAATGACCATTCTGACTGGGGTAAGTTGGCGTCTTATTATGCTCTTAATTTGCATTTCCCTGATGATATGTGATGTTGAGCATTTTTCATAATTTTTTGGCTATTTGAATATCCTCTTTCGAGAAATGTCTAGTCCTGTCATTTGCTCATTTTTAATGGGATTATTAGGTTCTCAAACAAATCAGCAAGAAAAAACCTGCATAATCCCATTTAAAAAGTATGGCTACCTAATCATGATTAATCAATAGCATAATAATACTAACAATAATCTCAATAAGTGTTCCCCATGGACAGCACTTTGCAGTCTCTGTATTGCTTTTATTGTGTTTCTCAGAAGACAAAACAGTGAAATAGATAAATAAGAACCTCAAAGATTACAATAAGCGACTTATCAGAACAGCACATATTCACTCATTGTCTACATGACATAGTTGTAAATTCTAGTGTCCAAAGCAAAACATGGCAATGGGATTTGAGACTCCCCTAAATGAACTTTAAAAGGAAATTCCCTTCCTTGATTTTCCCTCAGAACATATACGCTTATCCGACACTAGGAAGCAGTTTGATTCATGGACCCAGCATTTAAAACTTGATTCATACAACATCCTGCTGACCATCAGGCATAAGGCAGCTCTTGCACTTATATTGGTGGGTAGATATTAGATACCCACATATAGACTTATAGACATAACCTGCAGGTAAAAGACAAAGATAATAGAATGTCATTCCACTCAAGACACACTTTGGGTTAGATTAGAAAAGGGTTATTTATGAAAACAGCCACACCCCGTCATCATGGAGTAAAATAGATACTCAACATTAAAATGCCTGTACATAGACAATAGTTTTTCAACCATGACACTATTAACAATTGGGAATGCAAAATCCTTTGTTATGAGGGCCACCACAATTCACTATTGTAAAGATATGGAATCAATTCTGTGCACTATAGGATGATGAGGAACATCCCTGGCCTCCACCCACAAGTAGCCAATACTCCTCATCGCCCTTTCTTGTGACAATTAATGTTTCCAGACATTGCCAAGTGTCCCCTGCAGGAAGAACTATTCTCAGTTAAGACATTCTGTCATAAAGACACATGCATGCATTATGTTCAGCATGGCACTATTCACAATAGCAAACACATGGAATCAGCCTAAATCCCCATTAATGGTAGACTGGATAAAGAAAATGTGGCACATATACACCATGGAATACTATACAGCCATAAAAGAGAATGAGATCATGTCCCTTGCAGGGGCATAGATGGAGCTGGAGGCCGTTATGCTTAGCAAACTAACTCAGGAACAGAAAACCAAATATTGCATGTTCTCACTTATAAGTGGGAGCTAAATGATGAGACCACGTGGACACATAGAGGAGAACAAGAGACACTGGGGTCTATTGAAAGGTGGTGGGTGGGAAGAGACAGAAGATAAGGAAAAATAACTAATGGGTACTAGGTTTAGTACCTAGGTGATGAAATACTCTATACAACAAACCCCTGTGACATGAGTTTACCTACATAACAAACCTGCACATGTACCCCTGAACCTAAAATAAAAGTTTAAAAAAGAATTTTAAAAGGAACCGTGGGCATAGATGAAGAATATAATAATATTAACCAAAAAAAGGGGGTTAGGCAAATTTATTTCTTCATTCTAGGCTTCTGGGTGGCTTTAATTTTATTCTACATTTTTGACAAACTCATGAAATATAACTTTTAAAATGAATGAATGAGACCTTCTATATGCATGTTTAATCATATAATCATATAGTCATCTGAAGTCATTTGAGTAATATAATAATATAATCACTTGTGCATCGTATCTGAGTAAATATAATGCAATTGCTGAATTGTTTTACCACCAACCCGAGTAGAACACATGTTGAATCTTTCAACCTCCTACAGAATGCTTTCAATTTTAAGACACTGGGGTTTGAGATCACTTTGGGCCCAAAACTTCTTGCTTTCATTATTTTATTTCTAGTTGAACTGTGTCCACCTGCCTAATCACAATTAATCAATAGCATAATAATAATATTAATCTCAATAACTATTTCCCATGGACAGCACTTTGCAGTCTCTGTATCACTTTTATTATCTGCATTTGCACATTACAAAAATCCCAGGCAGAGGTAAGGAAAGGTTTTTGCACATCCAATTTGTGGATGAAGAAACTAAGATGGAGATGAAGATTCCGACATGCCACACTCACGTAGCAATTTAGGGAAAATCAAAGAATGGCAACACAAAGCTTTCTAATCTACATCTGGCTTGCGTATCCATTTTTGCTTTACTACTCACTCTAACTTTCAGAATATTCCCTCCCTGGCAAGAAGCAGATAAAAAAACAAGTCTGTATATATCCCAATTACATTTTTTTTTCTGAACAGAATAAGTTATCCTCTTGGCCTCATTAACTCATTCCAAGACTTTTCCCCTTTACTGCGAATCATTATTTTGACTGGGTCAGTGCAAAATGCAATTCACATTGAGTCATTTCTGGAACAGTGACATAAAGCATGGAACTACCTGTTAAAGGGCTGCATGATTTAAAAATAAATAAAACGAAAAGAGAAGAAGGAATGAACTAATAAAGTTCTGTTTTGCTATTCTGGTGTCCGCTGGCTCTCTCTAAGAAATTAATGTTTGAAAGTTGGGAGATCCATAAATTCCTTGAAATAATTTGCAATGCTTGGTAATATATGCTTAAGTGCCTTTTCCTTGGAAGAGGGTCTATGTCTTTCATCAGACTCTCCAGGGAGCCAGAGATTCCAGAATGCTAAGCTTCATTCATTCTTTCATCCATCCATCATCGGTTAAGAAATTAATGTGCACCTCCCCTGTGTTAACACAGAAAATTAAGCATGATCAAATCCTGGAAATTCAAAGAACATGCCGTGTTCTAGGAAATAAATAGTTAACTATGATTTGTGCATGAAGCTCCTGGAGGGTCACTTAATGGAGTCTGGACTTTATCCTGAAGGTCACTTGAAAGCTGCTAAACACGATAAGAGTCATGAACAGGGAAATGAGAGCTGTCCTTGGAATACTGATG
Organism: Pongo pygmaeus; assembly: GCF_028885625.2. Taxonomy (NCBI): domain Eukaryota; kingdom Metazoa; phylum Chordata; class Mammalia; order Primates; family Hominidae; genus Pongo; species Pongo pygmaeus. The sequence continues at coordinate 4,476,461 of NC_072396.2, read as the reverse complement.
AAGTAGACAACCTCAGAGGCAACTTGGCTGTTGGAATCCAAATCTCACTGTAGTAGGGCAAATGTTCTTGCTATCTTGTTTTCCTCTGATCTTTCCTTGTTTTGTAAAAAGAATCAAACACATCTTTCAACGTGAAGCTTAACAAGCAACGAATTCCACCCCTGATTTTTTTACAGGCAATTCCACTACAGTACTGGCTACTATGATTTTCACCATAGGTTATGGGCTGAACTGTGGCCCCCAATATGCAGATGTCAAAGCCCTAAGCCCCAGGACCTCAGTATGGGACTGTATTTGGAGATGGGGTCTTTAAAGAGGTCATTAAGGTAAAATGAGGTAACTAGAGTGGGCCCTAATCTAATAGGACTGTGGTCCTTATAAGAAGAGGAGATGAAGGGCGGAGCGTGGAGTCTCATGCCTGTAATCCCAACACTTTGGGAGGCCGAGGCAGGTGGAACACAAGGTCAGGAGATCGAGACCATCCTGGCTAACACAGTGTAACCCCGTCTCTACTAAAAATACAAAAAATTAGCCGGGTGTGGTGGAGGGCACCTGTAGTCCCAGCTACTCGGGAGGCTGAGGCAGGAGAATAGAGTGAACCTGGGAGGCAGAGCTTGCAGTGAACTGAGATCGCACCACTGCACTCCAGCCTGGGTGACAAAGTGAGACTCTGTCTCAAAAAAATAAATAAATAAATAAATAAAAAAGAGGAGATGAGGGCTGGGCGCAGTGGCTCACGCCTGTAATCTCAGCACTTTGGGAGGCTGAGGCGGGTGGATCACCTGAGGTCAGGAGTTCGAAACCAGCCTGACCAACATGGAGAAACCCCGTCTCTACTAAAAATACAAAATTAGCTGGGTGTGGTGGCACGTGCCCGTAATCCCAGCTACTTCAGAGGCTGAAGCAGGAGAATCGCTTGAACCCAGGAGGCGGAGGTTGCGGTGAGCCGAGATCGCGCCATTGCACTCCAGCCTGAGCAACAAGAGGGAGACTCCATCTCAAAAAAAAAAAGAAGAGATGAGGACACAGACACGCACAGAGGCATGACCGTGTGAGGACACAGGGAGAAGATGGCATCTACAAACCAAAGAGAGGCCTCAGGGGAAACCAGCCCTGCTCACACCTTGATCTTAGTCTTCCAGCCTCCAGGACTGTGAGAGAATAAATGTGTGTTGTTTATAAGCCTCTCAGTCTATGGTATTCTGTTATAGCAGCCTGAAATGGACTAAAACACCTCATAAGAAGAGGAGATGAGGACACAGACATGCACAGAGGGATGACCAGGTGAGGACATAGAAAGATGATGGCATCAACAAGCCAAGGGGAAAGGCTTCAGGAGAAACCAGCCCTGCCCACACCTTGATCTCAGACTTCAAGCCTCCAAGGCCACAGAAGAAAAAATTCCTATTGTTTAAGCCACCCAGCCTGTGGTCCTTTGTTATGGTGGCCCAAGCAAGTGAACACAACATATATCCTTTTCCTCTCTATCATTTAGATTACATTTTCTTGACCCTATTACTGTCCCCTACTCCATTCCTCGAATTTCTTATTCACCCCTCTATTAGTCAGGGTTCTCTACAGGGACAGAACTAATAGGAGATATATACACATACATATATATATATATTTTTTATATATATATAGAGAGAGAGAGAGAGTTTATTAAGGAGTATTAACTCACATGATCACAAGGTCCCACAGTAGGCCATCTGCAAGCTGAGGAGAAATGAAGCCAGTCTGAGTCCCAATGCTGAAGAACTTGGAGTCCGATATTCAAGGGCAGGAAGCATCCAGCACGGGAGAAAAATGTAGGCTGGGAGGCTAAGCCAGTATAGTCTTTTCATGTTTTTCTGCCTACTTTATATTCCAGCCTTGCTGACAGCTGATTAGATGGTGCTCACCCAGATTAAGGGTGGGTTTGCCTTCCCCAGCCCACTGACTCAAATGTTAATCTCTCTTGGCAACACCCTCACAGACACACCCAGGAACAATACTTTGCATTCTTCCATCCAATCAAGTTGACACACAGTATTAACCATCACATCCCCAATATCAGGTTATGTCTGGGGGAAAGATATTGGACCTCATGCATGGAGAGGTTGAAGAGTCACTGGATACACTAGAGGGAACATAATATATAAAGTGAGCTTCCTGGGGATATCAGAACAAAAGATGGTTGGAGATGTGCACAGGGGAGTGTGATTGTTCCTAGATAGACAGAAAGTAACACCAGGCAAGATGCAGAGACCAATTGAAATACAAAACAGTATTGGAAGTGGAAGGTATTCCTGTATGGTGGCATCTGTTTTCCCTGTGACACAGAAGAGATTTTTTTCAGGAAATACTAAAAATTTTCAATTGTCTCTGCTAGAAATGGGAGCAAGAGTTAAGTAAGCTCTCTGTATTGTCATGCTCCACCCCAAAAGATATATACCCCTGGAACCTGTGAACAGAAGCTTATTTGGAAATATAGTCTTTGCACATGTGATATAGCTAAGTATCTCAAAATGAGACCATCGTGCATTTAATTTGAGTCCTGCTAAATGCAACAACAAGTGTCCTTGTAAGAGACAAAAGAGGAGATACAGACACAGAGGAAGCCAGGTGGAGACGGAGGCAGAGACTGGAATGATGCAGCCACAAACCCAGGGATGTCTGGAGCCCCCAGGAGCTGGGAGAGGCAGGAAGGATCCTCCGCCTAGAGCCTCCAGAAGGAACTGGATACAATTGTAGTGTATTGAACTAGAAAGCCAGTCTGAGTCCCAAAGCTGAAGAACTTGAGTCCGATATTAAAGGGCAAAAAGATAAGTCCACAGCCTAAGCCCTAGAATCTGTGAATTGGACCATCTTTGCAAATAGGGTCTTTGCATATTTAATTAGTTAAGGATCTGAAGATGACATCATCCTGAATTAGGGAGAGTCCTGAATGTAATGATCATTGTCCTTCCAAGAGACAGAAAAGGAGATACAGACACAGAGGAAAAGGCCACGTGGAGATGGAGGCAGAGACTGGAGTGATGCAGCCACAAGCCCAGGGATGCCTAGAGCCTACAGGAGCTGGAAGAGGCAGGAAGGATCCTCCCCTAGGGCCTCTGAGGGAAGCGAGACCCTGCTGACACTTTGATGTTGTACTTCTGGTCTCCAGAACTTTGAAAGAATAAATTTCAGTTATTTTAAATCATCAAGTATGCGGTAATTTGTTACAACAGTCCTAGAAACTAACACAGGCTACAAGGAAAAGTACCAGGCAACAAAGGAAAGCAGGGTAGACAGTGAAGAACCCGACTTTATCCTGGCAATGAACCACTTAATTGCCAAATTTCTCACACACTCTTGCAAAACTAGGACAAAAGCAGTGAAAAGACAAACAACTTGATCTAGAATAAGGCATTTTGTGAATCACTGTGATAAAAAAAAAATAAAGACAGATAAGACATTGAAAATCAGGAATGAAGATGCAGTAAGGACCCATGCTGTTCAGGCTCTATGGGCATCGGTGTGAGATGGCAGAAAGGCTGATAATTGGGGAAAAATGGAGGAGCTGAGAGACTGTAGGTCCCATTTTGGTAGGAATTGAGAGTTTAGGAAGTTGAAGATCTAAGTTGGAGTCAGAGTGGAAGCTTTCAGTTTAAGGTTTTAGATGGATGACAGTTTCAGAAAATGGCACATCCGGCCATGGTAGAGGGTAGTAATGGTGGATTGAAAATGAAAGTCATTGATATGAAGTAGAACAAGGAATGGCGAGGCCAATACCAGTAAGGAATGGATTGTCTGCATGAACAACAAGACAGTAACATTTCAGGATGAGGATCAGCAGAATGACAGCCAGGGATCCAATTCCTCTTATACTTGCACTAGAACATGAATACATGTGTCAGAATGGCTTGACCAACATGCTATGAAGAACTTAGATCTAGGCAAATAAACTGGATCCATTGTTCCTAATCTTCTTACTCACTGAGATGCAAAAGGGAGGAAGGTAAAGTCCACTGTAGCTGCTTCTAAAAGGTTGGATTTGTCCTTTTGGGATGCTTTTAAGGAGCTCTGAATTGCAAAGACCTAAAGTCAGCATTTCTGGTTTGACCTCTAAGAAAGGTGCGAAGATGTGTATATTTTATAGTCATTAAAAGATACTTCAGAAGAAATGCAAGCTGTGTAGTCATCTGATTCTTCCACAGACTATGATGGTTCAAACTTTGTAAATGCTTTCAAGTAAGAGGCTCAGGATAAAAGGAAACGTTGTCCGAATGAGCTGTCTCTTCTTTGTTCACTTCAAAAGAATTCCAAACATTACCAGTTGTGCTTAATAATCACTCTCATTGAAACTATTTCTCTCAAAATGCTCACTTTTGTTACCTAAGAGAAGACTGCTTCTATTTTTATTTTCTGAGTATCAAAAGCTAAATTATTCTCTGTTTTGATTAAAGGAAAATCTCATAAAAATGAACCATTTTTGAAGTGTGCATTTCAGTGGCCTTAGTACACTCACAATGTTGTACAACCATCACCTCTGTCTAATCACAAATCATTTTGGTCAGTTTATTCTCTCTTGATCCCATTCATTCACTCTTTGATGAATTTGAGGCATGGTAAAATTGCATTCTGTAAGAACCTGAGAAAGGAAAACATGCCATAATTCTCTCCCACCGAAACCCGGAAGGGAAGTGTTAATGTTTCCTCCCACTTTCTCCCTTTGTCTATTTGCAGTGGGCTGTTTCATCCAAATGCCATTCAGACCTCAGGGAGCAAGGGGCCCTTCCAAGCTGAAGAATGCTCTATTATTTAATATTTCTCTAAGATCATCTTTCCAATGGCCGTTTTCTAGTGAGAATCCTGAACAGTGAATCTGAAAGGAGCAGATGGAAGCTTTTATTCGCTGAAGAGCATGATCAGTTAAGTGACTTTTACTTTCGTCCGATGGGACTCCAGTTCGGAGTCTCTGATATCAGACAGACACAATGCTGTCTCGCTGATACCTTTCAAGGAAAGAGTCTTTCTCACAGTCCAGTACAATACCCCAGAATCCAACCTGGAAAATAACAGCCATTCATCAAAATAACTTATACAATGATGCCTTTGTAATGAGTTACTGATATTAAGATACTTTGGGGTGAGGAAAAAATCTAGTGTAAATGTGATCACGTTTGCTCATGATTTCAAGTAATTCCAAAATATTTCTTACTAATTCAAAGAAAATGTGATACTCCAATCTTCTCCAAATTACACCATAATTATTCAGGCCGTACACACTATTTGGGAGAGTTGCCATACATCAGAAAAGACAGAAGATTAATCAGAACTGAAGACATTATGATATTGAAAAGGGTTGCCTAGATGGTTACCAGAGGCTGGGAAGGATAGTTGGAAGTTGGTAGAGGAGGTGGAGATGTTTAATGGGTACAAAACAAACTAAAAGAATGAATAAGACCTACTTTTTGATAGCACAGCAGGGTGACCTAAGTCAGTCATAACTCAACTGTACATTTTATAATAAAATAACTTAAAGAAAGTAATTGGATTATTTGTAACTCAAAGGATAAATGCTTGAGGGGATGGATACACCCCGTTCTCCATGATGTACTTATTTCACATTAAAAATTGAAAAAGAGAGTTGCCTTTGAAGTGCAACAGCAGCACACAGAAGACACACCTCACTGGGCCTTGGAGAATCAAAGGTCCCCAAAGGAAATGGTGCCTATGCTGAAACTAAAGGGGACAGCCAAGAGGGAGCTTGGTGAAACCTTTAAATGCACATTCTAGAAGAAGGGAGACATTTTCTGGACAGAGAAAGCCACATGGTCATGGACCAAGAGATAAGCTTGGTGTCCCTGTAGCAAGCAGGAATAGCAAAAACAAACACAAACAAAACCAAAAAGCAACCAGACCAGTAGACAGTCTTCTCTTTGAGGCAAAATCCAAAAGGAACGCACATTGTTCTGATCACCATACAGAGCTGCCATACAAGGACTGGGAACAGAAGGAAGACAAATGGACTTGTGTGCTTTAGGAAGAGGACTCCAGCTATAGTTTGGAGAATGAATCACATTTGATGGAAGAGGAAGACAAAACATTTTGGCAGCCGTTTGTGTTTACATATGATATGGTTTGTCTCCGTCCCGACCCAAATATCACCTTGAATTATAGCTCCCATAATCCCCACATGTCATGAGAGGAGCCTGGTGGGAGGTAATTTAATCATGGGATGGAGGACAGGTTTTCCTATGCTGTTTTCATGATAGTGAATAAGTCTCAGGAGATCTGATGGTTTTTTAAAGGGCAGTCTCCCTGCACACACTCTCTTGCCTGCTGCCACGTAAGACATGCTTTTGCTTCCCCTTCGCCTTCTGCCATGACTGTGGGACCTCCCCAGCCATGTGGAACTGTAAGTCCATTAAACTTCCTTCCTTTATAAGTTTCTCAGTCTTGGGTATGTCTTTATTAGCAGTGTGAGAACAGAGTAACGCACTTCTATGTCTCTCTTTTTTTAAAAAAAGCCAAGACCAACTATTTGACAATCACATTAGCTAATATATTAAGTTATACCCTATCAAGGAAAGTGTAAAGGATGGTGTTGGTATTTCTACACCAAGTAGTGCAATAGTAGTATTTCACAGAGTATATAGCTTTCACAGTCAGTAACGTATCTCTCATTCCAATATGTGGAAACAGAACTCGCCTCCATCCTGGCTTTACAATTCATAACATTGCTCAATCTCTTCAAAACTCCAGTCTTAGTGAATCTAGATAACTCACTAAATATTAATATAATACATTGACTTGTGTCCCTGAAAAAGACAGCTCTAAGTCCTAACCTCTAGGACTTGTGAATTTGGAAAAATAATCTTTGCAAATGTAATTTTAAGGTGAGAATCAAGATGAGATTATGCTGGATTAGGGTCAGCAGGCCCCAAATCTGATGACAAGTGTTCTTACAAGAGATATAGAGAGAAAAGTGGGAAAATTCACTGGAGATGGTGACAGAGGGTGGAATGATGTGGCCACAAGCCGAGGGACACCTAGAGCCACCAGGAGCTGGGAGAGGCAGGGAGGATCCTCCCCTAGAGCCTCCAGAAAGAACTGGATACAATTATAATGGGTTTAATGGTGACCCCCTAAATATATGTCTATGTCCTATCCCCCAGAAACCGTGAATGGAAACTTATTTGAAAATAGGGTCTTCACAGATGTCATTAGTTAAGAATCTGAAGATGAGATCATCTTGGATTAGGGTGGGCCCTAAACGCAGTGACAGGCATCCTTCTAAGAGACAGAAGAGGAGACACAGATACAGAGGAGAAGGCCACGTGGAGATGGAGGCAGAGACGGGAGTGATGCAGTCACAAGCCCAGGGATGCCTGGAGCCTCCAGGAGCTGGGAGAGGCAGGAATGATCCTCCCCTAGAGCTGTCCAAGCGAGCGTGACACCTTGATTTTCTGAGAGAGTGTGGCCCTGCCAACAGCTCCTTTTTGGACTTCTGTTCTCTACAATGATAAGAGGATAAATTTCTGTTGTTTAAGCCACCTGTCTTGTGACAACTAGTTAAGACTACCCCAGGAAACTAATAAAAATAGCTATGCCTTTTGTCCAACATAAAGCTTTAAACATTCTGAATTTTAAATTAAAACAATTTTTTAAAACTGATTGAATTGGAATGTGACAAATATATTTCTTAAAAAGCCTTTTCCACAAATAATGCTGGAACAACTGAACATTTACATCTTAAAAAAAGAACCTTGACATAGACTTTACATCCTTCACAAAAGTGAACTCAAAGTGAGTTGCAGACCTTAATTCTGGATGCAAAACTATAAAACACCTTGAAAATAACACAGGGGAAAATCTAGATGCCTTTTTAATTTGGCAATGATTTTTAGTTGCATCAACAAAGCATTATCCAGCAAAGGAAGAATTGGCAAGCTGGACTTCATGAAAATTAAAAATATTATACTCTGCAAAAGACACTGTCAAGAGAATAAGAAGACAAGCCACAGACAGGGAGAAAATATTTTCAAAAGGCATAGCAGATAAAAGACTGTTATTCAAAATATGCAAAAAACTCAGGACTCAACAGTAAGAAAATAAGCAATTTTAAGTGAGCCAAAAACTTTAAGATACAGCACCAAAGAAGATGTATAGATGGCAAACAAGCATATGAAGAGATGTTCCACGTTATATGTCATTAGGAAATTAGAAATCAAAACAGTGAGATACCGCTATACACCTATCAGAAAAAAGGGCCAAAATTCAGAGCACTGACAACACCACATGCTGGTGAGAATGTAAAGCAACAGGAACTCTTACTCCTAGTTGACGGAAATGCAAAATGGTACAGCCACTTTGGAAGACAGTTGGTGGTTTCTTACAAAACTAAACACATTTTTACCATACAGTTAAACAATCACACTGCTTGGTAGTTAACCAAAGCAGTTGACAACTTATATCCCAGCAAAAACCTACATGCAAGTATGTATACTAGGTTTATTTACAATTGCCAAAATTTGAAAGTAATCAAAGTCTTCCATAGGTGAGAAGATAAGTAAACATTGCTATATCCAGGCAATGAAAAGAAATGAACCATCAAGCCATGAAAAGACATCGAAGAAACTTAAATGCATGTTTCTAAGTGAAAGAAACCAATCTGAAAAGGCTACATACTATGCGACTTCAACTATTGGACATTTCAGAAAAGGCAAAACATGGAGATAGTAAATAGATCATGGTTACCAGGCTCTAGGGTCAGAAGTGGACTATTAAATAAATGTATCACAGAGGCTTTTTGGGGCAGTAAAACCACGCTGTATGATGCTATAATGATGAGTCCATGACATTACACATTTGTCCAAACCCGTAAAATGTACAACGCAAAGACTGAGCCCTAATGTGAGCTCTAGACTTCAGGCAATGATGTGTCAATGTAGGTTCATGGATTGTAAAAAATAGACCATTTTGGTGGATGATGTTGATAGTGGGGGAGGCTGCTCATGTGTTGGGTAAGGGGTCATATGTGGATTAGCACATTACATGGCATATTAGTTTCATTCACCTGCCATAACTATTACCAAAAAAAGAAATATGTTCTTTTATAGTGCTAGAGACTGGAAGTCTAAAATCAAGGTATCCACAGAGCCATGCTTCCTCTGATGTCTCTAGAGGAGGATCCTTCCTGGCTCTTCCAGCTCTCAGTGGCTCCAGGCATTCCTTGACTTGTGGCTACATCACTGCAGTCTCTGCCTCTATCTCCATGTGGTTTTCTCCTCTTTTCTCTGCATGTCTCTGCACCGTGCATCTCTTACGAGAACATTTGCCATTGCATTTAGGATCTACCCTAATGCAGGACAATCTCATCTAAACCCTTACATTAGTTACATCTGCAAAGACCCTCATTCTAAATTAGGTCCCTTTCACAAGTTCTAGGTGGATGTGAATTTTGGGGGGTTGATAGTGTTTAATCCATGACAGATTAAATTTATTCAATAATGTGATTTATACTTCATAGCAATGCAGTAGGCAAAAGAACATTAGAGCAAAGAGTAGACTTAGTCACTTTGTGAGGTTATGCCTTCAGAGGCAATTGACTCCAAATATGTTTGTTCATCAGAATCCCCTGGAAATTGTTTTAAAAATACAAATGCTGGCACTCTTCCGTAGGGAGAGTTAAGTGGAAATCCAGGAAATAATAGAAATGGAGCCAAAGAAATTGGACTTTCAATTAGTAGACATCAAACATCACAGCAAAGTACAGAGCTACAAGGGGATGAGTTGTGGGTGCAGAAATGCTCCCCCCTACCCCCGAGAGCTGTTGTCATAAAAACGGGGCACCTCTGCTAGATCCTAACCTGTTCCCTGGATTCTTCCTCAAGAAACCCTCAAGGAGCCTCTTTCAATGTTGACCTCTTCCTCTGTGCTATGTAAAATAGAAGAGCTCTGCCTATTTTATATTATGTTGGGTGATGCTCACAGCCATTGGAATGCTTTAAAGTGAATAGAAAGTTAAGGGATGGAGGAACCAAATATAAGAGAACTAAACAGTTGTAATTTTTAAATGTCAGATTTTTTGAGAAATAGAGAAAAAAGTGACTTCCAAATCCTTCCAACTCGGTTTATGGGAATCCTTGTACACAAAATATAAAAAGGCATGTTGATATTTACTCTATTTCTTAACGACTTAAATACTGCCCAAGAGATCACAGAACAGCAAGTTGGAAAATGGAGGTTTCCATCCTTCCCAGTAAAATGCACCAAATAACATGTTGGGAAAGTTTTGGAAGTTCACTAGTTCTCGGCAAAAGTAAGGAGGGTTGTTTACGGAACCAGAGCCAATCTTGTAGGGTTGTTTACCAGGGTGTCTTTGTGTCTATCTGTGTGTAGTGTCTGCATGGAATGGGAGATACTAAACATAAGGAAGGAAGGTGCCTACCCTGTGTTGCTTTTATCATGCAAGCCTTGAATATCTCTTCTCTAATACAAGGGTGCCACATTGGGTTTCATTTAAAAAGAAACGGATTGGTCTACAGCCACATCAAGCAAATGACTGTGATGCATGTTTATAGCAGCATCTTTCACAATAGGAAAAAGATGAAAACCACCCAAATATCCATTAACTATCAATGGATGAATGGGTAGACCATATGTGGTCTATCCGTATAATAGAAAATTTGCACCAATAGGAAGGAATGAAATTCTTTTTTTCTCCTTTTTTTTTTTTTCTGACAGGGTGTTACTCTGTCACCCAGGCTGGAGTGCACTGATGGAGTGCACTGATCATAGCTCACTGCAGCTCCAGGGCTCAAGTGATCCTCCCACCTCAGTCTCCCAAGTAGCTGGAACCACAGATGTGCACCACCATACCTGGCTAATTATCTTTTTTAATTTTAGTAGAAATGAGATCTTGCTGTCTTGCCCAGGCCAGTCTCAAACTCCTGGGCTCAACTGATGTTTCCACCTCGGCCTTCCAAAATGCTGGGATTACAGGTGTGAGCCACCATGACTGACCAGGGAGAAACGAAATTCTGCTACAGAATACAACATGAATGGACCTTGAAATCATTATACTAAGTGAAATAAGCCAGTCATACAAGAGCACGTATTGCATGATTCTACCTATGTGAAATGTCCAGAATAGGCAAATCCACAGAGACAATAAGCAACTCAGTGATTGCCAGGGTTTGGGAGGTGAGGGAGGGTTAGGAAGTGATTACTTAACTGGTAAGGGTTTTCTTTTTGGGTTGATGGAGATGTTTTGGAACTAGATGAAGGTGATGGTTACACAACATTGCAAATGTACTAAATGCCAACAAATGCATCTCTAAAATGGTTAGTTATATGTTACATAAGATTTACCTCAAAAGAAAACAAAGCAAACAAAAAAAAACATTCTGCAAAAAAAAAAGAAAGAAAAGAAAAAAGAAACCTACGGCGAAATTTATTTCAACTCCAAATGCCTGCAAAGATGTAACTTGAAGATATACTGTGACCACAGCCAAGTCACTTAAATATACTTTCTTCTCCCATCTCAAAAAAAGATTTTAATAAACATAATACTTTGAAAATTTTTATGTAAGAAACTGACAAAAATAAGACCCCCCCCAACCAAGATGCTAGTTTAGTGCCTTGTTACACGAAGTGGAATCACCTGGGAGCAGTTGAGAATTGCAGAAAACTCAAGCTCCCCTCAAGATCTACTGAATCTGAGTCTGTATTTCAACAAGATCCTCCAAGACAGTGGGCGCACTTTAAAGTTTGACAAGTGCTGGCCTAAGCATATTTAGTTTTCTAAGCTCTGATAAGGGTTCATAAGAAATCTACTCATGTATATAGTTAATTCACCATTTTAATTATTTTGTGTTCTAATTTAATTTCCTCAACGCCTCCTTCTATCACTGTTTTATCATTTCTCTAGTTGTAAATGAGCTCTTTTTGAAGACTCATGGTTATTATTTAAATACGTAAAGCCCCTGACTACCACTGACGCACAGTCAACAAGAGTCACTAGCTTTCATGATAAATGCATATTCCATTTAAAACAGTGATACTAAAAAAACCATCTTACAAAGTGTGTATTTCCCTTAAGGTAGGTGGGTGCACAGATAAACAAACTATATTCTCATGTACAGAATAAGTCTGTTTTATCCTATGTTAATTCATCTTCACCTCATCTTCAGATAATTAAAAGCCATATTTTCAACTGAAAAAATAATTGAGTTTAGATTGACATAGTTCCTGAAATAATTAATTTTGTGTTGTTTATCTTCTAAGTACTGAAAAAGTAGAGGGTTTTGTATTCACTTGAGAATAAAAGCAATGAATAAACTTTAAGTTTCCTTGCACCAAAATACCAAAAGACAAGAAAACTAGAAACTGATTCAATCTTTAATGCTTAAGAATATTTTATGGCTGATTGTGGTGCCTCACACCTGTAATCCCAGCACTTTGGGAGGCTGAGGCAGAGGGATTGCTTGAGCCTAGGAGTTCAAGACCAGCCTGGGCAACACAGCAAAAAGCCATCTCTACAAAAAAAAAATACAAAAATTAGCATGGGCCTGTAGTACCAGCTACTTGGGAGACTGAGGCAGGAGGATTACTTGAGCCCAGGAGGTGGAGGCTGCAGTGAGCTATGATTGCACCACTACACTCCAGCCTGGGCAACAGAGAAAGGAAAGGAAAGGAAAGGAAAGGAAAGGAAAGGAAAGGAAAGGAAAGGAAGGAAGGAAGGAAGGAAGGAAGGAAGGAAGGAAGGAAGGAAGGAAGGAAGGAAGGAAGAAAGAAAGAAAGAAAGGGAAAGAGAGAAAGAGAGAAAGAAGAGAGAAAGAAAGAAAAGAAAAGAAAGAAAGAAAGAAAGAAAAGAAAGAAAAGGAAGAAAGAAAGAAAAAAGGAAGGAAGGAAGATGTTTTACTAGAATACTCAGAAAGCATTAAGTAATGAACAATTGGGATAATATGCAGAACCCTTTCATATGTGCTTTTAGAACTAACCATGAAGAGAGTGCAAAATCCCTAACTGGGAAGTAGTTTTATTCAACGTGTATAATTAATAAAGGATCAACACTCAGACCCCATGAACAACTTCCATGAACCAAAAAGCAATCCTGTAGAAAATGGACAAAATATTTGAGCAGGCTGTTCACAGAGAAGAAAACCAGAAAAGCTACATTGGGTTTGTAAATGTCTAACAAAGCCAAAAAAAAAAAGAGTAAGTTAGAGTGTAGAGTTTTAGAACACCCAACAAACAGAGACTAGTCTCCTTGAATGTATTGATAAAATTCAGCCATATTCCAGATCACAGAGGAAATTCCAATTTATTTCAAAGAATCAATAGCATATATAGTTTCTCTCTGATCACAGTGCAATTCAGACACCAGCGACAAAAATATAGTTTTTTAAAAAGCAGATTAAAATATATATTTGGAACGATAAAACATGTAATTTTGATTAATTCATGGTTTACAAAGAAATCAGTCATATATTTTTGTTCAATGTCCTAAAAATTAAGTTACTCAAAACAATGTTTAGGCTGGATGTGGCAGCTTACACCTGTAAGTCCAGCACTTTGGGAGGGCAAGGCAGAAGGATCGCTTGAATCAGGAGTTTGAGACCAGCCTGGGCAACATAGCAAGACTTCCTCTCTACAAAAAATACAAAAAATACCTGGGTGTGGTGGTGCACACCTGTAATTCTAGCTACTTGGGAGGCTGAGATGGAAGGATTGCTTGAGCACGGAAGTTTGAGGCTGCAGTGAGCTGTGATCACACAACTGTACTCTGGTCTGAGTAACAGAGCAGGACCCTGTCTCAAGAAAATATATATATATATATTGTTCATCATTTTAGTGATAAGCAGCTTGAGTTGGGTTCAGGGGGATGGTTCTTCTGCTGTCTCACCCATAGGGGTTTCTCAAGAGCCTGCAATCATCTGGCAGCCCCACAGGAACAGGATAATTTTCACCCTCCAGGAGCTTGGACCAGGCTCTTTCCCAATCAGTATCATGTACAAAGGAGGCAAGAGAGGGAGCTACAAAGCCCCCTAAGGCGTCAGCCCAGCGATCTCACCTTCAGGGATCTCAACTTGCTGTGTGACTAATAATCCCTTGATTAAAGAAAATGACAGGACAAGCCCAGATTCAAAGGACATGAAAAAGTAGAATACATCCCTTAATCCCACTGAGATGGAGTGTACCTACAGGGATGGGCAGCAAAATCCCACTGAGATGGGGTGTACCTACAGGGATGGGAAGACTTTGTGGCCAGTTTTTTTGTAATTTACTCCACCAAATAACAGTTCAATTATCACATATTTGTACATCAAAGATGCTCAGCTGACAATGGGGTTTTGGAGTAGACTTAGATATACATAAGTAGAGATAGATAGAAAGAAAGAGAGATAATAAGTGATAGATGATGATGATGATTAGTAGGTAGATACATAGATGACAGATAGATAGAGATGACAGATGATAGATAGATAGATAGATAGATGAATAGATAGGCAGGTAGACAGGCAGGTAGACAGATATATACATAGATAAATAGATAGAGACAGATGGATAGATAGATTATATAGATAGATGATAGATAGATGAATAGATAGAAGAGATAGGTGATAGAGACATACATACACACATGTATACATAGATACATAGATGACACAGGTAGATAGATGGTAGATAGATGAATAGATAGATATACGAGATGGATTACAGATAGACAGATAGATACATACATACATACATACATACATAGATAGATACATAGATGAGATAGATACATAGGTAGATAGATTATAGGTAGATAAGTAGACAGACAGATAGAAAAATAGATATCCCAAAGGATATATAAATATGCAGTAATAAATGAATTTTTTTAAGTAATTAAAATATTCAAGTATAGAAATTAGTGAAAGTACAGTAGAGGAATCCTTTAATAAGTTTAAATAAAATAATAAATGTCAGAACAAAAATTACTGAAATAGAAAACAAGCATATCATATCATAGGGAAAAATCAATATATCCCATATATCTACTGGTATTATTCATCCTAATCAGGAAGGGATGATACATGAAAATCTTAAGCGTTATCCTGAACATGCCATATTATGAATGTTGGTGGCATGGCCAGGCAGGGTGGTGAATTTGGCAGGAGCTCAGAGAAGAGGTCTGAGCTGGCTGTGTAAATTTGAGAATCATCAACTGAACATGCTGTTGAAAGCCATGGTGGGACATGAGACCATAGAGACTGAACATAGAAAAAAAAAAAAACTTTATGTAAAAAAGGGAAGGAAGGAAGGAATGGAGGAAGGAGAAAATTACTGGTTTTGCAAACAGAGCTTCATGGTAATGTCCTATAAAAACTACTGTGGTTGCAAACAGATCCTATTTGAGATAAAACCTTGACTAATCAGTATTTTATTCCAATATCAGAGTTGGCTACAAGGTAACCTGAAAGATTTCTTCGGGACGAGTGAAATGATATTTTTAAATGGCCATTAAAGTTGTAGCTGATTTAGCAAAATTATCTTCTTTAATTTTGCAAGTCAGCATTTCAGCTGACTAAAGACCTTTATCTTTACAGTCGCATTTAAAATGCCTTTTTTACAACGTGCAACTAAACTGGAGGCGTATCTCAAATAAAAGGTAGGAGTCCCTGGGGAAGAGGCAATATTTAAAGTCCTAAAGGGGAAAAAATAAAAATTCTCAAATCTCATATTCTTAGAAAGAAACTGTCTCAGTATCATTTCTGAATGTCCATAGATAAACAGGATATCCAACAATCCTGATTTCCATTTGAAAATGTGTCTCCCCTAAAACAGATGCAGGACTATTTTGTAATAAATTATGGAAGCTCCAAGAATTTTCCAAATTTATTCTCACCATGCAGATGCTTCTTGTGTTGTTTAAGCCTGCAATACTGGAAGTTCTGGATTCAACATATTTTATTTTGATTGTTTTTCAAAGTTCATTGTATAAAAAGGAAAATCAAAGAACAACAAAAATGCATAATGCAGCCAGGCGCAGTGGCTCATGCCTGTAATCCCAACTTTGGGATGCCAAGGTGGGCGATTCACTTGAGGTCAGGAGTTCCAGACCAGTCTGGCCAACATGGTGAAACCCCATCTCTACTAAAAATACAAAAATTAGCCGGGTGTGGTGGCGCATGCCTGTAATCCCAGCCACCTGGAAGGCTGAGGCAGAAGAATCGCTTGAATCCAGGAGGCAGAGGTTGCAGTGAGCCGAGATCGCTCCACTGCACTCCAGCCTGGGCAACACAGCTGAGACTGTGTTTTTTGAGACTCCATCTCAATAATAATAATAATAATAATAATAATAATGCATAATGCAAAAACTTAATTTTTTTAAGTAGTGAAGTAAAGATGAAATTCTTTCCAGCTAGTAAATATTTCCAAGTCAATGGGAGTGGTGTTTCTCTCTTAAATAAATAAATAAATAAATAAATAAATAAATAAAAATAAAAGCCATTCTGCATTTCAGTTGCATCGATTCCATAGTTTGTCTTAATTTTTTATTGTGGATTTTTTTTCCAACCATCCTCTTGAATGGGATAGAATATTTTAGGCATTTGTCAAGAAAAATAATAATAATGAAGTATACCAGAGAGAACAACCTTGACTCTTTTATCAACTAGTATGAAAAATGTATCTCCAGTTGAAAAAGAGTCAAGGTTGAGCAAATTGTTTAGCATTTTGGACCCCAATATTTTTATATAGATAATAAATAAAGAAGTTCATACATCAAATCTCTGTGGCCATTTTCATGCTTAATATGTTACAATATTTATCATTTATTTTTGTTCTAGATATCTCACAATAAACATCTATATATCTAGATATCTATCTGTATCTACCTATCTAGATATCTAGATATATAGATATTTACATATATAGATTTCTATATTTTAGATATCTAGATATAGATAGATATATTTTATCTATAGATATCTATTTATAGATATAGATATTCTATATTTTAGATATCTAGATATAGATAGATATAGATAGATATCTAGATATAGATAGATATAGATAGATATCTAGATATAGATAGATATCTAGATATAGATAGATATAGATAGATATCTAGATATAGATAGATATATAGATAGATATCTAGATATAGATAGATATCTAGATATAGATAGATATCTAGATATAGATAGATATAGATAGATATCTAGATATAGATAGATATCTAGATATAGATAGATATAGATAGATATCTAGATATAGATAGATATCTAGATATAGATAGATATAGATAGATATCTAGATATAGATAGATATAGATAGATATCTAGATATAGACAGATACACATAATATATCTAGATATAATATATAGATACATACCTATATTATGTATAGATATCTATGTTATGTATCAATTATATATATAAAATCTCTATGTAGATATAGATGTGGATATATATATCCATATCTATATTTAGATATATATATAATTGATACATAATAGATTTACATTTTTTCAGACTACACGTCATAATTTAATATATTTATATAATTGTAAAGATCACATCGGTGACTTTAGATATCCATCCCCTTAAATATTTGTCTTTTCTTTATGCTATGAACATTTGAATCATTCTCTTCTAGATATTTTGAAATGTACAATGGATTATTCTAAACTATAGTCACCCTACTGGTCCACCAAACACCAGGACTCTTCTATCACACTGTGTATTTGTACCCATTAATCAATATAACACGCAATGACTTTAATAAAAACTGAAATCTTGGGGGGAGAATCAGAGAAAGAAGAGCCTAAATATCTTTGTATTTAGTGCTTGCGGTGATGTTCCATATAATTCTTGAAAATTTATTCTCATTCTGCACTTTTTTTAAATAATGAGATTTAATTGTGTACATGTCCTACTTCCATGATTTAGGTCAATAATTAACAAGGAGTTCTTTCCCCTCCCCCACCTTCCCTCCAGAAGTCTTTAGGTAATGTCTGTAAATATTAAATGGTCATTAATTTATTCATTTTAATTGATAAAAATTGTATATATTAATTATGTCGACATAAATAGAGCTAGTTAACATATGCCTTATCTCACATACTTATATTTTCTGTGGTGAGCAAAAAATAAACTCTCTTAGCAATTTTTAAGAATACAGTACATTGTCATTAACTCTAGTCACCATGTTGGACAATGGATTTATTGAGTTTATTCCTCCTAAGTGAAATTTTTTATCCTTTGACCAACATCTCCCTAATTCTACCCTCTGTTCTCAGCCCCTTGGAAACATTTTTGATTACCTGAGATTGTAAGTCTATGATGTTCTACTGAAATCTAGTAGATAGAGGTCAGGGATGATATTAAAGTTTCCAATGCACAGGACAGCCCCATGACAAGGAATTACCCACTTCTAATTCTCAATAGTGCCACAGTTGAGAAACTCTGGCTTAGTAGAAGATAAAATCATAATAAACTGAAAAGTGTAAAAAATTTCACTCCCAATAATAGTAAAATAGAGTACTCACTTTGCTTAACATCTTGTTTTGCAGATTTTCACAATAATTTCTTAAAGGCTTACAATATTGTCACACATACATGATCACATAATAAAAATGTAAGTTCAAATTAAGCTTAAGAAAATGATCAAACAGCTGGGAGCAGTGGCTCATGCCTGTAATCCCAACACTTTGAGAGGCTGAGGTGGGCAGATCACTTGAGGTCAGGAGTTGGAGAAACAGCCTGGGCAACAAGGTGAAACCCCATCTAAACTAAAAATACAAAAATTAGCCGGTCGTGGTGATGCGCACCTGTAATCCCCAATACTTAGGAGACTGAGGCAGGAGAATCTCTTGAACCTGGCTGGTGGAGGTTGCAGTGAGCCAAGATTGTGCCACTGCACTCCAGCCTGGGAGACAGAGCAAGACTGTCTCAAAAAAAAAAAAAAAAAAAAAAACTCAAGGAAAAAAATAGGTAAAAACTGTAACATCAAGACATGACTCAGCATGAAAGTACATTCTAAATATCATGCAGGACTCTAAAAATGGAAGCAGATGTTGATTTGGCCTTATATTCACCTATAAAACAGGGTGTATCTTGAAAATATCACACTAAGTGAAACAAGCCAGACACAAAACACCACATATTGTTGTCAGAAAAGGCAAATCCACAGAGACAGAAAACAGATTGGTGGTGGTCAGGGGCTGGAGAGGGGAATGGGGAGTGACTGCTTAATGAATATGAAGTTTACTGTAACTGGAGTGAGGTATACATTTGACACAGAGGCCAGAGATAACTGTCAAGCAATACTGCCCAATAGAAATGTAACACAAGACACACAGTATATAATGTCTTCTAGAAGCCACATTTAAAAAGTAAAAATTACCAGTAAAATTAATTTTAAGAATATATTTTATTCACCCAATATTCCCCAAATATTATCATTTGAAAATAGCATCAGGCCGGCGCGGTGGCTTATGCCTGTAATCCCAACAGTTTGGGAGGCCGAGGCAGGTGGATCACCTAAGGTCAGGAGTTCAAGACCAGCCTGGCCAAAATGGTGAAACCTCTACTAAAAGTACAAAAAAGTAGCTGGGCATGGTGGTGCATGCCTGTAATCCCAGCTATTCGGGAGGCTGAGGCGGGAGAATCACTTGAACCCGAGAGGCGGAGGTTGCAGTGAGCCTGGGTGTATGCGTTGAAACTCAATCCCCATAGTGGTGGTATGAAGAGGTACAGTCTTTGGAGAAGCAATTAAGTCATGATGACTCTGCTCTCATAAATGGGTTCATTCCCTTCTAAGAGAGGCTTCAGAGAGAGTTCACCACTTTTAACCTTCTACTTCCCACCTGATGAAGACACAACACTCACCACCCCAGAAGATGTGTCAACAAGGCTCCATCTCAGAAACTAGAACAGCCTTTGCCTGACACCAAACTTGCTGACACCTTGATCTTGGAGTTTCAGCCTCCAGGACTGGGAGAAATAAATGTCTATTCTTCCTAAGTTACCCAGTCTCTGGTATTTCGTTATAGCAGCACAAATGGAATAAGACAGCTTTTCTTCTGTCATTCTCTGAAGGCAAGAGTTCCTCAGGTGATGAAGAAGAGCCAGTCTCATGAACAGGAGTGAGCAGTGAGGAGAAGGAACTAATAAGAAGAGGCTGTTGAGAGTGCTTGCCTCCCCAAGTCACCCAAAAGCACAGGCTCACTGTGCACTGGTTACTAACTTATCTAAGTCTGAGAAGACAGAACTCCCACACGCCTAAGTCACATGGATCAGGTTTGTTACTTGCAGATAGCAAATGACAACAGAAGCCTAGGTCTCAGGGGCAGTTGGTCCCCCATGGCTCAGGAAAGCTGCTCAGGGTGGATGCAGTCTCTTTCTGCATGTGCCCTAATTTGCACTACATGTGAGGGACCCAAGAATGCAGCCCACCCTGGGTTTTATACCCTGGGGTAACAGGAGCCACTGGGCTAAAGTGGTCAAGGAGATCCTGTTTCTACAGGGAACTGGAACAGAGTCCAGGCTGTTCTAGCCAGTTCCTGTTGCATTCCTAACACATCTTACAGTTATTCTTGTTGAAAAGTACAAGTGAGAAAGTGGGGAGAACCAGGTTGGCCCAAGGCCACTGAGAGAACTTTCCTGCACTGTTCTTCTCCTGGGCCATCCTCAGGAATAATATCCAACCTGGAAGACAGCCTGCTGTTGGAAATTAAAAGCAAGGCAATGAATGGTAGGGCCAAGTCAGCAGGCATACAAGAGGGAAGATATGGATAGGCCTTGGAGAGCAGTTCAAATAACAAGGTAGGATTAACTCACTCCAATGGCAGGTTTTTCTCTTCCCTGTTTATTCAACAGAATAGGAAGCATTTCATCAAAGTCAATGTATTCCTTTATATATTCCATGAGCTCCAGGAAGCTTTGCTTAACAGTTACAACCTACATACTGAAGCATGAAGATGAATTGTTCTTAATAAACCTGCATCTGAGATAATTTAACAGTCTGGCTTTCAGCCACTCTACAATTATTTTTAGGACTTAATGGGACTTGATTCTTAATAAACATGTTCTAGAATATATATACATGTATCACAGAGCAACCATTTTTACAATAATACTTCAGCTAAAATTAATACCTGATTTATTTTTAGAGAATCTATCTATCTTCTGTACTCCATCTCTTTCCAAAAGGATTTAAGATGATTCTTTAGCTGGTGAATATCCAAATCTGTTCATGAAGATGTTTTAAATATGTTAACTTCTTGTAAGTTTTTATTTCCTTGAGGTAACATTATTAAGACTCTTCCCTGAGCCAAACTGAATGTCATCTAACAGCACATTGTATGAGAAGTGGGTGAGAAAAAAGGCAAAAAAAATCAGTGAATACATTTACACATTGCAGAATTTAAATTTACATTTGATGTTCCCTTAGAAAGTCAAAATCCTTTGGGGAAATTTCAGCTGTTTCCAATTGAACTAAGAAGAATCAAGGGAAATAGATTTGTCCTGCACTTGGAGTAGTGTTTTCTTTTTTTATTTCTTTTTAAGTTTTTTTGAGATGAGGTCTCACTATGTTGCCCAGACTAGAATGCAATGGTGCGATCATAGCTCACTGGAGCCTTGAACTCCTGGGCTCAAGCAATCCTCCCACCTCAGGCTCCTGAGTAGCTGGGACTACAGGCATATGCTACTGCACCTGATAGTTTTTTAATTTTTTGTAGAGATTGTATCTTGCTATGTTGCCCAGGCTGGTCTTGAACTCCTGGCCTCAAGTGAACCTCCTGCCTTGGCCTCTCAGAGTACTGATGGAGTAGTGTTTTCAAGAAGATGCCACCATTAGCCTTGAGGGACACGCAGTTTGCAAAAAGAAAATGAAACCCAAAGGTTAAGGTGAAACTCAGGACGTGGCCAGTAACCAGTTAAATTTCCCCATATCTCCATCTTCCTCCTATGCTGCTATATTGCTCAGAATAAGGGAGATGATTCTTTATATTAGGGAAACAAAGGTGGGATCCATGAAGTTCTCTGGGAGAGACCTGGGTGAGACAATCTAAGCTCAGTGATTAGAGAAGACAAATTGAGTACCCTGAGGAGGCACTGAATGCTATCTCTTTCTACAGCTAATTTTAAACATGGAGAACCTTAAAGCCACATTAAGACAACTCCATCCCCCTTTGCTTCTGTCCTCAGTCACATTAAAAACCCCAGTTGAAGTACATTGCCCAAGGTCACATAGTCAAGGACTATTAGACTCAGGGGTTGGACTCTGTATGTATATAACTTCAAAGTCTGTTCCTTTTTATTGTTCCATATTCTTTCCCCAGCTGCCAATGACCAGACATTGTCGAGAATCTAATAACAGTAAGGGAAGAATGAGGAAGAGGCTGCACCTGTGGAATCTGAAGAGGCGTGAAAGAGATGGAAAGATACCAAAACAAACTCACTTACTTGACGAGGTTGCTGCTGGGGTTTGGATGTTTGTCCTCTCCCAACATGTTGAAACGTAATCCCTAATGTCAGAAGTAGGGTGGAATGGGAGGTGTTGGAGTCATGGAGGTGGATCCCTGGTGAATAGATTAATACCTCAGAGGGGGTGAGTAAATTCTTTATTAGTTCCTGCAAGTGCTGGTTGTTAAAAAGGACCTGGTACCACCCCATCTCTTTCTCTCTCTCTCTCTCTCTCTCTCTCTCTCTCTCTTGCTTTCTCTCTCCTATGTGATCTCTAAGCAGATGCTCAGCCTTGAACTTTCCAGCTATCAGAATCATGATCCAAATACAACCTTGTTTTTTAGTAAAAATACTCAGCCTCAAGTATTCCTTTGTAGCAACACAAAACGGACTAAGGCAGTTACTCAGGGCAGATTTGGCCTGAAAAGTCTGCCTTTTCCTTTTCCCCATGTAAGCAAGAAAAATTGGCAGCAGACTGTCCGTCTGATATACATCAAGTCCACTCCTACCAAGATAACAACTTTTATGCAAAATTGCCCATTTGTCTTCATTTCCACATTTAAAAGTATATTAACACAGCAGATGTGTTCATAGCTTTAAAAATTGCTGCACAGTGACATGGATAGAAAACTATAATCTCTCATTTAATTAGCAAAGAAATTAATTCAGGAATGTGCAAGAACAAAGCTAAGCCATTTCTGAAGTGAAGTGTCCAAATTTTCTTTTTTTTAACACCATACATAAATCCATCTTTTATCAAACATTTTAATTAGGATGCATTCTCCCCACTGGAGCTGGACTTCTGCACAACTGTCAAATGAATCATTGTCCACACAAAGTCTTATACAGAAAATGGCCACTAAATCTTAAACATGGTGTCAAATACTTTGGAAAGTATGGAGAATTATTGGGTACATTATAAATCACAATATTGCAAACACACTTCCAGGTGATCTTGATGCTGCTGGTTGAGGGACCACACTTTGAAAACCACTGTGCTAAATCAAATTAGGGCTGGAATTCTTCTGTGGATGTTATAGAGAGGAAAAAATGGAAGATGCTTTATTTTTTCTTCCCATCAGTGATGTGAACAACACCTCCATGTGGCCATTACAATGAGAAACTCCTTGTGCATAATGAAATAAACTAGGAAAGTACACAGAGCTGAGGGATGAAGAGAGTCAGCATTGGCCATACTGTTTGAGGTCTTCTATCTAGATACGTCTGAGACAAACCTAAAGAAGCTGAAGTCAATTTGCTTCCATTTTTGCTCAAGCTGGTTTAAGTTTGCTTTTTGTCACTTTTAACAAAAAGACAACTGACAAATACAGACCAAAAAAAGAAAGAGAGACAGACAGAAAAGTTATTTAGACAATGTAGTGTAAAATAAGATGTTCTAAGCGTGCAACTGCATTAAGATAATTGGCTCAAAAATCACTCCAGTGGAACAATACTGAAACATTGAGTTGATATAGGCATAGGGTTTGTACGAGATGAATATACCACCTCATAATCTAATTGTGTCATGTGGTTGACTGCTGTCTGTTGGAAGTGGATAAAATGAAAAAATTTTATAAGAGAGGTAAGACCAAAACACCAGTAATTTCTTTTTATAGAGCCTGAAATTTCCCCACTATATTTTACTAGATGTAAATAAAAGAACATTAATGGTCAGCAGATATTTACTACCTTCTTTCTCTTAATTCAATCGTGCATCAAAATAACAAGACAAGAAAAATGAAGTATGCCCCAAAAACGCTGTAAATAAAAGCAAAAGCACTACATGGCACATTGAGTTTAAAATCAATTCTATTTGAAGTGATTACACACACATTCATTTGCGTGTAAATTTTAAAATGAAACATTACCTTTTTACTTTATTAGCAAAAGAAATGCTAAACACTGAATTTTGATACAAAACAAAGTTCAACACACATTCTGTACTTTTCTTCATATAGTAATTGAGATATAGGGTTTGGAGTTATTAAATTTTGAGCTTCCTTTCCTGTTCAGGCACTTAATAGATAGGTGACTTTATTTTACTTGCTTAAGTTCTCTGGGCTTTGATTTTCTTAGCTATAAAGTGGAAAAAATAATACCAACCTGACAGAGTTGTGCTAATGAGTTAGATAATGTGTACAAAGCTCTTAAAACAAGGAACTTCCAGATAATGTAATGTTCACACACACACACACACACACACACACACACACACACACACACAGTAATACTTCGGTCTGGCAAAACAACCAAATTTTATTGCAAATTGTATAAGCCAATTTGAATTGTTTATAATTCTCAGGGAGAATTCTCACATTGGGCTTTGGAAAATGTATCCAGCCCTGAGAATTGCAAGAAGTTTCCCTTAACTAGGAGGTAGTCTAAACATCTATTTGTGTAAGAATCTCTTGTCACCTGCTGATTCAAACAATCGAAGCATTTATCCAAATAATATAGTTTTTTGCAGTGGTGTGAACAGTCTACACAGTTGTCACGGAATTCCAATCAGATGCTCTACACCAAGCAGTCAGCATCCAGGAATCCTTGTTGCATCAGTGAATTGACAGGCATAGAAAAATGTTCCACTGAATCTTCTTACAGATTCAGCAGCATTGGAGTGAGAAGAAAACTGAACATAAAAACCGAAGACCGGTTTGTATCTAAGTCCACCCCTTTCTCACTAAGTCATCTTAGGTGCTCCATTTAACTCTGCATCCACATCCTCTCATGCTGGTTTTAACTATTAGCCCAGCAAGACACTTCCACTGCTTTGAGGCACTAATAAATGTTGTCACAACTTTTAGGAAGGGGATAGTAGATATCGATTAAATTATACTTATGACCAAAGTCAACATCATAGTCACATGCCACCTTCAGATTTTGAGAGTGGGTAGTATAATAAGGCGTTTATTATTCCTATTCTGGAATGAGGCTTTGTACGGTCACATTCTGGCTTTGCCCATTGCTGGCTCCAGAGCCTCATTATTTAACTTCCCTGTATGTCAGTTTTCCAATCTGTAAAATTGAAGTGATAATATCATTGACCTAAAAAGTTCTTATGAAGATAAAATTAACCGTTGTATGAGAAGTGCTTGGAGTAAGGATTGGCACATATTAAACACTCAAGAATCATTGAAGTAAGCAATGTTCTTGAGTGTTTAATATGTGCCAGTCGTTGTTGAATGTAATTATTTGGCCACACTTTGCTGAATTGCTCACTGCAATTACTTAGAATGAGGTGTGTGGCAGAGAAAAACAGGTGAGTCACTACAGCTGTGAATAGACATGGGGGCCATGCAGGTTACTATTTGGAATAGTCCAACTCTTTATTCTTTCGTGGTATGAGTATTAGTTTTCTATAGCTGCTATTAGGTTGGTGCAAAAGCAATTGTGGTTTTTGCCATTAAAAGTAACAAAAATAAAAATTGCACCAACCTAATATAACAAATTACCATAAACCTGATGGCTTCAAACAACACCCATTTATTGCCTTTTCGTTCTGGAGGTCAGAAGCCATAAATGTATCTTGTCGGACTGAAATGAAGGTGTCAGCAGGGCTGCTTCCTTCTGGAGGCTCCAGCAGAAAATCTCTTCTCTTGCCTTGTCCAGCTTCTGCAAGCAGTCATGTTCCTGGCTCTAAGCCCATTCCCCCACCTTCAAAGTCAGGAATGTCTGGTTGAGTCCTTCTCACACGGCATCACCCTGGTTTTTTCTACCTCCATTTGTAAGGACCCTTGCAATTATGATTAGGAATTAACCGGAAAATTCAGGATCATCTTATCATCTCAGAGTTTGAATCACATCTGCAAAGTCCCCTTTGTTACATAAGGTCACATATTCACAGGTTCTGGGGATTATGATGTAGACATCTAAGGAGGCCTTTATTCTGCCTAAGACATAAGAATTAAGATGTGGACATCTTTGGGGGCCATTATTTCGTCTACCACATGGGGATTAAGATGTGGGCATCTTTGGGGTCATTATTCTGTCTAGCACATGGGGATTAGGACGTGGCCATCTTTGAAGGGCATTATTCTATATACCACGTGATTAGAATATAGACATCTTTGGGGACACCATTCTGTCTACTACAGGGTAGTTAGGATGTGGACATCTTTGGGGCCATAATTTGGTCTGCCACATAGGGATTAGGACATGGGCATCTCTGGGGGGCATTATTTTCTGCACTACAGCACCAAATCAAATGGTCATCACATCAAATAGTCAACCCCAAGATCAAATAGTCATCACAGGTACAATTGCCATTTATTCAGTGTTTACCATATATTACATGCTGTGCTGGGACATATATCATTTCATTTAATCTTCTGATAGTCATAGGAGGAGTTCGAGGCTAGATCAAGTTCCCCAAGTTCACAAGCAAGTGCAAGACAGACCCAAACTTCGCTCTGGTCTGTTTATTCAAAAAGAAGGTGGTCTGAGCTACTCAGCTGCCATCCCTCTAATTTACAGATGTCGAGTTTCAAGAGGTTTTTTCACTGCTACAAAGTCTTCCTATGGAGTTTTTGTTCCATCTCGCCTCCCACAAAATTATATGCTGAGAGTTTATCAGGTCTGGATGATCAGTCAGAGCCTGGAAGGAGCTCACGATCAAGGTTTTCAAAAAAATCTGAATAGACAATTCTCAAAACAAGACATGTAAATGGCCAAGAGATATAAAAAATGGTGCTTAACATCACTAATCATCAAGCAAATGCAAATCACAGCCACAACATGATATCACCTCACATCTGTTAGGACAGCGATTATCAAAAGTTAAAGCATAACAAGTGTTTGTGAGGGTGTAGAGAAAGGTGAATCCTTGGTGGAAATGTAAATTGGTACAGTCATTATGAAAAATAGCATGGAAGTTTCTCAAAAAAATAAAAATGGAACTACCATACAACGTAGCAATTCCACTGTGGGTATATGCCCAAAATCTTTGAAAGCAGCTACTTGAAATGATATTTGTGCACCCATGTGTACAGCAGCATTATACACAATAGCCAAAAGGTAGAAGCAACCCAAGTACTCGCTGATGGATGAATACTTAAGCAAAATGTGGTCTATACCAATGATAGAACATTAATCCGCCTTAAAACAGGAGGTTCTTCCATTTGCAATAACATGGATGAAACTGGAGGACATTGCCAGGCACACAAAGAAAAAATACTGCATGATCTCAGTCATATGTAGAATCTTAAAAAGCTGAATCCATAGAAACAGAGAGTAGAATGGTGGTAATCAGGGATGGGGAGGTCGGGAAAATGGAGAGATGTTGGTTAAGGTACAAAGTTGCAATTATGTAGAATGAATAAACCTAGAGATCCAAGGCACAGCATGGTGACTATAGCTAATTATACTGTATAGTAAACTAGAAATTTGCTAACAGAGTAGATTTGTGTGCTCTTATGACACACACAGAGGTAATTATGTAAGGTGATGGATATGTTAATTTGCTAGATTATAGTAATCATTTTACTGTGGAAACATGTTTCAAAACATCACACTGTACACCTCAAATACATAAAATTTTTGTTCATTTTTTAAAAATAGGTACCAAATACATTATAGTAGCATTGCTTTTACACTTGTTTTTTGAAAAGCAGATTTGCCCATACCAGAGGTTTCCAGCTAAAGACCTTCCAAAGAAAGTAAAACATTTCACTTTATTTAATTAAGATGCACCACTTGATTACTGTCTAGTCATTTAATAATTTTGTTTTTGCCATTAAAAGGGTTTTTACTTCCATTTAATTACTTTAATTTGTTTTACAATACACTTTCAGACACATCAATAACGCCTTCAGCCAGATCAAACACTTGGACTCCTAAATCAAGTCAACTCAAACCTAATGGGATAACGTTTTTCCCTCACTACCAAAAGATGAAAGGAACTTTAGGGAAAATTTGTCAAAGCCGTAAATAAGTATTTATAAAGAAAAAAAAAGCAGCAAGAGGAGTAATAAATTTCCAACATGCCTTCATAGTTTCAGTCTACACATTCTAATATACCCTTAGGTAATAGAAACATCGTTTCTTGTTTGATAGCTGTGGTTAAGAAAAAAAAAATGGCTGAGCGAAAATGATTCTATCCCATCCTGAATTATAGCGATTGTTCAGATAATAACTACAGAAAGACACAAGTTTTTTATTCCTTCTTTGTGCTGAAAATCTACTCATTGAGAACAATTTATTCTCACTCTTCTGGCAAAAACCGTAGCGGATAATAGGTACTTTGAGTCTGAAAACCTTTAAAATGCCAATAAAGGATATGCACATTAATTTGTTGATTGAAATACAAACTAATGATTATGGAGAATTTACTTTGTTCCAAGCCCTTTTGGGGGAAGAAATCTGGAATTAATCAAGCTCATGGCTTCAAGGAACTTAGTTTGTACTATGAGGGTCAGTGTGTGAGTGTTGGGAAAGTGACTTATAAACAAATGTGTAAAAAAAAGAACATGTTACATAGACAAGCCAGTAACAAAACAGGGAAACAAGATTATTCAGGATAGGGAACGTTCGCTAGGTCGGGTGATGAGAGAGGCTGAAACCAAGCTATGCATCTCTGTCTTTAGTCTTTCCTCCTATAGTTACTCTTTCAATTCCGTTTGACTTCTTCTCCAGGTTTCTTACACAAGATTTTACATTCAGAAGTGAAAGTCCAAACAACAGAAACCAAAGTCCTTTAAATATCTTTTTGCTCTCTTCAAATTCTAAACACTCCCCCGTTCCTTTAATAAAACAAAATATTCACATCCTTCCTGTTCTTTATCTCATGTTTTTTCCTGCATTCATTTCCCCCTCTCCTCTCTTCTTCCATTTTCCTCTCCTTCCCATCTCCTCTTCTCTCTCCTATTTTCCCCCTCCTCACACATAGGCATTGGTATTAGACAATCATCTATATGATCTACTAAAAAAATCATCTATTTTTTTAATAATCATTGTGGAGGTGGCCTTCTAAATGTATCTCTTTCAACTTTCCACTGGAGACAGGTAAATGATGCTTTCTCCCCTGATACCTCGTGCAGAATTGGGCTCTAGAGAAATGAAGAGACTTCATCAACACCACAGAACTAAAAAGTATACAGTGAGGACTGACACCTATTCTTCCCATCAACTGGTGTCTTACAGAGACTTTTACCAAGTATCTATTAGCAAGACAGTGTGAAAGCCACTAACCAACTCACTTATTCATGCATGCATCCAAAGGTGAATGCTTCCAGATTTTAAGCACTTGCATTAGGCAGTAACTCAACTTATATTCATGATGTGTATTTTAAATGCTTAATTTGCTGCCCGTGAGCTAAATACCATCTGAAAGGAAAGTAAACTATCTATGGGATCCCAATGACGAGTGATATAAGATAATCCTCTTATTTATAAAATCACCCTGCTCTGGGGAAGTAACAAAAAAGAAAAATAAAGAAAGAAAAGGAAGCCACAGTAGATAGAGAAAAATCATTCATCCTGAATCCTTCTATAAATAGTGTGGGACCATCCTGGTCTTCTTCCTTCATTCTTTTTCATTTTTATATAGAAGAGGATTCGTTTTGTGGGGCTCACATGGCAAAGTGCCACAAACTGGGTGGCTTATAACAGCAAAAAATATATTCTCTCAATGTTTCTTAGTCTAAAAGTTCACAATTAAGGTGTTTGCAGGGCAGTCCTCCCCCTGAAGGCTGTAGGGAAGAATCTTTCCTTGCTCCTGCAGCTTCTGGTGTATATTGTCAAGTTCTCCAGAATAACAGAACCAATAGGCGATATAGAAATAGAAGAGGGGATTTGTTAGAAGAATTGGCTCCCATGATTATGGAAGCCAAGAAGTCCCCCATAGGCTCTCTGCAAGGTAGAGAACCAGGGAAGCCAATAATATCAATCTTCACCCCAAGGCCAAACGCCTAAGAACTGGAGGAAGCCACTGATGTAGTCTTAGACTCTGAAGGACCAAGAATCTAGAGTTCTGATGTCCAAGGGCAGGAGAAGATGGATGTCTCAGCTTTCCTCTGCAGCAGAGAGAATAAAGTCACCTTTCCTCTGCAATTTTGTTCTCTCTGGGCCTTCAACTGATTGGATGATGCCTACTCCCATTAGAGATGGCAATCTGCTTTCTTCAATCTACTGATTTAAATGCTAATCTCTTCCAGAAACAGCACATCCCCAGATATAATGCTTGGCCAGCTATCTAGGCATCTCTTAACCTCATCAAGCTGACACCTAAAAGTAACCATCTTGTAGTGGCTCCATGCTTTTCTTAGCTTATGGCCGCATCACTTCAGCTTCTGCCTCTGTCTTCACATAGCCCTCTCCTCTGTGTGTGTCTGTGTCCTAATCTCCTCTTCTTATAAGGAAATCAGTCTTCTTGGATTAGGGTCCACCCTACTGACCTCATCTTTACTTGATTACATCTGCAAAGACCTTATTTCCAAATAGGTCACATTCAGAAGTAGCACATACTAGAAGTTCAGCATAGCTTTTGCAGAAATACAATTCGACCCATAAGAAAAGATAAAAAAAGAAATTGAAAAACCCACATATTTTTAGTATGGATGATTCATTGTAAAGGGCCTAGACTTAAAAAAGAAAAATAGAAAATAAACAAGTGCACAGTTTAAATCTTTAGCACTGTAGATGGGGGTTGCATGGCAAACTCAATGCACTCAGTGTGAGAAGGTGGTCCCAGCCAGAGCTTATGGATTGTGTAGACCCAGAAAGAGCAAAGAAGGAACCCAAATAGCAAGGGGAGATGGCCATGGCTTTTTGGAGCACCTACTAGAATGAGAAAATAGTCTTCAGAAGCAAATGTGGACCATATGGGTGGAACCAGCAGGTCCTCAGAGGTCTCCAGACTAATAAAAGCTCAGACAAACTCCCTATAGAGCAGAAACCAAGGAGCAACCTGACACCTTTGTGTCCTCCCCCTACTTAAGCCCCGGCCCTCTAACATTCACACAAAAGCAACCGCGAAAAAGAACACAAAGAGTTTTAAACACAAAACTTGGAACAAAGGTTGTCTTTACCTACAGAACAGGTGGGTTTTTTTTTAATCAGACCAAGATGACAGCATTGCACTAAAATGTTGTTTTATTAATTGGAACTAAATAAGCTAAGGTCATACAGAAGAAGACAAAATAGTTTTGGAATCATAAGGAAGTTACATTCCCTTTGTACCTGCATGCAGTCTCCATGAATATCCTATTCTGCTATAAATGTATAATTAACAGATGTCAGAATACACTCTTCTTGCTGTCTCTCAAATGATTCAGTAGCTCTTACTCCTTGAATTTTATCTTGTTTCTATTTTTAACAATGTTGTACAGATTTTCTACAAACTATGATCTGTTTAAAGACCTATTGATAATGTATACTTTGACATGGATACTCTGACATGAATAAAATTCAATCATTTACACTCTTGAACCTCAAAGAGAAATTATGATGATAGTAATTTGGGTTTTACATAAGTGTGGTGCAGCACAAGTCCCCAGATGGCTTCAGCTACCCAACTGTTCACCCCTCCTCCTCTTTCTCACTTTGTAGCTCTCAAAAAAATTGTAGAATGTGCTGAGAATTCAATATCCTGAGATAGGAAGAAACTGGCCAAGACAACCAGGCTCTGTTCCACTTCCTCCTAGAACAGGATGTCTTACAACACTTTATCCCAGCAAATCATGTTCTCCTGGGGTATAAAACACAGAGTAAGCTATTTTCAGGGATCTCTCAGCCATTGTGCAAATGGGGTACATGCCATTGAGATTCCGTTCACCCCAGGCAGCTTTCCCAAGCTTTGGGGAGCTGGCTCATTATAAATCCTAGGTTTCTGTTGTCTCATTCTACCTATCTGTGAGTAACAAATCCACTTTATGTAATTTTGTGTGTGCTGCGCAAGGAGGGGGTGCGTTCTTTCTTACCAAACCCAAGCAAGTAACCAGTACGCTGTCAACCTGCTTCACAGGTAGGGATTATGAACCAACTAGGATCCATATCATTGACTTATCAATTCCTCAGTATTGCTTCCTTTGAAAGATGGCCAAACTAACAAGTACTCCAAGAAGGTTTTATATCTGCAATCTTACAATTTTGAAACCTTGTATCACATACTAAACTTCCAAAACATTTTACAATTTCATCTCCTCATATAAGCATACAAAAGAGTAAGCTTATTTTAATTTTTGAACTTTTAATGTGCCTATCATCATACTAAAATATCTTTTAAGTAATATACTTCATTCTTAGACACCATAGATACCATGCATAGAAAACATTTTAATGTATCTAAAATCATTGTGTATTTTATTTTTATATTCAATAATATTATCAAACAATATGCATTTTAGTACTGGAGAAAAGAAGGCCTTGATGCATTTATTAACAAACATAAGTTCATTAAAATGATATTTTGACTACATAATTTATGAACTAATTGATTCTGACTTAAACAATTATTTACTTGAAACTCAAATTTGCTCTGAAACTCAAAGTAATGTTTCCTCAGCACTACATAATAAGGAGCTTAAGTAATTACTAATTAGTTTCAGGCATGACAAATGTTTTAATTAAAATCACTGAAACAGTTAAGCATTTATAACTCTTTTTCATCTTTTTTCATTATTCATTTTAGATTGACTG
This sequence comes from Pongo pygmaeus, assembly GCF_028885625.2. Classification (NCBI taxonomy): domain Eukaryota; kingdom Metazoa; phylum Chordata; class Mammalia; order Primates; family Hominidae; genus Pongo; species Pongo pygmaeus. Next base: position 4,443,398 of record NC_072396.2, on the reverse strand, counting down.
TTTACCAGTCACTGAACGCCCATACGCCAGTTGCAAGATTTTTCTGCTAATTATGCCAATGGGAATGAGGCATAAACCCCTTATTTCAAATATTCTACAACATGTTTTTGAAGTTCATAAAAAGTTCTGAGTTTCTCACCCCATTTCAGAAAGACATCACTTATCTAAACTACTATAATTTGTTGGTACCCAACACAAACTCTCTATCTAGCACAGCTGACCTTTGAACAACATGGGTTTGAACGATGCAGATCTAGTCACACACAGATATTCTTCCACCTCTGCAACCCCTGAGACAGAAAGACCAACCCCTCTTTTTCCTCCTCCTCCTTAACTTACTCATCCTGAAGACAATGAGGTGAAGATCTTTATGATGGTCCATTTCCACTTAACGAACAGTGAATACATTTTCTCTTCCTTATAATTCTCTTAATAGCATTTTTTCCCCACAGCTTGCTTTATTGTAACAATACAGTATATAATACACATAATATATAAAATACATGTTGATCAAGTGTTTAGTGATAAGGCTTCCAGACAACAATAGGCTATTAGTAGTTGAGTTATGGAGGACTCGAAAGGCTTATACATATTTTTGACTGTGCAGGGAGTCAGTTCCCCTAACTCCTGCATTGTCCAAAGGTTAACTGTATAGTAAAACACAAAAGGGCCCTGAGAAGTTGTCTTGGGTGATATCCCCTGTATTAAAGGTCTCCTTTCATGCAATCAAGAGTTGAACTGTTTATTTGGTAATTTCGCAAAGAACTCAAAACAAAACTACCATTTGACCCAGCAATGCCATTACTGGGTATATACCCAAAGGAATATAAATTGTTCTACCATAAAGATACATGCACATATATGTTTATTGCCACACTATTCAGAATAGCAAAGACATGGAATCAACCTAAATGCCCATCGATGTTAGACTGATAAGGGAAATGTGGTACATATACACCATGGAACACTACACAGCCATAAAAAATATGGGATCATGGCCTTTGCAGCAACATGAATGGAGATGATGGAAGTTATTATCCTGAGCTGACTAATGCAGGAACAGAAAACCAAATACTGCATGTTTTCATTTATAAGTGGGAGCTAAACATTGGGTACACATGGACACAAAGGAGGAAACAATAGACATCAGGGCCTACTTGAGGATGAAGGGTGGGAGGAGGGTGAGGATCAAAAAACTACCTATCAGATACTATGCTTATTACTCAGGTGATGAAATAATCTGTATACCAAACCCTTATAACACACAATTTACCTGTATAACAAACCTGCACATGTACACCTAAACCTAAAATAAAAGTTTAAAAAAATAGAGTTGGACTGCTGCACACAGTCTAGCATGGTATGAAATTTCTCTGGTTACTATTTTTTCCCTACCTGAGGAATGAGTGACCCATCAATGGTTTTCAGCTCTTAAACGGTGTTTGTGCCCATAAGGTATGTCTATTATGAGATAAGCAAAGATTCAGAACACCCATGACAACCTCCCAATGACAGAAATTGCCTAGTGAAATTTTCATTGAACACCAACAGAGAACAGACATCCATACAGCTCCCAAACACCTTTCTCTTGTTGACCTAGTCTTCTTTTCTCTCTCCAAGTATGTGTAGAAAACTTTCAGTTTATGTCTAAACCAATGGCTTTTCAACTTCATAGTAAACTATCTTTTATTAGTCAGTACTCTTCAGAGAAACAGAACCAAGAGGAGATAGACAGGTAGATAGATAGATAATAGATAAATAGGTAGATGAAAGATGATAGATAGATACATACATAGATACATAGAATGGATAGGATGAATAGATAGATGATAAATAGATAGATATATAGATGATAGATGACAGATAGATAGATAGATAGATAATAGATAGATGATAGATAGATAGAATAATAGATAGATACGTAGAAAGGATGGATAGATAATAGATTAGATTAGATAGATAGATAGATAGATAGATAGATAGATAGATGATAGATAGATGGATAGATAGATACATACATAGATAGATAGATAGATACATAGATACAGATTTATTATGGAGAATTGGCTCACATGATTATGAAGACTGAGAAGTCCCACAGTCTGCTATCTTCAAAAGGGAGATCCAGAAAAAGCCAGTAGTCTATTTTTAATGGAAACCCAAGCCCTGAGGACCAGAGGAGTTAATCATGTAAGTCTCAGTTTGAGTCCAAAGGTCTAAGAAAAAGGGGCTCTGATGTCTGAGGGTAGGAGATGATGGATGTCCCAGCTCCAGAAGAAAGAAGGGATTCTCCATTCTTCAGCCTTTTTGTTCTATCCAGGCCTTTGATTAATCAGATACTACTCACTCACATTGATGAGGACAATCTTGTTTACTGGGTTTATTGATTCAAATACTAATCTCTTCTGGAAACACACTCACAAACACACCCAGAAATAATGTTTCACTAGTTTTCTGGACATCCGAAGTTGACACATAAAATTAACCGTCACATAACTACAGCTTGGACAGTCTCATTCACAATGGTCAGAGGCTGATGCATGTGTCTGTGTTTCAGTTAAAATCTTGTAAACCAGTGGCTCTCAACTGAGGTGACCTCTCCCCTTAGGAGACACTAAGCGATGTCTTCACACATATTTTGTCATCATGACTTGGTGGGCAGGTGCTAATGGCATCCATTTTGTAGACGTTAGTGATGCTGCTTAACACCCTACAGTGCACAGGGCAGCACAATGCCTGCCCCCAAAACACACACACACACACACACACACACACACAGAGAGAGAGAGAAAGAGAGAGAGAGAGAGCAAAGACTAATCCTGTCCAAAATGCCAACCTTCCCCAAATATCAATAGTTTCAAGATTGAAAAACCTTGGTGGAAACATGTCTGGGGTACAAGTAAAGAAATTCAGTAATCCACTCCTAGAATGGGAGTTAGAGTACATGCTATAACAAATTCTTCCAAATAATATTCTTTCACAGAAAAAAAAATCGAGGCAGAAATGTGAAGAAATCAAGACCAAGGACTCATGGTAATTTTGATTCATCACTTCATATGGTAGTCAGGATAATGTTCCTCCAGCTTCCAAAGATGTGACAACACAGTGCAACATCACTAGCTTTAACAGTGGAGGAAGAGGTCATGGAGCCAAGAAACGGAAGTGGCCTCTAGGAGATAAAATAGAGCAAGGAAATGAATGTTTCCCTAGAGTTTCCAGAAGAGAACCAGCCCCATTAACCTTTCCTTCTTAGCCTAGAGAGATCCATGTTGGACTTCTCACCTCTTAAATAATAAGATCGTTAAGTGTTGCTTTAAGCTGCTAAGTTTGCAGTCATTTTTTACACTAACCATAAGAAACTCACACACTTCAAGATAAAGCTGTTGCTCTCTTGTCAATCACTGAGCTGTGACTGTAAGTTTATTCGTGGAATGTAAAGGCACTATAAGGTACTTGTTCTAGAATTAATTGTTGGATAGATAAAACATAAATGCATTAAAAAATAATAATCAAGCAAGAAATTCTGGTGTGTGAATGACTCAAGACAGTGTTTGTCAATGGCACACGTCATGCTGGGTGGAGTAGCATCAGTAATTCCCAATTCAAAGAGGTTGAAAAGTTTGATTTGTATAGAACTTAAAACAAAATGGACTTCTGGGTGTCAAAACAGAGGATTGCACATGTATTTTTCTCTAATTTTTCTGGACACGCCGCTAGGGAAAAAAAATAGGAGTATGCGCATTGAAAGAGGATCCAGGTGCTGTTGCATACATTCAGTGAAGAGGTCTGGTCTGGTCACCTCCTAGGACAATAAGGGCAGGTGGAACCATGGCCACTCAGATATGTCACAGTTACATGTCATGAAGACTCTTTTCTTATTCTGAACTTATTCCCCCTGCCCCAGCTTTGGTATTCCTGCACCTCAAGAGACTCAAAATCCTTTCCTTGGATCTTCCAAATTAATCCTCATTTAGCTCAATCTTTTCTTTGAAAGTTGGTGTCTTAGTCCATTTCATGTTGCTATAAAGTAGTATCTAATACTGGGTAATGTATAAGGAAAAGGTTTATTTGACTCATGGTCCTGCTGACTACACAAGAAGCATGGGTACCAGCATCTGCTTCCAATAAGGACATCAGGAAGCTTCCACTCATGGTGGAAGGTGAAGGGGGAACTGGCATCACATCACCTGGCAAGAGAGGAGGAAAGAGAGGTGAAAAGGTGCTGGGCTCTCTCTCTTTCTTTCTCTTTCTTTCCTTCTTTCTTTTTCTTTCTTTCTTTCTTCTTTCTGTTTCTTTCCTTCTTTATTTCTCTCTCTCTCTCTCTCTACCCCTCCCTTTCTTTTCTTTCTTTTTTTTTTTTTTTTCAGCGTCTTACTCCATCACCCAGGCTGGAGGGCTGGAGTGCAGTGGTGCAATCATGGCTCACTGCAGCCTCAAACTCCCAGGCTCAGGTGATCCTCACATCTCAGCCTCTCAAGGTACCTGGGAATACAGATGTGTACCACCACGCACAGCTAATTTTTTTCATTTTTTGTAGAGGCAGGGTTTTGTCATGTTGCCCAGGCTGGTCTCAAACTCCTGGGCCCAAGTAATCCACTTGCCTTGGCCTCCCAAAGTCCTGGGATTACAAGCATGAGCCACTGCCCCTGGCCACCAGGCCCTTTTTAACAATCAGATCTCACAGGAACTAATAGAGCAATAATTCACTCATTATCACAAGGATGTCACCAAACCTTTCATAAGTGATCCATCTTCATGACCCAAACACTTCTTTTTAGGGGCCATATCAAATATTGGGGATCAAATTTCAACGTGAGATTGGAGGGGACAAATATCCAAACTATACCAAGCAAAGTCATCATGAATTCACTTTTCTGTGATTTACAACTTCCTCAGTGCAGACAGAACTGGTTTATAAACCACTGCATCCCACATGGGCTCGAGTTCTTATAAAGAAAGATAAGCATTTATTTATGATGCTGCGGCAAATACTGAACCAAAATACAATTTTAAATAGATTAAAGAAGTTTCAGCATTACGTATGTACCATCAGTGCATATCTCAGGACCATCTTTGTATAATCGCCATCCTTTCCTGGGGTTAGATGGCACCTCTGGTCCCCATTGTTGTCACCTTTTGTTCAAAGTCATGCAGATGAAAATTGCGAATCAGATCTTGCCAGAACTTTTAGAAGCCAGTTCCCCATGTTATCCTTTCCTTCTATGCCAAGAACCAGCAATATTCCAGAGTGGGTCTTCCGCTTTATCCTGGATATGGGAACAAAACACAACTTTGCAATTATTGATTAAAAGCTCAATAATTAAGCCATGAAAAGCAAAATCCAGTCTATTTAAATAACGTTTTCTTTTTTTTTTTTTTTTTTTTTTTTTTTGAAAAGGAGTCTTGCTCAGTTGCCCAGGCTGGAGTGCAGTGGTGCGATCTCGGCTCACTGCAACCTCCACCTCCCGGGTTCACACAATTCTCCTGCCTCAGCCTCCCGAGTAGCTGAGACTACAGGCGCACGCCACCACACCCAGCTAATTTTTGTATTTTTAGTAGAGACGGGGTTTCTCCATGTCGGCCAGGATGGTCTCGATCTCTTGACCTCGTGATCTGCCTGCCTCGGCCTCCCAAAGTGCTGGGATTATAGGCGTGAGCCACCGCGCCCGGCAGTACAACGTATACGTGTAAAAGATAGTCTTGAAAACAAAATGTGTGTAAGCTATTAATTTTTTCTTTTTTAAAAAATAAAGATTTAGCTGAGGTTCTTGCTTTACTTCTTTTCCTTTTTCCTTTTATTTCCTTTTAGAGTTTTTCCTCTGACTTGAAAATGGGTAGCATAGGCACTAGTTTCTGGTCTGTCTTATCTCACTGTGTTTATCAGGACACCTGTCAGCCATCACACAAAACACATGAAAAGAGGAGGGTGGTAAGCAGATATCTAAATTGGAGTATTCACGGGGAAAATACTAGCGTTTGCTTTGCGTTTGTGTTGTTTGGAGTTTTCTTTTGGTTTTTTAACTAGGTTGCAGAAACACTGCTTCCAAATGACTCTCTCAGCATCGAGTTTCACATTCTGGAGAATTTTCTATACACAGCAAAACTGTTTTGCATGACTTTTTTCCTATCCTTTCTCCTGAATAGCTCCCTGGGTGCATATGTAATTTCCTTGAATAACCTGTGCCTATTCATGACATACAAACATGCTTTTTTGTTATTGTTGCAGTAGACAGGGCAGCACTGCAGTCCATGAGAAATTGGGTACATTCAGTAATTAGCCACATTGCACGTTTAACTCTTCACGTGCTGTTTTTAACTTTTACCAGTTTCTACTTTACATCCTAGAGTACCCATGGTATATGTAGCCATTTTAATGTTTTTAAAGTATTTTATTTCTTGGAAATTTATGTCTATATGGATGATTAATAACAAAAAAAGAAATTTAAAGTATTCCACAGGTCAGATTTCACAATTTGGCCATTATCTGTTGAAATATAAATGATCAATAAAGCGGGTAACTCACATTTTCAGTGCACAAAAGAAACAGCCCAAAGCCAGAAATCCTTACTTAAAACCACTGATTTTAAATTCTATGTATATTTTCGGAGTCTAACTTAATCATAATTGATTCTTTCTGTGGTTGGACTCCATTACTGGTTTATTTATTTATTCTCTTCCATATTTACTGTTTATAGAATTTAAGGGTCATGGACATTTAATTCTGCCTTGACTCATTGATCTTTGCTCTTATTGTATTGGTTCAACAAATTTGTTCTGCTCCCTACATATCCAAGACTTTCCCAAGGATGAAATGAGAAGTTTCCATGGTCTTTTTTTTTTTTTTTTTTCTGGAACTTATTTAGGAGTCCTTTACAATTACAGCGTGAGAAAATAAGGAACTGCCTCCTCTTGCTACTTGGTGGTAACTAGTATTCAAATTATTTTTGATGAGTGGTATAAATGCTAGATTTGAAAAATTATGCCCATGATTTTTAATTGCCCTTTTAATCAGAAAGATATAAGTATGTAAGGGTAAAAATTGATGAATTATATAAAAGAAAAATAAATGGGGAATATATATATATTCAAAATGTTCAATTACGTGAATTGTCTGCAAAATGCACAGCGAAAACAATTAAATATAACTTGAGACTATTACTTTCCAAATTAAAGAAAACAGAAAAGGTAATACTATTGAGAATGGTTCCAAGAAATGTGTGCTTTTTTTTTTTTTTTTTTTTTTTTTGAGACGGAGTCTCACCCTGTTGGAGTGCAATGGCGCGATCTCAGCTCACTGCAACCTTTGCCTCTTGGGTTAAAGCGATTCTCCTGCCTCAGCCCCCCGAGTAGCTGGGATTACAGGCAGGTGCCACCACGCCCAGCTAATTTTTTTTCTATCTTTAGTAGAGAGGGGGGTTTCACCGTGTTGATCAGGCTGGTCTCGAGCTCCTGACTTCATGATCCGCCTGCCTCAGCCTCCCAAAGTGCTGGGATTACAGGCTTGAGCCACCAGGCCCAGCCATGTGCGCTTTTTACTGACGTTTATTCTGGCAATCATAACCACACAATTGGTTGTAAAATAAAATATAAAATATGATTTAAATAGTTCAATTCCTGTGAAAGAGCTTTCTGCATGTAACAAACATAGAGTTAGAGAACAAAGCAGAGTACAAAATTTGCAGGAACCTTTTTGGAACCAACAGAAAAATGTCACCTTTCCTTTGACATTCTGTATATCAGTTTTACCAGTTACTTCTAAGTTTGTACATTATTTTGTAAGGAAAAACAGAAAACTCAAAGCTTGTCTAACATAGTACAGAAGGTGTGTGTTGGGCTTAGGTTGGATAGCTCTGTCTTACTGAGCTGTGTTATCTAATTTGTATATAAAAATTGTAATCAAAAGTTTGAGTTCACCTGTTCCTCCAAGTTTAAAGTAATGAGTAATGGCGAACTCTGGAGATATGAGTAGTGTATCATATAAGGCTGCAGAAGCAAGGAAGCTCATTCAAGTGCTAAAACTAAAGACTTCTAGTTTTTGGCTCAAATTCAAGAAATACTGTTTGTATACAAGGATATGTGACATAAAAATGTTGTAGGTTACTTTTCACCCTTGTAGCTATAAAATATAAAATTTGTAGAACAGAAATAGCTTGTACTACTGTATTAGCAAAAGTTATACTAAAGTATATATATTACATATATATACTTAATATATTATATATATACACACACACACAGAGAGAGAGAGAGAGAGAGAGAGAGAGAGAGTCAGTCTTGTTGCTGTTACCCTGTCTGGATTTGAAAAATGTGCTGAGTATATATTATACACACACACACACACACATCTAAAATGGCCTAAAGTAGGCAGTCATATAATTACAGTTGCAAAATGTTTCATCGCAAAATGAAAAATTTTTGAAAGAACATGGTATCATAGTTCATTTATTTGCAGTGAATCTTTGTTCCTTCTTCCTGTGGTAATTTTAGAAATGAGTGCCAAGTTCGAAATTAAATCTGCTAAGTTGAGGCTATGCCACTTGAACTCTGCCCTGGGTCCTCACTGATGTGAATGTAGTTTTGTCCCCTTGTGTGATGAAGCAGCCATATCCCAACAATAGGAGAAAAAAAAAATCTAGAACTATTTCGAGTTTAATTTTTTGCACATAAAAATAAAATAATAGTGATAAAAAAGAAAAAGGGTAAAGTCACCATTATTTGAAGACGTTCTCACTGTGAGCCAAAAAAATTCAGAAGTAAAAATGGGTCAAGTGCAGTGGCTCACGCCTGTAATCCCAGCACTTTGGGAGGCTGAGGCGTCCAGACGGATCCCTTGAGGCCAGCAGTTCGAGACCAGCCTGGCCAATATACCAAAAGCCAATCTCTACTAAAAAATACAAAAGTGAGCTAGGTGTAGTGGCACATGCCTATAATCCCAGCCACTAGGGAGGCTGAGGCACTAGATATAGCTTGAACTTGAGAGGCAGAGGCTGCAGTGAGCCAAGATCGCACCACTGCACTCCAACCTCAGTGACAGAGGGAGACCCTGTCTAAAAAAAAAAAAAAAAAAAAAAAAGGAAAAACAAAATTATGACTCAAACATCAGAGAAATCAAGAAGAGGCAGATGACAAAATTAATCTACAAAAGTAAATGTCTATTATTCAAACAATAGTAATATGTTAGAAAAGGTTAATCGAGAGAGTAAATTTATAGTAACATCACGAGACACAAACTACTTCCAAAATATAACTCTTAGAGATGATCATTTCAATTGACCTTTAATTTAGTCAAAACAAGTTACTAAATAGATTTTTAGATTCTTTTTTAAGCCACAGTAATGGGAACAATGTACCCTCAGCATTTGCACAATTCACAAATTTTTGTCAATTTTATTCTTGAGTGGCCTGTTGATTAAATATAAAACACGTGTATTTTACCTCTTATCCCAGTTCCACTGTTTTCTGACACATTACATAACTCAGAAGTTTGAGGAGCGTTTTGGTTTTTTGGTTTTTTTTTTAACTTGAAGGAGAATTTCTATTTCTGTCTGAATCTCTGTTGGTTTTTGTCTAATGTTCAACAGCACCATAAGAATATGTGTTTACACTTAATAGAAAATAGAAAAGCATTGTGATATATACTCAAAGTATCCTTCATCTTCAGAAGGTTTTCTTTTATGGTGATTTTACATATGTTTCATTACATTTGTTTGCGTTGTAACTCCCCAGTCACATTTGCTTTGCAAAGGCATTTCTGTCATCTTTCATTGGTGGTGTAATTGTGGTTGGCCACTGCATTCCGCATGCCTGACTCCAGCTGTCTTTGATCATGGAATGATTCTGCCCTTGGACACGTCTACTGTAGTATCCTCCAGCCTGAGGCATCCCCATTTCCTCATCACCTTCTCCAACTTGGTTTTTATCTCAATTCTGGCCATATCCTCTTGTCCTTTATTTCTTCTCTCTTTTCTTTGGTCCCCATTCACTTTTACAGAAATAACACTTTATAAAATTTGTTTTCCATCTACTTTTCTTATTTGGAGATAACGTTTCCTCAGAATAGATTTCTTACAGGTCTACAGTTTTTATCTCTCATCTGTTTGGCATTTGTTTTTGTTGACACACACCATGTGCTGACTGCCTGCCATTTGTGCTATAAATAAGGGAATCATCCCATCAACATGACAAGAGAAGCATGATCCACACTGTTATTGGTCGTGGGAGAAAACAATTTTGATTAGGATCTATAACTTGTCTAGATCACACAGCTCTAATGGTGGAACATGGTTTCAAATCTGATTATGTCTGACTGCAGAGACCATCACCTTAATTTCCATGATTCCTCCAGCTGTGAGAAATAGGTTAAGCCAAAAGAAAAAAAAAAGTCTCTCTTTCACAGCTTAAACCTTAGACATCCTTAGTATAGTGAGTTTGACTGTCCCTAGAGCCATTTAATACGTACTAATTAAGCCACTACCATGGTATGCAGTTGTGGAACATTTCAGTGTTTCTTCGAAAGTCTATAGTCACCTTCATCTGCTTTTTTAAAAGAAGGTTCTTCCCAATAGTATTGCTTCTGGCAATGTCTTAGCCATCTCGGGCTGCCATAACAAATGTACCATAAACTGCATGACTTAAATAATGTATATCTCTCATTTCTAGAGGCTGGGAAGTTCAAGATCAAGTTACCAGTAGATCCAACATCTGGTCAGGGCTCTCTTCCTGGTTTGCAGACAGCTATCTTCTGATTGTTTCTCCATACAATGAAGAGAAAAAGAATCAAACTCTCTCACAGCTTTTTTGTGGCTGTTGTTGTTGTTTTTGTTGTTGTTGTTGTTTTTAGAGACAAGGTCTTACTCTGTCACCCAACCTGGAGCACAGCGGCACAATCATAGCTCACTGCAGCCTCGAACTTCTGGACTCAAGCAGTCCTGGCCTTAGCCACCCAACTAGCTAGGACTACAAGCATACAAGAGCATGCCCAGTTAATTTTTAAAATTTTTTTGTAAACATGGGATCTCACTATGTTGCCCAGGCTTGTCTCAAACTCCCCGCCTCAAGTGAAAAGCTTTTTTGATAAGGGTACTAATTCCATCTTGAGGGTTCTAACCTCATAATCTAATAGCATCTCAAAAACTCCACCTCCTAATACCATCCCACTGAGAATCAGGGCTTCAACATGTGAATTTTGGGGAGACACACACATTTAGCACATTGTAGGTAGTACAGATATTTTTTGGTTTAGTCTTACATGTTAAGGCTCTGGTCAACCCAGTTCAGCTCGAGCTATTATGAGAACACTTTTCCTTAAGTTTCATGGTTGCTTATGAGACAACACCACAGAGGAAGTTCACATTTTCTCAGTTCTTATGTCTTTAGCCATGGTGATGACTCCTGATGAAACTCTAGAAATGAATCTAATGAAATGTTCACTGGATTACTGGGTAAGATGTTACTCTATATACCTGAAGGAGTGGATAAGATAAACCAACTGCCAGCGTGCTGAAATGAGACACACAGATTCATGATATGTTCACCTGCTACCTGCTTTGGGTCTGAACCATGGTTGGCCACAGGGCAGGTATGTGCATATGTGGCAAACTCGCTTTAAGAACTTTGGTCTCTAAGTCTCAAGTGGGCTTTCCCGCATAAGGAAATATCCCTGCAGTTCACAGACAGAAAAAAAAAAAAAAACAAAACCACAAATCCATGTGATTTTTGCAGAGGAAAAACAAGAAAGTGTGGCTTTGACCTCTCTAGGCTCCACCTATGTAAATCTTCCCCCTGCTGTTTCTGCACGGTATTCTTCACTTAATAAGTTGTAGCTACATATATAATTTTATGTTGAATTGAGTAAGTCCTTCCAGCAAATCACAAAACGAGTGGGTATTCGAATACTCCAGATAAAATGCTTCTTGAGGTTTTACTGCATTTCTCTATTTTTGTTTTGTTTTGTTTCCATCTGGTTTTAGGAAGAGAAAGTTTCTGCAAATATGGTTCTTTATTGCCAGTTCTAAAAGCTTCCTGGATTACCTGTTAGAATTTGCCTCGCTTTCCTTGTATTTTCACGATTCTGTGTTTTTTATAGCCAGAAAAGAAGAGAAAAGTAAAGGAGAAAGAGAAGGAGGAAGAGGAGGAGAAGAAGAGGAGGAAGAGAAAGGAGAAGCAGGAGTAGGAAAAAAAGATGAAAATAACTAGATATTATAATGGTAGAAAATAGCAGACGTCAAATGTAACTTGCAAGAATTAATAAAAGTGGAATTAATCTAAATTCTCTCTGAACTCCTGGAGAGGAACATCTTTTTTGTTCTGCTGTTGTGCACATTTGTTTTAAACTCTGATCCCCACAACTCTGGGAAGAGTCATTATACTTTTTTCCTAAGTACATTCACTGGAGTTTTTCAGTCCTTGCCCAACAAGTGCATCTACATTTCCCAGAAGAAATTAGAGCTTTAATTAAGCTTGCAAGAGCCCTCAGTCCTGTAAAAACTAAATAATTAAAAGATATTCAGAACCAGAGGCAGCAAGGATGTAATTTTATGAACACACACACCTGTCTATTTTCCAGTGCCAACATAAGGTGTTTATGTCCCAAAGGGAAAAGGTCTAAGCTAGGAAAGAAGGACAGAAAAGAGAAGCAACTAGATAATGGCCATCACTAATTGCTAAGACCTTTTAAAATAAATCTTTTTCATCAATTAATCACATTAATCACCTAGTAATGTTTCTGGTGCTGACCCAGAACAGCTCTGAAGAAAGAAACACAGATTCAGCGTTTTAGCCTCTCCTTTGCTTTGTCCTTAAGTTTTCTTTCCTCTGCCAGGGCAGAATATTTGCTGAACCACATGGGGTTTCCTGACTTTCAATAGCAGTGGGTAAAACACCAGCTGGCTTTCAACATATAATGTGTATCCTTATCTTTCCATAACTTTGGTTCCACAATTTTATACCAAAACAATTTCTCAGTTTAACCTCTTCTTGCAGAAAAACATATGCTCACTTGTTTTCAATGAAGCACTCTCAGGCATTCACACTTAGGATCTAGAACTGTTTCCAAACTCTGAAACACACATGCATTCTCAACAAGTCTCTCCAGGGTCTTCAAAAACACAGAATCAGATCAGGTAAGAATACAAAGTTCTACTTTAGAAAATATAATTCAAGAACCTATTTCTTAAGAAAGTATTCTCATTTACAGGAGGAGGAAAACACATGAAAGACACTTTGGGAGGCCAAGTTGGGGTCAGAAGTTCAAGACCAGCCTGGCCAACATGGTGAAACTTCATCTCTACTAAACAATGCAAAAATTCGCCTGGCATGGTGGCGCACACCTGTAGTCCCAGGTACTCGGGAGGCTGAGGTGGGAGAATTGCTTGAACCCGGGAGGTGGAGGTTGCAGTCAGCCGAGGTCGCGCCACTGCACTCCAGCCTGGGCGTTAAAGTGAGACTCCGCCCTGGAAAAAAAAAAAAAGGAAGAAAAGAAAATACATGGAAGAGAATGAGCTAGATCATTTTATGCCAGTGCAACTACAAATGCACTTGCATGTACCCATGACCTTGGCCAGACCCAGTCCATCCTGATAATTAATCTCTGACACATTTAATTACCATGCATCAATTTCCAAGGATTTATTTACTGAGAATCCCCTTCAGTACTGAGACTGACACCTAGAAATAATGATTTGCAGGGCACCTGTCACAGTATTCAAACGTTAAGAACTGCACCTCAAATCCAAACTGCTATATACAAAATGTGTAAACAGTATAGTAGTTTAGCTATACAAATACACACTTTTAAAATAGAATATGGCCGAGTGCAGTGACTCATGCCTGTAATCCCAGCACTTTGGGAGGCCGAGACAAGCGGATCGCCTGAGGTCAGGAGTTCGAGACCAGCCTGGCCAACATAGTTTGTACAAACCCCGTCTCTACAAAAATACAAAAATTAGCCAGGCATGCTGGCACGGGCCTGTAGTCCCAGCTACTCCGGAGGCTGAGGCGGGAGAATCACTTGAACCCCAGAGGCGGAGGTTACAGTGAGCCGAGATCATGCCACTGCACTCCAGCCTGGGCAATAAAGTGAGACTCCATCTCAAAAAAATAAAAATTAAAAATAAATAAATAAAACAGAATATGGACAATGAAACAAAAACTCAACAAAATATCCTTTTATTTATGTATCCTTTTGCTGTGAATTCCGGGTAGTGAGGGAAAAAGACAGTGAGTATTGATGGAATTTTTGCCCCAGAGGGTTTTATTATGATAATATCTTAAAAGAGAATGTTTTCTGAAGACTAAGATTTTTATCTGCCTAGCGGTATATCTTAGTTTATTTTGTGCTGCTAACAAAATACCACAGACTGGGTAATTTATAATGAGTAGAAATTCATTGGCTTGTGATTCTAGAGGTTGGAAAGACCTAGATCAAAATATTGGCATCTTGCAAGAACCTTCTTCCTATACCATGACATGACAAAAAGGCATCACTTGGCAAGACAGAGCGCAAGTGGGAACTAAACTCTTTTCTAAGAAACCCACTCCTGCAATTCCCATTAGGCCCCACCTCCCAACACTGCCACAGTGGGGATCAGGGTTTCAATATATGAACTTTGCGGAAGACATTTAAACCATAGCATGTTATAATACAGTGCATACATTCAGCTAAAGTTGCCACTTTGGAAAAAAAGATATTCCTTTTATAGAAAGGGCACTAACTCTGATAGGTGAGTTATGAACTGAGAAACAACCAGTTTTCCTATCAGTGAATAGCATTTAGTTAATGCTCACAAAAAATTGCAAAATTCATAAGAAACTTCAGGAAAGGTCACCAAAATAAAAAAGATTGTACTTATGTTCCATATACAAGCTTAAATCCTTTGCACCATAGAATCTTTCTGCATTTAAAATTATCAAATTTGATCTTCCTTGAGGGAAAAAAATCAATGTTTTTGATCAATTTTGTTTGAAACAGCAATGAGTAAAATTGAAGCCAAAAATAATGATGTCAGTGCAGATTTTGAAGTTGGTTTTCAAACATGATGTCTGATGGTTAAATTTTAAAATATTTAAAGCCTAGTATCTGACTATGGAAAATGAAAAAAAAAAAAAACAGGCACTATAGAAACAGTATGGGGCTTCATACAAAAATGAAAAGTAGAACTTCCATGTGATCAGCAACGCCACTGCTGGGTATATATCCAAAAGAAAAGAAATATACATATATGTATATCTCCAATAAATATATAAATAGAAGTAAATATAATACATATATACATAATAAAAATACAAATAGAAATAAATGTATAAAATATATATAATAAATAGACATATAAATATGTATAAATAGAAATAAATACATATATCCAGAAGAAAAGAAATATCAGTATATTAAAGAGACAGCTACACTTCTGTATTTATTGCAGCACTATTCACAGTAGCCAAGCTATGGAATCAACCTAAGTGTCCATCAACAGATGACTGGATAAAGAAAATGTGGTATATTTGTGGGGTACATGACCTACTATGTACCCACAAATAATTAAAATGAAAATTTTAAAAAAATTAAAAATAAAATAAGTAATTTTAAAAAAGAAACTGGCATAAATAAATAATGGAATATTATTCAGTCATAAAAATAGAACAAAATCTTTTTTTTGCAGCAACGTGGGTGAAACTGGAGATCACTATATTAAGAGAAATAAACCAGGCACAGAAATATAAATAGCTCATGTTCTCACTCATATGTGGAGCTAAAAAAAAGAAAGTGGAGGTAGAGAGTTGATTGGTGCTTACCAGAGCTGGGAAGGGGAAAGGGAGGAGAAATCAAAAGAGGTTTGCTAAGAGGTACAAACACAGAGTAAAACAGAAGGAATAAGTTCCATCGTTTGATAATACAATAAGGCAACTATAGTTAACAATAATTTCTTGTAGATTTCAAAATAGCTAGAAAAGAAGCTTTGAAATGATCATAACACATGCACGCACGAGTAAAAAATGTTCTACATGATGGTTATTCCAGTTATGCTGATCTGATCATTATACTTTCTATGCATGTAGCAAAATACCACATGCATCCCATAAAAATACACATAAATTAAAAATTAAAAGTCGATTAAAAATAAAACAAAACAAGAAGCAATCCAAAGTATATGTAAAATATGATTTAAAAATCAGAGGAAATATGACTAGCATGTAAAAAAATATTTAATAAGAGAGGAATCTAGGGAAGGGGATGAACAACCTACTATGTATCCACAAAACTTAGAATTAAAAATTAAAATAAAATAATTTTAAAAAGAAAATGTCATATGGGAACTGTGTACTGTCCCTTCTGTGGGAGTATATGGGAACTCTCCATACTCTTCATTCTCTGCTTCTATAAATCTAAAACTGCTCTAAAAATTAAGGTTTATTTATTTAAAAATAATAATAATTTTCAGACCTGTAATTATGGTAGTAGACTGGATGCAGAGAACAGCTTGCACTTTGAACCAGTCTTGACTTACGATAATATCTAAACTACAATTGCGTACGAAATTTACAATACTACCTAAAGCTATCTGCACTGTCTGAAATTCTAACATATTATTTCATGCATTGCACTGACCATAACTGCAAGCCAACACTAATTAGTGTAATTGTTTATTAATATCCATCTCCCTCTGTATGTATATTAGCTATTTGTTCTGGACATCCACTGGTGACCTCAGAGGTCCAGGCACTGCTTATGGCATCTCTGGGGTGAGCCTCCCTCTGAGTTCTCACTGGAAAGATTAATAAATGGATGTGTTGAAGTCTAGAAGAAGAGGTGGATTGAGAATTTCATCCCCAAGTCTTCCTGGCTCCCATGCGATGTTAAATCTCAGAAGTTGCAACTCTTCATGACCACGTAAAGAAGTTTAAATTTTTCTCTTGAAGGTTCTTTTGGGGCTCATGAATCCAATACCCCAAAATATGGTGCTTTGATATGTTGAACTGCAGAAGAAGCCTCAAGGTCTCTGTGATGCTCCGTCGCCCCTGTCTCTCAATCCTCTCTCTCGATGCACAGGATGACGTTGTTCTCTGAGTTCCCTTATCTGCCAGAGTCTAGATGCACCAAAGAAGAAAGCGATGACCTCTGTCCCCTCTCTGAATTTTCATTAACTGAACTCATATCTCAGGAAGAAAGACTGAAGTCGGTCAACATGCCTGAATAAACTTATAAACCATTGTTTGCTCTGCGGGCTCAACGGACTTTGTCCCAGGCCACTGTACGTTCTTCAAGCCCATTGACTTTCCCGAGAAATAATTTACTACCCTCCTAAAATCATCCTTACCGCCCCTTCTCCCTTTCCCTTAAGAAGAAGGGCATATAAACATCTGTACCCTCTTGCGTGGTACAGATATCCCTCTGTAATTCTCCCCCATGCTTGTTAATAAATGTCTGTGCCTTTTCTCTGCTTAATCTGCCTTTTGTGAGCTGATTTACAGCAAACCTTCAGAGGGCCAAGGGGAAGATTTTGCTTAGTCCCTAGAATTCAATAATAAGTCTATAAACAAGTGGATAGTACACAGATTAACAGGAAAAAGAAGCATTACAAAATGTATTATGTGCACACATATGCACAGGAGTCACACAAAATACTTTAAAACTCAAAAAACTGAGCTGATGGCCAATACTTTTATATCATCGTGTGGTTACAGAAAGAATGGCCGAAAACAGGTTAAGGCAGGGTGATGGTTAACATTAGGTGTCAAGTTGATTGGATTGAAGGATGCCTAGATAGCTGGTAAAGTATTGTTTCTGGGTGTGTCTGAGAGGGTGTTGCCAGAGGAGACTGACATTGGAGTCGGTGGACTGGAGGAGGAAGATCCACCCTCAGTGTGGGTGTGCACCATCCAATTGACTGCCAGCACAGCTAGAACAAAGCAGACGGAAGAAGATGAGATAAGCTGGCTTGCTGAGTCTTCTGCCTTTCATCTTTCTCCCGTGTTGGATGCTTCCTGCTCCTGGACATCAGACTCAAAGTTCTTCAATCTTTGGACTCTTGGACTTACACCAGTGGTTTCCTGGGGGCTCTCAGGCCTTCGGCCACAGACTAAAGCCTGCACTGTTGGCTTCCCTGCTTTTGAGGCTTTTGGACTTGGACTGAGCCACTCCTGGCTTCTACCTCCCGTTTGCAGACAGCCTATCACAGGAGTTCATCTTGTGATCATGTGAGTCAATTCTCCTTAATAAACCCCCTTTCACATAGACATCTATCCTATTAGTTCTGTCCCTCTTGGGAACCCTGAGTAATACAGGCAGCAAGTCAGGTTATTGTGACAAGTCAGGATATTCATAATGTTGTGCAGCCAACACCACATAGTTCTTGAACATTTTCGCCACCACAAAAGGAAAGCCTGTACCCATTAAGCAGTCGCTTCCCATTTCTCGTCCCCCTTCCCCTGATAACCAGACATGACACTTGTAAGCTTATCCCATTATCATGTTATTTTTTGCTTAATTTTAATTTGAAATATGTTCATTTTAACTTGAAATATGTTTAATTTGAAATTGTAATTTGAATATGATAACCCTTCTTGTGGATTTCCAATAGACTTTTATTTATTCAACATTCTACCACTGGAGCATTAAAAAAAAGGCTTCAAAGAAAATGTTGTAACTTTGTCAGGCCCATTGTTCTCCAAACTTATTCATTCAAAGACTCACCCACTTTTTCTCACTGTAGTTTCTATTACCAATCTGTTGAGTCCAATTTCTATTTCTTGCAACTCAATAAATTAGAGCGAGAAAGCCAATGTTTGTTTGTCCTTTTTAATTACACAACATGTCAAGTAACTTTCCAAGAAGGGTGTTAGGGTTTCCTTTTGTAATGGTAAACTGGTCTTTTAATCTTTTGAGCGAAACAGAAAGTTATGCAAAAAGTGCTGGAAAGGTTATAGTCCATGAACTGTGAAATAACACTCTAAAAACTCCAGGAAAAACAAGAGTAGAAAGTATAAAAAAGGCATTGGAGTCAGAGCCCACACTCACTAACTTTCATGGGAAATGGTGATCTAAAATGTTAGATTTAATGGACTCTAAGTAAAGAGCTTCTGCACAGCAAAAGAAACTCAGCAGAATAAACAGACAACCTAGAGACAGGGAGAAAATTTTTGCAAACTATGCATCTGATAATGGTCTCATATCCAGTATCTATAAGGAACTTCAACAAATTTATGAGAAAAAAAACCAACAACCCCATTAAAAAGTGGGCAAAGGACATAACGGACACTTTTTTTTTTTTTTTTTTTTGAGACAGACTCTTGCTTTGTCACCCAGGCTAGAGTGCAGTGACGTGATCTCGGCTCACTGCAAACTCCACCTCCAGGGTTCAAGCAATTCTCCTGCCTCAGCCTCCCAAGTAGCTGGGATTACAGGCGTGAGCCACCACGCCTGAGCAACAGACGCCTTTTAAAAGAAGACACATATGCGGCCAATAAGCATATTTTAAAAAGCTCAATATCATTGATAATTAGAGAAATGCAAATCAAAACCACAATGAGACACCATCTCACACCAGTCAGAAAGTCTATTACTAAAAAGTGAAAACATAGCAGATGTTGGCGAGGTTGCAGAGAAAAAGGAATGCTTATACACTGTTGGTGGGAGTGTGAATTAGTTCAACCATTGTGGAAAGCAGCATACTGATTCCTCAAAGATCTAAAAACAGAGCTACCATTCGACCCAGCAATCCCATTAGTGGGTATACATCCAAAGAAATATAAATCATTTAGTCATAAAGACACCTCTACATGTATGTTCACTGCAGCACTATTCACAATAGCGAAGACACAGAATGAACCTAAATGCCTATCAATGGTACACTTGATAAAGAAAATGTGGTACATATAAACTATGGATCACCACTCAGCCATGAAAAAGAACAAGATGATGTTATTTGCAGGGACACGGATGGAGCTGGAGGCCATTATCCTTAGCAAATTCATGCAGGAACAGAAAACCAAATGCCGCATGTTCCCTAAGTGGAAGCCAAATGATGAGAACACATGGACATTATAGAGGGGAACGACACACACAGGGGCCTACTTGAGGGTGGAAGGTGGGAGAAGGGAGAGAATCAGGAAAAATAACTAATGGGCACAAGGTTTAATATCTGGAGGATGAAATAATCTGTACAACAAAACCCCATGACACAAGTTTACCTATATAATGAACCTGCACGTGTACCCCCGAATTTAAAAGAAAAGTTAAAATAAGTAAATAAATAAATAAATAAACAAAATGTTGGATGTAATATGACTAGCTTGGGCCAGGCATGTTGGCTCAAGCCTATATAGTCCCAGTGCTTTGGGAGGCCAAGGCAGGAGTATCACTTGAGCCCAGGAGTTCAAGTAACCACCCCTCACCATCGAGTAGGCCCCAGTGTGTGTTGTTCCCCTCTATATGTCCATGTGTTCTCATCATTTGGCTCCACTTATAAGAGAGAACATGCGGGATTTGGTTTTCTGTTCCTGCAGAACAGCCTGTGCAAAACAGCGAGATCTTGTCTCAATAAAAAAAAATTAATTTAAATTAGCCAGTCATGGTAGCACTCATCTGTAGTCCTAGCTACTCAGGAGGCTGAAAGGGGAGGATCTCTTGAGCCCAGGAAGTCGAGCCTGCAGTGAGCTATGATCGCACCATTGCACTCCAGCCTAGGCAACAGAGCAAGGCTCTGTCTCAAAAAAAAAAAAAAAAAAAGTGAAAAAAGTGGCTAACTTGAAAGAATGGGGGAAAAGAAATAAAGGAGGAAAGAAAAAAAGAGGAAAAAAAGAAAGGAGAAAGGTGGAAAACAGAAAGAGGATGTGTGCAGAGAGAAACGACCACTGAAATGCTGAGCAGGTGCACCCTGGAAAAGTCAGTAGTTGCTCCTGGTGAGCTTATTTGAGGTGGCTCAGCATAGGGTGTTGTGTGCATTGGAGAATAAGATGTGGACCTGGTTTCCATGGCACTTGCAACATCTTCCACCTCCTCTTAAAGCTCATGACAGAGAGCTGCATGAATCAGGGAGCAGCTATCACCAACACTATCCCAAGTTTAGCAACCAAAAATGTTTTTGACTTCAAACAAAGGCTTATATGGCTGTGTAAAGTTAAAATGGTATTATTTATATACTATGAATTAAATTAATGAGAACAATGCGATTATTTTAAACAACAGAACAAAATGGCAATAGGGCATTAAGGAGGAGAAGTGCAGGCTTGTACCAAATGCAGCCTGCACCTTCCTCCCCTTTGTTGAGAGGGTTGGTTGAGAGCGTTAAATTCTGTTAAGAAGATTTGATTTGATGATGCGCTAGGAGACTTCATAATGGGATTTGTAAAAGCATATTAGATTTCCATTTGCAGGCAACTCCCTGAATATCACTTATCTCATACACTAAGTCGATAATGTCCTCAAGTTCTTTTTAATTCTTTGCTGTCAGCATACACTGCAAAATAAATAAATACATATATATGCATATATAATACATGCATATATATACGCATACATGCACACACACACGAATAAATATTTTTGTTGCAATTTTTCTCTAACTTTCAAGGTTATATTTTCTTTAAAAATTAAGAAAAAATATAATTATATATTAAAGTATATAATATGCATCCTTTAAAAATTAAGAAAGTATAAATATTATATCGAAGTCTATTGTATATTTTCCTCAAAAATTAGGACAGAATATATACATTATATATTAAGGTATACATTCTTTAAGAGTTAAGAAAGAATATATAATACATATTAAAATATATAATATAAATATATAATACCTATTAAAATATACCATATACAAATATGTAATATCTATTAAAATATATATCAATATATTAAAATATACAATATACAAATATATAATATGTATTAAAATATATAATATATAAATATATAATGGCTATTAAAATGTACAATATACAAATATATCTATTAATATAGAATATATAAATATATCATATCTATTAATATATAATATATAAATATATATGAAAATATATAATACACAAATATATTATATACTAAATATACAATATATAATATATATTAAAATATACTATATACAAATATATGATATATATTAACATATACAATATACAAATATATAATATATATTAAAATATACAATATACAAATATATGATACGTATTAAACATTAAGAAAGAATATAAAGAATATATATTTATCTATAAAGAATATATATTTATGTATGTGTTTATATATAAAATATATTTGTGCTACACAGCACCACCTGGGAAAGACACCGTCATGGGGCAGGAGGCAGAAGCCAGAAGCCAAGGGAATGTTTAAAGCACTGCCTTTATTGGGGTTTCTGTGGGAAAGGCAGGAGAAGATAGGGTGAACGGTTTAGGAGTGACTTGCTTAAATAATTCTGCAGACTGTGGGCTGTAGGGATGGCCTCTAGTTTTGTGGCCCCTGGCCCCAGGATGATTGAGGCAGAGGAATATTGCGTTCTGGGGTGTATGGGCTCCCTAGGGGAGGTGTGGTTCTGGACTGGTTGGTCTGCACATCAAAGCTATGCCCTTGACTGGTCTCTCTGTTATCTCTAAGAGTTGGCTCACCCCAGGAGGGGCCATCCCTCCCTAGCCAGAGAAGCAATTGAAGATATCAAAACATCATAATATACAGAAACAATTAATTATAATACACTTGAGCTGCATTTATATCGTTCATCTCTTAATGAGACCCTATGGATAAAGGGTACCATGTGTTGACCTAAAACGAAAAAGTGTAGGCAAAATTAATATAAGTAGAGACTGTACGTGGGCCAAGCTTGAAGATTGCAACCCAGGAGAAAAAAATCAGATTGCTCTGAATATACACTCTCATGGTTAGCGGTTATGACTGGATTTCAAAGGCCAGAAAGATGGACAGGGAGTGAGCTGATACAAAATTTTTTGTCAGAAATTCTCATTTGTTTACAGAAATAACATTGATTTGTGATTGACTATATGTTGACAAGCTATAGGGTGTGGGTTATAGTGTGTGGTGCAGCATTATTAGGTCAATTTATAGCTCCCATGGCAATAGACAGTAGTTTCAAGAGATAAACACATTGCTCATGGGAGAAGCAAGATGCAATTGCTGTCTCATTTTAATGGCTGATCATTTAAAAGGACTTGTATTCCTCAGATAAAAATTCTTTTCTTTCTCACCTGGAACCAACTTTTATTTCTTCCCACTGGAAGTCAGTTATGTTGTTGGAAAGGAGTCTCCCACCATCTGTGTCTAAAACCTATCAGACATGGCCAGACGCTTCTTCCTGCAATAAAACCATGGATCTTGCCATGAGATGGCTGGCTTGGCTCCTCTCCCACGCAGACCTTCTACAGCCAGATGGACAAATGGGCGAGAGCGGGGTGTCAGATTCAGATGTAAAGCGAAGTGCTGAGTACGTGAGAGGAAAAACACCAATCAAGCAGAAATCAGCCTGCACCTAACACACACTTCATCCTGGTCCTCAGGGATTGAGGAGTGTAACACAACAGTCTTTCCATCAAGATGCCAAAAAAATCAATTATCTGTATGCACCCTTATTCTCTTGGCTCATATACACCAGAACTGATAGTTCAGTGGCACAGTTTGTGGTTTAGTGAGGGGTCCTAACAAATGGGGGATAATGAGCTTTCCCTAAGGTGAATGCTGAATGGTATTTGACTCATCTCTGGCAAAACTCCTAAAAACAAAAATAAAAAATCAATGAAAGGAAATATAATCATGTAATTATTGCATCAGAAAAAGCCTAGGTTGCCTAGGCTTTTTAGTTCAAAAAGAAAACATGGATACAAGTCACTATTTCCAAACATTTGAAAGAATTCTTAAATCGAGCACGATTTTGCTCTGTGTTACCCCAGGAGAAAGAATTAAAAGCAGCCAAAAAATAAATAGCACTAAAAATTATTGAGAAGTGTAAACATTGAGCTCACAGCATTGAACTAAAACCTATGTTGTAATGATATATACATACTTTTAAATCTCTAATCCCAAATGTCATCACCCCTGATTTAATATATGTGCATGTATTAACATGGCCTTGTGATTCTCATTGATTGACTTTTCAAGAAAATATGAAGACAGTTAGAGTAAGCATACTTTGGGAAAATACATAACTTTCTAAGTCCAAGTGGGAGAGAGTTTGGGCCCTGGATATCAAGCAGTAGAAGAGAGACTTCCTTAATGGTAATGGTGTGACACAAGAGTTCAATGAATTAGTCCAATAACTATTTCAGAGTCATTCTATTAAGGGAATAGACTCAGTGCCTGGATGTTAAAAGCAAAACAGCCACCCAAAACGATCCATGTGGAGTGAGAGAAACAATTTGGACTCTGCAGAATGGTCAGGAGAATCTTGGCCTTCTTCTAGCATTGTGGGATGAACTATCAGCATGAAAACTTTCCATATTGGTTGGTGCTTCCTAGATTAAAAGCTTTTTATTTTTTACTCCTGACTTTATTTTGTGACACACATGATAAGTGCTTTACATTCCCATATTTCAGATCAGTAGCTTTTGATACTGACAGTAGAGAAATAACTAAATCATCTCAGGTTTTCCGTATACCGTGGGACTTTCCAGATTTTGTTAATCTGTTATTACTTCTGTACAACATAAACTCTTTGAATGCTTGTTAAACGGATTCGTGAATGGGAGATCCTATCTCAGTCCAGCCCTGAATCTTCTTTCTGCCTTCCTCTGTCATACCCAGAAGCGAAACAAAACTCCTGTTGATCCCACAAAATGATCTTTTGATAAATCATATGCTCCTTGAAGGCATGTTTAATTTCTTATATTATTTGGAACCAATAACGCTCCAGACACCTCACTCTAGCGCTTACACAATAAAGACAATTAGTAGCTATTCTATGCTTAATTAATTAATCAACCCCTCAATATTATATACCAATAATTTAATTTAAAGCAGGGATTCTCGCCTTTGGCCATACTGACATTTGAGGCTGGAAGTTTCTTTGTCTTGGGCAGCTACATTTGCTTTTTCTTACTTACACAGCTGACATTTGGTTGCTATAAATATTCCAGTCCATAAATATACAAAGATTTACCACAAGTCTAAAGTTTTGCCAAACTATTAGAAAAACTGAATATCTTTGATTTATTTTCATTATGATATCACATATGCTAAAAATATTGGACTGGTGTTAGAAGTTTATTAAACACACGTTAAACAAACATGTGTATGCTGAAAAACTGGTATTTCAGACATACAAGTGCTATAATAAAGACAAAACCTTCTGCTTTTGAGGCACTCTGCAGTGTACAAATGTATCTTATTTCTCTCATCTCATTGAATCTTTACTGTTATCCTGTTGGGCAGGTGTTGCTATTTCAGAGATGATGGAATGGAAGCCAAGAGCAGTTAAACACCATGTCCAAATTCACAGATAGTAAGAGATGAAACCAGGCCCTAAATTGAACTATTTTTTACTTAAAACTTTATGTTCTTTCTCCTCTAGGAAATGTGTTTATTTGAATCACAGTAATTCAATTTAAAAACAATTGATGGATACAGCAAATACTGAACCAGGAAGCATTTTAAAGTAGATTTTTACAGCCTTGGCTCAAATGCCAACAGCATTACTGCTTTGCAAATTTAAGGATATGCTCTCTCTTAATCACTGGTATTCCCTTTGCTTCCTTTAAAATTTGTAAGGCTTTCATTGTGTTGAGTTAAGAAAAAGAAAAATAAAAGCAGTGAGGTATGGAAGTACCAAGTCGAAACTGAATAATAAATGACATTGTAGGAATACCAAATCCCTCTCTTACAATTCCTTCAGCCCAAGTTTAGAAAGTGCTGCAGTTATTTTAAAAGTTTGGAGTCTCAATGAGTCAACTAATTTATGAAATGATGCACCTTACAGGAATTCAACCAATTTCTACTATTTTAATACCACTAGAACTTAATAGGCTTCCCAAGATGATAATATTAAAAGTCTCCATTTATTGCTGTCAGTCATTCTTGCTGTAGTGAGTAAAGAAGAAGCACAACCTTGATAAAGTTGTTGATCTCTGATGATCTATTATTTTTTAACAAGTCTTCATACTTTGTAATATCAGAGCATCTCCCTTACTTCTTCACACATCCAGCCCTTAAAGCTCAGTGACCACAACATACCATCTGCTCCAATAAAACACAGTGCCTTTTATACTTGGGAGGTGAAAGAATTGACTCCTTCAAGACACTCCAGCGTCTGACATGGAGTCTCCCATGATACCTCTGATCTTCATTCTAAGGACGGGTGGAAACTATTGCACAAGGGCTGAGAGAGTAGAAAGGAAGTGTAGCAGTTAGGTATCACAAAATCCATATCTTGTTTGGGTGGTGTCTTAGTCTACTTTCTGCTGTTATAATGGAATGCTACAGACTGGGGAATGTATTAAAAAAAGGTTATTTGGCTTATGATTCTGGAGTCTGGGAAGTCCAAGAGCACAGTGTCAGCATCTGGCAAGGGTTATCTCAAAACAGAAGGCAAAAGGTGGAAGTGAACACACAAGACAGGGAGAAAAAAATGAACTGAACTCATCAGGAACTCACTTCCTCAATAACTACCCCCTCCTGCAATAATGGTATTAATCCATTTATGATGACACAGCCCTCATGATCTAATCACTTCTTTTTAATTTTTTTTAATTTTTAAAATTTATTTGATATATTTATTTTTGAGACAGGGTCTCACCCTGTTGCCCAGGCTGGAATGCAGAGGCATGATCACAGCTCACTGCAGCCTTGACCCCCTGGACTCAAGCAATCCTCCTGCGTTGGCCTCTCAACTAGCTGGGACTACAGGCACACACCATCACACCTGGTTGATTTTTTTTAAAGACAGGGTCTTGCTATGTTGATCAGGCTGGTCTCAAACTCCTGGGCTCAAGTAATCCTCTCATATCAGCCTCCCAATATATTGGGATTATAGGTACAAGCCACTAAGCCTGGCTCTAATAACCACTTGAAGTTAACCTATTAGTAACATAATCATGGAAGTGACATTGCATTATGATCACAGGTTTTATTCACACTCAAAGAGAGGAGACAGTAAGAGGTCATATCAGGTGAAAATCTTAGGATCCTGTTTTCATGGACCTCAAGACAGATTTTTACAGACAAAGCAATTAATGTGTGTGTGTATATATATGTATATGTATGTGTGTGTGTATATACACATATAAGTGTATATTCGATATATATGTATTCATTCATACATATATATATATATATATATATATATATATAGTTTACCAATTCACTCACTAGGAGAAACAACACCAAAATACATAATATTGACTATGAAATTGACTTGGAGATGAAACTCACATTGGTAATAGTTTTTAACAGCATGTGAATCCGATGCCTGAATTAAGTGCACGAATGCACTACATTTTCCCAGAAAGGAATGAATACTCCATACAGGCACACTAAAGATGGTCAAATTTTAAAAGTGCCTTAGACTCCAATGATATGTTTATAAATCAACACGAAACAACTGACCCTTTTCACCCAACAATACAATAGCCAGAAGACTAAAAAATGAAGTAAAAGCAAAGGGTCTGATTAACAATGAATGCTGTTAAGCACAAAAATGAATAACAAGAGTAAAAGCAAAAATCACAGAGTTTCAAGTGGTTGGCCCACAATCCAATATATTGTATGCCTGTATTTTAAAGTCAGATCACTTTGGTTCCACAATTGTATTTTTCTTTCTGCTATGCAATGCCATCTCCTTAAATGCTTTCACATCCTCTCTAATTATATAAGAACGTGTAGGTATTATTCTGTGATCCTTATTTTATAAGAAGACACAGGTTAACAAAATTAAAATCATGCCTAATGCCACTTACAACTGGCATAGGAGAACTGGAACACAGATCTACCTGACAATGAATTCCATCTATTCTCTGTTCAATGCCACTGCCATACTCAACATCAAGAATATTTTATGTAAAACAACAGATAATCAAAATATGAACCTTGCACCACTTTTTGTACAATATGGTAGAATCCTAGAACCTCAAAGCTGGAGAGTTTTATTATTTCCCCACTAACTCAGCCCTCTACTCAATTCAATAACCGATTAAGAAAACACATTAGCTATTGCTAATTTACTTGATTGTCTAACCTGATTGTGGCTACATAGAAGAAACATCTTATTTCTGAAGTATGCTGAATTATAATATGTGGGAAAACTGCTGTGTTGAATGCAACTTAATTTCAAAAGGTTTAGCAAAAGTGACACATACACTCACACCAACACACACAGACACACACACAAACACACACACACACACACACACACAGACAGGGGAAACAGAGAAAATATTAGTTGTTGAATATCAGTGTTGCGCATCCCAGTGTTCATGGTGGTTGCTTTAATTTTGTGAATATATCACATATTTTCCTAACAGCTCTTTGAGGAAGAATGCTCCAGATATCTTCAATATTTTCACCGAATGTTTTAAAGAGAAGCGAATGTCATAGAATGAGAGACAGTTTATTAATGTCAGCATAGGTATTTTGTTGTGGCTTATTTTAAATAAAAGGAGGAAATAGTTTATGTTTCAACCTAATAAGTTATGAGACGTTTCCTGAAACAATATTTATAAAGTCATTTTCTTTTCCAAATGGGAAGACACCCAAAATAAAAAATATTTTGAAAAATATTTTGAAAAGTAATGAATGAAATTATGATGTTCTATAACTTTTTCAGAAGATACTAACATGTTTTTAGTTTAAAAAGATGATACCTAAATAACATGGTATGGTCCGAAATGATGTTTCTTTTGTAACCATTCCATTACCTTCTCACTGAAATTTTTATTTTTGCAAATTTTGCCAAAAGAGTATTATGCAGAACCACTTATTTCATATAAATATTTCCACAGTCTCATTGTAATTTGCAGATAATCTATACAATCATTCAGTGTCTATATAAGTTTTATGTTTGATAGTATCACATATTGTACATTTTTATACTGCACTTATGACAAATTTTTCCTTTCTAATATGAGAAGAAATCCAGTCTAATAAAAATGAGACAGAAATAATGGAAGTTAATGAAATCACCTAATGCAGAAGAGGTCTATCGATCGTGCTCAGAGCTTCATCTGAAAGGTCGCAATTGTACCTGAAGCTATAACTACCAACTATATCAATCATCTAATTATTCCTAGAGGAAGTTGCAATTAAACTATTAAAGTTGTTGCAAAACACTTAAAATGTTAAATTTTTATGGTAATTTTCCAGCACACAAGAAAAAGCCACATTTTTAGTACATGCATGGTGGCATGTACATTTTGCACCAGCAATGGTTGCAATTGTATCACTTCTTCCTAGCAAACAGCTGCATCATTCTTCACAAGATCTTAATCACCAACCCAAGTGCCTTAATCATCTGAAATCTTTTTGGACCAGTAAACTGAGTATTTCTACACCTGGTATCTTTTTTTTTTTTTTTTTTTGCCTGATCAATAGGCTGTGAAGCTGCAGTTCATAAGTTTGTTGCAGATAATATCAAGTTTTCAATGGTAAAGATGTCTGCAGATTTTCAAAAACTTAAATATAAAACTCCAAGTAGAAAATGGACTATGGATCAGCCATCTGTATAACTAGCTGTAAACCAGTATTTCACTTAATTAATTAGCCTCAATTTCCTCATCAATAAACATGGCTATGAGCATTTGTAATTTTTAAGTGTTTACAAGAATGTGCTTACATCTTCTGTACATTTCATATTGAAAAAGATTTTTTCAAAATGTACTTTTTAAAAATCTTATATTCGTGTTTTCGTTTTTGATTAGTGATTGTCCCTTCCTGGTGCTTAGAATTTAGTCCTATATAACAATTTCAACATATTTTCATGATGAACTTATTTCAATACTTAGAATGTCACATTTTGAACAATTTTTCTGAGACCTAAATACCATCTATGAGTAAACTTTTCTCTTTTTTTGAGGCAGAGCCTTCCTCTGTCACCCAGGCTGGAGTGCAGTGGTTTGATCTCAGCTCAATGCAACCTCTGCCTCCTGGGTTAAAGTGATTCTCATGCCTCAGCCCGCCGAGTAGCTGCAATTACAGGTGCGTGCCACCATGTCTGGCTAATTTTTGTAATTTTAGTAGACACAGAGTTTCACCATGTTGGCCAGGCTGGTCTCAAACTCCTGACCTCAAGTGATTCTCTTGCCTCAGCCTCCCAAAGTGCTGAGATTACAGGCATGAGCCACCATGCCAGGTCCATGAGTAAACTTCTTTTGGAAGAGATACCAGCATTGCATATGTTAAAATATCTTCCTGTTGCCTTGACATACATATGACACTCTAGCTGGGTATAGAATTCCTTAGTCACGCACTATTTCTGCTGAGCTCTAGGTAAGAAGCAGAGTTACCGTATGGTAAGAATGCACCCTCTGGCATCAGAACAACCTGTTTCATATGGTATCTCAGGTTTGTCTATTCCAATAATAGCTTCATAGAGCCAAGTTCCCATTCAGATATTGAGGCCATGAAGTTGATATTTTCTAAAGCATTCTTGCATTTCAGAATGTTGCCATATTTTCTTGGGAGCATGAATCCTGTATTCAGGAGTCTGCATTTTGTGTTTGTGTTTGTGTTGCCTCATTTTTTCTGTTCATTTGGTTTCACACTAAAAGAACCCTTTCTTGCATATGGACCTAAGATACATACCTCTGAGTACAGTCATTGATATAGGTTTTGGAACCCACTGAATAAAACCATCATGTACTATTGCTCCACTGGACTGAGCGTTGAGATCTTTTTTCTCCCTGCCTTATATTCAAAGAAGAGAAACAGAGGGCACAGTCTCAGGAAGACTATATCCTATACTCATCTCTTTTTAAAGAAAAGAATATACTCCAACTCTCCTTATAGAAGATTTCACATCCAACCTTCCTTGAGTCTCTACTGAAGTTTATCCCTGTCTGAAGCTTCTTCATATAATAAATGTGGTCTAGGAACTACCATTCCACATGACACCAGGCAGGGTAGTGCATTGTGAGCTAAGATTAAGGAAATAAAAAAAAATCACATTGAACAGAGGGATGCCTCCCTCATTTACTGATGAGAATGAAAAACATGGCTATTTGCATCTTGATTTGTGTTGTTTTCACTTCTCTAGGGAAGGCAAGGCCTTGGGCTTCCCCTAAAACCTTTTCCTGTGTGTCTTGTGATCAGTTTGTGATAACTTATTACAGCAACCCTAGGGAGGGAATACAGATGCCTTTACCCTTTTGCCTTTATTGTTCTTTCTTTCTAGACAATTGACTCAGACAGAGTTCAGGAATCAGTTAAAACATTACTTCTGCTGCAACCGCATTTAGCCCCATTGTCAAGGGTTCTCCTTCCTATGTGCTGCAGTTCCTGTCGCATAGTCTTATGATTCTTTTTAACACGGTTGTCACTTTTATCAAAGCATGCAGCCTGTATTCTGGCCCCTTAGAGTTCTTCCTTCCTCATTAAAAAGTGTTTGCAGTCATGTAGAACAGCTGCAATGCTCCTGCACTGCAAAACCGTGTAACCACTTGGGAAGACAGTTTGTCAGTTTCTTATAAAGTGAAATATATATTTGCCATACAACTTAACAATCCCACTCCTACAGGGTTACCCAAGCAAAATGAAAATCTGCACTCCTACAAAAACATGTACACAAATATGGATACCAGCATTAATCACAATTGCCAAAAACTGGAAACAAGCCAAACTTCCATCAACTGGTGAGTGGATAAGAAAACCATGTCATCTCCGTACAATAATAAACCACTCAGCAATAAAAAAGAAACAAAAACACAAATACACACAAAAATATAAACTGCAAATGCACTAAGCTTAGTGAGAGAAATAAAACACTAAAAAATGTATACTATTTAAATTCCACTTATATAAAATTCTGGTAATGAAGAAATCAAACAGGCAAAAATCACAGAGGCAAGAAATGATGAAAGTCAATATTTTTTTTTGTTTGTTTTTTGTTTTGTTTTTGAGACAGAGTCTCACTCTGTTGCCCAGGCTGGAGTGCAGTGGCTCGATGTTGGCTCACTGCAACCTCCGCCTCCCAGGTTCAAGCTATTCTCGTGCCTCAGTCTCCTGAGTAGCTGCAATTACAGGCGCCTGCCACCACGCCCAGCTAATTTTTTTTTTTTTTTTTTTTTGTATTTTTAGTAGAGACGGGGTTTCACCATGTTGGCCAGGTTGGTCTTGAACTCCTGACCTCAGGTGATCCACCTGCCTCAGCCTCCCAGAGTGCTGGGATTACATGTATGAGCCACCATGCCCGGCTGAGAGTCAATATTCTTCACACCAAAGTGAAAACATGAGATCCAACTCTGAGTTCACCCTGTTGCCAGATGGATAGCGCCAGCACACTCACGTTGAAGGTATTACCAGAGCAAGGGATGTAGTTCTGATAAAAAAAAAAAAAAAAGGAAAAAAGAAATCACAGATGTAGTTTCCTGGGACTGGCGATTGAGGATGGAGATTGACTGCAGAGAGGATTTGAGTACACAAATATTTTAGGGAATAAAGACCGCTTAACATCTTAACTGTGGTGGTCTTGAAATGATTACAGGCAATTGCCAAAATCACTGCACTACACACTTAAAATGGGTGAATCTTATTGCAAATGAATTTGACTTCAACATAGCTGGAAGAGAAAAACCAAAAGAAAAAGTATCCAGGAAGCATTTTCTTCCCTTCAAAATCATCTTATTCTCTACTGGTTTAAAGTTACTATGATAAGCCTATTTTCTGCCTGATAAACATCAGATTATTTTTTATCTTTTCAAACTTTTATTTTAGGTTCAGGAGTACATGTGAAGGTTTGTTATATAACTGAACTCATGTCATGGGGGTTTAATGTACAGATTATTATTACATCACCCAGGTATACCCAATAGTTATCTTTTCTGGTCCTCTCCGTCCTCCCACCCTCCACCTTCAAGTAGATACCACTGTCTGTTTTTCCCTTATTTTTGTTCATGAGTTCTCATCACTTAGCTCCCACTTATAAGTGAGAACATGAGGTATTTGGTTTTCTGTTCCTGTATTAGTTTGCTAAAGATAATGGCCTCCATCTCCATCCATGTTTCTGCAAAAAAAAAAAAAAAAAAAAAACATGATCTTGTTCTTTTTTATGGCTGCATAGTATTCCATCATGTAGCCTATTTTTATTAATAAGTTGTATGCTAGCCAATAGATAATTTTAAAAGAGGCTTCTTGTATTAGTCTGTTCTCACACTGCTATGAAAAAGTACCTGAGACTGGGTAATTTATAAAGGAAAGAGGTTTAATTGGTTCACAGTTCTGCATAGCTGGGAAGGCCTCAGGAAGCTTGCAATCATTGCCGAAGATGAACAGGCATGTCTTACATGGCAGCAGATGAGACAGAGAATGCATGCATAGGAAGAACTGTCAAACCCTTATAAAACCATCAGACTGTATGAGAACTCACTCACTATCATGAGAACAGCATGGGGAAAACCACTCCCATGATGAAATTACCTCCTACCAGGTCCCACCCTTGACACATGGGGATTATGGGGATTACAATTCAGGATGAGATTTGGGTGGAGACACAGAGCATAGCCATATCACTTCTGGAAATGCTTTTCTTTCATTTGTATAAGATTTCCTAATAGTGTACACCCCAACAACCTGGAGAATCCACTTAGGATAATTTTAGAAGCACATGAGTATCTTAGGCATGCTTTGAGCTATGCCATAAGAAGGCAGAATATTCCTATGAACCTAGGGGGAGTTTTGGATTCCTGAGAGGGACTTGTAGTACAAGATTTGATTATGCAACTGATACTGTAATTACAAAGAGAGGGATCAATTAAGGAGATAAATTCCAAAGCAAAGAATAAACCCAAGTGGGAAAGCTATAAAGTCCTCAAGATTAACACTAAATTGACCATCACTGAAGCTCACAACCTGTTTCAACTTAGACTCAAGAAAGAAGTTAGTACGATGTGGAGATAAACCAGTGCATCCACACTTCCAAGGAAAGATATCACTTCCAGCATTGATAGATAATAACATGCATTTAACTTCCTGAATGATAATCCCTGATTCTACTCTCATATCCCCACACACCCAGCCCCTGTTCCCAGCCTGCAAACACCAAGGTCCCTCCTGCTGGATTACCTGTAGCAGCTGGACTAAACTCACTCCCATTCCTTCATGGGGCCAGATGGATGCTGTCTTGACCTTGCCTTCAATTGTCCTCGGGAGAAGAAAACTAGCCCAGAGCCAAATCAAACCAATCCGGAGCTACAGCAGTCTGATAGTCCGGAGAAAAAAATGAAACAAACTGCAACCAGACAGCCACATAACCTAGGCTATGCCCTCTGACACTCGGAATCACATCCTCTGCAATGATGTTGTGTCTAATCTGAGGCAGAAAGCATTTCGTCTCAACATCAACTATGATGTCAGCTGTGGGTTTTTAATAAATGCCTTAAAGCAGGTTGAGAAAATTAAAAATAATTATAGAAGGAAGGAAGGAAGGAAGGAAGGAAATAATCAAAAGAGAGAAAGAAGGAAGAAGAAAGAAAGAAAGAAACAGAGAGAGAAAGAGAGAGACAGAAAGAAAGAAAGAAAGAAAGAAAGAAAGAGAAAGAAGGAAAGAAGGAAGGAAAGAAAGAAGAGAGAAAGAGAGAGGGGGAGGGAGGGAGGGAGGAAGGAAGGAAGGAAGGTAGGAAGGAAGGAAGGAGAAAGACTATCCAAAGATAACTTCTGCTAATACTTTAGTCTGTTATATACTTCCAGTAATTTTTCACTGTCTATGTATATAGTGATGTGTTCTATACATCCCAAGTGTACAAACTTGAGAAAGTTTTTGGTTTTTAAACTTTTCTTATAGGTTCAGGGGGTACATGTGCACGTTTGTTATATAGGTAATTTGCATGTCATGAGGGTTTGGTGTACAAATTATTTTATCACCCAGGTAGTAAGCGTAGTACCCAATAGGCAGTTTTTTTATTCTCTCCCTCCTCCCACCCTCCACCCTCAAGTAGTCCCCTGTGTCTATTGTTTCCTTCTTTGTGTCCACGTGTGCTCGATTTCTAGCTCCCTCAGATAAGTGAGAACAATGCGGTATTTGGTTTTCTGATCCTGCATTGGTTTTGAAAAGATTTTAAATCACACCATGACTTGGTTTTCACATCTGTTAGATGGAAATAGTATTAGGACTTGCTGTACCATTAACAAGGGTAGGAAATGTTTATGGCCATGGCCTCTTGAATGTTGTTTCTGCGTCTATGCTTAGATTTGGGAGATCTCAGGCAGCTGGAACACAGGAGAGAATTTTTCCATTGTAAAGTAGGACAGAAAGTACGGATGAATGAACCAGAACGTCAAATGCCTCCTCATAAATAATAGTTTAGGGCATCTGATGCCAGTCAAGGCTGACTGGAAAAATTAAGTAAATATAAAAGTGGAGTTCATTTCAAATCCTGAGGGATTGTAAGATGAAAGGCAACACACTAATCTCCATTCTTTTGAAACCAGACTCAAACAACCTTTTGTAAAACAAAAATAATTAAGCCAGTAGAAAGAAGTTTTTCTCCCCTCCAAAAACAGGCCTCCCATTCTCACTGGGTAATAAACCTGGTCACATTTCAGCCACCTTACACAGAGCTTCAAATGGGAAAGAAAGAAAAATCATCTGCCGTTCTAGGCACTAAGGAGGGGAGCTTTCTTCTGACTGAAAAGATAACACCTGTCTTCACCAAGTTTTAATCAAGTTGCAGAAATAGCATGGCAGGCTCCTAAGATGTTCGAAGGAAATGAAGAAGAAAGCATACACAATTGTCTATTAGGTTGGTGCAAAAGTAATGGCAAAAGCCGCGATTACTTTTGCACCAACCTAATAGTTAGAGGTCAGAATCTCTTTTTAGAAAGCCATCAGCAGGTCTATCTTCAAGCATTTATCCTCTAAGTGGAATTAGATCAGCTTGAAAGATTTCTGCATCCTCAAGGCCGTGTGATTGAGTCCAGGCATACGCAAAACCTGACTGTTATTCTGCAAAAGTAGGCAGGTGTCTGTCAGTGGACAAGAATGAACTCTAACCGTCATGTTTAACACTGTCCCACACACTCTGAGGAGGCCCTTCTGGGAACCTGTGGCAGTGCAGAAAGACAAACACACTGAGATGAAAACCTTTCAGTAGCTCTGCCTTTCAGAAGCACGGGACAAGGCAGATTGGAGTCAGTTTGTCAGAGACACAAAGATAAAAGCAATAAGCAAAGAAATGGCTAATAAATAGGTTTCTAAGAAATATACAGCTTCTTTTTATAATTTCAACTTTTATTTTAGATTCAGGGAGGGTACATGTGCAGGTTTGTCACATGGGTATATTGCATGACACTAATGTTTGGAGTACAATTAATCCCGTCACCAAGGTAGTGAGCATAGTACCCCATAGGTGGTTTTTCAGCCCTCACCCTTCTCCCTCTGTCCCATTTCTTGCAGTCCCCAGTGTCTAATATTCCCATCTTTATTTCCATGTGTACTCAATGATTAGCTCCCACTTATAAATGAGAATGTGCAGTATTTGGTTTTCTGTTCCTGCACTAATTCACTTAGGATAATGACCTCCAGCTGCGTCCATGTTGATGCAAATGACATGATCTCTTTCTTTTTTATGGCTGTGTAGTATTCCATGGTAATATGCAACCTTTTTTAATAGTGAAAGGAAATTATATCAAAGCAATGACTTGTTGTTTTGTCCTATCTGACAAAAAAAAAATGAAAAGAGACTAACAATCTGTTTTGGTCAGGAGTTAGAGAAATGGTGATTCGAGCACCAGTTTAAATTATTTTTAATGAAAACTTGACATTATCTGTTAAACTTTGATAAGTAAACCTGTGAACCAGCGGTCTAGCCTCTAAGACTTGTTCTGTAAGATCAGAAGAATAGTTTTATGCCATAACATATGGATGAGAAAAGGTCTTAATATGTGCAACATGCTTGACACATTATGGAAGCCCAATAAATATCTATCCCATATCCCTTTTACACCTTTCTCTTAATCTATATGATGCTTAGCTATCCTTAGAGTCAGGTTTCGATGTATGACATCCAAGGAGGAGTGTCCCTCAAATACCTCAGGGTCAAGGGAGGCCATGAACAAGTATCGCATATTTACAGCCTCTTATTTCCTTTGTTGGGTGTCTTGTAAAAGCTCATATCTTGGAGTATGGACCAGATTATCAAATGCGTGACATTTTATGGCATGCATTTTGTGGTTTTTGTCCCCATATCTAACATTCCTAAACTTAATTTCCTGTTTTATCATTCGTACTTATTTAATATCTATTGCTAGAGTTGCCCCAAAATTATCCACTAAGAAAAGGAGTCTGTATATTACTTAAGTCTCAAAAACACTGACATTAGAAATTTATTGATGAGATACCTATAAGTATCTTTGATACCTTTGTTTTTTAACTAATTCAAACTAGTAGAGATGTTAAGACTTGAACCTCTGTATTTTAAAGTTAGCATTTTTAAACCATCGTTTTAAAAGGTACAATTAATTTATCCAACTTTGTCATGGTTTAGACACCTCCATAATAAAAGAAAAAAATTCACAATTTTGACGTCTTCTATATCCTATGAAAAATGGTGACTTACTGACCTTTTCAAACAGCTATATTTTGATTGCACTAACATATCTCAAAGAGGCAGTTTGCAGCAAACAGCAGATTCCCTGTAATATCTGACCTCCAAGAAGTTTTTTTTTTAATGTCTTAATCTTGGGTTTGCAATAAATGAAAGGTCCCAGCCACAATGCAACAGGCTACTGGAAAGGTCAGAAAATCACATTATCATATCTCAAAAGCTAAGTGCTTGGAGCATTTCCGTTATCATTTTAAGAAAACACAACATCACATTGATGATTCCAAACTGCCAAACTTATGGCTGAAAATGTAGAAACATCAACCTGAATTTACTTGTTTAAATAAACATCTCTCTTCTGCAGGAAGTTCCGTGGTCTGAACTCAAGAGCACACACCAATCTGCAAAGGGCACAATGGAGAAATCACAGATTACAGTTAGGCACAGCTTTGGGGCACAGTCCTTCCTCAAGACTCTGTTACTCAGGGACATCATCACAGGTGTCACAAGTGCCTGGCACATGGTGGGAGAAAGTCACCTGGGTAGACGCATTGTATATCACTCTGGGAACCACGTAAAATAAAAGAACCTAACATAGCCTGTATTGGTTTCCTGGGTTTGCTGAAAAAAAGTGGGGGACTTAAAGCAAAAGAGATGGATTTTCTCCCAATTCTGGTGTCCAGAAGTCTGAAATAAAGATGTCGGCAGGGCCACACTCCCTCCGGGGGTTCCAAGGGAGGACCGTTCTTGCCTCTCCCAGCTCCTGATGGCTTCGGGAATCCCTGGGCTTGTGGCTGCATCACTCCAGTCTCTGCCTCCATCTCCATGGAGATGGCCTTCTCCTCTGCGTCTGTGTCTCCTCTTCTGTCTCTTATAAGAATATTTTTCACTGGATTTATGACCAACATGAATAATTCAGGATGATCTCATCTCAAGATCCTTCCCTTAGCTACATCTGCAAACATGTTGTTTTCAAATAAGATCCCATTCACTGGTTCTGGGGATGAGGACATGCACAGTTCCTTTGGGAGCCACAGTTCAATCCATTAAAGTTGTGTCCACTTCTTTCTTGTGGCTCTAGGGGAGGATCCTTCCTGCCTCTCCCAGCTCCTGGTGGTTCCAGGCATCCCTGGGCTTGTAGCTGTAACACTGCAGTCTCTGTCTCTGTCTCCACCTGGCCTTCTCCTCTGTGTCTGCATATCCTCTTCTGTCTTTGAGAAGGACACTTCTTGCATTTAGGGACTTCCTTCCTCCAAAATAATCTCATCTCAAGAGCCTTAACTAATTATATCTGCAAAGACTCTATTTCCAAATAAGGTCCCATTCACAGGTTCTGCGGTTTAGATGTGAACCCATCTTTTGGAGGTCACCATTCAATCTCTTATGATTGTATCCAGCTCTCTCTGGTCACATCACTCTGGTCTCTGTCTCTGTCTCCACGTGGCCTTCTCCTCTGTGTCTGTGTCTCCTTTCCTGTCTCTTAGAAGGACACCTGTCATTGCATTTAGGGTCCTTCCTCCTCCAGGATGATCTCATCTTGAGATCCTTATCTTAATTATATCTGCAAAGACCCTTTTTCCAAATATAAGGCCCTGTTCACAAGTTTCAAGATGTGGATATATTCTGGGGAGCCATCGTTCAACCAACTACATGGACCAAGATCAAGGCCACCTGGGCACAGTGGCACATGCCTGTAATCCCAACAACTTGGAAGGCTGAGGTGGGAGAATTACTTGAGTCCAGGAGTTTGAGGCCAGCCTGGATAACACAGTGAGATACCATCTCTACAAAAAAATTAGCCAGGCATGGTCACGCATGCCTGTGGTCCCAGCTACCTGGAAGGCTGGGGTGGGAGGATTGCTTGAGCCCAGGAGATAGAGGCTGCAGTGAGCTATGATCGTACCACTGCATTCCAGCCTGGGTGATAGAGCGAGACCCTGTGTCCAAAAAAAAAAGAAAAAAAAAATCAAAGCCAGATTACTAGAACTTTCTCTCCCCTTAATCTCCCCTGTGAGCATGAGCTTGGTTTCACCATGGCCACATGGCCATATTTTCTATCCATCTATTATATATTCATTCTATCCATTCATCTATCCAAGCCTCATTTTCCTCTATAAAATAGGAGGCTTGGGCCAACCAATGACAATGGCTCTTTCCAACTCCAAGGTTTAGTTTTTTTCTGTTTCCACATTGCCTTCACAGAATCTTTATAACTAGAGTTGCCATATAAGCAATGGTCATTGGCAGTGATTTACTATACACTTAACTCAGTGACAGATGCATGTATATACCACACTTGTTCAGATGTGCGACCGTAGAAGTCTGAACATTCATCGACACAGATGCATCATCATTTAAAACAAACACCAAATTTCTGGAAAGATAAATTAATCAACAACAAATGTCAAATTAGAAGTCTACTTACTCATTGACTTTAGGTATGAGACTCTTGTTTCAGCTTACCCATCTATGCAATGAAACCAACTCTCCTATGTTCATTATAGGAATGTTCTAAGGAACAAGGCAGAATTTCTTTGTAAAGCAATATATTGTCTTTACATATTTATACTGTCTACATG
The DNA here is from genome assembly GCF_028885625.2 of Pongo pygmaeus. Classification (NCBI taxonomy): domain Eukaryota; kingdom Metazoa; phylum Chordata; class Mammalia; order Primates; family Hominidae; genus Pongo; species Pongo pygmaeus. Next base: position 4,403,145 of record NC_072396.2, on the reverse strand, counting down.
TATACGTATATACATCTTCACATTGGTTTTGGTGAATTTTATCTGTTTACTTGACTGGACTAGGTGGTGTCGAGATGAAACATTATTTCTGGGTGTGTCTGTGAGAGTGTTTTCAGATGTGATACGCATCTGAATTTGTGAGCTCAGCAAAGCTGACTGCCCTCCTCAAAGTGAGCAGGCATTATTAAATCCACTGAATGCCTGAATAGAACAAAAAGGTAGAAGAAAGAGAAACTTGCCCCCATTTTTTCTGGTCTCACTGTTGGAGCTGGGACAGTTCATCTTATCTCTGGGTCTTCAGCTTCCAGACAAAGATCATGGGACTACCCAGCCTTCATAATCTCTTGAGCTCATTCCTCATAATATCCCTCGACAGATAGATAGACAGACACATGGTAGAGAAATAGATAGACAGATAACTAGATAGATGATAGATAGATAGATAGATAGATAGATAGATAGATAGATAGATGATAGATAGATAGACAGATGATAGAGACATAGATGGATATAACAGGGATAGAGATATTCCTTGATGTATAAAGAAGATATCTATCCATCTATCATCCACTCATCCTGTCTATGATCTAATATCTATCATCCGTGTGTCATCTATCAATCTATCTATTATCTATTATCTAACCATTATCTATGTATCTATCATCTATTATGTATCCATTTATTATCTATTGTCTGTTATCTATCTATCCAGCCAACAACCATTTTTTATCCATATCTATCCAGCCAACAACCATATGTATCCAGCCAACAACCCATTTTTTATCTATTTAACATCTATCATCTATCTATCTATCATCTATTATCTCCTAGGCGTGGACACATCTCCTAGTTACATGAGCCTTGATAGATCTACTTAATGCTATAGATATCATCAGTTATAATGACAGTGATGAGGATGATGATGGAATTGGAGTGAAGAAATTAAACCTCAGCCATGAGTATGGTTTTCAAAGAATATTATTTATCTATTTATTATATATTATATCCATTCATCTATTGAATTTATTCATCATCTATCTATTTATCTATCACCTATCTATCTATTTATCTATCTATCTATCTAACTATCCATCTCCTATTGGTTCTCTTTCTCTGAAAAACTCTGTCTAATGCAACATTCCTAATACTATCTTAACTTTGTGTAGACTTTTCCTTTTTTACTCATATGTAAGTGGTATTTTAGCAGTAGATAATGCAAGGATTCAATGAGTCAGTAAATCAAGGAGTTTTGAGGGGAGTACAGAGAAGGGGAATGATTCTCTCATCATGAGTTCCACCAAGTCACAGACATCATCACTTGGCTGATTATAAATGAATGTCAAGATGCAGAGAAGTGATATGACCACTTCTGAGGTTGGCTGGAAGTAGCTTGTTACTAATCAGGAAATGTCAAATTCTGTGAAAAAATTTGTTTCAATAAATTCAAGTGGGCTTCAGGTTTTCTCCCTCATTATGCCATTCCCACTCATGTGCTTTCTCCCAGGCTTTTCTGAACAGGAGAGAAATCTCATTGAATATAGTACACATATGCACGCTGCAGCCCAGATGGTTTGGGAGGCCGCTCCCATAATTATGGGTTGCAACAAAAACAAGAATAAGAAGTATATATTGTGATGAGGATATGGAAAATGACTGAACAGTCAAGTATGAATGAATCAACAGTCACAAATTTGTGGCACCCTAAGTAATCTATCTATCTTTAGTATCATCAATCTACTATGTATCAATCTATCATCTATCTATCTATAATTTATATATCTATATATTATCTATCATCTATATATGGATAGATGGATAAGGGGTAAGTGACCCCTCCTCTTCCTGTCACTAAACCCCAAAATTATTTTGGGGTTCATATAATGTAGATATAATTTAACCAAAACATTGGCTTGTAAACCTAATAATAGAAGCCCACAACTTCTTATTAACCCAGAAAGTATGCAAGAACTGCTCATTCATGCTCCCATATTTAACAATCTGACTCCTTCAACTTGTAAAAAAAAAAATATAAGTAATTCATTGGCCTTAGGAGTCAAAGGTATTGGTGCAACTGCAAACAAAGGTAATAAATATATTTTCCTCCTTTACATTAATTTTATGCTTACCAGCACAACTTTTAAGAAAACAGGGAGCCATGTCATCCTAGCAAGGTGGATTAATTACCTGAAGAACTTGGGGGAAAAAAAACTTCTTGATCCCAATCCATAAATATTGACTCATTGTTTTGGAAACCATACTCACGGTTGAGGTTTGATTTCCTCAGTTTAATTCCATCATCATCCTCATCACTGTCATCATAACTGAGAATTTCTATAGCATCAAATAGATCTACCAAGGCTCATGTAACCAAAAGATGTGTCCATGCCTTAGCAGTCAGCTCTGGCAAAGTTTGAAGCCTTCAACAGAATCCCAACCAACCATCACTTAATAAAATCATTTTCTGTAAATGCTAATTTTTCTTTGCCATTGATTTTGTCTCTTTGTTTTATCTGTTCTTAAATTGAGAAGTGCTAATATTGAGTCTAACATCCCATGAACCTATGATTCTAAAGCTATAATATTTTGGGGGCATCCTCTTGCTGCCATTCTATTGTCTAGGTACTCAGCAATCCCTGCCTTAGAAATGGCAGTATTGCCGCTGTTTTTCTACCTTTGCATTACTTTGATCCTTAACATGTTTAATAACTCAGCAACACCATTCTCTACCTTTACTTTCTCAAGTGGACATATTTCTCTCTCTCTCTCTCTCTATCCCTTTGTCCCTCCCTCCCTCTCTTCCTCCCACCCTCCCTTCATTCTTCTCTTTTTTTTCTTTCTTTCCTCTCTTTCTCGTTACCTCCTTCCCTCTGTCACTCCCTCTCCCCCTGCTCCTCCTCTCCTCTCTGCTCTCTCTCCCTCTCCTATCTTCCTCCCTCTTTCTTCCTCCCACCCTCCTATCTTCCCTTTTTCTTTCTCCCTCTCTTTCTCTTTCCACTCTCTCTTTCTTCCACCCATGTATATAACCTTACTAATATAAATTATGTCCACCTCATACTCATAAAGCTTACAATGACAGCCTTCCTAAATTGCAGCCATGTCCATCATAGAACTTCTCTTAAAATCCTTCTTCATGTGCCCAGGGTCACCCTGGCATAAACCTTCACTAGAAGCTAACCGTGGACACCTTCAGGCTTTATTTTCCACTGTGTTTCCTGCACTGTGTTCACTTTTTAATTCAGCTTGGTGCTCAGACATATTTTCTTGTGTTATCCTCAGGGCTTTGCTGAAAACATTAGGCCAGATCATCTCTTCCTCGTGCAAATACATATATTTGCAGCATTCAATTATCACATAAACATACATTGTGTTGCTCAGTTATTTAAGTAATGCTTCTGCTCATATTTTACTCCTTTTAATGGCAGACCAAAATCTTATTGTTTACTCCATAAGACATCAAAGAGTACTGAGGCTATAGTGGAACTCAACACATAATTTAGAAATCAAATTGAATGGCAATTAGGTATGAAAAATAATTTTTAAGGTGACCAACTCCCCTGTTTTTTAAACACAAATTTTAAATCATCTGTTTTGTGCATGCTTTGTGACTCCACTGAAAACATTCCCATGGGAAATTAACTAAGCCTGTTTATTATGAATTTAGAGTCTTGGAAAACCTAAAAAGTTATATTTTTCATGCTACTAATGATCTATAATTAAAGTTCTGCCTGTTTACATAAAAAAAATTCCTTATAATTACAAGTGTCTGCCTCATTACCTTATTATTCTCTTCCATTTCTTCTATGATAAATCGTGTCTCAATATACTTACATACCTCTGATCACAAATTAAGCCTTCCCCAATTCTATGGAATTAGCCCAGAACCTAAAATAATACCCTACTAATGATAAAAACATAAAGGTTTTACGTTAATTATAAAATACTGCTTTCTGTAACGATCCATTAAACAAGGAAGAAAACTAAAAATATCCTATATGATTCCATCATGGCATTTAAGTCTAGATTCAGAGTTCAATAGCATTTAAGGTAACCCATGAGAGAAGCAATATTCAAAGGGATACCTTATTTATTCAACATTTGTTGAACCCTAAGATGAGGGAGATATGACATCCCCTTAAATTACTAAGAGCAGCTAACAGGGCATTTGCTGACCTGGGCTAAGTGAATGAACCCTCTTGTTAGGGTAAGTATCCCAAGGAAAATCAGAAAGATTTTTGGATGGATAATCTTTCAGGATTATTGTTCCAGGATTATTGTGTAAAACTGCAGGGAAAAATGAAGACAGGATCATCTATAAAAAATAAAATGAGATAAATAAAATGTGTCTGTGAACACGCACATGCATGTTTATAGCAACACATTTACAATTTCAAAGGTATGGAATCAACCTAAGTGCCCATTGACCAACAAGTGGATAAAGAAAATGTGGTATACATACACCATGGAATACTAAGCACCCATAAAAAAGAACGAAATCATGTAATTTTGATTGAGCAATTTGGATGGAGCCAGAGGCCATTATTCTAAGGGAAGTAACTCCAAAATGGAAAACCAAATATTATATGTTCTCACTTATAAATGAGAGGTAAGTGACAAGGATGGAGCCACCAACTAATCTAAGATTATTTGTAACTCAATATTTTGTGAAGCACTAGCTGACAATTTTGTTTTCCTGTCATGAGAAAGATTTTCACCCAGACTCATGGCAGAATCGTTTCCATTGTCTCCCTGGAACTATTGTTGGGGATACCCATTAGATCAGGAAAACTGAGGAACGAATATGCCTCAAGAAGGTGAAGTGGACCAGGCACAGTGGCTCACGCCTGTAATCCCAACACTTCGGGAGGCCGAGGTGGGTGGATCATTTGAGTTCAGGAGTTCGAGACCAGCCTGACCAACATGGTGAAACCCTGTCTCTACTAAAAATACAAAAATTAGCCAGGCGTGGTGGCACATACCTGTGGTCCCAGATGCTTGACAGGTTGAGGCAGGAGAATTGCTTGAACTTGGGAGGCAGAGATTGCAGTGAGCTGAGATCCTGCCACTGCACTCCAGCCTGGGCAACAGAGTGAGACTCCATCTCAAAAAAAAAAAAAAAAAAAAAGTGAAGTGGATTACAAGGTCAAAGGCGACATTGGGGCCAAGCAAGATGAGGATGGAGAACCATGGACCTTTGACTTGGCCATCTTTAGGTCATTCTTTGACTGAGCCACAGAGATTACCTTTCAGGGGCTGGAATTCAGGCTGAACAGGGCTAAAGAATGATTAAGACATCAGGAATTGAGGTCAGGGAACATGTATATTGCTATTCCTAAGAGTGGATCAGGGAAACAGAGATGCACCAAGACCCTGGTGCATTCTTCAGTGTCATCATGAAGAGACTTCCAAGCCCAGAACATCTAGCTGAGAGCATCCAGGCTTAGGGTTGAATTTTAGAAACATTTCTGGTCAGTAGATTTCATCTGAAACACTGAAGTTCTGTGGTTTATTCATGTCTTACTACAAGCATACGTCTTTTTTTAACATTGTACAAGTGTGAAATATTCTGATTTCAGGTATTTGGTTTTTTAAAAGAACGTTCTTATTTTTTTAAAGAAATCTGAAATATTTAGGGGTAGAAGGGTAAAATTTATCTGACTATTCTCAGATGGTTGTGAAGAAATTGCGTGTGTGTGTGTGTGTGTGTGTGTGTGTGTGTGTATGGTGCAGAGAGAGAATGAATTATAAAACAACCCAGACAAAATATAGACATGGACAAATCTGCAGAAAAGCATGTAGCATTTCCCCATACTGTTCTTGCCACTCTTACTGTCAGTTTAAAATTTTTTCCAGATCAACAGTTAAAACAAAACCCCAGCAACTCTTTTGTGAGCATCCACCTCATTTAAAAGTTTCAGTACATTTCATTTATTGGGAACGCCACAGAAAGAATGATTGTATTGTGTGAATGCCTTGATTTATTGTAAGATTTTGGGCTTCAAAAATGTGGGATTCTGTGAGCATCAAAGCCAAAGTGTGCTTTAAAATCTGTGCTTTGTGATATCTTAGTCTACATTTCAGGAAGAAATATTTGCAGAAATATAGAGGTTTATCTCCAAAGAATATTTATCCCATATCTTAAAACAAACTACTGCTCTTAAAATGAGCAATAGACAGTTTGGTAATTCAGTATTACAAAAAAGGGTAATACTTACTAGAGATGTGAAGGACCTCTCCAAGGAAAACTACAAACCACTGCTCAAGGAAATAAGAGAGGACACAAACAAATGGAAAAATATTCCATGCTCATGGACAGGAAGAAGCAATATCGTGAAAATGGTCATACTGCCCAAAGTAATTTATAGATTCACTGCTATTCCCATCAAGCTACCATTGACTTTCTTCACAGAACTAGAAAAAACTACTTTAAATTTCATATGGAACCAAAAAAGAGCCCGTATAGCCAAGACAATCCTAAGCAAAAAGAACAAAGCTGGAGGTATCACGTTACCTGACTTCAAACTATACTACAAGGCTACAGTAACCAAAACAGCATGGTACTGGTACCAAAACAGATATATAGACCAATGGAACAGAACAGAGTCCTCAGAAATAACACTACACATCTACAATAATCCGATCTTTGACAAACCTGACAAAAACAAGCAATAGGGGAAGGATTCCCTTTTTAATAAATGAGGTTGGGAAAACTGGCTAGCCATAGGCAGAAAACTGAAACTGGACCCCTTCCTTACACCTTATTCAAAAATTAACTCAAGATGGATTAAAGACTTAAATGTAAGACCTAAAACTATAAGAACCCTAGAAAAACCTAAGCAAGACCAATCAGGACATAGGCATGGGCAAAGACTTCATGACTAAAACACCAAAAGCAATTGCAACACAAGTCAAAATTGACAAATGGGATCTAATTAGACTAAAGAGTTTCTGCACAGCAAAAGAAACTATCATCAGAGTGAACAGACAACCTACAGAATGGGAGAAAATTTTTGCAATCTATCCATCTGACAAAGGCTAATATCCAGAATCTACAAGGAACTTAAACAAATTTACAAGAAAAAAACAACCCCATGAAAAAGTAGGCGAAAGACATGAACAGACATTTCTCAAAAGAAGACATTTATGTGGCCAACAAACATATGAAAAAAAGTTCATCATCATGGGTCATTAAAGAAATGCAAATCAAAACCACAATGAGATATGATCTCACGTCAGTTAGAATGGCGATCATTAAAAAGTCAGGAATCAACAGATGCTGGAGAGGATGTGGAGAAATAAGAAGCTTTTACACTGTGGGAGTGTAAATTAGTTCAACCATTGTGGAAGACAGTGTGGTGATTCCTCAAGGATCTAGAACCAGAAATACCATTTGACCCAGTAATCCCATTACTGGGTATATACCCAAAGGATTATAAATCATTCTACTATAAAGACACATGCACACGTATGTTTATGCAGCACCATTTACAATAGCAAAGACTAGGGACTAACCCAAATGCCCATTAATGACAGACTGGATAAAGAAAACGTGGCACATAAACACCATGGAATACTATGCAGCCATAAAAAAAGAATGAGTTCATGTCCTTTTCAGGGACATGGAGGAAACTGGAAACCATCATTCTCAGCAAAGTAACACAGGAACAGAAAACCAAACACCGCATGTTCTCACTCATAAGTGGGAGTTGAACAATGAGAACACATGGACACAGAGAGGGGAACAGCACACACCGGGGCCTGTCAAGGGGTGGAGGGCAAAGGGCAGTATAGCATTAGGAGAAATACCTAACGTAGATGATGGGTTGATGGGTGCAGCAAACCACCATGGCACGTGTATACCTACGTAATAAACTTGCACGTTCTGCACATGTATCCCAGAACTTAAAGTACAATTTAAAAAGGGAAATAAATTTAAAAAGAACTCCATGAAACTGCCCTTTAATAATAAATGCTATTTTCCTAAAAAGAGAAGTTTCATTTTATTTCCAATAAGACCATTTAAACAGAAATAATTTTCAATATAAATTTCTAATTTCCCCAAGGTTCAGTTTTCTTATATTTTTCTTTCCATGTGAAATATTCTTGTGCTATGTTCTTTCCTCCTCCTCCTGTTCTTCTTCTTTTCCTCTTCCTCCTCCTCCCCATCCTCTTCCTCCTGCTCCTCCTCTTCCTCTTTCTCCTTCTTCTTTTAATTCTGTGAGTAGCAGTAGCAGTTCTAACCCAGAGAAACTTACAGTGCCTACATAATGACTTTGTAGCTTTTACCATACACCAAATAATACAGCCTATAACTAATTTTCTTTTTTTTTTCCAAGTGCAGCTTATTTTTCTGATGTAGAAAATACTTTTTGGAGAGAGTTTCAAAGAGCATTTTAACACATTAAAAATTTCAAATCCAGTTTCCACATTCAGAAGAGCCTAGGCAACTGTAATACACTAAATCATGCTCTCTTATTTTGGGCAATAGCCAGCTTGCCCAAAAAAGAAAAAAAAAGTGGAAGAGGGTAATACTTTTGATATCTAAGTGTCTAAATTCCAGTAAATAGAGTACAAATTGCCAAATTTTTGCTGTCCAGAAATTTTCTTTTTGTTCAGAGCTTCAACCTGTAGATAAAGTAATGTTTTATGCCTTTTCTCACCTATAAAATTCTAGAAATTAGCCTTTCTGGGTTATTTCCCACTATATCTGTCCAAGTTGTCACTGATAAAATATTCATCTGACTTAGAAATTTGGCCCTAGGTCCTGGAGTCACTGGGAGAACTGAGGCATAATATTAATAACCAGACGCACATTCAATATAAGATGGGAAGTCTCAAGCCAAGTCTTCCCTGCTCAATTCTCTGGCATTGCCTGAAGCCAAAGTGTCTTTAATGCTGACAACTGCACTCAGATTTACTTTTTCATCCTTCCAATTCTCTAGCAACTCTTGCAGAAAAGCCTTGCTCAGATACATGCATATTTTTTCCAGCCTATATGTAACATTTAGGCAATTGGAATTGGCTGAACTTGAGACACCAATTGTACATTTAGAAAAACATACATTTCCAGAAAGTTAGAATCTAATTCTTTGGAGAGTTTCTCTTGAGCAAATTCCATTCCTTTCCTGGACCCAGATTTCTTCATTACAGATATAGGTTGCTACAAGGTAGCATCAGTTGGAGCTGTTCTGCTTATTAAGGGTGAAACACTGTGTCCTATACAGGAGCATGGTGTGACTTCCTGGGAAGGAGTCTTCCATGACCAACAGAACTGTCTCACAACTACACAAACACGAAGAGCTACTAAAAAACTACACCAGTCAGCATTAGACTAGTAAGAGAATCACAGCTTGTTTTCAAAAGAAAAGGAGAAAAAGATGGCTTTGCTCATCTGAAGACATTAGGGGATCCAGAGGCGAAGTTCTTTTGAAAAATATTTCCATTTCTCTTTTTTTTTTTTCAATTCCCCAAAAGTTTCAGCTCAGGTTTCTGAGAAAAGACCTCAGACCTCTGAAAACAGAACTCTGTCCTTAGGAAAATAGCATTTATTGTGAAAGGGCAATTGAATAGAATTATTTTCATATTTATTGCCGTTTTTTGTCAGTGGTGATGAGGGCGTGATCATAAATGCTCCATCCCCGTGCTGCCAAAAACTACACAGTCAAAGAAAGTGAGTTAAGACACAAATACAGAATCCTAGAGGAACAAAGCCTCTTCCTCTTTCTGCAGCAAGAAAATATGCATTGTGAAAATTAAATGAGGAAAAGCGTGTTACAAGCCAGCACTGGGCTATGAATGCTGTGCTGCCTGGATCCTACTTAATGTCAACAGCTAGATTTGTTATGGAAACACCAGGGGTTTGGTCTAGGTCCTGCTGCTTGCCACACAGAAAGCCACAACGAGTATTGCCAGGGACAAAGGCTTTAATTGGGTGCTGCAGCTGAGGAGATGCGGGCTCAGTCTCAAATCCATCTCCCTGACTGACTAAAACTAAGGGGTTACACAGCAGGGAAGAAATGTAACCGTGTGCAGGAAAACAGAAACTAGAGAGGGACAAGGAAGCAATCATGGTGAATGAGGGCTCTGCCATCTCACTGTCAGCATGCAGTGATCTGGTGAGTTTCAGTTCTCTGATGCTTTTTGAGAGGGCTAAAGGTCCTTTCCTGGGAAGGAACTCAGATAAAACTTACATAAGTTTCAAGAGCTAAAACCAGTAGGATCAATTTCTATGTCTATCAAAAAGAACAGTCTATGGGACAATTGGCTCAGTTTCAGGTTGTGTGATGCTATTGGAAAATTATCTAAGAAGAACACTACATACTGGCTTGTCATACTATTAGAAACATTCTCTTTTATCCTATTCATCCTATCATGACTTTATTGGGATTAGAAATCACATTACCTATATATTTCACCAGTAGTAGCAAAGAACATTGAGGCTTCCAAAGTAATTTGAGGCAATTAACCTGATTTGCCAGTAAAATAAAAACTTCAATTTTTTTGTTTAGTAATATTCTATATTTCAAAATCAACACAATGTTTATGGAAAATAAGTTTTGTTATTCAAATAATTAATCTTATAATTTTATTTCTGAGATTACTGTGATTTGGTATCCCATGCTAGTTTCCCTCCAATTTTAGCAAAATACTGTAATGAGACAAGATATTTTCATTCATTGTTAAACTGCACATTTAAATGAGTTTATAATAGCCACTTTGTTTTTCTAGCTTTCTGTTTATTCAAATGGTTTTTTAAATTTAAATGGGCTTTTAGAGGCTACAGTGTCAGGCATTTTATCCCATAATATATATATATAATTTTATATTATACATAATAATATTAACTAATTCATTATAATTTATATATTATATATTATATGTATAGTATATATTTCACGTATATCTACACATCTATATGTGTATGTATATATGTATGTGTATATATGTGTGGGTATAATATGTTTATAAAAACATTTTTATATTTTATATGTAAATATATAAAACCCAAGTTTCCTGTTTTTGAAATATATGTGTGTGTGTGTGTGTGTGTGTATTTGAGCTGAAGGAACTACATCTTCCAAACCCAATAAGAACACAAAATCCAATTCAATATTGATAAGATTAGTAGTAAGAAATTAAACACCAGAGGCTCCAAAACCTTAGTATTTGGGGAAGGTAAAAAACTCAAGTTAAATAAGCAAGAAACTGCAACAAAATCAGAAAAAAATTCAGCTTTATGAAGAAAATGTTATGGGAGAGAAACTAAAATCCTTTTACTGGAATTAAATAGACAATTCATACAGCTTTGTTTTTATTTGGCTATGGAGATAGCCAGCCTATTACTTTTTTTGAATTTTCAGCTTTTTTAAATGTAAATTGAAGCTCCCGTGGATGTATTAATAGTCAGAAGTATGTAATACATACAATATGTTCGGTCTCACTATTTGCAGAATTTGAATTGAAATCTCTTTTAATATTCTTGGAAGACTAATGAGAATGAGTGTATAGAGTTTACTGAAAGTGGGGTTTTATGACCTGGTTCATAATTTCAGTCCCCATGGAAAATGGAAACTTAGTATTAGATTTTACTCCCTTTTGAAATTTGCAGAATCATGCTACCCACTACAAAAAGTCCAGGAAAAATAAAATGGCATTTGTCTGATGGCAGTATGCCATCGGACGCCCTCTGATCACTATTATCCCCACACCTCTGGAATTACGGTTGATCAGATTCTCCTGGGTCAAGTTCCAGAGGAGCTTTTAGGATTTCAGAAACTGAAACGCAAGGCCCAGGTTTTGAATTTGAGACAGCATGTCGAAAACTCTCTCCAATCTGTTCCACGGATGTTTTACCAGAAATTCTACTCTCTGGTGGGGCAAGAGGTAGCTATTTCATACGAGTCATCCCAACTCTGATTTTAACTCAGAATCCTATGAGTGGTGCTTGCTGCATCCTTAATGTTTAAAACCATGGAGTTGGTCTGAGGACCTGAGACCAACACAGGTTAAGAGAAGGTGAACAAGACAGCTGTCCCTGGGAGGTGTGGATCCTGGCCATTGTCCTCATTTCATCACTGCTGCTACGTATGTAAAAGGAAATTTAAAACCCTGGCCAGGGGTCCTGCCACTCTCAGTCCACTCCCTAATGATACCTCTGTATCTCTTTCCTTACTGGTGTGTAAGCTGCTCCAACCAGCCTGGGGCTCAGAGCTCCCACTGAAAAGGCCACTTGCGGGTCCATAATCAGGGATGTCCCCCTTCAGCTGGCCCAAGATCCTTACCAAGTCATGGAAGACCTCATGGTGCTGATGATATCATCAGGTAAGCCAGCAAGGCTTTGTGGCCATGCTGTTTAATCGATTGCATCTCATTTGTTCGCAAGCGTACGTACTCACCCTACATTTGAACAAACAATTATATCTATAAAGGAAAATAAAAACATCTCAGGACCTCCAAACTTGTTATGACAAAAGTAAAGTGAAGCCTCAGTCAGGCAACACCAATATCTTTTTACCAAATAAAATAACGGTTACTTCACAACCTTTTGTTAAAACATTATACAGTAGCCAGACCCCAGATGTTTTGTTGAATTTGATGCCTATCCTCCCATAAACAAGGACATGTCAATTGTAACTTTAGGTCTGCAATCTAAGTCTAGCTTCTAAAAAACTAAAGTCTGTTAGATTTCTCACTGATAACGGTTATTTTCCCAGGAAGAGAACAAAGACAACATGAAATCAATCATTCTTCTACCCATTCCTCTTGTCCCCCTTTAAGAAAATGTATAAATGCAAACCATCCTGAAAACCTCTTTGGAAAACACTGATCTGTGAAAGTAAAATAAATCTTGAGACCCTCAAATCACTAAGCCAAGGGAAAAGTCAAGCTGGGAACTATGTCAGGCAGCAAACCTGCCTCCCATTTTATTCCTGTATAGAATAGCTACAAAGATTTTAATAAGCTACATACCTCCTTCAATTGTGAGGCCTCAATTGTGAGGGAGGTATGGAGCTTTTTTAAAATCTTTGTCATCCCTCTGAGGCTCCCTTGAGAAAAATACATATCTGATTGCTTCCTCTGCCCTACTGTTTAAGTAAAAATGTAGATTCAATGAGCCAGAATAAATTGTGTATTCAGTGAAAGGCTGATCAAGGACTCTAAAGAATACAACATTTTTTTGTCTTTTATCTACCTATGACCTGAAAGCCCTGTTGCAAGTTGTCCCACCTTTCTGGACTGAACCAATGTACATCTTACACATATTCATTGATGTCTCATGTCTCCCTAAAATGTATAAAAGCAAACTGTGCCCCGGCCACCTTGGGCACATGTCGTCAGGACCTCCTGAGGCTGTGTCACAGGCGTGTCCATAACCATGGCAAAATAAGCTTTCTAAATCGATTGAGACCTGTCTCAGATACTTTGGGCTCATAGACCACAGACCCCCTCTCACTGGTGTTTTTCCTGGGTGGACCCTCAAGCTCTGGCTTCATAAACCTCGAATGACTGAGACTCTTGCCTCAGTCAGTAATTTTGGTTAACATACCCCAGAAATGCATCATCTCCTCCGACTTTTACAGCCATGGAAACTTGATATGATTATTCTTGTGTGCAAAGAAGAATTAACCTAGCAGGCTGCAGAAGGTTTTCTTTATAGCAAGGCCAGCTTGCATGATTGACCACTGGCTGGTGTCTTAGTCAGCTTGGCTTCCATAACAAAATCCATAGGTTGCTTGGCTTAAATAACAGACATTTATTCTTTCACGGTTCTGGGGGCTGGAAAGTCTGAGATTAAAGTGCTGGGTCTATTTGGTTCCTGGTGAGGGCTCTCTCCTCCCGGCTTGCAGAAGAGGGCTCCCTTCTCTCTGTGCCCTCATTTGACAGAGAGAGAGAGAGAGAGAGTGAGAGAGAGAGCTGTCAGGTCTGTTCTTATAAGAACACTAGTCCTATCTATTGGATCAGGATCCTACCCTATGGCATCACTTAACCTCCTTAATTAATTCCATAAAGGCATCATTTCCAAATGCAGTCACAGTGCATATCGGCATTTCAACATATGAATTTGGACCAAGGGGATACCATTCAATTTCTATCCACTGGCATATGGGAACTTAGATTTCAGAAGGGTTCCCACTATTCTCAAAATGGAGAAAATGGCTCATTCTGTCTAAACTGTTTGTACAAACAATATCACTTATGCTGCACACCTGCTTTTCTTCTTGGAGTCTGGAATTTTGGAATGCCCTAAGCAAAGGGTGTCTACCCAAACAGACTGAATACAAATCCCAGGCTTCCAGGCTCAGGAGAGCTTCCCCGGTGGTCAGCATTTCACAGGCCTTGTTGCCATCACTGGATGGATTAAGCACGCCCTGTTTCATTCCACAGGGAGAGGACTCTTGGAAATTTGTGCCCAGTGGCCTTCAGACTTTTACCCATACACCACTTCTCTTTGTTGATTTTGTTTTGGGTCTTTTGGCTGTGACAAATCATGTCTGCGAGGACAACTACATGCTGAGTTCAGTGAGTCCTTCTAGAAAATCACCAAACCTGGGGGTGGTCTCCGGGACCCCCGAGATACCCCGTGTAACATATTTAATACTTAGAGCCATTAAAAGGCCCATTGGCTCCCACCCATCTAATAAGCAGAAGAGGCAGAATTAAAATGTTGACCATTCTCCATATCCCATTGCTTGGGAAGCAGGAAGCCTAGGAGGGCCAGGGTGACATCATTTTAAAATCAACTTCATCATAAAACTAGCAAGACACACTCATTGCCAGTCACATGGTCATAAGATGTTTATAGTTGAGGAAACAGCTTAAAGATATCTGCAAGGACACACTTCTACAAAAACAGAAAGTCTAGATGTCCCCATACCCATAAAAAATATATGTTTTCAGAATAATTATAGTCATGCTTTGATGTACTTACACACTAAAATGTTAAAGCATCATACATTGAGCAGACCCCAGATGTTTTGCTGGCTTTGAAATCAAGATTTCAAGTTGGCCTCGAAGTCAAGGATAGTTGTATTTAAATCAATAAAATAATAAATTGTGTCATGCTGTCCACCCACCCACATGTAGGCACAGCTTAGCTTAGTCTTTACATAAACAAGACCCCTATCTAAGAAAAACTTAAAACAAAGATGGGACGTTTCCTTCTCTTGCTATCTGAGGACACCCTACTCTGTAATGGAATAGTTTCTGATAAACTTGCTTCTTTCACTGTGCTGTATGACTCACCTTAAATTCCTTCCTGTACAAGATCTAAGAACCCTCTCCTGGGATCTACATCAAAACCCCTTTTCTGGCAACACCACAACTTCTAACTCCATGTTCTTTTTTTCCCAAAGTCAAATAAACATTCTCTATCAAAGTTTTTGCTGAACTTGAAGAAAATGGCCTGTTCTGGCCACATACATGATGTTGGAGTCCAAGTGTCTGTTACAAGACATTTTGTAAATCTGTAAGCATGCTGTTCTTTCATAGAAATAAGAAGATAAAAACCTCGAGGCAAAAACATTCTTACAAAACAGCTCCCCTATTAGCTATTTTAGAGGGAAAGAGGGGTTACCATATTTACTAAAATTTAATGCATAGTTGAAGTCTTCTAGAAATTGTTCATAATTCCATCTACTGGTTAAAACCATAACTGCAGTTTAATCTATATTCATATCCAGTCAAAAAGATTCATGATCCTATTATTCTCACAAGTGGGAAATTGAAAGTCATTTGTCAATAAATTCTATTTTAATGTTCTTCTCATCCGAGAATTGAGAAATAACATACTGTGTAGACATAAGGGTTACAAGTGCAAAAGATCGTTTTCAGGAAAACAACAACAATAAAAAAAGAATAATCACCCAAAATGATGGAACAGCATGTAATATTATGTTCCAACCTTTATTTGAATAATAAAACATCTTAATATAATGCAGCACAATAACTCGAGAAAATAAGAGCACAAAGGCTTTGATCAATCCTTTTATCAAAATGATAAGTTACGATATGCAGTGTTTAAGATATGTGGATAGGCCAGGTGCGGTGGCACATGCCTGTAATCCCCGCACTTTGGGAGGCCGAAGTGGGCAGTTCACCTGAGGTCAAGAGTTCGAGACCAGCCTGGCCAACATGGTGAAACCCCGTCTCTACTAAAAATACAAAAATTAGCTGGGTATGGTGGCGGGTGCCTGTAATCCCAGCTACTCAGGAGGCTGAGGCAGAGAAATCACTTGAACCCGGGAGGTGGAGGTTTGCAGTGAGCCGAGATGGCACCACTGCACTCCAGCCTGGGAGACAGAGCGAGACTCCATCTCAAAAAATAAAAATAATAAAAAATGAAATATGGATAATAATAAAAAATGAAATGTGGATAGACCTAAAGATAAATATTTTTGCATTTGTGAAGAAGTTGCAAATATTGAAAATGATTTAAGATAGCTAGTGATGGAAAGAGTGAATCAATACAATTGCATTGATTAAAAGCCAGTAGCACTGACACACGCACACATACTGAGTTCAGATCAATGATCACTGATTTTCCGTGGGATACTATACTGACATAAAAAGAAAAAATCATGTCCTTTGCAGCAACATGGCTGGAGCTGGAGGTTATTATCCTAAGTGAGCTAAGTCAGACACAGAAAACCAAACACTGCATGCTTTCACTTATAAGTGGGAGCTAAATGATAGGTACATACAGACACAAAGCTGGGAACACTAGACACTGGGGATTCCAACAGAAGGGAGGATGTGAAAGAGGTGAGGGTTGAAAAATTATCAAACTGGTACAATGCTCACTATTTAAGTTTTGGGGTACACTAAGAATCCAAACCCTACCCGTATGTAATATACATGTGTAACAAACAAGCACACGTACCTCTTGAATCTAAATTTTCTTTTAATGGAAAAGAAAAAAGTTATCAGTGATTTTAAGAAACATACAGATCTGTAATGTGCCATGCATTGGGTAACTTCACAAAAGGAAGACCTTAAATTCAATGTCCATTCAACATTAAATGAATATTTATTAGGCACCTACATTTTAAAAATGCCACATGCCAGATAAGCTTCAAGGGATACATTATGTCCATGCAATAAAGTTTGAATTGAAGACTGTATCATCTGCTTGGGGAATGCAATGTACTAAAACATTGTAAATATGTAGCCAAAAAGTGATTCTTGATCAGAGTGATGCTGGCATACCTCTGTGGAATGAAAATAGATTCACATTATGCCCCAGTATCAGAATCAGTGTAAATTATTCCCTGTGGCACATTGTCCCAATGAGTCTCTGCAAAACACGGTGAAACTCAAGATCATCCACTTCTAGGCTGATTTACGTGCCTCTTATTCTCAATACTGCCATTAATGGGCTGCCGCTCACAGAATATGGAATGCTGTGGTGCTATGAATTTTGCTGGCACTGCACTCAGGCACTGTATTCAACGAGGCTCCTGTTTTAAAGGAACTAAAAGTTCTCCCATTACCAAATGCCAACTGGGTCAGAGAACAGGCAGGTGTTAAGGGAAGTGCAAACATTTGCTACTCATGTGAGACCACATAAAGTGTCACAGCATTCTCGTTAACCAGTAAAACAGCCAGTGTTTTACAGCAGGGACTGCAGAAACCAAAGCCTTCCTGAGACTTCCTTGAAAAGGACTTGCATTCAAGACCTTTCTTTGGGTTCTTTAAATTTGCGATGCCTCTACGAAAGCGTCTTCAGAAGGGTTTGAATGATCTTCTGCAACCCTGTACCCAGGTCCTAAAGAAGCCTTCACAAAAGGACATCAGTCATCTTCTAGTTTTTCTTCTTTTTTTTTTTTTAGCAGTTTTAAAAATTGTTTATTGTTGGCCAGGCACAGGGGCTCACACCTGTAATTCTAGCACTTTGAGAGCTCAGGTGGGAGGGTCACTTGAGCCCAGGAGTTTAAGATCAGCCTGGGTAACAAAGTGAGCCCCCATCTCTACAAAAAAATTAAAACAATTAGCTGGGCATGGTGGCATGCACCTGTGGTCCCAGCTGCATGGGAGACTGATACAGGAGGATCACTTGAGCCCAGGAGTTTGAGGCTGCAGTGAACCATGGTCGTGCCACCGCACTCCAGCCTAAGTGACAGAGTGAGACCATGTCAAAAAAAAAAAAAAAAGGTGTATTGTGTTTCTGACTAAAATAGTAAAATATACACAGTGCAGCACATTGGAGAGGAAGAAAATAGCAATTACCCATAGTCTTATCACTGAGAAATAAGCAACTGTAACATCTTTCAGTTTTTCCTTCCAGTTTTTGTTAATGCTTACATTTTTCAAAGTTACTCTCAAAACATTACACTATAAGTGTTTCCATTTTTTTGCAGTATGAAGTTTTTTCTTTTTCGATTTTTATTTTAGAATCGGGGTATGCAGGTTTGTTACAAAGATACATTGCATAAAGAAAATATGGTACATATACATCATGAAATACTATGCAGCCACGAAAAAGAATGAAATCATGTCCTTTGCAGGAACATGTATGCAGCTGGAGGTCATTATCCTAAGTGAACTAATGCAAGAACAGAAAATCAAATACTGCACGTTCTCACTTGTGAACGGGACCTAAGCATCGAGTACACAGCGACATAAAGATGGAAACAATAGACACTGGGGACTACTAGAGCAGGGAGAGAGGTGAGAACTAAAAGACTACCTATCAGGTGTTATGCTCACTACCTGGTTGATGGGACCAATTATACCCTAAACCTCAGCATTATCTACCTTTCTCTAAAGCTGGAGAATGTCCCAAGTGGATCCGTCATACAGAGGCTACTTTCAGCCACTAGTGTTTTATTGAACTTTCAGATTCCATTTCTAAGTCACTGAAGGAGTGGGGGTCCAGTGTGGGATCCCTTGAATGCCTAATGGGGTCTTCAGGGCCAGACACATAATTAGTGGGGCTCAGTGCAAAAGAAAATGTAGGCCTTTTCTGCAAAAAAAAAAAAAAAAAAAGGCAAGAAAGTGATATATTTTTTCTGTGATCTCAATTGCTCCACCTCTCATAGTGTTTTTATTTGCCTTTTTAAAATTTGTTATTCTAAACTATTTAGCACATAAAGGTTGTATATATTCAAGGTGTATAACAGGATGACTTTATACCTGTATACATTGTGTGATGATGGCCACAATCTAATTACTTAACACATTCATCACTACCATGCTGTACTTTCGATTCCCAGATTTTGTTCATCCCATAACTTCAAGTTTTTACCTTTGAGCAAAATATCCTCATTTCACCTGCCCCTCAGCTCCTGGTAGTCATACTCTATGCATTTATTATTTAAATTTTTTTAGATTCCACATATAAATGGCCATGCAGTATTTATCTTTCTGTGCCTATTTTATTTCACTTAACGTAACATCCTCCAGGTTCATGTGTGTTGTTGCAAATAACCAAATTTCATTCTTTGTAAATTCTGAAGAGTATGCCACGGTGTACATACACCGCATTTTCTTTATCCATTTGTTCATTGATGAACACTTAGGTTATTTCTACATCTAGGCTATTGTGAATAATGCTGCCACGAACATGGGAGATGCAGATGTTTCTTTGAGATAGTTATTTCATTTTCTTTAGATATATACCCAGTAGTGAGGTTGCTGGATTTTATAGTAGTTCTGTCTTAATTTTTTGAGGAAACTTCATACTGTTTTTCTAATGGCTGGGCCAATTTACATTCCCACCAACAGTGTGTAAGGATTCCGTTTCCTCCACCTCCTCACTGGCACTTGTCATCTTTTGTCTTTTCCTTCCATAACATTGCTCTTGGCAATAATTTTTTGGATGGGCAACAAAAGCAAAAAGAATACAAATAAGATTGCATCAAAGTAAAAAGCTACAGCACAGCCAAAGAAGCCATCAATACAGTGAAAATGCAGCATTATAGCAAAGGAGGAGATATTTGCAATCTATATATCTGATTAAGGAGTTAATATACACATTATAAAAGGAACTCATATTCGTCCATTCTAGTATACCTGAGACTAGGTAATTTATAAAGAAAAGAGATTTAATTGGCTCATGGTTCCACAGGCTGTACAGGAATCATGGCTGGGGAGGCCTCAGGAAACTTTCAATCATGGCAAAAGGTGAAGGCGATGCAGACACATCTTACATGGCCTGAGGAGGAAGAGAGAAAAGGGAGGTGCTACACACTTTTAGACAACCAGATCTCATGAGAACTCACTCACTATCATAAGAACAGCAAGGGGAACATCTACCCCATGATCCAGTCACCTCCCACCAGGCCTGTCCTCCAACATTGGGGATTACGATTTGACAGGAGATTTGGATGGGGACACAAATCCAAACCATATCAGAACTCATGCAACTCAATAGCAAAAGAAAAAAAAAATCACCAGATTAACAGACGGATAAAGGGCCATTTTTCCAAAGAAGACAAATGGCAAACAGGTATATGAAAAGGTGCTTGCTAGAACTTGGATGTCTGTCCCCTCCAAATCTCATGTTTTCATTGCATGTCAGTGTTGGAGGTGGGGTTCAATGGGAGGCATCTGTGTCACGCAGGCAGACCCTCATAAATAGGTTAATGTCCTTGGAGGGTGTGGGTTCCCACTATTAGTCTTCATGAGAGCTGATTGTTAAAAAGAGCCTGGTTCCTCCCTCTCTTTTCCTTCCCCTCTCGTCATGTGATCTCTGCACACACCAGCTCCCCTTCCTCTTCCACCATGCATGGAAGCTCCTTGAAGCTCTCACAGAAGTGAATGCTGGCACAACTCTTCTTCTACAGCCTGAAGCATGGTGAGCCACATAAACCTCTTTTCTTTATAAATTACCCAGCCTCAGGTATTCCTTTATAGTGATACAAAAATGGACTAGGACAGTGCTCCACATCACTAATCATCAGGGAAATGCAAATGAAAACTACAACGAGATACCACCTCATACCTGTTAGAATAGCTTTTATTTGCTGTCTATTGCTGTGCTCTCTCTCGGGCATGGGGGTGCTTGTGGGTAAGTGTACACCCTCACAGGCACCCAGGGCCATGCCTGACACTTGGTGTGTGCACCTGACTGTGATCCTCCCCAAACATGTGGTCGGGTCTCTGCAGGAGTGCAAGACAATGCTTGACGCTTGGCGGTCACACACCCATGAAGTCGGTCCCAGTGGGACTGCACCATCATCACCATTCACCACCAGCACCATGTTGAAGAATCACCTTCAGGTTAAAAATAAATAAAATGCAAGCATAAAAACTTCCTCGACCAAGTCATTTAAGATGCAGATAACACAGATGACAAAGAAGAACAATTCTATTTTAATTGTTGTGAAATTTTAGGGCTTGCACTAAGAACCTCATCTTTAACACTTGTCTGCCAATGACAATAATAAAAATAATGGCTAAATATACATATATATCCATATATACATATATTCATCCCTTATTGCTGTGTGTTTACTGTGTTCCTGGCACAATGCTGAAGGCTTTATAGACATACTTATATTCAATCTTTACAAATTCTTACAAGGTGTTAACTGTCATGTGCCCCATGAGGTACTTCACAGTAAAATCTTTGGGAGTTTGAAACATGACCTAAGGACATGAATCTCTCAAGTGGCAAAACTGGGCTTCGAAGTGAGGTCAAGCTAAACTCAGAGCACACATGTTTAAATAAATGCCCTCCTGCCTCACACCATTAAATACTTTTCTCACACATCATCCTGCCTGGAATGTCTTTGAGAAGCCAACCCTAACATGAGGCAAAGGAGTCATATTTTCCTGCACTCTTTTCCTCAAACCTATTTGTAAATTGATATATATGCATATATTTTGGGAGTACCTGTGATGTTTTGATGCACTCAAATAATGCGTAATAATGAAATCAGTGTAAGTGGGATGCCCATCACCTTAAACATTTATCTTTAGGCTGAGAACATTCGACTTATTCTCTACTAGCTGTTTTGAAATACACAGTCGATTGTTGTTTAGTAGAGTCACTCTGCTGATTTATCAAACACTGGGTCTTATTTCTTCTCTCTACCTGTAGTTTTGTGCCTATTAACCAACTTCTCTTCATCCTTCCACCCCTTTACCCTTTCCAGCCTTACTAAACCACAAGGAAATTTAAAGGATACTGTATTCGTCTGTTCTCACACTGCCATAAAGAACTACCTGAGACTGTGTAATTTATGAAGAAAAAAGGTTTAATTGGCTCACAGTTCTGCAGATTGTACAGGAAGCATGGCTGTGAGGTCTTAGGAAACTTATAATCATGGCAGAAGGTGAAGGGAAAGCCAGCATGTCTTTACCATGGCAGAGAGAGAGAGCGAGAGATTGAATGGGGCAGTGCCACAGACTTTTAAACCATCAGATCTCGTAAGAACTCACTCATTATCACAAGAACAGCAAGGGGGAAGTCCCCCCATGATCAAATCACCTCCCAGCAGACCCCTCCTCCAACACGTGGGGATTACAATTCCAGATGAGATTTGGGTGGGGACACAAAGCCAAACCATATCAGATACCAAAAATATACAAACCATATCAGATACCAAAAATATAAATCGATAATTGATGGAATGACAATGAAAGGAAAATAATACATCCTGGAAAAAGATGAGCAAACAAACAAACAAACAAAATGTAACATTTCCATCTACCCATGCATTTAGTAGTTGAACGTGAGTAGTGGGTCAGGACTATTCTGAATTATGAGGATGTAATTTTCACTTTATTGCAGGGAAGCTCTATGCAAAAACATGAACAAGAAAATATACAATAAGCCAGGTGGGAGGTGAGGGATTTAAAGAATTCTAAAGCAGGATAAGGGTCTGGAGGAGTGTTCTGGCTTGACCAAGGGACACCTTTCTCAGGGAGGTCATAGTTGAGCTAAAAAATAAAAAGAGAGAGCAAGAGCCTTTGGTGCTATCTCTGATAGAAAAATATTCTATGCACTAAGAACAACAATGACAGTTTTATTTCTTATCTTTAACTACTATGGATACACAATAGTTGTGCATATTTATGGAATGCATATGAAATTTTGAGACAAGCATACAATGTGTCATGATCAGATTAGAATAATTGGAGTACCCATCACCTCTAGCATTTATCATTTCTTTATGTTAGAAACATCCCAATTCCACTCTTTTATTTTGAAATAACAATAAATTATTGTTAATTATAGCCACCTGATTGTACTACTGTGGCAGACTGCCACAGTTACTACTTGAGACCTTCACTGCAACAGTTACTACTGTTACTACTTGAGACCATCATTACAAGACTGAACAAAGGGGGATGAATGTAGAAATGAAAACTTAAGACAAAAGAAACTGTTTTGAAGAAGAGGTTTGGGGAAGAAGAGGAGGGCTCCTTGCTTCTAGTGAGCAAAGGCAGCAGCCCTGAACTTCTACAGCCCTTCGTATTTATTGGGTAGAAAGAGCAGGGAGGAGGAGGTAATGACTGGTCAGCTGCTTAATTGATCATAGGTTCACATTATTCCTAACAGGCTTCAGAAGTGCCTAATCACAAGCAACACTGCACTTGGGGCATGACTGCCCTCAACATTCCTTCTGGGCGGCAGATGCAGTTTGTCAGTTTGCCAACATTCTGCATT
Source organism: Pongo pygmaeus (assembly GCF_028885625.2). Classification (NCBI taxonomy): domain Eukaryota; kingdom Metazoa; phylum Chordata; class Mammalia; order Primates; family Hominidae; genus Pongo; species Pongo pygmaeus. Next base: position 4,379,534 of record NC_072396.2, on the reverse strand, counting down.
TATGAGAACAGTTTGCTGTTTACTCATATAGCCTCCAGTGGTATAATGAGTTGATCATGACCCTCATTCTTTCAGCCTGCAACATACTACCACACACTAGATCTTATTCCTTCTATCTGACTATAGTTTGGTGGGTGCAGTGGCTCACACTTGTAATCCCAGTGCTTTGGGAGGCTGAAGTGGAAGGATTGCTTGAGGCCAGGAGTTCAAGACCAGCCTGGTCAACAGAGTGAGACCTGATTTCTAAAAAAATTTAAAAATCATCCAGGTGTGGTGGTGTGTACCTGTAGTACCACCTACCTCAAGAGACGAGGTGGGAGGATCACTTGAGCCTGGAGTTTGAGGCTGCAGCGAGCTATCATCACACCACTGCACTCCAGCCTGGGTGAGAGAGCAAGACCTTGTCTCTAAAAAAAAAAAGTAAAAAATAAATTTAAAATAACTGCTTTTTGTACTCATTAACAGTAGCAAAGGCAGGCTGCAAAAGAGATAGAAAGGGGTAGAAAAGAGTGGGGAATATAAGAATGACATTTTTTATTTCACAAGAGAGTATGGGAGGTTTGCACAACAGAGGTGGTGGCACTGGACAGGACCACTGCACAGGTGTCAGCGCGACTGGCTGCATCCATGAATCTGATATATATACATGAGGAGATGCAGCTGAAAGACCACATGGAATCTTTTTACTGTTTCTATTCTTCAGTAAAACCACGTTCAATAATCAACTGAGAATAAAGGGCAAAAAAGATATTTCAAAAGAAAAGAAAGAAAGTGAAACTTCTCTCCAGAAGACTGTCTGAATGTCCTGGGGAAATGCAGTAGGATTCTGAGGTACTATTAGATACCTACTTGAGGTTTGTTGTTATGGACTTAAAGGGAATGCATCGAAGTGGCTCTTTCTTCTTTTCCAGCACCGCTAGCTGCCAACCACAGTCGGTAACTTATAACTCTGTACCAATAACAATTAATTTATATAAATAAAAGTGGACTGAGCCATGGGCTGCAGTTTGGTAGCCCCTGGTACAGATCTGGAGGATAAGAAACGGATGTGGGGTGCACAATAAGATCCCAAGAGAGTTGAAGCCCGCAACAGAGAAGGAGAATGTTAGAACGGTTATTCCCATGACGAAGTTCAATGAAGTAAGAGATGGGCTCGCGTATCCAGGCTCTTTCTAAAGGAGAGATTATAATAACGGACTGTCTTCTAGATTGTGCACTGGTTAGGTGGGAAAATGCATGTAGGGGGTGGGGTTAAAGTAAAAAATGGTATAATGAATATTGAAGGTCATGGTGGGGTTAAGTTGTTATAGTCAGGGTAGAAATAGTGAACCAAAAAAGATGGGAGTAGAAGCTAAAACAAGGAATGCCTGGGCAACAACGAGAGACACTGTCTCTAAAAAAAACAATCAATTAATTTAAAATAAGTAAATAAATGTAAGTCCAAATGAAAATTGTTGGTGGTGTTAGTTGCACCACATTATAAATGTATTTTACACCATGAAACTGTACATTTAAAAATGATTAAGATGGTAAATTTAATGTTGTATGTATTTTACCACAATAAAAAATATATAAATGTGTTCTTTTTGAAGTGAGTTCAAGGCCGAGTGCGGTTGCTCAGGCCTATAATCCCAGCACCTTGGGAGGCTGAGGCAGGAGGATTGCTTGAGGCCAGGAGCTTGAGACCAGCCTGGGAAAAATAGTGAGACCCCATCTCTTCAAAAAAAACTTAAAAATTAGCCAGGCATGGTGGCATGCACTTGTAGTCCAGCTACCTGGCAGGCTGAGGCAGGAGGATGGCTTCAGCCCTGGAAGTCGAGTCTGCAGTGAGCTATGATTACACCACTACACTCCAGCCTGGGTGACAGAGCAAGACTCTGTCTCTGTAAAGAAGGAGGAGGAGAAGGAGGAGGAGGAGGAAGAAGAAGGAAGGAAATGGAGCATATTTATCCACTGAAGCATATTTATCCACAAGAGCATATTTATCCACTAAAAATGAAAAATGCCGAATCATTCAGTTTTTAATGGGTGGCACATCTCTAGGTCTTGAAGTTCTACTGGGGAACAGAAACTAAGAGCTCGTGATGAAAATATGAGCCTAATTTAATGGCAAATCTGCAGAGGAAAAAAAAAAAGCCCAGTTTCAGTGTGCAAAACGAAATCTGTTTTTTTTCCACATTAAGAATGGGAAATATAGTTCATTGAAACCCGAACTGTCACATTGCAAAGGAAAACCTTAATGAGTATATCAAGCATCTGCCACAGTCACAGAAAAAGCTGAAACAGCCAATAGTATGCCTAATTTTTAAACAATGTATTTATTCCATGTGGACTTCTGTAATTCTACGAGCATGTAATGGTTTGATGGATGATGTGGGATTGTTGGAGGATACCTAACAATTTCATTTAGTGCTTTCTATATGCAAAAGCTGCTCTATTATTTATTTCACAATTATTCTTTGATCTAACAAATGTGTTAGTTGTTTTTCTGATTTCTATTTGTCTTTTTACGTTTTCTTGTGTTTCTAAGTGCCATAGATTTAAAATTGGCATTCCGTGAAAGGCAAGTGAATTCAACGGAACTTTTCAAAATTTCTTTTAATCAATTCTATCCTCAGTTTTTTCTTGTTCTTTTTCTATTATTTTATAATGCCTGCCTTGGCTTGACAGCTGATTTCACTTCCTTGGACTTGAATCTATCTAAGCAAACAACTCCAATAATTTCAACATCTCTCATCTTCCGACAATTGGCCCTTATCCCTGACTTATTGAAATTATTCATGCATGATTGAGTTTATCCACTCATATGCATGATCAGTCAATTGTCACATGTTGGAGGGCTTCAGAGGTGTGTGTCTGAAAGAGCAACTTTTCTCTGCAGAAAAAGTGCCAAGGCCACCGGCAAACATGCACCTAATGAACGCTCTCTGATGTGGATAAGTTAACAGAGAACTTAGCCCACAGACCTCTGGGTTCTGCATTGTTAGGTAGGACTATACAGCTATGAATTCATCCATCATCATCTGATAAAACTGTAAATGTGAATCCAAGTGGAGCTTCTCTCTATGTGTTGGTCTCTGCTACCAAATCAAAGCAGAAATTTGTGAACCTTACTTGGATCACTAGAGCAAAAGGAAGGCTTTATTTGTGAATTCTCTCCTTTTGGGCTTTAGCTGGAAATCAAGCAAGGAAGTTGTGTGATATCAAAAAAAAGAATGAGGTTAACTTTTTTTGTTTGTTTTGTTTTGTTTTTGAGACAGTCTCACTCTGTTTCCCAGGGTGGAGTGCAGTGGTGCAATCTCAGGTCACTGAAGCCTTGATCTCCCCGGCTCAGGCAATTCTCCCACCTCAGCCTCCCGAGTAGCTGGGTCTACAGGCACGCACCACCATATTTGGCTAATTTTTTGTACTTTGTGAAGAAATGGGGTTTTGCCGTGTTGCCCAGGCTGGTCTCGAACTTCTGGGCTCAAGTCATCCTCCTAACTCGGCCTCCCAAAGTTCTGGGATTACAGATGTGAGCCACAGTGCCCGAACTAAGCTGGTGATTTCCTATTATTGGGTTGGTTAGTTGGTTGGTTGCATACTATAATGTCAGATTACAAAAAAAAAAAAAAAAAATCCCTCCCTGGTTGGTTTTATCAAAAAAAATCTCAGTATTACCTCTTTTGATATTCATAGTTTTGTATATAAATAAAGACCCCATCATGAAATTTGAGTAAGAAGTAAACCTTGGTTATAAGACACTACATTTGGGGAGTCATTTATTACTGCAGCTAAACTTAGCCTCAGCTAACAGCTGCAGCATTTACAAAGTAGCACTCATACAGGAAAATGTATACTTACTCCAGCCATTCCCCCGAAAAGAATGCACTTAAAGTAACACATTGAGGCCGAGCGCGGTGGCTCACGCCTGTAATCCCAGCACCTTTGGGAGGCGAGGCGGGCGGACCACAAGGTCAGGAGATGGAGACCATCCTGGCTAACACGGCGAAACCCCGTCTCTACTAAAATTACAAAAAAAAATTAGCCGGGCATGGCGGCGGGCACCTATAGTCCCAGCTGCTGGGGAGGCTGAGGCAGGAGAATGCCGTGAACCTGGGAGGCGGAGCTTGCAGTGAGCCGAGATCGCACCACTGCACTCCAGCCTGGGCGACAGAGCGAGACTCCGTCTCAGAAAAAAAAAAAAAAAGTAACACATTGAAACCTTTCTTATTTTCAGGTATAAAACAGAATTAGCTACCAGTTTTTAAAATTCCTTATTCAGACTGCTGGAAAGACAACCTTCCCCCTCAATACACACACACACACACACACACACACACACACACACACACACACACACACACATACACACACACACACTAAAAACTTTGCATTTGCCTAGCTGTAATTCTTTCCATCGATTTCAATTTTCTAGGCAAAATGATGCGGTAAGCATGTACAATTAAATGAGGTGATGATGCATTCAGTAGTCAACAATCCAGATAAAATCAATATTGAGCTTGTATTGGGAGCTGAAATCATCACTGTGGATAGCCATGTGGATTCAGTGAATCTCAGGGTAATAAACAAAAATATAACAAGACTCTCGTCCATGACTTTGGGTCTGCAAGTTGAGGCATTATGAAATACATCAAAGAAAATAAATACAGGCAATTTTTATTAAAATGTCCATTATCCAAGTGAAACAGATAAATAAGGAGATTGTAATTCAAAGGAAATATGAATAAGAGGAAATCATCAAAAGAAAAAGTCAGGGATTTTATCTTCTTTTATCTACTCGCCTCAACTTCCCACAGACTATTTCAAGAGAAGTCCAAGACATCAAAAGGGGGAATGTATTCTTCTCAGCATGAATGCATTTGATTTGTAAAGTAGGGAAAAATGATTCCAATCTCACTGGATCATTATGACAATGAAATTTTAAAAATTAATGGGAAGCTCCTTATATTATAATCCATTATTTTTAAAATGCAATTGTAAATCCAAAACTTCAAGGAATTCAGAGAGTTTTGTCTTCACTTCTCCCAATAACTAATTTGGATATGTCTTTTGTGCACAGGAATAATTTATCCACACAAACATATGCTTAAAGGTACACATCAGAAAATGGGGCAAAGAGCTTCTGACTAATTTCCCACCACCTCTCCTTCGGTGTGTTCTAAGAGCCACATGAACCCTGGATGTGCTATTTCTTTCTCATTCATTCTTTTTGGATTGCAGAAGAAGCACACCCTGCACTTGCACATTGGGGTTTCTCTTTGTCAGGCATCTAGCAAAGACGTGATTTTAAAAGGAACTAGGCAGAGAAGAGAACGTTGGTTGAAAAGTTCGAATTATTTGTTTATGTAAATAAAAGATGACAACAGTGGCACCCCTGAAGATATATATTGATGCTGACAGCCTCACATGCAACAGTAGAGCATGGGTGTTTTACATCCCAGCAATAGAGGGACATACTCTTATTTATAAGGAATAAAGACTTGTTTATATGTTAGAATGTTCCAGTGACAAGTGGAGCTGATTCAAATCCAGCTGTCACAGGCTGGAGAACCCTGAATATGACAGTGGGCAAGGAACTCTTCACACGGTAAAGCAGAGAGAGATGAAATATAGATGACAGATAGATGATAGATAGATAGATAGATAGATAGATAGATAGATAGATAATAGATAGAAAATAGATAGATAATAGATAAATTGATGATAGATACATAGATAAATAGATAAGTAGATAATGATAGATAGATAGATAGATAGATAGATAGATAGATAGATAGATAGATAGATAGATGATAGATAGATGGAACAGATGATTGATAGATAGGCTAGGTAGATATAAGATAGATACATGTGATGGATAATATTAACAGATGGGTAGATGGATACATACATAGATGGATACATAGATAGTAAAATAGATACCTGATGATGATATGTAGATACATACATATTATGACAGAATAGACAGCTAAAATACCTGATAGATACATGATTGATAGAAAGAGATAGTATACATAGAAGATTATAATGATGATGAAGAGAGATAGATGATAGGTAAATAATAGAGATGAAGATAGATAACATAGAAACATATTACGATACATACACGATGATAGATACATACATACATAGATGACAGAATATATAGATGAGATTGATAAGATACATGATAGATAATTGGCAGAAATAGAGAGATAGTATACATAGAAGATTATGATGATAATAAAGATAGATGATAGAGATAGATAAATAATAGAGAGCTAGATAAGATTCATAATGAAGATATACATAGATTGATAGATGAGATAGAAAGGTAAAATAACATGACGATGAAGATAGATATATGATAGGTAGATAAAAGAGATAGATAATAGATTAGATAGATAGATAGATAGATAGATAGATAGACAGATAGAGAAATAACTCTGCCTAGAAGTCTGCCATGGACCACTTGAGGGGATATCAGTTAAAGTGTAGTACAAACATGCTTGGCACAAAGCCACTATTGAAATTTTATCTGTATTTTCCCTTTTCTCCCCCAACTTCTCATATATCTATTAATTCAGTAAGTCCCATTGGTAATCCATGTTTGCTTTTGAGGAGTAAGTGTACCATGAACAACACATAACTTTTTTAAGTGTGCTAGTATTACATATTCAGCATTTCTCCTAAATAACAAGAACTCAGAAAAATCTGACCTCGAAGAGAATTCCATTCTGCAGAAGAGTGGATATTTATTTTCCCGAACATTTTTCCCAGTGCATCATGGCCAGCAGGGAATCAATGGAGGAGACTAAAAGCTCATGAACTCAAGAGTCACAGAGGCCACTTTCTTAATAAAGCTTTAAAGTTAAAGAGCTAGTCACAGACAACAAGCAACCTTAGGTAAGAACAGTTGCAAAGCACGAGGGTTTAAAGGCATCCCTCTAAGCTAAGCCCATGGAATCTGTTCGCCAGATTGTGTTTTGTTTGAGAACCTCCTTCATGAGATGCTGGGCCATTCTCCATTAAATATTGCAAAAATCTTTTATGGGAAGCTACAGCATGTTCTATCTGTCACCTGCTCGTTTATTTTTAGAAAAAGAATAAGGAGATTTGCAAATAATCTCAAGCAGGGACTCGAAGAGCTATTCGTACACCCAATTCATTCACAGTAATCAAAAGATGGAAGCAAACCAAGTGCCCATCACCGAATGAATGGATAAACAAAATGTGATGTGTTCAGGCAAGGGAATATTTTTCAACCTTAAGAAGGAAGGAAATTCTGACACCTGCTATGGCATGGATGAACCTTGAGGACATCACACTGAGTGCAATTAGCCAGTCACAAATGGTCAAATACTGTATAGTCTCACTTATACAACATCCCAGGAGTTGTCAAACCCATAGATAAAGAAAGTAGGATGGTGGGTGCCAGTGTTGGAGGAAGAGGGATAGGGAGTTAGTGTTTAATGGGGACAGGGTTTCAGTTTGGAAAGATGAAGCCATTCTGGAGGTGGATGGTGGTGATGGTTACACAACGTGAATGTACTTAATGCCAGTGAAGTGTACACTTAAAAATGGTTAAAATGGTAAATTTCGTGTTACATATAATTTACCCCAGAAATCAAATTAAGAGATCTGCATCAACTCCAGATTCTAGGCCGATAGTGAGTAACCTTGAATGTTTTAGTTATTATCATTACTCACCAGATAAAATGCTGAAGAGTTTGTATTAATGCACACCTTAGAGATCATTTTTAAACCTTTAAACTCCTTGAAGATGGTAAATGAGAGATGATATCTATACACAGTGGCTTTTTATAGAGTGGAATGTTATACAGAGTGATGTCATCTTTATAACATGACTTGTAGAGTTTCTTTCTTTCCTGCAATATCCTCAGGCTTGTGTTTAAATATAAATGTGCAAGCTTTTGCTCAACTTGCCAAATGAGAAAGGTTTTTTTCCTTAAAGGGGACTCTTCTCCATTTGCTGTGGTGGAAATTTTGTATCTGTAGATAAGGTATTTTTATGCTAAAAAATGGAAATCTCCTTAACAGCAATAATGAGTAAGTAGGCTACATTTTCATATTTATGCCAATATATGTTTTACATCCATTGACATCAGTTGGTTTTTTTTTTTTTTTCCTTTTCCTCTGGAAGATGCCATCATTTCATCTGGCTTTATTCTCCACTTTTTTACAAATAAAACTTAGGTTGTCTATTTTTCTGACATATTCCTGCTTTCCAAATCTTGAATCCTTCCACATTTTCTCAATAACTTTAATCTTTCATTTATTTCTTTTTTCATAAACCTCTCTAAGAGCATTATATGTTGGAAGAAAAATAAAGTAATCCCCAAGCCTTCCACTCTCCTCCTGCAAAGCCATTTTTCAGCATCTTTCACTCATCCTTTTTTGTAAATCTTAAATTGGGGAACTTTTGAGTGCTAAGTGCATCAATCCACATTCTTACTTAAATTCTTCAAACAACTATATACACTATTGGATTTTTAAAATCATTTTTAAAGGAGAGGGACTTTCTAAGAACAGATGGGTGACTGTTAGGAAGAACCAACAACCCTTTTAAAAAAGAGAGATGACAGATGGGCTATTAGTTTTTTGTCCTACAGGTACACCATATCCTTGTCTGGCTTGCTTTTTAAACCACCCTATAACAAGCACCTGGGAAGCGGTAAGGCCCAGGATCACAGTCCTTGTCTTGAGCTCTTGTGTGTCTGTCTCTGCAGAGGCTGCAGAGTCCCCCAAAAAGCATTAGCATGGATTATTGACAATGGAGCCACCAGGCCTTTGTTTTAGAGTGGATTTGCTCAGCCAGAGTTCTGGATGTTCTGAAGTACTTGGACAAATATTTCCAAAAGGAAAGTTGTCCACAGCGAGCCGTGTTTTTGCTTTTTTCTAATGTATAATGAGTTCCATTTTGCTGGCTTTCTTTTGATTATTAGACAGATAATGATGCCCTGAAGAGCAGCTACTAGCAACCTGCGCATCTCAGCCAGCAAGAAATTATATGTGGACCGTACTCTGGACTGGACTTTGCAATTTTGCTAGAGTTCTAGGAAGCTATTTTAGACAGGTCACAGGTCCCTTCCTGGAATATATATTGCTATTCTCCTAGATAGACGTTGCTTCCCATGTCTCCGCCTTTGTCTTACAGAATCAATGCAAGAAAATCCACTGAGCTAGAGACCACCTTAAGCATGAAAAATGTGGATGCAGCTTGAACCACAGCATTAGCAGTCTCGAATATTTTAACAGTCTCTAGCTCTGCAATATCTAAAATATCAACTCTGTAACCCGGCAGCCCTAATAGTGAGCATGCATATCCACTGGAAATAAACACTGCCTTGTTTTTGGTTTTTGTTTTTGTTTTTTCCATTGCTATGCAGGGTTTCACACTCCCACGACACTCTGTGATTTTGCTCTTTTGATGGAGCAAACACTCTTTCCATTTGCTCCACAACGAAGCGTTTCAAAGATAAAGATTTATTAAAAGCCAGATTGGGGTCAGTGTGATAGAAATTGGGGGACATACTAAGACAGAAGTTTCAGGGACTCCAATGTCTTCTCCTGTTTGCTTCCCTCATCATTAGAATTGCAGTATCTATCGGTCCCCGAAACGCTGCCTGATTGTGTTTGCTTTCCCTGATTGGATGCAAAATGAAAAACCTTCTTTCTCCATGGACCGGCTGCTCTCTCATCTAATCGACTGCATGCATTGAATCCCAATTACAGGCTAGGAGCCTGATGAATTGACTTCAAGAACATTAATTTAATGCTTGAAATGTCAGCAAATAGAGTGGAGGTATTATTCCAGGCCCAGCTTCTTGAAGTCTCCATTTGACAGATTGTTTTTAAGGCAGCCTCTGTATGGGAACACCAACTCCGTAAAGCACTGTGAAGCCATCTAACAAAGCAAGTGGAATGCACCCAAACTTTGAAAGCTCAGTCTCTGCTAAGTGGTTGCATGAGTTAGAATAATCAGGCAAACGGCAAGACAATCTAGAGTCTAGAAGATGTTGGTGAATGCCTTCATGATTTCGGGAAGCCTTTTCAGCATGAGCTCTGCTTTGCTTTTTTAAGATATTTTATTTATTTTATTTTTTTAGAGGGTAAAAGACACATTGTTTTATTGCACAGGGTCTCTGGTTATAATGCAGACCCCAGAACTAGGTTGCAATGCCACAGGCATATCTAGAAATGTGAGTTCACATCCATTGATACCATATGCACTTGCAGCTCCCTGTTGGGCTCAGAAAACAATACCCCACGACGCAGGCCTCCACAGCAGCCTCAGAAGCCAACGTTTCTCTCTGACCATCTCCCGCCAACTGCCTCTCAGTCCCATCCTTCCCCGAGGCACCACAGAAACTAGAATCCCTCTTTCCCAAGGTGGGTCACAGAAACCAGAACCCTTTTTCCCCAACGTGAGCCATAAAACCTAAAAATTGGAAGCTAACTTTCCCTCTATCCTATCTGTATAAAGACTGGCCATAAAGAAATTCCCTGACCTACCTTGTTTGACTGTAGGTCCTAAGACCCCCCCACTCCAGAGAGGGTTCCGCCACACACCCAGAAGGAAGGAGCGCTGCTCAGAGAGGCAATAAGAATCTAGACAGACAGGCCTGGCTGGGTTTCCACTCAGTCCATTAGCATTGGATCAGGCCCTTTTTGTCCAGCCTTATTTTTACATGACTGCCCATACTTTGTTGAACCAAAGCATAAAAATGGACGGCTTCCCCTTTATCTTTATGTCTTCATTCTAAAGGCTCCTATGTATACATGTTAATAAAATTTGTATCCAATTAATCTGCCTCTTGCAAGTTGGTTTTTCAGTAAACCTTTCAAGGGTTAAGGGGAAAGCTCTCCTTTGCCCCATACATCCCAACGATCTCTAATCATTTTTAAATATACATAATTTCAACTTTTAGATTTGGGGGTCCATGTGCAGGTTTGTTACCTAGGTATATTGCATGATGCTGAGGTTTGGGGTGTGAATGACCCCATCATCCAGGTAGTGAGCATAGATAGCACTCAATAGGTAGTTTTTCAGCCCATGACCCCCCTCTCTCTTTCCCCACTCTAGGAGTCCTCAGTGTCTATTGTTTCCATCTTTATGTCTATGAGTACCCATTGTTTAGCTCCCACTTATAAGTGAGAAACGTGGTATTTGATTTTCTGTTCCTGCATTAATTCAGTTAGGATAATGGCCTCCAGCTGCATCCATGTTGCTGCAAAGGACATGATTTCGTTCTTCTTTGTGGCTGCATAGTATTCCATGGTGTATATGTGTAACATTTTCTTTATCCAATCCACCATTGATGGGCTCCTAGGTTGATTCCTTGTCTCTGCTGTTGTGAATAGGGCTACAATAAACATACGACTACATGTGTCTTTTTGGTATAATGATTTCTTTTCCTTTGGTTATAAACCCAGTAATGGGATTGCCTGGTCCAATAGTAGTTCTGTTTTAAGTTTGTTGGTCCCCACAATCTCTAATCTTTAGCTTAGAACTTTATATATTGCAGTTTCATCTGCTGGAAATGTCCTTTCTTAGAAACTTCCTCTCCTCCTTGCTAACTTAGATCCTAAGAATTTTCATCCTATAATCCCTTTTCATGTATACTTGCCCTGTTGATGTCTGGAAATACTTACATATCCCTTATGGGCTCTAGGTCAACTTGCTAACACCCTACAGCAGTTCTGACACCTGTAGATGCTGCATACATTTGCATGAATAAATAGGTGCACATGTAGCGATGTATAGAGACACACATGCACCTGTGCCAGAGGCTGACTTTTGTCAGCTGAGAATAATGTTCCATTTTCTAGGTATATGTGTCATCTGCATGCTTCAGTTTCATTTCATCTATCTCAATTTGCTTCTTGTTCTGCCCCAGGAAAGGCACAATGCCATAGTACTGTTCAAAGGACTTTGTATGTATTAATATTGTCCACAAGGACTGTTCTCACCACTTATTAAGAAATGAAAATAGGCTGGGCACAATGACTCACACCTGTAATCCCAGCATTTTGGGAGGCCAAGGCAGAGGGATCACTTGAGCTCAAGAGTACTAAACCATCCTGGGCACCTGTCTCTACAAAAAAAAAATACAAAAATTAGGCAGGGGGCTGAGGTGGGAGGATCACTGAAGCCCAGGAGTTCAAGGCTGCAGTGAGCTATGGCTGCAGCACTGTACTTCAGCCTGGGCCACAGAATGAGACCTTGTCTCTGAAGAAAGGAAAAGAGAGAAGAGGGGAGGGGAGGGAAGGGGAGGGGATGGATGGGGAGGGGAGGGGAGGAGAGGAGAGGGGAGGGGAGGGAAGAAGGAAAGGAAGGAGGGAAGGAAGGGAAGAGGGGAAGGAAGGGCAAAAAGGAAATAAAGGGAAGAAGGGAAGGAGGGAAGGGAAAGAGGGAAGGGAAGGAGGGAAGGGAAGGGAGAAGGGAGGGAGAGAGGGAGGGAGGGAAGGGAAGGGAAAGGGAAAGGGAAAGGGAAAAGGGAAGGGAAAAAGAAAAGAGAAAAGAAAAGTGAAAATAGAAGTATGCACAAAGCAGCACATTATATTCCCTTTAACTTCCGCCAAATTCTCTCTTTGGCATGATGTGTCCAAGGTCCCCAAATCCGCCCTCCGATTCCACAATTTGCTAGGAAGACTCATAGAACTCGGAGAAGCTGTGACCCTCATGGTGGTAACTTATTATGGGGAAAGAAAGCAGACTAAATTCTGCAGAAATATCTCCTTACTCATTTCCATAATGATTGTACCAGTCTACAGTTCTACAAACAGTACTTCAAAGTTCCCTTTTCTCCACATCTTTGTTACATCTTGTATTCTTTTTAATAGTCATCCTAACAGGTGTGAGGTGGTATCTTTGTGGTTTAGATTTGCATTTCCCTATTGGTTAGTGATGTTGAGCACCTTTTCATGTATCTGTTAGAATATATCAAATCATCACATCACACCTCTTAAATTTATACACTTTAGGATGCTGAGGCAGGTGGATTCCTTGAGCCCAGGTGTTTGAGATTAGCATGGGCAACATGGCAAAACCTTGTCTCAAGAAAAAATATAAAAATTAGCCAGCAGGGCATGATGGCTTGTGCCTGTAGCCCCAGTTACTTGAGAGGCTAAAGTGGGAGGATCACTTGAGCCTGGGAGGTGGAGGTTGCAGTGAGCCAAGATTGTGCCACTGCACTCTAGCCTGGGTGACAGAACCAGACCCTGTCTCAAAAAAAAAAAAAAAAATTACACAACTTTGTTAATTATACCACAATTAAGCTAGAAAAAAAAGAATTTTTCAAAAATAATTGAATGTTGAACTTCATGATAGTATTGCAAAATAAATAAATATAGTTAAATGTTCCACAAATTTGCAAAGGTAAAAGATACATATGGCAAAGTTCAGCAGAGCTCAGACAAGAGTTTCCAGTCCTTGTCTTCCAGCAGAGTCAGAAGAACAGCACTGAATTCTTCCAGCAACAGGGTGAGACAACACGAATACAATGATGTCAAGGAGGGAGGCTCACTGAAGTCTTGGTGTCTAGAGTTCTTACGAGGGAGGCAGACTCATAGTTGTGAAGCACTTGCAAGCCTTACCTTGGTTATTAATGCCCCAGTTTGCTCGCTCAGAGGTCAAACTAATACAGCATGGCCCACCACCTCAGGAAAACAAAAATATATGGATTCACCTTCAATCATGTTGTTAGTACAAACTACCTGGCATGGCCCCAGACCCTCATCATAGAGGATATACCTTGGCTCATAGGTTATCACACAGAAGCTGTTCAAGTCCTTTCTTTGGCCCATGGAGGGTTGGACCACCCGAAATCTCCTGCATTCACCCTTAACTATACCCATGCCTACTTGCAAATAAGAACTACCCAAGTGTGTGGAACCTACAGCTGCCACAGAAGTCCACTTGAAACTATCTAGGTTTTTAGAAGTTACTCATTGAATTCCAAGACTGAACAGTTGGAAGGCATGAGTGACCCCAAGGCCATTCAAGCTCATCTGTTTTTTTTTTTCCACTGAGTTCTTTGCTCTTAAATTCTAGTTTCAAAATAATATCTGTACTCCAAAGCCAATGAGCCCTAAAAAGTACTTGTCTATGCAAACATTTGAAGATAACTTTGTATTGCAACTGATTGAAATTGGAAGGCTTTACTTATATGGCCCGGGGGATGCAATTGAGTTAACTTTGAGCTAATCCGACCCTTTGAAGAGTATCCCTGCCAAGAACCTCAATTATATCTTATTCAAAACAGCTGTTGGCAAAACACAATCATAAAACCATCTGGTTTGCAAGAGTTTATTTTGTAAACTTAGTGGCTTCCATGATTTTTAAGGCCATCAGTGCCCCTTGGGAGAGATTCTCTTCCATTGTTTAAGAATACCAAAGTACAACTCCTTCAAGGGATTGTTCTCCCTACAAGCTATTGGGGCCATCAAACCTAGTGAGGCATTTTATTGCATTGATGTTTCTCCAGGACACACATGCTTTATTGTCATCTTTCATAAAGAACTCCTGCAGGCAATGTTAAAAAGTAAGTATCTAATAAAATTTAGCAATGAGACTTTGTAAAACTGACAATAGCTAAAAGATAAAAAAGGAAAGAGAGAGAACAGAAGAGAAATATGAATTTTGATTTTCCAGGGCATCATTTAAAATTAGAATCAAAGAGGAAGGACAAAGAAGTGCTTGGATCTCAACCAGGGCACCCCTTCCCTACTAACCAAAAACAAACAAGTTGTGGGACTTTAGTGTCCAAGTCTAAGGCAGTTGATTTGCAGGACTTACTGTCAGAACCTCAAAAAAGGATGTCAGAAAAATCCACAGTGTTTGGCCACACCAGTACAGGGGCATTTATCTGACAAACAATTTTGAAGACTTGTTAGAAGCCAAGCACTGGATGTATTGTTGACAAGGCTAAAATCACTGAGACTCAGTCCTGTCTATAGGCAGCTCACCTGTCAGTAAATAAAAATAGATAAATAAATAAATAATTTATTTAAACTAGGTCATAGAATAAAGATGAGGAGTATAAAGTAGGTGTATTAGTCTGTTTTCACTCTGCTAATAAAGACATACCTGTGATTGGGTAATTTATAAAGAAAAAGATTTAAAGAACTCACAGTTTCACATGACTGGGGAGGCCTCACAATCATGGCAGAAAGCAAAGGAGGAGCAAAGGCACGTCTTACACGGCAGCAGGCAAAAGAGAAAGAGAACCAAGCAAAAGGGGAAACTCCTTATAAAATCATCAAATCTCATGAGACTTATTCACTACCATAAGAACAGTATGGGGGAAACTGCCCCCATGATTTAATGATCTCCCACTGGGTCCCTCCCACAACAGATGGGAATTAGGGGAACTACAGTTCAAGATGAGATTTGGGTGGGGACACAGCCAAACCATATCAGTAAGTAATCATTATATTGAAAGGCAGAGTGCCACATGAAAGATGTTTTAATAAATAACTGGCCCAAAGTAGAACTGATCTCAGAATACAGTTTGAGGCTGGGAACAGTGGCTTGCACCTATCATCCCAGCACTTTGGGAGACCAAGGTGGGTAGATCACTTGAGCTCAGGAGTTCAAGACCAGCCTGGACCACATGGAGAAACCCCGTCTCTACCAAAAATGCAAAAATTAGCTCAGTGTGTTGGCACACACCTGTAATCCCAGCTACTTGGGAGACTGAGGTGGGAGGATGGCTTGAGCCCAGCAGAAAATCAGGGCTGCATTGAGTTGTGATGGTGCCACTGCACTCCAGCCTGGGCAACAGTGTGAGACCTTGTCTCAAAAAACAAAACAATAACAACAAAATAAAGAATATAGTTTCAATAGTGACAGCTCAATTGATTTCTTCAGTAGACCAAATAGCTTGCTTGCTGCTCCTTCAATTCCTCCTTAGCCTTACTTACTATTTCGGGGAGAAAGAAATGTGTTATTTCTTCATCAATCACATTCCTTGGGATAGTACAGCAGTTTCTGATTGTGCTGTAACAAATTATCACAAACGACATGGCTTAACACAACAAAGTTTATTCATTTTTAGTTCTGGAAGTAGTCCGAGATCAAGGTGTAGGCAGGGCTGTGCTCCCTCCAGAGGCTCTAAAGGAGGATCCTTCCTGCCTCTCCCAGCTCCTGGGGGCTCCAGGCATCCCTGGGCTTGTGGCCACATAGCTGATGTCTCTGCCTCAGTTTCAACGTGGCCTTTCCTCTGTGACTATGTCTCCTCTTGTCTTTTAGAAGGACACCTATCTTTGCATTTAGGACTCACTCTAATCCAGAATGACTTCTTCTCAAAATCTTTTACTTAATTACCTTTCCAAAGACCCTCTCTCTCTCCAAATAAGATCCCATCTGAGGTTCCAGGGAATAAGATAAGGACACATTCCACCACAGCAGGGACAATGTCATATTTCCCTTTCCGTCACCTGAAACCAACACATTCCTCACTCACTCTTTTTAGTAGATTCCTACTGAATACCCAGGGTCTAAAGACAAAGGCCAAGCAAATAGAGATATCATCTACGCTTCTTTGGAGCTTACAGTTGAGCCCTGGAGGTTCACTCCTAGAATATAATCACACACATAACCATAGGATTACCAACAGCAAGGGAAAAGATGAAGGAAAATTAAGACTACACGATAAGAACACAGAGAGAGGACCTAGCCCAGGTCTGAGGATTTAAGATCTTACTTTGTGGTTAGTTCTACAGGAAGAATAAAATTTAACTCTGCAAAGACAGAAAAAGAGGAAAATTCGGCAAAGAAAGTCTCCTGTTCAGAGAGAGAGAAAGAGAGCTTGATTTTTTCCTAAGCAGAGAAAGAGCTTTTGAGGAATTATAAGGAGAAGACCAGGGAGGGTGAGATTAGAGACCAAGATGACACTTGGGAGTTGACTACACCCTGGGCTTTCTCCAGGGCTCCATCATGAGGATGGTGCAGAAGACTGGAAGACGTCACCCTGCTGAATGGAGTTTCCTTGCTCTGAAAATTTACCTATATTATCAATGGACATTACATGTAGGACATGTTTATTCACTGTCCAAAGGTTAGCTCTTGAAGGGGAGTTATTAAAAACCTCACTGGTCAGGATCGTTCACGTTGATAGAGTCACTTTTTACAAGTGCATTAGGTGTTGACAATATAGTGACTGGGGCCTTTTCACTAGACTTCTGTGACTACAAACTACTTTAATATAAAGTAATTAAATAGTATATTATCACAGAGTAACTATATAATTCGTTGCAAATGACTTATGGAGAACAGGTGATACACATAATAATATCATACATAATATGAAATAGTATATATAATAAAGAATAAGTGACACATAATAATATCATACATAATAGATGAGCAAAATGCATAATAATCCATATAAGATATGCAAAATTAATATTATATACTATATTAATTACAATTAATATAGTATAAAAATTATTCATATATTAATATATAATTACAATTATTAGTGTATATAATTATAATTATTAGTATATATTATATAACATAATATATACAATATATAATATATACTAATGATTATAATTAATATAGTATATATTAATATATAATATATTATATATGCCAACGATTATAATTAATACAGTATATAATATATAATATATATTAAGAATTATTTGCAAGTTACAATAAGAATAAGTGATATTCCTGACAATATAAAACTAACACAATATAATAAAAAATGATAATTTATAAATGCATAATATACAAATACAACATACTATAAAATGATTAATTAATATATAAATATATGTGAGTTAATATGATATCATGAAATAGCTGTGCAACTTATTTATTACAAATAAGTTATACTTATGATATATAAAAGGAGTAAACTGCAGCATACACAAAAATCGAGATATGTTAAAAATATGTAATGTAATAGAAAATATAATTATTCTATTCAAGAGACATTAAAATAACTGATAATTATAATAATGTATATTATAGTAAAATATATCAATATACTTATGTATAAATGTACAGGGTATAATGTATAAATAATAAAATATAATAATAATTATTTGCATCTGACATTAAGAACAAGTCTGTGCAACTGAGGCCTAATTTAAAAGAAATGTAGATTTCTCCCCGACTGCTTTCACAGTTTCCATATGCAGCATTTTGTTTCATCTTTCACTTATGCATTTTAGAAGAGCTTGAAAATACTACCCAAGGAATACAGCAACAGTAGTTTATAAAGCTCCTAAAAATATATTGGTAATAATATCATAGAAAATATAAAACTCCACAATGGCATAAATTCAAATCTGTTTATCTGTCTTTTGGGAAGATAATCTCAACTGATCTTTGCAACACAATCTGCCCCTTCCCATGTAGTGAGTTGCCTCCTATGTATGACATGCCACTGGGTCACAAGTACGGATTGACTTTACAACAAAAACACCTGCCCAAGGTGTTTGGATTGATAAGGTGCTGTAGCCAGATACAACACTGTAAAAATTAAACGATGCACTTCTCTGGAAACTGTCAAGATAGCCAGGGAGATGAGCACAAACTGGAACTGCCTAAGCCAGCCACGGTGGAGATTAACAACTGTACACTCCAGCAGCTTTTCAGGTTTCCTTGAGTGTAAATCAAAGTAAGTTCCTCCTCTGATAACCCACCAGCTTCTTATTCTCCACCAAGAGCATTCAGTATGATCTAATCTCAATGGGGCCATTTTCGAGAGGCAGCTCATAGCCAGGACTGTCTCAAATTCTAAAAGATATTGGTGGGTTTCCATAAGCCTAATGCTATTGTATTGATGGGCGATCCTACCATGCTGGCTTTGAGCCAACAGCAACAGTTTGCTTATGGAAATGCTGAGAGCTCACTTTGATGGGTACCACCCTCAGGTAAAATCTCCCCACTTGTCAGGCTGCATCTTAAAATGTAGGATACTCTACTGTCTCAACCCTGCAGTTATGCCTCTGGCTGGCTGGCTGGTAGCATCACTGCGAGTGAATCAAACTCAGACTCATACCATCCTTCTGCAGAGACGGACACCATGCACAGGTGGTAACCCCCAATTCTTTCAAAGCCATCATGGGGAAGAGTGATTCATTGTTTACTCTCTGGAGCTGTAATCTCCAAGTCTTAATGCATCCTGACAAGGTAGCCCCACAGGTTGGAGACCACCTTTCTAAACAGCATGCAAAATCTCCATGCCCTGCAGGAATTAGAGGGTGATCCTAATAATCAGTGTCCCAGTAGTGTCCCATCTGATCCATCAAAGCTCACCTAATTTGTCCTTTTCTTCTTGCATTCTCTTTTTTTAACTCACATCACCAGTTTTGCTGTCATTGTTTTCTTAGTACAGACAGAAATTCAGCATTTTCTTCCAGGCAATTTTAACCCTACCAGAAGTGGGCATGGAAAAGACGATTTTGGTCTTTCTAAGTTGAGCATCTGTCTGCAATAGGAGCCATTCTCACTCTACCTTTGGTCTGTTCTTTTCCCGAATCTCTTGCCCTCATGAATGTCATTTAAGAAACCAAGGCCCAAGAATCTACCAGATCCTTGATCCTGAACGTATGAACCATATCTGCAATGCTGCTTAAAGCTATCCACGGGGAAAAAATCACTAGTTTTAAATTGCAGCATCTGGTGTTCCTCAAGAGGGAATGAAAAATAAAAATATTGCTCTAAAATGAAGCAGAGGAAATGATACTTACTTCCAAGTGCCAGAAAAAGGTGCCTTTCTCCACCAGAACCCAACCTTTCTGAGTAATGTGAATGGTGGTAAAATTTTCCCTTTCATCTAGGATAAAGAAGAAGGCAGCAAGTCAAGTATTTTATTTCCATGAGCTCATCGTCCACAACTTCAGGTGGAGAATTAAGGACCTAAAAACTTAGACAAGGAGCTAATATTCAAAGTATATGATATGATTTGGCTGTGTCACCACCCAAATCTTATCTTGAATTTCCACGTATTGCAGGAGGGACCTGGAGGGAGGTAATTGAATCATGGGGGTAAGTGTTTCCCGTGCTGTTCTCGTGACAGTGAATAAGTCTCACAAGATCTGATGGTTTTAAAAAAAGAAATTCCCCTGCATAAGCTCTCTCTCTTTGCCTGCTGCCATCCATGTAAGATGTGACTTGCTCTTCTTTGCCTTCTGCCATGATTGTGAGGCTTTCCCAGCCACGTAGAACTGTAAGTCCAATTAAACCTGTTTCTTTTGTAAATTACCCAGTCTCGGGTATGTCTTTATCAGCAGCATGAAAACAGACTAATACGATATACAAACAACAACAACAGCAACAAAAACAATTTTATTAAAAAGTGGGCAAAAGACATTTTCCAAAAGAAGACATGCAAATGGCCAACAGGCATATGAAAATATGCTCAACATCACTAATCATCAGAGAAATGCAAATCAAAACCACAATAAGATATCATCTTGCCCCAGTCCTAATGGCTACTATTAAAAAATCAAAAATAACACGTTTTGGTGAATATTCAGAGAAAAGGGAATGCTTATGCACTGCTGGCAAGAATGTAAATTAATACAATGTCTATGGAAAACAGTATGGAAATTTCTCAGAGAACTAAAAATAGCACTACCATTTGATCCAGCAATCCCACTACTGGGTGTCTACCCAAAGGAAAATAAATTATTCTATCAAAAAAATACCTGCACTCATATGCTTGTCATAGCGCTATTCACAATAGCAAAGATACGGAATCAACCCAAGTGTCCATGAGCGGAGGATTGGATAAAGAAAATGTGGTACATATACACCATGGAATACTACACAGCCATAAAAAAGAATGCAAACATGTCTTTTGCAGCAACATGGATGGAACAGGAAGGCATTATCTTAAGTGAAACAACTCAGACACAGAAAGACAAATACCGCATGTTCTCACTTATAAGTGGGAGCTAGGAAATGTGTGCACATGGACATAGAGAGTGGATTAATAGGCACTGGAGACTCAGAAGGGTGGGAGGGTTGGAGAGGGTGGGTGATGAGAAATTATTTAATGGGTGCAACGTACATCATTCAGATGATTGATACCCTAAAAGCCCTCACTTCACCACTATGCAATCTATGCATGTAATAAAATTGAACTTTTACCTCCATACATTTATAAAAATAAAAATAAATAAATACAAGGCATATGTAGCATGCTTTCTTATTCTAATAAAAACTTAAATAATTGAAGAAGGAAAAGGAGGCTAATGCATTTTACTTTCTCCAAGCCCAGGAAGAATCACGTTTCTGGCCTCATTCCCTCTAGTGTTTTGCATTGATGGTAAACACACTGGCAAATCTGTTTCTCTCCTAGACACAGACCTTCCTCACCATTAGTAACCACCCCAGCTCCAAACCTCCCCATCTCTGTTCTGGATCAATAGTTGAATGATCTTTGGCACTCATCTTGATTGATAATCTAAACACCCCATGCCTAATCACATCAAACATCAAGATGTGTATTGAATATTGATTAAATTATAAAGGTTCACTTCCTACCACTTCTTTAACTATGCTTTATGAGTCTCTGTATTTGCACACTTGCAGTTTGCACACTTGCTCTTAGGATTCTGGTAACCTAAAAGAATGAAGGCCAGCTCTCAAGTTTTAGTTCCTATCTTTGACAATATGCCCTAAACGTCATCCTCTTTGGGATAGAGCAGTCCTATAATTCCTAACAAATTTTAATGTAATGTTTAATTATATTTGTCTACACTGCTAGGATCAAAATCATGGGTAAGGAAACTTAAGATACACTGGCAGAGAGGACATTTATTTCTGATCGTATAAGTCAGCATCATAAATTTATATGTCAAGTAGAATATACAACTCAAAGTTCTATATGCATTTATCTTATGCTAGGCCATGCACTTTTAGTTTATTTGTACAACAATAAATTGGGAACTTTGTTTTCCCATTTCCAGGTAATAGACTAGAGCTCAGAAAGGTTTAGTAAAATTTCTAAGTTAGCACAGTTAGTAGAAGCCAGATCTTATTGGGTTTTATTGACTCTTAAGGTCTTACTGGCCCTTAACCACCACTCACTTCACTGATGAAAGTGCCAGAAAGCCATCATGGTTACCAAATCATGCGATGAAAAATCAAATGACAACGCAATAGATTTCCGTGAAGTAGATGAAACACAGACTGCAGCAAAACCATCTGTTAGATTTTGTTAGTTAAATAAACCTCAAAATGAATCTGGCAGGAACATTTGCACCTATCCTAACCAAGTGTACCGTTATATACATTTATATTTTTAATGCAAATTTGCATGTACAGGCTATGTTCATGCTCAGAGCAAGTCTACTTTTGGAGAGATTATTCTTATTATGCTATGATTATCATCAATGAAAAGTCAAATCATCATTTAATGCATCATTTGCTATGTAAATTGTTTTTCACAGAAAACTGTTTGCTTTGACCTTTCTGGGAGTTGTCATTTCAAACTCATGGTCATTTATATTTTTCACCTTTCAGGAAAGTGCATTGAGTAGTGCATAGCTTGAGTGGTGCATTTCAAAACTATAAAAATATTGGCAGGGCAGTCCTGTGATAGGCAGTCCTGTGTTTAAACTCTGCTGTCTTTATTTAAAGTTAGATTTGGAGGGGTCAGGAGCTAACAGTCCATATGGAAGAGGAGGGATGGATCCTGGGAATTCACCCTTCTATGCTCCATGCTAAACTAGATCCATGGCCTTGAAGACTTTTCTTCACAAACTCTATCAAAATTGGAGCATCATCCCAATAGTTGAATGTTATTTTACTTATAGAAAGATCCCTGTGCTTTGGGTCAAATAGATTGTGCATGCTAGCAAGCTTACACCCAAACTAGAATGTCCAAAAGAATAAAATGTGGATGAATGAACAATGTTTTAAAATTGCTCAGGACATAATGTGCACATTAATTTATATGTCCATGTTAGGTGTTAATAACCATAATTTCTTTAACAATTTAAATTAAAAGATGCATAGAAATTGACATTTTAATAACCACTACTTCTTGTCCCTCAGCTAACTGTGCAATTCTGGGTGTTCACCTTGCTCAGTAAACCACTGCCCAGAAAAGGGTCACACTGAATCTACAGATGAGGTCTCACCATTTCTGAATCTAGAAATGTTGGTGGGTAGAATTGCATAGTTTAGCAAAAAAAAAAAATGCATATATATGTATATATATACACACACACATAAATGCAATATTTATATATAAATTTGTCATGTCAGAAATTTTGAAGAAAATTGGTATTGATCCTAATTTATTTTGATTTTCATATCTGTTACCCAAAATTTTATAAACCCTCCATTTTTCTGTGGTAATAAACAGTGTTATTCACATGCATGGAATACTTTACAGTTAGCAAAATGTTTTTCCAAATTCTTCTGCGAGCCTCAAAACAATCTCCAGGAACTTAAGACAGTGTCTTAGTCCATTCGTGCTATAGAGAAATACAAGAGACTGCGTAATTTACAAAGAAAAGAAGTTTATTCGGCTCTCACTTCTGCAGGCTGTACAAGAAGCATAGCGCCAGTGTCTGCTTCTGGTGAGGGTCTTAGGAAGTGTCCACACATGGCAGAAGGGGAGGGGAGCAAGCAGGTGCAGAGCACATAGTGAGAGAGGAAGCAAGAGAGAAAGGAGGTAGATGCCAGGCTCTTTTAACAACCAGCTCTTGCAGGAACTAACAGAATGAGAGCTCATTATTACGAGGATAGCACCAAGCCATTTTTGAAGAATTCACTCCCATGACCTAAAAGTCTCCCACCAGGCCCCACCTCTAACACTGGGGAACAATTTCAACATGAGGTTTGGAGGGTCAAATATCTAAGCTACAGCAGGCAGGTATGCATCTGTTAACCAAATCCTCTCAATGGGCTCTGTACCAAATTCAGTAATAGTATCTCTTCTTCTTCTACCATGAATGGATGCAGCCTGAAGCCCTCATCCAATGCAGATGCTGGTGCCATGCTTCCTGTGCAGCCCGCAGAAATGTAAGCCAAATCAACCTCTTTTTAAAAATAAGTTACTCAGCCTCAAGTATTCCTTTATAGCAACACAAATGAACTAAGACGCTACCTCATGTTCCTGGCAGTTGCTATGAGACTCAAAGAATCTACACCCCAAAACATGGCACATACAGCTATTGAAATTCCTAGAAATAAATATCTAGGCCAAAGTGAATGTCTCAAAAATGAAAACAAATATAATAAGTACTCAAATCAAGAGGTAAAACTGGAGAAAGCCACTTGTCAAAATGTGAAAGAAAATGAATAGTAAATGTAATTCTATACACATCGATCAAAGCAATGAGCTGCTGCTTATAGCACGGCATGTATGAATCTCACAGCCATACCATCAACTGAAGAGAATCAGACATATTAGAGTTTATAGTATGAAATTCTGTTTACACAAAGTTCCAAAACAGTATCTATAGTGGTGATAGATGTCAGAACAGGGCTAAACATTGTGAGAGTACTGACTGAAAACAGGGAGGAGTTTTCTGGACTTCTGGGAATATTTTATATCTTGATACAGGTGGTGAAGACACAGGTGTATGTGTATGTAAAAATGTATAAAAATATAAACCTTTATTCTATTGTAAACTTAATATTGTTCACTTTTCTGTATGAAGTTGTACATCAAAAGTAATGATCTAGTGTGTGTGTCTTCAGAATTAAAAATCCATAAGAAATTGGAATAAACAAAGCATACCAATATTTGATTTTGATTCTTTGGGGAAAATATCATGAACTAGACAAACCACTTTAAAGGAGAGTAGGAGAGAGGAAAAGAAACATGATGTGAATAGAAAGAGAGCAAAAGAGAGAGAAGAGAGAGATATATAAATAATATTAAGCCCAGAAAAGTAAATAACCAAAGATTCAGTGGAGATTGTAAAGATTAGACAAGAACATTGTGAACTCCGTTCCAAAGTATTTAAAAGTTTGGACAAATTACATTACTTCCAGAAACATATAAAATAAAACATTAAGATAATTTAATATTCATTAAAATATCGTTCATTATGATGTTTTTAACTTTATAAATTAAGATATATGAAATAAAACTTTGATCAGACAAATATCAAATAAAGAAATTAAAATATTAATTAAACATTCTTCCTTAAAAATGTAAACAGCTAGTTCAGTATCATAAAGTCTAACAATATAATGTACCTTGATAACATTTTTAAAAGAGGAAAAAAATCTTCAACTGTAGCCAATGCAATGAGCTGCCTTCATAGGGAAAAAATCTTCATAGGAAAAAAATCTTCAACAGATGCCAATGAGCTGCCCACATAGGGAAGCCCCTGGAGGTCAATGATGTCACTCTCTGAAGTTGACTACAGACTAAATTTTCAAGATGAACCTGGAGTTTAAGAGTCTAAGGACCTTTTTACGCACATCCCAAGAGTCTTTGTCTTATTGGTGCAGAGAAATAATAATATAAATATAAAATAGTGCCACTGGCAAACAAAGATGACATCAGGAAATGTCTGTTGACTCTAATGTTATCTGATTCTAAGAGATTAAAGGTAGCAATCTCCACCGTATTCCACCTACACAGTTGAAATCGAATTCACAAAAATATAGCTTTTTCCCAGATTTTTATGAAGCATTGAGATGTTACTGCTATTTTTCTAATGACTTGCTGAACTAAGGTACAAGAAAGTACTCTTTCAAACACAGTGTAAAATTATGTAAAATTATATGAAATCATAAATTCATACCTTAAAACCCAAAATATTTTGGGGGAGAAAAATCAAATACATTCATTTTTATTTCTACTATTTTGTGGTTTTGATCCCATTGGGAAGGTTTGAGGTGAAAAACTGACTGAGTAGACATATAATAATTTTACTATTCATGAATATGTAGCAACTAAATTTTAATGACCAAATCATACAATACAGATAAAAATATAGTGTATATAGACTTATATTTCTGGGTATTTTCCAGGGTTTTTAATATTCTTGCAGGCATTGTAAATAAATCTGATTTGTATGGTAATGCAAACAGTTGAAAAACCTCACACGAGGAGTGTAGATTAATTTGATAAGATTGTGGATACATTTGATAAGAGTGTAAAGTTATTTGATAAAGCCAGTTTGTCCACTTAGAGGGCGCCATTTCTAATCAGGAATTGATGACATTTGCAGTATTTTTAAATCAGATCCTCAAATGAGACACAGTAAAATGGATTAACTAATATGACAAATCAGAATAATAATGATCCTGTCTTTACCTTTAATTCTCTTCTATGAAGTTAAAAATTGTTTTGCTTATCTTGTTTATTTTCCTCTGGTGCCAAGTATATGTCAAGCACATAGTGGATGTCAGAAAAATGAAATGGGGAAGGAGGAGCAGGAAGGAGAAGGAAGGAAGGAGGGAAGGAAGGAAGGAAGGAGGGAAGGAAGGAAGGAGGGGAGGAAGGAAGGAGGGGGGGAAGGAAGGAGGGGGGGAAGGAAGGAGGGAGGAGGGAGGGAGGGGGCAAAAAGGAAGAAAGGAAGGGAAGGGCAGAAAGGAAAAGAAATGTCATCTGTTGTCTATGCTTGTTATTAGCCATTTTTTCATAGATTTCCCATTAATTATTGTCTCTCTGATAGTGGTAAAAATTTACCACCACGACTCAAAAATGTTTTGTTGATGGATGCCTAAATGAATTAGGGCCACTATCTGCATGATATAATAATTTCCTCTCTTTGTATGGCTCATGAAAAATCTAAATCTGGTAGAACACAGTGGTAAAATATGATATCCTCCGTCATTCAACCTGGCAAAAAATATTTCAAGAAGCAAAAATAAGATTAACAAAACCTCCTGAAAATTTATGTTTTCCAGAGAACTTCATGGGTAGCAGAATACTTGCAATCCTGAGGAAAGTGTAATTTATACAAAAACAGGTAGATGCCATCAAAATATTACATTCAGAATAAACCACTACTCTGGTTCCATTCCAGACCTCCAGCTGGGCCACACAGTTTCATGATAATGGATTATTAATTACAATGATCTCTGCATATTAATTGACACCATGGAAATATTTCCATTACAAATGGTTTGTTTGTAAAAAACCTGCAGCATCTTAACTATGTGGCTACATTCAGCAAGAAAGAGAGTTTTCCTGATCTTAGATGATTTTGTCTATGAGTAAGAAATAAACATCTGCTTGAGGAAGACAGAATTGAAGGTATCCCTAAGAGATACTACAAAACTCTTAACAATGCAGGAAGATCAAGGAGTAACTGTCATTG
The DNA here is from genome assembly GCF_028885625.2 of Pongo pygmaeus. NCBI lineage: Eukaryota > Metazoa > Chordata > Mammalia > Primates > Hominidae > Pongo > Pongo pygmaeus. Next base: position 4,352,261 of record NC_072396.2, on the reverse strand, counting down.
CAACATGTTCCAATGATATTGTCATGTTCTATTGGAAGCCACAGACAGACATTTCCTCCATGTGTGTGTCCTACCCAGTGTGGATGTGATGGATAATTTCATGTGTCAACTTGACTGGGCTCAGGGATGCCCAGATAGCTGGTAAACACTATTTCTAGGTGTTTCTGTGAGAACATTCCAAGAGAGATTACAAGTCGAATCAGTAGATTGAAGAAAGAAGATACCCTCACCTATGTAGGTGGGTATAATTCAATCCATTGAGGGCCTGAATGGAAACAAAAAAGTTGAAGAAAGACAAATTCACTCTCTTATTGAGCTGGGACATCCATTTTCTCTTGCCCTTGGACTCAGAGCTCTTGGTTGTCAGGTTCTCAGATTCCAGGACTTATACCAGCAGCCATGCCTGGTCCTCAGGCCTTTAGACACAGACTGAAGTATGCCACCAGCTTCCTGGGTCTCCAGCTTGCAGGAGGCAGGTCATAGGACTTCTCAGCTCATTCCTATAATACATTTCTATTCTCTCTTTCTCTGTCTTCCTCTCTCTCTCTCTCTTTCTCTCTCTCTCTTTTTCTCTCTCTCTATATATATCATCTATCTATCATCTATATATCCATCTATCATCTATGTAACATCTGTCTACCTATCATCTAGCTAACTAGTTATTTTATCTATCTATCTGTCTCTCTGTCTGTCTATCCTTCCAACATTTTGGTTTTGTTTCTCAGGGAAACCCTGACTAATAGAGAATAACATAAGCTTAACCTGTGGGCTTTCTACCCTGAACAAGCTTATCATTGAGTTGAGTAGAGGAAACAATGAATGCTAAAGTAAAGCTTAAAACTCACCAGTAGAATAAAGAACACTGCCTCTCTGGTAAATTATGCCTATGGTTTGAAAGACATATTTACCACTTTTTCATATTTTGAAATATTTAATCTAATTCCCTTTGCAATATCTAACCCCCCCACTCCAAGACAATCTACTCTGAAAACACCAGATTGACATGGCACCCAAGCATCATTTAATCTAAGTATCTTTCTTTAGAATTTTGTCTTCTAGCATGAGTTTTCAAAAACTAAAGTGAATACTGGGCATTGTATATTTCTGGTAGTTTTTGAGTGAGAGAAAGTGGTTTCTTAATGGAATTACAATAAGAGGCTTCTACAATATTTCAGGATTTCATAGATTTGTGGTACTGAGGTCATTCTCCTGGACTTTAGGAGCCAGGAAATAGTGCCCTTTAAGAAGCAGAGGATTTATTTTCAAGGTTTGAGCTCTATCAGTGCTGGAGGACATGACAAAATTTGAGCTTTTTTTCACTTCTAAGGAGGGCTATGAGTGTCATCAGAAGAGATATTTTTCTGGATCCTAATCTTTGTTTGAATGTCATGGAGGACTCATATTCTTTGACTTGGGTGTCATATTGATCTAGCATTTTTAGTGTACATTATTATGGAGTTAGGGCAATGGATATTGCAAACGACATATTTTAGATAATTTCCAAGTTTTGTGGTTTTTATACAGAGCAGTGGCCCTCAAAAGGGATAATTCTACCCACTGGGGGACATTTGGCAATATCTGAAGACATGTCTGGTTGTTACAATTGAGGAGTTGGAACTGACACCTAAGGTATGAGGCCAGGGATAGTGCTCAATCTCCTACCATATACTCCCAGCCTGTGGGGCACTTCAGAGCTCTCACAGGAGAGAATGGTCTAGAGTGTAGAGTCCAGGGGTGTCCAAGGGAGAGAATACAGTCATGGGTTTTTAGTTTCTGTTTCTGGCTGGGCCAGTAAAGCCCCTTCCTTATCTCTCTGTTCCACTTATCACCAGAGACGGAAACTAAAATCCATGGCTTCAGGCTGCTAAAAGCCTAAAACAAAACAGAACAGAAAAACAACAAAATAAAGTGGGTTGGACAAGCTTAGTCTAAACCAAAATATCAACCATGCCAAGGTTACAAAATCCTGAAATAGAATTGACATACCCATTGGAGAAGGGTAATTCCTCTTTTTTCTTACTATATTTCAGTATCATTCTGGTTAGAGTTTACTTTTAGGGGCTTAGCTCTCTCTGGGGTGCTATTTCTTCCTTTGTAAAATGAGAATAATTTCATTTCTGTTAGAGACTGTAATTGCATTAATAACATGGGATACTGTGCGTGGGGCAAGTTCCTGATGTGTAAGTAGTGTGTTTGAAATGGTAGCTATGTATTACAATATGTCATAACAATTGGCTATGGAGCCCTTTTATGCATCTAAATTTGTTTCTTTTCTTTTTTTTTTTTTTTTTTTTTTTTTTTTTGGAGACACAGTCTCACTCTATCACCCAGGCTGGAGTGCGGTGGCGCAATCTCAGCTCACTGCAACCTCTGCCTGCCAGGTTCAAGCAATTCTCCTGACTCAGCCTCCCGAGTAACCGGGACTACAGGCACATGCTGCCACACCTGGTTAATTTTTTGTGTTTTAGTAGAGACGGACTTTCACCGTGTTGCCCAGGCTGGTCTGGAACTCCTGAGCTCAGGCAATCTGCCCGCCTCAGCCTCCCAAAGTGCTAGGATTTCAGGCGTGAGCCACAGCGCCCGGCCTCTTTTTTTTTCCTATAGCATAAAAATAAGCCTCTTTAAGCATAGTTTGAGATCCAAATGAGATCAGGTACAAAATTACTGTCTTAGAATGGGTGAAAGAAGACAGAGGACATCTGTTGGCCATCAGTTATTTTTTAAAGATTGGCATCATTTATAAATAGAATCATTATAAATAAAATAAAAATAAATTATAGCATTATATTATGTTATTAATACTTAAAAATGAAATATATCAATTCAATATTTATTAACAGAGAAAAGATACCTATGTCGCCTACATAAACAATTCCTTGTGGTCACAGAATTCTTTGGTAAAATTCAGCCAATGTCTTTGATGTGGAGAGGAGCAGAAAGGTATTACCCTGGGGCGTGTTTTTCTTATTTAAAACTAGTGTTCTTATCTGAATTTGATAAATAAAAGACCAGGAGTGGGCAAGCATCATATGGACTCAGCTGAATCAGTTTCCAAGAACCCCACATTTCAGCCCGAGCACATGCAAAGCTGGTCACCACAGTGGCAGCTGGAAAAGAGATAGGTGGGGCCATTAGTCATGAATGAATGCATGTGTTGGGCGTACTGGCTAAAAGCAAAATTCTGTTGTGGGCCTGCCTACCCAATGACCTCATGAGTTGCAATGACCAGCTGCTAGCCTAAGCTCCAAATTCAGCAATACTATTAATCTCTTGGTGCTACAATGCCTTTATTGGATATTAAGTTTTCTATACAATGGGGACATGAAGCAAAAATTGTAGAAGGAGGTCATTGAGTATCTGGAGATGTTCCATCTTCAATTCTGTTACTTAGTTCCCTGACTCATTTATTCTAGCTAAAAGAAGAACTGCATCATATATTGACCTGGTTCAAAGAATAGTCTTAATCTTACAGGCGGCACTTTATATCGAAAGCATTTATTTAACTAGAGGTATGAGTGAAGTATGTTAGGTCATTCTACTATTCTAGAAGGCCAGCTGTTTCTGGGTGTTGGGTATCACACAACAAGATAAGTGATTCTCATCTGCAATAACCCATTATCTAGCATGGGTTCCTTGGTTAGAAGCAATGTTGTGCAAGATACTATGACCATTTATTAGGCTTCCAGTAAGTCCCCAGATGGTGGCTCTAGCAAAGAAAAAAAAAGGAACCACACATTATAGTAGCAAGAATGAATTCTGTCAGTGAGGCACACACATCCATTACGTAATCTGAACTCTACAAAGTCTCCCAATGAGGACCCCGAGTGCTGACTGTGAACAGTGTGGACCCAAGTGAATCTGAATGTCAGCTGCGTTTTCCAGATATGATCCCAATAACTGGACAATGAGATTATAACCACACAGCGATCCTCCCCAAGAAGTCTGTCTGAAGCTTTGGACTTAAATATAATATAAACCCAGTATTGTCTTATTAACTTTAAATATAAACTCTTCCATGTGCATCCCAGGAAGTCAGGTTTTCAATGGCTCCTGAGTGTTCATTTCTGCAGAAGAATATTAATATTTTGTCCTACACTCTGTTCAGTTGCTAGTTTTTCTTCAATGGGAGCATCAGCAACATCAGCTGCGGGAGTGGCAGATTCTCTCCAATTTTGCTTGCAATTAATATTTTTGAAACAACAGAAATAAACTCTTGAGAATAAATAAGTCATTAAGCTCTTGGACAATTTGAGCTGGGGAGTCCCAAGAAAATAATACCACATGTGGTAAGAAGGATTAAAAAATGGCCCTAAGATTCCTGCCTCCTGACATACACACAGATTATCCAATCAAACACTAATGTAGGTGCTGTGGTGAAGGTATTTTGCAGATGTAATTAAAGTCCCAAATCAATTAACCTAAAGATAGAAACACTATGCAGTTGAGCCATGAACATCTGAAAGCAATTTTCTCTGGCTAATAGCAAAATAGGAAGTTGGAGATGTGAAGTATGACCAGGATTTAATGTGTTGTTATTGGCTTAGGGATTGAGGAGAATATCTTAAAAAGACTGGACAGCCAGCCAGCAAAAACAGAGGGACCCCAGTCCTACAACCACAAGGAACTGAGATTTTCCAATAAAAAAATTGAGCTTGGAGATGTCTATTTCCCCAAAACTTCTGGGTAAAAATTCAGCCTAGTCAACCCTTTGATTTTAGCTTTGTGAGACCATGAGCAGAGAATCCATCCACACCATGCTGGTGTTCTGACCTGCAAAACTGAGAGCTAATAAATGAGTATTTATTAATAAGTGAATGTTTTAAGCAGCTGTGTCTGTAGTCATTGATTACATAGCATAGAAAATTGATATACATTTGATGTGACTATCACTTATATCCCTCAATAAATATTTTCCAAATGATACTACCTTTGCTCAGAAATTGCTCATTAAGTAAAAAGAGCAAAAATATTACCAAAAATTCCAGGAAAATAGATCACAATTGAAAGTCCAAATTCATGGAACCTATGTCAGCCGTTGACTGTGCCAATCCTATCGGTAGGAATTGGCTGCTGTTGGTACCACTGCAAGCGAAAAATTACTCCCATAGAAATGCATTAAAATTTCTCATTTTGCCTTGAGTTCACTCTGATAACCACAGAGGATGCAGCTAAACAAACTGGAGAAAACTTCATTAGTAATTATTAAGCGTTTCGAGGGAAAGTTCCCATGATACACACAGAGTTCAGCAGACAGAGGCTGAGTTCCAACAGCAAGTACATCTATAAATCAAAAAAATCCCATGAGTTGGTGGAGTGGTAATAGAGAAACCAGTGTGAATTACTGCTTAACGGGAATATTGAATCCTTAAATGAACTGCACACTCTCATTTTAATGGAAGCAAGCAGTAGCCAGGCATAATAAAAATAATTGAAATGAGGGTTTGGATCCATTAATCTACTGAAAAGTGTCTTAAAAAATAAGTGAGGCAGAAAAACAGCCAAATGTGGATGACAACTTCCCGATAGATGTCATTTGTGCCTAATGGTCTCCGTGGCCGTCAATAAAAGAGTGAATGGTATGGATAATGGCAAGTAAAAGTTTAAGACAAATTCTTCCCTAGAAGAAGGACATAATGGAGACTAGGAAGAGTGACGGATGGAGTAAATGTGCCTCCCCATTGCTTCACTGGAAAATAAGAATGAATTATCATATACACATACTACATATAATTAATGAAGTCGCAGGAGTCCAATTGAATGAACAAAACTCTTTTTTCATCTCTCTCTCTCCCCGTCATGTATGTTATATGAGATAATGTCTGAATCAGTCTTGCAAGAAACACTGGGGATTGCCACAGGTTTTATCTGAGTCCTTTCCCTGGAGTCTGAAAGTATGTGCCTTCCCACCATATATTAGTCTATTCTCGCATTGCTATAAAGAAATACCTAGGACTGGGCAATTTATTTTTAAAAAGAAAGTTTAATTGGCTCATGGTTCCACAGACCATACAGAAAGCACAGCTGAGAGGGCATCAGGAATCTTACAATTGCAGTGGAAGATGAAGGGGACACAGGCACATCTTTCATGGCTAGAAAAGAAAGAAGAAGAAAAGGGGAAGGTGTCACACTATTTTAAACAATGAGATCTTTTGAGAACTCACACACTGTCATGAGAACAGCAAGGGGAAATTCCACCCCCATGCTCTAATCACCTCCCACCAGGCCCCTCCTCCAACACTGGGGATTACAATTAGACATGAGATTTGGGGTGGGATACAGAGCCAAATCATTTGACACCATATTTAAAGATTTCACAGGCTGCCAGAAAAGGGCACAAGAAGTTTGCCTTCATACAAGATGCAGGTAGGTAATGTGAAAAGCAGGATGGTATGTATTTTTTTATGTTTCAGCAGATGAATTTGACAACTAGAAGCCCATGTTGGACTACTGGCGAGGGTAACTGTTTTGGAATGACCCACAGACCACAGTCTTTGATCTCCAGTTTACATCAGCATAATACATAATATGCTGTTGATTTTGGGAAGGTGATAGCATTTATATGACAAAACGATTATTTAATGTGGTTATGCCATCACCACTGTGCAGAAATGTGTGTAAATATTGAGTTATGCTTTTTGTGATTATTCCTTAAAAGCATACATTTAGGCCACCCTATGACAGTTCTCACTAAATAAATTGTCACCAGAACTATTTTGCAAAATATAATTCAGGTTCCAATCCCCTCATATAGCTTCAAGAAAATAAATCTCAATATATGTGAAAAGACTTGCCCAGTGGAGAGACAAGAGGTCTCAAGTTGCTCAGAGCCTACACAAAGTAGGTTGGACTTACCAAGAGGAGAATGAAATAGAGAATCGCAAGTATGGGAACAACCACATTGCTCGTTATTTTGTGAATTAGATGCAAATTTTGATTTCTCAGAACACACTAGTGTGTTTGAGAATTTCTGAAAGGAGAAAACATTCTTTCTCTCATTCCCTCGATTATTTGTGAGTCTCTTCTTCACAGAAGGCCTAGAAATGGTTAGGCCACTTCTTGAATGCTGGTGGCATTATTTAATCCAATTATAAAATCTTCACTGAGGGTTTTATTGCCAAGAACTCTACACGGATGAGTTATATAAATTCTTGTACAGACGACAGAACACAAACCCACTATATCATCACATACTGTAACATATATATATCATCATGCGATATACTTTACAATATACCATGCATAATAACATAAAATATTCAAAGTTAGGGTTTCAGTCTGTTTCAGCTGCTATAACACAATACCTTATTTATAAATAACAGAAATTTATTTCTCAGAGTTCTAGGGGTTGTGAAGTCCAAGCTCCAGGTGCAAGCAGATTCAGTTTCTGATGAGATTTCACTCTCTGCTTCCAAGATGGTGCCTTCTTTCTGCATTCTCACATCCAAGAAGAGAGGAACACTGTGCTCTTAAATGGAAGAAGGGCAAAAAGGGCAAAAAGGGCCAAGAAGACTCCCTCAAGCCCTTTTATAAGGGCACTAATCCCATTTGTGAGGGCAGAGCCTTCATGACCTCGTCACCTCTAAAGGCCCTGCCTCTTAATACTATTGCATTGTGGATTAACTTTCAACATGAATTTTGGAAGACATAAAAACACTCAAACCATAGTAATTGAAAAAGTTGAGTCCCTGCTTTCAAGAAACTCACCATCTAAAAGGAGTGGATGAAACACAGTCAAAGATTAGTCTAAAATGGATAAAGGATAAAATATATCTATGCAACAGTTATAATAGGAGCCCCTAAACTTCTCCATCAACTTAAAATCTTTCATGGAAGGAGTCTTTTTATTGGTGAAAATGTGGGAAAAGGCATTCAAAGTAGTGAAGAACCAGGCAGTTAAGTGTGACCTGTTTGAGAAAACACAAGAATTTTAATTCTTGAAGCAAAATGAGTCATGAAAATATGTCCACAGGTGAAGTCAGAAAGTAAGCTGAAAGTTTTGGTGGCAAGACTAAGAAATTTGATGCTCACTCTAACATTCATAGAAGCCATTGTAGGCTTCCTAAGAAAAAGAATGACCAGCTTATCTTGGTTTTCCTGGGGCTCTTTAGTTTTAGAACTGAATGCCCACATCCTCAGAACACCTTAGACCTGAGCAACTGAAGATGACTGGTCACTGTAGGCATAAGAAGATGGTGTCTCTCGATCTCAGAAATGCTTTATAATGACAACAAAGAATAGAACTGGGTTCCAGCTCTGGGATTCTATAGTAGCAATTATGGCAATGTAATGTTTGTATGGACGTAAATCAATGGCTGTGGAAACATAAAGAATGGAATGAACTCAAGAGAAATCAAGACAAACCCAACAGAAATTGGAGGCTAAATCAGATGTTCTGAGAGGTGAGAGGGAAAGAGAAATGTCAATTATGGCTCACTGTTTCTGGTTTGAGGGAAACAGTGGACATTTACTGAGTGTGCCCAGATATAGATTACAGGGATATACCTCTGCTTTTCCCCAGACAGCAGCATTAAAGGCAGTGGATGTGTACATACAAATCCATTATTAGGGGTTCAAACCCAGAGATAGGAGTAAGGAGCAAGAAGAGTAAGACAAAACATGTGGGAGAGTCTATGCACTGATGGCCCTGGGTGCTGCTAGTTGGCCAACCTGCAGGTAAATGCCACTAAGATGCATACAACATGCCTTGGCATTGCACCTTTGGAATGGAAGAAAGCAGCAGTAAATTATTCACTTGCTTCTTCTATTAGTTAAAGATTGGTTCCATAAGGCATTAACTTCTTGGACTTCCTGGTAGCACATATCTAGACAAGGGCAGTACACAAGGCTCTCTGTGCTGTCTCTTGGCATAGTATCCTTCAACATCAGAACTGCAATAAACTTCCAAGCACAGATGACTCCTATTGACCAAAAAAGACAACAAATAGCAATTACAGTGCATGTCAATACATGCATATCATTCACTGGACCATGACTTTATCTCACCAATGACCAGGTGATTGGTTGCACTAATTGATGAGCTGTTTTTACAGTGCTGGTTTCTCTGCTGATTATAAATGTTCAATTAATCAACATTGATGCTGTGTGTGGGAATCTGCTCCACAAGCATTTTCTCTGGTCCATGGACCAGGGCTCTGCAACTTTTTAAGGATAGTTAAAGCTCCCAATGCATCCTCCCAGGTAGGACAGGTATAGAAGGACAAAAAGTAGGTAAATCTTTCACAGGTTTTGTTGTGTTATTGTGAACAGCAGGAGAAGCAGATCATAACTTAGGGATCCTTTCTTAAACTTTGGAGAACTCTTGAAAGATACACTTTTACATTCAGGGTTAAATAGCACCCTTAAATGCAAATGACGTTCAAGTGTAAATTACCTGCACCCATCATGGTCATTGTAGCAATCAGTCAAAACCAACTCTAGCTAATTTAAGCTGAAAGGCATGGATGAAATAATAAGGAACAGGGTTCCTGAACATCAACAATATTGATATTTGGGCTACACAATTCTTTACTGTAAGAGGCTGTTCTATGCATTATAGGATATTTATCCATAAGAGGACAGTAGAACACTTTTTCTTCCTGCCCGACCAGTTGTGACAAACAAAAAAAGTCTTCAAATATTGTCAAATGTCCCCTCAGGAGAAAAATCACCCCAGTTGAGAAATACTGATAGCTCAACAAATTGCCACGAAAAGGGAGAGGAATTAAGATCAACAAATAGCTGAGCCACAGCCAAAATCAGTGCTAGAGCCATCTGGTTGGTACAGTAATCCAGGTACCAGGATTTATTGCCAAATACCATGGACTACAGCATTGCTAATACCCCGCAGTCTTATTATAGCCCTACTCTCACACTACCTCTGCATCCGTGGCAACCTCTGGTCACCTCCACCATGGTGTGTCAAGATTCTCCATCATCCCTTCATATTAGAGTCATCCTGTGAGGGAACAAAATGTTGGTGAATAGATGGTAGCAGAATGCTTAAGGGGTAGAGAGTTGGGGCATTTAATTTAATGTCTATAGGGTGTGTGAGTGTGTGTGTGTGTGTATGTGTGTGTGTGCTTGACATAAGAAGATGGGTGAAGAAGCAAGAATGACTAGGGTGAAGATAACACTCACCAGTATGACTTCAGATGTAGGAATAACGTCTTCTGGTAGATACTCATTGGGTGACAAAGAAGGTGGCCAGTTTATGCTGTCCTCCATTAAGGAAGCTTGAGCAAACTAATTCAAATAATGCATATCTCTCCTGAGAATGGTGAGGCCTTGCTCAACAACCCGAGACACCTGTATTGTGACTCTCCCAACATGGCTTGCCAAGGACTCTATGTACCATCCTTTCCCTCCACTGACACCTCCAACACCATAGAGTTTGCCAGATTATTTTGCTTAGGGGCAGGGTTATTTTCATCAAAGACTGGACAATTTCAGAGCTCTTTTCTACCGTGAGTCCCCATAAACTGGCCACCTTCTTTGTCACCCAGTACATGGGTCAAGGCATAAGATTACAACCTCTGTTTCTGTGTTATTTCCAAAATCCAAAAAGGGCTACCAGGTTTTGTGCTGCCTTTTACATGGTGAGATATACTAGAAGCAACAGTTTGTTTTCTACCTCAGATAGGACGCCTGAAAGCCTAAAATTTTTTTCCTGATATAGGAGACCCCTGAATCCTTACACACTCCACAAAACATTTTACACCAAGGTTCCCAGTATGCTGACCACCTCTTGCACATCCTGCCTGATCAATCTGCTGTCATCAATGTAATAATTTGATGTGATCTTCCAATGGTCCGATTTCTTTTGTCTTTTTAATGGTAGGGTGTCTTCCCAGGGACCCCAGTATCTCTTCAACTATTAGGTTCCAGTCTTGAAAACAAGCTCAGACCTGGAAACAAAAAAGGTCCTGTGGCTATCGTGGAAAAGAGTGCCTGTTCCCAGCCTCTTTGTTTTCTATCATGATTCCTTTCACTGGCATATGCTGAAAAATTCTTCTGTTAGACGTCCACACAATTTGCTCCACACACATGTCCATGCCTGTCTGATCCTCATGCATGTGGCCCTCTGATCTTCGTGATGTGTGCCCTGAAGATCAAAAGGAGAGGCAGAGACACAGTCTGAGGGGGCACCTGTTGCCTTGTGGGGAAGCAATCTCTACCTTGTCTTCTATCACAGAGGGACATCCAGCTCTTACTGGTGAAATTGGCTCCTTATGCAGGCTCAGAAATTTCAGGCAAGTATGGGCAGACAATTCACCCAAATGTCTCTATCCCATGTGCCAGAGTCCCAAGTCTCCATAACCAGTGCCCTGACCTTGGTCTTAGAGATGGGCTTTGATTGGGGCATTTAATTTTCTTTGAAGTTCAGCCAGTTGTACTGTTGGATCCTTGAGGTGGTCTTAGATTTTTGCCTTCTCCTAGTGAAAAAGAGAACTTATTTGCTTGCCACCAAAGAGCATCTCTTGTTTCATAGCACCCCTAAACTGACACTATGATGTTGCTAGTCATTGAGATATATGTGACCAACTCACTACAGGCAGAAAAAAATGTCCACAGGGTCTCTATGATTTCAGGTCTTATCATCTCCTTTGTTATCAGCAAGCCAAATGTTATTACTGCTTCTCCTCCTCTCAGGCCTGGTCCAAGAGAACACCACCTCTGAACCATTGAGTGATGTTGCCATCCTCTCACCAGCTCTTTGTCATGACCTTCATGCATCCTTGCCATGATGCATTTTGTTTTCCTTGCTGTGGAACAGAAATATCAGGTAGCTCTTCCATGACAGCACATCAGCTTCTCTGAGGTTTTGTTCCCATCTACTACCATCTGCCACAGCAATGCTGACATTTCTGCTTCACTCGGTGTAAACCATAGTGTTTTCCATGCATCTAATGACCATCTTAGTGGAAGGTCACACCATCTACTTGGGCACTGTCTAAGGTGTTAAATTCTGGATCTCAGAACACTCTGAGATCAACAAACTCTTCTGCAAGGCTATGTTTCAGCCCAAGAATCAAGCCCTGGAGAGATCCACTCTCTGCTGACTCTTTTGCAGCATCACACATTGACTTGGTGATACAGCTCCTTCTAGGTAGACCCACCCCTCCCCTATCAGTCTCAGCACCATCCCAGCCAGTATGAGGAGACTAAACTCTTGTTATTCCAAAAACCAGGGGACCACATGCATCATGAAGGCCTGAAGATCGAAAGGAGAGGCAGAGACACAGCCTGAGGGGGCACCTGTTGCCTTGTGGGGAAGCAACCTCTACCTTGTCTTCTATCACAGATGGGCATCCAGCTCTTACTGGTGAAACTGGCTCCTTATGCAGGCTCAGAAATTTCAGGCAAGTATGGGCAGGCAAAAGCATTGGGGTAATTCACCCAAATGTCTCTATCTCATGTGCCAGGGTCCCAAGTCTTTACAACCAGTGCCCTGACCTTGGTCTTAGAGATGGGCTTTGATTGGGGCATTTAACTTTCTTTGATGTTCAGCCAGTTACACTGTTGGATTTTCGAGGTGGTCTTGGCTTTTCTGCCTCCTCCTAGTGAAAAGGAGAACTTCTTTTTTTGCCACCAAAGAGCATCTCTTTTTTCGTAGGTGGCTTCCAATTGACCATTAGTCTCTCAGCGTTCCTTATTTTTCTGTAGCACATCATGGTATTTAATATTATTCATGCAATATCATTATGGCCATAGATACCATTTTCTCTATCCCTCTCAAACGCCAGATGAATCATGGCCTGCTCATGCAGTCTCTTCCAACATTACACCATCAAAAGTTGCTACCAGTGGGTGTTTTGTCAAAACTGAACCATAACTTTGCACCAGGGACTACCTCTGCACCACCTACCATAGCAGTGGAGTTCTCCTTCCCACCAGGTGGTGAAGAATCCACTTTCTGAGCACCATCCTGTTGCTTTATTTCAGACATCTGCAGGTATCAACTCTCACAGGTGGGCTTCTCCAAAAGTCAATGCTGAGAAAGATTTGGATGTGCAAGATAAGTACTAAGGATCATTCATGTGAAAGGAAGCATGATTGGGCAGAGAAAGAAGTCAAATAGCATTGAATAACATTGCAGATCAATCAGAATTTCTTCTAGCCTGTCATTAAACTCTGAAGTGTGTGGCTATCAGAGTACCTTGGGTTGAACCAAATTGGCCAGTTCCTTTTAGCCTGGATCCTGTCACTTAATGCAGCTGTCCTGGGAAAAGCAGGACCTCAGAAAATGTAGCTCTCTGCAGCTGAAGTCAACCCTGAGTAGCAAGTCCTTTCACAAAGTTAAATCCAGATGATGCATCTCCATTCTGCTATAGCAGATATTGTGTTTTATTCAGTAGTAAAATCAACATACAGCCCAGTCCCCATTCCAGGCCATTTCTTAAATGAATGAGTTAACGTAGGAGCAAACAAAGTTAAAAAATTATACAGGAGTGTTATTTTCACAGTGATAGTACTGTGTAAGCAATTGTTCTCCTTTGTTTCTGTAAGATTTTACAGGCAGTTAACCTAAGTATTGTTATGGGGTTTAATTTGTTCCACTATCTAGTCTCATTGTGATTTATTAAATATGGTGTGGTGCGTGGAGTGCAACCACACATACCAAAGTATGTTAAAGTTTAACTTCGGGAAATGTCAGTTTAAAAAAACAATACTGCATTGTTAAGGCATTTTGCTTAACAAATACTCCTATCACTGAGGAATCACCCTTGTCATTTATCTTCTGTCTCACTGAGACAAAAATAACATCATAAAGTGCTAATCCTTTTCGATGTCACATGCCCTTGAGTATCTGTTGTTCATTAACTTCCTTTAGTTGTTTGAATAACCCACTCGCTCCTGAAATCTTTATTAATCACACGAGCAATGAAAGTCATCATGCAAACAAATAAAATCTGTGCTCATCTTTCAAGTTTATTTTTCTTCCAGGGAGCCTCATTAGAGTGGCCTCTAAAATACTTGAAATTTGGTTTCCTAATTTACGAAGGGTGTGATTGTCAATAATTTATATCCACTCTGGGTTTAGCCAGGAGCCTTGCAATAAGAAATCAGCAGGACAGCCATTTGGTAAACAAAATCCTGCTCTCAGGAAATTGCCCTCATCCCAGGACATGAACAGACATTTCTCAAATGAAGACAAGCAAGCGGCCAACAAATATATGAAAAATACTTGACATCACTAATCGTCATCATTTGCAGAAATGCAAATTAAAACCACAATGAGATACCATCGCACACCAGTCAATATGGCTATTATTAAAAATTCAAAAAACAACCAATGTTAACATGGACACAGAGAAAAGGGAACATTTATACACTGTTGGTGGGAATATAAATTTGTACTACCTCTATGGAAAACAATATGGAGATTTCTCAAAGAGCTAACATAGTAATCCCACTACTGGGTATTTCTCTAAAGTAAGGGAAATCAGTATATCAAACAGATACCTGCACCCCATGTTCAACGAAGCACTATTCACAATGGCAATGATACGGAATCAACCTAAGTGTCCATCAACAGTGGATGGGGTATAGAAAATGTGGTACATCTGCAACATGGAATACTATGCAGCCACAAAAAAGAACAAAATCATGTCCTTTGCAGCAACATGGATGCAGCTGGAAGCCGTTATCCTAAGTGAACTAACTCAGAAACAGAAAGTCAAATATTGCATGTTCTCACTCACAAGTAAGAGCTAAACATTGGGTACTCATGGACATAAAGATAAAAACAATAGACACTGGGGACTCCAAAAAGGGGTAGAGTTAGAGGGGGGCAAGAGTTGAAAAATTAATTAGGTATAATGTTCACTATTTGGGTAATGGGGTTTTTACAGCTAGAAGCCCAAATCCGCCATCATTAGGCAATATACCCATGTAACAAACCTACACATGTAGTCTCTGAATCTAAAATAAAATTAAATTTAAAAAAAGAGATTGTCCTAATCCCTTCCTAAGGGTATGCTATAGGTCCATGTTCTGGAGGCTGCCTGATTTTATATAGATATCTATTTAAGGCTGATTTTATATAGATATCTATTTAAATAATATAGACATTAAATATATATTATATATTAAAATATATATTAAATATACGTACCATGTATTTTAATACATTATATTTAAAATATATAATATATTAAATATACATACTATGTATTTTAATATATACTATATATTTAAAGTATATAATGTATATTATATATAAAATATGTAATATAACAAAAATATATAAAGTATATTATATAAAATATAATATATTAAAATATGTATATGCATATTGTATAGAAAATTTTATTTCATGTGTAATATACATTATATATTATATATTATACATGTGTATTATAATATATGTTATACTTTTTTTCTTTTTTGAGACGGAGTCTCGCTCTGTCGCCCAGGCTGGAGTGCAATGGCACAATCTCAGCTCACTGCAACCTCCGCCTCCCGGGTTCAAGCAATTCTCCTGCCTCAGCCTCCTAAGTAGCTGGGACTACAGGTGCGTGCCACCACACCCAGCTAATTTTTGTATTTTTCGTAAAGATGGGGTTTCACCATGTTGGCCAGGCTTGTCTCGAGCTCCTGACCTCATGATTTGCCTGACTTGGCCTCCCAAAGTGCTGGGATTACAGGCATGAGCCACCATGCCCAGCCAATATTTTTATACTTTGTATACTTATTTTTATGTATCAATATATAATAGAATATATGTGTTATATATTATATAACATTCTAATAGAATGTATTATATAATATTCTATATTATATATAGACTATTCTAATATATCCTATCTAATAATATATTGTATTATACATAATATAATATATTCTAATATAGTCTATTATATGTATTTTCACATATATTCTCTTCTAATAGAATTCTAATAGGGAATATATATACTATTCTCTATGTATTATAATATATTCTATTCTATAGATTATCATATATATTCTATTCTATATATTCTATATGTATTCCATACATTATATAATTATGTAAATATGCAATCATAATTAGTAAAATAATTATTGATTAATTAATATAATAAATAATATAAATATTATTTAACTTTATATAATAATAAATAATATAGATATTGCAAATATTTTCCTCACTGCATTGGTAGGAGATATGTAGCATGGTACAGAAAGCAAGAAAGGTCATCCCACCTAGGCACATACCTAATTTCTTCCCTCCACTGTGGCCTAGCAGATTGCAATTGCTATTCCAGATGTTTCCTTCACCACCTGGGGTAGGTGAGAGATCATTTTTATCCCATCCAAAGGTCTGCTTACAAATACCATGTAGCTCTGTGCTGTTTATGGGCGCATTCAGTAAAGCATCATATTTTCAAGTATTGCAGAACATTACTGCTGGAATAGGTGTCTAAGCTCTTTTGCCTTTTTTTAATCTGGCAGAAACTTTCTGCTTGCTTTCTGTTCATGATACAATCGCTATTACTTCCACTCTTTTTAGTTCTGATTAAATGATATGTGTGTGCAGTGCTGGCATATAACTCTCTAAGTGACACGTCGTCTACATATCTCATGTTATTGAAAAGGCAGAAACCAGAAAGGAAGTACCCTATAGAGGAGAACTCTATTTTGGCCGGATGTCTGATGTGATGGGGCACAACCAAATACAGGCAAAGGACAGAAAAAAGCAGGAGTGGTCCAAGCAATCTATCACAAGCCTATGACTTTCACCTTGGAGGAAATGGGGCTGTTAGCCTCACACCTTTATCAGGCAATAACACATAAAATCAGAACAAAGATGAACTATGGCGGGGAGGCTTGACAGTCATGAAATTTAATGACTAAGAAGAGAATGAGGAGAAAGAGGGAACACAGTCATCCAAAAAATTATTAAAACAACGAGGTCTGAAAGGATTCGGGTTTGCTGAAACAGCCCTTAGGTGCCACAAAGACTGTTGCTGTAATGACACCTACTTCAGTCTTCTCACTTTGTAATCACAGCCACAAAGAGAAACAGGTTAAGCAATGTTGTATTATTTTTAAGAATGTAGAGAAGGTATCTTTTTTTTTTTACTTTTAAGTTCAGGGGTACCTGCACAGGTTCGTTATTCCGGCAGACTCGTGTCATGGGGGTTTGTTACATGGATTATTTTATCACCCAAGTATTAAGCCTAGTACACATTAATTATTCTTCCTGACCCTCTCCCTCCCCCCACCCTCCACTCTCAAGTAGGCCCCAGTGTGTATTGTTCTCCTCTGTGTGTCCATGTGTTCTCATCTTTTAGCTCCCACTTATAAGTGACAACATGTGGTATTTGGTTTTCTGTTCCCATCTTAATTTGCTAAAGATAATGGCCTCCAGCTCCATCCATGACCCTGCAAAGGACATGATCTCATTTTTTATGGCTGCATAATATTCCATGATGTATATGTACCACATTTTCACTATCCACTCCACCATTAATGGGAATTTGGCTTGATTCCATGTCTTTGCCACTGTGAATAGTACTGCAATGAACATTCACGTGCATGTGTCTTTATGATAGAATGATTTAAATTATCACATGTATCCCCAAAATACGTACATTGATTGTGTATCTTTTTTTAATTATGTAAATTCAACCAGGTATAAATAACACTTATATTTATCTCATTTTTTAAAAAAGAATGTAGAGAAAGAAAGACACGTTGGGAGCTTGGAAGAGCTCCCAATGTCCTAATCTGGGAAAACTGGAACAAGAAAATAAATACTAACAGTTAGAAATTATACTCATAAAAAAGTTGTTATTCCTCAGTCTATGGTGATGCAAGTAATTAATTGAATGGACAAATGAATGAGGAAGAAGGTAAAACTCTCCATGAAAGTAGAGTTCCAATGGACAAATGCAGAAGGAATGGTGGAACCAGAAAATCATAATCATTTCAGGCAAGAGTTGCCCTCAGAGGCTAAAAGAAACAGTTAGCTATATGAGGAAAAACAAGACACTTGCATAGTCTCAAAGTAACTACAGGGTACCTACTAGTTGCAAATGAGAAAATAGTAGCTTCAATGAGGTAGCTGAGCAGGTACCACATTTAATCAAATAATCAAAGTTATCACCAATAATGAGACATATCAACATCACTGGTATGATGCTCTGAGAAGACCTCAACATCACCTCTGTGGTATTCCGGCCAAATATGTGTAACCTCAACCTAATCTGATGGGTAAACATCAGACGAAGATGAATTGGACGCTATTCTGCAAAATAACTGGTCTGTATCCTTCCAAAATTTCAAGGTCGTCAGAGACAAAAACTAAGGACATGGCCCAGATGGAAGTCCACTGTGGAGGCATGACAGTGAATGCAAGGTGGGTCCTGGAAGGACATTAAAACAGAAAAACCACATTAGCAGGACAATCAGAGAAATTTGAACATCTGTGGATTAGTTGACAGTGTGACAACAGTGTTAATTTCCTAGTTTCAATAGTTTTCCTGTAGTTATTTGAAACACCAATGTTAGGGGAAGCTGTGCAAAGGGAATACTAGAATTCTCTGTGCCATTTTTGTAACTTTTCTGTAAATCTAAAGTGTTTTCAAAATGAAAAAAACATTAAAATAATAAAAAAGAACACAAATACATATGACAAAAAATAATAAGTAAAGAGAAGGAATTAGTGCATTTTAGAAATACTCATGACATTTCCAATCAACAGTAAATATTCAAGAAGCATTGCTTATATTTAAGAAAGGAAAAAAATGTGAACTAAAGATGTTCTACTAATGTTACTGTCTATTTATGCCATTTTCTAAAACATAGGTATAATTTAACAGATCCTAACTTCATGTATTTCTTGCTTTGCCAAAAATATATCTACTTCTTTATCAGTCAAAATTCTAGTCATCATCCTACAGAATGGGAGAAGATATTCACAAAGTATGCCTCCACCAAGGACCTAATATCCAGAATCTATAGGGAATTTAAATCAACAAGCACAAAACAAATAACTCCATTTAAAAATGTGCAAAGGACATGAACAGACACTTCTCCAAAGAAGACATACAAGTGGACAACAAACATATGAAACAAATGCTTGGCATCATTAAACATTAGAGAAACGCAAATCAAAAACCACAGTGAGATGCCATCTCACACCAGTCAGGATGGCTATTATCAAAAAGTCAAAAAGCAACAGATGCTGGTGAGGCGATGGTGAAAAGAGAATGCTTATACAATGTTAGTGTGAATGTAAATTAGTTCAGCCACTGTGGAAAGCAGTTTGGAGATTTCTCAAAGATGTTAAAACAGAGCTACCATTTAACTAGGCAATTCCATTACTGGGTACCTACCCAAAAGAAAATAAATCATTCTACCAAAAACACACATGCATTTGTAAGTTCATTGCTGCAATATTCACAATAACAAAGACATGGAACCAGCCCAGGTACCCATCAATGGTAGACTGGATTAAAAAATATGGTACATATACCTCATGGAATACTACACAGCCATAAAAAAAGAATGAAATCATGTCCTTTGCAGCAACATGGATACAGCTGGAAGCTATTTTCCTAAGCGAATTAATGCAGGAACACAAAACCAAATACTGCATATTCTTTCTTATAAGTGGGAAGTAAGCATTGAGCACACATTGATATAACTATGGGAAAAATAGATACTGTGGAATACTAGAGTGTGACTGGGGGCCAGAAATGGAAAAACGACTTATCAGGTACCATGCTCACTACCAGGGTATTGGGATCCATACTCCAAACCTCAGCATCACTCAATATTCCCATGTAACAAATCTGAATATGTACTCCCTGCGTCTAAAAAGTTGAAATTTAAAACAAAAACAAAAAAGAATACAATTTCTTAGAGAAGAGAAAGTGTTATTAACATAAAAAGTAAAATCCTGGTGATACTTCTACACCCATTTCAAGCTTTGTGTACTTTGTAAAGTCTTTCCAATTTTCCCCAACTAATAGGGCATTTGTGTCTTTCATCACTCTGTGTTGCACTCTGAGGACAAAACTATCATATTCCATTTCAGTATCTTGGGATAGAAGGAAGATGTGAAGTCTTCCAAATGCTAGTCCATCTGTGGGCTTACAGGTGGAATACCTCATGCCATCTCTCCTGTCCTAGGAATGTTTTGGAGCCCCTGGGTGGGGTTTTTACAGTGGATGGAGAGTAGGACCTTGGACAGCTCCATGGTTTCAATCCTGGTTGATACCTACGCTACTCACGAGCTATCAGCCAATCCCTTACTCAAAGAGCCATCTTCTTTCTGAAGGGCACATCAACAGCAATGCCCTCAGTTGCTACCACCATCTCTCTCACAAATACAGAACAGGACTTTGGCTCACAACTTTCAGCAGAAACAGTAGCCAAGGTGACACTAGGCTATGACAAAAGGAGTGAACGAGGTATTCTAGGTGCTTCATGAGTTTATTTTAGGAAATGTTTTCTCTGGCGGGTGCAGCGCCTCATGCCTATAATGTCAGCATCTTGAGGCCGAGGTGGGAGGATCGCTTGAGGCCAGGAGTTCAAGACCAGCCTGGCCCCCCATCTCTACAGGAAAAAAAAATAGCCAGGCATAATGGTGCACACCTGTAATCCCAGCTACTCAAGAGGCTGAGATGGGAGGATCACTTCAGCCTAGGAGGCTGGGGCTGCAGTAAGCCATGACTGCACCACTGCACTCCAGCCTGGGTGACAGAGTAAGACCCTGGCTCCAAAATCAACAACAAAAAAAGGAAATGTTTTCCCTTTGTGTTTATTTTCTACACACTGATGATATGCTCAAGGGAACCCACAGAAAGAAAACCTCTCTTAGCCAACTGGCAAGTGATAATGGGTGTTTTTCTTTCAAAGAGCTAGAGGACAGAGATCACTAGCCCTACAAGGACAACCATCAATTCCCAAGCAGCAGTTCATCTTTATATTCCTTTATATTCTTACTTCTTCCACTGACCTTTTATTGTTTCCACTTGGCCTGGCTCATTGACATGATTGGGAATTGAAATAAGTAAGGGAAAAGAGAAGAAATGCTTCCTCAGCTAGATGATGAAAAGTAACGGGTGAGGGTGCAGGGAAAAACAACCACATTTGCCAAATGGTAATGCATCCTTCTGCAGGGAGGTAGCTTCCAGATTTTCATGTCAGATGTACACCATGTTCAAGGGATTACACTCAATACCCCAAAATGCATCCAGCAAGGTCTCTGATGTGTTCACATTGTTGACACTGCTTCCCTATGGGGGCAGGATGTGAATGGGTTTTACGGCATCCCACGCAATTCTTCACTCCTTCCCCAGTGATCAGTCTAATTGTGATAAACACCCTCACACTCTGTGCAGAAAGTGCGAATCAAGCATTCTATGTTTTATAGCACTGTGATTCCATGTTGCTGCATAAAGACATAAACACTTCCACTCTGGGAGCAGGGGTAGCCAAATTTTGCTGTACTGCATTTTTCTGTTTTAATCCTATTCCGAAAGTAGTACCATATCCCCTGGCAATGCTCTCCTCTAAGTTGGCAGCCTACCTGCTTGCCATTTGGAATTAAGATCTAAATGGTGCTGGAGGTTTTTACACTGTTGGTGGGAGCGTAAATTAGTTCAACCATTGTGGAAGACAGTGTGGCGATTCCTCAAGAATCTAGAACCGGAAATACCATTTGACCTAGCAATCCTATTACTGGGTATAGACTCAAAGGATTATAAATCACTTTACTATAAAGACGCATGCACACATAAGTTTATTGCACCACTGTTTACAATAGCAAAGACTTGGAACCAACCCAAATGCCCATCAATGATGATAGACTGGATAAAGAAAATGTGGCACATACACAACATGGAATACTATGCAGCCATAAAAAAGAATGAGTTTATGTCTTTTGCAGGGACATGGATGAAGCTGGAAGCCATCATTCTCAGCAAACGAACACAGAAACAGAAAACCAAACACCGCATGTTCTCACTCATAAGTGGGAGTTGAACAATGAGAACGCAAGGACACAGGGAGGGGAACATCACACACTGAGACCTGTCAGGGGTTGGGGGGCAAGGGGAGGGAGAGCATTAGGACAAATAGCTAATGTATGCAGGGCTTAAAATCTAGATGACGGGTTCATAGGTGCAGCAAACCACCATGGCACATGTATACCTGTGCAACAAACCTGCATGTTCTGCACATGTACCCCAGAACTTAAAGTAAAATATACCTATATTTCTCTAAAAAAGATTAAATTACAAATTGACATAGAGGTGATTTGTAAACATTTTAAAGATTTCTATGAATATTCATTTGTACTATTCTTATACTAGTGAGGCTGGTTTCCATTGTAGTGGATCAGAGAAAAAACAGAGCAGAATTTATTTTCTATTTATTGCCTTTCCATCTTATTCCTTCTGACCTCTGTCGCTCATTGCCTCAAGTTCAACCATACTGGATGTATAGTCAGCCCTTTGTATTCATGGGTTCCATATCTGTGAATTCGACAAACCGGGGATCAAAAATATTCAGAAAAAAAAGGATCTGTACTGAATATGTATAGACTTTTCTTTTTCTTGTCATTAATCCCTAAACAACACAGTAGCTTTTACATTGTGTTTGGTATTTTAAGGAATCTAGAGATGACTTAAAGTATATAAGAGAATGTGCATAGGTTATATGCAAATATCATGTCATTTTATAAAAGAAACTTGGGCATCCTCAAATTTTGATATTCATGATGATATTCATGAGGAGTCCTAGAACCAATTTTCCATGGAGACTGAGAAATGACGGTATAAAAGAAATAGGACATAAATAAGTAAATTATGTTTCAACTGCATGACAAGATTGGAACATAGCCCGTAGATATGTGATATGGATAATGCTTTTTATTGCTATTGATAGTCATGATTGGCCCCATGATACCAAAATATTTAGTTTCATACAAGCGAGTTTTATTTTCTCAGATATATTATAAGTTCTTTGGTTTCTTAAACTTGTCTTCCACAATTCCCTGTAAAGTGTTGGTACACAAAAATACTGAATAGGCTGGGCACAATGGCTCACGCCTGGAGTCCCAGCACTTTGGGGGCCAAGGTGGGAGGACTGCTTGAGGCTAGGAGTTCAAGACTAGCTTGGTCAATATAGCAATACCTATTCTCTACTGAAAATTTAAAAATTAGCCGGCCGTGGTGTTGCATGCCTGTGGTCTCAGCTACTTGGGAGGCTGAAGCAGGAGGATCGCTTAAGCCCAGGAGTTTGAAGATGCAGTGAGCTATGATCACATCATTGCACTCCAGCCTGGGTGACAGAGCAAGACCCTGTCTCAAAAAAAAAAAAAAATACTGAACAAATACTTTCTGGACTCTACTGAACATAGACTACTTAACAATATATGAGATAGACCAAGTAAAACCGGGAAATAAGTTACTTGGATTCAAATTAAAGAGGAGTTAATTCTGCTATTTGTTTTGCCTGTAAAACCACAATGTCGGGGTGTGTGGCTATTTTGAAAAGCAAATAATAGAATGCAATCAAAAATACAGGAGGGTGTTGGGGGTTGGTTGTCAAAAGGCAAAATGAGAGACCCTCGTAATGCGACTGCCCTGTTTCTTGATCGTAATGGTAATTATATGAGCCTCTAAGTAGTAAAACTGTAAAGACATAAAGACACACAAACACATAAAAATTATTATCAGTGAAACTGATGGAATATGAATAAGGTCAGTGGATTGTATCAGTGTCTGTTTTCTGGTTGTGACAGTGTACAACAGTTATGCAAAATGTTACCATTTGAGAATTAGGATGGAAGGTACAGGCAACCTCTATGTGTCATTTCCTACCACTGAATGTGAATGTACCATTCCCTCAAAATTTTTAAAAATAAATTTCATTTTTTTAAAAAAACAACGCTTAAAACAAAGTAAAATGAAACGAACCTAATTTTGCATACAGGTCTTAACCACACAGAGGATAAATAATCCATGGGTCTTTAACACATAATCATTCGACTCTACATCCCTAATGAGGTAGACCTAATGACCAAAACAACTTGAACAGTCAAAACAAGGAAGTAAAGCAGTCCTCAGGAGGGGAACTTAATGTCATTATCTCCATTGTGCCTAATTGATACTCTAGTTGTGATCTATAAGTTATTTTATAATATTACCTATTTATGTGGATTTTTTTAGAGGCAGGGTCTCACACTGTCACCCAGGCTAGAGTGCAGTGCTGCAGGCATAGCTCACTGCACTCTTGTACTCCTGGGCTCAAGTGATCCTCCCACCTCAGCCTCCCAAATAGCTGGGACTAAAGACACATGCCACTACACCATGTGGCAGCTAAGGCTTTTAATTTTTTGTAGGGATGGAATCTGGTTATGTTGCCCAGTCTGGTCTTGAACTGCTGGTCTCAAGCAATCCTCCTGCCTCGACCTCCCAAAGTATTGGGATTACAGGTGTAAGCCACAACACTTGGCCCTCAGGTGGACCTTACGCCTTTACACAGGAGGCATTGTTCATTCTCCCTGATGCAATTTAATTATCCCCAAAATCTAAAGCTTAGAATGCCTGAAACATCACTGTGTACCCTAGACACTCTGCTGTTTCCTTCCTTCCTTCCTGGAAGTGGGTGCCAGTGTCTGTTAATAGTTAAAGCATTCCACAGACACCTGGCTATGACCATCAACCCCTCCCCAAGTGCAGCTAGACATTTCTTGTGCCAGTATCTTCCTTGTCCAATCAATGTATCTTATTAAGGGGATGGGCTGATGCCTATAGCCTTTGTATTCATTGCTCTGGCCATATGTATGAGGGGTTATGCTGGAGTTTTCTGTGACCAACCCCTTCCAGGAAACCACAGTAATATTCCTCTTCAGAGGTCATTTCTCTTCTGTGAATTACTTCAGCCTTAGAAAACTAGAGAAGTCACGAAGGAAAAGGAAATTCTACTCCAATCACAAAGTAATCTTTGCCTCTCAAGAGTTAAGGAATATATGAAGACTTGAAAATACATTTTATTTCAAATACATTGTCTTTTGTTTCCTTGTTAATTGTTTGATGGGAAGACACCATAAACATACAGCTTAGTTTCTTGAATTTCCTTCTAGAAGAACTTCATATTTTGAGCTGAACCTGTTTTTTACTGAGCAGTTCACACGGAAAACAACTATTCTTTGTGGCTCATGCCTGTAATCTCAGTGCTTTGGAGGCTAAGGTGGGAGGATTGCTTGAAGCCAGGAGTTCGAGATCAGCCTGGGCAAGATCACAAGACACTGTCTCTACAAAAACTTGGAAAATAAAATAATTTTTTAAACAAACAGCTATTTCTTTATCGCCAAAGAATTCCCCACTTCACATTTCCAGGTGTAGGATACCTATGACCCTCTCTTGTCTAATTAATAGCTGTTTCCTCAGAGAATGAAAAAAAAATTACTTATAAAGTAAAATCAATTAAATTAAAGGGAAAATATTCCATGAGGAACAAATCATTAATTGAAGTATTAATAAAGATAAAATCAAACTAACGTTTAATTAACCATGCAGTAACATCTGCAGCTCCATTTCTCTTCATTAGCATAAAGAATAGTTGTCTATATTTGAATATGTATTTTCATGTTACAATTTTACCTACAGAGGCTGGGTGCCATGGCTCACACCTGTAATCCTAGCACTTTGAGAGGCCGAGGTAGGCAGATTGCTTGAGCCCAGGAGTTCAAAACCAGCCTGGGCAACATATCGAGACCCCATCTCTACAAAAAATTAGCTGGATGTTGTAGTGTGCGCCTATAATCCCAGCTACTCAGGAGGCTGAGTGAGGAGCATCGCTTGAGCCCGGGAGTTTCAAGGCTGCAGTGAGTTGTGATCTCAAGATTCTTCCCTTAATGACATCTGCAAAGACCCTATTTCCAAATAACGTCCCATTCCCAGGTTCTGGGGGCTAGGATGCAGATATAGCGTTTGAGGGGACTATAGTTCAATCCACTACAATTGTAACCAGTTTCCTCTGGAAGGAGCCTTCCCTAGAGCCTCCAGAAGGAACTGGCTACAACTGCAATGGGTTAAATTGTGACCCCAAAACATATTCATATCTTACAACTCCGAACCTGTAAAGGAGACCTTATTGAGATGGAGTCTTATTCTGTCACCCAGGCTGGAGTGCAGTGGCACAATCTTGGTTCACTGCAACCTCCATCTCCCGGGTTCAAGTCATTCTCCTGCCTCAGCCTCCTGAGTAGCTGAGACTACAGGTGGCCACCACCATGCCCGGCTAACTATTTGTAGTTTTAGTAAAGATGGGGTTTCACCACATTGGTCAGGCTGGTCTCGAACTCCTGACCTCAGCTGATTCACCCACCTTGACCTCCCAAAGTGCTGGGATTACAGGCTTGAGCCACCGCGCCTGGCCCTAGACTTCTGTTTTAATAATGAATGATGACCATTACGTGTGACCAGAGTTGGATTCGAAGGGGATAACAAGAAAGCGTGTGGAGAGATGAATTGCAGACAGGCAATCCTTCCTAATTGGTCATGGGCTTCCCCTCTGCCTTGCATGAAGGTGAACTTACTGACAATACTCTCAAAGGCTTGAGGGGTCTTGTAATCCACTTAGAATCTGTGCAAGATCCTGCAGAGCCAATGCATTCTATTTCTCTACATTTTAAATTTTTAATAGAAAGGCACTTTGTGGTTTAAAACAATGAGTTGCATTGGCTTCGTTTCTCAAAGCTGAAAATGCACAGTGCGTTGCCCCGTGGTCTTGCTTCTGTAATTGGATCTGTCTCAAAACAAACAGCTGAGCAGCATCAAATGTTACTACAACTGAGTGGGTTTCCCTTTACAGGTACACGCTTATTGTTTATTTTCCTCTCTCAAAATATTTCTCCATCTCTGTTATTTGTCAAAAATATATACAGAAAAGGATCAGTGGAGAATTGAACTTCAAAAGAACAAACAAGGTAGATCTGAGTTTTTCTGGCGTCTGCCACCATGGAGGCGCTGGAGAAGGATTGTGGCCACGCTGGTATTCTCTGAGGTCGTTTTGTCACAGAGTGTAGGGGCACCATTTCTTCTTTAATGCATTTGTCAAAACTGCATCCAATTGTTTCACCAATGCAGCCAATAAACCAACTCTTTCTTTTCTCCTCTTATTTGTATCTATTTTAAATACTTTTCTGAATAAATAGCTTGATAGAGAAATTCACAGCAGGAGACGGCTATTTAAACATAAAACAGAGAGATGCAGGTAATTCTATATGAATTTTTGGCAACACCTAATTTAATAGTCTAGAAGATTTAATACATTCACATGATTTGAAAGTATTATTTTAAAAGTTAAGGCACTCGTTTCTGAGTAAATTTGCCTTCCTCCCTTCCTTCCTTCCTCCCTCCCTCCTTTTCTCCCTCTTTCCTTTCTCTTTCTTTCTTTCATTCTTTCTTTTGTTCATTCTTTCATTCATTCTTTCTTTCTTTCTTTCCCATATTTCTTGGAGGCTTTGTTCGTTCCTTTTTGTTCTTTTTTCTCTAATCTTGTCCTCTCACTTTATTTCATTAAGTTGATCTTCAATCACTGATATCCTTTCTTCCGCTTGACGGATTTGGCTATTGTTACTTGTGCATGCTTCATGAAGTTCTTGTGCTGTGTTTTTCAGCTCCATCAGGTCATTTATGTTCTTCTCTAAACTGGTTATTCTAGTTAGCAATTCCTCCAACGTTTTTTCAAGGTTCTTAGCTTCCTTGCATTGGGTTAGAACATGCTCCTTTAGCTCGGAGGAGTTTGCTATTACCCAACTTCTGAAGCCTACTTCCGTCAATTCGTCAAACTCATTCTCCATCCAGTTTTGTTCCCTTGCTGGCGAGGAGTTGTGATCCTTTGGAGGAGAAGAGGCATTCTGGTTTCTGCAATTTGCAGCCTGTTTGCACTGGTTTCTCCCCATCTTTGTGGATTTATCTACCTTTGGTCTTTGATGTTGGTGACCTTCAGATGAGGTCCTTGAGTGGACATGCTATTCCTTTCTGTTTATTAGTTTTCCTTCTAACAGTCAGGCCCCTCTGCTGCAGGTCTGCTGGAGTTTGCTGGAGGTTCACTCCCGATCCTGTTTGCTTGGGTATCACCAGCAGAGGCTGCAGAACAGTAAAGATTGCTGCCTGTTCTTTCCTCTGGAAGCTTCGCCCCAGAGGTGCACCTGCCACATGCCAGCCAGAGCTCTCCTGTATGAGATGTCTGTCGGCCCCTACTGGGAGATGTCACCCAGTCAGGATACACGGGGTTAAGGACCCACTTGAAGAGGCAGTCTGACCCTTAGCAGAGCTCGAATGCTGTGCTTGGTGGTCTGCTGCTCTCTTCAGAGCTGTCAGGCAGGGACATTTAAGTCTGCTGAAACTGTGCCCATGGCTGCCCCTTCCCCCCAGGTGTTCTGTCCCAGGTAGATGGGGGTTTTATCTATAAGTCCCTGACTGGGGTTGCTGCCTGTTTTTCAGAGGTTCCCTGCCCAGAGAAGAGAAATCTGGCAGTCCGGCCACAGCAACCTTGCTGAGCTGCAGTGGGCTCCGCCCAGTTTGAACTTCCTGGCAGCTTTGTTTATACTGTGAGCGTAAAACCGCCTACTTAAGCCTCAGAAATAATGGATGCCCCTGCCCCCACCAAGCTCGAGTGTCCCAGGTCCATCTCAGACAGCTGCTGTGCTGGCAGCAAGAATTTCAAGCCAGTGGATCTTAGTTTGCTGGACTCCATGGGAGTGGGACCCGCCAAACCAGACCACTTGGCTCCCTGGCTTCAGCACCCCTTTCCAGGGAAGTAAGTGGTTCTGTCTCGCTGGTGTCCCAGCTGCCACTGGAGTATGGAAAAAAAACAAACAAACAAACAAGCAAAAAAACTCCTGCAGCTAGTTCGTTGTCTGCCCAAATGGCCGCCCAGTTTTGTGCTTGAAACCCAGGGCCCTGGTGGGGTAGGCATCACAGGGTATCTCCTGGTTTATGACTTGCGAAGACTGTGGGACAAGCACAGTATCTGGACCGAAGTCCCCGGTTCCTCAGGCTCGGTCCCTCACAGCTTCCCTTGAGTAGGGGAGAAAATTCCCTGACCCCTTGTGCTTCCCTGGGGCGACACCCCACCCTGCTTCAGCTCGCCCTCCGTGGGCTGCACTCACTGTCTAACCAGTCCCAATGAGATGAACCAGGTACCTCAGTTGGAAGTGCAGAAATCACCTGCCTTCTGTGTCCATCTCGCTGGGAACTGCAGACCAGAGCTGTTCCTATTTGGTCATTTTGATCAGGATCTCTGGAAGCTCTTCCTTTTAAGCTGGAAATTGAATCACATATTCTAAAATTAGACTTCTGGCCGGGTGTGGTGGCTCATGCCCATAATCCCAGCACTTTGGGAGGCCAAGATGGGCAGATCACTTGAGGCCAGGAGTTTGAGACCAGCCTGACCAACATGGTGAAACCCTGTCTCTACTAAAAAAAAAAAATTGGTCTTCTGCTCATTTAGGCCTCATAAAGAGAACATACTTTGGGATTGCAAAGTCAGAACAAAAACTTTGTGTTCTGAGTCATGGCTGTGCTCAGCTTTATTCTACTGCTGGAAATCTGGTTACAAATAGCCCTTTATCACCTAACCTTAGTGAGAAGCAAGAGCTTTTTCATCACTAAACCAAACCCTAGGGTCAACATTGACACCCACACTTCAGATTTCACATGCATGACAAGGCCAGCCTTAGAAAGAAAGTTCAAGAAAAAATAATAGAATTTTTACCTATTTAGCTTGAAAATGAGGAGTTTAAAGATTATTAGCTGAATTACTTTCAAAATATTTTAATTGCATAAAGAAGAGAATAATACATTATCTTAAGTGTAAAATGGAGAAATAAACAGGAAGCTAAAACATGTCCAGAAAGTATTTGGGTGTTTTGGTTTTTTTGATTAAGGAACTATTTAATGACTTCTAAGTCAATATAATTACAAATTCATGATATATTAGGCAAGGCTAATAAGAAAGATTGATTTCACAATCTTCAGGTATAGGAATAAGTTTTTTTTTGTTTTTGGTTTTGTTTTCTTTTGTTTTTGAGACAGAGCCTCACTCTATCACCCAGGCTGGGGTGTAGTGGTGTGATCGTGGCTCATTGTGGCCTCCACCTCTCAGGTGCAAGCAACCCTCCCACCTCAGCTTCCTGAGTAGCTGGGACTACAGGTGCACACCACCACACCCAGCTGATTTTTATATTTTTTGTAGAGACAAGTTATCCCTATGTTTCCCAAGCTGGTCTCAAACTCCTGGCCTCAGCCAACTCTCCTGCCTTGGCCTCCCAAAGTGCTGAGATTACAGATGTGAACCACTGTGCCCTGCCTGGAATAAGTTTTTTTTTTTTTAAAAAAAAAAAAGAAAGAAAGAAAAGGAAATGTTATCTGTCCTGAAAAACTTAGATGTCCAGCCACCTAAAAAAAAAAAGAAATTAGACCAGATGACCTATTTGGGTTTTATACATGTATGTGTGAGCATGTATAGATATATGTTACTGTAAACAAATATTTGAGTTCCTACAAGAATATGGCATATTTCTATGAAACACAATTAGTTTCACAGCATTTTTTCCATGAAAGAGTTGACCAATCATCTACGAGATCTTCTTTTCCATATTTTACTTGGCCTTCCAAAAATAGAAGA
The DNA here is from genome assembly GCF_028885625.2 of Pongo pygmaeus. Classification (NCBI taxonomy): domain Eukaryota; kingdom Metazoa; phylum Chordata; class Mammalia; order Primates; family Hominidae; genus Pongo; species Pongo pygmaeus. The sequence goes on along the minus strand of NC_072396.2, from coordinate 4,321,622 downwards.
GAACAAAACAGAGAGTGGTAACTTGAGAGCATCAAGTCTGAGACCCAGTCTACACACCCGTGTGGATGAACTATGACAGCCAGGTAAAGGTGATGCACACCTGTCTTTAGAAGAAGGATCTACACTTGGCCTTTGAACTGCATTGGGGATCCACTTATGCATGAATTTTCTTCCACCTCTGCCATCCCTTAGATAACAAAACCAACCCCTCCTCCTCCTTCTCCTCCTCAGCCTCCTCAACATGAAGACAATGAGATGAAGACATTTATGACGATTCACTTCTACTTGATGAATGGTAAATATATTTCCTGTTCTTTATGATTTTCTTAATAGTATTTCCTTTTCTCTAGCTTACTTTATTGTAACAACACAGTATATAATACATATAACATACAAAATATGTGTTAGTTGACTGTTTATGTCACCATAAGGCTTCTGGTCTTCAGCAGTTGATTAGCAGTTAAGTTTTGGGGGAGTTAAAAGTAATACATGGATTTTTGACTGAGTGGGGGGGGTCAGTGCCCCTAATCCCCACATTGTTCAAGGGTCATCCATATATTGAAAATATAGGGCCAGGCACAGTGGCTCATGCCTGTAATCCCAGCACTTTGGGAGGCTGAGGCTGGCAGATCATGAGGTCAGGAGATCAAGACTATCCTGGCTAACACTGTGAAACCTGATCTCTACTAAACATACAAAAAATTCCCTGGGCGTGGTGGCACGCACCTGTAGTCCCAGCTACTCGGGAGGCTGAGACAGGAGAATCACTTGAACCCAGGAGGCAGAAGTTGCAGTGAGCCGAGATAGCGCCACTGCACTCCAGCCTGGGGGACAGAGTGAGACTCCATCTCAAAAAAAAAGAAAAAAGAAAATATAAAGTAGTCTTCTTGCCAGTTAAAATCACTTTCGGGTACTGATGCAAGATGAATATGCATTAACTATGTTTTACTCCTTAAACCAAGACATATATAGACTTGGAAATTGTCAGTATATGGTATTGCAATACCTAACCCACAATATATTGGCTCTTATAAAAAGTTTCTCCTGCCTGGCATGGTGGGCTGATACCTGCAACTGCAACACTTTAGGAGACCCAGGTGTGAGTATCCCTTGAAGCCAGGAGTTTGAGACCAGCCTGGGCAACATATGGAGACCCCATCTCTACAAAAAGATTTAAAAATTAGCCAGGCTTGGTGGTGCACTCCTGTAGTCCCAGCTACTTGGGAGGCTGAAATGGGAGGATCACTTGAGGCCAGGAGTTCAAGGCTGCAGTGAGCTATGATCACACGACTGCACTCCAGCTTGGGTGACAGTGTAAGACAAAAGAAAGACGGAAAAGAAAGAAAAAGAAAGAAGAAAGAAGAAAGAAAGAAAGATAGAAAGAAAGAAAGAGAGAGAAAGGAAATTTTCTCCTGAATAATTATTTTTACTATAGCCCAAATAGAGAGACCAACTATAAAGAGAAGACAGAAAATGGCATCAAGACTTTTTCTCCCGTTTAGAGATAAAATACCCATGTTGGTACAGCCTGTTCTTTGTTTAAGTGTGTTGTCATTTTGTATTAGAAAGAGAAATTTAACGTGTGGAGTTTCTCCTGGAAATTTCCTTTGACCTGGCCTCGCTTGGGTTCATTTGATAAATCCACATCTGTTTATTTTTTTATGCCTCCAAATATAGACACACAAATACCAATTTAAACCGTAGGTTCTGTCTCCGTGGTAGTCTGAGGTGCCTCAAATCCTTATTTTTCACATGAATAGCTTTTGCTGTAGCCAATTTCCTACCTTTCCACGGTAAACAGCCAAGACACATGATCAGTCTTTGAAAGTTTTATCGTGTTTCTTTAATACTAAATGACACAATTTAACACCACCCAGGCCTGCAGCTCTCAAAAAATTGAATGTGATTTTGTTTGAAATGAAAGGATCCACCATTGCCTTCAGCAGCCTTCTATGTGTCCGAGGTCAGGAAGTTGTCTTAAAGAAGATAAATCCCACCTAAGGGAAAAAAACAAAATAAACGTTTTTGAGTTTTATATCTACACAGCTGTGCTATCAAAGAGAAACATGAAGGATAAAGAGAAAACAATCTACCAGCTTCTACGCACCAGATGACGAAAATCTGAGAGATTCTGAATATTCAGCTACTACAGGACAAAAACGCAGCTAAAATACAATGAAGTGTGCTCCTTTTCATTTAAAAGACATAAAACCACTCTCGTAAAAGGTTAAGGCTTTACAACTATCTATTAATGTTCAAAGCTTTTAAATAGCATCTTGAGTTGTTGAAAAGCATCTCAAGGGATTTTTGCTTTCTACCACAATTTTTCCTTGCAAGGTCAAAAGCATGATCAGTCACTTCTTCGGAGTTGCTCAAGAGTGCATAAAACCTTATTGTTAACTCTAGGCACCGTGACGTACAGCAGATCTCTAGAACTTACTCATCTCAAATAACTGAAGTGTCGATCAACATCTCCTTTTTCCCTCTCCTCGCCTTTCCTAGCAACGACCATTCTGTTTCCTGCTTCTCTAAGTTTGACTGTTTTAGATACCTCATATGAATGGCGTATAGGCAAAAACTCACCTCAAACTGTGTCTTCCCTCTGCTGTCATACCACAAAAAATCATCAACACAGAAGACTTCTGTGACCAAATGTGTGGGGGTTTTTCCCCCAAACACCAAGCAGTGGACACCAGCCAGGTGTCCTCCAATTCGGTTCCAACACCATCTACCCAAAGATAGAGAGCATCAGATCTCACAGGGTGAGAGCTCTGTTCCCAAGACTGCCCCCACTACACACATTAGTCACAAGTCCAGGCTTCTAGAACTTCTGGCTGACCACCTTCGTGTTGGGGTTCCTGCAAACCCCTCTTTGGGTTCAATTAATTTGCTGGAGCAGCTCACAGAACTCAAGGAAATGCTTAATTACACTTACTGGTTTATTATAAATGATATTGCAAAGGATACAGATGAGGATGTCTAGGGCAAGATTTGGGGATGGGAACCAAAAATAAAATTCTGAGGCCCCCCAACCATCTGAATGGACTTTCTCCTGGGTCAGGGGACTCTAAAATTTAACCCAAAAGACTATTTCAGACCATGATGGGAAGTGGGGGTTGGACATGCCTAATTCTATCCCTCCAGCATTAACATCAACACAGACAGCCCTTACATCTGATAAGAAACATTTACAATCTATTCTCTCTGAAGTCTGCTACTTGGAGGTTTCATCTGCATGATAAAACTTAGGTCTCCACAGCCCCTTATTTTAACCCAGACATTCCTTTTTATTGATAATAACTCTTTCAACAAATTGCCAATCAGAAAAAATTTAAATCTACCTATGACCCAGAAGGTCTTCTCCTCCTTTGAGCTGTCCTGCTCTTCCAGATGAAACCAATGTGTTTCTTAAATGTATTTGATTGAAGTCTCATGCCTCCCTAAAATATATAAAACCAAGCAGTATCTCGACCACCTTGGGCACATGTTCTCTTGATATCCTGGGGCTGTGTCACAGGCCATGGTCACACATATTTGGCTCAGAATAAATCTCTTCAAATATTTTACAGATTTGGACTCTTCTTGATGGCAGGGGAACAGGCACAGAGCTTCCACGCCCTCCCTGCGCCACCACCCTCCAGGAACCTACAAGTGTTCAGCTCTCTGGAAGCTCCCTGAACCTTGTCATCTTGGGGTTTTATTGAAGCTTCATGACATCAGCATTTTCTCCCTCAAGGAATAGAGTGAGACTCTCTCATGACAGTGAAATGGACAGTTTCCTGACCCCCATTCACAGGACATGCGACAGGGGTGTGGCTCATCTCTTCAGTCACTGCTGCTGCTCAAACCCCTTACAAGAGAGGGAGCACACAGATGGACAGGTGCAGGGCCCCAAGTGGGCGTGTGTTACAGTGTGCTCTTTTAGCCTTGCCATCTGCAGATGACTTAGGTTAACCTGTTAACCAGCTCAGTGGACCCTCTGCCTTTTTGCAAGGATGGAAGGCCAGTGTGTCAGCTTTCTGTATCCCTGTAGCAGGACAAGCCACAGACAAAACCCCTCAGACACCGAGTTAAAGAAGGAAGGGCTTTATTCAGCCGGGAGCTTCGGCAAGACTCACGTCTCCAACAACCGAGCTCCCTGAGTGAGCAATTCCTGTTCCTTTTAAGGGCTCACAGCTCTAAGGGGGTCGGCATGAGAGGGTTGTGATCAATTGAGCAAGCAGGGGGTACATGACTCAGGGCTGCATGCACCAGTAATTAGAACGGAACAGAACAGGACAGGGATTTTCACAGTGCTTTTCTATGCAATGTCTGTAATATATAGATAACATAACTGATTAGATCAGGGGTCAATCTTTAACTACCAGGCCCAGGGTGTGGTGCCAGGCTGTCTGCTTGTGGATTTCATTTCTGCCTTTTAGTTTTTACTTCTTCTTTCTTCGGAGGCAGAAACTGGGCATAAGACAATATGAGGGGTGGTCCCCTCCCTTATTCCCCCTCTTTGAGAATCTCACTTAATAGTGGGAGTTCTCACTTTCATTCTCACTACCCATGTCTTCTTGCAAGACAGATCTGTAATGATTCATATAGTACACTTGTGCTAAAGCATTTTGGTGAACTAAGGTAGCAATGAAGCTTTTTATCATTTGAAGAAGTACAGTTAGCAAACAAGGGAGCAGTAAGCAGGTTCCTATTACTATTATAACTCCTATTATAAGAGTTTTAAATCCTCCTAGCACTGGGAACCATTTTCCAAACATGGCCCCAGGATCAAATCCATGCCACACTTGCATGGGCACATGTGCCAATTTTGTCATATCTCTATGTCTTCAACTAGTTGCCCTTGATCATCTATATGTAGACAGCAATTAGTAAGGTTAAGTTTCCCACAGACCCCTCTTTCAGCTGCTAGCAAGTAGTCAAGAGCCAATCTATTTTGATAGATAACATTTCTCATCTGAGTTTCTTGCCGGACCAGAATAGTCAAGGCTCTGACAGTTTTATTAGTGATTATTTCTAAGACAGCTTGTAACTGTATGATTTGGTTGATCATGTAAATGGGGATCCAGTATCCCCATGAACCATCTTGTGTCCAAGTAGCAGGCCCATAATAGTGTATGATTCTCTGAGGGGGCCATTCATCATCTTTCCAATTTCCTACAGTTATGTTTCTCTTTTCATGGGAAGCATAGACAGGGAAGCCCAGGAGTTCACCTGTCTTTATGGGCAGTGGGAAGAAAGAAAGTTTAACAGTGCCAATAACACAACTACCTGCCCACTGGTCAGGTAATTTGGCGTAAGCTCTATGCCCACATATCCAGTATAATCCAGTGGGGGCTATCCAGTCCCGGTGGGACTCCAGGTGGGTCCACACGGTTTGCAACTTTGGGAATTTACTAAATGGAGTACTCTGTGTGATTTGAACTCTGCCTAGAGACTGTTTTTGTGGTAACGTTATACAGTTTCTGTCCCAGACAACTAAGTCACCCTATAGGGTGAGTGAATTCTTTTCCTTCTCTAGCTATGCAATGTTGTCCAATAATAGAGAGTTTTAGGACCCAGAAATTATCAGGGTGATTCTTTTGAGCCAGGAATTCATCAGGAACTGGTCTGTAGGTACTAATTCTCGGGCTTCCCATGGCCATTGATCTCCCATTACAGTTCCTCCACATATATAACACGAAGTGACATTGAGAGACTGGGCTACATGCTCAGCTAATTGCAAAAACAAATTTCTTGTTTTTCCTGGAATTTCTGGTACTGGCACATTTAGTTCATCATAGAAAGTTGGAAACACTGGCTCAGAAGAGCATTTGTAAACTTCTCGAACTAAGATATTTACTCAAGGATCCAGTACGGCCCCATCAATTCCTAAGTTCACACGCTCCCCTTTTTTCCAGCGAGGATCAAGGGGATTGGTTATTACTAGCTCTAAGGGGTTACATTGTCACTTAGTATAGGAAGGGCCATTTTTTGCTTTCTGAAGGTGGACTGGATCCTTTTCATTTTTTATCCAAGTGGCACAAATGACACAAGACCAGTATCCACATTCATTTCCACACAGTCCTAATTCATGACAAATGTACTTATTTTCGATCATATAGCCTTTTTCCCAACAAAAAGAGCCACATCCCCTTTCTAACTTACTGCTATTAATGACAGTACAGGCATCAAATTTCAAGGTTATGTATTTGGGCACCCCTTTTTCCTCTGTTCTGACTAATACTTTACTTGTATCATTTATGAGTCCCCACCAGTCTTCAGTCCTTAATCTCATTTCAAAAACTGTGGACATGGGAGGCTCAGAGGGGTCATAACACACATCTGGCCGGTCGTTTCCTGGGCTACATACCTTGTACTGACTGTCATTATATAAACATGTTCCTTTTAAAGTTCCTAGGTATTCATAGTAACTATAGAACAGAAAGATTGTTTTAACTTGTTGCCCTACCTCGGTAACCTGATGTATACACTGAGAGCAGTCCTCCATGCAGGGAAAATCGTGGAAGTTTTTACTATACAAGTCCAAATTATAAGGAAAATGAGTCCCACGATGATCCTCCTCATGTTTTGGCCATGCATAGACCAGTCAGCTTCCGGGTGTGACTGGAGCAGGGCTTGTCGTCCTCCTCAGAGTCACTTTGGAGGGGTTGTCCAGGCTTGGTTTTGCCTCCCAGGTTTCAGCGACTGCAGGTTTCACATGGCTGTGGTGGATCCAGGCTGGAATTCCTTCTACCTTTACAGCCGTGGGGGTGGTCAGGATGATGGTCTGAGGTCCTTTCCACCATGGCCGCAAAGGGGCTACGTTCCAGTCCTTGATCCACATGCGATCACCTGGAGAGAAAGGGTGAACTGGGGAGAATAAGCAGATGGGACATCTCTCATTTGCCCAAGTTGAGATTGTCTGTGTAATTTTTCCCAAAGTCTGTATGTAGCTGTCGCTGTAATTCAATTCCACCTAACTCTCAGGGAGTGCCTGGAAGTCCCCATAGTATAGGAGGAGGCCTATGATGCAGTATTTCATAAGTGGAGTATCCTGTTTTCTTAGAAGGAGTGCATCTAATTTTAAACAATACCATAAGAAGGGCCTGTATCTACTTTAATCCTGTTTCCTGACATACTTTCCCTAAACTATTTTTGATAGTCCGATTCATTCACTCCACCTTTCCAGAACTCTGAGGTTGGTCGGCGGCATGTAGCTTCCAAGTGATTCCTAATGCCTTTGCTGTCTTCTGTACCAAGTCAGCCACAAACGCCAGCCCGTTATCTGAGTAGATTCTTAAGGGCAGTCCAAACCTAGGAATAAGATCTCAGAGAAGCACATGGGTTACCTCATAGGCCTTTTCAGTTCGTGTTGGATAAGCCTCCACCCATCCGGAGTAAGTACACACACGAACCAACAAATACTTGTTACCTCCACATTTTGGCATTTCTGTGAAATCCACCTGAAGATCCTCAAAAGGAGCCACTCCATAAGCTTGTATGCCAGGTGGAACAGTGGGGCCTTGCCTCGCATTGTGCTGTTGGCAAGTAACACACTGTTGTGCTACTGCTTTGGCAAGGGCTGGCAAGTGTGAGATGTGGAAGTACTGGCCTAACAATTTTTCAAGTGACTCTTGACCTAGATGAGTGGTTTCATGCATGGCCAATATGAATGTGGCTCCGAGCAACTGCGGCACAGCTACTCTGCCATCTGGCAGTCTGATCCATCCTCCTTTTATTACTTGGCCCCCTCCTGCATGGAAGAAGTCTTTTTCTTCCCTAGAATAGGTAGGTATCAGGTCAGGTGTTTAAGAGAGTAAGGGAGCTGCTACCAATGCCCGGTAAGGGGTAGACGCTGCTTTTTGAGCTTCTGAATCAGCTCGAGAGTTTCCTAAGGCCACTGAGATGGAGGCTTGCTGGTGTCCCCTGCAGTGCAAGACTGCCACCTTCTGAGTTTTCTACACTGCCTCTAGTAATTGTAGAATTTCTTGTTATTTTATGTCCTTTCCCCCAGAGTTTAACAGACCCTTTTCTTTATATAATGCTCCATGCACTTGAAGGGTTAGAAAGGCATATCGAGAGTCAGTGTAGATGTTTACAGTCTTACCTTCACTGAGTTCTAGAGCCCGAGTTAAAGCAATGAGCTCAGCCTTCTGAGCCGAAGTGCCCTGTGGTAATGATTTGGCTTCAATGACAGCATCCAAAGTTACCACCACATATCCTGCACATCTTTCTCCTTGTAGGTTGATGAAGCTGCTCCCGTCCACGTATAACTCCCAGTCTACCGATGCCCATGGCTGGTCCCGAAGGTCAGGACTGCTAGAATAAACTGAGTCCAACACCTCTACACAGTTATGCTCCACCGGGCTCTCTGATACTGGGAGCAGGGTGGCGGGATTTAGGGTGTTACAGACTTCAATGGTTATGCGGGGATTTTCACATAGCAAGCTTTGGTACTTGGTTAATCTAGCATTTGTTAGCCAATGATGTCCTTTGGTATTCATCAAAGTTACCACAGCATGGAGGGCCTTTATATTCAGGTTTTGCCCAAGGGTTAGTTTATCTGCTTCTTGTGCTCACAGGGCTGTTGCTGCCAGGGCCCTTAGACATGGTGATCAGCCTTTGGAAACCCCACCTAGTTGTTTTCAGAGATAGGCCACTGGCCTTGGCCAGGGCCCCACAGTCTGGGTTAAAACTCCAACTGACATTTTTTTCTCTTTCCGATACATAGAGTGTAAAGGGCTTTGTCAAATCTGGTAGTCCTAGGACTGGGGCCAACATAAGTTTTTCCTTTAACTTACAGAAGGCTTGCTGTTGTAGAGGCCCCCATTCAAAGAGTCTCATAGAGGCTCTCGGTCATCCCCCTTTGTAACCCTGTACAAAGGTTTGGCTAGCACTGCAAAGTTTGGAATCCATAATCTGCAAAACCCCACAGCTCCTAGGAATTACCTTACTTGCCTTCTGGTTTTAGGTTCTGGTAGGCTGCAGATGACCTGCTTTCTTTCTGACCCCAGGCTGCGCTCCCCTTTCCGAATAGTGAATCCCAAGTAGCTTACCTGCTGTCTGCAGATCTGAGCTTTCTTCTTGGACACCTTATATTCACAGTCCTCCAGATGCCGAAGCAGGGCATCTGTCCTTTTTGCGCACCCAACTGCTGTGGAGTGTCCCAGCAGAAGGTTGTCCACGTACAGGAGCAAGACGCTGCCTAGGTCTTTAGCAGGAAACTTTTGCAGGTCTCGAGCCAGAGCCTCCCCAAAGCTAGCAGGGGAGTTCTTGAACCCTTGGGGAAGCTGGGTCCAAGTGTACTGAGTAGTGACACCTGACTCCGGATCTTCCCATTGAAAGGCAAACAGCTTCTGGCTTTCAGGAGCTATTCTGATGCTAAAGAAGGCATCTTTTAAGTCCAGACAGGTAAACCAGCTGTCCTCAGCCGGCAGCAGCCCTAACAATGTGTAAGGGTTAGGAACTGTTGGGTGCAGAGTCACTGTAGCTTGGTTGACCAAGCGCAAGTCCTGTACTGGCCGATAGTCCTTTGTCCCTGGCTTAGGGACAGGGAGGAGGGGGGTGTTCCATGGAGACTGGCAAGGAGCTATAATTCCATAGGCTTTCAAGCACCTGAGATGAACCTGGATTCCTTCAAGAGCTTCCCTGGGAACCGGATACTGCTTTTGTCTAATTGGTTGGGCCCCAGGCTTAACTTCTATAAGTATGGTGGCTTGGTTGACTGCCAGTCCTAGAGGATTATCCTCCACCCATACTCGAGGCCATCGCTTAGCTAGAGCTGGTTTTATCTCTTGGCCTGGCTCGGTTAGAAAAAGTCTCCATTCTTCTTCCCGAGGGACCGTAAGGGCCATGATAACTCCTGTTCCCGGTAACTTCAGCTGTAAAGAGCCCTGTTTTATAAAGGAGATGGTGGCTCTCAGCTTGCTAAGCAAGTCTCTTCCCAGCAAGGGCAAAAGACAGTCAGGCATGTACAAGAACTGGTGAACTATTTCATGTCCCCCCACCAAGCAGGTCTGCAGTAGACAGAAGCCTGCTTAGTGGAAACTCCTGTTGCTCCCATTATGTCAATGGTTTTCTTGGACAAGGGGGCGACCGGAGTCACTACTGAATGTTCGGCACCAGTATCCACCAAAAACTTAATGTCCTTGCCCCCAGTTGTAATCCTGACCGTAGGCTCCTTGGGGGGTGCTTAAGCCTGGTCCCCTTCCATCCAATAGCCCTTCAGCCAGATTGAACAAAGCTCCCTCATCTTTATCTGAGGTCTTTTGTTCTAAATCACCTTGCTTTTCCTTCAGATGGGGACACTTATCTTTCCAATGTCCTATTTCCTTACAATAGGCGCATTGGTTGCATTGCAACCGTGGGCGATTAGACTGGGTATTCTTCCCGGAACCTCCCTTTCCCACTCCCTTCAGGAGAATTCCCCTAATGGCCGTGGCCAGTAAGTCGGCTTTCTCGCCTGGCCTGGCGTTTGCCTTCCTTACTGCTTTCTCTGTGGCTTGTTTCATCTCTATTCACAAACACTTAATTGGCTATTTCCAGTAACTGTGAGGTATTCATACCCACAAACCCAGGCTGTTTCTGCAGTTTTCTCCTGATATCTTCTGCGCTTTGACTAACTAAGGCCGTGTTGATCATGTGCTGATTTTCAGGGCTATCTGGATCAAAAGAGTGTACATACGGTAAGCCTCACACAGTCTTTCATAGAATTGCGCTGGACTCTCCTCTTTTCCTTGGATGACCTCAGAAACCTTATTTACATTTGTAGCCTTTTGAGCCCCTTTCTTTAGACCTTCTATTAATGCCTCACGGTACCGTCTTAGCCTCTCCATGTCTGGTCCCTCGTTTGGGTCCCATTGGGAGTCTGTTCCTGGCAGCTGAATTCTTATATATTCTTGGGGGTTTTGGTAATTGGCTGGGAAATGCTCCCCTAGCCACTTAGTTGCCACCCGGAGCACCCTTCGCCTTTCATCTGTATTAAAGAGGTACATGAGCAGCTGGTGGTGATCAGCCCAAGTAGGATTACGAGTCTGTATAATAGTTTGCAGCAAGTCAATTAAAGCTTGAGGCTTTTCAGTGTAAGATGGAGTACTAGTTTTCCATTTGAGGAGGTCAGCAGAGGTGAAAGGTTGATACACAAAGGCACGCCTTTCCACCATGTGTCCCTCCTCCTCTACCCCAGTATATTGCTGCTCTATCAGGGGCATTTGGATTCCAGTCTTGGGCCGTAAGTGAGCTGCCAAGGGAGGAGTTTCTCCCACAGCTTCACTTCCTCTTTTGTCTACTCTGGATGGTCTAGGAGTGTGGCTATCTGGTAGAGGTGGAGGTGCTGTGGGCTTAGGAGTGGGGAGCCCTTCCTCTCAATAAGAAGGGGATACTGCTGGTACCAATTCCTGCCATGATTCTTCTGGTGTTGGGTCACACAGGATTTTTGGTGCTGATTTCCCTCGGTGGGTGGGGCGAGAACCTTCCTTAACTAATTGTCCCTTTGCTACTAGTACTGCTGCTGCCTGTCCTCTTAACCACTGTGGAGGGTGCAAAACTAGCTATAACCAAGAATCTACATATGGAAACTGATCTGGGTTTCCTGGCTTACAGGTTACCCTGTGCCATACCTTTGAGACAGGGGACTTGTCCAGGTTTCCTTCTGATGGCCAACCCACCTCTAATGCTGGCCAGTCTACCTCACACAAAGTTCTAAGTTTTCCTGGTGTCATAGTATCTCCATAGTCTCCCTTAAATCCGTTTTTGAAATTTTTCAACATAGTTCCTAACGGGATGGGCTTACTTTGTGCCTGACCCATGTTTCCTCGAGACAAAACACCACGCTCACACCACACACACACCACAAAACAAAGAACGGGTAAAAAGGGCACACACACATTTTTTCAGTTTATACCAAACCAGAATCAGAACCAAAAGCAGAGTATCAAGAAATCCAAGCCAGGTCAAAACCAAAACCAAAGTATCAAGCAATCCAAGTCAAGTCAAAAACAAAAAACCAAAGTGCCGGTACAGGCACGCCGTGGGTGATCAGGCCACGCTTCCACTCAGATGGAGTGGGGCAAGTTCCAAAGACTAGTCTTACCAAGTTTCAGATGTCCGGACTCCAAGTGCCAGTTCCTTCCCAGTGTTCAACCACTGCATTGATCCTCCACGGGAGCCTGCCACGCGCTGCTCTGGCAAGGCATTCCACCGGGGCAATTGCCTACCTGGGAGAGCTCTCAGGATCTGCGTCGCTCAAGCTGGCCACAGTCTCCCACAGGGATGCTCCACAGGGCAGGCCTAAGCCGCCTAAGGGGCTGCCTCGACTGTCTGTTAATCACCTCCTTCCCGGTCAGGAAACCAAGAAATGTATCAGGACAAGCCACAGACAAAACCTCTCAGACACTGAGTTAAAGAAGGAAGGGCTTCATTCGGCCAGGAGCTTTGGCAAGACTCACGTCTCCAACAACCAAGCTCCCTGAGTGAGCAATTCCTGTCCCTTTTAAGGGCTGGCAACTCTAAGGGGGTCTGCATGAGAGGGTCGTGATCAATTGAGCAAGCAGAGGGTATGTGACTGGGTGCTGCATGCACCAGTAATTAGAACAGAACAGAACAGGACAGGGATCTTCACAGTGCTTTTCTCATACAAATAACCGATTAGGTCAGGGGTCAATCTTTAACTACCAGGCCCAGGGTATGGCACCGGGCTGTCTGCTTGTGGATTTCATTTCTGCCTTTTAGTTTTTACTTCTTCTTTCTTTGGAGGCAGAAATTGGGCATAAGACAATATGAGGGGTGGTCTCCTCCCTTATCCCGAGCTCTTGTCCAGTGTCCCAGAACAATTAGGTCACACAAGGACTTAAAAGATGAGTGCGGGGGTTGTATTGAGTGGTGGAGGTGGTTCTCAGCAAGACGGATGGGGAGCTGGAAGGGGGGATAGAGTGGGAAGATGGTCTTCCCCTGGAGTTTGGCTGCCCAGTGGCCCATCTCCTCTCCGACCATCTCCAGCTGAACTCCTCTCAGCGTTCAGATGCTTCTTTTCTTCTCTCTGCCATACCGTTCTGCCACTCCTCTGCTCTTCTGTTCGTTTCTCATCTCCTTCTGGAACCAGGGGTTTGGATTTATATGGGTACAGGATAGATGGGTGTGGTGGGCCAAAAGGCAACTTTTGGGTGCAAAAACAGGAATGGCTGTTCCCAGTTAGGGTCACAGGTATCCAGGCTTGAGGGTGACGCCCTCTTCTACCCAATATTTCCCTGTTTCCTGTCTGTATCAGGAGGGTCTTGAAACTCACACTCAGAAAGGCAGGGGAACATTAGAATGAAAGGAATGCAGGAGAAGGTGAAAGACCTGCCCCTGAGGCCTGAAAACACCCAATATTATGAAAAAAGACTGTAACCAGGGCTATGGGAGTTATGGGCCAGGACCAATGAACAAAAACCAACATATATCATAACAAAACAAATGGAATCATGCAGTATTTTTACACTTAAAAACTTGTTAAGGGGAGGTAGATCTCATGTTGTGTGTTCTTATCACACACATTGTCAACAAAAAGAGTCAAACTCTGTAAGGTATTTGAAGAGGTCTATTCTGAGCCAAATATGAGTGACCATGGCCCATGACACAGGCCTCAGGAGGTCCTGAGAACATGTGCCCAAGGTGGCCGGGGCGCAGCTTGGTTTTATACATTTTAGGGAGGCATGAGACATCAATCAGAAACATTTGAGAAATACATTGGTTTGGTCCAGAAAGGCAGGACAATTCAAAGTAGGGGGCTTCCAGGCTATTTACACATTTTCTGGTTGACAATTTACACATTTTCTGGTTGACAATTGGTTGAGTTCGTCTAAAGACCTGGGATCAACAGAAAGGAAATGTTCAGGTTAAGATGAAAGATTGTGAAGACCAAGGTTCTTTTGAAGTCTCATAGTGGCTGCCATTAGAGATAATAGATAACAAATATTTCCTATTCAGACCCTTTAAAAGGTGCTAGACTCTCAGTTAATCTCTTCAGGATTAGGAGGGCCTGGAAGAAAAAGATCTAGCTATGCGAATAGAGATTCTTTACAGATGCACATTTTCCCCCGCAAAGGATGGCTTTGCAAGGCCATTTCAAAATATGGCAAAGAAACATGTTTTGGGGTAAAACATTTTTATTTTCTTCTTTGTCATGTAACATTATGCCAGAGTCAGATTGGAAGGTAAGTCACAATATATAGGGTTAAATGAAACTCATCTGATGAGAATTTATGGTTTGTAGGGCATGGCTCCCCAGACTCTTGAGATAGGAATTTGGGCAAGATAAGAAATCAGAGTTTAGTCCTCACATATACACACACACAGTCAAGAAAAATCCAAAAAAGAAAAAGGGACAGAAAAAGCTTTTGGAGGTAATGGGTATGTTTCTTATCTTGATAGTGATGATAGTATTAAAGAAAGTGACCGTGTCCTCGGGACACAGCAACTCTGGTGACTGTATGGTCAACACAATAAACCTCAGCATTTGCATTGTCATTGAGCTCATTCAAGCTAAGCTATCTTCAGTAGGGACTTTCCCTTCTACAGACCATGTGCATTTTTATTTTACCTGTCCTCAAACTGACCCTTTGCTCATTTTAATAGTTAAAAAACACCCCTCAGTAGAGATATAAGATGCTAATGAGACCTCCAGTCCGTGAACAAGCATGTACAGCTACTGTGCATGTGCACCCAGAGGACCACCCAGAACAGGCTTACTAGCAACACCTCTCCCATCCCCTTATGAATCATCATGTAAGACTCCCACAAAGGGAGTTTCTCCAGTGATAATCAATACTGTCTCACCCTTATGAGAAGCCTGCCCTGAAATTTCTCTCTCTCAGGGTGTGCTGTCTATTCTGCACCAAACTTTCAAAATATTCTTTTTCCTTTACAAGAAATTGCTCTATGCTGCATCTCCTTTGCTGTGTGTCTCTTGTTTAAATTCTTTGAAACTAAGAAGACAAGAACCGAGGTTTCACAACAGCAGTCCCAACAGTAAAATGTGTGCACACATATGTCGAAATTCATCAAATTGTATACATTAAATATGTGCCTCTTTTGCAGATCAATTATACCTCAATAAAACTTTTTTTAAAAAAAAGGGCTACTCAAGAAAATTTCCCACCAGATGTAAGGATAAAAACACAAAGAACAAACAAAAACAGTTCATTTATATGCACTTGCTAGAGTTTTGAACACTTGGCCAGAACTAATATTCTGTATCAAGTGTCTGACGGCAACGATGCCCTTTTCCCCAAAGTGCAGGGAAGACCATGCCTTCATTTTGATGCACAGGTGCACACATTCTAGTATCTATCAGCAAATGAATGTTGGTGCAGCATGCAGAAAATTTGAATAGATAAGATGTATTGATTGGAAGGTGGTGAAACAGGTCTGCCAGGTTTGTTTTGCCTTTGATGATGGATGTCCAAGTTCTTTTCCTTCCTCATCTCTCTCTCTGACACATGCAGACCCATGCACTTACCCCTGTTTGCTCTGCCCTCATTTTGCCTCAGCGCCAACACATGCATCTGGCTTCACCCTTGCAGCTAATGAATAAACCCAAAGGTCCCCACTGAGCCTGCGAGATTAATTAATTAGGCTGCTGACTTGGGCAGCTCAGCCCTGCACTGCTTGCTCCCTGAATACTAACGGCTCCAGCAAAGCAAACCCACAGAGCCTTTCCCAACCTCAGCAGGGTAGGCTGTGATCATCAAGTCACCGAGAATAAAAGTAGCTCTTCTTTTCTAACTGTCGGGGTTTATTTTCATTCTTATTTATTTATTTTTGTCCAAGTGGGAAAGAACCATGCAGGACTGCTTTGGTATCTATCTTCCACAAGGCAAGAGCTCCCTCTATCGCTCCCAATTTTTTTTTCTTTCCCTACCTCAGCAGGGTAGGCTGTGATCATCAAGTCACCGAGAATAAAAGTAGCTCTTCTTTTCTAACTGTCGGGGTTTGTTTTCATTCTTATTCATTTATTTTTGTCCAAGTGGGAAAGAACCATGCAGGACTGCTTTGGTATCTATCTTCCACAGGGCAAGAGCTCCCTCTATTGCTCCCATTTTTTTTTCTTTTTATCGAAGGCAAACACTAATCAACCCTGTGAAATATTTGTTTGCTTTTTGGCTGTTTGAGAATGCACATGCATTAAAACAATCTGGAGATGCCACAGAGAGGGGTGTAGAGTTTCTAATTCACACTTTTGCAGAATTTTTGTCTGTATCAAAGATTTTAACGATCCACCCCCAAGAGGCTTTTTAAAAATGTATCTCCCTATTGGATTATCTCAACTATGAAGTTGCTGATGCTTGAAGAACATCTCATATAGCTCACAATTTTCCCTCACCTTGATATCATTAATATATCTATTAATCTCAATATCATAATGAGATCATTAATATACATATTAGAATTTTTTAGACCGTATTAGGATAATATAATATCCTATGTATTTCAGCCATCGTGAATTACTTGAGAATTCAGTTTTCATGACTCTTTCTTACATATTTGTTCCATCTCTTAAGTTTATTATTTTTAGGGGCCCTTAATTTTCACAGTCTCACCCTGCAAAATTGTCCAGTCGGTGAACAAGTATTTGTGAGTTGTGCACAATTTTTCTGAGCTACATTTTAGTTTCTGTCATCTGCCAAAGAAACACAAGGAATGTTTCTACCCTCAAAGCAGCAAGGGAGAAAAACAAACATACGTGACTCAATTTATTGTGAAAAGTAAACTTTTAAAAAATTGAAGCCAGTGTAAGTTGGGGACTCAAGAACATCTTAGAGATAGAGGGTGACATCCTTTCAAGAAGAGTAGGGGGAGACTCCTGGGAGCATTGAAGGATGTGAATGCATTTTGTGTTTGGAAAAGATGTATACCATTAGTGGTCAGGCGGACAGTGGTCGGAAGAGTTTTTAAGATGCTCCCCATGATTTCTACTTCCTACTATGGATGCTAAGAATATAATGGGCTAGTCAATCCTTTGATTAAGGTATATTATATGGCAAAGGTAAAGAGATTTTATTGGGGTTTTTTTGGTCGGAGATGGCATATGGTAATAGTATGTTTGTTATTTTTTTAAACTTTTATTTTAGGTTCAGGGGCATATGTGAAGGTTTGTTATATAGGTAAACTTGTGTCATGGGGTTTGTTATGCAGATTATTTCATCGCCCAGGTTCTAAGCCTACTATCCATTAGTTATTTGTCCTGATCCCATTCTTCCTCCCACCCTCTACCCTCAAGTAGGCCCCAGTGTGTGTGTTGTTCCTCACTATGCATCCACGTGTTCTCATCACTTAGTTCCTACATATAAGCGAGAACATGCAGTATTTGGCTTTCTGCTCCTACGTTAATTTGCTAAGGATAATGGCCTCCAGTTCCATCCATGTTCCTGCAAAAGCCATGATCTCAGTCTTGTTTATGGCTGCATAGTATTCCATGGTGTATATATACCACATTTTCTTTCATCAGCCTACCATTGATGGGCACATAAAGAGATTTTGAACATGTAATTAAGGTCTCTAATCAACTGACTTTGAGTCATGACTTTAAGATGATTTTGAGTGGGCCACACCTAATCAGGTGAGTCTTTAAAAATAAACAGTTTCAAGCCTTCCCTGAGGGAGAGATTCAAATTAATTAAGATTCTCTTGCTGGCCTTTCTCTTGCTGACTTTGAAAAAGCAAACAGCCGTGCTTAGAACTGCCTGTGAAGGGGTCCACAGGGCAAGGACCCAGGAGCAGCCTCTAGGAAGGAACTGAGTGTGGTCCCTGGCCAACAGTCAGCAAGAAAACAGAGACCCCAGTCTTGTGCTTTCTTGCTGACTGTTGGCGGAGGACCACACTAAGCTCCTAGAGTGGACTTTTCCCAGTAAATGGACTTTTCCGACTACCTAAGGGAGCTTGAATGCAATCCTTTCTTCAGCTGGGTTTCCATAAAAGACATAGCCTGGCAGGGCATGGTGGCCCACACCTGTAATCCCAACACTTTGGGAGGCTGAAGTGGATGAATTGCTTGAGTCCAGGAGTTCTAGACCAGCCTGGGCAACATTGCAAAACCCCATCTTTACAAAAAATACAAAAATTAGCCAGGCGTGGTGCCACATGCCTGTAGTCCCAGCTACTCAGGAGGCTAGGGCAAGAAGATCACATGAGTTCGGGAGGTCAAGGCTGCAGTGAGCTGTGATCTTGCCACTGCATTCCAGCCTAATTGACAGATCAAGACCCTGTCTCAAAAAAAAAATAAGTTTCTACATTTCCAGATATTTGATATACAGCAACAGAAGAGCAATACAATGTAAAGACATCACAGTAGAAGACAGAGGATGTATATGCCTAAGATGGTTTAGGGTGAATAGTAAGAAGGGTGGGATGGCTCAGTAGGGTTTCAGTTTACAGAAGGTTTTGAAAGACCAGAACAAAACTTTAATTTACATCTTCTGCCTTTTCTAACCATTTAAACTAGCTCAAACCATCAGTGGCACTTGGTCTTCTCTGTTTAAACACACAACAGTGGTGATGAGTTTGAATCAAATTCCCCACTCACTCTGTTTTGACCAACAAAACACAGCAGGATGGGGATATCTGGTCTTATGTCTAGCACCGCTGTCTTTGAGTGGAGAAAGTAACTCTACACATTTGTTTTTAGCTCTATCTTGGCTACTATTACACATAAAAGGCTTCACATAAATGCCTCCCACTCCACAATAGGCATTTGTTTCCAAAAACATCTCGTGTTCTATTTTATATTTTGGCAAATCTCAAGATCTCATAGCACTATGTTAGCACCATGATTGCATTTGAATGGGAATAAGCCTAAATGCCCATCAACATGGACTAGATAAAGAAAATGTAGTACATATACACCACAGAATACTATGCAGCCATAAAAAAGAACAAGATCATGTCCTTTGCAGGAACCTGAATGGAGCTGGAGGCCATCATCCTCAGCCAACTAATGCAGGAACAGAAAACCAAATATCACATGTTCCCACTTATAAGTGGGAGCTAAACTATGAGAACACATGGACACATAGAAGGGAGCAACACACACTGTGGCCTTTCAGAGGGTGGAGGGAGAGAGGAGGGAGAGGATCAGGAAAAGTAACTAGTGAGGACTAAGCTTAATACCCAGGTGATGAAATAATCTGTGCAACACACCCACACGACGCAAGTTTACCTATGGAACATTCACATGCACCCGTGAACTTAACAGTTTTCAATAAAATGATTTTTTTGTTTTATTTTATTGCCACAGCAAATTATTTGATGTTCACCATTGCTGAGTTTATTGAATGTTGTGCTTTCCCTACTAGCTCTGAATTAAGTGGCTTTTTGAGGTTTCTTTTAAACAAGCTTGATTTGACATAGAAAATGAAACCCCATAACCCTTGTGTTCTGTAACATAAGGTTATTCTATTTACTCAAAAAAAAATTCTTTGATATAAGCTCCTTGTCCATTCAGATTTGGGAATATTTGGGTGTTTTGTTTAGTTTTGTTTTGTTTTGTTTTTGACAGGGTTTTGCTCTGTCTCTCAGGCAGGAGTGCAGTGGCGTGATCTTGGCTCACTGCAACCTCGACCTCCTGAACTCTAGCTATCCTCCCACCTCAGCCTCCCGAGTAACTGGGACTACAAGTGTGTACCACCACACTTGGCTAATTTTTGTATTTTTCTTTAGAGACAAGATCTCAGTATGTTGCCAAGGCTTTTCTCAAACTCCTGGGCTCAAGCGATCCTCCTGCCTGGGCCTCCCAAAGTGCTGGGATTAAAGGTGTCAGCCACCGTGTTTGGCCCAGAGGTGTGATTTTTGAAGACAGTGGATTGGCTCCATTTTAAAAAGACTAGATTGAGATTTCCAATGTATTCTGTTGGAGCCCAGATATTAGCAGGACTGACACTGGCCACCTACCATATCTTGTAACAAGACCGAGAGAATGACTGCTTCACTTGATTCGTCTATGGATATGCATATCATGTGGGCCCACCCATCACCCCTGCTTGGTAATGCCTTCAGTGCCTTCCATTCGTGGCTTTTGGACCATAGCTTTTATTCAATATTTCATTTGCTACCTACCAACCCACCCTCTGATAATAAGCCTGCTGTCCAGTTTGCTCATGAAGTTGACCACTTCGGTTTTTAGTTTTATTCAGTTGCTATTGTTGCTGTTGAACTGCTAGGTTTTATAGTAAAGATGGAAAAATTAACATCATCGTCCAATCTTGGATTAGCAGGTCCCAAAGTTCTTAGATATTTCATAACACCCAAGATCTACGTTTTGGAGATTTCAGGGGATGATAAGTCAAGGGGTCACATTGCCCTTACACACACACATACACACACACATACGCACATACGCACACACACATATACCCACACAAATACACCCACACACATACACACACACACACACACACACACACACACCTAGACAGACCTAGACAGATGAAGAAATGATTAATGTCTCCTCACACCAAGAATGGGAAAACTTCTGGCCAGGCACGGTGGCTCACGCTTGTAATCCCAGCACTTTGGGAGGCCGAGGCGGGCGGATCACGAGGTCAGGAGATCGAGACCATCCCCGCTATCACGGTGAAACCCCGTCTCTACTAAAAATACAAAAAATTAGCCGGGCATGGTGGCGGGCGCCACCCAGGAGGCGGAGCTTGCAGTGAGCCGAGATCGCGTCACTGCACTCCAACCTAGACGACAGAGCGAGACTCTGCCTCAAAAAAAAAAAAAAAAAAAGGGAAAACTTCTAGTGGAAATAACACTAATCTATGTGTCAGGAGATCCAAGTTAGTCCTGACTTAGACAGTTTCTAGATATATGACCTTGAGCAAGTCAGCCACCCTTAATTATGTTAAGGTTTTATATTTGTGGAAAAAAATAAATTATAATATTAATATGGCCAGGCATGGTGGTTCACGCCTTTGATCCCAGCAAGTTGGGAGGCCCAGGCAGGAGGATGACTTGAGCCCAGGAGGTGGAGACCAGCCTGGGCAACATGGTGAGACACTGTCTCCACAAAAAATGAAAAAATAAAAAAATTAGCTGGGCCTGATGATGCACCTGTAGTTCCAGCCACTTGGAAGGCTGTGGCAGGAGGATCACTTGAGCACAGGAGGTAAAAGCTGAAGACAGCTATGACTGCACCACTGCACTCCAGCCTGAGCAACAGAGCAAGACCCTGTCTCAAAAACTATATGGATAGTTAGATATGATGATGAAGAAGGAGCAAGTGGTCATGTGGACAAATTACATATCAATTAAATGTGTAAACAGATTCAACATGTCAACACATTTCGTACAATGCTAAGTCATATAAAAAGTGTAAGATTGTGGCATCATTACTAAATAATGTCATTTTATTACCCATATTAAAGCACACAAAATGTTGCCAATCTGGACAAAAGACGTACTATGATGTGCCTCTCAGTTAAAATTTTAAGACATTGAACGAAGGGATATCTCAGTCATTCTCACAACAGAGTTTAGCCTTGTAATCTTTCCAAAGTAGAACATAATTTTCTGGTCTCATAAATTTCTCATGAAACTATTTTACTACTTACACTGAAAAACAACATATCCTCTAAATGTATTAGCAGGATCTGTTTTGAGTCATTTATTATGCTTCAAGCTAGAAATGATGTGTAGGTTGATCATTCAAATTTCTGGCAGTCTGTTCACCAATTAAGATGCTTAACATATAATTACTTTCTACTTTGAGTAATGAAATATTTCAATTGCACAGAGTTGAGTCAATGTAATAAGAAATTTGTTTGAATGTCATCCTTAAAACAATACACACTCTTCCAATTTTTTTTAATCTACTGAAATTTGCCTTTTTCCCCCTGCTATTGTAAGATGTTCAGTTTGCCTTTATTTGTTAGTTTTAGCTCCCTGTTTGTATTTAATATTGTTTACTGGTCTCAGCGTTCTTATATTCTTGCCTGATTTTGCCAGAGTTCTCTATTTCATTGGCAATTTTTTAAAATGGCTTTTGGTTTAATTATCCACTCTATTTTTTCAAGTTTTAATTTCCTGTTACTTTTGTCTGTATATCTTTTTTTAAACTTTTATTTTAGGTTCAGGGGGTACGGATGCAGATTTGTTACATGGGTAAATCGCATGTCACTAAGGTTTGGAGTACAAATGATCCCATCACCCAGGAAGTGAGCATTGTACCCAATAGGTAGTTTTTCAATACCCCCTAACCCCTCCCCCTCCAGTAGCCCCCAGTGTCTATAATTCCCATCTTTGTGTCCCTGAGTACCCAATGTTTAGCTCTCACTTGCAGGTGAGCCCATGTGGTATTTAGTTTTCTGTTCCTGGGTTATTATTTTCTGTTTGTTGTGTTGTATTTTATTCATTTCTGTTTTTATTAATTTGCTTTGTTGTGATACCTTTTGTGGATTTTCTTGTTCACTGCTTTAAAAATTCTTGAGTTGAATATTTAATTCATTAACTTTCAGCAGTTCTTATTTTCTAGAATATGCATTTAAAGTTATACATTCCCTCCCACTATCAAGTTATCTATTTGGGTACAAGGTACTTTCACGTGATGCTATGCTAAACAGTTTGTCATTTTGTTTGTAGTTTTAAGTACTTAATGAGTGAATTATTTAGAATTTTGATTTTACTTTCCAAATGTATGGGTGGAAAAGGCTACTTCTAATAACTTATTTCTATTTTTGCTTTTTAATTAAAGAATGCTATCTCAATCACATTTAATATTTGTAAAAGAAAAACCCTATTTAATATAGTGTGGTAGTCACTTAAAGGATATGTGCCATATATACTTGGAAAGATATATATTCTCAATGCTTGGTAGTTTTAATTGTTCAAATCCTATACCATTTGTCTCTGTGCTTGGAAAGAACCTGATTACCTATGTGTTGATATCAGTGTTATTCTTTTTTAAAAAATCTGTTTGACATATTTCAAGAGAGCATTAAATTTTTTACACAGTTGTGATTTTTAATTTCTCTCTATAATTATGACAATTTGCTTTCTACTTTTAGGGCAATTTTGTTAGATTCATATAGGTTAAAGATTATTATATTTTCCTAGTAAATTGTTCCTTTTTTTAAGCAATGAATCCTGTAATCCCTAATAATGATTTCTGCCTGGAAGTTGTTTTTCTAATACATTATTATGCCAGCTTTATTTGTGTTATTTTCTCTGCTTTTAATGTTTATTTTCAAACTTTTATGTTTTTTATGCTTCGCTTGTGTCTCCTTAAATTTTTAATTTTTTGTTCACTCTTAGAAAAAAATGTGTCTCTTAAGAGGTGAGTTTAATCCATTCACATTTATTTATTTATTTATTTATTTATTTTTAAGGGGACATTCTAGTACCCAAAAGTTATCAAGCATAGCTCTACATTCAAGTTGGGTATGATTTTATTTTCCCAGTAATTTCCTAAATATAGCATAATATTGTCTATACAAAAAAAGAGAGCTTTCCCCCAAGCAAAATGTTAACATTTTGCTTTTATGAGCAAAAGTCTGTATTACCTTGCTTTATTTTTTTTTTTTTTTTTTGAGACGGAGTCTTCCATTGTCGCCCAGGCTGGAGTGCAGTGGCATGATCTCAGCTCACTGCAACCTCGGCCTCCCGTGTTCACGTGATTCTCCTGCCTCAGCCTCTCGGGTAGCTGGGATTAAGGCACGTGCCACCACATCCAGCTAATTTTTGTATTTTTAGTAGAGAAGGGGTTTCACCATGTTGGCCACACTGGTCCTAAACTCCTGACCTCAAGCGATCCACCTGCCTCAGCCTCCCAAAGCGCTGGTATTACAGGCATGAGCCACTGCACCCAGCCTTACATATTTCTTATGTTGATTTTACATACGGTTTCCATTTTCAGGTTCCCAAAGGGACTTACTCATTTTATCTGCAACACTTAGATGTCTGAATGTAACATGCACTAGAATGAAAAATTAATTCTATCACCTTGGAAAGAACGGGGATGGAGGAAAATGCTGACATTGAGTATACCCTCACCTAGTGTTCTGATGTTTCCTGAAAGAGCACTGTGATTTGCCCACTGTTGTATCCTTGCAACTTGGCACAGGCTGGCAGGTTAAAAACGATCTACTTTCTGTAGAAGGACAAGCCTATGCTTTACATGTAAGTTATGATTACTACTATTTTATCACATCTTCAACATACATATCTCTTGAATATCAGCAGTTTATTCAGACATTTTTGCAATTTAGCATGGCTCTGGTAAACCCCCAGCTCAACAAACTACTCCAGGAGTCTAGCTAGGGATACTCTTTACTCAAGCAGCCATGCTTTTCATTTAGGCTTATTTTCGGTAAGCAAGAGCAGATTAATACAGCTGATAGTTTTAAGCACCTTCAACTCACCTATTAGCAAATGATAGGCAAGATACCAATGGTTACAAGGCAAACCCAATATAAACTAAATTTGTCAATCATGGGAAAAAGTAATTTAACCAGAAAATAGTCTAAAAAGTACATCCTTTTTTTTTTCATTTTTGAGACAGGGTCTCGCTGTCCCCCAGGCTGGAGTGCAGTGGTGCAATCTTGACTCACTGTAGCCTCGACCTCCTGGGCTCATGTGATCCTCCCACCTCCACCTCCTAAATAGCTGAAACTACAGGTGCATGCCACCATGTACCTGCAGTTCATTTTTATATTTTTTGTATTTTTTGTAGAAACAGCGTTTGTATTTTTTGTAGAGACAGGGTTTTGCCGTGTTGCCCAGGCTGGTCTTGAACTCCTGAAGTCAGGCGATCTGCCTGCCTAGGCCTCCCAAATGTTGGGACTACAGGCATTTGTCACCGAGCCAGGCAAATCCATGTAACATCCTAGTACTTACAGCCATGTAACCAAAAAGTTAAGACAAAGAAGTTTTTGTAATGTGCCCGACACACCCCAGCTAAGCAAATAGACTTTTTAATAAAATACCTGCCTCTTACATTCTTAACTTTATTAGTTCACCTATGACCATGTAAGGCCCAACATGCCTATTATGAGAATAAAATCTCCAGCACAACCTAGAGTTATAGTCTAATCTTTACTTTAAAATCTGATCTGTCGGCTTAGCGTTTTCCACCAACTTGGAGAGCTGAAACTTCCACAGGCTTCGCAATTGTCTGCCTAGGTGCTGCCTTTGGCAAAAACGCAATTACTTTTGCACCAACCTAATAGGTGTCTTAGCAGCACCCATTGCAGTCTTTTTAGCTGCTTGCTTAGCCTTTTTTGCTTCTTTATGAGCCCTGATAGCTTGTTCTCATTGAGCCTTTCTAATGTCAAGTTTCTCATTCCTCTTGGCCATTATGTCAGCAAAAGATTGCACCAGTAAGGGCCCTCTGCAATTTGCTCAGCAGGTTCTTTTCTGTTGAATTTCTTCCAATTGTCCTTTTTTGTGCTTCCTTCTGTAGAGGACAGTCCAGTTTACCTGCCAAGAATTCCTCTTGGAAAGGAACGCCAACTCGCATTTTGCATTAAGACACTGGAAAACCTTCCCGTCATTGGTCCTGGCATGGCGCCTCCCGTGTCCGGGGTACATCCTGTACCCTCTGAAACTGCAAACCTCAACATTCATGGCAGCAGCTCCAAGGGAGGAGAAAAGATGACAAAAAGAACTCCATTTATTCTTATATCTGATATATTGGATCTTATTTTCTCCTGCTTATTTTGTGTTTTCCATTTACCAAACGCTCTTCATTTTCTTCTTTGCTGCCTACTCTTGAATTGATTGAGTTAAAATCTATTTCTATATTCCCCCTCTCCTTATATGAAAGTTACGTGCTCTATTTTATTTCACTCTTTTCCCTTAAAAACGTAAGTGTGCATTATTAAAGGGCTAGAGTTAAGTGATACTTTAGTGACACATCTGTATGGCTCTCAATTAAAGTGCTTCTGTTTGACAATCTCTACTATCTGTTCCTGGATTTAAATACTTTATATAATGAATAATGGAAGTGCACCATTAAAAAAGCTATACTGCGCTTTGTTTGTTAATTTCCAAGTTAATCCAATAGTTTAATTTTTTGATATCATCATAATCAATATGAAAGCCTAAAAATCTAGCTATAAGGTCTTTTCTAGAGAGATTTCAACACTACTCTTAGATTGTTTATTTTTTTAGATGAAATATAGTATACTTTTAGAGAGCTCAACAATAGTATGTTTTACTATTTGTGGTTCATTGCAAACTAGCCACCTGCCATAGCCCCTCCCTGTCCACACCCTATGTAAGACGACTTTGTCACTCCTCCCGTTAACAAGTGAAGTGCATTAGCCCTCTCCGTGAATCTGCATTGTCTTTCTTTAGTCAACAGCATGCAGTGGAAGGGATAGCATGACAGTTTTAAACCTGGGCTTCACAAGGTCTTTCATGTTTCAGTTCTTGGACCTCGGCCCAAGTCCCACGTATACAAATCAGAGCCAAACTACTGGAGTTCATTCAAATCACTAGGAACTGAAATGTGTCACCTTGCCTGAGTCTGTCCTAGACCCTCCAGCCCCCAGCCAACCTGCGAACTGACCACAGATACATGAGGGAGCCCAGGCAAGAAAAGAAGAGCCACCCAGCTGAGCCCAGTCCAAATTACAAAACCAGAGACACTCTTGTGCTAAACAATGAGTAGTTGTTTTTTTTAGCCACTAAGTTTCAGGGCAGTGTGTCACAGAGAAATAACTAGTGATTCCGTGTTGGTGTATATTTGTAGACACAATTTTACCAAGGAATATGTAATGCTAATTTGATTTCCAAACATTTTAATTTCTCCGTTTCTGTGATTCCTATTTTGTCCTGGACAGGGAAACTGACTTCTGTGTTGGATATGCAGAGGCACATTCACAGAACTTATTTTTCTCTGTTAGGCAGATTTTATCAGCATTATAAAATTATAGTGACTTAGGAAATAAAGAATATAAACCATCTCAGTTATCAACAGCTTTCAAATCGATCTCCTATAGGACATTTGAGGTTTATGTATGTTTGGAAGACAAATATAGACATTACTTCAACAAAACTAAAATGATTCTTTCTGATAACTCATTGCTTTAAGATCTGTTCAGAATGTCAGCTTTTATTTAACATGTAAACATATAAAACTAACTAAAACAGAGTATGCTTAAATTCATGATTAACACTAATCATTATAGATGCAAATTAAAACCACAATGAGACACCATCTTATACCAGTCAGAGTGGCTATGATTAAAGTCAAAAAATAGTAGATGCTGGTGAGGATGCAGAGAAAAAGGAAGGCTTATACACTGCTGGTGAGAATGTAAATTAGTTCAACCTCTATGGAAAACAGAACAGAGATTTCTAGAATAGAACTACCATTCCATCCAGCAATCCCACCACCAAGTATCCAATCCACTCAAAGGAAAAGAAATCATTACATCAAAAGATACCTGTACTCCCATATTTATTGAAGCATTATTCACAGTAGCAAAGATATGGAATCAACCTAAGTGTCCATCAGACTGGATAAAAGAAATGTTTTGTATATATATATACACTTACACACAATGAAATACTATTCAGTTATAAAAAAGAATGAAATCATGTCTTTCGCAGCAACATAGATGGAACTGGAGCATATTAAGTGAAATTATTCAGAATCAAAAAGTCAAATACTGCATGTTCTCATGTAGAACTGGGAGCTAAATAATGTGTACACATGGGCGTAGAGAATGGACACTGGAAACTAGAAAAGGTGGGGGTGGGAGTGTATATTGTACAGTATTCGGGTACATTAATCCTAGCTCCTCACCTAGTTCCAGAAATTACTTACTGCATTCAATGTACACTATTCTGCTGATGTCTACACTAAAAGCCCAGACTTCACCATTACACAATATATCCATGTAAAAAATCTGGCCAGGTGCGGTGGCTCACACCTGTAATACCAGCACTTTGGGTGGCCAAGGTGGGTGAATCACCTGAGGTTAGGACTTCAAGACCAGCCTGGCCAACATGGAGAAACTCCGTCTCTACTAAAAATGCAAAAATTAGCTGGGCGTGGTGGTACATGCGTGTAATCCCAGTTACTCAGGAGGCTGAGGCAGGAGAATCGCTTGAATCTAGGAGGCAGAGGTTGCAGTGAGCCGAGAGCCCACTACTGCACTCCAGCCTGGGTGACAGAGCAAGACTCTGTCTCAAAAAAAAAAAAAAAAATCTGCATTTGCACACATTAAATCCACAAAGAAATATTTTAAATTCATAACTAAGTAATGTGTAACTTAATTCTGCTGTTTAATTTAATATTGCAATTAATATTTTAAATATTGAATACTTAATATTTAATATGTAACATTACTTCATACTTAATAAATATTTAACACTTAATTTAAAAATTAATACCTAATAAAATCTTAACAAGAGTTGGAATGTTTATTAACTCCAATTCTTTTGTTTTGTCAAGGTGTGACTGTTGTAATAATAATTTGGAATTATAGTGAAATGTATTACACTGTACTTTGGGAAGAACTTACATTCCCATCATAAGCTGAGTTCAATCAAGTTTATTCCACGTCCTGAGGGTAGGTCAAGGGAAAAATAAGTTGACATCAGATGCCTCAAATCTGTTTTAGTGAGTGGTGTAAGAATATATTTGCTATATTCCCGCAGAATGTTCAAAGTGGCTTACTTTTTTCTTATAAACCTTTAAACAGTTTTATTAGCATTGTTTGAAAAACTCATCTGCTTGTTTTTCCCACCATTTTTTTTTTTTTTTTTTTGAGACAGAGTCTCACTCTGCCACCAAGGCTGGAGTGTAGTGGCAGGATCATGGCGCACTGCAGCCTCATCCTCCTGCGCTCAAGCAATCCTCCTGCCTCGGCCTCCCAAGCAGCTGGGACTTCAAGTGTGCATCATACCACACCCAGCTAATTTTTTATATTTTTTGTAGAGACAGGGGCTCACTATGTTGCCCAGGCTGGTCTCAAACTCGTGGGTTCAAGCGACCCTCCCAACAGTCTCCCAAAGTGTTGGGATTACAGGTGTGAGCCACCACACCAGCCTTCTCACCATCTTTAACCAATTTTTTTCTTCCAGTAACATTGTTTTCATTCACAAAGCATTTATATGCAGTCATGTCGTCACCAGCTTTTGAACAAAAATTTCACAGTCAGAAGACGTATCAACAGCCATGAATTCTAGCACCTCACCTAGTTCCAGAATCTCCCTCCTCACCCTGGAGGATGGGCCATGTGGCCTGAAAGCTCCCATGACAGCAGACAGACTATTCCACTCAGAAAGAGCACTTATTATTTGGAAGTTTTCTTCACATTATGTCCAAGTTAATGCTCACTGCCGCCTGCCAAAACCGAAAAGCATACCACAGCAGATACAAAAGCCAACAGAGAAGGAAGTTGGGTTTAGTGCCATCTCCTTAAACTATTCTTCAAAGAAAATGTTTATAGCCCAGCTGTGTTGCCCAAATCCACACAGAGAAAGCCAAACAATGGTTCAAGCTTCCCTAACTCATCACACTGAGAAACCAAGCACACTGCCTTTTCTGTTGTCCTGCTGTCCATGATGCAGTCTCTGCACTCTTCGACACACCATCAAAAAGCAGGGGGTATATGGAGGAATCTAAGATGTAAAGAAATGAAATGACCTTCACAAAGTTAATTGTTAGGGTGAGAAGGAAAGCCTCACCTGTCCAATGCACTTCCCAGCAGAGCCTGGCTGCATGAACTTCAGTTCACATAAGGATCACCCGAAGGGCCTGGAAACACATGGATTCTTGAACCCCACCCTAGAGATTCTGATTTAGTAGGCAAATGGGACAATCCAAGAATTTGCATCTTTTGGGCTCTCCAATCCTGCTGGAGGTGCTGCTTCATGGAACAGGCTTTGAGTACTGTTGGGCTAACCTGCACCAGAAAATGAGACCCTACCTCAGGGGTCTGACATACTTATTTTGTTTTGTTTTGTTTTGTTTTGAGATAGGGTGTCATTCTGTCACCCAGGTTAGAGTGCAGTGGTGCAATCTCAGCTCACTGCAGCCTTGACCTCCTGGGTTCAAGCAATCATCCCACTTCAACCCCCCGAGTAGCTGGGACTACAGGTATGCACCACCACACCCAGCTAATTTTTGTATTTTGGGTAGAGACAGAGTTTTGCCATGTTGCCCAGACTGGTCTCGATCTTCTGAGCTCAGGGGATCCACTTGCCTTGACCTCTCAAAGTGCTGGGATTACAGGCATGAGCCACTGCGCCCAGCCATACATGTTAAAGACATACCATTGCTAAAGCTATAGTAGGTGGATTTTAAGGAGAGATGACCAGGTGAAGGGCAATAGTTCTAACACGGTGAGAATTCTAGGAGTTAAGGCTCCTCTCCCAGCTCTAGGAGGGAGCAAAAATAAACATTGAGACATCTATAATCCCAGTACTTTGGGAGGCCAAGGTGGGAAGACTGCTTGAGCGCAGGAGTTTGAGACTCGCCTAAGCAACAAAGTGAGACCCCCATCTTTAAAAAAAAAAAAAAAATTAAAAAATTAGCTGGGTGTGGCGATGTGTGCCTATAGTTCTAGCTACTCAAGAGGCTGAGGTGAGAGGATTGCTTGAGTCCAGAAGGTTGAGGCTACAGTGAGCCATGATCACGCCACTGCGTTCCAGCCTGGGCAACAGAGCAATACCCTGTCTCAAATAATTTTTAAAAATAGAGAGAGAGAGAGAGAGACTCTTCTAGAATTAGAGCTTAGCCATTCAGTGGAGGCTGATTCAGCTAACTGAGCAAGACTCACTCTTCAAATATTTGCTAAAAACTTCTCCAATAATAATAATTCACCCCCCCGTCTGCTCTCTCTGTGTGTGTGTGTGTGTGTGTGTGTGTGTGTGTGTGTGTGTGTGTGTGTTTCACTTCCATTGTACTACTGAAGAGATGGCTCCCAGAAGATAATTCTTAGTTTACACAGCCCAAAATCATAGAGTTGGACTGTGAGCCCAGAATTTCCAAAACCCAGGCCAAGATTCTTTCCAGCACTCAGTACTGCCTCTCTGCAGAAGCAGAAGCTAAGAGCCATTATAACTTTGCTGGGAGAATTTGTTTCCTGTAAGCTATTAGTCTGTGTTCTCTTTTACCTCAAGGCAGAACATGTTTGCACAAAATGGTCAACACAGTGTAGACCATAATGCACAGAAAATAAAAGTATTTTCTTCCTTAGGAAATCACAGTTCTCCATGCTCACAGCGTAAGAAGTTATGTTTTATGCAGCCTGATTTAAAATTTCTCTTTTCAACTTATCCCTCTACTGTCTTTCTCTCTGTCCTTTGATTTTGTTCTAATTTTCTCTATCCTCTTAGCCACATCTTATCTTTCCTCTTTCATATTTTCATTTCTATTGCATCTCTGCTACCACTCAGGACAACACACAGGTGACTATGAGAGATACTGGACCCCATGTTTGACTCAAATTTGTTTTGGTCTAGCTCCTGGAAAGTTACAAGTCCTAATTATGAAATCGTCCTCATGCTTGCTTGCTTTCATCATTGTGGCCTAAATTTTAAAAACTCATAAATGTGAAATAATCCCCATATCTCTTCCATTTAAATAACAAAAGATACACATACAGAAAATCACACTTCTCTGTATTAGAAATTTCAATGCATTTCTCCATAATGAAGTATTATCCTAGAAAGTTGACAAAGCCCTCATCCATCCCATCTCAATTACAAATTTGTCCCCTTTCCTTCAAATAAATTGTTTTGGACCATAAAAATGGAAACTCCATTCTGCAAATGTATTTTGAATCATACTATGTTCATAGCCAGTTTTTGAGAGTCTACGCTGAGAAATTTTGTGACATTGCAAATCAGTATCAAAAAAGGTCCAGAAATAACAAATTCTATGACTCTGAATTATGAAAGATGATCTGATTATTACTATAAGTTGAAAAACAGATGGAAAAGAAATGTAACAGACCCCAAAGTGATACATCATTGGTTTCATAGGGAAAAAAAAAAATATATATATATATATATATATATATATATTCTCAGTGTTTTGGTGTTTAAATTTTTTTGGTTGGGTTTGGGGTTTTTTTGTTTTGTTCGTTTGTTTGTTTGTTTAGATAGAGTCTTGTTCTGTTGCCTAGGCTGGAGTGCAGTGGTGTGATCTCAGTTCACTGCAATCTCTGCCTCCTGGGTTCAAATGATTCTCCTGCCTCAACCTCCCGAGTAGCTAGGATTACAGGTGTCTGCCACCACCTCCAGCTAATTTTTGTATTTTTAGTAGAGATGGGGTTTTACCATGTTGGCCAGGCTGCTCTTGAACTTCCGACCTCAAATGATCCTTCAGCCTCGGCCTCCCAAAGTGCTGGGATTACAGGCATGAGCCGCATTGTATGGATTTCAAATTTCCAGAAATTTACAATGTAGAACATTTGTCATCTATGTAACCACCTCTGATTTTTTTTCCCTGCTTACAGCATGTTTTTAAACAAAATGTACCTTACATCATTAATTTCAATGTATTTAAAGAGCTTAATGAAGTGGCATGTGAACACCACATTTCAAATCTGAACTTGGGCTGACAGGGTCTGGACTCACTCAGTTTCATAATTTCAACTTCCTAAGAAATTGTCCTGTCCCCACTCTTTCTATAAGCACTTGCACACACAATTCCAGCAGCCGCATTAAAATACTACAACCTCATGTTTCCTTCAGAAAAGAGAATTGGCTTTAGTTTTGATGTCTTTTAAAGCACCATCGTTTTGGCTGCTCTGTAAGTATATTTATCATTTAAACAATGAAATTTCCATCTCAGGAAAAGAAAGTGTCTATATTTTTTTCTCTCTCTCTGACTGATAGTTTCTCATGCTGAACTCTTTATGAACCAGAAAAGGGGACGCATGGCCAGTGTCCTTCCATGAAACATTCTCTGCTGATAGATGTTATTGCCAAGGCAGCTTTCAGAAGGCTAGGAATCATTGTCAATGCCAAGTGTGCAGTCATCCATCATTTGGAACCATTTCTACCTTGCTAGTGCACCCGCTTCTCTTTGGGGAAGTTCTATTGTTGGTAGAATGAGAAAACCCTCTCTGTTCTCCTGAAAAACTGGGATGTTTTTCAGAAAGGCCCAGGCGGGCTGGACATGGTGGCTCATGCCTGGTATCCCAGCACTTTGGGAGGCTGAGGCAGGAGGATCACTTGAGCCCAGAAGTTCAAGAGCAACCTGGGCAACATAGCAAGACTCTCTCTCTACCAAAAAAAAAAAAATTAAATTAGCCGGGTGTGGTGGTGCATGCCTGTGGTCGCAGTTACTTGAGAGGCTGAGGCAGAAGGATCAATTCAGCCCAGACAGTTGAGGCTGCAGTGAGCCATGCTCATGCCACTGCATTCAAGCCTGGGTGACAAAGAGAGAACCTGTCTCAAAAAAAAAAAAAAAAATTGCTCAGGTGCATTGATATTTAATAATGGAAGGAAAAGATTAACTCTTTTTTTTTTTTTTTTTTTTTTTTGAGACGGAGTCTGACTCTGTTGCCCAGGCTGGAGTGCAGTGGCGCGATTTCGGCTCACTGCAAGCTCCACCTCCCGGATTCACGCCATTCTCCCGCCTCAGTCTCCGGAGTAGCTGGCACTACAGGCGCCCTCCACCACGCCAGCTAATTTTTTGTATTTTTAATAGAGATGGGGTTTCACCATGTTAGCCAGGATGATCTCGATCTCCTGACCTCGTGATCCACCCACCTCGGCCTCCCAAAGTGCTGGGATTACAGGCGTGAGCCACTGCGCCCGGCCATTAACTCTTAAAAGATTAAGCACATGTGGATTTTAAGTTTGCTGTGAGAAATAATTTACAACGTTAGACTTTCTCCCTTTAACAATAAATCATGTGTTAACTGCTTAAATTATGGTTTTTGACTTCTTTTCATGTCAAGATTAAACACCAATGAATAAATACATTTGTTTCTCATAGCAAATAGTTGGAGTCTAATTATTGCCATATATTGTTATATGTCTGGTAAAATATTCTGAGGGACAAACAGAAGAATCAGGTAATCAAAAGGCAAAATGATAATGTTAATTTTTTTAATACATGGCTCTGGAATAAGGGAAAACAGAACTTTAAAATGAAGAAGGATTCCTCCCTGAAGGAACTCTGGATCTAACTTCTTCCAGGCAGGGCATGGTGACTCACGCCTGTAATCCCAGCACAGGGAGGCTGAGGTTGGAGGAGCACTTAAGCCTGGGAGTTTGAGACCAGTCTGGACAACATAGAAAGACTCCACCTCTACAAAAAATAAAATAAAATAAAATAAAATAAATTAACCAGGCATGGTAGCACAGTCTGCAGGCCCAGCTACTCAGGAGGCTAAGGCAGGAGGATCATTTGAGCCCAGGAGGTGGAGGCTGTAGTGAGCTGTGATTGCCCTGCTGCTCTCCAGCCTGAGCAACAGAGCAAGACCCTGTCTTAAAAAAAAACAAAAACTTCTCCCTCATAAGGGCACATCTTTAAAGGTCAATATAGTGCAAGTATTTAACAAGTTGTTCTCAAGAAGTAGGAAAATGAGAAAATATTAAGGCCTTCTATTCATGCACTCTATCTAAATCTCTTTGAATGTCTTTTAAATTCAAAGAGAAAAATTATTGATCTATGAGTATACACTCATTCTATTTGGCAAAACAGCCAAAATATTGTTGGAGATAATATTGTATTGCCTAGTTATGCTTCTCACCCAGTTATTTATGTACTACAGATATACAGTTGCTCAAATTTGTGGAATGAGAAAGCAAGCCAGGTGTACAGGCTAAAAAATGAAAATTTAATCATCAATTAAACATTCATAATTGGCTTTTTTCACTTCGTGACTTTTGATACTTTGTAGATACAGTTTAATTTTGTCTTGTGTTGACTTCTTGTGCTATTTTCTCTGTAGAAAGTTTATGTGATCCTTGAACCTGAGTTATTATTTATTTATAACTATATAACTTTATCTTCCCCCAGGAGATCACCAATTCCAAAGGGTGTTCATGTTATTTTCATAATAAAAAAAAAATAAAAATATTCTTAAAACTTTTGAATTTTTAGGAGGCCAGAAAAAAATTATACTACCTAGCTTAGACCTATGCTCAACATATTTGTACATAAAAAAAAGCAAGTCACTAACTCAGAATAATTCAAGCAAATTCAATACATAAAATACTCTTGGGCAATGAAAATAAAGAATGCTTTATTTATCCCCAAATAAAAACCAATGACAAACACAAAGGCATCTGATTCTCCAGCATATTTTTATTGAAGGATTGAGTAAAGAAAATGAAGTGTCTTCATTTGCCATTTGGTAGTATGAGATGAAAAAAAGAATGCAGAAATGTATTCGTTTAAACTTCCTTTTTTTTGAGACAGGGTCTTGCTCTGTCGCTCTATCTGGGGGGCAGTGGTACGATCATGGCTCACTTCAGCCTCAACCTCCTGGACTCAAGCAATCCTCCCATCTCAGCCTCCACGTAGATGTAGCTGAGACTACAGGTGTGCACCATCACATGCAGCTAATTTTTTAAATGTTTTTTGTAGAGACAGGATCTCCCTATATTGCCCCAGCTGGTCTCAAGCTCCTGGGCTCAAGTCATCCTGCTGCTTCAGCCTCCCAGAGTGCTGGGATTAAGGGTGTGAGCCACTGTGCCCGGCCCCAAAACTTCCATTTTAAAGACCTGTGTTTTCTGTACATAGAGCCGCAGAAACTATTAGTACTGGGGAGTACCAAGCATGATATTTAAGGGCAACACTGACTATTCTAAAATACACGTTTTATTTAAATCTGTGAAAGTACACAGATAAAGAATCTTGACTCTTTCAAAGTAATCTCCTTAGAGCTATCCGTATACTCATAGGTGCTGTTCTTGATCGAACACAATTGTAACTTCTGGAAACACTTTGAGAACCTAGAGTGTGTTCTTTCATGCCTGCGCTTCTTTCCACGAGACAGTTGCTTCACTAAATGCATTATTGAACATCTCCACAGGTACAAATCTTCACCCTTTCCAAACTGATTTGGATTTTGGCAACATTTTGAGTGAGTTTTGTTTGTTTGTTAGTTTTGTTTTGTTTTTTAGGTACAGGGTCTCACACTGTCACCCAGGCTGGAGTGCAGCAGTGCAATCTTAGCTCACTGCAGCCCTGAACTCCCAGGCTCAAGGGATCCTCCCACCTCAGCCTCCTGAGTAGCTGGGACTACAGGCACACACCACCACATCTGGCTAACTTTTAAAATTTTTTTTTTAGAGATAGGATCTCACTATGTGGCCCAGGCTGGTCTTGAGCTCCTGGCCTAAAGCCATCCTCCTGCCTCAGCCTCCCAAAGTACTGAGAGTACAGGCATGAGTCACCATGCCTGGATATGAGTGGCTGTTATACAAGATACAGTAAGTAAGTTTTACGATGCTGTTAGGGAATTGAAAAATGATTTTCAAAAGATAATTTTTAACCAATGGATCAGAAAGAATAAGAAAGCGAAGCATTGACATTGTCCTTTTATATTCTTCCTCATAGCAACAAAAACTTCAGTTGACCATTTTCAAACTCCATCTGCATACTCTAAAAAGATATTCTCAAAAGGCAATTGAAAGTCAGTTGAATGACTTATATTTACACTTCACTAATCGATTGTTTGAGAAGACACTTGGCTAGGGCCGGCCAGGAAAGAAGAAATAGAGAAGACACTTAACCAGTTAACCCAATTGACAGGTGGCTTTGGGACGGTATACGGAGAGCCTTCTGTGTTTTAGAAAATTTGAGTTGTTCAAAGAACAGAATAACAGCTGATCTCTCAAATGATAAATGTGGATCCCCTGGCTAATGGCAGATGAGTGATTTGCCCATTAAATTGCTGAGGGCTATTGTTTGATTTAATACTGGCCAGGCAGATAGAGGAAGTTTTCCTTGGAGTGGAGCAGGTCACCCAGTCTAAGGCTTGAAATCATTGGCTGTTGTTGCTGGTCAAAAAGCACAGGCCAAGCCGGGCAGTGGCTCACACCTACAATCCCAGTACTTTGGGAGGCTGAAGCAGGTGGATCACCTGAAGTCAGGAGTTTGAGACCAGTCTGGTCAACATGGTGAAACCCCATCTCTACTAAAAATACAGAACTAGCCAGGTATGGTGGCTCATGCGTGTAGTCCCAGCTATTCTGGAGACTGAGGTAGGAGGATTTCTTGAACCCAGGAGGTAGAGGTTGCAGTGAGCCGAGATCATGCCACTGCATTCCAGCCTGGGCAACAGAATGAGACTTCATATCCAACAAAAATAATAATAATAAAATAAATAAAATAAATCTATAAGAATAAAAAAATTGAAAAAGAAAATGTGGTATACCTACACAGTGGACTACTATTCAGCCATAAAAATAAATGAAACCATGACTTTTGCAATAATGTGGATGGAACTGAAGGCCATTATCTTAAGTAAAATAACTTAGAAAGTAAAATGCCAGATGTGCTCATTTGTATGTGGGAGCTAAAGAATGCACACTCATGGACATGGAGAGTGGAAAAATAGACATTGGAGACTCCAAAGGGTGGGAGAGTGGGAGGGGGTGAGGGATGAGAATTTCTGTCATGAGTACAATGTGCATTATTCAGGTGATGGATACACTGAAAGCCCAGAAGGCAGTAGGTAATATACCTATAACAAAATTGTACCTGTACCTCTTAAACTTATACAAATTAATAAAAAGCATAATGATATATCTCTTGACCACTTAAGGAAGCAGAAATGTTAAAAAGTATCTGTATGAGTTATAAATTGCTTTGCCATAAAATCCACAAACTTGAAAAGAACACACCCACTTGTTGAGAGACTGAATAAACATTGGCCAGACTATCTATAAAACAATGCTTAACCTCAATAATAATGAGAGAAATGCAAATTTAAAAAAATAATTGCTTGCCAACAGATGGCAAATATTAATAGTCTGGCTGCACCAAGTATTGGTATGAATAGAAAGCAGTCAAGTTGTCATATACATTTTTTTTGGTGAGAATAAAATAGTCCCGCAACCACCTTGGAATCAGTGAGAATTTTCTAGTAAACTTGAACATGCTCATTCTCTAGGGTCTTGCAATTAAAAAAAAAAAAATGCCAAAGCCCATGAGCAAATATTCATACCCACGTTGTCCATGACCAGAGAATACTGAAAACAACCTATGCAGTCATCAACATTGGACTCGATGAATAAAATAGGGTAGATTCACGCAATAAAACTGCAGTGAATATGAATAAACTCCGTGTACATGTATTGACATGAATGCATTTCAAAATCATAATAGTGAAAGAACCAAGTCAGACAAAATTATATGCCTTATGATACCATTTATGTGAAGTTCAAAAACAGGCAAAACTAAACAATGTATTGTTGAGGGATATTTACATAGACAATAAAACAATACAAAAGATAGAATGACTGGACATCTCATTATTGAGTTGGCGTTTTTTGTTTTCTTTTTCAACCTGGGTAATGGATATTAATTTTATAAATTATTCTTTAAACTCAATCCACTATATGTTTTATGCATGCTTCCCTATGTGTATGTACAAAGATAGACAAGGAGTGGGGGAGAGAGAGAGAGAGAAAGGCATGGAGGGAGCAAGGAGGGGAGGGAGGGAGGAAGGAATGAAAAGGAGAGAGTGCAATAAGCGAAATCATGAAGGAGAGAGTATTGAAAATAATGAAGAAATAAATAACATGTAAAAAATAAAGAAAACGCGTGACTCCATTTCACAGGTCCTTTTATTTCTATGGGCTTTCTGGGTATTGCATGCAAATCTCCATGGTCTGCAAGCAACCACACATCACATGTGTGTGTTACACACATCACCATTCAGCCATTGCTGACTTTTCATTTGTCTGTCTGTCTGCTGTGCTCTTTAGTTTCGAAATCTCACGATGGAAGACTCTATTCAATTTTGCATCCTCGGCACCTCGCATGGTGCCTGGCAAACAGAAGAATAAATATAATTAAATTTAAAAATGCATAAAAACCTTAAAAATGGACCAAAATAATGGGAGGAAATGTCGCCTTATTTTTAAACTCTAAATTAGTCCATGGGGAGTGTCCCACCCCACACCAGCCACCGCACTCCCCACACACACTTGTAATAGCCTCTCTTCAAGACACAATCTTAATTTGTACATAACCAAACTAAAAGAAAACACAACTCTGAAAACATGAAAAAACTATGCCCCCTCTTCTAGGTCTTATTATGTTCTTTTCAATGTTCAAACACAAATTGATTTGGCAACCCACGTTTTCTTAAAATTCCTGGGGGCATTTATTTAACCGAACCACAATAGCATGCCACTTGCATATATTTGTATATTTGGATTCAGATAATGTTTTCCATTTACTTTTAAATGATCCCATATAATGTGCATTATTCAACTGTACCCCCACTGAATATAAATAATTTAATGTTCACATTTCTAATGCTTGCCAGCGGAAGCAATTTTTTTCCCTCAAAATGTGTAAGACAGAGTAGGTTCTCATGCTTAATGCAAACAAAAATGGCCTGAAACTATTTATTTTTCATTTTAGAAATATTATTGCAATATAGACAGAACATAAACTCAGTACTTAACAGAAAATTAATATAATTTTAATGTCCTGTTATGATGATTTCTATTCTCCATCGCTTTTGCACTTATGAATAGTTTGGAATAGAGTTTCCATAAAATGTAAGTTCTCAATCTGATCCTAAAAACTATTCAAAGAATCGACCAGCATTATATAATAGCACAGATGTGACAGTCCAATTTTTTTAAGTTACAAAAAGAGACCAGAAATCACTGAAAAGAGGCAAAAATAATACTATTTTAGTTTTAAATCGCTGATTTTTCTTTTTTTTCTTTTTTGATTTAGACAAAGGTTCCCATTCCATAAATAGTTGATTTTTACTACAATTCAGGAAGAAAGCTAGTTCTAAAATTCCTGATACTTAAAACAGCTACATTTTATGCTTAAACATTAACATACATTACTAAAAGTTACAAAGAGCTGGTTAACATATGAAATTCACAAATATAACCTTTCTGATTTTCTTATTCTTTATCAAGAAATCCTCTTATGTCACCAAGTCAGCCCCAATGCTAAATGGAAACAGTGTAAGTCTTTTTACATCTTCACCCACTATTCCTAGCTGACTCAAGACCTTGTTACTAAAATGGTTATTTAAGAGAAATATTTCTGGTTAGAAATGGTGTAATAAAGTCCATCTTGAACTCTCTTCTACTTGGAAATCATTTCAAAAAACACAATAAAGGTGAAAAACAGAAACACTGACTTCCTTTTAACAAGAATAAGAGATAGAAGATATTCAGAATCACAAGCAGTAGAAGCCACACAGGGCTGTGGAAAAAG
The DNA here is from genome assembly GCF_028885625.2 of Pongo pygmaeus. Taxonomy (NCBI): domain Eukaryota; kingdom Metazoa; phylum Chordata; class Mammalia; order Primates; family Hominidae; genus Pongo; species Pongo pygmaeus. Next base: position 4,281,268 of record NC_072396.2, on the reverse strand, counting down.
ACAGAAAATAACCCTGGCTGCAAATTCTAATATCCAGGAAAAATCAGTTCTCCATGGAAGGAGAAACCAGAAGTCCAAGACAAATATTTCTTGTTGGCAATAATGAGGAAAGTGTGCTATGGACTCATGGTAAGAGCTCCTCTGCAACCAGTCTAAATTCAACATTTAGAGAAAATGGTGTTGAATGAGAAATCACAGAGACAGCCATATTTGTAGGAAGCACCTCATGACTGAGGCAGACCAAGGATGAAACACGAATGCAGGGTGCAGCTGCTTAGCTTTTTGGGTAAAACAAAAAGGTTAAAGATAGTACTGGGAATCCTATTCAGTGGAAGGAAGGAAGGAAGGAAGGAAGGAAGGAAGGAAGGAAGGAAGGAAGGAAGGAAAGAAGGGAGGGAGGGAGGGACGGAGGGAGGGAGGGAGGGAAGGAAAGGCATATATTGGAATGAAGTAAAATAGTTTTTATTCATAATGACATGATCTTGCATGTAGAAAATTCTCTAGCATCTGCAGAAAAGCTACCAGAATAATAAGTGGATTTAGAAAGTCACAGAATACATGGCTAATTTTAAAAATTAAATTAGGCTGGGTGCAGTGGCTCAAGCCTGTAATCCCAGCACTTTGGGATGCTGAGGCGGGTGGATAATGCGGTCAGGAGATCAAGACCATCTTGGCTAACATGGTGAAACCCCATCTCTACTAAAAATACAAAAAAATTAGCCAGGCATGGTGGTGGGCACCTGTAGTCCCAGCTACTCAGGATGCTGAGGCAGGAGAATGGCATGAACCCGGGAGGCAGAGCTCGCAGTGAGCCAAGATTGCGTCACTGCACTCCAGCCTGGGCAACAGAGCAAGACTCCATCTCAAAAAAAAAAAAAATTAAATTATACCAGTAACAAAAAGTTGGAAAACAAATTATTTTAAATGTCATTTACAATAGCAAGTAGTACTGAGAGACAGATTTAGCAAATTTATGCAACACCTGAACACTGAAAATTTTTAAATATATATGTTGATGAGAGAAATTTATGAAGACCAATACATAGAGAGATATATCATCTCTATTATTTGAAAGTATTGGCATTGTTAAGCTGATAATTTCCTCTTACTTGATCTACTGATTCACTGAAATGTTAATCAATGTTTCATTAGGATTTTTTTATATTGACAAGCTAACTCCAAAATTTACCTGCAAATGCCAAGGACCTAGAATAGCAAAGTAATTTAGATAAAGAACAACAAAATTAGACCACATATGCTTCTTAAGTTCAAGATTTACTAGAAGGCAACAGTATCAATGTCATATGTCACAGGCAGTAGGACAGACAGGGAAAACAATGATATAAAATAGAACCACACATCCATGGTCAATTGACTCAATGTGGAAATAATAAGCTTTTCAAGAAATGGTGTAAGAATAACTGAGTATTCTTTTAGAAATTAAAAAAATACCCTTTTTTCACACTATTTAGAAGTTTTTATCAAAATGTATCATAGACGTAAATGAAAAAGCTGAACTATTAAGCATCTAGGTGAAAACACATGAACAACACTTCTTGAACTTGGTATAGAAAATATTTTTTAGGGCTGGGCATGGTGGCTCATGCTTGTAATCCCAGCAATCTGGGAGGCCGAGGCAGGCAGATTACTTGAGGTCAGGAGTCTGAGAACAGCCTGGCCAACAATGATGAAACCCCATCTCTACAAAAAATGCAAAAAAAAAAAAAAAATTAGCCTGGCTTGGTGGCGTGCACCTGTAATCCCAGCTCCTTGGGAGGCTGAGGCAGGAGAATTGCTTGAACCCAGGAGGTGGAGGTTGCAAAAAAAAAAAAAAGAAAAGAAAAGATTGTTTAGATAGGACACAAAAAGCATGAATCATAATATTTTTAAAAATGGATGAAGGGGACTTTATCAAAATTCAAAATTATCTTTAAACAACATCATTAATAAAAGAAAAGATAAGCCACATACTGGGAAAAATATTACATAAAATATATTTATTATATATTCAGAATATATAAACAACTCAGTTACAAAAGACAAGCAACCCAACAGACTACTGACAAAATATATGAACAAATACTTCACAGAAAAATAATGCACACACACACACACTCTCACACACACGGAGCCAATAGATATATAAACAAAGATACCCATCATTATTAGTGATCAGAGCAATGCAAATTAAAGACACAGTGAGATATCCCTACATGAACACGAGCATAAATAACATTTTCAAGCTTGACAATAACAAGCACTAAATATAAAGCAACTACAACCGTCCTACATTCTCAGGTGCAAAGTGAAACGACAACTTTTGAAAAACAGTGCAGCATATGAACCTAAACATGTAACCAAGAAAAAAAAAAATAGAAATAGCCTATAGACAAAGACGTGTCCACTGATACCATGCATTTTTATTCATAATAGCTCAGACAGGTAAATACCGCCATTGTAAAAAAAATAAATAAATAAATAAGCTATTCCACTGGGATTATGAAATTTTTTTAAAATTTGCACAGTCTCATTATCCCTGTGTATTTAATTTTCTCCTCTGGGAGCCTGCAGCATTTACCTTGGAAGTGCCCCAAGCAGGTGACTGAGCCAGTTTCACTCACCTTTGGTTGACCTCACCTGGAAATGATGGGGAAATTGTATTTTTCTCACATTCTAAGCACACCTGGTTGACCTATGATGCAATAATAATTACATAGATGGGTTCTCTGCACCAGATAGCTCCTTCCATTGCAAAAACATTGCCATTCATGCATTTTCACCCCCCAGCTAAACCTCACATGAAGGTCTAAGAAAGAATAGTAGATTGTGTCAAAAATCATTGATTTCTGAGTTTTTTTTTTTTTTTTTTTTGAAATGCTAGTGTTTGGTGCCATCTAGTGGGTTCAATTTATTATTTAAGCCACACCAAAAAATCACCATAACAGAGGGAAGAGAGAGGATCCTTTTAAAATAAATGAAATCAAGAATTGCTTTTCAAAAATAAGTGTGGGCCGGGCGTGGTGGCTCATGCCTGTAATCTCAGCATTTTGGGAGGCCGAGGCGGGTGGGTCATTTCAGGTCAGGAGTTCAAGAACAGCCTGGCCAACATGGTAAAACCCCGTATCTACTGAAAATACAAAAATTAGCCGGGATGTTGGCGGGCGCCTGTAGTCCCAGCTACTCAGAAGGCTGAGGCATGAGAATCGCTTGAACCTGGGAAGCGGAGGTTGGAGTGAGCCGAGATCATGCCACTGCACCCCAGCCTGGATGACAGAGTGACACTCTGTCTCAAAAAATAAAAAACAAAAAACAAACAAAACAAAAAGTGTGGACTAGGGCTCAAAATTCTGATGCCTTTTTTTTTAATAATTAAAATTAACTTTTGCTTGATGAATATGGGGGTGATATTCTTTTTTGAGGGTGATAAAAATGTTCAGGGACTAGATGGAGATGATGGTTGTACAATATTATGCATGCTGTGTACTAAATGCCACCGAATTCTATGCTTTGAAATAGTTAAATATATGTTAGAATAATAACATTCTAAGAAAATATGAATTTAAAATGGGAGGTATGGTAGATAACATGACTGCCCACACAGAATAGTCTTTAAATCTGCCCAATATAGTCCAACATTGTTTCTTCAGATGGCTATATTTTATTTTACCTTGTATTTTATCTACTATGCCACTTTTTCCCCCACTTTCTCACCTCAGCTATTCAAACAGCCCCCTGCCCAGCCTTCTAGCACTCAATCCTGTCTCCCGGGATAAACGGCATCCCTCCTAAGCCATCCAAGACATGGTGTCACTGCACTTCTGAATGTTCCTGGGTTTTCCCCAACTTTTCCCAATGGAAAAGCCCTGTAAGGGTCTCTATGGAAGTTTAGGAGGATTAGGGGCTGGCACCAGCTGTCCCCACTGTTGTAAGCCCTCTCATCCCTCTAGGCCGCAATTGGGGGGTGGGCGATGGTCTGTGGACCAGCTGTGGGGAGCTACCCCTGGAGTGCAGAACCTACGGATGCAGAGAAGAGGTACCTCCTTCTTGTACAGAACGGGTGTGCAGGGATGCCTGAAATGGGGAGAGGGCAGAGTGCCGGGAAGGAAAGCCAGCACTCTTATGGGGTACACTGGAGGGATGGCAGGGAAGGAGGTGGGAAAGATGATTTCAGCAGGGAACAGGAGTTAGTGGGGGAGGCTTGCACCTTTCCACGCTTTTGAGAGTGCACTCACACAGGCACATGCACTCACTCCCATGCACACACTCCCACTCATTCATGTACACACACTTGCATTCGCATGCCCTTTACACTTGCCCTTGCACACTAGCACACTCAGGTCCACACCCAATACACATACACAGTCATATACTGAAAAACATAGCGACACTCACACTCATGCATCACAACCCTACACTTACACCATCGCATGCACACTCATACACTTACTTGTATGCACCTACATACACATGCATACTTTCACATGCTGTCATTCATAAACACTGACACACAGCCACACAATGTCACAGTACACACACACTTTTACACGCTGTCACACTCATACCCACTGGCACACACTCATAAACACACCCACAAGCAGTCACACTAACTCACACGCTCACCCTCCCACACACATGCACTGCACACTCACACACTGACATACTACATGCCTTCATAGTTTACACACACACTTCCATGCACATTCACTCCATACCTTTCTGCACACTCATACACTCATTCACACTTCCATCATCACAACACTGACACACTTCTGCCTGTCCTCACACGCCTAAACACTTACCACACACACACTGACAGTGTTCCTTGCACACTCACACATCCTGCACATTCAGTCACTAACTTACCCTCATGACCACACACACACACACACACACAGGCTTTCAAATGCACTCATCCACAGACACATATTCTCATATGCACACATACTTGCACACACACCCTCGCACGCTTGTTCACACTCCCTTACATGCAGTTACACTAGCCATCACACTCACATGTGCTCACACGCATACACACTCACACTCCCTTTGCACACACACTCCCCTCACCCGCTCACCCCAAGCCCACCTGACAGGTGACACGCTTTACCTGTGCAGCTGGGATGGCTGGTCCTCTGCCTGCTCTTCGAGGTTCCTTGGGGGCAGCGGCTCATGCTGGTTTTCTCACTGCGGTGTCTTCTGTGGCTTCAGCGTTGCCTAGTGCAGGCTGCCATTCAACAAACGCATTGTCAGCAGTCAACCAAAAGAAACCCATTGGCCACCATGCCCTGAGGACTAACCCTGACGCAGATGCCCTTCCAGATGCCCTCAATAGACTGTTTCCATCGCCCCAGCCTGAGAGGAGAAGCACTGCTGCCTATGCACTCCATTTACAGGTGAGACTGGGAGAGGTTTAGGGAGTGGCCAAGTCCCCTGCCTACACAGCTGCCTCCCAATCTACCTTCTCACCCTCCCCCTTCTCGGGCTAAAATCACACTCAGTGTTTCTGTGGGATCATTTGATCTGGACATTGTCAGAAAAAATTGCACCAGACAAGTTAAACCTTCAAGGAAGGACTCAGTCAGGACTATTGCAATACGGAAGAGAGAAGGAGCTTAACTTTGTTGAAACAAAAGGCTGGAGAGTTTTTAAGTGCAGGGGTGAGATGCTGAGAAGGAACTGGAGACATCAGGAAGAGGTTAGGAAATGCTGTAAAGCTATCTGTGTTGGCTCATTGGAATTTTTCAAAACTGGGAATCTGCCCTTCTACAAAAACTGAGACACAGATGTGTCATCTCCTTCAATAATTGCATTTTAAAGGGATGGCTCTGAAGTCTTGAGAAAGACATTCCTGGGTTGCAAAACTAGGAAGAGGCTAGAAGAAAATTTGGGAGAAGAGTTGCATCTCAAAGAGGTAGAGAAAGAACTCACAATTGCAAGTTTCCTAAAACAAATCCTCCGTGAAAAAGGAGGCCTGATGGATGGAACTGGAGGTCATTACGTTAAGTGAAATAAACCAGGCACAGAAGAAAAATACCGCGTGTTCTCACTCACATGTGGGAGCTTAAAACCTGGATCTCATGGAGATAGAGAGTAGATTGGTGGCTACCAGAGGCTGGGAAGGGAGCAGAGAAGAGAGATAAAAATAGTTTGATTAATGGATGCAAATATCTTAGGTTTTTTTGGTTTTTTGTTTTGTTTTTTTGGAGACAGGATTCTGCTCTGTTGCCAGACTGGAGTACAGTGGTGTGATCATAGCTCACAGTAACCTTGAACTCCTGGGCTCAAGCGATCCTCCTGCCTCAGCCTCCCCAGTAGCTAGGACTACAGGTGCATGCCACCATGCCAGGCTGGCTTTTTTTTTTTTTTTTTTTTGTACAGACAGGGTCTCACTAGGTTGCTCAGGCAGGTCTCGAGCTCCTGAGCTCCAGAAATCCTCCCGCTTTGCAAATATACACTTCGATAAGAGAAAAAAAGACGTAGTGTTCAATAGATCAGCAAGTGACTGTAGTTTACAATAATCTACTTTACATTTCTTTTCTTCTTCTTTTTTTTTTTTTTTTTTTTTTTTTGAGACAGAGTCTCGCTCAGTCACCCAGGCTGGAGTGCAGTGGCATGATCTCCACTCACTGCAACCTTGACTTCCCAGGCTCCAGAGATCCACCCACCTTAGCCTCTTGAGTATGGGACTACAGGCACACACCACAACACCTGGCTAATTTTTGTATTTTTTGTAGAGACAGGGTTTCGCCATGTTGGCTCGGCTAGTCTCAAACTCCTGGACTCAAGTGATCCACCCACCTTGTAGCAGGACGAGCCGCAGACAAAACCTCTCAGACACCGAGTTGTAGAAGAAAGGGCTTTATTCAGCTGGGAGCATTGGCAAGCTACTGCCTTAAAATCCGAGCTCCCCGAGTGCACAATTTCTGTCCCTTTTAAGGGCTCACAACACTAAAGATTTCACATGAAATGGTCGTGATTGATTGAGCAAGCAGTGGGTACATGACAGGGGCTGCATGCACCGGTGGTGAGAGAGAAACAGAACAGGGCAGGGAGTTTCACAGTGTTCTTCTATACAATGTCTGGAATCTATGAATAACATCGGTTTCTAAGTTATGAGTTGATTTTTAACTACTGGGTGTAGGCCAGGCAGGCCCAGGCCTGGTTTCAGGCCTGGCGCCGGGCTGCCTGTCTTTGGTTTTACTTCCTTGTTGTTTTTTCTTAAAACAGGTACTGAGTATAAAACAATATAAAATAATATGAGAGGGTCTTTCTCTTCCTTCAACCTCGGCCTCCCAAAGTGCTGGGATTACAGGCCTGAGCCACCACACCCAGCTATCTTGGTGTTTTTAACCTTAATAACGACCAAGTGCATCCTTGATATGGTCTCATCCCCCTTGCTGTAAGCACGTTAAAATGCTGTTATGACGTGCATTCAAGTGATCAAATGGTGCTAACATCAATGCCTTTGCCTACAGAATTAATTCAGGGGTTTATTTGAAACTCAATAAAAAAGGCCTAATGTGCAACATGCGGCAGACAAGAAGCTGTATGCAGATACTTTCTTTTAAAATAACACATCATTATTTGGTTCTTTCTCATGTGAGAGTCAGATGACTCAGAGCCAACATAAATTCCAAGTGGTATGCAGAAAACCAACGCATAGCTGGAGAGGGGAATGAAGGTTAGTATCTGCAGTAAGGCTGAGTCGATGCAAACGGCCACACGGTCATGGATTCACAATGATCCGGTTCTGCATCATCCTGCAATCCAACACCTTGCACAACCTTCAAACACCAGCTGGGAAATCAAAAGTAGCATGTGCAGTAGCAGGAGATCTATTCACCCTCTATTTCCTCTCATCTCCACGTAGCAATCTGTGAACAGAGAGAAGCCTTTAAGCTCTGGGGTCTGCTGCTCTGCAGAGACAATTTGCATTTCTCTCACCACCCCTGGAATTCTTACTGGGAAACCCAGGGTACCTGGGAGCTCAGGCCATCCTATGTCCTTTGGGATGTTAGGAGGAAGCAGAACAGCCAGCTCCCAAATGGAACATTGCAAAATGCTCACTTCTCAAGGGTCTGTTTTGGGTTTGTTTTTTTTTTTGAGACAGGGTCTCTGTCACACAGTCTGGAGTGCAGTGGCGTGATCCCGGCTCACTATAACCTCCACCTCCCAGGTTCAAGGGATTCTCCCACCTCAACCTCCCAAGTAGCTGGGACTACAGGCACACACCACCACACTCAGTTAATTTTTGTATTTTCATTTTTGGGGGTTTTTTGGTAGAGACAGAGTTTCACCATGTTGGCCAGGCTGGTCTCAAACGCCTGACCTCAAGTGATCCACCCACCTCAGCCTCCCAAAGTGCTGGGATTACAGGCATGAGCCACCGCACCTGGCCTCCTTCAAGGGTCTGAATCCAGCCAGTGAGCTTGCCTGCTTCATCCTATGCAATGGAGAGAGGCTGAGATTTTATTTTAATGAGAAAATCTATTGAATTGCATTACATCAGACTAAAATGGAGAGACACAAACATAAAAACTAAAATAAAAATCCAGAAATTGCAATAGTAGGCAACCCTCCAAAATGTGGCAAAGCTCTGTGTATATTAAAAGTGTACTGAGGTCGGGCATGGTGGCTCACACCTGTAATCTCAGCACTTTGGGAGGCCAAGGCAGGTGGATTGCCTGAGCTCAGGGGTTCAAGACTAGCCTGGGCAAAACAGTGAAACCCCATCTTTACTGAAGTACAAAAAATTAGCCAGGCGTGGCGGCATGCACCTGTAATCTCAGCTACACGGGAGGCTGAGACAGGAGAATTGCTTGAACCCAGGAGGCGGAGGTTGCAGTGAGCTGAGACCTCGCCATTGCACTCCAGCCTGGGCAACACAGCGAGAGTCCGTCTCAAAAACAAAACAAAACAAAAAATATACTGAAACATGCAACATCCACCTTTTTGTAATAGTTCCCATGGTCTACACAAGTGAGTATGAAATGCTTAATATTTTGCTTGCCCTACATTCTCTTTTGCTGGAAGGGTGGTTCGGAATAAAAATTTTTTATTTTCCCATTCTTTGCTTTTTCATTAATGCTATTTTCTTTGCCCCAAAGTTATAGAGTGGAAAAACTCCCAATCTCTTTTTCTTCTCTCTTGTATTTTCAGGTAGATGCATTCTATTACTATATTCTATCTATCCGTTCATTCCATCTATAATCTATCATCTATTCCATATATCTATCCACCATCTATCTATTCCATCTATCATCTATCTACCTACCTATTATTGTCTATCTGTCTATCTTTCTATCATCTATTCATTATCTATCTATTCTATCTACCTATCATTAATCTGTCATCTATTCCATATAATATCTATCTACCTATTGTCTATCTTTCTATCATCTATCATCTATCTACATTTACCTATATTGTTCTTTCTGTCAATCATCTATCTATCTATCCATCTATGTATATATGTATTTATGAATGTATGTGTGTAATTTTCTATCTTCTAGTTATCCATCTGTCTACCTATCCATCCGTCCATCTTTTCTCTTATGTATACAGATAAATATATAATCTATATATCTTACATCTGTAACATGTTCTTTTTACTTTTTCACATCAGTGACATTAATTAAATCCCACCTAATAAAAATTGTATTCTAAAACTTGGTGTAGTAGAAGGCTAAATAACCTGACCCTAGATCAAGGTACACATTGTGTGGCTGAAAATCACCTGGCTTTGTTAGACTTCATCTTTCTCCTACATAGGACTAGGTAGCCAGCCTAGAAAATCTCAAAGGTGCCTTACAACCTTTGAATGCATTGGTTCCATGGAAGCAGGAGGCTTGAGCTCTAGACCCATGGCTGTTGTAATTACACATAACTCAGGCATTGCCATAAGGGACCCTTAGGATGGCAGTACGACACTGGTTCCTCAGAATACCCTACATGCAAATTTGCTCTCCCAAGAGCCATATTTTACAAAGTGATAATCTTGGGAACATGGTCCACCCAAATGCCTCTGCCTGCATTGGATTTCTGCAGACTTCGGACAATCTGGGCACCATCAAAGCCAAGCACTCCCTGGTGTAGTGTCTAATAGGGACCATGTAATTAGGGCATGTTTTATGTGAGATTCTGTTCAAGAGATGTAAGTACAAGAAAAAGATGGCTTTTCACGGCAGAGATAAGATAATTGAGCCGTCTGGCATAGTGACTCAAAGCCATTGAAGGTTCTAGTCAAATGATTCCTCTGGTTTTGACTTTTTAAATGGCTCTTTCACTGTTATTGCTTCTGGCAACTACCATTACAATTGGAGGAAATTTTGTTCCCCTAAGAGGCTACTCCATTTACAGACTCAAGCCAGACCAAAATAATGAAGCTCTCTTATAATCCCAGTATGTTTCCTGATCATTCCCATTTCCCTCTCTGGCTGTCCAGAAATAGACTCTCTTCCAAGGTATCACTTTTATTTATAGCCAATATGAAGGTCTTGTAGAAAAACATTGACTTCCAAAAACAACAGACGCATGTTGGCAAGAATGCAGAGAGAAGGGAACGCTTATACACTGTTGGTGAGAAGTAAATTGTACAACCTCTATAGGAAACAGTATGTAGATTTCCCAAAGAACTAAAAATAGATCTATCCTTTGACCCAGCAACTCCACTAATGATTGTCTATGCAAAGGAAAAGAAATTATCAAAAAAGACACCTATACTTACATTTTTATTGCACCTCAATTCACAATAGCAAAATCGTGGAATGAACCTAAGTGTTCGTTGGATGAAGAAAATGTGGTATACACACACCAAGGAATACTATGCATCTATAAAAAAGAATGAAACTGTATCTTTTGCAGCAACATAAATGGAGCTGCAGGTCAATATCCTAAGTGAGATAACTCAGAAACAGAAAATCAAATACCACATGTTTTCACTTACAAGTGGGAGCTAAAAATGTGTACACACGGATCTATAGAATGGAATAACAGGCACTGGACACCTTTAAAAGGGGGAAGGTGGGAGAGGATGAGGGTTGAAAAATTACCTATCTGGTATTATGTTCACTGTTTAGGGGACAGAAGGCCGATCCCCACCACTAGGCAACATATCCATGTAACAAACCTGCACCCTTATGCCATGAATCTATTTGTTTTTTCAACATTGACTTCCATGGTCACTATTTGTCTGTGAAATCACTCCTCATGAACCAAGACTTGCATGTCTTTTTGTTTCTTAGGTGAACTGTCACCCCTACAACTCAGCTTGCAACCAGCCCTGGCCACCACCAGTTTCCCCACACTGAGCTGAATATTGGACATGCCCATCTTAGACATTCCAGCCCATTCTGAAATTTCACATCGATTCACCCGACAAAGTCTGAAGTTCCAGGGCAATTTATCTGGAAAAGCTCACCTGGAATCATGTGTCATTTCAACCAACAACTGTTGAAGAGGACGTGGCATTAAAACCAAGGTTATCAATTATTTATAAGTGTTGTGTGGTGGTTGGTCCAAGCATCTCTCCTTCACACCATCACTCCTTTCAAGAGCTGCCTCTATTTTCTAATTTAGCACAGGAATTTAGATGCCCCTAAATAAGTAGGCATCCAGTATCCGCCCACACCAGTTTTTGTGAGAGTACATATGGAGACACTGCCACCATCCCTGCTCTCCTACTGCATACCCCACCATGCCAAAGCATGGCGGCTCACACCTGTAATCCCAGTGCTTTGGGAGGCCAAAGAGGAGGAACACTTGAGGCCAGAAGTATGAGACCAGCCTGGGCAACATAGTGAGACCTCATTTCTATAAATAAGTAAAAAAAAAAAAAAAAAAATAGGGCATAGTGGCGCACATGTGTGGTCCCAGTTACTCAGCAGGCTGAGGCCAGAAGATCACTTGAGCCCAGGAGTTTGAGGCTGCAGCGAGCTAGGATTATGCCACTGCACTCTAGCCTGGGCAACAGAGAGAGACCCCATCTCTAAAAAGAGGGAGAAGAAGGAAGAAGGAGGAAGAAGAGGAAGAGGAGGAGGAGGAGAAATACTGCTCTTTCTCAGGCCCAAGGTAAAAAGGTTTTTGGTCTCATGTTGACCAGAAAGACATTGATATTTAACTAAGCAATATAAAAAGGCTCACTGTTAGGATTAAAGAGTAAGTAAAATCAATATTGAGATAGGAGGATGGAGGACATCAACTGAGTTCTGATCCCAATGAAAAGGAGAAAAAGCTACAACTATCTAGGTGAAATATCTACTTGTCCTAGAAGAAGCCTTTTGACAGCAACATAAAATTCATAACTATAGGTTTTTAATTCCTATGGACACCATAGCAAATAACAAAAATTTGGATGGCTTAAAGTAACAGATGTTTATTCTTTTCCAGTATTGGAGACCAGGAATCTGAGATCAAGGTGTGGGCAGGGGGGCACTCCCCCTGGAGGTTCTAGGAGAGGTTCCTTCCTGCCTCTTCCAGCTCCTGGTGGCTCCAGGTGTACCTGGGCTTGTGGCCACATCACTACATTCTCTGCCTCCATCTCCACGTGACCTTTTCCTCTGTGTCTGTGTCTCCTCTTCTGTCTCTTAGAAGGACACTGGTCATTGGATTTAAAGGCCACCTGGGTAATTTAGAGTGTTCTAATCTCAAGAATCTTACCTTAATTACATGCAAATACTCTTTATCCGAATTAGTTTGCATTCACAAATTCTGGAGCCTAGTACTTGGACATATATTTTGGGGGATTGGTGGTTGGAGGGGCTTTTATTCAACTCAGTACATCTTAATAAGGAATTAATGCCCCCCAACTTGCCTTACAAGTCATATATTAAAAACAGTGTTGGCCTGGCGCAGTGGCTCATGCCTGTAATCTCAACACTTTGGGAAGCCAAGGCAGGAGGATCACTTGAGCCCAGGAGTTGGAGACCAGCCTGGATAACATAGGGAGACCCAGTTTCTACAAAATATTTAAAAATTAGCCAGGCATGATGGTGCATGCCTGTGGTCCTAGCTATTCAGGAAACTGAGGTGGGAGGATCACTTGAGTCTGGAAGTTCAAGACGGCAGTGAGCTATGCTCACACCACTGCACTCCATCCTGGGCAACAGAGCTGGACTCTGTCTCAAAAAACTTAAGACTAAAACATCCAAATTTAAAAAAAAAAAAAACAATGAAAGTAGCCTCAACTTACAAACTAATTACTCTTTCTTGAAAATATTACACTTTTTTTCTTCTATATCTCTACTCCTGGCTCTCAACACCTTTCTTAAGCCCACATCATAACCTGTCTTGCATAACTTTGTGAGTGCCCAACTTTTCACTGTACTAGATTGTAGAGCTGCATGCTTCTTAAGAATAAATCCACACTTTAGGTACCAGTAAATCCATGCAATGCCTCAGACATTATAACCAAATAATGCCTGGCAAATTGACATGAATTTATGTGAAGCATAAGCCTTTAATTTTTTTAAAGAAAAGTAGATTGCTGTTTTTCCACATCATTTCAGAGTTGTTCTCTAGTTTTGCATGCCCTTTACTGCAGAACCATACGGATTTTGTTCTCCATTTCATACATCATTTGTTGAAATGCCCTTTAAAATGTAATGGAATATAGAGCTTTATGGGAAAAAATACTGTAGAAAATAAATTATCTTCTCTCTTTGTATTGGGAACCAAAAGGTCTCACCTTATTAATGACCACAGAGACTCTCCTAAAGCAATTCTGGAAGTCAAAACAGCTGGAGTCTAGTTTAATGGGAACCCTCATTAATTAGACAAGAACACCAAGGCTATGACCACAGCAGCTGGTAGCAGCAGCCCTGCAGTGAAGTAGACTCTCAGAGGACACAAGGAAAGAGTGTATTGATAAGAAATCTACAGCAAAGGTGTAGCACATCATCATTTGATCTTGATACACTTGACTGTGGGCAAAGTACCTGTTATGTAAAACATGCTTTGTTAGTTAGGGCCATGATAAGCTGCTTAAGCTGGTGAATGAACACCGAATGTCAGTGGTTTTTTTGTTTTGTTTTGTTTTTGAGACAGAGTCTCACTCTGTCACCCAGGCTGGAGTGCACTGGGGTGATCTCAGCTCACCGCAAGCTCCGCCTCCCAGGTTCACGCCCTTCTCCTGCCTCAGCCTCCCGAGTAGCTGGGACTACAGGCGCCCGCCACCATGCCCAGCTAATTTTTTTGTATTTTTAGTAGAGACGAGGTTTTATCATGTTAGCCAGGATGCTCTCAATCTCCTGACCTCATGATCCTCCCATCTCGGCCTTCCAAAGTGCTGGGATTACAGGTGTGAGCCACCGTACCCAGCCTGTATTTTTTTTTTTTTTAAACAAATACCTGGTGTTAAGCCCAAAGTGTGTGTTTCTGGTTGGCTGGTGATGCTCTTTCAAGTCCTGAATCAGGGACCCAATAACTTTCAACATTGTGGCTCAGCTCTCTTCAACAGCTGCCTCCAAGTTCTCTTGAGATATTGGTATTTATCAGAGGAGAGGGGATAGAGAAGGTATATGCCTTTGCTAGAGCTGCCATAACAAGGGACTGTAGACTGAGGGGCTTAAACAACAGAAATTTATTTCCCTGCAATCCTGGAGGTTGGAAGTCTGAGATCAAGGTGTGGGCAGGGCTGGTTCCTCCTGAGGCCTCTCTCCTTGGCTTGTAGACTCTGTGTTCTCCCTTTGTCCTCACACAGTCGTCTCTCTGTGTGTGCCTGTGTCCTCATCTCTTCTTATGAGGTGTCTTAGTCCATTTCAAGCTGCTATAACAGAATACCATAGACTACAGGGCTTAAACAACAGACATTTATTCTCCCATTGTCCTGGAGGCTATCTATCTACCTATGTATCATCTATCTACCCATCTATCTATCATCTGTGTATAATCTACCTATTATCTATCTATCTACTTATCATCTACCTATCATCTATCTATTTCTCTATCTATCACCTATCTACCATCTATGTATCTACCTATCACCTAGCCATCTGTCATCTATCTATCATCTATCACCTATCATCTGTCTCACCTATCATTTATCTATGTATTTATGTATCATCATCACCCAGCTATGATCTATCTATCATGTATGATGTATCTATCATCTATGTATCTACCTATCTGTTATTTTGGTCAAATATACATAATATAAAACTCACCATTTTAACCATTTTTAAGTGCACGGTTCAGTGGCATTAAGTGGATTCACACTGTTATGCAACCATCACCACCACCTATCTCCAGAGCTTTTTTAATATCCTCAGTGAGATTCTGTCCCCATTAAACACTAACTCCCCATGTTCCCTTCCCCCAGTGCCCAGTGCCCACCATTGTCTCTATGCATTGGATGACTCTAGAGACCTCATATGAATGGACTCATAGAGTATTAGTCTTTTTGAGCGTGGCTTATTTTACTTAGCATAATGTCCTCAAGGTTGATCTACGTTGTAGCACGTGTCAGAATTTCCTTCTTTGTTAGGGCTGAATAATGTCTCATTGTATGGATGGACCACACTTCGTTTATCCATTCCTCTGCTGATAGACACTTGGGTTGCTTCCACCTCTTGGCTACAGTGAATAACAATGTTACAGACATAGGTTTACAAGTATCTCTTTGAGACCCTGCTTTCAATTCTTTTGAGTATATACCCAGAAGTGGAATTGCTGGATCCTGTGCTAACTCTGTGTTTAATTATTGGAGAAACCACCACACTGTTTGGCACAGGGACTGCACCATTGAGCATTTTCACCAACAATGCACAAAGACTCCCATTTCTCTACATCCTGGCTGACCCCTGCTATTTTCTGGATTTTGTGAATCGTAGCCATCCTAGTGGGTGTGAAGTGGTACAGCTTTTATCTAACACTGAAGGACACAGCACAGCAAGAGAGAGAAAAAGTGTGTGCGCAGGCCAGCATTGGGATACAGAGACACCCTTGTGCAAGCTCCCAGAGTTCATATTGATGCGTGAATTGAACCACCTAAATATAGTGAAGCCATACTGACTTCACAAATGGTTAGGCCAGTTGCAAGCCATCAGTAAAGAAATTGACCCTCAAGGGATTTCTTTCTTTTTTTTTTTTTTTTTTTTTGAGATGGAGTTTCCCAGGCTGTAGTGGCGTGGCATGATCTCAGCTCACTGCAACCTCTGCCTCCTGGGTTCAAGCAATTCTCCTGCCTCAGCCTCCTGAGTAGCTGGGACAACAAGTGCGTGCAACAACGCCTGACTAATTTTTTTGTATTTTTAGTAGAGACGCGGTTTCACCATGTTGGCCAGGATGGTCTTGAACTCCTGACCTCAGGTGATCTGCTAGCCTTGGCCTCCCAAAGTGCTGGGATTACGGACGTGAGCCACTGAGCCCGACCAAGGGATTTCTTAATTGTACATTTTAAAAGAACTTAAAGAATGTCATTGGATTGTTTGTAGCTCAAAGGATAAATGCTTCAGGGGATGGATATCCCATTCCCCACGATGTGCTTCTTTCACATTGCATGCCTGTATCGAAACATCTCATGTAAGGCTGGGCACGGTGGCTCGTGCATGTAATTCTAGCACTTTGGGAGGCCAAGGCCAGCAGATCACTTGAGGCCAGGAGTTCAAGACCAGCCTGGCCAACATGGTGAAACCCCATTTCTACTAAAAATACAAGAATTAGCTTTACATGGTGGTGCACACCTGTAGTCCCAGCTACTCAGGAGGCTGAGGCAGGAGAATCGCTTGAACCCAGGAGTCACTGGTTGTAGTGAGCCAACACCACATTACTGCACTCCAGCCTGGGTTACGGAGCCAGACTCTGTTTCAAAAAAAACAAAAACAACTCATGTACCCCATAAATACATACACCTACTATGTATCTACAAAGATTAAAAATTAAAATTAAAAATTTTAGAAAAGAAAACTTATCCCACCATGCAAAGCAAAGAACCACTCTATTCTACAATTACCAAGCCCAGTATGAGACTTTCAGCAACATCTCATAAAACCCAGTGACCATGGGTCAAAGACCAGACCTCTAGTAGTTGCAAGAGATAGATAGAGCTTGTCCAGTTCAGCTATAAATCAACTTTATTTCCACAGGGGGTCACATAGCCCTTTCAAAAACAACCATATTGGATCAAACACAAAATTCGTAAAAAATATTCCTCCTGTTCCCCCAACCTCAAAATATATGTTGAAGGTCATATGGCCGGGGCAATGCAGATTCAAAGCCACTATTGTGAGCTGCATTGACTATACCACCATGTAATTCAAATGCTCATGATAAATGATCATTGATTAGGGCCCCTAGTTGTGAGTGTACCTATATTTTTTCATTCTATAAAAGCAAATATTAAATCAACATGAAGAGTAAATAATTACCCATGTTATATTGACAGGCTGAAATTGGTTTATATTCCATTTGGAGTTCAATTGATCATTATTTTCATCCTCGACACTTGGGTTTATCCATTCTCCAAATCACTTTGGAAGAGCAAGTTAATATACAATTACTGCTAAAAAAAAAAGGTACATACCTCCAATTTTGTGTTGTGTTGAAAATTCCACTTGTTTGTTCTGTCCTTCTGATTGGGAGTATTATTTTCCTAGGTCTGTTTTAACAAAGTACCATAAATTGAGACACTGAATGAGTCTCAATAAATGTGCATTCTCACATTTCTAGAGACCAGAAGTCTGAAATCAAGGTGCGGTCCGAGCCACACTCCCTCTGAAGGCTCAGCCTGGCCAACATGGTGAAACCCCATCTCTACTAAACATACAAAATTTATCTGGGCATGGTGGTGTGCACCTGTAGTCCAAGCTACTTGGGAGACTGAGACAGGAGAATCGCTTGAATCCGGGAGGCAGAGGTTGCAGGGAACAGAGATCGTGCCACTGCAGGCCAGCCTGGATGACTGAGCAAGACTCCATCTCAAAAACAAAAACAAAAACAAAAACAGAGACTGATGCTCACAGATTGTGTATTCCAGCCCACCAAGTTAATTCAGCATTGGCAGTGACATCATGTTCTTCCAAACAGCATCCCCTTTCTCCTTCTGGGTACTGAATTTTTGTAAATGGCAAATGAATTCCTTCATTAAGCCACAAACAGTGACATGACAGCTGCAAATTCAGCCATCTATAAGGTTTCCAGATAAAAGACACACCACCAATTAAATGTGAATTTCAGATAAATACTGAATAATTTTTTAGTATCCATATGCCCCCAGTATGACATGGGGCATACTGATACTTAAAAATCTGTTACTTGGCCAAGTGCAGTGGCTCACACCTGGAATCCTAGGACTTTGGGAGGCTGAGGTGGGGGGATTGTTGATCCCAGGAGTACAAGACCAGCCTAGGCAACATGGTGAAACCCTGTCTCTACAAAAATACAGAAATTAGCTGAGCGAAATGGTGCACACCTGTAGTCCAACTACTCAGGAAGCTGAGGTGTGGGGATCGCCTGAGCCCGAAGAGGTAGAGGCTGCAGTGAGCCGTAATCACACCACTGTACTCCAGCCTGGGCCACAGAGTGAGACCCTGTCTCAAAAAATAAAAATAAAAAAGTAGAATAAATAGAATTAAAATTTAAAACTTTTTAAAATGTGTTATCTGAAATTTAAATTTATTACAATTTTTATTTGCTAAATGTGGCCACTCCAAGTGCATGGAGTATTTATTTTACCATGCAGTTTTTAACACTTGCATCTCTGCATCTGCTTCTGTTCCAGGACAGAGAAAAACTAACACATTTCTGCTGTATCTAAGAATAGGTAGATATACCTGTGTTTTTATTCTTTCTGATTTCAGTACTAAACATCCCTCATTATCATTCTCGGGAAAAGATGAATGTAGAATCTCCACTGAGCTAATATTTCCTGACACCCTGTTTATGTGCCTTGTGAATTATGGGCATTGCCATGTGGGTTATTTCATTTCATCTTCACAATCACCCTCCAAAAGTAAAAAACAAAGACTGCCTCACTCAAATGTCCACTGCCATCAGTGCCCCATGAGTATATATACGGTGCCAAGCTCCGCCATGATCTCTCCAGAGAAGAGGAGTAAAACCAAAGAAGTGAAGACATGTCTGCCTGGAAGGGAACATCTGTGACACCTTCTTTTCCAAATGTTCTTAAAGTTTAAGCAGATTATTGTAAAGGAAATATGAAAAAGTTAGTACTTAAAAAAAACCTCCTTGTATCAAAACGTCCCATTCCCAGCCTCTATTCAATTTCAATCCTTTAAATGTTTGTTTTCATATTTACAATCATGGTCCTATGTAATATTCTTATACTACAGTTTCAAGATTTGTCAATTTTATGCCTTATGGTTATTGAGGATTTGGTCTTGAAACTGAGATTGCAGAATTATAAGAAATGTGAGAAATCTTGGCTGGGCGCGGTGGCTCATGCCTGTAATCCTAGCACTTTGTGAGGCTGAGGTAGGCAGATTGCTTGAGGTCAGGAGTTCAAAACCAGCTGGCCAACATGGTGCAACCCCATCTCTATTAAAAAAAAAAAATTAGCCGGGCATGGTGGCGGGTGCCTGTAATCCCAGCTACTCGGGAGGCTGAGGCAGGAGAATCACTTGAAGCCAGGAGGCAGAGGTTGCAGTGAGCTGAGATCGCGCCATTGCACTCCAGCCTGGGCAACAACAGCAAAGCTCCATCAAAAAAAAAAAAAAGAAAAGAAAAAGAAAAACAAATGTGAGAAATCTAACGTGACTGACTCCATTTTCCATCAAACTTCACAGGCTAAATTGTTTTGTTTTGTTTTGTTTTGTTTTTGCTAATTCTAGTGTGGCAGCCAAGATAACTGTGTGAGGAAGTTAGTTTATAGTTAAAATTTGAAGCCAGGTGTGGTGTCACCCAGCACCTTGGGAGACCAAGGCAGGAGGATTGCTTGAGCCCAGGAGTTGGAGACCAGCCTCAGGAACACAGTGAAACCCCTTCTCAACAAAAAATTTACAAAAATTAGCCAGGCATGGTGGTGTGCACCTGTAGTCCCAGCTACTCAGGAGGCTGAGGTGAGAGGATCGCTTGAGCCCAGGAAGTTGAGGCTGCAGTGAGCCAAGATCACACCACTGCACTCCAACCTGGACAACAGAGCAAGATTGTGTCTCAAAAAATAACAAATAAATAAATAATAAATAAATAATTGTGTATATATATTTATACACACAGAGAGAGAGAGAGAGAGAGTTAAACTCTGAGGCAAGGAAACTGATCCCACTCCTTGACTGCAGATTAAAGCCACATTCAGAAAACAAGGTTAGAATTACTGTAGGGGCTTGAACTTTGCTAAAGAACAGGCATAGTTAATCAATGACCTGCCATCACTTAGCGTGTTTTCATGTAAGTTGTTCACTGCACCAGAGTCATGTAACCAGGGATCACAAGATGTATAACTTCCCAAACTACTCCGGTAGATAACATTACTATTGTAAAACCTAAACAATGGTCTTTGAAATATTTTTCAGATTTAGCATTTTGGCAGACCAAGAGATGCCACCTGGTCCTGAGATACCCTCTCCTGGGAACTAACTCACCTGCACAAAGACAGTTTTAGACACCCCTAAGATTTCATCCATAGCCAATCAATTGTTGCAGTTCCCCAGCCTTCTGCCCATAAAAGTACCATGAAAAACCATAGTTTCCAACTTTTCAGGGAGACAGATTTGAGAAACCTCTCCTATTCTCCTCAATTAGCTGTCCCTGCAATTATTAACCTCCCTCTTTGCTGCAACATCTGCTGTTCTCAGTGCATTGGGTTTTTGGGGGACAGCAGGAAAGAAGAACCCCTCAGACTGTGACACTCTCCTGCCTGCCTTTCCATCCAATCACAAATGTCCTTTCCCTCCTACCACATTCTTGTAAACATTTAGGTCACAATATTTGGTTTAAGAAATCATCAGTGTTTCCATTATAATGACCATTGCAATGATATTCAAAGATGAACCAGTGACTACAATGATTATGTTTTCTTTCTTTCCTTTTTCCTGGAGTTAGTAATTGCCTTTTTATTTTTTGGAGACAGGGTCTGTCACCCAAGCTAGAAGGCTGGAGTGCAGTGGTGCAATTACTGCTCACTGCAGCCTCAAACTCCTGAGCTCAAGTGATCCTCCCAACTCAGCCTCTGGAGTTGCTGAGATTACAGGCATGAGCCACTGCACTGGGCTGCCTTCTTTTTATATACAATTTACTTAGTGCCTGAAACTATTTTATCCCAGTGCTCCAAAAGGCCTACCATGTGCCCCTCAGTTCATCAGTTTTTCTAACTCCCATACTTTTTGTCCATTCATTCCTGCTCTTTCTTCCTGGATGGCTCCGTCTGGCATCTCTTGAACCCCATCTCCAACATGAACTGTTTGCCTATGGAACCTGGTGAATGGCTGTCACCCTGGCCACCAACTGCACTTCTTTCCTCCACCGGATCTCCTAACTTTCTGAATCCACGTCTTACTTGTTCTCAGTTTGCGCCATCCTTTTTCTGAAGAACATCTTGCAGTAGCTAAGAAAAGGTGTCAACAAAAAGAGTCAAACTCTGTAAAATATTTGAAGAAATTTATTCTGAGCCAAATACGACTGACCATGGCCCGTTACACAGCCCTCAGGAGGTCCTGAGAACATGTGCCCAAGGTGGTTGGGGTGCAGTTTGGTTTTATACATTTTAGGAAGGCATGAGACAGCAATCAAATACATTTGAGAAATACATTGGTTTGGTCCAGAAAAGAGACAAGTAGAAGTGGTGGGCGGGGGCGGGGGGGTGGAGGAAGTGGGGTTCCAGGCTGTGGGTGAATTTAAACATTTTCTGGTTGACAGCTGGTTATCTGAAGACCTGGGATCACAGAAAGGAATGTCTGGGTTGTGATAAGACGTGGTGGAGACCAAAGTTTTACTATGCAGATGAAGCTTTTAGCTAGCAGGCTTCAAAGACAAGAGAGAATAGGTTGTAAAATGTTTCCTCCCTCCTGAGTAGCCGGGTCTGGACCCGTGCGCCTCTGCGCCTAAGAGGGTCGGGGCGGTAGGTCGCGGTGAGAGGCCGTCCTGGGTGCCACCCGAGGGGCGCCTCGGGCGCGGAGGGGGCGTGAGCACCTCTCCAGGGCCGCGCCTGCCCACGGTGGCGGGGCACGCCCAGGTCTCCGGCTCCTGGGCTGGGTCGCGGCAGGGGCGGAGCGCGTGCGAAGGCGACGGCCCCAGCCCCTAGGGGTCGCCCAGGCGCCTTCCGCCCGCCTCTTCAACGCGCACGCGGCTACCGAGCTGCAGGAGGCAGCGGGCGCGAGACTGGGAATGCGCAGGGCCCCCGCCTGGCTCTACAAGTCCGGGCCGCGGCCCCCGCCTTCCCCGCCGCCTCCCGGCGCTCCGTGCCCGCGCCCCGAGGCCGGCGGCTGCTCCCACCTGGGGCCGTTGCTGCTCGTGCCGTGAGCGCCGCCCAGCCATTGTCCCCGCCGCTCTGTCAGCCGCGCCGGACCGCGCGCGCACCGGAAGGCGCGTTGGCGTCTTGCGGGCTCCGGGCCGGGTGGGCAGAGTCGTGGCCTCCACAAGCCGCCTGGCGCGCATGGGGAGCCTCCGTTGATGCCGCCGCGCCGCCCTCCGAGGCTGCGTCCCCGGAAGCCCGGCTCCCCGAGCGCTCCGGCCCGGCCCGGCGCCCCGGACCTGAGTGCGTCCCCATGGAGGCGCCCGGGCTGGCCCAGGCGGCCGTGGTAGAGGAGACCCCGGACTGGGCGCCCGAGCTCTGCCCCAGCCCGGAGGCGCGGTCGCCGGAGCCGCCTGCCAACCGCCTTCAGGACTTCGACACGCTGGTCACCGTGGGTGAGTGCGCGCGGGGACTCGGCCCACAGGGGCGCGCGGCGCGGCCGGGACGCTGTCGTAGGACAAAGGGCCCCGGGTGCCGGCCTCCTGGGGAGGGCCCTGCCCGGCCGCTGCGGCTCAGGATCCTAGCGCGGGGCTGCCCCTGCGCCCTGGGTCTCCCTGGGGGGCGCTCGGAGAAGTGGAGCGCACCCCCCAGCCCCGGCGAGTCCCCCGACCGAGCGGGTGCCTTCCCTGGAACGCCGACGGCTCCTCTCGGAGACCACCCTCCACCCCCAGCACACACAGCACTCTGGGGCCTGGGCCGTCCGACGTCACCAAACTTCCTGTTGGTCACCTCGCCTGGGGTAACTCGTGCGCTCTCCCAGGCAGCGGCCCCAGGGACACGGGCGCGGGGTCCCTCAGGCCAGCCTCCCCGTGTACCCAGCGGCAGGGTCCTCGGCGGGGAATGTACAGATTTCTCCAGGGGCTGCAGGAGCAGCTGGGCTCCGGGGTACAGGTGTTCCGTGGCTTTGTGGGGATGAAGACGGCGGAGTTGGGGACGGATCCTAACATGTCCTGACACCGCCTATGCTCTTCGTCTTGTGCGTCTGAAATGGGTAATTCTTGTATTGGACGCTTTATCTCGTTTCCTTTGTCCTCTGTCTTTGAACTTAACCCCCAATGGGCAGCTTGACAGAGAGGTTTCCAGTTCTCGGTGCGCTTGGATCCGGACCACGCGCTGGTTTATGGGGCAACCCTGAGTGGGTCAGAATATCCCAGCCGAACGTGGGCGCTGGATTTAAACAGTTGTCAGTGGTCAGCCTGTGCCTTCTTGGGGGGTGTGTTGCTGGGACAGGACTTCTCAGGCCCTCTAACTCCTGTTTGTCCTCTCATTTTGGACAGGAGGAAGCTGGGCTGGGAAGCCGAATGGCTCAGGGTTATAGCTTCTGGCTTAGGAAGACCAGCGGCCATAGCCCAGGAGCCTTCAGGCCTGCTGAGGAAGAGGGGACTTTGCTTCCTTCAGTGACCTCTTTGGCACCTAGGCCTTGAGGAAGGGGTCATGAGGAAACCCTGATTTTGGAAGGATAGTGGGAAGAGGGCCCTCTCTTTTTCTCCTGTCCCTCTCTTTCTCCTATCTCATTCTCTCTCTCTCTTTCTCTTTTTGTCTCTCTCTCCCTCTTTCTGTGTCTTTATGCATTACTCTCTGTATTAATCGTTTTTACGTTGCTGATAAAGACATACCCTAGACTTGGAAAAAAAGGAGGTTGAATTTCTTTTTTTTCTGAGACGAGTCTTGCTCCTGTCGCCCAGGCTGAAGTGCAGTGGCGTGATCTAGGCTCACTGCAACCTCTGCCTCCCGGGTTGAAGCAATTCTCCTGCCTCAGCCTCCTGAGTAGCTGGGATTACAGGTGCGTGCCCCAACTCTCGGCTAATTTTTGTACTGTTAGTAGAGACGGGGCTTCACCATGTTGGCCAGGCTGGTCTGGAACTCCTGACCTCAGGTGATCCACCCACCTCAGCCTCCCAAAGTGTTGCGATTACAGGTGTAAGCCACCGCGCCCGGCCAGGAAGTTTGACTTACAGTTCCACAGGGCTGGGTAAGTCCCATAATCATGGCGGAGGGCAAAAGGTACTTCTTACATGGCGGCAGCAAGAGAGAATGAGGAGGAAGCAACAGCAGAAACCCCTGAAAACCCATCAGATCTCGTGAGACTTATTCACTATCATGAGAATAGCACGGGAAAGACCCGCCCCTATGATTGCAGTTACCTCGCCCTGAGTCCCTCCCGCAACACGTGGGTATTCTGGGAGATACAATTCAAGTTGACATTTCAGTAGGGACACAGCCAAACCATATAATTCCACCCCGGCCCCTCCAAATCTCATATCCTCACATTTCAAAACTAACTGTGCCTTCCCAACAGTCCCCCCAAAGTCTTAACTCATTTCAGCATTAACCCAAACGTCCACAGTCAGACAAGGCAAGTCCCTTCCACCTATGAGCCTGTAAAATCAAAAGCAAGCTAGTTACTTCTTAGATACAATGGGGATACAGGTATTGGGTAAATACAGCCATTCCAAATGGGAATAATGGCCAAAACAAAGGGGTTATAGGGCCCCTGCAAGTCCAAAATCCAGCGGGGCAGTCAGATCTTAAAGCTCCAAAATGATCTCCTTTGACTACAGGTCTCACATCAGGTGCAAGAGGTGGATTCCTATGGTCTTGGGCAGCTCTGCGCCTGTGGCTTTGCAGGGTACAGCCTCCCTCCCGGCTGCTTTCACGGGCTGACGTTGAGTGTCTGTTGTGTTTCCGGGCCTATGGTGCATGCTGTTGGTGGATCTATCTTTCTGGGGTTTGGACGATGGTGGCTTTCTTCTCACAGCTCTACTAGGCAGTGCCCCAGTAGGGCCTCTGTGTGGGTGCTCCAACCCCACATTTCCCTTCTGCACTGCCCTAGCAGAGGTTCTCCATGAGGGCCTCACCCCTGCCACAGACTTTTGCCTGGACATCCGGGCATTTCCATACATCTTCTGAAATCTAGGCGGAGGTTCTCAAACCTCAATTCTTGACTTCTGTGCATCTGCAGGCTCAACACCACATGGAAGTTGCCCAGGTTTGGGGCTTCCACCCTCTGAAGCCACAGCCTGAGCTCTACGTTGGCTCCTTTCAGTCACAGATGGAGCAGCTGGAACCCAGGGTACCAAGTCCCTAGGCTGCACACAGCACAGAGACCCTGGGCCCAGCCCACAAAACCACTTCTTTCTCCTGGGCCTGTGATGGGAGGGGCTGCTGTGAAGGTCTGTGACATGGCCTGGAGACATTTTCCCCGTGGTCTTGGAGATTGACATTAGGCTCCTTGCTACTTATGCAAATTTCTGCAGCTGGCTGGCATTTCTCCCCCAAAAAATGGATTTTTCTTTTCTACTGGATCATCAGGCTGCAGATTTTCAAACTTTTATACTCTGTATCCCTTTTAAAACGGAATGCTTTCAACAGCACCCAAGTCACATTTTGAATGCTTTGCTGCTTAGAAATTTCTTCCGCTAGATATTCTAAGTCATCTCTCTCAAGTTCAAAGTTCCACACATCTCTAGGGCAGAGGCAAAATGCCGCCAGTCTCTTTGCTAAAACATAATAAGAGTCACCTTTGCTCCAGTTCCCAAGAAGTTGCTCATCTCTATCTAAGACCACCTCAGCCTGGACCTTATTGTCATATCGCTATCAGCGTTTTGGCCAAAGCCATTCAACAAGTCTCTAGGAAGTTGCAAACATTCCCACATTTTCCTGCCTTATTCTAAGCCCTCCAAACTGTTCCGACCTCTGCCTATTAACCATTTCCAAAGTCGCTGCCACATTGTTGGGTACCTTTTCAGCAATGCCCCACTCCCAGTACCTATTTACTGTATTAGTCTGTTTTTACGCTGCTGATACAGACATACCCAAGACTGGGAAGAAAAGGAGCTTTAATTTGACTAACAGTTCCACAGGCTGAGGAAGTCTTGTAATTATGGCGGAGGGCGAAAGGCACTTCTTACATAGTGGCAGCAAGAAAAAATGAGGAGGAAGCAAAAGCAGAAACCCTAATAAACCCATTAGATCTGATGAGACTTATTCACTATCACCAGAATAGCGCAGGAAAGACCGGCCACCATGATTCAGTTACTTCCCCTGGATCCCTCTCACAGCACGAGAGAATTCTGGGAGATACAATTCAAGTTGAGATTTCAGTGGGGACATGGCCAAAACATATCATTTTCTGTTTCTCTATTTCTGTCTTTCCCCATCTCATTTTTTTTCTTTTCTTTTCTTTTCTTTTTTTTAATGAATCATTGAAAATGACATTTGCAATTATTTGGGGATATGCTTAATCATAGACTATTAAATGCAAAAAGGAAGACAAAATACACTTTTTCAAGCAAGGCTTTCGATTCCATTCATTTATTTATTTATCCCGGAGTGCTGGGATTACAGGCACGAGCCACCGCTCCTGGCCCAAGGATTCCATGTATATATATAGAAATACACGTGTACAGTGAAAGAAAAAAAAAAAAAACTCGACAAGAAGGAGGTTGAGACTCCTGCAGCCATTATTTTTTGGGCAATAGGGAATTCGGTGGTTCTTTGGCCTTTGGTTTTCTGTGTTTTCTGAGCTAGATTTAACCATGCCGAAAGGCTCTTGATACACGAAGTTGCGAGGCCGCAGGATTCTCAAGAGTTAAAAACAGCTTTGAATGGGAATGTTTGAAAACCTCACTGCAGAGCCAAGCCTCCCATGTGCAATTTGCATTTTCCCTGTGGAAGCCTGCGGTTCCCTGTAGGAAGCCGCCTCCCTTCTCCTCCTTGAAGTCTCCTAGAAGTCTCCTTGAAGTCAGTTTCTGCATCCACCCAATGGGGATGACAGTGAGGCGGTCAAAAGTCGCAGCTGGGGCCAAGCGGGAGGCAGCCAGTGGCGCGGGCTCTGTAAGGAATCAGTCGCGGGCCGGCGCGAACACGGAGCCCTTTTAGATGGTCGGGCGGTCGGTTATCTCAGTTGGTGAGCGCGTGGTGCTGATACCGCCATGGTCGCGGGCTTGATCCCCGCACCGGCCCTAGTCCCAGTTTTTTTGTTGGTTTGTTTCTTTGTTTTTTCCCATGAACTGTTTCTGCAACTCTCCTTCAAAATGCGCCTTTCAGGTTCTGTAAGCCCCATGCGGGCAGGAGCGACTTGCGGGATCTCTTGGACTCGGCCCAGAGGTTGTCGAGGACAGCCTGGCAGGGAGGAGCGGGAGAAACCCTGCCAGCGCTGGGGCGTTGGCTCCTCACCGGAGTCCCCGCGGCTCGGGCAAAGCGGAAGGCAGCCAGAGGCACGCGGGCTTGGCAGGGAATCCCTCGTGGACTGGCGCGAACGTGGAGCCCTGTTATAGGCTCCAGGGGCACTGTGGCGTCAGGCGGTCGGTTAGCTCAGTTGGTAAGAGCGTGGTGCTGATAACACTAAGGTCGCGGGCTCGAATCCCGCACCGACCACAGTTTTTGGCTTTTTTTTTTTTTCCGCCGCCACCCCGCAATGAACTCCTTCTACAAC
Organism: Pongo pygmaeus; assembly: GCF_028885625.2. Classification (NCBI taxonomy): domain Eukaryota; kingdom Metazoa; phylum Chordata; class Mammalia; order Primates; family Hominidae; genus Pongo; species Pongo pygmaeus. The sequence goes on along the minus strand of NC_072396.2, from coordinate 4,253,429 downwards.
GGTGTGTGAAAAATGCGCCTTTCGGGTACTGTGAGCGTTGTGCGGGTAGGAGCGAATTGCAGGATCTCTTGGTCTCCGCGCCCAGAGGTTGTCGAGGGCGGCCTGCTGGGGAGAGCGGGAGGTACCAGGCATGCGCTGGGGCTGTGGCTCCGCACCCGAGTCCCTGCACTCTCCGCCACCTGCAGGGCACTCAGGACATCTAAAGCGATCCACATCTCCGGCCCTCAGCCCCCAGCCCCGCCGCCCCCGCGCTTCCTGAGGTCCCGTAGGCCGGACGCTGCCCCTGAGACCTGAATGAATTAAAAGGAACCAACTGAGCTTTTCAGGTCTCAGGCACAGCAAGTGCCACGGCCCAGCATTTTCTTCTCTTCATTGCTGCTTCTCGGCATTTTCTTTCTCTCTCTCTCTCTCTGTCTCTCTCTCTGTGTCTCTGTCTCTCTCTCTGTGTCTCTGTCTCTCTCTCTGTCTCTCTCTTTCTCCTCTCTCTGTCTCTTTTTGAATACAGATACTATCGTTGTCCACCCAGCAGCTGTTTCAACCCTTCTACCCTGTACCATTTCATTTATTCATGTGTTCAATTAAGCGACAGCAATTGAATACATTTTTCCAACACTTAAATATAAATAAGAAAAAGAAAGATGGGAGAGAGCTATACTTTGTCCACTCAAAACACTGAGGAATCATTTGAAATGACATTTGCAATTATTTAGGGATATGCTTCATGATAGAATATTAAATGTGAAAAGAAAGACAAAATACACTGTGTCAAACAAGGCTTTGGGTTCCATTTATGTATGTATGTATGTATGTATTTATCTATCTATCCAACCCGAAGTGCTGAGATTACAGGCATGAGCCACCGCTCCCGGCCCAAGGATTCCATGTATATATATAGAAATACACGTGTACAGTGAAAGAAAAAAAAAAAAACTCGACAAGAAGGAGGTCGAGACCCCTGCAGCCATTATTTTTTGGGCAATAGGGAATTCGGTGGTTCTTTGGCCTTTGGTTTTCTGTGTTTTCTGAGCTAGATTTAACCATGCCGAAAGGCTCTTGATACACGAAGTTGCCAGGCCGCAGGATTCTCAAGAGTTAAAAACAGCTTTGAATGGGAATGTTTGAAAACCTCACTGCAGAGCCAAGCCTCCCATGTGCAATTTGCATTTTCCCTGTGGAAGCCGCCTCCCTTCTCCTCCTTGAAGTCTCCTAGAAGTCTCCTTGAAGTCAGTTTCTGCATCCACCCAATGGGGATGACAGTGAGGCGGTCAAAAGTCGCAGCTGGGGCCAAGCGGGAGGCAGCCAGTGGCGCGGGCTCTGCAAGGAATCAGTCGCGGGCCGGTGCGAACACGGAGCCCTTTTAGATGGTCGGGCGGTCGGTTATCTCAGTTGGTGAGCGCGTGGTGCTGATACCGCCATGGTCGCGGGCTTGATCCCCGCACCGGCCCTAGTCCCAGTTTTTTTGTTGGTTTGTTTCTTTGCTTTTTCCCATGAACTGTTTCTGCAACTCTCTTTCAAAATGCGCCTTTCAGGTTCTGTAAGCCCCATGCGGGCAGGAGCGACTTGCGGGATCTCTTGGACTCGGCCCAGAGGTTGTCGAGGACAGCCTGGCAGGGAGGAGCGGGAGAAACCCTGCCAGCGCTGGGGCGGTGGCTCCTCACCGGAGTCCCCGCGGCTCGGGCAAAGCGGAAGGCAGCCAGAGGCGCGCGGGCTTGGCAGGGAATCCCTCGTGGACTGGCGCGAACGTGGAGCCCTGTTATAGGCTCCAGGGGCACTGTGGCGTCAGGCGGTCGGTTAGCTCAGTTGGTAAGAGCGTGGTGCTGATAACACTAAGGTCGCGGGCTCGAATCCCGCACCGACCACAGTTTTTGGCTTTTTTTTTTTCCGCCGCCACCCCGCAATGAACTCCTTCTACAACGGTGTGTGAAAAATGCGCCTTTCGGGTACTGTGAGCGTTGTGCGGGTAGGAGCGAATTGCAGGATCTCTTGGTCTCCGCGCCCAGAGGTTGTCGAGGGCGGCCTGCTGGGGAGAGCGGGAGGTACCAGGCATGCGCTGGGGCTGTGGCTCCGCACCCGAGTCCCTGCACTCTCCGCCACCTGCAGGGCACTCAGGACATCCAAAGCGATCCACATCTCCGGCCCTCAGCCCCCAGCCCCGCCGCCCCCGCGCTTCCTGAGGCTGTGGCTCCCCTGGAGGAATCGCCCAGTGAAGACAGGTGCTCCCCGATGTCACCGCCTCGTGTTCCCTTGGCCGCCTTGCGGGGAAGTCTTAGGGTTGAAAATCCAGGTCTGGAATGAGCGCATTCCACAGATGGTATGTAGGGCTACTGCATGCCCAGCACCGTTCTAGGCGGGGAGCAAAACAGTAAGTGAGACACAAATCCCAAGCCACATGGAGAAAGTGACCAGCCAGTAGATGACTGCCATGTTTTTAGAGAGGCGTTCTGGTTGTGGAAGCCTCTGGAAACCTTCTCTTGCTCTACCCCCCCTCCCCCCCCCCCCCGTTTCTTTTCAGAGACATTTTAGGCTTCACATTTCTTCCTCTTGGTTCTGCATTTTGCAGCCAGAGCAAGTGGATGAATTTCTCGCTGGTGGTTCAGGTTTCCGGGGTGGTCAGGTGTGCTCTGTTGAACAAAGCCAGTTGCGTAGGATCAGTGCCATTTTCTGTCAGCATCCAGCAGGGGCTCCACCTGTTTTTGAAAACTCTCCAGTGGAAACCTCTACTAACTCTGGCCTAAATCAGTAGCTGCTCAAAATCTACGGACTACTGGCTTCAAAGGCTGGTAAGTGCCCAGGGTGTAGTAAAAGTTCCCAATAAACGCCAGCTGATGGCGCTGCTGCTACTATAAGCAACGTTAGGAGAGCCTGGGTCGGCTGACACCTGAAATAGAAACCTGTACACAACAAGTTGGATGTCACATCTTGCAATAGTCGCGCCGGGTTAGATGCAGGGACAGAGCACGGAGGAGTCGGTGGAGGTTGCTGCCCTCAAGTTTCCTGAACTCGAAGGGGTTTAGAATGTGCCACGGTGGCGTGAAAATTATTTTGAGCAGAAGGCATTTGAATTCCTGAAATTTCTTATCTGCTGAAAAGCAGAGCTTCCCAAAAGATCTCAAAAGAACTCAGTTGTCGTAAATCCCTTCTTGGGAAGGAACTAGGAAAGACTGACTCGGGCCAGGCGCAGTGGTTCACGCCTGTAATTCCCAGCACTTTGGGAGGCCGAGGCAAGTGGATCATCTGAGCCCAGGAGTTGGAGACCAGCCCGGGCAACATGGTGAGATCCTCTCTCTATTAAAAAAAAAAAAAAAACGGAAATTAGCTCGGCATGGTAGCACATGCCTGTAGTCCGAGCTACTCCAGAGGCTGAGGTGGAAGGATCACCTGAGCCCGGGAAGTCGAGGTTGTAGCGAGCTGAGATCGCGCCACTGCACTCCAGCCTGGGCAACAGAGTGAGACCCTGTCTCAAAAAAAAAAAAAAAAAAATGTGGTAAGATACCCATAATATGAAATTCACCATTAAAAAATAGCGAGGAGCATCGTGAATGTGACGTATTGATGAGGATGATGGTGATGTTCCAGAACCTTCTCTTGACACCAGCCTGGCCCCCCGGCCTTACCTTTCCTGGCTTCATGGTACTCATCATACCGTGCTGCAAATGCCGGTTTCCTCCTTCTCGCCAGCTAGACCTGTGGTACCCCACAGGGAGGGAATGGCGACTCACCCACCAGGTGCTTAATAAGTGTTTGTTGGCCAGTGGACCTCCTACGCTCCCTGGGGAGAGGAACTGGGACTGGGACATGTGTACACACCTGCAGCTACAAGACTCGGTGGGGAGGGTGCACAGAGCCTCGACCCTGTAAGAGAGGCGATCGGGCTGAAGAACACGGGGCACTGGGGCTGGATGGATGGGACTGACGTGGAGAGGGTGGGTTCATTGATTTGTTCACCCGTTCATTTATTGGTTTCTATGCATCCATCCATCTTTCATGCCTTGAGCGTGCGTTCTGGGCAGGGCCTGTAATGGGCACCGAATGAGTAACATATCGTGTCTCCCTTCAAGGTACACGCAGTCTGGGTGGGTGAGGGGAAAGACGGTAGGGTGACATGGGAACAGTTTGGGGGTTGGGAGGTACTGTTGTTAAAAATTCAAACTTTGGGTCCCCTCCCAGATTTATAAACCTAAACGTTTGCTGGTGGACCTAGGACTCCGCATATCCAGGCGGGATCCTCCGCTGATCGGGATGCACGATGACGTCAGAACACGTGGATAATGGGATAACTTCTGGGCCAGGGGCTTTGGAACCTCAAAGAATGTGATAACTTTTGGGTCAGGGGCTTTGGAACCTCAAAGACCTCCGCCTGGGAGATCCGGGACAGCTCCCGGAGGAGGTGACATCTGAGTGTTAAACACATCCGTGACAGGCAATGAGAAAATAAGGTGGGTCCGCTGTGCTGATCGGCCCTAGGCGCCGCGGCGGCTGTCCCGGCGGGGCAGGGTCGCCTTCCGAGGTGTCTTGGCCTGCGGGGCACTCGTAGCCCGCCGCTTTCCCAGGTGAGGCACAGTGACCCAGGTTGGAGTCCCTGCTTCAGCCGCCATGGCGGATGCGGCGGCCAGGCTTCTCCAGGCCAGGGCAGCGTTGCACGTGTGGCCCCGCTGGGCCCCGAGCAGCTGCGGCGGGTCCTGAAGCAGGTGACGAAGGCGCAGCTGCCGCCGCCGCGGCCCATCAGGCCGCCCTCCAGCGGGACCCTGGCGCCGAGCCCCCGTGCCCGCCACGCCTGCTGCCGCCCCAGGTGAGGCCCCGGGAGGGACATGGGGAAACTGAGGCCCGGAGGGGGCCGAGGCCCCGCGGCGGGGTTAGCTGCTTGGCGGGGGTGGCCAGTACCCGGCCCCGGTCAAGACTCAGGGTGTCCCGAAGCTGAGCTCCTTAGGGACGGCGTTCGGCCCCCACCTGCCACCACCCCGGCGTTTTCACCCCAGGAGCCTCACTTGAGCCGATGCTCACGCTGGGCCCTCTGCCTGGGACGCCGTCGTGCCCTCTCTGCCTCCACAGCCCTGCCCGGGGCTCCCCTGTGCTGCCTAGCTCTTACACGCCTTTGACCACTCGTTCAGCCTTTGTGGGGCACTCAGAGACGGGGTTGCCCGCACTCCCACCTAAGTGCAGGAGGTGCAGCCTTCGACACACTCGAAGAACGAACATCAGGCAGGTTCTGGGAGGGACAGGGGGGCCGCTTTAGAGTGAATGGTCCCGTAGGCCGGACGCTGCCCCTGAGACCTGAATGAATTAAAAGGAACCAACTGAGCTTTTCAGGTCTCAGACACAGCAAGTGCCACGGCCCAGCATTTTCTTCTCTTCATTGCTGCTTCTCGGCATTTTCTTTCTCTCTCTCTCTGTCTCTGTTTTTGCATACAGATACTATGCTTTTGGGGTGGGTACTCTCGTCCTCCCAGGGTTCCTACACGGCGTGTGTAAAATTCCATCTCATTTCATTGCTGGGACTGTAAATAAAACTAGTCTTATCCCAAAATTGCCAAAAGAAGATGGCTTTTTCCACTAGAAGAGATGCGTTAGAGAATAGAATCAGCGATCTTCACTCCTGAGGTTTTTCGACTTCACTCGTGATTTTAGCTGCCTGGGGTTGTTGTATCCAGTTGATCATCAAGAGTGGAGAGTTGTCTTGCCAAGGTTTAGGAAGAGAAGTATGATTCTGCCCAAATGCCACACTATCTAGAGGTGTGACCTTGGGTAACTCGACCTTTTTGGACTTTGGTCTGGGTCCAAAGGCTGCAAGAAGCCATCCCGGGACAGCCATCTGCAGAGCCTCTTCTCTGCCGGGCAGTGTTATGGGTTGCTTAGCTCGCAGCAGTGTTTTTGTACCAACATTTTGCAGGGAGGTTGAGTGGCTTTGCCAAAGATCCCTCAGGTGTGGCTGCTCTCCGGAGCCCTTTTTCTCCCCAGCACAGCCTGCTGAATGTGGCCACATCTTTTTGGGTTTGAAATGGAGTCCAAAAATGACATATTTTTCATAAAGTAAGCAAACTTAGTCAAGATTAGGCAGCATGATGGGACTTATTCTGTAGCTAATCTGATGGAGATGTATAAATTCTACCTCCAATAACGTACCTTTGTAGCACATTCTGCTAATACTTTTTCAGCCCCAGCTGTGTCGTGGAGGCCACGAAGTCAAACCAGATGTGTACTTTGCCCCTCAGTAGCTTATGAACTAACAGGAGATAAAACATGACCCAGATACCTTCTAATCAAGGCCTGAAAGCTAGTGATGAAGAACTAAATGTAGTTAGAGAAAGGGAGATTGTTTCTGGCCGAGGAAATCAGAAGCAGCTTTGTTGAAGAAGTGGTATCTGAACTAGATTTGAAAGGGTGAGTCTGAGTTGAAAATGCAGAAGAGGAGAGGCAGGTTCTGGGGCGGGTGGTGGGGTGCATTTCAACAACCACAGCAGACTGCCCAGTGGTTTGCTGTGGGGGATGGTGTGGATCAGAAGCACAGACCAGTGGACACACTTGGGTCAGATGGAGGCACCTGTCTCTCCCCATCTTCCATCTTCCCTCTTCCCACCCCCCAGAAATGTCCAGTTCCATCCAACATGCCTACCCCTTTTCATGCATCCATGCATGTACACATTTTTCTTTGTACTCAGAATGCCCTACCTGGCAAAAATTCCCAGCCTTCAAAATGCCCCTCAGAGATCACTGCTTCTGGGCAGCCCACCACCTCTGGGCCGTTCTGCCTCTTTATTGCACCTGTTGTACCATGATGACATTTTTCCTGTCTGCCTCACCTGTCTGCATTCCTTAGGGAAACTTGTCTGCCTTTGAAATCGTCAGCGGAGTTTTTGAAAGGGCAGATCAGGTCTCCACCCCAGGAGATCCGATTCTGCAGGTCTGCGGGGACTAAGGCATGGCAGGGAAACTGCCCACCATCTCAAGGGTGAGGCTAGGAGTTGGCTAGTGTGTATGTATTCCATCCAGAAATATTTAGTAAACGTTCGCCGAATGAAATAAACACACAAGAAAGCATGAAGCATAATACCCACAGGGTAAGCCAGTCAGGATTAGAGGATGAATACATTATTAGGCCGGCTTTGCTGCTGTGGTTATCCTAAAACAATAGGGTTTAGGTTGTGCGTCTGTGTGTATATGTATTTTGTTGTTGTTTTGGGGTTTTTTTGAGACAAGGTGTTGCTTTCTCACCCAGGCTGGACTGATCACGGCTCACTACAGCCTCAAACTCCCAGACTCAAACGATCCTTCTCCCTCAGCCTCCCCAGTAGCTGGGGCTACAGGCAGGTACCATCAAGCCTAATTTTAAAATGTTTTGTAGGTGGGGCTCGGTGGCTCACCGCTGGAATCCCAGCACATTGGGAGGCTGAGGCGGGTGGATCACCTGAGATCAGGAGTTTGAGGCCAGTCTGGCCAATGTGATGAAACCCCGTCTCTACTAAAAATACAAAAATTAGCCCGTCACGGTGGCACATGCCTGCAATGCTAGCTACTAGTGAGGCCAAGTCAGGAAAATCGCTTGAACTCAGGAGGCAGAGGTTTCAGGGAGCCAAGAATGCACCACTGCAGTCCAGCCTAGGCAACGGTGAGACTCTTTGTTTTGGGTTTTTTGTTTGTTTGTTTTTTAGTGTTTTGTAGGGACAGGGTCTTGCTCTGTTGCCCAGGCTAGCTCTGAACTCCTGGCCTCAAGCAATCCTCCCGCCTCAGCATCCCAAAGCACTGCTACTACAGGTGTGATTTGTGTTTGGCCCTTAGAGAGATATTCTATGTGATTGGTAGTAAAATGAAACAGACATCGTTCTTGAAGGATATGCACAGTCAATCTAGTTGTCATTTGATTTGCAAGTAGCCCAGGAATGGGGACTCCCAGGGTTGTGGTGCCACCTTGGTACACTTGACCTCTGTTATTTGTACTAGTGTATAACAAGAGACAGACGAGAGACACATTCCAGCCTGATCTCAGTGAGGGTCTTGATTCTGTCCTGTTTGACATTTTTATTGACTTTCTACTGTTTGAGGGTCACACCAAAAGGTTGAGTCCAAAGAGGTCCAGTTGGTGGTCCCAAATAAGTGGTTCTCAACCGAGGGTAGTTTTGCCCCACAAGGGGCACTTGGCAATGTCTTGTCAGGACTTGGGATCACTACTGGCATCTAGTGCGTAGAGGCAGAGATGCTGCTGGGCATCCTCCAGCCACCCATGTCAAAGGATTATGTTCTGAAATGTTGGTTGTGAAATCGTGCTCTGGATGACAAGGTGTGCCTCTTTTTCTCCCTGGAGGAAAATGCTCATTATTTCTGCTCTGTGAGGGCAGGAGCCTTGTTTCTTTTGCTTCCTGACCTTCTCCCCTAAGCTGTATGAGAGCTGTTTCTCTGACACCTGTAGCAGTGTCTCATGCACATGGTCAGTGCTCAATAAATATTTGTGGGATGTTGTCGAAGGTAGCTCTCCCCTTTGGTAGGTGTTTTGCTATTACAGACAGTGCTGCCTTGAACCTCATAGAACATAACATCTTTATGGCCATCTAAGTTTTTTTAATTTTGGAATCCAGGAAGTAGAATTACTGGGTCAGAAAGCACATGTATTTGAAATTTTGTCAGATATATTTGTAAAAAGTTGTTGAGGATATTCAGCCCGGCCGGGCACGGTGGCTCACGCCTGTAATTCCAGCACTTCGGGAGGCTGAATGGGGCAGATCACTTGAGGTCAGGAGTTTGAGACCAGCCTGGACAACATGGTGAAACCCCTTCTCTACTAAGGATACAAAAATTAGCCAAGCGTGGTGCTGCACACCTGTAATCCCAGCTACTATGGAGGCTGAGGCATGAGAATCGCTTGAACCTGGGAGGACGAGGTTGCAGTGAGGCAAGATTGCGCCACTGCACTCCAGCCTGGGCGACACAGCGAGACTCCATCTCAAAAAACAAACAAAATGGCCGGGCACGGTGGCTCATGCCTGTAATCCCAGCACTGTGGGAGGCCGAATCACTTGAGGCCAGGAGTTCCAGACCAGCTTGGCCAACATGGTGAAACCCCGTCTATACTAAAAATACAAAAGTTAGCCGGGTGTGGTGGCACATTCCTGTACTCTCAACTACTTGGGAGGCTGAGGCAGGAGAATTGCTTGAGCCTGGGAGGCGGAGCGGCTGCAGTGAGCCGAGATCCTGCCACTGCACTCCAGCCTGGGTGACAGAGCTGGACTCAGTCTCAAAAACAAACAAACAAAAACAGACCACAGTGACACATTTTACATTATGACGTAGTACGCATGTATATAAATATTTGCATACATAAATGAAAAGTTGATGGAACTACTTAGCATTCCTATGTAAATGCCTGCTGATTGTATCTATTCTTCATTTCTACATCACTTTTTTTTTTTTTTTTTTTTTTGAGACAGAGTCTCACTCTGTCGCCCAGGCTGGAGTGCAGTGGCGCGATCTCAGCTCACGGCAACCTCCGCCTCCCAGGTTCAAGTGATTCTCCTGCTTCTGCCTCCTGTATAGCTGGGATTACAGGCACACGCCACCATGCCTGGCTAATTTTTGTATTTTCTGTAGAGACGGGGTTTCACCATGTTGGACAGGCTGGTGTCAAACTCCTGAACTCAAGTGACCCGCCCGCCTCGACCTCCCAAAGTGCTGGGATTACAGGTGTGAGCTACTGCACCTGACCCTAATCTACATCACTTTAAAAAAAATACTAGTCATAATTTTTGTATCCTTAGTAGAGAAGAGGTTTCACCATGTTGGCCTGGCTGGTCTCAAACTCCTGTCCTCAAGTGATCTGCCCACTCTTGGCCTCCTGAAGTGCTGGGATTACAGGCGTAAGCCACCACGCCCAGCCTGTATCACTGTGGTTTCTGGTCAGAAAGGTCTGAAAGACACTTAATACAAACATATTACATAAATTGTATATGTAAGACATAATTTAGAAAAAATGTCAATAGTGGATTTACTATGAGAGCAAAATTGCAGACATGTTGATAAGCACAATGCTTCTTTTCCCTTTCTTGTCTTTCTGTAGGAAAGCAACTAGAAGCCATTTGTGTCAAGGTAACGTCTGGAGAAACAAAAGGTCAGGAATGGCCAACGTCCCTACTGGCCGCAGTCCAGCCCCAATCTGCAAGACAGAGCCAGCCGCCCCGGGGGAATTCCCGCCTGGTGGGACTCCACGTCACCAGCCCCCAGCTGCTCAGGGTACAGCCCCTCGTGAGAACTGCGCCACAGTCACGTTTCCTACATCAGCCTCCTGCTCAGGGGTTTGTACAGAGACCACTGCCAGCCCTCTAGGCAGTCCCTGCAAAGAGAGTCCCAGCCCCCAAGGCTCCGAATGGACAGGGCACCTTGTTGACCCCTTTGTTGGCCTCCAGTTTGCCGACTGTAACGTTTCATCCAGTTCAGGACGTTTATTTATTTCCAACTTGCATACAAAACATACTGAGAAACTAAAACCATCGTTGAAAGTGAACACATGTTGAGACGGGTATCTCGACCTGCCAAGTATAAAGCTAAAGATAAGTTCATAAAAAGGGATGATTTGGCCGACGGTCATCTGCCAGATTCTGATGATTATTCAGAACTCAGTGTGGAAGAAGATCAGAGCTTTAAGTGTCAGACTTGTAAAAAGTCATATATAGGGAAGTGGGGACCGGCCCAGCATTTTAAACTTAATCCAGGCCATGGCCAGCTGGACCCTGAGATGACGCTGTCTGAGAAAGCCAATGGGAGCACCCTCCGGGGGCACACAGAGGAAAGGATGCTCAGCCTGACCTCCCCGGGGCTGTCCATGCCAGCGGCTCCACGTGAGCAGGGGGCCCGCTCCTGCTTGGTGAGGGAGTCAGCATGCGGTGGCCTGCAGGTAATGTTTGCATCTGGGTGTCATTTTCGTCCATTCTCACACTGTTATAAATACCTGAGACCAGGTATTTTATAAAGAAAAGAGGTTTAGTTGGCTCACAGTTCCACAGGCTGTACAGGAAGCATGGTGCTGGCATCTGCTCGGCTTCTGGGGATGCTTCAGAATCAGTCACGGTGAAGGCAGAGTGGGAGCAGGCACATCACATGGCCACAGCAGGGACAAGGGGGGTCGGGGGAGGTGCCACACACTTTCTTTCTTTTTTTTTTTTTTTTTGGAGTCTTGCTCTGTCGCCCAGGCTGGCGTGCAGTGCTGCGATCTCGGCTCACTGCAAGCTCCGCCTCCCGGGTTCACGCCATTCTCCTGCCTCAGCCTCCCGAGTAGCTGGGACTACAGGCGCCTGCCACCACGCCTGGCAATTTTTTGTATTTTTAGTAGGTACGGGGTTTCTCCGTATTAGCCAGGATGGTCTTGATCTCCTGACCTCATGATCCACCCGCCTCAGCCTCCCAAAGTGCTGGGATTACAGGCGTGAGCCACCGCGCCCGGCCAGTGCCACACACTTTTAAACAACCAACCAGCTATCATGAGAACAGCACCAAGGGGATGGTGCTAAACCAATGAGAGATTGGGTGGGGACAGATTCAAACCATATCAGTCCTTATTCCTGCCTCTGCCTGCCCATCATCCTTAAGTTGACCTTTACAATGCCTGATGGGGACTCGGGCGAAGGCTCAGGCAGGACCAGAATCATTCTAGTGGAGGATCTCAGACCCCTCATGTTGTCTGCACTGCTGCCGAACAGGCTGGAAGATGCATGTCTGTGTGTCAGCATGATTTAGTGAGCAAATCTGATGGGAACGCAGCCATTTCTTTAGGTTTGGTCAGTAAAACCAATGGCAGTGCACTCTTGGCTGACGCTGCCATTACAGAGGGTGATGTTGAGAAAGGCAGTCCCTGGGGGTGCTTCTGGTGTGTCAATAGCCCCTGGCTGCTTAGCATGTCCTCTCCCTCCTGCCCCTTCTGAAACTCCCGATAAAGCAGGTGTGAGTCGCTGTAAGTTTGCATTATCATATCAAAATTTTTTTTCCAAAATATTTTACTGTAGTAAAATATACATAGCATAACATTTACCATCTTAGCCATATGTAAGTGTGTGGTTCAGGGGCACTAAATACATTCACGATGTTGTACAGCCATCACCCCCACACATCTCCAGAACTCTTTTCATCTTGTGCAACTAAAACTCTGAGCTTCAAGTTGGGGTAAGTGGCGGGGGGGGGGAACTAAAACTGTCCCCATAAACACCAACTCTCCATTCCCTTTTTCCCCAACCCTGGCAGCCACTATTCTACTTTGTGTCTCTATGATTTTGACTACGCTACTTTCTTCACAGAAGTGGAATCACAGAATATTTGTCTTTCTGTGACTGGCTTATTTCACTTAGCACAGTATCCTCAAGCTTCAGGGGTAGAAAGTGTCTGAATGTCCTTTAAGGTAGAGTAAAATTTCACTGTGCATACCACATTTTGCTTATTCATTCGTCTGTCAATGGACACTTGGGTTGCTTCCACCTTTTGGCTATTATGAATAATGCTGCTGTGAACACAGGTGTTCAATTACCTCCTTGAGACCCTCCTTTCAATTTTTGGGGGTATATATCCAGAAGTAGAATTGCTAGATTTTAAGTGGAATTTTCATTTTCTTTAGTTCCTTTTCAGACTGTTCATTGTTAGTATTTAGAAATACAGCTATTTTTGTGTATTGACTTTTTTTTTTTTTCAGTCTCGCTCTGTTGCCCAGGCTGGAGTACAGTGGCACAGTCTGAGTTCACTGCAACCTCCACCTCCCAGGTTCAAGTGATTCTCCTGCCTCAACCTCCCAAGTAGCTGGGACAACAGTCACGTACCACCAGTAATTTTTTATATTTTTAGCAGAAACAGGGTTTCACCACGTTGGCCAGGCTGGTCTTGAACTCCTGACCTCAAGTGATCAGTTCACCTCCGCCTCCCAAAGTGCTGGGATTACAGGTGTGAGCCACCACACCTGGCCTGTGTATTTACCTTGTATGCTACTACATTGCTGATTTCATTTATTAGGTTTTTGGTTTTTTTTAAATCTGTTTTCTTTTTTAAAAAAGAGACAGAGTCTCGCTCTCTTGCTCTGTCGCCCAGGCTGGAGTGCAGTGGCATGATCTTGGCTCACTGCAACCTCTGCCTCCAGGGTTCAAGTGATTCTTGTGCCTCAGCCTCCCAAGTAGCTGGGACCACAGGCACCCACCACCATGCCTAGCTAATTTTTGTATTTTTTTTGTAGAGATGGGGTTTTGCCATGTTGGTGAGGCTGGTCTTGAATTCCTGACCTCAAGTGATCTGCACACCTCTGCCTCCCAAAGTGCTGGGATTATAGGCATAAGCCACCATGCCTGGCCTCATTTATTAGTTCTAACGTGTGTGTGCACACACGTGCTCTTTAGGCATTTCTACTTATAAGATCCTATCTGCAAATAGAGATAATTTTACTTCTTTCTTTTCAATTTTGATGCCTTTTATTTCTTTTTCTTGCCTAAGTGTGCCGGTTAGAACTTCTAGCACTGTGTTGTATAGAAGTAATGAATGCAGGCATCCTTGTCTTGTTCCTAATTTTAGAGGAAAAGCTTTCAGTTTTCACCATTGAGTGTGATGTGGCTTTTTCATATATGACTTTTACTATGTTGAGGTAGTTTTCTCTATTCTTAGTTTGCTGAGTGTTTTTAATCATGAAAGGGAGTTGAATTTTGTCGGTGCTTTTTCTCCATTAACTGAAAAAATCATACATTTTTGGAAATGGAAATGCAGCCACAAATAATGGCCAGCTTGGGTTCTCCTGGTGTCCACTCGCCCCAGCTGGCCTCTTACACCCCGGGCTCTGCTCCGCTCTGAGGCTGCAGCCCAGACTGCCTGTGCCCCACACTTCCCATGGATGCAGGGTCAGTGCGCCCCTCTGGAGCTGACAGCCCAGCCTGTGCCCAGGGCCTTTCTGCCTTCCCTTCCCACCCTGTCCTGAGAGCTCAGCATGCCCTCTGTGGCCGCGACCCCAAGGCTTGTTTGTTTCTTGACCTGCTCCTCCCTGCCCTGCGCCATACCAAACACACAGTAGGTGCTCACTGGGGAGTGAAGGAAACGCCCACCACTGAGTGGCTGCTCAGGGGCTGAGAACTGAAACTTTGTTTAGGTTTTCTTCTGTATTTTCCTTATAAGTGCCTGGGGTTTAAACTTTTTTCCTAATCTTTATCTTCACAAAGGTTGAAAAAGATCATCTAGCAAAGCCTTTCTTCCCAGCTACATATAAGGAATTTGAAAGTCACATAAAATGGTTAAGAAAATGTGCCAAGATTACCTCAGTAATTCTGGTCTGTGTTCTCAGGAGACCCTGGAAATAAACAATGGTAAGGTACAATCTCCCACAGCAGAAAGAGTTTCACTCAGAGTTAGCCAAAACAAGGGCCAGGCGCAGTGGCTTCTCTGGGAGGCTGAGGTGGGTGGATCACTTGAGGTCAGGAGTTTGAGACCAGCCTGGCCAACATGACAAAACCCTAATACAAAAATTAGCCTGGCATGGTGGTGCATTCCTCTAATCCCAGTTATTCAGGAGGCTGAGGCACAAGAATTCATTTGAACCTGGGAGGCGAAGGTTGCAGTGAGCTGAGATTGTACCACTGCACTCCAGCGTATGCGACAGAACGAGACTCTGTCTCAAAAAAAAAGTCCATGAATGAAGGAAAATGTTTTTAGTAATGATATTTTCCTAGTCAGCCTCATTTTAGCTTTTTCTCATCAAGTGAAATTTTTTTTTCTTAAAGCAATAAATGCGACCGGGCGCGGTGGCTCACGCCTGTAATCCCAACACTGTGGGAGGCCAAGGCGGGTAGATCACAAGGTCAGGAGATCAAGACCATCCTGGCTAACAAGGTGAAACCCTGTCTCTACTAAAAAAAATACAAAAAATTAGCCGGGCGTGGTGGCATGCACCTGTAGTCCCAGCTACTCGGGAGGCTGAGGCAGGAAAATCACTTGAACCTGGGAAGTGGAGGTTGCAGTGAGCCAAGATCACACCACTGCACTCCAGCCTGGGCGACAGAGGGAGATTCCGTCTCAAAAAGAAAAAAAGCAATAAATGCTCTTCCAGAAAACTCAAAAATGAAGATAAGCTAAAAGAAAATGGAAAGCACCAGAATACCAGAATCTTTCCACTCACTGATGATCAGAGTTAATACCTCAGGTACCCTTTTCGTCTTTCTGTTTTTTAGACAAGGTTTCACTCTGACTCTCAGGCTGAAGTACAGTGGTGCAAATACAGCTCCCTGTGGCCTTGATTTCCCAGGCTCAAGCAATCCTCCCTTCTGGGCCTCCCAAAGTGCTGGAATTATAGGCATGAACCACTACGCCCAGCCCTGTTTTCTTCTTTACGTGGGTTTTGGGGGATGGGTTATATAGGAGGCATTTCATTATTGTTTGTGGTTTTTCTGACACAATTCTCATTTCAATGTCACTGTTATCATCAAACTGCCTTTAGCTACATTGGATTTTTTGGGGTTTTTTGCAGAGTCTCGCTCTGTCGCCCAGGCTGGAGTGCAGTGGTGCAATCTCGGCTGGCTACAACCTTGGCCTCCTGAGTTCAAGCAATTCTCCCACCTCAGCCTCCCCAGTAGCTGGGATTACAGGCACCTGCTACCATGCCCGGCTACTTTTTGTATTTTTAGTAGAGATGGGGTTTCACCATGTTGTCCAGGCTGGTCTTGAACTCCTGATCTCAACTGATCCACTTGCCTCGGCCTCCCAAAATGCTGGGATTACGGGTGTGAGCCATTGCGCCCAGCTCCTGCTGTGCTTTAAGCAGAGAGAAAAACACTGTAGTCATAAGAGCTATTAAATACAGTAGATAATTTTAAAACATTTTTGAAACACAGAAAACACATCCTTTTTTGATCTCAGGAAGGAGCAGGAGTTAGTAGGGGAGGCCTGCACCCATCCATGCTTCTGAGCGTGCACTCACACATGCACGCACACTACCACTCATTCACATACACTCACACACACTTGCACTCATGCCCTTTACACTTGCCCTTGCACACTTGCACACACATGCCCTTTACACTGTGCACATTCAGATCCACACCATGTACACTCATACACTGGCACACCCACACATGCATCACACCCCTACACTTGCACTGTCACATACACATACACTGAAGCACATTCACACCCTCATGGTTACACTCACACATGTGCTCACACGCATACACACTCACACCCTCTTTGCATACACACTCCCCCCACTCACTCACCCCAAGCCCACCTGACAGGTGACACACTTTACCTGTGCAGCTGGGATGGCTAGTCCTCTGCCTGCTCTTCGAGGTTCCTTGGGGGCAGCGGCTCATGGTGGTTTTCTCACTGCGGTGTCTTCTGTGGCTTCAGCGTTGCCTAGTGCAGGCTGCCATTCAACAAACGCATTGTCAACAGTCAACCAAAAGAAACCCATTGGCCACCATACCCTGAGGACTAACCCTGAGGCAGATGCCCTTCCAGATGCCCTCAATAGTTTAACTGATTCCATCGCCCCAGCCTCGGAGGAGAAGCACTGCTGCCTATGCACTCCATTTACAGGTGAGACTGGGAGAGGTTTAGGGAGTGGCCAAGTCCCCTGCCTACACAGCTGCCTCCCAGTCTATCTTCTCACCCTCCCCCTTCTCAGGCTAAAATCACACTCAGTGTTTCTGTGGGATCATTTGATCTGGACATTGTCAGAAAAAATTGCACCAGACAAGTTAAACCTTCAAGGAAGGACTCAGTCAGGACTATTGCAATACGGAAGAGAGAAGGAGCTTAACTTTGTTGAAACAAAAGGCTGGAGAGTTTTTAAGTGCCGGGGTGAGATGCTGAGAAGGAACTGGAGACATCAGGAAGAGGTTAGGAAATGCCGTAAAGCTATCTGTGTTGGCTCATTGGAATTTTTCAAAACTGGGAACCTGCCCTTCTACAAAAACTGAAACACAGATGTATCATCTCCTTCAATAATTGCATTTTAAAGGGATGGCTCTGAAGTCTTGAGAAAGACATTCCTGGGTTGCAAAACTAGGAAGAGGCTAGAAGAAAATTTGGGAGAAGATTTGCATCTCAAAGAGGTAGAGAAAGAACTCACAATTGCAAGTTTCCTAAAATAAATCTTCCGTGAAAAAAGGAGGCCTGATGGATGGAACTGGAGGTCATTACGTTAAGTGAAATAAACCAGGCACAGAAGAAAAATACCGCGTGTTCTCACTCACATGTGGGAGCTTAAAACCTGGATCTCATGGAGATAGAGAGTAGATTAGTGGCTACCAGAGGCTAGGGAGCAGAGAAGGGAGATAAAAATAGTTTGATTAATGGGTACAAATAAGTAGGGGTTTTTGTTTTTTTGGAGACAGGATTCTGCTCTGTTGCCCAGACTAGAGTACAGTGATATGATCGTAGCTCACAGTAACCTGGAACTCCTGAGCTCAAGTGATCCTACCACCTCAGACTCCCCAGTAGCTGGGACTACAGGTGCATGCCACCATGCCAGGCCGATTTTTGTATTTTTTGTAGAGACAGGGTCTCACTAGATTGCCCAGGCTGGTCTCGAACTCCTGGGCTCAAGCAATCCTCCCGCCTTGCAAATACAGAGTTTGATAAAAGAAATAAGACCCACTGTTAAATAAATCAGCAGGGTGACTAGTTTACAGTAATCTATTGTACATTTCAAAATAGCTAAAGATAACTTAAATGTTTCTAGCTTAACGAAAAGGCAAATATATAGGGTGATGAATATCTTGATCACAATGATGTGATCTTTACAAATTATGAGTGTATTTAGTAATCACATGTACCCCCAACATATGTGCATCAATTATGTATCAAAAAAAATTGAAACTAAAAAATAAGGAGGTCGAGAGGAAAACTGTAACACCCAGTGAAGCTGAGGGAAACGTGAAGGCTGTCTTAGTCAACAGATTTGCCCTTTTCCCTTTAATCTGCTAATTATCAATTGATACGGTTTGGCTCTGTGTCTCCACCCAGATCTCACCTTGAATTGTAATAATCCTCACATGTTGTGGAAGGGAACTGGTGGGAGCTAACTGAATTAAGGGGGTGGGTTTTTCCCATGCTGTTCTCGTGATAAGTGAATGAGTCTCAGAAGATCTGATGGTTTTATAAAGGGCAATTCCCCTGCACACACTCTCCTGCCTACCACCATGTAAGACGTGACTTTGCTCCTCCTTTGCCTTCCGCCATGATTGTGAGGCCTCCCCAACCGTGTGGAACTGTGGATCCATTAAACCTCTTTCCTTTATAAATTACCCAGTATTAGGTATGTGTTTATTAGCAGCATTGAGAACAGACTAATACATCAGTAACTCCCTTTGAGGACATTTTAGCTGTTTGGAAATGTCTGCTCCTATCTTGATTTTTTTTTTTTTTTTTTTCCTGAGACAAGGTATCGCTCTGTCACCCAGGCTGGAGTGCAGTGGCACGATCTTGAAACTCTCAATATAAATGCCTAAGGTGCAACACTTGGCAGATAAGAAGCCATATGCAGACACATTCTTTTAAAATAACACATCAGTATTTGGTTCTTTCTCATGTGAGAGTCGGATGACTCAGAGCCAACATAAATTCCAAGTGGTATGCAGAAAACCAATGCATAGCTGGAGAGGGAAATGAAAGTTAGTATCTGTAGTAAGGCTGAGTCAATGCAAACGGCCACACGGTCATGGATTCACAAAGATCTGGGTGTCCATCATCCTGCAATCCAACATCTTGCACAGCCTTCAGACGCCAGCTGGCAAATCAAAAGTGGCATATGCAGTAGCAGGAGATCTGTTCACCCTCTATTTCCTCTCATCCCCATGTAGCAATCTGGTGTGATCACATAGCTCACAGCAACCTCAAACTCCTGGACTCAAGTGATCCTACCTCTTCAGCCTCCCTAGTAGCTGGGACTACAGGTGTGTGCCACCCTGCCAGGCTGATTTTTGTAGTTTTTGTAGAGACAGAGTCTCACTAGGTTGCCCAGGCTAGTCTCGAACTCCTGGGCTCAAGCAATCCTCCCGCCTTGCAAATACAGAGTTTGATAAAAGACCTCCTGAGGTCCTATAGAGAGAAGTCTTTAAGCTCCAGGGCAGAGACAATTTGCATTTTTCTCACCACCCACGGAATGCTAACTGGGCAGCCCAGGGTACCCGGGATCTCAGGCCATCGAGTGTCCTTTGAGATGTTAGGAGGAAGCAGAACAGCCAGCTCCCAAATGAAACACGGCAAAATGCTCACCCTTCAAGGGTCTGCTTTTGTTTTGTTTATCTTTTTTGAAATGGTCTCACTCTGTCGCCCAGGCTGGAGTGCGGTGGTACGATTTTGGCTCACTGCAACCACCACCTATTGGGTTCAAGCAATTCTCCTACCTCAGCCTTCCAAGTAGCTGGGACTACAGGCACGCACCACCACAGTCGGTTAATTTTTGTTTTTCGTTTTTTTGGTAGAGACGGGATTTCACCATGTTGGCCAGGCTGGTCTCAAACTCCTGACCTCAAGTGATCTGCCTGCCTCAGCCTCCTAAAGTGCTGGGATTACAGGCATGAGCCACCGCGCCCGGCCTTCTTCAAGGGTCTGAATCCAGCCAGTGTCCTACGTCATACCTGCTTCAGCCTATGCAATGGAGAGAGCCTGAGATTTTATTTCAATAAGAAAATCTACTGAGTTGCATTACATCAAACTAAAAGGGAGAAACACAAATATAAAAAATAAAAATCCAGAAATTCCAATACTAGGCAACCCTCCAAAATGTGGCAAAGCTCTGTGTATATTAAAAATGTATTGAGTCCGGGCACGGTGGTTCACGCCTGTAATCTCTGCACTTTGGGAGGTTGAGGTGGGTGATCACTTGAGGTCAGGAGTTCAAGACCAGCCTGGACAACATGGTGAAACCCTATCTCTATTAAAAACCAAAAAAAAAACTAGCTGGGCATGGTGGCAGGAGACTATTAATCCCAGCTATTCGGGAGATTGAACCCAGAAAGCGGAGGTTGCAGTGAGCCAAGATCACTTCACTGCACTCCAGCCTGGGCGACAGAGTGAGACTCTGTCTCAAAAAAAAAAAAAAGACCATTGAAACATGTGACATCCACCTTTTTGTAATAGTTCCCATGGCCTACACAAATGCATACGAAATGCTTAATATTTTGCTTGCACTATTCTTTTCTGCTGGAAGGGTGGTTCTGATTTAAAAATTATACTTTCCCATTCTTTGCTTTTTCATTAATGCTGTTTTCTTTGCCCCAGGGTTATAGAGTGGAAAGTCCCACAATCTTTTTCTTCTCTATTTTCAGGTAGATGCATTTTATTACTATATTCTATCCATTTATTCCATCTATCCCATTTATCATCTACCTACCTATTATTATCTATCATCTATGTATTCCATCTACCTGTCATTGATCTATCATCTACCAATCTACATTTTTGTCTTGTAGAAAAACGACCTCTTGGCGAGAATGCAAAGAAGGGAACGCTTATACACTGTTGGTGAGAATGTAAAATTGTACATCTTCTATAGAAAACAGTATGTAGATTTCTCAGAGAACTAAAAATAGATCTACCCTTTGACCTAGCAACTCCAGTAATGGTTATCTACCCAAAGGAAAGAAATTATCAGAAAAGACACCTACACTTATATTTTTATTGCAGCACAATTCACAGTAGCAAAATCATGGAATGAACCTGAGTGTTCACTGGATGAAGAAAATGTGGTATACACACACCGAGGAATACTATGCATCTATAAAAAGGAATGAAACTATATCTTTTGCAGCAACATAAATTGAGCTGCAGGTCAATATCCTAAGTGAAATAACTCAGAAACAGAAAATCAAATACCACATGTCCTCGCTTATAAGTCGGAGTTAAAAAAATGGGTACACATGGACCTATAGAATGAAATTAACAGACACAGGACACCTTAAAAAGGGGGAAGGTGGGAGGGGATGAGGGTGGAAAAATTACCTATCTGGTATTACTTTCACTGTTTGGGGGATAGAAAGCCGATCCCCACCACTAGGCAATATATCCATGTAACAAACCTGCACCCTTATGCCCTGAATCTATTTGTTTTTTCAACATTGACTTCCATGGTCACTATTTGTGAAATCACTCCTCATGAACCAGGACTTGCATGTTTTCTTGTTTCTCACGTGAACTGTCACCCCTACAACTCAGCTTGCAACCAGCCCTGGCCACCACCAGTTTCCCCACACTGAGCTGAATATTGGACATGCCCATCTTAGACATTCCAGCCCATTCTGAAATTTCACATTGATTCACCCGACAAAGTCTGAAGTTCCAGGGCAATTTATCTGGAAAAGCTCACCTGGAATCACGTGTCATTTCAACCAACAACTGTTGAAGAGGACGTAGTATCAAAACCAAGGGTATCAGTTATTTATAAGGGTTTTGTGGTGGTTGGTCCAAGCATCTCTCCTTCACGCCATCACTCCTTTCAAGAGCTGCCTCTGTTTTCTAATTTAGCACAGGAATTTAGATGCCCCTAAATAAGTAGGCATCCAGTATCCACCCACACCAGTTTTTGTGAGAGTACATATGGAGACACTGCCACCACCCCTGCTCTCCTACTGCATACCCCACCATGCCAAAGCGTGGTGGCTCACACCTGTAATCCCAGTGTTTTGGGAGGCCAAAGAGGAGGAACACTTGAGATCAGAGGTCTGAGACCAGCCTGAGCAACACAGTGAGACCTCATTTCTACAAGTAAGTTAAAATATATATATATATGTAGGGCATAGTGGCACACACCTGTGGTCTCAGCTTTTCAGCAAGCTGAGGCCGGAAGATCACTTGAGCCCAGGAGTTTGGGGCTGCAGTGAGCTAGGATTATGCCACTGCACTGTAGCCTGGGCAACAGAGAGACCCCATCTCTAAAAAGAGGAGGAGGAGGGAAAATACTGCTCCTTCTCAGACCCAAAGTAAAAAGGTTTTTGGTCTCACACTGACCAGAAAAACATTGATATTTACTTAAGCAATATTAAAAGGGTCACTGCTTTAGAACAGAGGATTAAAGAGAAAGTAAAATCAACATTGAGATAGGAGGACGGAGAACATCAACTGAGTTCCGATGCCAGTGAAGACAAGAAAAGGCTACAACTATCTAGGTGAAATATCTACTTGTCTTAGAAAAAGCCTTTTGGCAGCAACATAAAATTCATACCTGTTAGTTTTTAAATTCCTATGGATGCTGAAGCAAATAACCACAATGTGGGTGGCTGAAAGTAACAGAAGTTTATTCTTTTCCAGTATTGGAAACCAGGAATCTGAGATCAAGCTGTGGACAGGGCTGGACTCACCCTGGAGGCTCTAGGGGGGTTCCTTCCTGCCTCTCCCAGTTCTTGGTGGCTCCAGGTGACGCTGTCATAGGACAAAGGGCCCCGGGTGCCGACCTCTTGGGGAGGGCCCTGCCCCGCTGCGGCTCGGGGTACCCGCGCAGGGCTACCCCTGCGTCCTGGGTCTCCCCGGGGGGCGCTTGAGGAGGTGGAGCTTCCCCCACAGCCCCGGCGAGTCTCCCCGACCGGCCGGGTGCCTTCCCTGGAAGGCTGACGGCTCCTCTAGGAGGCCGCCCGCCACCACCAGCACACACCACCCCCAGGCCTGGGCCGCCCAACGTCACAAAACCTCTTGCGGGTCACCTCGCCTGGGGGACCTCGTGCGCCCTCCCAGGCAGCGACCGCAGGGACACGGGCCTCCATTTGCCCAGCGGCAGGGTCCTAGGCGTGGAATGTACACATTGCTCCCAGTTCGCCCGCCCCCTCCGGCTCGGAGCCCGAGAGCCGCCTGCTCTCATTTCAAATCGGATAATAGGGACGCTGAGAATAACTACGACCAGCACCGCGAAGACGCCCCTCTCGTGGGTCAGAGGTCGGCGCCCCCGCTCCGCAAGCACCCAGCACCCGCCCGGGGACCCCTGGTGGCCTCAGGCCTCCAGGCCCGCCCCGGAGCCCCCTATTGGCCCCTCATTACCGCCCCGAGGCTCTCTGGCCCCCCACGCCCGCCCCGAGGCCTGTGGCGCAGCTCTGCGGACGGGGGAGGACCTGCAGGCCGCAAGGCTGCACCAATGCCGCCGCCCGCCCCAACCACCATCCTGAGGCCAGCAGCGCCTCTCATTGGGCTGCGAGAGCTGCTCGGCTTCCCGGCTGCGTTTCCCGGCCCGAGCGGGAAGGCGACGGCGAAGCGGACTCCGAGCCCAGTCGAGCTGTGAGGACCGATGGGAGGCGAGCCCGCCCCTCGGGCGCGCCCATGGCTTAGGCGAGAGCCGCGGCACCCGATGCGGGCGCTACTGAAGGGCGTCTGGCTGCGGGTTCGGCGGCGGCGCCTCTCCGGCAAGAGCCCTTGGTCCATTATGCGCTTCTTTTTTTGTTGTTTTGGAGACGGAGTCTTGCTCTGTCACGCAGGCTGGAGTGCAGTGGCACGATCTTGGCTCACTGCGAGCTCTGCCTCCCGGGTTCATGCCATTCTCCTGCCTCAGCCTCCCGAGTAGCTGGGACCACAGGCGCCCGCCACCACGCCCGGCTAATTTTTTGTAATTTTAGTAGAGACGGGGTTTCACTGTGTTAGCCAGGATGGTCTCGATCTGCTGACCTTGTGATCCGCCCGCCACGGCCTCCCAAAGTGCTGGGATTACAGGCGAGAGCCACCGCTCCCGGCCTATTGTGCGCTTCTCAGGGCAGCTTCTGCCTCCTCCAGGACCCAGCAGCAGCTGCGGCAGACGTCAGCCGCATAACACGTTCCCGCCCATTGGCCCGCCCTGGCCAGGTGCTGTGCATGTCATCGCGTCGGAAGGAAGTACGCCAATAGGGTGAAGGGGTCAGACAGCACTGACAGCCTCTGCGATGGCCGAGGCGGGACTAGGAGGACGTTCCCGGTAACGATTGGACAGGATCTCGCGTAAGGACGCCTGCGACACTAGAAATAACGAGCAACTGGATTGGCTGCCTCCATCGCAAAGTGGGTGGGTCTTGCATCCTCGGGCCTAATGATTGGTCTTTCCAAGTGCGGGAAGCGGCAAGCATATGGTCTGGAAACATTTGGTATCCAAACGCTGCCAGCCAAAACGTCCCTCTCCCGGGCCGGAGAGGCCCGTCATCGCCGCATACCCATGGTCTCTTGCCTGTCTCTGGGCATCTCTGGCCACGTCCGCCCCGGCCCCCGAAAGGCCCGGCTCTTGGCCGCTCTGCCGTGGTGTGGCGGTGAAGGGAGGGGACCGGGGCCTCGGGGCGGGTGGCGGCCGCACCGCGAGAGCCCTGTGCCTCGCAATCTGAGAGCCTGAGCTGCGTGAGGGAGGCCAAGCCCCCGCGAGCCGCAGCCCCTGCCTTGCTAGTTCAACAACACGCGAAAAAGGTAGATGAGAACTGGTGCGGGGATAGGTTTCGGTGGGGTTCACTTGGCACCACCCAATTTCTAAATCGGTCATATTTTCTGAGTAGTTCTACCAACAAAGGTCAAGCTGGAGTCAAGTGCTTTAATCCCAGCACTTTGGGAGGCCCAGCCGAGAGGATACATTGAGGCTATGAGTTTGAGACCAGCCTGGGCAACATAGCAAGACTGCCTCTACAAAAAGTTTTTGGTTTTTGTTGTTGTTGTTTTGAGACGGAGTCTCCCTCTGTCGCCCAGGCTGGAGTGCAGTGGCACAATCTCGGCTCACTGCAACCTCCGCCTCCCGGGTTCAAGCGATTCTCCTGCCTCAGCCTCCTGAGTACCTGGGACTACAGGCACCCTCCACCACGCCTGGTTAATTTTTGTATATATAGCAGAGACGAGGTTTCACCATGTTGGCCAGGCTGGTCTTTAACTCCTGACCTCAAGTGATCCGCCTGCCTCTGCCTCCCAAAGTGCTGGGATTACAGGCATGAGCCACCGCACCCAGCCACAAAAAGTTTTAAAATTACCTGGGCATGGTGGTGCGTGCTGGTAGACCCAACTACTTGGGAGACTGAGACGGGAGGATTGCTTGAGGCCAGGAATTTGAGACCAGCCTGGGCAACATAAGGAGACTCCGTATCTAGAAAACATACATATATTAGCTAGGTGTAGTGGTGTACGCCTGTGGTCCCAGCCACTCAGGAGGCTGACGTAGAAGGATCGCTTGAGCCCAGGAGGTCAAGGCTGCAGTGAGCTATGATCGCACCACTGCACTCTTTGCTGGGCCAGAGCCAGACCCTGTCTCCAAGAAAATAAAAGGACACAGCCACACACAGGGATGACCATGTGAGGACACAGGGAGGATCGCTTCAGCCTGGGAAGTGGAGGCTGCAGTGAGCTATAATCACGCCACTGCACTTCCCAGGCTCAAGCGATCCTCCCACGTCAGCCTCCCGAGTAGGCGGGGCCACAGGTTTGTGCCACAATTCCGGGCTAATTATTTGTAGAAATGAAGACTTCATATGTTGCTCAGGCTGGTCTTAAACTCCTGAGCTCCCATGATCCTCCCGCCTTGGCCTCCCAAAGTGCTGGTATTATAGGCATGAGCCACTATGCCTGGACCAATTCTTAAGTGGTGACTTGACTTGTTTATTAGTTAATGTCTCACTCAGCTTCCTTCAAATGCTGAGCCTCCGTCCTCTTGCTAAGCTCTTTTAAGAAGGTTGTGTACCATGTCAACCTGTTCTAAATATTTGAGGAGAGAAAGTTCTAGAATTCACGTCCCCACCAACTTTCATTTTTTCTTTAAAAAAAATTTTTTAAGAGACACAGTCTTGCTCTGTTGCCTGGGCTGGAGTGTGGTGGTGCAATCACAGCTCACTGTAGCCTCGACCTCCTGGGCTCAGGTGATCCTCCTACTTCAGTCTCCCAAGTAGGTGGGACCACAAGTGTGCATAACCATACCCAGCCAATTTTTGTTTGTTTGTTTACTTTTTGTAGCGGAGAGGTCTCGATCTCCTGGCTTCACATGATCCTCCCGCCTCAGCCTCCCAAAGCACTAGTATTACAGGCATGAGCCACCGTGCGTGGCCACCACTGACTTTCTGAACCCCAAGTGTATTAGCCACCATAACAGACACCTTTTGTCTGATACATTCTGTGGATCATATTCCTTTTTTATATATAATTTTACCTTTTATTTTAGATTTGAGTGGTACAGGTACAGGTTTGTTTCATGGGTATATCATGTGACACTGAGGTTTGGAATGCAGATGATCCCATCACCCAGGTACTGAGCATAGCACCCAACAGGTAGTGTTTCAGCCCTGGCCCCTCCATCTCTCCACCCTCTAGTATTCCCCAGTATCTACTGTTCCCAACTTTATATCCATGTATAGATTATGTTTCTTAGAGTTCTCTAAATAATGGGGCAGGGAAGGTAGTATGAATGATGCAAAGGTGTGGCAAATTGATTCTGCAAAATTAACCTTTTTTGAATAAAATATTCAATTTTCTGAAGCGAGCAGGCTACTTTCTCAAGCAAAATTTCATTTGAATCCTCCACCCCCAGCCTGCAGAGAGAGAGGGAGGGAGGGAGACCTCTTAAGAGTTTTATTTGTTCTCTTGCAGTCTTATGACTTACTTCTTAATGAAAACCCTTATTGTTTTCTAAGAGAAAAAAAAGAGAGAATGAATGCGATGTTCGAAATGGAATTATGTAGAAATTTTAGGAGCATAAAGAGAAATTGAAGAATTATGAAAACAAAGGCCGGAAAAGCAAACAGTGTTCTTCCTCTACGTAGCAGCCAGATGGCGTTTTAGGCAAATACACCGCAAACTGCACAGCCAGGTCCCCATCTCAAAGGGCTTTCCACGGAGCAAAAGTAGTTTTGATCGTATCGTCATCACCACCATCAACTTTTTTTTCCACTCACATGATGTATGCCAATATCATTATTCTCGTTATTTGTATAACCATCATCATTATCAATGTCTCGTGAATTTTTGCATGTTATTTTTAACATAGCATGTAAACAGCACCTCCCCACAGAAAAACTAGCTCAGGATAAACATCTCTAAGAGTATTTCATAGGAGCTGATAGTTTGACCAACAAAAAAATGTTTTCTTTTCCCAAAATAAAGTTCTGTGGCTTGTCTCAGGGAAAGTTTTTTATTTGTTTATTTGTTGGATTTTTGGTTTGGTTTGGTTTTGTCTCATTTCTGGGTTTGGTGGTTGGTGATTGAGTTTGTTTCTGGCTTAAAGGGCACCCTTGATGAAGAAATGTTTATGTTTTCAGATATGTAGGCTTTAGTAAACTAGCTCACTCTGAGAAATCTAAAGTTTCAATTGCTCTGTGAACACCACTGAAAGAATCCACCTTCCTTCTCAAACCACATTCTCAAGGGCAGACTTGAGGATGCTAGAACTCCCGTCCCCTCTCCCCTCTCCCCTCCCCCTCTCGCCTCCCCTCCTCCCCTCCTGAGGCTCTGTTGCCCAACCTCCGCCTCCCGGATTCAAGCCATTCTCCCTGCCTCAGCATCCCCAGTAGCTGGGATTACAGGCACCCAGCACAATGCCCAGCTAAGTTTTGTATTTTTAGTAGAGATGCAGTTTTGCCATGTTGGCCAGGCTGGTCTCGAACTCCTGACCTTAGGTGATACACCCACCTCGGCCTCCCAAAGTGCTGGGATTATAGGCGTGAGCCACTGTGCCCAGCCTAGAACCATTTTCAACAACAAAAGACTCAACACATTCATGCTTCCATGCGACATGGCAAGTCCACTTCGAGATGGTGCCTTTATTTACCTTTGATTATTCTTCACCATACACCCATCTGACTTTGTAGAATCTTCACAATGATGAACAGCCCAAGACTCATATGGCCAGAACTGAGACCTGAGACTGTCAACGAGAACAAAGTGTCCCGATATTTATTTCTGCTTGGACTGTTATTCAAGATATTCAATATATTCAATAAATATTCAATGCTGTTCAAAATACTCAATAACAGATACAGGAACTGTCCAAGGAGAAGGACTCTGGTCTCAATGGCAAGATGATGTCCTGGGTCAGGCATTGCCAGCATGAACCATGAGGAGATTGGGAGTCCCAATCTGGGGTGTGGCATCCAGAGAGCTTAGGTCTCGGACAGAGGCTGTTTAACCTACCACTGCAGAAGTGTGGCCATATTTTAAGCCCAAGAATGTCCCAAGAAATATTGTAAAGCCAAGAAGTGTGTACGCACCGGCTGATCAGCCTTGTTTTTGCTCAAATCCATCTTATGAGTGTTTGGTAGTAGAATCCTCCATTCAAACAATCTAACCCAAAACAAATGGAGACATTGAATGATTCCAAGTAAACAACTAGCTCTCGAATTCAGGGGAAAGAAATGGCCATATTTCAACTCATTCTGAGCATATCCTTTTAAGGTAGAGAAAGAGGCAGAAAAAAATAGTATGTACTTCCTGACGCAGCAATGCTCTCTCATTCCATAGAATGTTGTAGCAGCCCCCTCAAGACTGATAATGACCTGCAGAATGAATACCAAGGACACTCACAGGATATAGGGGTCTTCTTGAAGCTTTACAGTTCTAGCCTGTCCCTCTTCTGGCACATTGCCCCAGTGGGAGCAGGCTTTTTTGTGGAATTAAAAAGTAACCAGGAATTCCCCGATTATACTAGGTTGGTACAAAAGTGATTGCAGTTTTGAGAGCGCGCGCGCGTGTGTGTGTGTCTAAAATGGAGTCTCGCTGTGTTGCCCAGGCTGGAGTGCAGTGCCATAATTTCGGCTCACTGCAGTCTCTGCCTCCTGGGCTCAAGCGATTCTCGTGCCTCAGCCCCCCAAGTAGCTGGCACCACAGGCACGCACCACCATGCCCAGCTATTTTTTGTATTTTTAATACAGATGAGGTTTCACTATGTTGACCAGGCTGGTCTTGAACTCCTGACCCCAAGTGATCCGCCCACCTTGGCTTCCCAAATTTCTGAGATTACAGGCATGAGCCACTGCGCCCAGTCTGGCCATTACTTTTAATGGCAAAAACTGCAATTACGTTTGCACCAACCTAATTTATAAGCCTACATTTCGGTCTACGCCAATCCTCCAGCAACTATACTTCAGAATGGCATGGAAAAAATACGCAGCTTTTCAGGGAAGTAGAACCATTGGTGCCTGTAACTGTCTGTAAAAGCCACTTTCTCCTCAGCCGTGGGATGCAGGAGGCATGTTCTTCCTGCTGAGTCAGGAGGATGTAGCCTCTGCCACATTCTGAGATCAAATTCCAAGATTCATCTGGGGGTCCTCAGTCATCACTGCCTAGTGTAAAACTCCAGCTCCAATGAACAACTTGAAAGTGGAAGAATCGGATACATGCGCCACTACTCCCAGGGTAGCATCAAATCCAACATCTTCTGGCAAACTCAAAGCATGGATGCTAAACACAGAAATACACTCCTGACGGGAATGTTTTCATGCACGTCCGTGTGAAGAGACCACCAAACAGGCTCTGTGTGAGCAGTAAAGCTTTTTAATCACCTGGGTGCAGGCGGGCTGAGTCTGAAAAGAGTCAGCGAAGGGAGACGGGTGGGGCCGTTTTATAAGATTTGGGTAGGTAGTGGAAAATTACAGTCAAAGGGGGTTGTTCTCTGGCTGGCAGGGGTAGGGGTCACAAGGTACTCAGTGGGGGAGCTTTTGAGCCAGGATGAGCCAGGAGAAGGAATTTCACAAGGTAATGTCATCAGTTAAGGCAGGAACATTTTCACTTCTGTGATTCTTCAGTTACTTCAGGCCATCTGGATGTATAAGTGCAGGTCACAGGGGATATGATTGCTTAGCTTGGGCTTAGAGGCCTGACAGATGTAAATTAACTCCGCTGCAGTGAAAAGCAGTTTGGAGAGTTCTCAAGGAACTCAGAACTACCATTCAACCCAGCAATCCCATTACTGTTTATAAACCCAAGGAAAAATACATTCTTCTAACCTAAAGACAACTGCACGTACATGTTCATTGGAACTCTATTCACAATAGCAAAGACACGGAATCAACCCCGGTGCCCATCCATGTGGAGTGGGTAAGGAAAATGTGGTACATATACACCATGAAATACTACACAGCCATAAAAAAGAATAAAATCACGTCCTTTGTAGCAACAAAGATGCAGCTGGAGGCCATTATTCTAAGCAAATTAATTCAGGAGCCAAATATGAGGCATATTCTCACTTATAAAGTGGGAAGTAAACATTGGGTACTCATGGACATAAAGATGGGAACCATAGACACTGGGGACTACTAGAGGGGAGAGGAGGGGAAGGGGACAGGGCTGGAAAAGTGCCTCTTGGGTACTATGCTCACTACCTGGGTGATGGGATTCATACAGGAGCTAGAAAGAAATTATTCAGGCAGATAGGGTAAAAGAGTCCTCGGCGGAATTTCTCTTTTAACAAAAAGCAGCTCCAAAATCATTTCTTTTCTAACAAAGAGCAGCCTGAAAAATCATGCTGCAGACATAGATAAGCAAGCTGGAAGCTTGCACAGGTGAATACCGGCAGCTGTGCCAATAGAAAAGGGCTACGTGGGGGCCAGGCACGTTCAACATGGAGGCTTCATCTTCCCTTTTCTTTGTCACCGTGTGTACCTTAAAGGAACAGGCAACATAGTGCCAACCAGGTAGAGAATCCATCTGCATAATAAAAGATTAGGGTGAAAGTGGCCAGGTTTGGGTGCCCTATGCAAATGGCATGCCTATACCTAACCAGTTTTTTTGTGCCCTATGCAAATGACACACCTGGTCCAACCAATCTTTTGCACTCTGTGTAAATCAGACACCACCTCATCAAGCTCATCTATAAAACCCATTGCATTTTGTTGCAGACCAGAAAACCCACTCGGGACCTCCTCTCTGCAGGAGAGAGCTCTTCTTGTTCCTTCACCTATTAAACCTCCGCCCTTAACCTCACTTCTTGTATGTCCACATCCTTGATTTCCTCAGCGTGAGACAACAAACCTCAGGTATCACCCTAGATGAACAACGCTGCTTCAGAATCATTCATACCCCAGACCTCAGCATCACGCATTATATCCATGTAACAAACACACATGTGCCCCCTGAATCTATAATAGAAGTTGACATTTAAAAATACACTCTAAAGGACATATATTGTATGATTTCACGTATATCAGTACCTCTAGAGTAGGCAAATTCATGGAGTCAGAAAGTAGAATGGTGGTTACTAGGGGCTGGGGGAGTAGAGAATGGGGAGTTAGTGTTTAATGGGGACAGAGTTTCAGGTGGGAAGATGAAGAATTTCCAGAGGTGGATGGTGGTGACAGATGCACAATATGAGTGCACTTAATGCCACTCAACTGTACACTTGAAAATAGCTAAAATGGTCAGTTTTGTCTTATGTATACTTTGCCACACAATTCTTTTTTTGAGATGGTGTCTTGCTATGTGGGCCAGGCAGGTCTTGAACTCCTGGGCTCAAGCGATCTTCCCACCTTAGCCTCCCAAAGTGTTGAGATTACAGGCGTGAGCCACAATTTCTAAAACGACACACAGCGTTTGCCACAGTTTCTACAACGACATATAGAGACTTGTTATCTTTATAAAGGAAGAGCAGTGAAGGGCATGCAGACTAGAAAGAGAGCCGTTTCCAAGGCTCATCTTTGACCCCTGGTTTCCAGGCACCTGTCCCTGTGACCCATCGCAGCCCATGTGCTGCACACCTCTCCCAGGAATGTATTATTTGTCCTTTTTCTCCAAAACTGCCAAAGTTAATATTTTGTCATAAGCAGCCCTACTTGTGAACCACGCAGCAATGCTCTGGAGGAAAAACATACAAACTCACTTTCTCTGGTGACTGGAAGAAGCCCTTTCATCAGAAACTGGGTTGAAAGTGTTGGATGAAAACGAAAACCCCGATCTCACTGGAGCTGGTGCATGGCAGCTCGAGCCTGTGGTTAGTGAAGCCCCAGGGCTCCCTCCTCCGCAGGCTGATAGCGCATCAGCGGCTGGGGCTGATAGTGAACCCTCCGGGGACTGCATCTCTCCCAAGAACTCTCTCACTGCGAGTGAGAAAGCAGAAACAGGTGTGGTTTTCCTTAATAATTCCTCAGGATGAGAAAGCAGAAACAGGCGTGGTTTTCCTTAATAATTCCTCAGGATGAGAAAGTAGAAACAGGTGTGGTTTTCCTTAATTCCTCAGGACTCGCAGGCAGACCAAACAATTAGCCTACATGTGAAATAAACATGAAGTTTCCCTATCAGGAACCAATCTAAATGCCCGGATATTTAAATGATGCCAGCCCAATACAGCCCAAGGGTGATCAGAAACCCATCCCATTACAGGGAGCTTCAGAACGTGACAAACCAGTACTTCAAGGGTGAACAATTAAAAGGTTTGAGAATGTACCATAGTTGGTGTAAGAAAAAAAAAAGGGAGATACAGAGACAGAGACAGGGTCTGGCTCTGTCATCCAGGCTGGGGTGCAGTGGTGCAATCGCAGCTCACTGCAGCCTCAAACTCCTGAGCTCAAGCAATCCACCTGCCTCAGCCTCTCTAATACCTGGGGCTACAGGTGCACGCCACCACACTCAGCTAATTTTTAATATTTTGTAGAGATGGGGGTCTCACAATGTTGCCCAGGCTGGTCCTGAACTCCTCAGCCTCCTGAGTAGCTGAGACTACAGGCATGTGCCACCACATGCAGCTATTTTTAAAAATTTTCTGTAGACATGGGGTTTCAATGTGTTGCCCAGTCTGGTCTCAAACTCCTGGGCTCAAGCAATTGCCTCACCTCAGCCTGCCAAGTATCTGAGACTATAGGTGTGTGCAAACACACTCAGCTAATTTTTTATTTTTTGTAGACACGGAGTCTCGCTGTGTTGCCTAGGCTGGTATCAAACTCCTGGGCTCAAGCGCTCCTCCTGCATCAGCTTCTCAAAGTCCTGGGATTACAGGCATGAGCTACCGCACTCAGCCTCATTTTCTTTCTCTGCTTTTTGCAGAAAAAAGACAATTAGAATTATGTCAGGAAAAAAGCCAAGGAAACCTGATCCATGTTTAACACAGGGAAGACACTTTTTTTTTCTTTTTTTTTTTTTTTGAGATGGAGTCTCACTCTGTCGTCCAGACTGGAGTGCAGTGGCGTGATCTTGGCTCACTGTAACCTCCACCTCGCAGGTCCAAGCGATTCTCCTGGCTAAGCCTCCCAAGTAGCTGGGATTACAGGCACGTGCCATCACGCCTGGCTAATTTTTGTTTTTTTAGTAGACACGGGGTTTCACCATGTTGGCTGGTCTCGAACCCCTGATCTCAGGTGATCTGCCTGCCTCGGCCTCCCAAAGTGTTGGGATTACAGGCATGACCCACTGCACCCAACTAACACTTTTATTTCAAAGACAAATAAAATTTGAGTTAGGAGGAATAAGTTCAAGGGATCCATTGTATAATATGGGGACTATAGTTCACAACAATGTATTGCATACTTGAAAATCACTGAGAGCAGATTTTAAATATTCTCATCACACACATAAAAGATAAATATATAAGGTGATACATATGTTAATTAGTTCAATTTAGCCACTCTGCAATGTACACGTATTTCAAAACATCATATTGTATATCATAAATATATGCTATTTTTATTTGTCAATTTTTAAAAATATAAAAAGAGGCCGGGCACGGTGGCTCACGCCTGTAATCCCAGCACTTTGGGAGGCCGAGGTGGGTGGATCATCTGAGGTCAGGGGTTTGAGACCAGTCTGGTCAACATGGTGAAACCCCATCTCTACTCAAAATACAAAAATCAGCCAGGTGTGGTGGCATGTGCCTGTAATCCCAGCTACTTGGGAGGCTGAGACAGGAGAATTGCTTGAACCTGGGAGGTGGAGGTTGCAGTGAGCCGAGATGGTGCCACTGCACTCCAGCCTTGGCGACAGAGTGAGACTCCATCTCAATAAATAAATAAATAAAAATCCATCCTGCCAAATCCTTTTTTAAGAATTTTGTTGTTTCCATTGACATATAATGACTGTCCATATTCCTGGGATACACAGTGATATTTCAATATATATAATGTATAGTGGTCACAGCAGGGTAATTGGCAGATTCATCATCTCACACATGTACCATTTGTTTGTGTTGGCAACATTTAATATCCTCTCGGCTACTTGAAACTGTATATTATTGTTGCATAGAGTCATCCTACAGTGCTATAAAACACTAGAACTTATTCCCACTCTCTACCTATAACTTTGTATCCTTTAACAAATCTTACTTTTAAGTAGGCAGTTGGGTTCACAGTTTCATGCAAAACTCATGCCTGCAAATGATGTACAACAGTCTCCCAGGTGAAAAGGCAACTAAAAATGATAAAGTTCAGGCTTTGCTTCTGGTACTTAGTGATTTGTATTTTGTAGCTTGCCCACTTCCCAAAAACTCATGATCCATGAGTCGACCGAGAGTATTTTCACACCAGTAGTTACCATTTTAGGGAGACCAAAAAAAAAAAATGCTTTTTTGAGAAGAAGAAAATTACCTTAGTTGTACAACATTGGGGCAAAGTGATTTTGATGAAATCTGTAGTCACACAATGACTTGCATTGATAGAGCTTGCTGAAGACAGAATTTATGTTACCCCCAAATCAAAATTGAACCCCCAAGGTGATGGTGTTAGGAGGTGAGGCCTTTGGAACGTGATGAAGTCAAGAGCCTCATGAATGGCACTAATGCCCTTATAAAAGGGACCTCAGAGAGCTCTCTCACCCTTTCCACCATGTGAGGACACGGCGAGAAGGTGCCAAATCTATGAACCAGGAAGACTTCACCAGACAATGAATCTGCCACACCTTGATCCTGGACTCCAGAGCTGTGAGCAGTAAATGTCTTTTGTTTAACCCCTTTCCCATTTGCCCCGAGAATACTCTTGTCTCTAATCTCAATGTAACAGAAATGTATATGATTTTACATTAGGATTAGACACAAGTTCTGTTTAGAAATAACTCCAAGAACAGTTTTTGTATTTTATTTTCACATTGAAAATCCATTAGATTTCCTTCAGCCTCAAAGAGCGAGTGTGTTTATGTAAAATTAAATGAGTGCAGGCAGCAAGCTGTACCTTTTTTTTTTTTTCTAAACGGGAAATGGGTTAAAAGCCATTCATTGTATAGTATTTTGTCATAGCAGTCCAAATGAACTAAGTCAGAGCTCCAATGGCGTACCCCAGAGGATAGGAAACATTAGTGTCATCTTGCTACTGTTTTGATGTTCTTTTTGTAAAGGAGGAAGGAAGGAAACACCCCATGAATTCTATCTGGGCAAGACCTTTTATCTTTTTTTTTTATTTTATTTTTTTTAAGACGGAGTTTTGCTCTTGGCGCCCAGGCTGGAGTGCAGTGGTGCAATCTTAGCTCATTGCAACCTCCGCCTCCGGGGCTCAAGAGATTCTCCTGCCTCAGTCTCCCAAGTAGCTCGGATTACAGGTGTGCACTACCACACCCAGCTAATTTTTGTATTATTAGTAGAGACGGGGTTTCGCCATATTGGCCAGGCTGGTCTCGAACTCCTGGCCTCAAGTGATCCATCCACCTCGGCCTCCCAAAGTGCTGGGATTACAGGTGTGAGACACTGCACCCAGCCCCGGATAATTTTTCTTATTATTTATTTATTTATTTGAGACAGAGTCTCTTTCTGTCGCCCAGGCTGGAATGTGGAGTGCAGTGGCGCGATCTCGGCTCACTGCAACCTTCACCTCCTGGGTTGAAGCGATTCTCCCACTTCAGCCTTCTGAGTAGCTGGGATTACAGGCGTGTACCACCACACCCGGCTAATTTTAGTATTTTTAGTAGAGATGGGGTTTCACTATGTTATCCAGGCTGGTCTCGAACTCCTGACCTCAGGTGATCCGCCCACTTCGGTCTCCCAAAGTGCTGGGATCACAGGCGTAAGCCACTGCGCCCAGCCCCAGCTAATTTTTTTATTTTTTATAGAGACGGGGTCTCGCTCTGTTGCCCAGGATGGTCTCAAACTCCTGGGCTAAAGAAATCCTCCCACTTCAGCTTCCCAAAGTGCTGGAATTATGGGTGTGAGCCACTGCGCCCAGCAGGAAGCACTTCTTGGGTGTCAAATGTGTTTACCCCAAGTGACTTTCCTGAGGCTGCTGTAATACAGTATCACAACCTGAGCAGCTTAAAACAACTGGAATTGATCGTCTCCTGGTCCTGGAGGCCAAGAGTCTGAAATCAAGGAATGTCGGGGCTTCGCTCCCTCTGGAGGCTCTAGGGGCGGCTCTGGGGGAGGCTCTAGGGGAGGCTCCTTCCTGCCTCTCCAAGCTCCTGGGGGCTCCAGGCATCCCTGGGCTTATGGCCGCATCGCTCCAGTCTCTGCCTCCATCTGTACGTGGCCTTCTCCTCTGTGTCTGTGTCTCCTCTTTCATCTCTTAGAAGGACACCTGTCATTGGATGCAGGACTCTCCCTAACCCAGGATGAGCTCCTTTTGGAATCCTTAACGAATAATATCTGTAAAGACTCTATTTCCAAATCAGATCCCATTCACAGGTTCTGTGAATTTAAAGGGGTTAGGATCCTCAAGTGGAGGACCCTTCCTGCCTCTCCAGCTCCTGGGGGCTCCTGGCGTCCCTGGACTTGCTGCTGCATCACTCCAGTCCCTGCCTTCTCATGTGGCCTCCTTTTCTGTGCCTGTCTCCTCTTCTGTCTCTTAAAAGGATACTTGTCAGGGGACTCAGGGCCCACCCTAATCCAGGATGAGCTCATCTTCAGATCCTTAACCTACATCTGCATCACTTACATCACACACATCCTTCAGGACATCTGTGAAGGCTGGATTTCCAAATAAGGCCCCGTTCACAGGTACTGGGGGTTCAGGTTTCAACATATCTTCATTGGGCATATGATTCAACCCTCAACAAAGGAATGTGAATCCATGGTAAACTCTTCTGTGCTTTCAAGCATTTATCTAGCCCCTTCATTATATGGGCTTTCCCTTTCTGCAAATTTATTTTTACAAGTAATAGCCATAGCTGTGATTGTTGAAGCACTCATGATGTGCCATCCACTTCTTAACTTCTTTGCAAACCACAATCATATAATTGTCACCCAAATCCTACCAGGAAAGTACTACTGTATTTTATAAATGTGGAAACAAAAGTTTGGAGACATTAAGACAAGTCTAATATTTCACAGCTAAAACATGGTGGGTTTCCACTCTGAAGTATATCTCCAAGAGAAATGAAAACATGTGCTCACGTAAACTCTCAAACACACATTCACAGCAGCATTATTCATGGTAGCCTAAAGGTGGTAACAACCTCAAATGGCCTGTCAGCAAACGAATGTGTAAACTAAATGTGGTCCATCCATATCATGGAATATTCTTCAGCCCTAAAAAGGACTGAAGCTCTGACACAGGCCGCCACATGAGTGAGCCTTGAAGGCATTTTGCTAAGTGACGGAAGCCAGTCATAAAACGCTGTGTTCTGTGTGATCCCATGTAAAGGATAATTCAAAACAAGGAAGTCTATAAAGATGGAAAGTAGATTGTGGTTGCTTAGGGATGGGGACGGGGGTGTTAAGGTGGTTATAGCTAAAGGGTACAAAGTGTCTTACCAAAGAAATCAAATGCTCGGCCGGGAGCGGTGGCTCACGCCTGTAATCCCAGCACTTCGGGAGGCCTAGGCAGGTGATCACCTGAGGTCAGGAGTTCGAGACCAGCCTGGGCAACATGGTGAAATCCTGTCTCTACTAAAAATACAAAAATTAGCTGGGCGTGGTGACGCGTGCCTTAATCTCAGCTACCCAGGAGACTGAGGCAGGAGAATCGCTGGAACCCGGGAGGCGGAGACTGCAGTGAGCTGATATCACGCCACTGCGGTCCAGCCTGGCAACAGAGCGAGACTCTGTCTCAAAAAAAAAAAAAAAAAAAGAAATCAAATGCTCTAAAACTGATAGTGGTGATGGTTGCACAACTCTGAATATACTACGAAACACTGAACTGCATGCCTTAAGTGGGCAAATGATATCGTATGTAAGCTATATCTCAATAAAGTTGTTAAAAAAACTAGTTTCTACCCAAAGGAAAATAAATCATTCTACCAAAAACACACACGGACACGTATGTTCATCACGGCACTATTCACAATAGCAAAGACATGGAATCAATCCAGGTCCCATCCATGGCAGACTGGATAAAGAAAATATGGTACCTATACACCAAGGAATACTACACAGCCATAAAAAGAACAAAATGATGTCCTTTGCAGTAACATAGATGGAGCTGGAGGCCATCATCCTAAGGAAATTAAGGCAGGCGCAGAAAGTCAAATAGCGCATCTTCTCATTTACAAGTGGGAGCTAAACATCGGGTACCCATGGACATAAAGATGGGAACAATAGACTCTGGGGACTGCTAGAGGGGAGAGGAAGGAAGGGGGACAAGGGCTAGAAAGGTACTTATCAGGTACTAGGCTCACTACCTGGGTGACCGGTCCATTAGGAGCCCAAACCTCAGCATCATGCAATATACCCAGGTCAGAAACCTGCACATGTACCCCTGAGTCTAAAATAAACATGTTAAAAATTAAAAATTAAATAATTTTAATTTAACTTAAATTTTTAAAAAATTGGCCAGGCACAGTGGCTTATGTCTGTAATCCCAGCACTTTGGGAGGCCGAGGTTGGCAGATCACTTGAAGCCAGCAGTTCGAGACCAACCTGGCTAACATGGTAAAACCCTGTCTCTATGAAAAATACAAAAATTAGCCTAACTTGGTGGTACATGCCTATAATCCCAGCTACTCAGGTGGCTGAAGGAGGAGAATCTCTTGACCCCGAGAAGTGGAGGTTGCAGTGAGCCAAGATTGCAGCACTGCGCTCCAGCCTGGGCAACAGAGTGAGACTCTATCTCAAAAAGTAAAAATAAAAATAAAAAATTAGCTGGACGTGGTGGTGTGTGCTTTTCATCCCAGCTACTTGAGACCATGCCACTGCACTCCAGCCTGGGCGACACAGAGAGACCCTGCCTCAAATAAATAAATAAATAAATAAATAGAATTAGAAAGACCCATAAGAGCATTACTCCACCAAAAACCAAAAATACTTCAAATGAAAAATAGCATGTAATTTTACCTAATGTGGAAAAGACAATGATTTGAAATGCATTGAAGTTTTGTTTTAATAAAATAATGATGAAGTAGTAGGTTGAAGATTCAAGGCCAGACTTACACCTGCGTACCTTCTCATCCTCTGAACACAATGAGGACACATTCTCTCCGTTGTATAGCGCCTTCTATAATCCATTGCACAACAAAAACTTTATCATCATTTCCCTGTTGCAGTTTCAATTTCTTCCCAGGTACTTTTCACAGCCCGTCTGTATCTTCTCTTCGTTAAACTTCTTCTTCCTATCTATAGATCTGTTTCACACAGAACTAACATCTCTGACCCAAATGGCACACTGCTATTTATTTAAATCTAAGATCGCAGATCTGGAAGAAATCATGAATAATAATCTAGTCCAGGTGTCCTGAGTCGTAGGTTAAAAAACATCTCAAGTGGAATCAACCCAAATGACCATCAGTGGATGAAGAAAAATACAACGTGGTCCATCCACACAAGGGAACATGATGCAGCCCTAGGGAGGAATGCGGCTCGGACACAGGTTTCAGTGTGGGTGCACCTGAATAACACCACGCTCAGCAAAACAAGTCAGACACAAAAGACCACGTGCTATATGATGCCATTTATATAAAGTGTCCAACATAGGCAAATCCACAGAGACAGAAAATACATGGCCATTAGAGGCTGGGGAGGCAGAATGGGAAGTGACTGCTAGTGGGTACAGGGTCTCGTTTTGGAAATATGAAAATGTTCTGGAACTAGATAGAGATGTGGTTGTGAACATACTAAATCTCACTGAGTTGTACACTTTAAAATGGTGAATTTCGCCAGGTGCAGTGGCTCACGCCTGTAATCCCAACACTTTGGGAGTCCAAGGTGGGTGGATCACCTGAGGTCAGGGGTTCGAGACCAGCCTGACCAACGTGGTGAAACCCCGTCTCTACTAAAAATACAAAAACTAGCCGGGCA
Source organism: Pongo pygmaeus (assembly GCF_028885625.2). Classification (NCBI taxonomy): domain Eukaryota; kingdom Metazoa; phylum Chordata; class Mammalia; order Primates; family Hominidae; genus Pongo; species Pongo pygmaeus. The sequence goes on along the minus strand of NC_072396.2, from coordinate 4,213,468 downwards.
TGGTGGTGGGCGCCTGTAATTCCAGGTACTTGGGAAGCTGAGGCAGGAGAATTGCTTGAACCCAGGAGGCAGAGGTTGCAGTGAGCTGAGATTGTACCACTGCGCTCCAGTCTGGGCAACAGAGTGAGACTCTGTCTCAAAAATAAATAAATAATAAAAATAACAAAATGTTGAGTTTTATATTCTATAAATTTCCTCTCCATAGAGAAAAAATTAGTCTTCTCCTAAGTCTCAAAACCTACAGTGGGCATCACTTCAGTTACCCCAAAAGTTAAGAGCCAGGGCCAGGCACAGTGGCTCATGCATGTAATCCCAGCATTTTGGGAGGCCAAGGGAAAAGGATCACTAGAGCCCAGGGGCTCAAGACCAGTGGGGCAACACAGCACGACCCCAACCTTACAAAAAATAAAAAACTAAGTGGGCATGGTGGAGCACACCTGTGATCCCAGGAACTCAGGAGGCTAAGCTGGGAGGATCACTTCAGCCCAGGAAGCCAAGGCTGCAGTGAACCATGATTGCACAACTGCACTCCAGCCTGGGCAACAGAGCAAGACCTCATCTCCAAAAAAAGTTTAATTTAAAAAGAAAGTTAAGAGCGGAGACAATCCTGTCCTCCCCATCCCCGCATTGTCCAACACTCAACAGACAAACAGATACCAGTCTTCCTTTATATTTTTTTTCTTTTTTGAGACAGAGTCTTACTCTGTTTCCCAGGCTGGAGTGCAGTGGTGCAATCTCAGCTCACTGCGACCTCCGCCTCCTGGGTTCAAGCAATTCTCCTGCTTCAGCCTCCCAAGTAGATGGGATTACAGGCATGCGCCACCACACCTGGCTAATTTTTGTATTTTTAGTAGAGACAGGGTTTCACCATGTTGGCCAGGCTGGTTTCAAGCTCCCGATCTCAAGTGATGCGCCCACCTTGGCCTCTCAAAGTGCTGGGATTACAGGTGTGAGTCACCGCGCCCAGCCCTTCCTTTATATTTTTGCATGGCTTCATCTTAAAAGATTTATCTGTGCACCTCTCTGGGGAAATTTTTGCAAACAAATGTTTCTGTCCTGCCATTGGGAATTTGAAAGATGTTTAAATCTTATTGACTTTACAACCTTTCGTGGGTTTCCTAGAAGACAACACAGAAACCTGATGGACGTAGAAGGGAAGGGTAATATAGAATTAGCAGAAAGTTTATCAATTAAGATCTATACTTATTTATAAGATAATAACATTGGCCTCATCATGAAAAAAGTGCAGGTAAGTGGCACACCAATTATATCCCAGCTAGAAGTAACAAACAATCAATGGTGTGAAAAGATAATTCTACTTATCATGTGGTCAGAAACACCTGAAAGTACCTCAAGCATATAGAGCTTCCAGTGCTGGGTGACGAGGGGAGAAAACCATGAGTTTTCAAACCTGTCCCAGCACGTCCCTGAAGTTTTCACTTACTTTTTTTTTTTTTTTTTTTAAGACGAAGTCTAGCTCTGTTGCCCAGGCTGGAGTGCAGTGGCGCGATCTCAGCTCACTGCAAGCTCCGCCTCCCGGGTTCATGCCATTCTCCTGCCTCAGCTTCCTGAGTAGCTGGGACTACAGGCGCCCATCACCACGCCCAGCTAATTTTTTTGGATTTTTAGTAGAGATGGGTTTCACCGTGTTAGCCAGTATGGTCTCGATCTCCTGATCTCGTGATCCGCCCGCCTCAGCCTCCCAAAGTGCTGGGATTACAGGCATGAGCCACCGTGCCCAGCCAGTTTTCACTTACTTTTTTTTGGCGGGGGTGGGGATTGGGGGGCAGGGTCTCCATCTGTTGCCCAGGCTGGAGTGCAGTGGCACGATCATAACTCACTGCAACCTCAAACACCCAGTCTCAAGTAATCTTGCCACCTCCCAGCCTCCCAAGTAGCTGGGACCACAGGCATGTGCCACCGTACCTGGCTAATTTCAAATTTTTGGTAAAGACAGGTTCTCACTATGTTGTCCAAACTGGTCTCAAACTCCTGGGCTCAAGGAATCCTCTGCCCTCAGCCTCCCAGAGAGCTAAAGTTATGGGCATGAGCCACTGTGCCCCGACTTTCACTTACTTACTTTGGAAACAAGCTGCATCCCACTAGAGAAGTTCCAGCATCTGCAGGTGCTGTATAGGATGACGATGAAGTTCTTCCTACTCCATCAAGACCATCAGCCAAAGGAAAGAGAGCACATTGCTCCAGGCTGGAGTAGGTGTTACGGACTGAACGATGTCCCTTCAAAATTCATATGGGGAAACCCTAACCCTAATGTGGCTGTATTTGGAGATAGAGTCTATCGGCAGATAATAAAGACTCAATGAGCTCATAAGAGTGGGGCCCTCATCCTATAGGACTAGTGTCCTCATAAGAAGATGAAGACAGATCTCTCTCTCTCTCTCTCTCATTGTGATAAGAATCCTTAATATGAGATTTACCTCTTAAATACTTAAGTACACAATACAGTATTGTTAACTACAGGCATGATTCTCTACAGTAGATCAGAGCTTATATGTCTTGCATAACTGAACCTCTGTACCCACTAAACAATTCCCCATTCCTTCTTCTGCCAACCCTGGACAACCACAGTTCCTTCATTCTCTCTCTCTCTCTCTCTCTCTTTCCATCTCCACCACCGCCTTTCTGCTTTAGGACAAAGGAAAGGCCATGTGAGGATACAGCGAGAAGGTGGCCGTCTGCCGGCCAGGAAAAGAGTCCTCACCAGACCCCAATCTTAACAGCATCCTGTTCTTCGACTTCCAGCCTGCAGAACTATGAGAAAATAAATTTCTGAGGACTGTGGGACCTAGCAGACTAATATGGTGAGGGTTTGTCCCCAGACAGGAATGCCTGAAGTTGGGACTCTTGGACTCAATAGAGCTGTACATATCCATTCTCACACTGCTATGAAGACATACGTGAAACTGAGTAATTTATGGAGAAAAGAGGTTTAATTGGCTCACAGCTTCACAGGCTGTACAGGAGGCATGGGTGGGGAGGCCTCAGAAAACTTACAATCACAGTGGAAGGTGAAGGGGAAGCAGGCACAATCTTCACATGCCCAGCAGGAGAGAGCGAGAGTGCACAAAGGGGGAAGTGTCACACATTTTTAAACAACCAGATCTTGTGAGAACTCACTCACTACGAGAACATCAAGGAGGAAATCCGCCCCCATGATCCAATCACCTCCCACCATTGGGAATTACAATTCAACATGAGATTTGGGTGGGAACACAGAGCCAAACCATATCAAGAGCCAGGTCAGGATCAAGCCTCTGTCTCCTCATTTTATAAGGATAGCAAAAGCATTAGCTGCAAGTTACTGAATTCACATGGTTTAACTGTACAGACTGCACCCAAACGTTATTTCAGAGACAACACAGATAAGCTTTTTGAGACCAAGTTGTTTCCAAAGGTAAGGGAAGATTGAACTACACACTGTTTGCAAAGCAGCTAACTTATATATGATACACTATGCACAACTACCGGAAAAGAACATAGAGGAAGGTGTTGGAAATTAACTCTGTGGCTCCTCCCCTCTTCCAGATGTGGTTTTAAAAAATGCCCATTTCCTGTTCCTCAAAAAATTAAAAATAAATCTACCATGTGACCCAGCAAGCCTACTCGTATTTGTCCAAATGAAATAAAATCAAGATCTCAAACAGACATCTGCACCCCCATGTTCACTGCAGCATCATTCACTATAGCCGGGGCATAGAAACCATCTAAGTTTCCGTGGATGGATGAATGCGTAAAGAAAATGTCATGCATATATACAGTGGAATACTATTCAGCTTTAAGAAAGAAAGACAACCAGTCATTGGCAACAACACAGATGAACCTGGAGGATATTATGCTAAGCAGAATCAGCCAGGCACAGAAAGACAAATACTGCCACGTCTCACTTATATGCAGAGTCTAAACTCATCAAACTCATAGAAGCAGAGGATGAATTATGGTTGCCAGGTGCTCCGAGGAGGGACAGTAGGGAGTTGTTCTGTGGGTATAAAGCTTCAGTTATACAAGATGAATAAGCTCTGATCTGCTGTCTACAACACTGCGCCTGTAGTTAATAATACTGTATTCTGTACTACTCAGCCATAAAAAGGAATGAAATAATGGCAATTGCAGCAACCTAGATGGAATTGGAGACCATTATTCTAAGTGAAGTCATTCAGGGATGGAAAACCAAACATCGTATGCTCTCACTTATAAGCAGAAGCTAAGCTATGAGGATGCAAAGGCATAGGAATGGCATAATGGACTCTGGGGACTCAGAGGGAAGGGTGGGAGGGGGGTGGGGGATCAAAGGGGACACATTGGGTACAGTGTACACTGCTCGGATGACGGTGCACCAAAATCTCAGAAATCACCACTAAAGAACTTATCCATGTAACCAAACACCACCTGTTCCCCAAAAACTATTCAAATGTTTTAAAGAGTTAACAAGTAATAATAATACTGTATTCCATACTTAAAGACTTGAGAGGATAAATCTCATGTTAGATATTCTTATCACAATTTTTTTTAACGTGTCTGTTTCCTGGTTCTATCCAAATCTTCTGATCTGCCACTATCTGACTCTCTGTCACCTAAGAATTTCCTTCAGTGGCCCCCACTAAGATGTCCCGCATCCTACTCAGACATGGGACACCTGCAGCTTTATTTCAGGTCACACAGGCTAATGTCAGGGAATCCACTACTCTCTGTCAAACCATAGGTACACAGCATTTCTTAAGTCCAAGATGTCTGTATACTTCCACTGGCTTCTCTTGTAATAGTCCAACTCCATGCCATACTGAAGTTTGAGGAGATTCATTCTTTTGTTTTCCAATTCACTTTAGAAAAAAAATTAAATAAAACACACACTCTAGAATCTCATCCTTTCTCTCCCCAAGAGGTAAAATCTCAGAGCAGGTGCCCTGGGAACCTGCTGGGAAGATTCTAGCCTTGGATGAGGGTTGGAGCATGTGTTCCTAGTGAAAACTTTTAGAATAAAATTGGACCACAGCCACCGGGTATGGGTATAGGAACACATCCAGGTGAGGGGGATAGACAGAGCAGACCAAGATGGGAAGCAGAATTTGTAAATTCCCTCAGCTGTAGGAGTCCTGAGACAGAACCTTTGTATGGGGTGCACCTGGAAACATTCAAGACTTAGTCCAAAGTCCTCCTGACCTGACAGCCAGGCCCCCCTACCCGAACTTGGAGACACCTCCATAGACAGCCATCAAAGTCTAAACAATGGATAAACGATGACCCGGAACAGTCTCCCCATGGTGCAGGCGCAGCGGTAACTTCCAGGTCATGTCAGACATCTCTTGGGCTGCAAGACCTCCCCACTCTCTTCCTCCTCCACCTCATTCTCCTCCTATTCCTCCTTTTTAAAAAACCATCTAACACCTTCATGTGCTGCTAAGACACGAACCCACACCAACCTGTGAAACTTAAATGTGTCCAGGAGTACCTTCTATTTTGTTGATTTTTTTTTTTGCTACATTATATTAGAGCCTTGAATTAATCATATAACTGCACAGAAATCTGTGTGGATAATGTAAAAGAGTTCTCAGGGTGTGAATACCCTTCCTTCCTCCTCCTCCCCTCCTCCTCCAGCTCCTTCTTCCTCTCTCCTTTCTCCTCCTCCCTCCAAGTTTTCTTTCTTTTTCTCCTCCTCTTTTCTATTCCTCCTCCTCCTTCTCCTCCTATTGTTCCTTCTCTTTCTCCTCCTTCTCCCTCCAATTTTTTCTTTTTCTCCTCCTCCTCCTATTTTTCCTCCTCCTTCTTTTCCTCCTTTTTCTCCTCCTCCTTCATCTCCTTCTCCCTCCTCATCTTCCTCTTCTCCTTCTCCTTCCCCTCTTCCTTTCTCTTGCTTCCTTTTATCTTTCCTCCCTCCCATCTTCCGTTCCTTCCTTCCTTCTTTCTTTCTTCTCACTTTGAGCACTCCACACAACCAACCCCACACAGTCAAGCATTCCCAGATACGTGTCAAGAAAATGTGACGAAAGACATATAAAAAAGAGTACCAATCAGCCAAAAACACAAAAGTGGGTCTGATACAGGTCAGATATCATTATGAAAGCACCAGTACCTCTATTCCAGGATGGGATGGAGGTTGAAAGCTGATGCACAGCCAACATGACACAGTCTCAACCGCATGACCAGCAATTCCACTCCTGGGTAAATACAGAAAACAATTGGAGGCCAGACACAGTGGCTCACATCTGTAATCCCAGCACTTTGGGAGGCCGAGACGCGCGGATCACCTGAGGTCAAGAGTTCAAGACCAACCTGGCCAACATGGTGAAACCCTGTCTCTACTAAAACTAAACCTGTAATCCCAGTTACTCAGGAGGCTGAGGCATGAGAATCGCTTGAATCCGGGAGGCAAAGGTTATAGTGAGCTGAGACCGTGCCACCGCACTCCAGCCTGGGCGACAGAGTGAGATTCCATCTCAAAAAAAAAAAAAAAAAGGTAGGGGGGCTGGGCATAATGGCTCACACCTGTAATCCTAACACTTTGGGAGGCCAAGATGGGAGGGTCACTTCAGACCAGGATCTCGAGACCAGCCTGCCTGATCAACACACTGAGACCCCCATTGCTAAAAATGAAAAGAATTTTAAAAAGAATTGAGACTCCAACAGATATGTACACACCATATTCACAGCAGCACCATGGGTCAGGCAGTGTGACTCACGCCTGTAATCCCAGCACTTTGGGAGGCCAAGGTGAGCAGATCACTTGAGCCTAGGAATTTGAGACTAGCCTGGTCAACATGGTGAAACCCAGTCTGTACAAAATACACAAAAATTAGCCGAGGCTGGTGCATGCCTGTAGTCACAGCTACTCGGGAGGCTGAGATGAAAGAATTGCTTGAGCCAGGGAAGCAGAGATTGCAGTGAGCTGAGATCATGCCACTACACTCCAGCCTGGGTGACAGAGCAAGACCCTGTCTCAAAACAAATGAACAAATAAATAAATGAAGAGCAGCTTCGTGCACAAGAGCCAAAAAGTAGAAACAACTTAAACATTTACTGGAGCATGAATGCAGTTACATAAATGTAGCTCACACATACGACAGACTATGATTGCACAATAAAAAAGACTGGAGCTCTCACACATGCTGCAACATGAATGAACTTGGAAACATGATGCTAAGTTTAAAAAGACAGACACAAAGGTCTCATATTGTATGATTCTATGTATATGAAAGGCCCAGAATAGGCAGAGAGACAGATAGCAGAGTGGTATTTGCTGGAAGCTTCAGGTGGGGAGAGGATTGCAGGGTGAGGGGCTGATAACTATTGGGTGTAATTTCTTTGTAGGTAATAAAAGTGTTTGATTAGGCATGGTGACTCACGCCTGTAATCCCAGCACTTTGGGAGGCCGAGGAGGGCGGATCACTTGAGGCCAGGAGTTCAAAACCAGCCTGGTCAACATGGTGAAACCCCATCTCTACTAAAAATACAAAAATTAGCCAAATGTGGTGGCAGGCACCTGTAATCCCAGCTACTTGGGAGGCTGAGGCACGAGAATCACTTGAACCTGGGAGGCGGAGGTTGCAGTGAGCCGAGGTGGTGCCACTGCACTCCAGCCTGGGTGATAGAGTGAGACCCTGTCTCAAAAAAAAAAAAAAAAAAAAAAAGTGTTTGATCATTGATTGGCATGATCATTGCACAACACTGTTGTGCACTAAAACACGAATTCACTGTTGCGAATGCACTAAATGCCATCAAATTGCACAAAGTGGCTAAAATGGTAAATTGTAGGTTATGTGCATCTTGCAACAATTGAAACAGAAAACTAAAACCACACAGTCTCAGAGATACTACACCCATCCCTCCATGGCTGGTGGCTGACATCCTGCTGGGACCTGGAGCCAGGAAGAAGGCCCAGGACGGGCAGTGGTTTCCTTGTGGCTTCATCAGCAGTTTACTATGGACACCCTTTATTCGCCGTGCCATTTTTTGGAGCGCTTTGTGGTATCCAGGTCAAACCCTGAAGGAAATGGGATCCCGTCTACTGCTCCTGTCTTTGGGATTGCGTTTCTCCCAGTTCCCAGCAGTGGGTGCATCTCATCTATCCTCTGAGCGCCTCTGAGGCTGAGACTCAGGCAGCAGGTGGGCGCCAGGAGCCCACCTGTGCACACCCACCCAGCAGGGACCCTTCCTCCTCTGGGAACTGCTTGCTTTCCTGGGTGCCCTGTTTCCCAGCCATCCGGAGAGCTGCGGAGAGCAGGCACCTGGGAAGCACTGGAGTGATGGTGTTACCGCGGGTGAAGCCATACCGGGCTGCAGCAATTCCTGCCTCCTCAGGAGAAAGAATTTGACTGAAGGGCATAAGGCAGAAGGAGAGATTGAGGCAAGTTTGAGAGCAGGAGTGAAAGTTTATCAGAAAGCTTTAGAACACGATCGAAAGAAAGTATACTTGGAAGAGGGTCAAGTGGGCAACTTCAAAGTCAAGTGCATGGTTTGACCTTTAGACTTGGGGTTTTATGCGTTGACTTTTAGACTGGAGTCTTGTGTCCCTTCTCCCCTGAGTCTTCCTTTGGGGTGGGCTGTCTGCATGCACAGTGGGCCGCCAGCACTCGGGAGGGGAGCATGCGCAGTGTGTTTACTGGTGTTGTACGCATGCTCACTTGAGGCGTTCTTCCCTTACCAGTGAAGTGTTCCTAGAAGGTTGTAGGCCAGTTAAACTCCGCCATTTTGCCTCTTAGTGTGCATGCTTGAGCCCACTCACTCACCTCCTGAGATCATATTGGGAAGCTGCTGACCACCAGTTTTAGGTGTTTTCTATTTACTGGGAGACGGCCTTTCCCTGGTGCTGACTGTGACCAATTATTATTTTAGAGACAGTTTATCAACCGCCTGACCATCACCTGATGGTCTTCTGACATTTCTGGTGTGTGTGGGGAGGGAGCAGGGGGAACCCATCTCCTGCCCTGTTCATGCCTGACACGCTACCTACCCTAACAGTAGTGTCAGAGGTGTGTGAACCAGAGCAACTCCATCTTAACTAGGAGCTGGGTAAAATGAGGCTAAAACCTACTGGGCTGCATTTCCAGATGATTGAGGGATTCTAAGTCACAGGATGAGATAGGAGGTCAGCAAAAAATACAGGTCATAAAGACCTTGCTGATAAAACAGGTTGCAGTAAAGAAGGCGGCCAAACCCACCAAAACCAAGATGGCCACAAGAGGGACCTCTGGTCGTCCTCACTGCTACACTCCCACCAGCACCATGACAGTTTACAAATGCCATGGCAACGTCAGGAAGTTACCCTATACAGTCTCGGGACCCCTGTCCTGTAACAGTAGGAGGCACAAGATCCCAAGTTTGTTTAAATCCCCTTAGGGCACCTCCCAAGACTTGCAGTGACCTGCCTTGCTGAGGGTGGGAGACCTGGCCCCATATCCTATCACCCGAAGGATCTCATTGTTGGTAGCCTCAGGTAGGACCCACCTGTCTGCAAAAAGCAAACAACAAAAATTTTAAAATGCAGGCTCTCCTTCTGCTTGGGGTGAGGCTTCTGTAGACAGATCTAGGGCAGGTCTTCAAAGGGACAGTTTAAAAGAGGAGTTGTGAGGTCTGCCTTTTCCCAAAGCCTCCTCCCCCTGGGGACCTGCAAGGGCAAGGACGAGGAGATTGGATTTCATCGACATTGCATCTGCTTTGTTCTGAAAACTCCCCAGGAAGCCCTGCGGAGCTGGTTGCCTCCCTAAAACCCCACACCTAATCTTTTTCTCTTTTTTTTTTTTTTTTTTTTTTTGAGAGGTCTCCGAGCTAGTTCTGTATTCAACAAGATAACCCTCTAAAAAAAACCTGTCCGCCGAGTTTTAAGTATTCCAGTAGAGACGCATGCAGAGAAAAACATTTGCGGTGAAATGAGAGCTGTGACTGATGTTTCTGTTCCTTAGATCCTGGGGAAGCAGGAAGATACTCCAAGGAAACATCAGACACCCAGGAGGCAGACAGAAGAGGACCCTGGTTTCCCCAACAGCCAAACCATAGCACTCACTGCTCTAAACTGCCTTTCTGAGAGCTGATTATTTTCCACATTTGAAAAATGGCCAAACTGAGTCAAAAGATCCTCCCGTGAAACAGCTAGCTCACCCGGGGGTAATTCTAAGCGCTGTAGATTCCTCCAAACACCTGTCTTTGCAAACCAAGCAACTTTTCCAGTGTACAATAAGGCAATTAACAGGAACAAAGCCATTCTGGCCCTCTCTTCACCCACCTTTTTCTTTGTCTATGTGATTTCAACATCAAGTTAATTGGCAATTGCGGTTACCATAAAGTGCTTCCTTGCCAGTTTTAGAGTGTCTTTCAAATTGCCCATGTATTTAAAATTGTCTTCTTCTTGGAAGATTAAGCCCTGCCTGAAAGCTTTTGTTTCAAATTGTTATTGATTGAATCATTCAGCCTTCAAAGGGAAGGAAATTCTAACACAGGCTACAATGCAGATGAATCTTGAGGCTGTTATGCTAAGTGAAATAAGCCAGGCACAAAAGGACAACTAGAGTGTGGTTCTGCTTATTTGAGGCGGTCAACCTAAAAGAAAGAAGCTGAGGCAAAATTAATATAAATAGAGAGTTTATTTGAGCCAAGCTTGAGGCTTGCAAACTGGAAGAATAGATTCAAGTTGCCCTGAATATACACTTAGACACTCTGATTAGCAGCCGTTGCAAGTGGATGTGTTTGTTTGAGACAGGGTCTCACTTTGTCGCCCAGGCTGGAGTGCAGTGGCATGAACACAGCTCACTCCAGCCTTGATCTCCCAGGCTCATGCGATCCTCCTGCCTCAGCCCCCCAAGTAGCTGGGACTACAGGTGCACGCTACCACGCCCAGCTAATTTTTACACTTTTTATAAAGAAGCGATTTCACTGGGAGTGGAATGATATAAAATTGTTTGTCAGAAATTCTTGCTGTTTACAGAAATAATACTGATTCGTGATTGGCTGTCTCTTGTTAAGCCATAGGGTGTGGGTTGTGGTATCCAGTGTGGTATTATTAGGTCAACTTATAGTTATGTGTGACAATGGCAAGCAGTTTCAATAGATGTATACATAGCTCAAAGCGGGGACTAGGACACGATTGCTGTCTCGTCTTAATGCATTTCTGGGCCTAATAATTTGAAAGTGCTCAAATTCCTCAGATAAAAGTACTTCTCTTTCATGAAAATACTTGGAATAGTCAAAATCATCAAAGCAGAAAATAGAACAATGCTGCCAGGGCCTGGCGGAGGAGGAAATGAAAAGATGAGGACACTATGCAACTGCTATGTGTATTTTAACACAATCAAAAAAATAGAAAGCTGGGTCCAGTGGCACTGGATTACAGTGCCTGTAATCCTAGCACTTTGGGAGGCCGAGGCGAGCAGCTTGTTTGAGCCCAGGAGTTGAAGACTAGCCTGGGCAACATGGCAAAATCCCTTCTCTACCAAAAATACTAAAAATATGTCAGGTGTAGTGGCATGTGCCTGTAGTCCCAGCCATTCCAGAGACTGAGGCGGGAGGATTGTTTGAGTCTAGGAGGTGAAGGTTACAGTGAGCAGACATGGCACCACTGCACTCTAGCCTGGGCGACAGACAGACCCTGTCTCAAAAAAAAAGAAAAGAAAAGTGAAAATGTGCCATCCCCTTGTTATAAAACCATGATGGTTTCTATAAAGGGCTGTTCCCCTGCACACACTCTCTTGCCTGCCACTATGTAAGACGTGCCTTTGCTCCTTCACCTTCTGCCATGACTGTGAGGCCTTCCCAGCCATGCAGAACTGTGAGTCCATTAAACCTCTTTTTCTTTATAAATTACCCAGTCTCAGGTATTTTCTTCATAGCAGTATGAAAATGGACTAATACACACACCCAAAGGTATTATGTAATAAATATAATGGATCTTTCTGGTCCTCTTTGCATAGAAAGATCCAGGAATGACCTCCCCTTTATGAAAATACCGTCAGAGGCATTTGAACCAGAGTGACTCCATCTTGAATAGAGGCTGCATAAAATGAGGCTGAGACCTACTGGGCTGCATTTCTAGGAAGTTAAGCATTCTAAGTTATAGGATGAGATGAGAGGTCAACACAGGATACAGGTAACAAGGATCCAGATGATAAAACAGGATGCAGTAAGAAGCTGGCCAAAACCTAGCAAAACCAAGATGGTGGTGAAGGTGACCTCTGGTCGTCCTCACTGCTCATTATATGCTAATTATAATGCATTGGCATGCTATAAGACACTCCCACCAGTGCTATGACAGTTTACAAATGCCATGGCAATATCAGGAAGTTACCCTATGTGGTCTAAAAAAAGGAGGAGCCCTTAGTTCTGTGAGTCGCCCACCCCTTTCCCAAAAAACTCATGAATAATCCACCCCTTGTTTAGCATATAATCAATGTATTAGACTATTCTCACATTGCTATGAAAAACTTCCCAAGACTGGGCAATTTATAAAGGAAATAGGTTTGATTGACTCACAGTTCCTCAAGGCTGGAGAGGCCTCTGGAAACTTATAATCATGGCTTAAAAGGAGGCAGGCATGTCTTACATGGTGGCAGGCAAGAGAGCAGATGCAAGAGAAAGCAGGGAAAACTGCCTTATAAAAGTACCAAATCTCTCGAGAACTCGCTCACTATCATGACAACAGCATGGGGGAGACTGCCCCCATGATCCAAACACCTCACGCCAGGTCCCTCCCTCAACGCATAGGGATTATGGAAATTACAACTCAAGATGAGATTTGGGTGGAGACACAGAGCCAAACGATATCAATCCAGAAGTATCTATAAGTAAAATCGGCAGAGCAGCCCACACTGCTGCTCTACCTATGGAGTAGCCACTCTTTTATTCCTTTACTTTCTTAATAAACTTGCTTTCACTTTATGAACTTGCCCTGAATTCTTTCTTGCGTGAGGTTCAAGAATCCTCTCTTAGGGTGTGGATAAGGACCCCTTTCCGGTAACAGTACCAACTAATATCCAGGCCTCTGGGGCCCCTTGCTTCTGGAAAGGTAGTACTTTGGTCTTGCTCCAAGCCCTCTCTGGTTTTTGCTTTCCCCATTCCTGGACTCAGGGGAAAGAAATGGTGTGTGGGTGGAAAAAGGATGCCTGATGCTGTAGGTGCATTGGAGTTTCCATAAATGTCCTGATAGCACAAAGGGAGGAGTAGCAGAGTACTAAAAAGCCAGTAGGCATGACTGGAACACTACTCGAAGACCAGGAGCCCTACTGCACAGTAGGATGCAGAAGTGTCCAAAACAGATGCTGTTTCTACCCATTGGAGCCTATAGTCAGTGTCCCCAGGGACCATGATGGGGGGAACGAGGCTCTCCAGGAAGCTATGAGTGGCTTTTCTCTCTTTAAAGCAGCAGTAGGAAGAATCCAGAGACTAAAGCCCACAACCAGCCACTTGTGCTGTCTATTGAGACTGGGGTTTAGAGTCTTGACAGCTCAATGCAGATACTTTCATTACCAGCTCTGAAACAGTCCCTATAATCTTCATGAATTAATAATAGAGGAAGAGAGGAGAGAAATGAAAATAAAGCAAGCTTGCAGCCCATGCAGCATTCATCCTGAGTTCAGCCTACTCTCTGCCCTGCAACCTATGGTTGTCTGATGCCTCTTGTCCTAGAAGCACACAGATGTTAGGTTATAGTGCCCTGTAACGGCTCTGGAGACAACAACTTGTACATTAGGAAACATTACATTTTCCCTTTGAGATATTCTTTCACAAATTGGCTTTTCCTATTCCTACAACCATCACTGTAGCCAGGCACGTGCAGAGGTGCATGCTTGGCTATAGTCATAGTGATAGGAATCCATACAGGGGATAAAATTTCACAGGACTACACATGCACACACATTTCACATAAAACCCATGGGAATAAAATAATGTAATTTAGTGAAGAGTATTTGATATGGTTTTGCTGTGTTCCCACCCAAATCTCATCTTGAATTTTGAATTGTAGCTCCCATGATTCCCATGTGTTGTGGGAGTGACGCAGTGAGAGATCACTGAATTATGGGAGCAGTTTCCCCATACTGTTCTTGTGGAAGTGAATAAGTCTAATGAGACCTGATGGTTTTATAAGGGATTTACCCTTTTGCTTGGCTCTCATTCCCTTTTGCCTGCCGCCATGTAAAACATGCCTTTCATGTTCTACCATGATTGTGAGGCTGCCCCAGTCATGTAGAACTGTGAGTCCATTAACCTCTTTTGCTTTATAAATTACCCAGGCTCAGGTACGTCTTTATCAGCAGAAGAAAACAGAATAATACAGTATTGTACCAATGTCAGTTGACTGGTTTTGATGGTCTACAATAGTTAAATAAGATGTTATAATTGGAGAAAGCTAAGTGAAGGGTCCACAGGAACTCTATGTATCATTTTTCAATAATTTGTGTGTCTTAAAAATTATCTTAAAAAGTTAAAAACGCTTAATGAAATAGATGACAGGTCCATTCCCACCCATTTGAATCAGAGAAGAGGAAAATGCCAAATCACTATATTCCAAGATTTGTTCAACTAGAGGGGCAGTGAGTGGATCAGCCCCTTTGGACTATTGCCAGAGGTGACCAGTGGAAATTGATCCTATAGACTCCTGCATTCACAGGATACATTCAGTCTTCCGATCACTCGAATCAGATCTGGGTCAAATCTAAAGCTCATTGGTTGTTTATGATGAACTGATATAGCCAATTCTCATTATTCACAGCAGTCATTTTATAAAATCGCCAAAAACACTGAATTAGCAAAGACTGAACCATTGATCCTACGAGAATTATAAGGTTAGGTTCCCGTGAGTGTCTGGTCACATTTTCATCAAATTATCAACACACAACCTTGTTTTAGGTGTGTTTCTGTTTAAAGGCACATTATTGAATACATATTGTTGACTCATTCTCATTGAACTCACGGCCAACAATTGTAACTCCTGCCTGAACACCTGAAAGAAGCATCTCTAACACACATATTTTCTCTGTAAGCAACATCACAGCCTTCCTGCACTTAGGAACACTTGACAGCCCTCCAGCACAATGCTTAGGGTCATTTTAAACAGCAAAATTACCAGCAGAAAGAGGCTGCATTTCGCAAAAATGAAAAAAGCATGGCATTCCATAGACCACAACAAGGCACTTGTTTATAGTATGAACTGAAATAAGAAGGCAGAGCATTGCCTTGTTCAAGCTTAGCCAGAAATGTACAAACCAGGTGACTCAAATTATTTACTGCTTTAAATGTTCGCGAAAGTGCAATGAGTATTAATTTGGGGTTACAAAGAAATTAGAGCAAGTAGCTGAATTTGCAAAGAGAGAATCTGCAAATAATGAAGATTGACTCCACTTGGGTAACCCCCAAAAAACCTTGACCTCTGGCATTTACACCCTTGTGTATACCTTTCTGTTGAACTAGAGTAGCCCTGGGATATGCTTTATCCAACACTATATGGCAGAGGGTGGCTGCACTCACCCCAGGTCTAAGAAGAACTGAAAGCTTCTGCTTTTGTGACACGGGGTAAGTCACCCTCTAACTACCTTGAGACAGCCATATTGTAAGAAGCCTGAACGATCCCTGTGGAGGAGAATCGAGGCCAGGCCAGTCAATAGCCGTACTGAGCTCCTGGCCTTCAGACAGCATTCCTCTGCCAGGCCAATGCACGGGGCATCTGAGGAGTAGAATGCTTCAGTCATGCCGAAGATGTTTCTGCTTATGTCCCAGGGAGCAGAGAAATGCTGTGTCCACCAAACTCTGCCATGTGGCAGGATCTCAAGCAGATGACTGAAATGGGCATAGTCATGGCCCTTTTCCTCTATTCTTTCTCTACCTGATATACAGCTTGCTTCTAGGAGATGGTTGCTTTGACTTCTAAGACTGTTTACCCAAACCCCGCTTGCTTTGAAATGCAAATGTGTGCTTTCTCAATGCAAGGGAGCTCTTCCAAGAATTGAAGAAATAAAACAGGATGCCACCCTTCAGCTCTCTTGAACTTTCTTTAGACCAACGTCAGCCATGAAACAAAAACAGTCACTAGAGGGTCTGTTTTTTTCTAAGACTGTTTGTTGCCATTTTCTACTTTGTTTTTAGCTATGTTTTGCATCTGGGTGAGACTAACATGGGTTATGTGATGACCCAATATTTATTGTTTACTATTGCTACTCAAGTTCTTTCTTACTAGGTTCTCTCCAGGTGGGAAGGAGGCAAATATTGACGTGATGCAAAGTTGAACATTGATCCTATGACATGAAGGTCAATCAACGCAAAGCATATTAGTGATGACAATTCTTCATTTAACACATCTCCCCTCTCAAAGTCCTGGAAGGAATATGACCTGAAATAAATACAAGTACACAGGATTTATAAGTGGAGTCTCCTTGTGCATACATAAAAAAGGGTGGTGAACACAGAAGATTCTGTGCATCCTCAAGAAACAGCCTCATGTGGCCCCAGTGGGTTTACAATGGGCAGGTCTGGACAGAGCAGCCCCAAATCTGTTAAACAAGAAACAAAACTCCTTAATCACATGGGCGCCATGATGGTGATAACCCACGTATACCTAACTCTCTAGGGCTCCATGATTAGAGGTTTAAACTGGGAAACAAACTAGCATTGCCTTTGGTTGGAATGAATTCTTAAGCTCATTAGTTACATGATAACTCCCAGAAAGTTCTGCCACACATCGGCAGGGTGTCTAGGGATCTTCCGTACAGCCCAGTTCCCAAAATAAGATTGGTAATGATGTCAGAAACCATGTTGCTAAGGGAACCCTGCAGAGGGAGATAAAGAGGAGTTGTTTGAACAAATGCACCAGAACAGCCAGGTTAATAGATGGCCAGTTTTGCTGGAGACAAAGGAATAAAACAAAGCCACCTGCAAAGCGTGGTACCTCAGTGTGGGCAAAGTGGATCGGAGCTAAGAGTCAGGTTACCAGCAAATTTCTACATACGCCTCAGAAAGCGTGGCCAAAAGGCAAACTCAATATGTGTAAGAATTCTCAGGACAATAACAGCTTAGGTTTCCTCCTATTTCCTTACAAAGCACCTCCTTGCTACTTGTCCTGAGCTCCTTTGAGACACATCACCTGTAGGGGAAAAATACTAACATCAGGCATGCATTTTTGCTTGATGACAGTAACTTGGAAAGTTGAATGATTCATTATAAAATTAGAAGAGATAATTAGTAGAGCTGGGTCTTCTGCTCAGGGTCCCACAAGGCTGAAATCAACAGAGCTGCAGTCTTATCTGAGTTTTGGGGTCCTATGCTGAGCTCTCTGGATATTGTCAGGATTCAGTTCTTTGTGATTATAGGAATAAACTGAAAGTGTAACTGTGATTAGTTTTATTCTACGCCTCCCGGTGTGAATGGAAAGTGATTCCTGTCGGGAGAACTTGCTTTCTACCAGTTTCACACATTGCCTGGGTCAGAACTATTCATTTGGAGCAGAGTAAACAGTAATTCACGGTTTGTTGTTGCCGGTAAACCAGATGCAAGAAAGGGGCAGGACACTGCTTAGCAACTTCAGGAATAAAATTATGCAGTTAGCAGAACTGGGCTGTGGGAACCCATAATCTAGCCCAGCCCTCCTAAGACTATAAATGCCTCTTGGGAGGTACATGGGAGGAACAGAATGGACGGTGATTCCTTGCATTTTGGTATCCTAGAATACTCCTGCCTTAATCCATTCAGGCTGCTATAACAAACTAGCATAGTCTGGATGGTTTAAACCACAGACATTTATTGCTGGCAGTTCTGGAGGCTGAAACTCCAAGATCAAGGCATAACAGAATCTGTGTCTGGTGGGGACCTCCTTCCTGGTTCATAGATGGTGACTTCTTGCCATGTTTTCAGATGGTGGAAAGAGGTAAAGGAGCTCTCTGTGGTCTCTTTTAGAAAGATGCTAATCCTATTAATGAGGCTCCACCCTCCTAAAAGCCTCCTAAAAGCCACCTCCTAATACCATCACCTTGGGAGTTAAGATTCAACCTATGCATTTTGGAAGGACAGAGAGACAGAGAAAAAGAAAGAGAGAGACAGGCCGGGCGCGGTGGCTCATGCCTGTCATCCCAGCACTTCGGGAGGCCGAGGCGGGCAGATCACCAGGTCAGGAGATCAAGACCATCCTGGCTAACACGGTGAAACCCCGTCTATACTAATAATACAAAAAAATATAGCCGGGCGTGGTGGCGGGCGCCTGTAGTCCCAGCTACTTGGGAGGCTGAGGCAGGAGTTGCTTAGTTGCTATTAGTCAGTAGCAACTAAGTTTCCCCTGTAAATAAAGTGGCCGTTGGACAGTGGGTGAGCCTTTCAGAAACTTTTCCAAGCTGCCATGTGGGAGTATTCAGCAAGGCATTCTGATATGAAATATTTCATCTTTCTTCTAAATGAGATTCCAATTTCTTAAACTATCACAGTAGATAGTAAATACTAACAAAGTATCTCCTCCACACAAAGGTGTTTGGCATTTGATAGCTGGAGCATATGACTCATGGTCAGGCTTTTTCCACCCATGGACAGCCTTCTAAGGAAGGACTCCCTGCTCATTTCACATCAGAAATGAGCAGTGTATTAGTTAGCTATAGCTTTGTAACAAATGATCACAGTCTTTGTGACTTAACACAACATACATTTACAATCTCACACCATTTCCAGGCACCATATGGCTAGGTATTCAGCTTAGGGTCCCACAAGGCTGAAATCAACAGAGCTGCCATCTTATCTGACTTTTGGGATCCTCTCCTGAGCTGTCTGGCTACTATCAGGACTCAATTATTTGTGGTTATAGGAATGAAGGCATCAGCCCATTTCCTGCCATATGGCTCTCTTCATCATGTGGTAATTTGCTTCTTCAAGGCCAAAAGGAAAATATTTTTGTTGTTTAAAATCTATCTGGCTTCTCCTATCTTTGGCCTACAGATGTACTTTTAAAGGATTCACCTGATTAAATCAGGCCCACCCAGAATAATCTCCTTTTAATTAACATAAAGTCACCTAATGAGAGACCTCAGTTACTTTGTTTTTCTTTTTCTTTTGTTTTTTGTTTGTTTGAGGTTTCTTTTTCTATTTTAGATGAAGTTTTGCTCTTGTGGCCCAGGTGCGATCTCAGCTCACTGCAACCCACCTCCCAGGTTCAAGTGATTCTTCTGCCTCAGCCTCCTGAGTAGCTGGGATTACAGGCACCCACCACCACTCCTGGCTAATGTTTTTGTATTTTTAGTAGAGACAGGGTTTCGCCATGTTGGCCAGTCTGGTCTCAAATTCCTGACCGCAGGTGATCTGCCCCCCTCAGCCTCCCAAAGTGCTGGGATTATATGCATGAGCCACCACGCCTGGTGGAGACCTCAGTTTCTTTGTATAAAATACCTTCACCTTTACCATATATAATGTAACTTAAATACAGGAGTGACATTCATGCTATTTCACAGTCCTACCCACACTCAAGGGGAGAAGAGTACACAGGGTGTTTGCATTGAAGGCAAGAATCTTGAGATCATTTTATTTTGCTTTCATTTTAGATTTAGAAGGTGCATGTGCAGTTTTGTTACAAGGGTATATTGTGTAATGCCTGGCTTCTATTGAATCCACCACTCAAATAGTGAACCTAGTGCCCAATAGGAAGTTTTTCAGCCCTTGTTCCCTCCCTTCATCACCCCTTTTGGAGTCCCCATCGTCCATTGTTTCCATCTTTATGCCCATGTGTATTCACTGTTTAGCTCTCACTTATAAGGGAGAACATGTGATATTTGATTTTCTTTTTCTGCGTTAATTCATTTAGGATAATGGCCACCAGCTACGTTCATGTTGCTGCAAAAAACATGATTTCATTGTTCTTTATGGCTGCATAGTATTCCATGGTGTATATGCACCACATTTTTTTAATCCAATCTACCATGATGGACACTTATTATGTTGGTTCCATGACTTTGCTATTGTGAATGGTGCTGTGATAAACACACGAGTGTGTGTGTCTTTTCAATATAATGATTTCTTTCCCTTTGAGTGGATACCCAATAGTGGGATTGCTGAGTCAAATGGCAGTTCTATTTTTAGTTTTTTGAGAAATCTCCATACTGTCTTCCATAGAGGTGATACTAACTTACATTCCCACCAGCAGAGTATAAGAGTTTGTTTTCTCTGCAACCTTGCCAGCATCTGTTATTTTCTGACTTTTTAAAAATAGTAATTCTATTTCATTTTGGTGTTAATTTGCATTTCTCTGATAACTAGTGATGGTGAACATTTTTCATACTTTTTGTTCACTTGTATGTTTTCTTTTAAGAAGTGTGAGACTGGCCGGGCACAGTGGCTCATGCCTGGAATCTCAGCACTTTGGGAGGCTGAGGCAGGTGGTACCTGAGGTCAATAGTTCAAGACCAGCCTGCCCAACATGGTGAAACCCTGTCTCTACAAAAATACAAAAATTAGCCGGGTGTGATGGCAGGCGCCTGTAATCCCAGCTACTTGGGAGGCTGAGGCAGGAGCATTGCTTGAACCCCAGAGGCGGAAGTTGCAGTGAGCCGATGTTATGCCATTGCACTCCAGCCTGGGCAATAGAGCAAGACTCTGTCTCAAAAAAATATAAATAAATAAATAATAATAAATAAAAATACAAAAATTAG
This sequence comes from Pongo pygmaeus, assembly GCF_028885625.2. Taxonomy (NCBI): domain Eukaryota; kingdom Metazoa; phylum Chordata; class Mammalia; order Primates; family Hominidae; genus Pongo; species Pongo pygmaeus. Next base: position 4,192,859 of record NC_072396.2, on the reverse strand, counting down.
CTGGGCGTGGTGGCACATGCCTGTACTCCCAGCTACTTGGGAAGCTGAGGCAGGAGAATCACTTGAAACTGGGAAGTGGAGGTGGCAGTGAGTCAAGATCACCCCAATCATCCCACTGCACTCCAGCCTGGGTGACAGAGTGAGACTGCCTCAAAAAAAAAAAAAAAAAACCACAAAACAAAACAAAACAAAAAAAACAAAAACCTATGGGCAGAGATAAAAGAGCCTTGGGCCTCCTTATTAATTTTCCTTCTCTAAACTCATGGCAGATCCACTGACACCAGCCTTCCTGCCTGTCAATTGCCTGTAAGTTAAAAAGTAGATCCCTGCAGTCTACAGGACTTTCTCCAAAAAGAAGCCCTAGTATCTCTGCCCCAGATCTTTCTTTGAGAACAGAAAGAAAACAAACTTCAGGCAACTATCTAGAGTTGAGGCACTCAACATACAAGCAGGAAATAAGAGTCCCACATTGACAGAAACACCAGCTCCCTTCATAACTTTAAGTATAATCCTATTTACACTGGGATGTGAATTGAACCAGAACTGAAAAAGCTCAGTAAGTTTGATCAAGAGAATTGCATCCCAAGTAGCCATTGGAGAACAGATGATAACGTCTCTGTGGTTGCAGTTTGAACATCTTTTCTTCCTGAAGAAAGATGAAAGTCCATTTTTTTTTCAGTTGGATTAGATTGGATTCCCTTTGTATCCCTCAAGGAACTCTCTCAGTATAGGCTGAAGAAGGTCAGAAAAGAGAAATCCATAATCATAATTCCACAGAGAAAGGCCAAGTTTCAGGACGTCTTCAGGTTAAGGGTGTCCAGTGTGGTGTGGATTTCAGGCTCTTACACAGTGATGTGGGAAAACCCCAATACATGTCTCTTTCCTCTTCCTACACCCCTTCCTTCTACTAATCTAATTAAGTCATCTCTCTTCCTCCCACTGTGGGCTTCACCTCTTCCTTCTTCCACTCTGCGGTAGACTCCTAACTGCTTAGCTAACGTCTCCTCTTCCCGTTGTCCATATTATCAGGAGTTTCATCTTGTTTTAGGTGGTCATCAGTTTAAAGGCTACAATCCCAGCTTCCCCCGTCGCTACAGGATTTTTTTTTTTTTTTTTTTTTTGAGACGGAGACTCGCTCTGTCACCCGGGCTGGAGTGCAATGGTGTGATCTCGGCTCACTGCAACCTCCGCCTCCCGGGTTCAAGCAATTCTCCTGCCTCAGCCTCCCTAGTAGCTGGGATGACAGGCACGCGACACCATGCCTGGCTAATTTTTGTATTTTTAGTAGAGATGGAATTTCACCATGTTGTCCAGGCTGGTCTCGAACTCCTGACCTCAGGTGATCTGCCCACCTTGGCCTCCCACAGTGCTGGGATTACATGCGTGAGCCACCACGCCTGGCCAACTATGGGATTTCTAATGGAGTCTCTTGGGTGAAGCCTCCATGAAAGCTATGAAAAATGGAGTACATTTGGAGATTTCTCAAAAACCTTAAAACAGAACTACCATTCAACCTAGCAATTCTATTACTGGATATATAACCAAAGAAAATAAGTCCTTCTACCAAAAAGATACATGCACTCACATGTTCATTGCAGCACTATTCACATTAGCAAAGACATGGAATCAACCTAGGTGCCTATCACTGGTGGATTGGATAAAGAAAATGTGGTACTTATGGCCAGATGCAGTGGCTCACACCTGTAATCCGAGCACTTTGGGAGGCCGAGGCAGGTGGATCACGAGGTCAGGAGTTCGAGACCAGCCTGGCCAACATGGTGAAACCCCATCTCTACTAAAGATACAAAACATTAGCCGGGCGTGGTGGCATGCGCCTATAATTTCGGCTCCTGGGAGGCTGAAGCAGGAGAATTGCTTGAACCCGGGAGGCGGAGGTTGCAGTGAGCCGAGACTGCGCTCACTCCAGCCTGGCGACAGAGTGAGACTCCATTTAAAAAAAAAAAGAAAAAGAAAGAAAAGAAAAGAAAAGAAAAAAAGAAAATGTGGCTGGCACTTACACACCATGGAATACCTCGCCACCATAAAAAATAAAATCATGTTTTTGCAGCAACATGGATGCATCTGGAGGCCATTATCCTAGGCAAATTAACATATGTTCTCATTTATAAGTGGGAGCTCAACACTGGGTACTGATGGACATAAAGATGGGGACAACAGACACTGGGGACTACTGGGGGGTAGGAAAGAGGGGAGAAGGATTGAAAAACTATCAGGTACTATGGTCAGTATCTGGGTGATGGGATCATCTGTACCCCAAACAAACTTCAGCATCACACAATACACCCATGGAACAAACTGGTGCATGTACCCCCTGAAGCTAAAATGAAAGTTGAAATTATGTAAAAAAATAGATGGAGTACTTTGGCGGGGCGCGGTGGCTCACGCCTGTAATCCCAGCACTTTGGGAGGCCGAGATGGGCGGATCACGAGGTCAGGAGATCGAGACCACCCTGGCTAACACGGTGAAACCCCGTCTCTACTAAAAATACAAAAAATCAGCCGGGCGTGGTGTTGGGCGCCTGCAGTCCCAGCTACTCGGGAGGCTGAGGCAGGAGAATGGCGTCAACCCGGGAGGCGGGGCTTGCAATGAGCAGAGATCGCGCCACTGCACTCCAGCCCGGGCGACAGAGCAAGACTCCGTCTCAAAACAAAACAAAACAAAACAAAAATAGATGGAGTACTTTTTGTGTCTTCCCTCTCTTGGATCTTGGACATGATGTCTAGGGCTCAAGACGCCATCTTGAAACATGAACTGATAGAAATGTAGCTCAGAGACAGACGAGTGGAGGAGAAAGACAAAAGTATCCTGGTCCCTGAAAACCATGTAACTGTCACATAGACCCTGCCCTGCCCTTTTCAAAACTTCTCCAAAATAAACCTCTGCCTTGTTGAAGCTTGTTGGATTTTCTTTGATATGTGGGTGAATCTACTCTTAATAGACACCCAATCTTTATCGGAAAAATAGAGTTCTTTCCATTCCCATGCCCGACCTTTGACTTCTTACCAGCAGGAAAATTAGATTAAAGGAATATGGAGGATTAAGCAAGAAAAAAGATTAAAGGATATGGAGAAGAAGGATAAATAATTTTGGTGAAAAATCCAAGTACAATGGATAGATTTTTTTCAAATTTTAATTTTATTTACAATCAGTACCAACATTACACTTTCTGCTTTGTGCAGATACCATGCCATTTGTCTGTTCCACAGCAAGGAGACCGAAATCATTACTTACTTATAATACCTAATTGTGGAAACAGCTCTCTCTTAGCAATTACACAGATGCATTGAGTTGAAGCCTGGTTTGATCCATCCCCACTTCTTCCTGGGAGAAATTCAATTTCCCATACATTGCAAAGGAAAGCACATGTCAAGAGAAATTATTTGCTATCCATTTAGAGTCTGGCTATCCTCAGCTCCAGGGAAAGATTGCAAAGATAACGAAAGTCCTCAAGAGGAAGATTAATTTTTTATATGTATTGTGAATATCCCCTGAGCATGATGAAGGAGGAAGGGCAAAGCAGGCATATTTCATAAACGCTCCCTGAGTGATTCTGATAGAGCAGCACTCTTCTCCTGTCCTTTACCTACTGATGTAGTTTGGATATTTCTCGCCTTCAGATCTCATGTTGAAATGTGACCCTCAGTGTCGGTAGTGGGCCTGGTGAAAGGTGTTTGGGTCATGGGGGCAGATCATTCATGAGTGGCTTGATGATGACTTTTTGGTAATGGGTGAGTTCTCTGGTCTATTTGTTCCCAGATGATCTTGTTGTTAAAAAGAGCCTAATACGTTCTCTCCTTTCTCTCTTGCTTCTTTTCTCACTATGTGATCTCTACACACGCCAGCTGCCTTTCCTTTTCCACCATGAGTGGAAGCTTCCCGAAGCCACCCCAGAAGCAGATGCTGGTGCCATGCATTTGTGCAGCCTGCAGAACCATGAGCCAAATAAACCACTTTTCTTTATAAATTACCCAGCCTCCGGTATTCCTTCACAGCAACACGAAATGGACTTAGACACCTACTAAGAGCCATAGCTCTGGCGAACTGGGAAGGCATCATCTCTCTTAGGCAACATGCATTGGGGCAAAATGGTACATCCATGTGATCGTTTTGTTTTCTGTTTTTATTTTCTACTTTTCTTTTATTTTCATTTAATTTTAGAATCAGAATGAGTCCCTGTGACCTTTCTGCAAACAAAATCTTCTACTCCCACACTCAGCCCGGGCACAGAGAAATGAGAAGGCAGGAGGATTGCTTAAGCCCAGGAGTTCAAGACCAGCCTGGGCAACATGGTGAGAACCCATCTCTACAATTTTTTTTTTAAATTACCTGTGCATGGTGGTGTGTGCCTGTAGTCTCAGCTACTCAAGAGGCTGAGGCAAGAGGATCGCTTGAGCCCAGGAGGTGGAGGCTACAGTGAGCTATGCTCGTGCCACTGTACTCCAGCCTGGGTGACAGAGTGAGACCCTGTCTCTAAAAAAAACAAAGCTTATCCTTGTTTAGTACTGATGAAGATCACCATGGTGACAAGGTGGGTTTAGGGAGTTGGAGGGGGGGACTTCTATAAATTGATTCCAAAATCTAAAAATTATTATCAGTCTTATTTTTTTTATGTTGTACAAAGGGCCTATATGATCTTGCAATTTCCAGCAGGTCTGCACATGTCATGAGTCACTGTCCAGTCAAGGGAGGCTTGCCTTGAGTCAGGAGTCCAGCCCCAATCCTTTGAGCTATCCCTGAGTATTAGAGGTTGGGGACAGAATCATACAATAGGTAATAGGATAGGGAAGGTTGGCATTTTCCCTGTTGGAGGTGAGATGTCTTTTCACATCTCACATAGCTGCATGAGTATCTCATGCAGCTCCCAAATGAATCCCCTTTAGGGATAATTGCCTTGGAGCTGGTTGGTTCAAGGAGAATTGAACAGGCTGGGCGTGGTGGCTCACGCCTGTAATCCCAGCACTTTGGGAGGCTGAGGCAGGTAGATCACCTGAGGTCAGGAGTTTGAGACCAGCCTGACCAACATGGCGAAACCCCGTCTCTACTAAAAATACAAAAATTAGCCGGGTGCGGTGGTGGGCACCTGTAATCCTAGCTATTTGGGAGGTTGAGGCAGGAGAATCGCTTGAACCCAGGAGGCGGAGGTTGCAGTGAGCCGAGATCGCACCATTGCACTCCAGCCTGGGCAACAAGAGCGAAACTCTGTCTCAAAAATTTTTTTTAAAAAAAAGGAGACTAGAACAATGTATTTTAGTCAAACATACTTCTGCTTTATCCAAATTTTCATTACTGCTCCTTCTACAAATACTCTATGTTGATTCCAATATGCATGCTTACAGATTTAGTTATTTTTGAAACTCTGTCCCTGTAAGCTGTTTGCTAATACAAATACTTGCCAGGTGAGTTACCTTGATTTTTGTCATCTGCACACTAAGGACCAGATAGGGAAGTGGGAATCATCTTCAAACTCATAGATGGATAATGGCTACCAAAAACAATTGCATTCTATAGGTTCACCCATAGAGACAGAAGGCAGATGACTTATTGTCAGGGGCTAAGGGAAGGGGGAAAGGGGTGGGACTAATTAATGGTATGAGGACTCCTTTTATGGTGATAAAAATATTTTGGAACTAGATAGAGGTGATTGTTGCCCAACATTGTAAATGTACAACATGCTACTAAATCATATTCTTTAAAATCATTCTATATTAGGTGAATACATATTTTTAAAAAAGAAAGAAATTACATTTGAAATCCCAAAATTTTGATAGGAAGTGGCACATATTAAGCATAAAGCCATTAACATTTTACTTCACCATATTTACCCTGTCTCCTTGAGTCATTTGTAAATTCAATATGCTGTTGTTAAGTGGCAGACGGGATAACAGACCCCAAAACAGCCGGGCTTGGAGAGGAGCCAAGGATCTCCATCTGGCCCACTGGCAAAAAAGTCAACAATGGGCAAAGAACCCAAGGGCTGGCTCAGTCAGAAAGCAGTGTCCCTTCCCAACAAAGGCACCGAAATTGTCAGAGGCCTTTGAACCAGAGCAACTTCATCTTGAATAGGAGCTGTGTAAAATGAGGCCGAGACCTACTGGGCTTCATTCCCAGATGGTTAAGGCATTCTAAATCTAAGGATGAGACAGGAGGTCAGCACAAGATACAGGTCATAAGGACCTTGCTGATAAAACAGGTTGCAATAAGGAAGCCGGCCAACAACTCCAACAGACCTGCAGCTGAGGGTCCTGCCTGTTAGAAGGAAAACTAACAAACAGAAAGGACATCCACACCAAAAACCCACCTGTACATCACCATCATCAAAGACCAAAAGTAGATAAAACCACAAAGATGGGGAAAAAACAGAGCAGAAAAACTGGAAACTCTAAAAAGCAGAGTGCCTCTCCTCCTCCAAAGGAACGCAGTTCCTCACCAGCAACGGAACAAAGCTGGACGGAGAATGACTTTGACGAGTTGAGAGAAGAAGGCTTCAGACGATCAAACTGCTCCGAGCTACAGGAGGAAATTCAAACCAAAGGCAAAGAAGTTAAAAACTTTGAAAAAAATTTAGACGAAGGTATAACTAGAATAACCAATACAGAGAAGTGCTTAAAGGAGCTGATGGAGCTGAAAACCAAGGCTCAAGAACTACATGAAGAATGCAGAATCCTCAGGAGCTGATGCGATCAACTGGAAGAAAGGGTATCAGTGATGGAAGATGAAATGAATGAAATGAAGCGAGAAGGGAAGTTTAGAGAAAAAAAAATAAAAAGAAATGAACAAAGCCTCCAAGAAATATGGGACTATGTGAAAAGACCAAATCTACGTCTGATTGGTGTACCTGAAAGTGACGGGGAGAATGGAACCAAGTTGGAAAACACTCTGCAGGATATTATCCAGGAGAACTTCCCCAATCTAGCAAGGCAGGCCAACATTCAGAGTCAGGAAATACAGAGAATGCCACAAAGATACTCCTCGAGAAGAGCAACTCCAAGACACATAATTGTCAGATTCACCAAAGTTGAAATGAAGAAAAAAAATGTTAAGGGCAGCCAGAGAGAAAGGTCGGGTTACCCACAAAGGGAAGCCCATCAGACTAACAGCGGATCTCTCGGCAGAAACTCTACAAGCCAGAAGAGAGTGGGGGCCAATATTCAACATTCTTAAAGAAAAGAATTTTCAACCCAGAATTTCATATCCAGCCAAACTAAGCTTCATAAGTGAAGGAGAAATAAAATACTTTACAGACAAGCAAATGCTGAGAGATTTTGTCATCACCAGGCCTGCCCTAAGAGAGCTCCTGAAGGAAGCGCTAAACATGGAAAGGAACAACCGGTACCAGCCACTGCAAAATCATGCCAAATTGTAAAGACCATCGATGCTAGGAAGAAACTGCATCAACCAACGAGCAAAATAACCAGCTAACATCATAATAACAGGATCAAACACACACATAACAATATTAACTTTAAATGTAAATGGACTAAATGCTCCAATTAAAAGACACAGACTGGCAAATTGGATAAAGAGTCAAGACCCATCAGTGTGCTGTATTCAGGAAACCCATCTCACGTGCAGAGACACACATAGGCTCAAAATAAAAGGAAATGGAAAACAAAAAAAGGCAGGGGTTGCAATCCTAGTCTCTGATAAAACAGACTTTAAACCAACAAAGATCAAAAGAGACAGAGAAGGTCATTATATAATGGTAAAGGCATCAATTCAACAAGAAGAGCTAACTATCCTAAATATATATGCACCCAACACAGGAGCACCCAGATTCATAAAGCAAGTCCTTAGTGACCTACAAAGAGACTTAGACTCCCACACAATAGTAATGGGAGACTTTAACTCCCCACTGTCAATATTAGACAGATCAACGAGACAGAAAGTTAACAAAGATACCCAGGAATTGAACTCAGCTCTGCACCAAGCAGACCTAATAGACATCTACAGAACTCTCCACCACAAATCAACAGAATATACATTTTTTTCAGCACCACACCACACCTATTCCAAAATTGACCACGTAGTTGGAAGTAAAGCTCTCCTCAGCAAATGTAAAAGAACAGAAATTATAACAGTCTCTCAGACCACAGTGCAATCAAACCAGAACTCAGGATTAAGAAACTCACTCAAAACCGCTCATCTACATGGAAACTGAACAACCTGCTTCTGAATGACTACTGGGTACATAACGAAATGAAGGCAGAAATAAAGATGTTCTTTGAAGCCAACAAGAACAAAGACACAACATACCAGAATCTCTGGGACGCATTCAAAGCAGTGTGTAGAGGGAAATTTATAGCACTAAATGCCCACAAGAGAAAGCAGGAAAGATCCAAAATTGACACCCTAACATCACAATTACAAGAACTGGAAAAGCAAGAGCAAACACATTCAAAAGCTAGCAGAAGGCAAGAAATAACTAAAATCAGAGCAGAACTGAAGGAAATAGAGACACAAAAAACTCTTCAAAAAATTAATGAATCCAGGAGCTGGTTTTTTGAAAGGATCAACAAAATTGATAGACCGCTAGCAAGACTAATAAAGAAGAAAAGAGAGAAGAATCAAATAGACGCAATAAAACGTGATAAAGGGGATATCACCACCGATCCTGCAGAAATACAAACTACCATCAGAGAATACTACAAACACCTCTATGCAAATAAACTAGAAAATCTAGAAGAAATGGATGAATTCCTCGACACATACACCCTCCCGAGACTAAACCAGGAAGAAGTTGAATCCCTGAATAGACCAATAACAGGCTCTGAAATTGTGGCAATAATCAACAGCTTACCAACCAAAAAGAGCCCAGGACCAGATGGATTCACAGCCGAATTCTACCAGAGGTACAAGGAGGAACTGGTACCATTCCTTCTGAAACTATTCCAATCAATAGAAAAAGAGGGAATCCTCCCTAACTCATTTTATGAGGCCAGCATCATCCTGATACCAAAGCCTGGCAGAGACACAACCAAAAAAGAGAATTTTAGACCAATATCCTTGACGAACATTGATGCAAAAATCCTCAATAAAATACTGGCAAACCGAATCCAGCAGCACATCAAAAAGCTTATCCACCATGATCAAGTGGGCTTCATCCCTGGGATGCAAGGCTGGTTCAATATATGCAAATCAATAAATGTAATCCAGCATATAAACAGAACCAAAGACAAAAACCACATGATTATCTCAATAGATGCAGAAAAGACCTTTGACAAAATTCAACAACCCTTCATGCTAAAAACTCTCAATAAATTAGGTATTGATGGGATGTATCTCAAAATAATAAGAGCTATGTATGACAAACCCACAGCCAATATCATACTGAATGGGCAAAAACTGGAAGCATTCCCTTTGAAAATGGGCAGAAGACAGGGATGCCCTCTCTCACCACTCCTATTCAACATAGTGTTGGAAGTTCTGGCCAGGGCAATCAGGCAGGAGAAGGAAATAAAGGGTATTCAATTAGGAAAAGAGGAAGTCAAATTGTCTCTGTTTGCAGATGACATGATTGTATATCTAGAAAACCCCATTGTCTCAGCCCCAAATCTCCTTAAGCTGATAAGCAACTTCAGCAAAGTCTCAGGATACAAAATCAATGTACAGAAATCACAAGCATTCTTATACACCAATAACAGACAAACAGAGAGCCAAATCATGAGTGAACTCCCATTCACAATTGCTTCAAAGAGAATAAAATACCTAGGAATCCAACTTACAAGGGACGTGAAGGACTTCTTCAAGGAGAACTACAAACCACTGCTCAAGGAAATAAAAGAGGATACAAACAAATGGAAGAACGTTCCATGCTCATGGGTAGGAAGAATCAATATCGTGAAAATGGCCATACTGCCCAAGGTAATTTATAGATTCAATGCCATCCCCATCAAGCTACCAATGACTTTCTTCACAGAATTGGAAAAAACTACTTTAAAGTTCATATGGAACCAAAAAAGAGCCTGCATCGCCAAGTCAATCCTAAGCCAAAAGAACAAAGCTGGAGGCATCACACTACCTGACTTCAAACTATACTACAGGGCTACAGTAACCAAAACAGCATGGTACTGGTACCAAAACAGAGATATAGATCAATGGAACAGAACAGAGCCCTCAGAAATAACGCCGCATATCTACAACTATCTGATCTTTGACAAACCTGACAAAAACAAGAAATGGGGAAAGGATTCTCTATTTAATAAATGGTGCTGGGAAAACTGGCTAGCCATATGTAGAAAGCTGAAACTGGATCCCTTCCTTACACCTTATACAAAAATTAATTCAAGATGGATTAAAGACTTAAACGTTAGACCTAAAACCATAAAAACCCTAGAAGAAAACCTAGGCATTACCATTCAGGACATAGGCACGGGCAAGGACTTCATGTCTAAAACACCAAAAGCAATGGCAACAAAAGCCAAAATTGACAAATGGGATCTAATTAAACTAAAGAGCTTCTGCACAGCAAAAGAAACTACCATCAGAGTGAACAGGCAACCTACAAAACAGGAGAAAATTTTTGCAACCTACTCATCTGACAAAGGGCTAATATCCAGAATCTACAATGAACTCAAACAAATTTACAAGAAAAAAACAAACAACCCCATCAAAAAGTGGGCAAAGGACATGAACAGACACTTCTCAAAACAAGACATTTACGTGGCCAAAAAACACATGAAAAAATGCTCACCATCACTGGCCGTCAGAGAAATGCAAATCAAAACCACCATGAGATACCATCTCACACCAGTTAGAATGGCAATCATTAAAAAGTCAGGAAACAACAGGTGCTGGAGAGGATGTGGAGAAATAGGAACACTTTTTCACTGTTGGTGGGACTGTAAAGTAGTTCAACCATTGTGGAAGTCAGTGTGGCGATTCCTCAGGGATCTAGAACTAGAAATACCATTTGACCCAGCCATCCCATTACTGGGTATATACCCAAAGGACTATAAATCATGCTGCTATAAAGACACATGCACACGTATGTTTATTGCAGCACTATTCACCATAGCAAAGACTTGAAACCAACCCAAATGTCCATCAATGATAGACTGGATTAAGAAAATGTGGCACATATACACCATGGAATACTATGCAGCCATAAAAAATGATGAGTTCGTGTCCTTTGTAGGAACATGGATGAAATTGGAAATCATCATTCTCAGTAAACTATCGTAAGGACAAAAAACCAAACACCTCATGTTCTCATTCATAGGTGGGAATTGAACAATGAGAACACATGGACACAGGAAGGGGAACATCACACTCTGGGGACTGTTGTGGGGTGGGGGGAGGGGGGAGGGACAGCATTAGGAGATATACCTAATGCTAAATGACGAGTTAATGGGTGCAGCACACCAGCATGGCACATGTATACATATGTAACTAACCTGCACATTGTGCACATGTACCCTAAAACTTAAAGTATAATAATAATAAAATTTTAAAAAAGATTAAAAAAAAAAAAAAAAAGAAGCCGGCCAAATCCCACCAAAACCAAGATGGTGATGAGTGTGACCTCTGGTGGTCCTCACTGCTACACTCCCACCAGCACCACGACAGTTACAAATGCCATGGCAACATCAGAAAGCTACCCTATATGGTCTAAAAAGGGGAGGCACGAATAATCCACCCCTTGTTTAGCATATCATCAAGAAATAATCATAAAAATGTGGAACCAGCAGCCCTCGGGGCTGTTCTGTCTATGGAGTAGCCATTCTTTTATTCCTTTACACTCTTAATAAACTCGCTTTTGCTTTGCACTGTGGACTTGCCCTGAATTCTTTCTTGCGCAAAATCCAAGAATCCTCTCTTGAGGTCTGGATCAGGACACCTTTCCTGTAACAAAATGAATGAAGATAAGCCATGGCAAAGACTGTCTACTTTCCGTTCCTCGTTGCATAGTGATACCATTGATTTACCGTTATGGAACCGAATAATTCAATGCAACTCTCTGATGATGCTTTTCAACCCGGTCACATTTTTATGTAGACTAAAAATTAAAAACAGACAAAAGACAAAACTGTAGAAAAAGTAAAAAGATCAGTGTCGGTGTCCTGGGGGAGAGAGAGGAGGAAGAACACAGGAAGCATAGGGGATTTTGAGGGCAGTGAAACTATTCTGTACGATGTATCTGCATGTACTATTCTGTATCTACAAGTCAGTCTCTACTTGTCAAAACCTATAGAACTGCACAGCACAAAGAGTGAGCCCTCATGGAGATTGTGGACTCTGGTGAGTGATTATGTCCCACTATCAGCTCATCAGCTGTAACACGTGTACCACACTAATGCAACGTGTCAATCATGGGGCAAACTTTGTTGTATATACAGGCAGTGGGTCTAGGGGAACCCTAGACTTTCTGCTCAGTTTTTAAATAAACCTGAAACTGCCCCAAAAGCAAAGGCTACTCATTTAAAAAATAGAATAAATGGCCTTTGCAGCAACTTGGATGGACTTGGAGGCCATTATTCTAAGCGAAGTAAGTCGGGGATGAAAGGCAAATATCCATGATATTAAGTGAGTATGTTCTCACTTATAACTGGGAGCTAAGCCATGAGGATGCACAGGCATAACAGTGATATAATGAACTTTGGGGACTTGGGGGGAACAGGGGAAGGGGGAGAGGGATAAAACACTACATATTGGGTATAGTGTATACTGCTCAGGTGACAGGTGCATGAAAATCTCAGAAATTATTAATACCACTAAAGAACTTATCCACATAACCAAAAAACTACCTGTCCCCAAAAACTGTTGAAACAAAATTTAAAAAAAAAGAAAAATAAAGCTAAAAAAATTAACTAAATAAAATAGACAAAAGGAAAACCCCCCACCTTGCCCCTGCATGTGCTCTGCACAACTCCTTTCATTATAAGCATTACAGAACAAATAAAAAAAGATGATTGAAAAAATGCAGGGATGGCTGGGTGCGGTGGCTCACACCTGCAATCTCAGCAATTTGGGAGGCCGAGGCAGGCGGATCACTTAAGGTCAGGAGTTCAAGAGACCCAGCCTGGCCTCTCGAACATGGCAAAACCCTATCTCTACTAAAAATACAAAAATTAGCCAGGCATGGTGGCACGTGCCTGTACTCCCAGCTACTCGGGAGATTGAGAGGAGAATTGCTTGAACCCGGGAGGTGGAGTTTCCAGTGAGCCAAGATCGGGCCACTGCACTCCAGCCTGGACAACAGAGCAAGACTCCGTCAAAAAAAAAAAAAAAAAAAAAGAAAAGAAATAAAGAAAGAAAAAGTGCAAGGAGTCATTATATTTTTAGTGAAACCAATGATGATGATGATAATAATAATGGGCTGGGTGTGGTGGCTCATGCCTGTAATCCCAGAACTTTGGAAAGCTGAGACAGGAGGATCGGTTGAGCCCGGTAGTTAAAAATTAGCTTGGGCAACATAGGGAGACCCCGTCTCTACAAAAATTAGCTAGGTGGGCCAGGCACAGTGGCTCATGCCTGTAATCCCAGCATTTGAGAGACCGAGGTGGGCAGATCGCGAGGTCAGGAGTTCGAGACCAGCCTAGGCAACATAGTGAAACCCTGTCTCTACTAAAAATACAAAAAATTAGTTGGGCGTGATGGCAGGCACCTGTAATCCCAGCTACTTGGGAGGCTGAGGCAGGAGAATCGCTTGACCCTGGGAGGCGGAGGTTGCAGTGAGCCGAGATTGCACCATTGCACTCCAGCCTGGGCGACAGGGCGAGACTCTGTCTAAAAATAAAATAAAATAAAATAATAATAATAATAATAATAATGAAAACAAACCAAAAAAAATAGCTAGGCACGGCGCCTGTAGTTCCAGCTACTCAGAAGGCTGAATAAGGAGGATCACTTGACCCTAGGAGGCTGAGGCTGCAGTGAGCCATCATTTGCTCCACTGCACTCCAGCCTGGGACACAGAATGAGACCCTGTCTCAAAAATAATACAAATAAGAATAAGAGCACATGTGACCTTAATTGGCGACTACATATTTCAGCTCTGGGATTCGGGGGTCTCCTGCAAGAGCCAGGCTGGAATTCATCCTGCTGATGGAGTGATCCTTCTGGATAGGTTACATATTTGAACACATTCCCATCTGCTGGAGATTTTCTACTTTTGCCTACAAATTATCATTTTCCTGCTTATGGCCATGACACAGAAGTTAACATATCAGATGCTTGAAGTTTGAGGCCAATGTTAAAAATAAATTGACATCCTTAGAGGGGATATCTCTTGGCAAATATGTTATTTATGGTTCTGCAAATGCTGATATTTCTAAATGCCATCCACTTTGCTTTTTACATTAAAGTCTTCATGAACTTTAAAAGAAAACGTGCTTAGCAAAAATGTCCTTAAATTTCATAAATGCATACTGACTGGTTTTTCCTATATTTTAAGAAAAGATCCAATTTTAATACTTTTTTCTAAGCATGGTAACTTTTTTTTTTTTAGATGGAGTCTCACTCTGTCGCCCAGGCTGGAGTGCAGTGGTGTGATCTCTGCTCACTGCAACCTCTACCTCCCGGGTTCAAGCGATTCCCCCACCTCAGCCTCCCGAGTAGCTGGACTTACAGGTGCACACCACCATGTCTGGCTAATTTTTGTATTTTTAGTAGAAATGGGTTTTCACCATGTTGGCCAGGCTGATCTCGAGCTTCTGACTTCAAGTTATCTGCCCACCTCGGCCTCCCAGAGTGCTGGGATTACAGGCATGAGCCACCGTGCCTGGCCAATAACATATTTTTTAAAATGATAACAGCCAGGCACGGTGGCTCACGCCTGTAATCCCAGCACTCTGGGAGGCTGAGGTGGGAGGATGGCTTGAGCCCAAGAGTTTGCGACCACTCTGGGTGACATGGCGAAACCCCGTCTCTATAATAAAATAATAATAATGATAAAATTTTAAAATAAGAAAAATAAGCAGTATTTGTTTAAAATGATTAAACATCCCAAACCAATTTTATCTCTACACATCGTCAGCCAAATGCAGGTTTTTAGCTACAATATAAATGTATATTTTTCAAGCCAAATTCCCACTTTTCAAACCCAAAGCCAGCATACTACTCCCGACATTTTGAAGAATTTGGCAGAAAGTGTTTTTGTTTTGTGAATGGCATAAGCTCCTGCCTAACCACATTCCAAAATACTCAGCTGTTGTTTGGTTGGGGGAAAGCGTCTACTTTCTAAAAGTATATCATAGAGTTTTTAAGGGGCTGACTGTTTTTACTGGTGATTTATGGTCCCTTTTAAAGCCTCTTAATTCTCTCTGGCACTATTAAACCAAATTCATGACCCACCAAGATGGTGTCAAAGATAAAACTCTCAGATTCATAGTTGACAGTCAACTGGGAGATCATGCCTAAGAAATTCATAGTTCATGTGATACTAACATTTTAAAACAAGGAAAATGTAGAAAACATTGCTTGCTTTTTATATCA
The DNA here is from genome assembly GCF_028885625.2 of Pongo pygmaeus. Classification (NCBI taxonomy): domain Eukaryota; kingdom Metazoa; phylum Chordata; class Mammalia; order Primates; family Hominidae; genus Pongo; species Pongo pygmaeus. The sequence continues at coordinate 4,177,405 of NC_072396.2, read as the reverse complement.
TCTCATGACTTTCAGTCTGGGGCAGGTTCAAGCAAGTTCAGTCAAAGAAAAACATTTGTTGCAAAGTTGTCTTTAATCCTCTCATGTCATTTATCATAGTTGAAAAAAAAATTCAGTTATAGAGTTGAGGCCTGCTTCATCAAAACTTAAACCTTTGTGCTTCAAAGGATACCATCAAGAAAGGAAATTACACCCAAAGCGGGGACAAAATGGTTGCAAATCATGTAACTGATTAGAGACTTGTGTCCATAATATAGAAATCATCCTTTTCACTCAACAATAAAATTACTTTTAAAATTCAATTTACAAGTGGGTAGGGGCTGGGCATGCTGGCTCACGCCTATAATCCCAGCACTTTGGGAGGCCCAGGTGGGCAGATTGCCTGAGGTCAGGAGTTTGAAACCAGCCTGGCCAACATGATGAAACCCTGTCTCCACAAAAATGCAAAAATTAGCCTGGTGTGGTGGCTTGTGACTGTAGTCTCAGCTACTAGGGAGGCTGAGGCAGGAGAATTGCTTGAATCTGGGAGGCAGAGGTTGCAGTGAGCCAAGATCATGCCACTGCACTCCTGCCTGGGTGATAAAGTGAGACTCCCTCTCAAAAAAAAAAAAAAAAAAAAAAAAGTGGGTAGGGCCAGGCGCAGTGGCTCACTCCTGTAATCCCAACATGTTGGAAGGTTGAGGTGGGTGAATCACTTGAGGTCAGGAGTTCAGGACCAGCCTGTCCAACATGGTGAAACCCCATCTCTACTAAAAATACAAAAATTTAGCTGGGCATGGTGGCGTGCACCTGTAATCCCAGCTACTTGGGAGGCTGAGGTATGAGAATTGCTTGAGCCTGGGAGTAGGAGGTTGCAGTGAGCCAAGATCGTGCCACTGCATTCCAGCCTGGGCAACAGAGCAAGACTCTCTCAGAAAAAAATAAAAATATAAAATAAAAACGTAAGCGAGTAAAGGATTTGAACTGTACATCCCTCCAAAAAAGATACAAGAGTGACCAATAAACACATGAAAAGACAGTCAGTATCATTGGCCATCAAAGATATGCAAATTCAAGACACCATCAGAATACTTACACACCACTGGTGGGAATGTAAATTAGTTCAGCCCTTGCAGAAAGCAGTTTGGAGATTTCCCAAAGAACTCAAACTAGAACTACCTCTTGATCCAGCAATTGCATGACTGGGTATCTATCTAAAGGAAAAGTAATCATTTTACCAAAAAGACACCTGCACTCATATGTTTCTAGCAGTACTAGTCACAGTAGCAAAGACATGGAATCAACCCAGGTGCCCATCAATAGTGGATAAAGAAAATGTGGTACATATACACCATGGAATACTACACAGCCATAAAAAAGAATGAAATCATGCCCTTTGCAGCAACATGGATAGAGCTGGAGGCCATTATTCTAAGTGAACTAACACAGGAACAGAAAATCAAAGCATGTTCTTACTTATAAGTGGGAGCTAAACATTGGGTACTCACGGACATAAAGATGGGAAAAGTAGACCCTGGGGACTCCTACAAACGGAAGAGATGGGGAACAAGGGTTGAAAAACTAACCATTGAGTACTATGTGGGTGACAGGCTCAACAGAAGCCCAAACCTCAGCATCATGCAATATACCCATGTAACAAACCTGTACATGTACCCCTTAAATCTAAAATTTTTCTTAAAAACCCACCATCAGATTGACTTCATACCCACTAGGATAGCTAGCATCAAGGTCGGATAATAACAAGTGCTGGTGAGCATGTGGAGAAATTGGAACCCTCCTAGAGTGTTGGTGAGAATGTAAGATTGTGCAGCCACTGTGGAAAACAGATGACTCCTGAAAAATGGGGTTCTTCATAATTTTTAAGGATATAAAGGTGTCCTGAGACTAAAAATTTAAGACCCACTCCTTAATGAAAATATTTTCTCATATTTAACTTGTATTTGTTGAATTCTTTTCAATTCAATTGTTGTATTCAAGTAACAGAAGAGACATCATCTCTCTACAGAGAAGTTGATTTTTGTCTTTATTTTCTCTCTGAAGCCCATGAGAAAGACACATAGGGCCTCCTGTAATAGCCACTGAATTATAAGAGACAAGATAAAACACAAATGATGACAGCAGGAAACAGACATACTGAACAAACTCGTTAGCTAACATGGAGTTATAGCTACTTGTAAGCCGATTTAAGTGCTTTCCTTTGCCATATTGTATGCTACAACATCAACTCTGAGATCTAAACTGGCTCTAACTCTATTCAACACTATGTACTAATGATACATAAGGGAGGGTTCTGTTTTTTATAAATAAAGTTTTATGGGACCACAGGTGCTCCTGTTCATTTAAGTATTGTCTATGTCTGTTTTCCACTTCCTCGACAGAGTTGACCTGTTGCTACAGAGACCGCGTGGTCTGCAAAGCCAAGAATACTTAGCATTTAGGCCTTTACAGAGAAAGTTTGCCAAACCCTGCTAAATGATATGAATTGGACCCAGATTTTGCAGAAATTGCAAGGGTAAATGTGCAGGAAAGAGAAACAAAAAGTAGAAATGGGCAGATCTGGGTTCAGGGGGACTTGCAATTCTGGGGTGAGGTCACCGGCCAAAGAGGCTTGCCCAGCTCTGAAGCCACACCAGGTCTGATTTTGGTATGTCGGAACACTGTCTGCTGCATGGAGCTGAGAAACTGAAAATACAAACAGACAATGGCTAGGCCATGTACAAATAGAGAATCCTGACCCAAGATCTACAGCAACCAGCCTAGAAATCAATCCACTGCCTGTAGTAACCAATCCCAAAAGCCAGCCTACTAGCTGCAAATCATGCTTGTAGTAAATCAGACCACTGTCTCTAGTAACAGTCCAGGAAGCCAAACAATGACCCCTGTAATCATTGGCCCCAAATGACCACAACTTGTTTAATAACTGACAGCATTCCTAATTTTTGTCCTACTTCTAAATTAGGACCAACAAGAGACTGCCACACATGCACTTGTAACCAATAACATGGAATGTCCTGCCTGTAGTGAGCCTCCTACAGCTCCCTGTGCCAGCCACCTCCAGTCAGGGCACACCTGAAGCCTCCCTTTTTCTCCACTATGAAGCTGTCCTGCTTCTCTGCCTGCCTGTGAGTCTCTGCCAAATGCTTTTTAGTAGATGAATAGTGGGTAGATGGATGAATAGATATTGAATGGATAGATAAATGAATCATGGATAGATTGATAGATGGATGGATGGATGGATGGATGCACAGATAATGGATGGTTGGATGAACATAAAATGATGAATGAATGGATGGATGATGAATGAATAGATGATGTATAAATTAATGTATGGATGGATGAATAGAAAATGGATTGATGATGGATGGATGAATAGATGGATGGAAAAATGGAGATATAATAGATGGATGAGTGATAGAACAATTGATAGATTGATGGGTGAATAATGAATGGGTAGATGAATGGATAGATAGATGGATGAATTGGTAGATGGATGATTGATGGATAAATTGATAAATATATAATGGATGAATGGGTAGATGATGGATAAGTGGATGGATGGGTGGATGGGTGGGTGGATGGATATATTGTTGTATGGGTGGGTGGATGGGTGATGGATAGAGGGAGGGATAAATGGATGGTGGGCGGACTGATGGATGGATGATGGACAGATGAATAGATAATGTATAAATGGATGGATGATGAATAAATCAATGGATGGATAAATAGATAATGTATAAATGGATGGATAGATGGGTATATAACAGGTGGACCAATGGATGAATAGATGGATGGATGGATGGATGGAAATATAATGGGTGAGTGGATGAATATATAATGGGTGAATGAATGAATGGATGGATGGCAGATGGATTGATGGATGGATGGATGGATGGGTAGATTGGTAGACGGATATATAATGTATGCATGAATGGATGAATAGATGGAAAAATGGATAGATGAATGGAAACATAGATGGATGATGTGGCTGAACCCCTTGTTATGGCAATCTCTGAAGATGCAAACTTCGTTTCTTCTCATGTTGTTGGTCTTTGTTTATTTCCACAAAGCAAAGCAGCAAGAGCTAGCAATTGGTGCAAAATTCACAATTAAGTCAGCAGCTGAGTGCTATACTTAGATAGTTGAAGGCAACAGAGGGCCAAAATACAAGAGCAAGATCAGTTTCACCGAGAGAGTCCCAAGGGCCAAGTCTGACATCTCTTTCTAGCATGGAAATTGGTTGGTTCGGTGAAAGTTAGGGAGAAGACTGTCGAGCTACTTATGCATGAGGAATTTCTGGGTCATCAGATACTGACATGTCCCGGCCCTAAACTCTGATTCTTCCAGCTGGTGAAGACATCCTTAGCATTGGCTCAGGCCCAGTGACAGCGGAACGCAAAGGCAGAAGGGCTGTAGTATCCGTGACAGGGAGAGGCTGAGAAAGGTGGCAAAAGACACACAAAACAAATAAAAAGAGAGGAAACCTCCAGGTTTGACTCAACCACAGAGAAGTGAGAAAGAAGACCAGCTTAAAAAATAGAAATGCTTGCAGAATAGTTCTTCTTTTTTTTTCCTTAAAGGAACTGACTGCTTTTTAAAGGAACTGAGACACTGGGAAACAGACTAGTGCGGAGTTATAAATAGAACCATCGATAGACAGTTCATAACCCCAAGTAGACTACCTATGTTAGGTGTTACAACTTCTCTCAAACAGCAAGGTACCAGGCAGCTAACACTTCATCTTCAGGGGACTCAGTCCACTTTTAGAAGATTACATTTTGTATAACTTAAAATGTTCGTGACTTCACACTCATCTGCAAATACAGGGATAATTTTTTAAGACTTTATTTTGACACCTATAAAAATGGTGCCTAATTCTGCAACACCCAGTCAAACGTCATTGGCTTATATGGAACTATTAAAAATACATAAAACATATATTTATTAATATAATGACTAGATTACTATTATTTACTAAGTAGCAAACATAAGAAAATGTATCATTATTTATTATTACCAGGCACTCTATCAAACGTAGGAAAATGTATTAATATTGATATTAAGTAGTGCTTATCATTGCTTAGTTATTAAATGCCAAACATTATGACAAACTCTTTACATAAAATGTCTTGATTTCACAAAAATCACCTGAGATTCACGACCAGAATCTAACCCCAGGTCGATTGGATTTTTTGTCTGTTTTGAGATGGGGTCTTGTCCTGTTGCCTAGACTGAAGCACAGTGGGACAATTACAGCTCACTGTACCCTCAACCTCCTTGGCTCAAGTGATCCTCCCATCTCAGCCTACAAGTAGCTGAGACTACAGGTGTGCACCACCATGCCAGGCTAATTTTTATTTTGTAATTTTTTGTAGAGACAGGGTCTCACTATGCTGCCCCAGCTGGTTTCAGACTTCTGGCCTCAAGAAGTCCTCCTACCTCAGCCTCCCAAAGTGCTGGGATTACAGGCATGAGCCACCATGCCCAGCCTCAATTTGATTTTAAGGCTAATTTGCCTAACATTGACAGTCTATTGGAAACATACACAGAAAATAGGAAAAAGAAGAATGCCGCTTTTAGAACCACAACTGCCTTTGAAGAAGAGAGAATCGACTTGAATGGAAACCTTGATGTTCCACTGGATACCCCAGTGGGCTGGATGTGTGTTTTGGGAGCAGAAGCTGGAGAGGGCTGGATGGATTTTCAAAATCAGTGAAGGAACACCAAGAAGGAAATTCCAGGGAGCCAAAGAGGGGTGAGAAACAGGATAACGCATTGTAAACTCATTCTCTGCTTTCTCCCTCACCACTGTATTTTGCTGTGTCTGTTATGCTACACTGGGAAGGCTGCATCAGTGTGGTGTGTTTGCTTGAAAGTTGCAGAAGAGGTTGGCTTTCATTACAGATTCTGGGGTGTATGTGTGGAAGCAGAAATCCAGAGTACAGGGCTTCTATAAGAAGGTAACGTTCCTTCCAGCCTCCAAGGAAGTCACAGAAATTGGGAAACAGATTTGAATTTTCATGAGAAGTAAAAATAGGAGCTTGAGACAATTTCATCTCCACCTCAGGGTGCCAGTGGCCCCAGCCAACATTGGCACGCAAATGTTCCTGTATGAACAATGCGCATACACAAACACACAATTTTCTATACAGCCTTGTCCGACATCACAATTTAGACACAAAGGGATTTGCTTAAATTAATTACACAGGACAAAATATTAGTGTCAGGGCCAGACCTGGAGCTTTTAGAACTCTGGTTCTTTTTCCATGAGGCTATCCATGTTCCATCTATATATTCATCCATCCATTCATTCACCTAACATCCATCTGTGTATCCATCCATCCATCCATATTCCATCATCCATTCCATCCATTCATCCATCTGTCATCCTTTTACGTATACATCTATCAATCCATCCATTTATTAGCTATTCATTCATCCATCCTAGATCCATCAATTCATTATCTATTCATCTATCCAATCATCCATCACCCATCTATCCATTCATCTATTATCTACCCTCATCCATCCATACATTCATCCAATATATTCATCCATCCATCCATCCATCCATCCATACATACATACATACATACATTCATCCAATATATTCATCCATCCATCCATCCATCCATCCATGCATCCATCCATCCATCATCTTTCATCCATCCATCTACCATGCATGCATCCATCATCAATTTATTCATCATAGTCCTTGGTGATGGTTCTGAATAAGAAAATCCTCGTTAATCTGAATAGGAATTGGTCCTGTCCTTGATCAAGCCCAGTATGTTGGAACCTGGACACAGGACAGGTTCATAAGAGTGAGGACACATTGGAGCAACTATGGACACAGGCAAAGCCCTGCCTAGGGAAGTATAGTATTAATAGTTCCCTAAAACAATTGAAAATAGAATTCCACTTCTGGGTATATACCCAAAAATATTGAAAGCAAGATCTCAAAGAGATATTTGTATGTGTTCATAGCAGCATTACTCACAATAGCCAAAAGATGGAAGTATCCCAAATGTCCATAGATGAATAAATAAGTAAAATGTAGTATATGAATGCGATGAAATATTATTCAGCCTTCAAGGGAGAGAATTCTGACATATGCTACAATATACATAAATCCTGAGGACATTATTCTAAGTGATAACAAGCCCATCATGAAAAGACAAATAATATATGATTCCACTTACATGAAGTCCTTTGAGGAGTCAAATACTTGGAGACAGAGTGTAGAATGGTTGTTGTCAGGGGTTGGTGGGGAGGGAAAATGAAAAATTATTACTTAATGGGGACACAATTTTTCTTTGGGGTGAAGAAAGTGTTTTGAAAATAGATCATGGTGATAGTTGCACAACAATGTAAATGCACTTAATACTACCAAATTGTACAGTTAAAAATAATGTAATTGGTAAATTTTATGTGATGTACATTTTACCACAATTTTTTAAAGTTTAGCCTAGGGCATCAAATGGCAAGAATTTTGGGGGAAAGAGTGGAGGGACATACAAACCTGTGTGGGGCACAATCACATAAGCAAGAGGGAAAAGCAGAAGGAAGACCAGTAGCTAAAGATGACTTTCCTGCTGACCTACATGAGCCACCAAACTGGATTTTTGATGTTACATGTTGCTCAGATCACGGTGGGTCTTAGAAACTGAGGTGAAAAGTCAAGAGTCAGCTTTGCACAGAGGAGACCATCGGGACAGAGAACCAGAAGCCTGTTATGCTGATCATCAGCCTCCCATGTGTCCCCATTCCCTGATGGTGCTAAATGCTTCCAAAGCCTTGCTTTAGAAATGTAACCGTTCTCATTTCTATTCAGGGGCCTGGAGGGATAAAAACTTGCTTTCCCATTTAGGCAGAAGGAACTCAATTTTGGTCTCCTCAAACATACAAAATAGATAGATTGACAGATGGATTGATGGATGGATAGATAAATAGATGATGGACAGATGAATGGATGGATGGATGGATGAGTGGGTGGGTGGATGGATGGATGGATGGATGGATGAGTGGGTGGGTGGATGGATGGATGGATGGATGGATGGATGGATGGATGGATGGATGGATGGATGGATGGGTGGATGGATGGGTGGGTGGGTGAGGTAGGTAGAGGGCTGGCTGGCTGGCTGGCTGGCTGGATACCTGGCTTGCTGGCTGGCTGGCTGGAGAGCTGGCTTGCTGGCTGGCTGGATGGCTGGATGGATGGATGGATGAATGGAAAGATGGATGGAAGGATGGATGGGTGGATGGATGAATGAATGACAGACGGATGAATGAAAGGATGAATGATAGATGGATGAATGAAAGGATGGATGGAATGGTGAATGGGTGGATGGGTAGAGGGGTGAGTGGGTGAGTAGTGTGGGTGTGTGAATAAATGGACAGAATGATAAATAGTTGCATGGGTGGGTGAATGTGTGGGTGGGTGAGTAGCATGGGTTAGTGAATGGATGGATGGATGGATGGAATGATGGACAAATTGGTGGTAGATGGATGGGTGGATGGATGAAATGATGAATGGATGGGTGAGTGGATGGGTGGCTGGATAGATGGGGAGATGAGAGGACAGATGGAATGATGAATGGATGGATGGATAGGTAGGAGGATGAGTGGCATGGATGTGTGGATGGATGAATGAAATGATGGATAGATGGGTAAGTGGATGGGTAACTGGGTGCATGGGTGGGTGGATAGATGGAATGATGGTTGGGTGGCTGGTTGGCTGGCTGGCTGGTTAGATGGATGGATGGATGGATGAGTGGATGAGTGGGTGGATGGATGAATGGATGGATGGTTAGATGGAATAATGGTTAAATGGAATGATGGTTGGTTGGGTGGCTGGTTGGCTGGCTGGCTGGCTGGCTGGATGAGTGAGTGGGTGGATGGATGGAATGATGTACGGATGGATGAGTGGGTGGATGGATAGGTAGACGGATGGGTGGGCAGATGGATGGAGGGAAGGATAGCTGGGCATATGGGTGGATGGATGGGTAGATGGGTGTGTGGATGGATGGATGGATGGATGGGTGGATGGATGAGAGGGTGGATGGATAGGTGGTGGGTGGGTGAATGGATGGATGGATGGATGGAGGGAAGGATAGCTGGGCATATGGGTGGATGGATGGGTAGATGGGTGTGTGGATGGATGGATGGATGGATGGGTGGATGGATGAGAGGGTGGATGGATAGGTGGTGGGTGGGTGAATGGATGGATGGATGGATGGAGGGATAGGTGGGCATGTGAGTAAATAGATGGGTAGGTGAATGGATGAATGGAGGGATAGGTGGGCATGTGTATAGATGGTTGAATGGGTAGATGGATGTATAGATGGATGGGTGAGAGGGTGGATGGATGGATGGCTGGATGGATGGGTGAATAGATGACTGGCTGGATGGGTAGGGGGGTAGATGGATGGATGGGTGGGTGGATGGATAGATGGAGGGGTAGGTGGGCATGTGAGTAAATGGATGGGTGTGTGGATAGGTAGATGGATGGATGGATGGATAGGTAGGTGAGAGGGTGGGCGTATGTATGGATGGGTGGGTGGATAGATGGATGGACGGGTAAGTAGGTGGGTGGATGGATGGAATGATGGATGGATGGATGAATAAATGTGTGGGTGGATGCATGGGAGTTATAGTTGCGTGTGTGTGTATGTGTGTGTATGCACATGTACATTTATGCTTATAAAACAATGACAATGTGCAGAATTAAAATTTAAAATTTAAAAAAATCTAAAATTCCCCTCCTTTCCCTCATTTTTACTCCTATTCCTTAGCATTTACCAGAGCTGTAACAAAACTGAATACATTTGGTTTGACCTCTTTTCATTGTGCCTCGTTTCTAAGTGACAAACAGAAAACATGACAAAACCCCCAAACATTAGTAAGGGAAGGTCAAGACAATGGACTGGACTCATCAGTACCTTAAGTGATTGGCCCCAGGGAATCCCGAGCTGACATTGCAAAGGCTTCTTCCAAGCTCCACATCAGACTCTCTCTCCACTTAGCAGCATTTAACCAGCAAGCTAAGAAGATTCCATGCCATTAGTCTCTCAGCTGCACAAGCCCAGACTGGCTGAGTTCCTAACTGAAGAAGCTGGCATTTGTCTCCAAAATTGGCATTTGTCTCCACATTCATTTCCAAAATAGGCCATGCCTTTAGGATAAAAGGCTTAGAGGAAATAATGAGAGAGGGTGTAACCTCCAAACCGTTCTGCTGCCTCCTCAATGAGTCTATGTGCTCGGCAGGTACCTGGGCTGTTCCTTTCATGAGTTCTGTAATGCACCCTTGCAGGGGGCACCTGAAGGCACAAGTCTGCATTTTGTACTACTGCAACTTGCCCTTCCCATAGGAAGGTCACATTGTAACCCGTTACCCCCATTTTCCTTTCTTTCTTTCTTTTTTTTTTTTTTTTTTTTTTTGAGACAGAGTCTCGCTCCGTCGCCCAGGCTGGAGTGCAGTGGCGCGATCTCGGCTCACTGCAAGCTCTGCCTCCCGGGTTCACGCCATTCTCCTGCCTCAGCCTCCCCAGTAGCTGGGACTACAGGCGCCCGCCACCACGCCCGGCTAATTTTTTGTATTTTTAGTAGAGACGGGGTTTCACCGTGTTAGCCAGGATGCTCTAGATCTCCTGACCTCGTGATCCACCTGTCTCGGCCTCCCAAATTGCTGGGATTACAGGCATGAGCCACCGCGCCCGGCAATTACCCCCATTTTCCCGAAAAAGAGAATGAGTTTTTAAAATTATTTTTTCCTCTTTTTTGTCTTTTCTCCTTTTCCCCTGTTCGTCACTTCCTACTTAGCTATTTAGAAATGCAATTATAGGGCTGGGCACGGTGGCTCACACCTGTAATCCCAGCACTTTGGGAGGGCGAGTTGGGCGGATAATAAGGTCGAGAGATGGAGACCATCCTGGCCAACATGGTGAAACCCCGTCTCTACTAAAAATACAAAAATTAGCTGGGCGTGGTGGCGGGCGCCTGTAGTCCCCTGCTGCTCGGGAAGCTGAAGCAGGAGAATTGCTTGAACCCAGGAGGCGGAGGCTGCAGTGAGCCGAGATCACGCCACTGCACTCCAGCCTGGCGACAGAGCGAGACTCCGTCTCAAAAAAAAAAAAACAAAAAGAAAGAAAAAGAAAAAAGAAATGCAATTATAACCTTTTACCTTTCCTTCACCAGAAACGCCTTATATTGCATGCTTATCTACTGTGTGCTTACTTAAATGCTCCAGAGCTCCCCTTCCACCAGGAGAGTGCCTCCAGAGATCACAGTCAACTTACAACCAAAAGTATGCCCGCTAGGAAACCCTCTCCCACCTGCAGAGTATCCTGAGGCAATGGTCAATTTACAACCTATCTCTGTCCGTGAGTGCACCAGCTCAACCACCCTGTAGATAAGCGAGTTACACGGACCCCCACCTGCTCGCCCCTTCCCCTGCATTCCATTCATGCCAAGTCACCCCCATTTAAAAGCCCCTACTGGCTGGGCGCGGTGGTTCACGCCTGTAATCCCAGCACTTTGGGAGGCCGAGGCTGGCGGATCACGAGGTCAGGAGATCGAGACCATCCTGGCTAACACGGTGAAGCCCCGTCTCTACTAAAAATACAAAAATTAGCCAGGGGTGGTGGCGGGCGCCTGTAATCCCAGCTACTCAGGAGGCTGAGGCAGGAGAATGTCGTGAACCCGGAAGGCGGAGCTTGCAGTGAGCCGAGATCAGCCACTGCACTGCAGCCTGGGTGACAGAGCGAGACTCCGTTTCAAAAAAAAAAAAAAAAAAAGCCCCTACTTTCTGTGCCAGAAGCAAAGCAGTAATCTTAAGGCAGGAAGCATGTACTTCTTCCCCTAAGCTAGCTTTGGAATAAAAAGTCACTTTCTTTATCAGACCTCACTCTTGTTAATTGAACTCTGCCAGCAGTGAGCGACTGAACCTGAAATTCATTTACAACACAGGGTCTGATATCACTACGGGATATCCCCTTAAATGGGAAAACGGCTTTAGTCCATTCAGCTGGACTTCAACCCAGAATTCACCCAAAATAAGGCCACAGACCTGGCCACACTCAATATATCCAATGCAGGGAATCAGGACGACATTTCCAAGGCTGTCTAAATTTTTGTGCTTCTTACCTAGAATTCATTAATTCCCACAATCCAGAATATATTAAAAATTAATAGAGGCTGGGCACGGTGACTCACGGCTATAATCCCAGCACTTTGGGAGGCCCAGGCGTGTGACTCACTTGAGGTTAGGAGTTCGAGACCAGCCTGGCCAACATGGTGAAACCCTGTCTCTACTAAAAAATACAAAAATTAGTTGAGCATCGTGGCGGGCACCTGTAATCCCAGCTACTTGGGAAGCTAAGGCAGGAGAATTGCTTGAACCTGGGAGGTGGAGGTTGCAGTGAGCTGAGATCATGCCACTGTGCTCCAGCCTGGGCGACAGAGCAAGATTCCATCTCAAGAAATAAAAATAAAAATAAAAGCAATAAATAAAAATTAATAGGGCCAGGCATGGTCTCTCATGCCTGTAATCCCAGCACTTTGGGAGGCTGAGGCAGGCAGATCACCTGAGGTCAGGAGTTTGAGACCAGCCTGGCCAACATGATGAAAATCTGTCTCTAACAAAAATACAAAAATTAGCAGGTGTATTGGAGTGCTTGTAATCCCAGCTACTCATGAGGCTGAGATGGGAGAATCTCTTGAACCCAAGAGGCAGAGGTTGCAGTGAGCTGAGATCGCACCACTGCACTCCAGCATGGACAACAAAGCACGACTGTCTCAAAAAAAAAAAAAAAAAAAAAAAAGATAGTATTCTGTCTTTTTTTTTTTCTCAGTGTTTCTCCAAAACTCCCAGGCAAATACCCCAGTGGATTTAGCTCAGAGGCAGAGAATAAAAGCATGTAGTTCTTTCTTATGATCTTAGTGTGTTTGTCTTTGGGAAAAACAGAGTGAAACACTTTAAAATTACTGAGCACCAGAAAAGTATGCTAATAATGAATAGGCACGAAAATCATGCTTCTCATGCATTTGCACATCAAGATCAATTTATTATACTTGGCAACAAGATGAGAAGAAAATAAGTGGGTTATTATTTATATAACCATCATAATTTTTCCCATAGGATCTATTATTAGTAATATTCAGAGTCCTATAATACATAGGTGGGTTTGTCTTTCAAAAAGAAAGAAGGAAGGGAGGGAAGGGGGGGGACCTACCATTTATTAAGAAGCTTGCCTACATTAGGCAATAAATGAGCTTTTCCCAAATTCCCAAGTGAAATCCATCTTAGTTTTGTAATGCTGCTGTAAAAAATCACTACAAACGTATGTGCCTAACACAAACAAATGTATTATAGTTTTGGAGGTCAGAAGCCCCACACGAGGCTCATGGAGCTAAAATTAAGGTGTCGACTGGGCACAGTGGTTCACACTGGTAATCCCAGCACTTTGGGAGGCTGAGGCAGGAGGATTGCTTGAGGCTAGGAGTTCAAGACCAGCCTGGGCAATATGGAAGACTCCCTGTCTACAAAAAATACTAAAAATTAGCTGAGTGTTGTGGTGCCTGCCTGTAGTCCCAGCTACTTAGGAGGGTGAGGTGGAAGGATCACTTGAGCCCAGGAGCTCAAGGCTGCAGTGAGCCGTGATTGTAGCACTGTACTCCAGCCTGGGTGACAGAGAAAGTTTCTGTCTCTTATGAAACCCATCAGCGCTGGTTCTTTCTGGAGGCTTTGGGGAGGATCTATTTCCTTGCCTTTTTTAGCTTCCAGCGTTTCCAAGCTCACGGCTCTCCCTCACTCCCATCTCAGCTTCCATTTTCATGTCTCCTTCTCCAATTTGGACCCTCCTGCCTCCCTCTTAGAAGGAGCCTGTGACAGCATTTAGGGCCAACCTGGGTCATCCAGGGGCATCTCCCATCTCAAGATCCTTAACCTCATCACATCTGCAAAGTCCCCCTGACCATGCAAGATCAGCTGTTCCCAGGTTCCAGGGATTCAGATGTGGACATCTTTGGGGAGCCATTATTCTGCCTGTCACAGTAGCCTATATGCTTTTTCCCCAAAACTCTCTGAAGTAACCACTGTTATCTCATTTATCAGGCAAAAATTCTGAGACCCAGCCAAGTGAATTACCATGGATAATATCACATCAACTAGAAAGTGGCCCCAGGTAGTCAGACCATATCTTTTTTCTTTTTCCTTCAAATTTTATTTTAAGTCCAGGGGTATCAGTGCAGGCTGTGCAGGTTGTTTCATAGGCAAACGTGGGCCATGCTGCTTTGTTGTTTTTCACTTTTTAATAATCACCATTCCGACTGGTATGAGATGGCAACTCATTATGGTTTTCATGTACATTTCATTACCCAGGTATTGAGCCTGGCATCCATTAGCTATTCTTCCTGATGCTCTCCCTTCCCCTGACCCCCCCTTACAACAGGCCCCAGAGTGTGCTCTTCCCCACAATGTGTCCATGTGTTCTCATCGTTCAGCTCCCAATTATAAGTGAGAACATGCAGTGTTTGGTTTTCTCTTCCTGTGTTAGTTTCCTGAGGATAACAGCTTCCAGCTCCATCCATGTTCCTGCAAAGGACATAATCTCACTCCTTTTTATGGCTGCATAGTATTCCATCATGTCTATGGACCACATTTTCTTTATCCAGTCTACCACTGATGGTCATTTGTGTTCATCCCATGTTTTTGCTATTGTGAATAGTGCTGCAATGAACATACATGTCTATGTATCTTTATAATAATTTATAGTCCTTTGAGTATATACCCAGCAATAGGATTGGTGGGTTAAATGATAGTTTTGCCTCTAGATCTTTGAGAAATCACCACACTGTCCCACAATGGTTGAACTAATTTACACTCCCACCAATAGTGTAAAAGCCTTCCTTTTTCTCTGCAACCTCACCAGCTTCTGTTGGTTTTTGACTTTTTAATAATTGCCATTCTGACTGGCGTGAGACGGTCTCTCATTGCGGTTTGGATTTGCATTTCTCTAATCAGACCATATCTTATCTTATTGTAAGTCCATCTTCTTGTCACAATGAGCTGCCTCCCAAAGTTCCTTCCAAAGATGTCCAATGTTATGTCAGAAATGGGGTATTAAGTCCCATCTTTATCATCATCCACCTTCAAGTATAACCGAACTCATGAAGACATATTCACTGAGCATCTGTGCTGGGTCACACTAATCACACTCAGAGAGCTAGTCAAACAGAGCAATATCCTGCCACATATAATCAAATAGCAAATATATTCACTGAAGATATTGGTCAATGACAAAAAAAAATGAGCCCGGGCAATATAGTGAGATCCTACCTCTGCCAAAAAAGCAAATTTCAGTTAGCTGGCCATGGTGCCGCCCACCTGTGGTCCCGGCTATTTGGGAGGCTGAGGCAGGGGAATCTCAAGCCCAGGATTTCAAGGCTGCAGTGAGCCATGATTACACCACTGCACTCCAGCCTGAGCAACAGAGTGAGATCCCATGTCTGTAAAAAAAGAACTCCGCCCCCCACAAAAACACACAAAATGTCAGTTAGACAGGATGGATAAGTTCAAGAGATCTATTTTATAGCATGATGACCACAGTAAATAACAATATATTTTATTGTTGGTGAATGGTGAAGACATTCACTGTTCAGTGAAAATTACTACGAGAGTAGATTTTAAGTATTCTCACCACAAAAACATAACTATGTTAGGGAATGTTAATTAGCTCAATTTAGCCATTCCACAGTGGATATATGTATCAAAACATCAATACATATAATATTTGATTTGTCAATTAAAAAAAGAATATGCCAATATAATGTGTTTTAAAGCAAAAAAAAAAAAAAAAAGAATATACAGAAGAAAAAAAGAGTATAGAAATATGTGGAAAAGAAGGCCAGGTGCTGTGGCTCACGCCTGTAATCCCAGCACTTTGGGAGGCCAAGGCGGGTGGATCACCTGAGGTCAGGAGTTCGAGACCAGCCAGGCAAACATGGTGAAACCCTGTCTCTACTAAAAATACAAAAATTATCCGGGCGTGATGGTGGGCGCCTGTAATCCCAGCTACTTGGGAGGCTGAGGCAGGAGAATTGCTTGAACCTGGGAGGCGGAGGTTGCAGTGAGCCAAGATCGCACCACTGCACTCCAGCCTGGGCAACAGAGTGAGGCTCCGTCTCAAAAAAAGAAATATGTAGAAAAGAAATATTGAAAAGAATAAATAAAATAATGTATTTAAGCAAAATAACTGAAACAAATAATTTACAAGCCAAGTGCTGGTTCCAACTATTCAGGAGACTGAGGCGGGAGGATCCTTTGAGCCCAGGAATTTGAGCTCAGCCTGGGCAACATAGCAAGATCCCATCTCTAAAAAAGAAAAAGATGAAGAATTTACAATTCTTACATCTACATTGTTTTTGTTTTGTTTTGAGATGGAGTTTTGCTTTGTCACCCAGGCTGGAGTGCAATGGCGTGATCTTAGCTCACTTCATCCTCCACCTCCCAAATTCAAGCGATTCTCCTACTTCAGCCTCCTGAGTAGCTGGGACTACAGGTGCCCACCACCGTGCCTGGCTAATTTTTGTATTTTTAGTAGAGACGGGATTTCACTATGTTGGCCAGGCTGGTCTCGAACTCCTGACCTCAAGTAATCCACCTTCCTCAGCCTCCCAAAGTGCTGGGATTACAGGCATGAGCCACCGTGCCTGGCCCAACAATTCCTGCATCTACATTTGTGAATGGGGCAGTGACAGGGAAACCAGCTGTAGCCCAAGTCAAGATTGGATTGCTCAAATTGGGAGGCATCATCAGCATAATGAGTTGGAAACACCAAGTATACAAGTTTCCCATTGCTGCTGTTACAAATTCTCACACACTTAGTGACTTAACACAATCAATGGACTATCTTACAGTTCTGTAAGTCAGAAGTTCAGAATGGGTCTTACAGGCTGTATTAGTCTGTTCTCGCATTGCTAAAAAGAACTACGTGAGACTGGCTAATTTATAAAGAAGAGAGGTTTAATTGATTCACGGTTCTGCAGGCTGTACAGGAGGCATAGCTGGGGAGGCCTCAGGAAACTTACAATCATGGCAGAAGGCGAAGAGGAAGGAGGCACATTCTAGATGGCTGGAGAAGGAAGAAGAGAGCAAAGGTGGAGGTGCTACACACTTTTAAACAACCAGATCTTGTGAGAACTCGCTCACTATCATGAGAACAGCAAGAGGGAAGTCTGCCCTTATGATTCAACCACCTCCCACCAGGCCCCTCCTCCAACATCATGGATTACCATTCAACAGGAGACTTGGGTGGCAATATGGTTTGGCTGTGTCCCACCCAAATCTCATCTTGAACTATAGTTCCCATAATCTCCAGGTGTCATGGGAGGGAGCCAGTGGGAGGTAATTGAATCATGGGGGCAGTTACCTCCAAGCTGTTCTCATGATAGTGAGTGACTTCTCACAAGATCTGATGGTTTTATAAGGGACTTTCCCCCACTTCACTCTGCACTTCTCCTGGCTGTCGCCATGTGAAGGATGTGTTTGCTTCTCCTTCCACCATGATTGTAAGTTTCCTGAAGCCCCCAGCCATGCTGACCTGTGAGTCAATTAAACATCTTTCCTTTATAAATTACCCAGTCTTGGGTATGGCTTTATTAGCAATGTGAGAAGGAACTAATACAGGTGGGGACAAAAATTCACATCACATCATAGGCTGAAACCAAGATGTTGGCAAAACTGGTTCTTTCTGGAAGCTCTAGGGGTAAAATTAATTTCCTTAGCTTTCCCATATTCTGGAAACCACCCACATTCCTTGGCTCATGGCCCCTTCCTTTATCTCCAAAGCACATCATTCCACCTCTGCTTCCATCCTCATGTCTTCGTCTCTGACTCTGACCTCCTACTTCCCTCTTATAAGGATGCCTGTGATGACACTGGACACATGTGGATCATTTACGATCATCCCTCAATCTCAAGATCCTTAACTTTATCACATCTGCAAAGTCCCTTTGACTATGTAAGGCAATGTAGCCACTGGTTCCAGGGATTAGGGTATGGATGTCCTTCAGTAACATTATTCTGCCAACATCACCAAGCTTCTGTGTGGAAGTCCTCTCTCTATGTGCGTAATGCTTCTAGCCCTCGGTCAAGGACCACAGAATGCCTCTCACTAGTTTCCTCTTGCATCTCCACCTTCCTATGAAGAGCCAGTTTCCATCAGCAATGATGACACAGAGGCTGTCTCGCTGCTTTTGAACTCTCCACCATGCAATTCCAAGCTCTCAAAAATTCTTGCTTCGTTTTAACCTAGCAAACTCAGCTATTATTTTTGACAACATAGAAATGAAATCAATTGACCTGTGTTGTTTAATCATTTAATCAAATTTTAAAGTGGATAATATACCTTTTTTGGGGGTGGGGGACAAGGTCTTGCTCTGTCACCCAGGCTGGAGTGCAGTGGTGTGATCATAGCTCACTGAAGCCATGACTTCCTGAGATCCTTCCACCTCAGCCTCCCAACTAGCTGGGACTACAGGTACACACCACCATGCCCTGCTAATTTTTGTATTTTTTGTAGACACAGGGTTTTACCATGTTGCCCAGGCCGTCTCAGATTCCTGAGCTCAAGCAATCCACCTGCCTCGGTCTCCCAAAGTGCTGGGATTACAGGCATGAGACACCAGGCCCAGCCAAGATAAATTTTGAATATTCACTTACACATGGAACGTTGTCAGAGTCTAAATTTTAAAATTAAAGTTGTCATCTAAGTTGTTATTAAAAGTTAAAAAATAACCGATGCTGGCAAAGCTGAGAGAAAAGAGGACATTTATAGACTGTTGGTGGGAGTGTAAATTAGTTCAGCCACTGTGGAAAACAGTCTGGAGATTTCCCAAAGGACTTAAAACACAACCACCACTTGACCCCACAATCTCACTACTGGGTATATACCCAAAGGAATATAAATCATTCTACATAAAGACACATGCACACGTATGTTCATTGCAGCACTATTCACAATAGCAAAGACATGGAATCAACCAAAATGCCCATAAATGACAGATTGGATAAAGAAAACATGGTACATACACACCACGGAATGCCATGCACCCATGAAAAAGAAGGAAATCACATCCTTTGCTGCAACATGGATGTAGCTGGAGGCCATTATCCTAAGCAAATTAATGCAGGCTCTGAATACCAAATACTGCATGTTCTCACTTCTAACTGGGAACTAAACATTGAGTTCACGTGGACACAAAGAAGGGTATGATAGACACTAGGGCCTACTTGAGGGTGGAGGGTAGGAGGAGAATGAAGATTGAAAAACTACCTATCCAGTACTACGCTGATTACCTGGGCAATAAAATTGTCTGTACACCAAAGCCCCACAGCATGCAATTTACCCATGCAACGAACCTGCACATGTACCCCTTGAGCCGGAAATAAAAGTTGGAAAGAAAAAAGAATAGGCCAGGCGCGGTGGTTCATGCTTGTAATCTCAGCACTTTGGGAGGCCGAGGCGGGCGGATCACCTGAGGTCATGAGTTCAAGACCAGCCTGACAAACATGGTGAAACCCTGTCTCTACTAAAACTACAAAAATGAACCAGGCATGGTGGCAGGCGCCTGTAATCCCAGCTACTCGGGAGGCTGAGGCAGGAGAATCACTTGAACCCAGGAGCGGAGATCACACCACTGTACTCCAGCCTGGGCGACAGAGTGAGACTCTGTCTCAAAAAAGAAAAGAATACTTCTTCTTTAATTTAATTTTATTTACTTATTTATTTATTTTAGAGACAGGGTCTCCACTCTGTCACCCAAGCTGGAATGCAGTGGTGCAATCACAGCTCACTGAAGTCTTGAACTCCTGGGCTGAAGTTTTCTCCCACCTCACCGAAGTCTTGAACTCCTGGGCTGAAGTTTTCTCCCACCTCACCTACCCGAGTAGCTGGGACCACAGGCACATACCATCATACAAAACCAATTTTAATTTTTTTGTAGAGACAGGGTCTTACTGTGTTACCCAGACTGGTCTCAAACTCCCAGCCTCTGGCGATCCTCCTACCTCACCCTCTAAAACTCTGGGATTACAGATGTGAGCCACCATGACTGGCCTCTAATTTTAAATGTAGTTTTTATTATTTTTATTCTTGTCAAAGTGATACATGTATAAAGCTCAAAAGATGAAGCAAGACCTTAAGTTTATGTCTTGCCCTCAATGTTCACTCCTATTTTTTTTCTGGGATCTACTTTATATTTTGAAATAACATATTTGCCCTGAAATCTCTTGTGTTTCTTAACTTTAGATGGTATCTATTAACTTTCTGTTTGGAGGATGATGGCTTTTCGTTTTTTGCCCAATCACCATTCCCTCAAGTGTCTGCACACACACAGACACACACACACACACACACACTTCCTTTCTATTCAGCTTCCTGATATGGCTACATCACCAATGTTTACTAAATGAATACCCAAACTTACATTATGTGAGTTCTCTAAATACTGAGATGTGCCTAACTTCCCTTCCTTGTATACATTCTTGAATTTCCTAAGCTTGTTAGCTGTTCATGGTTTGCCTTTTAAAATTCTTTTCACAGACTTATTATGAGACTGAAAATCCCTTCCAAATACTGTTAACACCTAAGGTAGTCACGTCATGATGGTGAACACAGCCTCCTGGGACCCTACAACTACCTTCTCCAACCTGGATTCAAGGCTTTCTAAGACACCCCCAGAGCTACTGTCCCCAGGACATCCCGTTTCCAAACAGCCTGGGTTTGTAGCCTGGATTGCTTCTTCTGGTATCTTGATCAGATAAGTCTGCCTCTCTGCAGCTCAGTTTCCATGACTGGTTGGAAAATGAGAATAATAATAGTCACGTGCATTAAATGTGATCGTGGTTGTAAAATGTTAAGGCCAGCTCCCTACTCACTGTGTGCAGGATGTTATTTTTGTGGTCATCCTGAAAATTCCCCCAAAATTTCTTCATGTTAGCTGCGTCAGTTCCTGAATTCCATGTCTCCCTCATGCTCAAATTGCCCTCATTTCCTCAAATCCAGTTTTCTAAGACATTACCAGCACGAGTGCATGGGGGTTACTGTTATGAGGCATTCTGCAGCTACGTGAGCTCCAGCCTTCATGCTCAGCCCCTCATGTGGCATGGCTGGGTTGCATATGCAATCCTAGCCACTTCCCCGCAAAACGGCAAAGGCATCACTGTTACTATTGAGCTTCCAGTGCTCCTGAGCCTAAGGCAAAGTCAAATCCCTTATTTCTCAACCCTTTGCATCTCTCTCTCTCTCTCTTTTTTTTTTTGTTTTAGACGGAGTCTTGCTCTGTCCCCCAGGCTGGAGTGCAGTGGCACGATCTCGGCTCACTGCAAGCTCCGCCTCCCGAGTTCAGATGATTTTCCTGCCTCAACCTCCCGAGTAGCTGGGATTACAGGCGCACACCACCACTCCCAGCTAATTTTTGTATTTTTAGTAAAGATGGGGTTTCACCATGTTGGCCAGGCTGGTCTTGAACTCCTGACCTCAAATGATCCACCCACCTTGGCCTCCCAAAGTGCTTGGATTACAGGCATGAGCCACCGTGCTGGCCTCTCATTTTCTCTCTCATTCTCTCTTTCTCTCGCTTATTCTCTCTTTCATTCTCTTTCTCTCTCCCACTCTGTTTCTCTCATTCTCCCTCCCAGTCTCTCTGTCTTTCTTCTTTTGCATAATTCTGTCATTCTCTTTCTCTCTCATTCTCTCTCGCACGATGTCTCTCTCTTCTTTCTCTCTCTTTCATGACTCTGTCATTCTCTCTCATTCTTTCTCCCACTCAGTTTTCTCTCTTTTTGCATGACTCTGTCACTCTCTCTCTCTGTCATTCTCTCGCTCTGTGTCTTTCTCCCTCCGCCTCCCCAGCCCCCACTATTCTAGAGTCTTTTCTCTTCACCCTTCACACACTGAAATGTCACAACAATGTGAGCCATTTTCCTCCCAGTCTCATGGAGACCCAGAAACTTAGAGGTTCTCCTATACTTGAAGAAAACATTCTCATTTCAGGCTGAGCGCAGTGGCTCACACCTGTAATCCCAGCACTTTGAGAGGCCAAGGGGGGGCAGGTCTCTTGAGTCCAAAGTTTGAGACCAGCCTGGGCAACATGGCAAAACCCTGTCTCTACTAAAAGTGCAAAAAGAATTTGCCTGACGTGGGGCTGCATGCCCATGGACCCAGCTACTCAAGGGGCTGAGGTGGGAGGATCACTTGAGCCTGGGAGGTCAAGGCTGCAGTGAGACATGATTGCACCACCACACTCCAGCCTGGGCAACAGAGCAAGACCCTGTCTCAAGA
The DNA here is from genome assembly GCF_028885625.2 of Pongo pygmaeus. NCBI lineage: Eukaryota > Metazoa > Chordata > Mammalia > Primates > Hominidae > Pongo > Pongo pygmaeus. The sequence goes on along the minus strand of NC_072396.2, from coordinate 4,155,065 downwards.
AAAAGAGAAAAAATATCATCCTCATTTCAAGCCATTTATCCCCTCTTTTCTCACACATAGAAGCAAGCTTGGTTTCATTTCTCTAATTTTCGATGTAGCATGTTTAAGCAGTAGGAGAGATACCTGGACCTCTAGATGCTAATTAACATTGGCATTGATGAGCCATGTCTGCCTACTTAATGAACACGTTCTGATCGCTCCTGTTTTGAGGCAGTGTGCTGAGAGTCAGAAATAAAAAGGCTGAGGGAAACATTATATTCTCCTTTCCAGATGATATAGTCTAATGGGAAATGCAGGTTTATGAACAAAGAACTAGGACTTACTGTTAGACATAGTACATAGCACACAGCAGATTTAACAAAGTGGTTTGTCTTTGCTGTGTGTGTGTATGCATGCACGCATGGGTGTCTCTCTCTCTTTCTTTTTCCCCCTCCTCAAAATGGATTAGGCTGGAATTAAAAGGAAAACAAAGGACAAAGAGAATGTGTGAGAACACAGCAGACAAAAGATGAGGATGACCTTTAGAAGGCTTGGAGGCAGATGGATGCTGTGGTCTGAATGTGTGTGACCCCCAAAATTCCTATGTTGAAATGCTAACCCCGAAAGTCATGATGTTAGGAGGTGGGAACTTTGGGAGGTACTGATATCATGAGGGTGGGGCCTCATGAATGGGATCAGTGCCCTTAGAAAAGGGATCCTAGAAAGCTCCCTCACCCTTTCCACCATGTGAGGACACAGTGAGAAGGTGCCATCTATGAACCAGAAAGCTCTCACCAGACACTGAATCTGCCACACCTTCATCCTGGACCTCCAGCCTCCAGAACCATGAGCAATAAACATCTGTTGTCTACAAGCCTCCCAGCCCAAACGGACTAAGACTCTAAGCTAGCAGTAACTGTCATGGCAGGCAGGACGGAGATGGAGGCAATGAACTCACGGCAATACACAGGAGAACCCAACAAGAAGTCCCAGAAATCTTAACCATCTCAGGAATGGGAGGCAGCAGGTGGCTCTCAAGGTGCAGACACAGGTGGGGCTGGAGACAGATAATGTGCCAGAAAAAATAAGATTAAGAGAAAGTCTGACACTCCCAAATATGTACCCCAAAGAAATAAAAGCAGTGAGACGCAAAACAGTACATACGCACTCATGTTCATAGCAGGGACTGAGTAGCACACTACAGTGTTCACTACACCAGGGATGCTCTGTCTATATATATATATGGTTTTTTTTTTTTTTTTGAGACAGGGTCTCACTCTGTTGCTTAGGTGGAAATATAGTAGCACGATCACAGCTCACTGCAGCGTCAACCCCCCAGGTTCAAGCAATCCTCCTACCAGTCACTCCCAAGTAGCTGGGACTACAGGTGTGCTCCACTGTACCTGGCTATTTTTTGTATGTTTTTTAGAGACAAGGTTTCACTATGTTAACCAGGCTGGTCTCAAAAGTCTGAGCTCAAGCAATCTGCCCACCTTGGTCCCTCAAAGTGCTGGGATTACATGCATGAGCCGCCGCACCCGACCCATGCTCTTTTATTTATTTATTTATTTTTTTTTGAGACTGAGTCTCGCTCTATGGCCCCAGCTGGAGTGCACTGGCACGATCTCAGCACCTGACAACCTCTGCCTCCTGGGTTCAAGCGATTCTCATGCCTCAGCCTCCCAAGTAGCTGGGATTACAGGCGTACACCACCACACCTGGTTAACTTTTGTATTTTTGGTAGAGATGGCGTTTCACCATGTTGGCCAGGCTGGTCTTGAACTTCTGACCTCAAGTGATCCGCCCACCCCAGCCTCCCAAAGTGCTGGAATTACAGGCATGAGCCACCGCGCCCAGCCTATTTATTTATTTACCTTTTATTTTAGGTTTGGGGGTACATGGAAAGGTTTGTTAATCAGTAAACGTGTCACAGGGGTTTGCTGTACAGATTATTTCATCACCCAGGTACTAAGCCCAGCACCCAATGGTGATCTTTTCTCAGTCTGTTGTTTTCTTTCTTTGTGTTCACGAGTTCTTGCCATTTAGCTCCCAGCTCTATATTTTTCACCAACAGAACCAGAAAGCTTTTCTGAGTAATTAATTGCAGGATGACCTCAGCAATATCTAAGAAAAATGATTCTGGAAGCTGTGGTGGGGGTTGGGGTTGACGCTTTAAAGAGAAAGCTACAGGAAGGGTATGGCAAGTCTGTGGTCATGGGCTGAAGTAGTCCTGGGCAGGAGATGAATGACAGAGATAGACAGGAAAGTCTCAACCATGATGGTGCTGATAAAAGCAAAGTCAAGAGGATGTGGTGACCGATTCTGCGTTGTAAAAAACAAGAGGAAGATAAAGATGACGTCCAAATTAGTGCCTGAGAGGACGTACAACAAAAATGTACGTAAGAGATATATATATATAGATAGATAGAGAGAGAGAGAGAGAAAGTGTGAGAGAGAGAGAGAGAACGAAGACGATTAGATTGGGAGGTGGTGTAGAAATGAATTCACTTTTTATTACTTTTACTCTAGAAAATGCATCTTAGACTCTGAAATTTTACAAGGAAATAGTAAGAATTAAGGAAGTCTTTAAAGTGCCACTTGAAAATCATGTTATATTACAAGTACTACACTGGCTTTAATATTCAAGACTCTCATTTCTTTTTTTTTTTTTTGAGACAGAGTCTCACTCTGTCGCCCAGGCTGGGATGCAGTGGCCCAGTCTTGGCTCACTGCAACCCCCGCCTCCCAGGTTCAAGCAATTCTCCTGCCTCAGGCTCTACCTCAGATTACAGGCATGCGCCATCACGCCTGGCTAATTTTTGTATTTTTAGTAGAGACGGGGTTTCACCATATTGGTCAGGCTGGTAAGACTCTCATTTCTTTTTCTCTTTTTTTTGAGATGCGGTCTCACTCTATAGCACAGGCTGGAGTGCAGTGGCTGGATGATGGGTCACTGCAGCCTTTAGCCCCCTGCTCAAGAGATCTTCCCACCTCCACCTCCCAAGTAGCTGGGACCACAGGCACATGCCACCATGCCCAGCTCGTTTTTGTATTTTTTGTAGAAATGGGGTCTCACTATGTTGCCCAGGCTGGTCTCAAACTCCCAGGCTCAAGCAGTCTTCTCACCTCAGCCTCCTAAATTTCTGGGATTATAGACATGAGCCACCATGTCCAGCTAAGACTCTCATTTCTTACCAAGACCTGATAGTATGTCTTATTTGGGTTATTAGTTGAATTTTAGGTTATTTCATTAAGTACATGAAAATAATTAAAATGGATGACCAGGTGCAGTGGCTCACATCTGTAATCTCAGCACTTTGGGAGGCTGAAGTGGGTACATTGCTTGAGCCTAGGAGTTCAAGATCAGCCTGGGCAATATAGCAAGACCCCATTTCTACAAAAATATTTTTTAAATAGCCAGGTGTGGTGGTGCATGCCTGTAGTCCCAGCTACTCAGGAGGCTGAAGTGGGAGGACCATCTGTGCCCAGGAGACAGAGGCTGCATTGAGCCGTGATGGCACCACTGCACTCCAGCCTGGGTGACAGAGTGAGACCCTGCCTCAAAAATAAATAAATAAATGGACTCATAAGATGTTTTCATTCTTAAAAGGACAAGATATTTTAAAATAGCTTCACATGACATGAAGTCCACTTGTCTTCTTGAGTAGAGAAAGTTAACACCTTTGAGAGATGTCCACTGGTATCTAGGATGTGTTGCTTCACAAAACAGGGTGGGAAAATGTAAACAAAAAAAAAAAAAAAAAAAACAAGCTGGTTCTCAACCTATCCTACCACTGACTGTAATTTTGAGGTTATTTTCTTCATGGATATTTTTGTTCCTGGTCTGTTCCAGTTCTGAAATTCTGATTGACTTCTTGATGCAATCACATGACATCAAAATTGCTGAAAAAGTCCTATCACTACAGTGTGAGTAAATCAGCTGGTAGAATTATTTTCTTTTCCTTTCACTCATGGGTGAGTATATCGTATTTTGTACAGTTCAAGAATAATAGAACGAACACCTACATAAATGCAATTTAAATCAAAACATGCATCCCATACTTCAAAAGGGCCTTGTGTGCCTCTCTCAACCCAGAATTTATGTTAACCACTTATGTTATTCATCAATTTGTTTTATATATAGTTTAGTGATGTGTCTCATCTCTACACTGTATATTATGTTGTCTGTGTGTGTTTTTGTTTTGTGTTGTTTTTTAGAGACAGGGTCTCACTGTGTTCCCCAGCCTGGAGTACAATAGTGCAATCATGGCTCACTGCAGCCTCAAAGTCGTGGGCTCAAGCGATCCTCCCATTTCAGCCTCTCAAGTAGCTGGGACTACAGGTAGCACCACCATGTCAGGATAATATTTGTATTTTTATATATTTGTAGCATTCGTTTTTTAAAAAAATTATTCATCATGAGTAAGATTGAGCATCTTTTCACATGTTTGAGTCACTTTTTTTTTAGGCAGTCTCACTCTGTTGCCCAGGCTGGAGTGCAGTGGCACTATCTCAGCTCACTGCAACCTCTACCTCTTGGGTTCAAGCGATTCTCCTGCCTCAGCCTCTCAAGTAGCTGGGATTACAGGTGCGCGCCACCATGCCCAGCTAATTTTATTTTTGTTTTTGTAGAGACAGGGTGTCATTATGTAGCCCAGGCTGGTCTTGAACTCCTGGACTCAAGCAATAATCTCGCCTCAGCTTTCCAAAGTGCTGGGATTATAGGCGTGAGCCGCTCCCGGCCTGTGTTTTTTTTGTTTGTTTGTTTTTGTTTTTTTTGTTGTTGTTGTTTTTCAACCTCTGAGATATTACTTTATTTTTGTTTTTGTTTATTATACTTTAAGTTCTAGGGTACATGTGCACAACAGGCAGGTTTGTTACATACGTATACATTTTTAATAGATTTTATTTTTTAGAGCAGTTTTAGATTGACAGCAAAATTGAAAGGAAGGTACAGAGAGTTCCATGGACCCCCTACCCTGAAACATGCATCACCTCCCCTACTGTCTGTGGCAGCTGATGAAGTGGCATTGACACATCATTGACACCAGAGCCCATCGTTCACCTTTGGGTTCACGCTTGGTGGTGGACATTCTGTGGGTTTGGATAAATGTATAATAGCATGGATACACCACTATAGTGTCACGCAGACAAGTTTCACTACACTAAAAATCCTCTATACTCCGCCTATTCATTCCCACATCCTGGCAACCACTGATCTTTTTACTGTCTCATAGTTTTGCCTTTTCCAGAAAGTCCTATAGTTAGAATCGCATGTTGCCCTTTTGGATTGTCTTCTTTCACTTAGTAATATGTCCGGCTTATAGCTCATTTCTTTTCTCTTTTCTTCTTTTTCCTTTGTTTCTTTTTTCTTTTTTCTTTTTTTTTTTTTTTTTTGAGACAGGTTCTTGCTCCATTGCCCAGGCTGGAGTGCAGTGGTGCAATCATAGCTCACTGCAGCCTTGACCTCCTAGGCTTAAGCAATCCTCTCACCTCAGCCTCCTGAGTAGCCGGGACTACAGGTGCACACCACCACATTTTAAAATGTTTTATAAAAACAGGATCTCACTACATTGCCCAGGCTGGTCTCAAGCTCGTGGGCTCAAGGGATTCTCCATTGGCCTCCCAAAGTGCTGGGACTACAGCCACCACATCTGACCCTTATTTCTCTCTCTCTATATATATATTTTTTTTTTTTTTCTCATTCTTGCTGTCATCTTACTCATTTTTTTTTTTTTTTTTTTTTTTTTTTTTTTTTGAGATGGAGTCTCGTTCTGTCACCCAGGCTAGAGTGCAGTGGCATGATCTTGGCTCACTGCAACCTCCGCCTCCTGGGTTCAAGTGATTCTCCAGCCTCAGCCTCCTGAGTAGCTGGGACCACAGGTGCCCACCACCATGCCTGGCTAATTTTTGTATTTTTAGTAGAAACAGGGTTTCACCACATTGGCCAGGCTGGTCTCAAACTCCTGACCTTATGATCCGCCCACCTCAGCCTCCGAAAGTGTTGGGATTACAGGCGTGAGCCACCATGCCCGGTCTGTTTTTTTTGTTTGTTTGTTTTTGTTTTTTGAGACAGAGTCTCACTCTGTCAGCCAGGCTGGAGTGCAGTGGTGCGATCTAGGCTCACTGCAACCTCTACCTCCCTGGTTCCAGCGATTCTCCTGCCTCAGCCTCCCAAATAGCTGGGATTACAGGGACACACCACCATGCTGGCTAATTTTTGTATTTTTAGTAGAGATGGGGTTTTGCCATGTTGTCCAGGCTGGTCTCGAATTCCTGACATCAGGTGATCTGCCTGCCTTGGCCTCCCAAAGTGCTGGGATTACAGGCGTGAGCCACTGTGCCCAGCCTCTTCTTTCTTTTTAATGCTGAATGATATCCCATTGTCTGGATGCCAACATGGTCCATTTGTCTATTCACCTACTGAAAGATGTCTTCCTTGCCTCCAAATTTTGACAATTATAAATAAGGCTGTTGTAAACATCCATGTGCAGGTTTGTGCGTGGACACAAGTTTTCAACTCTTTTGGGTAACCATCAACAAGAGTGATTGCTGGATCATATGCCAAGGGCATATTTAGTTTTGTAAGAAACTGCCAAACTGTCTTCCAAAGTGGCTGCACCATTTTGCATTCCCACCAGCCATGAATGGGCATTCCTGTTGCTCCACGACCTCATCAGCTTTTGGTGGTGTCAGCATTCTGGCTTTTGGCCATTCTCACAGATATGTATTGGTATCTCATTGCTGTTTTAATTTGCATTTCCCCACTCTGCTTGTTTTCAATCTCTATATAATCATAATGACATTGCATGGAGTTTTTTTCAAGCTATCTATTTCCTTCACCGTTGTTTCAAGAATTACACCACTGAAGTAGGTAGCTGTATTTTTCTTGTTATTTGCTGCATATTGTTCCATGATCTGAATATCCCACATTTTTTTAAACATCATGAACATTTGGATTGTTTCTCATTGATATGGTTTGGCTGTGTCTCCACTCAAATCTCATCCTGAATTGTAGCTCCCATAATTCCGTGTTGTGGGAGGGACCCGATGGGAGATAATTGAATCATGGAGGCAGTTTCCACCATACTGTTCTCATCATAATGAATAAGTCTCAAGAGATCTCATGGTTTTATAAGGAAAAAGCCTTTGACTTGGCTCTCATTCTCTCTTGCTTGCCACCATATATGACATGCCTTTTGCCTTCTGCCAAGATTGTGAGGCCTCCCCAACCATGTGGAACAGTGAGTCCATTAAACCTCTTTTTCTTTATAAATTACCCAGTCTTAGGTATGTCTTTATCTGCAATGTGGAAATGGACTAATACGCCCATCTTGTAATACTATAAGCAATGACATCATAAGCAATTTAATTTCATGTATATTTCCTATTACACATTTGTACAAGATTTTCTATGGTAAGAAACCAGAGTGGAACTGCTGTGTCATTGGCACATCCTCATCTTTACTAAGTAATTCTACATGGTTTTTCAAAGCAGCAGTAATATTTTCCACATCTACCAGCAGAGTATACATATTCCTGTGCACCTCTGTCTGCTCAGCTTTGGTATTGGGAGACAGCAACTGTGGTTTTAACTTTCCTTCCCTGACTACTACTGAAGCTGAGCAGCTTTCATTTGTTTATTTGTAATTTAGATTTCCTCTTCTGAATGTTCTTCCTTGACTTCTTCTTGATTTTTTTTTTTTTTTTTTTTTTGAGAGAGGTCTCACTCTCTCACCCAGGCTAGAGTGCAGTGGCATGATCATAGCTCACTGTAGCCTCAACCTCCCAAGTTCAAGCAATCCTCCCACCTCAGCCTTTCAAGTAGCTGGGACTTCAGGCACACGCCACCACACCCAGCTAATTTTTGTATTTTTTGTAGAGATGGGGCCTCATTATGTTGCCCAGGTTGGTCTCAAACCCCTAGGCTCAAGTAACCCACCCACCTCAGCCTCCCAAATTGCTGGGATTACAAGCGTGAGCCACCACGCCCAACTTGTTCTTGACTTTAAGGAGACCACTTTTAATATCCCACTCTTTAGTATGACATACATTTTTCCATAGAAAGCTTTTATCAGATTAAGGAAGTTTGTATTTATTCCTAGTTTATTAAATCCTGAATGGGTGTTCAATTTTATCACAGCTACTTTCTGTACCAATTGATACAAGAAATATTTTGTTTCCATTTTGTTTTTTCTCCTTTAATCTGTAAATATTTAAAGTACAATCATAGATTGTCTATTGTTGAAACTTGCCTAACATTTGTACCTCACAAAGGGTGAGATTGGTCTATAATTTCTTTTCCCATGCTTTCTTTGTTGAGTTTGCTGAGTTTGAATATCAAAATATTCTTGGCCTCAAAATAGTTTGCATATGTTGCTTTTTTTTGTTTTGTCTGCTGGAGCTTAAATAATACTTGAATTTACTGCTGCCTGATAATACCAGCTAGGTCTAGCATTTTCTCAGTGAGAAGCTTTTTAACCACTCATTCAATGTATTAAATTTCTACAATACCATTTGGATATTCTATATCTACTTGAGTCAGTTTGGTTAAATATATTGTTCTATGAATGTGTCCATTGTGTACGAAGTTTTTAAACACATTGCGATAGTTATTCCTAATATCATCTTATTTTCTTTATAAACTCTGATACATCTGGAGTTATATTTCTTTTTTCTTCATAATGTTATTCATTGGCATATTCTGTTTCTCTTTTTTTTTTTTTTTTTGATGGAGTTTTGCTCTTGTTGCCCAGGCTAGAGTGCAATGGCGTGACCTCTGTTCACTGCAACCTCCACCTCCTGGGTTCAAGCGATTCTCCTGCCTCAGCCTCCTGAGAAGCTGGAATTAGGTGCCTGCCACCACGCCCGGCTAATTTTTTTCTATTTTTAGTAGAGACAGGGTTTCACCATTTTGGCCAGGCTGGTCTTTTTATCTGCAATCTTACCAGATTTTATTCATTCTACTCTTTTTATTGTAGTTTATTTTTAACTTGATTATAAATTAAAATTTGATTTAAAGTAAAATGAAGTTTATTAAAATTAAATGTTAATAAAAAATAAAAAATTGTATTTAAAATACATAAAATTAACTAATAAAATAAAAAAACTAGTTAATGCACCACAAATAAGTAATTAAATATAATTAAACTAATTTTATTTAAATGAACATTTAAAAGAAGCAATTAAATGCTTAAATGCTTTTTAACACTTAAAAGAGGCGATTCTACTAAAATTAATTTTACTAAAATTAAAAAGATTTCTAACTTCAGCTACTTCCATCTTCTCTCATTTTCTTCTCTAATTTGTGAATTCTACTGGTTTTCATTTATTTCCTTCTACTCTTCTGTGTAATTCTGCTGTTCCTTTTCTAACTTCTTGAGTGGGACTCTTAGCATACTTTTCTGTGCCATTTCTTCTCCTTTAGGATAAGCGTGTTACTGAAGTTTTCAAGTACCTCTAGTGACGCATTCGCTGCATCCCGCGGCTTCTGAGCTGCGCATTTGAGTTCCAAGGAGTCATGAAGGCAGCTTGAAAACGTTTTCTTGGGAAATGGAAACTGTCTGTGTCAATACAATGGGCGCTGGGCGTAAAAGAGAAAACTTCTCCAATTGGGAAGGCTACTCTGTTCTCCTCCACTCTCTGCAGTGAATTTGGAAACAACTGACATTTTGTCTACTTTTAGGAAAGTATCCATGCACTGGAGAGCTGGAAGCAAGAGCGAGATGCCCCCAGATCCTAAACAGGGAATCCAGCTATTTGCTGAAGACAAAAACAGGCACGCGGAAGTGAGTCCCTTTGACCTTGTACTCAAAGTATCTCCAACCACATGGCTAAAAGACCAAACATGGCACAAACAATCCCATGTGGGAAGACCGCCCCAAGGGGCAGAAGTCACCAGGCCTGCATTTTTGCACGTGGTTTAGACTATTCTCTGACTGTTCCCCCTGCATCCCAGGCTCTTCTGCACAAAGGAGGGGGTGCATGGCCTGTGCTGGCTTGGAGGAGGAGGGGGCTGGGGCAGAGAGCCCCGGGGAAGGGCTATAGGCAGAGAACACCAACTCAAAGGTGGTAGGTACCCAGGTCTGCTCTCCCTGAGGGAGAGGAGCGGGAGGGTCTTGCCAGCCTGAGAACACACCAGCTTTGTCTTTTTGGCAGAACAAAGACTTCTTTCGGAGAAGACTGACTGACTGGCCTAATTCCTTCTCATCTGTGTGTACAGCTGGCCCTCAATATCCTCAGGGAGTTGGTTCTTGGACTTCCACTGGTATCAAAATCCAAGGATGCTCAAGCCCCTTGTAGCAAATGATGTAGTATGTGCATATCACCCAGGCATATCCTCCCATACACTTTAAGTCATCCCTACGTATAATACCTAATACAGTGTAATTGTTTTGTCAATTGTTGAGACACAGTATCATTTTTCTGTTTATTTAGAGACAGGGTCTCACTGTCACCCAGGCTGGAGTGCAGTGACACCATCATAGCTCACTGCAGCCTGTAACTCCTGGACTCAAATGATCCTCCCCACTCAGCCTCCTGAGTAGCTGGGACTACAGCCACGCATCACTACTTGTGGCTAATTTTTTTAAATTTAATTTTTGTACAGACAGGGTCTCACTATGTTCTCATGCCTCAGCCTCCCAAGCAACTGGGATTGCAGGTGTGTGCCACCATGCCTGGCTAATTTTTTTTGTGCGTGTATATTTTTAGTAGAGATGGGGTTTTGCTATGTTGGCCAGGCTGGCCTCGAACTCATAACCTCAAGTGATCTGCCCACCCCGGCCTCCCAAAGAGCAGGGATTACAGGTATGAGCCATCCCGCCTGGCCAACTTCAGGATTTTAAAGAATAGCATCACGGATTTCCACTGCCCCTTGACATAGCCCTACATTCACTTCTCATCCTCAACTCTCCAGCCCTCTGCTCCGTGAAGGCCAATCCTGGTGGTCTGCTGGGACTGAAGCCTTTTCCCATCACATGGCTGAGATGACCTAGAATGTAAAATTGCCAAACGTGCCCTCAGCCATCTCCATGGGATCTGCAGCTTGCCCGATAGCTGGCCTCCAGCAACTCCATGGAGGACCTCGGACTCCAGTTCCCACTATATTCTGAATCTCTGCTGTATGCAGTGGTGCACACCTGTAATCCCAGCACTTTGGGAGGCTGAAGCAGGGGGATTGCTTGAGCACAGGTATTCGAGGCTGCAGTGAGCTGTGATCGCATCACTGCACTCCAGCCTGGAAGACAGAGGGAGACCCTATTTCAAAAAAAAAAAAAAAATCTGAATCTGACTCTTCTGTGGAAAATGAACTCTTATCATCCTTTGCCTTTTCAACTTCCTCATGTCTTGTGAGTAGTTTGTCTCTGCAACTGTCTTCCTTAGTATCTGTCCTTAGCATCACTCACAAAGACACCCGCAAATGCCCTCTCTCCTTTCTACTCCTCTAACTTTCACAAGCAGTTCCACCTGCAGGAAGCCCCATCTCCAGTTCTACAAATGATTCAAACTCTCTGCCTTTTGTGCAAATGAGCTGTATGCATTTCGCACGGCTGCCTTCACCAAGTACCACAGGCTGGGTGAGCTCCACCTCAGAAACTTACTGTTCTTACAGTTCTGGAGGCCAGAAGAAGTCTGAGATCAAAGTGTCGGTGGGGTTGGTTCCTTCTGAAGGTTTGGCCCAGCACAGTAAGGCCAAACATCTACACCAAGGTTTGCAGCGTGAGAAAGGAGGGCACGTATTTGTAGGGTGCCAAGCAAGGAGAATCATGCAGCTCATGCTTAAGACCTGACCTCCTAGCTGGGCAAGGCAGCTCATGCCTGTAATTCCAGCACTTTGGGAGGCCAAGGTGGGTGGATCACTTGAGCCCAGGAGTTTAAGACTAGCCTGGGCAACATACTAAGACCCTGTTTCTACAAATCATTAAAAAATTAGCTGAGCATGGTGGCACACTCTAGTCCCAGGTCCTCAGTAGGGTGAAGCAGGAGGACCACTTGGGCCTGGGAGGTTGGGGCTGTGGTGAGCTGTGATGGCACCACTGCACTCCAGCCTGGGCAACAGAGCAAGGCTCTGTCTCAGAAAAAAAAAAAAAAAAAAAAGGCCGGGCATGGTGGCTCACACCTGTAATCCCAGCACTTTGGGAGACCGAGGCGGGTGGATCACGAGGTCAGGAGATCAAGACCATCCTGGCTAACAAGGTGAAACCCCGTCTCTACTAAAAATACAAAAAAAATTAGCCGGGCGTGGTGGCGGGCACCTGTAGTCCCAGCTACTCGGGAGGCTGAGGCAGGAGAATGACGTGAACCCGGGAGACGGAGCTTGCAGTGAGCCAAGATCGCGCCACTGCACTCCAGCCTGGGGGACAGAGTGAGACTCCATCTCAAAAAAAAAACAAAAACAGCCCCACCCTCCCCAATGGATTACAGGTGAAGGTTTTTCAAGGTGGGAGGCAGAGGTTACACGCAAAGTTATAAAGCAATATAGGGAGGTTATATAGTGATTTGACCTAAAAAGGCAGAACATCTCGAAGCAAGGGGGACCCGCAGGACATAGGTAGATTCAAAAATTCTCTGATTTGTGATGGGTTAAGGAAGGGAAGCTTTGTTTAAAAGTCTAGAGACAACAGAAAAAAACTGTTAGCTCTGGTCTGTGGGCATGACCTCCTCCAGGCCCCTCAGGAAGGAATTTAGAACCAAATACATAGGTCAGAGTTCAGTCCTCAGTTCCCCTTACCTGAGGCCCATGCCAGCAGATCCAATTGGTGGGGTCTGGCTTCCTGAAAAACAGCTCGGGGACGTATGCTAAGATGCTATCTTTTGTTCCCACAGAAAGCCAAGCATCTCATGACTTTAGCTTCCTTGGCTGTTGTTTTAAGCTACTATTACTTTTTTACTTACCGAGTTGCTCATTGACTTCTCGGGGCCACCCAGGTGCCTGGAATTTTCTTTGAAGGAACTCAAGATTTTTCTTTACTTCCATGCTTCATTGGACCCTCAGGCCTTTACAAAGGGAGAACCTGCTCCATCCCACTGTCAGAGGCGTTTGAACCAGAGCAACTCCATCTTGAATCGGGGCTGGGTGAAATGAGGCTGAGACCTACTGGGTGGCATTCCCAGGAGGTTAGGCATTCTTAGTCACAGGATGAGACAGGAGGTCGGCACAAGACACAGGTCATAAAGACCTTGCGGATGAAACAGCATGCGGTAAAGAAGCCAGCCAAAACCCACCAAAACTAAGATGGTTACAAGAGTGACCTCTGCTCATCCTCATGGCTGATTATACACGAATAATACTACATTAGCATACTAAAAGACACTCCCACCAGCAGCACGACAGTTGACAAATGCCGTGGCAATGAGACAGTCAAGTATAAAGGGGTGCCCGGAGAAACTCCAACCACTGTGCGGGCACTAGGAAAATGGGCTGGAGCCACGGAGTTCACGCCCTTTGCAGCGGGGAGGAGCCTGGCCTTTTCTGTTTCAGGTGAAATCTGGGATTCAATCTGTGAGGGGGAGTCCCTGTTTCAATCTCGCTTTGCTGAGAGTCCCTGTTTCTCTTTTTTCCTTTCTGCCCAATAAATTCCATTTTTCTCACTCTTCAAAATGTCTGTGAGCCTAATCTCTCATGGCCATGTAGCAAGAACCTGGCTTTTATCTGAACTAAGGAGAAAGTTCTACAACAGCAATGCCTGGGAGTTACCTTATATGGTCTAAAAAGGGGAAGAACCCTCAGTTCTGGGAATTGCCCATCCCTTTCTTGGAAAACTCATGAATAATCCACCCCTTGTTTAGCATATAATCAAGAAATAACTATAAGGACCTAGCTACTCAGGAGGCTGAGGTGGGAGAATCTCTTGGGCCTGGGAGGCAGAGGTTGTAGTGAGCTGAGATCATGCCACTGCACCCCAGCCTGGGCAACAGAGCAAGAAAGACCCTGTCTCAAAAAAAAAAAAAAAAATCAAAAAAACCAAATACACAGGTGCTTACGCCGGGCATGGTAGCCCATGCCTGTAATCCCAGCACTTTGGGAGGCCGAGGCGGGCGGATCAGCTGAGGTCAGGAGTTCAAGACCAGCCTGGCCAACATGAAGAAACCCCGTCTCTACTAAAAATACAAAAATTAGCTGGGCATGGTGGCGAGCACCTGTAGTCCCAGCTACTCGGGAGGCTGAGGCAGGAGAATCACTTGAATCCAGGAGGCGGAGGTTGCAGTGAGCTGAGATCGCACCATTGCACTCCAGCCTGGGTGACAGAGTGAGACTCCGTCTCAAAATAATAATAATAAGAAGAAGAAATAAGAAATAACTATAAGTATACTCAATCGGGTAGCCCACACCGCTGCTCTGCCTATGGAGTGGCCATTCTTTATTCCTTTACTTTCTTTATAAACTTGCTTTCACTTTACCCTATGGACTTTCCCAGAATTCTTTCTTGTGCGAGATACAAGAACCCTCTCTTGGGTTCTGGATCAGGACCCCTTTCTGGTAACAGCAGATGACAGACTCTAGGACAGAAGGTATTCTATGTCTCTCTCTCAGCCTCTGGTGGTTGCTGGAGATCCTTGGAGTTCCTTGTAGCTGCGTCACTGCAATTTCTGCCTCCATCTTCACATGGTATTCTGCCCATGTGTGTGTCTCTGGGTCCAATTTTCCTCTTTTTATAAAGACATCAGTCATGTTGAATTAGAGCCCACCATCATGACCTCACCTTACTGGATTACAACTTCAATGACTGCTGCCAAATAAGGTCACAATCTGAGGTCCTAGCATCAGAGGTGTTTGAACCAGAGCAACTCCATCTTGAATAGGGGCTGGGTAAAATAAGGCTGAAACCTACTGGGCTGCATTCCCAGGAGGTTAGGCATTCTAAGACACGGGATGAGATAGGAGGTTGGCACAAGACACAGGTCACAAAGACCTTGCCGATAAAACAGGTAGCAGCAAGGAAGCCAGCCAAATCCCACCAAAATCAAGATGGCAATGAGAGTGACCTCTAGTCGTCCCCCCTGCTACACTCCCATCAGTGCCATGACAGTTTACAAATGCCACGGCAATGGCCCTAACCCTAACCCTAACCTAAAAAAGGGAGGAACCCTCAGTTCTCAGGATTGCCCACCCCTTTCCCAGAAAACTCATGAATAATCTCATCCCTCGTTTAGCATATAATCAAGAAATAACCATAAAAATGCGCACCCAGCAGCCCATGCTGCTGCTCTGTCTATGGAGTAGCCATTCTTTTATTTCTTTGTTAATAAACTCGCTTTCACTTTATTGACTCACCCTGAATTTTTTCTTGTGCAAGATCCAAGAACACTCTCTTGGCGTCTAGATCTGGACCCCTTTCTGGTAACATTAGAAATTACAACTTTAACATATGCATTTGTGGGAGCAGGACAGGATTCAGCCTGTAACACAGGCTTAATATGTACAGCCTTGACACCCAAACAAAGACGGTTTTGGGGACTCATAACAAAGCATGTTTCAGGAGCCCTTTCCATGGTAAAAGTATTCCAAACTGAAACCCAAAGCAACTGCATGGATAGCCCTAATTTGGCAGGCTTTACACTTGGTGCGCAATAGAATCACCCAGGGAGCTTGTTAAACTGGTAGACCTAGGCCCCACCCCAAATGTATGGAATTGGAATCTCCTAGGTTATGGCTATTTTTAACAAGCCCCCAGGTGATTGCCTTCAGCGGGGATGACTGGAAGCACCGAGTACTCACAGTTGTGTTGAGTTCGCAGTTCTAAGCATCCATGGTCTGACTTGATGCAAACATGTTATCAATCTGGTGAATGCTTTGGAGCTTGGATATACCTGGGCCATGGTATCCGGCACAAGACACATGGGGCACATTTACTTCTTACTTAGGCTAATTAGTTTTTTCTTTTCTTTTCTTTTCTTTTTATTGAGACACAGGGTCACTCTGTTGCCCAGGCTGGAGTGCAGCGGCACAATCTTGGCTCACTGCAACCTCCGCCTCCTGGGTTCAAGTGATTCTCCTGCTTCAGCCTCCTGCGTAGCTGGGATTACAGGTGCGCACCACGATGCCCGGCTAATTTTTGTGTTTTTGGTAGAGATGAGGTTTCACCATATTGGCCAGGCAGTTGTTGAACTCCTGACCTCAAGTTATCTGCCCGCCTCGGCCTCCCAAAAGGCTGGGATTACAGGTGTAAGCCACCATACCTGGCCACTAATTGGGTTTTAATTAGCAGCTGCTCTGTAGACCAGACACCAATATCAGATCAGCATGAGTGCATCCAAAATAAGTAAAAAAGAGTTAAATATTTGAAGTAAGCATTGCATGGGTTGCTGGGCATGATGGCTTACTCCTACAATCCCAGCACTTTGGGAGGCCGTGGTGGGAGGATCCCTTGAAATCAGGAGTTTGAGACCAGCCTGGGTAACATAATGAGACCCTGTCTTTATAAAAAAAATTAAAAATAATCCGGGTGTGGTTGCAGGCACCGGTAGTCCCAGCTGCTCAGGAGGCTGAGGTGAAAGGATCACTTGAGCCCAGGAGTTGGAGGCTGCAGTGAGCTATAATCATCCCACCGCACTCCAGCCTAGGCAACAGAGCAAAACCCTGACTCTAAAAAAAATAAGTAAATAAAGAAAAAATTGCACAGGCTTAAAACCTCCCTGTTTGCATGACGTGGTGTTATAATCTGCTTTTGAGCCCAGGCGTGGTGGCTCATACCTGTAATCACAGCACTTTGGGAGGCCGATGTGGGAGGATGGCTTGAGGCCAAGAGTTTGAGGCCAGCCTGGGCAACATATCAAGAACTTGTCTCTATTAGAATAATATAATAATAACCTGCTTCTGATTGTTTGTTGTTTTGGAGTTGAAAAGATTGATCTCTGGCTGGGCACAATGGCTCATGCCTATAATGTCAGCACTTTGAAACACCAAGGCAGGAGGATCGCTTGAGCCCAAGAATTTGAAACCGGCCTGGGCAACATAGTGAAGCCCCATTTCTACAAAAAAAAAAAAAAAATTACAAAAATTAGCTGGGCATAGTGGCACTCCTATAGTCTCAGCTACTTGGGAGGCTGAGGTAGGAGGATTACCTGAGCCCAGGAGATTAAGGCTGCATGAGCCAAGGTCATGCCACTGCACTCTAGCCTGGGTGACAAAAGGAGACCCTGTCTCAAAAAAATAAAATAAAATAAAGAAAGAAAACATTGGTCTCTGTGTGACCTACACCTTTCTCTGGGTGTGAGATCGACAAGTTGTGTGAGTATTATTTTCCCATGTTATCAATAACATGATAATAATGGTCCCTGATTTGAGGCAGGTCGAATCCACAAAAGCACAACCTTCCTTTAAAGCACTGAAGGCTTTGTGAACAGCGGATTGCTTCATAATCTTTGGTTCTTTCACCACGCATCCTGCATCCCTTCTCCATCTGAGAAAATCACTGAGATTACCGGTTCTGAGGAGAGGGACAAATTTTGAGTCTCTGTAATGCAATGCAGGATGCACCCCAGGTCACTTCCCACTGCCAGATCTTACTAAGACCCAATTCTCTCTTTCAGAATCGTGAGAAAAGGCAAACGGACAATCGTTGATGTACAGACATAGCAATGGAAACACAGACATGCCGAAGGTTTTGCCCACATGGATAGCTCTGGCTCTCCAAGTTGTATTTTGCCTTAGCATCAGCCAATGCCTCCTGCTCCAGCAGCACTGCGCATGACAAAACCCACCTTGAGGCAGAGAGCAGGTAGGAACGCCCTCCTGCCCGTCACAGAATCAAGCTCGCTGCTTGAGGCTGGTGCCCAGGTCTTTTTCGCTATTCTGTGCTTGACCCAAATTCCCTTGCATCTTTCTGCTCTATCTCTCATTACTGACTGAGTCTGACCCCTGAAGTTGGTGCCTGCTGTTCATCCAATCTTTTTGTAAAAATAGGTCAGGTGCGGTGGCTCAAGTCTGTAATTCCAGCACTTTGGGAAGCCAAGGCAGGTGTGTCTCTTGAGCTTAGGAGTTCGAAACCAGCCTGGGCAACATGGCGAAACCCCATCCCTACCCAAAATACAAAAATTAGCCAGGCATGGTGGTGTGTGTCTGTGGTCCCAGCTACTCAGGAGATTGAGGCTTGAGGATCGTTTGAGCCAGGGGGGCAGAGATTGCAGTGAGCTGTGATGCACCACTGCACTCCAGCCTGGGTGACAAAGTGAGACCCTGTGTCAAAAACAATTTATTTTTATGAATTTAGGGGGCGTAGAAGTACAGTTTCGTTATATGGATATATTGCATATATATGCAATGTGATGAAGCCTGGGCTACTAAAAACCCAGATGGATACACTAAAGCATCCATCACCCAAACAGCAATCATTGTACTCATTAGGTAATTTCTCATCCCTCACTCTTCTCCCACACTTCCAAGTCTCCAGTGTATGTTATTTGTGTGTGTGTGTGTGTGTGTGTGTGTGTGTGTGTGTTTGAAGCAGGGTCTTGCTGTGTTGCCCAGGCTGGAGTGCAGTGCCGTGATCATAGTTCACTATAGCTTTGACCTCCTGGGCTCAAGCCATCCTCCCACCTCAGCCTCCTGAGTAGCTGGGACTACAGGCGCACACCACCATGCCCAGATAATTGTTTAATTGTTATAGAGATGGGGTCTCAGTGTGTTGCCCAGGCTGTTCTCAAACTCCTGGCCTCAAGCTATCATCCACCTTAGCCTCTCAAAGTGCGGGGATTACAGGCCTGAGCCACAGTACCCAGCTCTATTTTTAGTTCTTTGAGAAATCTCCATAGAGGCTGCACTCATCTACACTCCCACCAATAGTGTAGAAGCATTTCCTTTCCTCCACATCCACGCCAACCAACATCTACTATTTAAAAACTCTTTAATAATAGCCATTCGGACTAGTGTGAGATGTTATCTTATTGGGGCTTTTTCATTTCTCTAATGATTAGTGATGTTGAATGATGTTGAGCATTTTTTTTTTTACATGACTGGTAGACATTTCTATGTCTCCATTTGAAAAATGTTCACCTGGGCTGGACGCCGTGGCTCACGCCTGTAATCCCAGCACTTTGGGAGGCTGAAGGGGGTGGATCACCTGAGGTTAGGAGTTTGAGACCAGCCTGACCAATATGGTGAAACCCCACTTCTACTAAAAATACAAAAATTAGCCAGGCATGGTGGCGTGCGCCTGTACTCCCAGCTACTCGGGAGGCTGAGACAGGAGAATCGCTTGAACTCGGGAGGTGGAGGTTGCGGTGAGTCAAGATCGCACCACCGCACTCCAGCCTGGGCGACAAAGCGAGACTTCGTCTAAAAAAAAAATATTCACCTAATCTTTTACAGACCATCCCCCTCCTTGTGAACTGTACCTGCCCTTGGGCCTTCTGCATCTCTTAGTCTTGTTAAACACTGGACATACTTTTTATATCCCCCGTGACATAAGGCTTAGCACAAAATGAAAGGAACCATTTTTGTGGGTACCATTTCTTAGGTGCCTCATGTGAATACAATTCTGCAGTATTTGTCTTTCTGTGCCTGGCTTAGTTCTCTCAGCACAAGGTTCTCATGGTTCAGTCGCGTGGTTGCATTTCTTAGGATTTCCTTTTATTTATTTATTTTTGAGCCAGAGTTTCACTTTTGCCCAGGCTGGAGTGAAGTGTCGTGATCTTGGCTCACTGCAACCTCCGCCCCCCAGGTTCAAGCAATTCTCCTGCCTCAGCCTCCTGAGTACCTGGGATTAAAGGCGTGCGCCACCTCGCCCAGCTAATTTTTTTGTATTTTTAGTAGAGATGGGGTTTCGCCATGTTGGCCAGGCTGGTCTCAAACTCCTGACCTCAGGTGATCCACCCACCTCGGCCTCCCAAAGTGCTGGGATTACAGGCGTGAGCCACAGTGCCTGGCCAATTTCTTTTCATTTTAAATGCTGAATAAGATTCTATTGTATGTATACATCGTATTTCCATTGTCTTAATTAATAGCTGTTTGTCAGGATTTATGATTTTCAGATAGATTGAACATTATTCTCATTTATTTGGATTAGAGCAATTGTTCACAACTGGGGGTGATTTTGCCCCAGGGGGCCTCTGTCAGTGTCTGGAGACATTTTGATTGTCACAACTATGGAAGGGGGGGCGCAGCTACCTGAATCTGGTGGGTAGATCTCAGGGATGTTGGTCAAGAGAATAACAAGGGGGCTACTGTGCCCAGGATCGCCGCACCACAGAGACCCCCCAACAACCCCAAATGTCCACAGTGCTGAGGTTGTGAGACCCTGGATTACGAGATAGTGATTTCACAGGCGGGGAAGTTACTGCCACATGTAAGGAGATGAGCTGTCCGAAATTCCTGTTTTCACTTATCTTGGCTAAGTGTTGTATTTTAGATCTTCTTGTCCAGAGATAAAAATGTTTGTGTAATTTTCTTTATCACTTGCCAGAGAATGTAGACAACAGTTGAATCAGAAAATGCCTTTTTAAAGATTTTATTTTTGAGAAACAATCTTGCTCTGTCACCCAGGCTGGAATGCAGTGGCATGGTCTCGGCTCTCTGCAACCTTCGCCTCCCGGGTTCAAGTGATTATCCTGCCTCAGCCTCCCGAGTAGCTGGGATTACAGCCTCGCCACCATGCCTGACTAATTTTTTGTATTTTTAGTAGAGACAGGGTTTTGCCATGTTGGCCAGGCTGGTCTCCAACTCCTGGACTCAAGTGATCCACTCACCTAGGCCTCCCAGTGCTGAGATTACAGGCATGAGCCACTGCGCCCAGCCAGAAAATGCCTTTTAAATGGAAAATACAAAACACTTAAAGCTTTAATTTTTGTGTGTGTGTGTGTCAGGGGAGATTTGAGAATTTGAATTCTTAAGCTTATACAATTTATATATGTGTGTGTATACATATATATACATACATATATTTTGCTTGATTTTAAAGAATTTTATGTGACTCAGATATCCAGAATATATCTTAGGGAACACATTTGGGTTTTCAAATATGTCTTGTAATATTGATAAGTGTGTCTGGAGTAAATCTCATGAATGTATTTCCGTATGTAAAAATAAATGACCATGCTCCCTTAAAGAAATCACAGAACGACTAGGCGCGGTGGCTCACGCCTGTAATCCCAGCACTTTGGGAGGCTGAGGCAGGCGGATCCACCTGAGGTTAGGAGTTTGAGACCATCCTGGCCAACATGGTGAAACCCCGTCTCTACCAAAATACAAAACTTAGCCGGGCGTGGTGGCGGGTGCCTGTAGTCCCAGCTACTCGGGAGGCTGAGGCAGGAGAATCGCTTGAACCCAGGAGGCAGAGGTTGCAGTGAGCTGAGATCACGCTGCTGCACTCCAGCCTGGGCGACAGAGAGAGACTCTGTCTCAAAAAAAAAAAAAAAAAAAAAAGCAATCACAGAATATCTGGGAAATGATTGAGTGACTACTGGAGGACCAGTCATTTCAGGAAAATGAAGAGGATAACGACGAAACTCTGGGTTAAACTGATAATAAATTTCAATTCCACCTTTTTTTTTTTGAGACAGAGTCCCCCTCTGTTGCCCAGCCTGGAGTGCAGTCGCACAATCTCAGCTCACTGCAACCTCTGCCTCCCGGATTCAAGCGATTCTCCTGCCTCAGCCTCCCAGGTAGCTGGGATTACAGGCGTGCACCACTACGCCAGGCTAATTTTTGTAGTTTTAGTAGAGACGGGATTTCACCATGTTGGCCAGACTGGTCTTGAACTCCTGACCTCAAGTAATCTGCCTGCCACGGCCTCCCAAAGTGCTGGGATTACAGGTGTGAGCCACCGCGCCCGGCCTCAATTCCATCTTATTAAATCAAAGAGGGAATATTCACTGTGGCTGTTAATTCCGTATTTATGATACCACTTGCCTCATTTACTCCTGTCTTAGGGCCAGGTGCAGTGGCTCACGCCTGTGATCTTAACACTCTGGGAGGCCGAGGTGGGAGGGTTGCTTGAGCCCAAGAATTCAAATCCTTCCAGGACAACACAGCGAGATTCCAATTCTATAAAGTTTTTGTTTGTTTGTTTTGTTGTTGTTGTTTTTGTTTTTATTAGCCAGGCATGGTGGCAAGTGCCCATAGTCCTATCCACTTGGGAGGCTGAGCCTGGGAGGTCAAGGCTCTAGTGAGCCATGATTGCACCACTGCACTTCAGCCTGGGCAGCACAGTGAGACCTTATCTCTTAAAAAAAAAATTAAATTACTCTTGCTTTAATAAAAGTTGGCTTATGAAGTGCAGATGATAATTATACATTGTTTCAACATTTTGAGTTACTTTATTAACATTATCCACATCATGACCACAATTCATTTCTGAACTTGTAAGCCTTCTTTTTTTTCTTTTCAAGACTATGCTTAAATCAGATATCAATTTAATGCACATAGCAATGTTGTTTTATTCATAGCATTTGTGGATGCTTCTCAATTGGCTTTATGTCAGTATGTTGAAAGAATTTTCAGGTCAATGAAAATCAGACGAGTTAGAGGAGAGATCCTAAATTGTTCCAACGGCATCTCTCCAAGATAAGAAATGGCATGAGTAAGAGTAAGAGCCACTGACGTTCACTGAACCTCAGCACCCAGCTGGGTGGAACTGGACAAATTACTCACAATCAGGTCTGGTTGTTCTAACAAGATCAGAGGTCCATGCAATGAATATCGTTTCTCCCCTCACTGCAATCTTCATTGCTCAGTTAAAGCACATGCAAGCACACACTCATGAAAGAGAATATTGATGTGACTCTAAATGCTAAGGGGTGAATCAGCTCAAATATCTTTAAACACTAAGCAAAACCATTCAGCCGCATGGTCTACATATTTTGAGAAACAATCTTATCTTGCTTTGCCTAATGTTAAACTGTTTGTTTATACAAAGTAATTTTCTCATTGAGGCGAGATTACTTTGGCGAGAACTGTTACGTTAGAGAGAGGATTTGGGGAGTTTAGAAGCTGCTGCTCCTGGAGAAAAGCTGTGTTTGCTGATTCCTTCCCCAAGAAACTAAGATGTTCTTAGTTATTCTGGTAACATTTTAAAGATGTATTGAAATGAGCTTAAGAAGGCTTTAGAGGAATCAAGCCTACTGTTTGTCTTCCTGGATTTGTCTAAGAACGCCTTGCAAATCCCAGCAACCCCAACATTTGTAAAATTGTTGTAACGTTACCTAAACATGCGCAAACAAAAATAGGTGAAAACTCCTTAGATTTATACAGCCTTTACAACTTAAAAAACCCCACAAACACAGCATTCTTTTTTCCCCACTGCGGTTTCAACAATGGATTTCTTGCTATACTATTTTCCGTGCAAATATAATTTCAGTTTCCCTCGGTGGAGTCTCTTTCCTGGGGTAAAAAGAAAACTTGAGACAAGTTTTATAAAACATGCTGGTTTGTGGTCTCTAGCATTATAGATTATAGATTGTTACAGAATCCACATCTTATTACAAAATTTACAGCTCTAAAAATAATATTGGGTCCTTTCTCGGGAACAAGAATTACTGTATCTCTCACCCTCATAAAAATTTATATATGGCTCTATTTGCCTTTTAATTGATCTCTTTTATTTATCTATTTATTTTTATTTTTTAGAGATGAAGTCTTTCTCTGTTGCCCAACCTGGAGCGCAGTGGTGCCATCATAGCTTACTGCAGCCTGGAACTCTTGGGCTCAAGCAATCCTCCCACCTTCGCCTCCCCAGTAGCTGTGACTACAGGTGCACCATCATGCCAGCTAATTTTTCTATTTTTTGTAGAGATGGGGTCTTGTTATGTTGCCCGGGCTGGTCTTGAACTGCTGGCTTCAGGCAATTCTCCCTCTAGAAGCGCTGGGACTATAGGTTCATGCCACCATGCCTGGCTAATTTGATCTTTTCAAACTTGTTTTTCTTCCAAAGATCTGTGCCAAGCTCATCAGTAAGGATGTAGCTCATTTATAGCAGGCGTGAGTCTCTCAGAAGGAAAAGCTTGCAATTTGTCGACTCTCTTATTTTTCTTTCAAAAAAGAAGGCGATCCAGCTCTCATCACAGTTAATGAAAAATGTCGGGCCTGGCGCGGTGGCTCAAGCCTGTTATCCCAGCACTTTGGGAGGCTGACGTGGGTGGATCACCTGAAGTCAGGAGTTCGAGACCAGCCTGGCCAACATGGTAAAACCCCGTCTCTACTAAAAATACAAAAATTAGCTGGGTATGGTGGTGCGTGCCTGTAATCCCAGCTACTCAGGAGGCTGAGGCAGGAGAATCGCTTGAATCTGGGAGGTGGAAGTCGCGGTGAGACAAGATGGTGCCACTGCACTCCAGCCTAGGTGACAGAGTGAGACACTTTTTTTTTTTTTTTTTTTTGAGACGGAGTTTCGTTCTTGTTGCTTAGGCTGGAGTGGAATGGCACGATCTTGGCTCACTGAAACCTCCACTTCCCGGGTTCAAGTGATTCTCCTGCCTCAGCCTCCCGAGTAGCTGGGATTACAGGCACCCGCCACCACACCCAGCTAATTTTTTTTGTGTGTGTATTTTTAGTAGAGACGGGGTTTCACCATGTTGGCCAGGCTAGTCTCGAACTCCGACCTCAAATGATCTGCCCACCTCGGCCTCCCAAAGTGCTGGGATTACAAGCATGAGCCACCGCGCCCGGCCTTGTGATACCCCTATCTTTACAAAAAACACAAAAATTAGCCAGGCATGGTGGTGTGCACTTGTAGTCCCAGCTACTCAAGAGGCTAAGGCAGGAGGATTGCTTGAGCCCGAGAGGTGGAGGCTGCTGTGAATCATGTTGCACCACTGCACTCCAGCCTGGGCAATAGAGTGAGAACCTGTCTCAAAACACAAATAAATAAAAGAAATAAATTAAAAGGCAAATAGAGCCATATATAAATCTTTATGGAGGGTGAGAAATGCAGTAATTGTTGCTCCTGAGAAAGGTCCCAACATTATTTTTACAGCTGTATATTTTGCAAGATGTGGATTCTATAACAATCTATAATCTATAATGCTAGAGACCACTAACCAACATATTTTATAAAACTTGTCTCAAGCTTGTCTTTGTACCCCAGGAAAGAGACTCCATTGAGGGAAACAGATTATATTTGCATAGAAAATAATATAACAAGAAATCCATTTTCTTTTTTTTTTGAGATGGAGTCTCACTCCCGTCATGCAGGCTGGAGTGCAATGGCACAATCTCGGCTCACTGCAGCCTCTGCCTCCTGGGTTCAATTGATTCTCCTGCCTCAGCCTCCCGAGTAACTGGGACCACAGGCGAACGCCACCACGCCCGGCTAATTTTTGTATTTTTAATAGAGACAGGTTTTTGCCATGTTGGCCAGGCTGGTCTCGAACTCCTGGCATCAGGTAATCTGCCCACCTCAGCCTCCCAAAGTGCTGGGATTACAGGCGTAAGCCACCGTGCCCAGCCAAAATATCCATTGTTGAAATCACTCTACAAAAAATAGTTTTAAATATAAAAACAAACAAATAAATGAATATAAATAAAATGCCTCCTATCATCTGACAGGAGGCTGGATGCATCCACAGTTAGTTCTACCCCACATTTGCGCAGCTGAGTTCATTCAGCAGCCCTTTGGGGATCTTTTGGAAATCTGAAATTCTTTCCAGTTTCCCTGGACAGCCCCACAGACACACTTCATGTTTCATAGCTAACGCACGCCTGTACAATGTTTAGTAGACTTCGGTTCTAGAGAGCTATAGACAGTAGGTTAAATTCATGTCTAGACTTGATTTTGTTCTGTATTTGTCAGGGCCTTCATATCACCAAGTGTCCCCACTCCATGACAGTCTGTTGCTTTTCCTGTGTAATGTCAGGCTGATCTGTGAAACTGGCATCCTACTTCTTCTTGCCTAGGATGAACTCATTCAGCAAAACCCAAAACAAATGACACCAAATGCTCCATTTGTATAAAGTGCTCCAGTTGATTATGTTAAAGCATTCTTCTGTTATTGTTGTAAGCACCAGAGTAATGCATGCTGAGTACTTCCTGATCTGTGTGTTATTTTGTTTCCTTATCTGACGTTCAGTATAGTCATGGGTTATCTGTGTATCTCCCAGCATTCCTGCCTTCTGCAGCTATTTGCAATCTCTCTCTCTTCAAGGACCAGATGGAATGTTTTTTGGCACACTTTGGATGCCCACAATATTTTGTCTTTATGCAGGACTATGACCTTATTGGTTAAGACTGTTCTGAATTCTATTAATACCTCTTGTGCTTTGCAGGCAAATCATTCACTAACATTCATTTTCTAATGCTCATGTACAGCTATAACTTTTGCAACTTTCATACAAAACAAAACACAAAACCCACAAACTGTCCCATTTCCACTGCTATATCTTCTTCCTAAAGATATTCTGCACTCAGCTGAGTGTAGCAATATTTTCGGCATAGAGACAACCTCAAAGATGCAACAGGACCTCAGGATTCCACAAATGTCCTACACCCCTCAGTGGCATTAAGTCCACCTCCTACTAATGACCACGTCAGTGCATCCGGGAATGTTCTGTTACTTCTTCCAACAGGGTCAACATTGTTGTAATAATAATACCTATATTGGAAATTGAGTTTTTCAGGCTCTTCTAAGACCCTTGGCCCAGCCCAGCAATACTGGTTTTTTTTGTTGTTGTTGTTGTTTTTGTTTTGTTTCGTTTTGTTTTTTTTGAGACGGAGTCTCACTCTGTTGCCAGGCTGCAGTGCAGTGGCGCAATCCTGGCTCCCTGCAACCTCCACCTCCTGGGTTCAAGTGATTCTCCTGCCTCAGCCTCCTGGGTAGCTGGGATGACAGGCACGCACCACCACGCCCGGCTAATTTTTGTATTTTTAGTGGAGACAGGGTTTCACCATGTTGGCCAGGATGGTCTCAATCTCTCTTGACCTTGTGATCTACCAGCCTTGCCCTCCCAAAGTGCTGGGATTACAGGTGTGAGCCACCATGCCCGGCCTTACTGGTTTGTTTTTTTAAATTATTATTATTATTTTTTAACATTTTAAAAATTTTTTGTGGGTACATAGTAGGTATATATATTTACAGGGTACATGCGATGTTTTGATACAGGCATGCAATACGTGATAGGCACATCACAGATGATGCAGTCTCCAGCCCCTCAAGCCTTTATCCTTTGTGCTTGCATGTGTGTGTTTAATTTTTAGAGATAGGGTCTTGCTCTGTCATTCAGGCTGTAGTACAGTAGTACGATCATGGTTCACTGCAGCCTCGACTTCCTGAGCTCAAGTGATCATCCCATCTCAGCCTCCCAAGTAGTTGGGACTACTGGCACACGCCACCATGCCCAGGTAATTTCTAAACTTTGTGTAGAGATGGAGTCTTGCTGTATTGCCCAGATTGGTCTCAAACTCTTGGCCTCAAGCCTTCCTCTTGCCTGGGCCTCCCAAAGTGCTGGGATTATGGCACCTGGCCCCAACTTGACCTTTGTGTGTAGAACTACTCAGAAAATACGGCTGAATTGGAAATTGGGTGGTGCCAAGTGAACCCCACTCAATCCTTCTGTCGCCTTCTCTTTTGGGAAACTACTTCATTCTTTTGCCAGGGAACGGCTCTGAAAACAGAAGCTTCCGTTCTAAGGTGTTATCCTTTTTTCCCAGGCCAGTTTTCTGTGGGGCCTTCACTCTACACCCAACAGAGGATTTCAGAAACACTGTATGGCAACTCTTACAAAGACACTTATCTGCCAGCGTCCAGGAAACAAATCCTGCCCAGTCACAAACTGACACAAATCCCAGTGAATCAAAAGGTTCATTTCCTTTTGGAAGGGAGGGGGTTTAGCTTTCCTTCCCCAGCCCTACATTCAAACCAAGGTGAGATAAAGCATTAAATAGCTCGGATTACCTTCTAAGCACAGAGTTGGGCATGGTCTTCAAAATCAGTCAAGTTTTTTTTTTTTTTTTTGAGACAGAGTCTCACTCTGTCACCCAGGCTGGAGTGCAGGGGCACGATTTCAGCTCACTGCAGCCTCTGCCTCCTGGGTTCAAGTGATTCTCCTGCCTCAGCCCCCCGAGTAGCTGGGATTACAGGCATGCACCACCACGCCTGGCTGATTTTTGTATTTTTAGTAGAGACAGAGTTTCACCATGTTGGCCAGGCTGGCCTCGAACTCCTGACATCAAGTGATCCACCCCCCTCAGCCTCCCAAAGTGCTGGAATTACAGGCATGAGCCACCGCGGCCAGCCTTAACTTACATTTTTAAAGTCCATATATTTATGTAGTACTTTATGATTTTATTTTTAAACATACATTTGACCTATCGGGAGTTTATTTTGGGGCTAGGTGTGATGGCTTACACTTGTAATCCCAGCACTTTGGGAGGGTGAGGCAGGAGGATTGCTTGAGGCCAGGAGTTTGAGACCAGCTTGGGCAACATAGTGAGACCGTGTCTCTATTTAAAAAAATAACTAAGAAAAATCCTTTATTTTGGTATAAGGGGCAAAGAAGGAACCTGGCTTATATTAAAAAAAAAAATGCAACTCACTAGGCTGGGTGTGGTGGCTCACGCCTGTAATCCCAGTACTTTGGGAGGCCGAGGCAGGGGGATCATGAGGTCAGGAGATCGAGACCATCCTGGCTAACACGGTGAAACCCCATCTCTACTAAAAATACAAAAAATTAGCTAGGCGTGGTGGCGGGCACCTGTAGTCCCAGCTACTCGGGAGGCTGAGGCAGGAGCATGGTGTGAACCCGGGAGGCAGAGCTTGTAGTGAGCCAAGATCGCACCACTGCACTCCAGCCTGGGCTACAGAGCGAGACTCCGTCTCAAAAAAAAAAAAAGTAACTCACTATGCAGCTGTCTGAATACCATCTGTTTGGAAACATTTGTTCTTTCTAAGGCTTAAAAATGTCACGTGCTTTCTGGATGACTTCCGGACTCAAATGTAACGTATTTCTCAATCTCTTTCCAATATGAAACTATCTTCAGGGCTGGGCGCAGTGGCTCACGCCTGTAATCCCAGCACTTTGGGAGGCCAAGGTGGGTGGATCATGAGGTCAGGAGCTCGAGACCCGCTTGGCCAATATGGTGAAACCCCGTCTCTACTAAAAAATACAAAAATTAGCTGGGCGTGGTGGCGCGCGCCTGTGGTCCCAGCTACCTGGGAGGCTGAAGCAGAAGAATCGCTTGAACCCAGGAGGCAGAGGTTGCAGTGAGCCGAGATTGCGCAAGCACACTCCAGCCTGGGCGACAGAGCAACACTCCATCTCAAATAAAATAAAATAGAATAAAATAAAATAAAACTATCTTCAAACTCTAGCTTTGTCAGGAAAAAGGCTAGTTCCCATCTGATGACAAGTATTTTTCTTTCCAAAATTTTATGATTCTGTGTCTCAGATAAACTTTAACTTCACTTGGCCAAGTTCCCACATTCACTTTGACGGGGAGGATGCCACATGGAATCAGCTGGAAAGAATGAGCTGCAGAAGTACATGTTTTCCTCCAAGGTCAGGGTATTTGTTTTTCCTATGCCCTTCAGAAGTTTTCAGGTTTCCTTCTTATTAGTCTCGTACCGATAAGTATTGATGACTAGCTGGATAGGACCTGTGAAACACTGTGATTCATGGATGAGACACAGTACATATCCTCTTATCGCTCCCCTAGAAAATGAGATAAATTACAGAATCACAGCAATTTAGCAAGTCCTAAGATAACTCTAACCCCAGCCATCACTTTACACGCACTGGTTTCCAAATCTCTCAATCGGTATCTTTTATGAAATCATCTATAGTGTGTTCTGAAGTCTGTTTCATCATTACAAGAAAATTATTCATGCTTGTAGAAGAAGGAGAATCACATTAAAAATGAAGATTCTAGTAACTCCGTCTGCCACACTTTTTACATTTTCTCATCATTTTACATTATATTTTTATATCTGTAAGATTGGAGTGTATTATAAAATTTGGATTGCTGCCTATATGTCTTAAAATGTAACCATAGTTTTCTCACTGTGTTCACTGTTTATGAAGAGTTTGAAGATTTCCTCACATAAACAAACCAGCGTAAATGCACGCCTTCTCGTATTTTAAGGTGCTGAAGGTATTGCCTTGTCCCACTGCTAAATTTGACTGGCTTTAAAAAACAAACAAACAAATAAACTGTGTTGAATAATGGGTAACTAGGCTGGGCACGGTGGCTCACACCTGTCATCTGAACACTTCGTGAGGTATAGGTGGGAGGATCACTTGAGTCCAGGAGTTCTAGACCAGCCTGGGCAACGTGGCAAGATCTCATCTCTACTAAAAATTTTTCAAAGTTAGCCAGACATGGTGGTGCATGTTTGTAGTCCCACTTACTGAGGAGGCTGAGGTGGAAGGATTGCTTGAGCCCAGGAGTTAGAGGCTATAGTGAGCTAAACTGCGGCACTGCACTCAAGCCTGGGCAATAGAGTGAGACCCTGTCTCTAAATAAATAAATAAATAAATAGGTAATTATAACCATGAAGCTTTTGCTGCACTGTGGAATTTAGTTTTGAAAAATAAATTCCTAGCTATAGAACCAGTGGACCAACACATATAATCATTTCTAACACCCTAAGGCTTTGCCCTAATTAACATTACAACCAAAAGTATGTAAGAATTCTGTCATCAGTATGGAACACTTTATATTCCTAGTATTTGGTAGATTAAAAATAAACAAACAACTGCCACATTTGTTCTTAGCTGCATTTCTTTGACGGTTCTCTCTCTGCCTCTTTCCCTCCCTCCCTCCCTTCCTTCCTTCCTCCCTTCCTTCCTTTTTTTCTTTCACAGGGTCTTGCTCTGTCTCCCAGGCTGGAGTGCAGTGGTGCAATCATGGCTCACCGCAGTCTTGACCTCCTGGGCCCAAGTGATCCTCCTACCTCAACCTCCCGAGCAGGTGATACTATAGGCACACACCACCACACCCAGCTAATTCTTTTCATTTTTATTTTTTGTAGAGATGGGATCTTGCTATGTCACTGAGGCTGGTCTCAAACTCCAAGGCTCAGGCGATCCTTCCACTGTGACCTCAGGCGATCCTCCCACTTTGACCTCCTAAAATGTTGAGATCATAAGCGTGAGCCGTTATGCCTGGCCCAGTCTGGCCTTTCATCTCATGCACTATGTAAGCTTGCTGTAAATGTATTTTCATTTTGTTTTGTATTTCAACAACTGTCTTGACATTTTTAGGTAGTCATATCTATTAATCTTTACCCCTGTAGTTCGATCTCTATGAAGCTTAGAAAGTTCTTTGGAGCCCACCAGGGACTGGGCTTGTTTCAAGTTTGATTTATGTCCCCAATTTCAATTTAATACTTCTGGTATTTATTTCAGTTTCTTTTCTTGTGATGTCTTTGTGGTATTTTTAATTATGGTGCAAGGTAAGAATCAAAATCAGCTTTGTTTTTCCAAAAATAGAGAGTGATTGAAACTCCTTTGTTACTTATTATGCTTAGAGACATAATGTGACTTGATGTGTTATAATTTTTCTCACGTTACTATGTTGCACTTTGTGTTACCTGCAAGCTTCAGGGAATAGCCCAAAGCCCATCAGCAAAAAGAGAAGTAAAAGGATCTAATTCAGGCCGGGCATGGTGGCTTATGCCTATAATCCCAGCACTTTGGGAGGCCAAGGCAGGAGAATTGCCTGAGTTCACAAGTTTGAGACCAGCCTGGGAAACATAGCGAGAGCCCTTAAGACCAGTCTGGGAAACATAGCAAGAGCCCATCGCTATAAAAAACTAGCCAGGCATGGTGGCGTGCACCTGTAATCCCAACCTACTTGGGAGGTCGAGGTGGGAGAGTGGCTTGAGCCTAGGAGTTTTAGGCTGCAGTGGGCCATGATCACACCACTGCCCTTTAGCCTGGGTGATGGAACAAGACTCCATCTCTTCCAAATAATAAATAAATAAAAAAGGATCTGACCCAAGTGAATTCCAAATAACAAGGCCAGTGTTGTATATTATAGGATACAGGAGAGTTGGTTAAGAGTTTTCACACACTTTTATGCTTTCCCACATTGACATTATAGGGATCTAAATATTTAAAGGAAACCTCATTAACATATTACAGAACACAGTGATGGGTGTCCATGGTTATCTTACTCTCTTTTTCTTTTTAAATGGAGACGGGTCTCACTATGTTGCCCAGGCTGGTCTCAAACCCTTGGCCTCAAGTGATACTCCCATCTCAGTTTCCCAAATCGCTGGGATTATAGGCAAGCGCAACCACATCCAGCTAATTAAAAAAAATTTTTTTTGTAGAGATGGGGTCTTGGTATGTTGCTAAGGCTAGTCTCAAACTCCTAGGCTCAAGCAATCCTCTCGCCTCGGCCTCCCAAAGTGCTGGGATTACAGGTGTGAGCCACTGCAACAACCTCTGATGAATTCACTCTTAAGTCATCTTGCTTACTGACTTGCTTCTGTACACATCATTACTATTATTCTTCGAGGGAAATGTTACCTGTGACGTTCAAATCTGGAAATCCAGTTAAACAATAACATGAACACATACAATTAGCTTCCCTTTTGAAGGAAGGATTTTTCTTTCTGGTGCTTTTGTTTACCGCTTTGGAAACATTATTCACCTGCATTCCTTCAATACCATAGTTTGCATTTTCCATAAACTTTACCAGTATCCCAGAAATAAAAACTGTCATGTGTCTCTTGGATGAGGAGTAAACGCAGCCCATTCTAATTACAGGCTCATCTAGGCGTTTCCTAATGAATGGTTACCAGCGAAGACAACGATGACATCCTCAATGCTTTCTATTGGATTTTCTTTGGAATCGCTCAAGAAAAGCCTCCAAATAAACAGGCATGTTTAGAAACATTATTTTTAGAAGTCGGTGCTTGATACATGAACAAAATCGCTTTGATTGCATTCTACGTTTGCAGATTTTTAAAACTTCGTTTGTAGAAAGAGTGGCTTAGGGTTTTATGTTATGAATTTTAACTAAATGACGTTCTGTCCAACTATAATATTTGGCCACCCAGGGTTTCACTATGGGTGAATTAATCCCTATAAACCCATTGAGAATTCAAGACCCTCTAACTTGGGAACTGAGTATAATACACATGTGGAAAATTTCATTTCACTCAGAAGTCCTATAATTTTTCATTTTTTCAAAAGTTGGTTTTGGTTTGTTTTGTCTTGTTTTCTTTTAGCTTTTAAGTTCAGAGGTACATGTGCAGGTTTGTCACATAAGTACACTTGTGTCACGGAGGTTTGTTGTACAGATAATTTCACCACCCAGGTATTAAACCTAGTGACCCTTAGTTATCATTCCTGATCCTCTCCCTCCCCCCACCCTTCACTCTCCAAAACGCCCCAGTATGTGTTGTTCCCCGCTATGTGTCCATCTGTTCTCATCATTTGGCTCCCACTGATAAGTGAGAACATGCTGTATTTGTTTTTCTGTTCCTGTGTTAGTTTGCTAAGGATAATGGCCTCTAGCTCCATCCATGTCCCTGCAAAGGACATGATCTTGTTTGTTTGTTTTTGTGACACAGTCTCACTCTGTTGCCCAGGCTAGTAGCACAATCATAGCTCACGCAACCTCTACCTCCTGGGCCCAAGTGATCCTCGCATCTCAGCCTCCCAAGTAGCTGGGACTACAGGCATGCACCACCAGGCTGGGCTAATGTTTAATTTTTTTTGTAGAGACAGTCTCATCATGTCTGCCAGGCTAGTCTCAAACTCACGGCCTCAAGAAATCCAAGAGGACATTTCTTTTTTTTTTTTTTTTGAGACGGAGTCTTGCACTGTGGCCCAGGTTGCAGTGCAGTGATGCGATCTCAGCTCACTGCAACCTCCGCCTCCCGGGTTCAAGCGATTCTCCTGCCTCAGCCTCCCGAGTAGCTGGAATTATAGGCACCCGCCACCATGCCTGGCTAATTTCTTTGTATTTTTAGTAGAGACAGGGTTTCACCATGTTAGCTAGGATGGTCTCGATCTCCTGACCTTGTGATCCGCCCGCCTTGGTCTCCCAAAGTGCTGGGATTACAGGCATGAGCCACCGCACCCAGCCAAGTTTCAGCTTTTTTTAAAAGGTGTCCCTTTGGACATTTTTAAAATTATTGTTATTATTATTATTATTGATTTTTAGACAGAGTTTTGCTCTTGTTGCCCAGGCTGGAGTGCAATGGCGTCATCTCAGCTCACTGCAACATGATCTCATTCACTCGCCTGCCTCCCACGTTCAAGCAATTCTCCTGCCTCAGCCTCCCAAGTACCTGGGATTACAGGCATACACTACCACGCCTGGCTAATTTTGTCTTTTTAATACAGATGGGGTTTCATCATGTTGATCAGGCTGGGTCTCGAACTCCTGACCTCAAGTGATCCACCCACCTCGGCCTCCCAAAGTGCTGGGATTACAGGTGTAAGCTACCGTGCCCAACCCCATTGGACATTATGTCTCTAGAGAATCAGGCCCCGAAAAATGGCAAAAAGGTGGCTTCTAAGACTGGGAATGATGGTGATTCAGCTGGGCTAAGACCACAGCAGATCTCTGATAACTGTGGTTATACACACATTTATAAAATCAATTTCATCATCCTCGATTAGTCACAATGGGCCCAGCCTATCAGCAGAGGCAGAAGTACTGAGGATTGTACTGGAATGTAGCCAACTCCTAGGCTATAGTGAAGTCCTAACATGTAAAGCCAAAACTAACCCATGATGGTACCGTCCTGTGACAAGGAAAAAATGAGAAGAGAAGATTGCAAAGCTACCAACAGTGAATCAGTCCTTGTAAGGAACATGTTAGGCATTGGTGATGACTCAATAATGCATGAAAATATTCAAGCCCCAATAAATGGCTCATCTGAGAAAATGAGAATGAACTATATTGAGCATGAGAAAAGACGGATTCTATTCCTGGGACACAGTAGGCATGCAACCAAGGGCATTACCATAATTATGGTGATATCTGAGTACTAAAATTTGAAACTGTATTGCTGTAACTAAACGTTTATCAGAATTCCCTTCCTGCCTTCTAAGACCAAATCATAGGTGGATATATCCTCAGGAAATGACAGTTTCCATTCCTGGCGCGGTCTAAATAGGAATTGATCACTGTATTGCTTGGAGGACCCCTTTCCAGATGCCCTGGGAAGACCTCTTATACTTGGTCAAATAACAAAGTATTGAGGCACTGTGTGTTTCTGAAGCTATGTTTTTTTGTTGTTGTTGTTGTTTGTTTGTTTTTAGTTCATGTCTTTTATTAACTCATACACAGTTACTTGTCTTCTGGTTTGTTGAAGCAGTAAGTCAAACAACATTTGCCACAATAATGTCTGTCAAAGTGGCTTGCCAGAAACACTCCAGCTCCACATTCGTCAGAAGGGCACTAATTTTGTCATTCTCATCCACCTTATAACATTTCAGGACATCCAGCTTCACCTTCTTTCTCTTGTGCTTATTCTTCTTGGGAGTGGGGTAAGACTTCTTCCTTTTCTTAGCAACACCACAAAGTCTCAACAAAAGATGAAGAGTAGGCTCCTTTTGAATGTTGCAGTCAGACAAAGTACGTCCATCTTCCAGTTGCTTGCCAGCAAAGATCAGTCTTTGCTGATCAGGAAGAATTCCTTCCTTATCCTGGATCTTGGCCTTTACATTTTCTATCGCATCT
This sequence comes from Pongo pygmaeus, assembly GCF_028885625.2. NCBI lineage: Eukaryota > Metazoa > Chordata > Mammalia > Primates > Hominidae > Pongo > Pongo pygmaeus. The sequence goes on along the minus strand of NC_072396.2, from coordinate 4,119,510 downwards.
GAGGGTTCAGCCTCAAGGGTGATGGTCTTCCCCCTTAGGGTTTTCACGAAAATCTGCAGTTTGGTGGCAGCTCCACCGCAGATGGCAGATCAAAAAGGAAGCTGAAGCATATGTTTAGGTCAATAAGTTGCAACATAAATATATATATACACACACACATATATACACACATATACATACACACAAACACATATACACACATATATACACACACATACACATACATATATTTTATATATTATATATGTTTAACTCAGAATATATATATGTATGTGTGTATATGTCTGCGAAGGTGGCTAAACACTTCATGTATATACACACACACTAGAATATATATTATATAAAATATACTAGAATATATATTTATATAAGTTATATATATACAAATTATATATATAAATTGTAAAGTTGGCCGGCTGCGGTGGCTCAAGCCCATAATCCCAGCACTTTGGGAGGCCGAGGCAGACAGATCACAAGGTCAGGAGTTTGAGACCAGCCTGACCAACATGGTGAAGCCCCGTCTCTACAAAAAATACAAAAATTAGCCAGGCGTGGTGGCAGGCACCTGTAATCCCAGCTACTCGGGAGGCTGAGGCAGGAGAATTGCTTGAACCTGGGAGGTGGAGGTTGCAGTGAGCTGAGATCGCACCACTGTACTCCAGCCTGGGCGACAAAGCAAGACTCCGTCTCAAAAAAAAAAGTTAAGTTTGTGATAAGTTTGTGATAGTAACTGCCTACTTCCTTTTCTTTTTTTGACGGAGTCTCACTCTGTCGTTCAGGCTGGAGTGCAATGGCATGATCTCGGTTCACCGCAACGTCTGCCTCCTGGGTTCAAGCAATTCTCCTGCCTTAGCCTCCCGAGTAGCTGGGATTACAGGCGTGTGTCACCACGCCTGGCTAATTTTGTATTTTTAGTAGAGACGGGGTTTCATCATGTTGGTCAGGCTGGTCTTGAACTCCTGACCTCAAGTGATCCACCTGCCTAGGCCTCCCAAAGTTCTGGGAATACAGGCATGAGCCACTGTGCCTGGCCACTTGTATGTCAATCACAGTGCTAGTCACAATAGCAAAGATATAGAACTAACTTGAGTGTCCATCAATGGATGACTGGATAAAGAAAATGTTTTTCTTTTTTCTTTTTTTTTGTTTTGTTTTGTTTTTTGAGACAGCGTCTTGCTCTGTCGCCCAGGCTGGAGTGCAATGGCACAGTCTTGGCTCACTACAACCTCTGCTTCCCGGGTTCAAGTGATTCTTCTGCCTCAGCCTCCCTAGTAGCTGGAATTACAGGCGCCCACCACCATGCCCAGCTAATTTTTGTATTTTTAGTAGAGACAGGATTTCACGGTGTTGGCCAGGTTGGTCTTGAATTCTTGACCTCAGGTGATCCACCCGCTTTGGCCTCCCAAAGTGTCGGGATTACAGCATAAGCCACCATGCTTGGACCAGAAGATGTTTTTTATGTATATATATATATACACACACACACATACACACACATATATATACACACACCATGGAATACTATGATTCTGTAAAAAAGAATGAAATAATATCTTTTGCAGCAACATGGAAGGAAATGGAGGCCATTATCTTAAGCAAAATTACTGAAAAACAGAAAATCTGCATTTGTACCTCCTCAATATATAAAAATGAAAAAATAAGAAATAAAAGTAGAAAAAAAGACTTTATATCACCATATATAGTAATATATATATTTTATATATCATTTATGCAAAATACTTTATATATTATATATTATATATGCATACTTTTGTACACATACATATACACAAATATATAACATATTTAACTCAGTATATATAATATATGGAATGGCTATATATACATTATATATACACAAATACACACACAAACACACACATACAGTATACATGCTTAAAGAGTGTTCAGCTCCCTTCAGAGATTGTATGATTTTTTTTTTTTCAGTCAGGGTCTCACTCTGTTGACCAGGCTGGAGGGCAGTGGCGCAGTCATAGCTCACTGCAGCCTTGACCTCCTGGGCTCAAGGCATCCTTGTGCCTTTGCCTCTGTGCTGGGATTATAAGTGTGCACCACCACACCTGGCTAGTTTAAAATATTATTTTTGGTAGAGATGGGGGGTGGGTTCCAATGTTACCCAGGCTGGTCTCAAACCCCCGTGCCCCCAATGTGCTGAGATCACAGGTGTGAGCCTCTGTGCTAAGCCAGATGGTACAATTTTGATTCTTCCCATATTTAACAACACCTGCACCTATCATTGTATTGAATTTATAGCTCATTCTGGTTTAGGGTCAGGGACTTATTCCTTCGGAATGGCAGAGTTCAGCATTTCCTGACTCCACCGCAAATTAATGCCACTTCATTAAGGCGGTAATGACCCTTCCATGCCTAACTCACAGGGATTTTCCTTTTTTGTCTCTCAAGTAATAGGCTGTGGTTTCTCAAGGATTTTTATGATCCTTCTAGATGAAAGCTGCTTTGTCAAGCAAGGTGTTGTGAAACGTGCAGGGTCTATTTATAAGAAGAGGTTAGCTATGCGGTCAAGTGCAGGGTGGGTTCGGTGGAATCAGACCAACCAGCAGCTCAAGCAGAGTTTAGCGCTGCAAATCTGTGCCACGTTGTTCTTCCTGCGTGCAATTTGCAGGCAAAGACATCTGCTTAATTGGGTGTGAAACCCGGGCCTTGATTAAAAGGACTTTATGAGGCCGCAGCCTTGCATTTCCAAGGTCAGGCCCTAGTGGAGAGGGCGCGCGTTCCGCGGGGAGACACGAACTTTTCCTGAGTGCGCGTTCCTCGCTGGCCCTGAACCCCTCGGCCAGGCAGGGCTTGGCAGGGCTGTTTCCTGTCCTAACCAGGATCAAGGGATTGCGCGGCTTGCTGGTGAAGCTTGGCAGGGCCGTGACCTGTCCTAACCAGGCTCATGGGATGGCGGGGGCCTGCTGGTGTCGCATATGTTTTGCATTCCAGCTCAGGATTTTGCAGAGCATAGAGAGCGGGTGTCACCCCCGGGGGGAAATGCCACCCACAAAATGTAGGTGGAGGCTGGGGCGAGGCTGGCAGCCAGGGGCCAGAAATCCAAAGCCTGAGCCAGGTTCAGACTTTCTGACTCCCCCTCCCCGTTAGCTGTGGAAGGATGGCTCGGCCCGGTCCCCTTAAAATGTGTCCGTTCTGACTTAGAGGCTGCTTTGCCTCTCGGAAAGCCCCCCTGACCAGCGGACTGAGGGACTGGAGAGCCCCTCCAGTCGCAGAATAGCTGAGATCCCTCAAAACAAAGGCGTTTGCAGTTTGACCCCTTGCTGCTCAAAGTGTGGTCGGCGAACCGGCAGCCTGGGCTGCCCTGGTCGCGGGTCAGGGGCGCAGCGTCCAGGCCGTGCCAGGCCCGCAAGTTAAGCACTGTCTGCATTTCCCTGGGGAAAGGGGTGACCAAATATCTAGCTATATTTGCATTTCAAATCCACACGGATATGGGTTTTAAATATAAGTATGTCCAACTATTGCCTGAGCCACACTTAAGCCAGGAAAAAAAAATCTTTGCGTTTCTGAAATCGAAATGCGTCTGCACAATTCTTTATCGGGTTGTCGCCGGGAAGTTTGAAACAGTGACCAATCAAGTTTCACGCACTACATTTGGTCGGGCGACCTCTCAAATCTGTCTTTCCCTAGTTTTTTAAAGAAATGCTTATTTGGAAAGAATTCTAGATCCACAGGAAGCTGCAAAGAAACGCACAGGGTCGAGCCCACCCTTCCCCGCCCCTTCCAAGTAGAAATCTAGAATCACCAGAGTCCTACAGCAAAACCAGAACGCTGTACTCATCCCGAAGACCCGGCAGCCCCTCCTGGGGATGCGCCCTCATTCCTAATTCTCTCAGGCCCCAAACAAGCACCCGCAGGAGTACTTAACTTTTTAGGGGGGTGGGCAGAGGGGATCTGTATGCTGATTGCCAGCTGAGCAATCCTATTTTCTACGACTTAAAGCCAATCACAGGCTGGGTGTGGTGGCTCATACCTGTAGTACCATCACTTTGGGAGGCCGAGGCAGGCGGATCACTTGTGCTCAGGAGTTCCAGACCAGCCTGGCCAACATGGTGAAACCCTGTCTCTACTGAGAAAACACAAAAATTAGCCAGGCTAATCCGAGCCCCTCTCTTCACCAAACGCCAATTTCACTTTTTAGTTTTGAACTTCACTTTTGCTGAGCTACGCCCTCCCTGTCCCCGGGCCCCCTCGCCTCCCCATCTTCCGGGCTTCGGTGCAGCGACGCGGGTGGCCCGCCAGTGCGTCCCCGAGGAGAAGTCAGCCTGGGTCCCACCCCAGGGGTGCCCCGGGCGCGGAGGGGGCGTGGGCACCTCCCCAGCGCCGCATGCCCGGGTCTCCGGCTCCTGGGCTGGGTCGGGGCGGGGGCGGAGCGCGCGCGAAGGCGACGCCCCCAGTCCCGCGGCCGGGTTAGGGCGGGGAGAGGCGCGGTCACGCCCAGGCGGCTTCCGCCCGCCCCAACAGCGCGCACGCGGCTACCAAGCTGGAGGAGGCGGCGGGCGCGAGACCGGGAATGCGCAGGGCCCCCGCCTCGCTCCCCCCAGCCCGGGCCGCGGCCCCCGCCTCCCCCGCAGCCGTCCCGCACTCGGTGCCCGCCCCACGAGGCCGGCGGCTGCTCCCACTCGGGGCCGTTGCTGCTTGTGCCGTGAGCGCCGCCCAGCCATTGTCCCCGTCGCTCCGTCAGCCGCGCCGGACCGCGCACCAGGAGGCGAGGGCGCGCATGGGGAGCCTCTGTTGATGCCGCCACCGCGCCGCCCTCCGAGGCTGCGTCCCGGGAAGCCCGGCTCCCCGAGCGCTCCGGCCTGGCCCGGTGCCCCGGACCTGAGTGCGTCCCCATGGAGGCGCCCGGGCTGGCCCAGGCGGCCGCGGCGGAGAGCGACTCCCGCAAGGTGGCGGAGGAGACCCCCGACGGGGCGCCCGCGCTCTGCCCCAGCCCCGAGGCGCGGTCGCCGGAGCCGCCTGCGTACAGCCTGCAGGACTTTGACACGCTGGCCACCGTGGGTGAGTGAGTGCGGGCGGGGACTCGGCCCACAGGGGCGCGCGGCGCGGACAGGACGTTGTAGTAGGACAAAGGGCCCTGGGTGCCGACCTCCTGGGGAGGGCCCTGACCGGCTACTTCGGCTCGGAGTCCCCATGCGGGGCTGCACCTGCGCCCCGGGTCTCCCCGGGGACGCTTGGGGAGGTGGAGCGCACCCCCCAGCCCAGGCAAGTGCCCCCGACCGGCCGGGTGCCTTCCCTGAAATGCCGACGGCTCCTCTCGGAGACCACCCTCCACCCCCAGCACACACAGCACTCTGGGGCCTGGGCCGTCCGACGTCACAAAACCTCCTGCGAGTCACCTCGCCTGGGGGACCTCGTGCTCCCTCCCTGGCAGCGGCCCCAGGGACACTGGCGCGGGGTTCGAAGGCCCCTGCGGGCCTCCCCTAGGCCAGCCTCCCCGTGTGCCCAGCGGCAGGGAATGTACAGATTTCTCCAGGGGCTGCAGGAGCAGCTGGGCTGTGGGGGACAGGTGTCCCGCGGCCCTGTGGGGACGAGGACGGCAGCGCTGGGGACGGATCCTAACATGTCCTGACACCGCCTGTGCTCTTCGTCTTGTGCGTCTGAAATGGGTAATTCTTGTATCGGACGCTTTATCCGTTTCCTTTGTCCTCTGTCTTTGAACTTAACCCCGAATGGGCAGCTTGACGAGGTTTCGAGTTCTTGGTGCGCTTGGATCCGGACACGCGCTGGTTTATGGGGCAGCCCTGAGTAGGTCAGAATATCCCAACTGAACGTGGGCGCTGGATTTAAACAGTTGTCATCGGCCCGCCTGTGCCTCTTAGGGACTCTGTGTGGCTAAGTGGGGTGTTGGCTGTCAAGAAAATAAGTGGGAGAGTAGAGGGGGGTGTCCTGGGTGTGTTGGTGAGGCGTCGGCTCTCAGGCCCTCTAACTCCTGTTTGTCCTCTCATTTTGGAAAGGAGGAAGCTGGGCTGGGAAGCCCAAGAGCTCGAGGCCATAGCTTATGGCTTAGGAAGACCAGCGCGCATAGCCAGGGGGCCTTCAGAACCGCTGAGGAAGAGGGGACTTAGCTTCCTTCAGTGATCTCTTTGCCACTTAGACCTTGAGGAAGGGCCCACGAGGAAAGCCTGAATTTGGAAGGACAGAGTGGGAGGAGGCCCTCTCTCTTTCTCCTCTCCATCTCATTCTCTCTCTCGTTTCTCTGTTTCTCTTCTCTCTCCCTCTTTCCGTCTCTGTTCATGTCTCTGCATTTCTCCTCCTCTGTCTCTTGGTGTCTCTCTCCTTGTCCCCTTCCGGTCTTGGTTTTTCTGTCTCCCTCCCTCCTCTCTCTCTGCCTTCCCCCTTGTCTTGGTCCCCCCGGAAAGCTGTCCTGAGCTAATCTTAGAACTGGGTGTGTTTTGCGGGGAAGAAGGGTGGAGCAGGAACCCTGACTGGCGCAGCCGCCACAGTAGGTGGAAATACAACTCGACAATGGAAAATTGATGAGGTCCAGCCGTTCCTTGGCACTCAGCACCAGCGTTTGTCATTCTTCGGGGCACCCACATGGGTCCCTTGGGAAAGGTGGAGCTGGGGCTGGAGGCCAGGGCAGAGAGCAGGATGCAGGCAGGAGGGCGGCAGAGGTGAGGGGTTCTGGTGTCACAGGGGGCCACTCAGTTTGACGTCAAGTCAGCTTAGGGTGCCCAGCGGGTAACCTCATCCTTAAAAATAGAGTGTCGCTGCCTCTGGGGACCAAGCTGGCTGGGCGGGGAAGTCAGCTTTTTTTTTCAGTCCAGTCAGTGCTCTCTTAATGAGGATGATGCTCCTTTCTCAAGGATAACTTCCTATGGGCTCCAAGGGTGTGACGGGAGGGCTAGGTATCCCACACTCATTGGACAACAGGGGACCAGGACCCAGGGGGGTGTGTGTGTGTGTGTGTTTGCATGCATGTCTGGAACACTCTCTCATGACAACTTGACAGCTTTGGTGACATTATCTGCAACCTTTTATCGGAGCCCCTTTCTTTATTGTTGGTTAAAGAGCAATCTGAGTGTGATTCACCTAGAATAATACATTTTAAAAAATCCTAAGCCTTTTAGATCCTTCACGATTGTGTCTCTAAGCCACAATCTACAGCAGCTTTGGACTGTTTTCCAAGGCATGATGGAGAAGAGTGAGGGGTGAGCTTGAGTCTCAGTCTGGAGTTGAAACCCAGTCTGGGTGGGGGTGACCTCTCTTCATCCTAAACTGTCACTGCAGGAACATAAGTTTGCTTTTAAGTGCTCTTTCACCCTCATTCCTAATTCTCAGGCCCCAAACAAGCACCCGCAGGAGTACTGAACTTTTTGGGGGGTGGGCAGAGGGGTTCTGTATGCAGATTGCCAGCTGAGCAATCCTATTTTCTATGACTTAAAGCCAATCACAGGCTGGGCGTGGTGGCTCATACCTGTAGTCCCAGCACTTTGGAAGGCCGAGGCAGGCGAATCACTTGTGCTCAGGAGTTCCAGACCAGCCTGGCCAACATAGTGAAACCCTGTCTCTACTGAGAAAATACAAAAATTAGCCAGGCGTGGTGGTGGGCACCTGTAATCCCAGCTTCTCAGGAGGCTGAGGCGGGGGAATTGCTTGCACCCAGGAGGCAGAGGTTGCAGTGAGCTAAGATCACACCACTGCGCTCCAGCCTGGGCGACGGAGGGAAAAAAACTTGTCAGCGTTCTAGATTGACCGGTTCTCCTCAAGTTCAGGTAGTTAGGAAGAAAGAGTGCAGTTTGCAGTTGTGAAAAATCTGATAATGGATTTTTGTTTCTTTTTTGTGCATGAAGGGATTCTGGAGTACATCTGGTCTAAAGGCTGATTTAGTTTTAGGAACTTTGGATCAGAACAGTCATACTACTCCTTAGAGAAAAAATGGCTTTCAATCTGGTTCTTCAAATTTCTTGTTCATATAACCAAGCCATGCTTGTTCCTGTGAGGGAGAACAATTGTGCTTTAAAAAAAGAAATTTCAGGGCCAGATACAGTGGTGCGTGCCTGTAGTCCCAGCTATTTGGGAGGTTGCGGTGGGAGGATGACTTGAGGCCGGGAGTTCCAGACCAGCCTGGGCAATATAGTGAGACCCTCATCTGTTAAAAAAAAATAGTAGTAATAGTTAGCTGGGCATGGTGGCGCGTACCTGAGTTACCTGGGAAGCTGAAGCAAGAGGATCACTTGAGCCCAGGAGATCAAGGCTGCAGTCAACCGCAATCGCGCCACCATACTCCAGCCTGGGTGATAGAGCGAGATACTCTCTCTAAAAAATAAAATAAAAAAAAAATGATACTATGGAAATGAACAACTTACCCTATGTAGAGAGAAGAGGATGAATCTGTGCAGCCATCTACCAGCCTTATTTTATCAATCTTCCTACTTAAAATGACCACTTGAGAATTCCTTTCTCTATATATCAGATAAAAAATACTTAGGTTTTTTCCCAGAAGTGTCCTTATGGAATCATTTGGCATCTACGACCCAGTGCTTGCTTCTCATGGGTACCCCAAGTGTTAACCTGTCAGGAAGGAGGTAATTCAACAGGTAAACCAGTGGCCAGGCTTTGGGTCCACATTTCATTTTCCTTTTCTCAACCTAGTTCTGCATTTACTCATCTAAAAAGGGAAATAATAACAGAACCTGTCCTACACGGTTACTATGAGGAAGACGCCAAAGTTCCTAGACCCCTATTAAAAATATATATTTTTTGAAATACAGACTCACAGGAGATTTCAAAAACAGTACCTGGAGTCTCATGGACCCTTCAGCCAGCTTCCCCATGGTGACGTCTTCATATCTGTGGGACAATATCAGAACCATGTCATCGATGTTGGTATATCCCTATTAAAGAGAACACATACCTCGTTCAGCTTTTTTTTTCTTTTTTTTGAGACAGGGTCTCACTCTGTTGCCCAGTCTGGAGTGCAGTGGTGCGATCTCGGCTCACTCCAGCCTTGAACTCCTGGGCTCAAGCAATCCTCCTGCCTTGGCCTCCCAAAGTGCTGGGACTGTATACAGGCATAACCCATCGTGCCCGGCTTGTTCAGCCTTCATTAGTTTTCAGAAGGTGCTCATTTGTGTTTGCGAGTGTGTGTGTAGAGTTCTGTGCAGTTTTGCCCAGTGTGTGGATTTAGCAGCTACCACCCTCCAAACCATGGTGCGGGATGAATTCCCTCACCACAGTCCCCTCGGTCTTGCTCGACACTTTTTTTTTTTTTTGAGACAGAGTTTCGCTCTTGTTGCCCAGGCTGGAGTGTATTGACCACAACCTCTGCTTCCCGGGTTCAAGCGATTCTCCTGCCTCAGCCTCCCAAGGAGCTGGGATTACAGGCATGTGCCACCATGCCCGGCTAATTTTGTATTTTTAGTAGAGACGAGGTTTCTCCATGTTGATTAGGCTGGTCTCAAACTCCTGACCTCAGGTGATCTGCCCGCCTTGGCCTCCCAAAGAGGTGGGATTACAGGCGTGAGCCACCGTGCCTGGCCAGACACTTTTTTTTTTTTTTTAAACTTTCACACACTATACAATCTGAAAATATTTTATTTTCTTAAGAGCTAGGAGATCTTCATAATTAATGATATATGATTCTCCGATCTAAAGTGCTTATACTGGTAGGTTTTCTCTTGTCTTTGGTTCTCCTGAATTGGCGAGAATTTCCTTTCCTTGTTGCTGGGTTCTTATTAATGCCTCAAGTTAGTCTATTCAGGCAGTTGTAGCAAAACACCACCGACTGGGTGGCTTATAAACCACAGACATCTATTCACAGTTCGGAGGCTGGAGGTCCAAGATCAAGGGATGGCAGATTTGGTGTCTGGTGGGGACCTGCTTCCTGGTTCATAGATGGCACCTTCTCGCTGTGTCCTCACATGGTGGAAGGGGTGAGGGAGCTCTCTGGGGCCCCTTTATAAGGGCAGTGATCCCATTCATGAGGCTCCACCCTCACGACCTCATCACCTCCCTAGGGCCTCACCTCCTGACACCATTACCTTGCAGGTGAGGATTTAACACAGGAATTTTAGGGGGACACAGACACTGAGTCCACGGCATCCCCACCCTGTCTGTCACACAGCATGCTGCCGGGACAAATGGCATCTGAACTGGTGAGATCTTACTGTGTGCATAGATCAGCAGCCTTGTGGGTGGTGTTGACATAGCAATTAGGAGTGTTGTTTGTGGCCTGACAATACACAGAAAGTGCAGCTCAGCCCTTTGATCTTATTTATCTTGTGTGGGTGCTCCGTGTGAAGCCGGCTCATGCATGTGTGAATGACAGTTTCCATTTAAGTGCATCACTCAAATGCCAAGAGATGAGATCAAATATTACACATCAGAGAACATTTCCTAGGATAGAAGTCCTGCCGGTTTCTCCTCTTCATTGTTTATTTCATTTTTTTTTTTAGTTTAAGTTAAATTAAAATACATGTTAAATTTAAGTTCAGATACATGTGCAGGACTTATTTTAAATAAAAGAGACAGGGCCTCGCTGTGTTGCCAAGGCTAGTCTTGAACTCCTGGGCTCAAGCATTCCGCCTGCCTCTGCTGCTGGCACATAAATGCCAAGAGTGCAGGGACCTCTGTGTGTTGGAGCCACTTTCATCTCCCACATCCAAAGAACAGACCCAGCACTTAGTGTGTGCCCAAGACCATCCACTGCATGAATAGAGAGATCAACCCTCCTCATGTGCCTGGGGTTTCCTGAGGTGGGAAACCTTCAGTGCTAGCTGGGAAAGTCACAGGCAGAGACAGGGACAAGCTGCTCACTCTACGTGTGAATAAATAAATGAATGGATGATGGCATTATCGGCAGTTGTTCTTTATGACACTCACTGATGCCAAGTACTGGACGGGTACAATATGTACATTAGTTTCTCTATGGGCAGAAGCTCCACCATGACAACATTAGGGTTATTTTCTTTTTGCTTTTTTTTTTTAGAGACAGGGTCTTACTCTGTCGCCCAGGCTGGGGTGCCGTGGTGCAATCAACAGCTCACTGCAGCCTCGACCTCCCAGGCTCAAGCAATCTTCCCACCTCAGTCTCCCAAGTAGCTGGGACTACAGACGTGCACCACCACACTCAGCTAATTTATTTATTTATTTTTGTAGAGATGGGCATTGCTATGTTGCCCAGGCTGGTCTCGAACTCCTGGGCTCAAGTGATCCTCCCACCTCAGCCTCCCACGTAGCTGGGACTACAGGTGCATCCACCATGCTTGTAGCCTTATTTTCTTAATGGGAAAGAGGGTCTGAGAGAAGAGATGCTGTGTGCCCAATGGGTTTCGCCTGCAGCACACTGCCTACTCCCTGGGAAAGCAGAGCGTGCACACTGGGATCGGACGACAAAAGCAGAGTCATCTACAGTTCGTGGGCACGCTGCAAGGAAGGGAGACATTAAACTCTCGAAAGCAGCAGCCAGCCCCCACCAGGAAGAGACATACTTGTGAAAATCAAAGGAGGGCGAAGGCATGAGAATCACTTGAGCCCAGGAGGTTGAGGTTGCAGTGGGCTGAGATTGTGCTACTGCACTCCAGCCTGAGTGACAGAGACCTTGTCTCAAAAAATAAAAATTCAAGGGAGGCCAGGTGTGGAGGCTCGTGCCTGTAATCCCAGCACTTTGGGACTCTGAGGTGGGAGGATCACTTGAGCCCAGGAGCTCAAGATCTGTCTGGACAATATAGCACGACCCCATCTCTACAAAAAAAATTTTTTTAAGTAGCTGGGTGTGATGGAATGCACCTGTAGTCCCAGCTACTAGGGAGGCTGAGGCAGGAGGATCGCTTGAGCCCAGGAGGTGGAGACTGCAGTGAGCCATGATGCTACTACTGTGTTCCAGCCTGGGCAACAGAGCAAGACCCTATGTCAAAAATAAAGAAAAGAAAGAATCAAGGGAGATGATTACACAGTGCCTGGCACACTGTAGGGTCTCCAAAAAGTAAACCTTTTCTATCCATCAGTTTCCTCTTCTCTCCAGCATGAAATCGCATATGTAAAGTTGAAAAAAAGAGTGAGAGATATAGCTTAAAAAGGTAGTAATGTTGATGACATTGTGTTGTTTTTTTTTTTTTTAAAAGAAAAACCGGCCGGGTGCAGTGGCTCATGCCTGTAATCCCAGCACTTTGAGTGGCTGAGGCGGGCGGATCACGAGGTCAGGAGATCGAGACCATCCTGGCTAACACGGTGAAACCCCGTCTCTACTAAAAATACAAAAAAATTAGCCGGGTGTGGTGGCGGGTGCCTGTAGTCCCAGCTGCTGGGGAGGCTGAGGCAGCAGAATGGCGTGAACCCGGGAGGTGGAGCTTGCAGTGAGCCGAGATTGCACCACTGCACTCCAGTCTGGGTGACAGAGCAAGACTGTCTCAAAAAAAAAAAAAAAGAAAAAAGAAAAACCTTGGGGGAAATACAGAGGAAGCTCCAAGGCATCTCTTCCAAAAAGTTGAAAGTGCTTTACTTAGATTTGTGACCTCGTTTTCCCTGTTAGAAAAGTCTGTGGTTAGAAGCTTCCTGGTAAGCCCAGGGTGAGAAGGTGGAACCGATGTTTCTGTCTGTGTGACGGGTCCCCTCTGCCTGTTTCTCCAGGTGGCCTCCCCGTGGTCCTCTACTGTGGTGGGTCCAGTCCCAAAACCAGGTCTGGGGCCACCATCATCATATTTGTGTCCCCCACCCCAAGATTCTTATGTCAAAACCCTAATCCCCAAGGTGATGGTGTTAGGAGGCGGGGCTTTTAGGAGGTGATGGGGTCACTAGGGTGGGGTCTCATGAATGGGATCAGTGTCGTTATAAAAGGGACCCCAGAGAGCTCCCTCACCCCTTCCACTACATGAGGACACAGCGAGATGGCATCGTCTATTAATTAGAAAGCCGGTCCCCGCCAAACTCTGAATCTCCCATACCTTCATCTTGGACTTGTAGCCTCCAGGACCGACGGCAGTAAATGTCTGTTGTTTCTAAGCCCCAGTCTGCCGTGTTTTGTGATGGCAGCTGAAATGGTTTTAGATGGGGCTCTATTCACCCCACGCGGCAGGGTCCATGGAAAGGCAGCTGCGATGCACTGGTCTATCATTACCTCTTTTATGCTCTTTCACACTGTCTTAGTCTTGCGTGGCTGCTGGAATGAAGGACCGCAAATATAGTAGCTTAAAACCACGTACAGTGAAGAGATACCTGCACTCCCAGGTTCACTGCAGCACGAGTCACACAACAGCCAGGATAGGGCAACAACCCGCTTGCCCGTCAGCAGATGACTGGGTGAAGAAAATGTGGTCTCTACACAATGGAGTACTATTCAGCCTGTAAAAAGAATAAAGTCCTGTCATTTGCAACAATGTGGATGCAACTGGAGGTCATTATACTCTGAGAAATAAGCCAGGCACAGAGAGACACATACGGCATTATCTCACTCCTTTTTTTTTTGGACAGGATCTCACTCGGACACCCAGGCTGGAGTGCAGTGACGTGGTGTCACTGCAGCATCGACATCCCAGGCTCAAGGGATCCTCTCACCTCAGCCTCCTGAGGAGCTGGGACTACAGGTGTGCATCACCACGCCAGGCTATTGTTTTGATTTTTTTTTGTAGAGATAGAGTCTCGTCATGTTGCCCAGGCTGGTCTTGAACTCTTGGCCTCAAGTGATCCTCCCAGTTTAGCCTCCCAAAGTGCTGGGATTACAGGCGTGAGCCACCGCGCCCTGCCTGACCTATGTACTTTAGAATCCCAGAAGCAAATCTCGTATCCTACTGGAGGAGCAAGACAGAAACACAGGGGCTAGAGGGCAGATTGTTCGCACAGAAACCTGGGCATGTGGATGAATTTGGTAATACCCACGTGTGTGCGGGTAAACTTGGCAGGCCCCTTTTTTTTCCAAGGTTCCCTTGTGCAAGAAGAATGAAACCAGTGCTACCAATACTTTCAAGAAGCTCCTCCTTTCTGGAGCGTTTTCACGCTGCATTTCTCGGGTGGGCGTGTTTTCCCGGCGTCTCCGATTCTGTGCTGTATTGGGTGAGGCAGGATGATGGACATTTTGCTTCCCCATTAGGATCTTAAGTGAAAGTCCAGTTGGCATTTGCATTTGATCTGAGTAGGAGAAAACATGATAAATAGCCATTAGAGGCCGAGTGTGGGGGCTCACACCTGTAATTCCAGCACTTTGGGAGGCTGAGGTGGGCAGATCACTTGAGATCAGGGGTTTGAAACCAGCCTGGCCAACATGACGAAACCCCGTTTGTACCCAAAATACAAAAATTAGCTGGGCATGGTAGTGGGTGCCTGTCATCCCAGCTACTCAGGAGGCTGAGGCAGGAGAATCACTTGAACCCAGGAGATGGAGGTTGCAGTGAGCCGAGTCTGTGCCACTGCACTCCAGCCTGGGTGACAGAGTGAGACTCCATCTCAAAAAAAAAAAAACCCCAGAAACACATTAGGTGCATTTGAAGCCGCACAGCAATTCTCCCAGGATGGCAGAATAGGCATCCAGGAGACTCACCCTACCCTGTCTGAACGCCTTTAGCGAAGATGTAAATGACTTGCAGAGGAGGCGCAGGTTCGAGGATGGAAATTCCTTCCCCCTTGCAGCGCTCATGGCTTCCACCTGTCTGTGGTGTAAGGAGACCACACAGAGGTTGTCAGTGTGGGAGGCTGTTGCCAGTATGGTGAGTCTCCTACGGAGGAATTTCCTGTGGGACGCCTCTGGGCAGTTCTTCCAGCCTTTCATGTCTTCTGTCAGATGATACAGTGGCCAGGTCAAGGGATTATCATGATTTTGTTTGTTTTTTGTTTTTTAGAGACAAAGCGTTGCTCTGTTGCCCAGGCTGGAGTGCAGTGGGGTGCAATCAATAGCTAAGCTGCAGCCTCAAACTACAGGGCTCAAGTGATCCTCCTGCCTCAGTCTCCCAAGTAGTTGGGACTACAGGGACACACCACCATGCCCAGCTCATTCTCTCGTAAGATGGAGAGAAGACAGGAGGACATAAAACTGTCCATATGACTAGTTTGGGCTTTTCCATCCTGCTTAATCCAGAACTGTCAAGGTTAGACCCTGGTCATTCTTTAATATGTTTGAAAAATAGGGCTGGGCACGGTGGCTCACACTTGTAATCCCAGCACTTTGGAAGGCCAGGGTGAGAGGATCACTTGAGTCCAGACGTTTGAGACCAGCCTGGGCAACATAAGAAGACCCCACCGCTACAAAGGGGGAAAAAAAATCAGCCATGCATGGGGATGCATGCCTGTGGTCCCAGCTATTCGGGGGGCTGAGATGGGAGGATTGCTTGAGCTCGGAAGGTGGAGGCTTCAGTGAGCTGTGATTGTGCTACTGCACTCTAGCTTGTGTGACAGAGTGAGACCCTGCCTCAATTTAAAAAAAATAAAGAAAAATAGACCTTCCTTCCATACAGTGTCTTCCCTGCTGGCCTTCATGCCCTCGTACCTGTTTAAAAATCCATTGGAATTTTTCACCAGGACATAGAAAAAGGAAGTTGTTTCACGCAGTTCCTGTTAAATTGCACAAGTCCACACAGATCCTTGGAACCCACGCTACCATTTACTTAGCGTGCGTTGTGTGTGGGCATTACATTATTCTCCGAGGTAGTGATTTGGGATGTTATACTGGGGAGGCACCCCATCAAAGAGATTTGGAGGGCAGCCTGTGGAGGGTTCTTTTAAAATCGTTGACAACTAATTTGGTGGATGTTTTCACCTTGGTGAATCATTCCCTTGGGAGTCATTTTGCAGAACAAAAGGGTTGCACACAGGTGTGGCCAGAGAAACCTTGGCACAGAAGAAAGAAGTGCTTTGTAATGCTTAGGGCACCTAGGATCTCTTTGGATGGGCAGGCAGAGGGGGACCCTGTGAAGCCTGCCTGCATTTATTTGGGTATGCATGCTTATGTTGGAGTCTTGGCAATGAGAGGACAGGAGTGGAGGGAACAGAGCTGTTAACAGAAAGGGGCCCATATCCAGACGCCAAGAGAGGGTTCTTGGATCTCGTGCAAGAAAAAAATTCAAGGCAAATCCATAGAGTAAAGTGAAAGCAAGTTTATTGAGAAAGTAGAGGAATAAAGAATGGTTCCTCCATAGACAGAGTGGCCTCGAGGGCTGCTGATTGCCCATTTTTATGGCTATTTCCTGATTATATGGTAAACGAAAGGTGGATTATTCATGCCTCCCCTTTTTAGACCATATAGGGTAACTTCCTGACGTTGCCATGGCATTTGTAAACTATCATGGCACTGATGGGAGTGTAGCAGTGAGGACAACCAGAGGTCACTCTTGTCACCATCTTGGTTTGGGTGGGATTTGGCCAGCTTCTTTACTGCAACCTGTTTTATCAGCAAGCTCTTTATGACCGGCATCTTGTGCTGACCTCCTATCTCATCCCGTGTCTTAGAATGTCTTCACCATCTGGGCACGCAGCCCAGCAGCCTTCAGCTTCATTTTACCCAGCTCCTCTTCAAGATGGAGTTGCTCTGGTTCAGATGCCGCTGACGGAGCTAGCTTATGGTTGGAGACAATGTCTTAGGGAATTATTCTTCAAAGATTGCAAAATCCAGCTTGGATGAGATTCCAAACATCAAAAGGTGTTGAGAAAGCAACTTGTCTAGAATTTCCTCTTCATGGGCTGTTGATTTTATTTACAATGACACCTTAAGAAAAAATCGGCGACACACAGTGGCTGACGCCTGTAATCCTAGTGCTTTGGGAGGTCAAGGAGGGGGAATCATTTGAGGCTAGCAGTTCTAGACTAGCCTGGACAACATAGTGAGACCTTGTCTTTACAAAACATAAAAAAATTAGCCATGTGTGGTGGCGCATACCTATAATCCCAGCTGTTCAGGAGGCCGAGGCAGGAGGATCATTTGAGCCCAGGAATTGGAGGCTGCAGTGAGCTATGATGGCACCACTGCACTCCAGCCTTAGTGACAGAGCAACATTCTGAAAGCAAAGAAAAGAAAAAAAGAAAAGGAAATAAAAGATGAAGAAAGAAAACAGAAGAAAAAAGAAAAATAATTTATATAGAAAAAAGTCCATAATGACTCAAAATATTCCCTGGACACTGGTATAGCATGATTTTGTTTATTAAAGCTTTTCTTCAGTTCGTCCTTAAACAGTTTAGTGTTTTCTTTTGAAAACAGATTCTGTCTTGTCAACTTCATTGATTTTCGGGCTGGGCGTGGTGGCTGACACCTGTAATTCCCCAGCACTTTGGGAGGTTGAGGTGGCGGAGCGCTTGAGGCCAGGGGTTCGAGACTAGCTTCTAGCCTCGGCAACATGGTGAAAACCTGTCTCTACAAAAACAAACAAACAAACAAACAAAAACCAATTAGCTGGGCGTGGTGGCATGTGCCTGTAGTCCCAGCAACTTGGGAGGCCGAGGTGGGAGGATCACTTGAGCCCAAGAGGTCGAGGTCGAAGTGAGCTATGATTGCACCATTGTACTCCAGCCTGGGTGACAGAGTGAGACCATGAAAGAAAAGAAACAAAAGAAAAAAGAGAAAGAAGAAGGAAAACAAAGAGAAGAAAAAAGTAAAAGAAAAAAATATAGAAAAAAATCAGTAACGACTCAAAATATTCCCTGGATAGTTGAATACAAATAGTTGTGGTTGGACGTGATTTTATGTATTAAGGCTTTTGTTTAGTTTATCCTTAAATAGGTTAGTATTTTATTTTGAGAATAGATTCTGGTTTATCAATTTCATCAGTCTTTGCAAAGAAACAGCTTAGGGTTTCCTTTATGTTTCTCTGTTAACTTCCTGTTTTCAGTTACATTGCGTTTTGCTCTGGTTTTTCTTTCGTTTTTTCCACTCGCTTTAGGTTTCTGGAATTTCCTGAAACATTGTATTTTGATACAGATTCTGAGCTGGTGCTTTGGCTGTCACAAGCCAGAGGGTCTAGAAGAAGTGGAATTGTAACCGAGGAAAACTGTTAGGAAACTCCATCCCTTTTGACCTTCAAAGGTCACCGCCTAATTTTGGTGTTTTGTAGTCTGATGTGTTCATAGCTTGTGACTATTAGGCTCTGATTGAGCTCTGCTTTTAAGTTTCTCTTACTCAGCTGGTGCTGTTTTAGCTCCAGCTTCCTCCTCTGTGTAATCAACACTCCCAGTCGCCTCTTCACCCAAAAAGCCACAGAAATAAGTGCAGAAAACAAGTCAGCCGCCACCTGCTACAGAGGCATGTCCTTAAATGCGATGGATTTCAGGACAGCTGTGTGAGTTCTGGGAGCTTGTCTTCCTTCAAAGGGAAAAGTAAAAATAAACAGGAAGGTTGCACTGAAAGCATTCTCAATTGAAATTGTGCCATTTGGCTGTAGTATTTCTGATGCTCATTTAGAACTTTGGAAGTTGTGGGATGGTGGACAAGTGTGTGACCTGGGATGGAGATTCTCCACCTCTTTAAGAGTGAAAACCTGGCCGGGCGCGGTGGCTCACGCCTGTAATCCCAGCACTTTGGGAGGCCAAGGTGGGTGGATCACCTGAGGTCAGGAGTTTGAGACCCTCCTGGCCATAATGGTGAAACCCCGTCTCTACTAAAAATACAAAAAATTAGCTGGGCGTGGTGGCGGGCGCTTGTAATCCCAGCTACTTGGGAGGCTGACGTGAGAGAATCACTTGAACCTGGAAGGCGGTGGTTGCAGTGAGCTGAGATTGTGCCACTGCACTCCAGCCTGGGTGACAGAGTGAGACTCCACCTCAAAAAAAGAAAAGAAAAAAAAAAACTTTAAAAAATGCCGGGCACGGTGGCTCCAACCTGTAATCCCAGCACTTTGGGAGGCTGAGATGGGTGGATTGCCTGAGCTTAGGAGTTTGAGACCAGCCTGGGCAACATGGTGAAACCCCGTCTCTCCTGAAATACAAAAAATTAGCCGGGCGTGGTGGTGCACGCCTGTAATCCCAGCTACTTGGGAAGCTGAGGCAGGAGAATTGCTGGAACCTGGGAGGCGGAGATTGCAGTGAACCGAGATGATGCCACTGTACTCCAGCCTGGGCGACAGAGTGACACTCTGTCTCAAAAAAATAAAGTAAAAATTAGCTGGGCGTGGTGGCGCACATCTGTGACAGAGCGGGACTCCATCTCAAAAAAAAAAAAAGAATTTTGGAAGTTGTGGGATGGTGGGCGAGTGTGTGGTCTGGGAAAGATTCTCCACCTCTCTAAAAGTGAAAACCTGGTTGGGTGGGGTGGCTCACTTCTGTAATCCCAGCACTTTGGGAAGCCGAGGTAGGTGGATCACTTGAAGTCAGGAGTTTGAGACCAGCCTGGCCAACATGGTGAAGCTCTGTCTCTACCAAAACTACAAAAATTAGCCGGGTGTGTGGTGGTGGGCAGCTGTAATCCCAGCTACTCGGGAGGCTGAGACACGAAAATCACTTCAACCCGGGAGGCGGAGGTTGCAGTGAGCCGAGATCACACCACTCTGCATGAGCGGCAGTGAGACCCTGTCTCAAAAAATACACACACACAAAAACAAAAAACAAAACACAGAAAAAACCACAAAGACAAAAACAAAACGAAACAACACCACAAAAAAAGTGAAAACCTACTTCTTTTTCTGGACATGGTGGTTCATGCCTGTAATTGCACCATTTTGGGAGGCTGAGGTGGGAGGATCACTCTCGCCTTTCAAGGCCCAGGAGTTCGAGACCAGCCTGGGCAACACAGCAAGACCCCATCTCTCTTAAAAAAAAAAAAAAAAGAGAAAAAGAGAAAAATTGCTTCTTTCTATGTAGTGGGTGAGTTTTTTCAGTGGGATGCTTTGCATTTCTTCCGCGTCCGTGGTTCTGTGGTATGCCAGCGTATACGATAGTCACTAGGAGATCCGTAGTTGTGCACACAGCCATACGCATCACAAGTTTTTGGCTGATTTCATGACAACGCTTAAGACTGCTGAAAACACTCTAATTCTTTGGATGTTGGCAAATGTTCAGATGAAACTAAGCGGCTGGCCCACCCACCTGCTCAGGAAAGAATGGCCGCATTGTGTGGGAAAGGAATCCTCTGTTCCCTAGCTGGCTGCCTGGTGTTCTTGTTGAGTGAGCAGAACAGACAGTGCCCCTGGGTAGACCTGTGTGTGCTCCAAAAGGCGATTTTGTCAATTGTTCCCTTGGGATGCCCTTGTTCCAGAAACGATGTTCTGTGTGACTCTCAGCTGGGGTTCCCAGACTGTGTAAAGAAAACATGGTGATTCATGGCTGTGTGCGGTTGCCCATGCCTGTCATCCCAGCATTTTGCGCAGCCGAGGCGGGAGGATTGCTTGAGCCTGGGAGGTCAACACCAGCCTGGGCAACACAGTAAGAACCTGTCTCTACAAAAAAAAAAAAAAAAAGTGTAGCCGGGCATGGTGATGAGCACCTGTGGTCCCAGCTACTCAGGAGGCTGACGCAGGACGATCGCCTGAGCCTGGAAGTTGGAACTGCAGTGAGCCATAATCACACCACTCTACTCCAGCCTGGGTGACAGAGACCGCATCTTAAAAAAAAAAGAAAAAAAAAGGACATTGTGATTAATGAAAACAAACGTTGCCTGGTGATAAGGAAAGTAAGAAGTAGGATTGTTCTCAGATTAGTGACCCAGCAGATAAAGGAGTAACAGAGTGTGCAGGAAGCAGGTCTCCAATTTAATAGCAGGATGGTGAAGATAGAGCAAGTGACTTCTTCCTATGTTTTTTAGAAACTGGGTGTTGCTTTGTCACCCAGGCTGGAGTGCAGTGGCGTAATCATAGCTGACTGCAGCCTTCACCTCCTGGGTTCAAGCAGTCCTCCTGCCATGCCTTCCCAAGTAGCTGAGACTACAGGCACATACCATCATAGTTGGTTAATTTTTTGTATTTTTAGTAGACACGGGGGTGTGGGGATGGTTTGCCGTATTATCCAAGCTGGTCTCAGACTTCTGGCCTCAAATAATCCTCCTGCCTCGGCCTCCCAAAGTGTTGGGATTACAGGCATGAGCCACTGTGCCTGGTGAGTAGGTAGCTTTTTGTTTGTCTGTTTGTTTGTTCTGTTTGTTTGTTTTTGAGACAGTCTCGCTCTGTCGCCCAGGCTGGAGTGCAGTGATGCAATCTTGGCTCACCCCAACCTCCGCCTCCCGGGTTCAAGTGATTCTCGTGCCTCAGCCTCTCAAGTAGGTGGGATTACAGGCACATGCCACCATGCTTGGCTATTTTTTGTGTTTTTAGTAGGGACACAGTTTTGCCTTGTTGGCCAGGCTGGTCTCAAACTCCTGACCTCAAGTGATCCGCCTGCCTCGGCCTCCGGAAGAGCTGGGATTACAGTTGTGAGCCACCGCACCCAGCCAAACAAAAGAAAGTCTGTCTTATACAGAAGATCCCTAATTTATGATGATTCCATTTATGATGGTTTGAGTTATGATATTTTGAGTTAGGATAGTTCGATTGAAGGTATTTTGATTTTACGATGGTGGGAAAGACACAGTCAATGGAACCCGCACTTCGAATAGCCATGCAACTGTTCTGTTTTTAACTTGCAGTGCAGTATTCAGTAAACTACATGAGGCATTCAATACTTGATTGTAAACTAGGCTTCACTGAAGTTAGATGATTTTGCCCAGTTGTAGGCTAATGTAAGTGTTGCGAGCATATTTAGGGCAGGCGGGGCTAAGCTGTGATGTTCGTAAGTTAGGTGTATTCGATGCATTTTTGACTTACCATATTTTCAACTTACAATGGGTTTATGGTGGTGTAATGTCATCATTGTAAGTTGAGAAGTGTCTGTATCATAGACTGGGGGGCTTAAACAGACATTTATTGCTCCCAGTTCTGGAGGCTGGGAGTCACAGATCAAGGTGTGGCAGATTCGGTGTCTGGTGAGGGCTTCCTGGTTCATAGATGGCGCCTTCTCACTGTGTCCTCACATGGTGGAAAGGGTGAGGGAGCTCTCTAGGGTCCCTTTAATAAGGACATTGATCCCATTCATGAGGCTTCACCCTCATGACCTCCACACCTCCCAAAGGCCCCACCTGCTAACATCATCACCTTGGGGATGAGGATTCAACACAGGAATTTTGGGAGGATGCAAGCTTTCACCAGTAGGGTTTTCTTTGTAAAGAGATAGAAGGAAATGAAAAGGCAGGCACTGGGTAGGAGAGAGCTATGGAAGACAGTGGGGTGGTGGCACTCCAGGATAGTGCTGTCCTCCATCGTCATTCACACCGAAGAAACCTGAGGCAGTCTTTCTGATGTGTCATTCTTAGGAAAACCACCATGAATCTAGCATCTAGCTATCAGTGAAACTGTGGGAGAGCTTCACGGAAGTAAAGACATGGTCCCAGAAAAGACAGATCATTCGGAGAACCTAAGAGAAAGTTAAAAGCAAAAGGGGGTCATGTGCACTGTGACTCAAACTTTGGGAGGTCGAGTGGGAAGATTGCTTGAGCCCAGAAGTTTGAGACCAGCCTGGGCAACATAGGGAGACCCTATCTCTACAAAAAATATAAAAATTAGCTGAGTATGGTGGCACACACCTTAGTCCCAGCTACTCAGGAGGCTGAGATGGGAGGATTGCTTGAGCCTGGGAGTTCAGGGCTGCACTGAGCTAAGATCGCGCCACTGCACTCCAGCCTGGGCGACAGAACAAGATCCTGTCTCAAAAACAAAAACAAAAGCAAAACGAAACAAGAAAATCCAAAAGGGAAACATAAGAGAAAACAAAAAATCTCACTTTGAGACATCTTTTTTGAAGAGTTGGAGAGGATATTGTCTCCATCCACAAAAATAGGATGTTACAATAAAAGAGAAAGAGGAAGAGCTTTATATGGGACCGCTGAAAGTTAAAAGAAAAACATTGCATTAAATAAATTAGAAGGGTGATCTCATCTGTGCCTGTGACTTCAGTTATCATCTTAAGGCTTTGGGTCTCAAAGCACACATCTAGTTTAGACCTTTCTTAGGAGCCCTGAAGGGCGCGTTGCCAACTACTGCCCGTTGGAGGGTCCATTTTTCCCAAGATATCCAGCAACACTCTTATATGAGTGTCCTGCTCCATTGTCACAAATGACCATAAACTGGGGAATGCAAGCAACAGAAATTTATGCTCTCCCAGTCCTGGACACCAGGAGTCTGAAATCAAAGTGCAGGCAGGACTGTGCTCCCTCTGGAGGCTCTAGGGGAGGAAGCTTCCTGCCTCTTCCGGCTCCTGGGGGCTCCAGGCATCCCTGGGCTTGTGGCCACAGCACTCCAGTCTCTGCCTCTGTCTCCACGTGGCCTTCTCCTCTGTGCCTGTGTCTCCTCTTCTGTCTCTTAGAAGCACACTGGTCATTGGATTTAGGGCCCACCCTTTTCCAGCACGATCTCGTCTCAAGATCCCTAGCTTAGTGACATTTGCAAAGTTCCTTATTTCCAAATAAGTTCCCATTCCAGGTTCTGGACATGAGGATGTGAATATATCTTTGTGGGGACCACAGTTCAGTCTACTAGAGTTGTATGCAGTTCCTTCTGGAGGCTCTAGGGGAGGATCCTTTCTGCATCTCCCAGCTCCGGGGGGCTCCAGGCATCCCTGGGCTTGTGGCTGTATCACTCCAGTCTCTGCCTCCGTCTCCATGTGGCCTTCTCCTCTGTGTCTGTGTCTCATCTGTCTCTTTATTTTTTAAAATAATTTATTTATTTATTTATTTTTTATTTTTTTTGGTGACAGAGTTTCGCTCTTTTGCCCAGGCTGGAGTGCAGTGGCATCATCTCGGCTCACAGTAACCTCTGCCTCCCGGGTTCAAATGATTCTCCTGCCTCAGCCTTCTCAGTAGCTGGGATTATAGGCACCCGACACCACGCCCAGCTTATTTTTTATATTTTTAGTGGAGACGGGATTTCACCATGTTGGCCAGGCTGGTCTCGAACTCCTGTCCTCAGGTGATCCACCCTCCTCGGCCTCCCAAAGTGCTGGGATTACAGATGTGAGCCACCATGCTTGGCCATTTTTTATTATTACTATTTTTTCCTCTTCTGTCTCTTAGAAGGACGCCCGTTGTTGGATTTAGGTCCCACCGTAAATCCAGGATGGCCTTATCTGGAGATTGTTTACTTAATAGAAACTATAAAGACCGTATTTTCTTTTCCTTTTTTTTTTTGAGACGGAGTCTCCCTCTGTTGCCCAGGCTGGAGTGCAGTGGCGCGATCTCGGCTCACTGCAAGCTCCACCTCCCGGGTTCACGCCATTCTCCAGCCTCAGCCTCCCAAGTAGCTGGGACTACAGGCGCCCGCCACCATGCCTGGCTAATTTATTTTTGTATTTTTAGTAGAGACGGGGTTTCACCTTGTTAGCCAGGATGCTCTCTATCTCCTGACATCATGATCCGCCCATCTGAGCCTCCCAAAGTGCTGAGATTACAGGCGTGAGCCACCGCGCCTGGTCTCAAAAACCCTATTTTCAAATAAGACTCCATTCACAGGCATGTGAAATCTCTTATCATACCCATTGTCTACCCATCCATCCATCCATCCAATCAATTAATCAATCTATCATCTTTCTGTCTTTCCATCTATGTATCATACCCATTGTCTACCCATCCATCCATCCATCCATCCATCCATCCATCCATCCATCCATCCATCCATCCATCAATCATCTTTCTATCTATCCATCTATCTGTCTATCACACCCATCTACCTATCTTTGTGTCTGTCTGTGGCAGAGATACTCTGCCAATGGCAATTCAGCTCCCTCGGGGAGATACTTCTTCCCTGGACAAGTCTGGAGACATTTTTGCTGTCACAGCTCAGGGAGGTGCTACTGATAACAGGTGGGTGGAGTCCCCGGTCACTGCTCGCCACCTTACAGTGCACAGGATGTCCCCACCACAGAGAGTCATCCAGCTCCAAATGTTAATGGACTCAGTTTGAGAAGCTGATCTCAAGGGTAATTCGGGGGAGTCCTGCGGGATTATTGCATCCTATTGAAGGGGGAATTAATGAATTTTATAAGTTTAATGGTCGAAAAATTGTTTTTTTTCTTGAAGGCAGAATGTAATATAGCCCCCCGGGGCGGGGGGACTGGGTTGAGAGAGAATACTAACTGCTTATCCCTCCTCTATGCCCAGAGAGGCTTATCCTTGAGGCACGGCGAGTTCTCGCTTCCCTCCCTAGTGCAGCTGTAAAGTCACAAGGTTGATAAGCAATTGCTACAAAAGTATGTATTCCCAAGAATGTAAGACATATGGTGTAACAAATGCAAAAGAGTAATTAACTGCCTTTGTTCTTGCTTCTGCAAGTAGGCTTTCTGCAGCACGTAACTTCCGCCACAAACTGCTTAAAAGGTGATTGATCCCTCTGTTCGGGGCTCAGACTTTCTAGACCCTAGTCCGACTGAGCTGGTGATCACCTTAATAATTATAATTATAACGGTGATCTCCTAACTGTGCTCGGTCTCTACCGTCTCTGATTTATCCCGCAGCGCTATCATGGAGGTAGGCTAGGATGTATCTTTAACCTGGTTGGATTGTATTGTAGATGTGTGAAAACCAACCCTTGTTTTTGTTGGTAGAGTTGCACTCAAATGTTATTGAAAGCTGCACATACTGTGCTTGTATAAATACACTGAGCCAGAAATCACGAACCTTTCCCTGGCTTCACATCTGTTAGTGTTGTGGGAGAAGATGAGAATTTCTTGTTTTTCTTTTCACTTCTGTGATTATACATTTTGTATTTTGTTGTTGTTTTTTGGGACGGGGTCTCGCTTTGTCATCTAGGCTCGAGTGCAGTGGTGTGATCATAGCTCACTGCAACCCCCGCCCCCAGGCTCAAGTGATCCTCCTGCCTCAGCCTCCCAAGTAGCTGGGACTATAGTCGCATGCCACCATGCCTGGCTGTTTTTTTGTGTTTTTAGTAGAGATGGGGTTTTGCTTTGTTGTCTAGCCTGGTCTTGAACTCCTGTGCTCAAGTGATCCGCCCACCTTGGCTTCCCAACTGTGGGGATTACAGGTGTGAGCCACTACTCACGGCCACATTTTGTATTTCTGATGAGAAAGTGTAATGTAATACACTGTAAATCGGCGAGTGTAGTTCTGAAACATCTGTATCTTTTAAATGAGGGCAGTGTAAAAATGGAATGTTGTTTGACTCAGCAAAATTTTGAGGGAGTTTGTTTGTTTCCAGCTGTCTAGACCAGTGAACTCACAAAACTATCTACCACACAGTGCTTGGCTGAGTTGGCTCTACTGTTTTTAACTGAAGTTTGAAGTAAATATTCCAAGCTTTAAAATATATCTTCCTCCTCCTCCACCCACTGGTTATAGCAGCAATATAAATAAAAAATAGCTTCCCAAGAATATCCAAAGCATACATTCTTTTCTAAAGTAAAAATTGCTTATAGAGATACAATTTCTATACCATAAGATTCACCCTTTAAAAACACGTAGTTCTTTAGTTTTCAGTTTATTCACAGAGTTAGCACACTGTTTTCTTTTTTTGTTTTTTTTTTTGAGACGGAGTCTTGCTCTGTCACGCAGGCTGGAGTGCAGTGGCGTGATCTCGGCTCACTGCAAGCTCTGCCTCCCGGGTTCATGCCATTCTCCTGCCTCAGCCTCATGAGTAGCTGGGACTACAGGCACCTGCCATCACACTCGGCTAATTTTTTGTATTTTTAGTGGAGATGGGGTTTCACCGTGTTAGCCAGGACGGTCTCGATCTCCTGACCTTGTGATCCGCCCGCCTTGGCCTCCCAAAGTGTTGGGATTACAGGTGTGAGCCACCGCGCCCAGCCCATTCATTCATATTTTGAGACAGAGTCTTGCTCTCTCACCCAAGTTAGAGCACAGGGGTGCGATCACTACTCACTGCTGTCTTGAACTCCTGGGCTCCAGTGATCCTCCTGCCTCAGCTTCCCAGGTAGTTTGGACTGCAGCTGTGCAAACACCACGCCCTGCTAATTTTTTGATCTTTTAATAGAGATGGGGTCTCGTTATATTACCCAGGCTGGTCTAGGACTCCTGAACTGATGTCCTTCCGTGGCCTCCCAAAGTGCTGGGATTATAGGCACGAGCCACCATGCCTGGCAACACACACTCTTTTTTAAAAATACTTTTTAAAAGCTTTTTTTCCTCTCTATGAAATAGAAGGTCATTATACTTGTTTGCAGCAGTAATTTCAAAAATCGACTTCGTAAAGAAGAACTGCGTCTTTCACACACTTATTTCCTACCTGGTAGCATTTAATGTTCTTTTATTGATTTTACCCAGGGGGGAAAATGTCAAGGAAAAGAACTGAGTTTGATGATGATAAATTTGTACATTCTGATATCATTATTTTGAAACAATTATTTAATGCAATGCGTCGGTTTCACTTATCAATTTAACATAAATTGAACCTATGTAGATGAAATATTTCTATAGTCATAAATTTTAAAAGGTGAGAAAGTTATATAGTGAAATGCGTCTGTTTTTCTGCCTCACCTGTGCAGAATTTGCCCTCTCCTCCCTCCCAGGTGCCCATATTAATGTGTCTTGTATATTTCTCCAAAGTCCTTTCTCGATATAGAAGCAAATATCACTTATGGAGAAGGGCCTCACTTTTTTTTTTTTTTTTAAACAGATGGGGGTCCCGCTCTTTTGCCCAGGCTGGAATTCAGTGGTACTATCATAATTCACTGCAGCCTCCAACTCCCGGGCTCAAGCAATTCTCCCGTCTCTGCCTCATGAGTAGCTGGGACTACTGGTGCATACCACCACACCCTGCTCATTAAAAACAATTTTTTTTTGTATAGATGGTGTCTGGCTATGTTGCCCAGGCTAGTCTCGATCTCCTGGGCTCAAGTGATCCTTCTGCTTCAGCCTTCTAAAGTGCTGGGATTACAGGCATGAGCCACTGCTCCCGGCCTCCACCCATCTACAGGTGTGGGACAAGAGCACGTTCCCTCCCAAGCTAATGTGGCATGTAACTGGCCTCCCAGGCTGTAGACAAGATGGATGGGGGCTGTGCCCACTTCTTGAGTTGACCTTTTTTTTTTCTTTGGGGACAGAGTCTCGCTCTGTCGCCCAGGCTGGAATGCAGTGGTGTGATCTTGGCTCACTGCAGCCTCTGCTTCTCAGGTTTAAGCAATTCTCCTGCCTCAGCCTCCTGAGTAGCTGGGGTTACAGGTACCTGCCACCATGCCCGGCTAATGGTTGTATTTTTAGTAGAGATGGGGTTTCACCATGTTAGCTGGGCTGGTCTCGAACTCTTGGCCTCAAATCATCCACCTGCCTCGGCCTCCCAAAGTGCTGGGATTACAGGCATGAGCCAGCGCGCCCAGCTGGGTTTTACCTTTTTTGTTGGTTTTTTTTTTGAGACAGAGTCTTGCTCTGTCACCCAGGCTGGAGTGCAGTGGTGTGATCTTGCCTCATTGTAGCCTCCGCCTCCTGGGTTCACGCCATTCTCCTGCCTCAGCCTCCCGAGTAGCTGGGATTACACGCATGCGCCGCCACGCCCAGCTAATTTTTTGTATTTTTAGTAGAGATGGGGTTTCACCATGTTGGCCAGGATGGGGTTTTACCTTTTTTGAAGTGTATTTCCATGTAGCCAGCTCTCTTGGAGTGTCCATGAGGAACACGATGCTGTCCTTGGTGTCTCAGCAGGGCCGCTGTGACGCTCTCCTCTTGCAAAGATTTCTGTCCATGATGTCTCAACATGGGCCTGTTTGGGGTTTTTTTCTCCTGCATTTTAGGGAGAATTAGGGCTCATCCACCCTCACCTTCTCTCCCCCATTGAATTGGTGCATCCTGTTTTTTTTAGCCCCTGGGATGCCTATGTTCAAGGTTCCTTAAGCATCACAGTTCAAGGAAAGAAATGCAGATTATTTAAAATATGTGGGGTGAGTGTGCAGGGTGATGATGGGCAATGCATGTGTTTAATTCAGGGACTGTTGTGTCAGCTGTTTTTGAGCCTTAGGAATTCTTATAGTTGACTGGCATTTACAATTTATTAAGGGACTTACCTCTTAGGTGTATAATCCTCAAAACATCTAAAAAATTAGTGATTTTTGTTATCCAAGTTACTTTGACATCAGCCATTTGCTGTCCCACCCGCATGATTTCTCATTATGTTACCTTATTATTGGCTAAGTTAATATGCTTACTGAGGACCTGCATGTGACTTTTCCCATTAAAAGTAAGTTAAGTCTGGGCGCAGTGGCTCATGCCTGTAATTCTAGCACTTTGGGAGGCTGAGGTGGGAGGATCCCTTGACTTTGAGACCAGCCTGGGCGAAAAAGTGAGATCTCAAAAACAAAATGAGCCAGACATGGTGGTGCATGCCTGTAGTACCAGCTACTTGGGAGGCTGAGGTGGGCTGATGGTTTGAGCCCAGGAGTTTATGCTGCAGTGAGCCGAGATTGCATCACTGCACTCTAGCCTGTGGGACAGAGTGAGACCTGTCTCTTAAATTAATTAATTAATTAAAAATAAATAAATAAAAGTAAGTCCAAGTGGAGATGGTTGGTGGTGTTGGTTGGATGACATTGTGAATGTAGTTAACACCGTTAATCTGTACACTTCAAAATGGTTAATTAAGATGGTAAATTTTATGTTGTGTGTATTTTACCATAATTAAAAAATAGATTTGGTCTGCGTGTTGGCTCATGCCTGTGATCCCAGCATTTTGGGAGGCGAGGTGGGCGGATCACCTGAGGTCAGGAGTTGGAGATCAGCCTAGCCAACATGGTGAAACCCCGTGTCTACTAAAACTACAAAAATTAGTCGGGCATAGTGGCAGGCACCTGTAATCCCAGCTCCTCTGGAGGCTGAGGCAGAAAAATCGCTTGAACTCAGGAGGCGGAGGTTGCAGTGAGCTGAGATCGCGCCACTGCACTCCAGCCTGGGTGACAGAATGAGACTCTGTCTCAAAAAAAAAAAAAGATGTAAAACACAGTAAGTATGTTCAAGGCCAGATGTAGTGGCTCACACTTGCAATTCTGGCCCTTTGGGACGCTGAGGTGGAAGACTGCTTGATGCTAGGAGTTCAAGACCAGCCTGGGCAACAGAGTGAGACCCCATCTCCAAAAAAAAATATATATATATATCATCAGCTTTCATTCTGGGATCATAAGTAGAGACATTGTTTCCCAGACCTGGTACAGATGGAACCTGCCTACGTGTCTTCAATGGACATCTTAAGACTTATGTTTTGGACATATCAGACTTTTGGAATAAAGGAGCTGAGTTGGGAGTGCAAACTCCTCTTGTTATCCATTGCCCTGTGGCAGGAGATTTTGCTCCCAGCCCCCACTTACTGGTGTGAGATCCTTGATTCTGGAAGGTGAGCTGTGCTGTTCAGCCCACAGGTCCTCATGAATGTCTGTATTCAGTGCCACTCAGAATAAGAAGAAACACACACCAGCTCTGCTTCTATGAAGCTTACCTTTTGTTGTTGTCGTTGAGAGGGGGTCTTGCTCTGCCTCCCAGGCTGGAGTGCAGTGGTGCAGTCATGGCACTCATTGTAGCCTCTACCTCCTGGGCTCAAGAGATCCTCCCTGCTCAGCCTCCTGCGTAGCTGGGACCACAGATGTGCACCACCATGCCCAGCTAATTTTAAAATTTTTTGTAGAGACGGGGTTTCGCCATGTTGCCCGGGCTGGTCTTGAACGCCTGGGCTCCAGTGATCCACCTGCCTTGGCCTCCCAAAGTGCTGGGATTACAGACATGTGCCACCGAGCCTGGTTTTGCTTACTTTTTCTTTTTTTTAAAATTCCTCTTAGCCTATCTTGGGGGAGGCGGGTCAGTGTTATTCAGGTGTACATACAACAAAATCACCCATTTTAAGTGCACACTGGGAGGAGTCCTTGCCAAATGGATAGGGCTGGGTAACCACCGCCACGTGGGACATTTGGGAAGCCTATGTTTGAATGTTTTCACACTTACAGGTGCGTTCATTTACTACGTTTATTATTCTGTGTGACGTGCTTTCTGTGTGTTATTTCACTTAAACCCAGTGGGGGTAAAGATTATGGTCCCTATTTTGTAGATGAATTTTAGAGAGGTTAGGAGGCTTGTCAAGGTCACACAGCTTTTAACCGTGATGGGATGACGCCTCTTGAATGAGGCTTAGTAGTGAGATGGCTGAGGAAGGAAAAAAGTAGGAAGGAGAGAAAGAGAGAAGGAGGGAAGGAAGAAAGTAGGGAGAAAGGAAGGAAAGGAGAGGGAAGGAAGGGAGAAAGGAGGAAGGAATGAAGAGGAAGGAAAAAGGGAGAAAGGAAGGAAGGGAGAAAGGAGGATGGAAAGAAGAGGAAGGAAAAAAGGAGAAAGGAAGGATGGAAAGAAGGAATGAGAGGAAAGAAGGAAGGAAACAGATGAAAGAAGGAGGGAAGGGCTGAAGGAAGGAACAGGTGCCCTGTTCAGATGGTTTTATTCCCAGGAAGGACCCAAGATGGAAAATGTGTATGTAAGAATTATTTTAGGCCAGGCGTTGTGGCTCATGTCTGTAATCCCAGCACTTTGAGAGGCTGAGGCAGGCGAATCACTTGAGGTCAGGAGTTTGAGACCAGCCTGGCCAACATGGGTAAACCCCATCTCTACTAAAAATACAAAAATTAGCTGGCTGTGGTGGCGCATGCTTGTAATCCCAGCTACTTGGGAGGCTGAGGCCAGAGGTTCGCTTGAACCCAGGAGGTGGAGGTTGCAGTGAGCTGTGATCGTGCCACTACACTCCAGTCTGGGCCACAGAGCAGGACTCCATCTCACAAAGTAGAAATAAATAAAAAATAAATAAAAACAGAGATGAGGACACAGACACACACAGAGGACGACCCTGTGAGGACACAGGGAGAAGATGGCATCGACAAGCCCAGGAGAGAGGCTTCAGGAGGAACCAGCCCTGCCCACACCTGGGTCTCCGACTTCCAGCCTCCAGGACTGTGAGAGAAGAAAGTTCTCTTTAAGTCCCCCAGTCTGTGTTATGTTATTACAGTAGTTTGAGCAAAGTACTTTATTTACATAGAAGTCTGCCAGAATTATGAGCCCTGAAACCCTTTCCCAGGATGAACCGAGGTCAGAGTATAATTAATAGGTACTTTTTTTCATTTACTTTTAGCCACTAGATTTTTTTTTTCAACAGAGAGTAGCGAATACTGCAGAAGCTGAATGAGATGAAGCTTAAGTCAGATCTTTATGCACCTCAGAATATTTGTACTGATGAAAAGAAATAACCAACACTTGATAGAGGGAAAGATTGAGACCCAGAAAGTAATCTCTCCCAGTGACGACTACTACCAAATTCTTGCTTAACTACCTTATTTTTTTTGTTTGTTTGTTTTTGTTTTTTTGAGACAGAGTCTCGCTCTGTTGCCCAGGCTGGAGTGCAGTGGCGCAATCTTGGCTCACTGTAACCTCCACCTCCCGGGTTCAAGCGATTCTCCTGTCTCAGCCTCCTGAGTAGCTGGGATTACAGGAGCGCGCCACTACCACCCAGCTAATTTTTGTATTTTTAGTAGAGACGGGGTTTCACCATGTTGGTCAGGCTGATCTTGAACTCCTGACCTTGTGATCCACCTGCCTTGGCCTCCCAAAGTGCTGGGATTACAGGTGTGAGCCACTGTGCCTGGCCAACTACCTTGTTTTTTTTGGATGAAAATATGGTTCTTACCTCGGTAAAGATTATGAAGGGATTTATATACAGATGACTAAAATATCAGCCGTTAGTTTCCTATTTGTTTTTGTTGTTGTTGTTGTTTGTTTTGAGACAGGGTCTTGCTCTGTTGCCCAGGCTGGAGTGCAGTGATGCGATCTTAGCTCACTGCAGCCTCGACCTCCCAGGCTCAGGCAATCCTCCCACCTCAGCCTCTGAAGTAGCTGGGACGACGGCTGTGCGCCATCACACCTGGGTAATTTTTTATTTTTATTTTTATAGCTAGCATCTCGCTATGTTGCTCTGATGGATCTTGAACTCCTGGCCTCAAGTGATCCCATCATCTCGGCCTCCCAAAGTGCTGGAATTACCAGCGTGAGCCACCCTGCCCAGCCTAGTTTACAATTGGAACTTGGTTTTTCATCTCGGCTCCTTTGAAGACTTCTGTCTTCTACCATGTTTGGGGTAGCTGTGCGTCGTGGACATTCCTCAGTGACTGGCCTGGGAAGGCTCAGACATGTCTAGGCTGCCTTTGTAGGAATAGGGATTAGTAGCTCCTTAGCCCCACTCTTTCCTGGGATGCTGCTGTTTGCTGAGGTCTGCACTGTTCAGACCACCCTGGAAGCCTCTCTCAGGTTCTCAGAGACGGTGGAGTTATTCCTCTGACTCTGAGCTCGCAGCATTGCTAGGGAATGTACTTGGCTAAATTTGGAACTGTTTGGTTGAATTTGTACCCCCTGGGTATATTTGCTTTGGTAACAGATACCACAGACTGGGTGCCTTAAAATAACCGAAGTTAATTGTCTCACAGTCCTGGAGACCACAAATCTAAAGTGCAGATGCGGCAGGGCTGCGCTCCCTCTGCAGGCTCTAGGGGAGGCTCCTTCCTGCCCCTCCCAGCTCCTGGGGGCTCCAAGTGTCCCTGGGCTTGTGGTCGCATCACTACAGTCTCTGCCTCTTTCTCCACGTGGCCTTCTCCTCTGTGTCTGTGTCTTCTCTTCTTCTCTTACAGGAACACCTGTCATTGTGTTTAGGGTCCACTCCAATCTTAGATGACCTCACCTACCTTGAGATCTTTAACTTAATTACATCTGCAAAGACGCTTTTTCCAAATGAGGTCTCATTTATAGGTTCTGTGGGTCAGGACATGGACATATCTTTCTGGGAGACCATAGTTCAGTCCACTGCAGTTGTATCCAGTTCTTTCTGGAGGCTCCAGGGGAAGCTCCTTCCTGCCTCTCCCAGCTCCTGGGGGCTCCAAGTGTCCCTGGGCTTGTGGCCGCATCACTGTACTCTCTGCCTCTTTCTCCACGTGGCCTTCTCCTCTGTGTCTGTGTCTCCTTATTAGTTCACCACTCATATTGGACCGCCTTCAGGATGACTTCACCTTAA
This sequence comes from Pongo pygmaeus, assembly GCF_028885625.2. NCBI lineage: Eukaryota > Metazoa > Chordata > Mammalia > Primates > Hominidae > Pongo > Pongo pygmaeus. Next base: position 4,085,563 of record NC_072396.2, on the reverse strand, counting down.
TGTATATCTTTTTTTTATTTCATTTTTTAAAAAAGCGGAGCTGAGGTCTTGCTGTGTCGTCCAGGCGGGTCTCAAACTCCTGTGCTGGGATTACAGGGGTGAGCCACTGTGCCCAGCCTTTGTGTATATCTTGATTACATCTGCAAAGACCCTATTTCCAAATAAGGTCCCATTCACAGGTACCAAGGATTAGGACATCAACGTAGCTTTTCCAGGACACCCAATTCAACGCACACAAAGTTGGGAGAGGGGAGATTGGCTGTATTTAGGTGACCTATGAAAGGCCAAGCTAGCTGTGCGGTGTTGCTCTTGCAGCACAGAGGAAGAACTGGGCTCAGATGGTGTCGGCTGTTAGTGTCTGAGATCATCCGTGAATCTACTCCTGGGAATGTGCTGCAGTGAGAGACGGTCTTTTTCCCGTCACCCTCCTGACCCCATCCCATATACCCATGGACCCCAAGGGAAAGTACTCAGGGTTGGTTGGTTTCTTTTCCCTTTTGTGACCGTGTGAAATTCCATGTCACGGTCCCTGTGTTTATTCCATACAGATCTCCTGAAGTGTTTTGAGTTCTAGCAAAATTTAAAAATATAACCAAAAGAAACTTAAATCCGTGTTTCTCCTCTTTCTGGGCACTTCTTTAGTATGAATGGGCTTCGTGATGATAAACACGGTGGCCTGCTGTCTTCCCTCTGTCTCTGCTGGCCGCCTCCTTCCTTCCCTCCAAAGTCACAGGCAAGAGGGATTTAGGGTTTGCTGGGCTTGAGGAAGAAAGGAAAAGGCCATCTCTTTTCACAGTGAGAAATGTGTTTTCTGTTCTTTCTCATACCTCACTTTGCACTTTAAAAAATTATTTATTTCTCTTTAGATTTTTGAACCAAGAGAGATATATTTATTTTTTTGAGACAAAATCTCCGTCTGTTGCCCAGGCCACAGTGCAATGGTGCAATCTCAGCTCTCTGCAACCTCCTGCTCCCTGGTTCAAGACATTCTCGTGCCTTTGGAGTAGCTGGGATTACAGGTACCTGCCACCATGCCTGGCTAATTTTTTTGTATTTTTAATAGAGGCTGGGGTCTCACTGTGTTGCCCAGGCTGATCTCAAACTCCTGGGCTCAAGCGATCCTCCCATGTTGGCCTCCCAAAGCACTGGGATTACAGGCGTGAGCTACTGTGCCCGGCCTATTTATTTTCTAAATAGAGGCAGGGTCTCACTATGTTGCCCTGGCTGGTCTCAACCTCCTGGGCTCAAGCAATCCTCCTGCCTCGGCCTCTTGAGCAGTTGGGACTCCAGGTGCACACTACCATGCCTGGCTAATTTTTGTATTTTTTTGTAGAGATAGGGGTCTCACCAAGTTGCCCAGGCTGGTCGGGAATTCCTGGGCTCAAGCAGTCCTCTGACCTCAGCCTCCCAGTGTGCTGGGATTACAGGTGTGCACCACTGTGCCTGGCCTTATTTATCTTTTATTTATTTATTTTTGGAGACAGGGTTTCACTCTGTTGCCCAGACTGCAGTGCAGTGGCAACCATAGCTCACTGCAGCCTCAACCTCCTGGGCTCAAGGGGTCCTCCCACTTCAGCCTCCCCAGTAGCTGGGACTACAGGAGTGCACCATGACTCCTGGCTAATTTCTTTTAATAGGGATGAGATCTCTATGTTTTTGTAGACAAGGGGCTCTCGCTGTGTTGCCCAAGCTGGTCGAGAACTCCTGGCCTGAAGACATCCTCTTGCCTTGGCCTCCCAAAGTGCTGGGATTACAGTTGTGAGCTACGGTGCCTGGCTGTAGATTCCCCCAGCACCCCCAGCCGCCAGTTGTGAGTCTTCACTAACAAGGGAACCTTTCAGCATTTTCCATGGTCATGGTGACTCACCTGATATTTTAGTTCTGCTGAGTTGTCTAAACATTCGGGATAAAGGTTCTCATTTTTTGGTGACCGTAATGTGTATGTGTATGTTTACAGTTACACATGCCTCTATTTGGATGGAGCTCAGAAGATGCCCATGGCATTTTTCTGGGAAAGTTGAAGTTGATGATGTTCGCTCGTTATTGGGAGTGTGGAGGTCGTCTCTCTCCTTCTTCCCATCCCTCCAGACAGAAAGCTGGGATGTGGCCAGGTGCCGTGGCTCATGCCTGTACTTCTAGCACTTTGGAAGGCCGAGGTGGGTGGATCACTTGAGGTCAGGAGTTTGAGACCAGCCTGGCCAACATGGTGAAACCCTGTCACTACTAAAAATACAAAAATTAGCCAGGCAGGGTGGCGGGCACTGGTAATCCCAGCTACTTTGGAGGCTGAGGCAGGAGAACCACTTGAACCCAGGAGGCAGAGGTTGCAGTGAACTGAGATTGCGCCACTGCACTCCAGCCTGGGCGACAGAGTGAGACTCTGTAACAACAACAACAACAACAACAACAACAGGCCAGGATGTGTTTGTGTGTGAGTTGGACACAAGGGCTTGGGAAGAATGGATGGGGTAGGGGAGGAGGGATAGATGGATGAGGGAATGAATGCAGAGAGAGTGGCCACACTGTCAGAGGCTTTCAAAAAGCAGGAGGTTCTCCAGTGGGAGAGAGGAGACCTGAGTCCACCCCGCATTAATGTTTACAGATCAGAATTGCACACACAGAATGGCCCATAAATCTGATCCACCTTCCTCGTCTGGCACTTGGCTGGAGAAACAACTCTTTGAATGTTGGAGGAAAAGCCCACTGTATTGCACCTGCTATAAAAAGGGTGTGCCCACCTTAAAAGTAGCCACACCTTCCCGAGATTGCCATGGTCCTTCTAAGTCTCTGAAATGTATAGATCAGGTATATTTGAGAATTTGGGGATTTTTCTAAATTTGGGATGAGAATGGGTGCATGTCCTTTTTAATTATACAACACCCTCAGCAGAGTCTGGGCTGGATGTTGTTATCAAGACAAGAATATTTCTGTAGCGAAATAGGTAGATATTCACCCCAAGGAGGATCAAGCCTGAACAGTCTCACGTTAGGCAAGGTCCAGTTTTGCGGCCAGGTGTGTTGATGAAGACACTTTGAGTATTCAGAACCTTTAGCTTTAGCCACTGTAGGTAAGGGATTGTAGAACCCATACTTAAGCTTTCCCCTTAAAGCTTTGACTTTAATCTCCACATTGCAGCCATGCAGAAGAGCAGAATCGTGTCCTTTGCAGCAACGTGGATGCAGCTGGAGGCTACTATCCTAAACAAATTCATGCAAAAAATCGAGAGCCAGATATTGCATGTTCTCACTTATAAGTGGGATCTAAACACTGAGTACTTCGTGGACACAAAGATGGGAACAATAAACACTGGGGATTCCAAAAAGGGGAAGGGAGGGAGTGGGGAAAAGACTGAAAAACTTCCTATTGGAAACTGTTTACTACTTGGGCAACGGGATCATTAGAAGCCAAAACCTCAGCATCATGCAGTATACTCATCTAATGAACCTGCACATGGACCCCCTGAATCTAAAGTTAAAAGAAAAGACATAAACTCCACATCAGATTTCCCTCGTGTGTAACACTACTACTTAGCTTGGAGAGAGATGGAGGGGATCTCTAGGGTGGGGAATGGACCACTTAACCTTCAAGATCTCCCTTATCAGAAGGAAAGATCTGACCTGCCTAGAAACACTTGAAAAGACTGTTTTTTTTATGTCTTATTGGGCAAAGCTGGGTCAGATGGCCACCCTTAGCTGCAGAGAAGGCTAAAAATAAACATTTTCTACTCAAGTGGGATAATGATAACTGGGGAATGTGTACTGGAGAGCCTCCCAACACCAAGCAGGGAAAATCTACCAGTACCATTAAATGTTGCCTTTGTCTTCTGTGCACTTAAGCTGATAAACCTTAAACATTACAGCATGCCACTTCTGTCTGCTCTGAATAAGGTTGTTTACTGACATACTTCTGCAATCTGATTGCGGCGGGACTGACCGTATCTCCCAGGGTAGCGCAAAGATCCGCTGTAGTGCATAAATAACGTGTTTTGAGTTCTGTATGTTTATAACGCACACAGCTCAGAGAAAGCTTTAAGGAAGTCACAGAAGTGTAAAAAATCTGTTGAATCACAGCTGTTGTTCTTAAAGTAGGCACGGAGAATTCTCTCTGTTGAGGGTCAAATACAAGTACTAAGAAGACAGAATGTTATGCAGTAAACACAGCCAAGTAATGAATGGGTTCCTTGGAGTGGGTGATAGAGAAACATAAATAAGGAGGAAGGAACCAGATAGAGGAAGAAAAGTCAAGGACCATATTCATTGCATTATTAGAATTTTAGGGTGTGGCAAGAATTTAATGTTTCCCAGTAATCTGTATGTTCTGTTGGAAAGAAGAGCAACAGGAGACTAAAAGGTTACTCTGTTGCCCATTCCGTAGGTCTGATCCCAGGCAAAGCTTGGGTTGGATGCCAGTGTTCCTGATTCCTAATTGTGTTTTATCCAATTGAAACATCAGTGGCCATAGTCAAACACCTAAACTGTATCAGTTCACAGTCCTCAAAGCCCTTCTCCCACTTCCTGTCTTTGACCTGATTCCACCTAATTTTGTCCACACCATGTTGTACTGTAATAAAACCTATTTTATTTCCAAATTAACTAAGAGAATATACTTTAAAAATGTGTTACTATTTCATTGTTTGTTTACTTCTTTTTTTAAAGAAATATTTAACACCTGTCAGCTATTGACATTGTTTACTTCTTACACTTTTTCTTTATCTTGTAGTTCACTTTCTATTTCTGCCATAATAAAATATTCATTATCGGAAACTTCACTTAAAAAGCAAAGGTTACTTCTCCTCCTGCCTTCCCAGTCTGCCCTATAAGCTAGTAAATTCATCATTCATTAGCTTATATGTTTTACAACATAGGGATTTTAGTTTACAGCAAATACTCTAAGTAAAATTGGTAGCTTAAGTACAACTTTTTCTTTTCATGTTACCATGTGCAATCAATGGCATTCCAGACTCTTGGAAGGAAATCCATTGTATGGTTGTGGTCTTTTTTTTTTTCTTCTCAAACCAGTCAAAAATACCCAGTCACAATTTAAAAAATTATCCGCCCTTGGTGGTGCACGCCTGTAGTCCCAACTATTTGGGCTGAGGTGGGAGGATCACTTGAGCCTGGCAGGTCAAGGCTGCAATGAGCTATTGATTGTGCCATTGCACTTCAGCCTGGGCAACAGAGAGAGACCCTGTCTCAAAAAAACAAAACAAAACAAAACAATATAATGTGATGTACCCTCTAAGCAAATTTTCATATATACAATTTCACTATTGTGTATGTGAGATATTTATATATAAAATTTCATAAATCAGTTCAGTATTGTTAACTATATGAACTAGGTGTATGGTAGATCTCCATGGTTTATTTATCTTGTTCAACTAAAACTTTGTATCCTTTGACCAATATATTTCCCCTTCCCCCTCAAGCCCTATCCTCTGATAACTACCTCTCTACTCTCTGCTTCTATGAGTTTGACTATTGTAGATTCTGCATTAGTCCATTCTCATGCTGCTAATAAAGACATACCTGAGATTGGTTAATTTATAAAGGAAAGAGGTTTAATGGACTCACAGTTCCACATGGCTGCGGAGGTTCCGACAGTCATGGTGGAAGGTAAAAGGAGGAGCAAAGTCACGTCTTACACGGCAGCAGGCAAGAAGAGAGCGCGAGCAGGGAAACTCCCATTTATTAAAACATCTGATCTCGTGAGACTTATTCACTATCACAAGAACAGCATGGTAAAAACCCACCCCCATGATTCAGTTACCTCCCACCCAGTCTCTCCCACAACACGTGGGGATTATGGGAGCCACAATTCAAGATTAGACTTGGGTGGGGGCACAGCCAAATCATGTCAGATTCCTTGTATAAGTGAGATCATGCGATATTTAATATTTGTTTTTCTGTGCCTAGCTTATTTCACTGAACATAATAGCCTCTAATTCCATCCATGTTGCTGCAAATGACAGAGTTTCCTTCTTTTTTTAGGGCTGAATGGTATTCCATCGTGTATATGTACCATGTTTTCTTTATCCATTTGCCCTTGGACGGACACTGAGGTTGTTTCCATGTCTTGGCTGTTGTGAATAGTGCTGCCATAAACATGGGAGTGCAGGTGTCTGGAAGATCCTGGTTCTCTTGGGTTTTGCAATCTAGCATAAAGCAGGCACGGGAGTATCAGCAAATGAATGGATAGGTAAATGGATCAATATTGATTAGTGAGATTTGCTCGTCAACAGATGTTGGTTCCTCAGAAGGATACACTTCCAAACCATCCTTTCTCTGAATGTCAGTTTCTGAGAAGCCTCCTCTGCTGTTTGGGGTGGATGTGATCACATAATACGGGAGGGCGGTTTTGTTTTAGTTGCTCATCTCTGTCTGCAGCTGTGAATGGGTTGTTTAAAAATATTGCTGAGTAATGACTTGCATGTCAGTAAGGGGCTGCTGACGCTGGGATCAAGGTAGATCAAAGGCAATTTAGGGATACTCTAGAAATCCTGCATCAGTTGCACTGGCTCATGCCTGTAGTCCCAGCACTTTGGGAGGCCAAAGCAGGAGGATCGCTTGAGCCCAGGAGTTCAAGGCTAGCCTGAGCAACGTAGTGTGACCTCCTCTCTACAAAAAGTACAAAAATTAACCGGGTAGGCTGAGGCGGAAAGATTGCTTGAGCCCAGGAGGTAGAGGCTACAGTGAGCTGTGATGGCGCCACTGCACTATTCGTTCCATTAACCCAAGAACATTTATGCTACGTGAAGAATATTTCAACATGTGCGTGAACACGTGCACACCTTGTAGGATCAGTGTGTTACAGGAAGAGGAGGAGGATGAAGAGGAAGAAGAGGAGAAGGAGGAGGAGAAAGGAGGAGGAGGAACAAGCAAAGCTTGTTTAGAGATTTTGATTTTCTTTTATATCTCATTGACTATTAGATTTCTTCATTTAGATGCACCCCAGTGGGAGGAAGAGGAGGGAGAGGAGGAGGAGATGGAGGAGGCGGAAGAAGTGGAAAAGAAAAGGAAATAGAGGAGAAGGAAGAGGTGAAAGAGAAGGAGAAGATTGAGGAAGAGAAAAAAGAGAAGGAAGAGATGGAGGAGGGGAAGGAGGAGAAGAGAGTGTTTGGATTGAAAATGTCCCAGCAGAATACAGTAGAGCTATTGGTTTTCTTTTATATTTGTAGTGGTTGCAGTTGTCGTTGTTGTTTTTTTTCTGTTTGTGGGCACCTATATAGCACTTCATCCCGACCCACGCCAGATTGTAGAATATGGACTCCGTACTTTGAGCAAGCCTTAATGTGCGTTAAGGAAACAGCCGTGTTGAGGAGGGCTGTGTGTTTTACACCCTGTCTGTATTTCTGATAAAACCAGAGAGCCTGAAGAGAAAAAGGCATGTTATATAAATACATTTACTATTACTCTAATGCTTCTCCATGTGGGTGTGTGGGGCGTGTGGGTGTGCTGTGTGCAAAGACTGATCTGCAGAAATTATGGCCAGTTTATCCCCAAATTGAGGAACCACTCAGAGGCAGATGGCTCTGTCTGTCTCCTTCTCTCTCCCTCTTTCTCTCTCTGCAATTTCTGTATTCAGTGGAAAATTCCAGGTAAGCGCCTCTCACTAAATGCCATCAGCCCACGTGTGCCGTGACACTAAGTCTCTGAAAGTTTCATTTGGGGTCTGTGTTTGCCGTCCTGGTGCAACCCCCCACTGATTGCTTGGCTGCGGTGGTTTTTCCCTTTGTCAGGAGACTTAATGGCCTCTGTCGATCTGTTCTCTCTCCAGGCACTGGGACGTTTGGGCGGGTGCATCTGGTGAAGGAGAAGACAGCCAAGCATTTCTTCGCCCTCAAGGTGATGAGCATTCCCGACGTCATCCGCCTGAAGCAGGAGCAGCACGTACACAATGAGAAGTCTGTCCTGAAGGAAGTCAGCCACCCGTTCCTGATCAGGCTGTGAGTCGCCTCCTGAGGCCTCTCCCCACGCACTCTCCCTAGACCCCTGTGTGTCTCTTCTTATAAGAAGCTGGGTGGGCCGAGACCATGGCGTGCGTGCAAAGCCTTAGGCCACGGCAGTCTCCACCTGTCAGGTCTTATCAGCCTCTGATCTTAGAGCTGGAATACCTCCAGGGCTCCTGACCTCCATGGCTGACCAGGTCCAAAAAGAAATGCTGTGTGTTTGGAAGTCCATGCCCAAGGCCCCTTGCTCCTCTCCTGGGTGAGTCAAGTATCTCTGCCTGGAAAAGGATGCAGGAATCTTTGTCTCCTCACCTCCTTGGGTTCTGCATCTATAGCTCTCGGCAGAACTGGTTAAGTTGGTTTTTAAGGGACCACAGTCACGTGGACGGGGCTGGGCTTCAGGTTTCGTTGGGTTTCTGGTTGACTGTGGATGAGAGATATCCCATTTAGATGCAGCCCACACACTTCCAGCTGATGGTACACAACAGTCTTATGTCCTAGGGTAGGTGTGTTAGTCCATTCAGGCTGCTATAACAAAGGATCTTAGACTCGGTAATTTACAAACGACAGACATTTGCCTCATGGTTCTGGAGGCTGGAAAGTCCGAGATCAAGACATGGCGGATTCAGTGTCTGGTGAGGACCTGCTTCCTGATTCATAGATGGCACCTTTTCACTGTGTCCTCACATGGTGGAAGGGGCGAGGGATCTCTCTGGGGTCCCTTTTATAAGGGCACTCATCCCATTCATGAGACTCCACCCTCATGACCTCCCAGAGGACACACCACCTAACCCCATCACCTTGGGGGTGAGGATCCAACACAGGGATTTGGGAGGACACGAGATACTCAGACCATTCCAGCAGGGTAATTCCATTTCCACCCAGGTGCCTTAGACGAGGATGTCCTGCGTGTCTCTACTTCCCCTCCATGGGTGCCTTCCATCCAATTCCCACGTCTTCCATCCGCCGTCTTGCTAGCACACCTCTCCTGTCCGCCTATCCATCTTCTGCTTTATCTGGGTCCCATCTCTCTGCCCTGATTTTCTGTACTGGCTTCCCTCCTACCTGGTCTTTCTCTCCCAGCCTTGCTCCCCTTGAAGACATTCCTCACTTTATAGCCTCACTGGTCCTCCCAGGTACCTCTGCAATGACCTGCCTCTCTCCTTTCATCCTCAGGGAACTCCTAAAGTATCCCATATAAAGCCCCAGCAATGCAGCATCCTCCTACCAGTATCCTCGTGGACTGGCCTCCTGCCACCACCTCCCTACAGGAGAAGGTAGAAGGTGCTGTTCACACGCTCATTCCGGGGCTTCTCCCAGGCCACCCTTCTTTGACAGGCCTCCTTCTTTGCTCTCATCATTGTCCTTCACCTCCCCCATCTGAGAAACACCTACCTGTTTTCCCTCATTCACCTGCTGTCCCCGGGACACAGGGTGCCTCCCATCATGTTCTTGAAGCACCTCGTGTGTACTGGAACAAGTGCACCTGCCTTCTCCTCTAGACCCAATGCTGCCTGAGCTCCGAACAAAATCATATGCAGAGGATGGGCGTGGTGGCTCCCTTCCTCCCTTCCTTTCTTCCTTTCTTCATTTCTCTTTCTTTCTTGACAGGGTCTCACTCCTTCTTGCCCAGGCTGGAATTCAGTGGCACAATCATGGCCCACTGCAGCCTCTACCGCCTCCCAACTAGCCGAGACTACAGGTATATGCCACCATGCCTGACTAACTTTTAAAAGTTTTTGTAGGATGAGGTCTCGCTGTGTTGCCCAGGCTGGTCTCAAACTCCTGGCCTGAAGCAATCCTCCGGCCTCAGCCTCCCAAAGTGCTGGGATTGCAGGTGTCAGCCGCTGCACCTGGACTGAGAATGCATGTCTGTTGTCTGCCGCGTCCCCCCACCCCAACCCCCAGTTTGTGGTACTTTGTTAATGATAGCCCTGAGGAACTCACACACACCCCCTGCGCCTCCTGGAGCAGGAGAGCAGCTGAGACGATGGGCTCCTGAGTACTCTACAGTTCAGAAATCTAAACTCCCACAGAAGAACCGCATGGCCATGGGAATGGCTGGAGTATACAAGTGACAGAATTCCCCAGGATGGAATTCTTGAGCTCCCGCAAGTTGAAAAATAGGGAGGAGCTTGCAGAACAGAGCTTTAGTTAGATAGTTCTCCTTTCTTCAAGGCAGGATAGCTCAAGACTGTTTTCCTTGGCAGATAAGGTGGATTCCTGCAGGGACATGGATTCTGATTTTGATATTCCCTGCTTTCAATTAAGGAACAAAGTTGTTTATATTTCTTAAGTCTTATATAAAGCTCTAGAGACTTTAGAAATTCTATTCAACGTTACCTGTGTTGGTTTATTTTTATCTTTTATATGAAAAAGTATATATATAGATTTACATTTAGAGACGGGTTTTGCTCTGTGGCCCATCTTGGAGTGCAGCGGCACAATCGCGGCTCACTGCAGCCCCAACCTCCCAGGCTTAAGCCATCCTCCTGCCTCAGCCGCCAGAGTAGCCGGGACTGCAGGCACCCACCACTACACCCTGCTAATGTTTTTATTTATTTTTAATTTTTAAAAAACATATGTATATATTTTTCACAACCGCTTTGGTGAAGATAATGTTTTTGTTTTTTTTCTATGAACAGGGTCTTGCTATGTTGCCCAGGCTGGTCTTGAACTTTAGGCTGCAAGCAATCCACTTGCCTTGGCCTCCTGGCATGCTGGGATTACAGGTGTGCACCACCACACCTACCTCATTTTAAAATTTTCTGTAGCGATGGGATCTCGCTTTGCTGCCCAGGCTGGTCTCAAACTCCTGGGCTCAAATGATCTTCCCACCTCGGCCTCCCAACATGCTGAGATTACAGATGCGAGCCACCGTGCCTGGCCTATTTCTAACTTTTAAGGAGTGAAGATTCTCTGCACCATGACAGCTTTTGAAGAGGACATTGTGGATGCTTCATGGGTTGTCCTTTGCCCGTACAGCTCACCGGCTCCTCCGAGTGCTGGTTACAGTTGAGTGTGAGCTGTTATTTGTGTGTCAGGTCTGCCTGGTGGTGTTGCCAGAAAGCATGAATTTTTCCTCATCATTTAAAGTCTACACGGAATTTAAGGCCACTTTTGATATTATTCTCGGGAGGATTTTATTCAGTGTTTTGGGAAAACATGGCAGGAGCTCATTTCAGAATTCTCTGATTTGGGGCCGAGCTCAGTGGCTCACACCTGTAATCCCTGCGTTTTTGGAGGCCAAGGCAGGAGGATCACTTGAGACCAGGAGTTCCGGACCAGCCTGGGCAACATAGTGAGATCTCGTCTCTTACGAAAAAAAATTAAAAAGAAAATTCTAGCCTGGCCAATATGGGGAAACCCTGTCTCTACTAAAAATACAAAAATTAGCTGGGCGTGGTGGCACACGTCTGTAACCCAGCTACTTGGGAGGCTGGGGCACTAGAATCTCTTGAGCCTGGGAGGCAGAGCTTGCAGTGAGCCAAGATCATGCCACTGCACTCCAGCCTGGGTGACAGAGCAAGACTTTGTCTCAAAAAAAAATAAATAAATAAAAAATAAAAATAAATAAATAAATACATTTCTTTGATTTTGAAATAGTGCAGAAAACAAGGCAGGCCCTGAAGTCCACAGCTCTCGTGAAAAGTTTTGGATCTAGGGAAGTGATTGTCAACAATGAGCCTTTAAAAACTTAATGGTGATAGCAATGTACAGGTGACTTTTCCCCAAAAATGACAGAAAATGAGTTCGCCACTTGGGCATGTTGACTCACACTTATAATCCCAGCATTTTAGGAAGCTGAGGTGGGAGTGTCCCTTGTGCCCAGGAGTTTGAGACCAGCCTGGGCAACATGGCAAGACCCTGTCTCTACAAAAAGTACAAAAATTAGCTGGGTGTGGTGGGGGTGCCTGTAGTCCCTGCTACTCAGGAGGCTGAGGTGGGGGGATCACTTGAGCCTGGGAGGCGGAGATTGCAGTGAGCCGAGATTGTGCCGCTGCACTTCAGCCTGGGGGACAGAGCAAGACCCTGTCTCAAAAAAGAATCCGAAAAACAATGTGGACTTGGAGGGGATGATGTAACTTAGCCCATGAGACCTCCTTAGTGACTTGCTGAGAATTGATCTTTCAGTGCCCTGCAGTATTATGATAACCTGCTATAGCATTTTGCTTTTTCTGTGCATTAACACTTTAGGGACCAAGTGGCTTTAAGAACTGGATTAAAGTTGATCCAGTGCATTCAGACACTTGGCATTCCCTGTACATAACATGAGAGAGCACGCCGGGTCTGGCCAGCCCCATGGATAAGATGCTGGAGGGTGTCCAACGTTGCATGCTGAGGAGCATGTCTTAGAGGAGAATCCTAGATCCTCTGTGAAGAATGAATTTCATCCTCCCAGCTGTGCAGCTTCTCTTCTAAATGTAAGTTGCCTTGCTCAACATCTGCTTCCCATACTGGCAGTTTTAGGCCTTGGACTTCTTGATGAAGGTATAAAAGAAGGACTTTCAGCGGAGGTGCCTCACATTTACAGCTGGAGGAGTCTCTGGGGTGGGGCTGTCCTGCACACTTCAGGGTGTTGGGGAGTGTCCCTGGGCTCCACCCACCAGGGGCCAGGAGCAGCAACCTCAGTTATGAAAAGCAGAAATGTCTCCATACATAACCAAGTGTTCCTTCAGGGAAGGAGGGCAAAGTTTTCTCCACTAGTGAACCACTGTGATAGACAGACGACCGACAGAGAGAGATGATAGATACGACAGGTAGGTATATGTTGAGATGGATAGGTGATAGATAATAGATATTAAGATAGGTGTAAATGATGGGTGATTGATAGGTGACTAGATAGATGATGGGCAGCTAATAGATGATATTAAGATAGCTGATAGATAATAGATACTAATATATACAGCTATAGATGATAGATGATATTGAGGTGGGTAGGTGATTGATTGATAGATTAATGACCGATTGCATATAGGCAGAGCTGTCATGCTAAAAGAGAGTTTCTCAACCTCAGCAGTGCTGACACACAGAGCGGGATCATGGAGGACTCTGTGGTGGGGCATCCTGTACACTGTAGGGTGTTGAGCAGCGTCCCTGGACTCTACCCAGTAGATGCCAAGAGCACCCATCCCATCTGTGACAAGTATCTAAAGATGTCTCTAGATACTGCAAAGTTCCCCCTATGGGGGGACAAAAAGTTATCCCCAGTTGTGAACCACTGTGACAGATAGTTGATGGATGGATGGATGGATGGATGGATGGATGGATGGATGGATGGATGGATAGAGATCAACATTGAGACAGATATTTGATAGATAACAGATATTGAGGTAGATGATAGCTATAGACGATAGGTGGTTGATAGATATTGAGATAAGTGATTGATAGATGATAGCTATAGATGATAGCTGATTGATAGATAGCTGGTAGCTATAGATGGTAGATGGTTGATAGATATTGAGATAGATAGGTGATTGATTGATAGACTGATGATGGAACGTATTAGTAGAGTTTCTCAACCTCAGCACTGCTGACATTTGGGGCTGGAGGATTCTCTGTGGTGGGACCGCCCTGTGCACTGTAGGGTGCTGAGCAGTGTCTCTGGGCTCCACCGACCAGATGCCTCTAGCACCCCCACTCCAGTGTGACAGCCAAAGATATCTCCAGACATTGTCCAGTGTTTATTGCGGGGAGCAGAATCAGCCCCGTTGACACCCACTGTAGCGGATGCACAGACAGATAACTACCTGTGCGTGTGGAGTCCCTTTCTCCCTTTTCTGCCCCAGCCCCTGAGCCTGTAGCCCCACTCTTCTGTCGTGATTGATTGGCTTATGGGCCAAACAGTGGTTCCAGTGCCGTATTATCTATGGCACAGCAGCCGAGCCAAGCCAGTGGGTTTGGTCTGTGGTTGCAGGGCTTAGCCAGCTTTCTTCTACAGAACTTGGAAGGCAAGAGGTCTCTGCACTCCGGGCCACATCCTTGTAGTTCCTGGATGACCGCTTGTTTCTCCATGGAGAGGAGTTCATGCCAGAACCTCTTCTTCGGGGAGAGTGGATGCATCTCTTGGAAACATCTTTTTTTAAAGTCTGCAGACTTGAGTGTGGGCCGCATTGTCATTGGTACTTGTTGTGGGTAGGAGTCAAATCATTCCTTTGTTTTCCTGAGAGTTCAGGAAGAACACCATGTTCTCTCCTTTTCTTTCTTTATTTATTTTGCTCTCTATTTGAATTTTAAAAGCAAAAATCTAGAAATAGCGCTTCTTGCTCTGTCATCACTGCCTGCAAAGCACAGAGACCAGAGTGAAGGCAGGCAGCTCCTGGGTCTTCTCTTCCTCTTCTTTGTCCAAAAAATGATACATTGCATGTTTAGTATTTGTGGCAAAACAGATGCTTCCAAAAGGGAGGCTTATTTTATTATCTATATTTTTCTTTTTTATTATTTTTTACCTTTATTCCCTTTTTCTGAAGTATGAAAAGGGAGGTTTAAATTCTTGCAAGAGAATGCAATTGTAGTGTCTTCTGGACAGAGTTTTCTGTTTGATGCCAAGCCTTCCGGTGCCTTGGTCTAAGGAGAACTGCATAGGGTGAGAAGAGTCCTAGCGACACGTGGAAAAGGGGCCTTAACAGCTTTGGAGGGCGAGAGGTAGGGGGTGAAGATGCAGTGGACACCTAAGGAGAATTTTGCAGGAGGAGTAGGGGTTTATTGGCTGAAAGGGGTGGGTGGTGGAAAATCATTCTAGACAGGGAGTGACACGGAAGCCATGGGTCGCTACGGGGGCAGGAGGGACATGGGGGAGAAACTCAAATCTGAGTTCAGCCAGGAGGTGGACACAGGAATGCAGTGAGCTCAGATGTGTAGGAGACTGCCATGGGGACTGGGGTATGAGGAAGGACTGGCTGTGGCTCAGCTGTGCATTTGGGCTGCTGGACAGTGAGGAAATCCAAGGAGAGAGAGTGCATTCCGATTTGGGAAACTTCGAGGGCAAAACATCTGCAGCAACTGTCTCAGAAGAGAGCCTGAGGCAGGGTCCTTGGAGGGAGGAAGCTACAGGTGGATGGAGCCACCGAGGGCTGCTAGGTCACCTTGGTTAAGGGCTAGTTGCAGTGCAGCCAGGTAGGAAAGTAGAGCCGTTCTGGAGCCTCGCGTGGCATAGAGAGATGTTGGAGGAGATGGGATGACAATGGCTCATTTTCTTCTTCTCACCACAAAAGCCCAGCTTTATGGCAGCCTCTGGAGAGAGGAGGACCAACTTCTACGGTAAGCCGTCTCCAAATTAATGAGGCTGATTTGCCTCTTCATAAAAACAAAAACAAAAGCAAAAAAATCCCTTAGAGGAGAAGCCATCCCCGCAGACCCTGCAAATAAAAGACAGCGGATCAGCTTCGCGGATGGAAAAGTGCTGCTGTCAGCTAAAGATGAGGACAGAGCTGCTCAGCTGAGGTCAGTGGAGAGGAGGGGGAGGGGACTTGGAAACCTCCCTTGTCTCAGTCGTTGTTGACGACATTGACTCTTTCTTCATGTTGACTTCCCCCCATTCATAGATTCATAGATTGCTCTCTGTGCTGGAAAACATTCTTTAAAATTTAATTTTTTTATTTTGTTAACATATCACATAACAGTTTACTATTTTAACTTCCTTTTTTTTTTTTTTTTTTTTTTAAATAAATGAGGTCTTGCTCTGTTGCCCAGGCTGCAGTGTACTGGTGCAATCATGGCCCACTGCAGCCTCAACCTCCTGGGCTCAGGTGATTCTCCTGCCTCAGCCTCCCAAGTAGCTGGGACTACAGGTGCGCACTACCGCGCCTGGCTAATTTTTTAATTTTTGGTAGAGACAGGGTCTTGCTGTGTTGCACAGGCTGATCTCCAACTACCAGGCTCAAGCAGTCCTCTTACCTCAGGCTCTCAAGTTGAGCTGGGACTATAGGCACATGCTACCATGCCCAGTTAATATTTTAATTTTTGGCAAACATGTGATCTTGCTTTGTTGCCCAGGCTGTTCTCAAACTCCCGACCTCACTTAATCCTCCTGCCTTGGCCTCTCAAAGTGCTGAGATTACAGGCATGAGCGTCCATGCCCGGCCTCATTTTAACCATTTTTAAAATGTACAGTTCACGGCTGGGCACGGTGGCTCACGCCTGTAATCCCAGCACTTTGGGAGGCCGAGGCGGGCGGATCACGAGGTCGGGAGATCGAGACCATCCTGGCTAACACGGTGAAACCCCGTCTCTACTGAAAATACAAAAAAATTAGCTGGGCATGGTGGCGGGTGCCTGTAGTCCTCAGCTACTTGGGAGGCTGAGGCAGGAGAATGACATGAACCCGGGAGGCAGAGTTTGCAGTTAGCCAAGATTGCGCCACTGCACTCCAGCCTGGGTAACAGAGCGAGACTCCATCTCAAAAAAAAAAAAAAAAAAAAAAGTACAGTTCACTACTCGGGAGGCTGAAGCCGGAGGATCACTTCAACCCGGGAGGTGGAGATTGCAGTGAGCTGAGATTGTGTCGCTGCACTCTATCCTGGGCAACAGAGTAAGACTCTGTCTCAAAAAAAAACCAAAAAACAAAAAAAAACAAAACACAGTTTAGTGGCATGGAGCACATTCATGTTTCTGTGCAACCGCCACCCCATCCCCATCCCCATCCCCATCGCCATCCATCTCCAAAACTCCTTTTCATCTTCCCCAACTGAAACCTGTCCTCATGAAACACGCCCTATTGCCCCTCCCTCCAGCCCTGCCCTGGCAACCTCCCTCGTACTGTCTGCTCTATGAATTTGGTGATTCTAGGAACCTTATGTAGGCAGAATCATACGGCATTTGTCCTTTTGTGACTGGCTTCTTTCAGTTACTGTAATATCCTTCAGATTCCCCCATCCTGTAGAAAGGAATTTCCCTCCTTTCTAAGCCTGAGTAATATTCCATCGTATAGAGGATACAGCGTGTTGTGTTCATCCATTCATTCATGCATGGACACTGGGGTGCCTTCCACCTCTTGGCTGTAGTGAATAATGCTGCTGTGAAGAAGGTTCGGCAAATATCTGTTCCAGTGCCTGCTTTCAGCTGCTTGAATACATTGTTTTAATTTATTATTATTATTTTTTTGAGATGGAGTCTCGCTCTGTCACCCCGGCTGGAGTGCAGTGGTGTGATCTTGGGTCACTGCAACCTCTGCCTCCTGGGTTCAAGCGATTCTTCCACCTCAGCCTCCTGAGTAGCTGGGATTACAGGCATGCACCACCACCCCCAGCTAATTTTGTATTTTTAGTAAATATGGGTTCTCACCTTGTTGACTGGGCTGATCTGGAATTCCTGACCTCAGGTGATCTACCTGCCTGGGCCTCCCAAAGTGCTGGGATTACAGGCGTGAGCCACCATGCCTGGCCCCTCGAATACATTTTTAGTATTATAATTAGATGCCTTTCCCACTGATACAGGGCGCCTGTGCGGTGTTTTTAGTTATGTATTTTTTTTTTGAGGGTTGCCTCAAGTTTTCCTTTCTTCCACTCACCCTCCCTCATTGCCAGGTAAGTATTTCACAGCCTGGTATGGATCCTTCTGTACTTTTCTTTGTGTTAAAAAAGCCCCCTCACACAAATGCACACACACAAGCACGCACACACACAAGCACACACATGTGCACGTGCACACACACATGCATGCACACATATATGCATGCACACACACACGCGCGTGTGCCCCATGCAGTTTTGGCCTGATGCCACTAGAGTATGCATCATTTTTGTCTCTTGTTTTCTTGGAGATCCCTCTGGGGTATTTTGAGGAGGAGAAGTTGTATTATTATTGTGTTGTTAATTTTTAGACATTCAGGGATACACGTGGAGGTTTGGTACATGGATGTATCATGTTATGGTGAGCTTTGGGCTTCTAGTGTACCCCTTACCCGAATAGTGAACATTGTACCCGATAGGTAATTTCTCAGCCCTCAACCCCTTCCTAGCCTTCCCCTTTTGGGAGTCCCCGTATCTGTTATTTCCATTTCTGTGTCCATGTGGACCCACTGTTGAGCTCCCACTTTTGAGTGAGACTATGCGGTATTTGACTTTCTGTGTCTCAGTTATTTTACTTAGGATAGTGGTTTCCAGTTCCATCCCTGTCGTTGCAAAAGACATGATTTTATTTTTTATGGCAGTGTCAATATACTACATTTTCTGTGGCTTTTATGTACTAAATTTTCTGTATCCAGTCATCTATTGGAATGGCTGATATAAAAACTCAAAAAAATCCAGGCATGGTGGCCCACGCCTATAATCCCAGCACTTTGAGAGACCCAGGCAGGAGGATCGCTTGAGCCCAGGAGTTTTAGACCAGCCTGGGCAATATAGGGAGACCCTGTTTCTACAAAAACTCGAAGAAATAGTGAGGGATGGTATTGCATGCCTATAGTCACAGTTCTTCAGGAGGCTGAGGTGGGAGACTTGCTGGAGCTCAGGAGTTGAAGGTTGCAGTGATCTATGGTTGCACCACTGCACTCCAGGAGCCTGTGCAACAACAGAGTGAGACCCTATCTAGGCAAAAAAACAGAAAAGTAAGAAAACAACAGATGTTGGTGTGGAAGTGGAGGAAAGGGGCCACGGATGCGCTGCTGGTGCGGAGGAGGTCTTCCAGTGCACGCAGCAGGGAAGGTGACCTCACTTCTCCTCGAGAGGAGCTCAGCTGTGCAAAGCAGACTTGCAGAGGATAGGAGGGTGGATGTGACCCTAGGTGCAAGGCTGTGTGCCTGTGGGCATGCACTTCCTGGTGACGTTTCCTTGGACCCCACAGTGGGAAACAGGAGCCCCTCTGCCCTCTCATTCCTCTTGCTCTGTATTTGCATTCGCTGTCTTGCTGGTCTCAAGATTCCCAAGCGCTGCTGCCAGCCCATGCCTTCAGCCTGCCAAGCTACACGTGTGCGCCCACTTGAGCACTCTCTGAGCCTTCTGCTCAGATGCCTCTCACCAAAAATGAGTTCCTGCTCTTCCTCCTTGCCCCTCAGCCCTAATCAGTTCCTCATTTGCACTTCCCCATTTCATAAGTGGTCCTTCCAGCTCTTGGGGCTCACCCAGGAACCATTTTGTATTCCTTTTCTTTGACTCTGCATTCACTGTAATCCTGAGTCCTGCCCTTTTAAGTTTTTTTTTTTTTTTTTAAGAGATGTGGTCTTGCTCTCTCATCCAGACTGGAGTGCAATGGTGCAATCATGGCTCACTGCATCCTTGACGTCCTGGGCTCAAGAGATCCTCCCACCTCAGCCTCCCAAGTAGCTGGGACCACAAGTGCGCACCACTATGTCCAGCTAATTGAATTTTTTTTTTTTTTTTGGTAGGGACAGGATCTCACTGTGTTGCTCAGGCTGGTCTCAAACTCGTAATTTCAAGTGATTCTCCTGCCTCAGCCTCCTAAGTAGCTAGGATTATAGGTGCACACCACCATGCCTTGCCCCTTTCCAATTCTAAAACACATCTCCAGAGCCCATCCACATCAATGATGTCTTCACAGAAGCCACCATAGCTTATCTAGATTCCCTCCCCTTCTCTCCATTGATCTCCGATCTCTGCTGAACTCACCCCTTCCTGCTGTATCAGCCCAAACCTTTCTGATGTAAAAATAGGCAGGGCGTGGTGGCTCATGCCTGTAATCTCAGCACTGTCAGAGGCTGAGGTGAGAGGATTGCTTGAGGCCAGGAGTTTGAGACCAACCTGGGCATCTTAGTGAGACCCCATCTCTAATTTTTTTTTTTTTTTTAAGACAGGACCTTTCTCTGTTGCCCAAGATGGAGTGCAGTGGTGCCATCATAGTTCACTGCAGCCTCATTCTCCTGGGCCCAAGTTATCCTCCCACCTCAGCCTCCCAGGTAGCTGGGACTATAGGCCTGCACCACCAAGCCTGGCTAATTTTTAAATTTTGGGGGTCTTGCTGTGTTGCCCAGGCTGATCTTGAACTCCTGGGCACAAGTGATTCTGCTACCTCTGTCTCTCAAGTAGATAGGAGTACAGGTGCACATCACCATACCCACCTAATTTTTAATTTTTTTTTCTTTTTTTTGGAGACGGAGTCTCGCTCTGTCCCCCAGGCTGGAGTGTAGTGGTGTGATCTCGGCTCACTGCAAGCTCCACCTCCCAGGTTCATGCCATTCTCCTGCCTCAGCCTCCCAAGTAGCTGGGACTACAGGCACCCACCACCACACCCGGCTAATACTTTGTATTTTTAGTAGAGACAGGGTTTCACCATGTTAGCCAGGATGGTCTCGATCTCCTGACCTCGTGATCCACCTACCTCGGCCTCCCAAAGTGCTGGGATTACAGGCATGAGCCACCGTGCCCGGCCCTAATTTTAAATTTTTTGTAGAGACGTGATCTTGCTTTGTTGCCTAGGCTGGTCTTGAGCTCCTGGGCTCAAGCGATCTGCCACCTTGGCCCCGCAAAGTGCCGGAATTACAGACGTGAGCCACCGCACCTGGCCTCCAGCTTTCTTTTATGTCCCTCCCCAATCTTCCTTTGGCCTTCAGCTGTGGGGACAGAGATGCCCCCTGCCTCCCTGTCCCCACCTTCTACCTGGTCTTGCAAGACCCCCTCCAGCCATCCTTCCAAGTTTACTATGTAATGTCTGTTCCCCATCAAGCCTGCAAAGCTCATGACAGTCACAAGATCTGCCGTTCCTGATACTATGTACTGAGAACATTACTTGGCACATAAGGGGCCCTTGTCCAAAACATCTGGAAACCAATAAAGAATGTGGCTGGTGAGTTATTGATTAACGTGTTGACGAATTCATTGATTCCTGATGCTAGTACGTACAGTAAGTGTTAGATCTTGAACATGCTTCTCATATCCGTTGTGATAAACCCTCTTATCTTCTATTGCTTTTGAACTTTTATAGACTTGATGTCAGGGGCAGAGTCCAGCAGTTAACTGGAATCATTGAACCGATGCATTGGTTTCTAATTTTCTAAACTCAGATTTGAAATCACCTGTGGTCACTAAACTCGTCCTATCCCACAGCCCCTGCACACGATGACTTAAGTTTTGTAAATGTTTTTTGGAGATAGTAAAGTCAGTATTTCTTTCAACATTTTGTTCCTTATCTTTAGTGATACCCAGCTCTGTACAAATTCTGTCCACATAAGCAAAGTCTTTTTTTTTTTTTTTCCAGATAGGGTCTGGCTCTGTCACTGAGGCTGGAGTGCAGAGGTTCAGTCATAGCTTCAACTCCTGGGCTCAGGCTGTCCTCCTGCCTCAGCCTCTTAAGTACCTGGGACTACAGGCCTGCACAACCACACCTGGCTAATCTTTTTATTTTTTGCAGAGACAGAGTCTCCCTATTTTGCCCAGGCTAGTCTCAAACTCTTGGTCTCAAGTGATCCTCCTGCCTCAGTCTCCCAAAGTGCTGGGATTACAGGTGTGAGCCACCACACTCGCCTGCAAAGTCTTACTGCTAAAAGATTTGAAGGAAGGATGTGTCAGAGAACTTCTTTTTTCTTATAATATTTACTTAATCTTATTGATTTGGGGAAGGGCAAGAGAATCCCAGTTATCTAGATTTTTCTTTTTCTTAAAGGAATATGTTTTTACTTGCTAACTCTCTTTGTAAACTGTTACTTCTTAAAGATGCTGAAGGGTGATCCCGCATTAGTGTATAGGTAAAAATGATGTGTCCATTTCATATATACTGATTAGGTGACTTTATTAAGCCTTGTGGTTTGTTGATGTTGATTTTACTGAGACACTTGTGGAACAGATGTATTTTCATACAACCTTACACATCTCAGTAGTTTTCCCTACTCACGCAGTAACTTTTTCTCCCCTGCTTTCCCTCCTCCTCACCCCACCTCTTCTCCCCTCCCCTCCTTTCCTCTTCCCTTCCCTCCTCTTCTCATTTGATACAAAGCCCTAACTCTCTTCCTCTACAGATCATCCTACCCATGGTTGAAATTGCAACTTCCCCTGCAAGCCAGGTGACCGAACCTGAGATCTTTGTATTGTCAGGGCTTGCATATTCTACATGCCTGTGTAATCCTCAAAGTTCTGTCATTCCTTGCTTCTAACCTACCCAAATCCTTCTAATCTCCCACCACGGTTAATTATCTCTGATGCTCCTGAAGGGTGACCTGCTGCTACATTGTGACAAGGTGATGCATTATTCTTAAGAGGATGTGTGCAGATTATTATCCCAGAGTGGGGTAGATGGGGGAGGATACAGGATATATCCAAAGAATGTGTTGCAAACTAACTGATAGAGACAGAGAGAGAGAGAGAGAGAGAGAGTGTGTGTGTGTGTGTGTGTGTGTGTAGGCGTGCATCCATCTTTTCTTACATATTTCAGCCATAGGGAAATAGAGTCACGTATATTCTCTTCAACCAAATTAACAGTTGTAGACAGTGGTCTTGCTATTGCTTTGACCATTTATGGTATTTTCAAGAGCTCAGTGTTACCCCCAAATGTTCAGTATCACACCTTGGCTGTTCAGTTGTAGTTAAATTTTCCTTCCACCTTGCGCCCTGAAGAAATTTAGAAAGTCACCAGCTGACACAGAATTTGATTGTAAAAGTTCACTAGTACGATAGTATTTGGACCTTGGAAAATATTTCCCCACCAGAACAGTGAAATCATGGTTGTCTTCTAAGCTTATCCACAAAAGTACAGTTTGACTGTCATGCATTTGAGATACCATGCACTTAATCACGAAATATTACTGAGAGGAACACTCTTGCCCAATCAATAATGGTGCAAAGCAGAAAAATAGGGCATTTAGCTAGGAGAAAATGACTCGAGATGTCAGCGATAAGATTTAAGGAATGTGGGTATGTGGTGGGTCTTTTAGAACTCCAACAGATTGCTCTGGAAAACAGCCACTACATACCAAAAGTAGGCAGTCATGGTGGCATGCACCTGTAATCCCAGCTACTCGGGAGGCTGAGGCGGGAGAATCACTTGAACTCGGGAGGCAGAGGTTGCAGTGAGCCAAGATTGTGCCATTGCACTCCAAGCCTGGGTGACAGAGCAAGACTGTCTCAAAAAAAAAAAACAAAAAAAACAAAAAAACACCACTCCAACAAAATACTTCTCCTTCCTCATATACTCTCCCTGCTTCCCTTTATGCCTCAAGACCACACATTTTGAACTTGCTGAGTTGTAAGAAGTGAATGGAGAGGTGGGACACAGGTGCTTAGGCTTCAGTAACTGAAGGAAAAAAAAAACAAAAGAAATTTCTAACCCTGAGCTTCCTGAGCTCCCTTCAGCCACCCAGCTGCTAAGGGGCAGGAATCCAGCAGCAAGGTGGAGAGAGGAAGGCATTCCTGCAACCTGTATTTGTGGGTCATTAGTCCCCCAACTTCAGCATCATTGCAGAATCTGCAAATTTAAAAGTGCATTAGGTAAGAGCCTTTTTTATAAGAGGCCCATATTTTTGCTAATACATAGAAACATTGTGATTAGTCAAATAAATGTTCATTTAAAATTCACAGTAACGTGTCTATTTTTTTTTTCCTTTTAGAAATGGGGTCTTGCTGTGTCACCCAGGTTGGAGTATAGTGATGTTGTGATCATAGCTCACTGCAGCCTCCAATTCCTGGGCTCAAATGATCTTCCCACCTCAGCCTCCCGAATTGCTGGGACGCCACCATGCCTGGCTGATTCTTTTATTGTAGAGACGGGATCTTGCTGTGTTGCTCATGCTGCTTTCAAACACCTGGCCTCAGGTGATCCTCCTGCCTCGGCTTCCCAAAGTGCTGCAATGACAGGCATTGAGCCGCCGTGCCCAGCCTATAATTTGTCTTAGCATTAATCTCTGTGTCATTGCAAGCTGTCTCCCACGTCCTTGCCTTCATTCTACATTGTTTTGGTGGAATGGCCTGTGCTAGCAGACAAGACCATCCGGTCCATGTTGAGCATCCTTCCCTGTCCTCAGGGAAGGTTTCCTGGGCCTCGTTTTGTTTTCTTTGTACACCAGCGGGGTGCAGCTCATTGGAATGAGCTTGCGGGGGAGCATCTGTGATAGCATCATGATCAGATGAGACAAACTGGCACGGGTCCTGGTCATGGTTGAAGACCTTTATGCTCCTGATTCTACTGGGTGTCTTCTACTGGTGAAGGCCCATTTGCTCATGGGAACACGGGCATGCTGGTGTCTTCTGAGTCCTCTCCAAAAACAAAGCCCAGGTCAGGTACGGTGGCTGACGTTTGTAATCCCAGCACTTTGGGAGGACGAGGCGGGAGGATTGCTGGAGCCCTGGAGTTCAAGACCAGCCTGGACAACACAGTGAGACCCTGTCTCTACAAATAACAGTAATAAAAATTAGCCAGGCATGGTGGCATGCACCTGTAGTCCTAGCTACTTGGGAGGCTGAGGTGGGAGGATTGCTCCAGCCCAGGAAGTTGAGGCTACATGAGCCTTGACTGCACCACTGCACTCCAGCCTGGCAGACAGAATAAGAACCGGTTTCAAAAACAAACAGACCGGGCACGGTGGCTCATGCCTGTAATCCCAGCACTTTTGGAGGCCGAGGCGGGTGGATCGCCTGAGGTCAGGAGTTCGAGACCAGCCTGGCCAACATGGTGAAGCCCCATCTCTACTAAAAATACAAAAATTAGCTGGGCGTGGTGGTGGGCGCCTATAATCCCAACTGCTTGGGAGGCTGAGGTGGGAGAATCACTTGCACCCAGGAGGCAGAGGTTGCAGTGAGCCGAGATTGCACCGTTGCACTCCAGCCTGGGCAACAAGAGCAAAACTCTGTCAGGAAAACAAACAAAAATCCCAAAGCCCTTAGTTCGAAATCTTGCCTCATACCCCACCCGTCCCATCTTTAGGTGAAAACGTTCTTTCATTATCAGTGCGTATCTCTCCAAACTGTATTTGTAACTTGTGCTGAGATGTTGAATGCACAGACGCACCTCAGTATCTTCTGTTCCTTCTTTCATCCCTACCCCCACCTTCCTCAATCTCTCATTGCTGCGTTTTCTTCCATTAATCAACACCTTTGTAAGGAGAAGCACCTCAGGCAAGCTCCCACAAGCAAGTGCTTTGAAATACTTCATCTGGGGCTTTTTAAAAGGGCTACCTTTTCCTAGCAGGTTTGGGATGCAGTCTGCTAGTTTATTGTTAATTCTCAGGCTTAATGATAGTTCCAGGTTACTGAATCAGGTGTGATCGCTGAAGATGTGTGTGTTGTAGGTTAGTTAGTTAGTGCTGCCATAACAAAGTAGCATAGATGGTGTGGATTAAACAACACTGATTTATTGTTTTATAATTCTTGAGGCTAGAATTTTGAGAAGAACGTGTTAACAGGGCTGGTGCCTCCTGAGCCGTCTCTCCTTGGCTTGTAGACGCCGTCTTCTCCCTGTGTCCTCACGTGGTCGTCCCTCTGTGTGTGCCTGTGTCCTCATCTCCTCTTCTTAGGACTCCGGTCCTGTTGGAATAGGGCCCATTCTAGTGACCATATTTTACCGTAATCACCTGTTTACATGCCCTGTCTCCAAATACAGTCACATTCTGAGGCCCTGAGGGTTTGGACTTCAACATGTGGATATTGGGAGGACACAGTTCAGCCCATAGCATACTGTTGGCTGGTTTATTATGAGACCATGATATTTACTATTCATTCATCCCAAGACAATGAGAGCTTTTACCCATGTCCCAGGATACACATATCTTAACATCTGCTGTTGTCTGAATACGTCCCTTCCAAATTCATATATTGAGACAGTAACCCCCAAAAGTATGGAATTAAAAGGTGGAGCTTTGGGGAAAGCGATTAGATCGTGACGGTGAAGCCGCTGAACAGGACCAGTGCCCTCGGTGAAGGGGCCTGAGGGAGCCTGTTTCCCCTTGGTCCATGGGAGGACACAGCGAGAAGGGCCCTTCCCTCAGGAATGGGCCCTTACCACGCAGTTCATCAGCGGGCACCCCGACCTCAGACTTCCAGCCTCCAGAACTGAGGGGAATACATTTTTCTTATTTGTAAGGCCCCTTAGTATATGGTATTTTTGTGATAGCAGCCAGAATGGACTAAGACAACATCTATGTAACATCTATGGAACTTGTACTTTAATATCCATCTATATGCTTATCCCAGTATCTGATTATACACCTCTTAACATCTACACACGTCATAGCATGTACCTATACTGATGAATTACACCTTTCTATATGCAGACCTCAGCACCTGTCTATCCCTATAGAGTCACATCTATACACACGCATATCCTAACATCTGTCTGTATTCACACCTTAGCATCTATCACATATATGAGCATCTATCTACAGCTACATATTAACATCTACCTCCACCCATATCCTAATATCTGTCTGCACCCACAGAGCAACACCGGTCTACACGTCTACACCCATATCCTAACATCTCTCTATACCTCTGTTAATATTTATCTACGTTCATATTCTAACATCTGTCTTTACGTGTATATTAACATCTCTCTACACCCATATCCTACTATCCATCTACACCCATATTGTAACATCTGTCTCTTCCTATATGTTAACATCTCTCTACGCCCGTATTCTAACATTTATGTCCATATATTAACCTCTGTCTACACCCGTATCCTGACATCCATCTACACCCATATTGTAACATCTATACGTATAGATATCATCTGTCTTCACCTATATTGTAACATTGATCTCTATCCATATTCTAATGCCTGCCTACATCCATATCCTAACATCTGTACCTACATATTAACATCTGTCTACACCTATATTCCAACATTTATCTATCTGTATTTTATTTGTCTACGCCCATACATTAACACTTGTCTACACCCATAATCTAATATCCATCTGCACCCATATACTAACACCTGTCTACATCCATCTACACCCATATATTAATACCTGTCTACATCCATCTACACCCGTATCCTAACATCTCTCTATACCTACATATTAACATCTGTCTACACCTGTGTTCCAACACTTATCTATATCCATATTGTAATATCTGTCTACACCCATATCCTAACATCTATCTATAACTACATGTTAACATCTTTCTACACCTATATGCTAACATATATCTATATCCATATATAATACCATATGGTAACACTGTTTACACCCATGTATCAGCCCCGATGTACGCCCATATCCTAACATCTGTCTCTAAGCACATCGTAACGTCTGTGTGTATGTGCATTCGAACACCTATCTGTATCCATATATTAACATCCGTCTTTACCCATGTGCTGATATCTGTGTGCTCCATGTCCCGACATCTGTCCCCAGCTATTACTGTCTGTCTGTACACACATTTTGGCATCTAGCTGCATCTGTACCCCAACACCTAGCTGACGGCGTACCCCCTGCCCTGCCCTGATGGGGCCCTGAGCGTGTGCTGACACCTAGCTGACGGTGTCCCCGCTGCCCTGCCCTGCCCTGCCCTGCCCTGGCGGGGCCCTGAGCGTGTGCTGACACCTAGCTGATGGCGTACCCCCTGCCCTGCCCTGGCGGGGCCCTGAGCATGTGCTGTCTGTCCCCGCAGGTTCTGGACGTGGCATGACGAGCGCTTCCTCTACATGCTCATGGAGTACGTGCCGGGTGGCGAGCTCTTCAGCTACCTGCGCAACCGGGGGCGTTTCTCCAGCACCACGGGGCTCTTCTACTCTGCGGAGATCATCTGTGCCATCGAGTACCTGCACTCCAAGGAGATCGTCTACAGGGATTTGAAGCCGGAGAACATCCTGCTGGATAGGGATGGCCACATCAAACTCACGGACTTCGGGTTCGCCAAGAAGCTGGTAGACAGGTAAGAGGAACGTGAACTCCGATGGGATCTGTGCTGCTTGGCAATGAGAAAGGTGGCGGTAGTTGTGGGTCAGGCAGGGAAAGATTGGGAACCAGAGTTTAACTCTCATGTGTGGGAGACACTTGCAACCAGGGATGAGAGAGCCAGGTTGACCCACAGCTCGTTTTAGGTGGGCTGCCATTGCTGGCAAAGAGCCGGTGGGCAGGAAGTCAGTGTGCCTCACTGGCACCGTGGAGGAAATCAGAACACCACATTTCCACTATTGATCCGAAATGATGAGGAAATGAGTCATATCCAAGTTTGAATTGCCCTGACTGTAAAATAGATGTGCACCGAATAGGATACAATATCTTTTACAATTAAATGCCAGGTGCTGTGGCTCACACCTGTAATCCCAGCACTTTGGGGTGCCGAGGTGGGAGAATCATTTGAGCCCAGGAGTTTGAGACCACTCTGGACAACCTAGTGAGACCCCGTCTCTACAGAGATATATATATTTAAAAAAAAGTTGATTATGATGGTGGATCCCTGTAGTCCCAGCTACTTGGGAGGCTGAGGTTGGAGGATCATTTGAGCCCCAGAAGTTGAGGCTGCAGTGAGCTGTGATCACACCACTGCGCTCCAGCCTGGGTGAAAGAGCAAGATCCTGTCTCAAAAAAAACCCACCACATTGAATATTCCACACACACCTGCTCACACACACGTGCAGTTATTTTTTTCTGGTATCTATATTTCTATTATATATATGTATTTCCACTGTATATGTATATTAAATAGAAATAGATCTAATACTATATTATTTTATATAATGTGTAGTATATTTTATGTACATATGATATAGTATTATATATGTATATTATATATTATATATTATATAGTATACTATGACTATGATATAGTATCATATAGGTATACTATATATTATATATTACATAGCATACCTATATCATACAATATCATACATATCACTATACTCTATATAGTATATATTATACATATTA
This sequence comes from Pongo pygmaeus, assembly GCF_028885625.2. Taxonomy (NCBI): domain Eukaryota; kingdom Metazoa; phylum Chordata; class Mammalia; order Primates; family Hominidae; genus Pongo; species Pongo pygmaeus. Next base: position 4,056,860 of record NC_072396.2, on the reverse strand, counting down.
TATATTACACATACTATATATAATATACTATATAATATATATAGTATATAGTATATATAGTATACCTATATCATATGTATGATATATGTTTCTTTTCTGGAAACACACTCACAGACACACCCCAAAACAATGTTTGAACAAACATCTGGGCACCCCACGGCCCATCAACACATGAAACGGACCATCACATGTTGTCTCAGCCAGTGCGGGCTGCACTAACACACACTCATAGACTGGGCAGCCTCAACAGCAGACATTCATGGCTCACAGCTCTGGAGGCTGGAAGTCTGAGATCAAGGTGCGACAGATTCTGTACCTGGAGGGAACCAGCTTCCTGGTTCGTAGACGGTGCCTTCTCGCTGTGTCCTCACATGGTGGAAGGGGCGAGGGGGCTCTCTGGGGCCCCTTTTGTAAGGGCACTCATCCCATTCATGAGACTCCACCTTCGTGACCTCATCACCTCCCAAAGGCCCCACCTCCTAATCCTATCACTTTGGGGATGATGATTTCAACATAGGAATTTGGGGGGGGGGGCACACACATTCAGCTTATAATACATGTGTATGTATTTTTTTTCCATGATTGGATTCATTTAACCAGTCTGTCGTGACAAAAGACCACACACTGGGCATTTTTAAGAATAGACCTTTTCCTGTCACTGTCATGGAGGCTAAGCTCTGAGATCCAGGTGTGGGCGGGGCTGGTTCCTCCTGAAGTCTCTCTCCTTGGCTTGGAGATGCTGTCTTCTCCCTGTGTCCTCACAGGATTGTCCCTCTCTGCATGTCTGTATCCTCATCTCCTCTTCTTATGAGGACACCAGTCCTCTTGGATCAGGACCCATCCTAGTGACCTCGTTTTACCTTAATGATCTCTTTAAAGATGCCCTTTCCCATATAGTCACATTCTGAAGTTCTGGGGGTTAGGACTGCAGCATATAAGGTTTAAGGGACACATTTCAGCCTGGAACAATTATATATAGATATGTTTCCGTACACACACATACTCCATTGAGGAGAAAACAGTTATCTTTTTTTGTTTGTTTTTTTGTCTTTTTTGAGACGAAGTCTGGCTCTGTCGTCCAGGCTGGAGTGCAGTGGCACAATCTCGGCTCACTGCAACCTCCACCGCCCAGATTCAAGTGATTCTCCTGCCTCAGCCTCCCAAGTAGCTGGGATTACAGGTGCCCGCCACCACACCTGGGTAACTTTTTTTTTTTTTTTTTTTTTTTGAGAGGGAGTCTGGCTCTGTCTCCCAGGCTGGAGTATAGTGGCACGATCTCAGCTCACTGCAAGCTCCACCTCCCGAGTTCACGCCATCCTCCTGCCTCAGCCTCTGAAGTAGCTGGGACTACAGGCGCCCGCCACCACACCTGGCTAATTTTTTGTATTTTTAGTAGAGACGGGGTTTCACTGTGTTAGCCAGGATGGTCTCGATCTCCTGACCTTGTGATCCGCCCGCCTCACCATCCCAAAGTGCTAGGATTACAGGTGTGAACCACCACACCCGGTCCCAGTATGTAGTCTTTTATCTCTCACCCACCTCCCACCCTTTCCCCCAAGTCCTTGAAGTCCGTTGTATGGTTCTTATGCCTCAGCGTCCTCATAGCTTAGTTCCCAATGGATCTTTAATTTACATTCATAAAATCAACAGTCATAAAAAGTAAATTCACACGCCCAAGCTGCTGAAAAATACTCAGAAAGATTTTTGGTAACTACACTGAGTGTCAGTTTTTCAATTAGATTAAATTAATTAAAGTAGGATTAGATAATGACATCAGTTCCTTGGTAGACAAGCTACATTTCAAATACCCAGGATTGCACATGGCTATTGGCTTCTGTCTTGGTCAGACAAGCCTAGAAAATACATCTTATATTTCCATATTCTTTGATGTGGTGGGGTTGGGTAAGGTGATAATTACGCTAATTATACTCCTAACATTGTAAAACCGTCTGCATTTTGGGAAACTTGATGTGGGGGCAGTTTTACACTAAATGACTCTCTTCTCTGGCAGCTTTTAGAAAAGGGCTCTCCTAGGAAAATTTTATGATGCATTTAAATTCAATCTGATTTTCCCCTATAGTATTTCTCGTACTACATTTCCAAAAATAAGGCACATGGAAATTAGGTGCATTTTACATGGAGTAGGAAAGATGCAGGATTTTTTAAAATATTGATTTATAGCATCTGTGCTGCCCTCTTTTGGCAGCACACGGTATATTAGTAAATTCTTTTAAAGTCATTTTATTTGCAAGTCGAATTCAAAGAAAACAGAGATAAAATATTTCATATATTCACTTGTTTATAAGTTTGACAAACCATGTTACTGTCCAGTTAATTCATGATGTCTATTTAAATGGACGAAGATGGTTTAGTATATAACATGCAGCAATTATTTTACTTAATGAACATGTGAAAATCTTAGAAAATGCCTCATTACCATCTTGATAGATTGCTTTTGCAAAGAACTGCATCTTCCTCTGTATGGGTAGTGTAGCTTCTGGAAACTTTTTTTTTTGTGGGTGCTTTTTTCTGCTTTTTTTTTGGACCATCAATGTAACGAAGCATCTCTCTTCTGGCCCGGCCCCAGGGAAGTTGTGTTCATGGGGGCAGATACATGGCCCTGCCTCTGATTCAGGATTCAAACAATACATGTGCCTTTTGAATAAAACTTAAATTCACCACTGTATCGTGGACCACTACAGAACAGATGGAACTAAACAGGGAGGCCTCATCTTGAATAACCTTTTTTCTTTTTTTTTTTTTTTTAAGACAGGGTCTTACTGTGTCACTCAGGCTGGAGTGCAGTGGTGGGATCTTGGCTCACTGCAACCTTGGCCTCCTGGGCTCAAGCGATCCTCCCATTTCAGCCTCCCAAGTAGCTGGGATTACAGGCATGTACCACCATACCTGGCTAATTTTCGTACTTTTAGTAGAGACCTGGTTTCACCATGTTGCCTAGGCTGGTCTTGAACAGCTGGCCTCAAGTGATCCACCTGCCTCGACCTTCCAAAGCATTGGGATTACAGGCGTGAGCCACCGCACCCGGCCTTGAATAACATTTTTGAACATATCCCAGAAAGAAGTCTGTTTCTCATTTTTCTCTCTTTTTTTTTTTTGGAGAGGAGTCTCATTCTGTCGCCCAGGCTGGAGTGCAGTGGCGCGATCTCGGCTCACTGCAAGCTCTGCCTCCCAGGTTCATGCCATTCTCCTGCCTCAGCCTCCCGAGTAGCTGGGACTACAGACGCCCGCCACCACGCCCGGCTAATCTTTTGTATTTTTAGTAGAGACGGGGTTTCACCGTGTTAGCCAGGATGGTCTCGATCTCCTGACCTCATGATCCGCCCGCCTCAGCCTCCCAAAGTGCTGGGATTACAGGCGTGAGCCACCGCACCCGGCCATTTTTCTCTTATAGCATGGGGTAAAAACATACTTAAGCGTGTTGTAATGTAATCTACTCACTACATGAATTTCTTTCTTTGTTTTTTGTTTCTTTTTTGAGACAGGGTCTCACTCTGTCACCCAGGCTGGCGTGCAGTAGTGCAACCGTGGCTCACCGCAGCCTCGAACTCCCAGGCTCAAGCAATCCCCCTGTCTCTCAGCCTCCCAAGTAGCTGCGACTACAGGCTTGCACACCCTGCCTGGCTAATTTTTTGATTTTTTGTAGAGACAGGGTTTCACTATGTTGCCGGGGCTGGTCTTGAACTCCTAAACTGAAGCAGTCCTCCAACCTTGGCCTCCCAAAGTTTTGGGATTACAGGCGGGAGCTATGGTACTCAGCCTCTCCCTCCCTTCCTTTCTTCCTCCCTCCCTCCCTCCCTCCCTTCCTTCCTCCCTTCCTCTCCCTCCCCTCCCTCCCTTCCTTCCTCCCCTCCCCTCCCATTCCTTCCCCTTCCCTCCCCTCCCATTCTTTCCCCTTCCCTCCCCTCCCCTCCTCTACCCTCCCCTCCCCTCCCCTCCTCTACCCTCCCCTCCCCTCCCCTCCTCTACCCCTCCCCTCCCCTCCCCTCCCCTAGCAACCCTGTTAACTGAATGACTTGTACCCTACTTGTTTTAAACCACTGCTCTTGGTGACTTGATTTCTGACTTTCCTAGGTTGTCAGTATGTTCAGATGGTGTTCTTTTGTGACTTGCGTTCACCAGCCTCTTGTTTTCTAACAGCAATATTACGTTTGTATTTTAAATATTTTGCGCACACACTTTATGTTATCTAGATAGCTCCCCTAAAAGATTTGGTGGCAAACTAGAATTATTTCTGGTTTTATGAAATGGTCAAAATAAAATACTGATGTGTTTAATTTGATTTTATAATTCAAATGCATAACACAAGTATCCCTTACCTGAAGTACTTCAGACCAGAATTGTTTTGGATTTTAGATTTTTTTCAGATTGTGGAATATTTGAATTACACTTACCTGTGAGCATCCCTAATTTGAAAATCTGAAATCCAAGATGCTCCAGTGAGCATTTCCTTTGCGCTGTGAGCCTCATGTCGGTGCTGGAAAAGTATTGACTTTTGGAGCATTTGGGATTTCAGATTTGGATTAAAGATGCTCAACCTTTATACATCTGTCTTTAAACCATAACAGATGGTTTTCTTTCTCTGCAACGGCTCTTTTTTGTTTGTTTTTGGTGTTTTTTATTTCTCTGCGACAGCTTTTTGTTTGTTTTTGTTTTTTTGTGTTTCTTTTGAGACAGGGTCCCACTATGTTGGCCAGGATAGTCTTGAACTCCTGGCCTCAAGCAATCCTCCCACCTCGGCCTCCCAAAGTGCCAGGATGGTAGTCGTGAGCCACCATGCCAGGTGCAACAGCTCTTTCCTAGTTCCTCTGTTGTAGCATTGTAAACCCAGATGTTACATTGATTACTGTCCTCTGGATTTTTATTTCTAGCCTTATAGGGATAACATTGAACCTAGTCTTTCAGAATTACTACTTACCCCTTACACACACACACACACACACACACACACACACACACACACACGAGTAGAGAGAGTAATTCACGTTGAAACCTTATGGCCCCATCACCCAGCTTCGATTGTTATCAAAGCTTTGTCACTTTGTTTTTTTTCTCTTTGCCCATTTGTTTCTTGAGTTAGTTAAAGCAGATGCACTTTATCCAACTTTAACAGATAACTCCCTTTAAAAAAGAACTTCAGTGCCATTATCACATCTGACAAAACTGTTTAAAAAAAAAAAAAAACCCAGCCTGGGTAACATAGCAAGACCTCATCTCTACAAAACATCAAAAACAAAAAAAATTAGCCTTGCATAGGTTAAATCCAGCCCCCTATGTGTCTGTTAATAAAGTTTTATTGGAACACAGTCACATCTTGGGGGCTTTTGAGCTACAGTAGCAGAGCTGGGTATTTGTAACAGAGACCATGTGATTCACAAGGCCTAAAATATTTGCCATCTGGCTCTTTACAGAAAATATTTGCCCACCCCTGAGCCAGGCCATTTGCTTTGTGAACTGGTTAAAATTGGCCAGGAGCTCTTGTCTGTGCAGTGGAATATTATTTGGCCATGAAAAGGAATATAATTCTGACATATTCTACGCGTTGATAAACCTTGAAAACATATTAGATGAAATAAGCCAGACCAAAAAGGTCTCATATTGTGTGATTCTACTTGTAGGAGGGCCCTAGATTCTTCCAAATCATAGGGACAGAAAGTAGAATGGTGGGTGCCAGGAGCCGGGGAGGTGCAGGGAAGGGAGAGATGCTGTTTAATGAGGACGGAGTTTCTGTTTGGAATGATGAAGAAGTTCCAGCAGTTGATGGTGGGGAGGGTTGAACACCAAGGTCAATGGACTTCCCACCACCGAACTATACAATTAAAAATGCTTAAAATGGAAAATTCTATGCTGTGTGTATTTTACCACATTAGAAAATCATACATATAAAATCATAATTATGTATATAATTATAAATAACTATATAATTGTAATATTTAATTACACATAAATAATATATCCTACATTAAATTTATATAGTTAAATATATTTAATTATCTCTTTAATATAGTAAATATTTTAGTATATTCATATGTAAATTTAATACATAAAGATATTAATGTAATGTGTTAATTACTAATATAACATAATGTATGTATATATTAATATACTAATATATTCCAATTATAATTATATATTAAATAAATATAATGTAATTTTTAGTTAAACATAATTATATTTAAAAAAATTTAATACAATTAATAAGTGGATACAATTTTATATTTAATATTACATATTTAATTTTATAATTATAAACATGGCTACCAAATAATTATATGTGCTCATAAATTATGGTATAAATATGTTTAGAAAGTTATATGTAGCTATAATTATACATTATTATCCATAGTTTTATATATAATTTTATAAATATATATTTTTAAAATTTAAATTTATATATTAGTATGTGTTACACATTTATTGTTTAGATTATAAGTTCAAATTTAAACATATACATTTATAAATACATAATTGTTTTATATATATTTCGTAACACCAGAAAAGTCTTTCTAGTTACTTTAGACCTTTTCCCTTAACTTCTTTCTTTGAGTATTTAACGGAAGTCAAGGAGGGCCTGAGATGTCGAGTCTGTTTGCAGTCGGTGTTGTTACTTTCCCTTGAGCCCCTTTTAATTTTGCTGTAGTTCATACGAGGAGGTGGGTATTACTGTGCCGAGGTTGGTGACAGGCACCCTTCTCCCTGCTGATCAGTGGTGTCTAGGAGCCATTGTCACCTAGGAAACCCCTCCCAGGGCCTGGGCTGGCCATCGGAAGCTGTCCCATGCTCACAGACACACACCTTCTCCCTTCATGGGCCTGAAATTCTCAACTGTTTGTCCCCATCAGACAGTTCTAGGAACGGTGATTGTGTCCCCATAAAAAAAAAGATGACAAAGTCTTCCCTTTTTATGAAAAACCCCACACCCTGCTGCTTTATTGCAACCCAAGATCCTATAAGAAAAGGCAATGTAGTATTTTCACCATGAGTACTGAGCTAACATCTATTTCCTGCATTAGCAAACCCAGACAAAACACTGGCTCATACTTTTCTGATAAAAAGGGAAGAAATGCATTTGTATCTGTAATCAAGTGTGAAAGCTGTCATCAGCTGTCCTTTCTCCTGAGCCCCACCATGCCCCTGTTAGCTGAGTGACACGCTCACCATGTCATAAAGCCATGAGGAGAGACAGCAAGTGAGGCTGGTGACGCCACCTGCTAGGACGTAAGAGGGACTGGACTGAAACTCAGCTTGGAGATGTCATCCATTTCTCTCTGTCTCTCTTTTTTTTTTTTGAGACGGAGTCTCACTCTGTTGCGCATGCTGGAGTGCAGTGGTGCGATCTTGGTTCACTGCAACCTCTGCCACCCAGGTTCAAGTGATTCTCCTGCCTCAGCCTCCTGAATAGCTGGGATTACAGGTGCCTGCCACCGCGCCCAGCTAATTTTTGTAGTTTTTAGTAGAGACAGGGTTTCACCATCTTGGCCAGGCTGGTCTTGAACTCCTGACCTCGTGATCCACTTGCCTCGGCCTCCCAAAGTGTTGGGATTATAGGCATGAACCACCGTGCCTGGCCTCTTTTTCTCTTTTTACTGTGGTAAAATACACTTAAAATGTACCATCGTAACCATCTTTATTAACATTTTTTATATTTCAGAACAGGGTCTTCCTGTGTCAGCCAGGCTGGAGTGCAGTGGTACGATCATGGCTCACTGCAGCTTCCAACTCCTGGGCTGAAGCAATCCTCCTCCCTCAGCCTCCTGAGTACTTGAAACTAGAGGTGTGAGCCACCATGACTGGCTAATTTTTAAATATTTTTGTACAGACAGGGTCTTGCTATGTTGCCTTGGCTGGTCTGGAACTCTGAGGCTCAAGTGATCCTCCCACGTTGGCCTCCCAAAGCGTTGAGATTATAGGCATGAGCCACTGTACCCAGCCCGTTTGAACCATCTTGCTGTGCACAATTCAGTGGCATTTACTGCATTTACCATGTCGTGCAACCATCACCTCTCTCTAGTTCCAGAACATTTTCATGATCCCAAAAGAGAACCTGTACCTGTTAAGCAATTATTCCACATCCGAAGCCAGGATGACCTCATCTTAACTTGATTGCAGCTACAAAGATCCTGTTTGCCCATAAGGTCCCACTCACAAATAGCAGGGTTTAGGACTTTGGGGGGTGCACAGTTCAACCAGTGCAGGTGTGGCGGAAGGCATGCGCATTAAGAACACAGGAGTCATTGGATATCTATACTTTATAGAGAATCCTGTCCTTAGCTCTGTTTCTCCTTCGTTAACATAGCCTCCTCCCTCCCCTCCCCCCGGCCATAGTGAAACTAAGAACAGTGAGAAAACTGGGAACAGCAGGTGTCACCTTCCTTCTACCCAAAAGCCAGTTGAGCAAAAGGAGATAGGAGCAGGGAAGTGGATAATTCACTGCCCAGACCAGTGGTCTCGACAGAACACTCAGGCTGTCTCATCTCATATTCACACAGTCGACATCTCTCCATAGCAGCGTATGTCTCTTTGTACATCTAGCTAGGCACTGGGGCTTTTTGCAGGAAGGAGTGACTCTAATGGGGCAGAAGTCTTCCTGAGGCAAGTTAGAAACTGGAAACTTATACAACCTCAGGTGTGTGTCCTTACCCTAACACAGAGCCAAAAAGAGCCTCATCTTTCAAAAGGTAAGTGGAGAAGTTGCAGCTAATGCCTGTAGCATGACCTGTGGCCTCTACGTGGGCGTCATATCAGCTAAGATCTAGGCTTTTAGCTACTTTCAGGCCACTTTGGATGGGCTAGAAAGGTGGAAATACAAAACTAGCAGGCCAATAAGTCGCTCGTCTTGCAGAATGACAGAAGCGTCTTGCATTGAAGCAGCCAGGGTGTACTTGGAGTTGATTCAACTGCTGGGCAAGGCAGGGGAGAGCGTGTTTCTAAAATAGTGTGCATTGTACTTTCCATTTGTAGACTTAATTCTAATGAGTGAGAAGCACTTAACAGGACCACGAGGTGGTCCCTGTTCCATACTTAGATCTAACCTGAAGATAGAGAGTAAGTCCCTTCCACATTCTTCTGTGGGAAGAGAACTCAATTTCTCTCCTTGTCTTCTTTCCTGGTTTCCTGACTTATATCTGCTAGATCCTGCAGTAATTTTTTTTTTTTTTTTTTTTTTGAGACAGTGTCTTGCTCTGTTGCCCAGGCTGGGGTACAGTGACACTATCATGCTCCCTGCAGTGTTGACCTCCTGGGCTCAAGTGATCTTCCCATCTCAGCCTCCCGACTAGCTGAGACTACAAGCGCACTTCAGCACACCTGGCTTTTTTTTTTCTGTAAAGGAGTGGTCTTGCTATGTTGTCCAAGCTGGTCTGAAACTCCTAGCCTCAAGCAGTCCTCCTGCCTCAGCCTCCCAAAGTACTAGGATTACAGGTGTGAACTACCATGCCTTACCTTGTGGTACTTTCATTTCATGGATGGCCGACAGAATTTGAAATTTGGATGGCAGCCAGTTTGTTGTTATCCCAAGGGCTTACAGATTAATGTGGAAAAGTCTGTTGTCTGGAAAGAGGTGGGGTATGGAGGTGTGGTGGGGAAGGGAAGGAAAGATAACAGTAACAACATTTTGGGTGGGTTCCCGCAAGCAGGAAGCTGAGGAGCTGAAGCCAAGATACGTGCCCACACCACTGCAAACAGGGTGGACTCAGGCAAGATGTGCTGGGTATAAAATAGGCTTTTTGCACATGCTTGATACATTGTGCAAAGAACTTGAGAGTGGATAAACATGTATATTACCAGACTCTGTAGAACTTGTTTTTTGTTCTCTTTACATTCAGCTTACAAAATAAGAGTTTCTTCTTTCATTGATCTGACTGGTGGGAGGGAAGGGTCTTTTGCAAAGCATCTATATATTTTTTCCCTCCGAGGGTGTTGCTTCTTTCTGCCTGTCTACAGACAAGCTCCACACACCAGGGCAGCACTTGGCAGGAAGGGTGGATGTGGCCTGCAGGTGTGCTACAGGTCTGAATTGCTGAAAGCCCGAAGCGACATTCTACCCAGCAGTAGAGCGCCAATGGAGTATGGCCCAGACAGGGCCCCCTCTCTGGGGTTACTGATAACTGAGCTCCTTTCCAGCACATGAGTCTTCCAGCTTCTGCTGCAGTCCTTGTTATCTTGCCCTGACTTTATTTAGCAGATTCTTCTGTAACCAAAATGCAGGTTCAGCCGCTCGCCGTTTGCAGAGTGCAATTAGCAAGAGCGAGGTCTAGTGTAAAGAAAGTGATTTTTTAATTCCAGAGCTTTCTTAGGGGAAGAAGTACAGGCTTCCTGCTTGAGGCCACCCCTTTGCTTTTGGAGCACAAAGCAGGCACTTTTAAAGGAAAATGCCATGCAGGAGAGGAAGTGCATTTCTGTCTTTACACTGGTTTCCAGGGGGCAAGAAATGTTTTTTTGGGGGGTGGGGGTGTAAAGAGCCAAAGAGAACATATATAAGCTTTGCAAACCATCCAGTCTCAGTTACAAGTTCAAACCCAACTCTTGCACCTTTTTTTTTTTTTTTTTTTTTTGAGAGAGAGTCTCACTCTGTCACCCAGGTTGGAGTGTAGAGTGCAGTGGCACATTCTTGGCTCACTGCAACCTCCGCCTCCTGGGCTCAAACATTTCTCCTGCCTCAGCCTCCCAAGTAGCTGGGACTATAGGCACGCATCACCATGCCTGGCTAATTTTGTATTTTTAGTAGAGATGGGGTTTCGCCATGTTGGCCAGGCTGGTCTCAAACTCCTGGCCTCAAGTAATCTGCCCACCTTGGTTTCGCAAAGTGCTGGGATTATAGGTGTGAACCACCATGCCCGGCCTAAGTGAGTTCTTGAATTATTCTTTTCACTGCCACTTTTTTTTTTTTTTTGATAAAGGATTTTCTTTTTACTTAATTTTATTTATTTATTTAAAAAACTTTTATGTTCAGGGGTACACTTGCAGGTTTGTTACATGGGTAAACGGTATGCCACTTGGTGTACTGATTATTTTGTCACCCAGGTAATAAGCATCATACCTGACAGGTAGATTTTCCATCCTCATCCTCCTCCTGTCCTTCACCTTCCAGCGCCTGGTGTCTGCTTTTTCTCCTCCCTGTGTCTGTGTGTACCCGGTGTTTAGCTCCCACGTACAAGTGAGGACATGTGAGTCCACTTAGGAGAATGGCCTCTCCACCTCCATCCGTGCTGCTGCAGAGGACATGATCTCGTTCTTTTTCCTTTAATTAATTAATTTTATTCTTTATGATTTATACTAAGACAGGTATAAATAACTCAAAAAAAATGAGGTTTTTTTTGCTTCTGAGTAACAGTGGTAACAGTACCAGCAACAGTAGCAAGGATGATAAAACCAATTCTTAGTTTCCCCGTTAAGAAATGTTTCTATGGAAATAAATCAGCGAAAACAATGTTACTGTGTTTACACAGTAAAATGTGTGCACAGGAGGGTAAAGGGAGCGTGGTTTTACTCAACTACATTATTGTAACAATCAGAGCTTCTAAGGTCACTGCATTAGCCAAGCACCACTGAGTTTTGTGGGGGCCTGTCTCTGTCGCCCATATAGGACTTGGACCCTCTGCGGAACACCTGAGTACCTAGCCCCCGAAGTCATTCAGAGCAAGGGCCACGGAAGGGCCGTGGACTGGTGGGCCCTCGGCATCCTGATATTCGAGATGCTCTCGGGGTAAGTAGAGTCTCTGTAGAGAATCTTCATCTTACAGGCCAGCACCCCCTTCCCCCACCCATTCGTCCACTCGGCATTTCTGTAACCTTGAAAACAGCACGTGAGTGTCGCAAACACACAGTGTGGCTGCACACACATCTGCTGCCCTGCTGAGGTTGGCAATGTGAATTAGCAATTGAGCTTGTTTGAATAAGAGGCAAAAAACCCAAACTTGTGAAGGAACTACCCATGCATGCCCATTGAGATTTTTATATTGAAATATCCATATCTTCTTTAAATATACAATTAACATTCTGGGCTGCTCTGATGGTAGTGAGTTATCTCAGTTGATTTTCACAGTCAGCTACAGATTGAACTCCTTGCTCTACTCTTTTCCCCCCTTATCACTTCTGCGCTTGATTCGTCTTAAAAAGAATTTAAAAATTAAATTAAAAAATGAATCTTCTGCACAGACCCTTTCTGAAGTAACCTGCAGAGCTCAGGAGGGTGCAGGTTGGGTCAAGGTAAATCAGCCAAATACAGTTGAGTGGTTTCTGGATGAACAGCTGGCAAGGAAGGCGGGAATATGTTCTTTCCTAAAACCGTATACCTGTGGTACAGGAAAGGGGTCCCGACCCAGACCCCAGCACAGGGTTCTTGGATCTCTCGCAAGAAAGAATTCGGGGAAAGTCCATAAAGTGAAAGCAAGTTTATTAAGAAAGTAAAAGAATAGAAGTATGGTTACTCCTTGGGCAGAGCAGCCCCGAGGGCTGCTGTTTGGCTATTTTGATGGTTATTTCTTGACTATATGCTAAACAAGGGGTGGATTTTTCGTGAGTTTTCCGGGAAAGTGGTGGGCAATTCCTGGAGCTGAGGGTTCCTTCCCTTTTTAGAGCATACAGGGTAACATCCTGACCTTGTCATGGCATTTGTAAACTGTCATGGCCCTGGGTGGGAGTGTCTTTTAGTACCTAATGCATTATAATTAATGTATAATTTGCCGTGAGGACGATCAGAGGTCACTGTTGTCGCCATCTTGGTTTTGGTGGCATTTGTCCAGCTTTACTGCACCCTGTTTTATCAGCAGGGTCTTTGTGACCTGTATCTTGTGCTGACCTCCTGTCTTGTGCTGTGACTTAGAAGGCCTTAACCGTCTGGGAGTGCAGCCCAGTAGGTTTCAGCCTCATGTTACCCGGCCCCTGTTCAAGATGGAGTTACTCTCGTTCCAACGCCTGTGATACCTGTGTTGGGTGAGATTTGGAAGTCAGGAGAGGTGCCATCCCCCCTGCGACCACATAACAGAGAGGTCGGTCATTTGTTGGGACGTCAGCATGATTGAGTGTTCAAGTCTAGCATATGCCTGAGACAGCTCCACTATGACTTGACCAGAAACGCAAAGGAAGCATGCAACACTTGGAAACCCAGGACGTGGGCGTCATCCTCATTCCGTTGTTAGTGCTAAGATGACTCAGTAGCATGGCACTTCTCCAGGTAGGAACCTGTAGGAAGGAGTGAGCTACGGGTGCAGAGGAACTGTCGCACCGTGTGGCTCTGCACGAAAGGCTCTTCTCTCTGGGATGAAGACGAGAGGAAGCCCAGCCAGCGAGGGCCCAGAACACCAGTTGGGGGATCCTCTGCCGCGCTTTGCCGCAGCTGACACTCTGCCTCCTAGGTTCTCTCTTTTCCTGTTTCCTTCTTTCTTCTGCTTGCCCCTGAGTCTCAAAGACAGACACCAGCGTATCCTCTGAGTGCCCTCCATTGTCGCAAAAGCCAGATCCTCTCTCACATCTCTCTGATTCCCCGCAAGGGGTAAAGACCAGAGTTTTACTGGGAAACCTTCCCTTTCAGTTGGAAACAGAGGAGGGAAGGAAGAGAGGCATTCTCCTGCCGGGAAGGCGTGTCTAAGGCAGATCCTGCTGGCGGGGAGCACCGAGCGCTTGTTCCTGGGAGTGTGGAGCATGTGACATTCTAACATCCACCTTAGGAAATACAGGCAGTCGCTGACTTTGTGTGGGGAGCAGACAGGGGTCATCGTCCCATGTGCTTATCTCTGCCATCTTTTATGAAGGAAGTGAATCTGTTAATTCCCACACTAGCTGAGGGATCAGAACGATGTTGAACAAGCACTACCAAAGAATTCCACCACAAAACCGGAGCCTGAGATGCCACAGGAGGAGAGTGGAACCCGTAAAAACCTATATTTCATTGTCTAGCTATCCGTGTATATTGTTTATCATTCATCCATCTACCCACCTGTCTATCTATGTTTATATACTTTTCCATCCATCCACCCACCTACCCCCCAACCCCTTCATCCATCCACCCACCCACCCTGTCATCCATCCATCCACCCACCCTGTCATCCGTCCATCCACCCACCCCTTCCTCCATCCATGCACCCACTCCCCCAGCCCCCTACTCCTTCATCCATCCACCCACCCCCCCACCCCTTCATCCATCCATCCATCCACCCATCCACCCATCCACTCACCTACCCCTTCATCCATCCATCCCTCCCTCCATCCATCCACCCACCCACCCCTTCATCCATCCACCCACCGCTTCATCCATCCACCCACCCCTTCATCCATCCATCCCTCCCTCCATCCAACCACCTACCCTTCCATCCATCCATCCATCCATCCACCCACCCACCCATGCACTTATCCCTGTCTGTCTATATGGTCTACCTATTATGTATGTATGTATGTATGTATCTGTTTATCCATTTATCCTTATCTATCATCTAAGTTGTCATTTATATATTTATATATCCATCTCTCTCCATCTCTTTATCTCTACGATCTTTTTATCTGTCTGCCTACCTGTTATCTATGTATTTACCTATCATCTATCTGTCATTCATGTACCAATCTATCCATCTACTTCCTATTTATCTGCTTATCCATCTATTTATCATCTGTCTTTCTATGTAACTGTTTACCTACCTACCTATCCATCTATCAATCATCTATCTACCTATTCATCTATCTGCTTTTCTATATATCTATCTATTTATCAATCATCTACCTACCTACCTACCTATCCATCTATCTCTACCTTTCTATCTAGCTATCAATCATCTACCTACCTACCGGCCTGTTGGTCTTTTGAATTTTCCATTACTCTTTGCTGAGACATGCCTACAAATCGTATAGAACCAAACTTCTCAATATGCACCCTAGCCCATTATGTCCTAGGCAAACCCAAAAGGTTAAAAATAACTTAGGCATATTGATCAGCATCCACCCAAGGAAAAGCACCACATTTTCCTTCGGTGATAACACTGACCACACGAGGGCAGCATTGCCTGAGGATCGTTGTATCCTGTAGTCTAATGGTTTTAAATAGAGTGAGGTTCGTGTGCCCCAAATTTTATTGATTATAGGATAGAATAGACTATTATTAGAATACAATATACTATTAGAACATAATAGTGTTAGAATACAATATAGAATTATTAGACTATAATTAAAACAGAATATTAGTCTCGGTGTGCTGAATTTAAAAATACATAAAAATATATTTAAAAAGAATAGAATATTACACTCTTAGAATGACTGTATTCGAATTATATAAAGTTACCAGAATTGTTAATAGGCTATAACATTCTGTTGTATTCTAATATATTTAAATATAGGAATATTTAAATATATTAGAATACAATAGAATAGAAAATAACCTAATTATAATGTAATAAATCATTAGGCTAATTGAAAATGAATAATTAGGCCAGGCACCATGGCTCACTCCTGTAATCCCAACACTTTGGGAGGCCGAGGTGGGTCCCCTGAGGTCAGGAGTTCGAGACCAGCCTGGCCAAAATGATAAAACCCTGTCTCTACTACACATCCAAAAAAAAGCCAGGCATGGTGCCTGTAATCCTAGCTACTCGGGAGTCTGAGGCACGAGAATCGCTTGAACCTAGGAGGCGGGGAGGTTGCAGTGAGCCGAGATCGCACCACTGCACTCCAGCCTGGGCAGCAGAGGTGAGACTCCATCTCAAAAAGAAAAAAAAAAAAAAGAGAAAATGAATAATTAAATTAAATGAATAACCGTCTCCCAATCAAAGCCTAGTCTGCTGACCTGTGCATTTCATGAGGCAGGGAGCTATTGATGCACAGTAAGCCTATTTTTGTTTTCCTTTTTTCTAATTAGAGTCTATTTCTGGGTGAATATTGTTTTTTCAATTTCTCAGCAGCCCTGTGTCTCTTCACATGGGTGGGTGGTTTGAGAGTTATCAGCTTCGCGGACCCCAACTCTCCCAGGCATTCCTGTGCTCTTCCCCAGCTCCGGCCGGCCTGAGCTCGCCTGGACCACCCCAAGCCTTCTCAGTCTCCTGCATCCCCTCCTGCCTGCAGTACATTTTCCTGGAAGCAGCTGCAGGTGTCCTGTCCACGTACCCATCAGCTGTGTCCCTATTCCCTGGGAGCCCGCTTGTTGCTTCCCGGACGACTGGAGCAGAATTGGAGGCTCGTTATCATATGAGGTTCTGAGATGGTCTGTCTGTGGGTTGTCCACCTCCCTTAGACAACAGCCTGGCCCCTCCTTGTCTTCCCACTGGTTTTTAAACATGCCAGGAAGCCTGACCTGTCCCCCTGCCCAAAGGCTGGCTTCCTTCCTCCTTCCTTCTTTTCTTTTTCCCTTTCCTTTCCTTCCCTTTCCTTTCCTTCCTCCCTCCCTCTCTCCTTCCTTCCTCTCTCCCTCTCTCCTTACTCCCTTCCTTTCTCTCTTCCCTTCTTCCTTCCCTTCTTCCTTTCCTTCTTCCTTTTCCTTTTCCCTTTCCCTCTTCCTTTCCCCTTTCCCCTTTTTCCTTTTTCCTTTCCTTTCGTTTCCTTTCCTTCTTCCTTTCCTTTCTGTTCCACCTTGCTCTGTCACCCAGGCCGGAGTGCAATGGCACAATCTTGGCTCACTGTAACCTCTGCTTTCTTGTCTCGCTCTGTCACCCAGGCTGGACTGCAGTGGCGCAAATCTTGGCTCACTGCAACCTCTGCTTCCCAGGTTCAAGCAATTCTCCTTCGTCAGCCTCCTGAGTAGCTGGGATTACAGGTGTGCGCCACCACGCCCAGCTAATTTTTGTATTTTTAGTAGAGAGGGGGTTTCACCATATTGGCCAGGCTGGCCTCAAACTCCTGACCTCAAGTGATCCACCTGCCTCGGCCTCCCAAAGTGCTGGGATTACAGGCATGAGCCACCACACCCTGCCAGGGCTGGCCCTTTCTCTTCCACTGTACATGCTGCAGGCTCACCTGTCACCTGCTCCCACAGCCCTCTGGGGCCTCCCCTGTTCTCCTGGGCCATGCCCTGTCCGACCAGCCCATCTGTTTTCTTTCTACTGATTAGCAGCTCTGAAACCATCTACATTTTGTATGTGTTGACTGCCTCTGAGAGCAGTGCTCCCAAACTGCTCTCCTCACCTCCTTGAACCCAGAAACTTCTGGCGGCTGGAGGAAGGGCCTTGCTGCACATACAAGTGGAGCCGGCCTGCAGTCAGAGTCCTCCTGCTCCCTTTGCAGCCCGTGTCTGCACCTTTCCTGTCGCAGCTCCATTTGCTGGATTCCCACTCTTAGCAGGATGAAGTGAGGCTGTGCCTTGTCTGTTATTGCTTTAAGTGATTATCTCAATCTTCCACTAAGCACAGGGAAAACCATCTATTTGGTAAAATCCGGCATGTGATTAGGAAGGAGATCATATCATGATGCAGATTTTATTTTCATGGAATGAGACACGTTTAGGTCAGATGAAAATTGTGTGGCACATTCTGGAACAAAATCACTCATGCAGTTTCCAAGGACCCAAGCTCAGCTCCGATTTCTTCCATCCTATTCTCTTTCCTCATCCATTTCTGTGTTTTTATTCTCCCAGAGAGTTTAACTCAAGAGTCAGGTAAAGGCTGGACGTGGTGGCTCATGCCTGTCATCCCAGCACTTTGGGAGGCTGAGACAGAAGAATTGCTTAAGCCCAAGAGTTCAAGACCAGCCTGGGCAACATAGTGGGACCCCATCTCTACAAAAAATAAAAATAAAACGAGCTGGGTGTGGTTGTATGTCCCTGTAGTCCCAGCTACTCGGGAGGCTGAGGTGGGAGGATTGCTTCAGCCCAGGAAGTCGAGGCTGCAGTGAGCTGAGATTGCACCAGTGCACATCAGCTTGGGTAACAGAGCAAGACACTGTCTCAGAAAAAGAAAAAACAAAAAAAAATCAGCTAAGGCATCAAAAACAAAACACAGGGACACACAAGACATACAGCAGAGTGCAGGGTAAGAGAAAGCCCCCGGGCCATCTTGTCTTAGTTATGACAGCAGTGATTCTCAAAGTGGCATCCCAGAGGACTATGGGGTTCCTGAAGTGTGTCTTAGCAGATGAGTGAGATCATTTTTCCAACGACACATCTGAATAGTGATGAATTTTCTTCATAGGTGTCAACTAAGACAATACAGCATAGCAGACAGGGTGCAGAAGATGCTAGAGAAGGTGGAATCTGTCTGCAGTGGAGCCTCTTCCACGGGGAGCATTAGGCATTGTGCAGTGGTTCTCAAACATGTTGGCCTCGGGAACCCTTCAACACACAGCTCAAAGTTATTAACAACCCACAGAACTTTCGTTTCTGTGTGTTACAGCTGTCCACGCTGACTACATTTGAAATTAAAGTAGAGACTGAAATACGAATAAACAGAATACATAAATAATATATATGAGAAGTTAAGTAATAATCAGAGGAGAACATAAATGGCATTTTTAAATGAAAAAAATGTGTAACCACACTTTCTAGAATTAAAACCATTCAGGCTGGGCATGGTGGCTCACGCCTGTAATCCTAGCACTTCAGGAGGCTGAGGTGGGAGGATCACTTGAGCCCAGGAGTTGGAGGCCAGCCTGGGCAACATAGTGAGACCCCATTTCTACAAAAAATAAAATGAAATAAATAAACCAATTAGCCGAGCATGATGGTGCCTGCACGTGGTCCCAGTACTTTGGGAGGCTGAGGCGGGAGGATCACTGAGGCTGGGAGGTCAAAGCTGCAGTGAGCTGTGGTCTCATCACTGCACTCCAGCCTGGGCGACAGAGAGACCCTGTCTCTAAAAAGAGAGAAAACATTCGTGAGGAGGTTGGCCGTATTTTCTGGGTTTTGCGAATCTCTTTAGTGTCCAGCTTTCACAAGGGCTGCTGGCCTCTCCTCCCTTCGTCTGCAGCCTGTCTACTGTGCTGCGTAGCACGTTGTTTAGTTGAGGCATAGGAAGAAAATTCATCCCTATTCTCAACTGGAGTCAGAAAAATGACCTCACCCATCCCTAAATTGAGGTCGGGAAGCCACCCTGGGACTCCACTTTGAGAGCCACTGCTGTGATACCCAAGTCAACGTGCCCGGGGCTGTATTTTCACCCTCCACTCTGCCCCAACCCTCACACGCCCCAGTGCTTGCTCCTTCCGCTTTATCTGGCCCTCAAGTTCCCCTTTCTCATCTCCCACCTCAGCCACCCTGGTTTGTCTGAGGAGCACAGATTTTACATTTATTTATTAGTTATTATTTTTTTTTTCTTTAGAGGGACCCTCGCTCTGTCACCCAGGCTGGAGTGTAGTGGGGCGATCTCGGCTCACTGCAACCTCTGCCTCCTGGGTTCAAGCAATTCTCCTGCCTCAGCCTGCCGAGTAGCTGGGGTGACAGGTGCACGCCACCGTGCCTGGCTAATTTTTGTATTTTTAGTACAGATGGGGTTTCACCATGTTGGCCAGCCTGCTCTCAAACTCCTGACCTCGAGTGATTCACCTGCCTCAGCCTCACAAAGTGCTGGGATTACAGGCGTGAGCCACCACGCCTGGCCTAAATTTTACTTTTTAGTCTGAAGGTATTGGGACAAGGATTTTAGAGGAAGAAGTCAAGGTGGGGAGAAATTCTAGTGAAATTCTGGTGACGAGTTTCTTCTTTTCTCTGAAACCCTCTGCCTTCCTTTTCTTGAATGCATTTCCAAAGCACCTGTCTTCCAAGGCCAGCCCCAGTCTTCAGAACTGGGGCAGGTAGTGTGTCAGCTGATAGTTTAGGAGGGTGTTTTTCCAGCTGAGTAGGACGGAGAACATCAGCTCACAGCGCCCAGGGTATCTCTGCCTGCACCATCCACTTTACTGGAAGATGTAGATAGGCGGAATGGTTACATTCCAATTTTACTGGCAAATGATAGAGCTAGTGGCACAATTGGCGTGAATTTTTTTCATTTTTCTTTTTTTGTTTTTGCAGACAGTTTTGCTCTGTTGCGCAGTCAGGAGTGCAGTGGTGCAGTCACAGCTCACTGCAGCCTGGACCTCCTGGGCTCAAGCAAACCCCCCACCTCCACCTCCTGAGTAGCTGGGATGACAGGCACACGTCACTGTACCTGGCTAATTTTTAAAAAATTTTTTGTAGAGATAGGGTCTTGCTATGTTACCCAGGCTAATTTCAAATTCCTAGGCTCAAGTGATCCACCTGCCTCGGCCTCCCAAAGTGCTGGGATGACAGCCGTGAGCCACTGCATGAGCGTTTCTTTTTTTTTTTCTTTTGAGATAGGGTCTTGTTCTGTGTCCAGATTGGAATGCAGTGGTGCAGTCATAGCTTACTGAAGCCTCGACCTCCTGGGCTCAAGCGATCCTCCTGCCTCAGTCTCCTGGGACTACAGAGGCTGTAGCTGGGAACACAGGCACACACCAGCACGTCCAGATAATTTTTAAATTTTTTGTAGAGACGAGGTCTCACTGTGTTGTCCAGGCTGGTCTTGAACTCCTGGGTTCAAGCATTCCTCCCACGTTGGCCTCCCCAAATGCTGGGATGACAGGCATGAGCCACTGTGCCTAGCCTGGGCATGAATTTTTCAGGTGAAAATCTCGAGCTTGCATTCATGCTGATTAGCAGATTGTCCTTGCAAGTATAGCTGTCACCACAGATCAATTTAACTTGCTTAATAATGCCAAATGCCATATAATGAGAATTTATTCTCCACTTGGTAAGAATTGGAAGCAGTGTGTATGTTTAGAGACAGAAATTTGAGGGTTTCAGAGGGCACTGCCCAGGCGTCCAGGGGAGTGCTCTTTCTCAGACACACACACACGCTGTCTCTGCTTTTTCTTTCAGGCAAGATCATCAGTTAGTGCTCACTTATTACTTATTTTTTTCCGCTTATTAATACCTTTCTCATGATCTTATGTAATGTCTACTGTCCAAGAGCACTTCGTTTAATATTCTCCATAGATGTTTTTAGGTATGTATGACACATTTCCTCCTGGAGTTTAATGCTCCATTCCTGTATTTGTGCATTTCCCCGATCAAGTCACACAGCTGAATGTATTTAGGCAGGGTCGCCACGCAAACCCAGAGAGAAACAGGAATACAACTCCCCCAACTACTGTTGCAGAGAATGCTGCGGGCAGGTGAGGGAGGACGGGCTCAGGAGGTTGTTAACGTCTGAGGCGGCAGGGTTGGCACAGATCGGATGAGTGTCCCTACTCAGAGCTCTGCTTCCCAGCCTGGCCTGGGTGGTTTTTCAGTACATTGTGGTGGCTCGTAACTCCAGGACCAGCGGTCCAAAGAGATACCCTATTGGAAAACTCACCTTCGTGCTAAAGGGCAAAACAAGCAACTGAAGTGTTATTTAAGAAGGAAGAAATGCTGTGTTAGGGCCGCGTCACACATACCTAATCATTTACCTTTCTCTGGTAACTTTCATTTCCTCATGTAACCCACCCCCACTTCTCTGTCACCTCTCCCATTGATTTCCATTTTTGTACTTCATATTTCTCCTCTTTGTTTTTCTTTGAACTTTTCTTCACTGCAGTGTATTGGACAGTTCATGTGTGTAGTTCTACATATGAATGTCCTGACACTGCTGTTAGAAACTACCACAGACTGGAAGGTTTAAACAAGAGAATTTTATCCTCTCTTAGTCCTAGAGACCAGAAGTTTGAGATCAAAGTGTCTCAGGACTGCGCTCCAGGGAAGGATCCTTTCTGCCTCTCCCAGTTCCTGGGGGCTCCAGGCATCCCTGGGCTTGTGGCCGCATCACTCCAGTCTCTGCCTCCACCTTCATGGGGCCTTCTCCTCTGTGTCTCTGTCTCCTCTTCAGTCTCTTAGAAGGAAGGACACCTGTCATTGGATTTAGGGCCACCCTAATCCAGGATGATCTCATCTCAAGATCCTTCAATTAACTCATCTGCAAAGACCCTATTGCCGAATAAGGTCTCATTCCAGGTCTGGGCATTAGGACGTGGACAGATCTTTCTGAGGGCCACAGTTCAATCCACTACAGATGGATCCAGTTCCCTCTGGAGGCTCCAGAGGAGGATCCTCCCTGCCTCTCCCAGCTCCTGGGGGCTCCAGGCGTCCCTGGGCTTGTGGCCACATCACTGCTGTCTCTGCCTCTGCCCCCATGTGGCCTTCTCCTCTGTGTGTGTGCCTCCTCTTGAGTCCCTTATGAGGATACTTGTCATTGGATTTGGGCCTACCCTATTCCAGGATGATCTCATCTGAAGCTCCTTAATTCTATCTGCAAAGACCCTGTTTCCCAATAAGGTCCCGTTCACAGGTTGTTGGGGCAAGATCATGGATGTGTCTTTTTGGGGACCTCTCATTCCACCCACTCCACTGAATTTTGTGAAGGTCAGGAAGTGATTTGGAATCTACAGGAGAATTATTTTTGCTCATGGACATTTCTGATAATCAATGAGGGTGTCATTTGAAAGCTCCATTTTATAAGGTATTTCCGTTGCTAGCATGCCTGAATTAGAATATCTTAAGTCAAAAGAAGCTAAATGGAAAACACGACTTTGAGCCAATATGAGTCTCTGTCCTGGTCAATATGAGAAAATCTCAGAAGTACAACTTGTGCCATGGACATGTAAGTGTCTAGTATACACTTACTGGTTGATGAAATGGTTTGGCTTTGTGTCCCCACCCAAATCTCATGTTTAAATGTAATCCCCAGTGTTGGAGGCGGGACCTGGTGAGAGGTGGTTGGATCATGGGGGTGGTTTCTGACGGTTTAGCAACATTGCCCTAGTACTGTCTCATGATAGAGTTCTCAGGAGATCTGATGGTTGTAAAGTGTAGTACTTCGCCCTTTGCTCGCTGTCACTCATCTGCCACCATGTAAATGTGCCTTGCTTCCCCTTTGCCTTCCGCCATGATCGTAAGTTTCCTGAGGCCTCCCCAGCCATGCGGAACTGTGAGTCAACTCAATCTCTTTTCTTTTCTTTTCTTTCTTTTTCTTTTTGAGACAGAGTCTTGCTCTGTCGCCCAGGCTGGAGTGCAGTGGCGCGATCTCAGCTCACTGCAAGCTCCGCCTCCCAGGTTCACGCCATTCTCCTGCCTCAGCCTCCCGAGTGTCTGGGACTACAGGCTTCTGCCACCACGCCTGGTTAATTTTTTGTATTTTTAGTAGAGACAGGGTTTCACTGTGTTAGCCAGGATGGTCTCGATCTCCTTGACCTCATGATCCGCCCACCTTGGCCTCCCAAAGTGTTGGGATTACAGGCATGAGCCACCGCGCCTAGCCTAAATCTCTTTTCTTTATAAATTACCCAGTCTCAGGTAGTTCTTTATAGCAGACTGAAAATGGACTAATACAGTTGACTTCTAGATGTTCTTGGATTTATCTTGGTCTTTGCGGTTTTAAGTATATATATTTTTTAGTTTATTTCACATATTTTAAACATTTCTAGATATTAGTAAAGTCTGTTGGTTTCTGTAGCAGGACTGTAATCTTTTTACTACAGTCAACAAAGCATAGTATGACAATCTTGTTTTTACACATGCACCACTATTTTCAAGGCTGTATTTGCATGTATTTCTGTCTTTTTCCTGGTCTCCAGGGGTCAAGAAATGGTTTTCTTGGGGCAAAGAGCTTTGGTCAGCTTTGCAGACCACCCAGTCTCAGTTACAAGTACAGACTCTGCTCCTGCACCTTAAAAGCAGTCACATAGTGAGACCGCATCCCTATAGAAAGTCAAAAAATTAGCCAGGCGTGGTGGCACACACCTGTGGTCCCCGCTACATGGGAGCCTGAAGTGGGAGGATGGTCTCCTGGGGGAGGTCAAGGCTACAGTGAGCTATGATTGCACCACTGCACTCCAGCCTGGGTGACAGAGTCAAACCCTGTCTCAAAACAAAAGAAAAATATGATATCTCAGGCTCTTTCATTTGGCCTATACACATTTATTGAGCACCTGTTGTGTGCCACATACTGTTCCATGAATGAGGAATATAAAGAAATTCAGTGATGGGTGTGGTGGCTCCCATCTGTAGTCCCATTACTTTGGAAGGCTGAAGTGGGAGGATCACTTGAGCCCAAGAGTTTGAGACCAGCCTGGGCAACATAGTGAGACCTCGTCTCTACCAAAAATGAAAAACAAACAAACAAACAAACAAAAAACCCTGGCGTGGTGGTGCAGACCTGTAGCCCCAGCTGCTCAGGAGGCTGAAGTAGGAGCATAGCTTGACCCCTGGAGGTGAAGGCTGAGTGCACTGAGCCAGGATCACGCTGCATGCAGTACTCCAGCCTGGGGGCAACAGAGCAAGACCCTGTCTCAAAAAAAAAGTAGTTCACTGACATTCCCTTGCAGTTTATTGACGGTGCCTTATAGTGCCGTGCGAGCCGGCTCAGTACTGGGCTGCACAGAATCAGGTATTGCTTGTGCTGTGGGAAGCCTTGAGAAAGGTGTCCTGTTCTTGGCCATAGTGGCGTATTCACCACTGCAAACTTTATTTTAACAATGATTTTATATTTCATTTCATTTATGTACTCCATCTCGCGCTGTCACCCAGGCTGGAGTGCAGTGGCGCGATCTCAGTTCACTGCAACCTCTGCCTCTCAGGTTCAAGCCATTCTCCTGGCCCAGCCTCCTGAGTAGCTGAGATTACAAGCACCGGCGACCATGCCCAGCTGATTTTTGTATTTTTAGTAGAGACGGGTTTCACCATGTTGGCCAGGCTGGTCTGGAACTCCTGACCTAAAGTGACCTGCCTGCCTCAGCCTCTTAAAGTGTTGGGATTGCAGGCATCAGCCACAGCATCCGGCCTATTTTATATTTTATTGTATTTTGAGACAAGGTCTCACTCTGTCACCCAGGCTGGAGTGTGGTGGTGTGATCACAGCTCACTGCAGCCTTGACCTCCTGTGGTCAAGCGATCTTCCCCCCTCAGCCTCCCAAGTAGCTGGGACCACACATATGCACCACCACACTCAGCTAATTTTTTTTTGTAAGACGGGGTTTTGCCATATTTCCCAGGCTTATTTTATTTTTTAAATTGACACATAATAATTGTACATATTCGTGGGGTAGACAGTGATGCTTTGATACAAAGAATGGAGTAATCAGATCAGGGTAATTAGCATATCCATTTCAATTATTTACCATTTCTTTGTGTTAGGAACATTCAATATCTTCTATGTATTTGAAACTGTACTACATGTTATTGCTAATTATACTCACCCTACAAGACTATAGAACACTGGAACATATTCCTCCTATCTGCTTGTAATTTTGTATCCTTTAGCAAACCTCTCCCTATCTCTCACTTCTTCCCCTCCCAGCGTCTAGTATCCTCTGTTCTTCTTTATCCTTTCAGGAGATCAGCTTTTTTTTAGCTTTCGTGTATGAGTAAGCACAAGTGCCATTTAATGTTCTTTTCCTGGCTTATTTCACCTAACATAATGTCCTCCAGTTTCCCCCATGTTGCTGCCAGAGGATTGTATTCTTTTTCATGGCTGAATAGTATTCTACTGTGTGTAGATACCACCTTTTCTTTACCTATCTGCTCATCTGTTGATGGACACCTACGCTGATTCCCTATCTTGGCTGTTGTGAATAGTGCTGCAGTAAACATGGGTGTGCCGATGTCTCTCCAGTATCATGACTTCCTTTCCTTTGAACACATACCTAGTAATGTGATGGCTGGGTCACATGGGAGTTCTATTTCTAGTTTTTTGAGGAACTTCCATACTCTTCTCTATGGTAGCTCTACTAGTTTACATTCCCACCAACATTGCGTAAGAGTTCCCTTTTGGCCAGGCACAGTGGCTCACGCTGGTAATCCTGGCACTTTGAGAGACCAAGCTGGGTGGATCGCTTGAGCCCAGGACTTCAAGACCAGCCTAGGCAACATGGTGAAACCCCCGCTCTACAAAAAAAATACAAAAATTAGCTGGCATGGTGGCAGGTGCCTGTGATCCCAGCTACTTGGAAGGCTGAGGCAGGTTGATTGCTTGAGCCTGGGAGGCAGAGGTTGCAGTGAGCTGAGATTGCACCGCTGCACTCCAGCCTGGGAGACAGAGCAAGATCCTGTCTCAAAAAAAAAAAAAAAAAAAAAAAAAAAAAAAGAGTTCCCTTTTCTCCACATCCTCACCAGCATTTGTTATTTTTGTGTGTATGTGTCTTTTTTTAAAATTTTTTTTGAGATGGAGTTTCACTCTTGTTTCCCAGGCTGGAGTGCAATGGCATGATCTCGGCTCACTGCAACCTCCACCTTCCGGGTTCAAGTGATTCTCCTGCCTCAGCCTCCCAAGTAGCTGGGATTACAGACGCGTGCCACCACGCCTGGCTAATTTTTGTATTTTTAGTAGCGATGGGGTTTCACCATGTCGGCCAGACTGTTCTCAAACTCCTGACCTCAGGTTATCCACCCACCTCGGCCTCCCAAAGTGCTGGGATTACAGTGTCTTTTTGATAATAGCCATCTTAACTGGGTTGAGATGGTTGACACCTCATTGAGGTTTTGATTTGCATTTCCCTGATGATTAGTGACGTTGAGCATTTTTTTCATGTACCTGTTGGCCTTTTCCATGTCTTCTTTTGAGAAATGCCTGTGAAGACCACCTGTCCATTTTTTAATTGGAGTGCTTATCTTTTCGCTTTTGAGACATTTGAGTTCTATGCTTGGTCATGGTGGTGGATTCACCCCGGTAAACATGAGAGAGCATTTCTGTCCAGTGTTTAGTGCGCAGTTAAGGAATGGGCTGGTGGCCCCTCTGAATAAGATGCCCAAAGGAGTTGCCTTCTGCTCAGCAGACGCCTCTCAAATGGTCTTTATATTCTTTCCAAGGGAGCTTCCCCTGCGTCGGGCTGTGGCACCCAGTGCCTTGCCTCTTAGATCCATCTGACTGTCACGTGCTTTCACATCGTGACAACTTCAATGTGCGGGGAAGAGCATGTGAAATAAATTATCTGCTGCCTGTGTTAAGCAGAAATAGCTGTCATTACAAAGCAGGGATTTTTTTCCATGCTTACTCCACACTAAAAATACGTTTGTTTTTCTAACAGGTTTCCACCGTTTTTTGATGACAACCCGTTTGGCATTTATCAGAAAATTCTTGCAGGCAAAATAGATTTCCCCAGACATTTGGATTTCCATGTAAAGTAAGTAAACCGTTTGCCTCGTCATGAGGTGTGTTTATTTTTCAAGTGTCTAAAATCACCGTGAAAACACGCACTCAGCAGGATACCATATTGCGTTATTAAATGTGCTGCGCATAAACTATTTTGGACAGTTGTCTTTTCCACAAGAAAAAAAGATTTTAAGGATTCTACTTTAATGATAGGTTCACATTTTAATGAGTCTTGGCCGTACTTTGTTCTTTTGGTGATATGTTGTATTTAAAATGAGCCAATGAACGAGTTTCATTGTATTTTATAAGAGAGCAGTTTTGCAGTTTGACAAGAAGAATCCGCCTAGTTCTGTGGCGTGCAGAACTGTTGATGGATTTAGCAGAGTTTTATCCTTTCTCTCCTGCTTAAATTATGCTCAACCTCTAAGTCCTTTTTAACATCAACATTTTCAGTTCTGAGCATGTTGCTTCAAGAATATTTACAGTTGCTGGACATTGGCAACTTTGGATGCACATTTTATAAAGGTCGTGGCAGTAGGGAAAAAATATATTATTTTCTTAAATATAAGAACGCGGCTGGGCGTGGTGGCTCACGCCTGTAATCCCAGCACTTTGGGAGGTCGAGGTGGGTGGAACACGAGGTCAGGAGATCGAGACCATCCTGGGAAACACGGTGAAACCTCGTCTGTACTGAAAATACAAAAAATTAGCCGGGTGTGGTGGTGGGCGCCTGTAGTCTCAGCTACTTGGGAGGCTGAGACAGCGGAATCGCTTGAACCCAGGAGGCGGAGGTTGCAGTGAGCTGAGATCGCGCCACTACATTCCAGCCTGGGTGACAGAGCAAGATTCTGTCTCAAAAAAAAAGAATGCTTTTGGTTTTCTGGCTACCTTACCCAATCTGGTCACCTGGTAGCCATTTTTACTGTAATAAGCACTGATTTCTGTTTGTTTCACTGTATTTTTCAGATGAGTTGATGGGTGCACCAGCCCCCCGGGCACAAACTAGAGCTAAATGCATCTAGTTGAGAACTAAACTTTTCTTTTCCATGGTCTATTTTCTTATGAGCCGGTGGAAGTTCAGTTCAGAGAAGACTTATTTCAGGGCGATGGAGCAGGTTGTTTTGAATATGCCCCTTATGGGGCCACTGGCTACGTTCAGTTGAATTTCTTGGTGGTGAATGCACCCCATCCTGACCAGAGGTTCTTAGTCTGAACAGAAGATAAGGTCATGTTTTATTGGCTTGAGCGTGTGTTGTGTTTGACACACTAAGAGGCAGGCTTTAAAAGACTTTAGCAAGAAAACGAGGCTCCGCTTCACAATGAGTCGCCTAGAAGGGACACCCTGTCCAGTGAATGGTAAGACAGGGAGGTGTCAGGGGAAACAGCACCTCAGAAGCCGACTGCTCTGGAAGGAGTTAGAAAGGATTATATAGAACCTCTCTCTCAGGCCCCAAATCCCATCTGAGTTGAGTGACATTATATCAAGTGGATGGCAAAGCACTTCTATGATCGAGTTTGGCCAGGTGAGGTGCTCATGCCTGTAATCCCAGCACTTCAGGAGCCGGAGGTGGGAGGATTACTTGGGGCCAATCCAATAGTTTGAGGCCAGCCTGGACAATGTAGCAAGACCCCATGTCTACAAAAAATTAAAAAATTAGCTGGGCATCATAGCAAGTGCCTGTAGTCCCAGCTACTGGGGAGGCTGAGATGGGAGGACTGCTTGAGCCCAGGAAGTCAAGGCTGCAGTGACCTATGATTGCACCACTGCACTCCAGACTGGATGAAAGAGTGAAACCCTGTGTCAAAAAAAGAAAAAAAAATTAAAATTAAAAAATATAATTATATATGTATATATATATATATGGAGGGGGGGTTCCAATGTTCTGTGGAAACAACAACAAAAAAAGGAATTGCAGAAATAGAACAAACCAGAAGCGTAATCAAAGTCTGGTCTCTTGCCACCTGTCCTTTCTCTCCTAGTTTATCTTCTTTGAGAGCAGTGACCATCTTGGTACTGTCTGATCTAACATGCCTCTCTTTATGCAGCTCCCAGCCCCTTCCATTGTTCCCCACAGTGCCCCTGTTTCTTTACATACCCAGTGTGGGTCCAGCAAGAGCAGAAACAGTGATAGATAGAAGTGAACTGATAGTTGACTTGTTCCCATTATTTGTTAAATCTTATCAAATTGGCTGAGAAGCAAGACCTCAATGACTCATATCTTTCCTGTTTTTGGTAGAGATGGGTATGGGGTTCTTGCTGCATTACCTAGGCTGCTTTTGAACTCCTGGGCTCAACTGATCCTCCTGCCTTGTCCTCCCCAAGTGTTGGGATTACAGGCGTGAACCACTGCACCTGGCCTTAATCATGCATTTTCTTATCCAAATCACTGTCCCTGGTTGTCCATGATGCTAGAATTTTGATTCTCAGCTTTTTAAAGTCATATGTTGGTTCCTGCAACTTTTATCATTTGGCCAGGTAAACATGTCGCCTGGGCAAATGGCACATCAGGATTGACATTCCTTATAGAAATAAATATCATTTAAAACAAAACACCAAAACAAAGCTTTGGGACTTGTTGCCAATTCAGTAGAGGTATTATCTGCCGGTGT
Organism: Pongo pygmaeus; assembly: GCF_028885625.2. Lineage (NCBI taxonomy): Eukaryota > Metazoa > Chordata > Mammalia > Primates > Hominidae > Pongo > Pongo pygmaeus. The sequence goes on along the minus strand of NC_072396.2, from coordinate 4,027,206 downwards.
TTTTTACAACACCTGAAAGTACCTGCATCTGAGAGGAGCCAGCTGGTGCCAGGATCGTAAATAAAATGTAGAATTTTGGCTACAGTGCATCAAAAGAGTGCCGGCAGATGTGTCGCTTATCCCGGGGTCAAGGGACCCATCTACAGCTGTGGACACTTCTGTTGTTCCTTTATAGGGCTTTGCGTCTTCAGGGGCCCCTTGTCATCCATACTCTTTACTTTCTAGACTGCTTTATAAGAGTTTGCTTTGGTATTTTACTTTTTCTTTTAAAGAGATGGGTGTCTTGCTCTGTCACCCAGGCTGGAGTGCAGTGGCACAATCATAGCTCACTGCAGCCTCGACATCCTGGGCTCGAATGATGCTCCCACCTCAGCCTCCCGAGTAACTGCTGCTACAGGCATGCACCACCGTGCCTGGCCAATGTTTTGATTTTTTGTAGAAATGGGGGTCTTACTATGTTGCCCATGCTGGTCTCGAACTCTTGGTCTCAAGTGGTCTTCCCACTTCAGCCCCCTGCATAGCTGGGATTACAAGCCACTGTCCTGTATTTTAAATAAATCTTCATTTTCTTACATGCCAAACACCAAAAAAATTTAAAAAAAAATTCAAGGTCATCAAGCACTTTGTTTTCTTACATGACACACACACACACACACACACACACACACACACACACACTGAAATTTATCAGGTGATCACCAAAACATTCTGAAATAAACATAGGGCTTTTTTTCCCCCTATGATTTACACCACTGCCTGCCCCATTAGCGTACACACTTAAAGCTGATTGGACTGGGATTCTAAGAAAACAGAGGTTTATCTAAAATATAAAAGCATAAATAAACCTGTCTTAGAATTGCACTGCAGTGAGCTTTAAGTTTAAGTGTGTGTGGTAAGGGGGCAGGCAGTGGTGTACATCACATGGGGGACGAAGCCCCACATTTATTTGGGAATGTTTTGGGGGTATAGTGTTTGATAACCTTGATTTTTTTTTGGCAGAGGGGAGCATGTCAAAATAATGGAGAAACTCACTAAGTAGTGAAAAGTTTTCTAACTTTGAGGTGATTTTTATATTCCCCACCCTGCTCAAAGCTTTTCAGCCTTACAGGATGGATACAATAATCCTAGCCTTAGGTGGGCGGACAGATGGTGTCTGAGTTTTACTTTGAGGCAGAGAAGTGGTGAAGTCTGACAAGCATCCCATCCTAATTCAGAAAGCGTGGTGGCAGGAAACTGTAAAATTTCCGATCAGACAGCACTGGCGAGATTCACAATCTAGATGGTGGAGTCTGACCCTAGGACGTCACCTGGCTTGTCGGAGACTCCACAGTCCATCACAGAACCTGGGAGTGGCCCAGTCCAAGTTCGTGCTACTTACCTTGGGGCATAGTTTATGCCGGGTGGGAGTGGCCCAGTCCAAGTTCGTGCTACTTACCTTGGGGCATAGTTTATGCCGGGAAAGCCTAGACGCTTACACCGGGGTCATGGGTATTGGATTGTTTTGGAGGACTTCAATATATTATATTATTATATCATATTATGTATATTATTATACATAATATACTCTGTGTATTGTATGTGTACACACAGACACACATGATCATTTCTACTTCCATAAATATGCATCTTTTAGAACTCACCTAATCTGGAAGTCTTCAACATCATCTCCAACTACCCATCCTAATTGAACCAGCTTGCTGTTTTTTGTTGTTGTTGTTGTTGTTGTTTGTTTTTATTTTTTTTTGAGACTCAGTCTACCTCTGTCACCCAGACTGGAGTGCAGTGGCTCAGTCTCAGCTCACTGCAACCTTCGCCTCCTGGGTTCAAGCGGTTCTTCTGCCTCAGCCTCCCAAGTAGCTGGGACCACAGTTGTGTGCCAGCATGCCCAGCAATTTTTTTTTTTTTTTTTTTTTTTTTTTTTGGAGAGATGGGGTTTCACCATGTTGGCCAGGCTGGCCTCCAACTCCTCACGTCAAGTGATCCACCCGCCTCGGCCTCCCCAAAGTGCTGGGATTACAGGTGTGAGCCAGCCCAACCTCCCCACCTGCTGTACTTCTGACATGGTCTGTTATTTAAAAGGAAGATTCCAAGTGAAGAAGCAGACTTAGGAGACTCATCCTAATGTGTGTGCTTATGGGAAAGCCAGCCTTTTAAAACAGGAATCCCATCAATAAGCAGACGCCCAGGGCAGCTTGATGTTGGTGAAAGCAGATGTCTTCTATTTTGCAGGGACAGCCTGACAGGCATGTAAGTGTCTGGATCCTCCCCGCAGGCACATATAAATTTCACCCTTTTCTACTCAAAGGTGTATTTTCTTTACAAAGATGTAATCAACCCCCTTCCCTTAGCTTCAGCCTTGCATGGGGCAACCCAGCCTCGCATAGGTTATTTAAGAGCCGGTGATGGTAGGAAATAAGCACTAGAAAGTGTTTTGCCAAAGTGGAAATTGAACTGCGGTCCTCATGTCAGATAGATCTTATCTCTGTTGCCATGCTGCGTTTGCTGATGTTGATATATAACCTGTGTACTGTCTTTTTTGTCTCCTCCCCCAACATAGAGACCTCATTAAGAAACTGCTCGTGGTTGACAGAACAAGGCGATTAGGGAACATGAAGGTCAGTATTTGATCCCGCAGGTGTTCAGTGGTACCCGATGTGCGTGTCTGCCATCTAACACCCACATTGGCATGTGCAGATATAAACCAAGGCTTAGCGGTCATATTTAATCACTGCCCAAATTTGAAATCTGTTGTTTTATGTATTTTTTTAAATTTTACTTGAAACTGCCAAGAAAGATCTATCAAATCTGGGTTTCTGGGCCCACAACGTCAAACTGGGTCTACACCGTATCTCCCGTCCCCTCCAGCAAGGTTAATAGAGCAATAACAATTTATAAGTTATTACTCATTATTTTGTTTACTTATTTATTTTATTTTTTAAACAGCTTGATGGAGAGTGAATTCACACGCCATGCCATTTAGCCATCTAAAATGTGCGATTCGGTGGCTTTTAGTATACACACGATTATGTACAGCCACCCCCGTGGTTAATCTTAGAACATCTTCATCAGCTCAAAAAAAGAAACCCTGCACCCTTCAGTTATCACTGTGCTATTCTTTCATCCTCTCTTGCCCTAAGCCAGCGGTCCCCAACCTTTTTGGCACCAGGGGCCAGTTTTGTGGAAGACAATTTTTCTACAGACCACACAACCTAAATCCCTTACTTGCGCAGTTCACAACAGGGTGTGTGCTCCTATGAGAATCTAATGCCACCACTGATGTGACAGGAGGCGGAGCTTAGGTGTTAATGCCAGCCATGGGGAGCAGCTGTCAGTACAGGTGAAGCTTCGCTCACCTGCCTGCTGCTCACCTCCTGCTGTGTGGCCCATTTTGGTTCCTCATAGGCCGTGGACCACTACCAGTTTGTGGCCCAGGGGTTGGGGACCCCTACCCTAAGCAGCCACTAATCTACTGACTTTCTCTGTAGGGTTCGGTATTCTGGGCTCTGCTAAAAATGGCCCTGCTAAAAATGGAATTGTACAAAATGTAAGCTTTTGCCTCTGGCTTCTTTCTCTGAGCATGATGTCTTCAAGGTTCATCCAACCTGTAGCCTGTGTCAGAGCTTCCTTCCTTTTCCTGAGCGCATAGTATTCGATTGTGTGGGCAGACCTTGTTTTGTTCATCCGTTCATCTATGGATGGACCTCTGGGCTGTTTCCACCTTTTGGCTTTTGGGAATGCTTCTGTCATGGACCTGGGACTATGTGTTTTATGTGCGCAGGTGATGATTTTAAAAGTTGTGCAGCAGGTACGATTTCCACAAACTTTTTGTGTGGAGGCAAGTACATAATTGACAAACAGACTCTTGCATAAGTAGTATGATACCTTATATGTGTGTTTTGGCATCCCTGAATTTGACAGAATTCATGGACTTTTTGTTGGCCATTTCTAGCTCTGGACAACCTCGGAGGGACTTCTACATGGAGGAACTTCCATATACGTCTTGACCCTATAAATTCCAGTCTGGAGAGACACAGTACACCAGGGTGTGAGGCTTGAACCACTTGGCTCTCTTGGGGCCCTCTGTGTAGTTTAGGAGTCTCCAGTGGCTGCCATAAGAACTGACCACAAACTAGGGGCTTAAACAACAGGAATTTCTGCTCTCCCCATCCTGGAGACGAGGAGTCTGAGATCAAGGTGTCTCAGGCCTCCAGAGGCTCTAGGGGAGGATCATTCTTGCCTCTCCCAGCCCCTGGAGGCTCCAGGCATCCCTGGGCTTCTGGCCGCATCACTCCAGTCTCTGTCCTTGTTCACGTGGCCTTCTCTGTGTCTGTGTCTCCTCTTCTGTCTCTCAGAAGGATGCCTGTCATTGGGTTTAGGGTCATCCTAATGCAGGATTATCTCTTCTCAAGAGCCTTCCCTTAATTACATTTACAAAGACGCTATTTGCATGTAGGGTTCCATTCCCAGGTACTGGGAGTCAGGACATGGGCATATATTTTGGGGGCCACTGCCCAATGTGTGATAATTGTGTCTACTTCCTGCTAGAGGTTCTGGGGGGGATCCTTCCTGCCTCTCCCAGCTCCTGGGGGCTCCAGGCATCCCTGGGCTTGTGGCCACATCACTGCAGTCTCCACCTCCATTTTCACAAGGCCTTCTCCTCTGTGTTTGTGTCTCCTCTTCTGTCTCTTATGAGGACACCTGCCACTGGATTTAGGGCCCACCCTACTCCAGGATGATGTCATCTCGAGAACCTTAATTTAGTTACATCTGCAAAGACCCTATTTCCAAATAAAGTGATATTCAAGGCATTGGGGGATAGGATGTGCACATGTCTTTTTGAGGGACATTGTTTACCCTGTAACTGTAGTCAAACTTCTGTCCTTTACATTATTTGTAGACAGGGGCCGATACCTTCAGGTCTCCAAGGAGCCTGTCCAGCCAGGTTGCATGGTGTGGACTCATCTGTGCCACGGCTCTTCATAAGATTGGATGGGTCCTGTGTTAATGCCACAGCCATTTAGAAAAGAGCTGGGTCTCTTGCCAGGACTGCAGGGAATTACAGATGACCCATATCTAGAATCTGCTGGGAATGGCGTAGTGACCATCATAGGTACCTTCCAAGGGGGAAAAACAAGTTTCCCAATCAAAGGAATTGGGGAAAAGCTCACAAACTCCCAAGCTAGGTCTTAAAGTCTAGTTAATTCTCCTGATATGGAGATAAACTGAAAGAGACTCAAGAAAACACTGACTTTATTTTATTTTTTTTTAAATGAACACATGAAAATGGTATTATTTAGCATGTACAACATGAAGTTTTGAAATATGTACCCATTGTGGAATGGTCCATTGAGTTCATTAACATATGCATTACCTCACATAATTACCATTTATTTGTGGTGAGAACACTTAAGATCTACTCTTTGAAAAAAATTGTTTTTAAGAGATGGGGTCTTGATGTGTTGCCCAGGCTGGTCTCGAGCTCCTGAGCTCACGGGATCCATGCACCTCGGCCTCACAAAGTGCTAGGATTACAGGCAAGAGCCACTGCACCCAGCAAGATCTACTCTTCTAGAGATTCTTGAGAATACATCATGAGTTATAGTCACCGAGCTGTGCAAGCGACCGACTGAACTTGTTCCTCCTGTGTCTCTCACTTTGTCTCTTTTGACCAATGACTTCCCATCTCAGCCCCTTCCCAGCCCCTGGTATCCACCATTCTACTCTCTGCTTCTATGAGTTCAACTTTTTTAGATTTCCCATATAAGTGAGATTAGGTGGTATTTGTCTCTCTCTACCTGGCTTATTTCTCTTTCTCTCTCTCTTTTTTTTTTTTTTTGTTTTTCAGACAGAGCAAGGTGGAGGTTGCAGTGAGCCAAGATGGTGCCACTGCCCTCCAGCCTGGATGACAGAGTGAAACTGTCCATTGCCCGCCCTCCCCCCCAAAAAAAACATAGAGTATAGTAAATAGATAAACCAGGGACATAGTCATTTATTATCATTACCGAGTATTAGATGCTGTAGATAACGTACGTGTTAGACTGTTATACGCCTGGCAGTGTAACAGGAGGGATGCATTGTCCTATGGTTACAATGGCCATGACGTCACTAGGGGATAGGAGTTTTTAAGATCATTATAATCTTACGGGAGCACCACTGTATATGTCATCCATTGTTGACTGAAGCATCATTTTGAGGCTCATGACTGTAGATACACACCCACACACACACTTTTTTTATTTTTATTTTTTCAAGACAGTGTCTTGCTCTGTCATGCAGGCTGGAGTGCAGTGGTGCGACCACAGCTCACTGCAGCCTTGACCTCCTGGACTCAAGTGATCCTCCCATCTCCGCCTCCCGAGTAGCTGGGACTACATGCACGCACCACCACGGCTGGCCAATTTTTATATTTTTTTGTAGAGACCAGGTCTTACTTTGTTGCCCAGGTTAGTCTCAAACTCCTGGGTTCAAGCAGCCCTCCTGCCTCGGCCTCCCAAAGTGCTGGAATATAAACGTGAGCCACTGCTCCCACCCCCTCACACACACTTTATATAACACACACACACACACACACACACACACAAACACACACACTAGTTTGGATACTAATGTGAATCTCAGTATATACATATAGTTTATACTCTACATATAAAATGTGTAAAGTACGTGTGTATATGTGTGTACACATATAATATATGTGTATATATTAACATGTGTATGTGTATAAGTATGTGTATATATGTGTATATATTAACATGTGTATGTATATAAGTATGTGTATATATAAATATATGTGTGTATATATTAACGTGTATGTGTATAAGTATGTATGTAGTAACGTGTGTATGTATCTAAGTATGTGTATATGTGTGTATATATTAATGTGTGTATGTGTATATGTGTATATATTAACATGCGTATGTATAGAAGTATGTGTATTTATCAATATATGTGTGTATATATGTATGTGTGTGTATATATTACTATGTATGCATGTGAGTATATACAGACACACACATCCTTTAGTATCCAAATTAGAATTTTATCTGATGGATAAAATTTATTTTATTTTATTCTCTTATTTTATTCACAGCACTCTTATTTATTCTTATTCACAACATTGCTGAAGGTAAAACTCAACATCTGTTATTTGTTGCCTGACTTAGCTATAGATCAAAAATACCTGTTTTGCAATAAGAAAAAGAAAAAGTTGTCAAAACAACTGGATGGGAAAACAATAGAAAAAATTCACATTACTGTTTCCTTTTGAAGATATGGTCGTGGACGTATTCCTCTTTAAGGATAAGAAATTTAAAACTACAGAAATGCTAACTGATAGACGTGTTAAATTCAGACGTACTGGCTTCTGTTTCGTGGAACCTACGTTTATTTCTTCTGCTGTCCCACATTTAATTGATAACAACGTCACTACAAGTATAAAAAAAGGAAGCAGAGTGAGGTTTACGGATGAGCACTTGGGAGGGATTTCAGAGGTCCTGATGGCCGCAGTGTGAGCCAGCCGATGCCTGGTGCTACCCTTGAGCATGAAGCAGGCCGCCTTGAATGCCTGTTGTTAATTGCCAGGCCATGCAATGTCGTTCCTAAGGTCTCTTAAATTGGACATCCTTGGTTTGAGTTCCCAGTCTTGTTATTTACTTGCTGGGTCCTACTGAGCAAATTAACATCATTCAGTGAACCCTGGTTTCTATGTCTGTAAAATACTGAGTAAGTTTGCCAAGATGAAAACAGGAGACAAACTGAGAAATTACTGGGTGTCCAGTTTTATGTCAAGAGATGGAATCGTATTTACCTTTTTCGTCTTTGGTCCGGAATGCAAATGCATTGCACAGGAGCAGAATGACTGGATTTGTTTCTGCAACAAAAAAGGGCAAACAAAACACTAAGAGCTTTGCTTGCAGGTTTTCCTAGCAGCTCACCCTCCAGGCACAGTTCTCCAAAATGCAGCAAACTTGTTCCGTGTGTTTCAATACTAAAATAATGTAGAGATGATTTGGGGTATTTTTCTTTCCTGCCCTGTCAAAATTCTGTATACTGACGACACGTGTTGTTTCTTTTGAAGAACGGGGCGAATGATGTGAAACATCATCGGTGGTTCCGCTCCGTGGACTGGGAAGCTGTTCCGCAGAGAAAACTGAAGGTACAACACATATCAGTGGGTGACTCAGTATGCCCGAGCTCTCCCATTAACAGGGACTGCCTCTGAATCCTGGGACTTCTTTATTGATGGCTGACCTGTAATTAATTTATATAATACAACTATTTGTCTAAAACCGTTCATAAGCCAAGTTCTCCACTCTATGAGTGTCTTAGTGCTAACCATCTACCTAGCTCCCACAAAGGCAGGAGCCACCACACCCAGTCATATACCACATGTTCTTTGTCCATTCATCCCTGGATGGACACTTATCCCAGATTTTGAAGCAGATTTTAGGAGACCTGGCCTGATTCCTGACTAGCTCTGTGACTGCTAAACCCCACTCCCTCCTCTGTAGTGGAAAGCGGTCAACAGGATTACAGAGATAAGCAAGTGTCTAGCACCATGATCATCGTTCAGTGATGGTGGTGTATTACATGGAGAATATTCTTTGGAACGTTTCTGGCCAAACTGCCTATTTTTAAACATCTGGCTTTTTGGCTGGGTGCTGTGACTCACGCCTATAATTCCAGTACTTTGAGAGGCCAACTCAGGCAGATCACTGGAACCCAGGAGTTTGAGACTAGCCTGGGCAATATGGTGAAATCCCGTGTCTACAAAAAATACAAAAATTAGCCGGGCGTGGTGGCATACGCTTGTGGTACCAGCTACTTGGGAGGCTGAGGCACAAGAATTGCTTGATACCAGGAGGCGGAGCTTGCAGTGAGCCAAGATTACGCCACTGCACTCCAGCCTGGGCGACAGAGCCAGACCCTGTCTCAAAAAAAAAAAAAAAATCTGGCATTTTTTTCAATGTATAATACTTGTCCATTTTATAAATGAGGAGACTGTGCTCAGAGAAGTTAAGCCGTGTGTGGAAGGTTACACCGCTGCTAAGCAGTATAACTATCACATGTACATATTTATGGAGGTACATGTTATATTTTGATGCACGCATAGAATGTGTAATGATCAACTGAGGGTAATCAGGGTATCCATCAGCTCAAACATTTATCATTTTTATGGGTTGGGAATATTGCAAATCTTCTAGCTATTCTGAAATATACAATATATTGTTAACTCTGGCCACCCAACTATGCTATCAAACACTGGAACTTATTCCTTTTATCTAACATTATGTTTATACAATATTTCTTCATCTCCCCTTCATCCCCTACCCATACACACTTCCCACCCTCTGGTAACTATCATTCTACTCTCAACCTTCATGACATCAATTTTTTTGGCTCCCACATATGAGTGGGCACATGCTGTGTTTCTCATTCTGCATCTGGCTTAGTTTATTATTTATTATTTATTTTTTGAGACAGCGTCTTGCTCTGTTGCCCAGGCTGGAGTGCAGTGGCACGATCTTGCTCACTGCAGCCTCCACCTCCTGGCTACAAGCAATTCTCATGCCTCAGCCTCCTGAGTAGCTGGGATTACAGACACCCAGCTAATTTTGGTATTTTTACTAGAGACGGGGTTTCACCATGTTGGCCAGGCTGGTCTCAATCTCCTAACCTCAAGTGATCCACCAGCCTCGGTCTCTCAAAGTGCTGGGATTACAGGCATGAGCCGCTGCACCCGGCCTGGCTTAGTTTACTGAACATGATGTTCTGCCATTCCATTCGTGGTGCTGTAAATGACACGATTTCATTCCATTTTATTGCGAATAGTTTTTCATTGTGTGTATGGACCACACTTTCTTTATCCATTCATCCGTTGGTGGACACTTAGGTTGATTCCATATCTTGGCTTTCGTGAACACTCTGAACTGCATATGTTACTGATGGGAGTGCTCAGTGGTAGTGTTTTCACCTTTGCACTTCAGAGTCAAAAGAATGGAGAATGCTTAGAAGTGCTTATTCCCTGTCCTCAGCTCAGACCAGAGTTTCTGCAGCTGGAGCCTGGGATGATACGCTTCTTCTTTTTTTTTTTTTTGAGATGGAGTCTCACTTTGTCACTCAGGCTCAGGGTGTAGTGCAGTGGAGTGGTCTCAACTCACTGCAACCTCCACCTCTTGGATTCAAGTGATTCTTCTGCCTCAGCCTCCCAAGTAGCTGGGATTACAGGTGTGTGCCACCACATCCAGCTAATTTTTTTTTGTATTTTTAGAAGAGATGGGGTTTCACTATGTTGGCCAGGCTGGTTTCGAACTCATGACCTCAAATGATCCACTCTCCTCGGCCTCCCAAAGTGCTGGGATTACAGGCGTCAGCCACTGGGCCTGGGCTGGTGCATCATTTTGTTCAAAGTTTTACCTTTTCAAATACTTTATTGTATTAAATTGCATTAAAAAAACAATTTGAATACGTTTTATCTATCCACATTGGTCAAAAATCAAGTCAATATTAAAACACATAATTGCCAAGTCTCCCTCTTACCCCCTCCAAGCCACCTGTAGGTAATTATCCTTTAATTAAGTTTTTCAGTGTATCCTTCTAGAGTTTCTTTGTGCTAATAAAAACCCACATGGATACATGCATTCTTACTTTTGCCACTCATTTATACAAATCTAGAGTAGCGTAGTATGTACATTATTATAGTCTTGCTTTTTGCACTTGACTGTATAATTTGGAGACCTGTCTACATACCTGGCTAGCTTCCTCTTTTTTTTTTTTTTTTTTGAGACGAAGTCTTGCTCCGTTGCCCAGGCTGGAGTTCAGTGGTGCCATCTCGGCTCACTGCAACCTCCGCCTCCCAGGTTCAAGCGATTCTCCTGCCTCAGCCTCCCAAGTAGCTGGGATTACAGGCACCCACCACTATGCCCGGCTAATTTTTGTATTTTCGGTAGAGACAGGGTTTCTCCATGGGCCAGGCTGGTCTCGAACTCCTGACCTCAGGTGATCCGCCCACCTTGGCCTCCCAAAGTGCTGGGATTACAGGCATGAGCCACTGCGCCTAGCCAGCTTCCTCATTTAAAAAAAAACTGCATTGTATTCCATCACATGACTGTACCATAGCTTACTTAATACTATATATGTATATATTTTGAGACAGGATCTCACTCTGTCATTCAGGCTGGAATGCAGTGGTGTAATCATGGCTCACTTGGAGTATCGACCTCCTGGCCTCAAGCAGTCCTCCCACCTCAGCCTACTGAGTAGCTGAGACTGCAGGCACACAGCACCACACCCGGCTAATTGTATTTTTTGTAGAGACAGGGGACTCCCTGTGTTTCCCAGGCTGGTCTCAAACTTCTGAGGCTCAAGCGACCCTCCCGCCTCACCTTCTTAAAGTGTTGGGATTACAGGTGTGAGTCCCCACACGCAGCCTCATTCACAATATTTTAATTCAAAGATTGCCGCGTTCATAAACGAAGGGAAGACAGCTTTAGTGTTTTGCAAATCATTTTCATTTTTAGGTACGGTGACAGAAATAAAGGGGTGTGTGCAGCATCCAAGCGTCCCGTTCCTTTGTAACCATGCCTTTGTGCTTTGGCCATGTCTCACAGCCTCCCATCGTGCCCAAGATAGCTGGCGACGGCGACACTTCCAACTTCGAAACTTACCCTGAGAATGACTGGGACACAGCCGCGCCTGTGCCGCAGAAGGATTTAGAAATCTTCAAGAATTTCTGAGGACAGGAGCTCACATCTGGAAGGTATATCTTTATATTTAGTAATTACCAAAAAATGAGACTGACTCGAGCCCACATCCAGTTGAGGCTGCGTTTACTGAGTGGGGCTTAACCTCATGCACACAGAAGTCAGCAGTGAAGCAGAGCAGAGGGGAATGATTCCAAGGGGCAGCGAAATAAACACAGCCATGCCTGTGACTCCAGGTCAGCATGTGACCATCAGAGGCATCAGCATTACAGTCCAGAATCCATCTTCTGCGTCAGAACCTGCACATCTAAATAAGACCGCTAGGTGGTTTGTGTGTGCCTGAACATTTGAGAAGCCCAGCTCCTCTGGTCCCTGTTCCAGAAACCCTGAGTGACAGGCGAGCTTCCTTACAATAATTAACAAGTATTTTCAAAAGTCTCTTTAGGTCTCCTTTGGTTAAAAAATAATAAGAAGAAATATGCCCTCATAGGAAATTTGCTAAGCTTAATTGAAGATGACTGGAAAAGGATTTTGAGTCTATTACTTCTTTGAGTCTTTGAAGGTCTATTATTATTTTTTAAATAATAATAATATTTTTTAGAATCCCTCATGAAATTTGCTAAGCTTTAATTTAAGATGACTGAAAAAGGGTTTTGACTCTGTTATTTCCTTGAGCCTTTGAAAGTCTATTATTAGTTTTTAAGTATGGATTAAAAAGAGCTTTCAGTTACTCCTCAATTCTAAATTGCTCGGTTATATGGCTTCAATTAGATCTTTCTTCCTGTAACACACGAGCAAGAAAAATACCAGTGAAGCAAAATATTGTCAGTGAGGTGTCTGTTCATTGACATAGCTTGTTTTTCCCATTTTGATTTCCATTCCCGTAATTTTCCTGTAGTCTTCCCAGTTATGTGAAGTGGAAAGCCAATTGGCTAACCAACACCATTCGAAACAGACACCAAATGTCACAGTTGCTGATTGGGGAGAGGAACCAACCTGCTGAAAGACATGGTGAATGAGGGCCCTCCATCCTGGGCGGGTGTTTACATGGATGTACCAAGAGGAAAACTGGATACAAATTAAAATAATAGACAACAAAATGGTAGAGGAATAGGTGGCTATGACCTTGAGAAAATAACCTGTCTCCGTCGCATGGCTTCACCTCTCAGTATGTGATGAACGCTTTTACAGTGGTGACTGGTTTGTATTAACATGAGAGCGTGTAACTTTATCAACTTCATAAATGCTCATGAAATCCAGTTGTGGGTTTTAAAAATCATAAGATGTTCCTGAATGTGTTTACTTCTTTTTGTTTCTCTGGTCTACTTTGGGGCTTAGATTTTAGCTGACTTGCCCATAACTTCTTACAAATTGTGTCTCTCCAGGAAATCTTTAAAATGATGTAAAGACTTGGTTTGCTTTAGTATGAAGGACCCCTAGTTGATAAGCCACAAAAATAGAACCTTTCTCTAATAGAGACCCCTCAATTGTAAAATTTACTTAAAGAACAAAAAAACTTCCATTTGATGGATTTATGTTGTATAATCAGTGAACAGTTTCATTACATCCTGTCCCCAGCTGCCCCTACTTTCCCTGAAAAAGATTGCACACATAGGAATAACCTTTCTCAATCTGGTATGCATTGTTGAGGAAGTATGTGTAAGTATTATTTTTGCTAAGTGGAATCATTTTTAATATAGTTTGGCTAGTGGTCAGGGCTCTGTTTAATGAAATTTTTTTTTTTTCTTTTTGAGACAGAGTCTCGCTCTGTTGCCCAGGCTGGATTGCAGTGGTGCGATCTCAGCTCACTGCAACCTCCGCCTCCGGGGTTCAAGTGATTCTCCTGCCTCAGCCTCCCGAGTAGCTGGGATTACAGGTGCCTGCCACCACACCAGGCTAATTTTTTTGTATTTTTAGTAGAGATGGGTTTCGCCATGTTGGCCAGGCTGGTCTTGAACTCCTGAGCTCAGGCAGTCTGCCCACCTCGGCCTCCCAAAGTGCTGGGATTACAGGCATGAGCCACTGTGCCTGGCCCAGATGCAATATTTTAATCCATCTCAGTAATTTTATCAAGTAATTTGCACACCGAACACATCCCTGGCATTTTCAGCAACGAGCGGTTAGTTTCAGGAATTTTATGCAGGAAGATATTTCTTCATGAAGCCAAATCTTCCCCTGTAAATAAGACACCAGTTCAGATGAATCACTGCACTTGAGGGCAGCTTAGAAACTATGCTTTAGCCGTTCATCTTTGTTTGAATCACCCCGTATGCCTTTCTGAGTGTGGAGGAGAATTTAAGAGAACTGACTCACTATGTCTTTTGTTTTACTTTGTAATAACATATTTTCTGTCTTGCTGTAAGGTTCTCTGAGGAAGCATGTTGAATTGGGGATCCCATTTTTCTTGTGCAGTTCATCATCTATTGGTGGATAAATTTATCTATTTACGGATAAGCGTATGATAGAACATTCTTCAGGCTGGGTGTGGTGGCTCCTACCTGTAATCCCGGCACTTTGGGAGGCCGAGGTGGGAGGCTCACTTGAGGTCAGGAGTTTGAGATCAAGCCTGGGCAACATGGTGAGATCCCATGTCTACAAAAAATGAAAAAGTTAGCCAGGCGTGGTAATACATACCTGTTGTCCCAGCTATTCTAGACGCTGAGGTGGGAGGCTCGCTTGGGCCTGGAAAGTTGAGGCTGCAGTGAGCTGTGATTGTGCCTGTACTCCGGCCTGGATGGCAGAGTTAGACCTCATCTCAAAAATGAAAACAGGGCTGGGCGAGGTGGCTCACGCCTGTAATCCCAGCACTTTGGGAGGCCGAGGCGCATGGATCATCTGAGGTCAGGAGTTCGAGACCAGCCTGGCAAACATGGTGAAATCCAGTCTCTACCAAAAATATAAAAATTAGCCAGGCGTGGTGGTGGCACCTGTAACCCCAGCTACTCAGGAGGCTGAGGTAGGAGAATCACTTGAACATGGAGGCGGAGGTTGCAGTGAGCTGAGATCACACCACTGTACTCCAGCCTGGGCAATAAGAGCAAGACTCCGTCTCAAACAAACAAACCAAAAAAACCCCTTACCTTTAAAACATTCTTCATTTCCTTTTTATTGGCCTCTCCTTTTAGAATTCAGGCTTATGGATCCTTGCAAAAAGAATTACAAAGGGAAGTTTTCTTTGTTATCACTTAGGGGAAGGAAACCTTTGTATTATCATTGAGATGATGATGATTACAAAATTCATCCAGTTACTGAGAAACTCACAGAATCTTTTGTCCTGTTTCGTGCTAGAAACAGGAAGATTGGAATCTGCCTGGAACAAAGAACTGCACCTAAGCAGACCAGAAGCAAAATGTCTTCTTCACGGCATAAGGACATCTCCACTTTTCTCTGTACCTGTGTGTATAGAAATAGATCAGAGCACAGTTGAAATTCATGGAACTGGCATTATTTAAGCAACTGGAATTCCACACTGTAGGAAGGTTTTGAAAATTGTTTGGTTGTAGATTTTATCTTATCCTTTAGTGTTGTGTTCCTACTGTGATGTCTTGATTTTTGTCATAGACTTAAGTTTGTAAGTTTGAACTGGACTTGTTCGATTATAACCACAAATTGTGTGTGTGTGTGTGTGTGTGTGTGTATGCCTGTGTGTATATATAGAAGTCATTATGGCAGATGCACAGAAATTGTGCAGTGATGTAAATGTTCATACTTTACAGAGCCTATAATTTTTATTTTTCAATTTGTTTTTTCAAAAATCTCTTCTCGGGGACAACATCTGAAGGGTATGTTGCATGCATTAAAAAAAAATCATCTCACATGCATTTTATAGTTTGGGGGAAGAAAATATCATGGGGAGGTCTACCTTCAGTATCTTTAGTGCTTCCTACCTGGTAACTTGAGACTTTAAAAGAAGAAACAAAGAGAAGATATGGGAGCGAATTTATTCCAAGAATCTACAGTGACATTGAAGCTGTTGGAGGAGTGTACTGTATTTAAAAAAACCTTCTGTGACATATTCAAAAATTTCATCTGAGCTGCGTGCAGTGGCTTGTTCCTATAGTCCCAGCACTTCGGGAGGCTGAGGTGGGTGGATTGCTTGAGCCCAGGAGTTGGAGACCAGTCTGGGAAACGTGGTGAGACCTCATCTCTACAAAATACAAAAAAATTAGCCGGGCATGGTGGCACATGAATGTAGTCTCAGCTACTCAGGAGGCTGAGATGAGAGGATCACTTGAGCCTGGGGAGGTCCAGGCTGCAGTGATCCGAGATCACACCACTGCATTCCAGCCTGGGTGACAGAGTGAGACCCTGTCCAAAAAAAAAAAAAAAGAATGCAATGGCTTTGCGCTTTTGAAGATGGATTGAAGAGAACGTCCACCTTAAGGCTTTAAAAGACAGTGAAGCTGGGTGCGGTGGCGCACTCCTGTAACCCTGGGACTTTGGGAAGCTGAGGCAGGAAGATTGTTTGAGCCTAGGAGTTCGAGACCGGCCTGGGCAACATAGCCAGTCCTCATCTCTATAAAAAGAAAAAAAAATGTTTAAACACAGTGAAATTGCAGCAACAGAAAATAGCCACCCTTTTTCATCAGTGACCTTTCCTTCACATAGAGGTCAACTCAGTAGGTGAGAATAATTAGTAGGTTCAGCAGAATAAACTCTTTACAATTAATAACTCAGTGGAAAATGATGTTCAGATGGTGAAATGTGGAAATGTTTTAGACAACTGTATTTTCAGCCTGTGCTTCTCACTCACCATCCTGTTGGGATTAACAGTTGAGGGCCTTCGCTGTCTAAACATCTGGCATGCAGTTTCCCATCAGTTTTACCATGAATGTGAAAAGGTGAAACTGGTGCTGACTTCGGCAGCAGGTATACTAAAATTAGAATGACACAGAGGAGATTAGCATGGCCCCCTGCATAAGGAAGATCCGCAGATTCATGCAGCATTCCATATTTTTTTAAAAAAAGGTTAAACTGTGCACCGAGATGTGGAACTAGAAGGAAAAGCATTAAATCTCGTGTTTGCTGACTATAAAAGTAAATGATAGTGATATTATTGAACATTCTACTTTAAAAACTATGACTAAAACCATAAATGAAACACTTGAGCACACTTTAAAAAGTACATAGACCCATGAGTCCATATGCCTATTTTTATGTTGTCTGTTTTATTATCCCGGATTTCATTTTGAGATGAGAATTAGCATCAGGAAAGCCTGAAATGCCTTAATTGTGAACTGATATGCAGGAAAATGAGATATGCAAGCACACTGATGACCTTGTTCTTTACGGACATTGTAATCAGCCTCCAGCCACACAGAACAAATGAGAAATTAGAAGCGATTCCAAGAACATGTGATGGTGTGAAACCCACTTTCGACCGTCACACACATTTCAGCATTTGAAGTGACACAGGCTACCTGGTAACTGCCCATGGCGGGGTCATAGTTTAAATGGCCCAATGTCATGTAGAGGTTAATCAAAATGAGCTATAAACATGGAGCAATCACTGTATAATTTTAAAATAGTTTACCTGACCAGGCATGGTAGCTCACGCCTGTAATCCCAGCACTTTGGGAGGCCGAGGCAGGTGTATCACCTGAGGTCAGGAGTTCGAGACCAGCCTGGCCAACATGGCAAAACCCCCATCTCTAGTAAAATACAAAAATTAGGTGTGGTGGCGGGCACCTGTAATCCTGGCTACTCGGGAGGCTGAGGCAGGAGAATCGCTTGAACCTGGGAGGCAGAGGCTGCAGTGAGCCGAGATTGTGCCACTGCACCCCAGCCTGGGCAACAAAGCGAGACTCCATCTCAAAAAAAAAAAATAAAAAAAAAATAAAAATAGCTGACCTGGGTGGGCATTCCAAAATTTTCACATAGATGATCATGTGAAACAATCACTGTGCATAATGTGGAGGAAAATTCATTACAATCATCACAAAATTTGTATCAGAAAAACATTAGAAATTTACTTTGCTTCATGTAATTTTATGAGTTGGCAGTATTTTCTTAAATTGGAATACTATAAGAGAATAGGACACGGATATGTTACAACAAGAAGTATATTGGGGCAAGTCTTGTTTTTCTGAAGGGAAATGCCACCAGCCTGCTTTCATAGGCATTGATAAAGGCAGGAAGGAAATAAAGTCACAACCGAATAGTACACACTGTATCTACTGAATTCTTCTAATTTCTTCGCAACAGAACTCTAAATCCTGCTTAGCCTAAACATATCTATAGCCAGCGATGGGCAAATTATATTTGCTGTCAGCACGATAGAAGAAGAAGCAGAAACCCCCTAGCAGTGGGGTAAGATTGCGCGCTTCATCCCCTCAAAATGCTGTTCAGCCCCACTCCCGCTCCATGCCCTCAAACAACTGCACAATCACTTGTTAGTGAATTTCTCATTCAGCGTTTTGTTTCTTCCTGTCCATACTTAAAGACCAAATCATTTGTTTGCTTTGAAAAAGCAAAAACAAGAACAAAAACACCAAATCATTTGAAATCACTATCCATTAAAAAAAATCACCAGTGGAACTAAACAGTTGAGTGGTTTGGGATGTGTTCGCCATTTCTGTGTTTGACCTACATGGCCTCTAGTTCTTTGGACCATTGTAACTGTGAAACTATGGCTTCATACTGTTAAAGACCCCAAGGCTCAACTCTGTAGCCAGGGTGCACCTCAGGCTGCACAAATACCACACCAGAATGTCACAGTCATTCATGGCTCCAGCTACTGAGTGAACAGGGTGCAAGACAGCACTGGCTTGGGTTTTATTTTTGCAGCCAGTTAACTTTGCATCAGGTCTACACAGTCCTTGCAGCCTTTGATTTCTCCAGTTGTAGAGATTTGAAATGGGGTGCCCGGGTTCCTCTCATTTTTCCTTCAATCTACCTAGCATGCATTTTACACACATTGGAGGAGTCGTATGCACTGTTTTTCTGTTGCTGATGGAGGCAAGAAGGTCTTCTAATTCGTCTAACTTAAACGGATGGGATTCACTTAACAAAAGCAAGAAGAAAAGCACACGAACAGGTGTCTTAATGCATTTGGATAGTTTCTTTGCGGGGCGGGGGTGTGTGTGTGTGTGTGTGTGTGTGTGTGTGTGTGTGTGTGTGTGTGTGTGTGTGTGTGTGTGTGTGTGTGTGTGTGTCTGTCTTGGTGTGTGTGTGTGTGTGTGTGTGTGTGTGTCTGTCTGTCTGTCTGTCTTGGTGTGTGTGTGTGTGTGTGTGTGTGTGTGTGTCTGTCTTGGTGAAGGTGAGGGGCTGTATTTTCACCAAGCCTTTTCATAATCAAGTTTGCTTTGCAAACCTTATGGCCTTGCACCCTGCAGAACAGTCCTTCCTAATAGCAGGGATGCTCTGTCATGGTTTTCTGTAAATTATCGTGTGTTGGGAAGTTCTGTTCAGGCTTAGTTTGATCTTCCATGGTGGAGACGTCTGTTCTGTATGTAAAAGGCATTACAATTGTGTTTTAGCAGATGAGATTTGAAGCCTTTCCACAGTCCTTGTGCTCTGAGATGGCTGTTGAGCTCTGCTCAGCTGTCGTAGCTGAATTCTTTTTTTTGCGCTGAACACTGGGCAGCCTCACCATGTTGCCAACGTGCTTCTGGGGCCCCTTGACTGCCGCCGGATACCGCGCACACAGGCAGAGTGCCTTTGCAGGTTTGTGCACCCCTTGGCGAGCCAGAACTGGGAACCCCGCGGGGTGACCCCGCCTTCTCATGGGGGGTCGGGGAGGGGAGTGCCTATTTTTAATCCTGTCTGTTTGTTGCACAATGGAAATCACTGTGATTTGTACATATGCCCTAGGAAAATTTTACTGCTGTCTAATTTATGTAATAATACTGTTGATTCCAGGTTTGTTTAATAAAACTTTGTATCTTTTCAGAAGTCTGAGTTTCATCTGCTTCTGTCTCCAAACAAGCTGTAGCTTTGCTCCTTTGGTCTAATCCAGGGATGGGCAATTATCTGTAGGGGCCATATGGCAGATATTTTCTGCATTGCGGGACACACAGTCTCTGTTGCACAGAGTGCAAACAAGCTGCTATAATTAGGCACGGAGGTGCACGCTTGTAATTCCAGTGCTTTGGGAGACCAAGGCGGGAGGATTGCTTGAGCCCAGGCGTTTGAGACCAGCCTGTAACGTAGCAAGACCCTATCTCTACAAAAATTAGAAAATCTGTCAGTAGTGGTAGCACGAGCCTGGGATTGCTTAGGAGGCTGAGGTGGGAGGGTCACTTGAGCCCAGGAGTTTGAGCCTGCTTTGAGCTCTAATTGTACCAATGCCCTCCAGCCTGAGTGACAGAACAAGAACCTGACTCTTAAAAAAACAAAAATCAAAAAGCCCCATAGACAGTATGTAAACAAGTGGGCATGGCTGTGCTCCAATAAAGTTTTATTGACAGAAATAATCAGAGGGCCGGATTTAGCCCGAGGGCCAGCATTTGCTGATTCCTGTTGTAGTGTGATGTTGACTTTGCAGATTGGCTTCACAGGTTGTTAAAGATGTGCTGCCCTTATCATCACGAATGAGTAAAATATTTTATTGCTTGCTCTTATTACTCGCATATTTGACACCCAGGTTTCTGAGTGACATTTGCAGCTTGCTAAAAACATCTTGACTTCATACATTGTAAAATCAATTGATTTGTAATTTTTGACACTCACATAGCACTTGCTATTAGCAGAGGCTGAAATATTACGCCCAGCTAAGGGTCAAACACAAGCCCGTTTACTTATGACCAAGCTGTCCCTGTTCCCATCTTGGAATTCCCTGGGGAAGGGAGTCTTCCCATGGGCTGGTATGGCTGTTCAGGGTCTGGTTCAGGGACCACTCGGGAGTTTCTGTAGCATGGGTTCTTGGTGAGTGACAGTCTGATTTGGGAAAGGATACGGAGTGTTTGTGTGTTTGTTGGAAGGCTAGGGGAGGGATCTTGAAGCCCCTTCGGCAGAACAAACATGCTTTGTACTTTGGGGTAAGATTGCTAGAGATTGTCCAGGGTTGTGTCAATTATGTGTCATAGATATGTATTAATATTTAGCCACACCCTGTTGGAGCTCTCTGACTTTCCTAGAAGTCAGGCTCATCTTGTATACTTACTGAAAGGATCAGATAACCTTCTTCCGAGGGTGTGAAGGAAAATCATAGTTAGGTGGACCCCCCTCATCTTAACAAGAGGCTGTCTCGGGTATCGCTTCGCAGAGATGGACAGGAATCGCTGGAGTTTTTTGTTTTGTTTTGTTTTGTTTTGCGACTGAGTCTCCCTCTGTTGCCCAGGCTGGAGTACCCTGGTGCAATCGCAGCTCACTGCAGCCTCGAAGTCCTTCTCTCAAGCGATCCTCCCACCTCAGCCGCCTGAGTAGCTGGGACTACAGGTGTGCGCCACCACACCCAATTAATTTATTTTTTATTTTTATTTTGTAGAGATGAGGTCTCCGTATGTTGCCCAGGCTGATCTCAAACTCCTGGCCTCAAGCAATCCTCTCACCTTGGCCCTGCAAAGCACTGGGACTGCAGGTGTGAGGAATTGCAGTTTGGGGAGCACCCGTTTTATGCGGGCAGTGAGATGCACATTGTTACATGTGTGTGCAACAAAGTTATCCTTCAATCCTTAAAATACTGCAACGCATGGGACACCTGCCCGCTGTAACCACTGCTAAAAGACAAAGCTGTTGACACGAGAACTCAGCAGAAAACAAAATCACAGAGCTAAGGTTTCCATTCTGTCTGCTCCTGCTCACACCAAGGTGCTAAACAACACTTCAATAATAAATATGTGTTACATAAGCATAACAGAATAAATATATGACTATAATATGTAAAGATATTAATGTATATTTATTACATATTATAAAATTAATGTAATAACAATGTAATTTATGTTAATATATATTTTTAATGTATTTATGCAATACATGTATATTTAATATATACAATATATGAATATGTTACATTAACATACAATATATTTATACACAATATATATTAAAGTACTATATATTAAAGTGCTGTATATGAATATATGCATGTACTATATTCATATACAGCATTTTAATATATATATTATACATAAGTATACTATAATATATAGTATAGATGTATAATATATATAATGTATATACCATGTAATTTATATAATATATATGTTTAGTATAATGTATAGAATTTACATGTTTATTATATATAATATACTTAGACATTTATTAAAGAACAGCATTCTGTATTTTCTGACAAAAATATTGCATGCCAGTTAAAACCATCAAATGCTGAAGACCTACCATGAGTATATTGATGAGGGAACTGGAGATTTGATGTTTTGTTATAAGGCAGAAAACCATGATGTCCTAAAACTAGTCCGTCAACCCTTCTGTGGATCCAATTTTTTTAAAAAAATTTAATTTACATTTTTATTGACAAATAATACTTGTACGTATTTTGGGGGTACATACCAATGTTTGAGTAAATATAACGCACAGTGATTAGATCATGCTAATTAGCAAATCCGTCAGGCATCTCAATCAGGCATCATTTCTTTGTGTTGGGAACATTCAATATCCTAGATTTGGAACTGTGTATTATTGTTAACTGTAGTCATCCTACAGGGCTATAGAACACCAGAAGGTATTCCTCCTGTCTAGCTGTAATTTTGTATCCTTTAAGAAACCTCGGCCGGGCACGGTGGCTCATGCCTGTAATCCCAGCACTTTGGGAGGCTGAGGCGGATGGATCATGAGATCAAGAATTCGAGATCAGCTTGACCAACATGGTGAAACCCTGTCTCTACTAAAAATACGAAAATTAGCTGGGAATGGTGGCATGCGCCTGTAATCCCAGCTACTCAGGAGGCTGAGGCAGGAGGATTGCTTGAACCCGGGAGGCAGAGCTTGCAGTGAGCCGAGATCGCGCCATTGCACTCCAACCTGGGCGACAGAACGAGACTCCGTCTCAAAACAAAAAAAAAAAGCTCTATCCCCTCCTCCCCCCACCCTTCCCAGCCTCTAGTATCCCCTGTTCTACTTTTTATTTCTGTAAGAGCTACTTTTAGTTCCCACGTGAGAGAGAACCTGTGACATTTGCCTTTCCAGTTCTGCTTATTTCACGTAACATAATGTCCTCCAGTTTCATCCTTGTTGATGAGAATGACAGGATTTCATTCTTTATTAATGGCTGAATAGTATTCCATGGCGTATATATGCTACCATATTTTCTTTATCCATTCATCTGTTGCAAATTTATTTTATTATTTTTGTTGAGACAGGATCTCATTCTGTTGTCAAGGCTGGAGTGCAATGGCACGATCACAGCTCACTGCAGCCTCGACCTCCCAGGCTCAAGCCATCCTCCCACCTCAGCCTCCAAAGTAGCTGGGACTACAGATGCACCCCTGCCATGCCCAACTAATTTTTACATTTTTTTGTAGAGGCAGGATCTTGCTATGTTGCCCAGGTTGGTCTCAAACTCCTGGGCTTGAGTAATCCTTCTGCCTCAGCCTCCCAAACTGTTGGGATTACAGGCTCTCACGAGCCACCATGTCTGGACTTGCAAATTTATTTTACTAGGCAAGCTGCCTTTGAGAAGTCCATGAAAGAGACCATTTTCTACACATGTAAAGCTGCAATTCAATTGTTAAAATTCTGATAAAAACCAAAACATGAGATCTACCCTGTTAAATTTTTACGTGTTTAATCCACATTGTTCCCCATGAGCTCTGTCTTGTCCAACAGATCTCCAGAAATTTTTATTTTACATGACTGAAACTTTACACCCATTAAACAGCAAGTCCCTATTGTCCCCTCTTCTCAGTCCCTGGGAACCACCGTCAACCACCCCCTATTCCAAAAATCAGAGAAGACACAGGTCTGCACACCTGGGTCTTAACTTTCATCTGAAACATTTTTAGTTCTCAAGGACATCACGGAGAATGGATTCATGCTTTCATATCTAGTTATAAATGTCTGGCTTTGAGCCGGCTGCATACTCAGCTTTTAAAATCCCCTTGGGGGCAACGTCTCGGAAACGCACTGGCTGAAAAACAATTCATAACGAATCAGGAATTGTGCGGAGGCCGTTTTAAAATGAGTGCCTTGGAAAAATGAAAAAAAAAAAATCTACAAGAGGCAAAGTTTAAAAAATGATGTCATTCCAGTAAGTGGGGAATGAAGAAAGGTAATTTGGTCTACAGAGTTCAGAGTTCTTGTTATTTTACACTCCCCAACAGATCCAACTCAGCAAAAGCAATGCAAGAACAACTTGACGACCATCTGACCCCTATGAAACTCAATGAAAATGACATACCAAGTCTTCTTGCCAAAGATGTCCAACCCAAATCAAAACATGAGGAAGCAATCTGACAAATATGGATCATGGGACGTTAAAGACAGCTGGCATTCGGGCATGGTGGCTCACACCTGTAATCCCAACACTTTGGGAGGCCAAGGCAAGAGGATCACTTGAGCTCAGGAGTTTGAGACCAGCCTGGGTAACATGGTGAAACCCCGTCTCCACAAAAAATACAAAAATTAGCTGGGTGTGGTGGTGTGCACCTGTGGTCCCAGCTACTCGGGAGGGTGAGGTGGGAGGATCGCTTGAGCCTGGAAGGCTGCGGTTGCAGTGAGCCAAGATGGCACCACTACACTCCAGCCCAGGTGACAGAGAGAGACCCTGACTCAATTAATTCATTAATTAATTAAAAGACAACTGAGACGGACTTTTCCCAAAAAGGTCACTTCCATACAATAAAAACTAAAGGCAGGCATATTATTTTAGATTTTTCTTTTAAATACAGTCATAGCCAAATGCAGTGCATGACGCGTAACTGGATTTCAGACGTTTTTAAGGCTGTGAAAGGACATCTTGTGCTGACGCAGAAAGCCCTGGCAGCCACCCAGTGGACACAGGTGTCCAGATAGGTGTGGCAGTCACTTGTTGCTCCAGAGAGTGCTCAAGTTGGAGGGGCATGGTGCAGGTTTGTGAGCCCCTGCCTTGGTGACAGCATTTGGGCAAGGCTGAGACCCAAGCTGTCGGGTTAAGGCCAGGTAGGGGGCGCTGGGCACACCAGCTGTGCCCCTGGTGACAGGTACAGGCAGCATGCCCAGACATCCTCGGGCTAAGACGTCAAGCACCAGGGTCCTCACAACTATCATTTCATTTTATGTTATTATTTGTATATATTGATGGAGTACAACTGTAATTTTGTTACACGGCTTTTAATGTAGCCATCACCCGAATAATGTACATTGCACCCCTTAAGTAATGTTTCATCGTCCACTCCTCTTCCACTCCCCAACCTTCCAAGTTTCCATTGTCTGTCATTGTACACTCCACGCTCATTGACTATGGTTTTGATGCAGAAGTCCCTGGAAGAGCTTAACACAGTTTCCTCTATTGAACCCTGGCATCCTTTTGCTAGTGACGCCATTTTAAAAAAGAAAAGAAAAGATTCCAGCAACAATTTATAAAAGGGAAAAGACAGTTTAGAAAGTCTTAGGCTAATATTTGGACACTATCAGACTGATCATTTGTGCCTCAATTTTTTTCACTTGGAAAGACATTTTAATGCTATATAGTTTAGAGAATTAAATTGAATCCATTGAAACTTTGTATTTATAGATTAGTTCATATTACTAAGGATTTTGTGCTTTTCACATTACTAAGGATTTTGAATTTTAGCACTATTCAAAGGGTAATTTTCAGGATGAAATCATATATGTAATGTGCTGAACTAAGTGCCTACCACACTGTAAGTATACACTACATTTTGCTTACTTTTCTTCCAGTAGAGTATCTAGACTTGTGACAATTTAATGAAGAGCGAGACGGGGGAAGAGATGTCCCTGAATCTGCACTCATGTGAGCAAAGCCCCTCATGGCAATCCTCCAAGGTTGTAAACTTTTACATTTGAAAGGTGCACCCCGACACCAGCCCTAATCTAATCCCACAGGACTTCCCAGCTACTTAAGCAATTACATCAGTTGCAGTGAAATTAAGTTTACACACTGACACTGAAAGGAAAGATAACAACAAAAATTGAAACTCAACTTCAACATTGACAACTGGGCATGATTCATAGGCTGCAAAACTGAAGGGACATGAATTATCTCCAGCTTTTCTCAGCACTGAAGAGAAGAGCATGAAAAGGGCTATAAATCAAACTTTAATTTAGAAATTTCCTGGGATTTCACTTTCATTTATGATCATCTTATTCCCAAAGGACTTCTAAGTCACTGTCGTCAGTAAAAGAAACAGATACGCACCTCACTTCAGTACAAATCATGGCTGATGTGTCTCAATTCCCTAGCTCACTTCCCAAAAATATGTCCGCGCCTGTCGTTTATGTTTTTTTAAATGTGATCCCAAATAAATTTTACATTTCAGGATATGTTCCAATCCAATGAAAATCAATTCTAAATTATATCATGGGCTGGGCACGGTGGCTCACGCCTATAATCTCAGCACTTTGGAAGGCCGAGGTGGGAGGATCGTTTGAGACCAGGAGTTTGAGACCAACCTGGGTAACGCAGTCAGGCCCCATCCGTACAATTTTTTTTTAGTTAAAAAATGAAATAAGATAAGTTACATCATGCCGTGCTCTTAGTAGATAAAACATTTTAATTTGGTAAGGAAAGGGATTTAGCACAGCAGTTCTTTATAAAAATTATTTTCCCTTTACCCAAGAACCAAGCCTCTCCATTGCTGTAATTTCATCTTTTTTTGTTTGTTCATTCGAGACAGGGTCTCGCTCTGTTGCCCAGGCTGGAGTGCAGTGGCACAGTCATAGCTCACTGCAGCCTCAAACTCCTGGGCTCAAGCGATCCTCCCATCTCAGCTTCCCAAACCACTGGGATGACAGGCACGAGCTCCTGCGTCCGACCTCATCTCTTAAACCTGTTAGACGGTGCCACTGTGTTTTCAATGCACTGTGTATTCAGTGTGCCCTCCACCCCTATAGGACTCAGGACAAAACGTTACCTCCTGGATTCTCTTTGCCTCCTCACGATTTATGGCAATGCACCCCATCCAGGAGGCTCTGACACAGTAAGGACCCACACACTAGCAGTCATATGCATGCTTTTTCTTCTCCCTTATTTAAAAAAAATTCGAGATTCTGCCAACACTTTTCTATGTAGTACTTGAACCATCTTGCAAAGGGTAACTTGTCCATTTAACAATTATTTCTCGCTCTGTCCAAATCAATAAGGCTTAGAGACACAAAGACATGCCATTTAAAAATTACACATAAAAAAACCTACAGAATCTCTAACGCAGGGGTCAACAAATCCACCTGCAAGCCAAATAAGGCTTTATAAATAAAGACTAATTAGCACTTAGCCATGCTTATGTGTTTATATATTGTCTATGGCTGCAGACAACTGAGTTAAATAGTTAAGACAGTGACCCTATCTGCCACAAAACCTAAGAGATTTGCTACTGGCCCTTTACAGAAAGTCCACTAATCCCGGCTCTAACAGAAATGAAGTGCACGTAGCATGTGTAACTTTAAAGCTCTCAGTAGCCATATTAAATCAGTAAAAAAAAACAGGGGAAGATAATTTTAATGATACATGTTAGCCCAATATATGCAAAATAGGATCATTTCAACACATAAGGCATATTCAGTTATTAATGAGAAATGTTCTATTTTTTCCATAAAAAGGCTTGGAAGTCTGGTGTGTTTTACACTGATCGGATGACATTTCGATTCAGACTAGCCTCAGTTCAAGTGCTCCCTAGCCACTGGTGACTAGCAGCCACCACACTGGTCCCTGCATATCTGAAGAGCATGCCAAGTGAGAAGAGAAAAAGACGAAAAAGAATGCAGTTTCCACTTACGGCTGCAGCTTCGGACAAGTCCAATTACACAGTGATGGTGAGAACGTAGGCTTTCTGCTCATCTAAGTAGATCCCAAGTAATATTTGGGACATACATACACTGAAACATCATTTGTTGCATTGAATGAGATTCACACACAACCCAGTGTCCTGTATTTTATCTGGCTCCCAAGCCTCTGTCCCTGAATCCTCCTGCTTATCAGTAAAAACTCAAGTGAGGGGTAGCAAGCAGAGGCCAAGCCTGCTGAGATGCCTTCCCTACCGTAAGCTCTGCCAAAGATGCCGCCAGAAGTCTTTGCTTTGCTCGTGCAGGCATTTAATTCTTTCTGAAAATTGCTCACAGGAGCACACCCACTGGCCTTGTAAATCAATCAAGAATACATTCAGCTGGGTGCAGTGGCTCACACCTGTAATCCCAGCACTTTGGGAGGGTGAGGCGGGCAGATCACTTGAGTCCAGGAGTTTGAGGCCAGCCTAGACAACATGGCAAAACCCTGTCTCTACTAAAAATACAAAAATTAGCCAGGCGTGGTGGTGCACACCTGTAATCCCAGCTACTCGGGAGGCTGAGGCAGGAGAATCACTTGAATCCGGGAGGTGGAGGTTGCAGTGAGCGGAGATCGTGCCACTGCACTCCCGCACTCTGCCTTAAAAAAAAAAAAAAGAAAAGAAAAAAGAAATAAAGAAAGAAAAGAAAAAAAAGGAGGATACATTCATCCAGCCCAAGGGCTGCTGGGTGTCACGCAGAAGCCCCTGCCTGTACCCTCTGAAGATGGGTCATTAATGCCATCACCAACAAATGAGTCTGCTAGTCGAAACACAGAAGCCATCTCCCTCTTAAGCAGGTTTGCTTAAAGGAAAAAAAAAAAAAGTTTTGTCTCACCCAGACCCTGGGAACACTTTACAAAGAAAATAAAGGACTGACAGAATCAGGAGTCTACAATAAGAGTTGACTATACGGCCAGGTGCAGTGACTCACACTTATAATCCCAGCACTTTGGTAGGCCAAGGTGTGTGGATCACCCGAGGTCAGGAGTTCAAAAGCAGCCTGGCCAACATGATGAAACCCCATTACTACTAAAAATACAAAAGTTAGCTCGGTGTGGTGGCACACACCTGTAATCTCGGCTACTCAGGACGCTGAAGCTGGAGGATTGCTTGAGCCAGGGAGTTGGAGGCTGCAGTGAGCTATCATCACACTACTGCACTCCAGCCTAAACAACAGAGATTCTGTCTCAAAAAATAAAAATTAAAAAAAAGAGTGACTACAAATAATTTTTCTTATTGCTGTGGAAAAAAATAATCATCACCAATGTCTCCTTTTTGCCTCGAGAGACTATAGGCCAGCCCTTTTAGAATCAGTCAAAATAAAGAGCTTGGGAATAGACAATGAGATGTCCGAAGAGTAATTTTAGAACGTGAGAGCTGTCTGAGAACTCACATACAAATCCAAGTTGTAAAAAGCAGAGCTTGTGTGTTCTGTTTCCCATATCCGAGAAATCGGTGACATAGCTTAATATTTCTCCAACACAGAGCTTTCCAAATGTGGTTTCTTCCTAAGGCGACTGTAACAGAGTTGAAAGCACAGGGTAAAAATTGGATGGTGTGGAACAGAGGACTGTCAGGTGAGAGAGCAGTTGGGGTCTGTGGTTGGGGGACTCTTTGCAGATGAGTGAATCGGTGGGCAATTGTGGCATAATCAAAGTTGTCTACATGATTCGAATAAGTAAGAATAGACCCCTAAAATGAAGGAGAAGATCTAGTGACAGCCACAATTATGCACTTTTACTCATCTTGAAAAACCATTTGGGAGAAAATTTCTCACAGAAAGAACAGAGAAGCTTTATGTCATGCTTTTGCAAGTTAATTTCCATGCGGAGTCAAATTTCTCACCATCAATCCATTAGTTAATGATTGTTCAAAAGACGTTTCCGTGCAGAATGAGGGTTATCTTTCAGTTGGAACAAATTTTTTTAAAACTCTGTGCACATTAGTGAGGTCAAATGAACATTACAACCCAGGAGAAGACTAAAATAATTCCACTCCCAAACCAGAATGTTTTCTTTTCAGTGTTTCCCTTATCATTTCACCGTATAGTCTCAGCTACAAGTGAGGCATTGGGAGAGCTTGTCAAGTGTCCAGAATTCTGGGGATATGCGTTCAGTTCCCACGGGCTCTGCATTTGTGGTGGTACCATCTTTTCCTCTTATTTTGCTGACAGCCTGCCCACCTCGTCTTGAGATACGTTTATCCTACAAACCAGAATGCTCACTTCAAAATAGAAAGCATAAAATGCTCTGCAGAAACAACAGCCTGCATGGTATCAGCAGGCTTCTAAAGGAGTTGTTTCCTTCTCCCTGTACCAGGAGAACATAGCCCATCAAATTCTCAAATTTCTTATTGGGCAGAAAGATTTCTTTTCAGCCGGGCATAGTGGCTCATGCCTGTAATCTCAGCACTTTGGGAGGCCAAGATGGGAGGATCACCTGAGCCCAGGAGGTTGAGGGTGCAGTGAGCCGTGATCGTGCCACTGCGCTCCAGCCTGGGCAACAGAGTGAGATGCTGTCTCAAAAGAAAAAAACAAAAAAGCAGACACTTGGCAGTCTATTTTTTTAAAACCTATGACAGAAAGAAATCTTTTGGTTTTTCGTTTGAGACAGAGTCTCGCTCTGTTGCCCGGGCTGGAGTGTAGTGGCACGATCACGGCTAACTGCAGCCTCCGCCTCCCAGGTTCAAGTGATTCTGCTGCCGCAGCCTCCCAAGTAGCTGGGATTACAGGTGCACGCCACCACACCTGGCTAATTTTTTTATGTTTAGTAGAGGCGGGGTTTCTCCAAGTTAGCCAGGCTGGCCCCAAACTCCTGGACTCAAGTGATCCGCCTTCCTCGGCCTCCCAAAGTGCTGGGATTACAAGGGTGAGTCACTGAGTCAGGCCAACAGTCTGCATTTTTGACCTCACTTGAAGTTATCTTGTCCTATGTCCAATCTAGAATTCCTTAATAAGAGGAAATAAAATCATAATGAATGCACTTAATGCCACTGATCTGTGCACTTAAAAATGGTTACAATAGCAAACTTTGTGTGAGGTATATTTTACCACAATAAAAAATAAACTAAAAGTGAAATAAAACCAAATAACCATAAAAGGCCACCCCCAACACCAGGTTTATGGAAAGTCTTATTCTTGTGTTCCCAGCACCCAACGGATGCCAAAGTCTGCTTTTCCCCCATGAGCCGGAGTTCTGGAAATTGATCTCCCCACTAAGCAGCACACTGTTTGGTCATCCTGGCCATTCAGTCCTGTCTGGGAACGCGGCCATAATTTAAATACGCTGTTAAAATGCAGAGCTATCTATTCACAGCATGGTCTAGTTATTTAGCCATAAGGTGCAGACAAACAGAATTCTGTTTAAATACTTCCGCAATATCCAGTTACATTTCCAAATTCCATGACCACAGCTCATGTTTCCCCTTCGTTACTGACCATCATAAGCAATTTCTGTGCAATGGGAAATGGTGGCTATTTTCATAAGCAATCACATTCTTTAATGAGTTTTTTTTTTTTTTTTGTCTACTTGCAGGTAATTTATGAGTAGGTGTATTTTGACTTTTTTTTTTTTTTTTAGATTAAGCCTTCCTAATATAATCCCACTCTCCAATCTGCTGTGCTGGTTGACTTTGGGGATGGTTGTCAGCTCTGTGACTTGGTTTTGTGGCCTCTTGACGGTCTACACAGGGCATTCATGGACTTGGAGGAAGATGGGAGAGTCCAGAGGCAAGGAGGACACTGCAGGACTGGGACTGAATAACAAAGAAAACGCCAGAGAGACTCCAGGAGAGCAAGATCGGTTCACATGGAAGAACGACGTACACGGCAGGCACATGGGGCCAGGAGGCCATGCAGCTGCGGCTGCGGAAGGTCAGTTCAGGAAGGGCCTATATTCCTGGCTGAGGAGTTTAGATTATACCCTGCAGGGAAATGGGAGACCACGGAAGGGTTTTCAGCAAGAGGGTATACGGTGAGCTGAATAGCAACTACCAAAACATACATCTAAGTTTGAACTCCCAGAACCTCAGAATGTGACCTTATTTAGAATTAGGGTTTCTGCAGGTCTAATTACAAGAATCTCGAGGTGCGAGCACACTGGATTTAGGGTGGTCCCCAAATCAAATGACTGGTGTCCTTAGAAGAGAAAGGAGAGGGAGATTAGAGACAGCGACAAAAGCACCATGTGAAGACAGAGGCAGAGACTGGAGTGACAGTGAGTCTGCAAACCAAGGAGCGCCAAGGATTGCTGGCTCCCCCCACCCCTGGAAGCTAAATGAGCTGCATGGGATGGAGTCTCCCCCAGAAGCTTCCAGAAGGGACCAGCCCTGCCGACAACTTGATCTCAGGCCTGTGGCCTCCAGAGCTGTGAGGAAAGCATTTCTGCTGTTGTAAGCCACCCCCAGTTCATGGTAATTTGCTACAGCCGCCCCAGGAAATGAACACAGATTCACATCGTCAGATGTGTATTTCAGAAGCATTACTGTGGCTTCTGTAGAGGAATACAGCTTGAACCAAAAGAGGCAAGCATTAAAGGGAGACCAATCAGGAAAACTAACGCAATAATTCAGATGAGAACTGAAAACATCCGGTTCCACACAAGGACAACGAAGATGAGGTTTAAGGCAAAGGATATGCACAGACATCGTCAGATTGTCTCACGTGGGGAAGGGAGAGCACAAAGACAAGGATAGGGGGTACTAGAGGGGGTGCAGGGCACAAGTGTGGGTGACCTGGAAAAAACAGGACAACTGGGCCCTGGAACCGCAGGCATGAAGGGCATGGATGTAGATAAGGTTCCTTGCTGCTAAGTTAAGAAATGAAAGGACTTCCTGCCCAATGACCTCCTTAAAGAGGCAAAGCCATCTGCTGAGAATGTGCAGGGAAGGGGCTGGGGGAAGCACTGATCATTTAACAAAGGATGGAAGACAGGGCTAAAGAGGGATGCATAGAATCGCTTGCTCTCAGGAGGGCCCAGCTGGGGTTGAAGATCACAATGCTGTAGTAACACAGATTTGCTCAGTTGTGCAATTTTTCCTTCGCAGCCATCAACTGCTTCGATGTGGACCAAGGAAGGCAGATGGCGGGGCTGATTCAAGACTGGGCTTCTGCACAGAGTGATGCACATTTCAGTTTGTTTCCAATATGAGCTCTGTTGCACTGATCGACTTCAATAAATTCTCTACAGTAAACATCCAGTACACAAGGTACTCCCTAATGGATACATTGCGTACTGTCATACGTGGGATGCTATGATAGCATTGAGAATGAATGAGCTACAGTGACAGCAGATAGGAACATTGCACATACAACGTTGGTGACAGATGCAAGACCCCAGAAGATACATGCTGTATGATTCCATTAATACAAAATTACTTCTTGTTGAGGATGCGCACATAGAGGACATTATCAAAAAAAAAAAAAAAAAGCAAAGAGATGATTTCCCCAAAAGCCCAAACAGTGGTAGCTTCCAATGGTGAGAGACTTCTAGTGCAATGGTAATCGCACGAGGCCCCTGAGCAAATGGCAATGTTCTGCCTCTTCACTTGGGAAATCACTGGTTCAATAACATGTATATGTCTCTGGAATGCTCTTTAACACTTATAGGTCATAAGTCACAATAAAAAATGAAAGGGAAGGAGGAAAATGCTCTGTGGCTCCAACAGCATCAAATTTTATATAAATATATATATATATATATATATTTTTTTTTTGAGACGGAGTTTCGCTCTTGTTGCCCAGGCTGGCATGTAATGGTGCGATCTCAGCTCACCGCAACCTCCTTCCCGGGTTCAAGCCATTCTCCTGCCTCAGCCTCCTGCATAGCTGGGATTACAGGCATGTGCCACCACACCCGGCTAATTTTGTATTTTTAATAGAGACGGGGTTTCTCCATGTTGGTCAGGCTGGTCTCAAACTCCCGACCTCAGGTGATCACCCGCCTCGGCCTTCCAAAGTGCTGGGATTACAGGTGCGAGCCTTCGTGCCTGGCCTATAATTTTAATACTCAACAAAATAGAGGTTAGTATTTCAATAAGCCAAGAACATTTTTCAGTGATAAGCATTTGAAACTAAAGTCAAATGGGGCTACAAGAAAGAAAGAGAAAGAAAGAAAGAAAGAAAGAGAAAGAAAGAAAAAAGAATAGAAGAGAAGAGAAAAGAAAAAAGAAAAGAAAAGAAACACATTGGTTCACATAACTGCAAATGTCATGTGTGGCCTTCAGGCTTGGCTAGATCCAGGTATTCCCATGCTATCCAGAGAGGTGTCACCCCTTAGCTCCATATTCCTCAGTACCATTTTCGGTCTCAAGGAGTGATAAGAATGATGGGTTTTTTTTCATCACCGGGTTTACTGGTACCTGTTTAGCAACCCTAGCAAAAAGAACAAACAAACAAACAAAAACAAAAACAAACCTTTGTCAAGAATTCTAATAGAAGCCCAGATCTGGCTGTCTCTGGGTCAGGATTTGGGTTAAGAAGTCACCGTGGACAAGAAATATGAGATGCCGTTTGGCCAGACCTGGGCCCCAAGCGCAGGAGCTCTGTATCTCAGGGATTGAGAATAACAGCCTGTGTTCCCCAGAGAAAACTTGAGTTGTTTTAACCGAAAGATAGAGGCCGAACACGTAGTCAGACAAAAACTACCCACGTCCACTACACATATTTTCACCTTCCTTTGGTGCTATGACCAAGCAGCAATTTCCGTTCCTTTCTCACTCGTATATTTCAAACACCTTCCTTCTCTTCTAACCCCCCCTGACTTAAGAAGCTAAGGCAAACAAAATAAAATACACACAAAAGAAGCAAGAGTTTAGAAGCAGGAAACAAAAGGCACGAAAGAATGAGTGAATGATTCCATTTCCCCTGCCTCTGGCCTCTAGTGAATCACCTACTGGAAGCTGGTGCAAAAAGTCTGCATTCACTCAGGTACAGAATTCCTAGGAATCCTCATAGAGATTCCTGCTTGCGCAGTTCCGTAGAAGAGAAGACTTGGCGCCTCCAGGGACGCTCGGCTGTTCCTTAAACACAGATGAGCACCATCCTGGCTAACACGGTGAAACTCCGTCCCTACTAAAAAAATACAAAAAATTAGCCGGGCGTGGTGGCGGGCGCCTGCAGTCCCAGCTACTCGGGAGACTGAGGCAGGAGAATGGCGTGAACCCGGAAGGCGGAGCTTGCAGTGAACCGAGATCGCGCCACTGCGCTCCAGCCTGGGCGACAGAGCAAGACTCCGTCTCAAAAAAAAAAAAAAAAAAAAAAAGAAAGAGAAAGGTGAGCTTGAATAAAGGGGGAAAGATCGTGAATGGCCCGAAGGACTCCGGAGTGTCCTGGACAAAGTGGGTTTCCCCCAGAGGGAAAGGACAAACTCTGCCTACAGCTGACCAAGCCAGCCGGCTCCCCAGGGCTTTGCCAGGAAAATCACCACCACAAATGTCTCCACCATCATGTCTGTGGTTCCTTGAATCCTTTATGCTTCTGTTGAAACTGCCAAGGCAGGACTTGAAGGCTTCGCTGTGCAAATTCAAAAGCATTCTGAGATCATCAACTCTGGAGTCACCACCATTTGGAACCAAACCTTAAAAGAAGCCACCGAGATGGAAGCTCCAATACACTTTCGCCTCTGGTCATCTCCTTCCTAAGAAAATTCATGATATCAGATCATCCACAACTCTGATATTTCTCCCCACATTTCTGAGTTTTTCAGTGGCCAAGGAGAAGACTCCGTCCGTTTCTTAATAATTACTGATAATCGTTTCACCACAAAAGATACTGCTTTGGATAAACAAGCTTTGTGGTTTCTGTCAAGTACAAACAACGAAGATTAAATTAGCATCCTGAAAACCCACAGGGTGAGCTTGCTCCTCCCCTCCTTTAGTCTGCAGAATTACCTGGGGCTCCCTCCCAGCTGCCAAGCACACAGATGTGAGCAAGACACTGAGACACCACTGCTGCCCTGCGCTATCACTAGGGAATCCTGTGTTCCTAGCAGCTTATCCAGCTGGCTCTCAGGCTACGGTGAAACTGCAATACAGAAGGAATATTCCAAAAGAGAATTAAAAATGCAGCTGTCATATGGGCGACAGGCCCAAGTCTAGCAGTTAACAGCTACCCCGCCCCCACCCCACCCACTTCCCCAGGAGCAGCCCTGCTCTCCAGTCTGCAAACCCAGGGGCTGAGGGGCCGGGGCATCCCGAGGCCTGGGTGCCCAAGGGGTGCAAACTCCTTCCCCACCCTCTCTGCTTCCCTTATCAAGCCTCTTAAGTGTTCTCCCCATCCCATAATGGGGAATAATCCCTAAAATTCAAAGGCTGAAGCTCTAATCCCCACTACCTTTTGGAATGTGACCGTATTTGGAAACAGGATCTCTAAGGAGGTAATTAAATTAAAATGAGGTCATTAGGGTGGGCCCTGGTCCAGTAGGACTGGAGTCCTTACAAGAAGAGGCGATGAGGACACAGGCACACACACAGGGACGACCATGGTAGGACACAGGCCGTCTACAAGCCACCGAGAGGGGCTGCGGGAGAAAGCAGCCCTGTGACACTTGGGTTTCAAACATGTGGCCTCCAGGATGTGAGGGAATCCCCGTCTGCTGCTCTGGCATGGCAGCCCTAGCCGGCTCATACGGGCCCATCCCCCACTCGCCATCTCAGTGTGGAGACCCTACAGGAACTCAAGGCCCGGGAAGGCCTTTTGGTCCCCTCACCCCCATTTTCAAAGCCCACACAGTTAAAATGCAGGGGGGCTTCTTGCTCTTAAGACTGAAATGGTGCAGCTCCCGTCACCCGTCTGTGTCCACGGCCATCCCCAGTACAGCAAACTTACATGTGACACCCAGCTCGGTATTTCCCCTCTCAGGTCCCCCTTCCCCCTCCTGCAGACACATCCCCAAACCCTTTTAAGATGTTGCGTAACCTGGCTCCGGAAGCCAATAGAGTTTTTACTGAATCTGGCTTCACATAACGGCAACAGATTGTGAACTAGACATTTGTCAACTTTTCCCCCGTGCCAGACCATTTTTAAGTGATGTGTGCACAGAATGGCATTTAAAGGACTTAAATAACTCTCCAGGGGGAGAAAAGAGCAGAAAATAGCCCACAAGGCTCCCGTAACGGGGCAGGAACAGCAGAAGCAGAATTTGGAGCGAGTGTTCTGCTTGTTTTTAGTTGGGGTGGGAGGGGCTTTTCTATTAGGTTGTGTTTTTGTTGTTTTTGCTTTGGGGGTGAAAAAAGGGGACAGAGAACAGAAAGGAACCTAGTTTATGGTGACAGCTATTTAGGAAAGTCATTTCTAGATTAGAGGGGAGAGCCCCTAGGGGCTGCTTCTAGGTTCCACTCCTTGGGGTTGGAGGGGCCGGGTGAGCAGGCTTTGGGGAGTGCCTGGTGTGACTACCCCAACCCTGCCTCAACCGCACCCCCTCCCTGTGCACCGACAAATAAATGGTGGCTGTAAAAAAAAAAAAAAAAAAAAAAAGAAATTTTTTTTAAGCACTGCTTCCTGTTATGTTCAAGGAAGACTAGGGCCGTTTTATTATTAAGCAATTTTCTCTTTTTAAGTAAACACACACGACCACATTGCTACAAGGCTAAAATCTCTTGCCTTACTCAAGCATCAACGTTTTCAATCTCCTATTTTCTTAAGCCCTCAATGAAGCCTTCCAAGAGCTTGCCTATGTTTAATTTGCATTCTGAAACAGAGAATCTAATGTGTTTTAACATTGTCTGCTTCAGCTGAAAAGGAAACTGTAAATTTATACAGTCTGGTTTAAAAAAAAAATTGGCCATTGCATCTAAATAAGTCTCCTCCGGAAAGAGGCTGGGTGGTGCCCCTCCCCCTCCTCCCTCTTTCACTTCCCCTCCCCCCTCCCTCTTTCACTTCCCCTCCCCCTTCTCCCTCTTTCACTTCCCCTCCCCCTTCTCCCTCTTTCACTTCCCCTCCCCCTTCTCCCTCTTTCACTTCCCCTCCCCCTCCTCCCTTTTTCACTTCCCTTTGTCCTCCCTCCCTCACCTCCCATCCCCCTCCCTCCTCCTCCCCTCCCCCTCTGCTTTTTACCCCCTCCCTCCTCCTCTCCTCCCCCTCTGCTTTTTACCCTCCCCCTGCTCCTTCCCTCCTCCCCTCCCCCTCCCCCGCTGCTTTCACCCCCTCCCTCCTTCCCTCCCCCTCTGCTTTCACCCCTCCCTCTTCCTCCCCTCCCCCTCTGCTTTTTACCCTCCCCCTCCTTCTCCCCTCCACCTCTCCCCTCCCCATCCTTCTCTGCTTTTCACCCCCTCCCTCCTCCCCCCTCCTCCTCCGTTTTGCACCCCTCTCTCCTCCGCCTCCCCTTCCCCCTCCTCCTCTGCTTTTCATCCCCTCTCTGTCCCTCCCTTCCCCCTCCTAGCCTCCCCTCCCTGCATTGGAGTTTAGGCCACAGCCTCCCTCCTCCCTCTTAGTCTTCCAGCCTCCTCCCTTCCCCTCCCCTCTCTTCTCCCCTCCCCCAGGATCAGACTTGGGGCCGGTCTGTGCCAGCGCCCTACAGGGACCGGGAAAGAATTACCGAGGACCTTAGAAGAGCTGCGCACTCGCAGCGCCCCGCCCCCACGCCGCCGGCCGCCCGCGCGCGGGTGTCTCCCTGTGCTCCCAAAACACGGCTCAGGTTCACCGGGTCCTCCCCCGGGGATCTCAGGGCTGTTGGGGGGTGCTGTGGTTCCCAGAACGCCGCGACACTCTGAAACAGGAAAGGGGACGGCAGAGGGGTCCTGCTGCGGGGGAGCCCTTGAGAAGGCCTGGGGGGAGAGGAACTTGGGGACAGAGGTAAAGAAGGGAATCTCTGGGGGTGAGGAAGTGCCTGGGAAGGGCACGAGGAGGATTTGGGGAAGGGAAAATCAGGCCCAAAGTTTTAGGGCTCCGTCTCTACTGAAGGTCAAAAAGGGTTCCTGCAGGGCAGTGGGCGACCTGCTCCTGACGACCCCGCCCTATAATTAAATCCCTGAGTAAGAACACTCCAGAGTTGGGGCTCAGTAGCTGCCGTGTGCACCTGCGCATCAGACGCCCCCTAAGCGTACCCCTGGAAGCCTCTGATTCTGTGTCATCACGGCAGGAGGGGATTCGAGAGTTTTGGAAGACGCCAGGATGACGTTCTTAAGCCATCTGATGGGTGAAGGGGCTTCTTCACTCCGCTGTAGCTTCACTACTTAGATGTTAAAGCGTCTTCTCTTCCTAATAAAAAACAAAGTGTAGCCACCTTTCTGTCCAAGAAAATAAAAATTCCCAGAGAAAACCGACGTTGACGTTTGCATTCATAACGTGCCTGTCGTTTTCCTCTGTGTGGAAGAATTTTCCCATCCAAAAATGGGAGTTGAGGGTGGAGGTGAGGTAAATAATAAAATCGGGCTCACTCTGTATAAATAGTTCAGCATTCCGATGTGGTTACCTAGTATTAAAAAATAAATATTTTTCTAGGTCACTAAATATTTTTCAAAATTATACTTTAAATGAGGGCTTCAATTCCACCGCGTGTAATTGTATATGCCAGAATGTAGTAACCATATCCCTCTTGCACAGTATTCCTCTTGTTTAACATTTAAGGACGGTATCCTAAGTTATTCCCCATCGTGTAGTCACATAAGTCACCTTTTTCTTCACTAGCTTCAGTGCAAGAAATGAATACAGTTTCCTCTGCACCATGGGTCCGTCTGTTGCCATTGCCTGCACTGGGGTTGTTTGGAATTCCTGTTTGAAACTTTCTAGAGTTAAAGTCAGAAAACATTGGCCAAGTTTCCAAGCCTAAAGCTGATTCTTGACCTTAGTTAGACCTTATGTCAGAAAAGAGGGTGACAGCTACTTGGGAAGCTGAGGTGGGAGGATTGCTTGAGCCTGGGAGGTTGAGGCTGCAGTAAGCCATGATCGTGCCACCGTGCTCCCTCCTGGGTGACAAAGCGAGACCCTATCTCAACAAAAAACAACAACAAAAAAAAAAGAGGGTGAGCAAAACAGGACAGTAGGGGGTGCTCCAGGTGTCTGGGGGGCATCGCCAATATCCTAATATCCCAGAGCCTCGGGAGGAGCCCTCTCTCCCAAAGCACTGCCCGCCACGTTCTGGGGATGTCCTGCAAAGCCTAAATATTGGCGGTGGGGAGCGGAAATGTTCCCTTCTGTTATATTCTCTACTAAAGTGTTTTGTATGTTGATATATATACATATGTGCGTTTTAGCAGGATAGTGGATTTTATTTTTTCTTATTTTTGAGATGGAGACTCACTCTATTCCCCAGGCTGGAGTGCAGTGGCACGATCTCAGCTCACTGCAACCTCCACCTTCCGGGTTCAGGCAATTCTACTGCCTCAGCCTCCTGAGTAGCTGAGATTACAGGCGCCCACCACCACGCCCGGCTAATTTTTGTATTTCTAGTAGAGATGGTGTTTCACCATGTTAGCCAGGCTGGTCTTGAATTCCTGACCTCAAGTCATCCGCCCGCCTCGGCCTCCCAAAGTGGTAAAATTACAGGCGTGAACCAGGACACCCGGCCCTGAGTGACTTTTTTTTTCTTCTTTGAGATGGAGTCTCGCTCTGTCACCAGGCTGGAGTGCAGTGGCGCCATCTCATTTCACTGCTCCCTTGAACGTCCAACTCCCTGGTTCAAGGGATTCTCCTGCCTCAGTCTCCCGAGTAGCTGGGACTACAGACACACGCCACCACGCCGAGCTAATCTTTGTATTTTTAGTAGAGACAGGGTTTCACTATGAAGGCCAGGATGGTCTCATGATCCACCGACCTCGGGCTCCCAAAGGGCTGGGATTAAGGGTGTGAGCCACCGTGCCAGGCCAAGATGAAAGGCACAAATCTCAATGTGGGACATGATTTTTGGCGTCACAGTGAAAGAAAACAGTCACGTGTTAATGATGAAGTTCACAGGCCTCAAAGCTCATGGCCTGAGTTCATGAAGAGTCCCCCAGGTGGCTGGCGGTTGGCTTGAAGGAACCTCTCTTTCTGCGTTCATCACACAACTTGATGAAGAATATTGAATACTGAACATAAAAAGAAGAAATTTGAGAACAATACACAGCCTTGCCTTCCACAAATCATCACCCCTTGACTTCCATTTCTTTAGTAAGAAAGAATTAACTCCAGAGCCATTCTGGTATCTTCAGAATGCTGGCTCGCATAGTGGACCTTCAGTTCTTTTAATCAATAATCAATAATTTAATCAATAATATCAGTGTTACAATGTGATCAACCATATCTGTCTACCCAAGAGAAATGAAAACATGCATCCACAGATTCCTAGATGAAAGCTCACAGCAGTATCACCCATGAGAGCCAAAAAGTGGAAACAATCCAAATGCCCATCAATGGATACATGGATATACAAAATGTGCTCTATCCATACAATGGATATTATTCAGCCATAAAAAGAAATGAAGTTCTGAAATGCTAAAACGTGGTTGAACCTTGAAAACACTATGCTAAGACGCAAAAGGCTACATATCGTATGATTTATTTTATAAGAAATGTCCAGAACAGGCTAGAGACAGAAAGTAGATTAGTGGTTGTTGCTGGTGAGGGGAGGACAAGGATGGGGAGAGACTGCCAGTGGGCACAAGGTTTCTTTCTTTCTTTTTTTTTTTTTTTCTTTTTTGAGACGGGCCCTTGCTCTGTTGCCCAGGCTGGAGCGCAGTGGCTCAATCACAGCCCACTGCAGCCTCAACTTCACAGGCTCAATTGATCCTCCTACCTCAGCCTCGCTAATAGTTGGGACCACAGGGGCACACCACCACACCTGGCTAATATTTGTGTTTTTGTAGAGATGGGGTTTCTCCACATTGCCCAGGCTGGTCTCAAACTCCTGGACTCAAACGATCCCCTCGCTTCAGCCTCCCAAAGTGCTGGAATTACAGGCATGAGCCACTGAGCCCAGCCTGCACCAGGTTTCTTTTTGGGGTGATGGAAATGTTCTAAAATTAGATTACCATCAGGATTGCACAACTCTGTAAATTACTAAAAACAAAACAGTGAATTATGCAGTTACAATGGGTGAATTTTACGCTATGTAAATTGTATCTCAAGAAACTCTTTTTGAGTTTGATTAACTCTCAAGTTTAAAAATGTTATAGTGTTGGCCGGGCGCAGTGGATTACTCCTGTAATCCTAGCACTTTGGGCTGCCGAGGCAGGTAGATCGCTTGAGCTCAGGAGTTCGAGACTAGCCCAGACAACACGGCAAGACCCTTGTCTCTTAAAAACAAACAAACAAACAAACAAAAAACAATAAAAAGTTATAGTGTAACAGATCATTTTTGCAGGCACTGTCTCCAAGTGAAAAAAGGCCCCTATTATAGACCTATTAAAGGCAAAATACCTTCAGGATAGGCCACTCTAAAGCTAGCATGTGCTAGAGCAAATCTGTGACAAATCCTGGCTTTTTCTTCAAGACCACTTCTCTGCTTTCCTACTTGGGTCTAAGCCTTCGTTGCTTTGTGAATGCACTTGATCTCAGTCCTTCCAGCCTTTTCTGCCTTCCTGCTGGTTCCCAAGACACTCTGCACCAGATCATCTTTGCCATGGTGTTTCGCTGCCTTTCCCATATGCCATACAAAATCATCCATAAATTGCTGGGCACGGTGGCTCACACCTATAATCCCAGCACTTTAGGAGGCTGAGGCAGGCGGATCACTTGAAGCCAGGAGTTTGAGACCAGCCTGGCTAACATAGCAAAACCCTGTCCCTACTAAAAATACAAAAATTAGCTGGGCGTGGTGGCACATGCCTGTAATCCCAGCTACTTGGGAGGCTGAGGCAGGAGAATACCTGAACCACGGAGGTGGAAATTGCAGTGAGCCGAGATGGCACCACTGAACTCCAGCCTGGGAGACCCAGCAAGACTCTGTCTTTAAAATAATGATAATAATAATAATATTATTATTATTATTATAAATATATAATCATTATATATTTATATATAATATATAATTATCTATAAAATATAAATATATAATATATAATAATTATATATAAAATATAAATATATAATATATGATAATTATATATAAAATATAAATATATAATATATGATAATTATATATAAAATATAAATATATATAATATATAAAAATATATATATTACATAATATATAATATATAAAAATATATATATTATATAATATATAATATATAAAAATATATATATTATATAATATATAATATATATAAAATATATATTACATAATATATAATATATGGAAAATATGTATATTACATAATATATAATATATGGAAAATATGTATATTACATAATATATAATATATGGAAAATATGTATATTACATAATATATAATATATGGAAAATATGTATATTACATAATATATAATATATGGAAAATATGTATATTACATAATATATAATATATGGAAAATATGTATATTACATAATATATGGAAAATATGTATATTACATAATATATAATATATAGAAAATATATATATTACATAATATATAATATATAGAAAATATATATATTATATAATATATAATATAAAAATAATAAAATAATAATAATAATAATAATACCAATCCATCAATTTATGTCCCTGGCGATGTATGAGGTTAAGCCCTGCCTCCTGAGGCTTTCCTTGAACTAACCTCATCTGACTAGCGTGGGCTCTTTGGTGGTTCCTTCTCCCCCAGGAAACTCCCATCCACAGTAAGAAGTACATTTCACACAGAAACACAAGACCCACATACACATATATGTGACCAAAATGTG
The DNA here is from genome assembly GCF_028885625.2 of Pongo pygmaeus. Classification (NCBI taxonomy): domain Eukaryota; kingdom Metazoa; phylum Chordata; class Mammalia; order Primates; family Hominidae; genus Pongo; species Pongo pygmaeus. The sequence goes on along the minus strand of NC_072396.2, from coordinate 3,983,885 downwards.
ACACGATGCTCATGAACTTATCCTTCCCCTTGCCATGGGCTCATTCTACAATTTTCTGGGCTATCCACTTCCATTTAATGCTTTCAGTGCTAGTCACTACCCACTCAACTGAATGCACAACCGACTAATTTTTGAGATACGCACCTCAGCAATTTAAAAAGCACTGGTCTAGACCAGTGGCCCTCAGCCAGCAGGCATTTTACCCCAGAAGGGATATTAGGCAATGTCTGCAGACTTTTTGAGTTGTCTCAAACAGGTGCGGGGGGTGCTCTTGACATCCCATGGGTGGAGGCCAGGGATGCTGGTCAACCCCCTACTGTGCACAGGACGGCGCCACCACAGAGCATGCTCCAGTCCCAAATGTTCACGGTGCTGACATAGAGAAACTGTGGTCTCAACTACAGAAAAGGCTCTAGTCTCGACCTGGTGCAGTGGCTCACCCCTACAATCCCAGCACTACGGGAGGCCAAGGCAGGCAGATTGCTCGAGCTCAAGAGTTCGAGACCAGCCTGGGCAACATAGTGAGACCCCATCTTTACAAAAAATACAAAAATTAGCTAGGTGTGGCCGAGCGTGGTGGCTCATGCCTGTAATCCCAACACTTTGGGAGGCCACAGCAGGCGGATTACTTGAGGTCAGGAGTTCAAGACCAGCCTGGCCAACATAGTGAAACCCCATCTCTACTAAAAATACAAAAACTAGCCAGGCGTCATGGCGGACCTGACGCCTGTAATCCCAGCTACTCAGGGGGCTGAGGCAGGAGAATCTCTTGAACATGGAAGGCAGAGGTTGCAGTGAGCCAAGATGGCGCCACTGCACTCAGCCTGGGCAATAGAGCGAGACTCTGCCTCAAAAAAAAAAAAAAAATTAGCCAGGCATGCATGGTATCAGGTGCCTGTAGTCCCAGCTACTCGGGAGGCTGAGGCAGGAGGATCGCTTGAGCCCAGGAGGCAGAGGTTGCAGTGAGCTGAGACCACACCATTGCACTCCAGCCTGGGGGATAGAGTGAGACCCTGTCTCAAAAAATAAACAAAAAAAAAAGAAAAGAAAACGCTCCAGTCACTTCATTGACTAAACAGATCTTGTAGTTAACTCTAAAATAAGCTGGAAGGAGAATTCTCAGTAATGAATAAAAGAGAGCTTGTTCCTGCCTCTCCTTCCCCCTTCTCACCAATATCTCCATGCTTGATGTTATTAATCCCATGTGTGCCATGTAGAACCCAGCCAATGCTGGATCCCAGCCACAGTCTCTGACTGTACAGTTATTATTTAAATGAGGGCTGATTTGCAGTGGATTTGCACAGGCGTCAGTTGCCTTAGCTTACGTGGAGGGGTATTGGTCCTATCCCTTGGTCACTGCCTCCTGCACAGCTAACCCCACTTACCCCACATCTAAACCATGTGTCCTGTGATGCTCCAGTCTGGCCCCACATTGGGGGCACTCTGGGAGCTTCAAACACTCCCACCACCCAGGTCCCACTGACAGAGACTGGGGTTTCATTGGTCTGGGGTGTGGCCTGCACATCCAAATTCTTGAAAGCTGCCTGTCAATTTTTTTGCCTTTTTGTACTGGCAAGGTTGGAGCTTCGTGATACACTCCTTCCAACACTGCCAAGGCAGGGCTGCATGCCTCCACTTTGCTCCCATTATGAACATTCTCAGACTGCACGTTCCTCTGTATTTTATGATAGAGACAAACCCACAATCGCCTTTTGGGAGGCATTCCCCTATAAGTTAATATTCTGAATTCTGGTTCATGGAAGCTTCTCCTGGGGAAGAAATAATGCTAGATTATTGCTGGGGAATGGAACTAAATAACACTTGTAAAAATAGATTCGTTTATGTAAGTCAATCCCGGCACCACTGGCATTTGGGACTAGATAATTCTATTGTAGGGGGCTGCTCTGCGTATTGTAAGATGTTTGGCAACATCCCTGGTCTCCACCACTGAATGCCAGGCGCGCCCCCCATTGTGACAACCAAAATTGTCTCCAGACATTGTCAAATGTCCCCTGGGATGGGAGGAGCAAAATTGCCCCCAGTTGAGGATCACTGACTTAAGAGTATACAGAAATGTATTTCTGCTTTGCTGATTTTTAACTACATGAAAAAATATATATATATATATATATATATTCTCAAAATATTTTCCAACCAATTATGTAATACCAAGTGTGCTGTGTTTTATTGAGGTGGGAGAAAGAACCATGCCTATTCACTGAGGTTACATGGATAACTGCTTTAGAAGATCCATTGGTAGACTGAGTTCTGCAAGGAAATAAAACATTTCTAAATTTAAAAAAAAAGAAGAAGAAGACCCATTGTTAAGAATAACTGGAAAAAAGACACAATTCCATTCGCAGCAGAGCATGGTAATGAGCTCAATGAAATTAGCAAAGACCAGGGATCTGGCCAGTCCTTGTTCCCGCCGCTGGCTGCCGACCAGTCCCTGGGGCACGTCCTGAGTGCCATTCTGCCTTCTCACTACACGTTCCTGTCTTTGGGAGAATCATGGGATCTCTCCCCTTGCTGAAGTTGTCCCTTCAAACACCAGGAGAGTAGCCCCGCCTATGAGGAACAAGACGTGGCAGTTGGGGACAGTGTGTCACTTCTACATTACAGGGAGCTGTTGCGCATGATTCCATCCAACTGCTTGTCCCTGCACAGAGCTGCACTGGGGAAACAAATAATGCATAACTATTTTTAAAAAGAAACAGAGCATCCATGGATTTTTAAAATTTAATGTGCAACATTTATAGAACTATGTTAGGAATTATAAACTATGTTAAGTGAGCAATTGGCCATCTGAATTCTTTCCCTGTGAATTGTTTGTGGGGGAATGAGTCATCCTTTTCCCCTTTCTTGGACCTGCATGCATCATCCTGCAGTGGAGCGATGTGTTCATATATGACTTACACATGGGACCAGCTGCATGATTTGTGGGGCACAGTGCAAAATGTAAATTTGGGGTCCTTTGTTCAAAAGCAGAAAAGAAAGATTTTTCCTTCCCCCCTCCCCAGTCGTTCTGGACCTGTCATGGTGTTTTTTCACTTATTCTTATTATTATTAGAGACAGGTTCTTGCTTTGTGGCTCAGGCTAGAATACAATGACACAATCATAGGTCACTGCAGGCTTGACATCCTGGGCTCAAGCAATCCTCCCGCTTCAGCCTCCCAAGTAGCTGGAACTAGAGGCACACACTCCTGTGCCTGGCTTTTGCTTTTTACTTTTAATGCAGCACCTCTTTGGGCATGGGGATACTCAGAGAGCCAGTGTGGACTCTCACAGGCTCCTGGGGTCCCACCCACGACTTGGCAGGTGGGGCACATGCCTGCTGACCTGAACCTCTCCGCGCCTGCCAGAAGGCAGAGAGTAGCCGCATCATTGGATGGGGGCAGGGAAGTGGAGCACAGAGGGTCCAGCCTGGGAGGCAGGGAGGTGGCACCTCCAAGCCCTGCGCTCATGCTCCACTGTCCCGTCAGACCGTCGCTTTCAAAATACAAACTCAAAGACAACATGATGAGGCATTGCAATATGGAGGCTGCAGAACATTAAACCAGTCCACGTGGGACTGAACTGTCACAAGGCAGCAAAGCTGGCCCTGCTTACACATAAAATACTAGCTAATCTCTATATAATCAGAGAAAGGATACATTAGAGTGTTTTCCAAATCACAAGCATGACACTATAACCAGCTACCCAAAACATTCATACTTTTAGGTTAAAATTCATATTTTAACCTAAAAGTATGGGTATTCGGAAAAAAAGAAAAAAAATTAACGTTTTAGGCACTTCCATTTTTCTCGAGAGCCAAAATTTTCCTTTTGTTTTCATTATTAATGTCTATACAACCAAAACATGCATCGTACATTTTTTAAATCGACTTTCTTTTTGCTGTTTTTGCCATACATTTCTTGATTGGTTTGTAAAACAGCCAAAAACAACTGAGGAGTGGTAGCTTATGCTATGACCAAAAAATATATATTTCACAAAATTAAGTTGTCCCACACTTGAAAATAAAAAATCATTTGCCAGTGACTTTGAATGTGGCTAAGCAGTGTGGCTTGCCAATGATGAGGTGTGATGGTAAAGGACTGTCACGCTAAACTTGTCTTCTTTCATTTGATGTCAGTTTCTCAGAGTAGGGACCTTGAACCACCTGTACTGAACTTGGAACCACCTCAACCTGCCCAGCTCCATGGATCCCAGCTCCAGGCTGAGATCTTAGGTGACTGCCTTTGTAACACGCACCACAGATGGCTGAAACACACCCACAGTTTGAGACCCACTGTCTGGTCTAACATCACTCTGTCCCCAGAATTTTTTTTTTTTTTTTTTTTTTTTTTTTGAGACAGAGTTTCGCTCTTGTTGCCCAGGCTAGAGTGCAGTGGCGCGATCTCGGCTCACCGCGACCTCCACCTCCCACGTTCAAGCGATTCTCCTGCCTCAGCCTCCCGAGGAGCTGGGATTACAAGCATGCGCCACCACGCCTGGCTAATTTTGTATTTTTAGTAGAGATGGGGTTTCTCCATGTTGGTCAGGCTGGTCTCGAACCCCTGACCTAGGTGATCCGCCCGCCTCGGCCTCCCAAAGTGTTGGGATTACAGGCGTGAGTCACTGCACCCAGCCTTGTACCCGGAAATTGAGAACAACACAAGCCCCTCCCAGAAACACTACACATCCTCTCTAGTTGTGGCTGCTGAAGTCACTCTGACACATTCCTTGGCTGAAATACCAGCAAGCCACAGACATACCTTGCCTAAAGGTGTCCACAACACCACTGATGCAAGCAGTCGCACAGCAAAATTTTGCGGCCACAGGGATCCACCTCCTGGCCCACAACTCACGTCTCCGGCCGCATTGGGTTCCAAGTGCGCTCAGGAGTTAATCACACACCCTTTCTTCTTGGCTTCTCCCCCTCTCCTGAGGCAGGTATTACAAATACAAACACCCATTTCCTTCTCTGTGTTTATGCTTTCTTGGCACAATTCCTACTTGACAGGTAGGAACAAAAATTCAAAATGCAAATACCCTCAGCTCAGGAATCACATTCCTATCTTTTCTTAGGAGATGACTTGTTTTTAACTTTAAAAAATCCTCAACATAAAAAAATCGTTTTTGTTACATTCTTGAGACAGAAATCTGCTAACTTGGCAAATTTTTTTAAACGTATTCCTTTCATTGTGGTCACACACCTCTCTTTTCTAGGGGCAGCAGTAATTTGCATTAGACACGATGCACACTTGCTTTCATTTCTCAGTGTCTAAAATACCATCTTCTTGTCACTTCTCTTTATCAAGCCATGCACCTAACAATGACTTGTTCGCTCCAGGAGACTCAGGAAAAAGAGCTGCTGGTCCTTGTTTTATCTGCACATTTCTTGAAGGATCCCATCCAGCAAAACCTCGCCTGCCTTCCCTGGAATTTTAATTTTGCCCCAGGTTGTGTGTTGGTTTTATTATTTAAACAAATTTTAAATTACAAGAGCACAAGGAGCCCTAGAAGCAAAAGAAACTATACAGATGACTGCTTAGAAGCTTTCGTAAATTCTGCAAGGTGGTGATAACTGTCGATGACTCGGCAGGTTTTTCGGAGAAATGTACAGGAAGCAAAACCCACTGCGCGTCTAACGGGTCCAGTATGTCATTGTGCAACGTCCCACAGGACTTCAATGTCCTCAGAGCTATTTTGTGACCTACACACTGCATGGAGATGCCCCACCCGCTTTGATCGCACCCTCTAGCAAAAGAGATTCCCCTGCAGCTTGAATGGGGCAAAGTAAGTTCTTTGAAACAACAACCAAAAAAGATGCGGGTTGGGGAGAAAAGCCTGGCTCTTTCCCCAGACTGTCTGGGTAGCGCAGCTTTCCTTTTTTCTATCCTCCTGGCTTTTTGTTCTCCATCATTACTCTGAGTCAGCAAGGAAGAAATGGCAAGGGACTCCGGAAAAACATGCGTGATAGGGTGCCTGAGCAAAAGGCAACATTTCATCGGTTCTTTTTATGAATCAATCTTTGATTTGGGGATGCACTGTCCAAAGTGAAAGACTCCTTGGAGATTTGCCTGGTAAGAGAGAGACATGTAGTAAACCAATTCAAGGTCAGGCAGATAGGGCTTGGGTTGCATAGGTTTTTGCAGCCCAGCCCCCAGGCTCTCCACTCACCCTACAGTAGCACGCATTAGCTGTGTGTCTCTTTGCATAGAGTCGCTTTTCATAAGGATCCTAAGATGCGGGGGAGCAGCAGCCAAGGACAGCTGCCCAAAGTAGCCTGCTTCCAGGACTGCAAAGAAATGGAAAGACCAGCATGAAAGGACCCAGTCATGGCCTGGCACAGTGGCTCACACCTGTAATCCCAGCACTTTGAGAGGCCGAGGCGGCCGGATCACTTGAGGTCAGGAGTTTGAGACCAGCCTGGCCAACCAACATGGTGAAACCCTGTCTCTACTAAAAAATACAAAAATTAGCCGGGCGTGGTGGCACGCACCTGTAATCCCAGCTACTCGGGAGGCTGAGGCAGGAGAATCGCTTGACCCCAGGAGGCAGAGGTTGCAGTGAGCCAAGATGGCGCCACTGCACTCCAGCCTGGGTGACAGAGTGAGACTCTATCTCAAAACAAAGAAAAAGAAAGAAAGAAAAGAAAAGAAAAAAGAAAGGACCCAGTCACACCAACTAACCCATCGATGTCCAACGGGAGGCTACGCTTGGTTACAAAACACATACCTGCATGTTGAGAACCATACAAATAGAAGGGTGTGGGCCAGGCACAACGGCTCACGCCTATAATCCCAGCACTTTGGGAGGCCTAGGCGGGCAGATCACCTGAGGTCAGGAGTTCGAGACCAGCCTGGCCAACATGGCAAAATCCCGTCTCTACTAAAAATACAAAAATTAGCCAGGCATGGTGGCAGGTGCCTGTAATCCCAGCTCCTCCGGAGGCTAAGGCAGGAGAATAGCTTCCACCCGGGAGGCAGAAGTTGTAGTGAGCCGAGATCGCGCCACTACACTCCAGCCTGGGCGACAGAGCGAGTCTCATTCTCAAAACAAACAAACAAAAAACAATTAGAAGTGTCTGTGCAATACTAGCTAATATTCTGCCTGCATTTCCAGCCCTGCTGACTCTTGTACAGGACCCAAGGTCAACAGTTCTTGGGCTCTGAGGAACTTTGCTTCTCTTTCTGGCCTCAGCTCCACAGGCTCCATGAACCCAGGTCTAGGGATCTAGTTCACTCAAAGGGACTACGAAATCAAGCTAAGCCACTCAGTATTCTTATCTTATCCTCCTCCAAAAGCAACAAGATGTATGCTCAAGAAATAAGAAGACTCTAGCAAGCAGACCAGAATGTGTCTGGCATAACTCTTTTTGGAATAAAGTAAGCGCCTTCTAATTAGTGGTATTGCTCATGTAGGTTTTCAAGTTTTATTTAATTGCATAACCACTTATGTGGTGAAGCTCTATGCTGGCACTGAGAGAAGAGAGACAGGGACCCTACCATTGAGTGGGTGGCTTTGTAAAAGGATCTGCAGTCAGTGAGAGGAATTTACAAACAGCCAGAGCATTCACAAAGCAAAGGAAGAAGTTTACAAATATCGTTATCTACGTAGGTGAGACCACAGCGGCTCAAGATCCCTTTGCATCGGGGGTTGGTCAGGGCTTCAGGGGAATCCTCTGGAATCTCATCTCATTAAGGGGTGCTCAGAGCTCTCCAGTTCTTGAGGAAGTCATCCATCTGTGCCCAGGCAAGACAGGTAAGGATGGGAGGTCATGTGTGTGGAGTGCCACGACCGGGCCACGAAGCGCAGCAGCTGTGTAAGGGGGTGATCCACGGCTAGGTGAGCTTCACAGTCATCCTCGGATATGCACAGAGTGGTCAAAGTCTTTGAAGTTGCTCAACATGCATGTTCCCGGCTGAGGTCAAACGAGGAGACCCTCTGCCTTCCTGTTTCAGCTCTCATTGCTGTAAACCAGTGTCTTTTTCACAGCCTACCTCGTGCCATGTTTTTTGCATGTTTGTACTTCTAACTGATGATTTCACTTATTAAAATGGTCCCCAAGTGTAGAGCTGAAGTCTTGTCTTCTGTTCCTAAAACAAGTAGGCTGTGATGTGCCTTATAGAGAAAATACACATTCGACAGCTATTATTCACGTATGAGTTACAGTGCCGTTGGCCGTGAGTTCAACCTTAATGGATCAATAACATATATTAAATGAGGTGTCTTCAGCAGAACACACACAAAACAAGATTACGTATTGATCCGTTGACAAAAATGTTTGACAAGAGGCTCCAAGACCCCGACCTGTGTGTTTCTCCTAGGAGCAGAAGTTTAATATTTGCTAATTTGGCGTGCATGGAGACTGTAGAGAACACCGCTACTTTGAATAATGAGAATTGATGGTATTTGTTTAATGAATTAAAGGAAGTGTGTCAGAAGAGGGATGAGGAAAATGTTCTGGGTGTTCAGAGACCACGTCCAATGGGGGGAACCAGGGAGAGCCCACTGGAGGGGACACGTGTGAGCTGCGTCTTGCAGAGTGGCCCAGACATGGATAAATATTGGTCGTGTACACCCTGAACGGTGGAATGGCATGAGCACAATCCCGATGTGGGAAACCTTGGCACTTGTACATAGAGCTCGCCCCAAGCTCAGACCCTTTGAGTCTTGATGGCAGTTCTATGACTCACAGGATGTGTGACCTTGAGGAAGTCACTCAGCTTCCGGTGAAGTGGGGTTAACAATATCACCTATCTCATGAGGTTGCTATAAGTAACAAAATAGATTACATCTTAACCAAGAGCCTGGTTGGTGCATTGTTAAACGTTCAAAACCATTCAGCTATTTCTGTTGTCATTATTATCCATATTACCGGGTCTCTGCATATTTCCATTTGGCTCAATCATAAGGAGTTTGAGGAAAAATTGTGGGAAATAGGGCTGTAAATATGGGATGAAGTCAAGTCCCAGCAGACCTTGGAGTCTAGGTTAAGAAACTGAGGGCTTTTTTTACACCATAGTTCTGGACAGCAAGAGTAGGTTTTTGAACAAGAGACAGACATGATAGAGTTGTGTTCTAGCCTGAAGCTGACAGTGAGAACAGATGGGGAGAAGCGCTGACTGGACTGAGGGACAAAGGAGAAGAGGGCCCAGGAGGCGTGAGGGCTCCAAGATAAAGGGGAAAGGAGGACATCAACTCAAAACAGGCAGAAGGGCGTGCAGGGCACTGGCAGTGTTCCGCGTCTTCACCTGGTGCCGCTTCCAGGGAAGCATTCAGTTTATGAGATCTGGGGAGCTGTTGACTCATCAATAGTGTGCTTTTCTGTATGATAGATGGACTTTGGTGAATCTGTTAAAAAGTGATGGAAAGGTTTCAGACAGGATGATGAGTTAGACGAGGGAGCGATTTAAGTAAACAAGATGGAAGAGGGACAGACTTGGGTGGGGACGACACTGAGTTCAGTTGCAGCAAGTTGAGTCGGTTTGGATGGAAAGCTGATGGCCCCATGCTGGGAAGAGGTACCATGTCAAAGCCACCATCTCAGAATCAAGAATCTGGAAGTAGGGTTATAATTCTCATGGTTCTTAAGTGAAGCACGAAAAGGAAGGGAGGGAAGAAGGAAGGAAGGAAAAACTGGCCTTATTAGGTAGTAAAACTCAGGATATTCAATGATAGTCGGGCCAACATTCCCGTCTTCTCACATATGAAGAAATACAGGTTTCTGTGTCCTGTATAAATCTGGTTCCCAGTTTTTCCTATGAAACAGGGATGTACCGCAGCCTGACTAAAATTCTAACGGAATGCCGAGAAGTTTTGCCAGTGTCTTAGCTTTTACTGGTAACCACCAACTGTCCAGAAAGGGAGAAATAGATGTCCAAAAAGAAGCTTTTAAATGTCTTCATTCTTCCTCTATTAGTCAGACTTATTTCACTTTGGGAATTAGGCTAAAGTGGAAGCGGAAGGTGAAAGTAAAAAAGCAAATTCTGGCCGGGAGCGGTGGCTCACGCCTGTAATCCCAGCACTTTGGGAGGCCAAGGCAGGCAGATCACTTGAGGCCAGGAGTTCAAAACCAGCCTGGGCAACATGGTGAAACCCCGTATCTTCTAAAAATACAAAAATTAGCTGGGTGTGGTGGTGCACGCCTGTGATCCCAGCTACTCAGGAGGCTGAGGTGGGAGGATTGCTTGAGCCCAGAAGGTCGAAGTTGCAGTGAGCTGAGATTGTGCCACTGTACTCCAGCCTGGGTGACAGAGCAAGATCCTGTCTCAAAAAAAAAAAGTGAAATCCTATTTGTCATCCAAAACCAAGCCTGTTTTCTGTTTTCACATGCTTAAGCAAGTGATCAGAGATGGCAACTGTGTCTGGTGTCCTGGTCTTAGTTAACCTGTGTGTACTCATTAAATAGCAGGGGGTATATGGGGCGCTTATTTCAATGAAAACAATTAAACATGCACATTTTGTCTGTTCAGCATTAATGATTCCCTGTTGACAGAGCTGCACACTGGGTGCTTCTTGAGTTTCAAAGCAAGCTTATTAAATAGAAATGACTGTCAAGTCTTGTAATTTGGGTAACTGCCAAACAGACCAAGGATGAAGGCAGAAAAAGAAGAAAATAAAGACTGATTACCTGCAGCACTTCTTGTTTTCACTACCAGAAAAATTACTCTGGAGATCCCAGTGCTTATCTGCTTTCCCCATACAGCTTCCACGAGGGAAGGCCTCCTGCGTACCCAAGTGGGACCATCTGAGCTTCTCTCTAAGCCTGAACTTTGTTTCTAAGCTACCTCCAGGGTACCAAGGCCAGGAGGAAGGGTTAATTAGGGCAAATAAATTCAGAGGAAGCGCTCTATGTGCATTATCGCCCTTATTCTAGAGCTGAAGGAGTTTGTGAATCTACCCAACTTCCCACCATACCATTTGGGGATCTGTATTTGATTTTCATAGTCTCCCTAAAAAAAGATAGCATTCACCATAAACTCAAAAAATAGTTACAAATACAGGTTGAAGCTAGGCACGGTGGTGCACACCTGTAATCCCAGTGATTCGGGAAGCTGAGGCAGGAGGATCACTTGAACCCAGGAGTTCAAGGCTGTGGTTAGCTATGATCGTGCCACTGCACCCCAGCCTGGCTGACACAATGAGACTCTGTCTCTAACAATATAAAATAAAGTAAAATATAGGTTGAGAAACCCTAACCCAAAAATCCAAAATCTGAGATGCTCCAAAACCCAAAGCTTTTGGAGTGCAAACACGATGCCACAAGTGGGAAGTTTCACTCCTAACCTCGTGGGAGGGGTCACAGTTAAAATGTGGTTAAGACTTTGTTTTATGCACAAAATTATTAAAAATATTATATAGGCTGGGTGTGGTGGCTCACTCCTGTAATCCCAACACTTTGGGAGGCCTAGGCAGGAGGATCACTTGAACCCACAAGTGCAAGGTCAGCCTGGGCAACAACAATGAGATCCTGTTTCTACAAAAAATTGTTTAAAAATTAGCTGGGTGTGGTGGCTCATGCCTATAGTCTCAGCTAATTGGGAGGCTGAGGCAGGAGGATCGCTTCAGCCCAGGAGGTTGAGGCTGCAGTAAGCTATGATCGCACCACTGCGCTCCTGAGTGGGAGACAGAGTGAGACCCTGTCTCAAAAATATATCTATATATTTTTATGCCATATAAAAAATATACATATGGTATAAAATTCCCTTCGAGGTCTGTGTATAAGGTGTACATGAAACAGAAATGAGTTTCATGTTGAGACTTGGGTCCCATCCCCAAGATATCTCATATGTACATGAAAATATTCCAAAGTCCAAAAAAGAAATCTGAAATCTGAAACACTTGTGGGCCGAAGCATTTTGGATTAGGGATACTCAACCTGCACTCTATAGCCTCAATGAGCCGGAACACGTCTCAATCAAAATTGTTTTCCAAAGTCTGATTCCAAGAAAGAAGTCACTGTTGATGAAGATGGGTGGGAGTTAATCAAAAATGCAACTTCCAGAGTGCATCTTGGGGCCATTACATAGAAATCACCCTTAAAGTACAGGAGAGGGCTTGTTAGCCCAGCTGAACGCTGGTCCCAGGGTAATGCAGGATCCCTGTCCAAGGAAGATTCAATTAGGCCCAGTACACCTAACTCACTGCAGGAGGGAGGAGGACTGGACTTTTTTTTTTAGAGTGTTGCAACAAGGCAGTATCTAAGACAAGGCAGTATCTAAGAGTCTTTTGATGAAACTCAGAAGCCAGAAAATTAACTTCAATTCCACAATCCACCCCCCAAGGTTTAACTGTGTTTTAAAACCTAAAACTGTGTCTTTGTCATGTGAAAGATGGATCTGACTAAAAACTAAACAAGTAAGAAAAAATATAAATAAAATATTCCAAATTGTATTTAACAAGAATTATTATTTGATGAACAGGAAGCAACAGTCTCCTGCAATTTCTGTTCACCTTCCTGTGAATGGGTCACCCTCGACCTGGCAGACTAGGATCTGGTTTGTGTCTGTGAGTGTGAAACCAGTTGGTCTGGGGGCTCTGAATGGGCATCAGTTGCCAACATGCCTAACAGATATAATGGCCTTTGAGCCATGGACTCTTTACTTGGCCATTGACACCAACACATGGATCTGTTTATTGCAGAGCTGCTCACAGAGCACAATTGACATTTGGTTCCAGATAATTCTGTGTGTGTGTGTGTGTGTGTGTGTGTGTGTGTGTGTGTGTGTGTGTGTGTGTTTTGGGACAAAGTCTCACTCTGTTGCCCAGGCTGGAGTGCAGTGGCGCAATCTCAGCTCACCAAAACCTCTGCCTCCCAGGATCAAGCGACTCTCCTGCCTTAGCCTCCCGAGTAGCTGGGATTACAGGCATGCACCACCACGTCTGGCTAATTTTTGTATTTTTAGTAGAGATGGAGTTTCGCCATGTTGGCTAGGCTGGTCTTGAACCCCTGGCCTCACCAGATAATTCTTTATTGCTGGGGGCTGTCTTGGGCATTGCAGGGTGTCTAGCAGCATCCCTGGCCCTGACCCACTAGATGCCAGGAGAACCCTCACCCTTCACCCCCACAAGTGACAACCAAAAATATCTCCAGATATTGCCAAATGTTCCCAGAGGGGCAGTGGAAATAACATCACTCCTCAGGGAGAACCCTTGGATTTAGAAATAGGGATGTGGCCCATGCCTGTCCAGACCTCATCTTCAAACTCAGCCAACCTACCCAGGGACCCACTCCAACTGCCCAGGAAAAGCAAGTCATGGCTAGGCGATGGCTCATGCCTGTAATCCCAGCATTTTGGGAGGCCAAGACGGGAGGATCACTCACTTTGGGAGTCTTGAGCTCAGGAGTTTGAGACCAGCCTGGGCAACGTAGGGAGACCCTGTCTCTACAAGAAAATTTTTTAAAAAATAGCTGAGCACGGCAGTGTACACCTGTGGTCCAAGCTGCTGGTGGGAAGCTGAGTGCTTGAGTCCGGGAGGTTGAGGCTGCAATGAATGGTGATTGCACCACTGCACTCCAGCCTGGGTGACAAAGCGAGACATTGTCTCAACAACAACAACAACAAAAAAGCCAGCCATAACGGTTGCACCACACAATCACGCATCCATTTGCCATTCCCCACTACCAGGTTTCTCAGATCCCTGCCTCTAACTCTGATCCTCAAGGTTTGGACTTCCTCACAAGACTGGTTGGAGCACGCACTCAGTTTTCTTCTAGTTCCTCTCCTGTGAATTTCCAAAGGGAGGAAATTCTCCAGCAAATAGCCCAGGAACTCAGAACCTTGCCAACAAGCCCCTTCTCCACCCACAATCAAGGCAAAAGAATTCAATGACCACCATGGAGTCTTTCTTCCCTTATCCTAAGGAGGACATAGCAAAGGAATCTGCAAGTTGGCCAATGGACCCACCAAATTTTGCTTCTCATTCTGTCATCAGTTGCCTTGAGCAACTCTCTTTATTTCAGCTAAGAAATAAACAATAAAGGCTGGGCGTGGTGGCTCACGCCTGTAATCCCAGCACTTTGGGAGGCCGAGGTGGGCGGATCACCTGAGGTCAGGAGTTCGAGACCAATCTGGCCAATATGGTGAAACCCCATCTCTACTAAAAATACAAAAATTAGCCAGGCATGATGGCAGGTGCCTGTAATCCCAGCTACTCATGAGGCTGAGGCAGGAGAATCGCTTGAACCCAGGAGGCAGAGTTTGCAGTGAGCCGAGATCACGCCACTGCACTCCAACCTGGGTGACAAAGCAAGACTCTGTCTCAAAAAATAATAATAATAAAAACAAAAAAGAAATAGACAATAAAGTGTTCATGCTTATCATCAGAACCCAGTAACCAATAAGTGTTTGATATGGTTTGGATATTTGTCCCTGCCCAAATCTCATGTTAAAATGTAATCCCCAGTGCTGGAGGTGGTCCTGGTGGGAGGTGTTTGCATCATAGCTGAGGAGCCCTCATGGCTTGGTGCTGTCCTTTCAATAGTTCTGGCAAGATCTTGTTGTTGTGAAGTGTGGCCCTTCCCCCCACTCTTTCTCTTGCTGTTGCTCCTGCTCCTGCCCTGTGAGACCCCTGCTCCCCCTTCACCTTCTGCCATGATTGGAAGCTCCCTGAGGCCTCCCTAGAAGTAGATGTTGACGCTGTGCTTCCTGTACATCCTGCAGAACCATGAGCCAATGAAACCTCTTTTCTTATAAATTACCCAGTCTCAGGTATTTCTTTATAGCAATGCAACAATGGCCTAATACAGTATTTATTCAAAGAGAAGCAGGAGGCTGGGTGTGGTGGCTTGTGCCTATAATCCCAGCACTTTGGGAGGCTGAGGCAGGACGATCTCTTGAGGCCAGGAGGTCAACCCCAGCCTGGGCAACACAGCGAGACCCCATTTCTTTAAAACATTAAATAAATTTAAAAATAAAAAAATTAGCTGCGCATGGTGGCATGTACCTGTAGTCCTAGCTCCTTGGGAAGTTGAGGCAGGAGAATTGCTTGAGCCCAGGAGGTTGAGGCTGCAGTGAGCTATGATGGTGCCACTGCACTCCAGCCTGGGTGACAATGAGACCCTGTCTCTAAAACAAATTAAGAATTAAGAATTAAAAAAAATAAAAACAAAAAGAAGCAGGGCCAGTGAGGACCTGTGGTCAGAGAAGTTTCCAGAGAAGAGAGGAGACCTGAGAGTGACTTTGAAGTATAAGCAGCACACAAGTCCTCAGATGTTTCAGAGAATATGAAAGCAGTGAAATTCCTGGCTCAAGAGGCTTCTAATCTCGTATCAAGCTGGCTGTTGGCTGATGCCAGTCAGAGAAATTAAAACTCCTCCAGTTACCAATCCACCCTCCTCCTTGCCAGCTGGATTCCCCAGACATGCCTGATTTCTGCCTTCTTCCCGCTATCATTTATTCAGCAAGCACTTACCGAGCTTCTGCTTTCTGCCAGAGCCCGAACTTGGCACAGGGAGTATAAGCCTGAACCAAAATGATGGGCTCCTGGAAGCCCTGCAGCTTGCGGCCTGGAGGGAGGACAGGCCCACAGAAGTCACGCGGCCACTTGCCAAGTGCATCCTGCAGTGTGCACGCTGATGGAACAGGACGGGATCCAGGCAGAGAGAGGAACGGCGGGAAGGCGGCCTATGCACATTGTGTGGTTTGCGAACAAGGAATATTAAAGCTGGAACGTGAAGGATGAAAGGAAATCTGCCAAGCATAGCAAGAGGGGAAGGACATGCTCAAGAGATGGAAATCACATGCAAAGGCCCTGAGGCAGGGAGGAGCTGGGGCCGTGGGAAGAACTCAAAGAAACTCAGGGTGGCTGAGATTTAGAGAACAAAGAGAAAACATAGCATGAATTTGAAGAGCTAGGAAGGGCCGAGATGGTGTGAGGACTTCTCAGCCCTGGAGAGGGGGTTGGGTTTGTGCTAAGTGCACTGAGAAGTCATAAATTTTGTTTGTTTGTTTGAGATAGGGTCTCGCTCTGTCACCCAGGTTGAAGTGCAGCGGCGCAATCATAGCTAACTGCAGCCTCAAACACCTGGGCTCAAGTGATCCTCCTGCCTCAGCTTTCCAAGTAGCTGAGACTACAGGTGCATGCCACCATGCCCAGCTAATTTTTAAATTTTTTGTAGAGATGGAGCCTCAGTATATTGCCCAGGCTGGTCTTGACCTCCTGGCTTCAAGCAATCCTCCTGCCTCAGCCTCCCAAAGTGCTGGGATTACAAGTGTTAGCCACCAGGCTGGGCCTAAGACTTTTACCTTCAAATAAAGTAAAATGCAGGTTCCAGGGATTTGGATGTGAACATATCTTTTGAGGGGCCTCCATTTAACCCAATACACTGACACATAGTGGGGTCATTATTGTGTGTTCCTGTCCTGCCTCCTGCCTAGACTGTGGGTTCACGGTGAACAGGGACCTTCAGTGGTATGACGGGGTAATCAATGGGCCCAGGATAACCACTGTCTAATTGGGGTACAGGGGCCGGGTGGACTCTCTTTTCCATCCAGAAGCTCTGACCTTACAAAATTAATATGGAAATAACCCCCACACATCCAGGTTGCTCAGGACATTGGGGTCAGGTGAATATGTCAAGTAGGGGCCACCCAGATGTCGTACGCCTTGATAAGCACCTACCCTGTTACTACTGCTTTCTCCTGGGTATCCCTTAAATTAAAAACACTGTTCTCAGCCGGGCGCAATGGCTCACGACTGTAATCTCAGCGCTTTAGGAGGCCGAAGTGGGCGGATCACTTGAGGTCAGGAGTTTGAGACCAGCCTGGTCAACATGGTGAAACCCAGTCTCTACTAAAAATACAAAAATTAGCCGGGCGTGCTGGCGTGCACTTGTAATCCCAGCTACTTGGGAGACTGAGGCAGGAGAATTGCTTGAACCTGGGAGGCAGAGGTTGCAGTGAGCCGAGATCATGCCACTGCACTCCAGCCAGGGTGACAGAGCGAGACTCCATCTCAAAAAAAAAAGACGCTGTTCTTAATGACTCTTTTCAAAGAATGATTCCACTCCATTTCAATTATGAGTTTTTGAATTCTGAAACAATTGCAAACTCACTGAAATGTTGCTAGTACGGCACAAATAACTTATTTCTGAACCTTTTGAGATGAAGTAGCTGACTCTGTCAGCTGCAAATACCTGAGTGTGTATTTCCCGCAAACAAAGGTATCCTCCTACATAACCTCACTACAACCACCAGAAGGGAGGCCTTCACTCTGAAAGATGACTACCGCCTAACCCTCAGGCTCCATTCCAGGTTCGTCAAGGGTCCTTAGAGCATCATTTACAGCTACAGGGCCCAGTGCAGCACCACAAACTGTCATTGTTATGTCTTTTGTTTGCTTATTTAGAGACAGAGTCTCACTCTGTTACCCAGGCTGGAGTGCAGTGGTGTGATCTCGAGTCACTGCAGCCTCCACCTCCCAGGTTCAAGCAATTCTTATGCCTCAGCCTCCCGAGCACCTGGGACTACAGGTGCCCACCACCATGCCTGGCTAATTTTTGTATTTTTAGTAGAGATGGGGTTCCACGGTGTTGGCCAGGCTGGTCTCAAACTCCTGACCTCAGGTGATCTGCCCACCTCGGCCTCCCAAAGTACTGGGATTACAGGCATGAGCCACCATGCCCAGCCTGTTATCATGTCTTCTCAGTATCTTCCCATCTTGAACATTCCCTCAGTCCTTCCCTGACTTGCTTAAGCTTGGCACTTAGAAAAATAAATTGTGGCCAGGCTTGGTGGCTCACGCCTGTAATCCCAGCACTGTAGGAGGCCAAGGCAGGAGGATTGCTTGAGGCCAGGAGTTCAAGACCAGCCTGGGCAACATAACAAGACCCCATCTCTACAAAATTAAAAATTAAAAATAATTAGCTGGGCATGGTGGCATACACCTGTAGTCCCAGCTACTTGGGAGGCTGAGACAGGAGGATCACTTGAGCTCAGAAATTAAGGTTACAGTGGACTAGGATGCATTGCTGCACTGCAGCCTGGGCCACAGAGAAAGATCTTGTGTCTGAAAAAAAAGAAAAGAAAAGAAAAAAACCTGTGGTAAAGCATATATCCCATAACATTTACCATTTTAAAACTTTTAAGTGTACCATTCAGCGACATCAAGTACATTCATATTATCATGCAACCATCACCACCATCTACCTCCAGAACATTTTCATCTTCCTAAACTCAAAATTCGGACCCACGAAACTCTTCATTCTCCTGTCCCCCAGCCCCTGGCAATCACCGTTCTGCTTTCTGCCTCTATGGATTTGACTTCTCTGGGTACCTCTTAGAAGTGAAACCTTACAGTATTTGTTGTTGTTTTTTTTTTTGTGACTGGTTTCTTTCACTTAGCATATCTTCAGGGTTCATCCATGTTGCAGCGTGTGTCAGAATTTCCTTCCTTTCTAAGGTCGAATCATATTGCATTATATGGATGGACTACATTTGGTTCATACATCCGTCTGTCCACAGGCACTTGGGCTGGCTCACCTTTCATCTATTGTAAATAATGCTCTTAGGAACATGGGTGTATCAACCCTGATACTTTTGAAGAAGACAGGCCAGACATTTCCCTCATCCGGCATTTGTCTGATGTTTCCTTGTGATTACATTCACATCATGCATCTTCCCAAGGACATCACTGAAGTGATGCTCTATTCTTCTCATCGCATCCTATTAGGTGACACACAATTCAATTTGCCCCAGGCCTGAAAAGTGTTCACTTTGATCCTTGCTTCACATGGAGCCTGCCAGGATTCTCCACAGCAAAGTTACTCTATTTCCCTTTGAAACCATTATGAATTTCCTGCAGAGGTCGTTTGAAACTGTGTAAAGATCTCCTGCCTCATCATACCACTGTTTTGTAAAGCATCCCCAGTCAGTAGTGGTGCGATCCTTTGAGGGTTGCTCAATACAGTGTGCTGGCTGATTCCTCAGAGCTCCAACAGGAGCTCTGGAAAGGTCTGAAAAGGATCCATGGCCTCCTTTTCTTTTCCTGAACTCGGCTCTGGATCAGAGCAGAGATGCCCTTGAAGGGAATGCTGTCATTCCGGAGCCACTGGTCCAAAGGCTTTTGAAGACAAAATCTGAGTAACTAGAGTTCCCTGAAAAACAGGAAGGGAAGTACAACCACACATCAAATTTCTTTTAGGGCGTTCATACAGACTTGGCCAGGATGGCACAACTCTGTTACATCCACCCCCTTGTTTGGAGAAATGGATAGTGATAAGCAGAGTCCTCTAGGATGCTATTCACCATCCATGCCAACAGCTTCAGGGAGGAACATAGCATCTTCATGAGCTTCTCCCTGCAGCCATATTTGCTTATGAAGGAAATCAAAATATTTCACCCCAAAATATGACTCCTTGGTACAATGAGTATTTTGAATTAAAAACCCTTACAGATCAACACCGGAAGAGACTTTTCCCCTATCTACATACGGATAAGACTGACCCACCAAGGAGAACAATTATTCTTGTTCCCCTCCCTGTTACCTCCTTATCCATTACAGGAAAGAAGACCTAGACATAACTACACCTGAACAGATCCTTTTTCCAGATGATGACTGTCTCCAAGGATCACTTACATTCTAAAGAGAACTATTTACAAGTTAATTTCTGTTCCCTAGTAATCATGTATTGTCCCTCAATAGAATTCCTCTTCTCCCACTCCCATAACTGGTTTTAGCAGAACCCAAGCCCCATTCTTTCTATAACCTCAGGATAGCGCATAAGCTTCTGGAGTTCCCTGGAAAGTTGGACCATCATTCTGAAGGCACCGTGTATACACATTAAATACATTTATATGCCTTTTCTCCTATGAATCCATCTGCCTCATGTCTATGATTTTCAGCAAATCTTTCTAGGGCCAAGAGCTCCGGCAAGACTCATCCACGGGGTATGGAGGTCTTACTCCGAAGCACAATATTTGTCCTCATGTATTCAAAGACCTCATGTCAAAGATTCTAAGCTAGTATAATACTTCACAAGAAGTAAATGTGGTAGATATAGACAGGTAGACAAGTAGGTAGGTAGACAGATATTCCCCTTCAAACACAAGATGATTCATTTTGTTGAGAATCATAAGAAAAAAATATTTTCCTACAAAATAATCAGTTGCTTACAGAATACATTCAAAAAATCTGTGGCTGGGTACCTGAGATTACAGACTCAATCTTGTAATCCCAACACTTTTCAAGCCCGAGGCAGGTGGATCACTTGAGCCCAGGAGCTCAAGACCAGCCTGGGCAGCATAGCAAGACCCCATCTTTACAAAAAAATAAAAACAAAAATAGACAAGTGTGGTAGCACATGCCTACGGTCCAGCTACTTGGAAGGCTGAGGTAGGAGAATCTCTTGAGCCCAGGAGGTCAAGGCTGCAGTCAGCCATGACCATGCCACTGTCCTCCAGCCTAGGCAACAGAGCAAGAATGTGTCTAAAGAAAAAAAAAATCCTTGTGTGCTTATTCATTGCATCACCCCTTGGAACAGAAGACCCATTCAGTCAGAGATCTTGTCTGACAGTTAATAATTGTGTTTTCTGCACCTAGAAGAGTGTCTGAAATATCATTGATAATAAATATTTATTGAATGAAATAATTTACTTCTCAAAAACATTACATCAATCAATATTAATTAAGCATGTTTTGCAAGTTCAGTGGTGGTTTAAGCAGACTGAACTAATGGCTCAGTCAAGGATTTCTTGATAAAGGGATAGCTCTCCAGTGACAAGGAGGCCATCAAGTTCATATTCAAGGTTGTGGTCAGCAGAATTCTCAGATGGTCCCCAACATTCCTGATCCCTGGATTTCAAACACCTTCTCCAAGTTATTCAATCAAACACCCATCGAGGGGCTCCAGTGAAGGGGATTTTGCAGATGTAATTAAGTCTCAGATTAACTGCCTTTAGGAAAAGGGTATCGACCTCAGTGGGTCTGAGCTAATCACCAGAGCCTTGAAAGCGGAGAGAGTTTTCCTGGAACGAGATTGGAAGCATGAGAGGGCTATTCTCCGCCATTGGCTTTGAAGATGAAGGGAGTCCTGTGGCCTCTAGGAGCTGAAAAACCCCAGCTGACAGCCAGCCAGGAAACAGGGCCTTCAGCCCTATAACTGCAAGGAACTGAATTCTACCCCAGCCACCTGAGCTTAGAAAAGAACCCGACCTCCAGATGAGAACACAGGCAGCCGCCACAGCGCTGGTCAACAGCTTGACTGTGGCCTGGTGAGTCCCTGAGCAGACAGCTTGGCCACACCGTACCTGGACTTCTGGCCCGTAGAACTGTGAGCTAATACGTGGGTGTTGTTTTAAGCCAATGCATTTGTGATAATTTGTGATGTGGCAATAGAAAAACTAATACAGAGTTCAAAACAACACAGTAATTCAATAAGTGGACCACGGAGTTCACTCTCATATTAATGGAAAAAGGTTTTGGATCACGTCTAACCAAGTGCCTTAGAAATGCATTCAGCCTCACACTTAGTGTGGTATTATTTTCTCACTCTCCCACCAAGCAGAAGGAACATTTATCCCTCAGCTATCAGCCAGAAATGTTTGTTATGTTAATGACGGTAAGAGCAACACCACCAGGAAAGTGAGAGATTTATGTAAGACAAAGACCAAAAAGAGGGAGAAAGTGAGCAGATAGAAATGACCAGGACAGAGTGGAGAAAGGAGACCAGGGTGCAGTGCTGGGCAAACTGGAGAGAGGCTAGGGGGTGGGAAAGAAGAGACTTTGGGGGCATTAACCATTTGTATGTGATAATAAGAAAGAGATTTGGGAGGCCGGGGCAAGAGGATCACTTGAGGCCAGGAGTTCGAGACCAGCTCAGGCCACATAAAGAGACACTATCTCTACAAAATTAAGAACATTAGCCGGGGATGGTGGCATGCACTTGTAGTCCCAGCTACTCAGGAGACTGAGGCAAGAGGAACGCTTGAGCCCAGGAGGTCGAGGCTGCAGTGAGCTATGATCGCACTGCTGCACTCCAGCCTGGGTGACAGAGCAATACCCTGTCTCCAAAAAAAGACAGAGAGAGAAGGAAGAAAGAGACTTTAACAAGTCCCACCACAGTGAACTATGAATGAAGCCCCAGTTTGGGCATTCTCAGTGCAGTACAGATTCAAGTCACCTTAAGTTATTTTTTGGATGCCAGGCTGATGTTTTCTTTTAAAGTGATCTCACAGGGAAAAGGCACTGCCGGTGGTCACAAAAGGTGCACCTTTACACAGGCCCGACCAGCATTCCCAGACTCCACTGGGGGAAGCTGAAAACTGGTTCAGTTTTCCGATCCTTCTCTTTTTTTCTTGGTTCTTCCTTGCTCCCTCCTTGAGGACTCAGATCTGGGAAAAGTTCCTGAAGAGCCGTATACACAAGACAACATAAAAAATGCCTGACTCCTTCTAGCTTCTAGTGCTGTATGGGGGCTCACACCTTCCCTGGGAGCATAGAGGAGAATGGAGAACTGGGGACTCTAAGAGAGGCAGGTATCTTCACACTTTTGTGTAAAGCTTTGTGGCTGAAATGACTACTTGCCCCAGTTCTTCCAGCCTCTTTCTTTCATAGCAGTGATGGTGAATGGGGGTGATTATAGCCCCCAGGGAACATTCAGCAATGTCTGGAGATGTTTTTAGCTGTCATCCCTGGAGGAGGAGGGTTGCTATCAGCATCTGGTGACTTGACGCCTAGTACGCTGCTAAACCCACAATGCCCAGGACAGCCCCATAGCAAAGAATGATGGAAGCCCAAATGTCAATAGTGTTGCAGTGGAGAAATCCTGGTGTGCCGCCCTCTGTGGGCAAGGACCGCAGACCAAAGGCTCCGAAAGAAACTGAGGGAAGCCAAACGCATCAGCTCCCATGAGCGGGTTCTTATGTTTTGTACATTTGATGCTTTTTCTGGGAAAAGAAAAAAAAAATAATTATTTCTCAGGGTAGAAAAGATTACGGAAATGAAAACCACATAATGACAGAGTTATCTTGTTTAGCTGGCCAACAAGAAGCCGTACAGCAACAGAAAGCTGCCAGCTGGTCTGGGAAGCCTTAGTAAGGCTGCCAGGCGGTGAGATGACTCTCAGTGACTGCCCGGGGGTCTGCACATCTCACTGGCTTGGTTGTGCTTGCAGGAGGCCCAGATGGCTACGCCCCTCTGAGAGGTGGGGTGTGTGGGCTTAGGCCCCAGAATTGGGCACCAAAGAGAACGCCGTGAGCTCTCCTTCTAGGAGGTTCTACGAGAAGGAGAGATGTCATCAGTGGGGACATGAGGGAGAAGGGCTGCCAGAAGACAGAGGACGCATAGGCCCACCATGAATGAGGTTCCAGCCAAAACCTGTCTACCTAAGTGGCTTCAAAGCCCCTGAGATGCTGGCGAGAGGAACCGAGGGATTTATTTTCGGGGGTGCTCTTGAGCCGATGGGTGAGCCTCTCACTGTCTCAGCACCCACAGCAGGGGCGAGTTTCAGAACAAGGGAAAGCTGAGGGTTCTCTCCATCCCTAAGCCAGGAAATCATGCCCTGTGGAGTCTCAAGAGGGGATGTGGGCTCCTAAGACACACACAGAGACACCCCGAGAGGTGCAGGAGATGCAGATCCACACGGAGTCAGAGAGATTCAGTGGGAGAGGATGGTCGGGGTCTCTTTCCAGGTGAGAAACGGGAAATGAAAGCAACTACCATAATCAGAGAAAACAACCTTCATGGCACAAAAAAGAAATTCCTTCTACGAGTATCGAACTGTTCTGCACTTTCCCTGGTCTCGGCTTTCTTTATGAGTGCATACATCTGAAGTTTCTATATGACAGGACTGATATGAGCATATAAAGAGGCAGACAAAGAGTCATTAGTTTCATCTTGTCTATTCCTTCTGTTGTGACAGAAGCAACCAACCTTTTGACAGATCCCCAGAAACTGAAGGCTCCCAAGGCACTCATTCCTTCCGCGTTTGCATGCCCCAGTGCTTGTAGCCACAGTTCCTTTCTTGGCAGGCGTTTGCATAGCTTACTAATGCTCTGAATGCAACAGCACTTCTTAAAGGCCAAAATAAGTCTCTTCTTTTTCTTAATGTTTGTTCAATACCCATAATTTTATACTAATCCTACAATAGAAGCAAATTTATTTCCAAAAATGTATTACAACCATTCACAGATGATTTTGAGCTCTCATATGCCCTTCTATTTTTTATTTTATTTTTTATTTTAAGACGGAGTCTCTCTCTGTCACCCAGGCTGGAGTATAGTGGTGCAATCTCCGTTCACTGCAACCTCCGCCTCCCAGGTTCAAGCAATTCCCATGCCTCAGCCTCCCGAGGAGCTGGGATTACAGGCACGTGCCACCACGCCCGGCAAATTTTTTGTATTTTAGTGGAGACAGGGTTTCCCCATGTTGCCTAAGTTGGTCTCGAACTCCTGAGCTCAGGCGATCCACCCACCTGAGATTCCCAAAGTGCTAGGATTACCGGTGTGAGCCACTGCACCCAGCCTCTTTTTAATAAAATTCAATGAAACTTAATATTTACTGTGTTCCTGCTGTGCCAAGCTTGGTGCTGGGTTATGGAAGTTGGGGTCAGGCATAAAGATGAACCAAACAAACACCTGCCCTGGAAGAACGTTTTAAACTTGTTTTTCTCCCTGCTGAATTCATTCATTAAATGAAATCAATGAATGTTTTTCATTAAGCAAATAAGGCTGGGCATGGTGGCTCACACCTGTAATCCCAGCGCTTTGGGAGGCCACGGTGGGAGGACCACCTGAAGCCAGGAGTTTGAGACGAGCCTGGGCAACGCAGTAAGGCCCCCATCTCTACAAAAACAAAAATAAAATAAGAAAATTAGGCCAGGCATGGTGGCTCACACCTGTAATCCCAGCACTTTGGGAGGCTGAGGCGGGCAGATCACCTGACGTCAGGAGTTCAAGACCAGCCTGGCCAACATGGTGAAACCCACCTCTATTAAAAATACAAAAATTAGGCTGGAGGCAGTGGCTCACACCTGTAACCCCAACACTTTGGGAGGCCGAGGCAGGCGGATCACCTGAGGTCAGGAGTTCAAGACCAGCCTGACCAACATGGTGAAACCCCATCTTTACTAAAAATACGAAAATTAGCTGGGCGTGGTGGTGGGCACCTGTAGTCTCAGCTACTCGGGAGGCTGCCGCATGAGAATCGCTTGAACCTGAGAGGCAGAGGTTGCAGTGAGCTGAGACCACACCACTGCACTCCAGCCTGGGAGACAGAGCAAGACTCTGTCTCAAAAAAAAAGAAAGAAAGAAAGAAAAGAAAAGGAAAATTAGCTGGGCATGGTGGCACATGCCTGTGGTCCTAGCTACTCAGGAGGCTGATGTGGGAGGATTGCTTGAGCCCAGGAGTTTGAGGCTGCAGTAAACAGTGATCCAGCCACCACACTCTAGCCTGGGTGACAGAGTGAGACCTGTCTCAAAAAAATAAATAAATAAAATACACTGAGTGCCTACTATTATCTGAAATGGTAGTCGACCCCATGCAGAAGACAAAAACAGTTGAGAAAATAGGAGAGGAAACACACGACAAAACCATCAGCACCCAGAATTCATCCTATCGGCTCTATCTGCTTGTTAGGGAAGGGCCCTATACTTGGCCTCAAGCTTCCCAACAGCCTATGTAAAAGGGGAATCATGATCACCTATGTGTCCACAATATTAAAAAAAACAAAAAAAAAACAAAAAAAACAGAGCAAGCACTTGAGAACAAATTCTGCTCTTCGTCCTGAGAGAATGTTCTCTCCTTTTTCTCTAACATGGATGTCTCCATGGTGTGGAGCTAACTGTGTAGCCAGAACGCAAACAAGAAACAAAGTTCAGTACCTGTGAATACAAACCCGCGGGTGCAAGGGTAACGTGCGTACAAACAGATAAGAAGGCAGGGGAAAGAGGCCTCGGGAGACCTTGCGGAAAAGGCCCTGAGGGTTGGGTGAGATTTCCAAGGAGAGAAAAAAGAACGACGCTCCAAGCAGAGGGCACAGTCTGGAAAAGACATGCAGTTAGAAGGAAACAAAACATCTTTTGACACAGGCACGTTGCTGGGGTGGCTGGAGTGTAGGTCTCATGGGAGCAAGTAAGGGAAGATAGGTTGGAAAAGGCAGATTGGAAAATTTCCTGAAGGCAGGCTGAGGAGGTGAGGCGTTATTTCATGAGCTGTGTTCTGGATCAAGCAGGGAGGCACAGGAGGTCTATGATGGAAGCAGGGAACCCTGGGGTTGAGGTTATGGGGAGAGGAGGAGGTGGAAGACCAGACCTATGGCTGGGGAGTAGTAGTCTACAGATGCCAAGATGAAGTGGGGCGGCAGGCGGAGGAAACGAGGAGTATGCATGGAGAGCTCTGGACAGGGGGCACTGACAAGCTTTGGAAAAATGACTCGATCCCTGGCGTGGAGCCTCAGCTTTGAACATAGGTGCTGGAGAAGTTTGCGGGATGAGGAATTACGTGTTGAAGATAGGGGAGAGGTATGACAAAAAAAAAAAAAAAAAAAAAAAGGCTTTGTACTTTAGAACCTGAGCAGCCAGGAGGAGCCCAGTGCATTAACCAGAATAGGGAAGACAGATGCAGAATCCATCAGACGCATTGAGTCCCAAATGTTTTTACCACATGCTGTTGGGGTCCAGATTGGTGGCTGCCTGAAGGGCGCTGACTGCGAAGGGACAGAAGAGGTGATGGAAATGTCTCACATCTTGACTGGGATGGTGGGCAGACAAATATGTAATATGTACCTTTGTCCAAACCCACCCAAGGGCACACCTAAGAGCTATGCGTTTTATTGCACATAAATTATATACTTCCTTAAGTTGGGATTTTTTTAAAGGAAGATTCTAGCAGACAAAAGTAAAGAGATGTTGGCCTGCCCTAAAGGAGTTCACACAAGCAAATAAATACAAAGGAACCCAACAAGAAGGGGGAATATAAGGTGCAGAATAAACAAGGCGGGGCTGAGTCCTGGTTGGGGTTTGGAGAAAGCTTCTCACAGGCAGTGATACTTGAAATGGACCTTGAAGAATAAATATATTGGAAACAAAACTGCCAAAAAAAGCAGGAACTCTAATTTTCAGATGACTCATTGCATTAAAAGTTCAAACACATCCATTGCAATGCATTTTAATGCATTATACAAATATACACAAGTATACTCCTATGAAAGAGACAGCATCCGGCTGTATGGAAGAATTTGGGCTTTGGAACGGGACAGTTCTTGGAGATTTTAAAAGATTTTAACAGTAAATTCTTTTGTTGTTATTATTATTATTTTGAGACAAGGCCTGTGTCTGTTGTCCAGGCTGGAGCACAGTGGCACGATCTTGGCTCACTGCAACCTCCACCTCTTGAGCTCAAGCCATCCTCCCACCTCAGCCTCCTGAGTAGTTGGGACTACAGGCATGCGCCACCATGCCTAGGTAATTTTTATAGAGACGGGGTTTCTCCATGTTGCCCAGGCTGGTCTCAAACTCCTGGGCTCCAGTGATCAACCTGCCTCAGCCTCTCAATGTGCTGGGATTATAGGCGTGTGCCATGGCACGCGGCCAGTTCTTGGGGATTGTTATTGGTTATGTTGCAATGGGCAAGTTCTGTGATCTTTCTGTGAGTACATACACTAATATCTGTATTATCTGGTAATATCCATATTATCTGGTATTTGTGAGAATTAGGTGAGTCAATGAACGTGAAGTTGTTAGTTCATGATAAGTGTCCCTAAGTGTAAACTCATGATTTTATTACACAACAAGGGTGTATGTTTAGTATTCAAATGACTGCTAAAATAACACACTAAATGATACCCACACAGACATATGCTTTTTTCAAATATTTCAGGTGTGAATGTTTTAAGGTTGGTTTTCTCAGCTGTGAACCCCTGGGAAACTCCTGAATTTCATTTAGGACCCTCCATAGTGTCTTACATTAAATCTAAGCGTATTAAACATTTATCATGGCAATGTGTATCTAAAACAGAAAACATTCTAACCATGTGTGTGGAGTGCGTGTGTACATCACGTGTGCTGTGGGTTTTTTCCCCTCTTCTGTTAAAAGAACACACATGGAGATCGTATGTCCTCGCTGATTGTGCGGAAGGAACATTGCATATTCCAGAGAAATCCTGTTCCCCTCTCCGGGTCTTGAGGGCAAGAAAAATCACAGACATGAGAATCTTTTGGTTTAAACCATTTCTTCCAAAAATGATTAAGCCCCTGATAAGTCTCACCAATAGCGTGGCCAAGACTGATTTTTCCCCAACCTGATTTCTTGAATCAAGGAAGTCATCTTCCACTCTGTCCCTGGACCACTTAGCAACTCCAGCATCCAAATGATACTTCCAGGGGAACTTTCATCCTGCATCTATTGTATGTCTAGTGAGCTGTGCCTGACCCAGCTTATCAGAACAATCACTGGGAAACAGAAGTAAATGGTGAGAGAGTGATCCAAGTGATGAATGCTTCTTAAAATGATGATATATTTAGAACAGGCAGGCCCAGCCTGGTGGCTCACGCCTATAATCCCAGCACTTTGGGAGGCCGATGTGGGAGAATCGCTTGAGGCCAGGAGTTCAAGACCAGCCTAGGCAACATAGTGAGACCTTGTCTCTACATAATACATACAGAATAGTCCACCTCCCCAGCTTCCAGAATCCTTGGGAAGACTGTGAGGTTCCCACATTCATTGTGGGCAGGTATTGGTTTACTCTGTTAAAAATTATTTTAAAAGCTGATGGGTTGTTCTTATCTTTCTCTTGTTATATGGGTGTGGGGGCAGAGAAGGTGGTATCTTCTTGTTTCTATATTGTCTATTAATGATTGTAATGGCAAGAACCGTCTGGTAAGTAGAAATTGCAAATGTGTCCAAGAGCTAGTGAGGGGACAGATCTACCTCAGTAAAGAAAAGGTCAAATTCAAATGGAAGATGAAACCTGAAAATCTTATTTGAGGCAACATAAATAAATGGAATCAGAACTATTTCTGAGTCTGGGAAGTACGCTCTGCAGAGAGGAAAAGTATATGTCAGACTTTAACTATTTATCCCTACATACTGGGAGGCCATCTGTAGAAGGAAGTATTATAGTAGGAAGTCATGATGTCGTCTACCAGAGACATCCTCAAAGTGTTGCCGCAATTCTCTAACTGTATTAGTCCATTCGCACATTGCTGTAAAGAAATACCCGAGCCTGGGTAATTTATAAGAAAAGATGTTTCATTGGCTTCACAGTTCTACAGCTGTAGAAGACACATAGTGGCATCTGCTTCTAGGGAGGCCTCAGGGAACTTCCAGTCATGGTGGAAGGCAAACGAGGAGCAGGCACGTCACATGGCAGAAGCAGGAGCAAGAGAGAGAGAGATAGGGGAGGTGCTACACACTTTTAAATGACCAGATCGCACGAGAACTCACTCCTATTGCGAGGACAGTACCAAGAGGGATGGTGCTAAGCCATTCATGAGAAATCTGCCCCCATGATCCAATCACCTCCCACCAGGCCCCACCTCCAACATTGAGGATTACATTCCAATGTGAGATTTGGGCGGGGACACACATCCAAACTATATCACTAAACTTGGGTTTGAAACTTTCAGCAACTTAAGCTGGAGATAACCTTTCAATATTCCTTATCTATTTCAGATCTACCATGCACGGACTACCCAGCACTCCTCATTCAACTCCTCTTACCAGCTCCTCAGTCTTCCTCCTCACTCATGCAGCAGTGTAGTACAGGACTCCACTGGGTTAGAGGGCAGCCCATTGCAGTGCAAGCTCAAGCTCTACTATTTAGTACTGCATGCCATCTCTAGTACGAAAGAAAGGCTGTGTATTCATTATTAGTTGCTGCATGATAAATCATTTTGAAATTTAGTGGCTTTTCTTTAGGGGTACATGTGCAGGTTGGTTATATAGGTAAACTCATGTCACGGGAGTTTATTGTACAGATTATTTCATCACCCAAGTACTAAGCCTAGTACCCAATAGTTATTTTTTCTGCTCCTCTCCCTCCTCCCTCCCCCCACCCTCAGGTAGACCCCAGTGTCTGTTGTTCCCTTCTTTATGCTCATGAGTTCTCATCATTTAGCTCCCTCTTATAAGTGAGAACATGCAGTATTTGGTTTTATGTTCCTGCATTAGTCTGCTAAGGATAATGGCCTCCAGCTCCATCCATGTTCCTGCAAAAGACATGATCTCATTCTTTTTTATGGCTGCATAGTATTCCATGGTGTACATGTACCACATTTTCTTTATCCAACCTGTTACTGATGGACATTTAGATTGATTCCACGTCTTTGCTATTGTGAATAATGCTGCAGTGAACATTCACATGCATGTGTCCTTATGGTAGAATGATTCACATTCCTGAGTATATACCCAGTAATGGGATTGCTGGGTGGAATGGTAGTTCTGTTTTTAGCTCTTTGAGGAATCGCCATACTGCTTTCCACAATGGTTGAACTAATTTACATTCCCATCAACAGTGTATAAGTGTTCCCTTTTCTCCACAACCTCGCCAGCATCTGTTATTTTTTGACTTTGTAGTAATAGCCATTTTGACTGGTGTGAGATGGTATCTCCTTGTGGTTTCAATGTGCATTTCTCTAATGATCAGTGATACTGAACTTTTTTTTATATGCTTTTTGGTCACATGTATGTCTTCTTTTGAAAAGTGTCTGTCCTTTGCACACTTTTCAATGGGGTTGTTTTTCTCTTGTAAATATGTTTAAGTTCCTTAATAGATGCTGGATATTAGACCTTTGTCAGATGCACGGTTTGCAAATATTTTCTCCCATTCTGTAGGTTGCTGTTTATTCTGTTGATAGTTTCTTTTGCTGTGCAGAAGCTCTTATAATTATATCCCATTTGTCAATGTTTACTTTTGTTGCAATGCTTTTGGCATCTTTTTGTCAAGAAATTTTTGCCCGAATTTACCAAACTAAGTGGCTTGAAACAACCATAATCATGTATTCCATCTCACATTTCTTTGGGTCAGGAATCCAGACAGAGCACAGAATGGATGACATTCTTGATTAATGATATCTGGCACTTCAACTGGAAGACTAAATGGGGACTGGAAGCATCTGAAGACGACATGCTGGAGGATCCAGGGCTGGTAAGCTGGTATTGGCTGTTGGAGGGAGGCCTCTGTTCCTGTGGGCCCCTCCGTAGGACTGCCTGGGCGTCCTCACAACGTGCTGGCTGGTTCTCCCAGATGAGTGATACAAGACACCACAAAGGAACCTGAAATGCCTGTGATGGCCTCAGAAGTCACCCACCATCATGTTCTTAATATTCTATTCGTCACAAAGGTCAACCACATTCAACATGGGAGGAGACTACGCAAGAGTGTTGTCTTAGTCTGCTCAGGCTGCCACAACAAAATACCATAAAACTGGATGGCTTATAGCTCACAGTGCTGGGGGCTGGGAAGTCCAAGATCAAGATGTCAGCCAGTTCGTTTCCTGGTGAGGGCTCTCCTCCTGGTTTGCAGAGGGCTACCTTCTTACAGAATTCTCACATGACACAGAGACAAAGGAGAGAGGGCTGCTCTCTTCTTCTTCTCATAAGAGCATTAATCCTGTCAGAGGGCTCTACCCTTATGAACTCATCTATCCTTTATTATTTCCCAAAGCCTCACCTTCAAATACCATCACATTATGGATTAGGGGTTCAACGTATGAATGTAAGGGGCAATCAAACTTTTAGTCCATAGCAGATGTGAATACAGGAGGTGAGGATCATTGGAGACTATCTTGAACACTTGCTACCATAGGCAACAAAACACAGCAAAGAGTCTTTTGGCATAGTGGTATGGCATGGCAGGTATAGTACAGTATACTACAGTACAGCGTAGTACTGTGTAACATATGCTGTCAAACCACATCACTTGGGTTCACATCCAGGCCACTCATTTACTCTGCAGCCTAAAGCAAATTGCTCAATCTTTTTGTGTGCCCCAGTTTCAACATATTTAAAATGTAGTAGATTAGATCATTGTTAGGCAAGTACTCATTCCTGACACCACTTCCTCCCAACCTTCGTGGAAGAAGTATACTTACCCACTCCATCCGTGTTGGCTTGACACTATAACTTGCTTCGAACTCATGCTGGGCAGAGTGTACATCCCCATCTCTTTATTTGAGGCTCAGCAATGTGCCTCACTATGGCCAATATGAGAAGATGAGACACAAGTGGAAGCTTGAAACGAATTGTGCAGTTTTGCTTTCCCTCTTGAACGTCTCCCATGACTATGGGAAAGAAACAGCTGCAGTTTGCCTGCTAGTTTAAGGAGAAAGAGAGATGCCTGGAGCAAACCTGAATCCAGTGTGCAGCTTGGAGCTATGTGCAGATAAGCTCAGACTAAATCTTGCTGGCTCTCAGCCAAGCTGTGGCCACATTGGGGAGATTAAATGATTGCTGTTTTCAGCCATAGAAATTGTTTGGGGATGCTTGTTATATGGCATTATTGAGGCGCTAGCTGACGGACATAGCTATCAATGATAGAACCTATTTCATAGGGTTGTGAGGATTGCGTGAGATAATGTATGTAGCACATTTAAAGCACTGTCTGGTGCTGGAGCTTGTTCACAGAGCCTTTGAACTTCCTCTCAGAATATGCAGTTGCCCCTCCAGCCTCCACTGCAGGGCTGCTTTCCCTGGCCCAGGCACTCCACAATGTTCCAGACTTCCTTGTCCTTCACTGTACTCAGCTTCATCCTCTCATGCCTTTCCACACCTTTCCAGGTGTTAAGTAGCTGATCTAATTCATCCATGTTAGCACAATAGTGGGAAAATGCTACCTCCACCTTACTGCCTCCGCCCTTCCTGGAAACAAGTGGTTTGTTATTTTTGTTTGTTTTAAACATTTATTGGAGTCAAAGGCTCCTTTTGTCTCATCCTGGGGAATGAGTCATGATGAACAATTCAGACAAGGGATGAGGGGATGGGCAGGCTGTTACAAGCTGGATAGCAGAGGAAGGCTTCTGTGAACGGGAGAACAATTTCTCTGAAAAACCCAGTAGAGCTTTGAGGCAACCCAGACCTTCAGAGCATGCAGGGCTCATTCAAATCACCCACAGCCCAGCTCTCCACCTGGGCTCAGGGCCAACCCCATCACTCCCTGCGCATGCAGGTGGCCATTGTTGAGAACACTAACTGATACCCCAAACCTCACCCGAGGAGCCGCAGGAAAACTCTTATAAAGGGGTCAAGGGAATGGAAGATGCTGCACTGGCCTGAGCTACAGGAGCCTCCAACCTCGTGACCAGAGGAGGCAGCAGGGGTGGGACCCCCCAGGTATGGCTTGCATGGAGACCAGCCAGGACAGGATTTCTCACCCCTGGCACTGCAGACACTGGGGGCCAGCTTACTATTTGCTGTGAGGGCTGTCCTGTGCATGTAGGATGTTAAGCAGCATCCTTGACTCCATCCTCTATATGCCAGGAGTACCTCCCCTACTCCCCACAGCTGTGACAATCAGTGATGTCTACAGATATTGTCGAGTAGTCTCTGAGGGACGAGGGTCAAAATACCCCCCAGTTGAGAACCGCTGAGCTAGAGGCATGGAGCCAGAACTGAGATCACAACTATTCTGTCAACAAACACTTCCTAAGCACCTATCATTTGCTAAGCCCTGTGCTAGAATCTGAGAGAACAGGGATGACTAAGGGGAAAAGACCTGTAAATAATGAATAGTAATATCACGTGGTTACTCTCCCATAATCAAGTGGGAGGCGGGCAAGGATTCAATCTGCTTGGGACAAAAAGAGTCAGGAACCACAGCCAGAGTGGGCACAGACGCCCTAACATGCTTCCCTTCATACCTTCCTCTGGCAGCACTGCACACTGGGGAATGCCTGCTCCCTCCTCCTCCTCTACAGCAATTTATGCATAATCAGAGCCCCTCACTTCAGAAGATCCCAGATATACGGTCAAGTAATCCTGTGTGGGGCATGAGATCTGTGCGCCAGTTTTTGAGTCACTGCTGGAAGTGCTCCTCCTGCTCTAGGATTTCAGGTCTACTTGTCCTCTTTGCCCCTACATCTCTCTGATGCCTTTAAAAACATTACTTTGGGACCAGGCACAGTGGCTCACACCTGTAATTCCAGCGCTTTGGGAGGCCTAGGTGGGCAGATCACCTGACGTCAGGAGTTCAAGACCAGCCTGGCCAACATGATGAAATCCCATCTCTAGTAAAAATACAAAAAAAAAAAAGAAAGAAAGAAAATTAGCCACGTGTGGCGGTGGGTGCCTGCAATCCCAGCTACTCAGGAGGCTGAGGCAGGAAGATCCCTTGAACCCGGGAGTGGGAGGTTACAGTGAGCCGAGATCGCACTACTGCACTCCAGCCTGGGCTACAGAGTGAGTTCTGTCTCAAAAAAATAAAATAAAAATAAATAAAAATAAAAACATGACTTTGTCTAATTTGTCCATTTTGTTCTAGTTGTAGAAGCAGCAGCCTGCCCCTAACCCAAAGCAGAAATCAATGTTTTTTCCATCTCCCTGGCTGATTCTCACAGGCAACCAGTGCTGGGAAGCTCTGTTTAAGGAAATGCGTGGGCCAGGGGCTCTCCAAATGTGGCTCCCAGCCAGCAAGTCAGCCTCACTACAAACTTGTTAGAAATGCAAATTCCTGGGAGGGGGGAGGGATAGCATTAGGAGATATACCTAATGCTAAATGACGAGTTACTGGGTGCAGCACACCAGCATGGCACATGTATACATATGTAACCTGCACATTGCGCACATGTACCCTAAAACTTAAAGTATAATAATAATAAAATAAAATAAAATAAAAACAAGAGTGATATACGAAATAGGAATAAAGTTTATTTTTCAGAAGCACAAAAAAAAAGAAATGCAAATTCCTAGGCCCCACCCCAGATCTACTGAATGGGAAGCACCAAAGGCTTTCAGGTGATTGTAGCGCATGTTGAAGTTTTTCACTAGCAGTCGGGTGCAGTGGTTCACGCCTGTAATCCCAGCACTTTGGGAGGCTGAGGCGGGTGGGTCATGAGGTCAAGAGATCGAGACCATCCTGGCCAATGTGGTGAAACCCCGTCTCTACTAAAAATACAAAATTAGCTGGGCGTGGTGGCGTGCGCCTGTAGTCCTAGCTGCTTGGGAGGCTGAGGCAGGAGAATCGCTCGCTTGAACCCAGGAGGCGGAGGTTGCAGTGAGCTGGAGATCTCGCCACTGCACTCTAGCCTGGTGACAGAGCAAGACTCCGTCTCAAAAAAAAAAAAAAAGTTTTTGATTGGCTGCTAGAGGGGCTGTTCTCTGGCTCTATTCAGTTATCACAGGCTCTGCTTACCTCTGCTCTAAGCCCCAGCCTGCCTGTGTTCAATCCACTCACCCATGGCTCTTGATGGGTCTTGCTAAGTGGGAGTGCATGCATCCTTGGAAAGCTCTGGCCTCCCAGGTGCGGCCGCCTCACTGTGATCTTGGCCCACTTCCCTCTCATAGCCCAGGTTCGATGTCTAGGCTCCCACTTGGTTTTCTATTTTGTACTCAAGTTCTGGACGTGGGGGTTGCCCCACCCAGACACTCTTGATGAGAACTTCCAGCATTGTTTCCCTGAGTCTGGATGGGTCTCAACCAAAGTCCAGGGCCACCAACACCCAGAGATGCTCAAACACCTTGGATGCTACTGAAGCTGGAGACATCTACACCCTTGCACACCTACATCGTGCTACTTGCCTAACCCCGAGGGAGCAGTCCCGGAGTCTGTCTAAATCCAATCCCCTGTCACAGTGCTGGGCCCAATGCCCCCTCCCCCAGGCAGCCAGATGCCTGGGCAGGACCGAATCATTACTCAGGCCAACCTGCCTCCCTCTTCAGCCCTCCCGCTCTTCTGCTTAATGCAGAATTCATAAAGCAGCTTCCTGTGTATCCTTCAGAGAGCGCTCTCCTGCCACCCAGAAAAAAAAAGAATTGAGGGTTGAAGGAATTTAAGCCAGTGGCAAGGATGGAAAAGAAAGATACAGCAAGAGGAAAAGCAGATAAAATTAAGTGGGGAAGAGGTCAGGCCAAAAGAAAAAGGAGGCAGAGAGACAAGGGGGAAAACTGAACCCCCACGGCAGAAAGGAAAGGAAGAGACATGTGGAGGGAATTACGCACGGATTTTATTTGAAAGTGAGAGGCTAGGAAAGCATAAATAAATGCATAGAGATTCAGGTGGAATTTTGATTTCTACAAACCTTCCCACTAGTCCTACAAGGAGAAAAAAGAAAAAAGAGAATCAAGACAGAATTTAAACCGATAAACTCGTGTGGAAATTAGCATGTTCCTGTGGGTTCCAACCATGGGAATTTGCCTTGTTGAGTTACTCCTACAATATTTGCCTGGCTTCTTAACCCTAGGAACAAAAGACCAAGGTTTTCAAAGGGGATCCTGGATGAATCCTAATGAGGCCAATTGTATTAG